>NC_037337.1:2946666-5893333 GCF_002263795.3 Bos taurus | reverse complement strand
ATTTTGGACGCAAAGACATATGGGGAAAATGCCATGTGATGACAGGTAGAGGTTGGAATGATGCATCTGTAGGCCAAGGAACACCAAGGATTACCAGCAAACACTGCTGCTACTGCTGCTAAGTCGCTTCAGTCGCTGCGACCCCACAGACGGCAGCCCACCAGGCTCCCCTGTCCCTGGGATTCTCCAGGCAAGAACACTGGAGTGGCTTGCCATTTCCCTCTCCAATGCATGAAAGGGAAAAGTGAATGTGAAGTCGCTCAGTCGTGTCCGACTCTTCTCGACCCCATGGTCTGCAGCCTACCAGGCTCTTCCGTCCATGGGATTTTCCAGGCAAGAGTACTGGAGTGGGGTGCCATTGCCTTCTCCACCCAGCAAACACTAGAAGCTAGGGGAAAAAAAAAAAAGTGGGAAGGATATTCCCCTAGAGACTTTAAAGAGAGCAGGCCCTGCCAACACTTTGATTTTGGACATCCAACCTCCAGAACTGTGAGATGATAGGTTTCTATTGTTTTAAGCTGCCAAATATGTGGTACTTTGTTACAGCATCCCTAGGAAACTAATACAATTACACAGAGAGAAAAATAATTCAGCCAATATTTTCTAGCATTTCAAATGATGTTGTAATCATTAAGAAATGCCCCCATGTAGTGGCTACTGGGGCATACAGAGTACCAGGCGCCCTCTTCAGAACTAAGGTACTCATTGTCCCCTTCCAGGAATGGTGATTCCTGTGGGCTCATAGATATGTCCTTCCCTGGGAACTGCCCTGAAAATAAGCAGCCTTCCCTGATATCTTGTCCTGCACCCTGACTCAAACCATATCTAAATACTGGCTGATGTCAGGGTACAGAGACCACTTGTCCTTGCTTCTGAGATCCTCATGGGATTTACCTGAAGCCTGTGTTGTAATTATATCACATTCCAACTTCCTTATAAGCCCAATTCAGTTTCCCTCACTTCCTTGCAGATTTGCTCCTGAGAGCATTGCCCAGTATATAAATTTCTCTCTCAGAGTTTTCCTCCAGGGACCTCAGCCTAAAATATCCTACAATATTATTTTTAGCCCCACAAATAGAATGTTGATTTTTACCACAGTCTCAGATTTGCATCTGAAAGACCTAGAGGGCATTTTTGAGCAATAAAATATAATCAAGATATGTGAATTAAAGACAAAGTTCCCTCCACAAAAGTAAATTTCCATCCAATTTTTCTCATATGAAAATAAATCTGGTTCCATTTACATTAAGAGAATATTGGGAAATACCTTCTACACTCCAGTTTAGAGCAAGGAATAATCCTGCAAGCCATCATTTTATCCCCTTGAACCACCAGCCTTAGGAAATAGAATAATCAGTTACAGACCCATGGAGATATTATGACTTGGCCAACCTGAGGTAGTTGAAAGAATTCGAATTTATAATAATAACAAAAACCAGCTTAGTGAGAATGAAAAATAAGAAAAAGCTTATTAAATTTCCAAAGACAAATAGAATTTGAACCACACGAAAGGCAAGAGGAAGAAAAATATGAAGAAATGTATTAGCTCTATTCGTCTGGTCTGAGTCACCAAATCTCTTTATCAAGAAGAATTTGATTTTAGGGACAAGAGGCAAAAGATGAGACAAATGAAAGTCAGGACTTGGTGTTTTACTTTTAGGGAATTCAAGTGTCTTCACGCATGCTCAGTCCAAATAAGTCATCACTTCTCCAGTCCCCGAAGGACTGGCTCTGCGTCAGTATCCGGGGATGCTCAAGTCCCTTGTTGAAAATGAAATGGTGTAATACCATGAGCCCTCCACATCATCAGGTTCTGCATCTGCAGAGGCAGCCAACCATGAATTGAAAAGTTCATTGAATCTGGGCATGCATAATACAGATATGGTGGGCCAAATGTGTAAGTGCAAAACTACAACTGCCTCAACGGTTTATCAAGTGGTTAATATGTCAGAGACTATGCTAAACACTTGCACTGGTTTCACTCATTTATTTCTCATAAAATACTACAATTTGGATTCTAGTAAGATTGCCTCCATTATGCAGAGCTGGCCAATGAAGCAGAAGAAGGAAAAGTAACTCCCCAGAGGTCTTACTTCTTACTTTTTGGGGATTGGAGCCTAAGGCAGCCCAGCTCCTGAGCTCCCCTTCGAGCCCACATTCTGCTCAGTCAGAGATCTCTCTTGAATCCTTCCTTTTATCCACACTATTTTTATCCTTTTTTTTTTTTTTTTTCTGTCTAACCTTGGTGCACACCCTTTTATTGGTCTACCTTCCTCCTCCTTTCTCTCCTTTTAATCTACTTTGGAATTTGAGACCGTATGTAGAGAAAGCCTCTCTTCCTGACTAAGTTGGGAACCAAGTAATTGAGAAAATAAGTTCAGAAGTCAGATGAAGATAAACACATGAGCTTTGTTCCTGATAAAAGCTAGGCAGAGCTTAGACCTGGTTAAGAATGGATTAACTGCAATCTCCTTAATTTCAGTGACCCTCAAAACTGCAGGGCAAATGGTGAAAGTGTAGTCTTTCTTGGCAAGTTCACCAAAAAGCAGAGAGTAGATAAATATTGTGCTTTTCCTCCAGACAAGCAGATCTGAACAGCAGAAAGAGAGAAAAAGTCTCTACAGGGCAAAGGAATAAATGCTCCACTCCAGCCCACTTCCATGTAAACTCAGTTCTAAGTGTGTCTCTCCCACTTTCAAACCTTGGCTGTTTTCTCTTCCTTTGAGATCAAATCAAACTCCCTAGTGCATATTTCCTCCCAATGGTGGTCATTAAAAGCTATTCACCAATGTTTACAGCTCACCTTTGGGGACCTCGGGAGGACTGTACTTTCCCATTGTCTTCAAGTTAGGTGTGGCCATGTGGCTGGTTTGAGGCAATAAAGTGTGAATGAAAGTAACATGTCACTTCTTGATTTGAGTCTATAAAATCCAGTTTATCATTTTCCTGTCCCCTCCCCACAAGTTAATGATGATGATCCAGGTAGCAGAGGGTCCATCAGGACAACATAAAGAAGATCCCAGTTGATCCATGATGGATTATTAGCCCAGGTGAGAAACAGTGAAGTCTGTTGTGTTAAGTCACTGAGATGTAGAAAGTGAAAGTGAAGTTCACTCAGTCGAGTCCGACTCTTTGCGACCCCATGGACTATAGAGTCTATGGAACTCTCCAGGCCAGAATACTGGAGTGGGTAGCTTTTCCCTTCTCCAAGGGATCTTCCCAATCTAGGGATTGAACCCAGGTCTCCTGCATTGCAGGCGGATTCTTTCCAGCTGAGCCACAAGGGAAGCCCAAGAATACTGGAGTGGGTAGCCTATTCCTTCTCCAGCAGATCTTCTCAACCCAGGAATCGAACCAGGTTCTCCTGCATTGCAGGCTGATTCTTTACCAACTGAACTATGAGGGAAGCCCAAATTGAGAAGCAGTTTCTTATTGCAGTATCCTAACCCATCCTGACTCTGCACTCCTGGATTCCCATTCTGTCTCCACGTGATATGATTTCTGTACCCACAATGTTACCATTCAGCTCCAGGCTTTTGCTCATGATGATCACTCTTGATCTTTATTCACATACCCTCCAACATCCAGCCAACCTCCAATATCTCCTCCAAAGCAAGATCAAATATCACCTCCTCTATGAAGGCTTCTATGTCTCCTGGAGGCAGAAGTTAATGCACTTTCTTTTGAACTCAACTCAGAAGACATTTCATGATGACTGAGTTGGGGAGGAGATGAGGGGAGGTTCTATGGCCAGATGTGACTTATCTGCCATCTTTCTCTATGTTAAGGATTCTCAAACCTATAGCCCTTTCTTTTTCATTATAAATTACGCCATTTCTCCTTGCAGAGTAAGCAGAGGCATGTTAAAAATGCTATGCACTGCACAATGCCAGGTTTAGCTTTAACCTGAAGAATGCACTTAGCATTTTCCTCTAGACAATCAATAAGCATGCCAAGCATCTTGCTTCAGGATCTCCTGGAGGAGCTGGAGAGGCACAACAGAGCAGAGAAGAAGAGCCACATGGTGTGGCATATGGTGGCAGTGGCACCTTGCCAGAGATGGCAGAACTTACACTGGCCATGGGAATAGCTTGGAGAAGAAATTACACTTGTGCAGGGGATACTGCAGGAGACAAAATGGGACTCAAGCGTTGTGCCAAGACTGCAGTAGAATTGTGCAGATGGATGGCCCGTCTGTCTAGAGCAGTGCTTCTCAACCCTGACTACACATCAAAATTTCCTGGAGAGTTTTTTTTAAATGCAAATGCCTCGGCAGCATCCCAGACAAGGTAGGTCAGAATCTCTGGGGTTGGGGCCCAGGTATCAGCATTTTTCAAAACTCTCTATGTAGTCATGTGCCGCCAGGGCTGACAGCCACCACCCCTGAGCACAGCCTTTTCATGGTCTTCCCAGCAGATGCCAGAGGCTGATAGTACATGTGGCGTGAGTTTATCCTGCTTCAGTTCTCACATCGTTAGCAACACTGATATTCTCTGAAATTTCAAGAGATGGGTTAGTATTTGCCAGGTGCCCGCTATTTTCAAGACCTTGGTGGTACACACCTTACATAGTTTTTTTTAGTCTTCACATCAACCCCATGGAATGGTCACCTCCTGTGAGAAATGAGAAAACGGAGGTTTCAAGAAGGGAAAGCTTGCTCATATAGCTAACCAGCAGCAGTCAGGATTCAGTTCAAGAGAGCCTGTTGCTCTGTGCCAGTGGTTTTCAGCCTACAGTGGTGTCTGATGTGCTGAAGAAGTCTGTACAAATATCATTTTAAAATGTACGCTTACAATGTTCAAAGCTGTAACACAGAACACAGTGAAAGTGTTAGTCGTTCAGTCGTGTCTGACTCTTTACAAAGCCTGCCAGGCTCCTCTGTCCATGGAACTCTCCAGGCAAGAATATTGGAGTGGGTATCCATTCCCTTCTCCAGGGGATCTTCCCGACCCAGAGACTGAACCCAGGTCTCCCGCATTGCAGGTGGACTCTTTACCATCTGAGCCACCAGGGAGCCCACACAGAGGAGCGCACATCCAGTTGCCCCATGCACCACCCAGCAGCTCCCTGCAGCCTTAAGTGCTTTGCTGTGCATGTCTCTGTTAACTCAGTGATGCAGACCGCCAACAAAGGATTCTCCTGCACTTCAGTGTTCATCATTGAACATCTGGAAAACGGGTTCACTGATTATAATTATAATGATTAGAAGTGCTCTTTTTAAAAAAATCAGATTGACCATGTTTTTGTTGCTTATTGCTTAGTTACTAAGATATGTCCGACTCTTTTGCAACCCCATGGACTGTAGCCCGCCAGGTTCCTCTGTCCATGGGATTTCCCAGGCAAAGATACTGAAATGGGTTGCCATTTCTTCTGCAGGGGATCTTCACATTTACACTTATGAAAAATTGTTCAAATGAGTATATTATGGAAAAATATGTGTGCAGCATCCTTGTATACATGCTGAATATACCTGCTGAGTGCAAACACTCATTAAGGTGTCAAACCAGGTGTGTGACACCAGGCAAAGACTTACATGGCACAACACATCCATGTACTTCTGGGACAACTGTAGGGTTTGCAGCAAGTTTGGGGACTATCCTCCAAATGTGATTAAGTTCTGTTGGACAGGTTGCCACTGCATGTAAAGGGCCCACAATGAAGCTGAACTGTAAAGCTGCAGTCCAATATGCAAAACACGAGAAGTTGGCAGCACAAGGATGACTGTTATGCTACAATTAAATCATGTCATAAAATACTAGATAATGGGGATTCTATTAATACATTGACCCAAGAATCTATGCACTAACTTTCTTCAAGTTGTGCAATTGCAATTCAGAAATGGTTGAGCCTCCCAGGTGGTGCTAGTGGTAAAGAACCTGCCTGCCAATGCAGGAGACATAAGAGACACAGGTTCAATCCCTGGGTCAGAAAGATCCCCTGAAAGAGGAAATGGCAACCCACTCCAGTATCTGCCTAGAGAATCCTATGAACAGTGGAGCCTGGAGAGCTACAGTCCATGGGGTCACAGAGTCGGACACGACTGAAGATACTTAGCACGATATGTAGTCAATGATTCCGTGTCATGTTTTAAAGCGGCTTGATTGGTTAAATTTGACAAGCATCCTGAGATTACTTGCTGAGCTATTGAAAACAAACATCTGCAGGTAGCAGTAACAGTCGTAGAATCAGCCGGGTCTCAGTTGGAGGCAGCAGCCCCAGTAGCCTGAGGTAGAGCTCGGAGCCAGTGGAGCCATAGGTAGGCCCTGGTCCAGGCTATGCGGCTTCCTCCAGGCCCACTGATGCACCCTCAAGGCTGGCTGGGGCTCAACAGGGTACAGTGGGGGCTGGATCCAGACTTTGAGGATAGTAGGAGGTTTATGCTGTACATCTCTTTCACCTCTGAAGCAGAATTTGAAGCTGTGGTTAGATATTCAGAGGACATTATCATGAATTATGAGTTCTAGTTATTGCAGAGAAATACCATGGACAATTAATACCAGGAGCTTGAGAACAGGAGGAGAATCAGCTCACATATATATCTACTTTAATGACTATAATTCTTTGCTAGAAAAGTATACTGAAGTGAGGCTGCTGGAACAGATCCCCATATTCAACACAGCAGCCTTCACAGCAGCATAGAATCCCACAGAGATGAAGGAGCTGAGGACATACTCAACATGCTGCTCCCATTGACAGCTGATCCTTGAACAACATGGGTTTGAACTGCCATCTCCACTTGTACAGGGATTTCCTTCTATAAATACATACTACAGGGCTACAGGATCAGCAGTTGGTTGGTTCCTAAGATGCAGAATGGAGGATACAAAAAGTCAACTATAAAATTATAGGTGGGTTTTCAACCCCTAACATCCATATTGTTCAAGAGTCAACTGTACAGATCTTAAAGATTTTATAGACCTGTTTCTGGACTACAGAGCAGCAGAAGGCCAAGGATTAGGCTTCAGCAGCAGTTCAGTGGAGAGTTCCTCGTGCAAATCATCTTTATGCCAGCTTCCTAGAAAAATCTGTGGCACCAACTCCCACCTCCAGGCAATGGGATCATTCCAGACATCATTGGCCCAATAGGCTGGAAGAGGATTCAGCTAATGGTGGCAGGAGAATACATCTTGGAGAGACAGACTCCGTGCTGCAGCTCTTCTTGAATATTAGTTATTAATGAGTCAAAAAGAAAATTACCTGACCCTGAAACACCTTGTATTCAGTGTTCCTTCCAGAGCAGACATCTCTCTCATCTGCTTCTGAGTCAGATTTCTGGGACAAGCTGAGCATCCTTGGACAAGGATATTGAGCGCCCTTCACCCAGCACACATGTTGGCGTGCTAAAAATATGGGCTAACCCACCATCATTGACGCCCCCTTCTTCCCAAATAACACAGCAGACTTGGCACAAATTTTCTATGTATTCTCAGCTCTTTACTTGGGTCAGAGGCTCAGCCCTTCAGTTCCAATGGCCCAGCTATTTGAGAACAGTTTGAGAGTGTTTATATAGGATGTTACTCCAACAAGCTGTCCCTGTCTTGGGAGTTTTGAAGCTCCTATTATCACAGCTAGCCTTGGGTATGGGAATAAACTGGATGAGACGTCCTTTACTGAAAAGCACCCTGTGACCATCACTTCACATTACATTTGCAGGCCTCTTATCACTTTGTCTTCTGCTAGTCCTGATGGAGTCTGTTTCTGGAAGCCTCTTTTAAGCTTTATTTTTGAAAAAAATATTTTATAGATGAACATTCAGGTTAATCTAATAGATCTATTCTTGGAATTACCTTTATTATCCCTTTAAAGATCAATGTATTATATACTGTGTGCTTTTTAGTTGTTAGTGCTGTGAAGGCAAAAATGCTTTCTACATTGGCTTTCTTATTCTACTGGGTGCCAACGAATGTGCTATGCACTGCGACTGGACTAAAAAATATCCTTTCCTTATCCCACATTAGGTGTGTTCAGGTTCGTTTAACATCCTCTTCATATAATTCAGTTTGTTAGATTTTCTGTTGGGTTGCTGGGTGTGGGTTTGGTTTTAAAAAAGGATGACTGCAATTTCTTAGTCATTTCAAAATCTCTCTTACCAATTCAGTGTTCCAGTGGCCCAGCTCAGCATAACTAGGGGGTAGGGCAGCTTTACCAGTCAACTGCCTTGATTTGGTTTAAGATAAATTTGGTAGAAACAGAAAACATGTCTGTATTTCTAGAAAGAAGAAAAATATTTTTAAAGTCTGCCCTTTGTATTTCTATACATGGATAGAAACTTTCTCAGCACTGATTGTTCAGTGTGAAGATTGACTAAACAATAAAACAAAATACAGGTCTACACAGAATGTTGAGGTTAATATGTAGTAACCACTCACGAGCCTGGTTCACATTGTGAACTCACTGAAACTACCTTGCTGTCTTCACTGACTAACTTTAACACAGGAATTGTTATCACTGAAACTGGAAAATAAATATGAACTAACAAAGTACTAGTTGTGTGTTTTCTACATGACCGTTTTTTCCTTATAAACTTCCATTTTCTTGAGAGTGCTGAAAATTTTTAAATCCCTATCCTGTGTTAGGTTACTTTCCTAAATTTAATTAATGAGAATTGAAATCACCCTGTGGAAAGAAAAATAAATAGTTTATTAATTAATTTATGAA
The DNA here is from genome assembly GCF_002263795.3 of Bos taurus. NCBI lineage: Eukaryota > Metazoa > Chordata > Mammalia > Artiodactyla > Bovidae > Bos > Bos taurus. The sequence goes on along the minus strand of NC_037337.1, from coordinate 5,884,675 downwards.
TTTGTGTGTGCTTAGACTCACATATATTCATTCACATGCACACATGTATGGCGCACACTCATCAAAGTACAAATGCTGCTTTGATATTACCACGCCTTCCACATGGGGTGTTGGTTAAATGAAGAATATGATACAAAGCAAAATAAAGTCATGCTCAAAACTCTCCAAGACAAGCTTCAACAGTACATGAACCGTAAACTTCCAGATGTTCAAGCTGGGTTTAGAAAAGGCAGAGGAACCAGAGGTCAAATTGCCAACATCCACTGGATCATCGAAAAAGCAAGAGAGTTCCAGAAAAACATCTATTTCTGCTTTATTGACTATGCCAAAGCCTCTGACTGTGTGGATCAGAACAAACTGTGGAAAATTTTTAAAGAGGTGGGAGTACCAGACCACCTGACCTGTGGTCTTCAGAAACCTGTATGCAGGTCAGGAAGCACCAGTTAAAACTGGACATGGAGCAACAAACTGGTTCCAAATCAGGAAGGGATTACATCAAGGCTGTATATTGTCACCCCGCTTATTTAACTTATATGCAGAGTACATCATGAGAAATGTTGGGCTGGATGAAGCACAAGTGGGAATCAAGGTTTCTGGGAGAAATATCAATAACCTCAGATATACAGATGACATCACTCTTACGGCAGAAAGAGAAGAACTAAAGAGCCTCTTGATGAAAGTGAAAGAGGAGAGTGAAAAATTTGGCTTAAAACTCAACATTCAGAAAACTAAGATCACGACATCTGGTCCCATCACTTCATGGCAAATAGATGGGGAAACAGTGCAAACAGTGACAGACTTTATTTTTTTGGGCTCCAAAATCACTGCAGATGGTGACTGCAGCCATGAAATTAGAAGATGCTTGCTCTTTGGAAGAAAAGTTATGACCAAATTAGATGGTATATTAAAAAGCAGAGACATTACTTTGCCAACAAAGGTCTGTCTAGTCAAAACTATGGTTTTTCCAGTAGTCATGTATGGATGAGAGAGTTGGACTATAAAGAAAGCTGAGTGCCAAGAATTGATGCTTTTGAACTGTGGTGTTGGAGAAGATTCTTGAGGGTCCCTTGGACTGAAAGGAGATCCATCCAGTCCACCCTAAAGGAAATCTGTCCTGAATATTCATTGAAAGAACTGATGCTGAAGCTGAAACCCCAATACTTTGGCCACCTGATATGAAGAACTGACTCATCTGAAAATACCCTGATGCTGGGAAAGAATGAGGCAGGAGGATAAGGGGTGACAGAGGATGAGATGGCTGGATGGCATCACCAACTCAATGGACATGAGTTTGAGTAAACTCTGGGAGTTGGTGATGGACAGGGAAGCCTGCAGTGCTGCAGTCCATGGGGTCACAAAGAGTCAAACACAACTAAGCGACTGAACTGAACTGAACTGAACTGATGATACAGAAGAACTCATGGTACTGCCAAAGCTTGAGTTCTGACCTCTTTCCTTTGCCTGATTCTGACATCCTCTGAGCCACTTCAGCATCCCACTCTGACCCTCATCCCACTCTTATCCACCCAACCAATTATTTTCTTGTATGGAGCTAATATATTAATTGTATAAGAATGTCAGTGTCAGTAAGATTTTTGATTCCTTAGAGTTCTTCATAGATTCCGCCTGCTTTGAAACAGTGTATTTCTTGCATGCTGTTTGTACTGTTCTACCCATGTCTGTTCCTGCATGGACTTGTACAGCTCCCTGGGTGCAATGCTCTTTCACACCATCTCATCCTGCAAATGCAATTGCCAAAGCCATGCTGAGAATAACGTTTATCCTATGCGGCCAAGCCATTTTGACCCAAACTAATAGCTTAGTGACGGGGCATTTTAAACTCTGGTCCTGCCACTTACTAACTGTGTGTCCTTAGGCAAATCATTTCACATATCTAAGCTCAAAAATGGAGAGAATTCCTGCTTTGTAGGGTTGTTGTGAATACTGAATGGATTATGGAGGCAATGTGCTAGACTATAGAAATGCTTGATAAATGTGTTGTATTCATAATGTGTTCAATTTTCAGAGAAAAATAAAGCTCAGCTCTTTTTCTTTCAAACATTATCAAATCGGTTGGGATATTTTGCGTCCTCTTTAAAGTTTTTACTTTCTATCTTAAGAGACAAGTAAAAACACTCCATGATTACTTACTTACTAAAACTTTTCTAATTTCTTTCTTGACAGGTAACATTATCTAAAGTCTACCATTCTGGATGCAATGTTTAGAGTACCTGGAACTTTTTTCTAGCTAACAGAGTAAATTTGAGGTTGTTTCAAGCCTTTTATCATCCATTCTCCCCTCTACACTTTTTAATAATGCCTTTAAAATAAAATTTTGTTCTTCCTTTCTTTTTTATGTTCTTACCTTTCAGCTTGAACACATCCTTCAGCAAGCTTCTAGTCCCATCTCAGGCCCAGAGATGGAAATTAAAGTGGAAAAATATGGGATTTAGAGTCAAGAGATAGGCTTTCTCATGTGATACATTTGCTGTATCACATGAGTAAACAAGCAGCTAACTCTCTGCTGTACAAAATGAGTCAACGCACCTGCTGCCCCCAGGGCGGCTGTGAGGAGATGATGACAGTCTGGGTAAGAAATGGAGTCTGGAAACTGTGATGCTCTGCACATGTATTCTTCTGTACTTTCCTGGGAGGCCAGAGTAGTAGGCAGAGAAAAATAGGGGTTTGCTCAAAAGCATAAAGCCAGAAATGCAGGGCCTGCCTGCCTGTGGTATTTATGGGAGGACATTTAAGGATGGAGCTTTAGCTTTGCTCCAGAGGCAGAGCCCATGCTCAGGTCACACTCCAACAATCTCCATGCCACAGATAGGGAAGCAGTTTACACCGAAACAAGTTAGGATGGTGACCGAGCGGCTGCCACAAGACAAGATTTTTATTCACACGTTTTCTGAGCCTCTGCTTTGGGCCAAGCCCTTAGGCTGGCATGGAGCTACCAAGAGGAAAGACCCAGGCACTCAGTAACCTCCTTCTCCACATATTTGCAGACCACTTCCACGTGTCAGGGGCCCTTCCAGGTGCCGAGGACACAACAGAAAATCAGGAAAGGGGTCCCTGCTCTCATGAAACTTACATTTTCAGAGAGGAGAAATACACAGAGAAAGGGAGAAATATTTTAAAGGTAACTTTAGAAAGTGAAAAGGGCTATGAAGAAAATCAAATGGGGTAATAAGACATAAAGGGACGGGGAGTGATTTAGATGGGATGGTTGGGGATGGGCTCCTTCAGGAGGTGACATTTGAGAGATGAGGACGAGTATGAACATGAGTTAGTGATACTCTCAAGAGTTTGGCTAGAGGATTGGATATGGGGAAGTAATCCACCCTTTAAAATCACCTACTGTGTGCCAGGGACTGTGCTGTGCTAGCAAATTTCCACTAATCTTTATGAGCTACCAGGGCGGCCACCAAGCAGACTTTGGTCACCAGCACTAAAGGCAATATAGACATCATAGATGAGGGTTCGACCCCTGGGTCAGGAAGATCCCTTCAAGGGGGGACATGGCAACCCACTCCAGTATTCTTGCCTGGAGAATCCCATGGACAGAGAAGCCTGGTGGGCTACACTCCACAGGGTTACAAAGAGTCAGACACGACTGAAGTGACTTAGCACATGCACACACTGAGGGTAATATATGGCAGGAGTCCTCTAATTAGAATGAATGCAAACACGGATGAATGCATTAGAACTTATTGATTTTGTTTTTTAAATAAGGAAATGGAGGCTCTGAGAATTTAAGTTTCCCAAGGCCACATAGCCACAAGCAGGAGAACTAGAATAGGTAATCACGGCTTTCTCCATAAAATGTTGTCTGATTTTAAATTTTTTATTTTATAAAATGAGAATTAAATTACAAATACTTTGTTTCAGATTATTTATAAAAAAAAAAAAAAAAACAAAGTAAGCCCAGCAAGACTATAATTTTTTTGTACCGAACTACTCTTTTTAGTTTGACATCAAAGTCATTTCAGGCTTACTAAATATACTGATTTGCTTTTCCCATACTGCTACACTCTAGAAGTTATTGTACCAAATAGGAATTACCTTTTAGTTGAATATCTGGTCTGTCTTACCTTCCAGACAGTTGCTTATTAAGGAGCAAGGGTAATTTTAACTATTACTAATGTTAGTGTATGAGCATGTGGCCCCTCTGGGTCAATACTGTGCTTTTAGTCAAGTACACACAAGTGAAAAATCAAGTTCCTTCTTTCTGAATCCATTTTAAAACAGTACCCATTTAATCAACTAATACTTAACCAACCATCTATTACAAGTTAGGCTCTCTTCTAGGCACCATGGGTACAGCAATAAACACACAGAGAAAAAAAGAATCCTTGTCCTCATAGAACTTATATTCTAATGAAGAGAGAACAGAAAAGAAAATAATACAAGCTATTACAAGGTGATAATACTCCACTGAAACAAGGCAGAGAAAGGAGATAAGAAATGTGGGGCAGGGAGGAGAGATGCACTTTTATATAGGTAAGTCAGAAAGGGCCTCTCCAAAAAGTTGACATGTAGGTAAAGATTTGAAAGAAGGAAGTACTGCAGAGAGGGAGGAAAGGCATATGAAAAGCTTGGAAGTGGGAAAGGGACATGAAAAGCCTAGAGGTGTGTCACATGGGAGGAAGAACAAGGAAGTCATCATAGCTGGGAAAGCTCAACAACAGAATAAGAGAATCAGATGGGGTCAGAGAAGCAATGGAGACCAGATTCAATGGAGACCAGATTTTGTACTTGAAAGAAATTTGACTTTTACTCTGAGCTAGAAAGCAATGGGAGGTTGTTGAGTAGAGGCATGATGATATTTGATATGTTTTAATGGGATTACTCTGGCTTCTGTGTTGAATAGAGAATGAGAATAATCTTCAAGAGATCAGTGAAGAGGCTATTGCTGCTAACCAGGTAATGACAGTTATGGCTTGGACCATGACAACCAAGTGGAAAGGATTGGAACTGGCCAGATTCCAGCCATATTTGAAGATTAAGAAATAGGCTTTGCTGATACACCCAAAGTAGGATACATATTGGAGACAAAAAGACTCCAATATTTTTAGCTCAAGCAATTGAAAAAATCAAATTGCCATTAATTTAGATACAAATTCACTTCAATTAATTGACTAAGAATTCCATAAGTTAGCCAGTCAAATGGAGATATCCAGTATGCAAATGGATATTGGAGTTTGGAGCTTAGGAAAGAGGCATAAGCTGCTGCTGCTAAGTCACGTCAGTCATGTCTGACTCTGTGTGACCCCATAGACGGTACCCAACAGGCTACTCTGTCCCTGGGGTTCTCCCAGCAAGAATACTAGAGTGGGTTGCCATTTCCTTCTCCAGTGCATGAAAGTGAAAAATGAAAGTGATGTCGCTCAGTCATGTCCTACTCTTAGCGACCCCATGGACTGCAGCCTACCAGGCTCCTCCATCCATGGGATTTTCCAGGCAAGAGTATTGGAGTGGGGTGCCATTGCCTTCTCCAAGGCATAAGCTAGAGATGGAAATTTAAGGTTCATTATCTCCAGATGGTGTATAAAGCCATGACATAAAATAATACAACCAAAAAATGATAAAGAGGATGGGGGTGGGGGTACCCAAAGAGTGAACCCTGGATGACTCCTCATTAAGAAGCAGGACATATGAAGAGTAATAAGCAAAGAAGACTGAGGAAGAGTGGCCAGCAAGAAAGGAGAAAATCAATACACTTTGCTCTATTGGAAGCAAATGAACACAGTGTATCAAAGCAGAGAAAGTGATCAACTGTGTCAAATGCTGCTGGTAGATGAAGAAAATCTATAGATCTTGACCAAGAGACTGGAAGACTGAGAATTAGCCACTGGATTTAGCAATGAAGAGACCATTGGTGACAGAATCAAGAGAAGTTTAATTATAATTATGGTAGCAAAAATCTGATTAAAGTACCTTCAAGATATAATGGGTGTAATTAGCCCTCTATGGCTGCCATAACAAAATAACACATACGGGTGACTTAAACAATAGAAGTTTATTTTCTCACAGTTTTAGAGATTGTAAATTCAAGATCAAGGTTTCTGAAGGTTTGATTTCTCTAGTGACTGCTCTCTATGACTTTTAGACGGCTACCTTCTTGCTATGTCTTCGCCATTCCTTTGCATGTATATACTACTGGGGTCTCCTCTTCTACTAATAAGGACACCAGTCTTATCAGATTAGAGACCCCCATGGTATAACTTTATTTAACCTTAGTAATCATTTTAGAGGCCACATCTCCAAATACAGTCACATTGGAAGTTAGGGTCTCAACATATGAATGGGATGGGGAAGGGGAGAAGAGGGAGACAAAATTCAGTCCATTGCAATGGAAGAGAAGCAACCTCCTCTTAGTGGCCAGAAGGGGTGCATGATTCAGACAAGGATGAAGTTGGACAAGATAGTCAAAACAAGCATTTGGGGGCACTGTAAATTGGACAAGGGCAGATAACAAGTTGAAAACTATCTGTTGTTGCAAAACTGCCAAGAGTTTCAGGAAAGAACAACAGGAGTCTATTCTCAACCTTCTTACATGAAATTGTACCTATCCTCCACCTACCAACTAAAAGAGTAAAAGAGTAGTTTTACCAACATGGAATTGGCCTCAAAACTCAACAGTTCTGCTGCCAAAAGGAAGACTTCATTTAGGGTAGAGTGAATAAAAAGCCCTGTGTTCTTGCCAAGTAAAAAACAGTCAAATTGGCAGGGAATGAAAAGAGAACACCTATAGCTTTGCTAACCCAGAGTTGTGATTTCAGTGGGGAGAGTGCTGGACCAGCCTGAAATTCTGGAATCAAGGAAGTTATAGAAGGGTTAAGATAGGCTTTACACATTACTGGCTGATGGGAATACTACACATATGTTCAAGAGAAACCAAAAGAGCACCGAATAAGGTGGAAAACAAGATGAACTTGAGAATTACCTATAACTTTTGAGTGCATTCCCCAACCCACACACTTGTCAGTTAGCATATACGAGGGGCTCTAGGATTTTAGGACATTTGAGCACCCAAATCATTGACCACTCAGTTATGCAGACACAGAGGTTCCCCTGCAAAGCAAGACTAATAAACAAAAGTAAGAAGAGAAAATTAAGGAGCGCTATCAGTGGGGGCCCATTGCAGAAGAGATGGATTCCACAGCTTAGGTCCAAGAAAGTTACTTTTAAAAATTTTAAAAAAATCCAGTTATATAGTATTTTATCTAAAATGCTTAGTTTCAACCAAATATTGAGATGTGCAAATAATAGCAAAATATGACCCCTATTCGGGGGAGAAAGTAGTAAGTGGAAACTTACTTTAGATGTATTTACCATATAAAGATATCTTAAAAGCTACTATTAAAATGTTCAAAAATTTGATGAAACTACATACAAAAAACTTAACGGGAAATATGATGACAATGGCTTAACAAATATAGAATTCCAGTAGAGAAACAAAAACTACCCAAAAAAGGTACAATAATAAAGAATTCTTATGTTGGCTCAAAAATTAGATATGAGATGGCAAAAAAAAAGAATCTGTAAATGTAAAGAAAGAATACAATCTGAAGAAGGAAAAAAAAAAGGTTAAAGAAAAGTGACCATCATCTTAGATGTTTGTGAAAAAAAGAAATGATGTATCAAAATCCCAGAAAAGAAAAATGAGAATGAAACAGAAAAAAATTGAAGAGGTAATTCCCCAAATATCCCAAAGTTGATGAAAAATGTTAATGTGTATACCTAAGAATCTCAATGAGCTTCAGTAAGCATAAATACAAAGAGAGTCACACTGCTGCTGCTGCTGCTAAGGTGCTCCAGTCCAACTCTGTGTGACCCCATAGACAGCAGCCCACCAGGCTCTGCCATCCCTGGGATTCTCCAGGCAAGAACACTGGAGTGGGTTGCCATTTCCTTCTCCAATGCATGAAAGTGAAAAGGGAAAGTGAAGTCGCTCAGTCACGACCGACTCGTAGCGACACCATGGAATGCAGCCCACCAGGCTCCTCCATCCATGGGATTTTCTAGGCAAGAGTACTGGAGTGGCTTGCCATTGCCTTCTCCGAGAATCACACTGCTGACGGCTAAAGGCAAACAGAAATTCTTGACAGTAGGAAAAAAACTGAAAAACAATATAATTAATGGCTGACTTTTTATCAAAACAAAATGAAGAACAAAAGGATCCTTAATACCATAGAAACAAAATTAAAAACTGAACAGAGGCATTGTGAACTTTCCAAATGAAAGGGAAATAAAGATATTCATTCTCCTCAAAAAAAGTGATTGTTGCTAGGAGACCTATCGGCCGAGGTCCAGCCCCGGCTGATCCAGGGAGTTCGAAGCGGGGACAGCATCGTCGAGGATCAGGATACAATAGCTTCAATTAGATATTAATTAGAGATATAAAGAGTAATAGAATGAGGATAGCTCAGTAGGAAAATTCAGTGGAGAAAAGAGGCTGAGTAGCTTGGTTTATGCAGGAGACCAATAAAACTTCAAGACAGGAAGTTTGCACCACTTAAGGAGGCCGCAGGCGTCCTTCAGTTCTCCTGAAGGAGAGGAGACACTGAGGCCTCCCCGGTCGGATCTTAGAAGCCCAGGCAAAATTAGTAAGCTTGGTGGGTTCCACACTCCAGATGGACACTCAGCCAGAGTTTGAGAGAGAGAGAGAGAGAGACATGGGGAGACCAGTCTTTTGAGGAACTGATCCCAATTCTTTATTTTCCATGGTCTACTTTTATACACTGGGATGTTATGCAAAAGTCACGGGGTGGCAGCAGTCCTGACTTTTATCAAAGTCAGGTGCTTCATACAAATGTATACAGAGGTCTTAGGGGTGTTACATCATCTTCTGGCCAGGGGGCCTGCTGACAATTTTTGACCCTCTCCTTGTGACAGTGGTCAGTCAACCAGGACACTTATTTCTCCAGGGGTGCTTATTCTTAAAAAAGACTCCACTTTCCGAAGGTACCAGATAAAGTTACATTCTTATAGGGTGAGGGTGTAGTGGGTTTTAATTAAGGAAAGAATTTACTTAGCCTAAGGTCTAACGTGATTAATATCAAAGGTTAATACTTATTTCTTCTATATATTCATTAATGTGTGTAAGGGCAGGGGATATGGAGACTTAGCAACAAACATTGGCTTAAAAAATGAAAAACCCTTCACCAACACAATTTCTAATCAGCCCACTATACTTATACTAATGGTTTTCTAACTTTTCTAAGGAACCTGTTTTTAGAAGGTTTAAAGCATCTCGTGCCTCTCATGGTTGGGAGGCTGTGAGCAATCACATGTGGCCGGACAAGCCTGTCAGGCAGGCTAGAGAACCTTCAGAGGAGTTTGTAGGTTAAAACACTCTTGTCACGCCCAGGAGTTTTTATTAACTGGAGCTCTAAGTTAACTCCTTCTCCGAAAGAGGTGGTGAGGGACAGCCCCCCGTAAAGTCAGAGGTGTAGGTGAGAGCACAGAGTAGTAAAGTAGGCAGGCTCTGGTTATGGGGGTAGATGCTCGAGGATTTCCCGGAGGACTCCTGAGGCTCGATCCAGCCTTTACCTATGTCAAGCCTCCTTCCCCATGACCTTTGCCACAGGCGGAATGCCTCACGATGGCTCCCCGCACCTATCCTTTAAAAATACTAGATGAAGTTCTACAGGCTGAAAGAAAATAACCTGAGATGATAACTTAGATGCACAGGAAGAAACAAAGAGCACTAGAAATTATAAATATGAGAATAAATGTAAAAATACTGTGTATAGACTTTTCTTCTATAATTTCCTTAAAATGTAACCCTGCTTACAGGATTAATTATAGCACTTTATTGTTAAACTTGTAGATCATTTCATTAATAGACATGAAAATAATCATACAAATAGAGAAGAGAAAATGGAACTCTTTTGGAACAAACTTGCTATTGGATTTGTCAGTATTAGACAGATGTAGATTTCAATAAATTAGAGATGCATATTGTAATCCCTCTGTTGCTGCTGCAGCTAAATCGCTTCAGTTGTGTCCGACTCTGTGCGACCCCATAGACGGCAGCCCACCAGGCTCCTATGTCCCTGGGATTCTCCAGGCAAGAACACTGGAGTGGGTTGCCATTTCCTTCTCCAATGCATGAAAGTGAAAAGTGAAAGTGAAGTCACTCAGTCGTGTCCGACTCCTAGCGACCCCATGGACTGCAGCCCACTGGGCTCCTCCGTCCATGGGATTTTCCAGGCAAGAGTACTGGAGTGGGGTAATCCCTCTAGTAACCCCTTAAAAATAACTCCAAAATATAGCTTAAACATCAAGAGAGGAATTAAAATGATATGCACACACAAATTTCTGTTTAGCACAAAGGAAAAGAGTACAGAAGAAACGAGGAACAACAACAACAAAAAAAACCAAGCATGAGATAGGAAAAAAAATGCAAAATTACAGATGCAAATACGTCAGTCATTATTTTCAATTGACTAAAAATTCCAAACAAAGACAGAGATTGCCACACTAAATAAAATATGAGATCCAACTATATGCTATCTGTATCTATTAGATGCAAAAGTTGAAAGCTTAAGCTGAAAGTAAAACAGTATGAAAATATTTATTATGTAAGAAGTATCCTTAATACGGTAGTGATATCCACCACTTTGCAGGTGGCTCATGGTAAAGAATCTGCCTGCAGTGAGATGCAAGTTGAATCCCCAGATCAGGAAGATCCCTTGGAGAGGGAAATGGAAATCCATTCCAGTATGCTTGCCTGGGAAATTCCATGGACAGAGGAGACTGGCAAGTTACAGTCCATGGGGTCGCAAAGAGTCAGACACAACTCAGCACTAAACAACAACAATAATAATCCTTAATAAAGTGTCAGCAAGATGGCATACTAGGAAGCTTCAGGTTCTTATTCTCCCACGAAGACATCAAATTAGTAATAATTTACAGACCAAAATAACTTTGTGAGAACTCTAGAAACAATTTAAGAATCCGAAGAAATTAAGGGAATCCCTAATCAAGAAAAACAGTAGGAAAAACTTCACTCAAAACAGTAGGAAATTTTATTGCATTTTTCTTTCTCATGCCTCTCCTCGTATCTTGGCACAGGATGGCATTATCAAGGGAAAACCACTCAACTTCTGGATTCTCCCTTAAGCTAGAAAGGAAAGACTAAAACTTAATTGCAATGCTCTGATTTGTCTAAAGACTACCCAGGAGACTCATTTCTGTCTCACCTGATTTGGAGCACTGATAGGAACAGTGCAATAGTTTGGATACCAGATTGGAAAGCAGTGACTGTTACGATAGCTCTCAGGGTCGCAAGTAGTCTACAGCCCAGGAGCAAGAGATTATGGGCAAAGGTATACAATAGAAACTCCAGGCTTCTGAGAAGGAGCACTGGCAAGACCCAGATAAGGTCATAATTACTAGGAACTGGAATAAACCACCTGCACAAGACACATTCCCACAAAAGGGTTGAGAGCATCCAGATCCTCTGTGTTAGGCTGATTAGTGAAGGTTTTCCCCTGTCCAAAGCCAATTCACAAAGACTGGGAGAAGTGGCTGTTTTTTCAAACACCCTAAAAATCATAAAAAATCACAAGTGTAACATGGCTGACTCAAACGGACAAAACAAATCTCCAAACCATTGCTAAAGAAATTCAAGCCTCCGAGATAGTGACAAAGAATTTTAAATGTCTATCTTAAGGATGTTCAATAAACTAAAAGATAGACAATTAAACAAAACCAGGGAAACAATGCATGAACACAATGGGAATATTAGCAGAGATGTAAACTATTAAAAGGAACCAAACAGAAATTCTGGAGCTGAAAAATACAAAAATAAAGTAAATTGGAAAAATATACTAGAAAAAGTTCAACAATAGACTTAATTAGACAGAATACAGTACCATGAAATTGAAAACAGGCCATTTCAAATTACCAAGCAAAAAGGAAAAAGAATTTTAAAAAATGTGAACAGAGCCTACAGAACTTATGAAACAATAACAAACAGACAAATATATACATTCTGGAAGATTCAGAAAGAGGATATAGAGAGAAAGGGGCAGAGAGCTTTTTTGAAGATGTAACAGCTGAAAACGGCCCAAATTTAAGGGAAAAATGAATGTGAAAATACAAGAAACTCAATAAACTCCAACTAGAAAAACCTGAAGAGACCCACATAAAATATATTACAGTCAAACTGCTGAAAGTCAAAACGCAAAGAAGGAACCTTGAAAGTAACAAGAGAAAAGTGACTCATGACATATAAGGAGGTTTATATTAGAAAGCTATGGTTTTTCCAGTGGTCATGTATGGATGTGAGAGTTGGACCATAAAGAAAGCTGAGCATCGAAGAATTGATGCTTTGGAACTGTGGTGTTGGAGAAGACTCTTGAGAGTCCCTTGGACTGCAAGGAGATCCAACCAGTCCATCCTAAAGGAGATCAGTCCTGGGGGTTCATTGGAAGGACTGATGTTGAAACTGAAACTCCAGTACTTTGGCCACCTGATGTGAAGAGCTGGCTCATTGGAAAAGACCCTGATGCTGGGAAAGATTGAAGGCAGGAGGAGAAGGGGACAACAGAGGATGAGATGGTTGGATGGCATCACCGACTCAATGAACATGAGTTTGAGTAAACTCTGGGAGTTGGTGATGGACAGGGAGGCCTGGTGTGCTGCAGTCCATGGGATCACAAAGAGTTGGACACAACTGAGCAACTGAACTGAACTGAACTGATATTAGAATATCAGGGTATTTCTCAGCATACCTTACAAGCCAGACAGCAAGCAGTGGTATAATATATTCAAAAGTGTTTAAAGGAAAAAAAATAAAAGCCAAGAATAATACATTAAGCAAAATTATCCTTCAAAAATAAAAGAGAAATAAAGACTCCCCAGATAATGAAAAGCTGAGTTAATTCAATGTCACTAGACTTACATGTTGTGTTAGTTGCTCAGTCATGTCTGACTCTTTGCCACCCCATTGACTGTAGCCTGCCAGGCTCTTCAGTTCATGTATTCTTGCTTGGAGAATTCCATTCTCCAGGTGATTTTCCTGACCTAGGAATTGAACTCAGGAACTGAACCCAGTCTCCCACATTTCGGGCAGATTCTTAACTATCTGAGCCCCAGGGAAGCCCACCACTAGAACTGCTCTACAATAAATGTTAAAGAGAGTTCTTTGAGCTGAAAGAAAATGATGCTAGAAACGAACTTGAAGCTTTATGAGAGTATAAAGTTCTGTGATAAAGGTTAATAGATGGACAAGTATACAAACCTGTAAAAGACAAAATCATTAAATATCTATCTATGTTACTGAGTGTACAATATACAAATATGTAATTGGATGTCAATAACAAAGTAAGGGGAATAAAGATATAACAGAGTAGATGTCTGTGCATGCAATCTTAATTAGTTTACTATCACTTTAAAATGGGTTGTTATGACTTCAAGATGTTTTATGTAATCCCCATGATAACCACAAGGAAAAAACTATATAATGCCCACAAAAAGAAATGAGAAAGGAATCAAAGCATGCTATTACAAAACATTTAAACACATAGCAGGGCAGCTAAGAGGAAATGAGAGATGAAAAAGCTACAAAATATATGAAAAACAAAATGGCAATGGGTAAATCCCTCCCTAGCAGAAATTACTTTAAATACAAATGGAGTAAATTACTTCATTAGCTGAATGAATTAAAAAAAAAAAAAGGAATCCAACTATATGCTGTCTACAAGAGACTCAACTTTAGACCAAAGGAAACACATAAATAGGTTGAAAATGAAAGGATGGGAAAAGATATTGCATGCAAATAAGAAGCAAAAGGCAGCAAGGATGGCTATACCAACATCAGACACAATAGACTTTAAGTAAAAAACTGGATCAGAAAAAAGAACATTCTCTTCATGCTTGTTTTACATATTTAGGAGCTCTGATATATTAGTGGATTGATTCTTATCATTATATAATCATTTATATGTAATGGTAAATGATAATATAATAATTCTATATAATAATAAAAAGAATCAATCTTTTCATTCTTTTTATATAAGAGCTCCTAAATATGTAAAACAAACACCACAAGTATTGAAGGGAAAAGTAGGCAAATCTAAAATGATACTGGGAGACTTCAGTACTCACTTTAAAAATGGATAAGGAAACTAAAGAAGAAAAGTAAGAAAATACAGGGCTAATTGCCAACATCTGCTGGATCATCAAAAAAGCAAGAAAGTTCCAGAAAAACATCTACTTCTGCTTTATTGACTATGCCAAAGCCTTTAACTATGTGGATCACAAGAAACTGTGGACAATTCTGAAAGAGATGGGAATACTAGACCACCTGACCTGCCTCTTGAGAAATTTGTATGCAGGTCAGGAAGCAACAGTTAGAACTGGACATGGAACAACAGACTGGTTCCAAATAGGAAAAGGAGTACGTCAAGGCTGTGTACTGTCACCCTGCTTATTTAACTTATATGCAGAGTACATCATGAGAAACGCTGGGCTGGAGGAAGCACAAGCTGGAATCAAGATTGCTGGGAGAAATATCAATAACCTCAGCTATGCAGATGACACCACCCTTATGGCAGAAAGTAAAGAGGAACTCAAAAGCCTCTTGATGAGAGTGAAAGAGGAGAGTGAAACAGTTGGCTTAAAGCTCAACATTCAGAAAACGAAGATCATGGCATCTGGTCCCATCACTTCATGGGAAATAGATGGGGAAACAGTGGAAACAGTGTCAGACTTTATTTTTGGGGGCTCCAAAATCAATGAAGATGGTGATTGCAGCCATGAAATTAAAAGACACTTACTCCTTGGAAGGAAAGTTATGACCAACCTAGATAGCCTATTGAAAAGCAGAGACATTGCTCTGCCAACAAAGGTCTATCTAGTCAAGACTATGGTTTTTCCAGTAGTCATGTATGGATGTGAGAGTTGAACTGTGAAGAAGGCTGAGTACTGAAGAATTGATGTTTTTGAACTGTGGTGTTGGAGAAGACTCTTGAGAGTCCCTTGGACTACAAGGAGATCCAACCAGTCCATTCTAAAGGAGATCAGCCCTGGGATTTCTTTGGAAGGAATGATGCTAAAGCTGAAACTCCAGTACTTTGGCCACTTCATGCGAAGAGTTGACTCATTGGAAAAGACTCTGATGCTTGGAGGGATTGGGGGCAGGAGGAGAAGGGGACGACAGAGGATGAGATGGTTGGATGGCATCACTGTCTCGATGGACGTGAGTTTTGGTGAACTCCGGGAGTTGGTGATGCACAGGGAGGCCTGGCGTGCTTCGATTCATGGGGTCGCAAAGAGTCGGACACGACTGAGCGACTGAACTGAACTGGACTGAACACAATGCTGTAGACTAACTGAACTTAGCCCGTCACCCAACTACAGCAAAACACACATTCTCCTCAAGTGTACATTAAACTGTCTCCAAGATGGGCTATGTTTGGGGTCACAAAACTAGTATTAATAATTCAATAAGATTGAAATAATGTAAAATGTCTTGTCCAGCCCCAGTGGAATGAAATTAGACTTCAGTGGAAGGAAAGCTAGAAAAATCACAAATACGTGGACATCACACAACACACAGCAAACAACCAGTGGGTCAAAGAAGAAATCACGAGATAGCAGAGCATATCTTAAGACAAATGAAAACAAAAACAGCGTACCAAAGCTTATGAGATGCAGCAAGGAACTGCAAAGAGAGACATTTAAAGCTATAAACAGGGAATTCCCTGGTGGTCCAGTGGCTAAGAGTCTGTGCTCCTGATATAGGGGGGCTGGGTTCGATCCCTGGTCAGGGAACTAGTTCCCACGTGCCACAACTAAGACTCTATGCAGACAAGTAAATAGAAATAAAATTTAAAAATAAAGTTATAAACATATTAAATGAGAAAAAAGATTCCAAGTCTATGGCCTAACTTTACACCTTAAGAAAGCAGAAAACAAACACACTAAATAAAAAACTAGCAGATAGATTATACATAATAAACGTTACAGCAGAAATAAATAAAATAGAGTATAGAAAAACAATAGAGAAAAATAAAAGAAATAAAAAATTCGTTTTTTGAAGGGACAACAAAATTGACAAAACCTTGGCTAGACTGATCAAGATAAAGAGATGAGACTTGAGTAACTAAGGAAAGAAAGAGGTGACATTATAACAGATTTTACAGAAGTAAAAAGAATTAGAAAAAATATTATGAATAATTGTATGTCAACAAATTTGGCAACTCTGTGAAAGGGATAAAATCCTAGAAACATACAAGCTACCAAGATTGAACCAAGAAAAATTCTGAACAGACCTATAATTGGATCACTCTGTAACTAGGAGAATGGGTAATTAAAAATCTCCCAACAAAGAAAAGCCCAGGACCAGGTGCCTTCTGTGGCAAATTCTACCAAACATTTAAAGAATTAACAATCCTCCTCAAACTCTTCCAAATAATTGAAAGGGAGAAGGCACTTCCAAATTCATTCTAGGAGGTCAGCATTACTCTGATCCATAAGCTAGACAAAGACAGTACAAGAAAAGTACAGAGCAATATCACCTGATGAATCTGAAGCAAAAATCAACAAAATACTAGCAAACAGAATTCAACAGCATATTCAAAGCACTGTACAGCACTACCAAGTGGGTTTTATTCATAGAATATAAGGATGGGTCAACATATAGGAATTGATCAGTGTATTAATAATACACATAAGAGAATCAAGGAAAAAGGTGCATGATCATTCCAGTTGATGAAGAAACAGCTTTTGACACAACCCAATACTCTTTTATGATAAAAACATTTAACAAAGCAAGGATAGAAGGACATTTCTTTAACATAATAAAAGCTACATATGAATAACCCACAGCTAACATCATACTCGCACAGAGTCAGACACGACTGAAGCGACTTAGCAGCAGCAGCAGCATCATACTCGTGGGCTTCCCTGGTGGCTCAGAGGATAAAGCATACGCCTGCAATGCAGGAGACCCGGGTTCGATCCCTGGGTTGGGAAGAGCCCTTGGAGAAGGAAATGGCAATCCACTCCAGTATTCTTGACTGGAGAATCCCATGGAGAGAGGAGCCTGGAGTCCACGGGGTCGCAGAGTCAGACACGACTGAGTGACTTCACACACACACACACACACACACACAACATCATACTCAATGGTGAAAGACTGAAACCTTTTCCTCTAAGATTGGGGACAAGACAAGGAGGCCTACTTTTGCTACTACTCTTTAATGTAGTACTGGAAGTATTAACCAGATTAATTAGGCAAGAGAAATAAATTAAAAGCTTTCACATTGGAAAGGAAGGAATAAAATAATCTTGTTTCATAGATAATATACTCTTACATGCAAAATACTCTAGCCCATACAATATCAATTGGAGCTAAAAATTCAGCAAACTTGCAGGATACAAAATTAACAGCCCCAAATTTGCTACATTTCTATACATTAATAATCAACAATCCAAATAGAAAACTAAATAAATAATTTTACTTGCAATAACACCACAAACAATAAAATACTTAGGAGTAAACTTAGTCAATGAGGCAAAAGATTTACACATTAACAATTACAGAATCTTGTGGATGGAAATTAAAGAAGACACAAATGAGCAGAAAGACATTCTGTGGTCACGGATTGAAAGATAATGTCAATAAGATGTCAATACTATTCAAAGTAATCTACATTTTTAATACAATCCCAAAAGACCTCAATGGCATTTTTTGAGGAATTAGAGAAATCCACCTTAAAATTCATGCAGTATCAAGAGACTTAGGAAAGTTAAAAACAATCTTGAAAAAAAAAGAATAAGTTGGAGATCTCATATTTCCTAACTTCAAAACTTAATGCAAAGCTACAATAATCGAGACAGTGTGGTATTGACATTTAAAAAAAAAAAAAGACATAGATACCCAATGGAATAGAATACAGAACCAATAAAAGAATTTGTAGATGTGATCAAATGGTTTCTGACATTCAGTGGGTAAAAGACAGTCTCTTCAAAAACATGATGTTGGGAAAACATAGAAGAGTGAAATTAGACCTTTGCTTAACACCATATACAAAAATTAACTCAAAATGGATCAAACACCTAAATCTAACACCTGAAACTATAGAACTTCTAGAAGAAAACATAGAAGGAAACTTTATAATATTGGATTTAGTAAGGGTTTCCTGGATAGGACACCAAAAACACAGGCAACTAAAGTAAAAATGAGACAAATCAGACTACACCAAAATTAAAAACATCTGTGCACCAAAGAATACAATCAATAGAGTGAAATGACAAAGGACAAAATAGGAGTAAAAGTTTGCAAGTCATAAAGCTGATAATAAATTAACATCCAGAATGTATAAATAACTCCTATAGCTCACAAACAAACCAGTCAATCCTAAAGGAAATCAACCCTAAATATTCATTGGAAGGACTGATGCTGAAGCTGAAACTCCAATACTTTGGCCACCCGACGTGAAGAACTGACTCATTAGAAAAGACCCTGATGCTGGGAAAGATTGAGGGTAGGAGGAGAAGGGGATGACAGAGGATGAGATGGTCAGATGGCATCACGGACTCAATGGACATGAGTTTGAGCAAGCTCCGGGATATGGTGAAGGACAGGGAAGTCTGGCGTGCTGTAGCCCATGGGGTCGCAAAGAGTCGGGCATGACTGAACAACTGAACGACAACAATAAATAACTCGTACAGCTCACCAACAACAAAATTTGATTCAAAAATTGTCAAAGAACTTAAACATTTCTCCAAAGATGATACACAAATGGCCAACATGCATATGGAAAGATGCTCAATATTGCTAATTAGGGAAATGCAAATCAAAGTCACAATAAGATTCCACCTCACACCCATTAGGATGGCTACTATGGAAAAAAAAACAATGGAAAATAGCAAGTGTTGATGAGGATGTGGAGAAATTAGAATCCTTGTGCATTATTGGTAGGAATGAAAAATGCAGATGCTATGGGAAATAGCATGTTGGTGTCTCAAAAAATTAAAAGTAAAATGACTATGTGAACCAGCAATTCCACTTATTAGCATAGACACAAAAGGACTGAAAAGTAGGATCTTAAAAGATACTTTCTCATTTCTGTTCATAGTAGTACCATTCACAACAGCTGAGAAGTGGAAGCAAACCAGGTGTCCATTAAAGAATGGATGAATAAATAAGGTGTAGTGTATACATACACGCTAGTAAAGTAATGCTCAAAATTCTCCAAGCCAGGCTTCAACAGTACATGAACCGTGAACTTCCAGACGTTCAAGCTGGATTTACAAAAGGCAGAGGAACCAGAGATCAAATTGACAACATCAGCTGGATCATGAAAAAAGCAAGACATCTATTTCTGCTTTATTAACTATGCCAAAGCCTTTGACTGTGTGGATCACAAGAAACTGTGGAAAATTCTGAAAGAGATGGGAATACCAGATCACCTGACCTGCCTCTTGAGAAATCTGTATGCAGGTCAGGAAGCAACAGTTAGAACTGGACATGGAACAACAGACTGGTTCCAAATAGGAAAAGGAGTCTATCAAGGCTGTATATGGTCACCCTGCTTATTTAACTTATATGCAGAGTACATCATGAGAAATGCTGGGCTGGATGAAGCACAAGCTGAAATCAAGATTGCTGGGAGAAATATCAATAATCTCGGATATGCAGATGACACCACCCTTATGGCAGAAAGCAAAGAATTAAATAGCCTCTTGATGAAAGTGAAAGAGGAGAGTGAAAAAGTTGGCTTTAAGCTCAACATTCGGAAAACAAAGATCATGGCATCTGGTCCCATCATTTCATGGCAAATAGATGGGGAAACAGTGGAAAGAGTGGCAGACTTTATTTTCTGGGGCTCCAAAATCACTGCAGATGGTGACTTCAGCCGTGAAATTAAAAGATGCTTGCTCCTTGGAAAAAAAGTTATGACCAACCTAGACAGCATATTAAAAAGGAGAGACATTACCAACAAAGGTCTATCTAGTCAAGGCTATAATTTTTCCAGTAGTCATGTATGGATGTGAGAGTTGCACTATAAAGAAAGCTGAGCACCAAAGAATTGATGCATTTGAACTGTGGTGTTAGGAGAAGACTCTTGAGAGTCCCTTGGGCTACAAGGAGATCCATCCAGTCCATCCTAAAGGGAATCAGTTCTGAATATTCATTGAAAGGACTGATGTTGAAGCTGAAATTCCAATATTTTGGCCTCCTGATGTGAAGAACTGACTCACTGGAAAAGACTCTGATGCTGGGAGGGATTGGGGGCAGAAGGAGAAGGGGACGACAGAGGATGAGATGGTTGGATGGCATCACCAACTCAATGGACATGAGTTTCAGTAAATTCAGGGAGTTGGTGATGGACAGGGAGACCTGGTGTGCTGTGGTTCATAGGGTCGCAGAATCAAACACAACTGAGTGACTAAACTGAACTAAACTGAGTGTATACAGAAGACAACTCTGTTCATGCTACAACAAGGCTTAAGCTTAAGGACATAATATTAAATGAAATAAGAAAGCCACAGAAAAACAAATATCATATGATTTCACTTATATGAAGTATCTAAAGCAATCAAACTCAGAAACAAAATGTAGAACACTGGTTATCCCAGGGCTGAGGGAGAGAAAAACAAGGAGCTATTGTCGAATGGGCACAGACTTTCAGTTTTGCAAGATGAAAAAGTTCTAGAGGGCTGTTCCACCGCCCTGTGAATATACTTACCAGTACTAAATAGTACACTTAGAAATGGCTAAGATGGTAAATTTTATGTGTTTGGGTGGCTTCTCTGGTGGTCCAGTGGTTAAGAATCCACCTTGTGATGCAAGGGACACCAGTTTGATCCCTAGTCTAGGAAGGTCCCAGCTGCCACGGAGCCCCGCAACTGCTGAGCACACGCATTCGGGCCTATGCTTCACAACAAGAGCGCACCTCGGGCCCGTGCTTCACAATAAGAGCAGCCCCTGCGGTGAGAAGCCCCACTCACTGCAGCTAGAGAAGGCCCATGTGCAGCAATGAAGACCCACCTCGGCAAAAAATAAATAAAGCTTTAAAAAAATTCATGTGTTTTTATCATAATAATTAAAAAAGACTAAAGAAGAAGCACTTCCTCTCAGCCACTGAGATAATGAATGGCAGAGACAAGGTTCAAATCCAGGTGTGGGATTCAGCTAAGGGGTTCCTTCTACTGTACAACACAGTTTTCGTTTTGCAAAAGAAAAAAAAAAAAATTAAGAGATTTGAAGTGGCTATTAATATCAGGCACAATAGATTTTAAGGCCAGGAATATTACTAGAGACAAATACTTCACAATGATAAAAGGATCTAGTCATCAGAAAGATATAACAATTATAAATAGATATATACCAAAACAAAGACATGAAATATGATGGAATTAAAAAGAGAAATAGATAATTGAATATTTTTACTTGGAAATTTCAAGCTTCTCTCTCAGTAACTGATAGAACAATGAGATAAAATTGACCTAATGACACAATTAGAACATTCCACCCAACAACAAAATATAGTTCTTTCAGTTTCACAGGGAACATTCTTTTCCAGGATAGACTATATTCTGGGCCATAAAACAAACTTCAATAAAATTTAAAATTTGAAATCATACAAAGTATATTAAGTATACTTTCTGGCCATAATGAAATTAAACTAGAAATTAACAACAGGAAGAGCCTAGGGAATTCTGAAATATTTGCAAATTAAAGAACAAATTTTCAAATAACTCATGAGGCTAAGTTACAAAGAAAATAAATAAAAAAATAAAATATGACACAAAAATATGTAAGCTACGGTCACACAAATGATCAGAGGGAAATTTTTATCTTTAAATATATACAGAAAGATATCAAAAATCTAAAGTTCTACCTCAAGAACCTAGATGCTGCTGCTAAGTCACTTGAGTCGTGTCCGACTCTGTGTGACCCCATAGACGGCAGCCCACTAGGCTCCTCTGTCCCTGGGATTCTCAGGCAAGAATACTGGAGTGGGTTGCCATTTCCTTCTCCAATGCATGAAAGTGAAAAGTGAAAATAAAGTCTCTCAGTCGTGCCTGATTCTTAGCGACCCCATGGACTGCAGCCCACCAGGCTCCTCTGTCCATGGGATGTTCCAGGCAAGAGTACTGGAGTGGGGTGCCATTGCCTTCTCCACAAGAACCTAGATAAGGAGGAACAAATCAAAAATAGTATAAATAGAAAGTCAATAGTAACTGTAAGAGCATAAATCAATAAACTAGAAAAGCAGAAAAATAAAATGGAGGAAATCAATGAATTCAAACATGAGTTCCTTGCAAAAATCAACAAACTTGGTGTACCTTTGGCAAGAATAACATAGGAAAAAAAATTAAGAACACACAGTTACCAAAGTCAGCAATGAAGAGAACTCACTACAAACCTACAAAAAAAGAATGTTAACAGAACATAATAAAGAAATTTACGCCGACAAAATAGACTTAGATGAAATAGTCAAATTCTTAGATACACACAAAAGTGACTCAAGAAGGAATAGAAAATCTGAATAAACATTTATAAAGTAAATAAATTAAATTAGTAATTTAAAATCTTCCCACACAGAAAAGCCCAGCCCCTAATAGCTTCACTATTGAATTTCTACCAAATATTTAAGGAAGACAATACTACATAAACACTTGCTGAAAACAGACAAGAAGGGAAAACTTCTCAATACATTTAATTAGGTTGGGGCTACCTTGATACCACAAAATGATCAAGACATCACAAGAAAGGAAAACTATAGATTAGTGTCTCCCATAAACACAGATACAAAAAAAAAAAATGTCTTTTCATAAAATATTGTCAAACTGAATCCAGCAACAAATAAAAAGGTATGTTCTGCAGACTGTGGCTCCCTGTTACCTACAGACCTAACAAGACTCTCAGTTTTGACCACTTGAGATACCTTGTTGCAGATGTTGATGTCCCGAATATTCCCCAGCTCTTTTCCTGTAAACACTGTTGGACTTCTCCCCGTAAGGACCTACAATTGTAACTGCAAACTTCTTGTTCTACATGTAGGCTGCAGGATCATGGGAAATGGCACCCATGGGGACATCCCTCAGGCATTCATGGACAAGAACTCATGGTAGATACACCTGCTTTCTTTTCCTTTGATTAAGATACTGCGGGGCATACTTTACAGTCCCCCAGGGCCACCTGTGGGTCAGTAACAGACATGGCAACCAGCTCATAAATGCACCCGGCATGAGCTTCTTTCCTTTCCCTGTCTCATTTCCCTACTTCCCCACTGAGGCTCCCTAGGATCACCTCCCTAAACTACGTATACTCAGACCCTTGTCTCTGGTTCTGCTTCCAAGACACACCTATTGGCCAAGTCCTGTTCTTTCTGCTGTGGCACAAGCTGAGAACAGTGCAGGAATGTCTCCCCCAATTTTTAATGAAGTTGTTTGGATCGAAGCCAGAAAGACAGATGGCACCTCAGATTATAACTGATTTTTTTCTAGGAACAGCTTGAAAAAAAATTAATTTGGGCAGAGAGGAAATTTCAGCAACAGAAGGAATTGGGTCGCCTTTGGCATTTGGGTTTTCATATCTCAGTAAGCGGAGTTGATGTGGTTATTGCAGAAATCCAATCCAATCATCATCTTCATTATAACAACGGTGCTGACTTCACATAGCAGGCACAGTGAGATCAGGAGACTTTCCCCCATTGCCTTGGCGACTTACCTGAGTGAGACAGTGTTCACTTTGCAAGGCAATCTACATCCCTTATTCCCATCCCAAGGCCTGGCTGCCCAGTTCTGTACCGGATCATCCTTTATGCAGAGAGAAACACGGGATGAGAATTAGGATCCAAGAATGTGAGTCCATGCTCTTATCTCTCTTTTACACAAACTCACATGTCCACGTGAATGAAAGCTGCAAAGGTATGAAAACAAAAGTCTTATCTGGGAGTTTCCTGGACCTCTTTTCACTAGATTCACTTTTTCTCCTTCACCTATTCAACAAATATTTATTTTGCATCTTCTATGACCCATCGCTGTGACAGAGTGTGGTGGATACGTTCTGAAGTGACCTCTCCTATTGAGTCACACCCCTGTATAATCTCCTCTCCTTAAGTGCAGAAGAACCTATGACTTGCTTCTAACTAACAGAACACAGCAAATGTGACAGGATGTCACTCTGTAACTGTGTAAGACCTCACTTTAGCAAACTGGAGGGGAAGAAACTCCCCCTTAATACCTTTGAATAAGTAGGCTACCATGTTGTGAAACTGATTTACATGGGAGCAACCAAAGTGCAGCATCAAGGGACACGGTGGCCTCTAGAGGCTGAGAACACCCCTGGCCAATGAGAACAGGTACCTCGGTCCTTAGCCATAAGGACATTCATCTGCCACTTCTGAGTGAGTATGGAAGTGGATTTTTCCCCAATTGAACCTCCAGCTAGGAACGCATACCAGCCAACTTCTTGATTACAGCCTTGTAAGATCCTGAGCTGAAGACCGAGTTAAGCCATACTTGGATTTCTGATTAATCTAGACTTTCACTAAATAATAAATGTGTGTTGTTCAAAGCTGCTAAGTTTGTGATAATATGTTATGCAACACATAAAATACTCAGAGCTTGGAATACTTCTTTGTTCTCTCACACCCTTTGGATTTAAATCTTATTTCCCCATATTTAACCTCTGTCATCTTCCCTGACACCCTGAATCGGATGTATTACTCAGACTCCAGTTCTGGAGGATCAGAGTATCTGATGGATGCCTGGCAAAGGGAGTACCACTCATGGCCTGAAATGACCAAATTGACTTGGCAGCTGAACTGCACTAAGGAAAGAGGAAGGGGCCAGTGCACTTGCAGCTTCTTGGGCGTCAAGACTGCTTGTGCTCACCAGGGTCTGAATTCTCACCTTCTTCCTGAGCACAGTACTGGATTGCATTTCCCAAATCCCTTGCAATTCATGGTTCTCACTAATGGAATATCAACTTTCCAAAGTGCTACTGTCACTTCTAGGACAAGAGAGCTAAGAATGAGGCTGCCTTCTCTGTACTTTCTCTCTCTTCTCTCAACCATTAACTGAAAAATTTATAGTGGAAAATCTTGAGGCCATAAAAGATGGCAGGAAAATGATAGAAGACTCCTGGATTCTCGAAGGACTACATGGCATTAAGCCCCAACCCCCTCCCTGACTTTTATTGGACAAAGTCTATCATCTAGGGCTCAACCAGAGAAAAAGAACTCCTTATATCTGCAGACAATACTATTGTCAGGCATGCTAAGTCACTCCAGTTGGGTCCAACTCTTTGTGACCCTATGAACTGTAGCCCTCCAGGCTCCTCTGTCCATGGGATCCTCCAGGTAAGAATACTGGAGTGGGTTGCCATGCCCTCCTCCAGGGCATCTTCCCGACCCAGGGACTGAACCCACATCTCTTACATCTCCTGCACTGGCAGGCAGGTTCTTTACCACTGGCACCATCTGAGGGAGCAGCAGTTCCCAGGGGTATCAGCAGAGTGGAGAAGGACACCTGAGGGGTCTCAATTTTATATATGCAGTTTGTGTTCATAATTATTTTGATTACTTTATGGGTCATATGTGCTTTACCAAAAAATAGCTACTAACTAAATAATATGCAAAATGTCTCATTCTTGTTTAGTCTTCGATATGTGAAATACAGTCTACCAAAAAATAAATCTGACATCAAATCAATTTTACCTGGTTGCTTTAATCTCAGTAAGACCCCTTAAGAGAATGGTAGATGTTGAATGCCTGTTGAAAACAGCAGGCAAGGAGATATATATTAAGATGCTTATTGCAAAAAGTTGGCTCACATGACCATGGGGCTTGACTATACACGTCTAAAATCCTTAGAGCAGGACATCAGGAAAGGCAGGGTGGAACTTTCCAGTACAAACCGAAGCTTCAGTCCACAGGTGGAATTTCTTCTTTCACACGGAAGTCTTAGCTCAGCTCTTAAGGTTTTTTGACTGATCAAATCAGGGTCACTCAGAATGTCTAACATAATCTCTCTTACCTAAAGTCAACTGATTTGGGATGTTATTTACATCTACAAAATACCTTCATAGAAATACCTGGATCAATGTTTGAATAACTGGACACTGTAACCTAGCCTAACCTAGTCAAGCTAAACATGAAACTGACTTTCACAACAGTGACATTAGTGAATACAACCGTGATAACCCACTGATGTTTGAGGCATTTCTATTATTAACAGAGTCTGCCTTGACTAATATGATTTTACTTATGAAGAACGGAGATAAGAATATCTAATTCCTGGGAGTGTCTATACCCCTAATTAATAGTGGGAGCCCTCAAGACCTCTGCTACTGCTCATTAGGACACAGGTAGGTGTTCCTCTAATAAGTCTTTGATTTCTTAACAAATTACTCTGAATCTCAGTGTGTCAGCATTTCCATGGCTATGACCCTGCCCCAGATCAAGCCACTTCATCCCTCAGTCATGACACCAGTCCTAGATGGCTCTCTACTTTTCAGTTTATCATTTATACTGTTACAGAATGAAATTTTTATGCCCAAATTTGGCCATGCCATATCTCATTAGTTATTTCCATCATTCTGTTTTGCTTGTATGTATAACTCAAAACCCTTATCTTAAAAGACACAAGACTTACAGCTTACATGTTTAGCTTCATCTTCTATCACCAGCTTCTCCAGCTCTGGGGTACCATGTCTTACACTCATTCTATCCACACACAAATCTACTCCCTTTTCCTGGTAACACTTTATTATATTTGTACCATCACTTCATGGGAAATAGATGGGGAAACAGCTGAAACAGTGTCAGACTTTATTTTTCTGGGCTCCAAAATCACTGCAGATGGTGACTGCAGCCACTAAATTAAAAGACACTTACTCCTTGGAAGAAAAGTTATGACCAACCTAGATAGCATATTGAAAAGCAGAGACATTACTTTGCCAACAAAGGTCCGTCTAGTCAAGGCTATGGTTTTTCCAGTGGTCATGTATGGATGTGAGAGTTGGACTGTGAAGAAAGCTGAGTGCCAAAGAATTGATGCTTTTGAACTGTGGTGTTGGAGAAGAGTCTTGAGAGTCCCTTGGACTGCAAGGAGATCCAACCATTCTGAAGGAGATAAGCCCTGGGATTTCTTTGGAAGGAATGATGCTAAAGCTGAAACTCCAGTACTTTGGCCACCTTCTGCAAAGAGTTGACTCATTGGAAAAGACTCTGATGCTGGGAGGGATTGGGGGCAGGAGAAGAAGGGGACGACAGAGGATGAGATGGCTAGATGGCATCACTGACTTGATGGACGTGAGTCTGAGTGAACTCTGGGAGTTGGTGATGGATAGGGAGGCCTGGCGTGCTGCAATTCATGGAGTTGCAAAGAGTAGGACATGACTGAGTGACTGAACTGAACTTATGCTTTTATTAAAAATGATTTTTGTCATTTATTTTGATGTTACTGATAACAAATAATATGCATTATTTCTTTCAATTTTCACAACACCACTTTGAGGTTGAAACACTATTACTGCTAGGTAGAAAGTATCAGATCTGGCATTCAAATGCAAACCAATCTACCTCCAAAGCCTAAACTCTTAACCACCATACTAAACTGCTCTCAAGCCTTCATACTTATTGTTCTCTGCTCAGAATTCCCAGTCTCACCTCCCTAGCTCTTACCTCTTCCATTTGGGAAACTCCTTCTCATCCTTTGAGGCTCAGTTCAAGCATCACAGTATCAACAGAGCTTTTCCTGCTCACCACCAGGCTCTGTATCTCATCCTCCCACAGTCAGCTGCATCTCCCACTCTAAGAGCACTAACATGGCTTCTCTTTTCCTGACTGGACCTGACTAATGCACATCGCATCGTCATAACAAAGACAGCTAGAGCTCTGATATCTCTCTATGGGTCCATGGATGGTTGACAAGCAGACTAGACTGCAGATGCTACATAAACCACCAAGACGTCTGATGTTTATCACTCAGATTCTCCTTCTTATCCAAAACCAACAGGTCAAATGAATTTTAAAATTACATAAGTCCTACATGTAAACCAAAGAGAGACAAAGATAAATATTGAAAGGCAATAGGAGAGAAGATCATTGCTGACAGTGCCCTGTTACATGGTCATAGAAGTTAAGGGTTTAACAGTGCCCCAAATAGCTTAGAAATGCTAGTCAAATAGACAATTCTATTATCTCCTTTAAGAAGGATCTGAGGCCTGCTTCCCAAATTCCTAAATTATATTTCTCAACAGAGACACTGAAGGGAGAGAGACCAAGTAGAAAGCTATAACTCCAGTCCTGAAGAGAGACAAATGTCTTTTCATAGAGTAATGAGAGTTTTGTGTTACAGTTTGCCCAATATTCTGATTTCCCTCTCACCCATCAGGGGAATCACACCTCTCCATCCATACATATATCTGCATCCTGTTAAATAGAGGGATATCCATTTCACTTGCTTTTGATAGTGAAATATGGGCAGAAGTGGTATTTATTAATTCAAGCAAAAGTTTTAAGAACCTAGCATGATCACTCATGTCTCTTTTCCCCTCTGCCACAAAACTGCAATTGTCCCTTATATAGGCTGCTCATCACCTGGCTATCAGAATGAAGATGTGTCTAATCCAGGATAAACATGTTGCAAGAGCAGGTAATTAAACTTCCTCATGAAAAGTCACTGAGAATTTAAGTCATCTGTTAGACTGCCAAATTCTCAGACTGTTCTGCTAATAAAGAGATTGGTTCCAAGACTCGGATTTCTTCAATAAAAGTCTAAAATACACAGCTTACAGCTTTTGAAACTGGAAGGATGGCAGTCCATGTAATTTTTTGATGAAATACATGATAAAACATTCACCTGCCATAATTTAGAAAACATGCAATTCCCTTATGAGCTTGTGCTTATAGTCTAAAATGGAATTTTAGCAGGGTGACTTGGTTTCTCTTTATAGCATGTGACAAAATAATACAAGAAAGACATCAGAAAGAATTGGCTTTTTTTTTGTTTTGTCAAGACAAAAACCTGATAGGTAATCCAGAAATTTAAGACCTGGTATAATTTGGGCTTATGTCTTAAGCCCAAACAGAAAAGATAAAACTGAGGTCTCTGACTGGCTAAAGTTGATTAAAACTTAGCCTCATAGGAAGGAGAAGCTCAAGAATGTAGCATTCAGACATCACATTAAACCCTCTGAGTTAACTTGGCATCTGTGTCTTTTTATTAAGCTGGCGTGTGTGCACACACTGGTACTCTCCTTGAGTGTGACCAGAGACAGAATACGATGGGCTATCACTCGCATCTATTTCTGCTTTATTAACTATACCAAAGCCTTTTCCTGTGTGGATCACAACAAACTGGAAAATTCTTCAAGAAATGGCAATACCAGACCACCTGACCTGCCTGTTGAGAAATCTGTATGCAGGTCAGGAAGCAACAGTTAGAACTGGACATGGAACAACAGACTGGTTTCAAATAGGAAAAGAAGTACGTCAAGGCTGTATATTGTCACCCTGCTTATTTAACTTATATGCAGGGTACATCATGAGACACGCTGGGCTGGATGAAGCACAAGCTGGAATCAAGATAGCTGGGAGAAATATCAGTAACTTCAGATATGCAGATGACACCACTCTTATGGCAGAAAGCAAAGAACTAAAGAATCTCTTGATGAAAGTGAAAGAGGAGAGTATAGACGTTGGCTTAAAGCTCAACATTCAGAAAACTAAGATGGCATCCGGTTCCATCACTTCATGGCAAATAAATGGGGAAATAGTGGAAATGGTGACAGACTGTATTTTTGGGGGCTCCAAAATCAATGCAGATGGTGATTGCAGCCATGGAATTAAAAGACAATTACTCCTTGGAAGGAAATTTATCACTAACCTAGACAGCATATTAAAAAGCAGAAACATTACTTCACCAACAAAGGTCCATCTAGTCAAGGTTATGGTTTTTCCAGTAGTCATTTAAGGATGTGAGAGTTGGACTTATAAAGAAAGCTGAATGCTGAGGAAGTTATGCTTTTGAACTGTGGCGTTGGAGAAGACTCTTGAGAGTTCCTTGGACTGCAAGGAGATCCAACCAGTGCATCCTAAAGGAGATTAGTTGTGGGTGTTCATTGGAAGGACTGATGTTGAAGCTGAAACTCCAATACTTCGGCTACCTGATGTGAAGAACTGACTCATTTGAAAAGACCCTGATGCTGGGAAAGATTTGAGGGTGGGAGGAGAAGGGGATGACAGAGGATGAGATGGTTGGATAGCATCACCAACTCAGTGGACATCAGTTTGAGTAAACTCCAGGAGTTGGTGATGGACAGGGAGGCCTGGCATGCTGTGGTTCATGGGGTCGCAAAGAGTTGGACACAACTGAGCGACTGAACTGATCACTGTCATGATTTTCACAAACCATATGGCAAAAGAGATTTTACTAGTGTAATTAGGGTTCCTAATCAGAAGACATTGAGTTCATCAAAAATATTTTCCTCAGTGAGCTTGATAATCAAGTGAGCCCTTACAACAGGTTTGAGAGCTTTGAAGAAAGAGAAATTCTGTTTTTGGCTTTGAAGAAGTAAGTTTCCATGTAAGGATTTGAGGACAGACTGTAGGAATTGAAAATAACCCCTGGACAACAGCCAGCAAGGAAATGAGGAGCTCACCCCTACAACCACAGGAACTAGATTCTTCCAGAAGCTACACGACATTGGAAGAGGACCCACAGGCTCCAGAAAGGTACACAGCCTGCTGAAACCTTGATTTCAGCCTTGTGACTCTAGGCAGAGAACCCAGCCACACCACGCCCAGACTTCTGACCTATAGAATAAGGAGATAATTATGTGTGTTACCAGCCAATAATATTCTGATAATTTGTTAGGCAGCAAGAGAAAACTAACACAGCATCCAAATCTCGACCAAAGAGCTCAGGGGAATGATCCTAAGGGTGTGGCAGAAAACTACCTATGTTCATGGAATTCTCCAGGCAAGAATACTGGAGTGGGAAGCCATTCCCTTCTGCAAGAGCTCTTCCCGACCAAATGCAAGTCTCTTGCACTGCAGGCAGGTTTTTTACCATCTGAGCCACCAGGGAAGCCCCAATAAACTCAAGACACACACAATTAAATATTAAGAGAAAGTCACATCTCAAAAAGAATTGTGGCAGCTACTGGCATCTGTTGACTAAAAGATACCAGCTAAGTTTTTGAAAGAGTTTTAAGTGAAAAGAACCATAATTATCAGCAGGAAAAGATTGGACGGTGCAAGACTTAAAATGACCTGTAGAAGGAAGCAGGTGAGAAAGCTACTCAGCATCTGATTAGAATATATTCTTCAAAATCCTCTTAGTTGCATCTAAAAACAATAATGTAAAAGGAAGGACATCTCAGAGAGTGAAGGAGCATGACGGACAAAGGCTGTCTTATCCCCAACTAGAACCTTCATGCTTGTCATACAGAATTACAGAATTGCTATGCACAAGCATAGCAGTGTGCCCCCCAATCCTTCCCTTTCCAAATAAGCATATTTGTTAAGATTATCCTATCCCTGTTCCACCACTGAATTTGTGGGTAGGAATAACAAATTACATGTATTTTTGGTTCATTGATGTGTGATGCTGCTGGCATTTTGTCCCTCACCCTTAACTCTTTAGTTCACACCTACCAAATTTGAACTATAGTCTTAAAATTTTGCCTGAGGACTTTCTCTGCCCAAGTGTCAATCCAGAAGTTCTGAGGAATCAACCCCCACCCTGGGAGCAGTCCTCAAACAGTACCTAATGAGAGTCGAACCCAAGGTTCCTTGGCCCTCAGGTGGGATAATCCTGAGATATGTGACTTCTCTGGCTCCCCATAATTTCTCCAATGGGATATATCTTTAGCTGTCTGTGCCTTTTACTGGCTACCTTCTGTTCTTAATCTCATTTCCCCAATCTTCTATTACCTTTTCCTTCACTTCCTAGAAAAATCATTTGTGATTTTATCCCTAACCCAGGGTCCCATTCTAAGGAAACCCAATTGTAACAATTGTTCTCTGGATCCAGGAGTCTCATATCTGGTAGAGACCATGCAGAAATTACCACACATCCTGCAGAGATCCTGAACTTTGAGTCTGAAGCAGTGATTGGGTCAGGGGTGGGAGCACTCCTGAAACGTGTCCCTTAGGAAAGAGTGGAGTGTTTCCGTTTGAGGCACAGTAAAGGAACTGAATACCAGTGACTACTGTGAACCTTCTCACTCTGCGCTTCCCTTTCCTGTACATCTCACTCTTGTGAACTTAGAAGTAAACCGTGTGATGTTTTTGGCCCACGAAAGTAGAAAGAAAGTAATGAGTCATTTCCTGGGGAAAGTTTTTAGAGTCAGCACATTATTTGCTACATCTCTTTTCTCTCTGCTGTATAACTGGGAATGTTCCAGACAGAGGTTTTTCTGTCAGCTGGATCTCAGAGTAAAAACTTTGTAGAGCCTGGCTGACTCAGGATAGATAGTAATAAACCATTCGTCTTCTAAGACACTGAGATTTCAGGATGACTTCTTACCATGATACAATCTAGTCTGTCTTGGCTGATACACTGTTCCCAAACAAGGATTTGGGAAAAATGAAGAAGACACAAATACCTATGCAAACCTTCACATCCTCTGAAAATGAGGAGATTTTGAAGAAGAAACTTCAGCTCTTGTGATTTGGAAAGAAAGACAATCTAGTATTCCATGGCTATTTAGA
Organism: Bos taurus; assembly: GCF_002263795.3. Taxonomy (NCBI): domain Eukaryota; kingdom Metazoa; phylum Chordata; class Mammalia; order Artiodactyla; family Bovidae; genus Bos; species Bos taurus. The sequence goes on along the minus strand of NC_037337.1, from coordinate 5,851,973 downwards.
GGAGCAGCAATCATAGGAATAAGGGGGCAAAGCAGAATTATGCAAAGGCCATCACTCAAGGAATTCAGGAGGATTTTTTTCTCCCCACAGATGGAGTTGTAAATAGCCAGAATATATTATCACGGGCAATCAGAAAACTGTTGTCAGTAATTTTAAATGGAACTTTGGTGAGTGAAGTGTTGAAAGAAGAAAAATCATTATGAAAAGCTCCCAGCTATCTCTTGTATGTTTTCTGGGAGCCCAGGATCAGGAACCTGTATAAGATACTGGCTCCAATTTCAGCACACACACACACAAAGATTTATTGTAAGGGGATTGAATCAGCCATCTTGCTTCCCAAAGATGGCTGGAGAACTGGATATAGTTGCTATATAGACAAGGACAATTTCTCCAAGTCACTGTACACTGTTGACCCAGTAAATATGTCAAGTCTTAGCAGCCCCACTACTAAGAACAGACTACAGCTTACACTGGCAATATTATGGGTCATGATATTAGAACTGGAACTGGGATGAAGCCACCATTACTACAACCCATCACCACCAATGATTTGGCATGCTCCTGTCTTTTTTATTTTTATTTTTTTTCTCTAGCTTATAATTCAAAGTCTAGGGTGTGGTCCACTTGAAGGACAAATCCAGTACCATGGAGAGCCTAGAAAAGGATCTGGCACTTTCATTTCTTTGTAGTGAAAGGTGTATTCTGCCCCAAAATGAGAGTCTTCAGACAGAGGAAGGGGTTTAGATATTAGGTGGAAAAAAATAACAAACATCTACTATATGACAACAACCTTTAGCACGGAGAGGCACTGAGGTGAAAGTGTGTGAAAAGGACACGTACTTGGAGTAAGTCCCTATATGCAACTTCTCTTCTCTGAGCCTCAATGTTTCATCCATAAAATGGGTGATCACTATCTGTGTGATTCCTATACCTACCTATCTATCTTTAACATATGCAGGCATTACTTGATCATATCTTCAAAAGTCACAAAAACTTACCATGGGCAGGTGGTAAGCCACAAACATGTTCTAATTGAACCATCATGCTTCTTAAATGTTTGAATTAGTTATCAACACTTAAAATATTAAGAAAGACTTGGATTTATTTTTTATAAGTTGAAATCAGATATTCTGATTTTTTTTCTTATATATATATAAAGTGTATCTACTTTCACCATATACTGCATATCCAGCTTCCCTGAAAACATTTCCCTGCCTTTCCTATCTGCCAATGTAACTTTCAAATCTATGACACAAAAGGAAGCTTCAGGGGGGCTCGAGCTTGATTCCTGTGTCTGTCACTTTCCAGCTGGGTGAACTTGGGACCATAACTTTTTTTAGTTTCAATTTCCCCATCTTTCAGAATGACCATGACTACCCTTTGTAGCTGAGCACAATGCCAAGGAAAGGACACCACAAACCCTTGTTATCAAGCCCTCAGGTGTCCCCATAGGCCTTGCCTCCTGCCACTACATCCCTTTTTATAATTGAAGTTTTAGCAGCACAAAATGAGGCTGTCTCTTACATGCCCATATCTTTGCATATGCTGTTCCTGCCTTCTAGGTTATCTTGTCCCTTCTTTCCTCAACCTGTTTCAAGTGGCACCTCCTCCATGAAGTCCTCCATGATCTCCCTAAGCTAGGTGGGTTGCTTTCAATACCATCAAGGCTCTAACTCCTTATGCCTTACTACCATTTATCTAATACTTCTGTAAGTTATCTTCTAATGTCCTCACTAGACTGAGAACTTTTGAAGGTGAAGTCTTGTGGCAAGGTCATGGGGAAAACAGATGAACTTATTCTCATTTATAAATGAACCACTTGAAAGAACCTCAAAATCATATTAGTGAAAAGATGCCACAAAAGAATACATACAGAACAAATAACTGCAATATTAAAAATTTTAAGCATGCACATATTTCTAAAATATATATTAAGCAAATATGTGCACGTGTGGTAAGAGTAAAAGATATGCATGAGAAAAATAAATGAAAGAAATTTGTAATAAATGTTTGCTGAAGAAGGTAAATAGGACTTGCAATGGAGGGGGCTGTGTCTTATCTATCCGAAAGGCTACATCTTTATTGTAATATTTTGTTTCTTAAAGTTGGATGGTATATTATTATTTATACCTCTGTTTTCATGTTAAATGTCTTTAAACAAATCCTAAAGCAAAACTAAAGAGCATGGCATTTGGAGTTGGAAAGCTCCTATCTCTGCTACTGTCTGAGAGATTCTAGACATGTTATTTTTTAAGCCTCAAATTCTGTATGCACAGAAGGAGAATAAAGAATTGTTTCAAGCATTTTGTAAAACTTCTAAGAGATTATGAGTATACAGCACAGAGTCTGGCATAGGAACTGTGTGTCAAATAAATGAACAAATATTAAGAACCACATAAGATATTTTAAATGCTTCCAGGGGAGCTTCCTTACTTAGCCCCTTGACATCTTTAAGGTAAAACATCCTATCCTCCTCATTTGTCAATACCTCAGTGTGGAGTGTGGAACAAATTTCAAGACCCTGAAATGTTTTCTTTCTCTTCAGAGATTGTCTTGAATGTTTAAATACCCAACATGAAGATGAAACATGAGCTCTTCAGCAGAAGGATCACAGTGTAAGGAAGAGGAATTTCAAGCAGAAGGTACTGCCTCCCTGGAGCCCCCTCATGCTGCCAATCACTTCCCTTGCCCTTGATTCAAACTTTGGAAAGTCTCAGAGCTTCAGGCAGTCAGCATTCACCTTTTTTTACATACAGTCCCCACTGCTGCATCTTCCATCCTCCCTAACCTGTCAAATCTCAGCACCAAGGACAGCTCCCTGGGACTCTGACTCTGTGTTACCAAAACTGACTTTTAAGAGCTCCCAAGGCTCTTTAAGAAATGTTTGGCCATGAAAGCAAGTTGAGGTAGTCAGAAGTAACCTCTGCAGTTCTCTGCTCATGTTGGTAACAGGGTCTTTTTAGTTAAACTGAGAGAAGCTGGAAGTCATTTCTTTACAGTTCTTGGGAAAATCATGGAAACTTGAATTTCAATCATATCCAACAGTTAATTTAAAATAGTTTTCAACCAGATTGTGTCCTAGGCAATGTTCTACTGAGAAAGAAAGATTTTCAAAGTAAACATCTAAATGTATAAGTACATATTTTTTAAGAGAAATCAAGGAAACAATCTTGAGATAGAGGAGGACGGGGAGAAATTTAAGATTGGCTGATCAATGAAAGGCCATCTGAGAAGCTAATATTGAATCTGGACTAAAAGGAACTGGCCATATAAATAGTAGAGGGCCACACCCACTGAAGATAGACAGTGTGTGCCAAAGTCTGGGGAAGAGAAAATTCTGGTCTCTGGGGGCAAAATATTTCCATAAGATGTAACAGAAAGGGGAACAGTTCTGAAGACAGAATGAGGATGCTAAGTTTGTGGAACAGAAAGAAAGCAATGCGTGTGGCCTCAGGGCTTTCAACAAGATGAAGATGTGATGCAATGAAGCTAATAAAGGTGGCCAGGACCACACAACCAAGGCTACTGAGGCCATGGTTAAGAGTTCGGGTTTTATTCTACATGTGATGAGAAGTGGTTGGAATGACTTAGGCAGGGAAGTGATTTGCTCAGATTTAGGCTTTACAAGAATATTGTCTGGAGAATGAAATGAAATGAGGCAAGTTGTAGGAACAAAGATGTCTGTGAGCTGTCCAAGTAAGAGATGAGGCCAGACTAGACGACAGAAGTGGTTGAGTTGGAGCAAAGTGCATGGGTTCAGGAAATATTTTGGAGGTTGAATAGATCTTGTTAATACATTGGATGTGAAAAAAAGAAAGATTGTGTTTGAAGCTTTTCATATGAGCAACTGAGTGAGTGAAGTTGCCTTTAACTGACTTGGGCAAAATTGATGTGGGGAGGACAGACCAATGAAGCACCAGGAGTTTCATTTTGAGCATGCTAAGCTTGAGAGCTGAGAAGCATCCCAGTGAAGGTACTAGGCATGTAGCTGGTAACATAAACACGGAACCCAGTCTGAGTTGTGTTCATTCAGCACCTTTCATATACGGATCACGCTTAGAGCAGGAGCTCTTATGAGGACATGGAGATTTTGTCACCAGGTGACCTTTGCCCTTTCTGGAGACATTTTTGTCTGTCACACCTGGGGGAGGAGAAAGGTTACTAGCATCTATTGGGTAGACATGAGGGATGCTGCTAAACACTCTGCAAAGCACAGGATAGACCCCACAACAGAGAATTATCCCACCCACCATGACAATCGTGCCAAGGTTGGGAAACTCTGGCTTAGAGTTTGGAGAGAGATTGTACCATCTAAGGAAGGGGTATTAATAGACAGGAGACGACAGCTCAGGACTACTCAAGACTCCTCTATATGCTACCTGTGTCCTTTTACTTCTACTGTAATGTATGCCTCCGAAAATAATAACATCCATGATCCCTGGGATTGTGAAAAAGGGAAATGAGATGATGTTTATCAGAAGTCAGCATGTTACCTAGAACCAGGAGGTGCTGAGTAGATGACTACTACTCCTGTATGTGGCCTAACTTTACTTCTGCGTTTTTACGAGGCCTCCGTGCTCCTCCCATCTAAACCAACAACAACAATGATGATGACAACATTCTCTTAGCCCAGACATCCATCTGTGAGCACCCCCTACACACCTTTCTATGGCACATTTTACATCAAAAGCCTCCTACTCTTTATGAGCCTATCCACCCCTGCTAAGTAGGAAGTAGGAAGCAGATTTTACTCATGTTTCTTGAGCCCCTTAAAATTTACCCAGACTCCAAGTTAGACACAAACAGGCTCCTTTACCCCTCACAGCAGCCCCAGGAAAGCACAGACCAGTATTTCCAGGTTACCATGGCTGTGAGCAGGGCTCAATTTAGGTATTACACAAATAAACTTCAAACATTTTGCTTCACCACCAAGCCAAATCAGGGTGCAATATCTGCTTATATCAGTTCACTTTGGTTCAGTTCAGTAGCTCAGTCATGTCCGACTCTTTGTGACCCCATGGACTGCAGCACGCCAGACCTCCCTGTCCATCACCAACTCCCGGAGTTTACTCAAACTCATGTCCATTGAGTCGGTGATGCCATCCAACCATCTCATCCACTGTTGTTCCCTTCTGCTCCTGCCTTCAATATTTCCCAGCATCAGGGTCTTTTCAAATGAATCAGGTCTTCTCATCAGGGCCAAAGTACTGGAGTTTCAACTTCAGCATCATTCCTTCCAATGAACATACAGGACTGATTTCCTTTAGGATGGACTGGATGGATCTCCTTGCAGTCCAAGGGACTCTCAAGAGTCTTCTCCAACACCACAGTTCAAAAGCATCAATTCTTCAGCGTTTGGCTTTCTTTATAGTCCAACTCTCACATCCATACACGACTATTGGAAAAACCATAGCCTTGACTAGGCAGACCTTTGTTGGTAAAGTGATGTCTCTGCTTTTGAATATGCTGTCTAGGTTGGTCATAACTTTTCTTCCAAGGAGCAAGTGTCTTTTAATTTCATGGCTGCAATCACCATCTGCAGTGATTTTGGAGCCCCCCAAAATAAAGCCTGTCACTGTTTCCACTGTCTCTTCATCTAATTGTCATGAAGTGATGGGACTAGATGCCATGATCTTTGTTTTCTGTATGTTGAGCTTTAAGCCAACTTTTTCACTTTCCTCTTTCACTTTCCTCAAGAGGCTCTTTAGTTGTTCTTCAATTTCTGCCATAAGGGTGGTGTCATCTGCATATCTGAGGCTATTGATATTTCTCCCGGCAATCTTGATTCCAGCTTGTGCTTCATCCAGCCCAGCATTTCTCATGACGTACTCTGCATATAAGTTCAATAAGCAGGGTGACAATGTACAGCCTTGACGTACTCCTTTTCCTATTTGAAACCAGTCTGTTGTTCCATGTCCAATTCTGACTGTTGCTTCCTGACCTGCATACAGATTTCTCAAGAGGCAGGACAGGTGATCTGGTATTCCCATCTCTTTAAGAATTTTCCACAGTTTATTGTGATCCACACAGTCAAAGGCTTTGGCATAGTTAATAAAGCAGAAATAGATGTTTTTTAGAAACTCCCTTGCTTTTTCAATGATCCAGTGGATGCTGGAAATTTGATCTCTGGTTCCTCTGCCTTTTGTAAATCCAGCTTGAACATCTGGAAGTTCACAGTTCATATACTGTTGAAGCCTGGCTTGGAGAATTTTGAGCATTACTTTGCTAGTGTGTGAGATGAGTGCAATTGTTTGGTAGTTTGAGCATTCTTTGGCATTGCCTTTCTTAGGGATTGGAATGAAAACTGACTTTTTCCAGTCCTGTGGCCAGTGCTGAGTTTTCCAAATTTGCTGACATATTGAGTGCAGTACTTTCACACTTAAAATAGCTCAATTGGAAATCCACCACCTCCACTAGCTTTGTTCATTGTGATGCTTCCTAAGGCCCACTTGGCTTCACATTCCAGGATGTCTGGCTCTAGGTGAGTGATCACACCATCGTGGTTATCTGGGTCATGAAGATCTTTTTTGTACAGTTCTGTGTATTCTTGCCACCTCTTCTTAATATCTTCTGCTTCTGTTAGGTCCATACCATTTCTGTCCTTTATTGTGCCCACCTTTGCATGAAATGTTCCCTTGGTATCTCTAATTTTCTTGAGGAGATCTCTAGTCTTTCCCATTCTGTTGTTTTACTCTATTTCTTTGGACTGATCACTGAGGAAGGCTTTCTTATCTCTCCTTGCTATTCTTTGGAACTCTGCATTCAAATGGGTATATCTTTCCTTTTCTCCTTTGGTTTTGGCTTGTCTTCTTCACAGCTATTTGTAAGGCCTCCTCAGACAACCATTTTGCCTTTTTGCATTTCTTTGTCTTGGGGATGGTCTTGATCCCTGTCTCCTGTATAATGTCACGAACCTTTGTCCATAGTTCATCAGGCACTCTATCTATCAGATCTAGGCCCTTAAATCTATTTCTTACTTCCACTGTATAATCGTTAGAGATTTGACTTAGGTCATTACTGAATGGTCTAGTGGTTTTCCCCACTTGCTTCAACTTGAGTCTGAATTTGGCAATAAGGATTTCATGATCTGAACCACAGTCAGCTCCTGGTCTTGTTTTTGCTGACTGTGTAGAGCTTCTCCATCTTTGGCTGCAAAGAATATAATCAATCTGATTTGGGTGCATGACCATCTGGTGATGTCCATGTGTAGAGTCTTCTCGTGTGTTGTTGGAAGAGGGTGTTTGCTATGACCAGTGTGTTCTCTTGGCAAAACTCTATTAGCCTTTGCCCTGCTTCATTCTGTACTCCAAGACCAAATTTGCCTGTTACTCCAGGTGTTTCTTGACTTCCAACTTTTGCATTCCTGTCCCCTATAATGAAAAGGACATTTGGGGGGGGGGTGTTAATTTTAGAAGATCTTGTAGGTCTTCATGGAACCGTTCAACTTCAGCTTCTTCAGCATTACTGGTTGGGGCATAGACTTGGATTCCCATGATATTAAATGGTTTGCCTTGGAAATGAGGCAAATGGTTTGCCTTTAAAAATATTTTTGACACCAATTGGAACCCAGACAAAGCTGCCAACTCCCATCCCCATCTGACCTTTCTTTCCACATCTAGAGCTTCGTAGGACTAGAACAGTTCACTCAGCCCTCCCACCTGCCCAGCCTCAGGCATCCTCCTTGGAAATTCAGCCTCCAGACCCCAGGCCGTTCATGCCTCAGCTTCTTCCTCCGAGATGGTTTCAACCAAGCCAGCCTCTGAGCCCTGCAGAGCTTAGCTATTTTGCTCATAACTGAGCACAGAGTGGCTGAGCCCCTGATCATGTAAGAACCTCTTCCCCAGGTCCTGAGGGACTGAGGGAGCTTTTCAATACACTGGTTGTCTAGCAAGAAGGAGAGAGGGCCCAAGTTTATCGGTTGGACCTCTGATGAAAGACAAAAGGAACCATTGAAGGATGCCCAATTTGGAAAAGATCTGGTGGCAGCTTTGGGGAGAGGTAACATATGGCCTTAATTCTCTAGCTTTTGCAACTCAGTTTCCTTCTTAAAAGCATGGAAAAGTCACTTTCTTGCAGGACAGCTGTAGGATTTTCAACAGCTATCGTATATGTACATAGATGAATTACCAAAGTTCATCCATATATATAGATTCTATGATCTTGTTTCATATTGCACCATACATAAACACATTGTATAAATGAATGGCTTTTTACATTCATATTATTAATATCATCATGGTCTCATTAAAGGCCTATTAATCTCATAAATCTGTCATTAGTCTTTGAAGAAAAAATATGTAAATATATGTATAACACGAGAATTTCTCTCTACAGCAAGACAATATCTTTTGGAAAAGTTTGACAAAGTATATCATGTGAATTCAGATTTACTTCAATGCCAAGAATAAAGTTTAGATAGGAAAAAAGAAACTTGTTTTGATCTCAGGTAGAAAATAGTTAGATTGCTTTAAACTGTTTTAAAACTAGAACTTTTCTGTTTAACTAAAAATGATTTGGGGCTTCCCTGATGGCTCAGATGATAAAGGATCTGCCTGCAATGCAGGAGACCCAGACTCGATCCCTGGGTCAGGAAGATCCCCTGGAGAAGGGCTACAGTCCATAGAGTCACAAAGAATCAGACACAACTGAAGCGACTTAGCATACAGAAATGATTTGGGATGACTTTGCTTTACTTGTTGATAATTGCACTATCCTTCTCCTAGCCTTTGTATTCTACTTTCAGAATCCCATTTAATTAGATCCTGAATGCTGTTGGGAAGCTGGTTGGTATTTGTCACCTTTATTTAAAAACTAGCCTCTGCACAGTTCAGTTCAGTTCATTTCAGTCACTCAGTCATGTCTGACTCTTTGCGACCCCATGAATTGCAGCACGCCAGGCTTCCCTGTCCATCACCAACTCCCAGAGTTCACTCAGACTCATGTCCATCGAGTCGGTGATGCCATCCAGCCATCTCATCCTCTGTCGTCGCCTTCTCCTGCCTCCAATCCCTCCCAGCATCAGTCTTTTCCAATGAGTCAACTTTTCACATGAGGTGGCCAAAGTACTGGAGTTTCAGCTTTAGCATCATTTCTTCCAAAGAACACCCAGGACTGATCTCCTTTAGAATGGACTGGTTGGATCTCCTTGCAGTCCAAGGGACTCTCAAGCGTCTTCTCCAACACCACAGTTCAAAAGCATCAATGCTTCGGCGCTCAGCTTTCTTCACAGTCCAACTCTCACATCCATACACACTTCAAAGCTATTAACATGGATTGGTTTGACCAATAACCTCTGATTGATCTTTACAATTAAATTTTGTAACTAAAGAAAAAAGAGCGAACATATAGAAAAATCATGCTGTATCATGGCCAGCACATGTGCGCATACACACACACACTCACAGCTTGACAAAGAAGGCCCATTATAGTATATTCTATTTTATTTTATTTTTTTAAGAAATGTGTTCAGTGAAGAAAAATTAGGTAGTGCTGAGAAATACAAAAAGGAAAACACCAACCACAGCCCACCATCCTAAGGTAATCACCAAGAAGCTTTTTAAGAGGACCTTTAAAACTACTTTTGATGCATGCACCTGTGTGTGCCTCTATACTCACAAAAGTAAGACCAGGTCATGAGCAGAAGCTATTACCATAAAAGCAGAAATGCCACATTTCCCAGAGGACCCCTAGCATCCATGCACATGTGTGTGAGCTTCTCTTTGCCTTGTACCCTTGTGTGAGTTGCCATTCGACAAAACAGTTAAGTATCCTCCATAGACGGAATTCCCTGCAGACGAAGCTACCTAAACACCAAGGTTCACGCCACGTGAGCTGCAGTTAGAACCACTCTTGTAGGTTTGCTTGGACTGGGTTCCTTTGAAAGTAGGTAATCTTGAAATGCAGTTTCTCTCATGAGCTTGGGAAATTTGGAGGAGCTTTGGTCTTCCCTGAGAGTGAAATGTGGGCATTAGGAATCACTCATAGTCCAAGAGATTAATATTTGTGAACACTTACTATGGGGGAGACACTTGCTTTCCTGCTTTATGTAGCATTTGCTCATTTAATCCTTGCAATTTTAGGAGGTTTACAGATGGGAAAACTGAAGCATGAACATAGAGGAACCCTAAGCCTGACTTCCACCGTGAATTCCCCATGGGACCTCTGACAACTCATTTAACTTCTCTGAGCCTCTGCTCGGCATGGAAAAGAAAGGTGATAATACAACCTAAAAGTACAACCTGCTGTTGTTGTTCAGTTGCTCAGTCGTGTTCGACTCTTTGCGACCTGTGGACTGCAGCACGCCAGGCCTCCCTGTCCACCTAGGAAGACCCAATGTACGTGCCGTTCTCAGCACAGAAAGAGAATTCAAAACATGTTGGTGCATTTTCCTTTTCTCTTTCAAAAAGCCCTTGGCAAAATTGTAACTCCACTTCCCACCCTAGCCTCCCAGACTAGAAATGTAATTTAATCAATTTAATCAACCAGTTGTTACCTCTCATCCTGACCACGCATGTGTTTCTGTCTCTTGCAGCCTCATTAGCAGACCCATGGTGACTGGGCTGGGACCATGCCAAGGGCTGTCAAGTGTAACAGCCCACAGTTCCCATGGCCTTGGAGAGGACTGTTTCCTGGTAATTTCCACCTGTCCCCAGAGGCTTTCAAGTGCTAGGGAAGCAGAAAACTCACAGAACTCCACCAGAGATTCAAAGCAACCGAGAGCTCATCTATGTCAACCATTTCACTGTATAAATTGGGAAACTGAGGCCCAGAGAAGGACCTATGACTTTAGCATTGTAAATTTGAGGAATTTATTTTTTGAACAATTATTTTCCCTTTATAGGCGCCCAGAAATTCTGGATGGATAAAAGAAGGTGCTATAATTATGAGGCCATGGAGCAAGGGAAAGCCCACAGCCTCATAGCTATTCACCTCCTTCATTTCCAGACTAGAGGTGACCCCAGAGTTTTCATGGGGTGGGGGGGGTGCTTGCTTCCCTCTATCCCTACACCATCATGTGGTGGTGAGAGGGGAATGAAGAGGTGGAGTTCTGATGGAAAATGTCTCCAGCCCATCCTCTACAAATGAAAGCCCCTCTTATCACAATCTACTTTTATCCATGGGATGAATGCTCTGAATTTGTGAAACTTTGACCATGTGGAGGGCCTACTCAACAGAAAATAGAGCAGTTCTCTGTACAGAACCAACTTGTTGCCCGAAAGGAGAGACCATGTCTCATTCTTGCCATCCATTACCTAGGGAGTAAGAAGGATCTTCAAAATGAAATAGGGAAAGCTGTCCCTGTGATCGCACTGCCTGGGTTCTCCAGGTTGATTTTCCTGGATGTTTATCAACGTGCCTGGGCTCTCTCTGCAAGCTCAGTGGACACTGGGTGGAGGTCTGCACTGCATGGAGACCACAGCATTAAAGGGGGCCAGTGGGGTCAGAGCCAGACACCAATGCTTAAGTCCTTGGTGCTCCTGATTCTTCCTGCTGAGTATTCTTGCATCCAGAGGCAACCTGGTAGTACTGGAGGTTTTCTTTTGTTGAAAAAAAATGTGTTTTCCTCTACTCTCCCCGGAACTGAACTTCTATAACAATAAATGGAATAACTCAATGTTGAATAAAAGCCCTGGGTTAGAGGTGGGCCAATCAATATAGGTTCCCTCTTTACTCTTTCTGGAAATATTATGTAACCAAACATATCAAGAGTTATAGAGAAGAATCCAGGCAAACTAATTACCTTTGATAAAAAAGAACTAATAATAGGTAAGAAGTACTGTGTACTCAGGGATGACCCACATTACCTGCACTGCCTAATTTAACCCTCGCTACATGGATGGAGGGAGAAGGCAATGGCACCCCACTCCAGTACTGTTGCCCGGAAAATCCCATGGATGGAGGAGCCTGGTAGGCTGCAGTCCATGGGGTCGCACAGAGTCGGACACGACTGAAGCAACTTAGCAGCAGCAGCAGGTAGGAATTCCTAGCATCCCCATTTTACAGATGAGGAAAACAAAGCCCAGAGGTGAAGTGGTGGTCCAAGGTCATCCAAGGCACAGCTGAGATTCAGAAGTCTCACTCACTTCCAACTCTATGCTACACCTCCTCTGTGGGACACAAGATGAGAACCCCCAAAGCAGCATTAATCATTTGTTCCACCCTCACACGGGGCCACGTCAGAGAGTGTGGCCCCAGGCTGGTTGGTGAGACCACACAAAAGCCACTACAGCCAGCTGCCTGTCCTCTGCATCAGCCTGAGCCTTTGTGCCTGCCAGTGGCAGAAATATCACTGGCGCCTCTTGGCTCACACACATCAGCTCCAACCTGCCAGACGAGTGTGGGCGGCGACAAGCTAGCTACAAGCTCCAGAGAGTTACGTTGCCTTCGCTCCAAATCCAGCACCGTAACCCCAGGCATTTTGCTTTTCATCTTCATTTTGCAAACTCAACAGAAGCAATGCTGGTGATGAATCCCTGCCACCTGCCCTGGTCCTGGGAGGGGAACAGCCAATGAGGAAGCAGGGCAGAGGGGCCAGCATGGCTCAGCTCACCTGGCTGAGCCTGCCACGGTACCCTGTCAACCCGCAATCTTGGCCTCCAGGGCTTGGCTGGGAGGCTCCCAAAGCCTCCTGCCTGGACCAACCTAGGCATCTTTGCACCCAGCTGGGGACTCAATACAGACGTGGGAAGGTGATCAGATTGTGGCCTCTGGGCAGACAAAGCTGCTGGGAGCCTCAGCTTGATTTTAATTAGCTGTGTGGCCTTGGAAAACTGCTTCAACCTTCCAAGCAAGAATTCCCCTCATCTGCAAAATGAGGAAGATAATTACACCTAACAAAAATGAAGTGACCTGGGCGGGGGGGGGGGGGGGGGGGCGGGGGTGTAAAGTGAAATGGTGTCTGCCATGTAGACCACACTACTTAGTTATACTGTAATAACCATTATACATAGGAATACTAATTAGTATTATTATTAATAATTATTTGTTACTAGATCACATACTTCTCTTCTTAGCCAGAAGATATCTAATGTTCTCAAATCTGCTCTCCAAGGGCCTACTAGGAAGTAATAACCTAGCACGTGGGGTCTCATGGAGAGTAAAGGATTCATGAAAGCTTGTGAAGCACCTGCACAGCTGGCACGTCTGTGCAAGAGGTAGATGTGAGGCAGATGTGAGGTCTCCTGAGAGGCAGCATCAGTCGCAGTCATGAGTGTTTGCTCATCAGGATGTGGTCTTATTAACCAGGTGGAGGCGTCTCCACTCACCTGGTTAGTAGGGTTGTTTAGGACAGCCAGTGCAGGCTCCACCTGTAAGTCCTCATCCCTTCCCATCACCATGGCTGCTGCAGCTCTGGCTGCCAGTTGCTGGCTCTTTCCACCACCAGCTCCTTCCACACACTGGGATCTTCCTGCCGGCCCCTGCTCTTGTCCACAGACATAGCCCCTTAGGAGGGCCTTTATAGCCTCCTTTTCTCTTGTTTTCTGTTGCTCTTTCAGATACTATGGCAGAGAACCTCTTAGTGTGTATAACTTTTTTCTTCCCACTAAGTTACTTCCTTGGAAAGTAAAAAATTTAGATCAAAGGAAGCAACACTGTTTGAATATTTATAGAACTTTCTACTACTTTTTAAAATGTGCTATGTCCATTCACATCACTCTCCTCAGAAAACCAAGTGCACAAGTTTTACCACATCCTGACCAGCACTGGGAGTTGTGATTTTCCCATTTATTTTATTTCATAGGTGTAAAACAGTACCTCTTGTTTAACTTTGCACATCTTTGACAACCGTATGAATAATTTCCCTAGTGTGTATTAGGAGAAGGCAATGGCACCCCACTCCAGTACTCTTGCCTGGAAAATCCCATGGACGGAGGAGCCTGGTAGGCTGCAGTCCATGGGGTCACTGAGGGTCGGACACTACTGAGTGACTTCACTTTCACTTTTCACTTTCATGCATTGGAGAAGGAAATGGCAACCCACTCCAGTGTTCTTGCCTGGAGAATCCCAGGGATGGGGGACCCTGGTGGGCTGCCGTCTCTGGGGTCGCACAGAGTCGGACACGACTGAAGTGACTTAGCAGCAGCAGCAGTGTGTATTATTTTTATCTCTGTTTTACCTGGGTCTCAACAGCTCAGTATTTTTAAAGGATTGCTTGAATCTAAGTAACTATGATTGTTAGAGTTGGTGATGAAGAAAGTCCCACTATGGTCAGCCACGTTTCTGTGTGGGTGTGTTAATCACTCATTCCTGTCTGGCTCTCTGTGACCCCATGAACTTCAGCTCTCCAGGCTCCTCTGTCCATGGAATTCTCCAGGCAAGAATACTGGAGTGGGTTGCCATTCCCTTCTCCAGGGGCAGCCATGGCAGCCCAGTTACCTGGGCTTCTATTAGCACGAGTTATGCCAGCAGAATGGTCTGGTCTCTAAGGGCTAGTTCCCTTGCCTAAAGTCCTTTCCAGCTTCTTCTGGATTCCTAGTTTCTGTAGCAAGAACCCTGGTGCCTCCCACATGACATCTTGCTCTGAATCCTTCTAGCTGCCATCTAGAAATCTAAAGACATACGTGTTTGCATCTACCACAGTCATCTGGGAGACCCTCTAGAGAGAATTTCTGCCCCACACTCAGGTGACAGGACTCCAGAGGGGCTGATGCCATTACCATCTCCTCTATGTGAGGATGTAACATGTAGGATTAAGAATCCTGGCTCCAACACCCTTGAGTGACTCTGAAGTGCTCTCATTTGTTTCCTCACCTCTGAAGTAGACACAAAGTACTTAGAGCACAGGATCTCAAGGGGAAAGACGGTGTGGCCAAAACAAAGAAAAACAAGGGCAGAAACTTGGGAGGGAGGTGGCCTTGGGTTCAGATTCCAGCGCATAATCTGACCACCATGAGGCTTTGGGCAGGTCTGAACCTCGCTCTTTACATCTGTAAAATGGGGGAGTTATCATCACTCCATCAGACTGTGAGGCACATGCAGTGACACGATGTGTATGAAGTGTTTTGTGCTCTTCCAGGCTCACACGTGAGTGATAGGTACTAGTTCCCTTTATTGCCTCTTCAAATGAAATAACTTTTGTCAAAATGACTTTGTGTGCATGCTCAGTCACTTCAGTTGTGTCTGACTCTTTGCAATGATGGTGTTGGAGAAGACTCTAGAGAGTCCCTTGGACAGCAAGGAGATCAAACCTGTCAATCCTAAAGGAAATCAGTCCTGAATATTCATTGGAAGGACTGATGCTGAAGCTGACACTTCAATACTTTGGCCACAAGATGCAAAGAACTGACTCATTGGAGAAGACCCTGATGCTGGGAAAGATTGAAGGCAGGAGGAAAAGGGGATGACAGAGGATGACATGGTTGGATGGCATCACCAACTCGATGGACATGAGTTTGAGCAAGCTCCGGGAATTGTTGATGGAGACAGGGAAGCCTGGCATGCCGCAGTCCATGGGGTTGCAAAGAGTCAGACATGACTGACTGAATGAACCGAACTGAACTTTGCAACCCCATGTACGGTAGCTTGTCAGGCTCCTCTGTCTGGGATTTCTCAGGCAAGAATACTGGAGTGTTGCTAATTGGAGTTGCCATTTCCTACTTTAAGGGATCTTCCCGACTCAGGGATCAACCCTCATCTCTTGTGTCTCATGCATTGGCAGGTGGATTCTTTACCATTAGCGCCACCTGGAAAGCTGAAAATGACTTTATAAGGCACCAAACATATTACATCTCAGCCACAACAAACAGACCCTGAGGGTCCGTTGGAGACAGACCCTTCTGTCCTGGTAACTCAGTGAGGATGCAAGTAAATCATTTATACCTTCTGCGCAGCACTAGGAAAGATTTAGCAGAAAGATTCAACACAGGTACTATCCTTGAGAAACTGCCAATCCAGGTACGTAATGTATCTACTCCCTGCCAACAGCAATGATCAACAACAATTTTGAGTGCACAAAAAGTAGCCAGAGAGCTGGCTTAAAAGAAAAATAAAGGCTACATCCCTAGAGAGTCTGACTCAATAGGGCTGGGGCCCAGGACTCTGAATTTTTAACAAGGTACTTTTTAAGTACACCACCAAGGTACTTTTCAAGATACCTTGAGAAACTGTTCAAGGTAAAAGGTAGCAGCTTTTCTTCCCAGTCATCCAGCAAATATGTATGCATTGTCTGCTTCACACACACACACACACACACACACACACACACACACACTGAGCTAAGGACAGGGGACCAAGTGATGACCAGGAAGATCCAGTCCTGCCCTCAGGGATTTTCAGCTCCTACCAATGATGGGAGGAAGGGAGTTAGCAGTTAAAAGTGCTGATTTCTGCATCAGGGAAATTTGAATTAAAACCACAGAGAGATATCGCTTCACACCTGTGAGAAGGATTACCATCAAAAAGAACACAACAAGTGTTGTCAAGAATGTAGAGAAAAGGGAAAGCTTGTCCACTGTTGGTGGGAATGCAAGTTGCTGCAGCCACGGCGGAAAACAGTGTGCATATTGCTCAGAAACCAAAATGAGAACTACCGTTATGATCCAGCAAGTCTATTCCTGGCTATACATCCAAAAATAGCAAAAACACTAATTCAGAAAAATACATACCCCAATGTTCACAGCAGCAATATTTACAACTGCCAATATGTGGAAGCAACCTGTGTCCATCAACAGGCAAATGGATAAAGCAGATATGGTATTTATATATGATGGAATACTACTCAGCCATAAAAAAGAGCAAAATATTGCCATTTGCAGCAATGTGGACAGACTGGGAGGGTATTGCGCTATGTGAAATAAGTCAGACAGAGAAAGAAAAATACTTTGGATATCACTCGTATGTGGAATCTTAAAAAAATACAGAAAACTAGTGAGAAAACAAAAAAGCAGACTCACGGATACAAAGAACAAAACAGTGGTTACCAGTGGGAAGATGGGTGGGAATAAGATAATATAGGTGTGGGAGATTTTAGAAAGGGGGGTTAATATGGGATTATATGAAATCATCTGTGTGAAACTTCTGAAAATTATAAAGCACTGTAGAATTTAAAGAACCTTTCACTCAGTATAAATAACAAACAATGTATAATCACCTGGAGAAGGAAATGGCAACCCACTCCAGTATTCTTGCCTGGAGAATCCCATGGACAGAGGAGCCTGGTGGGTTACAGTCCATGGGGTCACAAAGAGTCAGACATGACTGAGCAACTAACAACAATGTATAATAAAAATTTAAATTTTAATTTAAAAATTAAAAAATATTGCCCATTTCTGGGGCACAGCCTAGCACTATTGAGACAGACATCCTGGAGGTGGGCTCAGTGCCTGCCTAGCTGTAAAAGCTCCCCAGATGGGTTTTGTGGGCACTAAAGCTGGAGAAGTCCTCTCCCAGATAATCACACACAGCCCTGCCCTCCCAGAGTTCATGATCCAATGCTGGTAGCCAATCAGGGAGCAAGTCCCATACTGGCAGGGATGTATCGTGGCAAAGCAGCTGTGAGAATTACCTCCCCAGGGCCTGACCCAGGCCAGAGTTAGAGAAGGCCTCCAAGAGGATGTGATGCTTCCACTAAGCCTTGCCAGGGACAGGCACTAACCAGGCAGGGGCAGAGTGGAATTTCTGTGATGGACGAGTGGGAAAGGATGTGAAACACGTGGAGGAAGAGAAGGAAGCCCAAGAGTCCTCGGCTTCATCTACATAGACCACAAGGCGGATGAAGTAGAGACTGGAACAAATGAGACAACCTCTAGTTCTTACCTGTGCACAAGCTCAGACTCTGCTTTGATGATGAATGTTGGGAAAATGGGTTCATTGCAATCATCGCGAAGTTTTCAGGAAAAAAATAAGACTACCTCCTCAGGACATTTGTCTATTGCCAACATCCACTGGATCATAAAAAAACGCAAGAGAGTTCCAGAAAAATATCTATTCTTGCTTTATTGACTTTGCCAAAGTCTTTGACTGTGTGGATCACAACAAATGGTGGAAAACTCTTCAAGAGATGGGAATACCAGACCACCTGACCTGCCTCTTGAGAAATCTGTATCAGGAAGCAACAGAAATCAGGAAGCAACAGATAGAACTGGACATGGAACAACAGACTGGTTCCAAATTGGGAAAGGAGTATGTCAAGGCTGTATATTGTCACCTGCTTATTTAATTTGTATGCAGAGTACATCATGAGAAATGCTGGGCTGGATGAAGCACAAACTGGAATCAAGATTACCAGGAGAAATATCAATAACCTCAGATATGCAGATGACACCACCCTTATGGCAGAAAGCAAAAAAGAACTAAAGAACCTCTTGAGGAAAGTGAAAAAGGAGAGTGAAAAAGTTGGCTTAAAACTCAACATTCAAAAAACTAAGATCATGGCATCTGGTCCCATCATTTCATGGCAAATAGATGGGGAAACAGTGGAAACAGTGACAGACTTTATTTTTCTGGGCTCCAAAATCACTGCAGATGGTGATTGCAGCCATGAAATTAAAAGACACTTGCTCCTTGGAAGAAAAGTTATGACCAACCCAGACAATATATTAAAACCAGAGACATTACTTTACCAACAAAGGTCTATCTAGTCAAAGCTATGGTTTTTCCAGTAGTCACGTATGGATGTGAAAGTTGGACTATAAAGAAAGCTGAACACTGAAGAATTGATGCTTTTGAACTGTGGTGTTGGAGACGACTCTTGAGAGTCCCTTGGATGGCAAGGAGATCCAACCAGTCCATCCTAAAGGAAATCAGTCCTGAATACTCATTGGAGGGACTGATGCTTAAGCTGCAACTCCAATACTTTGGCCACCTGATGGGAAGAACTGACTCATTGGAAAAGACCCTGATGCTGGGAAAGATCGAAGGCGGGAGGATAAGGGGATGACAGAGGATGAGATGGTTGGATGGCATCAGTGACACAATGGACATGAGTTTGAGTCGGCTCTGGGAGTTGGTGATGGACAGGGAAGCCTGACGTGCTGCAGTCAATGGGGTCGCAAAGAGTCGGATGCAACTAAGCAACTGAACTGAACTAACTTGTGCTGAATTTCTACACACCATGCCCTTTTACACGGAGTATCACATGTAATCCCGGAAGGCATAGCAACTGTCCTCATTCTAGGAAAAGGCTGGTGGAGGCTCAGCTTTGTAACGGTGGTCTGTTTGTGACCAGAGAACGGTTGCTATGGGCGTGGAGCCTAGAGCATACACCTGGGTTTCACATCGTGGCTTCACTACTTACCAAGGAGTGACCGTGGGCAGGTCAGTGTGCCAGGTTTCCCATCTGTAAGTGGGATTAACAGCTGTATCCAGCTCCTAGGTTGTTATGACGACTGAGCGAAAGTATATGGATGGATTTGAACAGTGCTGGACATACAGTAATTCCATGTCAGTGCAAGCTACCATGACTATCAATATCAGCCAGCCCTAGAACAGCCCATAAGGTGACTTCTTATTGCTTCCATGCTGCAGAGAAGGAGGCTGGAGAGGTGATATGTTTGCCTAAGTTCACACACCAGGCAAGAGGTAAGGCCAGGTGCGGCTGACCTCAAAGCTTACATTTCCTCTCCTTAAGCCCCAACACATCCCTGGCTAGATCAGAAATGGCCGTTTGGGAGAAGCCATCAGTGGGAAGACAGGAGCACAGGCCGTGGAGGCGGAGTGTGGGGTAGGGTCTCATCCTGCTATCTGCTCCCTGGGCATGCTAACTGCCCTTACTTCAGGGTTCTCATGTTCAAAGAGGGATGGTAATATGACTTACCTGGGAGAATTACCTGAGGATAAGACTAACTGCCTTAGAGCAGGGGTCCCCAACTTCCAGGATCTAATGCCTGATGGTCTGAGGTGGAGCAGATGTAATAAGAATGGAAATAAAGTGCACAAAAAATGTGCTTGGGTCGTCCAGAAACCATTGCCCCTACCCTGGTCCGTGGAAAAATCGCCTTCCATGAAACTGGCCCCCAGTGCCAAAAGGTTTAGGGGCTGCTGCTTGAGAGCACGGAGAAGGTGCCAGCTGTGCAGGTGCGTCCCTCCATCCGAAACCATGCCAGGCATGTGCCAGGGTGCCAGCTGCGCAGGCACATCCCTCTGCCCGAAACTCTGCCAGGCATGTGCCAGGCTGCTGGGTGTTAACACAGTAACGTGTCTGCATGCCAAACACTGAGGAACAGTGAAGGGGGTTCTGGACCACCTTCCATAATTAAACGCACTAACATGTCTGCAGAAAGACATGAATATCGTACCCAGTAGACTAAAGTTGCCTCAGGTATTGCCACTTAAAGTAGGTGTCAGGAAACCCCTCTACAAAGAGCCAGATAGGGATTATTCCACGTGATTTGAGGCCACAGGGTCTTTAGCACAAATAATTGAGGTTACTGTGTGAGTGTGTGCTCAGTTGCTTCAGTCGTGTCCAACTCTGTGAGACCCCATGGACTGTAACCCACCAGGCTCCTCTGTCCATGGAATTCTCCAAGTAAGAATACTGGAGTGGGTTGCCAGGGGATCTTCCATGGGAACAAACCTGTGTCTCCTGAATCTCCTGCACTGCAGGCAGATTCTTTACTGCTGAGCCACTGGGGAATCAGCCCTCGAGATCACTGACCCCTGGCTTATCATGTTACACAACTGCTCTCTCTTCCCTGAGGATCAGGGAATTCCCTGGAAAGGACTGCAGCCCAAGACTGTCACTATCTCATCATTCCCTCCGATCCAAAGTTCTAACAAGCTCTTTTCTGTGTTTATGATGAACAGAAACCCAGAAAACAAATGCATTTTTTAACACTAGTTAATTTAGTAAAGCAAAATTTTTCCCAAAAGCATGGTTGCAAAGAGAGGAGGAGTTAGAAAAGGTGCCATAGAGAATGTCATCATCCAGCCCAGAGCTGAGAGCCACCAGGACTGGCAGCCAGATTGCAGGGAAATGTACAATTTCTATCGTCGTCAAAGATACCAAAAATAGCTATGGACTTTCCCGGCCCTTCCTGAGGGTTCTGGGGTTTCAGCTGCTTTGCCAGTGATTTATATTTTAGGGGGAATTGACTAATCTACAAGTTCTGCCCTGCAACCGCCATAAAAAATCACTTGATATGTGAATCTTGGTATGGGTTCTTAATGGTAACATGTAATACTTTCTCAGATGGGCACAATATAATTATCAATATTTCATGTTCATGCAGCTCTTAATTATCTGAGCAGCTTCCTACATTGAACAAAGTACTTTTCATTTCAGAGGAGGATTATGGCAGGGATGCCTGTAAAACTCTGAGATTCATAGCTGATGAACACTACGTGCACGTAGAAACCTTGGTTAAAACAAGGGAGGGGCAAGATTGAATTGAGTCCTTGGAACAAAGGAGCTAGCTTTGAAAAAAGATAGAGTGTGCGCACATGTGGGTGTGTGTGTTCTTTTTTGGCATGTACACACAGCCTGTTAGAGGTGCAAGGTGCTGTCTGAGAGCCTGTTAAGTTAATCAAAGGAAGAATCCTGAACTTGAATTTTGCTCCACCTCTATAAACTGTGTGACCTTGGGCATCAGTTTCCACAGTTAGCAATAATACTCTCTCTTTAGGTTGCTGTGAAGGGTAAACGACCAATCACTTGTAGAACTTCTCTCCAGGGTCCCAGTCCCTAGCTCATTTCATTTCAAGAAATACTCACTTGGTACCTGCTGTATGCTAGGCGCTCAGTCAGACTGGGGATCAGGGGATGAACAGGACAAATGTCTCCTCTCTTCATGAAGTGCGCTGTTTAGTGGGAGAGCGAGCATGAAACACACACATGTATCAAAACATCTCAAAATATGAGAAGCACAAAGAAGATTTTTTTTTAAATATGAGAGAGAACCAGGGTGGCAGAGGTAGCAGCTGATTTAGACTGGGGGCTCAGGGAAACTTCTAGAGAAGCAGCAGTGCCCACAGGCCTGAGAGTAAACAGAAGTCAAACATAGGAGGTGATGACCAAGAGCTGCCTGACCAAGGGGACCGCCAGTGTCTACATCAGGAGGCAGGAAGGGACCAGAAGGCCCAGGACCTGTCAGCATCATTCCTGCAGCCCCAGTGGCCACAAAGCTTTTCCCCAAAGAGTAAGCAACTTGTCTGTACTTCTCAGCCTGTGGTCAGTGCTCAGTGAACATTATTTTTCTTATTTCTTATGTAGCACTGAACAAATCTCAGCTGTAACCTGTGAATAATTTATGCCCATTTCCATTAAAATCAAGAGCAATGGCTTCATGAAGCCCCAAGATGAACCCACAAAGTCCTCTTGGCTCTTAGGCATGTGGCTGAGCGTGTCCTAGGTCATCTCTGGCCTCGTCTTCTCCTCCCATCACTTCCTGCTTCCCGACCCCCACTCCCAGCCAGAATTTTCCGCCTCTCCTCTCACTGTCCTCTGCTAGGAATGCCTTCCCTCCTGTTCCTCCATATGTGGACCACTTTCCCTTCAGCACTCAGTCCAAGGCCACCTTCTCTTTCAACCTCTCCTGACTGTCCCTTATTTCTTCCCTCTTCTATCTATGAAATTCTTGTCCTTCAGGTTTCAGCACTAACGCCAGCTCGAGAGGGCTCCTCTTGACCATCCCAGCTATTGTGAACTGCATGCTTGTGCCCGCACACCACCCCCACCAAATTCATGTGTTGAAAATGTTCACGTGTTGAAGACCTAACCTTTCTCTTCCAATGTAATGGCATTAGGAGGTGGAGCCTCTGGGTGGTGATTAGGTTATGACGGTGGAGGCTTCATGAAGGGATTAACCATCATAAGAAGATACAAGAGAGGGAGTTTTCCCCCCCCCCTCTCTCTCTCTGCCTCTGCCTCACTGCCCATCCCATCCCCAGCCTGGTGAAGATACAGCAAGAAGGCAGCCAGTTGCAAACAAGCAAGAGGGCTCCCACTAGAACCCCGCTGTGCTGATATCACGATCTTGAACTTTCAGCCTCCAGAGCTGTGAATAATAAGGTCCATGGCTGAAGCCCTGACTTGATGGTATTCTGTTCTAGTAGCCAGAGCTGACTGAGACAGCTATATTAAACCCCTCTTCCTCCTTTCTAAAAGTGCTGTGTCATTTTCCTCCATTGCACTTAGCACAATCCAGTTACATAATGATGTGTGGGCTCATTTATTCCTCTGAAGTCTGTCTTCCCAAGACCAGGAGCTCCTTGGGCACAGACACCAGGTTCCTTAAGTTGACGACAGCATTCCACCCAGGGTCTGACACTTAGAGGACCTCAGAAAGTAAGTTCTCCTTAAGCAGCTTCATTTTTCTCCTTTACATCACGTGAATTTTATTTGTTCTCTTGCCACTACAATGCTATTTCCACGACATCAGAGACTATCTATCTTGTTCACTGCTCTTTCCCCAGCACCTTGGTATCTGGCATATAGTAGGTCCTCAAAAAATATTTGCCTAATGAATGAACGAATAAGCACCTTCTCTGGGCTCCCACATGAACTGATCACACACAAGATGCTCACAGAATGCCCTCTCTCTTTTCCCTAAGATTTGGGGAGAGTTTTGATGTAATTTGAGCTGTAGCATATGCCCTGTGAAGAGGGAATCTTTTATCATAATTCTGACCCTGCTCATCCATCAACATACTTGACAATTACAAGCCTGAGGTTTTAAGAGGGAAATGTGGTGGCGGACAGAGTATGGACAGGCAGATATAATAATGTATCCCAGCTCCATCACCTACTGTTTGTGCTACTGTGACTTCACCACTACATCTCAGTGTTCTCATCTCTAAAACATGGGAATAAAAATTACAACAAACTCATAAGGGCTGGACTTGTATCAGACTCACAGGATCAGAAAAGGTCAGTTTTCATTCCAATCGCAAACAAGAGCAAGGCCAAAGAATGTTCAAATTACTGCACAATTGCACTCATCTCACATGCTAGCAAGATAATGCTGAAAATCCTCTAAGCTAGGCTTCAACAATATGTGAACTGAGAACTTCCAGATGTACAAACTGGATTTAGAAAAGGCAGAGGAACCAGAGACCAAATTGCCAACATCTGTTAGATCATAGAAAAAGCAACAGAGTTCTAGAAAAACATCTACTTCTGCTTCATTGACTACACTAAAGTCTTTGATTGTATGGATCATGACAATTCTTGATCCACATAATGATGTGTGGGCTTATTTACTTCTTCTTCTTCAAGAAATGGGAATACCAGATCACCTGTCCTGCCTCTTGAGAAATCTGTATGCAGGTCAGGAAGCAACAGTCAGAATTGGACATGGAACAACAGACTGATTTCAAATAGGAAAAGAAGTACGTCAAGCTGTACATTGTCACCCTGCTTATTTAACTTATATGCAGAGTACATCATGAGAAACGCTGGGCTGGATGAAGCACAAGCTGGAATCAAGATTGTGGGGAGAAATATCAATAACCTCAGACATGCAGATGACACCACTCTTACGGCAGAAAGAGAAGAAGAACTAAAGAGCCTCTTGAGGAAGGTGAAAGAGGAGAGTAAAAAAGCTGGCTTAAAGCTCAACATTTAGAAAACTAAGATCTCATGGCATCTGGCCCCATCACTTCAAGGCAAATAGATGGGGAAACAATGGAAACAATGACAGATTTTATTTTCTTGGGCTCCAAAATCACTGCAGATGGTGACTGCAGCCATGAAATTAAAAGACACTTGCTCCTTGGAAGAAAAGCTACGACCAACCTGATAGTATATTAAAAGCAGAGACATTACTTTGCTGACAAGGGTCCATCTAGTCAAAGCTATGGTTTTCCAGTAATCATGGATGGATGTGAGAGTTGGACCATAAAGAAGGCTGAGCATCAAAGAATTGATGCTTTTGAACTGTGGCATTGGAGAAGACTCTTGAGAGTCCCTTGGACTGCAAGGAGATCAAATCAGTCAATCCTAAAGGAAATCAGTCCGGAATATTCATTGGAAGGACTGGTGCTGAAGCTGAAGCATCAATACTTTGGCCACCTGATGTGAAGAACTGACTCATTAGAAAAGACCCTGATGTTCGGAAAGATTGAAGACAGGAGGAGAAGGGGACTACAGATGACGAGCTGGTTGGATGGCATCACCGACTCAATGGACAAGAGTTTGAGCAAACTCTGGGAGATGGTGAGGACAGGGAAGCCTTGCATGTTGCAGTCCATGGAGTCGCAAAGAGTCAGACCAGGCTGAGTGACTGAACAACAACAACACCTGCTGAAGGTAAGAAAGAGAGCTACCCACTGTTCCAACTGCAGAAAGGGAGTGCTGATGGATAGAATTGAGTTGAACTGTACTACACTGAGCTGGTGTAGCAGAATTTCTTGGTGATGTGGGGAAAACACACACACATTGATCAGAATGTGATGATCAGAAATATTAGATGGAATGTCCAAGCCTCCCTGCAGCTAGCAGCTGGTGTTGGGGCTAATCCTGACTATTGGGATTTATACTTAAAAGAAAGAAAGTTAGTCACTTAGTTGTGTCCAACTTTGCAGTTCCCATGGACTGTAACCCCAAGGCTCCTCTGTCCATGGAATTTTCCAGGGAAGAATACTGGAATGGGTTGCCATTTCCTTCTCCATTTACACTTAAGAATGTATACAATTTCCAGGTATCTTTAATCAAAAAGGATGTTGCCTCCGTTTTCCTTTTCCACATCCCAGTAGGTAGAACACTGATGTGACGGTGAGCCATCTTGGACATGCCTTCAAGGAAAACTAATAGCCTAGGGTTGACAAACCACAGCAAAAAAGGAGCCCAAGCCCCAGGTGAGATCACCAAGCAGAATGATCACCCTGTTTTGCAGAAAGTTTTCACTTTCATCTCAGGTTCAAAGGATTTGTTAACAAAAAAAGTCACCTTATATACTAATAAATAATACCCATATTTATTAGAGAATTATCTAGCTTACTTTCGGTGTACTAAGATTAAAAGAAAAAGAGAAATAGAAAGAGCAGAGGATACATCACCAAATTGGGTTTTAACCAATATTCAGGTGGCGCTACTGGTAAAGAATCCACCTGCCAATACAGGAGATAAAAGAGACGTGGGTTCAATCCCTGGGTCAGGAAGATCCCCTGAAGGAAGAAAACCTACACAAGTATTCTTGCCTGGAAAATCCCATGGACAGAGGAGCCTGGACTACCGTCCACATGGGCACAAAGAGCTGGACACAACTGAATGCCTTAGCACACAGACTTAAACGGTGTTGGGAAGTCCCAGCACACCCAACTGGGAAAAGGCACCAGGGAAAAGGTCCGTTCTGTGGACTTCAAAAATTGCAGTTCGAGGTTCCCATTTTTAATTCCAGGCCGCAAACTGAAATCGTCTGCAGTCTGCATCATCTACATTGAAAGGAAAGGAGAAAAGGAAAGATACACTCATTTGAATGCAGAGTTCCAAAGAATAGCAAGGAGAGATAAGGAAGCCTTCCTCAGTGATCAGTCCAATGAAATAGAGGCAAACAATAGAATGGGAAAGACTAGAGATCTCTTCAAGAAAATTAGAGATACCAAGGGAACATTTTATGCAAAAATGGGCACAATAAAGGACAGAAATGGTATGGACCTAACAGAAGCAGAAGATATTAAGAAGAGGTGGCAAGAATACACAGAAGAACTATTAAAAAGGAGCTTAATGGCCCAGATAACCATGATGGTGTGATCACCCACCTAGAGCCATACATCCTGGAATGCGAAGTCAAGTCTTAGGAAGCATTGTTAACAAACAAAGTTAGTGGAGGTGATGAAATTCCAGTTGAGCTATTTCAAATCCTAAAAGATGATGCTGTGAAAGTGCTGCACTCAACATGCCAGCAAATTTGGAAAACTTAGCAGTGGCCATAGGACTGGAAAAGGTCAGTTTTCATTCCAATCCCAAAGAATGGCAATGTCAAAGAATGTTCAAACTACTGCACAATTAAACTCACCTCACATGCTAGCAAAGCAATGCTCAAAATTCTCCAAGCCAGGCTTCAACAGTATGTGAACTGTGAACTTCCAGATGTTCAAGCTTGATTTAGAAAAGGCAGAGGAACCAGAGATCAAATTGATGGATCATTGAAAAAGCAAGAGAGTTCCAGAAAACATCTACTTCTGCTTTATTGACTATGACAAAGCCTTTGACTGTGTAGATCACAATAAACTGTGGAAAATTCTGAGAGAGATGGAGATGGGAATACCAGACCACCTTACCTGCCTCCTGAGAAACCTGTATGCAGGTCAAGAAGCAACAGTTAGAACCGGACATGGACTAAAAGACTGGCTCCAAATCAGAAAAGAGTAGGTCACGGCTGCTTATTTAAATTTTTACCTGCTTATTTAACTTATTTGCAGAGTACATCATGAGAAATGCCAGGTTGGATGAAGCACAAGCTGGAATCAAGTTTGCTGGGAGAAATATCAATAACCTCAGATACGCAGATGACATCACTCTTATGGCAGAAAGCAAAGAAGATCTAAAGAACCTCTTGAGGAAAGTGAAAGAGGAGAGTGAAAATGTTGACTTAAACCTCAACATTCAAAAAACTAAGATCATGGCATCTGGTCCCCTCATTTCATGGCAAATAGATGGGGCAACAATGGAAACAGTGACAGTATTTTGGGGGGCTTCGAAATCACTGCAGATGGTGACTGCAGCCATGAAATTAAAAGATGCTTACTCTTAGAAAAAAAGCTATGACCAACCTAGACAGCATATTAAAAAGGAGAGACATTACTTTGCCAACAAAGGTCCGTCTAGTCAAGGCTATGGTTTTACAGGTAGTCATGTGTGGATGTGAGAGTTGGACTATAAAGAAAACTGAACGCTGAAGAATTGATGCTTTTGAACTGTGTGTTGGTGAAGACTCTTGAGAGTCCCTTGGACTGTAAAGAGACCCAACCAGTCTATCCTAAAGGAAGTCAGTCCTGAATATTCACTGGAAGGATTTATGTTGAAGCTGAAACTCCAATACTTTGGCCACCTGATGCGAAGAACTGACTCATTGGAAAAGACCCTGGTGCTGGGAAAGATTGAAAGCAGGAGGAGCAGGGGACAACAGAGGATGAGATGGCTGGATGGCATCACCGACTTGATGGACATGAGTTTGAGTAAACTCTGGGAGTTGGTGATGGACAGGGAGGCCTGGCGTGTTGCAGTCCATGGGGTCGCAAAGAGTCGAAGTGACAGAGCGACTGAACTGACTTCATCATCAGTCTCAAAGCAAACTGCAGCTCTGGTTTCAAGTTAAAGGTGTTTGCTTTGTCTTGTAAAACTTGGAATGTTGTTCATCCTGGGCTTGGTTGACCAGACCCCCTCCAGGGGCTTAACAATTTCAAGATTTATCCCCTATTTGACCCCTATTGTGTCACAAGGCTTGCACTCACAGCAGGCAGTCAGGGAACTCACAGGGCAGCATGCAGGCAGGTTAGAAGCAAGATCAGAGGCCTGCTCTGCTTTGTCTCTGAAGCCTAGAGAAGAATATCTATTTAATTTCCCTTATGTTTCCTTATGTTACTGATGTTACCAAGTCCAAGCTCGTTCTGTTAGGGGAAGCATAGTGATTGAAACTGCCCACCCTGGCCAGGCACCATAGTAACCATTTGCATGAGTTGTTTTATGACAGGAGATCCTGGTAAGGAATATGGAACTAATAAGCCACCACCAACTGGAAGAGTTCAGGAAAGGTCAAAAGGAGACACCGCGTATCCGTCCACTTCCCAGAATCCCTCTCGCCAGCATCCGTCTTGGCTGAGCGATGCGTGTGCCACCAGGAAAGACTCTGAATTAGAATGATTGACCAAAGACCACCCGGAAACTAATCCCATCACGATAAAACCCGAGACTGCGAGCCATGTGGCAGAGCTGTTCTCCTGGGTTCCCTTACCCTACTGCTCTCCACCCGGGTGCCCTTTCCCAATAAAATCTCTTGCTTTGTCAGCACATGTGTCTCCTCGGACAATTCATTTCTGAGTGTTAGACAAGAGCCCAGTTTCAGGCCTTGGAAGGTGTCCCCCTTCCTGAAACAGTTCTGCTTGCCGCAAGATAGTCAATGAATCTGAGACAGGTATTGGGATCAGAAAGGGACTTTATTCAGGAGCAGGCTGACAGAGAAGATGGCAGTCAGTTCAGTTCAGTCACTCAGTCGTGTCCGACTCTTTGTGACCCCATGGACTGCAACATGCCAGGCCTCCCTGTCCATCACCAACTCTCAGAGTTTACACAAACTCATATCCGTCGAGTCAGTGATGCCATCCAACCATCTCATCCTCTGTTGTCCCCTTCTCCTCCTGCCTTCAATCTTTCCTGGCATCAGGTCTTTTCCAATGAGTCAGTTCTTTGCGTCAGGTGGCCAAAATATTGGAGTTTCAGCTTCAACATCAGTCCTTCCAATGAATATTCAGGACTGATTTCCTTTTGGGTAGACTGATTGGATCTCCTTGCAGTCCAAGGGACTTTCAAGAGTCTTCTCCAACACCACAGTTCAAAAGCATCAGTTCTTCAGGGCTCAGCTTTCTTTATAGTCCAACTCTCACATCCATACATGACTACTGGAAAAACCATAGCCTTGACTAGACGGACCTTTGTTGGCAAAGTAAAGTCTCTCCTTTTTAATATGCTTTCTAGGTTGGTCATAACTTTTCTTCCAAGGAGCAAGTGTCTTTTAATTTCATGGCTGCAGTCACCATCTGCAGTGATTTTGCAGATGGCAATGTAGTGCCTCAAAATAACCATCTTATCAGGGTGTGGTTGCCAGATTCTTTTATGGATCAGAGATGGTGGGGAGGGGAGGGAGAAACAAACTGAAAAAACTATTCAATCCTTGAAAATGTCCCTTCAGGCAGGGGAATGTGTTAATTTCGCTTCCTTACAGTCCTTCACAGGTGGGCTTGCTATTCCCTGCCCATTATACAAACCTATGGCTCCACAGTCCATTTCCATTTTATTCTGCAGCTCTACCAGAATGTGCATACTGATGAATGACTAACTACAGTACTCTGAAACTGGAAACTATCTTATGATGTATGTGAGTTCCCTGAAACAGGACTTCTTACTGCCCACGGCTTCCCACAGATTATTCATCTTCCTGCACAGATTATTCATCTTCCTGATAAACAATGACCATCTCAGGTGCGAGAGAATCATTTTGTCTGACTCTAATGTCCCTACTGGACTTCCCCAGGTGGCTCAGTGGTTAAAAAAAAAAAAAAACAAAAACCCACCTGCCAATGCAGGAGACATTGGTTCAACCCCTTGATTGGGTAGATCCCCTGGAGGAGGACAACCTACTCCAGTTTTCTTGCCTGGAAAATCCCACGGACAGAGGAGCCTGGCGGGCTACTGTCCATGGGGTCGCAAAGAGTCAGACACTACTGTGCACATCCTCACACACAATGTCCCTTTTGGGAACCAGTAAGGAGAAGCAGCAGTTCCTCCCAGGAGATGTCAACTGCCTCTTGACATTCAGAGCCTGGACATACTTTGGCTTCCAGTTCTGCCACAGTCACCCTCGCTCTGGGCCCTTTTCAGCAGATAGAGGTCTTCAGCAGTTATTTATCAGATAGCTGATAAATAAAGTACATCCTCCTTGCTGGAGGCAGAGATCAGGTTCAGGCAATTCCTTGAAAAGTGACTTAGGAAAGGCTAGCATGGAGATACTTTACCCCAAATCCCAGGCACCCTCCAAAATTCCCCTTACTCTCCAAGGGAATGTCCTTCTATCACTAAGGTTTTTTCTTATTTATCCAAAAGATTCTAGTAAATACTTTTCTATCCATGAAGACTGTATTTGATTCTGCCAGTCTACTTGGCCAGAACATAGAACATGTGAAGGAATCTTACTCCTTCTTTCAGTCTTTACCCCTGAGTTCTCCATGCAGGTGATGAGGGACACCAACTCTACAAGCCATCCACTCATCACTATTTCCTGAGCCACTGCTGTGTTTCAGGCTGGGGGTGGAGGCGGTTCAGAGCGTAAGGATGAGATGATGTGATTTCCACCCTGCCAGAGCCTTCTAGTAGGAGAGACAGAGAGCATCCATGTCAGTCGTGACCCAGCAGGACACGTGCAGTGACAGGAGGGCACACAGTGTGCTGTAGAGCCCTAAGGGAAGGAGCGACTCGTTAGACTTCATGGCATTGTGGAGATTTCCCAAGGGAGACGCTATGATGCTAAACCTTAAAAGCTATCCATCAGAGAGGAGGAAGGTGTTCCAGGCATGGAGAACAGAATCCATGGGCCAGGTCACAGAAGGTAGTGGCTCCAGACAAGGTCAGAAGTCTTAGGAGGCTGCCCTACAGTGGCATGGCCAAGAGTAGGAGACCTGAGCCTGAAAACAGAGTTGGGCTACATCGAGATGAGCTCCATGTCTTGTGAGATTACTTGGATTTCATCTGTAGGCAACAGAGTCATGGGTGACTTCTAAGAAGCAGAAGGTTGTTTGAGAAAGATCTCTCTGAGACCAGGTTAGAGGACAACAGATGCAAAGGAGAGGAATTTGAGGGAGTAAGATCAGTGAGTGCCTGTCATGTTATTATTGGTTATTTTTATATGTAAACTTGATTGGGCCAGGGTCCCCAGGTATTTTTTGGTCAAACATTATCCTGCACATTTCCATGAAGATGTTTTTAAAATGAGATTAACATTCAAACCAGTGGACTGAAGCAGATTGCCTTATGTGGGCGGGCCTTGTCCCATCAGTTGAAAGCCTTAGAATTAAGAATTAGACAGGCCTTCCCTGAGCTTCCCTGATGTCTCGGAGGGTAAAGAGTCTGCCTGCAGTGCGGGAGATCTGGGCTCTATCCCTGGGTCGGGAAGATCCCCTGGAGAAAGGAGTGGCAACCCATTCCAGTATTCTTGCCTGGGGAATCCCAGACAGAGAAGCCTGGTGGGCTACAGTCCATGGACGACTGAGCGACTAACCCTTTCACTTTCTTTTTACCCCTGAGCAAGAGGGAACCCTGCAGAGAACAGCCTTGGACTTGATCTGCAACATTGATTCTTCCCAGCTTACCAGCTCACTGGGCAGATTCTGGACATGCTAGCCTCTGTCATTACATGAACCCATTTCTTGAAATTACTTAAATAAAATAAAGAAATATATATTTGTATCCACGATATGTTTTCTATCTTATTGGTTCTGTTTATTTGGGAAAGTCTGACTAATACCATTACATTCTTTCTAAATCTATTTCCAAAAACCTTCCATGGCTCTGGGAAATGCATTGAAAGAAATTTCCACCCACTGGTACTTTCTCACAGAGGGTACAAGACTAAGCTTTAATCATTTGTCTTGGCCTCCAGCACTCAGCACAGACCTCATTCCATATAAATACTTATAAACTTCAAAAATGTGTAAATCAATGCCTAAATGATAGTCTTTTACAAAGTATGGTGCATATCCCATTGGTGAGGAGATGGTTTGGGGGGTTACACACTTTTTCAACAGTTATACACAGTAGATATCCCTTTACCCAATACGCATTTCACTGAACTCTCGATTTTCTCAGTTTTTGTTTTTTTAATTAAGCTATTTTATGTTGGGTCTTTTTTCTTTTTAACAGTGGAATAAATAGTTTTCTTGATGACTGTAGACATGTAAGGCTGGTTGGTACAATTCAGAAATATGAGTAACGGTATCCTGATTGGTGTGTAGTCTTCAATAATTACAAGGAGCTATGTGTATGTAACTGCTGTTAAACCAGTAAGACTGCATTTATGAATCCATCATTTTCAGGATTGCTGGTAACCTGGGCATATTTTCCCCAAATGACTTTGCCTCCCTGTGTCACAAGGCCCAATTCATTCACATTTGCCTCAATAACAGCACCTTTGGTAACTATGAAGTGTTGCTTTTTAGAAATGACTATGAAAGCTTTTATCGCTGCTATACCCTTAAGAGCCTAAGCTCTATGTTTTTGAAATTTTAGGGAGAGTGAGCCTATAATTTCAAGATACCTTAAATAGCAAAATTTGAACAAGTCTTCCAAGTGCCCTTCTTTATAAATCTATTTAGAATCAAGCTTAAAAATCACCACCAGCAAATGATTTTCATAGCCTGTATGGCAACTGAACTTTCTTCTATTTAATTTTTCAGCACTGCTTTATTATAAGACACAGGTGGCAAAAAATAATAAGCTATTTGTATTGTAAGCTGAAAAGAATGAGAGTCATAGAGTAGATTTGTAGCAATCTCTTCTGAGGATAGCAAGAAAAATAGACATTTCAACTGTGCCTTTCGATTCGCAATCAGGTTGATGGAAACAAATAGCCCCAGGGCATTCACCTTAAAACCTAAATAAAGAAACAAACATTTGGTCAACCAGGAGTCTAGAATTGGCATAGAATTTAGAGACTCAAGAGACAGTTTTCTATAACAGGTTAACCTCCTCTGCTGCTGCTAAGTCATATCCGACTCTGTGTGACCCTATAGACGGCAGCCCACCAGGCAAGAACACTGGAGTGGGTTGCCATTTCCTTCTCTGGGGCATCCTCTAGTGCACATTAATGAACTCTCCTTTATGTACAGTTGGGAAGGTCCCTGGAGGAAGAAATGGCAACCCCCTCCAGTATTCTTGCCTAGAGAATCCCATGGACAGAGGAGCCTGGTGGGCTACAGTCCATGGGGTCGCAAAGAGTCAGACATGACTGAGTGCCTGATACTTGACTTTTTGCTAAGAACACCCAAAGGTGTATACAGTGGGGATGAGGGATTCTTCTTTACACCAAGGACTGGCAGGCAAAAGGTGGCTTTCAGTCCAGGATGTGTCACGTGGGCCTTCCTGAAATATAATCCTATTGGCCTAATGAATCTTTCATATTTAGGTAGCTTTAGAGTAAGGAGCCTCGTAGGCTGCAGTCCATGGGGTCGCGAAGAGTCGGACATGACTGAGCGACTTCACTTTCGCTTTTCACTTTCATGCATTGGAGAAGGAAATGGCAACCCACTCCAGTGTTCTTGCCTGGAGAATCCCAGGGACGGGGAAGCCTGGTGGGCTGCCGTCTATGGGGTCGCACAGAGTCGGACACGACTGAAGCGACTTGGCAGCGGCAGCAGCAGCAGAGTAAAGCCATCTCCAACAAAGCAGTGTTTGTAACCATCCTCTTCTAGGCTTTCTTCTTTGTCTTTCCATTCAAATAACTTTCCATACTTCTGTTTCTCCCTAGGCGAGAGCTTTGGGCAGAGAGACTCTGTTTTTCTCACTTTCTCTTTTCAGTTTTGTTTAATCATATTGGAAAGTACATCAGCTCGGGACTGTCCCTCTCTGCCCAGCGGTTATGTAGGCACTCTTCTCTGTGGAGTCTTTTTATTGCGCTTCGGTTTGGTTGTTTCTCTTTTCATGCATCTTTTTCACGTGTATTTGCTCAGCATGGAGCTGTCTATGGTAGAGCTTAGCTTTCAGACCAATCATCTTTTTCGCCTCCTTTGAACATTCATGAGCCTCTTGACCTTCCTTCTCTCCTCTTTTCCCCATGGTAATCCAAGTGATATCCACAGTGCTTCTGGTGTAACTCAATACATTCATATACTCATTTTGTGTCATGGTGAGGGCAGCCCAGCCACCGGGTGCAGCCGCCAGAGCACAGAGGCTCTCGATCTGTGGGTCTCAGAGACCCATGAGCAGACTCCGTGCCCTTCTCCATCAGTTCTGCTGATTGACATTTGCATCCCTAGAAATACTCATTCATCCACCCACAGACTTCCATGGCCACCGGGGTCATGGCATGCTCACCAGGAGACCTCTGATCTTGTTCCCAAACCAGGCTGCGCCAATTTGGACATATGTGACTCAAGTAAATATCATGTACATCAATGAAATATCAGTAGGAAAAGAAAAAAAAGCCCAAGTTATATGCAAACCAAGTTGAATGTCTTAAAGAAAGATGGCAAATGTAAATTGCTCAAGAATGATATCATAAATTTTGTTGTTGAGTTTGGTGGGCAGGAAAACAGCTGTAAAACCAGTAGGGAAAAGGAATAAAATCCTAGAAGGTTTCACACTCAAAGTTATATCCAAAGGTCTGAATTCTCATCCCATTTTAAAGAATCTGAAATTTGGAAATTGTGGGAAATGCACTTTGGGTGCAGTTTATGCTAGATACCATAAAATCCTAGTTAATATACCTGTGCTATGGATAATTTTGCCCCCCCTCAAAAAAAATATGCTAAAATCCTAACCTCTACTTCCTCAGAATGGGACCTTATTTGGAAATAGGGTCATTCCAGACATAATTAGTTAAACTAGGATGAGGTCATACTGGAGTAAGATGGGCTCCTAATCCGATATGACTGCTGTCCTTATGATGGGGGAATCTGGATACAGGAATTCATGGAGGAGAGATAAAAGGAGAGATTGGGATGATGCGTGTGAGAGTCAAGGTTACCCAAGAGTGTCTGCAAACCATCAGAAGCTCAGAGAAGTCATGACCAGATTCTCAATCACAACCCTCAGGAAGAACCAGTTCCGTTGACACCTTCATCTTGGACTCCTAGCCTCCAGACTCTCAGACTGCCTTTCTCTTGTTTAAGCTGCTCTGTTTGTGGTACTGGGTTTGGACAGCTCTAGGAGACTAACACAAGGCCATACTCAAAGAGAAGCCCATTGTTAACATGAAACAATATATGCTTTTGAAGTTAGGATAAACTACTTAGGATATGTATGTATCATTTTTAATACCTTGATTTAACTTGAATCTACTTTATTACCGATTCAACTATGAGTCTCAGTGACATAGGATAAAAGAGCTCTTATTCTAGTTATCTTAATGCAAGTTAGAAAAGCTTGTACAAGCATATCAATCCATGGTTCTACAGACATTATTACATAGTGCAAGGCTAAATAAAAATTTCATTTTCTTGGGCTCCAAAAATCTCTGCAGACAGTGACTGTGGCCATGAAATTAAAAGACGCTTGCTCCCTGGAAGAAAAGTTATGGCAAACCTAGACAGCATTTCAAAAAGCAGAGATATCACTTTGCCAACAGAGTATAGTCAAAGCTATGGTTTTTCCAGTAGTCATGTACAGATGTGAGAGCTGACCATAAAGAAAACTGAGTGCCAAAGAACTGATGTTTTCAAACTGTGGTGCCAGAGAAGACTCTTGAGAGTGCCTAGGACAGCAAGGAGATAAAAGAAATCAAACCTAAAGGAAGTCAACCCTGAATATTCATTCATTGGAAGGACTGATGCTGAAACTAAAGCTCCAATATTTTGGCCACCTGATGCAAAGAGCCAACTCGTTGGAAAAGACCCTGATGCTGGGAAAGATTGAAGGCAAAAGGAGAAAGGTGCAGCAGAGGATAAGATGGTTAGATAGCATCACTGACTCAAATGACATGAATTTGAGCAAACTCCAAGAGATAGTAGAGGACAGAGGAGTCTGGCGTGCTACAATCCACGGGGTTACAAAGAGTCGGACACAACTTAGTGACTGAACAACAACAACAATAAAGTAAAAATAGAAACCTACATAAGGAAAAGTATTTCTGTGACTCGTGGAAATAGCCTAAAATAGAGATATTATACAAGATCTTCTAGTTGGGGGAAACACTCATGAGGAGGAGCTTCACTTGGACATGTGACATCCTAGAAGCTGGAGCAAGTAGCGTGACTGCTTTTTTGAACATCTGTTACCTCATCGGGAAAAGGGATGTTAACAGCTGCTTCACTGGCTGCAAGAATTCAGTGAGGTGGTTTCTGTAACAGCAGCTGGAAGGCTGTATACGGTGGTAAACAAATGCAGAGAACGCAGTGAGCATGACGCCTGCCTTGTGTCTAGCAGGAAGGAGAACCACCACCATCACTGCCAAGCCCGCCCCCATAGAACACGCCCAAATTAGGAAACTGGGACAGGCAGAGAATCACCAGTGTTTACTCTCGGCAAAGCTTTGTAGAAGGCTTGGTCTTCCCATTTTAGCTGTAAGCTCTGCTTCCCATTTGCCCTACATACATCAGCCTTGGCTGATCAACAGGCTGGAGGGAGACACAGTAAGAGAGAGGAGGGGTTCCTTTGAGAGTATTTCCTGGAGGGAACTAATAAAGTCAAGCTTTCTTCGCAGCCCAGTGACTGCTGTACAGACCTGATGAGCTTAGGGCCAAAAGGACTTCCCTACAGACTCTAAACAGAGTGTCTAATTCCTAGTGCTCTGGGGAGAAATAACCAGCATGCATCTATTTAGCACCAACTGAATAGGATGGGGCTGCCCCACTATGACATATGGGGTAGACCACAGGAGAGGGCAGGGGTGTAAAGGGGTTTGTATGAACAAAGGTCTAGGGCTGAAGGTGAAAAGAAAGGCTCCCTCTCCAGCAGAGGTCAAAACCCCTGAGGGCCCTGGGCCACATCTAGCCTATCAATGGGCTTCTTATTGGGTCAGCAGTATGTCTCTGTTTTAATAAAACTAGTATTTTTTTTAATATGTTGTGCTCATGCTTGACTCTTTGCAACCCTATGGACTATATCCCGCCAAGCTCCTCTGTCCATGGGATTCTCCAGGCAAGAATACTGGAGTGGATAGCCCATTTCCTTCTTTGATCCCAACCCAGGGATCAAACCCATGTCTCCTACATTGCAGGCAGATTCTTTACCATCTGAACCACCAGGAAAGTCCAAGGCTATACGAATTTGAAAGTATGTGTTACCTCCGAAGATCCTCCCCTATCCTGACTGAAGTGGGAGACTGACTACAGATTTTTAGATTCCCAAAGAGAATGACTCAGATCAGGTTCAGCATCACTGCGTTTGGAGAAAAGTATAAATTTATGTTCTTGGTGAACATACAGTGTTTGCCATAGTCCCCCAACTGTGAATCATCTGTTTAATCATTCATTAATTCATATATTAACTGACGCACTTGGTAGGCGCAAGGCTGTGTGCCAGCCTCTGGGATGCATAGATGAGAGCTATAGCTTATGCATCATTTTGTCTTCAGAGTGGATATTCCATGTATGTGGTTATATTGTTGAATGCAAGAATATGCAAATACATGGATGAAAATGAATGAGTGCACAAGTGCACACCGGGCAGCTGTGTATCCTATGCACAGTGCACACTGCCCAGGGCTCCCAGCTGAGGGAGTAAGTGAGGACTGGTTATATTGTTGAATGCAAGAATACGCAAATACATGGATGAAAATGAATGAGTGCACAAGTGCACACCGGGCAGCTGTGTATCCTATGCACAGTGCACACTGCCCAGGGCTCCCAGCTGAGGGAGTAAGTGAGGACTGGGATACAGGCTCCAAGCCAAAGACCAAGCCAGGCTAGGGGAACCGCGAGCACTGCTTTCTCCTAACCTTACAAAGATACTGTAGGGGAGAGCAGAGGCTCTGAATACATTCATGCTTGAAGGAGAAAGGAAGAGAGGGAAAAGAAGTGTGCCAGGGCCCCACTCAGGGCTTCCATGGGAGCTCAGCTGGTAAAGAATCCACTTGCAATGCAGGAGACCCTGGTTCAATTCCTGGGTTGGAAAGATTCCCTGGAGAAGGGATAGGCTACCCACCCCAGTATTCTTGAGCTTCCCTGTGGCTCAGCCAGTAAAGAATCTGCCTACAATGTAGGAAACCTGGGTTCAATCCTTGGGTTGGGAAGATTCCCTACTAGGGAAGAGTATCTAGACTACAAAAGGAGAATGGCAAACTCATAAAGAAATTCTCTGCCTCTACATCTCTAAATGCAGCAGCATAGGAGTAGCCAAGAGCCACTCCTCCCTGTGTGTAGAGGGTCAGGGAAGGCCTGCAAAAGATGGAGAATGATGAATGGGTAGTTCTGATGGGTGGACAAGAGGGCGAGGGTGTTCAAAGAAGAAGGAACGGCATGGACGAGCAAGTTGGAGGGTTGGGGGTTTGGAAGGATTAGGGGTCCCAAAGAACTCTCTCACTTCGGACACCAACTATAAGCAACGGGCTCCCCAAGACCATCCTCCTCTCTGATAATTTGGTAGTAAGACTCACAGAACTCACTGAAAGCAGTTACACTCACAGTTGTGTCCGTTAGAGTGCAAGGATACAGATTAAAATCAGCCAAGGGAAGGGGCATGCAGGGCAGGCTCTGGGAGGCTTCCGAGGGCTAGAGGCCAGTTTCCTCTCCCAGCGGAGTCATCTGGACGGTGCTTACTTCTCTCAGGAATGTGTGACAGCACCCACAAAGGACTTCCAACCAGGGAAGCTTAATGGAGCCTTGGTGTCCAGAGTTTTCCTGGGTCTCAGTCACAGACACGACTGACCATAGTCTCCAGCCCAAAGAGAGGGGCGAGCTGAAGACCCAAAGCCTTCATCCGAAGTCACATTATTAGCACAGACCATCCAGTGTGCTCCAAGCCCCATCCCCCACAAGGTAAACAAAGACACTCTTGTCAGGCAGGACCTTCCAAAGACCTTGAGGTCACCTCCAGGAGCCAAAGGCAAAGCCCAGACTTATCTCTGGGCAAGACTCCTTTTCTGCATAGTCTTACACGGTTGAAATGTAAGGCAGGAGGGTGGGAGGTGGCTATAAGGGAGAAAGCTAGAAAGACACCTTGGAGCAAGATGGCAAAGGACATGACTAAAACTGTGGGCTTCAGTAGCTGAGGAAGGAAAGACAGAAACCTCTCCACTATAGAGAATCACTTTTCTTGCATTATTTCATCTGATCCTCCAACAGGCTGATCACCCTCCTGAGGCTCAGAGACATAAAATGGCTGAAATCAAGACTAGACAAGCCAGGATTTGAACTCAGTTCTCTTATTACACCAGCTGTAACCAATCAACATATATTAATATTTGCTCAATATCTACTATGTGCCCAGCTCTGCAATGCAAGAGACCCAGGTTTGATCCCTGGGTTGGGAAGATCCCCTGGCGAAGGAAATGGCAACCCACTTCACTGTTCTTGCCTGGAAAATCCCATGGATGAAGGAGCCTGATGGGCTACAGTCCATGGGGTCGCAAAGAGTTGGACACAACTAAGCAACTTCTCTCTCTGTTATGCTAGATAAACAATGGTAATAAATAGCCACAACCAGTGCTCCCCTGGGGCATCAAGCACACAAGCGAGACTAAGCCCTTACCCTACAAACAAGTGTGTGTGCTTAGCCACTCAGTCATGTCCAACTCTTTGTGACCCTATGGACTACAGCCGGCCAGGCTCCTCTGTCCATGGGATTTTTTTAAGGTAAGAATACTGGAGTGGGTTGCCATTTCCTCATCCAGAGGATTTTCCCAACTAAGGTATCAAACCTGCATCTCCTGTGTCTCCTGCAGGCAGATTCCTTACCACTGAGCCATGGGGGAAGCACAAATTGACTCTCCTTATTAACTG
The DNA here is from genome assembly GCF_002263795.3 of Bos taurus. Taxonomy (NCBI): domain Eukaryota; kingdom Metazoa; phylum Chordata; class Mammalia; order Artiodactyla; family Bovidae; genus Bos; species Bos taurus. The sequence continues at coordinate 5,811,734 of NC_037337.1, read as the reverse complement.
TGATAAATACCGTGAAAGAGACTAGCAGGGACACTTGATGGAGACTGAGGTGGTCAGAGATGGCCTCTCTAGTGGGTGGTGTCCAAGCCAATACTTGAAGGAGGACTCAGAGCTGAGCAGGTAGAGAGTGCCTGATGGAGGGCAGCCAGACGTTCCTAGTCCATCCTGTTCTTCCCCTGCAAGTAGAGTTAGTCTCACTTAAAAGAATCCAGTGTAACTGAATTAGAAAAAAATCATCAGCAATTTCTGATGAAATAACTGCTTCAGGAGAGTTTCATCATTAAATATTAAAACTATGAGGTGGAAGGTTTTGAGGGGATAGAGCAATACTTTGATTAAAAGTGAAAGTACGTTTGCAATGAAGGGCTCTGACAACCATCACCTTAATCAAATTAACAATGGAACAGATGGGACAAAAGACACGGCAGCATCATCTGTGAACTATTCTCGCCAAAAGGGCTTAGCCTACATATAACTGCTAAGCCAAAATCCTTAACCTCAAATGTACAAGAAAAACAAAAAGAATGGAATGAAGAAACAATCAGATAATCTCCTAAAAATCTGTGTCATTTTTTAAAAGTGGGGGTCATGTTCTGAAACAACAGAGATTCGAGAATAAACGCATGAAACTTGACTGGATCTTGGTTCAAAGAAAACACAGCTGAAAGGATTTGGAGGACAATTAAGGCTGAATATTAGATGATTTTAGAATTTGAGTTAATTTTTCTAGATGTAAGGAAGTCATGATTAAGAAGGATAATGTCTTTATTTTTAGGACGTACATAAAGGAAGCAGTTATGGAAATAAATGTTGCTGGGGAAACTGGACAGCTACTTGTAAAAAAAATAAAGTTAGATCACTCTAACACTATACACAAAAATAAGCTCAAAGTGGATTAAAGACCTAAATGTGAGACAGGATACTATAAAACTCCTAGAGGAAAACAGAGGCATAACACTCTCTGACATGCATAGCAGCAATAACTTTTTCCATCCATCTCCCAGAACAATGCAAATGAAAACAAAAATAAACAAATGGCATCTACTTAAACTCAAGTGTTTGCACAGCAAAGGAAACAATAAAACGACAGCCCACAGATTGAGAGAAAACATTTCCTAATGATGAGACCAATAGCGATCGTCTCCAAAATCCACAAACAGCCCATGACATTTAACAGCATCAAAACAAACAGCCCAATCAGAAAGTGCACAGAAGACCTAAGTAGACATTTCTCCAAAGAAGACATACAGATGGCCAATATGCTGTGCTCAGTCACTTCAGTCATGTCTATGACCCCATGGACTGTAGCCCACCAGGCTCCTCTGTCCATGGGGATTCTCCAGGCAAGAATACTGGAGTGGGTTGCCATGTCCTCCTCCAGGATCTTCCCAACCCAATCTTCAAAACTGTGTCTCTTCCATCTCTTGTATTCTGAGGCGGGTTCTTTACCACTAGGGCCACCTAAGAAGCCCACAGATGGCCAATAGGCATGTGAAGAGATATTCAACATCACTAATTATTAGAGAAATGCAAACCAAAACTACAATGAGATATTACCTCACACCAGTTAAAATAGCTATCATCAAAAACATCCACAAACAATAAGTGCTGGAGAGGGTGTGGAGGGAAGGGAACCCACCTACACTATTGGTGGGAATGTAAATTGATACAGCCACTATGGAGAACTGTATGGAGGTTCCTTAAAAAGCTAAAAATAGAGCTACAGTGTGATCCTTCAATCCCACTCCTGGGCATACACCCAGAGAAAAACATGATCCAAAAGGATATATGCATCCCACTGTTCATTGCAGCACTGTTTACAATAGCCAAGGGATAGTTATGGAGTTTGGATGGACACGTACACACTGCTATATTTTAAATGGATAACCAGCAAGGACCTACTGTATAGCACACGGAACTGCTTAAGGTTATATGGCAGCCTGGATGGGAGGGGAGTTTGGGGGAGAGTGGATACATGTATATGTATGGCTGAGTCCCTTTTCTGTTGACCTGAAACTGTTACAACATTGTTAATTGGCTGTCAGTTCAGTTCAGTTCAGTTCAGTCGCTCAGTCGTGTCCCACTCTTTGTGACCCCATGAATCGCAGCACGCCAGGCCTCCCTGTCCATCACTAACTCCTGGAGTTCACTCAAACTCATGTCCATCGAGTCTGTGATGCCATCCAGCCATCTCATCCTCTGTTGTCCCCTCCTCCTCCTGCCCCTAATCCCTCCCAGCATCAGAGTCTTTTCCAATGAGTCAACTCTTCGCATATGGTGGCCAAAGTACTGGAGTTTCAGCTTCAGCATCATTCCCTCCAAAGAAATCCCAGGGCTGATCTCCTTCAGAATGGACTGGTTGGATCTCCTTGCAGTCCAAGGGACTCTCAAGAGTCTTCTCCAACACCACAGTTACTCCCATACAAAATAAAAAGTTGTTGTTTTTTTTTTTTAAAGCATCCTGATGTCTGCACCTGACTTCAGAGGAGTTCATATATATAAAAGAAACATGAAAACTGTTTGTAAATTTTTTTAATTTTTGTTAACTATTCAGGTGATCATTGTAATATTTGAAATTTTTCACAATAAAGATTTGGGGGTGGAGAAATATAAGGTGTTCAGGTACATATCATGGATCATCTGCCAACACCAGGAGACCCCAAAACATCCACCAGAGCCCTTTCCAAGAAACCAAGCCTCTGGTTAGGCTGCTGGCTCAGTCTGGAACTCCCATTCAGAGCTTTGTCTTCATGCCCCATTGACAAGAACCGTAGGCCTACTCATGGCTGGCCTGTCCATAAGAAAAGCATATCTGTTCCTTCTACCCCCAGTCTGCCTTCCAAGCACAAGGATCATGAAGAACATTGTAAGCCACAGAGTAATTCACTCTTCCTCCCCCTTGATCATTTAATGTGGATAAGACTGACCTAAACCAAGCTTCCCAAGTAGACCCTGCTGGAAAGTTACCAATTTGATCCAAAGAATCAATGGGATAAAGTTTTCTCTTCATCTAAGAGAACCAAGGAGAAGCCCTCTCTTTTTCCTGCTGGACATTAATGAAGAGAGATGTAGCCCCAGAAGCTTCTGATCACCATCATGGGACCATGACTGGGAAGAAGGCTGCCTGAGACCAGACACTCTCCAAGGAGCTAAGAGATGGAGCGTCTCAACCACCTGCCAGGCCCCAGGTCTTGCTACCTTGTGAAACTACTTGTCCCCGGACTGTTCACTAAAACAACTCAGTACAGCTTCTAAGCCAGTTTAGTTTGGATTTCCTGCCTTGGCCACATGAATGGTTCAAACCAGGACAGCAAGGAGTGAGACAACTGGGGCTATTACAGAAAACAGCTGTGGCCACCATATTCGTATCCGACTGATGGATGAGCAGTCCCTGAATGACTCAGTCTCATGGTCCTCCGCTTACCCGCCACACGCCAGCGGCATTCTCTGCCAGGGTACATTTCGAAACAGACTCCCTGCTGCATTTCGAAGCATGCTGTTTTTTTCCAAAGGTGAGATACTCTAATTTGGAAGTTGCATCAGGGACTTTGGAGGTGTCCATGAATTATTCAAGCCCATCAGGATAATGAGCCAGTTTCTCAATGGTCTGTTCCAGTCCCATCTATTTTCCTTTCTGGATCTCCATCTCATCCTCCCTTTCCTCCCCTGCTCTCCTATGGCGGGCTTTGGAGTTAGCACATTGCTTTACTTCTAATCAATTAAGTACAAATAGGAATAGTCACTCCATAGTGCAGAAGTGAGGATTATCTGAGATTAAATAAGACAAGACACAGCTCAAAGGCAGAGTGCTCAGCTTTTCTTCTCTGTCCTTCTCTCACATAGCACTCCGCTTTACTCTGAGAGCCCCATGCCCTCCCAGCCTTCAGGGGTCACACTTTTCATAACATAACTGCCAGGCACAGTAACCCAAGTTCCTATCCTCTTAGACCACAAGAAAGTCTGCCTCCTTCTAAAAACTTCTGAGGGTTCTCTGGCCACGATTGTCACTTATTTGCACTCACCAGTGTACCTTCCATATCTCCCCTCTGCCCCAGATTGGGTGGCCCCTTCTCCCAGGTATGGAGAAACCAGACTCTCCCATCATGTGCCAGAGGCAGCATCAAGACAGGGCTTCTGGGCCCTTTGCTGTTTATACACACGCATGCTAAGTCGCTTCAGTCATGTCCAACTCTGTGACCCTGTGAACTGTAGGCTGCCAGGCTCCTCTGTCCATGAGATTCTCCAGGCAAAAAGACTGGAGTGGGTTGCCATTTTCTTCACCAAGGGATCTTCCTGACCCAGGGATCAAACCTGCATCTCTTACATCTCCTACATTGGCAGGCAGGTTCTTTACCACTAGTGCCACCTGGGAAGCTCCCCTTTGGTGTTTTCACACGACTGGGCTTCCCTGGTGGCTCACATGGTAAAGAATCTGCCTGCTATGTGGGAGACCTGGGTTCAACCCCTGGGTCGGGAAGATTCTGGAGAAGGGCATGGCAACCCGCTCCAGTATCCTTGCCTGGAGAATCCCAAGGACAGAGGAGCTTGGTGGGCTACAGGCCATGGGGTTGTAAAAGAGACAGACACAACTGAGTGACTAATACTAAGGCTATTACAGGCAAATTTCAATGCAAAACAAGAGTACTGATATTTGAAATTATTTACACACATACACAAAAGGGCATGTAGTTAAAAAGCTTCCTCACACTCCTGTTTCCTACCCTCAAAGGAACCACGGCTTTTAGTTCCTTATGTATCTTCCCAGATAATCTGTGGTTTTACAAGGATATTTTTTCCAGAAAATAAAGATTGATATTTAATATTATAAACCAGGGCTCTGGAGTCGAGAAGTTCAAGTGCACAGCTATGTCTCTTGTGGTTCAGCCTGCTGCCACTGTGCAGACTCCCACTCCCACCCAGAACCTAGCCCTCTCTCAGATTCTCCCCTTCTCATAGCCCCGAGCCTCAACACTTCTCCCATAGCTGGCTAACAACCCACAATTGCTTCTTCATCTCCAGAGGAGCCGGGTCTCACCTGTACACTGAGAAAGCCCATGAAGACATATTCCCAACAGTCAGCTCTGATTTGAGCCAATCACACCCCACCTCTCCAGCCGCTGATTCAAATGCAGCAGCTGGCGGAAGAGTCCCTATCGTTTTGTTGGGTTAGTCCCCTGCATGGTGGTTTTCTCTTGGACAAGCTAGTTTCAGCAAACGCTGCATGGCTGGTTCTCCCATCTACCCAGTTTTTGGTCCAGAGGCATTGACTGGGTGTGAAGGATGCTCATCACCTCCAGGGAGCCTTGTGAGTGGACATTACCAACCTGACTTTACAGGTGGGCGAATGGGGCTCTGAGAGGCTGAAAGACCTACCTAACCCCACAACAGGCATCCAGTCTCCAACTCGCACGCTGTGACTGACGCAACCACAGCCCTGCCTCTTCCAGCCCCCCTCACCCCCCAGGACTGACTTCACCAGACAGTCAAATTGCTCCCCTAACTGCCAGCTAGGAAACTTGCAGGTCAAGTTTAGAGGGGAGACAAGAAAAGGAGCAGACCTAACACTGGAGGCTCAGGCGTCAGGTGCCCTGAGCTTGCAGCAGCAGTGAGAAAGGATCCGAGGAGAGTCCGAGTTACACTGTGCCCTGGAGCAGACTGCGTGCACGTGGAGCAGGCTGAAGCGGGTGCACGTTGTCCCGGTGCCGTCACGACCGGGTCCCGGTCCACCTCGCAGCTCTCCTCTCCTGGGCTGGCAGCCTTCTCTCTTCAGTCCCAGCCAGTGCAGCTCTCTGCTAGAGGACACCTAGACACCGTTCTGCGAGCTTGAGCCATTCCGCAAGCCTCCATGCCTTGCCCATGCCGATTCTTCTGTCCAAAGCTTCTTCCCATGTCTCCTCTTGAACATCAGATTTCCAAAACCCAGCTTAGGATACCTCATCTATGACTCTTGTCATTCCTCCACCCCGTGCTTACCCACCCAGCTGGCTCCGGAGGTCGGGATCTAGGGAGGAGGGAATTTGCTGTTGCTAAACCTACAAGGAAGGCTAACAATGGAAGCAAGTTTTAGTGCAAGTCTAATACATGTAAATTGTAATCTAATATCATCTCATAGTTGGTAGAGCATGACAACAGGGAGAGAACAATTATAATCATAATTAATTATGAGGGAGACTGAAGATGTTTTTGAATATGAAACTCTACTGATACTCTGAAGTAAGCTCTACTGAGATTCCGCATGTTTAAATGCAAGAGGACACGCAAGGCATCATGTAGGGTAAATTTCCTTGTTTTTCTTAGTATTAGTACTAGCAGTAGTAGTTTTGCCAGCAATACCTTATGCTTGCAAGTTCCCAAACTTGTCACTCAAGTTTTCTTTAGTCCTTCTCATCTGTGAGTGTAATTGAGGTCAATGAGAACAGTGATGATTCCAACTGCCCTGGCTCATCTGCACCATGGCTGGCAAGTGAGCACCAGCCCCCAGCAAAGTCCCCACCCCATGGCCTTCTAGAAGGCCTCAGCCGATCCTCCGGCATGTTCACATTCCAGCTCTGCTCCTGTCAGCTCTGAAGTCTCTCTGCTCTTCCACCAGGCACCCCAGTTCACACTGCAGAAATATCTTCTCAAGTTCATGTCTCCACGGGCACCACTGCCAGTTTCTGCAGTGCTCTGATGAACACAGAAATCCGCCCTCCCCCATAGCCTGCCTTGCTGTCTTCCCCATTTGCCAGCATGTAGCAGCCATGCAAACTGTTCATTGGACCCAGAGGTTCCCACTGGGGCTGCTCCATCTCTTTGCTTGCCCTCTGGGTACCATCTTCCTGTCTCCTACTGCTGCTTTGGAAAGTGACTCTCCAGGGTGACTGCGGCAGGAGCTGTGGACTCTGCCTCAGGCCCAGGCCGGCTGCTGGGTCTGTCACTGCAGCTCTGCTCCAGGGGATGGGGCTGTTCCTCCCTGGCCAGATCAGTCTGCTGCCCGATGGAGATACCTCAAACTCACTCCGGGTCAAAGGCCACAGGAAGCACGGCCAAGTGGGACAGAAGAATGGCTCTCTCTCTTTGGATGAGAAAGGGACCCCTCCTAGAGCTGCCGGGACCCCAGGACATTACCTTGACAACTGTGAATGCTCCCCCTCCTTGATTCACTAGAGTGTGAGCATTTTCACACATACCCAGGCAGCCAGTCCAAGAGCATGTGGAGTAGTACATATCTTGCTGCACAGTCTACTTAAGAGCCTCACTTCCCTCTAACGACTCAGACTTGGTTATTGGGCAACCACTTTGGCCACCCGTGGTACCTTCCTCCCTTAGGATCAGTTCTCTGTCAGCCCCCTGACACATATAATCAAGCAGGTCCCATCAACTCACCCAAGCTGGCACAGGGACAACTGAGCTCCCACTGGGATAATCCTATCAAACATTGCATGCGTGATAAGTCACTTCAGTGTGTCTGATTCCTTGTGATGCTATGGACTGTAGCCCACCAGGCTCCTCTGTCCATGGGGATTCTCCAGGCAATATTGGAGTGGGTTGCCATTCCCTTCTCCAGGGGATCTTCCCGACCCAGGGATCAAACCTGTATCTCTTACATCTCCTGCATTGGCAGGCAGTACCTTCAATCATTTTTCACTAATTGCTCTGTCTGGGCCCTGGGAAAACGCAGTTTGGCACACACTTCACAGAATCAGGCTCAAGAAGCGACAGGTGCCTAAACCAGGACTTTGCAGGCCGTGAAGGCGGAGTTGGGTCACCCAGAGTCAGCCTTCTTGCCCAGGCTCTGTGACTCCAAGAAGAGGTTCTCTCCAAAGGCCCCCAAACCATTCTCTTTACAGAAGGTGTCTGCTAAACCAGGAAATGGATTCTACCTTTACTGCCTGTGTTTCGGCTTCTGCCCAATTTCTTGAATCCGAGGGAATTCTGCAAGGATAAGGATCACTTTAAGCAACTAGATGAGTCAAGGAGCATTTGAAGGTTAAATGTGAATTTGGGCTCAGATACGAGTATTAGTCTCTAATCTTCAAAGCATAAAATTTGCAAAGAGCCTATAGAATTGGTGGGGAAGTGGAGTCAGCAATGCAAATATGGACTCCCAGTGGGATCTGAGGCCAAGCTTGGAACTTAGCATGGTGCTAGGCTTGAGTACCAACGCACATTGTGAATGGAATATTCATTTCCATTATTCAAACAAGGATGGCCACCCTCCACAGGGCTTTGCATTGTACAATCCAAACTATTTTCTGAGCCAGGCCCTGTGCCCAGCGTCTATGTTACAGACATGAGCCAACCATGATTCCACTCCTCAGGATCACAAGATCACAAACACGGAGGCAATCACCAACAGAAAGGACACGGCTGCCACTAGCTGAGAGCTTCTGAATCCAGGTGCCATGCCCGGTGACCTTGCCTGCATGGTCTCATTTAATCTCTACAACCTTGCAAGGAGGTTCTGTTATGCCCCCATTCAGAGAGAGGGAACTGATTCTGAGAGGGGTGCTGTAATAACCTACACAAACTTGCACAGCCAACAGGAGGGGAATGTGGGTCCATCTGAGGAGTCCTAACCTGCGTCCATCTGACCTTAAAATCCACGTTAATCTTATCATCTTAATCACTGTTGTGGCGTAATCACAAAACAGCATGGCAAGTGCTGTTTCAGAGGGTTGCACACGGTACCGCAGGGCATAGAGGACAAGAGGAATCATTCAGTGGAAGAGGTAGAACGGAGCAGTGGACGGAAAGAGTGGATTAGAGGAACGTTGCTTTTGAAGTCAATTTCATAGAATCCTGGAGCCCTGGTGAGTTCCTGGGGTGGACAAGGGGTCAGGTGAGCATTTGAGGCACCAAACAAGTGCAGCACTTCAGAGTATGTGGCATAAGTAAGAGAAAGCAAGTCATTTTCAGCGGATGGAATGCAGGTGGGTGGGGAGGGACGTTTGCTCCAGGTGAGACTGGCAAAATCGTCCAGCACAGAAGAGCCTTGAATGCCACGCTGACAGGGCTGGAAGGACTGGAAGCCCTTGAATGATGTAAAATAGGAGATCAACTTGATTTGGGATTTTATTTCCTAGAAAATTTACCCTGGGGCATGTAAAGAATGGATTGATAAAGGGAATGGATAAGCTATGAGGATATTAAGAGTGGGGAGATGTGATACAACTTCTCAGGTCTCCGAATGTTTTAACAGAAGTATTCTGAAGTTCATGTGCATCACTTTCTCGGCTGAAATATGACCGTGTCAGAAAGCTCTAGATAACTCCCCCAAGAAATAACTTAAATGGTCTGAGAAAATGGTTCCAAAACCATTCTAAGTTCTCCACTTGAGGCTCAGAGGTGATCATGGTCCAGGCAGAAATGAAGACACTGTGGAAATTCGGTGACAAAGCTGGGCTTGGCCTGCTGCAGACACAGGGAAGGCATGACCTTGGAGGCTTGGACAGCCGTGATAACAACATCCATAGTCCTGGGGATGCAGCAAAGACAACCTCATCAGAGAACCGAAGGTCCAAATAGCATTTTCCTGGCTTACTTTTCAAAAAACCTGAGATTATGGCTTTGAGCTCACAAGGCTGCCAGAATAGTGTCTGTCATATTTCATTTTAAAATGCCAGGGGTTTTGCACCTTACCGATATGCCGAGAAAACACTGGCTTTTCAGAGACATGGTGTTTTTGTTTGTTTGTTTGTTTGCTTGTTTGTTTTTAATTGCATTTCTCACTCGAGGTCTAAAACATCTGTCACCTCAAAGAATACAGGGGAAATCAAAAGGAAATAAAATATAGGCTTTATAATCTGTCCAGCCTAAAAGGATCATTTTATACATGTAAATTCCTTCCACGCTGTGCCAGGGGCAGACACACTGCTTATAAAGTTGTCATTTTAGGAGAGGCAACATCTTTGGGGGAAAAATGTTGCATTACATATCTTCCATTGCATAGCGTTTCCTTAGGAAACATTTCTAGGGGACAGAAATAAACAATCAAAAATTAACAAAACGTGAGTTTGAAGTCAGAAAACCCAATTCTGCCTCTCACTAGCTGCGTGAGCGGAGGCACGTGACTCCCCACCTGGGGTCTCCTTCTCTGTGAAAAGAGCCTAAGGAGAGCTGCTACTTCATTGGACGCCCTGAGAAGGACGTGGGGTAGCGCCCATGAGGTTCCCAGTAAGGTGCTCGGTGCTGGGGGAGCATCCACAAATGTCAGCTGGTGTGACCCAGTCATTATAATTACTGAAATACTAACTTTAAATCTTACTATATAAGTAATCGACTTCACATTAAAAAAATTTTAAATATAGACATGCTAAAAGAAAAGTTTTAACTGAAACCCATTGGGGAGTTCATGTCTTCTGAGCATTAGTCACCCTGCTTTAGTGACTGCAATAAACAACTACACTTTCACCGCACACACACACGCACACACAAAGAAAAATTTTAAACCGTGGGTAGCCTTGCTGATCAAAATAATACTGTGCATATTTTTACATTGTACCATCTTATCTGAGCTTCCCTGGTGGCTCAGATGGTAAAGTGTCTGCCTGCAATGCGGAAGACCCGGGTTCGATCCCTGGGTTGGGAAGATCTCCTGGAGAAGGAAATGGCAACCCACTCCAGTATTCTTGCCTGGAGAATCCCACGGATGGAGGAGCATGGTAGGCTACAGTCCATGGGGTCTCAAAGAGTCGGACATGACTGAGCGACTTTATGAGTCCATCTCATCTGTTTTCTATCCAAATTACTTGGGTGTATATAGAAAAAAATGTTTCAAAAATAGGACCATACTATACATACATTTTGTCTGTGAGCTCTGTAGCAGGAGATCTCAGGAAGGCAACACACTAGTGAAAAGCAGGCTCTGCACTGAGTGGAAACAATATAAACATGTAGCCAACATAACCAAGTGACCCAGGCTCCCGAATTTCTGATTTCTTTCTTGACCAGCAGCCAGCCATCTGTGCAAGCTTTCTAAGAAAGAGGTCATGCTTGGATTCCCATCTATCATAAATAGTAACTACTAATCCGTCACAACAGAGTCCTGGTATTAATTTCCATTTTCTTCTTACTAAGCGGTTGGTGAAATCTACGCAGATGAGGCAAGGAGACAGTTTCTGCTCAGATCTGCTGCAGTCCAGTGTGCGTCTTGTTTTTCTCTGGGATTGCTGGGTTTGCTGCAAAGCTGCGTCTGCATATAAATGACCCATCTATTCTGAGGCTCTGCTTTCCTCCGCTGTGTCCCTCAGTTTCCCCTGCTATTGTCCATGCTCAGAATGCCTCTAAGTACAACTACATGGAGTCTGTCCTTAGGGAGACCTGCTTCCTCCAAGGCTCTCTGAAAAATGCCCTTTGCTATTTAGTGATGGTCTAGAAATGGTGTCTCTACGTGCCTAGACATGGAGTTCTCTGTCCAGTTTGGAAAACTACTGGGAGCCAGACAAGGATGGTTATAATCCACACCCTCCCTGGAGAAGAGTAACTTTCCAGCTGAGGTCCCTGGTGAAATCAGATTCCCCAAGAAATCCAGAGTAATCCAAATTAAAATGGGTTGGCCTAAAGGTACCCTTGGCTTTGGGTCACTGCCAAAGGAAATACAAGTACAGTTACAAAAGCCTTGAAAAAACAAGGCAGGTCTGTATTCTAAGATCTCTTAGGGAGCATGCAAAGGGGAAATTGCATGGCACAAAACCAAGCAAGGTTTCCTTTAAAACTCTTTACTCAGCACTGTCTCCATAATCTATCACTCTGTCAGTTGCATCTTTCTCCCTTTTTCTTTCTCGCCCCTCCCTCCCAGCGGGCTCCCTCCTCACTGGCCCTCCTCTTTACCCACCCCCCACAGCAGTTATTTTGCTTTCCAAGCATCCAGATGACCTTGTTGATGAATATCTCCGTGCCATTTGCTATCATTAAATATCCTCAGAAACACACAAAAAGATATGGAAATCAGATACTATAAAAAGAAACAAAGAACAAAAAAAATCTTGGGAAGAGTTGAAATTAAAAACTCAATAGCAGAGTTGGAAGAGTTGAGGAAGTCTGCACCCCTCCCCTTTCAAAATAAGTAAGAGAACAAAGAAGGGGAGATTTTTTTAAAAGGGGTCCAGGAAGCCCAATGTTCAAATAATTTCTTCAGAAGGAAAAAAAGGCGAGAAAGAGAGAGGGAGAATAGAAAGGAGAAAAGGTTCATCAAGGTAATTCAAGAAACTTCCCTAAGCAGAGAGGAGGGCTCGGGTAGAGAGAACTCACCACCTAGGGTCCCACACAGTGGATAAAAATAGAACAATGCCAGAGTATATAATTGTGAAATTTCAGAACTTCAGTGGGAAAAAAAAATCTCTCAAGCTTCCAGCAAGAAAATTGTCACATCTAAGAGATCAGGTATAAGACTTGCTCTGGATTGTTCAAGTGCAAACTGGAAAACAATCATGAATACCTTCAAAATTCTGAAGAAAAATAAATTCTGGTGGAGAATCCTAGAGCCAGCCAAATTGCTAATTGAGTATGAATAGAGATGAAGAATATTTTCAGAAATGCAAGGTCTCAGCACTCCATGCACCTGTTCTCAGGAAGCAGCTTGAGAGCATGCTGTTTCAAAAAAAAAAGGTGGCAAACCAAGACAGGGAGGACAGGGTGCAGGAAACAGAAGGACCAGGACAAAGTCCGCAGGGAGATGGAGAAAGGAGATGTAGGGGCAAGCGGTGGGCAGGGCACAGCGGACGCTGTCCAGAGGGAAGGGGCCAGACGTTCCCAGACATGGATCTACAGACAACCCAGTGCAAGCAAACATCTTGTGATGACACTTAGTTCAGGCTTGAAGTGATGAGAATTGTATAGAAAAACTAATCCATGGAACAATAGCATGTCAAGGGTAAAACTTCTTTTACTGAAATATATTACATGACTCAACTAGAAAAAAAATTGCAAAGTCAATTCATTACAATACTCAGATCTTATTTACATTTGATTTGAAAAGGAAAAAGAAATCTTAAAAATGTCAACACTCAGAAAGTACAATGGGGTTGTCAGGGACTGGGGGGTTGTTTGTTTAATGTGGACAGAGTTGCAGTTTTACAAGATGAAGAGTTACGGGATGGATGATGGTGACTGTGACACACTGTAAATGTATTTCACGCCACTGAGCTGCCCACTTAAAAATGAGGAAGATGGTTAATTGCATGTCTGTGTCTTTTACCCCAATAAAAATTTGGAAAAAGTGTGGAGGCTATCATTTCTGATACCATTTTCAGACATTTCAGTAGGTAACCAAGCCTTCAGTTATTATAGTATTAATTACTTTTGTTTTGTTCTGCATTTGTTGGCTTTCTATGGATTCTTTAGCTTGCAAAGCCAGTTCTCAGATTAGGAGTTCAATGGTGCTGCTTATCTTAATCATTCAATCATCTTGCTTTGTCTTCAGTTCAGTTCAGTCCAGTCACTCAGTCATGACCGACTCTTTGCAACCCCATGTACTGCAGCACATCAGGGCTCCCTGTCTATCACCAACTCCCAGAGTTCACCCAAACTCGTGTCCATCGAGTCAGTGATGCCATTCAGCCATCTCATCCTCTGTCGTCCCCTTCTCCTCCTGCCCCCAGTCCCTCCCAGCATCAGGGTCTTTTTCAATGAGTCAACTCTTCGCATGAGGTGGCCAAAGTACTGGAGTTTCAGCTTCAGCATCAGTCCTTCCAAAGAACACCCAGGACTAATCTCCTTTAGGATGGACTGGTTGGATCTCCTTGCAGTCCAAGGGACTCCCAAGAGTCTTCTCCAACGCCACAGTTCAAAAGCATCAATTCTTCAGCACTCAGCCTTCTTCACAGTCCAACTCTCACACCCATACATGACCACTGGAAAAACCATAGCCTTGACTAGATTGGCAAAGTAATGTCTCTGCTTTTGAATATACTTTGTCTTAGTGGAATATAAAATTTCTAATCCAGAACCTAATCAAGACATTTATCAGCAGTGTGATTTTATTTGCACACTCTTTTTACAAATAAATCCACAAACTGCAAGTGAGGAAAAATGCCTCTATACAAAGGAACAAAGTAATCCAGAAAAAAAAAAAAGATAAGCAGAGAGAGAGGAGGATAGATCAAATGGAAAGCATAATGTGATAGAAATAGATTCAAATATAGGTCATCAAAAATACAGAGAGATAGAAGACATCATATAAGAAAAAAGAACCAGCTATATTCTGTTTTATGAGATGTTATCTTGACACAGTAAGGTTGAAAATAAGGTGAAATGATCATCTAAACCTGGAGACAGAAAATGTTCTCTTGTGAAGGGCTTCATAGCAAATATTCTAGGCTTTGCGAGTCATACAGTCTCTGTGACAGCTACTTATGTTCCATTGCAGTGTCAATGCTGCCACAGACAAGAGTAAATGAATAGGGGTGGCTGTGTGTCAATAAAACTTTATTTAAAAACTTGGCCATCAGGCTGGATTTGGTTCATGGGCTGGAGTTAGCTGACTGATCTCAGATCCAGCCCCCCATCATCACTCTGGCCTCTCCTGCCTCCAACTCTCCCTGCTCTACCTCCTCAGCTGCACCCCCAGCTCATGCCACATCCACCTTTCTGTCCCTCAGAACTGTGAAGCCTTCTTCCATCTCAAAATTTTGCTTTTGCTGTCCCCCCTGTCTGGAACATTCTTGCACCAGATTCACATCCTTATTTCATGCAAGAATCTACTCAAGTCACCTCCTTAAGGAAGTCTCCTCTGGACCCCCATCCAAGATACCAGCCTTCCCTGGCCATAGCATACTTTATTTGCACACAAAAGCACAAGCTGGAATCAAGATTGCTGGGAGAAATATCAATAACCTCAGATATGCAGATTACACCACCCTTATGGCAGAAAGTGAAGAGGAACTAAAAAGCCTCTTGATGAAAGTGAAAGTGGAGAGTGAAAAAGTTGGCTTAAAGCTCAACATTCAGAAAACTAAGATCACGGCATCTGGTCCCATCACTTCATGGGAAATAGATGGGGTAACAGTGTCAGACTTTATTTTTTTGGCCTCCAAGATCACTGCAGATGGTGATTGCAGCCATGAAATTAAAAGACGCTTACTCCTTGGAAGGAAAGTTATGAGCAACCTAGACAGCATGTTAAAAAGCAGAGACATTACTTTGCCAACAAAGGTCCGTCTAGTCAAGGCTATGGTTTTTCCAGTGGTCATGTATGGATGTGAGAGTTGGACTGTGAAGAAAGCTGAGCGCCAAAGAATTGATGCTTTTGAACTGTGGTGTTGGAGAAGACTCTTGAGAGTCCCTTGGACTGCAAGGAGATCCAACCAGTCCATCCTAAAGGAGATCAGTCCTGGGTGGTCTTTGGAAGGACTGATGCTGAAGCTGAAACTCCAATACTTTGGCCACCTCATGCGAAGAGCTGACTCATTGGAAAAGACCTTGATGCTGGGAGGGATTGGGGGCAGGAGGAGAAGGGGATGACAGAGGATGAGATGGCTGGATGGCATCACCGACTCGATGGACGTGAGTTTGGGTGAACTACGGGAGTTGGTGATGGACAGGGAGGCCTGGCGTGCTGTGATTCGTGGGTTCGCAAAGAGTCGGACACGACTAAGTGACCGAACTGAACTGAACTGAACTCTGCTTTGTTAGATAAAACTGTTTTATCATTACCTGACACATTGCACACTTGGCGCACCTGTAATTCTTTCCTTGCTGTTGATCTGTCTTCCCAACTAGAAGGGAAGCTCTGTGAGAAAGGCCTCCGTCTACTTTGCTCACTGTTGCCTCCCCACTGCCTGGTCCACATTATCAGAGCTAAACACAAATATTTTTGGAATTTATGGGTAAATGAATGAATGAATATCTGCAGCATTGTGGGTATTAGAAAACTTTCCTCAGGGAAGGATTCATACATTCCTTTTCATCTAGGAGAGCAAATTCTATTGCATGGCTGATTTGTTTGCCTCCGTCAATGATGTAGCCAAAAAGGAAAAAGCTTCCAGCTCCCACTTTTACAAGTAAATGGCACAAAAGTCTTCCCCTTCTTAAACATATCTAGTTTCTGGAGATGTATGAACAACAAAGCCAGCTACTTCTAATTGTTAAAATTATTGTTTTTTAAGATTGTTCTTTATGAAAGAATTCTGCATCATCAGAGGTGAAAGGGCTGTAAAATCCCTTCATCCATCCTTCTCTTTCTAGAGGGAACCATGAGCCCAGAGAGAGGAGAGGACCTCAAGGTCACAGAGTAGGAGGGCAAAGGCTCTGACTAACATCCTTATGGGGAATCAAGGGTACATAACTTTGCACTCCAAGATAATACATTCTCAGAAGCTATTAAATGTGGAGTTTTAATATCTAATGGATTCTTCCCTGACTCGCAGTTATTAATAATCAGAGAATGAATATGTTTCCCACACCTTTGAAAAAAAAAGGGCCCAGTTGCATGGGAAATTATTTTTATCTTTCAAACAAAGATTCTGACTTATTCTGACTTTGGAGCTTAATTAGCTAATCTTTGGTATCTCACATCAAAATTAGTTGTCTTTCCAATGTAGGTGTGTGATCATTGAAGTGTTTATCAGGGAGTGTCTTTCATCCATTTTCAAACCACTTTTCTCTTATTTTGAGAATCTGAAATAGAAAGAGCTTCTTAATCCTTCCACTGCTTCTTTCTCCAGCCCCTGCTGAGAGTAGAGAAGGAAATCAAATTTACTGAGAACCAACTATCTATTCTGTTGTGGGCATTCATTTAATCCTCATCCCCACCATTTGAGGGATTTATTTTTGTTTTACAGACAAAAGAACAGGCTGGAAGAGTTAACGTTAGTTTTTTCAAGGTCAGGAAAGGAAAGTGAATAGAGGATTCAGAATCAGACAGACTTTCTTCCAAATTTCAGCCCCAGATCTATCCATTCCATGACTCTGGACAAATCACTCTGCTTCTCTCAGCCCCCAGACCAGCACTGTCCAGTAGAACTTCCTGTGATAAAGGAAAGGACTCGTATCTGTGATGTTCAGTGTGATAGCCAGGAGCCATATGGAGTTCTTGAAATGCAGCCAATGCAACTGAGGAACTAAATATAAATGTTATTTAATTTTAATGAATTTAAACATACACAGCCACATGTGGTCCGCATTACCATATTGGTTAGCGTAATTCTAAGTCTTATTATCTTAAGCCCAGACAAGCTGGGCCCCTACTGTGGCCCAATATGACTCTCCTCTGCAGCACTCCACAGGGGT
The DNA here is from genome assembly GCF_002263795.3 of Bos taurus. NCBI lineage: Eukaryota > Metazoa > Chordata > Mammalia > Artiodactyla > Bovidae > Bos > Bos taurus. Next base: position 5,794,526 of record NC_037337.1, on the reverse strand, counting down.
GCGTGAGTCCACAGTCCCCCTAGCCCACCCCTACTCCTACTTGAGCTCTGAAACTGTGATCTGGAATTCCTGCCCAAACAAGCCCAGTGTGCTTCCAGGCTGCCTGGGCCTCTTCCTTGGTGCCATGTTCCAAGAGCAATCTGCACTGTGCATCCATACCTCTGACCCCATGAGTATCTACAAATGGCCACGTGGGAGAAGTGTAAACACACCTTAGACACAACGTGGGTGTGTCCACATGGGATTGTACCCCTTGTGGCACAGGATGGACCAGGTATGAAAAGAACACGGGCTGGGAACACATTATCCCTGCAACCCAGCTGCCAACACGGAACTCAGCCAGAGCTTCCCATACAGTCCTTTGGGTATAAGCCTTTGGTGACTCACATTGATTTGGTGTAAGTCAGTGAGCTAATCCTTGGTTGTTGTTGTTCAGTCGCTCAGTCGTGTCCGATTCTTTGCAACCCCACGCACTGCAGCTTCCCTGTCCTTCACTATCTCCTGGAGTCTGCTCAAACTCATGTCCATTGAGTAGGTGATGCCATCCAACCATCTCATCCTCTGTAACCCCCTTCTCCTCCTGCCCTCAATCTTTCCCAGCATCAGGGTCTTTTCCAATGAGCTGGCACCTTGCATCAGGTGCCCAAAATATTGGAACTTCAGCTTCAGCATCGGTTCCCTTCTTCAGTGAATCCTTGGTATCTCAGGTCAAAATCTGTTATCTTTCCAATGTAGCTATGTAACTGTTGCTACTATTTGCAGCCAACTTATCTCCCAATAGCAGCTCCCAACTCAGAAGATTCTTGCTACAAGAAACCACCACGGCTCCTGCTGCTTGCTGTTTAGAAATCCTTGGGTTCAGCCTGTTTCCCAGCACCCCCTCCAGCTTCCCATAAGCGTGGCCTAGAGAAGGGGTTCTCCAATCCAGCAACTGGCTGCACACCCCACCAAATCCCATCGTACAAGCCTGAAGGTCACCTTTTCCATTATTCCACTAAGTTCTGTCCATTAGACCCCACACCCCACGTTCATTCTTTGTCTCTGGGGAAAATGTCGATTCTTATTTCTTGGTTCTGCCATTGTGGTGGGGGCTGTTGCTGCACACCTCAACATCCACAGGACTGTGAAAGCCAATCCCAAGGCCAGTGAGGGTTTCTTTTTAGGACAAAGAATGTCTTTGAGTTAAAAACGACAAAGAAAAGGTTAACTTGGAAAATCTGTGAATTATACTTGCCTCAAATATTCCTTACTGAAAGTTCATCAGATGCTGGTTTAAGCAAAGCCTTCTGCCTACATTGCAATTGTTTGGCCACTGACTCCTCAGAAGAGAAGTAAAAAAAATTAAAATTTCATTTTAAATCATTTATCTCAGTAGAGTAGTTTTTCCCCCACAAAGTCTGAGGGCAGAGAGGAGTTGAATGAGAGTCCACAAGAAAACATACAGGGACAAATTGTGTTGCCTGTTGCCTCATCTGTGACGTGTTCCTGGCATGCCCTTTCCTCCTTGGCTACTGATGAACTCCTCTTCACCCTTCAAAACCCTGCTTGAATACATCCTATGCGAGGTCCTTCCCACACACACATCTATGGAGGCAAATGTCCTGCTATCTCCTAAGGCTTTTTCTACAGCCCTCTTTTAAGACACTCCTCATGCTACATTGGAGTTTATTCATTTACCTGCACCAGACAGTGAGCTCTGGCTATGGAGAGCAGGAGATGTGGAGAGAAGGGAGGGAAGGGAGGCAAGGACCCGGTTCTTACTGGTTCTTCAGCTAAATCACACCTAAGAAATTAATTCAGCTGTCAGTCTTTCTGGGTCCCCAGGGTCTGGAGTCCAGGGACCAGGAAGAAGAGGAGGAGGAGGGGAGAGGCAATGGAGAGCAAGACCACCAAGGAAGGAATGAGTGACCTTAGCCTGATAGGCAGAATTCCAGGCCAGGAGGAGTCAGGACAAGGAGGAGCTGAAGCAGTCAGGATGCCCAGGATCAGCCTGTGGCCACTGGTCCCACGAGAGCTGGGAGCCAGGGGCATGAGAAACAGGGTCCCAGGCCCTGGACAGAGGCTGGTGAGGATTAGGCCCAGTGCCGAGACTTTGTTTCTAAATGTGCTAGACTTGAGAGAACAGGACCAATCACACGGTCCTTCTCAAGGTTTGGAGTGATGCCCCCCACACACATGTGGGGCAGACACAGGCAGGCAGCATGGGGTGTGGTCAGCGCTGTGACACAAGGGTGGACACGACACTGTGGGAGGTCAGACCGAGCACACCCTGTCCGCAAGGCGGGGATCGGTGCTCCAAACTCATGCTGCAGCTGAGACAGGTCCCAGCTCCTCCAAACCTCACGCCCTCCCTGCCAAGCCCCAAACCGCCTCCTCGTGAGTCTAAAAGCTGGGTCGACTGTCCCTCCAGTGATCCATCCCAAGGGGCTGAGCAGAGAGGGAGAACGATGGTGACAATGTTCACAGGTTAGCAACAAAGGAAGCAAAGGAAGGGAATCCTCCAGAGCCAAGCAGATACACAACACCATCAGGAGCCAGCATTCCCCTATCGTCTGGTGTAGGTAAATGAATAAACAGTGCAGTGAGTGCCTCTAGGTCTTGGCTGCCCATTTCAACCCACCAGGGAGATTTTAAAACACTGTTGCCTGACCTCTTCCCCAGAGAGTTCAGCTTCATGGGTCCAGAGTCTGGTCTGGGCACCAGGAGTTTATCAAGCTTCCCAGGTGATTCCAGTGCACAGTGGAGATTGAAAGCCACTGCTGCAAATGACACCAGATCTTTCTCAGGGGTAAGGGGAGGGAGGGTTAGAGGCCAAGATGGAGGGAAGCAGTGTGACCCCATGGAGGTGTTGAAGAGCTTCTTCCAAGAGTATAAAGGCACTGGCTGGGGAGGGTCTGAGTTTCTGTCCACAATGAGGGCTGGGGCCCCACTCCACAGCAACTCTCACACCCCATCTCATCACAAGACACGTTCCAGCGTCTTCAATTGCTGGAACATTGCAGTGCCTCTGCTATTGAGAAAAGAGGGGACAAAGCAAAAGGCTCATAATCGAACACCTGAGTTTTCCCACCATGTTGATAACTGATGTCACCAAGTCAAAGTAGCAAAGGAGAAAACTAAAAGTACACCAACAGAGTTGACTGCAGCCCTGTTATATTAAAAATTTTCTTTTTCCATTATCATACTGTAAAGTCAACTTTCGTGTGCATCTCTGCAAATGTTAACACATGCAAACATTTGTGCAACCACCGCCACCATCAGGATTCAGAACAGCCCAGCCATCAGCCAGGGACACTCCCCTGCCGTGCTCCCTTGTCACACCTTCTCCCCATTCCTGCTCCCCAGGCCACTGAGCTGTCCTCCATCACTGAGGTCTATGTCTTTTTTGAGACAGTCACCTAAATGAAACCAGACAGAGTGTGACCTTTTGAGGATGAATTCCTTCCTGCCACGTCATACTGTTGAGAAGCATCCAAGGTGGTTCACGTATCAATAACCTGCTCCTTTTTATTGCTGAGCAGCCCGTCCTTCTATGGATGTGCCAGTTTGTTTATCCATTCACCCACTGAAAGATACTTGTGTTGTTTCCAGTGCTTGGCAGTTATGAACACAGTTGTGCACAGGTTCTTGTGTAAGGATAAATTTTCATTTCTCTAGGATAAACAACGGGGCTTCCCTGGTGGTTCAGCAGGTAAAGAATCTGCCTGCAATGCGGGAGACCTGGGTTTGATCCCTGGATTGGGAAGATCCCCTGGAGAAGAGAAAGGCTACCCACTCCAGTATTCTGATCTGGAGAATTCCAAGGATTGTATAGTCCACAGGGTTGCAAAGAGTCGGACACAACCGAGTGACTTTTGTGTTCACTTTCAGGATAAATAACTAGGAGTGAGATTGCTGATGAACGCAGTACTGTCATGTTCAGGGGACCAGTTTTAAAGAGCACAAGGCTTCCCCAGAGAACATAAAATAGTATTAGAGAAGAAGTACGGTATAGTGCATGGCATGAAATCATCTTTTTCTTTAAACCTATTTACTAACTGTATTAGAACATAATTTTTTAGTTTCAAGGAACAGAAGTCTTTAGCTTAAGCAAAAAGAAGTGTATTAGCAGGAAACAGACGTGTCTCATGAGCCCCAGGATGGAGGTACAGCAGGAGTCTCAGAAAGATCTGTAAGAGGGGAGAAAACGCCACCAGGATACTCCCTGAATCCTTGTGCCTCCTTCTGTCTGCATTTGCTTCATTTCTATCTTCTGGGGGGAAAAAAAAAAAAAAAAATATATATATATATATATATATATATATATATATATATATATATGTATTCTCTCTGCAAGTTGGTCCTTGGGGTATTTAGAAGATGCCACCTAGAATCCCAGAGTTCACCTACTATAAGCCTAGCCATGCAGCAAGAATGACTCCCCACCAACATGAACATCATGTTTGTAGGATAAGAACTCTGGCCGGTGCATACAAATCACCGTGGCCAGAGTTACAGGCTCATATCGGACCAACATGGCTGCCCAGCGGTGCCCTGTGACACTATGGATGGGGGTGAGCTGCCCAGAAAGGAGAAACTGGTGTAGATGAAGGCCAGTCTTTCTCACACTCTCACCATGGCAGGGAGGCCTCCACACTCACCTTCATTGCTCCCTGGCAGGGGAGGATGATAGGCCAGCTCTTGGGCAGAGTGTGAGATGAAGTCTGGCCTCATTTTACACCTGGGTCAGTTCAGTCAGTTCAGTCACTCAGTCGTGTCCAACTCTTTGCAACGCCATGGACTACAGCACACCAGGCCTCCCTGTCCATCACCAACTCCCAGAGTTTACTCAAACTCATGTTCACTGAGTCAGTGATGCCATCCAACCATCTCATACTCTGTCGTCCCCTTCTCCTCCTGCCTTCAATCTTTCCCAGCATCAGGGTCTTTTCCAATGAGTCCGTTCTTTGCATCAGGTGGCCAAAGTATTGGAGTTTCAGCTTCAGCATCAGTCCTTCCAATGAACACCCAGGACTGATCTCCTTTAGGATGGACTGATTGGATCTCCTTGCAGTCCAAGGGACTCTCAAGAGTCTTCTCCAACACCACAGTTCAAAAGTATCAATTCTTCAGTGCTCAGCTTTCTTTATAGTCCAACCCTCACATCAATTCATGACTACTGGGAAAATCATAGCTATATCTTAAAGCTTGCCTCTTCATGCTCTTACATCTCCTAATGGGTCTAGTTCTTCAGGGAAGGTCAAACTCTTCTCTACCACTCAGAGAAGTGGACCTCCCATGGGTCTGGGTAGCTCTCTCTTTCCTAGCAAGCCCACATGGACATTCTGGTCCCTCAGCTAGATCTGAAGAAGAGGAGCTGGTTTGGAGAAACCTTTCCCAGAAAGCTGTTCACATACTTAGTCAGATATTAACAAAGCGGTGGTTTAATTCTAGCTTTTCTCTTATGCTCAGGGTAAAGCTTCCTTAGGTACTTTTCCAGGGGTGGAGGGTGACTGACAGACCAGGATTTAAGCACTCCTGCCTTGGTTCTTGTCCATAGTACCTTCCCATATCAACATTACCCTCCCTTCATGCCTAAGCACCCCAATTAACAACGATTACATCCCAGCTGACCCAGAGGTTCTTTAGTTGTCTACTTCCCTGAACCTCTTCAGAGAAATACTAAGTGAAGTGAAGTGAAAGTCACTCAGTTGGGTCCGACTCTTTGTGACCCCATGGACTATATGGTCCATGGGATTCTCCCGGCCAGAATACTGGAGTGGGTAGCCGTTCTCTTCTCCAGGGGATCTTCCCAATCCAGGAATCGAACCCAGGTCTTCCCACATTGCAGGCAGATTCTTTACCATCTGAGCCACAAGGGAAACCCAAAGAGAAATACCAAAGAGACTATAAAATGATACAACAGAGCTCTAAATCCCAGACTTGATTGGAGGCATGCATGCTAAGTTGCTGGAGTCATGTCCGACTCTTTGCAACCCTATGGACTGTAGCCCACTAGGCCCTTCTGTCCATGGGATTCTCCAGGCAGGAATACTGGAGTGGGTTGCCATCCCTCCACTAGGGGATCTTCTCAACCCAGGGGTTGAACCTGTTTCTTATGTATCGTGCATTGACAAGGGGGTTCTTTACCACTAGCACCACCCGGGAAACCCTAGCTTGGAGGAGCCTTTGCCTAAAGATACTAGCATTCAAATCTCCCTGTACCTCCTCCCCTCAGTTTCAAGAGGTTACTGTGGCTCAAGGTCAAGGGCAATGACCTTTATCCTGACCTCCGAAGCAACCTCACAAGACATAGATTTGTCCCTGGGAAGATGATAACACCTTTCTTTCCCTAAAAAAAAGAATTCTCTCTAAAATTGGAGGTGAGGGTCTGGCAGAAGGAGCATGGGCTTTGGGGACTGGAAGATTAGTGTTAGCATCCCAGCTCTGGTCCATGTGCTTGAGAGGAGCACCCAAGCTCCCTGAACCTCATTTCCTCCTGTGATATGTCCCACTGTTGCTGTGAGGATATGAAATGCTTTCTGTTAAGAGCTGAACCAGGATGAATGCTCCATATTCATTGGTTCTCCCTTCCCTTCTTTTATCAGCACAACCTTGGTGAAATCTCTTTTAAAGTCGCTTAGGTCTTAAAGCTCTGTTTGGCATGTTTGACCTGGTCTGCTTGAAAACAGGCACAAAGCCTTTCCTGTTGGTGATTTTCTAAGAAAAAGAACAAAGCAAAGATATTCTGGTTTTGACTCATAAGGATGAATTTATAGCTTTTATATATACCCAACACAATTTCATTCTGCCCCACCCCTTTGTATGTTTTGGCATCCCAAACCTCTGTTCATCCACCTTTGTTGACCCTCATCACATAGTTAATATCTGTCCACATGGATTGGTCCACCCCCCTAGCCTGGGGGCTCCTGGGGAACTGGCACATGTCTAAGTTGTTAGGATGGAAAAGAATTTTTTTCACCTGTGTAGGGTCTTCTGGCTGGTCTAAGAATTACATTGACATGAGACAGATTAACAGGAGAAAATTGAATTTAATTTCTTGGGTACAAGAATCCCACATGTGTGAGTGGTTCAGAGAAAAGTAAAGCCAGGTAAAAATGCTATCCTGAGCTCAGGAATGGGAGAGGGACTTGGGGGGACTTGCAGCTCTCAAGGCCAGGAGGGTCAGTCACAGGCAGCAAGAAGAGCAGATGTTGGGTAATTAAGTGTTTGCCCTGCCATGGACTGCAGCCTACCAGGCTTCTCCGTCCATGGGATTTTCCAGGCAAGAGTACTGGAGTGGGGTGCCATTGCCTTCTCCACCTACAGACAGTAACTTAGATCAAATTTATCTCTGAAAAGAACTCTTTTTCTGGGGAAAATCTCCAATTTAAATTCTTCTAGGTAGTTAAGGGAGGGGAAGTAGCTTTTCTTGAGTCCAAAGGGTTTCAAAGGCCACATGTCAAGGTGGCACATCTTGGGGAGGCCTATTCTGAACCCCCACAAAGTCACCTTCACATTCTCAAGTTCTGGCATAAGGCCTGACTCAGAACAGAAGATTGTGCAAGTTTGCTGAGGGAATGAGGGAATGCCTGGAACGTAGCTACAGCTACGTGACCTGGAAAGATTTTGTTCACGTCTTCTCTGCCTGACAGTTGGCTGCCTTGAATTTTACGCTGCATTTAGACATTTCTTTGGCCTGGGTTTTCCAGGAAGAAATAACATCAGTTGTAAGGAATGAATATATTCAATTTATTTGCAAGTACCTTGGAGGAAAACACTCATCCATGATCGATTCTGTTGATTTGATCAGATCAGATCATCCTTATTTAGAGGGCAGAGGCGTTTAGTAAATCTACCCACCCCATTCTCCTCTCTGTTGCTTGCCACATTGGTCTTCCAGAAAGCTTGACCATCATGAAATCTTCCTAGGTGACTGTACGCTAAAGTACCTAATCCTAATAAAATGCAAGTCTTTGTATTTCCCTGGTGGTCCAGTGGTTAAGAATCCACCTGTCAGGGGACACAGGTTCGATCCTTGGTCTGGGAAGATTCCACATGACACAGGGCAACTAAGCCCAGGTACCACAGTTACAGGAGCCTGCACACCCTAGGGCCTGTGCTCTGGAACAAGAGAAGCCTCTGACTACAAGACGCCTGTACACAGCAACCAGAGAAAGCCCGTCACAGCAGTGAAGACCCGGCACAGTCAAAAATAAATGATGTTTTAAAAAACCAGCTTTTTTCCAAGACACAACTCAGAAGTAGAGATAAGTCCTCTAATCACTCAAGTTTCCATTCTGCAAGTTTAAATTTCACTGCATCCCAAGATAGGGCTCCAAGTTTAACTATAGCAGGAGATGAAATGGAATATCTGACATCCACATTGGAAAGATATGGCTAAAAACTCAAGGAAATGTTTGTGGAAAGGAGAGTTCTAATCTACTGCAGGCTTGGAAGGGATGTCATTTAACTTGGCCACTAAACAAAGCCCAGTGTCTTTCTTGCCCCTTGTGGATAGCTCCTCATCCTTCAAGGCACACCTCAAAGTCTCTTTGTAACTTTCTTCCTCCCAACAGGAGCAAGCTCAGTCCTTCCCTCTCCTGTGATTCCTCAGCCTTTAGCCTGTGCAGTGGTTTCAGCAGAGCAATTCTTCCCTGGCTGGGAGTATTTGCATCTGCTTCCCCCAGTAGGAGAGGAAATGGGGTCTTATTCCTCTTGGATCCTCCCATATTACTTAGCATATTTGAGGAAAAGGACAACAGCAGTTTGCATGTACTGAATCCTATAGCACTCCAACCACCCCTGTGTACCTTATAAACACCATATCTTCTAATCCTGAAAGCAAAGCTGCAAGGCTGTTGTTTGATTTGCTTCCCCACCCCCATATACTATTATGGAAATTTCCAAACATGCAGAAAAGTTGAAAGAATTTTATCATGAATACCCATAGACTCACCACCCAGATTCTACAATTAACATTTTGTGATACTTGCTTATGGACTTCCCTGTGGCTCAATTGGTAAAGAATCCACCTGCAATCCAAGAGACCTGGGTTTGATCCCTGGGTTGGGAAGATACCCTGGAGAAGGGAATGGCTACCCACTCCAGTATTCTGGCCTGGAGAATTCCATGGACTATCCATGGGGTTGCTTGCTTGCTTTATCACACACTCTCCATCTGTTCATCCTTCTATATATCTGTCAATCCTCCTTATTTTTGGTGCATCTTAAAGTAAGGACAAATATATTTTCAGTCTTTATTTTACAGATTCACAAAGTTTTAGAGAGGTTAAACATTTTGCAAAAGGCAACACAGCAAAGTGATAGAAATAGCATTTAAATTCCCCATCTGCTCACTGCAGAATCCATTGCTCTCCCTGCTCCACCATCCTGCATCTGATCAATACTTGTTGAATGAATTAATGAAAGATGTCATTTGTGAAGAGCATCAGTAAAGAAATGCTGGTTTACTGGCAAAAGAAAAGTTGCATTGAAGTATGCTGTGCCCACATTTTGAAGGTTCCCGTTGATAATTAAATAAATATTACTTACTGAACTATGAATTTAAATTAGAATTTACATTAATCTGGGGGAGGTAGACAATTTAAATAAACAAATTTAAGCATTGAAAAACTTCAGAAAGTGATTATTCTATGAAAGAAATCAAACAGGATTAGGGTCTCAGTAGGGTCTGCATGCTGAAGCTGACACTGACTGGGCAGGAAGGAGAGGGGAGCACCCAGGAAAGTTATAGCAACTCTGGGGTGAACGAGAGTGATGAGAAGATGCCAGCCCTGAGGGACAGCTGGAGGAAGCATGTTTTACCCAACAGGAACAGCAGGTGCAAAGTCACTGAGGTGAGAATGATTTAGGCATGCATGGGGGAGAGAAACAAAGCCAGAAGGGCTGAGCAAACAAGAGTCATAACAGATGAGGTTGCACAGGGTGGGGTTGGCCTCACAGGCCGAGGAAGAAATCTTAAATGTAAAGAAAGGGAACTCATTCAATCATGTCCAACTCTTTGTGAGCCCATGGACTGTAGCCTGCCAGGCTCCTCCATCCATGGGATTTTCCAGGCAAGAGTACTGGAGTGGGATGCCATTTGCTTCTTCAGGGGATTTTCCTGACCCAGGGATCAAACCCAGGTCTTCTGCATTGCAGGCAGACTCTTCATCATCTGAGCCACCAGGGAATCCCTGGTGTAAATACAGGTGCAATAGGAAACCACCAGAGAGTTTTCAGATGGAGGAGTGCCAAGATACATAAAGATTACTCTAATTCACTATGGGAACCAGACCTTAGGAGACAAGAATCAAAGCAAGGATACCTGTGTAATGTGCAGAACTGTATCCTCCCAAAATTCACATCTTGAAACCCTAACCCCTAGTACCTCAGAATGTATTTGAAAGTAGGATCTTTACAAAGGTAATTAAGTTAAAAGGGGTCATTAGGATGGCACCTATTTCCATGAGATTGGTATCCATATAAGAAGAGATTGAGCATCCCTGGTGGCTCAGATGGTAAAGAATCTGCCTGCAATGCAGAAGACCTGGATTCGATCTAGGGTCAGGAAGATTCCCATGGAGAAGGGAAAGGCTACCCACTCTAATATTCTTGCCTGGATAATTTCATGGACAGAGGAGTGTGGTGGACTACAGTCCATGGAGTAGCAAACAGTCAGACAAGACTAAGTGACTGATACTAACTACAAAGAGATTAGGACACAGACACATAGGGAAGATGATGTGAAAACACAGGGAAAAGATCGCTATCTACACGCTGAGGAGAGAGGACTCAGAAGAAATGAACCTTAAGAAAAATTTGATCTTGGACTTCCTACCTCCATAATTATGAGAAAATAAATTTCTATTGCTACAGACACCCAATTTCTGGTCTTTTGTTATGGCAGTCCAGCAAACTAATACAAGTAGTTCATGGTCTATTTGAGTGACGATGGTGTTGCAAAGAGAAGTGGTAAGATTTAGGATCTATTGGAAGCAGAGCCAACAAAATTTGCGGATAGACTGGCCATGAAGGAGAGAAGAGTCATGGTCAGGGGTGACTCTTAGAATCAGGTGTGAGCCGTTGGTTGAATGGAAGTAGGGAAAATTTGAGGAGGACGAATTCATTGGGGTGAAAGTCTAGAGTTCGTTTTGAACAAGCTAGGTTGAGCAATTGAGCAGGCAATAGCATATGAACTCTGATGAGCCCTCATGGTAACTACAGAAATAACCGATTCCACTGAACATCTGATAGGTGCCAAGAACCATGGGAGGCACTTATGCTAAAAGAGAAGAATACAATGTAGACCTTCTGGTCCTAAAAGCCAAGAACTTGTTTTAAATCCTCAACCATGTCCCACAGGATTGAATTTTTCTAGTGGCCAAAGTCAGAAAAACAAGTCTTAACCAGAGCTACGATGATAAAACAAATCTTGGGGGTGTTTCTGGGACCAGGTGTAAGTAATGCTTGTCTGAGTAGGAGTCAAGGATGTGACACTGCCTACATAGTCATGTTAAATGATCAGAACTTTGAACATGTTTTTGTTAAGATGATTTCATTTGTCTAGGACGCTACATTCTTAGAATAGAGAAAGTCAGGGACAAAAATGTATTATAAGTTTTCCACCTTCAGACTCAACCCACGCAAGTCAAGTTTCACTAGGTTCTTTATCCTTTTATTGTATTTTACCTTATTTTTAATTTGATTTTACTGTAAATTACCTTGTATCTTTTTTTTTTAATAAGTGGTAATATTGAGAAGATGCAATCAAAATCCATGGTTTAAATGACAGCCAAAAAAGTTGCATTACCCCTGAGATGATGAACAAACGGTGCTTGACACCCATTAGAGTGGTGTCCAGATGATGGAGATGTGGTCTTCTTTTTATCTTCTTAGGAATGGAGGAGCAGAAATCCATACTTGGCTTCTTGCTCTAGGCCATAGAAACTTGCCCAACATGTTTTGTCCCAGATATGGTTCTGGGTTGTGGGCAAGGTCCTAGCCCAGCCCCTGATGGCAATTCTTGGGCTTAAATTCTTTTTCAGCTCATTTTTTTTTTTTTTTTTAAGCTCGAATTCTTTAGCTCAATTTTCCCCTTTTTGCTTTCCATGGTAACGTTTGGTTTACTTTTCCCAGTCTTTTCCAGGGTCCTCTTAGTTTGATCATAATGAATATAGAATTTTCAACTCTGACTTTTTTTAACTTAAACTTGTATTGTGAACATTTTTCAGGCCATAAAAAATTGATATTATATGCCAATGGTCATTAGATATGTCATCATCTGGACACATACTAATCTAGGCAAGATTATACATTACTTCTCTTTAAAGATAATGGTGTAATTAGTGATTGCAATGCAAATTTGAATATTTTTGACTCTACTAAACCATGACATTTTTATGGGCAAAGAAATGTTTCTGGGCCACATGTTTGAATTCTGTTCACCATTTGTTCTGTCTATAATTCTTCTCTCCTTCATCCCTTCTCCTATGCTTGATACTCACTACATGCCTGCATGCTAAGTCGCTTCAGTCATGTCTGACTCTTTGTGACACCAGGGACAGTAGCCTGCCAGGCTCCTCTGTTCATGGGATTCTCCAAGAAAGAATACTGGAGTGGGTTGCCATTCCCTTCTCCAGGAGATCTTTCCAATCCAGAGATGGAACCCACATCTCTTACATCTCCTGCACTGGCAGGCAGGTTCTTTATCACTAGTACCACTTGGGAAGCCTATAGTGGATGTAGGATTTTTATAGATGTTTTGGCTTCATGCTTTGAAACGTGAATAAATTTTATGTGAATTACAGTAAATGTCTATGTAATGCATTTATTCATTTTTACTTCAATTGAATTTCAATCATTATATTAATAATTAAATTAATTAGCTAATTCAAATAAATATAAAATATAGCTTGGCATTAAATGAAATGAATATAGAAATCCTAGTATTTTAATTGCATACCAGTATTGAGATTACTAGTTGCATAGAGTATCTTTGCAAATAAGTCTTTCCACAAGATTATAGAGTTCGATACCCCAGTATAGAGGGTCATGTGAAAAATTCTCCCACAGCTCAGGGCTGTGATTCTGAATAATTTGCAGCCATCCTTCCACCAGACTATCAGAGCTATGTCAGCCTCAATGTTTCCTTCTTTTCCAAAGTTGTCAGGAAGCTCAAAACTAAGTTTTGCATGCCAATGCTACAGACTTTATAAATAGAGACACTTTCTTCATATTTTGGGGGGACACTTTTCACTAGGTTCTTTATCCTGTTATTGTTAAAAATATTACCTTATTTTTAATTTTATTTTACTGTAAATTACTTTGTATCTTTTTTTTTAATAAGTGGTAATGTTGAGAAGATGCAATCAAAATCCATGGTTTAAATGACAGTAGCCTAGAGTTAAATTATCTTTGGCCAATTGCCAGGTGATGGCAGCATATTCTCTCCTCTCAGTTTTTGCATTTTCTTACATTAAAAAAAAAAAGCCATTAAGCAATAAGCCTGCACCAATATCCCATTGTCAAAGAACTTGTCCCACCTTTCCCCTGGTTGATGCGTAAGGTTTTTGTTGTTTTGATGTTGATCTTATCTATTAATGATGGAGGACCATGGCAGCAAAGATCCCAGATCCATCTGCAAACTGCTCATAGCCCATAGACTAGCTGAAGAATTGCTTCAACTGGTCTTGTGAGTTTCCTCTTCTCATCTTTTTCAGTTACTTCCCAGGTACTTAGCATGGCCTGTGGATTGTTATCATGATGAAAGGGATGTTGGACTCAGTGGTGGTACTGTAGTGTAGTCAAGAATGCAATATACATCTATGAACATTGAAAAGTAATTATGTTTTGGACATGGCCTGGCACATAACAGGTAATTCAATAAATATTATGGAAGGGAGGAGGAAAGGAGGAGAAAGAAAGGTAGGAAGGGAGGGAGGGGTGGAGGGAGGGAGGAAGAAAAGGAGAGAAGAAATGCCATAAAATGAGAGAAAGTTCCTTACTCTCATAAATGCTAAGTGGGAAAAGAAAAAAAAGTGACCTTGATGTCTTCCTTTGGTTTGTAAAAGTATTATTACATCTAGAGATTTCTCACATTGCTTGCACATACGGTATACCTAGAAATGTCTAGTAGCTTGAACAAACAGCATCCTCTTCCTTATTCAGTCTGTACCCAAGCATTGAAAGCAGTCCTAATACTATGCTTCAGAAGAAACAGGGAAAAACTTCGCAGTGATCAAATTATCTATGGAAGCTGAGAGTCACCCACACAGTCCTCCTCTATCTGCCAGGGGCAGTAGCGGGTTCTTTCTGTCCCCCAAGCTCTCTGCAGTGGGTGAACGTGCGACTGGCAGGGATCTGGCCTCTCTTTTCCTGGATTGTGGCACCTATGCCACCTCGCACATCTGAGAGTCTACACTAACCCTTCTCCCACATGATGTAACCTAGACTCTGTGCTCCTCCTGATTCATAATCCTAAACCTGCAATCTCTCCCCACAAAATAAACAACAACAAAAATCCACAGTCTTAGAAGAGGGGAAAAACACCTCTCTTCAACTTTCCTTGAATTTGCCATTTACTTTTCTCTTTATTAACCTTCTCACAGAAATCACAGAAAAAATAAGAGAAAAAAAGTAGAGTCTCGTACCTGATAAAGTGACTCAAAATATAATCCCGCTGTATTCTTCTGGCCCAACATCCTTCTGTCTAGTGTTTAGTAAACACTAGAACAAAATGTAGCAAAAGCAGGGTAAGCAAAATTTAGCCCTGATTCTACCACTTGCAAACGGAATGGACTTGACAAGTTATTTCTCAGAGCTCTCCTTTACTAAGTCGCTTCAGTCATGTCCGACTCTGTGCAACCCCAGAGACAGCAGCCCACCAGGCTCCCCTGTCCCTGGGATTCTCCAGGCAAGAACCCTGGAGTGGGTTGCCATTGCCTTCTCCAATGCATGAAAGTGAAAAGTAAAAGTGAAGTCGCTCAGTCGTGTCCAACTCCTGGCGACCCCACGGACTGCAGCCCACCAGGCTCCTCCATCCGTGGGATTTGCCAGGCAAGAGTACTGGAGTGGGTTGCCATTGCCTTCTCCAGAGCTCTCCTTTATTGCTCTACAAACTGGTGTAATAATGCCTACTACACAGAGTTGTTGGCAGACTCAAGATAATATATGCAAAGCACCTGGAACACACTGGACTTCCAAGTTCTGGAGCTGTTGTTACCACACAGACCTCATTCATGGCTCCCATCTATACTGAGTCGGAGAAGCGCTCTGCCTCCACCCAGGAGAGCAAACTGAAAGCACTGCAAAGGCAAAATGTATTGACATAGTGCCATTACCAGAACTAACAAACACTCACGGGGAAGTCCCTTGGTGCCCATAAGCCATTACAAATCTACCAACCTTGAGTTCATCTAAGCACATTTTTAAGCAATTTATATTTCTCAGCTCATAAAATCTAGTGGGATAACAAGTTCCACCTGTTAGTCATAGTCCATAAATCTCCCCTTCACTTACACGACAGCCTTCAGGGAAGGCAATAAGACCCAAAAGAAGGAGTTCAGCTACTGTTTTCAAATGTGGGCTGAATTTGCCATTTTCTACCTGTAAAAGGGATTAGATAAATGGCTAACCTATTTGATTCTTGGGCTCCTAACTATGAAGTAGGAATAGTAGAACCTAAGTCACACAGGGGTCAGCCTCAGAGATTTTAACCCAGTCTTCCTGCTTTCAAGAATGCTTTTTCCTACGAATCGCCAGTCCAGGTTCGATGCAGGATACAGGATGCTTGGGGCTGGTGCACTGGGATGACCCAGAGGGATGGTACGGGGAAGGAGGTGGGAGGGGGGTTCAGGATGGGGAGCATGTGTATACCCGTGGCGGATTCATGTTGATGTATGGCAAAACCAATACAATATTGTAAAGTAATTAGCCTCTAATTAAAATAAATAAATTTAAATTTCAAAAAAAAAATGCTTTTTCCTGTAGATAGGTATCTACATGGCTTGCTTGTTCATTTCCCTAAAGCTTTTGTCCAAAGCACACAGATAAGAATTATCCCATGTCTATACCATAAATACCTAAAAAGCAAGACAAACTTATTTTAGACATTGGACAATAAGCAGAAAAGTTACTGAGAGTAGGAAATAATAAGGATGAGCTTTATGAAGGCACTGGCTTTCTGCTGAGTTTAAATAAAATTATATGAACTTTATGAATGCATTGGAGAAGGCAATGGCACCCCACTCCAGTACTCTTGCCTGGAGAATCCCATGGATGGAGGAGCCTAGTAGGCTGCAGTCCATGGGGTTGCTAAGAGTCGGACACAACTGAGTGACTGCACTTTCACTTTTCACTTTCATGCATTGGAGAAGGAAATGGCAACCCACTCCAGTGTTCTTACCTGGAGAATCCCAGGGACGGCGGAGCCTGGTGGGCTGCCATCTGTGGGGTCACACAGAGTTGGACACGACTGAAGTGACTTAGCAGCAGCAGTAACTTCTCCCCTGGAGAAGGAAATGGCAACCCACTCCAATATCCTTGCCTGGAGAATCCCATGGACAGAGGAGCCTGATAGGCTATAGTCCACGGGGTCACAAAGAGTTGGACACGACTGAGTGACTTTTTACTTTACTTTTTACTATGAGTGCATTGGCTGTTTGGGGTTAATTTCTAGAACTTGGGAAGAGGCAGAAAAAGCCCAAACTAAAACTAAAATCTGGCTAAGTGGAAGAGACTAGGATAAGAACATTAGAAGACAGAGGTAACTGGAATTTGAGGGGAAGAATACCAGAAAGGAGAGAGCTAAGCAGAGAAAATCCTCCCCGAATCTGTATAAGGTTCCCCTTTCTGTCTTTGGATGAAAGTAATTTGTGTATGCACAGGGTTAAATTCTATAAGACTGTGCAAAGAACAGCTGCTAGAGAGCTCTAAACGGAACAATTCCCATAGTTCACACATAGCTGGGAGGCATTTGAGTTTCTACCAGCCAGAGTGGAGAGAACATACTGAAAACTGATGACCTTCAGTAGAGACCCTAGACAATACCCAATAATTGCAGAATATATATTCTTGTCAAGTGCACATGGAAACACTCTCAGATGATATGCTGGGCTATAACAAGACTAAATAAATTTAAAAGGACAGCAATCACATGGATATATGCTCTGACGTAATGAAACTAAGAGATAACAAAAAGATATCTGAAAAACCTAATATTTGTAGACTAAGCAACAAACATGTAAATATTCCAAGAGTCAAAGAATAAATCATAAAACAAATTAGAAAAATTTAATGGAATGAAATAAAAGTAAAACATAAGAAAATTTGTGGGATGCAGCTGAATCAATGCTTAGAGAGAAACGTATGCCTATATATTCTCACAGTTTTTAAAAAGAGAAAGGCCTAAAATCAATTATCTAAGATTTCACTTTAAGAATAATGGGGGGGTAGGGGGGGAAGAGCAAATTAAACCCAAAGTAAGAAGCAGAAAGAAAATAATAAAAATGAGAATGGAAATCAATGAGACAGAGAATGATAAAACAGTAGAAATTTTAAATAAAAGCAATAAACCTGAATGAATTGACTCTTGGAAAATATAGTTTAAAAAAAAAAAAAACAGGGTTTATCTCAGAAATGTAAGATTGGTTTATCACTAGAAGATCAGGCAATATAATTCACAGTATAGACAGAGAAAAAAATTAGAAAACAATGCAAGTATTTTTTTGAGCTAGAGAAAGTGTTTGAGAAAATATAACATCTATCTCTCAGAACACTAGAAATTAAAAGAAACATCTTTAACATATCAGGGTAATCTGCAACAAATAAATGAACAAACAAAACCCTTCAATTAGTTCCCTATTCAGTGATATGAGACTGAGTGCTTTTCTCAAGACTGGGATAATCTCATCAATTCTATTTAACAGTCTATTGAAGATTCTAGTAAATACAACAAGATAATAAAAGAAATACAGACTGAAAAGGAAGAAGTAAAACTGTTTTTATTCTCAGATGACATTATTACATACATAGAAAATCATAACAAATACTCAAAAAATTTTCCAGAATTAGCAAATTTAGGAAAAATTGTAATAAGTAAAACCCAATTGCAATTATATTTAATAGTAGCAAACAATATATAAATAAAAATTTTAAATGCCATATGTGATAATATCAACAACACAAAATACTTAGGGATAAATTTAACAAAATATGTGTAAGACCAGGATACAGAGAACTATAAAACACTTTTGAGAGTAATTAAAGAGTTTCTAAGTAAATAGAGAGATAATTCATGTTTACAGACTAGAAGATTCAATATTTTTAAAATGTCAATTATCCCCAAACTGATCAGAAAGTCAATGTAATATCATTCAAAATCTCAGCAATTTTTTCTTTAGAAATCAATATGATTTTAAAATGTATATGAATGTAATATACCCAGAATATCCAGAGGAAATCTGATATGGAAGAACAACATTATAACAGCTTATTTCAAGACTTGCCACAAAATTAGCAACTTTTTCTGTAAAAGGCCAGAGAGTAAATATTTAAGGCTTTGTGCACCATATACAACTCTTTAAAGATAAAAAAGCCATTTTTAGCTTATAGGCTGTATGAAACACAATATGGGCTGGGTTAAGCTTAGAGACTATAATTGGCTATATGACAAAACAGTGCGGGAATGATGTAAGGATAGATATACATGTCAATGGATCATAATCAAGTCTAGAAATAGACCCACACATATATGGTTGACTGATTTTTGGAAACAGAGCCCAAGTAACACAATGAGGAAGACATTCAGCTGCACTGTCCAAGAAGACAGGGTTGGAGCTGGAGATACAATTTAGAGGCAGAAGTCTACATCTCACGGTTTCATAAGCCTTCAGCAAGAGGAATAATCAATCGTTTCTCATTCAGGCATTCAACCTTCTTAACTGTCTCCAAATCCCTTATTGGTTGCTTGGTTGTTTACTGCTATTCAATGCTAGAACAGGAACACAGAAAAGTAACCATAGCATGTTTTTACAACTTCTGAGAACACTCTTGATGAAATCCTAATTTCTACCATGCCAAGAAACCTGCTGCCCTTTATCAGTATTTAAGAAGGCTCCTTTACAACTGGACCGCTCCACACCTTCATCCACTCCACTAAGTCACACATCCCCAACCCCATCTTCTCTGGCAGTGTAGCCTAATCTCTTCCACAGGCCAAGATTTCATGAACAAAGACCTGTTCACTCTCTGGAAGGAAAAAAAAAAGCCCAGTTCTCAAAGACACAAAGTCCTACTAATAAGGAGAAGGAAACATGTGTTTTCCCCCCTGACAAGACTACTTCCAAGAAAATAAGACCCAGTTACTTTTTGTGCATTACTTTATTGATTTTTCAGAAAATCAATTGCCTTAATGTCAGAATAATAAGAAAATTAAGACAACTCATAATCTCACCCCTTGGAAATTAATGAATTAATATATTTATTATACACAGAACTAGAACTAATAGGTGAAGCAGAAATTGAAAAAAAAAACCAATAACAACACATAAGATGCCAACATATAAATGGGTAAAAGATGTGACAGCTAATTCACAAAAGAGGAGCTAAAATTGATAAACAGCTTTACTCTTTCCTAAAGCCTCAAGTGCAAATTCAAACAATAGTGTTCTATATCTCACCTATTAAGTTAGTGACAAACAAAAATACTGGTGATACAAATACAGTTGCAGACTCCAACATTTCTCTCTCAACAACTGATGAAACAATTAGACAAAAAATCAGCAAGGATATAGGAAAACTCAACACCACCCACCACGAAAATCTAATCAACACTTATACAACATTCCAGCCAACAGTAATAGAATGCACCTTTTTTCAAGCACCTATGGAACATACATAAAGAGAGACAATTATCCAGGTCATAAAAAGGTTCAGTAGATTTAAAGTAATTAAATCATATACTGTGTGTTCTCTGACCACAGTGGAATCAATAACAAAAAAAAAAAAAAAAGGAAAAAGAAACCTCTAAACACTGAAAACTACACAACACACTTCTAAATAATCTATGGGTCCAAAAGGAAGTCTCAAAAAAGTGTTTAAACACATTAAACTGAATAAAAATGAGATATCAATATTTTTATGACAGAGAGCTAAAGCAGTATTGAGAGATTTATGGCACTAAATGCCTACATTAGTAAAGATTAAAAGTCTCAAATTAATTCTGTAAGAGCCACTCAAAGAATTAGAAAAAGGAGAGCAAATAAATCCAAAGCCAGCAGAAGGAAGGGAATCAACAGGTAAGAACAGAAACCAACGACACTGAGAGCAGAAGAGCCGTAGAGAAACATCAATGAGATAAAGAGCTGGTTCTTTGAATGGATCAATTAAAATCTCAAATCTCGGGTAAGAGTAAATTACTAATATCAGGAATAAAGCAAGAGATATCACTGCAGACCTTGAAGACATAAAAGAAGATAATAAAATATACTATAAACAATTTTATACATGTAAATTTGACAACTTAGATGAAATGAACCAGTTCTCAACAAGCACAAACTATTCCAACTTATCCAATCTGATCTGAACAAGACCCACAACTATTAAAGAAGTTAAAAATCTTTCCCCAAAAAAGAAATATCCAGGCCTAGATTAGTGTTTAAGAAGAATTAATACAAATTCTGTTTACTTTTTTTTTCCAGAAAATAGAGGAGAAGGAATGTTTCCTGACTTATTCTATCAAACCAATCTTACCAAGAATTCCAAAATCAGACTAAGACAATATAAAGAAAGAAAACAAAGCTATAGATCAATATCTCCCAAGAAAATGGATGCAAAAATTAACAAAATGTTAGTAACAAGAATTTATCAATACATTAAATAATTGTACATCTAGATCATGTGGGCTTTATTCCAGCGATGCAAGTCTAGTTCGGTATCTGGAAATCTATCAGTGTAATACACCATATTAACAAACTAAAGAAAAATCACACAACCATATCAAAGACAGAAAGAAAAAAACTTTTGACAAAATCCAATATAGATTTCCAGAAAATTAGGGATAGATCTTCATCCATCTATTCTATCTATATATCCTTTTCCTCAACTTGATAAAGAATATCTATAAAAACAAAACATAAGACCTATAGCTAACATCATATTTAATAATGAAAGACTGAATGCTTTTTCCTTAAGACTAAAAACAAAGCAAAGATGTCCACTTCCACCATGGTTATTCAACATAGTACTGGAAGTTTTAGCCAGCACAATAACACAGGAAAAGAAAATAAAAGGCACACAAGCAGAATAAAACTATTACTCTTTGCAAATGATATACATAATACCAATGAACAGGAAACAAGGTAAAAATACAAAAATCAATTACATCTTACACATACTACCAGTGAACATGTAGACAGTAAAATTTTAAAACACAATACCATTTATAGTCATTTAAAATAATAATAACCAGGTATGAATTTTCCAAGGAAATGGCAACCTACTCCAGTGTTCTTGCCTGGAGAGTCCCACGGATGGAGGAGCCTGGCGGGCTACAGTCCATAGGGTCACAGAGTCAGACATGACTGAGTGACTTAGCACATAGCACATGAATCTTCCCAAACATGTACAAGACTTCTACTTTGAAAACTACAAAAAAATGATCAGAAAAAGACAAATATCTAAATAAATGCAAAGGCATGCTTTGTTATGGATTTAAAGACTCAACGTGGTAAAGATATAAATTCTTCTTAAATTAATATATAAGTTTAATGCAACTCTTATGAAGATTTTGTAAATAAAGGATTATTTTATTTTTTGTTCTATTTATGTTTTATTCTATTCAGGATTATTCTAAAATTTTTAAAGGACTACGTAACTAACATGATTCTGAAAAAGAATAAAGTAAAAGGAATTCTGATCTGGGGTGACCTCAGCCTGTAATGGCTTGGCGTGGGGTTTGGGTTCCCAGCCAAAGACTGAGGCTGTGTGGGGGTGGTGAAAGCACAGATCCTAGCCAATAGACCAGTGGTCAGTGACAAGGGCACTGGCCCTTTGACTTTGCAGAAGAGAAATTCCACAAAGAAGGAAAGTAGTGAAGCAAGTAAAGTATTTATTAGGAGGAAAAAGAGTACAGTCCGTGTGGATAGACAGATGGGCAGACTCAGAGGGAAAGTTTCTGAGTTTCATCCTCATAGCTGTTTCAATTACTTTTATGGGGCATTTCTTCCACGTTTCCTTTGGCCAAACGTTTTGATTTGCCTTGTTCACAGTCCATATTTGGTATATCTCAGGATCCTCCCACGTGTATGCATGAATCTCTTAGCCAAGATGGATTTTACCCAAGAGTCTGGGTAGCCTAGCATTAGTTAGCATCACTTCCCTTTGAACTCCAAGGAGCCTTTCTGCACTTGTGTGGTAGGGGAAGTCTCCTGACTTCTGTGTGCATGCTAAGTTACTTCAGTCGTGTCAGACTCTTTGCAACCTTGTGGACTGTAGCCCACCAGGCTTCTCTGTCCATGGGACTCTCCAGGCAAGAATGCCAGAGTGGGTTGCCACGCCCTCCTACCCAGGGATCGAATCCATGTCTCTTATGTCTCCTGCACTGGCAGGCGGGTTCTTCACCACTAGCGCCACCTAGGAAGCCCCTCCTGACTTCCAGAACAAGGAATAAGTGATCTGGGAAGGGCCCAGCCTCCTCCCGTAACTGTCTCACCATTCTCTCTTGGCGTTTCAGTCCACAGGGAGCGAATCTCCCATTGCTTTACCCTGGAGGGGCCCATCTGCCTCCTGCCTCAATTCTACCTGATTTCCAGACTTACCCTGTAGTTACAGGACTCAAGACTAGTGGTGTTGATGAACGACATGTGGGTCAGTGGAGCAGAGTAGGCAACGAGAAATAGTCTGACACAAGTGCAGACAACTGATTTTGACAAAGGCGAAAAGCAACTCAATGGAGAAGGCAGTTTTTCAAAACATCATATCCAAACAACTAGATATGCGTAACAAAAATAAACCTCAATCTAAGTGTCACTTCTTACACAAAAAGTAATTCAAAATTGGCTATAGACTGAAATGTTAAATATAAAACGATAACACTTTCAGAAAACACCCACACACACATACACACATAGGAGAAAAACCTTTGGGACCTGGGAATGGATGATTAGATCTTAGATTCTTAGATCTAACACCAAAAGCATGATCCATAAAAAAAAAAAACTCAATAAATTGGACATTATCAAAATTAAAAACTTTTCTTTTTGAAAGACCCCCTGTTAAGACAATGAGAAGGCAAGCTCCAAACTTGGAGAAAATATTTGCAAACCACTTAATCTGACAAGCACTCACACCTAGAACATATAAAGAACTCCCCAATTCAAGATTTGTTGTAAATCAGTTCAATTAGAAAATGGGCAAGACATGAAGAGACATTACATAGACAAGAATAAACAGATGGCAAACTGTTACATAAATGAGCCAAAAACAGCCTTTGTGTTTTGGCCCCTGGGTTGCTTACTTCTCCACTGCGGCTGAAATGCATTAACCTAAAAGCCTGCTGGCACCAAAAGCAAATTTTTACACATCTAGCTGTTTTAAAGATAGCCCAACTAAGCAGATTTTTGACATTTAGGGCTTGCCTGCTTTACATTCTCTGAAAAAAACTCACTCACTATCTGCTGACTATTGATAAGCTAGAGCCTTATCATTATAAAATCCTGAGTTAATATGGCCCTTAGGAGGGCTGTGATCTAGAGACTCCCTGCTGTGCTGCTGAACGACATTACCTAAATAGATAAACTTCCTTTCTGATCCTCCTTTCCCTTGACCTCCCCACTCTGAGTGGAAGCCCTCAAGCCATGGCTTCTGAGCAGACTCCTACTAGGAGAGGCCTTCCCTGTCCGAGGGAAGGTTGTCCTTCCCTTGGCAACCCTGTCCAAGCACCACCCGGTTAAATCTGTCGTGCGTTTCTAGATCTTCTTGCCCTATCTTTTTCCCTGACCCATCCAAACGTCCTCAAATCCCAGACACCAATAAACACATGGAAAGGTGTTGTGCAGCACTAGCCTTTGAAGGTAAAAGTAAAAGTGTTAGTCGCTCAGTCGTGTCAGACTCTCTGTGCGACCCCAAGGACTGTAGCTGGCCAGGCTCTTCTGTTCATGGGATTCTCCAGGGAAGAATACTGAAGTGGGTAGCCATTCTCTTCTCCAGGGCATCTTCCTAACCCAGGGACCAAACCTGTGTCTCCTGCATTGCAGGCAGATTCTTTGCTGTCTGAGCCACCAGGGAAGCCCTAACCTTTAGGGAATGCAAATGAAGACTACGATGAAATATCTCTATATACCTATTAGAACAGTTGAAATTTAAAATAATAACAACCTTAAATGCTGGTAAGAATGCAGAGAAGCTGGATCTCTGATTTATTACTGGTAAAAATGTAAAATGTACAACCACTGAGGAAAGTAGTCTGGCACACACATACCTAATGACCCAAGAAATTATGCTCTTAGACATTTATCCCCCAAAAGTGAAGGTATGTCCACATAAAACCATGCACATGATTGTTTATAGAAGCTTTATTTGCAAAAACCCAAACTAACAACTAAAATGTCCTTTAATAGGTAAGTGGTTAAACTGTGGTTTATCCATACCAGGCAATACTATAGAGCAATAAAAGAAACGCAACATGCAGCAACTTGGATGGATCTAAAAGGCATTATGCTGAGTGAAAAAGCGCAATATCAAAAGGGCAAATACTGTATACTTCCATTGAAATAACATTCCCAAATGACAAAGGTATATGCCATAGAGGGATGGGTACCATGGTTCAGCGATCGTAGAGAGGAAGAATGTGCTTGTGACTGTAAAGGGACAGCATTAGAGAGAGGGCTTGTGATAGAACAGTTCTGAACTTGACTTCAAGCATGGTTCTATAAATACACATGACATATAACAACACACATACTGTGCCAGTGTCACAAGCATAGTGCTGATATTGTATTATTGTTATGTAAGATACGGAGAGGTTCATTTCAGCTGGCACAGTGGAATTTCTTCTAAACAACTGCACTTGGCCAATTTGGCATTCCTCCTATAAGCAAGGAGACTGATGCCCACTGAGAAATCGTCGCTCCCCACTGTAGCCTGCTCTCCAGAACTCTGTGTTCTAATGCTCCCACCAATTGAGCTGTCTGTTTAATGAGAGTGACTTGTATTTGTTCTCAAGCCTGTTGGGACCACTTGAACTGTTTTTTTCTAATTACTTAATTAAACTACACATAATAAAAACCAATTAAATATGAGTGGGATAAGTAAGAGAGTGGCTGTTTCAGTGAAAACAAAATTGAAGGCTTTGGAAAGACTCAAAAAAGAGCCAAATTATGGACGCTGAATTAGGCGTGGGTGAGCCAACTGTAAAAGACTCAGAGGAGGTAAGAATCTTAAAAATTCAGAAGGATGCTGCATTCAGGTGGCCTCATGAAGATCTCTAGTCTGCTCTCTTTCATAGGACCCTACAGAGGAAATTTCAGATGATGTCTTGAGAGCAATGCTTATGTAGGAAAGACAACACAAAAGTCCAAACAGGGGACACACACACCATAATCTTGGCTCTACATCAAAAGGTAAGTAATGTAATAGATTTGGATACCAGTTCAGTTCAGTTCAGTCACTCAGTCATGTCTGACTCTTTGCAGCCCCATGGACTGCAGCACACCAGGCCTCCCTGTCCATCACCAACTCCCAAAGCTTACTCAAACTCATGTCCATCATGTCAGTGATGCCATCCAACCATCTCATCCTCTGTCATCCCCTTCTCCTCCTGCCTTCAATTTTTCCCAGCATCAGGGTCTTTTCCAATGAGTCAGTTCTTCGCATCAGGTGGCCAAAGTATTGGAGTTTCTGCTTCAGCATCAGTCCTCCCAATGAATATTCAGGACTGATTTCCTCTAGGATTGACTGGTTGGATCTGCTTGCAGTCGGAGAGATTCTCAAGAGTCTTCTCCAACACCACAGTTTAAAAGCATCAGTTCTTTGGCACTCAGCTTTCTTTATAGTCCAACTCTCACATCCATACATGGCTACTGGAAAAACCGTCTAGTTAGCTATTCAGACCTTTGTTGGTAAAGTAATGTCTCTGCTTTTTAATATGCTGTCTAGTTTGGTCATAGTTTTTCTTCCAAGGAGCAAGCATCTTTTGATTTCATGGCTGCAGTCACCATCTTCAGTGATTTTGGAGCCCCCAAAAATTGGATATAGACATAGGTAAAGTAAAATGCCTCAGGTGTGTTTGTATAATCCTTGGCTCTCCATTTATCTACCACTTCCTGTTACTTCTAATAAGGTTCCCTCTGTACTGCCATACACATATTTGACAATCAAGAATCACCCCAGAAGTTCTACTCTCTCATTCACTTGTCCCGCTTTGTGGAAGTTTTTTCTAAGAAAATAATTCAAAAATCTAGACAAAGAGATATGTGCAGAGAAGGAATATTGTTGTAGTAAAAACTTGGTTTATGAGTCGCCTAATTCCACTGCTCTTATTTTCTTTGAGGGGTTTATACCCCACCTCCATTGTGTACAGTTTCAGCGATACTTTGCGTCTAGGAATTCAGGCTTCACTTCCCCTAGGTCTGTGCATGTGACCCAGGCTCGGCCAATCACATTCTCTCTCTCTCTCTCTCTCTCTCTCTAGTGGAATAACTCAAGCAGAGGAAACTACAGATAACATATATTCACTCTAACAGCAAAATTGTAACCAGATAATCAATTAGTCCTCACCATCCTGATCACCAGAATTTCCCCAGCCCTCAGCTTTTTTGTTCACAAGTTTCTTCAACCTCCTTGTGAACTTTGTGAGCTTCTCTATACCTTTCATGGAGAAGGAAATGGCAACCCACTCCAGTGATCTTGCCTGGAGAATCCCAGGGACGGGGGAGCCTGGTGGGCTGCAGTCTAAGGGGTCACACAGAGTCGGACACGACTGAATCGACTTAGCAGCAGCAGCAGCAGCTATACCCTTCAAAGAAATTCCTTTTGTGCCTAAGTTATCCAGAATCAGTTGTTAGTTGCCAACAAAGAGCCCTAACAGACTTGATTTATAAAGTAGAAAAATATAAGAATCATCTAAATGTCAAAAAATCAGAAATAAAAATATATATCATATATATTTAAAATAAATAAATAATATAATAATTTAAGAAATAATATATTAAAATATATAAATAAATCATACATATCATAAATAAATAAATATATCATTTATCCACTCAAGGAAATAAAAATTAAAATGTCATTAAAAATGTCAGTTATTAGGATATATCATACAGTAGTGATGTGTATAATACAATATCTGTGTGTAAAAAAAGTCAGGGGGCAAAACCTTCCATGCAGTATAATTACAACTATGTAAAATAGGCACAGAAAAACTTCAAAATAATAATATGGTTGGGATTATGTTTGGGTATTTTTTTCAAATTTTTACATTTTACTAATTGAACTGTCTTCTTTTCAAAACATAGAAAAGCTAAGGTTTATGTTTGTTGGGGTTTTTAAATAGGAAAAGAAACAGATGCAAACACTTTGGCCCTTTATCGTTGTCACTGTCTGTCTTTACAATGGGGCTTGAGTACTCCCATTGGCTCATTACTTAACTGTCTTTTGCCGTATTAATGGATACCACTCCTCAGATTCTTGAGTACTTAGGATTATCTGGGCACCAAACTGGAACTTTACATCATCTCTAATCCTTAGAACAATCCTATGAGGTCAATAATATTGCTCCCAATTTTCAGGAAAACAAATTGAAGCTGAGAGATTGTAGCAGCTGAAGTCTCCATGATAAGTGACAGAGACAGAATACGATTAGTATCATGTATCATATGTGTTCTATAGCACAATTATATATATATATATATATGAAACAAGGTATCGAAACTGAATTTTCATCCAGATACTAATATTCAATAGGTATGATATTTCTAATTGAGGAATCATTGTAGACTTTCAACATAAATTCTTGAGAACCATTTCCCGGACCCCTCACCCACTTAGATGACATAAAAGGGTAGGAAAATTAGAGGAAGGAGAATTCTGTGAGTGGGTTCATTTGGGAAAGAGCTGTGCTAGAAGTTCCATTTCTTCTCTTACCAAGTTAGAGGGTTTCTTTCATAGAGCTACTCAGATGTGACCCCTACGTGTAGGAGCTCAGCTGAGGGACTGGGGTCCATTTCCTGCCAGGAAATCAACACAAGGGGAGATGGGCTATCTGGGCCAGGGATGCTGACTGCTTCCTCGAGACAAAATAAGGTGCAAGGCACCCAGCAGCAAGTAGCTGGATGGAACTCCTAGTGACTGCAGAAAAGAGTCAAAAGTCACCACCCAAGGAGACTTATAGAGGAGTCACCAAGGACTTCGAGGGAAGGAGAGCCCAATAGGAAACTTCTGAAAAGTACACAAAAGAAAGAGTCATAAGTAAAAGAGACAGCTTTAAGTATCCACCAGGACTAGGGAATCCACGTGCCACACACGAGACAGCATCTCTCAGCTCCCTTAGTGTCCTTCTCCCCATGGGACAATGGAGAGGTTAGACATAGGGCATCTGGGGGCGGGGGCCAGGAACAAGAGAAGAGCAAAGTAAAGGAGACAGAAGTTTCCAGTGAAGCCCATCTTCCCCACAGCATGCTCCCTGTTGGCATCAAAGAAGGAAGATTTAAAGCCAAATCCAGCTCCAGGTTTTATCTTGAAATGAGCTTTCAAATCACTGCTTTGCTGTTGTTCAGTTGTGAAGTCATGTCTGATTCTTTGGGACTCCATGGACTGCAGCACGCCAGGCTTCCCTGTCCTTCACTATCTCTTGCGTTGGCTCAAATTCATGTCCATTAAACCAGTGACGCTATCTAACCATCTCATCCTCTACATTACTGCGATTACTCCATTAGGAACATGTTTTTCAACTAATAGTGACTGTCAAACTGTTAAACTGTGTACAAGCCCCTGTGTCCTTTCTTTTTTAATTGGGGTAAAGTTCTTTTACGTTAGTTTCTGCTGTACAGTGAAGTGAATCAGCTATATGTGTACCTATATCCCCACCCTCTTGAACTTCTCTTCCACCCTACTCCCATCACACCCTTCTAGGTCACCGCAGAGCATTAAGTTGAGCTCCCTGCACTATAGGGTAGGTTTCCATTAGCCATCTGTTTCACACGTGGCAGTGCACATTTGTTAATCCCGTCTCCTAATTCATCCCACCCTTTGTGTCCATACATTTCTTCCCTATGTCTGCATCTCTATTCCTGCCCTGCAAATAGGTTCTTCTGTACCAGTTTTTTAGATTCCCCATATATGTGCTGATATATATTTATTTTTCTCTTTCTGACTTCACTCTTTGTAACAGACTCTAGGTCCATCCATGTCTCTATGAGTGATCCAATCTGTTCCTTTTAATGGCTGAGTAATATTCCATTTTATATATGTACCACTTCTTCTTTATCCATTCCTCTGTTCAGGGAGACTTAAGTTGCTTCCATGTCCCAACTACAAATAGTGCTGCAATGAACATTGGGATGCATGTGTCTTTGTCAGTTATGACTTTCTCAGAGTATATGCCCAGTAGTGTGATTGCTGGGTCATAGGGTAGTTCTATTTTTAGTTTCTTAAGGAACCTCCATGCTTTTCTCTATAATGGCGGAATCAATTTACATGCCCATCAACAAAGTAAGAGTGTTCCCTTTTTTTTCCACACCTCTCCTGCTAAGTCACTTCAGTCGTGTCCAACTCTGTGCGACCCCATGGACGGCAGCCCACCAGGCTCCCCCATCCCTGGGATTTTCCAGGCAAGATCACTGGGGTGGGTTGCCATTTCCTTCTCCAGTGCATGAAAGTGAAAAGTGAAAGTAAAGTCGCTCAGTCGTGTCCGACTCTTCTCGATCCCATGGACTGCAGCCCACCAGGCTCCCCCATCCATGGGATTCTCCAGGCAAGAGTCCTGGAGTGGGGTGCCGTTGCCTTCTCTGCCACACCTCTCCAGCGTTTACCATTTGTAAGTTTTTTAAAGTAAAAGGCTGACTCAAGAGTTATTAATTGGGAAATGTGATGATATAGAAACACAGAGTGGCTGTTGGGCTGGAGAACTGGGTAACGAGTTAGACTATAAATCTGCCAAATAGCAGAATTACCAAACTCACAGTTACTTGAAAGATACAAATAAAGGCCTAAGTTGTTTGTATAGGAAGCAGACCCCAACCAGATGAAAACTCCTGACCAAAAGAATAAAAACCCTAGACTGGTTGAAACCAGAAGGTTGATGATGCTTGAAACTTCACCTTGATGTCAACCAATCCAAGAGCTGTGCCAAAGCTGATCACTTACCCTGTCCTCAGCCCCCTCCCTCATACCATCTTTAAATCCTTTCCTTCCCTGAAGCTATCAGGGAGTTTGGGTCTTCTGAGCGTGAGCTGCCCATTCTCCTTGCTTGGTGTCCTGCAATAAATCCTGTACTTTCTTTCACCACAATCCCTTGTCAGTAGATTGATTTTACTGTGTGTGGGCGAGCAGATCTAAGTTTGGTTCAGTAACATTGTCTCGTACTAGGAATGAGCAGAAAAGTCATGGCACCTGCCAGCATTCCCATACAGAAACAAGGAAAATAATTTCCACTGAATAAAACACTCAAGGGGGCAAAAGCATTTTTTAAGTCATGAGCTGCCCTTGTTCAACATACTGGTTGAACACATTGGTTTTATTTATGGACATCTGGCTGACTAGGACTCTGCTCTAGGACAGGGCCTATGGTTTGTCTCCATAATGTTCTCAATTTAAAATACAACACTTGGCACATAGTAAGAGTTTATCAAATGCCCTCTCCACTGATCACACTGGGAGAAATATCAATAACCCCAGATATGCAGATGAAACCACCCTAATGGTAGAAAGTGAAGAGGAACTAAAGAGCCTCTTGATGAAGATAAAAGTGGACAGTGAAAACACTGGCTTAAAACTCAGCAGTCAAATGGAAGCAATCTAGATGACCATTCGCAGATGAATGGATAAGAAAGCTGTGGTACATATACACAATGGAATTTTACTCAGCTATTAAAAAGAATGCATTTGAATCAGTTCTAATGAGGTGGATGAAACTGGAGCCTATTATACAGAGTGAAGTAAGTCAGAAAGAAAAATACCAATACAGTACGTTAATACATATATATGGAATTTAGAAAGATGGTAAAGATGACCCTATATGTGACACAGCAAGAGACACACAGATATAAAGAACAGACTTTTGGACTCTGTGGGAGAAGGCAAGGGTGGGATGATTTGAGAGAATAGCAGCATTGAAACATGTATTAAGTTTGATGCATGAAACAGGGCACTCAAAGCCAGTGCACTGGGATGACCCAGAGGGATGGGATGGGGAGGGAGGTGGGAGGGGGGGTTCAGAATGGAGGACACATGTACATCCATGGCTGATTCATGTCAATGTATGGCAAAAACCAGCACAATATTGTAAAGTAATTAGCCTCAAATTAAAATAATTAAAAAATAAAAACAATTCAGCAGTCAAAAAGTCAAGATCATGGCATCCAGTCCTATCACTTCATGGCAAATAGATGGGGAAACAATGGAAACAGGGACAGATTTTATTTTCTTGGGCTCCAAAATAACTGCAGGTGATGACTACAGCCTTGAAATGAAAAGATGCTTGCTCCTTGGAAGGAAAGCTATGACAAACCTAGACAGCATAGTAAAAAGCAGAGACATCACTTTGCCAACAAAAGTCCCATCTAGTCAAAGCTATGGTGTTTCCAGCAGTCATGTATGGATGTGGCAGGTGGACCATAAATAAGGTTGAGCACCAAAGAACTGATGCTTTTGAACTGTGGTGTTGGAGAAGACTCGAGAGTATCTTGGACTGCAAGGAGATTAAACCCGTCCATCCTAAAGGAAATCAACTCTGAATATTCATTGGAAGGACTGATGCTGAAACTGAAACTCCAGTACTTTGGCCACCTGATGTGAAGAGCCAACTCATTGGAAAAGACCCTGATGATGGGAAAGATTGAAGGCAGGAGGAGAAGGGGGACGACAGAGGATGAGATGGCTGGCTGTCATCACCGACTCAATGGACATGAGTTTGAGCAAGCTCTGGGAGTTGGTGATGGACAGGGAGGCCTGGCTAATGCAGTCTATGAGATCGCAAACAGTCGGCAAAACTGAGGGACTGAACAACTGATCACATTATCCAAGGAAATGGTGGATGAGCAAGGAAGATCATCATATTTCCATCTGATACCTTCATTAACTTGTCTGAATCTCTCACATCTTGCGAAACATTGGGAAATAACTTATCTGGTTTCTTTTTTACTAAAGCCTGGCAATGACATCTTTAGCATCCAAACTAGCATTGACTGAGGTCATTTCAGGGCATTCGTTTTCCCAGATAGTATTTTGTTGTTGTTTAAAATAATTTTCGGAGCAGTCACATTAAATATTTTGTATTAAGTTTTCTCTGATGTTTCTAGAGGGCATACAAGAGAAACAAAACCAAGTGGAAAGATAGATAGATAGATTTTAAGCAATCGGCTCATTTGAAGGCAGCTGGCAAGTCCAAAATCCACAAGGCATTATGGAAATCCAGGGAATAGTTGATGATGTTAAGTCCAAATTTCATAAGGCAGCAGTTTGGAATTCTTTGTAGTCTTGAGGAGCATTCCCTCTTCTTCAGAAGATCTCAGTCTTTTTTTTCTCTTAAGACTTTGAACTGATTGGTTCAGTTTCACCCAAATTGTGGAAAATAATCTGCTCTACTGATTTATCAATAATCTTCCCAAACCAGGAACAGAACCTGGGTCTCCTGCATTGCAGGTAGACTCTTTACCTTCTGAGCCACCAGGGAAGTCTTAGTAAATGTTCATCTCATCTTTAAAAAAAATGTATTTATAGTAGTATCTAAACTGGAGTTTTATCCAACAACTGGGCAACATGGCCTATCTAAGTTGACATGTAAAATTGACCAAAATAGGGTAAAAGATTTACCTTATATTCAAGAATATAGCACATTATGGGATAAATATGCCTCTACCCAGCACTCCTGGACTAGAGGAAGGCAAAGCAATTTCCCAACATTTTCGTCATACATGAGTTCGAGATTCTTTCTTTCCTTCTCTCTTAGTCTCCCCAGGCTTTCTAGAAAGCAGCCCGGGGCAGACTTTAGATGATTACAACTTACATGGTAGGCAAGCCCAGGGCTCTCACGATGAAGGATAACGGGAAGAGAGGAAAGTGGAAATCCAGTGCTCTGTGGGGCAGTGTATTACCCTGCAAGTTCTCGCTTCGCAGCCAGCTAAGAAATCCAGCACGTCACTCAGAAGGCTTGCTCACCTAATACCCAGATGGGTCAAGAAGAGAGACTGCCTCAAAGTAGTACTGGAAAATGAGAAGGAAATATCCATCTGTCTGACTCATCCCTTCTCCCACTTCGCATTGGCCAAGACTGACTCCATAAAGAGATAACCTTAAACACACACTTCCTGATGCATCATCTGGCTCCTTGGTGGCTGCTCAGGAAGCTGGGTCCCAAGGTCCCACACCCTTCTTTATGATGTCACATCCATATTCACAAGGGAGTGGTGACAAGGGCGAGGTATCAACCGGAGAGAAGGAAAGAAGCAGAGGAGGGCATCTGAGAAAACTGAAGTTTCTATCCCAAGACACATCGACTTCATGGAGTGAAAAAAAAAAAAAAACAGAAAAATACTGAGAAAAGGTGATCAGAGTCAAATGCTGATCAAATCTGAGTCAAATCCGTAAACACCTATTTGAAGAGTTTGAGGTGAGAGTTTAATTCCCAAGGGTTAGGGGGAAAGAGCTTTGGAGTCAGATGAGTCAGAGTTTAAACACAAGCCCTGCCCCTTTCCAGCTGTGACCCTGAGTCCCCTTCATTTCTCAATCTATAAACTCAAGAGAAATCCCGACATCCAGGACTGTCATGAGAATTAAATAAAATCATATCCCTGGATTGACTCACAGAAATGCCCCATAAGGTTAAGATTTCTTCCTTTTCCTTCTTATTTTATCCAATATTCTTCATCTGCTCTAACAGTTAGATGTTCATGGGAGGACTTTTAAGACCTGAAAAACTATTCACTATCCCTTTAAAATCTCATAGATGTGTACATTTGGGGTCAAAGGAAATATGGGAATCCTGTAAAGGAGCGATTAGCTACACTATGAATTTTAATGAAGTTTAATTTTAGAACAGTTTTCTGAACATATTCTTAACTTTTCATCACTCAACAAATATTTGTGAAGCATCCATGTGTCAGGCATAGATTTATAGGCTGTGTTTTGGTCATCTCACACGCTAGTAAAGTAATGCTCAAAATTCTCCAAGCCAGGCTACAGCAATATGTGAACCGTGAACTTCCAGATGTTCAAGCTGGTTTTAGAAAAGGCAGAGGAACCAGAGATCAAATTGCCAACATCTGCTGGATCATGGAAAAAGCAAGAGAGTTCCAGAAAAACATCTATTTCTGCTTTATTGCCTATGCCAAAGCCTTTGACTGTGTGGATCACAATAAACTGTGGAAAATTCTGAAAGAGATAGGAATACCAGACCATCTGACCTGCCTCTTGAGGAATTTGTATGCAGGTCAGGAAGCAACAGTTAGAACTGGACATGGAACAACAGACTGGTTCCAAATAGGCAAAGGAGTACACCAAGGCTGTATATTGTCACCCTGCTTATTGAACTTATATGCAGAGAATGTCATGAGAAACGCTGGACTGGAGGAAGCACAAGCTGGAATCAAGATTGCCGGGAGAAATATCAATAACCTCAGATATGCAGATGACACCACCCTTGTGGCAGAAAGTGAAGAGGAACTCAAAAGCCTCTTGATGAAAGTGAAAGTGGAGAGTGAAAAAGTTGGCTTAAAGCTCAACATTCAGAAAATGAAGATCATGGCATCCGGTCCCACCACTTCATAGGAAATAGATGGGGAAACAGTGGAAACCGTGTCAGACTTTATTTTTTTGGGCTCCAAAATCACTGCAGATGGTGACTGCAGCCCTGAAATTAAAAGACGCTTACTCCTTGGAAGGAAAGTTATAACCAACCTAGATAGCATATTGAAAAGCAGAGACATTACTTTGCCAACAAAGGTCTGTCTAGTCAAGGCTATGGTTTTTCCAGTGGTCATGTATGGATGTGAGAGTTGGACTGTGAAGAAAGCTGAGCACTGAAGAATTGATGCTTTTTTTTTTTTTTTAATTTTATTTTATTTTTAAACTTTACATAATTGTATTAGTTTTGCCAAATATCAAAATGAATCCATCACAGGTATACATGTGCTCCCCATCCTGAACCCTCCTCCCTCCTCCCTCCCCATACCATCCCTGTGGGTTGTCCCAGTGCACTAGCCCCAAGCATCCAGTATCGTGCATTGAACCTGGACTGGCATCTCGTTTCATACATGATATTTTACATGTTTCAATGCCATTCTCCCAAATCTTCCCACCCTCTCCCTCTCCCACAGAGTCCATAAGAATTGATGCTTTTGAACTGTGGTGTTGGAGAAGACTCTTGAGAGTCCCTTGGACTGCAAGGAGATCCAACCAGTCCATTCTGAAGGAGATCAGCCCTGGGATTTCTTTGGAAGGACTGATGCTAAAGCTGAAACTCCAGTACTTTGGCCACCTCATGCGAAGAGTTGACTCACTGGAAAAGACTCTGACGCTGGGAGGGATTGGGGGCAGGAGGAGAAGGGGACGACAGAGGCTGAGATGGATGGCATCACTGACTCGATGGACATGAGTCTGAGTGAACTCCGGGAGTTGGTGCTGGACAGGGAGGCCTGGTGTGCTGCGATTCATGGGGTCGCAAAGAGTCAGACCAGACTGAGCGACTGAACTGACTGAACTGATGCTGTTGGAGGTAGGCATTTTTAGAATCCAATGTGGCAAGAACATCATTTTGATAATAGTAAATTGTTAAAGCAAATCCATTGGTCTTTTTGCAGCCCATGTAGTAGGTCTGGGGGCAGTGTTGGCAGGGGAAGGGGCACGTGGTAACTGTAACTGAGGTGGTGGCTCAAGTCACACAGAGGAAACTGCCCACTTGTGCCTTACTTTAGTACATGCTGTTTCCACAAACCAGATTTCTCTTCCTCATCCTTAAAACAAAATCTCCTCTAGGCAGCTGTCCACTCCCTTCCAGTTTGGTTCAGACTCCTGTCCTCTGCCCTACTCCACCACAGCATCTATTAGGCTCTATTGCTGAGTACCTGCTGATTTTCTGTTCTCTATTACACTGGAGAGAGGGCTCCTGGTGAATAGAATTGTCCGCACTTATCTGGCTAAGTCTACCTGACACAGAGCTTGGCATATGGTGGACACCCAGTGGAGGAAGAGTAGGAGCAAAAGAAGAAGGAAACCTTGAGACATGGAAGCAATCTAAATGTCCATCAGCAGATGAATGGGTAAAGAAGATGTGGTGCATATATATAATGCAATACTAGTCAGCCATAAAAAGCATGAAATATTGCCATCTGCAGCAACGTGGATGGACCTGGAGATTATCATACTAAGCGAAGTAGGTCAGAAAGAGAAAGACAAACGCCATAGGATATCATTTATATATGGAATGTAAAATACGACACAAATGAACTTATCTATGAGCCAGACTCAGACATAGAGAACAGATTTGTGGTTGTCAAAGGGAGGAGGCTGGGGGAAAGATGGAGTGGGAATTTGGGGTTAGCGGATGCAAACTATTATATGGAGACTGGATGAGTCTAGTGGTTAGGATCCGGCGCTCTCACTGCCGCGGCCCGGGTTCGTTTCCTGGTCAGGGAAGCCTTTCTTAGGGGCTTCCTTGGTGGCTCAGACGGTAAAGCGTCTGCCTGCAATGCGGGAGACCCGGGTTCGATTCCTGGGTCGGGAAGATCCCCTGAAGAAGGAAATGGCAATCCACTCCAGCACTCTTGCTTGGGAAATTCCATGGACGGAGGAGCCTGATAGGCTAGAATCCACGGGGTCGCAAAGAGTCGGACACGACTGAGCGACTTCACTTTCACTCTCACTGTAGAGCACAGGGAACCAGATTCAATATCCAGTGATCAGCCATTATGGGAAAGAATATGAAAAATAGTGTGTGTGTATATATATATACTTTGCTGCAGCAAAAATTAAATTACAACACTATAATTCAACTATATGCATACGTGCTCAGTCATATCTGACTCTTTGCAGTCCTACTGATTGTAGCCCACTAGCTCCTCTGTCCATGGGTTCTCCAGGCAAGAATACTGGAGTGGGTTGCCGTTTCCTACTCCAGGGATCGTCCCCACCCAGGGATTGAACCTGCGTCTCTTGCATTCTTAGGGGGATTCTTTACCACTACACCACCTGGGAAACCCTATACTTCAGTAATATATATAAGGAGCCAGGTTTTTGGTATGATTTCTAACATACAAGTTGATTTTATTATTATTAGCATTCTTCATCTCCTGATTGAAGACAAAGATCATGGGATTCGCAGTCAAACTAGTCAAATCCCTGCTTTGCCACTTGGCAACTGTATGAACTTGAACAAGTCACTTCCCTCTCGAAGTCTCAGTTTCCAGAGCTGTAAAGCGGGGCCAATCAAAACTATCTCACAACTAGAAATAACTCACTAATCAAGTTCCAAAATACAGCAAGTGCTCAACTGCGGTGAGCTGGAATCTCTGCGACTCGTGGTGCTGTGAAGTTTACAAGTCTAAAAGAGCCCAGCCATAAGTTCCTCATAACGAGCTCATAACTGAAGCCGGTGGATCAGGCCGCAGATGTGTCCAAAGCCTGAGGAATTTTTCATTAAGGAGCAACTGCTTTCACTTTCTGAAGATCGATATTAACCCAGGGATTTCTCCGCCCCCACCCCCACCCCCACACCACCGTTAGACTCTGCTCAGCATTCCCAGAGGGGAGCAGTACTTAGATAATTCATATTCAATCTTCTGCACTGCGCAAGAATTGCTTCCTTCTTATCAAAAGACGGAATAGCAGAAATGAGGGCAGGAACAGGAGGGGAAGGGAGTTTTGCTGGGTTTGAACTTGAGCCATGGCCTGCACTCAGGGAGGAAAGAGTAACCTGCTGGTTTTCACACCGGGTGGGGCTGGGGGTAGGGGTGCGCCCACCCTTGACCACAGCACAGCTCTGCTACTTCCGTTTAGTCACCCATCCACTTATTCATCTCCTAACACTCACTAACTGCCTTTCACCAGGCTTGCAGTTGGACACCAGGAACAGTGTTAAATGAGACCCAACCTTTACCCTAAGTAGCTCACCATCCAAAACAGGCATCCATGAACTGTTTCAATAAGAGGCCAGAGAGCAAACTGTTTAGACTTTGCAGGTCACACGGTATCAGTTGCAACTACTCATTCCATCCATTGTAGCATGAAAGTACCTAGAGACACCAAGGAAATTAATGAGTGGGACTATGTACCAATAACCCTTGACAAGCAGCCCGGGTATTCCCACCTCTGCTCTAGAGGCAGAGCAAGCAATAGGCAAATAAATACAAGTCCTTTAATTGTCCCAAGGCAAAAGCAGAGAGTAGCTTGGACTGGAGTTTGGGCATGAAACTAGGAGAGATGATTAAATATTTGAGGAACTTTAAGACTTACGGGAGAAAAGTCATCAAGGGTGACGCCTAGATTTCTGGCCTGGATGACTGGGTGCTGCCACTTACTGAAGCTGCCCCAAGGGGACAGTCATCCAATCAATGTCTTGCAATCTTTTTAAAAAAATTATCACCCCTCAACTGGAGACTTTTTAGACATTATCTTCTTAACCACTCCACCCCATAAATTCTAATACCACCAGAGTACTACATATATTTGTGCGCTGACGTATATCTTGCTTTATACATAAAAAGAGCAAGAGGCTTTCCCTTGCCCCTCAAGAACCAATTTTCATTCCCTTGGGAGCAAGTTTGTCCCTGATGAGAATGCATGGTCTGGATCTAGGAGGGGTGACTCCATCTCCTATCTGGCCAAGGCCTTCTAGGATAGAACAGAAGGCCTCCTGGGATGGCCAGAACATCCAGAGGAAACCATGGTGGACCCAGCAGGGCAATGCCACATCCCTGGACTTCTATACCTTCTGAACCTTCTGGGATTGCTTTGCCCCAGATTTTCACACAGCTTTTGACCCACTTCCCTGGTGGCTCAGACGGTAAAGCATCTGCCTACAATGTGGGAGACCCGGAAGAATGACTTCTTCATCTTCTGGAGAGACTTCTGGAGAAGGAAATGGCAACCCACTCCAGTACTCTTGCCTGGAAAATCTCATGGACGGAGGAGCCTGGTAGGCTACAGTCCATGGGGTCACAAAGAGTTGGACACAACTGACTAAACTTTCTTTCTTTCGACCTGCAGTCACAAGGTGATTAAAAAAAAAAAAAAGGATATTCACAATGGGTACCAGAACTCTACTTAGGAAAGGGATTCGAATTGGGTGTGGGAAAAATACCTAAGGGCTTCCCTGGTGGCTCAGCCAGTAAAGAATCTGCCTGCACTGCAGGAGATGCAGATTCAATCCCTGGGTCAGGAAGATCCCCTAGAGAAGGGAATAGCTACCCACTCCAGTATTCTTGCCTGGAGAATTCCCATGGACAGAGGAGCCTGGCAGGCGACAGTTCATGGGGTTGCACAGCATCAGACCTGACTTAGGGATTAAAGTCTCTTGGGACCACTACCGCCAAAAGACCTAAAGAAGTGCTTTGGATAGAATGGGACGCTTGGTGTTGGTATTAGTGGAGAGGGATATAGAAAGTATTTACTGAAAAGAATGGGGTGGAAAGAGGAGCTAGGGGGAACCCATCAGGATGGGATGGCCACCTGGAACACATTGACCCTTCCCCTCAACCTGCAAACATCAAAGAAATCAACAAGCATATCCAAGCTATCCCACATGAGGACATTTCTTGTGGGAAGAATTGAAGAGGCCAAGCTTTGCACCAGAGAGGAAGGCAAAGGAAGGTGAATGCATGAGGGAGCAGCAGGCAGACCCCAAGCAGGTGAGACCAGGAACAGAAAAGCTCTGGAGGTGTCTCGTTTCCAAGGCAACATACCTGGGAGCATGAAATGATCCCACTCAAATTTCCAGGCCCAGGAAGATGGCCAAGTATTGCTTTCTGTATCAGCTCCCATAAGCAGGCAAGCCACATAAGACAGCAAAAAGCTAAGCAATCAGGGAGTATTATCTCAGGAATAAAAGCTTCAAAGGGAAGACACCCTAGCATTGGTTCATTCAATCCTAACATTGTCACTAAGGCATCTTCCATTATTCCTCTGCTGTCTTTGTCATGTGGACCATGTCTCCCTTCCGGGGTTCCCAGGTACCACAGTTACACCCACACTCTAGAGGCAGAAGAAGTATGAGTGGCTGTTGTGCAAAAGTTTTTAAGAGTGAATAAAACTTCCCCTGACCTGAACCTCCAGTCCTGAACACATTTTTCAGAATGGATTTATCATAGATCCTTGTCCACAGTAGCCCAGACAAGAAGAATGGAGTTAACATGATCAGCCAAACCAGTGATTCTCAGAGTGCAGTCCCTAGATCGGCAACATCAGCATTAACTGGGAGCTGGTTAGAAATGCAAATTACCAACCCCAGTCCAGGCCAACTGAATCAGAAACTCTGGGGGTGGGACCCAGCAGTCTGTGATTTATCGAGCCCTCCCGCTGATTCAGATGCACCCTGAAGTTTAGGAATCAACCACCTGGTTTAAACTAATAAACAAGCATCCCTGTGGATTTCCCTGTCTTGTGGGTGGCTGCCTGAGCATGAGAGAGTCTAACTGGAGAGAGTCAGTTGGGTGGAGAGCCTGTGATCTCGCCACTTTGCAGGGCCAAGATGAGTGAATTCCTCATGGAACAAGTGGACCTGTGAAAGTACGTGGGCTTAAGCATCTTGCCAAAGACAAGATGGCACAAAATTTTGAAGGAAAGACCTTTGCCCCACATCTATAAAGATTAACAACTACACGTATACTGGTATTCTATAAAGAAAAATAAAATGCTTAAGATATGTTTGTATAATCTTGTTTTAAATGACCGATTACCTGTTTAAATTACCAAACACCTCTCTCTCAGTAACTGATAGAACAAGCAACAGCCAAAAAAACTATAATGATGTAGACTACCTAAACAACATGATTAGCAAAGCTGATCCAATTACATATATAGAACACTGCATCCACCCTTTAAAAAGTACATTTTAAGTGCATATGGATTTACAAAAACTAGCCATGTTGCTGGGTCATGAAGCAAATGCCCACAAATTCCAAAGGACTTGAAATTATACTGATATGTTCTCTGACTGTGTAGGGATTAATTTGGTTACCAATAATCAAAATATTTTTAACCATAAAACATTTGGAGTTTAAGCAACAGGTTTCTTAACAACCCATTGGTCAATGAAGAAATAAAACACAGAAATAATAAAACACCTTGAGCTAAACATTAAGGAAAATATTACATGGTCGTGGGCCACAGCTAAAACTGTGCCTAGAAGGAAATATATATATACACTTGAACTGCATACATTTAGAGATAAGAAACTGTGAAAATGAATAATCTAAGAATTCATCACAAGAAGTTACAAAAAGAGGATAAAATTAAGCTCACATGAAGTAGAATAAAGGAAATTACAGAGACTAGAACTTAAACAAGATGGAGACTTAAATGAAGCCTTACACGGAAACCATCTAGTGTGTAACAACCTATAAGGAATGAGTAACCGACTTTGTCTTTAGTTGGAACGCTACTAGTGTTTCCGCATTGGGCATAACACTGGCTCTGAAGCTGAGAGAAATACACTTTGTCATGTTAATGAAGAATCCATTGGTTTCTATTTTATTAATAAGCACGGAATTGTATAAATGCCTTTTCAACAATCATAGAGGTAATCTGGTGATTTTTCTCTTTACATTGTTAATCAGTTTCCTAATATGAAATCATCATTAATTTCCTGAAGTAATACTTGGCCCTCTAATGTGTGAGAGTTCAAGTCTTTTACTTTTCATACTGCACTATAGTCTCTCATACTTTATTTAGAATCTTGTACTGATATTCGCAAGTAACTTTGGTTTTTCAGTTTTCTTTTCATCTCAATCTTCATCAGGCTTTAACAATATTAATGGCACTATTTTAGAAAAATGTTTCTTTTTCTTTGTTCTGCTGCTGCTGCTAAGTCTCTTCAGTCTTGTCCGACTCTGTGCGACCCCACAGACGGCAGCCCACCAGGCTCCGCCGTCCCTGGGATTCTCCAGGCAAGAACACTGGAGTGGGTTGCCATTTCCTTCTCCAATGCATGAAAGTGAAAAGGGAAAGTGAAGTCGCTCAGTCGTGTCCGACTCCTAGCGACCGCATGGACTGCAGCCTACCAGGCTCCTCCGTCCATAGGATTTTCCAGGCAAAAGTACTGGAGTGGGTTGCCATTGCCTTCTCCTCCTTTGTTCTAGGTTAGTTTAAATATCATGGAATTATCAGTTATTTAGCACTTTGTTTTGAAGAATTACCGATTTACAGAAAAGTTATTTTTAAAAACGGGCAAATTTACCAAACCTCAGGGTCCCTAAATTTATATGTAATTTTTTCTGAGTCAGTTAAGAATAAGTTATAGATATATCCCTTTAACCCTAAAAACTTGCTGTGTATTTTCTGAACACAAGGACGTATTCTTATATAACTACAAGACAACTATCAAAATCAGTAAATTAACATTGATACAATACTATCATCATCTAATCTATAGACCTTTATTAAATTTTACCAGTTTTCCCAAAAATGTTTCTCCTAGTTTTCTCTAGTTGGCCCAATCTGACATCACATGGTATTTGTCATGTCTCTCCAGTCTCTTTTAATCTTTAGTCTCTGTCTTTAAAAATCTTTATATTTTCAAAGAGTATGGGTTATTTATGTGGTGTCATATCCCTCAACTTGAGTTTCCTGGTATTTCTTCATGACTAGATTCAAGTTATGATTATTTTGTCAGAAATAGCATGAAAAATGAGGTCATATCCTTCTTAGTGCATTCAGATCAGATCAGATCAGTCGCTCAATCGTGTCCAACTCTTTGCGACCCCATGAATCGCAGCATGCCAGGCCTCCCTGTCCATCACCAACTCCTGAAGTTCACTCAGACTCACGTCCATCGAGTCAGTGATGCCATCCAGCCATCTCATCCTCTGTCGTCCCTTTCTCCTCCTGCCTCCAATCCCTCCCAGCATCAGAGTCTTTTCCAATGAGTCAACTCTTCTCATGAGGTGGCCAAAGTACTGGAGTTTCAGCTTTAGCATCATTCCTTCCAAAGAAATCCCAGGGCTGATCTCCTTCAGAATGGACTGGTTGGATCTCCTTGCAGTCTAAGGGACTCTCAAGAGTCTTCTCCAACACCACTGTTCAAAAGCATCCATTCTTCGGTGCTCAGCCTTCTTCACAGTCCAACTCTCACATCCATACCTGACCACTGGAAAAACCATAGCCTTGACTAGACGAACCTTTGTTGGCAAAGTAATGTCTCTGCTTTTGAATACGCTATCTAGGTTGATCATAACTTTCCTTCCAAGGAGTAAGTGTCTTTCAATTTCACGGCTGCAATCACCATCTGTAGTGATTTTGGAGCCCAGAAAAATAAAGTCTGCCACTGTTTCCACTGTTTCCCCATCTATTTCCCATGAAGTGATGGGACCGGATGCCATGATCTTCGTTTTCTGAATGTTGAGCTTTAAGCCAACTTTTTCACTCTCCACCTTCACTTTCATCAAGAGGCTTTTGAGTTCCTCTTCACTTTCTGCCATAAGGGTGGTGTCATCTGCATATCTGAGGTTATTGATATTTCTCGCTGCAATCTTGATTCCAGCTTGTGCTTCCTCCAGTCAAGCATTTCTCATGATGTACTCTGCATGTAAGTTAAATAAACAGGGTGACAATATACAGCCTTGACGGACTCCTTTTCCTATTTGGAACCAGTCTGTTGTTCCATGTCCAGTTCTAACTGTTGCTTCCTGACCTGCATACAAATTTCTCAAGAGGCAGATCAGGTGGTCTGGTATTCCCATTTCTTGAAGAATTTTCCACAGTTTATTGTGATCCACACAGTCAAAGGCTTTGGCATAGTCAATAAAGCAGAAATAGATGTTTTTCTGGAACTCTCTTGCTTTTTCCATGATCCAG
This sequence comes from Bos taurus, assembly GCF_002263795.3. Taxonomy (NCBI): domain Eukaryota; kingdom Metazoa; phylum Chordata; class Mammalia; order Artiodactyla; family Bovidae; genus Bos; species Bos taurus. The sequence goes on along the minus strand of NC_037337.1, from coordinate 5,750,325 downwards.
CAGATGTTGGCAATTTGATCTCTGGTTCCTCTGCCTTTTCTAAAACCAGCTTCAACATCAGGAAGTTCACGGTTCACGCACTGCTGAAGCCTGGCCGGGAGAATTTTGATCATTACTTTACTAGCGTGTGAGATGAGTGCAATTGTGTGGTAGTTTGAGCATTCTTTGGCATTGCCTTTCTTTGGGATTGGAATGAAAACTGACCTTTTCCAGTCCTGTGGCCACTGCTGAGTTTTCCAAATTTGCTGGCATATTGAGTGCAGCACTTTCACAGCATCATCTTTCAGGATTTCAAATAGCTCAACTGGAATTCCATCACCTCCACTAGCTTTGTTCATAGTGATGCTTTCTAAGGCCCACTTGACTTCACATTCCAGGATGTCTGGCTCTAGGTCAGTGATCACACCATTGTGATTATCTGGGTCGTGAAGATCTTTTTTGTACAGTTCTTCTGTGTATTCTTGCCATCTCTTCTTAATATCTTCTGCTTCTGTTAGGTCCATACCATTTCTGGCCTTTATCGAGATCATCTTTGCATGAAATGTTCCTTTGGTATCTCTGATTTTCTTGAAGAGATCCCTAGTCTTTCCCATTCTGTGGTTTTCCTCTATTTCTTTGCATTGATCGCTGAAGAAGGCTTTCTTATCTCTTCTTGCTATTCTTTGGAACTCTGCATTCAGATGTTTATATTTTTCCTTTTCTCCTTTGCTTTTCGCTTCTCTTCTTTTCACAGCTATTTGTAAGGCCTCCTCAGACAGCCATTTTGCTTTTTTGCATTTCTTTTCTATGAGAATGGTCTTGATCCCTGTCTCCTGTACAATGTCACAAACCTCATTCCATAGTTCATCAGGCACTCTATCTATCAGATCTAGGCCCTTAAATCTATTTCTTACTTCCACTGTATAATCATAAGGGATTTGATTTAGGTCATACCTGAATGGTCTAGTGGTTTTCCCTACTTTCTTCAATTTCAGTCTGAATTTGGCAATAAGGAGTTCATGGTCTGAGCCACAGTCAGCTCCTGGTCTTGTTTTTGCTGACGGTATAGAGCTTCTCCATCTTTGGCTGCAAAGAATATAATCAATCTGATTTCGGTGTTGACCATCTGGTGATGTCCATGTATAGAGTCTTCTCTTGTGTTGTTCGAAGAGGGTGTTTGGTATGACCAGTGCATTTTCTTGGCAAAACTCTATTAGTCTTTGCCCTGCTTCATTCCGTATTCCAAGGCCAAATTTGCCTGTTACTCCAGGTGTTTCTTGACTTCCTACTTTTGCATTCCAGTCCCCTATAATGAAAAGGACATCTTTTTTGGGTGTTAGTTCTAAAAGGTCTTGTAGGTCTTCATAGAACTGTTCAACTTCAGATTCTTCAACGTTACTGGTTGGGGCATAGACTTGGATTACTGTGATATTGAATGGTTTGCCTTGGAAATGAACAGAGATCATTCTGTCGTTTTTGAGATTGCATCCAAGTACTGCATTTCGGACTCTTTTGTTGACCATGATGGCTACTCCATTTCTTCTAAGGGATTCCTGCCCGCAGTAGTAGATATAATGGTCATCTGAGTTAAATTCACCCATTCCAGTCCATTTGAGTTCACTGATTCCTAGAATGTTGACATTCACTCTTGCCATCTCCTGTTTGACCACTTCCAATTTGCCTTGATTCATGGACCTGACATTCCAGGTTCCTATGCAATATTGCTCTTTACAGCATCGGACCTTGCTTCTATCACCAGTCACATCCACAGCTGGGTATTCTTTTTGCTTTGTCTCCATCCCTTCATTCTTTCTGGAGTTATTTCTCCACTGATCTCCAGTAGCATATTGGGCACGTACTGACCTGGGGAGTTTCTCTTTCAGAGTCCTATCATTTTGCCTTTTCATACTATTCATGGGGTTCTCAAGGCAAGAATACTGAAGTGGTTTGCCATTCCCTTCTCCAGTGGACCACATTCTGTCAAATCTCTACACCATGACCCGCCCATCTTGGGTTGCCCCACGGGCATGGCTTAGTTTCATTGAGTTAGACAAGGCTGTGATCCTAGTGTGGTTAGATTGACTAGTTTTCTGTGTGTTTGCCCTCTGATGCCCTCTTGCAACACTTACCGTCTTACTTGGGTTTCTCTTACCTTGGGTGTGGGGTATTCTCTTCATGGCTGCTCCAGCAAGGCACAGCCATTGCTCCTTACCTTGGACGAGGGGTATCTCCTCACTGCCGCCCTTACACATATGTTTGTCCTGCTACAAATGATGTTCGCTTTGATCATTTGCATAGTGTGTAGCTGCCAGATTCTCTGCTGTAAGGAATAGCTGTGTTTTAATAGTTTGGTTAAAATTCCCCTAGAAACTATATAGCATTTTTTTCTTCATGGAGGAGATGATAGCTCTTTCAAGACTTTCTTTATAATTGATATGTTTAAACTTTAATCTCCTCTATGATCAGGCTTGATAAATTATATTTTCCTAGAAAATTGTTTTGCTTATTTCATCTAGATTTTAAAGGTTATTTTCAGGGAGTTGTAGGAAGTCATCTCATTTTTTAGATTTCCATTTGACAGTGGATAGATGGCTAGTGTTTATATATATATAAATGTATGTATATTTATGTATATAATAATATCATTATATAATAGTATATATTATAATATTGTACTGTATAATATTATAATATTGTACATTATAATATATATTATATATAATAATATAATATTAATATTAATATACTATATAATATATAAATGTATTTATAATTATAACTATATAATAATATGTAGTTTATATATACTATATTATATATAATTATATTATATATTTTTATATTATATTATTATATATTTTATTATTTATTATATTATTATGTATTATATATTAGGAGAAGGCAGTGGCAACCCACTCCAGTGCTCTTGCCTGGAAAATCCCATGGACAGAGGAGCCTTGTGGGCTGCAATCCATGGGGTCGCAGAGAGTCGGACACGACTGAGCGACTTCACTTTCACTTTTCACTTTTCACTTTCCTGCATTGGAGGAGGAAATGGCAACCCACTCCAGTGTTCTTGCCTGGAGAATCCCAGGGATGGGGGAGCCTGGTGGGCTGCCGTCTATGGGGTCACACAGAGTCGGACACGACTGAAGTGACTTAGCAGCAGCAGCAGCATTGTATATTATTATAATATAGCATAATATAATATTATATATAACATACACACACACATATATAAATAACATATATACATATATACATACACAAATTTGTTGTCTTACGATTCTTGAGATCAGAAGTCTAAAATGGGTCCCACTGGACTAAAACCAAAGTGCTAACCTGGCTGCATTTCTTCTGGGAGTCTCAGGAGAGAATTGTTTCCTTGTTTCTTCCAGGTTCCAAAGGTGGCCTGCACTCCTGAATTATATATATATATAATTTATTATATTATATATTATATATAATTTATTATATATAATATATATAATATGTTTATATATAATATATAATTATAGTTCTAATTATAATTATAACTATATATAATAATATACAATATACATATAAATACATAATATATGTTATAAATATTTGTTTATATATGTATGCATATTTATATGTGTGTATATTATATATATATGTATGCATATTTTTATATATGTATATTTTATATATATATATGTATGTATTTCCAAGAATTTGCTTTTGGTTTCATTTGTTTAATTAATTTTTTTTTTTTTTTTGGATAATAGTGGCTCTACAATGTTGTTAGTTTCTACTGCACAACAGAATGAGTCAGCCATACATACACACATACATATCCCCTCTCCCCTCCGGACCTCCTTTCCACTCAGGCCACCACAGCACATTAAGGAGAGTTCATGCGCCATACACTATGTTCTCATCAGTTACCTGTTTTGCACACAGTATCCGTAGTGTATTCATATCTATCTCTGCCTCCCAGTTCCTCCCCTTAGCCCTTCCCCTTGCTTGCTTGCTTGCTTGCATGCTTGCTTAGTCGCTCAGTCATGTCCTACTCTTTGAGACCAAGGAGCGCAGGCCACCTCTGGAACCTGGAAGAAGCAAGGAAAGAATTCTCTCCTGGAACTCCCAGGAGAAATGCAGCCAGGTCAGCACCTTGCTTTTAGTCCAGTGGGACCCATTTTAGACTTCTGATCTTGACAATTATAAGACAATAAATTTGTGTTGTTTGGGGCTACCAAATTTGTGATAATTCTGTTACAGTGGCAATGAGAAACTAATGTGCACCCCTTGGTTTATGGCGCCTTCCCCGTATTCTAAACCAAACTGGTAGACTGAGTCCCCTTCAGATTGTACCACTTCTCATTATAGTCGTTTCCCTCTCCCTCTTTAAAGAACACCTGTGACTGTATCAGACACACCCAGATAATTCAGATTACTTAAAATAATCTTAAAGTTAACTGATCTGCAACCTTAATTCCATCCACAACCCTCGCCAAGTAATATAACTTAATCACAGGTTCCAGGGACTAAGATGCAAACATCTCTGGGGGCCTGGAGGAGGAGCAGTGTTCTTCCTACCACAGTGAGTTTAGCTCTTTTACATTTGACCATATGACTAATACTCTGGTTCAAGTTCTACCATATTATTGTGCTTTCTTTGCTTTGTAACCAGTTTTGTTTCATTTAGTTCTTTTGATATTTAGAAGGGTCTGTACTTTATTCTAGTGACTCCTTTTAAATTTTTAATTGTACGTGATACTCTTAGCCATGAATTTTTTATTTATCTATTAGCTCCCTATCATCAAGTTTTCATCAATAACACCCTTTTTCGTATTTGTACTCGTTTTTATTTTATTTAATTAATTAATTTATTTATGGCTGTGCTGGGTCTTCACTGCAGTGCGGGGTTTCTCCTGGTGGCAGCTTCTTTTGTTGTGGAGCACAGGTTCCAGAGTACAGGTTTCGGTAGCTGCAGTTCATGGGTTCGATAGCTGCAGTTCCCAGGCTCTACAGCATAAGCTCAATAGATGTGGCACATGGGCTTAGTTGCTCCAAAGTATGTGGGATCTTCCTGGACCAGGGATCGAACTCATGTCTCCTGCATTGGCAGGAGCCTTAGTGTCCTTATAGGAAAAGATGCTTGCTCCTCAGAAGAAAAGCGATGACAAACCTAGACAGCATATTAAAAAGTAGAGGCATCACTTTGCCAACAAAGGTTTTTCCAGGGGTCGTGTACAGAGGTAAGAGGTGGACCAAAAAGAAGGTTGAGCACTGAAGAATCCATGGTTTTGAACTGTGGTGCTGGAGAAGATTCTTGAGAGTCCCTGGCAATGCAAGGAGACCAAACCAGTCAATCCTAAAGGAAACCAGTCCTGAATATTCATTGGAAGGACTAATGCTGAAGCTCCAGTACTTTGGTCACTTGATATGAAGAGCCGGCTCACTGAAAAAGATCCTGATTCTGGGAAAGACTGAGGGCAGGAAGAGAAGGAGGCAACAGAGGATGAGATGGTTGGATGGCATCACCATCCGACTCAATGGACATGAGTTTGAGCAAACTCCAGGGAATACTGAAGGACAGGGAAGCCCGACGTGCGGCAGTCCAGAGGTCACAGAGAGTCAGACACAAATAGCAACTAAACAAGTTCTCTTTAGCTAATTTTTATATCTACATTTCACTTTGTTTACTCTTCTCATTTCTATTTTCTATGTCCTTTCTTGTATTTTTGTAGTATTTATTAGCCCTATGCTCTTTCAAATTTTGTCCTTAAGAATGGTTTGACCTTTCTGAAACTGACTGATACTTTCAGCCCCCTCATTTCTCTAAATCTAACCAAGTTTGGGGAATATCTGCCTCTCAGGTTATCCTATGTCCTCATCCTCATTTTCAATCAAAGGATAGAGATTTTTCTCCTCTAGAATAGTTCTCTCAGAATCAAGTTTTGTTTTTGTCTTTTTTTTTTTTTTTGGTCAAATACTTTACTGAGTTCTAGTCTCCGCTTTTGGTGACTTCCTCTCTCACAGCTATTGCGTACTGTTGACAGCTCCTACATAATATTTTTCAGTCTGTCTCCTATTTTCAGTGAAAAAAGAGTTGGAATTTTGTTTTCTATCCTCCTTGTTGCTTTGGATGGTGCCCAGGAGGAGATGGAAAGAATATCAAGTTGGCAAATTTATTTTCAAATGGAAGTCTCTGCCTTGTTTCTAGAATAAGAAAGTAGCATGGAGTCTTGGAAAGAACATGAACTTTGCAACCAGATAGATCTGGATCAAATCCTGGCTCTGTTGTTAATTTTGTTTCTGAATTTGAAAAACTTACATCAACCTCCCTGAGTTTAGTTTGTTTTCTTATTTATAGAGACAACCTAGCAACACCTCAGAGAGTTATTTGGATAATAAACATCTTAAGAGAACCAAGACTCAAAGTTAAAAGACAGTAGTGCAAATAGTAGACACTACAAAAAGTGAGAAATGTCTTTCGTGTATTTTGCGGGGCTGGTGGGGGTATTGTTAGTGGTTGTCAAAAGAACGATATAGAAAAGCACTTTTAAAAGCACCTCTTAGGTGCTGAGATGAGGCAATAAAGATATGGAGATATGCCTCCCATTCTCTGAAACTGGTATATCTGCCGTGAGAGCTGCTGATTCTTTCAGAAGCTCAGAAAACAGTTTCTTTCCTAGCACCCTGTCCCCTTTCTCAATACTTAGATTTCCTTACCCTGTCACCACAAAGCACGTGCCTTGGTTCTGAGGATGGAGCAGGTGACTCAAGCCAAAGCAGTTAGCACAACCTCACTGCCTGAACACCATCCAGTGGTTCACTGACAGATATGAGGTTCATTCAGGGCCAAGAAGTGTAGTCATTTCAGGAAAGCAAAGTTTCCACCATCTAAGAGAGTTTCTAGAAGCAACCCTGTTCCTCTCCCTGAATATTGTCATCATGTTCCAGAAGGTTTTGACAAACAAGATATACCAGCAAAGAAGATGGCCTTAGGATATGGCTGGTATGACATAGATAAAAGACCCTGGATCTTTGATACATCATTGAGTACTTCAATCAAATCAACACTGAAGCTCACTCCCCCTTGTTGCTGTCTAGTAATATAAGCAATTAACCGTTTTTAAAAAGTTAACGGACATTTAGGTTACTTCTGTGTCCTGGCTGTTGTAAATAGTGCTGCTATGAACATTGGCAGGAGGGTAGAATTGGGAGATTGGGATTGACACATACACATATTGATACTCTGGGTGAAATAACTAGTGAGAAACTACTGCATAGCACAGGAAACCCGACTTAATGCACTGTGGGGACCTGATGGGAAAGAAGTCCAAAAGGGAGGATGCATTTTGCTCAATGGCACCCCACTCCAGTACTCTTGCCTGGAAAATCCCATGGACGGAGGAGCCTGGAAGGCTGCAGTCCATGGGGTCACTAAGAGTCGGACACGACTGAGCAACTTCACTTTCACTTTTCACTTTCATGCATTGGAGAAGGAAATGGCAACCCACTCCCGTGTTCTTGCCTGGAGAATCCCAAGGACAGCAGAGCCTGGTGGGCTGCCGTCTACGGGGTCGCACAGAGTCGGACATGACTGAAGCGACACAGCAGCAGCAGCAGAAGAAAGTTACAAAACATTGCAAAGTAACTACACTTTAACTTAAAAAAAATTTAATTTAGAAAGAAAAAATACTAGCTAAGCCCACTTGGGTTAGGTTTTCAGTTACTTGCAACTGAAGACCCCCTACCACACTCTCAGATGTCAAAGGTCCCCAGCAGTTGCCATCACCATCGTCAGCATAAACTCTCAGATGAAACTGTCCTCTGTCATGTGTCTCTGGTGGTTTCTGGAATCAAAAGACTATCAGTGTCCCTTTTATGAGTCTTCTTTTCCATAAACCATGCTATGGTTTGTGTTCAACAAAGATTTAATAATAATAAAAGCTATCATCTTTTAAGTTCTTACTGCACACCAGGCCTTTTGCCATCCTCAAAACAACCCTATTGGTAAGCACCACTGCCTCTACCATATGGAGGGTGAAACTAAGACTTAACCATCTTATCTACTTGACCTGCATTACAGATCAATAAAACGGAGAGTCCAAGAGTCCAGGGCAGAGCTCCCTGACCCAGAGTCAAATTTTTAAACATTTAAACTGCCTGTTAAAAGGAAAACAAAACAAAAAATTTATTGGGCACCATCTATATGCCAGTTACAAGAGGTACAGAGGATTAGTTTTCGCTCATGAGTCGCACATGGTCTATAGTAGGCTACATAAATGTGTGCATAGCGGGGCAGGCAGACGTGGGAGCTAAAGAGTCAAGTCAAGGCCAGCTCAGGAAAAGTCTGTCCATTGTGCAAAGCAGCCTAGTCTCCACTCTGCTAGTAAAAGGATTTCATCAGGGGAACAATGTGATCAGATAGGGGTGTGCAAACCATGGATGGGACAGTGATGGGAAGATGATTAACCGAAAGGAGACTGGAGTCAAGCAGACTAGGAGGAAGGTGTGAGGCCTCCTGGTGAGGAGCAGTCACAGGACTGTCCCTTGAAGGGGGGCAAGAGGAGGGTAAGGTGCTCTTCCTAGATCCCCCTGTGAGCCCCGCATGCTGCACAGGATGCACAGCCCACGTAAACAGTAGGTGTTGGCAGCCCATCCAAGTTAGAAAAGTGCCCCACCACACGGGGGTCATGTTCCTCTGACCGAGAGGGACAGCCACGCTCTAGGGGGCATGCTGAGCTACCCAGCAGGCACTTAGAGTGATTGGACAGCAGAGAATCTGGCCAGAGTCAGCTGAGAACAGGGCACGGCCTCCAGAAGGGAAAAACGTTTTATGCTGCTTTCAACTGTTGTAAAGACTAAATTAATTCTGTGATTCATCCCATTCTTACCATGGAAATTCATCATTAAACATGCTAAAGTACACACACACATGTAAACACACACATACAAGAGATATAAAGAATGCTTACTGAGAAATCACTGGTTTGAATCATTTCTTCCTTTTTCATGTCCTATCCTTTGTGGCATCACTTCTGAGCCACGGGTCATAATCAATTATAATTGCTAACACTGTTGAGCGGTTACCATGTACCAGATACTATGCCAAACATTTTATGTACATTAATCTTCTTGAATTCTAAAAAGAAAATCCTGTTATGTGAGTATTACGACCCCACTTTTAAAGATGAGATAACCAAGGATTAGTAACAAAGCGCATGAGAAGAGACTTACACCAGCTCTGCTTGCCTTCTGGACACCATGCCTTCCACAAATGAGTGTTCTCCCGTACATTTATCTAGTCTTTCAGATTTACAGTAACATAATTACTAACATTATCTTACTTGATCATGACAGCAACTCTCCACAAAACCATTTCCATTTTTGGCTGAGGCTTGTAGAGGAACCTAGGGTCACACGACAAGGAGTGGAAGCAAGATTTGCACCCAGCCTCCCAAGACAATAGTCCTAACTATTGAAACATACTGCATATATTAACATACATTTCCTATTTTCTGATTCTCATTGACTGAGCAATCTTCTCATGCGGTTTAGTCTCTCAGTCGTGTCCGACTCTTGTGACCCCATGGACTGTAGCCTGCTAGGCTTCTCTGTCCAGGGGATTCTCCAGGCAAGAATACTGGAGTGGGTTGCCATTCCCTTCTCCAGGCGATCGTCCCAACCCAGGGATCGAACCCAGGTCTTCTGCACTGCAGGCAGCCTCCTTACCAACTGAGCCAGCAGGGAGACTGTGTGTAGGTCACATCGATCTTCTCATGATAACATATCAGCTTAAATTATAGTAGAAAAGAATATAAAGTTGATCACCACCCTGTGTATCTCTCCCATACACACACAGAAAATAACAATAATAACAATAGTCATAATAATCATAACGGTGAACATTGCCCGAGGCATGCTTTTAAAAGAGCAATTTTCTTATTACTTTGTTCTAAAGTGCCTGAGCACCAAAATTGCAAAGCAGTTCACAAAACTGTCTCCAAATGCATTTGAAAAGAGATGTGTTTCTTTTCCTTAACAAGGCCTGGGCTGAGGTAAGGAATATTGATTTTATTCTTAAGGATCCTGACATCTATGTCTTTCACATTTTAAGAATCAGACTAAAAGCATAAAAAGAAAAGAGACTTTGCATGCCCGGCCAAGACCGAACTCACTAGCTGTCTTCCTCGTCTCCTGTCAGCTCTGGCCACAGGGGACAGGCCACCGTCACCATCTCAGAGCAACTAATGAACCAAGAGGGAAGGAATTACCCCTTTACGGAAGACCCACCACCCAAGGGCTCTGCTCAGCACTCTACACGTTCAGAAGGATGCAGAGCAAAGGGCTAAACGTACATGCCCTAGAACCAGCCTGGCTGGATTTGAAGTCCAGATCTGCCTTATTAGCTGAAGGTCTTGTTCAAATCTCTCAGCCTCTCTGCCTCAGTCTCTCCTCTTTAACATGAGAGCTGTAATAGCACCTACCTCATTGGATTGCTGTGAGTTGGTATATGTTGATGACTAAAAACAGTTCCTGTAGTAACTGTAGGTTACTGGCTATAGTAACCTGTAGGTTACTGTAAGAGGTCTTTTTATAAGTATCAACCAGGAATATTAGTGTGGTCTTATTTAATCCTCACACCCATCCTGTGAGATTGAAGCTCTCACCCTCTTCTCGAAGATGAAGAAATGGCAACTCAGAGTGGCTGGGAACGTGCAGGAAAAGGTGAATTTAGCCCAGCCACATTCTCTTCCAGCTGGCGGGTTCTGTGCCCACATTTGTCTTCAAGACTCACAGTGTAGTTGAATAATGTCCCACATTAGAAACTCAGACATGCCCATTAACATAGGACAGTATCGACAGCCTACTGACAACCAGACACACGACAGCCCAGTCATGATCCATTATGCGACCAACACTGAGTCTCAGAAATTCCAGTTATACTGCTCCATCCATCATTCTAGCCAGTCACTCATTCGTTATTCACTCACCCACCCCCCCACCCACCCACTTACCCACACATCCACCCACCCACCCCTATAGCCATTTATTCACCCATTCACTCACCCACTGGCAAATATTTACAGAGATCATTCTCTCTGCCTCTTCCTGGAGAAGCTGCCAAAACCTTCAGAATAGTACCACATTAAATTGCAGACTGAATGCAGTACCAGGTGCTAGAGGGACATAAAAGGGTTATCTGGCAGATCTTAACACAAATATACATTCTTTATCTTTGGTATCCAAAAATACATTTTCTATTTACTGTCTATGCTTACCCCAACCCCTCAACGAGACATTTTGCAATCCACACACAAGGCAAATTGACTAGTTATTTGTATAGCTGATACATCCAACCCCTCTAGCTTGAGATATATATTTCAAGTGAAACACCCCTAACCTTCTTTTCTACCTATCAGGGAATGTCTTTCTTCTCTCCCAGGGTGATCCTTGGACCTGCACGGTGTTGATTCAATCTCAGGAGGCAGGTCTGTTTAAACAGCATCAAGAGGTCAGAACTAGTCCAGGTTCGATGCACGATACTGGATGATTGGGGCTAGTGCACTGGACGACCCAGAGGGATGGTATGGGGAGGGAGGAGGGAGGAGGGTTCAGGATGGGGAATACATGTATATCTGTGGCGGATTCATTTTGATATTTGGCAAAACTAATACAATTATGTAAAGTTTAAAAATAAAATTAAATTAAAAATTAAAAAAAAAAAAAGGTCAGAACATAAATATCCCTGTTTGGCTCAACAGCTGGCCAAGGTGACTTGGGCTCTCTAGCTCTTGTGACTGATGGGCCCCACTAATGTATCTCTGAGGGTTCATAACATCAAAGCCATCTCTACCTGGGAAGCGCATTCCCGCTGCTGGTACTGTACTATTTTTCCAGATGTTGAATAAGGAGGTCAAGGGGCTTTGGGGGATAAAAAAAAATCCCCCATTCACAAGCGTTTCATTCAGCTATGGCTGCTGCATCAAATCTCTGCCTTCCAGAGTGAAGCTCCTTGACAACTCCATTCTCTCAATACACATCACACGTGTGCATGCTTCTTTGAATTATCCATGATCCAGGGAGTCTCTGTTAGAAGGAATTCAGCTCTGCCTAGAATTAGTCCTCCCCTAAATTCTTGGAAGGTTTATACAAAGAGATAGGTGAGTCAGAGCAGAGACCTCAATGGTGCCTCACAAGGCCAAGAGTTGGGGTCAGGGTTAGGATTCTGGTTCCTACCACTAGAACCCTGGCCTGGCCTCTGCACACACTCCTGCCTAGTTGAGAGGAAGCCCCTCCTGCCCCCAGTTCCAGGACCCACCCACTTCCTGCCCCCAAATGATCTGCAGTCAGAATGTCCATTCTCATACCGCATGTCTTCTTGCTGCTGCTGCTGCCGCTAAGTCGCTTCAGTCGTGTCCAACTCCGTGCAACCCCAGAGACAGCAGCCCACCAGGCTTCCCCATCCCTGGGATTCTCCAGGCAAGAACACTGGAGTGGGTTGCCATTTCTTTCTCCAATGCGTGAAAGTGAAGTCGCTCAGTCATTCCCGACTCTTAGCGACCCCATGGACGGCAGCCTACCAGGCTCCTCTGTCCATGGATTTTTCAGGCAACAGTACTGGAGTGGGGTGCCATTGCCTTCTCTGGCATGTCTTCTTAAAGACTGATAATAGCACATTTCCCTCCATCTGGGATACCCAGTCATCACCCTACATTCCTTTCTAAATTTCCACCACTTTATTTTCTGGGCTCCTTCTCTTCTTTCCTAGGAAGCATCATTATGCAGTAGGCCAGGGCGGGTCAGGGAAGAGGGGATTCTACCAGCTGTGGAGACATTTCACAGACTTGTTCTGTGTATTCAATGAGAACATGGACGCAAAAGTGCCTAATTGAGAAGCACCGATCAACCTGAGCTCTCTTCCCCTTTCCTCAAACTACTTAATTTTCTTTGAAACTAAAACTTATCTTCTAATTGCCCTTGACTTCAAATGTCACATTCTTTAGCCCATACCCTATTACTAATCCATTCTTGCCTAGTTCCTCCTACATTTCTTTTGTTCATGTTAAAGATGACTTTTCTTTTCACCTAAGTCTTGCTACCTCCTACACTGATTACTTCAGCTAGATTGAAAACGAGGTCTAGCTCCTCCTCCATAAAACACTAATTAATCAATCATCCTAGAACCAGAGCAACTTAGTGCCTTGATATTTGGTAGAAAGAGCAGTAATGTTGCTGTCAGACTGAGACATAAGGTTTAAGAGCAGAAAGAGCCAAGTGATTTTACTCTTGTAAGCTTCAATTTGCTCATCTCTGATACCTTAACTCATAAGCTTATTGAGACATTTGCAAATAACCTAAGAGGAATCTCCAAGGGGCAACAGAACAGGAACTTACTGCACTTAAGCAGACACACCTGGTTCTGGTCTTCGCCACTGAGCCAGTTTTTCTGTATAGAGTGTACAGATTACTCCATCAGACAAGAGCAGAATTCACATTTGCAAGCTCACATGGAACATTCACCAATCTAGGCTACATTCTGAGCCATAGCACACAACTTTTTTAAATGTTAAAGCATAAAAACATACAAAATCGGTTCTCAGACCACAACGGAATTAAACTAGAAATCAATCACAGAAAGAGAACTTCCAAATATTTGTATTTAAATAGCACATTTCTAAATAATGCAATGGTCAAGGATGAAAGGCACAGTTGAAAATATTTTGAGCTAAATGAAAATATAATTATCAAAATATATGAGAGGCCTTTTCACTGCAGATGGTGATTTCAGCCATGAAATTAAAAGGCACTTGCTCCTTGGAAGAAAAGCTATGACAAACTTAGACAGTGTATAAAAAAGCAGAGACGTTATTATGCCAACAGAAGTCCATCTAGTCAAAGCTATGGTTTTTCCAGTAGTCACGTATAGGTGTGAGAGTTGGACCATAAAGAAGGCTGAGTGCCAAAGAACTGATGTTTTTAAACTGTGGTGTTGGAGAAGACTCTTGAGAGTCCCCTGGAATAAACCAGTCAATCCTAAAGGAAATCAATGCTGAATATTCATTGGAAAGACTGATGTTGAAGCTCCAATACTTTGGCCACCTGATGCAAAGAGCTGACATGTTAGAAAAGACCTTGATGCTGGGAAAGATTGAGGGCAGGAGGAGAAGGGGACGACAGAGGACAAGATGGTTGGATGGCATCACTGACTCAATGGACATGAGTTTGAACATCTCCGGGAGATGGTGAAGGACAAGGAAGCCTAGTGTACAGCAGTCCATAATGTTGCAAAGATTCAGACACAACTGAGTGACTGATCAACAACAAGTGAAGGAAAACTTGAGACCAATATCTCTCATGAACATAAGAATGAAAATGCTCAACAAGTATCAGCAAATCAAATCCAATAATTTACACAAAAATAAGTTTACACTCTGGCCATGTGGGATTTATTCCATGATGTATGTGCTTAGTCACTCAGTCGTGTCTGACTCTTTGTGACCCCCATGGTCTGTAGCCTGCCAGGCTCCTCTGTCCACAGGGATTCTCCAGGCAAGAATACTGGAATGGGATGCCATGCCTTCTTCTAGGGGATCTTCCTAACTCAGGGATCAAACCCATGTCTCCTGCATTGCAGGTGGATTCTTTACTGTCTGAGCCACCAGGGAAGCCCTAGTTCAATACTAAAAAATCAGTGTAATCCCCCACATTAACAGGCTAAAGAAGAAAAATCACATCAGTTAACACAATAAAAAACATTTAATAAAATCTAGATGCCATTCATGGCTTTAAAGCTTGAAAGTGAATGACTTTTATATTGTATACTTTTATATTGTGTATATACATATATATAAAATATTGTATATTAATGCACACATATATGGAATTTAGAAAGATGGTACTGACAATCCTACATGCAGGGCAGCAGAGGAGACACAGATGTAAAAACAGACTTTTGGACTCAGTGGAAGGAGGCAAGGGTGGGATGATTTGAGGGAACAGCATTGAAACGTATATTACCATATGTAAAATAGATGACCAGGGCAAGTTCAATGCATGAAGCAGGGCACCCAGAGTCAGTGCTCTGGGACAACCCACAGGGATCGGGTAGGGAGGGAGGCGGGAGGGAGGTTCAGGATGGGGGGGGACACGTGTATACCTGTGGTCAATTCATGTTGATGTATAGCAAAAACCATCACAATATTGTAAAGTAATTATGCTACAATTAAAATAAATTAAATTAACACTTTCTAACACCATACACAAAAATAAACTAAAAATGGATTAAAGATCTAAACGTAAGACCAGAAACTATAAAACTCCTAGAGGAAAACATAGGCAAAACACTCTCTGACATACATCACAGCAGGATCCTCTATGACCCACCTCCCAGAATATTGGAAATAAAAGCAAAAATAAACAAATGGGACCTAATTAACCTTAAAAGCTTCTGCACATCAAAGGAAACTATTAGCAAGGTGAAAAGACAGCCTTCAGAATGGGAGAAAATAATAGCAAACGAAGCAACTGACAAACAACTAATCTCAAAAATATACAAGCAACTTCTATAGCTCAACTCCAGAAAAATAAATGACCCAATCAAAAAATGAGCCAAAGAACTAAATAGACATTTCTCCAAAGAAGACATGCAGATGGCTAACAAACACATGAAAAGATGCTCAACATCACTCATTATCAGAGAAATGCAAATCAAAACCACTACGAGGTACCATTTCACAACAGTCAGAATGGCTTCGATTCAAAAGTCTACAAATAATAAATGCTGGAGAGGGTGTGGAGAAAAGGGAACCCTCTTACACTGTTGGTGGGAATGCAAACTAGTACAGCCACTATGGAGAACAGTGTGGAGATTCCTTAAAAAACTGGAAATAGAACTGCCTTATGATCCAGCAATCCCACTGCTGGGCATACACACTGAGGAAACCAGAAGGGAAAGAGACACATGTACCTCACAGCATCACTGTTCATCATCGCACTGTTATATCATCGCACCCCATATCATTGCAGCACTGTTTATAATAGCCAGGACATGGAAGCAACCTAGATGTCCATCAGCAGATGAATGGATAAGAAAGCTGTGGTACATATACACAATGGAGTATTACTCAGCCATTAAAAAGAAAACATTTGAATCAGTTCTAATGAGGTGGATGAAACTGGAGCCTATTATACAAAGTGAAGTAAGCCAGAAGGAAAAACACCAATACAGTATAATAACGCATGTATATGGAATTTAGAAAGATGGTAACAATAACCCTGTGTACGAGACAGCAAAAGAGACACTGATGTATAGAACAGTCTTATGGACTCTATGGGACAGGGAGAGGGTGGGAAGATTTGGGAGAATGGCATTGAAACATGTAAAATATCATGGATGAAACGAGATGCCAGTCCAGGTTCGATGCACGATACTGGATGCTTGGGGCTGGTGCACTGGGACGACCCAGAGGGATGGTATGGGGAGGGAGGAGGGAGGAGGGTTCAGGATGGGGAACACATGTATACCTGTGGTGGATTCATTTTGATATTTGGCAAAACTAATACAATTATGTAAAGTTTAAAAATTAAATTAAATTTAAAAAGAAAGAAAAAAACTCATAAAAAACTAGGAATAGAGAGAACTTCCTCCACTTGATAATGAATATTTTCAAAAATCCTCCAGCTAACATCATATTTGCCAGACACCTTACCTGCCTCCTGAGAAATATGTATGCAGGTCAAGAAGGAACAGTTAGAACAACAGACTGGTTCCAAGTTGGGAAAGGAGTACATCAAGGCTGTATATTGTCACCCTGCTTACTCAACTTCTTTTACTGCAAAATGCCAGGCTGGATGAAGCACAAGCTGGAATCAAGATTGCCAGGAGAAATATCAATAACCTCATATATGCAGATGACACCACCCTTATGGCAGAAAGTGAAGAGGAACTAAAGAGCCTCTTGATGAAAGTGAAAGAGGAGAGTGAAAAAGCTGGTTTAAAACTCAACATTCAAAAAACTAAGATCATGACATCCAGTCCCAACATTTCATGGCAAATAGATGGGGTAACAATGGAAAAAGTGACAGATTTTATTTTCTTGGGCTCCAAAATCACTGCAGATGGTGACCGCAGTCATGAAATTAAAAGACACTTTCTCTTTGGAAGAACAGCTCTGACAAACCTAGACAGTATGTTAAAAAGCAGAGACACTACTCTGCCAACAAAGTCTTAGTCAAAGCTATGGTTTTTCCAATGGTCATGTATGGATGTGAGAGTTGGACCATAAAGAAAACTGAGCACTGAAGAACTGATGCTTTTGAACTGTAGTGTTGAAGAAGACTCTTGAGAGTCCCTTGGATGGCAAGGAGATCCAACCAATCTATCCTGAAGGAAATCAGTCCTGAATACTCATTGGAAGGACTGATGCTGAAGCTGAAGATTAAATACTTTGGCTACCTGAATGGAAGAACTGACTCATTGGAAAAGACCCTGATGCTGAGAAAGATTGAAGGCAGGAGGAGAAGGGGATGACAGAGAATGAGATGGTTGGATGGCATCACCAACTCGACGGACATGAGTTTGAGCAAGCTCCGGGAGTTGGCGATGGACAGGGAGGCCTGGCATGCTGCAGTCTATGGGGTTGCAAAGAGTTGGACATGACTGAGTGACTAAACTGAACTAAACCATACTGAGATAAATAAGTAAATGAATGAACGAACAAACATGGGGGAATGGACATGTTTCCCATACAGAAGAATTACAAACAATTGGTGTAGATGTCAGAGATACCACAGGAACATGTCTTGCAAAGATGGGCTCGATAAAGGACAGAAATGGTATGGACCTAACAGAAGCAGAAGATATTAAGAAGAGATGGCAAGAATACACAGAAGAACTATACAAAAAAGATCTTCATGACCCAGATAATCACGATGGTGTGATCACTCACCTAGAGCCAGACATCCTGGAATGTGAAGTCAAGTGGGCCTTAGAAAGCATCACTACAAACAAAGCTAGTGGAGGTGATGGAATTCCAGTTGAGCTATTCCAAATCCTGAAAGATGATGCTGTGAAAGTGCTGCACTCAATATGCCAGCAAATTTGGAAAACTCGGCAGTGGCCACAGGACTGGAAAAGGTCAGTTTTCATTCCAACCCCAAATAAAGGCAATGCCAAAGAATGCTCAAACTACCACACAATTGCACTCATCTCACACACTAGTAAAGTAATGCTCAAAATTCTCCAAGCCAGGCTTCAGCAATATGTGAACTGTGAACTTCCTGATGTTCAAGCTGGTTTTAGAAAAGGCAGAGGAACCAGAGATCAAATTGCCAACATCTGCTGGATCATGGAAAAAGCAAAAGAGTTCCAGAAAAACATCTATTTCTGCTTTATTGACTATGCCAAAGCCTTTGACTGTGTGGATCACAATAAACTGTGGAAAATTCTTCAAGAAATGGGAATACCAGACCACCTGACCTGCCTCTTGAGAAATCTGTATGCAGGTCAGGAAGCAACAGTTAGAACTGGACATGGAACAACAGACTGGTTCCAAATAGGAAAAGGAGTACGTCAAGGCTGTATATTGTCACCCTGTTTATTTAACTTATATGCAGAGTACATCATGAGAAACGCTGGACTGGAAGAAACACAAGCTGGAATCAAGATTGCCAGGAGAAATATCAATAACCTCAGATATGCAGATGACACCACCCTTATGGCAGAAAGTGAAGAGGAACTCAAAAGCCTCTTGATGAAAGTGAAAGTGGAGAGTGAAAAAGTTGGCTTAAAGCTCAACATTCAGAAAACTAAGATCATGGCATCCGGTCCCATCACTTCATGGGAAATAGATGGGGAAACAGTGGAAATAGTATCAGACTTTATTTTTTGGGCTCCAAAATCACTGCAGATGGTGACTGCAGCCATGAAATTGAAAGACGCTTACTCCTTGGAAGGAAAGTTATGACCAACCTAGATAGCATATTCAAAAGCAGAGACTTTGCCAACAAAGGTCCGTCTAGTCAAGGCTATGGTTTTTCCTGTGGTCATGTATGGATGTGAGAGTTGGAGTGTGAAGAAGGCTGAGCACCAAAGAATTGATGCTTTTGAACTGTGGTGTTAGAGAAGACTCTTGAGAGTCCCTTGGACTGCAAGGAGACCCAACCAGTCCATTCTGAAGGAGATCAGCCCTGGGATTTCTTTGAAAGAAATGATGCTAAAGCTGAAACTCTAGTACTTTGGCCACCGCATGCAAAGAGTTGAGTCATTGGAAAAGACTCTGATGCTGGGAGGGATTGGAGGCAAGAGGAGAAGGGGACGACAGAGGATGAGATGGCTGGATGGCATCACTGACTGGATGGATGTGAGTCTCAGTGAACTCCAGGAGTTGGTGATGGACAGGGAGGCCTGGCGTGCTGTGATTCATGGGGTTGCAAAGAGTTGGACACGACTGAGCGACTGATCTGATCTGATCTGAATGTAGATGTCTCCCCTCCTTAGGTGCAGTTTGCACACGATGACATTCTTCAAAGAGTACAGAGTGAAAGAGGGGGAAAAGATGAACTTAAAAGTAGAGAGCACCAACAACCCTGCTTAAGCCAGGTGTTCAGGGTGGTAAAGTCACGTTGGTGGTATATACCCTTGATATGTTGTGAAAAAAATGGCACTTTGCCTCTGCAGTCTTCCACCCAAAGTCCCATAGTTCAGTTCAGTTCAGTTGCTCAGTCGTGTTCGACTCTTTGCAACCCCATGAATCGCAGCACGCCAGGCCTCCCTGTCCATCACCAACTCCCAGAGTTCACTCAAATTCATGTCCATTGAGTCAGTGATGCCATCTAGCCATCTCATCCTCTGTCATTCCCTTCTTCTCCTGCCCCCAATCCCTCCCAGCATCAGGCTCTTTTCCAATGAGTCAGCTCTTCACATGAGGTGGCCAAAGTATTGGAGTTTCAGCTTCAACATCAGTCCTTCCAAAGAAATCCCAGGGCTGATCTCCTTCAGAATGGACTGGTTGGATCTCCTTGCAGTCCAAGGGACTCTCCAGAGTCTTCTCCAACACCATAGTTCAAAAGCATCAATTCTTTTGTGTTCTGCCTTCTTTACAGTCCAGCTCTCACAACCATATGTCACCACTGGGAAGACCATAGCCTTGACAATACAGACCTTTGTCGGCAGAGTAATGTCTCTGCTTTCAACGCACTGTCTTGGTTTCTCATCACTTTCCTAGTAAGTACAAATATGCCAACATGCGTTCATTAACCATGGTTCATTGTGATCATACTAATGTAATAGGTAGAGGGAACTGGGTGCAGGGATATAAGAACTCTGTTCTATCTTTAGAATTTCTCTGTAAATCTAAAACTCTTCTAAAGTAAAACTTTTGTTTTAAAACAGTGAGATGCCAGCACTTAATTTCTAGATAAACTTCCAGCTCGCCCCTCCTCCTCCATCTCCCCTCCCTCCTTCACCCCTCTCTCCTCTATTGAATGTGGAATCCCTGTCAAATACACATTGTAGTTTAATAACTGTCAAGGTGATAAACCAGAGAAATAATGCTAACTACCTTCTCCTCACTACTCTTTACTGTGAAGCCAGAGGGAAGCTGAGTGGAAGTCATGTGATATGACTTTGGTCTCTCCCAGAGCAATCACCCTTTCACACAAACTGATCGTCTGATCAGATCCCCAAAGACTCTTTCCTATACAAGTTGTGTCTGAATTAACTTACTGGCCTAATTTAAAAACCTCAATCCTCATGGGACCTTCAGCCACTCTCCCTGACCAGTATAGGGTATCAGCTTCCCTTCTGCCTTGACTCTATGTTCTAATTTCCTATAGGTTGTAGGATCCAAGCCTTTTCACTCAAATTTCTTCTTCCTTATAGAATGAAAGATCAAATATGAAGGCCTGTCTTTTCCTTCAGTCCAGCTGTCAATGCTTTTATCCTCACACTATGCATTTACCACCTGAAACCTTCAGATCTATTCTCTGGGAACATCTAAAATGAGCCTGTGGGAGCATTTAACATAAAGATATCTATCACTAAAACATTTAATATCTATGTCAATGATGAGAAAAAATAGAATTTTAAAACTTCCCAAAAGGTTAAACCTAAGAATAAATGCTAGGGTGTTTTTCAGTTTCGAAATAATCCAAAGTGCTTTGTATCACTGTCGTAGCAGAGGCCCTTAAACATTTAAGCAGTAACCACCTAGCTAGAGAACAAGAGAGATTTCAACAGAGCAAATGGCAGCAGCCTCCTCTCTTGTTGTGCCGAATAGACATGGCATTTCTGCTCTCAAAACTTGAAAATTCTGACTGTAGCTTGTTCAGAGTGGAGGACTAGAGGTCCCTAGGGCTCTGAGATTTTCAAAAACACCCCCAAATGTTTGAGGCCAGAGGGGGATGGTGCATCAGTTCCAAATTATGACCAAGTAACTGCAAAATTGAAACTACAGGCAATCTCAAGGCTTTTAAAAATCTATTTTTATAGCAATAAAATTATATTTAAGGAGGATGTGAGAGCATTCTAATATGCTTGATATGATGTGCATTGGGACATACATATCTGAAAGAGCTCCCTTGGTAGCAAGTAAGAGTATGTAGGATTCGTAAAGATTTTAAAATAGTCCAGATCCCTGCTGCTGCTGTGGCTGCTAAGTTGCTTCAGTCGTGTCCGACTCTGTGCGACCCCATAGACAGCAGCCCACCAGGCTCCCCCATCCCTGGGATTCTCCAGGCAAGAACACTGGAGTGGGTTGCCATTTCCTTCTCCAATGCATGAAAGTGAAAAGGGAAAGTGAAGCCGCTCAGTCGTGTCCTACTCTTAGCGACCCATGGACTACAGCCCACCAGGCTCCTCCATCCATGGGATTTTCCAGGCAAGAATACTGAAGTCGGGTGTCATTGCCTTCTCTGCCAGATGATGGAAAGTACTCATGGTGGGGTCCTTGGGGACCTCAGGGTTGGGGGGTCACTGGTGAGTGCCCCTCTGAAGTCCTCTTCTCAAGAGACAACTCCCAGATAGGGTTAGGGATAGGGAGTTGTTTCTTGAAAAGAGGACTTCAGAGGGGCACTCACCAGTGACCCCCCAATCCTGAGGTCCCCAAGGACCCCACCATGAGTACTTTCCATCATTTCTCAAAAGCAGAACAGAGAAAGTGCTTGAGACATCAAAAGACCACACAGGCTATGATTCTCTAAATGGCATGATTTTGGCCAACAAAATTATTTCAAGCATGGACTCTGAAAGGACCCTTGTTGTGCGAAACTAAGACCCCTATAGGGTGGAGGAAGGGCCTGCCCTGAGGGAAGGAGAGGGGCTCTGTGGGAGGCACACCCACTGACCTGTCAGCGCCAACCAGACCAGGCTTCGACTGACCATCAGTGGAACGTGAGCACAGTATTCAATGACGGCTCCTTCTCCCAAGGACACACCCAGCGGCTGCAACTAAAATTCTACTTTCCTCACCCCTGGTTCAGCATGCTTTTTAAAAAAAATATATTTTACTTATATATGTGATATACAAAAGCACAAGCTTCTTGTAAAAACCAAGAAACATAAAAAAGGAAAGAGTGAAACCCTCCTCCCCCTTGCTCTCCCCAGAGACACTGCTGTTTCCAGGTAGGTAGGCATTTTTCTACATCTTTTTTTAAATGTAAATATATACTCCTTAAACTGTTTTAAACAAAAGAGATCATGTGGTCCATATGATTTTTTTAACTTGCCTTTTGACTTCATGAATATCTTTTCATAATAGTGCACACGGGCTCACCTTTCTTTTTCACTACCACCTCCCATGGACCTCCTACACTTGAGTTACGCGTTTCACTTAGCTGGCTTTTAAAGCAAGGCTGCAGCCTTTACACAGGCATCTCTGAGAACACAGGTGAGGATATACATAAGCCAGATTCCTAGAAGTGGAACTGCTGGGTCAAACTGTATGTACCATTTAAAGCTGGCTGTTTCTATCCAATTTCTCTTCAATGTCATGTCAGTTACATTCCTGTGAGCAGGGCAGGAGACTGGCTATTTCCCTCCCCTAACCTAGAGGTTCTGCTGCTATTCTTTGACACGGCCACATCCAAGCATGACATTCTAAGTTGCATGATCCCATGAGAAGCAAATGAGCTTTAATTTCAACACGGGTGCAATGGATGCTGTCTAAAAATGGCATGACAATTTACTTTTGCCTTGAAAGTATTACAACGAGGCTATTTAAACAGACTGTTGCCTTCTTGCCCTGGATCCCCTCTCAGAGTGGACCGCCTTTAATCCTCCCTTAAAACAGTCAGGAACACGCTGTTTTATGGCAACCACACCATCAAACAAGGAAAAAACCAGCAGCTCTTTGGGCAGAATTAGAATGGAGCTCCCTCCTTCCCCCTAGTTTAGCAACCAACAGCAGAGTGTGTTAAACCAGCATCCTACAAATGGGGTTGGACATTATCTTAATTACAGTCAACATGTTTATAATGCTAAATACATCTGACCTAAAAACTCAGCCTCAAAACAGCATGCATGCGGCTAGATAATCTCAGAATGGGCTGGTGACATTTGGTTGACATTTCCTCTCTCTCTCGTGTGAAAGGGTTGATCACTCACCAGCGATAAGAGAGACAGCCCTAGCTTGCCATTTAAATCCCCTTCCAATTACTTTCCTGCGATTGTATCAGTACTGGAGAAACTGAACTTAGCAGAGATCAGCCTTTGCAACTTCAGCAGAGTCAACCCCACGGTGAAAATTAAGGTATGTGTGTAAGCAGTATTCATTTTCATAAAATGATTAATTCACCCTTGGACAGCAAGGAGATCCAACCAGTCCATCCTAAAGGAAATCAGTCCTGAATACTCATTGGAAGGACTGATGCTGAAGCTGAAACTCTGATACTTTGGCCACCGGATGCGAACAGCTGACTCATTGGAAAAGACCCTGAAAGATTGAAGGCAGGAGGAGAAGGGGACGACAGAGGATGAGATGGTTGGATGGTATCACTGACTCGATGGACATGAGTTTGAGTAAGCTCCGGGAGTTGGTGATGGACAGGGAAGCCTGGAGTGCTGCAGTCCGTGGGGTCACAAACAGTCGAACACGACTGGGTGACTGAAATGAACTGAACTGAACCACTCATTTAAAAATATATCCACTTGGGTACGTCTGTGTGCCAGGCTATGCTGGGCACTGGAAGGAGAGTGTAGAAAAGGATCCATTCTGTGCCTCCAGGAGCTCCCGTGAGAAACAAGGACACAGACAGCACCCACAGGATGCATGCCCTGCAGCGGGCTGCCAGCCTGGGGGAGGAAGGGCCACAGAAAGGCTCCGCGGAGGCTGACACCTGAGATAAGGCCCAAACAGATGAAGACAGGAGGGAGGGAGTCCCAGGTGGAAAGAGAGAAAAAGGGTGTCAGCAGAGCCTATTTGAGAGCAGATGGCTCAGACGGTAAAGAATCTGCCTGCAGTGCGGGAGACTGGGATTCGATCCCTGGGTCGGGAAGATCCCCTGGAGAAGGTAATGGCAACCCACTGCAGTACTCTTGCCTGCAGAATCCCATGCACAGAGGAGCCTGGTGAACTACAGTCCATGGGGTCGCAAACATTTGGACACAACTGCGTGACTAACACACAAGAAGTGAGCAAGGCTGCAGGGAGGGTATGAGGAGGGGAGGGACGAGCCACTTTCAACTGACGGTCTGGCTAGTCACTCAGATGTGCTGAACGTGCCCTCAGAACATGGAGAGCATCCCAAAGCAATTACTTTGACAGCCTAAGGGGCCTCATTTGGATCAAATTTTCTAGTGAGTTTCAATTCATCTCTATTCCAAGTCCTATATCTAGAAGACCACACAGTGCCCACTCCTCAGACCTACATTTTGCAGGTACTGGAGTTCCAGCCTCAGGCATTCTCACTCCCTGCCTGTGGCTGCCCAAGCTCTGTCCATCCCTCTAGCCCAGCTCCAACACCACGTCCTTTCCAACTCTGCCCATCCCAACGCCCTCCCAGCAGCACTTCCCTCGCCGAGCATTTTCCCCGCCCCGCCCTGTTGTCTCATCCCTCACCGCCACCCCCTCCCAAAGCAGCGCCGAGGACCAGCCAGGCATAGATGAATGTTTGCTGAACCAAACTGTGTAAGGATGCCCTGATCAAACTGATGGCCAAACGAGGAGCGCTTTGACCTTTGAATAGGCCATCTCCTCATTCTGTTATCTTTGAACTCCACAGGGTGACAGTGTTAAAATTGAAAGGGCCTCTTGACTTCAACCTTGTGCTTTATTCAGACCACCAACCTTAGTCTTGCTCATGTTCTAATCTGGGTAAGAAGATGGGTACCCGGGGTTTATATACAATCCTCTCTATTTTTTGTACATGATTTAAAATGTGAATGATAATAAAAAGTATTTTTTAATCCACTAGTATGTGAGGTGATGTGGAAGCCCACTTAACAAGTAACTTGTTTGGTTAGGCCTGGTTCCTGGTAAACAGAATGGGTTCCTGATCAAAAGAATAAGCTTTAAAGTCCGACAGCTCTAGATTTAAACCTGCTGCATCATTTACCAGCTGTATGACTCAGGACACAGCACAGGTCCTTTCTGAATCTTCATTATTTTCATCTGTAAAATGGGGGTGTTGATGATGGCACCCACCTCACAGGGTGAGTGTGAAGGTGGAATCAGATAATAAAAGGATGCACATGGTACAATGCCCAGGGGCTCAGAAGAATGGTCCTACTGGCATCACCTGGCATCGCCTGCTGTTAGCATCATCATTTTCCTTCTTCTTATATCTTATTTTTAAGCAATGAAACATGTAAAATATCATGTAGGAAACGAGTTGCCAGTCCAGGTTCGATGCACGATGCTGGATGCTTGGGGCTGGTGCACTGGGACGGCCCAGAGGGATGGTATGGGGAGGGAGGAGGGAGGAGGGTTCGGGATGGGGAACACATGTATACCTGTGGTGGATTCATTTTGATATTTGGCAAAACTAATACAATTATGTAAAGTTTAAAAATAAAATAAAATTGGAAGAATAAAAAAAAAAAAACAAAAACATTCTTTGGTGATGGTTTATGTACATACCTATCTCTACTTCAAGCTCCTCAAACACTGGGATATTATCTGATTATTTCCAGCATCAAACATCGGAGAAGGCAATGGCACCCCACTGCAGTACTCTTGCCTGGAAAATCCCATGGACGGAGGAGCCTGGTGGGCTGCAGTCCATGGGGTCGCGAAGAGTTGGACATGACTGAGCGACTTCACTCTCACTTTTCACTTTCATGCACTGGAGAAGGAAATGGCAACCCACTCCAGGGTTCTTGCCTGGAGAATCCCAGGGACGGGGGAGCCTGGTGGGCTGCCGTCTGTGGGGTTGCACAGAGTCAGACACGACTGAAGCTACTTAGCAGCAGCCGCAGCAGCAGACACATGACTTGAATCACAGAAAGTGCTCACAAACTTTATTGATTGCAAACGTCACTGATTATATACATCAGCACACATAAGAATGAGGGGTCTTCCCTGGTGGTCCAGTGGTTAAGACTCCAGGCTTCCAATGCAGGGAGCCCAGGTTCCATCCCCGGTCAGGGAATTTGATCCCTTATGCTGCAACTAAGACCCATCACAGCCAAATTAAAAAAAAAAAAGAAATGGAGGGACAGTGGACAGTGTATGCAATGACCTCTGTACAACGAGTCAGACCTCAGGGAACTGTAGGCCCCTGAGATCTCACGGGGTTCTACCCAAACATGCTAGAGCGAGCCTTGCAGACCTGCACACATACACCAAGCACTGCAGAAATAAACTTCACTGAAACTGTGGTTCCAGCATCCCCTGTTTTGACTTGCTCATGCTTTCATTCATTCAACAAAGGTTAACGAGCAATTCCTGTAAGACAAGCAGTGTGCTGGATGCTCAGGAATATATGCGTGCTAAAGTCACTTCAGTCGTGTCCAATTCTTTGTGACCCTGTGAACTATAGCCCACCAGGCTTCTCTGTCCATGGGATTCTCCAGGCAAGAAACTAGAGTGGGTTGCCATTTGCTTCTTCATAGGAATATATGGAGAAAGGGAAACGAAGGCGGGTTTTGCTCTCAAGAGACACATAACCTAGGGAAAGAGAGAAGTAAGGAGATTATTTCATTCCAGTATGGCAAAGCCTTCAAAAGAAATAAGAAGAATAGAAGAAGGAAGAAAGAAGGCCTTCTGCAATTAAGTCCTGCTGTTGTTTAGTGCTAAGTCGTGTCTCCTTTGCGACTCCATGGACTGTAGCCTGCCTGGCTCCTCTGTCCATGGAATTTCCCAGGCAAGAACCCTGGAGTGGGGTTGCCGTTTCCTTCTCCAGGGGATCTTCTCAACCCAAGAATAGAGCCCACATCTCCTGCATTAGCAGGCAGATTCTTTACCACCGAGAGACCAAGGAAGCCCTAATTATGCCCTACTGAATCTTAAAAGATAAGTAGGAGCAGGCAAACAAAGGAAACAGGGAAGGGTGTTCCAGGCAAGAGGGCACGGCGTGTGCAAAGCGTAAAGACAAGAAAGGACTTTGTACACTCCACAAGCTGTAAGAAGTTCCGAATGTCTGTAGAGATAGTACTAGTGGGAGTGGCAGAGACCACCAGGGTTTGTCTGTTTTTCCTGAAAGTAACTGGGAGTCACTGAAGAATGTTAAGAAGGGCATGAGCTAATATTGGCATTTTGGAATTATCACTTTGTTAGCTTTCTAGCAGCAAAGAGAACCAGAGAAGGCAATGGCACCCCACTCCAGTACTCTTGCCTGGAAAATCCCATGGACGGAAGATGCTGGTGGGCTGCAGTCCATGGGGTCGCTGAGGGTCAGACACCACTGAGCGACTTTACTTTGACTTTTCACTTTCATGCATTGGAGAAAGCAATGGCACCCCACTCCAGTGTTCTTGCCTGGAGAATCCCAAGGATGGGGGAGCCTGGTGGGCTGCCGTCTATGGGGTCGCACAGAGTCGGACACGACTGAAGTGACTTAGCAGCAGCAGCAAAGAGAACAGACTTGGAAAATCTATCATATTCCTATTTTACCGGTAACAGATCTAATATTGTCAAGCCAGAAAAAAATCTTAGAAATCACCTCTTCTAACCCACATATTGTAGAGATGAAAAAACTTATTTTCAAGGGTTATAAGGTAGTTTATCAAAACTACTTATCTTTTAAAAATTACTTAGTGAAATTGAAAACTCTGCCCTACAATTCAGTCCCTCTAGTTCTCACTTTGCTGGCATAGCTCCTAGATAGGCTCCTTTCTATGGACATAGCTCAGGGAAGAGCCTCTTCAACGACTGAAAGCATTTACCTGGTCTGAGAGCTGGTAGAATATATATTCTATGAGCATGAGAAAAATTGTAACTGGTTCTGTCCATTTTCTCCTAGTGATTAAAAAGTTAAACCCTTTTAAACCAGAGATTACTCTTTGAGCTTCTAATACTATTTAAATTACAACTCCCAAATCTTGAATGATGTAACAGACTCAAGTCCAAATGCTGCTTTTTTTAATTCTGTGCATTACATGGTGGTTACTTAACATGACAGAAGGCAACAGGACCAGATTGGCCTGGTAACAAGGTCTTAGAGGGGTTCTCGGTGCGGTAATTCTTACCATCCCCTCAATCCTCCGAAACAAGAGACAGGTTGATTATGTCATGTTTATATCCAGGAAATCGCAAAGAAACCCACAGAGGTGCACCTAATCCACGTAATGCTACAGTCTTATGATCCACGGGGTTAGTTCCTTCAAATGACCACAGTAACCAGATCAAGCAGTGAGGTACGTCCCAGTTTTAACAGCCCAGAGCTGGCCAGCCATCAAGTCATCATTCCTGAAGCAAACTGTGCAGGGTTAAGTAGATTTCATAAACTAAAACACCAGGGACAGGTTTATTTAGTAGCTATCTAGTGGGAAAAAATTAAGGCAATTGTCTTAACCATGCTGATATAAAAAGCTACTTGCTTCAGCAATACCAGATAACCACAGCAAAAGAGAATGGGAGAATCCCAAACCACATGCACTCTGAAAGGTATTTCCATTTGCTTTAGCAAACATGCAAAAATTCAAATGCATAGCAGCTCCATTATTAGGAATACAATAAATATTGTCATCAATCCCTTCCAAGCAGAGATCCTACAAAGATGCGGTGAGCTTAAGATTTCAGACCTCAGGACCCTTATAAAACACGAGCATCATTTCAACCCTCACAAGAATCTGTGTGTTTAATTCCATTTCTCAAATAGTCAAACAGGCTCAGAGAGGTACAGTCCTTTGCTTACTCTCTCACAGTTTGAAAGTGGCAGCTGCAATGTGAACCCACGTCTATCCAAAACAAAGCCCGGGCTTTTTGCGTTCCAGGCCCCCACATGTGGACTGGCTCCTGGCCTGTAGAAGAATCAAGCTGAGATTGTCTGTGTAGGCCTGGGGGAAATCATGATGGAGCCGCCAGAGAGTGCAGCGTTCAGGAAGTCCTTGAGACTGGACTATTTATCAGGTTTGCTATTTAGATGACCTCCTCCACTGAAGAAGTTAATGCAGAGGTTTTGTTCTTCCCATTTAATGGATCAAGACAACTGAGACTCAGAGACCATGACTTGCTTAGATCCCAAGAAAATCAACAACTTTCCTGCATAAACTCCAAATCTGCCAATTGGAGCCCAGGGCTCAGTGTCCCTTCCTTAAGACTTCTTGTTATTCTATTGCCAGTAAAAGCTCTGTATTTATCTGAACAGGAAAGGCATCTTCTTAGATGGAAAGGAAAAAGAACACCTCTTTAAACTGTCTCTGTCTTGCTAAAGTGTCTTACATGTATCTAGTATTATGAAGGCTCATCAGGATAGTTAAATGAAATAAAATGACGTATTTTAAATTTGCTTTTATGGTTGTAAATTAAATTCTCTGAAATATTTTGTCTGTCAAATGAACATTTCATAAGATACCCTCCATTCATCCCACATGCCAGAAACCCAAAGTACAGCCTCATCCACAGTGTCCTAAATTTTACGAGTATTTAATAGTCTTTATTTTTCATTCTGCCAATGAAATACACAGTGAAAGCTTTTGTGCCGTGTTTCATTGGTTGGACAACAACAACCCTGGGCATCACAGCTCATGTTGCTGGACTACTAATTACAAAACAGCAAAATTAAGCTGCAAAGAATCAAAATGTGCAGAAAGTTAGGAAGCAGAACGAAAAGGCATCATGCTTTGAGTGAGTTCATTCTAGATGTGTTCATTATCTGCCAAAGCCTAGGAAAGGCAAATATGGAATTTAAAAAGACACCATCTGTTGTGTGATGTTCAAATTATAAACTTAACCCTTAATTTTTACATCACCTGCTGTTCAATCATTTTCCTTTGGGATTAAGAGGAAAAAAAAAAAAAAGCCAGGTTAGTACATGATCTAAGCAGGTTTAGCAGGATCAATGGAAGTTTTGTGTAAGACTTTTAAATAAGCCCAGTATCACAGTCTGTATATTTTCTCCAGAAAGAAATTCTTATATTGTACTCTTAAAACAAATACTAGTCATACAGTGGTTGCCATTAAGTCACAGGTCCATGACCACACAGAACAAGCCAGTCTTTTCTGTAATTTTTATGTTATTTAAAATCTCTAGACTCTTAGAAAGTAAAAATAGAGATTTTAAAAGTCTTTTAAATCTGTAAAATGAAAAGGAGAGTAATTCCTTGAGCAAAGAAGGAAGTGTATTTTTTTTTTTTTAATTTTTGGTGGGGGGAGGGGGGAGAATGTTTTTGAGACAGAAGGAAAAGTTTATAGCCCAAAGCAACTTTCTGTTTAAGTATCCAAAGGTAACACATGCCACACATAAGAGGAGACTACCACTAAAAAGAAAAAGAAAAGCAACATATCCTTGAAAATGCCCAAGTTTTCTTATGTGTAGATCTGAAATATTCTAGTGTTTAAAACTCACTTAACTACTGTAGCACAAATGCAACATTCAGGGTGGTTTTGAGTTCACAAAATAATTTTATTATATGTAAGAAAGCATACAGGCAGTAAAATTAAGAAAACATTCACAATGCATAAATAACACAGACCTGATGCAGGAGATAGTTTTCAGTAGATATCTTCCTTGTTACCCACTACATCTGAATGTTGAGTCAATTACTTATCCACAAGAATACTTTGTAAACATTTCCAAAAAATTCTCTTGAAATGCCCCACACGAATTAGTATCTGGCAACAGAGACTCAGAATACTTTTTACAATCCAGGTGATGACACAGGAACTTGATGCCAAAGCACAGAGAAAGGGCTAGCATTTGTCAAAAGAGATGCTGATGGCTTTAGGGTGCTTAACACGAAAGGAGAAAGGGGCTCCTGTTTTTTCCGCCAACAGAATTGTCTTACTCAAGGATGATAACGAGGCACTATCTGCTAGTTTTATACCATTAACAGTTAGAGTTTTTAAAAGAAATCAATTCTAAGTTCAGATTAAAGCATTACCAAAATAGCCCCACTGAGCAGCTTGGCTGGTAAGACGGAGAGGAAGGACTTGACCTTTGCCCCTGGGTGAGACTCTTGTGACACACGAGTTAAGGACACTCACTGTCTTCACTGCACATCTCTAACCAGGGCAGTCATTTATCTGGTTCAGAAAAGCTATCTGACACAGGATATGAGCAAAGACAAAGAGGGCCAATTATTTTACATAAATACAAAATGGCATATACTTTTTATTGCCACCTAATATAAATTTCGAGTTGGATTCTTCTTCAGCTGACTTTTATTTCAGATATTTACAGAACTGCAAATCATTCTGCTGGGAAAGTCTTTGTCACATAAAAAATTTTGAACACAAGAGTGGCTATGCTTTTTTAAAATCTTTCAAAATCTTTTTAGGAGAATAAAGCTATCACAGCATTTGTCAATTCTCATCTCCTATTTAGCTGTGCCAATAAATTTTAAGGAACAGTCACAGCTTCATTTTCTGTTCGTCTTTGCTGCGTTTCTGGAAGTTACAAATGAGCATTTAGGCTCTCAGAGAGTCTGTGTTTGTTTCATTGGCTTATAAAGTGCTAGTCAAATGAACAAAATGCTATTTTAAGATCTCAGATAACTCATCCTATTAAATATGATAAATATAGATTTAATATAATAAATTTAAAATATCCATATAATACAATAAATAAATAAGACCAATATCAACTAAGCATCAATTCTGGGAGAAAAAAAGTCCCATTCCTACTGTAAGGCTCAATTTTTTTTTTTTTTTTTAGGAATAATTTATAAAGGCATGCACCTACCTTTACAATCTGAAAACTTTGCTTGGACCAGTGTTAGCACCTGTTTGTACACAGCAAACTCAACCCTTCTCATTTCCTTCCTGGAAAGCTTCAATTTTAAAGCGAAGCTGTTCATTGTTGATTCTTTGCCCTATTTTAAAGTCCTAAGAATCAGTTTCTAAAAATAACTTTGGAGCCAAAGACAGGTCCCTTGTGAACATTCGCTTCACCTGTGTCCCTCCTGATTCACTATGAACACCACAGAAAAC
Source organism: Bos taurus (assembly GCF_002263795.3). Classification (NCBI taxonomy): domain Eukaryota; kingdom Metazoa; phylum Chordata; class Mammalia; order Artiodactyla; family Bovidae; genus Bos; species Bos taurus. The sequence continues at coordinate 5,717,836 of NC_037337.1, read as the reverse complement.
ACACTGGAACGCAGATTAAAGTGTAGATAGCTGTGTGTTGAGGGGAAGCAGCAGGGGAGAGCTCGCCCGACATCTCGAGTCTCAGCACGCCTTAGTTTTCTCACCACGAGCCTCAGAGAAAACTCTTGCAGCTTTTGGGACGAGCGTGACTGGCAGGATTCGCCCCAGGGCTCAGGTCGGGTGCTGCCCGTTTTGTGTGATGGGCTGGATCTTCTCAAGAGAGACGTCAGTGTCATAGTCCAAAATGACAGACAGGGCTGGGGACAGCTTCTCCAAGGGCTTGGCTATTCCCACCGCCTCCTCCTTCTTCAGGCCCTCAGAGGAGCCCACAGCGTGTGGGATCAGATACACCACATTGCAGTCCTTGGAGATGGAACCCCGAGGCTCGTGATGGCTGGAAAACACCACAGCCCCATTGTTATTGATGCTAACCGTCTCTATGGCATTATTCGTCGTCGGGCAAAGCCTGTAGCATCCTAAGAGGGTGGAAAATGCCTTCCGAAAATCAGCATTAAAGGCATAAATGATGGGGTTCAAGGAGGAATTAGCCCACCCAAACCACACAAACACGTCAAAGGTGATGGAATCGATGCAGAAGGGCTTGGTCTCTCCAGACCCACAGAAGGGCACCATGCAGTTCAAGATGAAGAAAGGGAGCCAGCAGCACACGAACACCCCCATGATCACTGACAGAGTCTTCAGAACTTTAGTCTCTCTTTTGAAGGACATCTTAAAGGAGCTTTCTGGTTGAGAACACTCCATGGGGTTTCCATTACCTGTAGTGGTCTGGCAGTTCTTGGCATGGACTGCTGCCCTCTCCAAGGCTGAGATACGCCGTATTTGTTTCTGGGCGATCCTGTAGATCCTGGTGTAGGTGACAATCATGATGGCCACAGGGATGTAAAAGCTTATTAGAGAGGATGAAATGGCATATGTCCTGCTCAAGCTGGAGTCACAGTTGTTGATGGTCTTGCCCAGGGAAGTGGCATTCCCCTCAGAGGGACCTGTGGGTTTCGCCTTGTGCCAGCTGAGCTGCACGGGGATGAAGGAGATAAGAACCGACAAAGTCCATGCCACACTGATCAGAATGAAGGCTGCCTTGGGGGTCATCTTCCTCTCATACCGGAAGGGGCTAGAGATGGCCCAATACCTGTCCACACTGATCACACAGAGATTGAGGATGGATGCGGTGGAGCACATGATGTCAAAGGCCACCCAGATGTTACAGAAGGACCCGAAGGGCCAGAAGCCAGCGATCTCGGCCACTGCTTTCCAGGGCATGACCAAGACGGCCACCAAGAGATCCGATACAGCCAAGGAGATGACGAAGAAGTTGGTCACCTTGGATCGCAGGTGGCGGAACCTGATCACGGCGGCACAGACCAGCGTGTTCCCCAGGAGGGTGGACAGGATAAGCAGCGACAGGAAACAGGCTGTGAGAATGCGGAAGGAGAAGTCCCTCTCCGCCACCAGCCCGGTGCCTTCCATGGTAGACGTGTTGAGAGTCCTCATCTTCCTGAGGGTGAGCACAGAGGGGGCTCGGACACCCCCAAGTTCCTAAGCAGGGATTGGGGATCGGTCAGACCTGCAGGAGTCCTCACGGGCCACGCAGCCCCTTGCCCAGCCCCACTTGCTCTCCTGGGTGGAGGTCCTCACCAGCATTCCACCAGACGGCTGCAACAACAGAGTGGCAGGAGCCTGCCCATGGCAGTCCGAGTCAGCCCCTTGGAAGGTCCCTCTTGCTCTCTACAACTGTCTTCTGACTTCCTTGCTCCAGGTCACTGTCGTGGGGACAAGATGACCCTTCAATGCCTCCTGGAAAGCCCTGGTTATTTAGCATATTCTAAGCTGTCAAGCCAGAGACTCTCAGGCCTCTACCGAGCTAGTCAACTGTCGTCACATTCCGGGTCTGTGGCCTCTCTGGTGGTGACAGATAATTCTCCCCTCTGAGGCGCAGCTTAAAATACATGCCCCGCTCCTCCAAGCCCCGGGCTCTGCAGCAGCTCCCCTAAAGCCCTAGAAAGCAAAGAGAAAGCAAAGGTCGTTTGCCGAAAGGAGCAGATCGCATCTTCACTGTCAAGCCCAACCCAGCTCCCTCTGAGCCACCTACCTTGCCTTGGGGTTGTCTCTCTCCAAGCCCCCGGGAGCTCCTGGAGCTCGGAGAGCAGTCTTCGGAGGCGATGCCGCGCCAGGGCACCCAGGAGGCGCGCCTGAGTCCTGCCCTGCGCGCGCAGCTTGGGTTCCGTGACCGATGCGCAAAAATCGCAGGAGCAGGTTTGGGACAAGGATCCCGGGCCAGGTCTACAGAGAGCTGGCGTTGCCCCCCACTGCCTCGAATGGCTGGAGGCGGTTCAAAGCGGACGAGACCCCGGGAAAGGGCTTCCAGGCTCTCGGAGAGAGGGCACCCCCAGTACTACTCACCTGGGCAGCTACCTTTCTCCCGGGGCCGAGCGCCCGGGCACCCCTCGAGCTGCCTCTGGCCCCTCGGGGATGAGCCCTGCGCCTTCCCGCGAAACTGCCCGCTTCCTCCCGGGAGCCCGTGGGCACACGAGGCAAAGAGAGCCGAGCTTGTACCGGAGGGCGCCCGGGCCGGCCGGATTCCCTCGGGGCACAGCCCACCCCGCCCCCGCGTCCCCTCCCCTGCCCCGGAGGCGGGCCTCGCTTGACAGGCAAGAGTTGCGGGCGACAGCCGCACGTGGTTCGCCCGGCTGGTGCCGCGGGCGAAAGGGGTGGGGGGAGCCCAGCTGAGTGCTTGCCCGTCCCGGGTTACCCCGCCAAACCCCGGGCCCCCGGAACCCGGGACGGCACCGGGACAGGGGCCCGTGAGAAAAGACCCCTAAGTGAAAGCCTCAAGCAAGCCCGAGTCTCCAGGAAGCAAAGCTCCGCGCGCCATCCAGCGCCTGCGGGGGTCAACCCCATGCCCTTCTCATGACCAAACGCAAGCTGGGAGCCGGCTCACTCTTCCACGCACATCAACCTCCAGAACAGCCCGGCTCCGACAGGCGCTGCCTCCAAGGGCCCCTCAACTGGGATGAAACGTGCCCCGCGAGCGCCTGTACTCACCGGTCGCCGGGAGGGCTCCGCGCAGGAGCGCGCCTGGGCGGGTGCGCTCCATTGCGCCCCGAGGGCGCTCACCTGGCGCCCAGCTTGGGTAGCGCGCGCGTCCACGGCTGTGGTCAACGCCGGACTGCAGCCTTTGCCCGGCGCTCGGCGAGCGCTGCAAGCCCAGCGCCACGCTTTCAGCGGGCCCGGGGCGCCCTCTGCCGGCCGTTTTGGCTTCCAGCGCCCCGACTGCGCCCTCTCAGACCCCAGCCTCGCCGCGCCTGGACCCACACTTACTCGACCATGACTGCCAGAACCTGGGAAAGGGGGTGGAGTTCTCTGCTTTAAATCCCTAAAAACTGACAAGGGTGAAAATTTTCTTTTGCTGGCACTTCATTCCTTGAGCCAATGTACAATATTTTCCAGAGCGCTTACTGCATGTACCAAGAGCAACAGGATAAGCAAGATGCAAGCTCTTCTCCCAAAGAGTAAACCAGAGAGATCTGGCATTTACTGAACAGACTCTGGGTCCCAGACACACGCCATATGTCGCCCACCCCTTAAAAAAAAATATCCCTCCTCTTAAACTTCCTCATCTCCATTCTGCCCAAGTGGAAAATCAGGTTCAAAAATGTACCCAAAGTTACAGGGTTGCTGAGGGTGTGCCAGCTGCCTGACTCCCACCTTCGTGTTATTTTCACCTACACATCACTGCCTTCTGGGAACTCTGAGTCTAGTCTGGGATTCCACGAACTACATAATTACCCACAAAGCTTATTTAAGGAAAGGACAGGATGGAAGCAAGGGAGCCTGGAGATGACTGCCTCTGAGCCCCTCCCCTGCTGTCCTGGACAAAATCTCAGGGAACAGACTTCACAACTAAAAGGCAGAAATTACCTTTATGTAAATGGTGACATTGCAGTGCCTTGCTGTGCCTTCCTAAGAGTAGGGAAGATAAGCGAGTAGTTTCCATGTCAGACTGCCGGGCTTCCTGTCCCTACCCTGCCACCGCCGGTCATATATGCCCTCTCCCCTCTCCGAGCTTGCTTTCTTCCTCTATAAAATAGTGACGGCATAAAAGGTTTGTTCTAAATATTCAAGGAGATGATGTTTGTTGAGGGCTTGGCACGGAGCCTAGGACCCAGTCAGTTCCCTTTCCTGGTAGGAAACCCTGGGGGCTCATTAGAAAATCTATAGTCTTATTTCACTGAGAACCTCACCCCACATTGAAAGCCACAATTTTCTTGGTAAAAACCCTGACTCTAAATAATAATTCCATTCAATTAGCCAGTACAAGCTGCACCTTGGTTTTCAATGAAAGAACCGCATTACAGACGGCAGACCCTCCTTCGCTCCCATACCCAGCTGTTCTCCCATCCTCACCTTTACTGTCCCACACAGTGGGACATGGGGCATGAGTCATGGTCACAGATGCAAGCTTTGCCACAAACCTGCCCAAAGAACCACATGCTTGCAGAGTCTTAAAGCCATGCTTAGCATAATACTTTCAGACCATTTTCCTTAAAGTAGTCATTTCCCAAACTTCCTGGCTGTATTGCATCTTTCTCTTCCTTTTCCTAACAAGTAAAAGGATATGCTTCTGGTTGAAGATAGCCATGTCAGCCTGAACATTCTACCCATGAACTCCCCACATTCTGCCCACCCACCCTGGAGTGTTTCCACTGCGATTACCCAGAAACACACAGGTAGGGAAAATTCAGCAATAACCTTAAAGGCAGGAAGCGGGGAATCCTTTTCTGGAGAATAAAAGGCAGATTGTAGTGACTGAGCACTCATGAACAGGATTGAACTGGAGGAAGGAGTTGACCCGGGATTTTTCATCTGAGAAGAAACTCCATGAGAACACGCTACAAGATAAAAGTAACAGGGCCTGGAGGTCAGGACAAGGCCAGTGTGAGGTGTAAATTTCTAGTGATTCCCCTGAGAAATACACCCAGCGTCCAAGCCTCCCAGAGTCAATAACCCTGGCACTTCCCGCTGCTGTTTAGATCAGAGCCCAGTGGCAACCAGTCTGATCTCCAGTGGCATCACATTCAATGAAACAACAGTTCAACAGATGAAAAGTATTTGAACTGAAATTTAAATATGAACCAAAACCTCCGTTGGAGGGAAATGACTTTCACATCACACTTCATATCCTCCTTCTCTCAAGCTCAGCAGCTGCTCAACAACAACCACACACACACACAAAGCTTTCTTTTCTTTGCTTGAAAAATTCCCTAAATTCTTTCCAAGCTATCCCACACTGACCTGTGTCTTTTTCTCTCAACACATTCACCTGAAAAGTCTAGGTTATCAAATCTACGTATTGTACAGCTTGAGAAGTATATCTTCTAAGAGAAAACTTCTGCCATTTTTACTGTCTGGACCTCCAATTTTCTCCTTACCCATAACATATACCCCCCGCCCCGAAAAGACTCAGGAATGCAACTAGAGGAGGGAAGACTCTGTGAATACCTAACGGGATAATTTTGTTTCCTGTCACCCAAAAAACGAAAGAGTTGGACAATTTCTTACGATTCCAAGACGAACTCCTGAGGTCTCTTTCTGGCAAACGTAGGTTATTGATTTTTGAACATCATTGCTAATGGAGCAGGAGAAAGGAAAGTGTAACTTAAATCTCAGGGTTTTTTCCACTTTGCAGAGAGTGTGAATTTCAGAGGAACTTACAGTTTGGCTAGAAAGTGAGCATGTTAGTTGCTCGGTCGTGTCTGACTCTTTGTGACCCCATGGACTGTAGCCCGCCCGTCTCCTCTGTCCTCGGAATTCTCCAGGCAAGAATATTGGAGTGGGTAGCCATTCCCTTCTCTTGGGAGGATCTTCCAACACAGGGATCAGGTTTGGGTTTTTTTCCCCCATGTTTTCTCTCCCGAAGCCAAGGTGAAACAAAATCTTCCGTTTTGTTCTATAAAAATCTCCCCCACAAACATCAGGAACCGAATATAAATGCAAGCAGGTATTAGCATTAGATCGTGCTGGGAATGTAAACCTCAGCACAAAAGCACCTTTGTTTCCCAAATTGGCATGTCTTTTAAGCACTACCATGATTTATGCACTGCAGGGAGGGGGAAGTTAAAATGTTGCTTTTCAATAAATTTTTATTTGGCATTTGTAAAAGTAAATGAATGCAGAAGGCACGCTATCATAGGGGAGCTTAAGCTCATAAAAGACGAAATAAAACAACTGATCTGTCAAGTATAACAAATGAAATATTTGGGAGGCTTTAGGATATTAGCTAATAGGATATTAGCTAATTTAATTAATTTAAATTAGCTAATAGGATATTAATTTAAATTATATTTAATTTAATTTAAATTTAATATTTAATTTATATTTAATTTAACTTAAATTAGCTAATAGGATATTAGCTAATTTAATACCCTAAAGTGATTGCTTATAATGTTGGTGAGAAGAGATAAAGGTTGGCTGACCTTGACTAAATAGCTAGAATGCTTGTTTTACATCATAAATACAACTTCTCTGAAAATTCCTGATCCCATGTTGAAATTTCTTCTCCTATAGCTTATTATATGATTCAAAAATCAACACTATTAAAAATTTTAAATCCACAAGTACCACGTTGGGTGGAGTTTGCGAGGTAGTCCATCTCACATACTGTGTGTGTGTTACTGTTGGGTCTTTCTTGGTTGCCTTTGCTCTTTGTTGTCTGACTTCTGTAGGCTTCTCTGAGTCGTTTTTATGATTTCTTTTTATCTCCTTCATTGCCTTATTGTCTATAATCCTTTGTTTTGATATTTTCGTGCTATTTTCATGCTTTAGGGTTCACATCATATACATGAGACGATGTGTAAGATGTAGTTACAGACATAACGGCTTTACTGTGTTTCACAGATATTGTGTGTTTTACAAATTGAGGGTCTGTGGCAACTCTGAGCAAATCTGTCAGTGCCCTTTTTCCAACAGTGCTTGATCGCTTTGTGTGTTTCTGTCACATTTTGGCAATTCTTATAACATTTCAAAGTTTTTCATTAATTTATATTTGTTATGGTGATCAGTGAGCTTTGGTGTTCCTGCTACAACTTGCTGAAAGCTCAGGTGATGGTTACCATTTTTTAGCAATCAAGTATTTTCTTAAGGTATGTACAGCGCTTTTTAATATATAATGCTATTGCACACTTGGTAGACTACAGTATAGTGTAAAACACAACTGTGTATGTACTGGGAAATCAAAAAATTTGTGTGACACATTTTATTTGTGATATTCACTTAATTGTGGTGGTCTGGAAATAGACCCACAGTAGCACTGCAGTACGCCTATATATATCTTCTATCAGACATATGTATGATATTTTATAGATCTGTGAAAGACACGTTATGTCTTATACATCTTTTTCATAGACTGTCTTCAAGTGAAATGCACCATTGTTTGTATAGTTAAGAAATTCACAGTAGTATTTTTCTATGTCTTTCCTTTCAATCTTTGTGCTGTTTTGTCATATATTTTACTTCTATAATGATATAAATCCCAGAATACATCATTGTAATTTTTCTTTAAATAGTCAGTTATCGGCAGCACTGTTAACAATATCCAAGACATGGAACCAACCTAAATGTCCACTGACGGATGAATGGATAAAGAAGATGTGATATATAAATACCCAAAGGACACTACTTAGTCATGAAAAAGAATAAAATAATACTATTTACAGCAACATGGATGGACCTAGAGATTATCATACTAATTTAAGTAAGTCAGATAGAGAAAGACAAATATCATATGATATCATTTTAACATAATGTAAAGTATGACACAAATGACCTTATCTATGCAACAGAAACAGACTCACAGATAAGAGAGAAAAACTTGTGGTTGCCAGGACGGTTAGGAGGTGGGGATTGGAAGTTCAGGGTTAGCAAAAACGAACTGTTATATATAGAATGGATAAACAGCAACATTTCACTGTATAGCACTGGGAACTATATTAGTATCCTGGGATAAACTGCCACTCCAGTACTCTTGCCTGGAAAATCCCATGGACAGAGGAGCCTGGTGGGCTGCAGTCCATGGGGTCACGAAGAGTTGGACACGACTGAGCAACTTCACTTTCACTTTTCACTTTCATACACTGGAGAAGGAAATGGCAACCCACTCCAGTGTTCTTGCCTGGAGAATCCCAGGGATGGGGGAGCCAGGTGGGCTGCCGTCTATGGGGTCGCACAGATTCAGACACCATTAAAGCAACTTAGCAGCAGCAGCAGTGATAAACTATAGTGAAAAAGAATGTACATCCACACATATAACTGAATCCCTTTGCTGTACAGCAGAATTAACACAATATTGTAAGTCAACTATACTTCAATAAAATAATTTTTAAATAGTCAGTCATCTTATAAAGATATTAAATAGGAAAGAACTATTATGTATTTACGGCATAGTAATGCAGCCATGAAATTAAAAGACGCTTACTCCATGGAAGGAAAGTTATGACCAACCTAGATAGCATATTCAAAAGCAGAGACATTACTTTGCCAACAAAGGTCCATCTAGTCAAGGCTATGGTTTTTCCAGTGGTCATGTATGGATGTGAGAGTTGGACTGTGAAGAAAGCTGAGTGCCAAAGAATTGATGCTTTTGAACTGTGATGTTGGAGAAGACTCTTGAGAGTCCCTTGGACTGCAAGGAGATCCAACCAGTCCATCGTAAAGGAGATCAGTCCTGGGTGTTCTTTGGAAGGACTGATGCTAAAGCTGAAACTCCAGTACTTTGGCCACCTCATGAGAAGAGTTGACTCAATGGAAAAGACTCTGGCGCTGGTAGGGATTGGGGGCAGGAGGAGAAGGGGACGACAGAGGATGAGATGGCTGGATGGCATCACCGACTCAACACACATGAGTTTGGGTGAACTCCGGGAGTTAGTGATGGACAGGGAGGCCTCGTGAAGAGTCCGACATGACTGAGCTATTGAACTGAACTGAACTGAACATATATGTCTCTTCTGATGCTCTTCATTCTTCTGAAACTAGATCCATAGTTTCATCTGGTGTCATCTTTCTGATTGAAGGATGAACTTTAACTTTTCTTACTACACAGATCTTCTGGGATTGATTCTTTCAACTTCTATATCCCTGAAACGTCTTTCTTTTGCCTTCATTTCTGAAAGATGGCCTGCTAGGGAGAGGATTCTGGATTGACAGGTTTTTCCTTTTTGTGTTTTAAAAGGTTGGTCCACTGTTGTTTTATTTGCATTGTTTTCAGTGAGAAATCTGATGTCAGCTTCACCTTTGTCCTTCCGTATGGAACATATCTTTTGTCCCCTGCCTACTTTTAAGATTTTTTTTCTTTATTATTGATTTTGATCAATTTAAATGTGTGTGGGTTTATAGTTTTTGTCAAATTTGGAAAATTTTGGCCCTTAATTTTTCAAATTTTTATCTGTTTCCCCTTTGTTTCAGGTTCTTCAATCATATGTGTGTTAGACTGCTTGGGATTGGCCTACGACTCACTGATGCTTATTCTATTTTATTTACTCTCTTTTCTCTGCATTTTCATTTTGAACATTTTCTGTTGCTATATTTTGAGTTCACTAATATATTTATTTTTCACTGTCTAATCTGTTCTTAATCCCATATTATGAATTTACCATCTCATCATTTGTAGCTTTCTTCTCTTGAAGTTCTTTTTGTGTCTTTTTTACATCTTCTATGTCTCTACTTAACATTCTGAATGTATGACATATATTTATAATAAGTGTTTTACTGTTCCTCTTCACTAATTCCAATCTCTGCATCAGTTCAACTGATTGCTTTTACTTCTTATTATGAGTTTCACTTTTCCAGTTCTTTTCATGCTTAGCAACTTTTGACTGGATTCCATACACTGTGAATTTTATCTTTGGGGTACTGGATCTTTCTATATTCCTACAAATATTCTTGAATTTCGTTTTTAGAACACATTTAAATTTCTTAAAAACAGTGTGATCTTTCCAGGTATGGCTTTTGTGGTGGTCTGTTTAGGTTGAACGAGAGCAGTGTTTAGTCTGGGACTAATTGTCTTCCTTGACTGGGGCAAGATTCTCCTGTGTGCTCTCTCCAGTGCCGTGTGAGTTATGAGGTTTTCCAATCTGGCTGGTGGCAACAAACCTTGTTCCTGGTCCTGTGTGAGTTCCCTGTAATATAATCTCCACACTCCCATATCCTCACATCATATACAGTAAATTCTCTACATACAAACAAGTTCCATTTTGAGAGCTTGTTAGTAAGTCCAATTTGCTCATAAGTCCAAAGTACTTAGCCTAGGTACCCAACTAACACTATTGGTTATATAGTACCATACTGGAATAGGTTTGTAATACTTTCCACAAAAATAATACACAAGAAAACGTTTTTAATCTTATAGTACAGAACCTTGAAAAGTATGTCCAAGCTGGGTTTAGGAAAAGAAGAGGAACCAGAAATCAAGTTGCCAACATTCACTGGATCATAAAGAAAGCAAGGGAATTCCAGAAAAACATCTACCTCTCTTCCATTGACTGTGCTAAAGCCTTTGACTGTGTGGATCATAACAAACTATGGAAAGCTCTTAAAGAGATGGGAATACCAGAACATCTAACCTGTTTCTGTGAAACCTGTATGCAGGTCAAGAAGCAACAATTAGAACCTTACGGAACAGCTGATTGGTTCAAAATTGAGAAAGAATTGAGCAGTCCGCTGCAGCCCTGTTTAACCTATAGGCTGAGCACATCATGAGAAATGCTGGGCTGGATGAGTTACAAGCTTAAATCAAGATAGGCAGGAGAAACATCAACAACCTTAGATATGTGGATGATACCACTCTGATGGCAGAAAGTGAAGAGGAACTAAAGAGCCTCTTCATGAGGGTGAAGGAGGAGAGTGAAAGAGCCAACTTAAAACTAAATATTAAAAAAAAAAAACAAAAAAACTAAGATCATGGCATCCAGCCCCATTATTTCATGGCAAATAGAAGGGGAAAAGGTGGAAGTAGTGACAGATTTCCTCTTCTTGAGCTCTAAAATCACTGTGGATGGTGGCTGCAGACATGAAATCAGAAGACAATTGCTTCTTGGCAGGAAAGCGATGAGAAACCTAGAAAGTATGTTGAAAAACAGTGACATTACTCTGCTGACAAAGGTCTGTATCATCAAGGCTATGGCCTTCCCAGTGGTCAGGTACAGTTGTGAGAGCTGGACTGTAAAGAAAGTAGAGCACGAAAGAATTGATGCTTTCAAACTGTAGTGCTGGAGAAGACTCCTGAGAGTCCCTTGGACAGCAAGATCAAACCAGTCAATCTTCAGGGAAATCAACCCTGAATACTCATTGGAAGAATTAATGCTGACGCTGAAGCTTCAGTATTTTGGTCATCTGATGTGAACAGAGGGCTCATTGGAAAAGTCCCTGATGCTGGGAAAGATTGAGGGCAGAAGGAAAAAAGGGTGTCAGAGAATGAGATGGCTAGATGGCATCACCGATTCAATGGACATGAACTTGGGCAAACTTTGGGAGATGGTGAGGGACAGGGAGGCCCAGCATGTTGCAGTCCCTGAGGTTGCAAAGAGTCAGACATGACTGAGCAACAACAACATGGTAAAACAGCTGGCATACAAGGGCTGGCATCAAGTGAACAGGCAAGAAGAATTACTGACTGGAGGAGGGAGGGGAGGTGGGAGATGGCAAGACTGAAGGATTGTCAGCAATAGGAGATGGAGGGCAAGCTGCACTTTCATTCACGCCTTACATGACTGGACATGCAAACACACATTTACATTTTTGAAAGTTTTCTACTTAATGGTTCATATGTAGGGGACTTACTGCACTGATGAGTTTCCTGTGAATACTCTGCTACTGCTAAGTCACTTCAGTCGTGTCCGACTCTGTGCGACCTCATAGACGGCAGCCCACCAGGCTCCCCTGTCCCTGAGATTCTCCAGGCAAGAATACTGGAGTGGGTTGCCATTTCCTTCCCCAATGCATGAAAGTGAAAGTAAAGTGAAGTTGCTCAGTCGTGTCCAACTGTTAGCGACCCCATGGACTGAAGCCCACCAGGCTCCTCCGTCCATGGGATTTTCCAGGCAAGAGTACTGGAGTGGGTTGCCATTGCCTTCTCCAAATACTCTAAGGGATGCTAAAGGCCTCTGGAGTTCCCTATCTGTCTGTCTGTCTGTCTCTCCAGGTCTCTCTTTGCAGTACTTTATTCTCCAGCTGCCTTGATGTCCCCGGACTCTAAATGATGTCTCTTCAATTCTAGGAGTCCACCAGACTCCATCTGTGCTACCCTTCCCCTCACCATGACCTGGAAATTCTCTTGAGTCAATAAGCTGGGACAGCTATAAGTCTCACTTCATTTGGTTCCCATCTCTGAAGGATCACCATCCTTTATTGTATGGTATCCCATATCTTAAAAACCATTGTTTCATACATTCTGCCCAATTTATTGCTTGTTTCAGATAGGAGGATCTATCCAGTCTCTATTACTCCTGTCTGGAAATAGAAATCTCAGCTTTTAAAATTTTAAGTCTAAAAAAGGCAAAGGAATCTAAGCCAACAAAGGAAATTGGGATTGGAAACAAAGATTAGTACAATAATACTGATTTTCTTCTGGTTTTCTTTGCACCTCCAAACTGCTCCTGGCCCATGGCTCTGGGCTGCCACAAGCACCAGATCTAGCCCTGGCTCACCTGTGTTATGACTCCAGTGTTTTCCCTCTTCCCCCATCTAAATCCCTCAGTTTTGAGAGATACTTGGAGTCAGTTTGGCCCAGTCTGGCCTTCTGGGGTTGTGGACAGAGTTAATTCTCTGAGAAGAAATGGAATGGTAACAAATGGCATCATGCGTTCTGTAAATATTTATTGAGTACCTGTTATTGGCCAGGTGCCTTTCTAGATGCTGAGGCCACAGCACCATACAAAGAAAACACCCCTGTCCTCATAGCATTAATATTCCTGCACTAAATCATGCCCAGCTTTTTATAACAAATTGCCCTGAGTTTCAACTTTGTTGAAAGAAAGGATGTTCTTACTGACAAACCATAATCTAAGCTAAGATAAAAGATGGGCTCATTCAGAAAAGTTGTTTATACTATGTAAATACAGAATCTATTTAAGTCACCTTAAAGAGTCTTCTTTAGGCCATTTACAGAAAATACAAGGCCCAAGGGAGAGGCTTTGCAGAGAAAATGCCGAAGCAGGCTTTTGTAAATCAACGCTCTGTGAAGACTCAAAAGAAGCTAATTTGTCTGTTGGGCCTATGGGACAATGCATGATTAGAGGACTCCAGAGAGCATCCCTCAATTCACAAAAGAATTCACGAGTATGAAATGGCAACCCACTCCAGTATTCTTGTCTGGAAAATTCCATGGACAAATGAGCCTGGTGGGCTGCAGTCCATGCAATTGCAAAGAGTTGGACACAGCTGAGGAAGCACACACACACCAAAGAGTCAAAGCAGCTTTTCCAGCTTCAGGAAGGTACATACAGGGACCAGGGGAGACTCCCCAGAGGAGGCAACACTTGATCTGCTCTTAAAAGAAAGAAAGGAAAAAATCCAGATGAAGTGAGGGAAAGGTATGTTTGAGAAAGAGAACACAGTATATGTGATGTGATGGCAATGGGAGAGGGGGTGGGGAATGATGAAAGAGGAAGTTGGAAGATGGAAGAAATATAAAGAAGAGGGCCCACCCCTGCTTTGGAAACCTGAGCAATTTTAAGGTCAATCAATATGCTTTGATTTAGAGGCTTCGGGGTGGATCTCAAGAATAACTAGCAGGACTTGTGTTCATGGAATAGAGAAACTAGAGGCAGAAGCCCCCACATAGCTCAGTGGCTCCAATTTGGAAGACATAGGGAACATGGAGGAGCATGGTCAACACTCTTGCAGACAGAATCCTGGGATCCTTGTGAAAAGGTTTCCTCTCCACACCACCCATGAGCTGTGTGGCTTCAGGTTCTAGCCCCTACTTCTCTGGAACTACTGCGTCACCAACTGCTTACTCAGAATCCCCACCAGGCCATCATAACTGTGTCCCCATCTTCCTCTGTTCTGTTCCTCTTGTGATTCTTCTCTTGGTGAAAGACATCTGACTCCCCCAGGTACAACAGTGGGACTCGACACATTACCTGAGGTCTTTACTTGCTTTTTCCTACCTTTAAAATCATATCCCCACCTTTTTATTCTTCTGAGATTCATGGAGACTCCCTTTTCTTTCTTTCCAAAACTACTATTCTATTCCAGGTCTCAATATCTCTCATTCGGTTAGTGCAACCAGCTTCCCAATCATCGTCCCAGCATATGTCTTCCTGAGTTGTTAAGTCATAGGTTATGTGTCTCTCATCTTCACAGATACCTTGTGAAATGGGATGAGCAGAACCTTTCACTGCTCTTCCCATGTTCCCACCTGACGCTACTGGATATGGTAGCAAGTATTATATGTCACTTGTCCCTTTCTTTAACATGTAATACTTCCTTATATGTTATATTGGCTCTTAGATTTCTGTAGGCATCACCTCATTCAATTCGATTCTAGAGAAACCACTGTTATTTTCAGCTTTGCAAAGGAAACCCTCCTAATTACAAGCAAAGGAACAGCAACAACAAACAGAAAAGCTTATAAAAATTTTACCAGACCCACTCCCATACTTTACATTTTAAGGTAACAGGATTAGAACTTAACAATAGAAAAATCTTACCAAGCTCAATGAAACTATGAGCCAAGCCATATAGGGCCACCCAAGACAGACGGGTCATGGTGGAGAGGTCTGACAGAATGTGGTCCACTGGAGAAGGGAATGGCAAACCACTTCAGTGTTCTTGCCTTGAAAACCCCATGGAAAGTAGGAAAACGCAAAAAGATAGGACACTGAAAGATGAACTCCCCAGGTTGGTAGGTGCCCAATAAGCTACTGGAGATCAGTGGAGAAATAACTCCAGAAAGAATGAAGTGACAGAGCCAAAGCAAAAAGAATACCCAGTTGTGGATGTGACTGGTGGTGGAAGTAAAGTCTGATGCTGTAAAGAGCAATACTGCATAGGAACCTGGAATGTTAGGTCCATGAATCAAGGCAAATTGAAAGTGGTCAAACAGGAGATGACAAGAGTGAATGTTGACATTCTAGGAATCAGCAAACTAAAATGGACTGGAGTGGGTGAATTTAAATCAGATGACCATTATATCTACTACTGTGGCCAAGAATCCCTTAGAAGAAATGGAGTAGCCATCATGGTCGACAAAAGAGTCCAAAATGCAGTACTTGGATGTAATCTCAAAAACGACAGAATGATCTCTGTTCATTTCCAAGGCAAACCATTCAATATCACGGTAATCCAAGTAATGCACCAACCAGTAACACTGAAGAAGCTGAACAGTTCTATGAAGACCTACAAGATCTTCTAGAACTAATACCCAAAAAAGATGCCCTTTTCATTACAGGGGACTGGAATGCAAAAGTAGGAAGTCAGGAGATACCGGGAATAACAGGCAAACTTGGCCTTGGAGTACAGAATGAAGCAGGGCAAAGGCTAATAGAGTTTTGCCAAGAGAACACACTGGTCATAGCAAACACCCTCTTCCAACAACACAAGAGAAGACTCTACACATACACATCACCAGATGGTCAACACCAAAATCAGATTGATTATACTCTTTGCAGCCAAAGATGGAGAAGCTCTATAGAGTCAGCAAAAACAAGACGGGGAGCTGACTGTGGCCCAGATCATGAACTCCTTATTGCCAAATTCAGACTTAAATGGAAGAAAGTAGGGAAAACCATTAGACCATTCAGGTATGACCTAAATTAAATCCCTTACAATTATACAGTGGAAGTGAGAAATAGATTCAAAGGATTAGATCTGATAGACAGAGTGCCTGAAGAACTATGGACAAAGGTTCATGACATGATACGGGAAACAGGGATCAAGATCATCTCCAAGAAAAAGAAATGCAAAAAGGCAAAATGGTTGTCTGAGGAGGCCTTACAAATAGCTGAGAAAAGAAAAGATGCAAAAGGGAAAGGAGAAAAGGAAAGATACACCCATTTGAATGCAGAGTTCCAAAGAATAGCAAGGAGAGATAAGCCTTCCTCAGTGATCAGTGCAAAGAAATAGAGGAAAACAATAGAATGGGAAAGACTAGAGATCTCTCCAAGAAAATTAGAGATACCAAGGGAACATTTCATGCAAAGATGGGCTCAATAAAGGACAGAAATGGTATTGACCTAACAGAAGCAGAAGATATTAAGAAGAGGTGGCAGGAATACACAGAACTGTAAGAAAAAGATCATCATGACCCAGATAACCATGATGGTGTGATCACTCACCTAGAGCCAGACATCTTGGAATGTGAAGTCAAGTGGGCCTTAGGAAGCATCACTACAAACAAAGCTAGTGAAGGTGATGGGATTCCAGTTGAGCTATTTCAAATCCTCAAAGATGATGCTGTGAAAGTGCTGCACTCAATATGCCAGCAAATTTGGAAAACTCAGCAGTGGCCACAAGACTGGAAAAGGTGAGTTTTCATTCCAGTCCCAAAGAAAGACAATGCCAAAGAATGCTCAAACTACCGCACAATTGCACTCATCTCACATGCGTAAAGTAATGCTCAAAATTCTCCAAGTCAGGCTTCAACAGTATGTGAACCATGAACTTCCAGATGTTCAAGCTGGATTTAGAAAAGGCACAGGAACCAGAGATCAAATTGCCAACATCCACTGGCAACATCCACATCAAAAAAGCAAGAAAGTTCCAGAAAAACATCTATTTCTGCTTCATTCATTCAGCTTCCCTCAGAGCTCAGTTGGTAAAGAATCTGCTTGCAATGCAGGAGACCCCAGTTCAATTCCTGGGTGTGAAGATCCACCAGAGAAGGGATAGACTACCCACTCCAGTATTCTTGTGCTTCCCTTGTGGCTCAGCTGGTAAAGAATCCGCCTGCAATGCAGGAGACCTGGGTTCGATCCTTGGGTTGGGAAGATCCCCTGGAGAAGGGAAAGGCTACCCACTCCAGTATTCTGGCCTGGAGAATTCGCTGGACTATACAGTCCATGGGGTCACAAAGAATCAGATACAACTGAGCAAATTTTATCATCATTCATTATTAACTACGCCAAAGCCTTTGACTGTGTGGATAACAACAAACTGTGGAAAATTCTAAAAGAGATGGCAATACCAGACCACCTGACCTGCCTCCTGAGAAATCTGTATCCAGGTCAAGAAGCAACAGTTAGAACTGGACATGGAACAGACTGGTTCAAATTGGGAAAAGAGTATATCAAGGGTGTATATTGTCACCCTGCTTATTTAACTTATATGCAGAGTACATCATGAGAAATGCCAGGCTGGATGAAGCACAAGCTGGAATCAAGATTGCCAGGAAAAATATCAGTAACCTTAAATACACAGATGACACCACCCTTATGGCAGAAAGTGAAGAAGAACTAAAGTGCCTGTTGATGAAAGTGAAAGAAGAGAGTCAAAAAGTTGCCTTAAAACTCAATATTCAGAAAGCAAAGACCATGGCATCTGGTCCCATCACTTCATGGCAAATAGATGGGGAAACAGTGGAAATGGTGAGAGACTTTATTTTCTTGGGCTCCCAAATCACTGCAGATGGTGATTACAGCCATGAAATTAAAAGATGCTTGCTCCTTGGAAGAAAACCTATGATCAACCTAGACAGCAAATTAAAAAGCAGAGACATTACTTTCCTAACAAAGGTCCATCTAGTCAAAGCTAAGGTTTTTCCAGTAGCCATGTATGGATGTGAGAGTTGGACTATAAAGAAAGCTGAGCACCGAAGAATTGATGCTTTAGAACTGTGGTGTTGGAGAAGACTCTTGAGAGTCCCTTGGACTGCAAGGAGATCCAACCAGTCCATCCTAAAGGAAATCAGCCCTAAATATTCATTGGAAGGACTGATGCTGAAGCTGAAACTCCAGTACTTTGGCCACCTGATGTGAAGAATTGACTCATTGGAAAAGACCCTGATGCTGGGAAAGATTGAAGGCAGGAGGAGAAGGGTATGACAGAGGATAAGATGGTTAGATGGCATCAAACTCTAAGGACATGAGTTTGAGTCAGCTCTGGGAGTTGGTGATGGACAGAGAAGCCTGGCATGCTGCAGTCCGTGGGGCCACAAAGAGTTGGACACGACAGAGCGACTGAACTGAACTCACCAAACCCACTCCCATAATATACATTCTAAGGTATCAGGATTAGTCAGGTTTTCAGGAAGGAGAAACTGTCCTCAAGCAGGATACATTGTTGCTATATAATCCTTAGTACAGAGTTTAAACTGAGTTGTTTGTATTATAATCATCAGTTCCCGGCTTAAAGAAAAAAAGTTTTATGTGACTAAGACTAAGGAATGTAGAGAAAAGCAAGATGTCTGTCCTTTCCTCTCCTTGAGAATGCCAGAGCCATGTCTCCTCCTCGGGGACCCTGGTCTTTTTATCAACCTGCCTAGGAATTGATTCTCTGAATCCTTTATCCATTCTGTTTTCACCAGTGCCTGACACTCCATCCCTCAGTCACCTTGCATGTCCAGGGTCTTCAAACTGAAGATTCCTTTGACAATGCATTCTTGGTTTTGTACTTCTCTTCACCCCCAACAGGGGACATGCAACACAGTCTATGGGCCTGAAAGTTACCAACTTGCTCTGGTCCTAATTCTTGGACATGACATTATAGTCAGCACCTACCCTGCCTGGAGGAGGAAACTGTTCAGACATGATCTCTACTTTGGCATTGTTTAGTCGCTCAGTTGTGTCCAGCTCTTTTGCCACACCATGGTCTGTAGCCTGCCAGACTCCTCTGTACATGGGATTTCCCAGACAAGACTACTGGAGTGAGTTGTCCTTTCCTTCTCCAGGGGATCTTCCTGACCCAGGGGTTAAATCTGCGTCTCCTTCATTAGCAGGCAGATTCTTTACCACTGAGCCACCAGGGAAGTTCCATCTCTATTTTGCTCAAGATAAGTGAGGGGCTCAGAGAAGGGAAGTGAGTTGTCCGAAGTTACCTAATGAAGAAGATGTTAGCGCAAGAGTCTTGCCAGTCCTGTTTAACCCCAAAGATCATAATCTCTGAATGTTGGCTGGAAGATGGCTGAGAGTCTATACATCAGAAGTAATTATTGCATCAAAAACAAGAGTTGGGGCTAATTCTCCAAAATCACATTCATTAGTTTGGGAGTAGGACTCATTATCACCATAAAAAAAAATTGTGTAAAATATTCATCAAGTGAAACAAAACAGTCAAGATATCAACAGATGTCATTTTTTTAAATCCAGATTTAGCAGGTTAATTAGAGAATATGAGACACAGTGGAAGAGACAGAAATCACTAAGGTCCTCTTAGGTTAAATTGTCGCAATACACAGCCCATGCCAAATGAATGAGGTTTCTGAATCAACACCAGTATAAAAATGTTTTTTCATCTGTTCCAATACAATGAATGTCATGTTCATGCTCATTTGTGCTAAAAGGAAACACATTTCAAGAATGAGAGCCAGTAAAGTAACAAAGTGGGAAAGAAACTCCTGTTTTTTAGTGCCATCTATGGGCCAAGTCTGGTGAAAGTTTCATCAGCCTCATTTTAAATATGAAGAAAGTGCAGCGCAGCAATATCATGTATTAATAAAAGGCAGGCTGGGATGCACACATGCCTAATTGTATGTGATTGCAAAGCATGGGCTCTATATTCTCCCACGTTTATGTGGTCATTCATTCAATAATGATTTATCAAAAAATCTATCATGGGCCAGGCCTCTATGACACACACATACAGACACACATACCCAGAAACATCTGCCTGGACATGCACACAGTTTTTGGATAAATGAGGACTTATTTGCAGTTTACAACTGTAATAATTTCTATGAAAGAAAGCAAAAAAGAGGAAATAAAAAAGAATGCAAATTAAGGGTAAACTTTTTGGTAGAATATGTTGCTGTTCCAAATATTTGCCTCCTGGGAGAGCATTACCCTTCCCCAGCTCATTGACTTTAGGCTCGCCCTGGGACTTAAGGGTGCCCTCCCTAAGGAAGCATTATGAGTCCCCACCCTGTTGCACTCAGGAGTGTCCCATGTGACTTGTTTTGGCCAATAGAATGTGGCTGGAAGCCGTGCGTGTTTTTGTCAAGCAGAAGCCTTAAAATCAGTTCTCTCTTCTCTCTCCCCTGGGTCCAGCAGTGTCCAAGGCAGAGACTGTGAACAGTCTGTCCCAGAGAGAAGCTGTGGTGGATCAGGGTTTCAGCCTTCCCTTTGCAGGGATGCCCTTGTTAGACGTCACTGAGATCTGGGCTCATTTGTTAGTGCAGCATGACACACCTTATCCTGACTTATAGACTCTCTTACCAGGGGTGGTCAGTGAAGACCTCTTTGAGGAAGTAACATTTGAGCTGAGCTCCAAATGCAGGTTCCTGTTAGGTAAAGAGCAGAAAAGGCGAGCTTCCCAGAAAGGGTAAAACAGCCAGTGCACATGCCCTAAAGAGGGAAAAAACGTGGCATGGTCTGCGCATCTGGAGCTGATAAAAGTGATGGAAGGGGAAGCTGGAGAGATGCCTGGGCTGAGTTTAAGGACAAGGGAGCCAAGGGAGGAGGCTGGATTGCATTGTATGTGTGATAAGAACCCACAGAAGGCTTCCAAGCAGTGACATTAAGTGATCAGATTCAAGTGTTTAAGAGATTTCCCTGCATTCTATTAAGCAGGAAAGGAATCAGGGAGTCCAAGTAAGAGGCTATTTCATTATTGAATTTGTGTATCAGGCACTCCATCCAATGCTATCATGAATTACTGCTCTCTTCAGAAGAGTCCTGCATGTCAATTGGGTCCTCTGGGAAGCAGACACTGAGAAGAGATTAGGAATACGAAAGAGGGAATGCCCGTGGAAGATAAAAAGGGAAGAAAGCGGAATTGGACCGAGGAAGAACTGTGATGCAAATCTGACAAAGTTTTAGCCAACTCAACCCTGTGGGGAGTCTCAGAGCAGAGACTTCTCATCATGGGAGTCCTGCACCGGGCCCAAGTAAACAGGCCCTAGTGTTTCCACGAGGCTTTGTCATCTACCAGAAGAGAGTAGAGACTCTGCTTGAATGTGAAGTCAGATCCTAAAGGCTCTCCTGCAGTGGAACAAAACTCTTCTTAAAGGGAGACCCAAGCAGGGCACCGTGCCCTTTAAGGATGGATTTTTAGCCATATCTTACAAATTAGGAAATAGACGCTCGAAGATCATACTTTGACAATGTATTTTGAGTAAGGGTACATAGACTCTGGCTGACATCCTCTAATGGCATGGTCTCTGTGAAGTTCAGGTTAGTATTAATACTTATGGCAGGCACTGCCAGCACCCGTCCAAAGTCCCTCCCAGCTTGCCTGTCTGGGCTGTAGCAGACGAAGAGCTAAAAACCACATTTCCCAGAATCCTTTGCTGGCTACACGCAAGTATGTGACCTCGCTGCAGCCTGCCTGCCACATCCCTAGATGCGGATGTGGCAGTGAGGAAGGGAAGCTGGGCCCCCAGCACAAAAGAGAATAAAGCAGTGAGCCCTGTGGTGAAGGTTTTCAGTCCCCATCACCACAGTGTTTTTCTAGGACAATCCTTCATCTGACTGTTTCTCCAAATGGCATTTTTTCCTGATCATGCATTCCCAAGTCTGATCCTTCAAACATCCTGGAAGTTTGCAAACTATCCAATATCTCTTAACAAATGCCCTTCTGTTTAAAGTAGGAGGAGGGGCCTCTGAAACTACAACTGAGAATCTTCAGAGAGGGACAGTACTGGTGTAAGTTCACTAGACTGTAACGGCGCATATGCACCATTCAGCAGGGGAATGGAGCTTAGATCCAAAGGCATTTCCCAAGCTCTGGCACACTTTAGTGTGGCATTCCTCCCAACTGAGTCACCCACCACTTGGCCTTCGCAGCGTGTAAACAATATTTTAAAAGTCAAATACACACCTGGCAGTGTTTTGGTTAAGAGAGTCTAGATGCTTTCAGACCTGCTAGAAATTGCCTTGCAAGAGCCAGAATTTCTTTCCAGCTAGAAGCAAATTAACTTTAGCATCTCTCAAAAAAGCAAAATAATACTGCTGCACGGTGGGACTTAGCTACAGCACAGAAAAGCTGCTCACAAAGATTTTTTTAGTCAAGGCCGTTTTGAAGACACCCATTTTCAGTATTTGATTTAAATCAGAGAACAAGTATGATCATCTCTCCTTACCTGCTCAATACAAGCAAATCCTAGGAAATTTTCTTCAAATGATTTTTCCATACTGTGTAGCAGCCAAGAACATCAACAACTGACCTACAAGCCCATCCCAGTAAGGGCCTCTTCCTGTGCTGGTACGGATGCTGCATGGAACAGTGGTAAAGTAAGGAGAGGGCAAGGCGTGCACTGAGGGGAAGAAACTGACTCTGCCACCCAGTCCCGAGCTTTTGTGTCTTCCTCTCCCATCTCATGGTATCAAGGTCAGGACTGCACCAAAAAACTGACAAGCACAAAGCTAAGATGAGCTGGTCTGAAGGACCATGGGATTGAGTCAAAGGCGCAGAAGACCATCTCTCCCTGAAGAAACCATCTGAGCAGGACCACACCCAAAACACCAGTAAGACCACACCACCCTCGGGACACCCCAGACACAACAGTGCTGCTCCCAAGGGCAAAAGCCCCTACTCCAGTACGGCTGCAGATACAGTGTTTCCTGCCTCCCAAGAAGCAGGTCTCAGCGTTTTAATCCTATTCACTGGATTAAAAATGGCAGTATATTTATACAAAGAAACACTACTCAGCAGAAAATAAAAGGAGGGAGGGTGAAGTACTGATACATGCAACACTGTGGATGGAGCCACAGTCATGCTGAGCCAAAGGAGCCAGACATACAGGACTACACGTAGACATTTCTGTTTATTGATGTCCTAGAAGAGGATGAACTAATATCTACTTACAGAATATTGAACTAATATCTAGTTACAGAAAGCAGAGGAGTGGTTCCCAGGGTGAGGGTCTGAGTGCCAGTGAGCACAAAAGAAATTTTTTAGGACAAATAGATCAGATCAGATCAGTTGCTCAGTCGTGTCCGACTCTTTGCGACCCCATAATTCACAGCACGCCAGGCCACCCTGTCCATCACCAACTCCCGGAGTCAACTCAGACTCACGTCCATCGAGTCAGTGATGCCATCCAGCCATCTCAGCCTCTGTCGTCCCCTTCTCCTCCTGCCCCCAATCCCTCCCAGCATCAGAGTCTTTTCCAATGAGTCAACTCTTCGCATGAGGTGGCCAAAGTGCTGGAGTTTCAGCTTTAGCATCATTCTTTCCAAAGAAATCCCAGGGCTGATCTCCTTCAGAATGGACTGGTTGGATCTCCTTGCAGTCCAAGGGACTCTCAAGAGTCTTCTCCAACACCACACTTCAAAAGCATCAATTCTTCAGCACTCAGCCTTCTTCACAGTCCAACTCTCACATCCATACATGACCACAGGAAAAACCACAGCCTTGACTAGCCAGACCTTTGTTGGCAAAGTAATGTCTCTGCTTTTGAATATGCTATCTAGGTTGGTCATAACTTTCCTTCCAAGGAGTAAGCGTCTTTTAATTTCATGGCTGCAGTCACCATCTACAGTGATTTTGGAGCCCAGAAAAATAAAGTCTGACACTGTTTCCACTGTTTCCCCATCTATTTCCCATGAAGTGATGGGACCAGATGCCATGATCTTCGTTTTCTGAATGTTGAGCTTTAAGCCAATTTTTTCACTCTCCTCTTTCACTTTCATCAAGAGGCTTTTGAGTTCCTCTTCACTTTCTGCCATAAGGGTGGTGTCATCTGCATATCTGAGGTTATTGATATTTCTCCCAACATTCTTGATTCCAGCTTGTGTTTCTTCCATATTAGGACAAGGGAAATAAGCCATATTTTGATTGTTGTGGTAACTGCACAACTGTTTATACATTTATTGAAACTCCATGAGCCATACAATTTCCAGTGAACTGTACATTTTATTTTGTATCAATTATACCTCGATAAAGTCCATCAAAAATTCCTAGCACAATGACTGTCATCTATGTAGAATCTGTGTGAATCTACGTAAAAATCGCTTTGCTATAAACACTTGTTCCTTTCAAATACACAACCCTTCACCTCTCCGAGGTTAGAGAAGGTTCTGCTGCCAGATAAATCTGATTAATAGTTATCCTTGACACAAAATGCTATGTTAACCTTTTTCTGGGGGAAAAAAAAAGTTGGCTGGCAATGACT
Source organism: Bos taurus (assembly GCF_002263795.3). Classification (NCBI taxonomy): domain Eukaryota; kingdom Metazoa; phylum Chordata; class Mammalia; order Artiodactyla; family Bovidae; genus Bos; species Bos taurus. Next base: position 5,693,556 of record NC_037337.1, on the reverse strand, counting down.
TTCTGTGTGACATTAAGTGTGATCCTTTGCTTCTAGGAGACAGTTTCCACATGTGTGATGTAGAAACAGTATTACAGGGAAAGTTATCCAATGTGGGTTATATGAGGGTTCCAAGTTCAGAGCTGGGCAAATGGGTGTATGCTCAATGTGCTGGTTTGTTTTTTCCATTCCATCAGTGAGGACTCTTTTGATTGCAACTAACAGACTATCTGACCCAGCTTATTTAAGCAAAGGAGGGTTTATTAGCTGAACAGCTGAACAGCACAGAGTTTGCACTGGCCTTAGGGAAGGCTGGATCCCAGAGGGCTGGCAGTCATACCACACCTCGGATTTCTCTTCCTCTCTCTGCTCCGTGTTCTGCCATATCAGCCTCATAATCTGTCTCCACACAGTCCACTCCCTCCAGCAGCTCCAGCCACTCTCTTTATGCCTCATTCTCACATCACAACATCCTCGATGCACTCTGCTGTGTTTCAGATGGGGACGCCTGCCTATACCTGAGCCAAGACCTGTAGCTAAGGGGGTGTGGTATGCTGATGAGCCAGTCACCCTGGAGCTGAAGCCTGGCCCAGTCCACCTAAAACAGATGGCTGCTACGCAACTGGGTAGAGCTAACTGCTCCAAATCAGAGTGCTCTCAGCAGAAAGAAGATAATGGATATTGAAAGGCAATCATCAAATGCCCACTGAATGCATTCTATCAGCCAGGGGCTCCATCAGGAATACAAAAACTACACAAACTATTTTAACAGAGAAGATTTAATCTAAGGAATTGCTTGAATGGGTTTAGAACCCTGGAATGACAAAAAGGAACACTAAGCCTTCAGAATGTAGCCACTGCAGGAATCAGCCTCTGGGTTTAATGCATCTTAGGGGTCTGGAGGAGAGGTCAGGCAGGCCAGTCTGTGGTGGTGATCTGATCGGTGTCTCAGAGCTTGGAGGAGAGGGCTCTTGGATCCAGAACTCCAAGGAAGGGCACCCTATCTGTCTGCGCTAGTACCTCTGAAGAGGTGCAATGAGTCTGAATCTGGGCATGTGGAAAAAGCTTGGCCTTCGAGATGAAGAAACAGGCTGAGGTGATGCCAATAGGAAGCAACCACGAAGGGACATGTTCCTTTTTCCTCGTTCAGTCTCTCATTTTCCCCAGGCCCTAGCAAAGGCCCTGTTCGCAGAGTCCTAGAATAACAAAGCAGGGTATAGAAAAATTGGGTTTGGTGCAGAGAGATAAGTACTTAATAACTAGCACACAAACCGGAGAAGGAAATGGCAACCCACTCCAGTGTTCTTGCCTGAAGAATCCCAGGGATGGGGGAGCCTGGTGGGCTGCCATCTATGGGGTCACACAGGGTCGGACACGACTGAAGGGACTTAGCAGCAGCAGCAGCAGCAGCACACAAACAATTTACATGATCAGGGTATCAGTGAGAATATTTTGTTGCAAGCAATGGATAAATTCTAACTTAATTAGCTTATACTTAACAAAGTATATATATTTAAAAAAAGTATAAAATAGCCTTTGACTGTGTGGATCACAATAAACTGTGGAAAATTCTGAAAGAGATGGGAATATCAGACCACCTGACTTGCCTCCTGAGAAATCTGTATGCAGGCCAGGAAGCAACAGTTAGAACTGGACATGGAACAACAGACTGGTTCCAAATAGGAAAAGGAGTTCATCAAGGCTGTATATTGTCACCCTGCTTATTTAACTTCTATGCAGAGTACATCATGAGAAACGCTGGACTGGAAGAAGCACAAGCTGGAATCAAGATTGCCAGGAGAAATATCAATAACCTCAGATATGCAGATGACACCACCCTTATGGCAGAAAGTGAAGAGGAACTCAAAAGCCTCTTGATGAAAGTGAAAGAGGAGAGTGAAAAAGTTGGCTTAAAACTCAACATTCAGAAAACTAAGCTCATGCCATCCAGTACCATCATTTCATGGCAAATAGATGGGGAAACAGTGGAAACAGTGGCTGACTTTATTTTTCTGGGCTCCAAAGTCACTGCAGATAGTGATTGCAGCCATGAAATTAAAAGACACTTGCTCCTTGGAAGGAAAGTTATGACCAATAGAGGCAGCATATTAAAAAGCAGAGACATTACTTTGTCAACAAAGGTCCGTCTAGTCAAGGCTATCGTTTTTCCAGTAGTCAGGTATGGATGTGAGAGTTGGACCATAAAGAAAGATGAGCACCGAAGAATTGATGCTTTTGAACTGTGGTGTTGGAGAAGACTCTTGAGAGTCCCTTGGACTGTAAGGAGAGCCAACCAGTCCATTCTAAAGGAGATCAGCCCTGGGTGTTCATTGGAGGGACTGATGTTGAAGTTGAAACTCCAATACTTTGGCCACTTGATGTGGAGAGCTGACTCATTTGAAAAGACCTTGATTCTGGGAAAGATTGAAAGCAGGAGGAGAAGGGGACGACAGAGGATGAGATGGTTGGATGGCATCACCGACACAATGGACATGGGTTTGGGTGGACTCTGGGAGTTGGTGATGGACAGGGAGGCCTGGCGTGCTGCAGTTCATGGGGTCGCAAAGAGTTGGACATGACTGAGTGACTGAACTGATAACAAAGTATAAGTTCCCTAGAAGAATGGTTCCAGGATTGTATAATTCAGCTATTCAATATTGCACCAAAGATAAATGTTCTTTCTGTTTTTCCACTCTGACATCTTTAGAATGTGGCTTTTTCTTCAGCTAGTTTTCCTCATGGCAACAATATGGCTGCCACAATTCCAGACATCACATAGCCATTACAGATTCAGACATAGAAAAAAAGGACTTTGTGAAAGAAAATCTCTTTCTAGTTCAAGGAAACTTTTCCTTGAACTTTGGAAATGAAGGCATATGAAATATGCCTCCCAGCATATTTCTTCTCATATTTCATTGGCCAGGACAGGGTTACATGGCTATATGAAATCAACCCTTAACAAAGAAAGAAACTGAAATAACAAGTACAGCTTAGAGTAATCAAAATTTATTCCTGGGTAACATGTGGGGAGAGTATTTAGTTAAATAAAACTGAGGCTTGAGCCAGAAGTGTAGGTTAAATATTTAACAACCAGTACTCTGAGAAATATATATACATATGAAAATTTTATTAGAAATACACTGATGCAAAGGATGTGTAGAACAAAATTTACAAATGATAATAAAGTATACAGTATTCTTTTATAAGTTTCACATAGACAACTGATACAAGATTCATTGATTTTTACTAATACTCCTATATTCTTAGTCAAACTATAATTGCAACTGATCAACAAATTTAGTTCTGATAAAATATTGATTGATATGGTAGAAAAAAAGTTAAATAATGAAGATGTATATTTGCACTTAACTCAGCCAATATATCTCTATCTCAAGCTCCCATTCCACAGAGGTGGTTGAAAGTTTATCTTAGTTGATTGAAAGTTCACCTACCTTCCCAGTTTCTTGGGGTTTAGTCTAAGTTCCAAAGCACATTAGAAGGGCCCATCACCTTTTGTTAGTTTAAAGAGGTTGCTATTTTCACATACACATACCCTTATGTACATGTCAATCTTTATGTGTGTATATATATATACCCCTCATTTCTATCTGCCAGGAATCTTTTGATCTATCAGTTCTGTTTCCATACATGAGAGCCTGAGAATATCTATGAAGCTAAGATTCCCTCTTCCTAGACTCATTAAAGTCTGCCAGGGAAGCAAAAGGCAGGTTCCCTCTCCTTGGAACACATTAATATCCTGGATTTTCAACATTTTCCTTCTTCTCTTCTCTTCCTTTGATCTGATGGAATCATTCCCAGCCTGGGAAAGGAGTAAACTTTACATTCCTTAAATCCCCTTATCCACAGTTTAATAGACAGTGTAGCAAAATCTGGCTCATTCTTTAGAGAAAAATGAAATTGAACCCCTACCTCACACTGTATACAAAAGTCGATTCTAGATTGATTAAAGACTTAAATGTGAAACATAAAACTACATAACTAGTGAATTAAATAGTGGAGTGCATCTTTACAACCTAGCATCTGGGGAGACCTGCTAAAACCCGGACTCAAGAGCTCAAAATATAAGGTAAAAAGCAAATGGCTTCAATTACGTAAAATTTAAAGATTTCTGTTCAACAAAACACACCGTAGACCAAGTTAACAGAAGAATGAAGGTTGGGAGAAGATATCCACAGTGTTTACAACAGGCATGGAATACTGCAAAGAAGCAAAGACGGGAAACCTGATTTTAAAAGAACAAAACAAAAAACAGGCAATGAATATGATCAAGCAAATGCCAAGTAAATGAGAAGCTCCTCAAAGTCACTGATAATCAAAGAACTACAAAGCACAACAGTAAAATAGAGCTTTATTCCCTCAGACTGGCGAAGATCAGAGAGAATAATGATGCTAATTTTTTTGTGAGATGTGAGGAACAGGAGCCTTTTCTGTACGCTGCTGGTGAATGTTTAGATATTGCTGCCCTTCTGGAGGGTTCTCTGGCAGTACATATCTAAATTAAGTGTGCTTGTGTGTGCAGAAATCTCATCCCTCTGTATAGTTCCAGAGTCTTTATTAAACAGGACCGTAACTGGACATATGAGAAGGCATTTGTCACAGAACTCTTGATGGCATTGAGAAGCAGAAGGCATCCTGGTGGCCATCTCGGAGAGTGTATGTAAAATACGGTGGCTCTGCTCCATGGAACTGTGTCCACAGATAGAAGGAACAAAGAGATAGGCACACATGGTGAGACCTGGAAGTTATCAGACTAAGTGAAGGAAATCAGAAAGAGAAAGGCAAATGCCACATAATATCATTTATGCATGAAATCTAAAATATGACACAAATTATCCGTGAAACAAAAATAAACTCCCTGACGTAAAGGCATAAAGAACAGATTTGTGGTTGCCAAGCGGGTGGGGAGGATTGGATTGGGAGTTTGGGGTTAGCAGATGCAAACTATTATATGCAGAATGGATAAATGTCAAAGTCCTGCTGTAAGCACAGTGAACTATATTCAATATCCTGTAAGAAACCATAATGGAAAAAATGTGAAAAAATGTGTATCTATACATATATATCTAACATATATAAAGAATATATATATATGTAAGAAGGTGTGTGTATGTATATGTATATATAACTTTGGCCACTTGATGTGAAGAACTGACTCATTCAGTTCTCATTCAGGAAAAGCCCCTGATGCTGGGAAAGATTGAGGGCAAGAGGGGAAGGAGGCGACAGAGGATGAGATGGTTGGATGGCATCACCGACTCAATGGACATGAATTTGAGCGAACTTCAGGAGATAGTGAAGGACAGGGAAGGCTGGCATGCTGCAGCCGTGGGGTTGCCAAGAGTCGTGCATGGCTTAGCGACTGAGCAACAACAACATGTATAGCTGAATCACTTTGCTATGCAGCAGAAATTAACACAACCTTGTAAATCAATTATGCTTCAATAACATAATTTTTTAAAAAAGGATATGCACAGAACCTTGTGAACGGATTCAGAAAATTTACTGGGGAGGGGAAAGTAAGAGACTAAATGAGATCTACAGCAGAATAGCATTACTGTAATTTAAAAACCACATACCCACAACAATGTTACGTGTTCTACAAGGACACAGAGTAGTGTCTTAGAGCTGTCATCTGTGGAGGGGAGGAAAACAGACAAGGAGAATTGGGATTCCGTGACTAAATAAAAGGGGAATATTTCTTTCCAACATGTCATCTCCACTCAACTGCTCTCCATCCTGCTAAAAACTCAGATGTTGAAGGCCAGAGCCTAGGAACATTTTGTCTGCCCTGTAGCTACTGTCGGCTGAGGAATTTGGCCCAGAACAGCTTGGTCATTTGAAGGGGAGGGAGGAGGCCAAAGGGAATGGGGGCAGGTGATCAATTAATCAGCTAACCAGCTAATCTCTCAAAATATTATCCCATGGCAACTGTTTCGGGCTTCTTGGAGAGCATTTTCAAACCCATAAAAACTATCACATAAAAACTACTATATATACATGGATAAACAACAACAAGATCCTGCTGTGTAGCACAGAGAACCGTATTTAATATCCTGTGATAAACCACGGTGGAAAAAAGACGAAAAAGAGTGTATATATATGTATAACCGAATCACTGTGCTGTACAGCTGAAATCAACCCAATACTGTAAATCAACTATATGTGAATAAAATAATTTTTTTAAAAATCCAGAAAAATAAAGTCTAATCCATCTCATCAATTTCCTGTGACTTGAGTGAGTCTGTTTTCATTGAAATTCAGTGAGGTCTGCTACATACAGTTGTACAGTTTGTGCACTGCACAAAGATGCCCCTGGCCAAGTGAGTGAATGAAAGGGAGCTAGAACCCATCAGGGGTTCTGCTTACAACTGGGCCAACCTGGAGCTACTTTAATCACAGGTAGAAGTGCTTTGATAATTTGTCTGCCAGTCAGACTGATCTTCTGTGGCTTCTACCAAAGCATTGTGTGTGCCAGCTGGAGCCCTGAGTCTCAGTCTGATCATCATTCTTATCAGAAATTTACGTAGCAACTCAAAGGTGTTTTTGCAGCCTCTGCTCTTAGGACAGTCCTTGAGGCTGTTTCCTCCTGGCCCTTCCTTTTGCCTGGAATGCTCTTCCCTGTTCCAGGCCTGGCTCCTTCCCTCCTTGATTTGGGTCTCTGTTCCCAAGTCACCTCCGCAGAGAAGCCTTCTCTGAACATTTCCTCTAAGATCAGCCCCCTTCCCATCCTTACCTTGCTCTATCCTCTTAGCCAGTTTTCTTCATCCCACTTTTCACTCCCTGAAGTCCTGCATATATCGGGTTATTTCCTGTCCCCCTCCCCCCACCACTGGAGTGTAAGTTCCCACAAAGGAGGGAGTCTCACTCGCTGGTACCTGTGTAGAGCAGGCATGGAATAGATGCTCAGTTGATGTACGTTGGATGGGTGAATGGATTGGACCAAAGCAGCAAACAGGGTATCATAGTCTTCTCAGATGAATTACAGAAAGGGCAAGGTGAGTCCTCACCCAGAGCAAAAAGAAACGTGAAGTAGTATTTCTTCCTTATTTCTGCCCTGATATGTTAAGATTAATTTGACTAATGAACCAGTTTCTTAAAACCCATAATGGAGTGAGTCAGCTTTCCCGGAGTAATCAACATTGTGTTTAGCCTCCAGGACCTATTTAAGACATAATTGGCTTCCAAGTGATATTCAGCATTGCTGTATTTTTAAAAAAGAGCCAATTCATGATGTGTTTTTCAGATGCTTTGTGTGTGAGACACATTGAGCTTTCATACCCCCCCAAACAAGAATGCTTTTAGGATTATTGTCTGCAGATTTGAGGAACAAAAGCCGAAGGCCTGTCTGCCCTCTGCTCACAGTCCAGCCCCCATTTCGGGCAGATGGCAGATCAGCTCTGCAATTAACCCACAAAGATCCCTGCAGTCAACCCCTGACACCTCAAGAACAGGAGGGGCCCCTATGAATCAACTGAAGGAGGATCCTGTGGGTTCTGCAGTGTTTGGACCACCCCTTGACTGCCGTGACCTCCACCCCCGGCTACACACTGAAGCATTAAAAATCCAGATTCCAGGTCCTGCCTTTTAGGATCCTGATGTAATTTGCCTGGATTGTGGCCCAGAAAACTGGATAAAATTGGCAAGTTTTTAAAGCTTCCTGGGTGACTCCAAGCTCTGGCCAGGGCAAGTCACTATTTTCAAAGGTCCTTGGTGGCACCAAGGCAGATAGCATGAAGCCCCACCGCTGCCTGCACTCTGCCTCCAGAGACACCCTGGGCTGCCCATTTGTCCATTCTGCTGTGCTGGCCCCGTGGCTTTCCCTTCCTGGGCCCTGACTCAAGCCCCACCCTCTCCCTAACCTCTCCAAGGAATGGATCCATGGGGATAGTGCTTCTAGTTTTGACCTCACCCCTCCTGAGAAGTATTCCTACACGCCCTTCTCCACCTACCCCTACACCTTCCAGGCCAAGCCCACTCCATGCCCATCATCACCCACCTGGACCACAGCTCCCCCACCCACACCCACCGTTGCTGGCCAAAATCTTGGCTTTCTCCGTCCACTGAAGCCAAATAAAAAGTATGGAGACAGAGTTTGGAAGGTACAGGTGGCTTGAATTCTCAGCCGGCTGAGATGGAATCACAGCAGGCTCACGTCTCAAGAACTGTGCCCACCTCCCCCTCCATGAGGAGTCTAGGGACTTATGCAAGGTAAGGGCTTGCAGTCAGGAGTCTGTGATGAGGAGCAAAGGTGTTAGGATCTTGTCAAAGACAGTCATAGGCTGGCATCAGTAACCCAGTAATTGAGTCTGGCAGATCGGTGGCACCGTGCCCTTGTTTCTGATGTAACTACAAGGGGAAGGTGTCGTAAGGGCAAAAGCTAGACACAGGATTAGTCAGCATAGTGTGCGTGCTAAATCGCTTCAGTCATGTCCGACTCTTTGCAACCCTATGAACCGTAACCTTCCAGGCTCCTCTGTCCATGAGATTCTTATCCAGGCAAGAATACTGGAGTGGACCGCCATGCCCTCCTCCAAGGGATCTTCCTGACCCAAGCTCAGACCTGCATCTCTATGTCTCCTGCATTGGCAGGCAGGTTCTTTACCACTAGCACCAGCTGGGAAGCCATTTAGTGAAGAGTCAGGAAAATAGATATGAAGTATAGCTCCTGCGAAGTTAGGTGGCAGAAAAGCAGACTTAGTTACAGACATTAAGAGCGACAGGCAATTAAAGTAAAAAAACAAAAACAAAAAATCACTAGGAATGCTCAGGCCTGCCCACTGTTCTTTTTATCTTTGTCCTTGAGAAAGCCAAAGTCACTCAGTCGTGTCTGACTCTGTGACCCCATGGATTAAAAAAAACCCTCATTTCTCTTTTTTTTACCTTTGCACTGCAACAAATTAAAAAAAAAAAAAAACTCATTCCCCTTTTCTTCCTTTGCACTACATCACCATCTGGTGGGGCCTCTATGTTCCCCCTGCAAAGAATGTCCTTTCCTGCCTGCCTCTTTACCCCGCATTCTCTTGCTTGTCCCTTAAATCTGTTGCCTCTACCCGGAACCCTTCCCTGACACGTATGTCCTCCCTCTGGGCTGTGTGTCTGCTGCTGAGACCACCTGGCCCTGCATGGGCCCTGAGTGTCTTTCTGGCAGGCGGACCCTATCTAACACCTCAGTGGCTATAGTACCCTCGATGGGGCTTCATCGGATGATATCAACAAACACAGCAAGAAAACTAACAAACAAATGGGACCTCAGAAACCTAGGACATTTGACTTGGTTTCCAGATGAATCTCTGTCTGGGCTACAAGCAGTAATTTATCACTCCTATTTTTAACTTTCCAAAGTAAGAATGACCAGGATGCAGATTTTGCATGACAAAAGTGGATGTACAAGAAGCAAATGAGTGTAAAAAGGCCTGAATTCAGCCCACAGATCTTGTCTTTGTATTTAAAACAATACCTTACTAACATTCAAAAATTAAGAAATTCTGGCTCTTTTGTGGATTTCTGGTGTCTCTTGAAACAAATCAGAAGATGTGGCCCCTCAGGTTCCCATGGCAACCTCTCTGGTGGCTTTGTCCCGACCACTTGGCCCAGTTCCAGGCTCTCTGCTGGTCTCACCAAGATCAGGACCCCCAGGCCCTTGGAGCTCCAGCTTCTGGTCTCCATTAACCTTGCACATGGTGATTAGCATGCGTTCCACCAAGTCTTATGGTGTTAAGAGCATTTAACCTGGAATCAGGCAGACCTGGAGACACAGAAGCTGTGAGGTATCATTAGGTACACCACTTCACTGCTCAGAACCTCCTTCTCTGCCTTTCAGAGCTCGCAGACAAGAAGAAGGGACAGACCACAATCAGAGAACTGTGAAGAAGTAAGTGCTCTAACAAAATTAATACCAAAGTATACACCCAATGGAAGTACAATAAAGTGCCTGGCAAACTGAAGGACAGCTTCCTGGAGGAGGTGTCTTTCAACTGGGCTTTGAGGGATGTGTATCATTTTGTCCAGGAATCAAGACTCTCTGGGAAAGGCATTCCAGACCAAAATCTGAACAAAGACAAACAGGAAGAAAACAACCTGTTACAGAGTATATCATGAGAAATGCCGGAGAGGATGAAGAGCAAGCTCAATCAAGACTGCCGGGAGAAATATCAATAACCTCAGATATGCAGATGACACCACCCTTATGGCAAAAAGTGAAGAGGAACTAAACAGCCTCTTGATGAAAGTGAAAGAGGAGAGTGAAAAAGCCAGCTTAAAACTCAGCATTCAAAAAACTAAGATTGTGGCATCTGGTCCCATCACTTCATGGCAAATAGCTGGGGAAACAATGGAAACAGTAACAGGCTTTATTTTGGGGGGCTCCAAAATCACTGCAGATGGTGACTGCAGCCTTGAAATCAAAAGATGCTTGCTCCTCGGAAGAAAAGCTATGACCAACCTAGACAACATATTAAAAAGCAGAGACATTATTTTACCGACAAAGGTCCATAGAGTCAAAGCTATGTTTTTTCCAGAAGTCATGGATGGATGTGAGAGTTGCACCATAAAGAATGGTACAAAGCTGAATGCCGAAGAATTGATGCTTTTGGTGTTGGAGAAGACCTGAAAGTCCCCTGGACAGCAAAGGAGATCCAACCAGTCCATCCTAAAGGAAATCAGTCCTGACTATTCATTGGAAGGACTGAAGCTGAAGCTGAAGCTCCAATACTTTGGCCACCTGATTCGAAGAACTGACTCATTGGAAAAGACCCTGATGCTGGGAAAGATTGAAGGCAGGAGGAGCAGGGGATGACAGAGAATGAGATGGTTAGATGGCATAACCAGCTCGATGGACATAAGTTTGAGCAACTTCCAGGAGTTTGTGATGAACAGGGAAGCCTGGTGTGCTGCAGCCCATGGGGTCGCAAAGAGTCAGACACGACTGAGAGACTGAACTGAATTGAACTTTCTGGAAACAGTGAGTTGATCAATATTCTTGTATCAGGGTAAAAGGTCAGAGATAAAGTTAATTGGAAGTTAAGGTCAGTATCAACAAGTCTTGAATGCCATATCAAAACTTTATCTGGAGGCAAGAATCAGTTTTCCGGTGGGGAGTGATATGATTTCAGATCTTGGAAAAATTGCTCTAGAGGCAGAAATTAGGTGAAAACACATGCCCCAAACATTGCAAACTAAATGCAAAACAGAACAATCCCCCCTGCTCTTTTATCCATGAAAAGATTATACTTGAGTACTGCAGCTGCTTTAGTCATAATAACCAAAAACTGGAAACACTGTAAATGTTCATCATTTGGAAATGGACACAAAATATGTGGTCTATTCCTATGAAGCAGAATTCTACACAACTAGAGAAGACAGAGTACAACTACATCCAACCACACAGATACATCTCAAAAACAGGCTAAGTGAAAGAAACCAGACACACACTCAAAAAAGCACATATTGTATGACGTCATTTAGATAAAGTTCCAGAACAGATAAAACTAATTAAAAGTTAGCGCTAGACATCATCGAAGAGAGTTGATTAAAGTCAAGATAGTGTTTGTGCGTGCTCGTGTAGCCGCTCAGTCGTGTCCGACTCTCTGCGACCCCATGTACCGTAAACTACAAGGCGCCTCTGTCCATGGGATCATCCTGGCAGCCATACTGTACTGGGTTGCCATTTCCTCTTCCAGGGGATCAATCCAGGGATTGAACCCACATCACCTGTATTGCAGGCGGATTCTTTATCACTCAGCCCTCTGGGAAGTCCCAAGGTGTTACCCCTGGAGAAATCAAGGAGTATGTTGACTGAGAAACAGCCTGAGGGGACTTTCTGGGTGATTCAATGCATCCTCTTTGCTTGAGTGTGAGGCAGAGACCATGCCTCTACAGAGAAGTCTTGATGTCGCACTGGCAGGTGACCTCAGCTCAGCCGATCAGATTGACACGCCCAGTACTATGGAGAATCGTTTCCGGCAGTGGCTGCAATGAGCAATTCCAGGAGCAGAAGTGACTCTTGTGCAAGCTGTAGTGTCCGACATCCAGGGGTGGTGGCTGCAGGGCCCTCACCATGGTGCTGCTGTGCTGTGATTTGAGTGGGGGGGTAATTGCAGCAAGCATCATTCAAGGACCTGAGAATACAGTGGCGGGTAGACAGAATCCCTGCCCTTGTGATGGAACGTTCTAGTGCAAGAGATAGAGAAGAAACAGGTCAACAGATAAGTAAACACAGTGGTTTTGGATAGCAACAGTGCAGTAACAGAAATAAAAGAGTGTTGAACTCCAGTGGGAGTGGGAGGGTCAAGGAAGGCCTCTCTGAGGACGTGATATTTGACCTGAAAGCATTCCAGGCAGCTGGAACAGCATATGCAAAGGGCCTGAGGTGGGAATAAGTTGGCCTGTTCAGAAGTCAGGAAATTTGGTGATATTAATATGAAATTGCAGCAATGGGACAGGACAGATCATGCAAGTCCGTAGCTCATGATGGAATGTTCGAATTTAATTGTAAGTGTAGCTGGTAGCCATTGAGGATTTTAAAGCAGAGGATGAATTGATCTTATCCACATTTCAAAAGATCAGGGGATGGATCGTTAGAAGCAACAGTGAGGAGAGATATAAAGTCAGGGGAAGGATAATGTGATGGTTAGTTTTATGCATCAGCCAGGCTTGTTTAGAAACCCAGTTATTCAATTAAGCACTAATCTGGGTGCTGTTGTGAAGGTATTTTGTAGATATGGTTAACATCTGCAATCAGTTGAGTTTGCATAAAGAAGACTGTCCTCCATAATGTGGGTGGGCCTCACCTAAGCAGTTGATGGCCTTAAGAGCAAGGAATGATTTTCCCAGAGACGTTCAGCTACTCAAGACTGAAGCATCAATGGGAGTTTTCAGCCTGCTGGTCTGTCCTTTAAATTTCAGGCCTGCAAGCCCCCACAATCATTGAGAAAATTCCTTACCAAAACTCTCTAGACAGATAGATAGATAGAGGATGGATGGATGGGTAGCTAGCTAACTGTAGAGATAGAAACATACCCTATTGGTTCTATTATCTCAGTGAACCCTGACTAACACAAGTAGTTAACCTCTCAGAGTTTCGCTAAGGACTAAAGAAGATGTTTGTGAAAGTGACTACTATAAGCCCAGCTCACAGTGGATAGTCCATGACTGTTATACCCCTATGTCCCTCCTTCTGTTAGGCTCAGGATGAAGAGTTTGATTAGGCCAGAAAATAAAAGAAAATTCTGGAAGAAAACATACTAAAACTCTCTCAGGGAGAGTGCTGGGGAACAGCAGGGAGTACTTACACGAACTTTTGCATACCTCTACAAACTCATGGTTATGTATTTCCTCTTATCATCATAAATAACTTTGCTAAGAGAGTCTGGCCCTGGTGGCTCAGACAGTAAAGCATCTGCCTACAATGCAGGACTACAGGACTGGAAAAGCTCAGTTTTCATTCCAATCCCAAAGAAAGGCAATGTCAAACAATGCTCAAACTACCACACAATTGCAATCATCTCACATGCTAGTAAAGTAATGCTCAAAATTCTCCAAGCCAGGCTTCAGCAATACGTGAACTGTGAACTTCCTGATGTTCAAGCTGGTTTTAGAAAAGGCAGAGGAACCAGAGATCAAATTGCCAACATCTGCTGGATCATGGAAAAAGCAAAAGAGTTCCAGAAAAACATCTATTTCTGCTTTATTGCCTATGCCAAAGCCTTTGACTGTGTGGATCACAATAAACTGTGGAAAATTCTGAAAGAGATGGGAATACCAGACCACCTGATCTGCCTCTTAAGAAATCTGTATGCAGGTCAGGAAGCAACAGTTAGAACTGGACATGGAACAACAGACTGGTTCCAAATAGGAAAAGGAGTTCGTCAAGGCTGTATACTGTCACCCTGCTTATTTAACTTATATGCAGAGTACATCATGAGAAACGCTGGACTGGAAGAAACACAAGCTGGAATCAAGATTGCCAGGAGAAATATCAATAACCTCAGATATGCAGATGACACCACCCTTGTGACAGAAAGTGAAGAGGAACTCAAAAGCCTCTTGATGAAAGTGAAAGAGGAGAGTGAAAAAGTTGGCTTAAAGCTCAGCATTCAGAAAACAAAGATCATGGCATCCGGTCCCACCACTTCATGGGAAATAGATGGGAAAACAGTGGAAACAGTATCAGACTTTATTTTTCTGGGCTCCAAAATCACTGCAGATGGTGACTGCAGCCATGAAATTGAAAGACGCTTACTCCTTGGAAGGAAAGTTATGACCAACCTAGATAGCATATTCAAAAGCAGAGACATTACTTTTGCCAACAAATGTCCGTCTATGGTTTTTCCCGTGGTCATGTATGGATGTGAGAGTTGGACTGTGAAGAAGGCTGAGTGCCGAAGAACTGATGCTTTTGAATTGTGGTGTTGGAGAAGACTCTTGAGAGTCCCTTGGACTGCAAGGAGATCCAACCAGTCCATTCTGAAGGAGATCAGCCCTGGGATTTCTTTGGAAGGAATGATGCTAAAGCTGAAACTCCAGCACTTTGGCCACCTCATGCGAAGAGTTGACTCATTGGAAAAGACTCTGATGCTGGGAGGGATTGAGGGCAGGAGGAGAAGGGGACGACAGAGGCTGAGATGGCTGGATGGCATCACTGACTCGATGGACGTGAGTCTGAGTTGACTCCGGGAGTTGGTGATGGACAGGGAGGCCTGGCGTGCTGCGATTCATGGGGTCGCAGAGTCGGACATGACTGAACAACTGAACTGAAGAGAGTCTGGAACTTAAGGTTTTCATTTAAATATTAAGTCTCACTGAATTCCCTGTTCTACAATGAGGAAACTTTCATCTTGTGATATATTCTGCAAGATCTTTGCTCAGCTCATGGAACTTACACTATGCTCAGAAATGTCCCCCTATCTTTGCTGACTTAAGCATTGTTTTGTTTTTGCCATGCCCTGAACAGTTCAAAGTCCATATTAAAATGTCAGGGTTTTGCAACCTTTGTCAATGCAAGCCCAGCAAGAATCCCCAAGCCCTTGTCAACATCCTTGTCATCAAAGCTGAAAAATACTAGTTTAACTTCTCTGGACGCTGTTTCTGAAAAATGTTTATGTAAAACAATGGTAGGAACACATGTGGACACCTATTTTTTATTCTTTAAACCTTAGCTTATTTCTTCTTCTGTCATCTGCCTTCTTTTCTTTGATTTTTCAAATTTGGTTTTATTCAGCTCAAAGTCACCACTTCTGTGCACCTACCAGTCAGCAGAGACAGAACTTTAACTCAAAAGAACTTATGACTTAAAAAAAAAAAAAATGTGCTTGTGGGTTGATATATGGACTCCTATAACTAGAAGCCCAGGAAGTAGGTTAAGCTTCACTACTGAGTGAGCCCAGGGCCTGCAATGATATCATCTGAACTGTCTCTCTTGAATCTTTCAGCTTAGTTTCAATTCTGCCAACGGGCAAAAACAGCAGCCCTGGCAGCCCCCAATCCGTATTCTTCCAGCTTAGCAACTCCAGGAGGGCCAGAGGAGGGAGGTGACTGCTCTTTTCCCCAGTGTCTACATATAAACTCAGGGCAAGATTCTGGTTGCCCAAGCTTGTGTTACATACCCATGACAGTGGTAGGCAAGAGAAGATAAATTCCATGACTGATGATCTGACCTGGATCAAATGAAGTGAGTGTTGGGAGCTCCCCAAAAGAAATTGGGATGCTGAGAAGGTGAAATACACCCAAGAAAGAATTTTTGAAAAATAATGTCCCCCAGTTTTCACTTGTCTATATATCATAGCTATTTATAGTCACTATACATCTTCTCCCATTAAGAGATAAAGAATCTTCGCTGGTTGTGTGACTTACTTTGACCAACAGGATAAAGTAGAAGTGAAAGCAATCTTGAATTGCTGGAAGAAAGAGACTTGGAACAGAGCCCAGTCAGTCCTCTTGTACTAGTGAGAAAGTCCTGCCAAGACCCGCAGAGCCACCAATTGAGTAAGTTTTGCAGAGCCCAGCTTTGATTGGCAGAAGTGCCAGCCAACCTACAGATGCAGGAACAAAAATAAATGTTTATGAGTGTATACTCTTGAAGTTTTTGTGGTTCTGTCGCAGCATCAATGTGGCAAAAGATAACAGATAAACTTTGTATCTACCAGCCCTCTCTCTCATCCCCATTCTGCCCCAGAGGTAAGCATCCCTGCCATGTGCTCATAGCACTTACTTTCACAGCCCATATTACACTGTGACAGTGTTTATACTGAGTTATAATCATTTATTGTAACTACTTGTTTACATATTTATCTCCTTGACACTAAGTTATTTTAGGGAGGAATTTTTTTTTAATCTTTTTAAGCCTAACACTCGGCACAATATGTAGTAAAGAAAAGAAACTGGTTAAACGTTCCTAGGAATTATGAGTTACCAAATCGCTAGCCAGGTTGAATATCTTTCCTTGGGTATTAGGGTCGTTTGTTTTTCCTTCGCCATGAATGGCATGTTTCATAGTTTTCTGTATGTGTTTCTATTGGATAGCTTCTCTTTCTTCCTCTTAATTTGTAAATCTTTTAAAATATTGTTTCCATATGTATTCTTTGTCAGATCCATGTATTGAAAACAACTTCCTGCCAGGCTGTAAACAAACTCTTTCCCTTTTATTATGGACTACATGAATTGTTTAATGAGGTTTAACTTTTTAATCTTCCCTTTATATTCCATTCATGCATGTATGCTCAGTCACTCAGTCGTGTCTGACCCTTTGAGAACCTATGAACTGTATGTAGCCTGCCAGGCTTCTCTGTCCATGGGATTATCCAGGCAAGCATGCTGGATTGGTTTGCCATTTCCTCCTCCAGGGGATCTTCCAGATCCAGGGATCAAATCCACATCTCCCGCATTGCAGGTGGATTCTTTACCACTATACCACCTGAGAAGCCAATAGTCCATCTATTTCGTGTTTATTTAAGCATGCCCCCTTTATTTCCGGGTCATAAAGGCACCCTCCTATATCGTCTTCTAAAACTCTGGGAGTTTTGTTTTTCGTATTTGGGTCTTTGAACTGTGTGGAGCTCACTTTCATAGATGGTTTAAGGTAGGGATTCAATTGCCTCAGCATCATTTAATGGATATTTAACCTTCCCCTTCACCTGAAAGTGAAAATCGCTCAGTCCTGTCCGACTCTTTGCGACCCCATGGACTATACGTCCATGGAATGAATTCTCCAGGCCAGAAGACTGGAGTGGGTAGCCTATCCCTTCTCCAGAGGATCTTGCCCACCCAGAAACTGAACCGGGCCCTGCTGCATTGCAGGCGGATTCTTTACCAACTGAGCCACAGGGAAGCCCAGACACTGGCTCGCCTTCACCTGGGATGCAGCTAGCAGCAGGTTTCTCTATGCGCAGGGCTGATGTCTGGTACCTCTATTTGGCCCACTATTTGTTGACGCCTGCGCAAACTCACAACCTCTGTGTTCACAGGACAAGCTACTCCACCTTGCTCTTTTTCTTCAAACTTGCTTTGGCTATTTCTGGCTTTTTATTTTTCCATATTCATTTTTACCGTCACCTTGTCAAGTTATACGCCACACCCTTATATGCACTAGAGTAGTCAGAATTTTGTTTGGAAGTGCATTCAATTTTTAGGCTGATTTGGGGGAGAATTTACGACTTTAAAAATGGAATCTTCCTATCCTCTAAATAATGTAAATTCACCATTTATTAGATTTCATCTGCCTCCAAAATATACCCAGAATCCAGTAATTCTCACCAATAACCAACTTGGTCCAAGCCACGATCATCTCTCCCCTGATTAGCCAAAGTCGCCTGCCTACCGCCTCTCTGCCTCCATGTCACCTCCTCCACAGCAGCGGGGTGAGTTTTGTGAAGACATAAATCAGGTCATGGCCCTGGCATCAGGGCAAATCGCTTTGTCGCCTCCGTGTCAGATTCCACACTTTGGGAAACAGTGGCTTAAATGAATGTGACTGAGACGATGCTGGTAACTGGGAAATGATCAACTAAAGGGGGCGGAGTGGGTAGCATTTCCCTTCTCCAGGGGATCTTCCCAACCCAGGGACTGAACCCAGGTCTCCCGCATTGCGGGTAGATTCTTTACCCGCTGAGCCACAAGGGAAGCCCAAGAACACTGGAGTGGGTAGCGTATCCCTTCTCCAGAGGATCTTCCGGATCCAAGAATCCAACCGGGGTCTCGTGCATTGCAGGCGGATTCTTTACCAACTGAATGAGAAGATGAGTGAGTGAGAAGATGAGCAAGAAGATGCTGGTAACCGGGAAATGATCAAGTAAAGGAGGCGGTCTCTTGGAAACCAAAATGGAAGCGGAGGCACCGGCCTGAGCAGAGCCTCGCACCGCCGCGAGGATGAACTTGGGAGTTTCTGATGGACTCAGAAGCAAACGCGCGGGCACAGCGGTTCCGCTCCCGGATCAGGCGGAGGCTGCGCCCAGAGCGCAGTGACAGCGAGGGTGCGTCCGGGCCTCCTGGCCTCGTGGCTGCGCACGGGGACGCGCTCCGAGGGCGCGCTCCGGGAGGCGGCGACGGCGACGCGCGGGGCCGCCGTGGCGGGAGAAGCGTTTCCGGTGGCGGCGGAGGCGGCGCCGAGCAGATTCTGTCTGAGAGCTGCGCCGGCTGTAGCCAGTGAGTAGCGGTGAGTTGCGGGCCTGGGTGCAGTGGGTGGGAAACGCGCAGGGAGCCAGGCGGACGGGCGCGGGCTGGAGCTGGGGCTCGCGCCCGCGGGCGGCTACTGGGCGACCCCCCAACATCCCGGCTGGGAAATCAAAAACCCCCTCGGCCTGCCCGGGACTCCCCGGGCCAGGGGGTCCCTGCACCTTGGAAACCCCACCTGCCGTCCCGCTGCCTGAGCTCCCCACCTCCGGCAACCTGACCTCCCGCGAGCTCCGCCCGGAGCCCTGCGGTGGAGCGGGTCCCCCGGCACGGAAGGGGGTTCATGCATCCACGCCTGCACGCGCCCTGCCACGCCGTCCTCGGGGCCGCGTGCCGAAACCCGCCGCGGGGAGGGCACCAAGATGGCTGCCGCGGGGACGGGTGCGGGCGAGTGCAGGTGGCCGGTGACACCGACCCCCGCGCCCCCAGCTCCTGGCTCCTGGCGCAGAGCGGGGCTCCAACCCTGGAACGAGCCATCTATTAGGGAAGAGACCGGCAGGTGACGGAAACAGCGGTGGTCCTGCTCAGAGCTTCCATCTCAGTGCTGACCTCCTGAGCTTTCGCACTTGTCACGGGTCTCTAACCTTCTGAGAATGACAGTAGCCACAGTGTCTACTAAGTGTGTGCAGGTGATCCAGGTCCATGTATTTTTACATTACATTCCTGCAGCCCCATGAGGTACTTGGCCTTGCCTTCCTAATCCAGATGAGAAAGGAAACTGGATCTCAGAGAGGTTGTGCATCCTGCCTAAGGTCACACAGTGGGTCCTCTGTAGTCTCAGCTTAAACGTTACTTCCTCAAAGACGCTTTCCAAACTTGGCTGTCTTGTTTGACATTTGGTTTTTCCATAAGAGAATTTGTCACCAGTTGAAACGAACTATTGGCTTTCTTGTTTGATTCTCTGCTTGTGGTCAGGACCTCTGTTTTTCTTGCTCATCTGTCTGTTCTCTGCACCAGGTAGACCCTCACTGAATATCTGTTGAGTGCCTGAATGAAAAAGCTTAGCATGGGAAAAAAAAGCTTAGCATGGGTGACTTCAGAGCTTGGACACTGAATCAGTCCATGAGCCACTGCCTTCTGAACCCCCATGGCATTTTGTTTGTACTTATCTCAAACTTGTAATCTCTCTTCTGCCTCATTGTCTAGATTTTTTCCTTGCATGCCTCTAGCTTTTCTCTTCCCGTGCCCATCCCCAGTTTGTTGAGCTGCTTCTATGTTTCAGGCCTTGTAATAGGTGTGAGATGGATATGCAAGTGAATAAGGAAGCTTTGCCACTCTTGTGGTGTTGAACTTGGACTTGCCCTGTAAGATTGACTTGCCATATAAGAGGCATATAAGATGAGAGGGAATCTGGGACAATGAGGCTCCACCAGGAGGTTCTGGGACCTCAAGCAGCTCCTTTCTCCCCTGAGGACTGTGGGTGTCTGGTTTGTAAAAAAAGATGGTGTTTGGAGAGGTGGGTATATCAGTTTCTCTCCAGCTCTCATATAATTGTTCTAAGTCTGTATTCAAGGGTTCAGCTGAGTGTGCAAGCATTTAAAGTCCCATGGACTTTCAGGAAAGTGTTGATACCTGAGTTGCAGTTGTCAGAGAAAAAGCTGTAGCTATAATTCAGAATCAGGAAAATATTTAGAACGCTTTTAATAGTCTGTAGAAGTTTTACAAAATCCCATGTGGATGGGTATAGAAGGAAGCCCAGAGGGCAGCTGGAGCATCCGTGACCTTTGGAACAGATGCGTCATACAGCTCCTCAGTTCTCTGATGCCTTGGAATGAAGAATAGCCTCTAACCTATTAAGCAAGCAGTGCTTAGGTGCATTCGATTGGAGTATGATAGTGAATGGAAGAACCTTTTGTTTGAGGTTAAAGGTAAGCAGGCAGTCATTTTTTAAAGGCTGAAGATGGCCTCGACTTGAGAACTTATTGTCAGAATAGAAATCAAACCTACACTCAGTTAATTATACAAAGTTTAAAGTTATCAAATTTTTGGTTAACTATTACTTTGTGAAATAGACAATATATATAATCTGTGACTTGATTTTTTAAAGTAGGTGGTAAAATATGCAACTTGGTATGTCCAAAGTGCTAGAGTTTGGGAGTATTTTATTATTTTCACAGGCTGACACCACTGTCTCTAGTATAAACCAGTAGGATTTTTTTTTTAAAAATGGATAAGAACTTCACTCATCATAAGAAATTGATTAAGAAACTCAAAGGTGATCTTGAGGACCATCGAAATATAAACAATGATTATATTGTCACCTGTGTGTTTGAAAGTTCAGCTAAGAATGGGATCTTCCCTGTGAACTGGGAGGTGGGGGGCAGGAATGCTGGCAGGGAGACAGACAGACGGCAGTCATTCCCCCGTGGCTTCTTGATTCTACACAGGCCCTCTATCTTCATGCAGACATGTCCCTGAAACAGAGGAAGGTATGCAACAGAAGGTCATGCTGGGATTCGAAAGAATCTGCTTCTCAGCACAGGATTCAACTTTGTGTTCTATAAACTGATATCCTGAGTGGCCACACCCGTAACAAAGGAATGCTGTGTGCTAATGACCATCTCAAAGCCAAATTAGGAAATGTGCTCCTTGAATAAATGTTATTGCTGTTGCCATGCACATCACTTTTGGCCTCACAAGGGTCCGGAGTGAAAGAAAGTGTTAGTTGCTCATTCGTGTCCGACTGCAGCCCCGTGGACTGTAGCCCACCAGGCTCCTCTGTCCATGGAATTCTCCAGGCAGGAACACTGGAGCGGGCTGCCATGTCTTCTTCCTCCAGGGGGTCTTCCCAGCCCAGGGATCCAGCCTGGGTCTCCTGCATTGCTGGCAGATTCTTTACCATCTGAGCCACCAGGGAAGCCAAGCAGGATATAAAATCAGGTAGAAATGCCATCTTGGGCATGACACTTGGTTTCGCTGAGTAGCTTTACAAAATAGGGGGAAATTTCTTAGAGAGCTGAAGTGAGAATTTAGCTGTCTAGTAACATGTGGAAAGCCCGGTATCTGGCACACAGTGGGCTCTCAGCCACATCCCGCCCCGGGGACTGGGGTAGGGTATGTCGCACTTTCTGGCCCTAACCAAGTAAACCAAGGGCAACCAGATTCCTTCCCAGCTTTTTCAAATGCAGTTATCTTAACTAACAGTAAGCTTCCAGTTTAATAATTATCATTGTTAATCTTTGTCCAAGGTTAAAGGTCTTTTCCCAAGTCCTTGGGAGAGCACATTTCCTGATAATTTGTTTTCTGTGAAGTAAATTCTTCTTCTTTTTTTTTTTTCCACAGTAGTTAAGCGTTTTCTTGGCATGTAACTCGAATTTTGAAATAAAGCTTATCTTAGGAGAAAAGTGTTTTTCTCAGGTGTTTCTGGTCATCCTCAGGCAGTTCAGGCAGCCAAGCACTATTGTGCCCCTCGGGTCCCACCACACCAGCGGCCACCGTGTTTATGGACAAGACTTCAGCATGTGAGGACAGGAGAGTCCGTGCATGGAGAACCGCGTGTCAGTGACGATCTGACATTTGTCTGCCCCTTCACATTTACTAAGGCTCAATAAAGCCCTCCTGTACACCTCCATTTTATAATCCTTTCAACTCTATGTCAGCCAACCCTCATCTCCATCTTCAAGATGAGAAAGTTGAGGCTCAGAGAGGCAGAGTGAGTCACCCAGTGACATGCTTAGAACAGAAGTGACAGAATCAAGACTCTAACCCCGACTGCAGTGGTTCAAGTCCGGTTCTCATTCTGCGGGTTGGTTGTCAGGATGGATACTCAGGGAACCAGAACGCAGAGTAAGGGCTCTTCCTCACAGGACCCAGCCAGCAACTAGTGTGGATGGCCATGGAGTCATCTAAATATTTATACTTCCCCAGAAAGAGGATAAAAACCTTCCCTTGATTGGAAGAGCATTCGGTTATTAATGTTTACTCATAAGTTTTATATTCTTTACCACATAGTGTTTCCCAAACTTAGCTAGTCATAGGATGATGGTGGTTTAGTCACTAAGTTATGTCTGACTCTTTGCGACCCCATGGACTGTGGCCCACCAGACTCCTCTGTCCATGAGATTTCCCAGGAAAGAATACTGGAATGGGTTGCCATTTCCTCCGCCAGGGGATCTTCCCAACCCAGGGATCGAACCAGCATCTCCTACGAGTCATTCATATCGAAGTCATCAGTAAGGTTGATAAGTTAGTTGAAGACTTCAATGGAGGTGGGTAATGTCCATCCGAAACAAGCTCTATATGGGAAGGGTGTCTGTACGTACGTTTGGGGAAATTTAGGCTATAGTCATTAGAATGTGTTTGCTTTTCAGTCTATTCACTGTGTATTGGGTCTTTCCAAATCCAAGGCCAAGCCAGCGTGGGGTGCAGGAGAGGACTCCAGCCCATGCTGACAAACAGGGACAGTGAGAGTTAAGTTGCTCAGTCGTGTCCAACTCTTTGCGACCCCATGGACTAACCTATCAGGCTCCTCCGACCATGAGGTTTTCCAGGCAAGCATGCTGAAGTGGGTTGCCATTTCTTTCTCCAGGGAGTCCATACTGAATGTACAAATTAATTTTGTTCTGGGCTTCCCTCGTAGCTTAGTCCATAAAGAATCTGCCTGCAATGCAGGAGACCCTGGTTCAATCCCTGAGTTGGGAAGATCCCCTGAAGGAGGGCATGGCAACCCACTCCAGTTTCTTGCCCGGAGAATCCCAGGGACAGAGGGACCTGGTGGACTGCAGTCCGTGGGTGGCACAGAGTCCGCCATGACTGAAGTGACTCGGCATGCACACGCACTTCCCCCTCATCCTCGTGGTGCCCAGTGTCGTCACAAGGCTGTCCAGCGAAATGCCTCCCCATCTCCTCTGAGTAAATTCCTGCCCGAGAAGCACTTGCTCTAGTGTTGTCACCGTCCATTGTCATGAAGCACTGTGAGAACCACATCATCAGCTGTGCTCAAAATGCTCTGGAAAAGTGTCTGATCTTTGACCAAAGTCAGCCTGGACGGGGGAGAGAGGGAGGAAGGTTCAGGGACTGCAGGCAGGGGTATGGCTATGCTTTTCATGCATAAACCAGACTTTATGCTTAAAGTACACCATCAACCATAAACCTACCACTACCACTTGGGGCTTCACTTCCTATCCACGATGGTGCCCTGGGCAGGCAGCCCCATGGCCCAGCCCACAAGCTGGCACCAGGTGTTCGGGCCGGATGACCCCTAAGCGCAGACCCTGGCAGTCAATGGGCGCCCACGATGCTGCAGGACCAGGTGTCCAGGCCTGCCAAGCTTCAGCAACGAGGCAGGTGGAAAGCTGCTGTGCCCAGGGACCCCTGCATAGCAGTCAAGGTCATGGGGTGCTTTGCCCCCCAAGGCAGCTCCTGGGGCAGGAGCCCCCGCCTTGGCCCCCTGCACTTCGGGCAGAGGCTCAGAGCTTCTCCTGGGTCTACAGCTGGGGAGACAAGTGAGCCAGGGCAGTGGCGCCTTGTCCACTGTCCCACAGTTTTAGTATAAAATAAGAAATAAATTTCATTTGTTTTGTTTTCAAACTGGACTCTTATTTACAGAAACTGGTTATTTTATTTAGTTGAGCTATTCCAAATCCTGAAAGATGATGCTGTGAAAGTGCTGCACTCAATATGCCAGCAAATTTGGAAAACTCAGCAGTGGCCACAGGACTGGAAAAGGTCAGTTTTCATTCCAATCCCAAAGAAAGGCAATGCCAAAGAATGTTCAAACTACTGCACAATTGCACTCATCTCACACGCTGGTAAAGTAATGCTTAAAATTCTCCAGGCCAGGCTTCAGCAATATGTGAACCGTGAACTTCCTGATGTTCAAGCTGGTTTTAGGAAAGGCAGAGGAACCAGAGATCAAATTGCCAACATCCACTGGATCATGGAAAAAGCAAGTGAGTTCCAGAAAAACATCTATTTCTGCTTTATTGACTATGCCAAAGCCTTTGACTGTGTGGATCACAATGAACTGTGGAAAATTTTGAAAGAGATGGGAATACCAGACCACCTGATCTGCCTCTTGAGAAATCTGTATGCAGGTCAGGAAGCAACAATTAGGACTGGACATGGAACACAGACTGGTTCCAAATAGGAAAAGGAGTTCATCAAGGCTGTATATTCTCACCCTGCTTATTTAACTTATATACAGAGTAGATCATGAGAAACATTGGACTGGAAGAAACACAAGCTGGAATCAAGATTGCCGGGAGAAATATCAATAACCTCAGATATGCAGATGATACCACCCTTGTGGCAGAAAGTGAAGAGGAACTAAAAAGCCTCTTGATGAAACTGAAAGTGGAGAGTGAAAAAGTTGGCTTAAAGCTCAACATTGAAAAAACGAAGATCATGGCATCCGGTCCCATCACTTCATGGGAAATAGATGGAGAAACAGTGGAAACAGTGTCAGACTTTATTTTTCTGGGCTCCAAAATCACTGCAGATGGTGACTGCAGCCATGAAATTGAAAGACGCTTACTCCTTGGAAGGAAAGTTATGACCAACCTAGATAGCATATTCAAAAGCAGAGACATTACTTTGCCAACAAAGGTCCGTCTAGTCAAGGCTATGGTTTTTCCAGTGGTCATGTATGGATGTGAGAGTTGGAGTGTGAAGAAGGCTGAGCACCGAAGAATTGATGCTTTTGAACTGTGGTGTTGGAGAAGACTCTTGAGAGTCCCTTGGACTGCAAGGAGATCCAACCAGTCCATTCTGAAGGAGATCAGCCCTGGGATTTCTTTGGAAGGAATGATGCTAAAGCTAAAACTCCAGTACTTTGGCCACCTCATGTGAAGAGTTGACTCATTGGAAAAGACTCTGATGCTTGGAGGGATTGGGGGCAGGAGGAGAAGGGGATGACAGAGGATGAGATGGCTGGATGGCATCACTGACTCGATGGACGTGAGTCTCAGTGAACTCTGGGAGTTGGTGATGGACAGAGAGGCCTAGCATGCTGCAATTCATGGGGTCGCAAAGAGTCGGACACGACTGAGCGACTGATCTGATCTGATCTGATTTTATTTAGAGTGGGAAAAAAGTATAAACTGTTCCTGCGCTTGAAGGTTGGTGCAAGAAAATGCTTGTCCAATTAGATTGTGGGAGTCATAGTTAATAATTAAAATTTTATCTGGCTTGAGATCAGCTTTCTTTGTAAGAATGTTCATATGGCATTTCTGATTCACCTTTATGGTTTTGAAATTGGTGGGGGCAGGGACAAGCTCTCAAGTTTAGTTGGTATGTCTTACACCAGTACACAGTTGTATTAAAATCCTTTTTAAATAGTTTTATTTATTTGTTGTTACTGAAGTTTAGTTGATGTGAAATGTTGTGTTAGTTTCAGGTGTAGAGCAAAACTATTCAAGTATGTGTATATATATACACACACATATACATATATATACAATAGGTCCTTGTCGTGTGCCTGTTGTATATGCGTGTGTGTGTGTGCTCAGATGCTTCAGTCATGTCCACCTCTTTCTGACACTATGGACTGTAGCCCGCCAGGCTCCTCTGCCCATGGGATTCTCCAGGCAAGAATACTGGAGTGGGTTGTCATGCCCTCCTCCAGGAGATCTTCCCAACCCGGGGATCGAACCCGAGTGTCCTGCATCTCCTGCATTGCAGGCAGATTCTGTACTGCTGAGCCACTGGATGTATTTTATATAATGTGTAGATATTACTCACAGATCCCTAATTTATCCCTCCCCTGACCCCCACCTTTCCCCTTTAGTGACCGTAAGTTTTTTTCTAAATGAACGTATTTACAAAATCACGTCCTTTTAAGTAGTAAAAAGAGTGCAGTGTTATAGCCTAATGCTACTTAGCATATTGCTACAAATGTAGTACCTTAACACAACTAAATCTTACCCTAAAACAACCATATATTAGCTTATCTTTCTGGAGGTCGGAAGCCTAGACTGGTTCTGTGTTGCCTCTGGAGGCTCCAAGGGAGACTCTCTGTCCCTGCTCTTGGTAACTTCCAGAGGCCGTGCCCCTCACTGGGCTCCTGACCCTGCCTCACACCAAGCTCTGCTTGTCCCTTGTCACATCTGCTTCTCTGACTCTACTCTCCTACCTTCCTCTTTCTCTCACAAGGACCCTTGTTGTGATCAGGCCCACCTGAATCGTCCAAGGGAGTTTCCTAGTCTTAAGAGCTTTGACTTAATTATGCTGGCGAAGTCCCTTCGCCACATAAGGTCACACAGTCAGAGTCTGGAGGTTGGGGGCGGGCATCTCTGGGGGGCCATGGTTCTGCCTGCCACAGTCTATACAGAGTGGGTGGCATGAGGTTTCAGTGTTGGGCTTTTGGCAGGCTAGGCCTGGCATCTGATGATAAGCCAGCCTTCTTCCTCCCTTGCTGGATAGCTACGAGCGACTTCTGAGAATCTTACTCTCCTCCTCTGTGAGTTGTGCATAATATGCCTAAAGCACAGTGTTGTGGAAACTGACATAGAATATTCTTCCACTGGCACACAGTAGGGGCTTGAACTCTCAGGCAAGTGCACAGCCCTGTTCCTTGTATGCAATAGAAACTCCAAAACTGTTGGAGTTCCTTTCCCTATCCGTCTCTTTTTCCTTTGCCTGTTAAAGAAGAGACTTTGTATACACTACTATATATAAAATAAACAACAAGAGCTTACTATACAGCACAGGGAACTGTATTCAATATCTTACAAGAATCTATATGGGAAAGAATCTGGAAAAGAATATATATACAGATACATACATATATTGATACCTGTCTGAGTCACTTTGCTGTACATCAGAAACTAATGCAACGTTGTAAATCAACTATACTTCAACTTAAAAAAGAGACTTTGTGAGGCCTCCACAGCCGTCTTCTCCTGTATACTGTGGGCACCATAGTGTTAGCGTAGCTTGGAGCTTCATGGTATGAGTAGACCTGCTTTTATTTAAGGGGAAAAAGAAGGGCCTTAAAGACAGCCGTTCTGTGAAGACATTAACTGCTGTGATTTGAGGGCGGGGGATAGCTGAAGGAGTAATAGAGAAGAGAATGATCTGGCTGACCAGCACCCGAGAGTCCCGTCCAGCTTTGGGCCTCTGCCCACTTCCTTCTGCCGCCAGCACCAGGGGCACACCCTGGGCGGTTATTTCCCCCTCTGTGCCTCTGTTTCCTGTGTGATGGGCACATTGAGGGCATCATTTTTAAGATCTTCTCTAGCTCTTACCCAATTAGAACATCTTTTATGAAGTACCATGTTATAAAACCAGATCATGTTTTCAATAACGTGACCTTAAGTTTGCCCCATATTTAACAAATTAGAGGTTGGTTGCATTGTGGGAGACCTGGTTCAACCCCTGGGTCAGGAAGATCCCCTAGAGAAGGAAATGGCAACACACTGCAGTATTCTTGCCTGGAGAATCCCATGGATGGAGGAGCCTGGTGTGCTACAGTCCACGGGGTCGCAAAGAGTCGGACACGACTGAGCAACTTAACTTTAACTTTTAACTTGTCGTTAAGAATGAGAATTCTCTGAAAGCTAAATTAACTTTTTGTTGTTGTTGCTGTTATATATATTAAGTGTAGAGGGGAAATAGTGACAGTGAGAATTAGACTTTACAGGGAAGAAGGATGACTTGGTACACAATTTTATGAGAAGACATCAGTGTCAGATACCCATGGGGGAGCACAGCAGCCCACTCAGGGCTGTGAGAAGACAGCTCCCAGCCTCACACAGAGGCGCAGCCTGGTGCCTGGAGAGCCGGAGGCCCAGGCCCAGAGCGCCTGCAGGAGCACCTGCTGGGCCCTGTGCTAGACCTCCTGGGCCGAGTCTCCAGAAGGCTGACAGTGTTTGTCTTTTTCAGAAGCTCTTCAGGTGATGTCAGTGTGTTCTGTTGGTTAGGAGCCACCAACAGGAGTCCAGTACAGTAGAGTACAGGAGTCTTACTGGGGGCTTTGCAGGAATAATAGTGCCCCAGGGCGGGGCCGCTAACGTGCTGTGTTGCCACTCCCTGCTTGCCACCACCATTGCTCATCCTTTTTAGAATTTGTCAAGCTAACCAGCTTGCAGTATTCTCACTCCCCCGATGACCCTTTGGGACTTGTCTCCACCTCCTCACTGCCCAAGGTGGAGACAACCAGGGGGATCTTCCTTTTGGGCAGCGGGACAACTGGTAGACTCACTTCCCCTGTCCTCCAGGACAGCACCCTGCTGAGCTCCTACCCACTGTCACCCTGTCGCAGCCTCTTTTGCTGTGACTTAGTCTTTCCCAACCTCTTAACATCTGAGGCCTTGGGTTCCTTCTCTTTTTACATTCACGTCCCTGTTGATCTCCCATTGCATGAGTTTCCGTAGTCTCTGTGCTTATAGCTCCCAGATGAGTATCTGTAGACAAAAGCTCTCCTCTGAACTCCAGACTCTCCCTTTCAACTGCCTCCTGGACATCTCCACTTAGAAGGCCCCTAGGCATTGCAAACTTCATTCGTCCAAAGCTGAACTTGCTGTTTTCTCCCTAACATCTGCTCCTCTTCCATCCAGATTACCTTAGGAGTCATGCCTTTTTATTCTGTCCCACCCCCTGTCCAAGTTAGCAGGAAATCCCGTTGGCTCCATCAACAGCATATCCAGAACATCAGCGCTTCTTGACAGCTCCCTGCTGCCACCTGCTCCACCATCAGCCCTCCTCTGGATGTCTGCAGGAGCCTCACAGTGACTCTTCCTACGTCTGCTCTTATCACCCCACTGCATTCTCCACACAGCAGCTAGAGAGGTCCTTTTAAATTATAAGTCAGATCATTTAGTCCTCTGTCTGGAACCCACCAGTGACTCCCGTTTCCCTCAGGGTAAAATGCAGAGGCCTCACAGTGGGCACAGGCACCAAATAATCCTATTCCAACTTAACCCCCTCCCCACGCCTCTCAGACTGCTCATCTCCTGTCCCCGTCTTCCTCTCTCCAGCCCAGCTGCACACCTTCTTGCTGTTCTTTGAAGACATCCGCCTCAGGTCTTTGCCGTGTCTGTTCCTTCTCCCTGGAATGCCGTTCCCCCAGTGCCCGCATGCTTCATTTCATCTCTTCACTCCCATCTTGCTCCACTGTTATTTTCTCAGTGAGGCCTGCCCTGACCGCCCTAGTTCAAAACACACTCCCCATGATGGTTCCTATTCTGATTTTTCCCCAAACCACCTATTACCTTCTTGTATATTTGACACTTGGTTTACCTTTTGTGTTTTTATTGTCTGGCTCCCCTTCTATTCCCACCATCCCACGTCAGCTCCACCAAGGCAGGAATTTTTGTCTTTGTTCACTAATTTACCCCAAGAATCTGTCACAGGGTGGATGCCCAGTCAGTGAACACTAAAGGTAGCAGAATTTTCTAGACTTTAAAGAAAGAAGAAACCTGTAAGTCTGGTCTTGGCAAGAATTTCTTCTGTATTTAATCTGTGACCTACTGCAGTGTAGAGTATAGGAACTATACCATTCAGAAATGGGAGTGAGTTTGACCAGATTATCTGGTTTAATTATTACAGCATAGAAAGTATAACTGTAGAAACAAACTGTGACCTATATGCATAAGTGGAAATTCAAATGATGATCCTGAGGCAAAGCCAGTGTGAACTGTGTGTTATAGATCCATACTGGAAAAAGCACAGGAATTGGAAGTGCTGAGAAACTTCCATAAAACCATGTTAGAGTTCTATTATGTTAATATCTGCTGATCAATAATAAAAAATTGGGACTTTTTTGTGTCCAGCCTTTTTCAAAATTTATTTTTAATCTAGTTTACGAAAGCATTGGCTCAAGACAGGGGATTGGAAATGGGAAGAAACCAAGCAGGGCTTTGACCACACAGTTTAAGACACACCGATCAGACAGGCTCAGGCGCCCTCAGGGAGCCGGAGTGAAAAACACGTGAGACCTTCTGTACCTTTATGAGTTATCTCAGAGATCTTCATTTTATTGTCTCCTACAGTGATTTTCAACTTTTTGCTTTTTTGCTTTTCTTCCCCCCAGCAGTAGAACCCTCTTTTTAAAAGATCGTTGCCGTAAAACACAGCTGTAGAAGGCAGATGAAAGCAGACCTACTGTGGTTGAGTATGAATCCCCTCCACTCCCCTCAGTTTCGTTCAGTCGCTCAGTCGTGTCCAACTCTTTGCGACCCCATGGACTGCAGCACGCCAGGCCTCCCTGTCCATCACCAACTCCCAGAGTTTACCCAAACCCATGTCCATTGAGTCGGTGATGCCATCCAACCATCTCATCCTCTGTGGTCCCCTTCTCCTCCTGCCCTAAGTCTTTCCCAGCATCAGGGTTTTTTCCAATGAGTCAGTTCTTTGCATCAGGTGGCCAAAGTGTTGGAGTTTCAGCTTCAGCATCAGTCCTTCCAATGAATATTTAGGACTGATTTCCTTTAGTATGGACTGATTGGATCCTCTTGCAGTCCAAGGGACTTTCAAGAGTCTTCTCCAACACCACAGTGTAAAAGCATCAATTCTTCAGTGCTCATCTTTCTTTATAGTCCAACTCTCACATATACACAACTACTGGAAAAACCATAGCTTTGACTAGACAGATCTTTGTCAGCAACGTAATGTCTCTGCTTTTTAATCTGATGTCTCAGTTGATCATAGCTTTTCTTCCAAGGATCAAGTGTCTTTTAATTTCATGGCTGTAATCACCATCTGCAGTGATTTGGGAGCCCAAGAAAATAAAGCCTGGCAGTGTTTCCATTGTTTCCCCAACTATTTGCCATGAAATGATGGGACCAGATGCCATGATCTTAGTTTTCTGAATGTTGAATTTTAAGCCAACTTTTTCACTCTCCTCTTTCACTTTCATCAAGAAGCTCTTTAGTTCTTCTTTGCTTTCTGCCATAAGGATAGTGTCATCTGCATATCTGAGGTTATTGATATTTCTTCAGCAATCTTGATTCCAGCTTGTGCTTCATCCAGCCCGGCATTTTGCATGACGTTCTCTGCATATAAGTTAAATAAGCAGGGTGACAATATACAGCCTTGACGTACTCCTTTCCCTATTTGGAACCAGTCTGTTGTTCCATGTCCAGTTCTAACTGTTGCTTTTTGACCTGCATACAGATTTTCCAGGAGGCAGATCAGGTGGTCTCGTATTTCCATCTCTTTCAGAATTTTCCACAGTTTGTTGTTATCCACACAGTCAAAGGCTTTGGCGTAGTCAACAAAGCAGAAGTAGATGTTTTTCTGGAACTCTCTTGCTTTTTTGATGATCTAATGGATGTTGGCAGTTTGATCTCTGGTTCCTTTGCCTTTTCTAAATCCAGCTTGAATATCTAGAAGTTCACAGTTCACATACTACTGAAGCTCAGCTTGGAGAATTTTGAGTATTACTTTGCTAGTGTGTGAGATGAGTGCAATTGTGCAGTAGTTTGAAAATTCTTTGGCATTGCCTTTCTTTGGGATTGGAGTGAAAACTGACCTTTTCCAGTCCTGTGGCCACTGCTGAGTTTTCCAAACTTGCCGGCATATTGAGTACAGCACTCCAGTCCCCTAGAGGTCACTAAAGTCCCTCAGCAGAGCCCTAAGTCCCTGCACACAAGTCTGATTCCTATTTTCCTGGGCATGAATTGGAGTTTCTGTTTTACTTTTTATATGTTTTATAGATAATATATCTTACGTAGTCTTATTGAAATTTGGACATTTCTTCATACAGTGACCCAGCTCTTTGAAGTGTTTCCTCGTATATCCGGACTTAACATGCATGACTTAAAGGTGCCCTAATTTGAAATTTAGACACTTCTTTTATCGTAGCAGAACTGGCTCAAAACTAGCAGGGACAAACCTTAGTTAAATAAAGTCGTGTGTATTTCAGTGAGAGAAATAACAGTGGAGGAACTGGGGCTGTCTCAACAACAAAGGAAGAGATAGGTCTTTGAGAGCATCTTGGAGAATGGTGGAATTTAGGGAAGCTTAATGAAGAAATATTATGATTGACTCAGAGCAGGGCTTGGAGAAGGCCATGGCACCCTACTCCAGTACTCTTGCCTGGAGAATCCCCGGGACGAGGGAGCCTGGTGGCTGCCGTCTATGGGGTCACACAGAGTCGGACATGACTAAAGTGACTTAGCAGCAGCAGCAGAGCAGGGCTGGCTGTGAAGCTCTGAACCATGAAGTAGCCCCTTGACCTTGTTTCTGTGGAAACAGCAAAGTTAAGAAAGATTTGGAATATTGTTTCCAGAAACTCCTTAATCTGAAACTGTCCTCCTGGGCTGGAAATCCAGGCTCCTTTTCTGTGTCAAAAGTGGGATATTTCATTCTTCCAAGTTTTATTTCAAACAACAAAGTTTCTGACAGTCTGTGATTATGGAGAACAAGGTTTCTTATCCACAAGTGAGATAAGAAAGCGGGGTCACCCAAAAAATGGGGTCGTTATGACACCTTTTAGCTGTATTATGAGTTTCAGAGAAATATGAAAGGAAGTGTTAGTCGCTTAGTCATGTCTGACTCTTTGCAACCCCATGGACTGTAGCCCACCAGGCTCCTCTGTTCATGAAATTCCAGGCAAGAATACTAGAGTGGGTTGACATTCCCTTCTCCAGGGGACCTTCCCAACCCAGGGATCAAACCTGAGTCTCCCACATTGCAGGCAGATTCTTTACTGTCTGAGCCACCAGGGAAGCCCCTGGGAGAAATATGGTTTCCAGTTAACTTCACAGCTGACTTTATCTGTTTGTCATCTCAGCCTGTTTTAAGAATAATAGGGCTAATTTTTTACTTTCTCACTCTCACTGACCCGCTATTTCACATACACTACATTCCTCACATCTGCGGGCCTAACATGCTTGATTTTGATCCCGTGAGCCACGATACATGTTAATTTGAGATTCTAATAAAGTTTAAATGGCAGGACTGACATCTTAAAACACCTGCCATCTAGTGAAGCACTGAAAATTAACTTAATGAAAAAATGACCTGGAAAAGAAAGCTACTAGAAGAACCAATATTAGAAATGGAAGAGGAGGAAACCAGTATGAGAAAGCAGTGGTTTGAAGCCATAATAGTGACCAAATCCTTGGACCTTCTAATATTGTACAGAGAGATATAGTTTAAGGAAGTCACTAGCGACGAGGGAAAAAATTAGTAGACAGTGATACAGCGTTACTTTAAAATAACATAAACTTTGAAGGTGTTGCTAAATACCCCAAATGAATATTTAGTGCCATAGGGGGTGCTTATGAAGTAAGTGCAAGAAATAGTCAGGGTATTAAAATACCAAGTATGAAATCAACTTTGTTATTTGTTTTAATTAGATGATAATATGTATAGAAAATATCTGCAAAGAAATATACAAAGAGAGCAACAATAGTTATTTCAGAATGGCTAAATTATAGTAAATTTTGTTTCTGTATTCTTTATTTTCTAACATAAACTTATATTATTCAAAATAGTACAATAAGCATATATTACAACAATACAGAGCAGTTCTAACAATAAACATATATTACTCAGAGAAAGAAATTAGTTACTTTAGAAAAAAGTAAGGGTTCTTAGCCAGAAAATACATACTTTATGAGAAAAATTATATGCTCCCATGTTATGACTATTCATGGGGTTGGTAAAATGTGTTTTTCCCATTATGACCCTGTTAGATTGAAGAGCATACTTTTTCATTTTTGATTGGTGGTTTTTATGCTGAATAAGGCTGAATGAATCTGAATCTTTTTTTAATTGTAGAATTTTTAGCATTGACCCTTTTTTTGCATTAGTCACTTCTACTTGTAGGAATAACAGATTTAGTAAACCAGAATGCAGTAGTAGTTTGATGTTTCTTTCACCCAGAAAAAGAATTTCAAGCTTCAGTTGATTACTGTTGATGTTATTTCTAACTTTTCATATTTTAATTTTTTCCTAAAGGATAGCTTTTTAAAAGTAAGGGATGATGAAATACTATGTCCTTTTAAAAACAATTGTGTGGGAAATTATTGAAATTTGTTTAGGATCAACTGAGATTTGCAAACAAATTTAGCTTTGGACTTAAATTGTTCTCTGCCATTTATTACAAAGTTATTTTCGCAAACTGAAGTGTCTGTAACTCTTTAGTGTGATTACAAAGTTTCCAATTGTATGGTAACATTATAAATCTTAAATCAGCTTGTCTTTCTGATCCTCTCCAGTCCAGGAAGATGTCTGGAGAACTTCCACCAAACATTAACATCAAGGAACCTCGATGGGATCAAAGCACTTTCATTGGACGAGCCAAACATTTCTTCACTGTAACTGATCCCAGGAACATTCTGTTAACCAACGAACAGCTGGAGGCGGCAAGGAAAGTAGTCCATGATTACAGGTAATACTGCTGCTGCTGCTGCTGTTGCTACGTCGCTTTAGTCGTGTCTGACTCTGTGCGACCCAATAGACAGCAGCCCACCAGGCTTCCTGTCCCTGGGATTCTCTAGGCAAGAACACTGGAGTGGGGTGCCATTTCCTCCTCCAATGCATGAAAGTGAAAAGTGAAAGTGAAGTCACTCAGTCGTGTCCGAGTCTAGCGACCCCATGGACTGCAGCCCACCAGGCTCCTCCGTCCATGGGATTTTCCAGGCAGGAGGACTGCAGTGGGTGCCGTTGCCTTCTCCGACAGGTAACTCTAGCGGTATGCCTTTTGACTTAATGTGTTAATAGATCGTCCTGATGGCCTCTTGTCTTAAACCTTCTCTTAGTGAGTTTTCAACATGTTTTTGCAATTGAATCCTTTTCATCAAAAGAAAAAAAAAGTGAGAAATAAGAAGACAGGTTTTGTGCCCCATTGCTGACCCTTAACAGAAATATCCAAGGTTCATAATAACCTGAATATAAGACAACCATCCTCCAACTCATAAGTGCCGATCTGTGAGGTGCCCTGCCTCCCACTCTGTGATACAGCTACTCCTGCATCCACATCCTTCTGTCTCCAGGTGGAGACCACCTCTTACAGAACCAAGTTGTCAGGAATTAGGGTACGTTGCTCGCTTCTTCTTAGATAGAGCCTCAACGAATAAACCCCACATATAGCAGCTCAGATGGGAAGGATGCTGGTGGCATGGTTTGTAGGTTTGGGATGGATTTGGTCAGTTCAAAGAGCCAGGCATGAGGTAGAGAAGAGGCATGAGCTCTAGGGCAATAGTCACAACTTTCATTTATTTTTAAATTTTTTAATGCAATTTTTAAAGGCTATACTCAATTTACAGTTGTTAACAAAATAACTGTATGCTATCTTCTGAAATACGTCCTTGAGCCTGTCTTATACCCAGTGGTTTATACCTCCCAGTCTGCCACCCATATACTGCCCCCTCCCCCAACTTAAAACCACTAGTTTGTTCTCTGTATCTGTGTGCCTGATTCTTTTTTTTGTTGTATTCACTGGTTTGTTGTATTTTTTAGATCCCATATATAAGCAATAATATACAATATTCATTTTTCTCTGTCTGCCACATTTCACTTAGTTAGCATTCAGTTCAGTTCAGTTCAGTCGCTCAGTCGTGTCCGACTCTTTGCGACCCCATGAATCGCAGCACGCCAGGCCTCCCTGTCCATCACCAACTCCCGGAGTTCACCCAGACTCAACGTCCATCGAGTCAGTGATGCCATCCAGCCATCTCATCCTCTGTCGTCCCCTTCTCTTCCTGCCCCCAATCCCTCCCAGCATCAGAGTCTTTTCCAATGAGTCAACTCTTCGCATGAGGTGGCCAAAGTACTGGAGTTTCAGCTTTACCATCATTCCTTCCAAAGAAATCCTAGGGCTGATCTCCTTTAGGATGGACTGGTTGGATCTCCCTACAGTCCAAGGGACTCTCAAGAGTCTTCTCCAACACCACAGTTAAAAAGCATCAAGTCTTTGGCGCTCAGTCTTCTTCACAGTCCAACTCTCACATCCATACATGACCACTGGAAAAACCATAGCCTTGACAAGCCAGACCTTTGTTGGCAAAGTAATGTCTCTGCTTTTGAATATGCTATCTAGGTTGGTCATAACTTTCCTTCCAAGGAGTAAGCGTCTTTTAATTTCATGGCTGCAATCACCATCTGCGTGATTTTGGAGCCCAGAGAAATAAAGTCTGACACTGTTTCCACTGTTTCCCCATCTATTTCCCATGAAGTGATGGGACCGGATGCCATGATTTTTGTTTTCTGAATGTTGAGTTTTAAGCCAACTTTTTCACTCTTCACTTTCACTTTCATCAAGAGGCTTTTTAGTTCCTCTTCACTTTCTGCCATAAGGGTGGTGTCATCTGCATATCTGAGGTTATTGATATTTCTCCCGGCAATCTTGATTCCAGCTTGTGTTTCTTCCAGTCCAGCATTTCTCATGATGTACTCTGCATATAAGTTAAATAAACAGGGTGACAGTATACAGCCTTGACGTACTCCTTCTCCTATTTGGAACCAGTTTGTTGTTCCATGTCCAGTTCTAACTGTTGCTTCCTGACCTGCATACAGATTTCTCAAGAGGCAGATCAGGTGGTCTGGTATTCCCATCTCTTTCAGAATTTTCCACAGTTTATTGTGATCCACACAGTCAAAGGCTTTGGCATAGTCAATAAAGCAGAAATAGATGTTTTTCTGGAACTCTCTTGCTTTTTCCATGATCCAGTGGATGTTGGCAATTTGATCTCTGGTTCCTCTGCCTTTTTAAAAACCAGCTTGAACATCAGGAAGTTCACGGTTAACATATTGCTGTAGCCTGGCTTGGAGAATTTTGAGCATTACTTTATTAGCGTGTGAGATGAGTGCAATTGTGCGGTAGTTTGAGCATTCTTTGGCATTGCCTTTCTTTGGGATTGGAATGAAAACTGACCTTTTCCAGTCCTGTGGCCACTGCTGAGTTTTCCAAATTTGCTGGCATATTGAGTGCAGCACTTTCACAGCATCATCTTTCAGGATTTGGAATAGCTCAACTGGGATTCCATCACCTCCACTAGCTTTGTTCATAGTGATGCTTTCTAAGGCCCACTTGGCTTCACATTCCAGGATGTCTGGCTCCAGGTCAGTGATCACACCATCGTGATTATCTGGGTCGTGAAGATCTTTTTTGTACAGTTCTGTGTATTCTTGCCACCTCTTCTTAATATCTTCTGCTTCTGTTAGGTCCATACCATTTCTGTCCTTTATTGAGCCCATCTTTGCATGAAATGTTCCCTTGGTATCTCTAATTTTCTTAAAGAGATCTCTAGTCTTTCCCATTCTGTTGTTTTCCTCTATTTCTTTGCACTGATAGCTGAGGAAGGTTTTCTTATCTCTTCTTACTATTCTTTGGAACTCTGCATTCAGATGCTTATATCTTTCCTTTTCCCCTTTGCATTTTGCTTCTCTTCTTTTCACAGCTATTTGTAAGGCCTCCCCAGACATTTTGCTTTTTTTGCATTTCTTTTCCATGGGGATGGTCTTGATCCCTGTCTCCTATACAGTGTCACGAACCTCATTCCATAGTTCATCAGGCACTCTATCAGATCTAGGCCCTTAAATCTATTTCTCACTTCCACTGTATAATCCTAAGGGATTTGATTTAGGTCATACCTGAATGGTCTAGTGGTTTTCCCTACTTTCTTCAATTTAAGTCTGAATTTGGCCATAAGGAATTCATGGTCTGATCCACAGTCAGCTCCTGGTCTTCTTTTTGTTCACTGTATAGAGCTTCTCCATCTTTGGCTGCAAAGAATATAATCAGTCTGATTTCGGTGTTGACCATCTGGTGATGTCCATGTGTAGAGTCTTCTCTTGTGTTGTTGGAAGAGGGTGTTTGCTAAGACCAGTGCATTTTCTTGGCAAAACTCTATTAGCCTTTGCCCTGCTTCATTCCGTATTCCAAGGCCAAATTTGCCTGTTACTCCAGGTGTTTCTTGACTTCCTACTTTTGCATTCCAGTCCCCTATAATGATAAGGACATCTTTTTTGGGTGTTCGTTCTAAAAGGTCTTGTAAGTCTTCATAGAACCATTCAACTTCAGCTTCTTCAGCGTTACTGGTTGGGGCATAGACTTGGATTACTATGATATTGAATGGTTTGCCTTGGAAACAGAGATCATTCTGTCATTTTTGAGATTGCATCCAAGTACTGTATTTTGGACTCTTTTGTTGACCATGATGGCTACTCCATTTCTTCTGAGGGATTCCTGCCCGCAGTAGTAGATATAATGGTCATCTGAGTTAAATTCACCCATTCCAGTCCATTTTAGTTTGCTGATTCTTAGAATGTTGATGTTCACTCTTGCCATCTCCTGTTTGACCACTTCCAATTGAAAGGTTGTTGTTGAATCACGCGAATACACCGGGATTCTTGGCCCCCGGAGGAGAAGAATTCAATCCGGGGCCAGAGACGAGGCTTGATCGCTCAGAGCTTTGTGTAATAAAGTTTTATTAAAGTATAAAGGAGATAGAGAAAGCTTCTGACATAGGCATCAGAAGGGGGCAGAAAGAGTACCCGCTTGCTAGTGTTAACAATGAAGTTATATACTCTCCAGTGAATCCAAAGAATGTCTGGAGGTTGTAAAGACCTCATCAGACCTACTCCCATAATTTACATTTTAAGATAACACTGTCCTCAGGCAAGATACATCCTTGTAAAGACCAGGTCTACTCCCATAATTAACATTTTAAGATAACAGAAGGTTGAATCCAAAGACTGTCCTTAGGCAGGATACATCATTGGTATATAATCCTAAGGAATGTGGAGAAAGAAAAAAAATTTGTCCTTTCTTCCTCCTTGAGAATTCCAGACCCCTCTCTCTTTGGGGACCCCTAGACTCCTTATCAACCTGCCTAGGAAATGACTCTCTCATTCCCCCCTTTTCTTTGAGGAGAATTATGTTGCCTAGGGAAAAGGGGCGTCGTTCTCGTTCCATAACTGCTTCGGAGCTGACAAGGGGCGTTGTCCCTAAATTGGTGAGGCAACATATTCTCCTAATCCTCATATTGAGGATATCTGATCCAGGGGCCCCAAATAGTAGTTGGAGGAAGCTACAGCAGTAGCAGGAGTTTGAGCAACCATTTGTAACTTAAAAGCTTTCATGAGACTAGAAACAAATCCAGTTATACAATTACAGATGCAGGGAGCAAACAGCAAAAACAAAACAATCAGAATCAAAATTAAAAGTCACATTATGTCCATAGTTAAAGTACAAAGTTGCACCAGTCCATTTTAAGGTTGGTAGATGTCATCAGATGAAGAAGAGGCATCG
The DNA here is from genome assembly GCF_002263795.3 of Bos taurus. Lineage (NCBI taxonomy): Eukaryota > Metazoa > Chordata > Mammalia > Artiodactyla > Bovidae > Bos > Bos taurus. The sequence goes on along the minus strand of NC_037337.1, from coordinate 5,653,751 downwards.
CATGTGATTGTTGTCGAAGGTATTCACAGACTTGGAGAAAGTCTTTTCCTTGAAGTGGGCATGTCCACCATGGGAAGCCTTCCACTGACGAAGAGGGGAGCACTCCGAAGACCCAGCAGTTAGACCGATTGTGGAATGCAGCATAGGAGTGAGCCCAGGACAGGAAGACATTGTCTTGAGGATCCAACGGCAGACTCAGGATATTTGGAGTCAGCAGAAGTAGACTCACATAGATTATCAGGCCCATCTGCTGCCCTTTGCTTAACTCTAGAGCTTGGGTCAGAGCCACAAGCTCCGCTAACTGAGCATTGGTTCCCTCGGGGAGAGATTTTGCTTCCAAAACCTGTTCAGCAGTCACCACGGCGTAACCTGCTTTACGGTTTCCATCCTGAACAAAAGAACTGCCATCTGTAAATATTTCCATGTCAGGATTGGCTAATGGGGTATCCTTTAGATCCTTCCGAGCTGCATAGTTTAAAGTTAGGATTTGAAAACAATCGTGACCAGGTGTTTCATTTTCCTTCTCAGGAAGGAAAGTGGCAGGATTTAAATTTCCACAAACTTTAAGTTTAGTTACTGGTCCTTCTAACAACAATGACTGATACTTAAGAAGCCTACTGTCTGTCATCCAAATATTAACCTTAGAATGTAAGATTCCACTCACATCATGAGAAGTCAGTACAGTAAGGTTTCGTCCATTAATTATTTTTAAAGCTTCAGGTGCTAATAAAGCTGCTGCCCCAATTACTCTTAGGCAGTGGGGCCACCCACGTGAAACTACATCTAATTCTCTGCTTAGATAAGCAATAGGTTGCTGGTGAGGCCCTCGGGGTTGTGTCAAAACTCCCAATGCCACACCTTTTCTTTCAGTGACAAACAAATTAAATTCTGACCCTGTGGGCAAGATCAGAGCTGGAGCTTGCAGGAGAGCAGTCTGAAGAACCTTAAAAGCCTTTTGAGTTTCTGGAGACCAAACAAGTTTGTCGGTTTGGGCCTGTTGAGTTTCAGCTATAAGTTTATATAAAGGCCGAGCAAGTTCCCCATAACCTGGAATCCAAATGCGACAGTAACCTGTGATTCCCAAAAAATCCTCTCAATTGTCTTAAAGTCATAGGTAGGGGGTGATTTAGTATAGGTTTAATTCTCTCAGGGCCTATGGCCCTAGTCCCTTCTGATATGATTAGGCCCAGATATCTAACTGATTGCTGACAAAGCTGAGCCTTTTCTCTTGATGCCTTGTAACCACAGTCTGCCAGACAGTTTAAGAAATCTTCTGAGGCTCGCGAACAAGCTTCCTCTGTCTCAGCACAGAGCAAAATATCATCTACATATTGTAACACCACTGCTTCAGAACTATTAAAGTTTTGTAGATCCCGTGACAAACTTTGTCTGAATAAGTGAGGACTGTCACGAAATCCCTGGGGCAAAACTGTCCAGGTTAACTGAGAAGCTGGCTGTGTAGGGTCTTCAAAGGCAAATAGGAATTGACTTTCTTCTGCCAAAGGCACTGAATAGAAAGCATCTTTTAAATCAATTACTGAGAAATATTTGGCCCGTTCAGGAATTTCAGACAATAGAGTATAAGGATTAGGCACCACGGGGTGTAAAGGAACTACAGCCTCATTTATTATTTGTAAATCTTGAACTAGTGTCCATTTACCATTCGATTTCTTTATATCCAAAATAGGAGTGTTGCAAGGACTGTTACAGGGAATTAATAGTCCCTGCTCCTTTAAATTTTCGATGATGGGTTTTAACCCTTCCTTAACTTCAGGTTTCAGTGGATACTGCTTCTTAGTTGGAAATGTGTGTGGGTCTTTGAGCTTAACAACTACAGGAATAGCATTTTGTGCTCGACCCACAGATTTTCCATCAGCCCATACTCTATGATTTACATTTTGTTCAACTAAAGGGAGAGAAAGGGAGGGCTCCATATTCATGAAAACAGAGGCATGGACCTTGCTCAGTATATCCCTTCCCAAAAGGGGTGAGGGAGATTCTGGCACGATCAGAAACTCGTGTGAAAACAGCACAGAATCCCAGTTGCAAGATAAAGAATAACTGAAATAATACCTTTTGGCTCGTCCAGACAGTCCCATTACGGAAGCGGATCGGGAATAAAGTGGGCCAGGGGCTTCAGTAAGCACAGAATAAGTTGCCCCAGTATCTAAAAGGAAATCGACGGATTGGCCCCCCACAACTATTAATACCCGGGGTTCCTCAGGTGTAATTAGGATGGGAGCTTGTGTGGGGACCCCCGGGCACCTTCAGTCCTGATTGTCTTGAGAGTCCGACCCTGGAGACCTACGCCTCTGGGGGCGGTCTCTCTTCCAGTGTGGTCCTTTGCAGACCGGACATGGAGCCGGGGGCGGCTTAGATGCCTGAGGGCAATCCCGCTTGAGGTGCCCCTCCTTTCCACAGTAGTAGCAAGCCCATCCCTTTTCACCTGGGCCCCTCTGGGCATTTTTCTCAGGCTGTTTAAGAACATGGCTGTTTTTCATAGCCATGGCGAAGGCTTCCGCCTTTTCTTTGTCTTTTTTTGCCTTTCTTTCTTTTCCTCATATTCCCTACCATAATAGACTGTCTGAGCCAGTTGTAACAGAGTATCTAAAGACTGATTTGGTCCATACGCCTGTTTTAATAGCTTACAGCGGATATCTGGAGCTGACTGAGTGAGAAATCTATCCTTTAAGATCACTTTTCCCTCTTCACTTTCGGGATCAATCTCAGTGAATCTGCGAAGGCCTTCTCTCAGTCTATCTAGGAATTTACCAGGAGCTTCCTTCCCCTCCTGTTCTATGTCTGCCAATTTGCCATAGTTTAAAGGCTTAGAACGCGCCTGCCTAAGTCCCTCAAGAATACATCTAACAAAATGACTCTGATCCCATCTTCCTTTTGCTGTGTTGTAGTCCCAATCTGGTTCTATAGTTGGGACCGCCTGATTCCCAGTGGGGAGGGCCGCTATCTTGTTCTCCCTCTTCCCTACTGATTCATTACCAAGCCATTCATCTCCATAAGCAACCGCTTTTCCCAAAACTCGAGTCTTTGACTCAGGAGTCAGCGTTTGTCCCAAGATATACATCACATCCTTCCAAGTGAGGTCATAAAGCAGAGTAACACCTTTAAAGGCTCTAATATATTTTTCTGGATCCTCTAAATAGTCTCCCAGATTCTCCTTGATTCTTTGTATTTCTTGATAAGAAAAAGGCTTATTAACTCTCACAGACTGATTATTTCTCCCGGTGGGTGTTTCATAAAGAGGCAACAGCTTGTGTGGCTGTTCCTCAGTCTCTCTGGCTGCTCTGTGCATATGATCCCGGGGATAGATTGGAGAAACCTGTTTTTCTTCTTCTCTTTGTCTCCTGTCCTCCATCTCATCTCTTACTTCGATGGTCTGAGTTTCTACTGAAACCAGAGTAGTCTGAGGTCGTACTGAGACAGGAGTTGTTTGGACCTCCATGGGGCAGTTTGAATCCCAGTTTGGAGTCCCCGGTATGGGGGCAAAGTAAGAGGACAGGAGGGAGCTGAAGGTTTCACACCCAAATCTATACCCTTAGGACATAAGTCTGGCATATTTCGCAGAGAGAAAAAGGGCAACACATATGCTACTTCTACCCATTTCCCTTGTTCCTTACAGAACCGGTCTAATTGTAGAACAGTATTATACTTAAGAGACCCTCCAACTGGCCACCGTTTGCCGTCCTCCAATGGATACCGTGGCCATGCAGTATCACATAGGAAGACCAGGTGTGTCTTTTTTAAGCCCTGGGGATCAAATCTATCCCAGTTTTTCAGGATACAGTTCAAAGGAGTGAGGCTGGAATTGTTAGCTCCCATCTGTAAGAGAGAAAAAAAGCGACCAAGGCCATTTTTCTACCGGAGGCGTCCCTCCCTGCTCTAGATGGGGGTGTAGACAGACGTTACACCAAAAGCTTTTCCTTCCTGGTCGGACTTAGTCTGTCCCTTACCGACGCAGGGGCCGTACTCGTCCCTCCCGGTTCTACCACCGAGATGGGGTGGGGATGTACCAGGGGTAGACTTGATAGCATCCCTACTTGACGTCCAGCTCTTCACCCTTAACCTTGCTTGCCTCTGATGTCACCCGGGGTGAATCAGAGTAACCTTCCGGAATGCCTCCCAAGCTAAGACTACCAGGGGAAACATTCATCACCTGAGTGCCTGTGCATGACCCTGAGTATTTCCTGACCACAATAAGACCGACGCGAACATAAAACTGAGATGTTCTTTCCAAGCATCACCACACCAGTATAACAGCCTCCTCTGATCCACTAAGAGCCGGCGTTACCAAAGAAAAAAAACCCATCACAGTCCCAATCTGAGTAACCTTTAACCTCAGAGATGTTCTGGGAGTTAGAGCTCCATCTAGCTTACGAACTTTCGATTCCTAGCGAGGCTAGACACTTTCTTGACTACCAATCCAAGTTTGGGACCTAAGCCACAGTACACAATAACAGTATAGATCACAAGTCCCTTGAAAGTCTATGATCCGATAGATTAGGTTAGTACTTCTAATTCCCAAGGAGTTATGAAATGGTCAAAGAGACTGAAAAGTTTGACCGAGAAAGGAGAGTTCAGTCCACACGATTTGCCCATTTCTGGTCGGTTCCCGAAGGAGACATTGGGTGCCTCTTGGCATTGGCAGGTCGGTATAACGCCCCGACAGGTTTCTGCCATAAGCTGTATGAGATCACCATGGAACCGCAGAGCAGAGCTCCTTACTTGTTTCACGCAGGGCATGCCATTCATTCACACAAGCACACGGTTAGTAAAGCACAGCAGAAAACGTGTTCGCTAAGAGCACAAAGAACTAAAGCTCCAAGCATCCTTACCTTGTCCTGAAGGATCCCGGACGAGCCCCCAAGATGAAAGGTTGTTGTTGAATCACGCGAATACACCGGGATTCTTGGCCCCCGGAGGAGAAGAATTCAATCCGGGGCCAGAGACGAGGCTTGATCACTCAGAGCTTTTGTGTAATAAAGTTTTATTAAAGTATAAAGGAGAGAGAGAAAGCTTCTGACATAGGCATCAGAAGGGGGCAGAAAGAGTACCCGCTTGCTAGTGTTAACAATGAAGTTATATACTCTCCAGTGAATCCAAAGAATGTCTGGAGGTTGTAAAGACCTCATCAGACCTACTCCCATAATTTACATTTTAAGATAACACTGTCCTCAGGCAAGATACATCCTTGTAAAGACCAGGTCTACTCCCATAATTAACATTTTAAGATAACAGAAGGTTGAATCCAAAGACTGTCCTTAGGCAGGATACATCATTGGTATATAATCCTAAGGAATGTGGAGAAAGAAAAAAAGTTTGTCCTTTCTTCCTCCTTGAGAATTCCAGACCCCTCTCTCTTTGGGGACCCCTAGACTCCTTATCAACCTGCCTAGGAAATGACTCTCTCACAATTTGCCTTGATTCATGGACCTGACATTCCAGGTTCATTTGCAATATTGCTCTTTACAGCATTGGACCTTGCTTCTATCACCAGTCGCATCCACAGCTGGGTATTGTTTTTGCTTTGGCTCCATCCCTTCATTCTTTCTGGAGTTATTTCTCCACTGATCTCCAGTAGCAAATTGGGCACCTACTGACCTGGGGAGTTCCTCTTTCAGTATCCTATCATTTTGCCTTTTCATACTGTTCATGGGGTTCTCAAGGCAAGAATACTGAAGTGGTTTGCCATTCCCTTCTCCAGTGGACTACATTCTGTCACATCTCTCCACCATGACCCGCCCATCTTGGGTTGCCCCACGGGCATGGCTTAGTTTCATTGAGTTAGACAAGGCTGTGGCATAATGCCCTCCAATTCCATCCACGTTGCTGCAAATCGCAAAATTTCATTCTTTTTTATGATGAGTAGCATTCTCTCTCTCTCTCTCTCTCTCTCTCTCTATATATATATATATATATATATATCAATCAGTTTAGCTCAGTTCAGTCGCTCAGTCGTGTCCAACTCTTTGCAACCCCATGAATCACAGTACGCCAGGCCTCCCTGTCCATCACCAACTCCCGGAGTTTACTCAAACTCATGTCCATCGAGTCAGTGATGCCATCCAGCCATCTCATCCTCTGTCGTCCCCTTCTCCTCCTGTTCCCATCCCTCCCAGCATCAAGGTCTTTTCCAATGAGTCAACTATATATATATATATGTATGTATGTATGTATGTATATACACCACATCTTCTTTATCCACTCGTCTGTTGATGGATATGCAGCTTTCTTGATAAATGACCATGCTGCTGCTGCTGCTGCTAAGTTGCTTCAATCATGTCTGACTCTGTGTGACCCCATAGACGCCAGCCCACCAGGCTACCCCGTCCCTGGGATTCTCCAGGCAACAACACTGAAGTGGGTTGCCATTTCCTTCTCCAATGCATGAAAGTGAAAAAATAAAGTGAAGTCGCTCAGTCGTGTCCGACTCTTAGCAACCCCATGGAAGGCAGCCTATGAGGTTCCTCCATCCATGGGATTTTCCAGGCAAGGGTACTGGAGTGGGGTGCCATTGCCTTCTCCGAAATGACCATATAAGAAATATTAATATTTGAAGCTTCGTGGACCACAAAGGGTTTCTGTCTTATTCTGCATGTTCTGTCTGTTCTTGCTAATTTCTTGGCTGTTTCCTTTTTGGTTGGTTGGTTGTTTTACAATCCTTTAAAAAAACAATAGAAAAACCACTCTTAGCTAGCTAGCCATATAGGCCACAGACAGTAATTTTCTGACTCCTGCTCTCAAGGAAAGTTAGAAGCTGAGAATTGGATTAGTGTGAGCTAGAAGCCTAAACGTGCCGTAAATAATGCATGCAGGGTACATACCTGGCTGTCACGTGGGTAGTCAGGGAAGCCAAGGGCAGTCTACAAACTGTTGCCGAGCACTGAGCTGGCCAGGTCCTGGCATGCGCAGCCGTGCAGAAGGAGGGCTCCCTGGGCAGAGAACATCTTGGAGCCCTGTGAGCAAGTCCTGAGAAAACAGGCAGTGGAAGAGAGCAGAAATGTTATTCTGGGAATTCTGACAAATAAAATGTTCTGTGATTCTGGAACAAAAGCCAAGAAAAGAAGAGAGGTAGAGAGGTAAAGACAGCTAGGGGAGTTGAAACGAAGCCATAAAGGAGATTGCAAAGCCCCTAAACCTGTAAGAGCAAAAGTAAAACCTTCACTGGAGCCAGTGGTGGAGAACTCAGGATGTCAGTGGTACCGAGAAGAAGCAGACACAGAGACGCTGGGGGTGAACCTGAGCCGCTCTCCAAGGGTGAGAATCCAGGGTCGGCAGACTTCCCTATGCGAAGGGCCAGATGTAAATATTTTCACTTTGCGAGCCCTACAGTCTTATTCTTTTGTGTTGTTTTGCGTGTTCACCACCCTTTAAAAATGGAAAAACCATTGTTAGCTTCCCAGCCATTTAAAAATAGGACATGATTTGTCAACTTCTGACCCAGGTGAAAAAGTGAGAGTGTGCAAAGGATTGTATTTCAGGAGAATAGAGGGTGGCGCGTGAAGACGTAATTCACTGATGCTTCTCAAGGAGAAATTAGAAAAATGCGGACAAAGCAATATTAAGTAAATAAAGAATTTTCCTCTGGTGAAATATCTAGAAATTAAACTCACTCTGTTGCAGGCAGAGACCCCCACAAAATGGAAATTTTTTTCCTTTTCTTTTTCTACAAAGAAACTTTAAAAAATGTTATAAGCAGCCAAAACAGGAAAAAAGTTATTTTAAAAAAGAACAAATGACAGAGAAGTCAACCTCTTCATCTGTGCACTGAGCACGTGAGGACAGCAAAAATGTGCTGGGTTTCCTGGAGAAAGCATGTAACTGAGGAACGTTATACCAGAGAGTCTGTTTAGAGAGGCAACAGAAAAATATACATCAAAAATGAACTCCTGGGGACTTCCCTGGCCCTTCAGTGATTAAGAATTCATCTTCCAATGCAAGAGGTGCCTGTTTGATCCCTGGTCTGGGAACTCACAGCCAAAAAGCCAGAAGATAAAACTGAATCAATATTGTAACAAATTTGATAAACGCTTTAAAAAATGGTTCACATCAAAAAAAAAGAGTCTTAAAAAAATGTAAAAAATAGACTCTTCATCAGTCCTTCTTATGAGGTCAAGAAATGAAGCAAAATTGAGTTCAAAAATAAGAAATCTGTAGTATGTAGTGATTCTGCAAACAATTCAAAATGGAATTGCCATATATCTAGCCATTCTGCTTCTGGGCACATACCCAAAAGAAGAGGCAGCAGGGTCTTAAACAGATATTTGCATCCTGGTGTTTATAGCAGCATTACCCACAGCAGCCAAAGCTAGAAGCAATGCAAGTGTCCATGGAAGGATGAATGAAAAAATAAAACATAGTATATTCACACAATAGAGTACTATTTGGCCTTGAGAACAAAGGGAATCCTAACACATGCTCAGTTCAGTTCAGTCGCTCAGTCATGTCCCACTCTTTGTGATCCCATGAATCGCAGCACGCCAGGCCTCCCTGTCCATCACTAACTCCCAGAGTTTACGCAAACTCATGTCCATTGAGTTGGTGATGCCATCCAACCATCTCATCCTCTGTCGTCCCCTTCTCCTCCTGCCCCCAATCCCTCCCAGCATCAGAGACTTTTCCAATGAGTCAACTCTTCGCATGAGGTGGCCAAAGTACTGCAGTTTCAGCTTTAGCATCATTCCTTCCAAAGAAATCCCAGGGCTGATCTCCTTCAGAGTGGACTGGTTGGATCTCCTTGCAGTCCAAGGGACTCTCAAGAGTCTTCTCCAACACCACACTTCAAAAGCATCAATTCTTCGGCACTCAGCCTTCTTCACAGTCCAATGCTCACATCCATACATGACCACTGGAAAAACCATAGCCTTGACAAGCCAGACCTTTGTTGGCAAAGTAATGTCTCTGCTTTTGAATATCTAGGTTGGTCATAACTTTCCTTCCAAGGAGTAAGCGTCTTTTAATTTCATGGCTGCAGTCACCATCTGTAGTGATTTTGGAGCCCAGAAAAATAAAGTCTGACACTGTTTCCACTGTTTCCCCATCTATTTCCCATGAAGTGATGGGACCGGATGCCATGATCTTCGTTTTCTGAATGTTGAGCTTTAAGCCAACTTTTTCACTCTCCTCTTTCACTTTCATCAAGAGGCTTTTGAGTTCCTCTTCACTTTCTGCCATAAGGGTGGTGTCATCTGCATAGCTGAGGTTATTGATTTCTCCTGGCAGTCTTGAGTCCAGCTTGTGCTTCCTCCAGTCCAGCATTTCTCATGATGTACTCTGCATATAAGTTAAATAAGCAGGGTGACAATATACAGCCTTGACGAACTCCGTTTCCTATTTGGAACCAGTCTGTTGTTCCATGTCCAGGTCTAACTGTTGCTTCCTGACCTGCATAAAAATTTCTCAAGAGGCAGATCAGGTGGTCTGCTATTCCCATCTCTTTCAGAATTTTCCACAGTTTATTATGATAAGACATATATATTCATTTGTAAAACCAATTGTTGAATTAATGACTAAGAAATACCCCAGAGTTCTCCTTCTTCTACCAAAAGACAAACTATCTGTGACCTTTCGGGGGAGGATATCTCAAAGGGTTAGTTGGCATCAAAGAAGAATCATGTATAGTGTAGCTTCAGGAAGTATGAATACCAATAATCTGTAGTCTTCGTGAGATTCCAACAATGCCACTTTAATGTAAACCCAACCGAAGGTAATAAAAATGGCTAACATTACAAAGCAGGACAAAAGTAACTGCAAATAAAAAGGAAGTTGTATGAAAATCAGACAAAATTCAATTCAGGGCAAATAGATCAGAAGAAAATTGATATTGAGAAAATGAACATGGTCAGTATTCATGAAACAGTGGTTAATGTTGCATCAAATACACAAAGAAAAGACCGTTAGAAATACAGACAGAACTTGATTAAACACAGTCATCTAATCACATCAGAGTTGTTCAATCCTTTCCTTTAACTGTATGAAAAGAAAAACCAAGAATAAAATCACAAAGTAAAAATAATGAGAAAATTAATATCAAAACTTAGGGGATTGTGCCAAAATTGTACTGTGAAGGGAAGTTTATAGTTTTACATGTCCCTCTGATTAAACATTAAAGGCTGATGACAAATGAACTGAGACTTCAGCTTAAAGAAATTAAAGAGCAGCACAAAATAATAAACAGAAAATAGCAATACCACATGGCACATGCCGTGGGCTGATACTGCCTGCAGCACTTTACATGCGTTCATTTAAGCGTCACAGCAAAAGTAAATGCTATTCGTGTGCCCATTTTTCAGATGAAAGAACCAAGGCAGGAAAGTTTAGCTGGCTCCGAGTCCTGCCGCTGTTAAGGGACAGAGCCAGCATAGGAACGAGACAGTCTGACTCCACAGAGTACATATTGTTAACCACTCCACAGACTGCTTTTCAAGGAAAACAGGGAAGTTCGTATTTGTTTAAAGTCAGAAATTAATAGAAAAATAAATGTAAAAACGAGTTCTTTGATAAACCTAGAGAAAGATAAGCCTGTAGCACATCTAATCAATACAAAATAAATACATAAAATTCAAACTATATAGCAAGAGGATAAGAAAGTTTCCTATGGGAAATAGAAATATAAAAACAAAGCCTACTATTTAGCTCTTTGCTAAAAATTTCAGAAATCTTAGTAAAATATCTCTGCTGCTGCTGCTGTTAAGTCACTTCAGTCATGTCCGACTCTGTGTGACCCCATAGACGGCAGCCCACCAGGCTCCGCCATCCCTGGGATTCTCCAGGCAAGAATACTGGAGTGGGTTGCCATTTCCTTCTCCAGTGCATGAAAGTGAAAAGTGAAAGTGAAGTCGCTCAGTCATGTCCAACTCAGCGACCCCATGGATTGCAGCCCACCAGGCTCCTCTGTCCATGGGATTTTCCAGGACATTTCCAGGAATATTCCAAGAATACTGGAGTGGGGTGCCATTGCCTTCTCATTCTATCGCTCTATGAATATACAAATTACCAAAATTGACTCAATGCAAAAGAAGGCAAGGAAAGAGAAAAAAGGAATAAGGAAGAAATGAGATGAATAAAAAATAAAGAGAAAGATGGAATAAATAAATAAATATAAAACTTTCCCACTAAAATCTCTCAGACCAGTTAGCATCACAGGTGAAAGAAATCATTTCTTCATTAGAAGAAACAACACCAATTCCATCACAAACTTTCCCAGAAAAGAGAAGAGGGGGAAAGTCTTCCTCATCCATTTTATGACACTACTGACAGCAAAGCCAAAGGGATTGCAAGAAAATTACAGACCAATATCCCTCATTAACATAGACACAAAAATCCTCAATAAAATTAACAGCTTAAAGCTAGCCACATAAAAAATGGATAATACCCAAAATAAGCAGAACCCAAATGTGGTTTATTACAACAATGCAATTTCATTTTAACATTTGGAAATTACTGTATTAGTAGACTATGACAGAGAAACATATGGTCATCTCAATAGAGCAGAAAAAGCAGACAGAAGAATCCAACATCAATCGCTTCTCGGCCTTTTGGCTAAGATCAAGTGTAGAATCCAACATCAATTCATGATAAAACTCTCAGCAAACTAGGAATAGAAGGAATAAAGTACATCTAAGAAAACCCTACAACAGACACCAAATTTAATGATGAAAGAATGAAAACTTTTCCCCTGAGATCAAGAACAAAGCCAAGAGTTCAACAGTCACTACTTTCATTTAGCATTGTGCTGAGTGGCTAGTAGTCCAGTAAGAAAAAATAGCAACATAAAAGATGTATAGACAGGAAAGGAACTAAAACTGTCTTCATTCACAGAAAGCATGATCATCTGTGTAGGAAAAATCAACCAAAAATGCAAAGAGTGTGTTTAGCCCAATCACAAGATATAAGATCAATATACAGAAATTAGTTGAGTTTCTATTTGCTGCTGCTGCTGCTAAGTTGCTTCAGTCATGTCCAACTCTGTGCGACCCCATAGACGGCAGCCCACCAGGCTCCCCCATCCCTGGAATTCTCCAGGCAAGAACACTGGAGTGGGTTGCCATTTCCTTCTCCAGTGCATCAAAGTGAAAAGTGAAAGTGAAGTCGCTCAGTCGTGTCCGACTCTTAGCGACCCCATGGACTGCAGCCTACCAGGCTTCTCCATCCATGGGATTCTCCAGGCAAGAGTACTGGAGTGGGGTGCCATTGCCTTCTCCGTGAGTTTCTATTTAGTAACAGTTAATAACTGGAAATTGAAATTTTACAAATAGTATTTTCAGTAGCAACAAAAATATTAAATGCCTGATTTCAAGATTTACTATCAAGCTCAAGTAATCAAAACAGTATAGCATTGGCATAAAGATAGGTATATACATCACTGGAACAGAATAGAGGATCCCAAAATAGGATTCTCAGGATAATTCAGTAGAGAAAGAATATTCTGTTAGATGAGTGGGTCTGGAAAAATGGATTTTCGTATTAAAAAAGTATTAATCCTTAAACAAAACCGTAAACATAACTTGAATGATAAACCTAAATATACAAGCTAAACTATAAAGCTTCTAGAAGAAAGCAAGATAAAAGCTGTATGACTTTGGGATAGGCAAAGATTCCTTAGGCTGTAAGCATAAAGAATAAGGGAAAAGTTACGTCTCTACACTGCAGAAGACACTGCAACAACGCAGTTCACAAACTGGAAGAAAACATTTGCAAAACTTACAGCTCATAAGGGACTTACATCAAGAATGTATACCTGTGGCGGATTCATTTTGATATTTGGCAAAACTAATACAATTATGTAAAGTTTAAAAATAAAATTAAAAAAATAAACAAAGAAGAGATAAAGAATTCTTTTAAACCCAATTTTTTAAAATGGCCCAAAGATTTGAGTAGCCTGCTGACACTCAACCAAAGAAAATATAGAATATCAAGCAAGCACACAGAAAGGTGCTGAGCATCATTAGTTGTCAGGGAGATGCAAATTAAAACCACAGTGAAGTATCATCTCACACCTGTCAGAATCAAAAAGACAACAAATAACAACTTTCCGTGAGGATGTAGAGAAAAGGGAACCCTCATGTCCTGTTGGTGGGAATGTATAGAATGGAGATTCCTTTAAAAATTAAAACCATTAGGTGGTGCAAACATAATTGCGGTTTCGGATCGTAAATTTTAAATCATTATAACTAGGCTCAAACACATCTTTATTAATCAAAATAGGAACTATCACAATCAACACATTTTTGCCAACGAGAAAGAAGTTTGTTTATTCCTGTAGCATAAAAATCCATGCTTGGGGATCCGATGAACTCTGGGAAAGCGTTTTCCAAGCCCCCTGCTGGTTGTGGAAGAATTTTCCCTGCAAAAAGGGATCAAGATGCTTGAAGAAGTGGTAGCCGGTTGGTGAGAGGTCAAGTGAATGTGGTGGAGGAGGCAAAACTTCGTAGCCCAACTCGTTCACCTTTTGATGTGTTCGGTGTGCAAAGTGTGGTCCGGCATTGTCACGAGAAGACCGGGGGCCGTTCTGTCCACCAGTGTGGGCTGCAGGTGCCACAGTTTTCATGCATCTCATCAGTCTGCTGAGCACGCTTCTCAGATGTGGTGGTTTCACTGGGATTCAGAAAGCTCTGGTGGATCAGACCAGGAGCAGACCACCAAACGGTGACCATGACCCTTATTTTGGGTGCAAGTTGGGCTTTGGGAATTGCTTCGGAGCCTCTTCTCAGTCCAGCCACTGAGCAGGTCATTGCTGGATGTCATATAAAGTCCACTTGTCACACATCACTATCCGGTTGAGAAATGGTTCACTGTTGTTGTGTAGAATAAGAGAAGAGGACGTTTCAAAGCAACAATTTTTTGATCTATGGTCAGCTTGTGAGACACCCACTTACCGAGCTTTTTCACCTTTCCAGTTTGTTTCAAATGCCAAACGACCACAGAAAGGTCGATGTGGAGTTCTTCAGCAACTTCTCATGTAGTTTTAAGAGGATCAGTTTCGATGGTTGCCCTCAGTGGTCCTTGTCAACTTCTGATGGCCGGCCGATGGGCTCCTCATCTTCAAAGATCTCGTCTCCTTGGCAAAATTTCTTGAAGCACCGCTGCACTGCATGTTCATTAGCAGTTCCTGGGCCAAATGAGTTCTTGATGTTGCGAATTGCCTCTGCTGCTTTACAACCCATTTTGAACTTGAAAATCACTCAGATTTGCCTTTTGTTTAACGTCATTTCCATAATCTTAAAAAAATATGAAATATATAGCAAGTAATATGGAGAAGGCAATGGCGCCCCACTCCAGTACTCTTGCCTGGAAAATCCCATGGATGGAGGAGCCTGGTAGGCTGCAGTCCATGGGGTCGCTAAGAGTCGGACACGACTGAGCGACTTCACTTTCACTTTTCACTTTCGTGCATTGGAGAAGGCAATGGCAACCACTCCAGTATTCTTGCCTGGAGAATCCCACGGATGGGGGAGCCTGGTGGGCTGCCGTCTATGGGGTCACACAGAGTTGGACGCAACTGATGCGACTTAGCAGCAGCAGCAGCAGCAAGTAATAAGACATTTCACAACAAACTGTGGAAAATTCTTAAAGAGATGGAAATACCACACCACCTGACCTGCCTCCTGAGAAATCTGTATGCAGGTCAAGAAGCAACAGTTAGAACTGAACATGGAACAACAGACTGCTTCCAGATCCGGAAAGGAGGACGTCAAAGCTGTATATTGTCACCCTGCTTATTTAACGTATATGCAGAGTACGTCATGCAAAATGCCAGGCTGGATGAAGCACAAGCTGGAATCAAGATTGCTGGGAGAAATATCAATAACCTCAGATGTGCAGATGACACCACCCTTATGGCAGAAACCAAAGAAGAACTAAAGAGCCTCTTGATGAAAGTGAAAGAGGACAGTGAAAAAGTTGGCTTAAAACTCAACATACAGAAAACTAAGATCATGGCATCCGGTCCCATCACTTCATGGCAAATGGATGGGGAAACAATGGAAATTGTGACTTTATTTTCTTGGGCTCCAAAATCACTGCAGATGGTGACTGCAGCCATGAAATTAAAAGACACTTGCTCCTTGGAAGAAAAGTTATGACCAACCTAGACAGCATGTTAAAAAGCAGAGACATTACTTTGCCAACAAAAGTCTGCCTAGTCAAAGCTATGATTTTTCTAATAGTCATGTATGGATGTGAGAGTTGGACCATAAAGAAAGCTGAGTGGTGAAGAATTGATGCTTTTGAACTGTGGTGTTGGAGAAGACTCTTGAGAGTCACTTGGACTACAAGGAGATCCAACTAGTCAATCCTAAAAGAAATCAGTCCTGAATATTCATTGGAAGGACTGATGTTGAAGCTGAAGCTTCAATACTTTGGCCACCTGATGTGAAGAACTGACTCATTTGAAAAGACCCTGTTGCTGGGAAAGGTTGAAGTCAGGAGGATGAGTTGGTTGTATGGCATCACTGACTCGATGGACATGAGTGTGAGTAAGCTCCAGGAGTTGGTGATGTACAGGAAAGCCTGGCGTGCTGCAGTCCATGTGATCACAAAGAGTCAGACACGACTGAGCTACTGAACTGAACTAAATAAGTCATTAGCAAAAAACGATAAAGCAAGGAATGCACATTAAAATGATGTATAACATAACCACATTTATTTAAGTATGTATTCCAGTATCAAATGGCAAAATTCATCAGCGCAAAACCATAATTACTTTTGCACCAACCCAATACATACATACATCAGTTCTACTCCTGGGTTTTCAAAAAAAGATATATGTACACCTATGTTTATTGCAGCATTGTTTACAACAGCCAAGATATGGAAGCAATCTAAGTACCAATCAATAGATGAATGGATAAGAAGTTGTGATAAATATAGATATGTAAAAACTATATTACTCAGCCATAAAAAAAAAAGAATGAAATCTTGTCATTTCTGAGAACACAGCTGGACTTGGGTGTGTTATGCTAAATGAAACAAGTCAGACAGAGAAAGACAAATACTGTATGATTTTACTTGTGTAGAATAAGAGAAGACGACGCTTCAAAACAACAATTTTTTGGAATCTAAAAAATGAAACAAATGAACAAACAAAACGGACACAAATTCACAGGTACAGAGAACAGACAGGTGGTTGTTAGAGAGGAGGTTGTGGAGAGGAGAGGGATAAGTGAAGGGGATTAACTCCCAACTGGTACAAACTCCCACTTACTGAATTGTCATCGTTGTTCAGTCACTTAGTCGTGTCCAACTCTTTGTGACCCAAAGGGCTGCAGCATGCTGGTCTTCCCTGTCCTTCACCATCTCCCAGAGCTTGATCAAACTCATGTCCATTGAGCTGGGGAGGCCATCCAACCGTCTCATCCTCTGTTGCCTTCTCCTCCTCCTGTCCTCAGTCTTTCACAGCATCAGGGTCTTTTCTAATTTCAAAAGAAATGAGTCACAGGTATGAAATGTACATTGTGGGGATATGTCAAGAATTATAATTTGAATATCTTTGTAAGGTGGCAAATGGCAGCTAGACTTATAATTTTGAAATGTACAGAAGTACTGAATTACTATGGTGTGTACCAGAAGCTCACACAGAGTTGTAGGTCAGCTATCCTGCAAAAACAAACTCATGGAAAAGAGCTCAGATTTGTGGTTACCAGAGGCAGTGGGTAAAGGAGAGGAAGTGGATAAAAGCAGTCAAAAGATACAAACTTCCAGTTACAAGATAAGTACTTGAGATATGATATACAACATGATAAATAAAATTAACACTTCTATACATTATATATAAAAATTGTTTAAAGAGTACATTCTGAGTACTGATCACAAGAATCTTTTTCTATTTCTTTAATTTTGTATCTGTATATATGAATGTTCGCTAAACAACTATTATGCTGATCATTTCATGATGTATGTAAGTCAAGTCATTATTTTGAACATCTTAAACTTACATAGTGCTGTATGTGAACTATATCTCAACAAAACTGGAAGAAAAAAGAGAGTATATACTAGAAAGTCTAAAGTAAAAAACAAAAACGACAAATACCACTTTATGCCTACAAGAATGGCCAAAAAGAGAATTCATCAATGTGAGGCAAGCGCAAGACGCTGGGCGTCGTCTTTAAAAGAAGTCCTTTGAATAACTGGAAGAATATGTGGTAGGCCTGGATATGTTACAGAGGTTTCAGTTCTCTCCAGATTAATACAGTTCTGGTCAAAATACAATTGTGATCACCTATAAAATTAACAAAATAATAGCTAAGGCAGTTTTGAAAAAGCGGAAGAGGAATGGAGTGAAGGATCACTGCTGCATGAGACATGAAGTGGACTGTCATACAGTGGCAGCTAACACGTCATAAATCAACTATATTCCATTAAAAAAGTAATTAAAAAAATAAACCATCGATTGCAATAGTGGCTTCGACACCACAAGATGAGGGGATTACTGTGGAACGGCCGGAAAGCAAGCCTAACGTTCGTAAAAGCTCGACTGGTGATAAAGATAACATTGAAATCTTCATATTGGAATGGAAGACCAGCCAACTGGAAACAGAAGTTAAGCAATTTCTCGTATTTGTATCTTAAGGTAAATTCCAAATCTATTGAAAACTTTAAGTGACAAAACAAACAAAAAGACTATTAAGAAAATGCAAGAAGTGTCTGTAAACATACCTATAACCCTACAATGGGTCACACCTTTCTGGGCAGAGCCTTATTTTCTTCCTGTGCTGTGCTGGGTCATGTCCAGCTCTTTGCAACCCCGTGACCTGAATGCATAATAATAAAAATTTTCATGACAGCAGATAACCTAACTGAACAAAATTATCCACATTGTATAAAGAGTGCAACAGGCTACTTAGATAATGACGATGGGACCGCTGCAGAGGTTAAGAAAAGGGACATACTCAAGTCGAGAAAAAGAATAAAATATTTAGTTTTAATGTTTTACATAGTTTTTATCTCAGAGAATATACTCGTTTCTAAGTAATCTTGGATGTGGGGAAAGTTTTATTTATAAGGATGTTTACTTCCTCATCCTTTACCAGTGGAAAATGTTAAATGCAGTTGCAGTGTCCTACAGCAGGGATTAGGATTTCTATGGCTGCCTTAACAATGACCACAAAACTGAGTGACTTAAAATAATGGAAATGTATGGTCTGAAATCAAGGTGTTTGCGGGGCTCCCTCTGACAGCCCTAGGGCAGATCCTTCTTTATCTCTTCCAGCGTCTGGAAGCCCTAGGCTTGTAGCCATGCCTCTCAAATCTCTGTCTCCCTCATCACATACCCTTCTTTATGTGGCTGCGCTTGGTCTTACAAAGACATCAGTCATTGAACTTGCACCCCCTTCCCCGCAATCCAGCATGACCTCATCTTAACTACATAATTAACAGCCCTGTTTACAAATAAGGTCATATTCTGAAGTTCCATGTGAGTGTGAATTTTGGGGGGAAAAGTATTCAACCCAGTATAGATGATATAGAATATATGAAGATACAGACAAAGGTTTACAAAATAGCATTGATTAAAAAGGTGATAAATGCATCATATACATCCATCTAGAAAAACCTGAAAGGGTATTCAGTAAGCATTACCAGTGGCTGTGAATCAGGGAAAGCTCGAATGGTTTTAGTTATGCTAATGAATTTCTGTGTTTTCTAAATTTCTTGCAAGGAATATGTATTTCTTTGATAAGGAAATATAATGAACCTTTCTAGTCTAGGTTTTCAAAATACAGGTTTAAGAATGACTTCATGTTCTTGATTGCCACAGCCTTTGTCTAATGAGGTAAAAATATCTTAGAGTTTACAGAGTTCAAAGCACATTTTAAAATGTCATTTAAAACAAAGAATATTTCAAAGTTGAATAGTTCCCTATTATACACAAATTTTTGTTTTTCCAAATTATAGATAAGTTGAGATTTGTGGGTTTAAAATGCTCATTTTAAGTGTATACTGTCCATTGTATTATTGGAATTTCCCTGACTTTATGACAGTTCGATTTTTCACTCTACCCAGACAGAGATGTTCTAGGTAGCACTGGTGAGAGACTTGGAATGAACAATTGCTGTGTTGCTTTTGCTGTTTTCCTAGGCAAGGAATCATTCCTTCAGGTCTCACAGAAAATGAATTATGGAGAGCAAAGTACATCTATGATTCAGCGTTTCATCCTGACACTGGTGAAAAGATGATTTTAATCGGAAGAATGTCAGCTCAAGTCCCAATGAACATGACCATCACCGGCTGCATGATGACATTTTATAGGTAAGTTCCGGCAGTGTCACAACACTTTGTTTTATATTCCAGGAGCTTAAAGCACATTTTTGTACTTGAATGGTTGTATTGAAATAAATGTCATTTCATGTGGAGTTTCATTTTGTATAAAAGTTACAATCCTGGGAGGTTGTTTTACCTTTTCCTTCTGTTGAATAGAACTCTCCTTGTTGCCCAAAAAGAGGTTGAATTTCTCCCTAAATCTTAGACTCAAAAGAAAATGAGAAAGAACGTTTAGAAAGCCTCTAAGCAGAGTCTCTTTGTAATCGATTCGTATAATATAGGTATAAGTATGTATGTAGGTGTAAACACCTAGGCTTATATGTGGAATGAGGGGGGATGAGAAATACTTAGCCTGCAGATAGCTTCTTTCTGTAAGAGAAGGGACCTGACGTTAATCACAGCAATTGAGTGCCTGCTCTTTGCTGGGCTCCCTTACAAGTTTAAGACAAGATTTAACTCCATCTTCACCTTAACCCAGCGATCCCATCCTCCAGGATCTAATGCCTGATGATCTGAGGTGGAATTAATGTAATAATAATAGAAACAACGTGTGCAATAAATGTAATGAGCCTGAATCATCCCAAAACCATCCCCCACTGCAGTCCGTAGAAAAATTGCCTTCCATGAAACCGTCCCTGGTACCATAAAGGTTAAGGACCACTGCCCTAGCCCTCTTAAGCTTGTTGCTATCCATAGTTCATGAATGAGCAAACTGAGAATCAGAGAGGATAAAACCCTGCCCAGCTCCACTGGTCCTCAGCCTCTGACGCAGAGCATCCAGTCCTGGGCCCAGCGCTCTCCGTGCTCCAGTCCGTCTCCCGTCTGGTTCCCGGCGCTCACGTCGTCAGAAGGCTAGATCCCAGGCGGCGGTGGGTGTGTGACGGATCTCTCTATTTCAGGACCACTCCAGCAGTGCTTTTCTGGCAGTGGATCAACCAGTCCTTCAATGCCGTGGTCAACTACACCAACAGAAGTGGAGATGCTCCCCTCACTGTCAAGTAAGACTGGAAGCGTTAACCAGCCTCTGCATTCCTCTGGTGTTCATTTGATCCAGTGGTGATGCCCTCCTGGTGAAAAAGTATATTTGTACAGATCGTTTATATGGTTCGGAATCTTAGGGAGCCTGTATCTCAGTAGTGTGTCTTTTCCTCCCTTTCTGCCTAAACACCAGTTTCCACAGCCTGCCTTCTCAGACATCATCTGTGCTGTTAGTGACGCTGGTAGGAAGGCAGGGCTCCCGCACCGGGAGCACATCCCCTTCACCCCCATGGATCACACAGCAGGCAGCTCGGGGCAGGCCTTGTGGGTTACACAGATAGCAGCATCAGCAGTGGGGGTCTCTGCAGAAATGCAGGGGATTTTATATCTGATTTGTCTTTAAAATAGGACGTCTCTGGAGCCTGAAAGAAAGTGAATGGATTTAAAATTTTGCCTCCTGTGAAAAAATGTTCAGGCAAGCTAAAGTGATTAGTTAACCAAAACTTTGAGCCTAACTGATATAACACTTCAAAGAATTTTTGGTTTTGTTTTAACTCTTAAATTGAGTTTGATCATCTGTATTCTTCTATTATCATCCTAGGGAACAAAGAATACTGAAATCTGCAACCCAGCAGTGCTGATCACACCTTCATTTCATCCAATTCTTGAATAAAAATTTATTTAAAAATAATAGAGAACTGCTTGGGCTTACTTGTATTTTGAGGATAAGATTTTTAGTATTTTTATACAGTAAGATGTCATTTTAAGAATGGCTGCACTGCATTTTTACTTTCAGTATATATAGCGATATTTTGAGAAGTATTTTTTATATAAGTCCATATGCTACAAACATTTAAGTTAATATGAATTTCCCCACATCTGTAGCTTCCTGCCCAGTCACAGCTTCCTTTCTTCCCCTCCCCGAGACATACATATTCTCCATGTCTACTTGTTTGGCGTGGTATTTAGGTTATATGTGAAGAATGCCATTTTTATATGGGTCTGCTTCCTTTTTGTATGAGTAGCTCTGCTGGCAGAGCTGAATATATCATTGATGAATCTTTTTTTAAATTTATTTTATTGAAGTATGGTTGATTTACAGTGTTTTAGTTTCTACTATGCAACAAAGTGATTCAGTTAAAATGCACACTCTTTTTCACATTCGCTTCCACTGTAGTCTGTCACAGGGTGTCGACTGGAGTTCCCTGTGCTGTTCAGGAGGACATTGCTGTTTATCCATTCTATATACAACGGCTTGCATCCGCTAAACCCAGCCCCCCACTGTGTTGCTCCCTCCCCTCTTCCGGCCTGGCAGCCACGAGGCTCTTCTCCTGAGCGTGTTCCTGTCTCTTCAATGAGTTCATTTGTGTTATATTTTATGGAATCTCTATTCTTAATCTTCTTCATTTCTTCCCAAAATGTCAGACTTGAGTTTTCTGACATACACTCATTGTTTTTGTACTATTTTCCTTCTTTTCAGTGAACTGGGAACAGCTTACGTTTCTGCAACAACAGGTGCTGTAGCAACAGCTCTAGGACTCAACGCATTAACCAAGGTATTCAGATTATTGTCTCCATAGTAAAGCGTCTTAATTTGTTCTCACCTACCTGGCTCGAAGTCTCTCTGTTATTTCTCAAAATAGTTCAAGTCTGATGAATACTGTAGTCATCATCTTCAACTGTATTTTGTTTTTTTAAAAAGATTATATCATCACTAATAACATTTGCCAAGACACTTGTTTGTACCTGACACTGCGTATTAAGTGCTAAATGCTTCCCTACCACCCACACGGCCCACCAAGGCTGGGCGCTGGGCAGGGTGCCTTGGGGCACACCTCTGAAGAGTGGAGGAGTCAGCATCTAAACCCAAGACTTTGGGACTTCAAAACCCCTGCTCCATCATCCACATGCAGCCATCAAAATACGGATGTCCACCTGGTCCTAGGATGCCCAGGCTGGCAATATAAAAATAACCTCTAGGAAACAAGTTTTGAGCACACTTTTGGCCTGCGTTTCTATACAAGTAGGACTCTGTGTTGGTAGTGGTTTTTGAGAAGAAATAAGTATTTGCATTCAGTACTGTAGAAAAAATAAGATCTTGCTTTTGGAATTATCTTTTCTGCAGCATGTCTCTCCGCTCATAGGACGTTTTGTTCCCTTCGCTGCGGTAGCTGCGGCTAATTGCATTAATATTCCGTTAATGAGACAAAGGTAAGGTTAACATGCCCTCCTAGAGAGGACTTTTGCTTGACAGTAGGATCTCTTCTAATAAATTGCTTTGTTGAAACTTTAACAACTTTTGTTTTAATATTTGCAGATGAAATTATGTGAGATTTGCTTTCATGTAATCTGGTAACAGGGGTGAGGATGGGTCCATTGATGAAACAGGGTCAGCTCTGAGTTGCTGATTATTAAAGTGGACTGATGAGCATATGGGATTTGGACTAGTCTTTCTACTTCTGTATGATACAGAGTTTAAAAAAATAGATCTCAGACTTATGTCTGTGCCTGGAAAGCTTATTCTATAAAATAGGTTCTTCCCCCACCCAGATTTTCTTTTAGGGTTTAAGATAAGATTAATCTATATCTTTGGAAGTATTTTTTAGTACTGGCAAAAATTAAAGGAGAAGGAAGAATGAAAAAAAAAAAAGCATTTTGGAATGGATAACGAAAAACAGGGTAACAGAGGAGCGATAAATATAGCATTAGTGACCGTAGTTAAATATTCAGTAGTGCCTGTTCTTGTGGCTGCTTTATCAGTATTGTTAGCTTACTTAATGATGCTGTGAATTGTATCTCTCTATTTTCCTTTTTTTAGAAATTCAGGCAAGGCTTCATTGTTAGGGCATATTCTGGAGAAAAGACATAAAGAGACCAAAAAAGGCAGCTCCCACTTTTGAAGAGCCTGGAGCAAAAGCAGGGGGCTGGGGCAGGCCCCTGCGCACGCAACCTAAGGACTGGGCAAAATGCCTCAGCCGCCGTCCTGCTGGACGCCTGGACACACCCCTGCCCTCACCACTATAAGGAACAAGCTGGCCCCCAACCGAGGGAGCAAGCAAGCCCCCAGCCAGCCAGCAAGCTAGAAAAGGAAGCTGTTACTTGTTTTCGCTCTCCACTGCTGCAGCAGGAGCCCCAGTTAAGCCTTGCCTGAATTTCTTTAAGTTACCTGTTCATCCTTTGAGTTCTATTGTTATTCAAAATGCTACCTTTTTCTTATTTTTTTACAAAGTTTGCTAGTGTTGTTTCCTTTTTGTGTCTATCCCACAAGGATTAAGCT
This sequence comes from Bos taurus, assembly GCF_002263795.3. Classification (NCBI taxonomy): domain Eukaryota; kingdom Metazoa; phylum Chordata; class Mammalia; order Artiodactyla; family Bovidae; genus Bos; species Bos taurus. The sequence continues at coordinate 5,630,224 of NC_037337.1, read as the reverse complement.
TGTTCATGGCATTTAAAAATAAGGCTTATTAGGGCCAAAAATGACCCTGGAGTGCATTTTTGGATTAAGTAGGGACTTGATCTTTCACAGCGTAAGTACTGTTTCCAGCTGTTCCATGAACCGTCTGTGTATGAACTTTGCATGTGTCTTGCTCTCCAGGGAACTCAAAGTTGGCATTCCTGTCACAGATGAGAACGGGAACCGCCTGGGCGAGTCGGCAAACGCTGCCAAACAAGCCATCACGCAAGTGGTTGTCTCCAGGATCCTGATGGCAGCCCCTGGCATGGGTGAGGAGAACCTTGGCACCTGTTCATGTACTTGGCAGGTCTCGGTTGAACAAGCGTTGGTGTGCCAGTGAGCACCAACCATGAAGGATCCCTCCCTGAGGCGGCCTCTGGTGGTGGAGGCAGAAAACTGACCAAATAAGTCAGATATGTAATCTGTGGGATGGTTATAAGGGCTCAGGGGATACAGAGTGTGGGGATCTTGGAGTAGACGTTTTATCAAACACAAGTCCGTGTGTGCAGTGAGGCCAAACGACAGAGTTTGGAGAAGAGGAAGATCTATTGCAGGGCTGTGCAAGGGCAACGTGGCTCATGCCCCCCCAAAAAACCCCAAAGCATTTAAAAACAAAGCATTCTTAAAGGCCACACGATGGGGAGTGAATGCCGCGGGGTGATTGGCTCATGCACAGTTCTCTGATTGGTTGATGGTAAGGTAACAAGGAGCTTAACAGCACAAGTCCTTGGGCACCGGACAGTCTGGGGCTGTGTGCTCATGATCGTCCTGAGATACTGTTATCTGGGTGCTTCAGAGAGGAGCTGCAGCAGAGGATGTGGGGGACGGGGTCTGTCCCAGGAAGACCCCAGAGGTCCTGCTTGGTGACAGGAGTAGATTGGGCAGATAAGGGGGAGGGTGGTTCCAGGCATGCATCTTCTGGGGCAGATGGAACAGCAAGAGATGGCTGAGGAATGCCTGGTGGCTTGGAAGCATCACAGGGCTGCGTGGGGAGAGAAAAGGGGGCAGGAACAGTAGACAGGGGAGCCAGGTTGACGTGGGCAGAGCGCGGATGGCTCTGCAGGCATTTGGAGCCCTGGCTTTAGTCCAAGGGGTGGGAGGCCATGCAGGGTTTTGAGCAGGGCAGTAGTAATAATAACCCAATTCGGGCTTTAACTGCATGACTCTGGGTGCCATGTTGAGAGTCAGCTGAAGAGGAACCAAGACTGGTGATGGGAGACGGGTCAGGATGGTGGGTGGACCAGGGCAGTTCACAGTACGGGTGATGAGGATCGGAAGAGAAAGAATTGGGTCTTAGTCAATCTTGACAAGAAACTTCTAACAGTTCGTGAATAAGAATAACTTATACTGAGGATTTATTTGTATCAATTGGAAACCATTGGAACACAAACCAAGTTGGGTTAATTCCAACAACTGTGAATAAGATGGCTGCCAGTATGGACTCAGTTTTGTCCGTTAGACTTGGACTCAGCATGATGAAATGCAGAAAATCTCTGTTATAACTTAGTTCCTCTGAGAATCTCTGATCTACTCCTAAAGCTTCTTCAGCTACACTCAGACCAGGACTCTTAAGAAGGTTCTCAGAAACCAGAGGGCCCGAGAGTACGGTACTCTTTAAAGAAAAAAGGAAACAGAAATGAGTATCTTCGATTTCCTTGTCTAAATTGAGTGCAAACAGCCCTTGGCTATTTACTAAGCTCTCAAAGGAAGCACACTTACTTGAGTGCTGTTAGGTTTTCCCAGTGATGTGTTTTTGTTTGAATTCCTTTTGTCACTGAGAACGCTCATCAGCATTCCTCACAAGTAGGAGTGAACAAACAATTTAAACAAAGAAAACTTTCTTCCTTTCCAGCTACTGGCACTCCAGCTAATTGGTTATCTGATTAAAAAGCAGAGACGTTACTTTGCGGACAAAGGTCCATCTAGTCAAAGCTATGGTTTTTCCAGTAGTCATTTATCGATGTGAGAGTTGGACCATAAAGAAAGCTGAGCACTAAAGAATTGATGCTTTTGAACTGTGATGTGGAAAAGACTCTTGAGAGTCCCTTGGACAGCAAGGAGATCCAACCAGTCCATCCTAAAGGAAATCAGTCCCGAATATTCATTGGAAGAACTGATGCTGAAGCTGAAACTCCAATACTTTGGTCATCTGATGTGAAGAGCTGACTCATTGGAAAAGACTCTGATTCTGGGAAAGATTGAGGGCAGGAGGAGAAGGGGACAATGGAGGATGAGATGGTTGGATGGCATCACTGACTCAATGGACATGAGTTTGAGCAAGCTCCGGGATAGAATGAAGTACAGGGAAGCCTGGCGTGCTGCAGTCCATGGGGTCGTAGAGTTGGACACGACTGAAAGACTGAACTGAACTGAACTGATTAACCACCGTTAAGTGATTTAACAAAGACATCCTCGTGCGACAGCAGTGTGCATGCACTGTAGGGGTGGGTCAACTGAGGAAACCACAGTCATGAAATGCAGGCCGAGAGTCCCCTGAGTCAGGGACCAGCACGTTGTCACTGACCTGTGGGGAGCTGAGGAGGCTGCCCTGGTACGCCTGCTGAGCCCAGGTCTCCAGATTTTATGAGACCAAGCTGGCCACTGCAGCTTCTACCCTGGGTAGGCTTTTGGTTTTGCTCTCTCCCATTTTGAAATACAAGGCTCCTCTTTGGAGTTCAGGCATCCCAACAGCTTTGTTTCCAGTGGCTTGGTTATCTGAAACAGTAGTCCTGGGAGAAGAGACAGTCTTCCTATCCCAGCAACATCTCTAAAGGTGATTGACATATTGGAATAGCTGTGACAGTTTAGTCTGATGGATAGTTGAGTCTGAATCATGAGTAAATGAACTGTGCTCTCTGATGGTTACGTGCATCATTGCAGCTTATCGTCCGGGCTAGTTTGGTACAGTTATCCCATTATATAGATGAGGAAAGCAGAAAACCAAGGCTCAGAGCAGGGAGGTAACATTTTCTGGATCACCCAGCTAACAAGTGGTCTGTGTGACTCAAGGCAGGAATTTTTATACTGTACTCCACAGGGATGGACACCCGGGGAAGCCCGCATTTGTATCATTGGTACAGAAGGGGAAAGTTCCTGATGCTTGCATTGTTGCATATTTAATGTTAAAGTTCTCATCAAAATCATAAAATTTTCTAGTGGGCATAGAGCATTGTGTTATTTTTCAAAACTTTAACAAATAGAAACAGTGGGAGTTTTTTTAATGCTAAGATATTTTAAAGAATATTGCAATGGCTTTTACTCTGCCAGTGTGAAACTAGTCTGCAAGTAATATAAGCCTTTCGTGAAACTGTTGAGAAAAAAAAAGTGAGCTGAAAATAGACATTATCCAAGATTTAAGCGGGTCTATCTTTACTTCCAGCCATCCCTCCATTTATCATGAATACTCTGGAAAAGAAAGCCTTTCTCAAGGTAAGTCCCAGTTCTGTTTATCCTTGTCTCAATCCTTACAATTTGTCTTCAGACTTCAAGCTATACAGACTATTTCCCACCTGGATAGGGAGTAAAGAATTTGAAGGCCAGTGGCAATTGGACACTTGATGAAATATTTTATTTCTAATGAGAAATATTTGAAAAAGCTCTCATAAATCTTTCATTTGTTGAATGCTGCCCACTCCTCTTGAGCGGCCATAACCCAAGTACAGGCTTATCTTAGTTATCAGTCAGATCCCTAGCTAAGTAATAATGAAGGGAGGGTATGAATTTGGAATGATTTGTTTGTAAGTCTGTGTACATACTATCTGAAAGGAAAGAATAATTGGGAGTAGCAGCTTCACAGAATACTGAATTAGTGCCTAGATGGATTTTTCTGTGGTAATCATCTCTAGTAATCCATCAGTCTATCAGCCGCCTCCCCTCAGGGTCTGAAGATATTCCAGGATGAAACTGTAACTGAGAAACCTCTGTGCATTGTCTGCATTCTTGTGGTTTCCAGGATTCAAATGAAGTTGTATTTATGCTTCACCTTAGCTTTCCAGTTTCCTGTAACAGGTAGGGAAGAGACGGATGGGGTAGCTCCTCTGGTTCCTGCTGTGCTTGGAATCTGACACCGTTGCTTCTTCGGGAGGAAGGGCTCCAGCTCCTGGCTGGGGGAGCAGGCGTGTTGTAAACACTGCAGCTGTCTCAGGGTGAACCGTCACAGTGAGGGAACACTACCAGACTTTGAAAGAAGGACATGATTCATAGGCCTGACGCTTTCTGAATGATTTCTGTGATTAGGAAAATTCTAAATGTCCGACAGGTCAATGTTCATTAACGTCTATTCACCCTATGGGCTCCAGAGGGGAAAATTAAGGCCAACACCAAATACTTTCAATACAATTACATTCTCAGACGATAAGCCAAGAAAGTATGCTTTGAAAAGTCAATAGTATTGAATGCCTCATTTGACTGGCATGTTGGATGTACCAACCCCGTGTGAGAGTCAGAAAGAGGGCCCTCTCCTCGGCAGCCCGCTCATTCTCTCCTGGGAGCTTCGGGTACGTGAGCAAATTATATTCTCGGAGCTTCTTCCTCTAGCAGTCTCGCACGTCGATGTGAATAGTGGGATGGCGTGTTGCAGTGTCTCTGTAGTGATCGAGCTATTCTCCTCCGAGCATCCCGGGAGGTCCACAGACCCCTGGACCACCCCCAGGAGGCAGCATTCTCACATGCCTGCTGAGTCTCTATCCATCTGGTGGATTTCTACAGTCTTAAGTATAAGATTAAACAAAAATATAAAACAGTTTCATTGATTTAACCAGTAAAGCTATTAGTGAAGACCAAAATGTAAAGGTGACCTCATTTGACATCTTACCTACTTTGATAAGCTCTTACTTGAGGATTCATGAAAAGGCTTTGCTGAAGTCTCTTTCCTCTGCAGAATTTAGAAACGATGAATTCTTTAAAGCTGCTCAGGGATTAGTGTGTGTGCTGGAACAGGGACTAGATCTTGAAGCTACCATATTATGTAAACAGATGAACTCTTTAAAGCTGCCAAGGAATTGGTGTATGTACTAGAACGCTGACTAGATCTGGAAACTACTAAATTATGTAAACATCTAAAACTCACCAACTTTGATGTCTCATTTATTTTCGGATAATCTAAATAAAAAAAAAAAATTGATGTTCCTTTCTCTATCTATCCCTGCTTTCCTTATGGGAAGTGGTTTAGGCTCTGAAGGAGAGAACCTGTCAAATGAACTTAGAGAGGGGCCATCAGCCTTATCCTCCGGGATGCTGGGAGGAAGTGGAACATCCAGTGGCTCCTTGACTTTACAAATATGGAATTGATACACTGTGTTCTTCACTGCTAGCTCTTGATCTGATAAGACATTAGGATTATAGTCCTTCTGCAAGGCCATACGTTGACCCAGGCAACCTTTGGATTTTCCTGATTATTAATTTCTTAAGGTATTGGCATGCCAACTTCAGGGGCAACAGAGAATAAAAAAATAATAATAATAAATCCAACCTCCCCCTCCTGCCGACTTTAAGCAAAATCAGACTTTTAAAGCAAGATCAGATTTCCGAGTGGATACAAGGCTTGGAGACAGTCACCTCATCCTGTTGTCTGACATAAAAGTAAACTTCTGCAGGAAAGGAATACTAAGTGTGAGTCATTCCACCAATAGTATATGATTGTCGTGAATCAGCACCTGTGAATGCAGTGGGGAGACCACCTTCAGTGGCAGTATCCCCACCATCAAAGCTTTCCCAGTCCTTTCTCTCGGCCTCCCCAACACCACCCAGCACCCAGTTAGCAGAGGGGTGTCAGCAGCCCAACTCCGCAGCGAGGCTCCGAATCTGGCCATCTGCCACTGCTGCTGGGACATTACTCCCTGGGCGTCTCATTCCTGGCTGTGGGTATTGAGCACACGTGGGTGCTAATGTGGGCCTGGGATTCCAGAAATTCTCTGAGAGAGTCTGCATGCAGACCTACGTTCATGCTGAAGTTAGGTCACCAGAGAAAGCAGTGATGTGAACTTGGCCTTTTCTTCTGCTAACTGTCATGGCCTTGAACTCCTGGGGTCTCGGTGTCATTGGGAAAGTTGCTGCCGTTACTCTAATATCTCAGCAACAGACACTGGCCAGGAGACAGAGTTGGGCATATTGCATCATTTTCCTGCTGGGACAGACAGAAACTGCTTCAGATACAGCCTGGTGTTTTCTTCCATGAAGCAACCAGCAAATTGTTGCTGGTTAACCAGTTAGCCACTACTCCCACATGGCCCTAGGGTTTTTCACACGAAAAATGAATAACTATTGTGTTTTCGTCCCTTGTCCTTCCTCTCTGGTTTGTGGTTTTCGGCTTTGCTTGGAACTGCACCCTTCAACAATAATTTGGAGGTGTGCCACCTTGCTTCCCCTCTGCCTGCCCCACTTCCCCCCTGAAGGGCCTCACACAGGGCCGGAGGAGGCTGCTGGCATCAGAAGCCAGGTGGCAGGGCGGGGAGGCGGTCAGAGCAGCTCATGGATCCGTCCAAGGGCCTCACTAGCTGTCAAGGGTCTGGCTGCTGCTAAACTGATTCAGACCTCCTTGGAGGATGATGTTTTGAAAAAGCTATGGTTAAATGTTGAGCTCCTCAGACGTACATCCCACCCCTACATTCAGGGTTGTTGTTACATCAGAATATTGCATTTTTGCCCACGTGGCAAGGACTGTAGGACTTCACCGATAGTATGGCCATTGTGAAAGCGGAGGTGGAGGCAGCTTATATTTGTATCCATACATTTCCATCTGCAAAGCACGTTCACACACTATTTTGAAAGGGAGGCTTTTCTGAGCCCTGTTTACAAAGGCCCAGAGATCATTTCTTCAGCTGTGCATCAGGTCTGTGTGGGCGGCCACGTCTGCCTGGGTCGGTCGGCCCTCTGTTCCCACAGCTCCAGCAGCCAGATGTGCCTCCCTGCAAGGATGTGCTTCTCGGGGCTTTCACCTTGGATGTGACCAAACTCCTCTGCAAACATGAAAGGAATTGAATGTTCTTGGCTTTTTTAACCCGTGAGCTTGGGGAGCATTTGGCATGACTCATCCTTCCCCCCACGCCCTGTCTTTTTCCAAACGGAGTGCTAGCAAAAAGCATCAGCTGTGGGCAGGTGACTCACTGAAATCTTTGCAGTAAACCGGAAGTTCACTGCTTAAAAGCTGGTGCTTCACCCAACAGTGTTCTTGAAGAATCGCTCCTGTGGCCTCTTTACCTGGCTGGCACTTTTCATTGAGAACAAAGTTGACATGAATTGGGTCAGATAAGAGCTCCTCATTCCTGAAGTTCTTGTTCATTTATATTTTCTTTAAGAAAGGTGGACGGCTCTGTCTACTCAGTAGACTTTAAGGATTGTCTGCTGATGGAGTGTGACGACAGCATTTATTTGTTCACTCGTTTGATGCAGCAGCCCTTTGGTGAACGCCTACTGCACGCCAAGCAGTGTGCTGGGTGCCATTATCTTAGAAATAGGGCTTGGGCCGTGCTCTCAGAACCACATGGGGTGGTGGCGGGGAGGGCACAGGACATGGTCCAGTGCATGGTGAGTAAGAGTGTGGGGCATGGTGGGAGCATAGGGGAGTTCTCCCCCAGCTGCCGCAGGTGAGCGGAGACCCCTGAAGATGGCTGGCCGGGGGCACAGGCACTGCAGAAGCACAGAAAGGGCACAGAGGTGGGAGGCCTGTGTATGGTCAGGTTGCCTGGGATGTGGGCCATGTGTAGGGAATTGGTGGCATACACACATACACATATCAACTCCCAGTGGTTCATAGAATCTAAGTGTAAAAGTCTACAATTGTCACACTTCTAGGAGAAAATAGAACATCTTTGAGATCTGGAGTTAAGCAAAGATTTCTTAGACTTAACACCAAAAGCACAGTCCATAAAAGAAAAAAATGGACAAATTGGGCTTCCTCAAAATGTTAAAATTCTATGTTTTGAACACTATAAAGAGAATGAAAAGACAGGGAACAGACTGGAGAAAATTTATGCAAAGTATGTGTCTGATAAAAGACTTGTATCCAAAAGATACACTTATTCAGGAAAACAACTCAGTGTTTTTTTTAAAGGGCGAAAGGTTTGAACAGATATTTCACCAAGTATACATAGAAATCAAATAATATCACATATAAAGATGCTCAGTATCTTTAGTCATTGGGGAAATTCAGTTTAAAAACCACATTAGCTACCTTTAAACACCTATTGGAATGGCTACAATTGACAAGACTGACATAATAAGCGTTGGGCCATAGTAAGGATGTAGCTAGCGGACCTGAAACTCTCATTCCCTACCGGTAGGAATGGAAAAGGAGCCAAAGACTTTGTTGTTCTTGTTGTTCATTCTCTAAGTTACGTCCAACCCTTCGCAGCTCCAGGGATTGCAGCACACCAAGCTTCCCTATCCTTCACTCTCTCCTGGAGCTTGCTCAAACTCATGTCCATTGAGTCAGTGATGCCATCCAAGCATCTCATCCTCTGCCATCCTCTTCTCCTCCTGCTCTCAATCTTTCCCAGCATCAGAGTCTTTTCCAGTGAGTCGGCTCTTCTCATCAGGTGGCCAAATTATTGGAACTTCAGCTTCAGCATCAGTCCAATGAATATTCAAGGGTGATTTCTGATAAGATTGACTGGTTTGATCTCCTTGGAATCCAAGGGACTCTGAAGAGTCTTTGGAGAATAGTTTGGCAGTTTAAGTTAAACATATCCTTACCCTGCAATCCAGCCATTACACTCCTAAGTATTTACCTAGAAGAAATGAAAATGTATGTCCATAAAAGGCAGGTATTTAAAGCAGCTTTATTTGCAATAGCCCCAAACTGGAAACAGTCCAAATGTTCATAAACAGGAAAATGGATTATCAAATTCCATTCACACCATGGAGTACCTAACCCAGCAATAAAAAGCCCCGAACCATGCACATACACAACAGCATGAGTAAATCTCAAAATAATTATACGAAAGAATAGATACTGTATATAAAATCCTAGAAATCATAAACTAGTGTACAATGACAGAAAGTAGATCAGAGGTGGCCAGGGAATGGGTATAGTAGGGTTTAGGAAAGATGGTGGAATGGCCCAGGGCACAAGAAACAAAACAAGGATGATAACGACTAATGTTTAATTACCTTGATTGTGACAATGGCCTCACAGCTGAATACATGTGTCAAAACTTCTGCATGGTGAGTATGTGCAATTTGTATTTCATATACAGTATGAAGTAAAGAGTAAAGATCATTGGAAACAGAAAGAATTTACTCATACTAACTTTTTGAGCTTTTACTTCATTAGATATGTATCTTTTTAAACTTGTGATTACTGTCTGTAATTCATTTAAAATATCCTGTTTCCACAATTCTATGCTATGTCTCTCCCTCAAGTTCTGTGATTATTTAGGGGAAAACCCAAACATCCTCAGCTCACTTTTAAAATCTCAGACCAAGTTCTGTTTGAAGTAGGGGTGAATGAGGCGGGAGGGGGTGCTGGAAAGGAGTTGGGAACGGGGATGACATACAGGTTGAGCTTCATGAGAGAGATCAGAATTGGCCGGAATCCTTGCGGTTACTGAGAACCCTTCCAACAAAACCCTCTGCACGAGCCTCCATCAGCCTTTGGTTTGTGCACACCCATTGTTGAGATTACACACGCCTATTCAAGAGTCCACTTGAGAAGAAGAGGCTGCTCTCATGGGCTCTTGTGGGTCAATCTTCCAGCAAGATGTTATTCAGTTCTTAGCTTGCCTTCCCATCGTCAAGTCTGTGCTCCCAGACTGATGATACATGACTGGGAAAGAAGGAAGACGATTTACCATCTCCTTATGAAAATCATGCAGCATCATTCGGAGCCAGCTGCCCCTGATGCAGTATTTCCTTCTCCTGCCATCCCTTGAGGGGCGGGGCCCATCTACGCGAGCTCTGTGGGCCTGTCTCTGCTTGCTGACATCTCTCCCTTTCTCTCCCTTAACCCCCGGGATGTACCTTTTCGCCAGAGGAGCCTTCTCAGAGACCAGGGTACGCCTCTCACACAAGCCCCCTTGGGATCCTGATCTTTTAATTAACCACTTGTGTTGACTCTGGCTGATTTCATTACAACTAGTTGGCAACTTGGTGGCAGCTCTTTCAGTGGCCTTACTTACATAATCTATATATCTCGTTGCTCTTTATATTGCATATTATGCGCTTATAAAAATTCCCTTTTGAAAGCTAAAAATCTAATAGCACATACCCTCCAAAAGACCAACCAACTCATTCATTTCCATTAACGAAAAAGTGGCAGTCAAGAATTTGTTATGCTAGCAATTATTCTAACCATACTGACAGCAACTAAAACCAAGGCAGGAGAGGTGCAGGGTTGGGGGCAGGAGCAGGGCAGCGATGCCTTTGGGTTTCTGAACATTCCAGGCACAGCGCTAGGTGCTTGATAAATGTTATCTGGCGTATCTTCGTGCACATGTTTTTAGGAACCTGTTGGGATCTACATTCTGCAGAAAAGGAACCAGAGCTTGGGCTGGGTGGACTCTGCCTCCCTTTGCCCACAGTGGGGGTGAACTGGAAGGACAGAGATTTGAATACAGGTTTGTTAGTTTTCTGGCTTTGGAACCACACTCCTCCCCAGCCAGGAGACAAATGATAGTCAAGCGATAACACTTTCTCTAGTTCCCATTTACAAGCAGGCATCTCTCTGATTCTAAGTGCAAGGGAGGAATATGAGAAGCCGCCTGACCCTTGCATGTGCATTGTGGCCAGATCTCCGAGGGCTGCAGGAAGTCAGGACTAACGAGCCGTTGCAGTGGTACCCCCACACCTCGCTAATCGCATCCCAGCTGCATCTTGTAACGTGGCCATGCTCCTTCCAATTAACCAGCAGAGAAAACTGTCTCTGAGAGCCTGTATAAAAAGTATTCAAAATAGTTTATTTCTTTACCCAGAGGTTCCCATGGATGAGTGCACCTGTTCAAGTTGGAATAGTTGGCTTTTGGTGAGTAGAATTACTTCAATGTCATTCTTTCCTTTTTTAAGATTAATATACAGCATATGAAAGTGAGGGCTAATATGGGACATGCATTTTGAAAAATGAGACCATCTCAGAACATCTGGTCCCAGTCATTAGCTAGAAAGAAACTGCCTTTAGAGAAACCTGCAACATTTGGAGCTACTTGTGTGATTCTTTTTAAAACTCCTTTTATCTGTTTGATTTTTTCCCTTTTTAAAATTATTTTGGCAGCCCTTAGTAGTACAATTACACAAACAGGACATATTTTTGAGTTGGCAGTATAATACCAAAAAGAAAGAAAGGGGATTGTTATCAAAGTAGAATAGGAAAAGTCTGAAAAGTAGACCATTTTTAAAAGTGCTCTGATGTGTCTTTTTCATTTTTCTTTAAGCTTGGTGTTTGCTACGCCTCTGTGCTGTGCTCTGTTTCCGCAGAAAAGGTATGTATTTGTTACTCTTCAGAATGATCATGCGTTTTAACCTAAAAACAAGTTGCAGACACAGGTTCATTTCACTAGGAGGAAAGTTGAGTCTCAAAAAGATAAGGAAGCAGAGTCTCTAAAAGGAAGAGAGAGGCAGAAATTAAATGCACATCTATTTAATATCAAAACTCTCTTTGCCCAGCTCTTTGCTACTTGCTATGATTACATTTGAAAATGCTTTATTCTTGTGTAAGACCCAGGTTAACTCTGGTGCCAGTTTGCTCTTGTAAAAGTTTAAATATGATCCACTGATGTCCAGTCCATTGGCAAAGGCATCTATAAGGCAGAAATATTAGAATTTAAGTTCCAGCCCCAGGGAGAGCAACTGTATGTACTTAACTTTGGTTGGTATATTGGCTTTCCTTCTTCCTACTTGAGTTTTTTTTCCTTTTTTCCTTAAAAGCCTTATTGTGCATATATCTTTCATCACAAGTTGCCCTTGAATCCTGCCTTTGATGTAAGAACAGGATTAACCGGCATTAAATAGGCATAGATCTGAGGCTTCAGCCTTTTTCTGTCTAATGCCCAGGTGCAGAGGGGCAGCGCTGTGCTTCGTTGCTGGGATTCTGCTTCCAGTCCTGCCTTTGTCTTGTCCTTCATGGGCCGACAGGCCCCGCACAGATGGCCTTTAACACCCGAGGCTTTCCAGTGGCTTTGGGACGCGGCAGTCTCTTCTAGAACTGACTTCATCAGGTTCCCCATCTGATGAGACATCCGTCTTTTATCTGGTCTTTTGCTTGTCTCTGACCCCCACTGTTGTTAGCTGGGGACTTAAATTTCAAGGAGAGGGAACCTTTATCACCTTGACGCCCATAGTTAAGCCCCGCTTGGAGAGGGCAGGAGCTTCAGAACCTGTTGGGAAGCCCAATACAGATGAATTTGCTGAAGAGGAGCACTGTTTAATTGGGCGAACCCCAGAATCTCAGGGCTTCGGGTAAGGAAGGTTTGTTTCCTTAGTCTGCGGTACTGGAATATCAGTGTTCAGCACTTGGCCTTACACTCTGTGACTTAGGAGCATGGCGTTTGGGTCGAGAAGGATCTAACTTCAAATCTCAGCTGCACCTCTGGTTTCCTTATCTGTAAAATTAAGATAATACTTAACTTTCCAAGGTTTTATAAGGGTTAAAAATGCATAATGTCTGACCCAAAAATTAAGCACTAAGTCATAGCCATTATCATTGCCATTAGCAACATTATTTTAAAATTACCCAAGGTCTCCCTATATAGAAGAAAAAAAACAGCCACTGTTTTTTTCTATATTCATAATTTTTCTTTTTTTTGCATTATGTCTATAAATCTATATCCTATCTTTTTACCTCTTAGTTTACCACATCTCAACCATGGTGGTGGTGGTTTACTCACTAAGTCCTGTTTAAATCTTGCTACCACATGGACTGTAGTCTGCCAGGCTCCTCTGTCCATGGAATTCGCCGGGCAACACTGGAGCGTGTTGCCATTTCCTTCTCCAGGGGATCTTCCTGACCCAGGGATCTCCATTGCAGATGGATTCTTTACTGACTGAGCCACCAGGGAAGCCCACTCAAGTAAAGAATAATTCTTAAGAAACTAATTCCTAGTGTTACCAAACCCAAGTTCAGCAGCTTGCAGCTCAGAAGCCAGTAATTCAAGACACAGGTGTCAGTAGAAAGGAAAGATGCTTTACTCAGGGAGAAGGTGAACTCATGTCCAGAGACCAACTCCAAAGATTTTGCTCAGTTGTGACACTTTTTTTTTTTTGTTTCATGTAATACCTTTTATTTAAAAAAAAAAAAAAAACAACTTTTAATTTTTGTGTTGGAGTGTAGCCAGTTAGCAAAGTTGAGAGTTTCAGGTGAAGAGCAAAGGGACTCAGCCATACACATACATGTATCCATTCTCTCCCAAACTCCCCTCCCATCCAGGCTGCCATATAACGTTGAGCAGAGTTCCCTATGCTATACAGTAAGACCTTGTTGGTTATCCATTTTAAATATAGCGGAGTGTACGTGTCCATCCCATACTCTCTTAACTATCCCTTCTCCCCATCCTTCCCCCCAGCAACCGTAGGTTTTTTCTCTAAGTCTGTGAGTCTGCTCCTGTTTTTTAAGCAAATTCATTTGTATCGTTTCTTTTTAGATTCCACATATAAGGGATGTCATACGATATTTCTCCTTCTCTGTCAATCATGACAGTTTTTAAAGGAAAAAAAAGGGGAGGGGAAAGAATCTCAACGAACCACCTACTGTGTCTTCAGATGTTGTCTTGCCCGAATGATCTGCCTGCAGATTGCTTGGCAGGGGGCAGAGTAGGGGGTGGGTGTTGGGGATAGAGAGCTCGTCATTTTTTTTTAACTGCTTAATTCTTCATTCTTCTTTCTATCTAGGAAAAGAACAGGTTATTCAGGACAGCATAAGTCAGGAGTTAGGTTAAATTGCCTGGTGATCTCATTACTATTAAGATTAGAGGGGAACAGAAATGGGCAAATAGGAAAGGGGCAAATGAGCTTTCCATAACAGAAAGTCAACAGTTTTGCTGGCCAGTTTTTCTTCATCCTCTTATATATTAAGTATGCATTCATAATGAAAAAATAAGCTTTAATACATGGACTTCCCTGGTGGCTCAGACGGTCAAGCGTCTGTCTACAATGTGGGAGACCCGGGTTCGATCCCTGGGTCCGGAAGATCCCCTGGAGAAGGAAATGGCAATCCACTCCAGTACTATTGCCTGGAAAATCCCATGGACAGAGGAGCCTGGTAGGCTACAGTCCATGGGGTCGCAAAGAGTCGGACACGACTGAGCAACTTAAAACATTCAGGTACATTTTTTACATGCACAAAGCAAAGACTTACAGTGGTCCTTCTCAGTAGTGTGACTACAAGAGATGTTTTTTCTCATATATTTTCATATTTTCTAAAAGTTCAGAATATATATCATTATACAGTGGACAGAAGCACATTAATGCAAGTGAATTTTTAGTGCTAAAAATTCCACTGAATGCATGTGTCTTTTTCTCATGAATTGTGAACATTTATGTTATTTCTCTTAGGAAGTATCCTGACCACAGATTACTTTCCGATACATCAGGGTCTGAGAGTGTGATTACCATACCTCCTTGCTAGCAATAAGTGGTTTTTAAAGCTTTCAGTAAGATGAGAGATCAAAAGGGATCTGATGGTCCCTTTCTTTCTTATTTAGTGATAGTTTCCTGGGACACGAAGCATTTTTCAGACAGGGCTCTTACACCAGTCGGGGTGAACGGGGGTCCTTGCTTTCCTCTCCTCAGGTTCGAATTTCCACCATCTGTGGGATGACCCTGTCATTTTCTCCCTTCTCCCAGTTCCATGTCTGTGACAAGCTTGGAGGCCGAGCTGCAAGCCAGGATCCGAGAGACCTACCCTGAATTACGGCGTGTGTACTTTAACAAGGGGTTATAAAGCAGGTTAAGAAGCATCTTCAGAGGAGCCTGCCTGCCGCGAGCCTGGTGTACCCAAGTTGGAGAGGAATAACCTGGGCGGCTGGGTTCTCTCAGTGAAGAAACCTTTTAAAGACCCATAGAAGCCTTTAGAGTCCAGCTGCTACTTACGCCACAGCCCCTGGGGGTGGTCCAGGTGCCTCACCTGCCAGCCCCCGCCCCTTACATTTGAATCATGCTATGATTTACAGACACCCTTCCTGTAGCTTTTATAGTCACTGTTTTTTCAAAGACAATGTCCTGACTCACACCCAGAGTTTTCCAGAGTACTGCTAGGCATAGAGTTAGATGTTCAGTATATTGATTGTCAGTCAGTGAAAAGGAAATCATACTGAAATTTTATCCCACCCTTGTTTCAAATCAAGGAGAGCTGAGTAGTGAGTTGAGAAAACTCAAAAGCCCTGAGGCTAAACTGTAACAAAAAAAAAAAAAAAAGACTCGTAAATATTAAGGACAGTTTGCTTTTCTGCCCACGTTGGGCAGGAGGCAACTGAAGTAGAAGATGAATGTTTTGGATTTGTAGGATAAAAGCTCCTTCATAAACCTCCTGAAAGTCAAAGTAATAGACAAGTGTGATGCATGGAGGCTGCTGTCAATATCTGTAAGCTTTCCTATTGCTGGTGGCTTTCTTTGATTGAATTTTAAATTTACTCTGTTTTGTATTCTTATGAAGATGTTAATCTTACCTTGCACTTGTTGACTTTATATTCAGTCATTTAAATCAACTAATTAAGTAACTGAAATGCACAAATGTCAAATTTGGGGAGTATATTCAAAACCAGCACTATATGACTGGGTTGAATCTGGCTTTTTTTTTAGAATTAAGAGAATGGTCTCATCTACCTACATCTCTTTTCTTGTCCTATAAGATTTCTTTGGCTTTCAGAAAGCTACAGAAATGATGTGTATGTGAATCATTGACTCAATGGATTTTACTTGAATGTTTGTATATTACATTCCACCCTGTTGGAAAATAACCAGCCCAGGGACCACTGTTTACATCACCTGTCTTGGTTTCACAAGTAACATATTCAATGTAACTGAGATTATGCTGTAATTTATAGAGGTTCAGAGGCATATGGGAGGTGGTTATTTCAGTAAGTGTAGACCACTCAGTACGATGTGTAATAGAGACCTGTAAGTGGAAACACACGTAGAAACTAGTTTGGGCAGGTTTTTGCTGGCGATGTGAGCAGACTGAATTTCCTTATAAAAGCAGAACGGTGCGCCTCGTGTCTGTGCTTCTCTTTTCTCTGAAACGTTGAGTGGGCCTGAGGCTGGGCTACTCTGGGCCCTCCTGTGTGCTGCCAGAACCCTCTCACGGAGGTTTTCTGTCTTAAGCCATTTGAAGCAAAAGAGCTGCCCCGTGACATTCTGACCTTGGACATCTTTTGTTGCCATTTTTGCTTCGCTTTAAAAATTGGTAAAAGCTAGAAATTTGAGCCCGAGCTCCACGAGGTGCTTACAGGGCACTTTTAACAAGAAACTGAGGCAGCTCGAAGGGCTTCCCCAGTGGCTTAGATGGCAAAGAGTCTGCCTGCAATGCAGGAGGCTTGGGCTTGATCCCTGGGTCAGGAAGATCCCCTGGAGAAGGCAATGGCAACCCACTCCAGTACTCTTGCCTGGAGAATCCCATGGACAGAGGAGCCTGGCGGGCTGCAGTGCATGGAGTCGCACAGAATCAGACACGACTGAGTGACTAACACTTTCACATTCAAGGCCCTGAAGCCTCCACCCCCCACCCCCCGCCCCCACTAACCTCACAATTCTTAGCCTTGGATAACTGGCAGCTCCACGTTAGTCTTAACCTTCACTGGAAATTGAATGACTGGTTGGAAGATTGGCAAACTAACCAAACGTTTAATGCACACCAGGATGAGACGGCCAGAGCCTCATGACAGAAGGGACCATGAGCCTGGAGATGTGTCTTTTAAAGTGTTATCTGCTGATTTTTGATGCTTTTATAGAGAAATACTAACTGTAGAGTTGAATCATGGTTTATCAAAAGGAACAAAATGAACCAAGGTTGGCAGTCTTTGCTGATCTCTTAGGAATACCTTTTCTGGAGAAAAGTTCACATGAAGTGCAATAAGCTTGTAAAGGTAAATAGTTATTAATATTTTGGGTAACATAACGAATTATAAGTATGAGCTGACTGGCAGCTTTTATTTCAGTATTAGCACAGTGTCTAGCCAGTGTTGGAGTCCGTGTATTATTTCATTTCAACCAGATGAAATGTTAAATAAACTCAGAATGAAAATAAACCCTCTCTTTTATTTGTATGTAAAGGACGAAGCAGTTTTTATGTTATAGTCAACGGTACCTTTCATTCAGACTTCATACTGGGTACTGCCAGTAACTCCTTATTAATCAGGTAATACATTTCTAGTTTTGGCTACCAGTTTTCCACTTTCTTGAACCCCACAGAGGCACCCAGCACCCGCCATGAGCCCCACAGTGTAAATTCCAGGAACATGCATTATGACACAGGGGGATGAGATTCTGCCTTTGGCCTTGGTGACTAACACCCTTGCACGTGATGCTGAGGTCACTTGGCTTTTGTATTGTTCGTCAGATCCTAACATGGAACTCGCGTTTGCCATAGTTCACAGAGAAAATATACATCTAACCCAGGATCTGGGGAGTGCCTTTTAACAGACGTGATAAAGAACTGAGCGTTTTACCCTCCTTGGTCACATCTCTGCACCTGTTTTACTGCTGGAACTCTGTTCGTCACTTAAATCATGGAGATATATTCGAGATATAGTTTAGGAGTCAGATACAGCCAGTACAATCTTGATTGTACCTACTGTTAAAATACATGTATTCGGGCTGCTGACATTCTTTGTGACCTTCAGTTTTATTGATTTGGATCGTTTGGACAGAATAATTGGATCTGCCTCATAAAGCTGTTGTAAACAGGATAACTCCAGTACAGAGCTTCACTTATTGCCCGGCACGCTCAATGGATTGTTCATCATATATTTGTTTAAAAACACTGGATGTGCATTCAAAATGCCAGTGTATCAATATACTGGTAAGATTTCAGAATCCCAGCAACTTCCCCAGAGACAACCCACAACCTCACTAAAAATAGCAGATTAAAATGGTCACAGGGAGACACTTGAATCCATGCTTTTAAAGTCCCTAACACAGCTTTGCCTAAATGAGACAGAGGTAGGGAAAGTTTCTGCACACAGATGAGAAAGCCGGGGTTTCGATAGTACAAGCTCAAGACTGGTCCCAGTCGCTTGAAAACGATAGTGGCAGCCAAGGTCTGACATCCAAAGCTACAATCAGAATGCTCTAATAAAATTAGTTTTTCAGAATTCGTGTATTCTCATGCATTCAGAATTTCACTGAAAGCCAAAGAAAAGGTTATGTTTGGTAGCAATGATACAAGGATCGCTTAAACTCTAGATATTCAAAGTGTGGTCCCAGCAACATCCAGGTTTGTTAGAAACGCAAGTTCTTGGGCCTCAGCGTCTGCAGAAACAGAAGCCCCAAGATTCCTGCACACGTCACAGCTGGAGAAGGTCTGCCGTGCCACATCCCCGCTGCTCCCAAAGACCCAAGTTTCCCTCGGTCAGTTTCAGGTCGACTTCAGATACTCTGAATGTGTGTATCCACCCCTCACCAGACTCCAAGGAAGCTTGCAGCCTCAACGCTGACAGTCTTAGGGACACGATCAACACGCTTGCACTTTCTGCTTTGTCCACGGCCACAGCGCCGTCCCCTGAAACGCGTGGCCCCAGCCAACCTGTGATTATCCGGCTCATCCTAGAATTCGGGTTCTTTCCAGGAATCTGAAGAAGGGTCCTCACATGTCCAATTTCCAGTTGTGGAGAAGAATCCACCTGGTGTCACTGAGAGGTCATCCCCAGGATGTGGAAAGAACAAGGAATCTGAAGGTTTCTAGGAACAGAGCTGGAAGTGGACGTTACCACTGGGAATCGAGAGGCAAGATGGCTGGGACCATCCAGGTTGTAGCCATTGTTCCTGAGCCAACCCAGCTGTCACTGAGGACCCCGCTGCCCCTGGAGCTTCTGGCGCAGAAGGAGCACTCAAGACAATCCACAGAGGGCTTGTTGAACCCTTGGGGAGCCCGTGATATGCCCAGTCTTCAAGAGAAGGAACGAGGCTCAGAGAAGAGGCCTGATTCGTCTAACGTCACGTGGGAGCCAAACTGCCACCTCAGTCCAGGCCTGTCAAACCCGAATGTCTGCCACTGTGCTTCCCAGCTTTTCCATCAACAGGCATAATGAGAACTAGCTTTGGTATAGTAAATCACAATCTTCAGCATGTTTTTTTTCCTGCATACATTACTCCTTGTAATACCCCCAAGAGGTTCCTGTGAGCATCGTCTCCATTAAAAAGATGGGGAAACTGTCTTGAAGAGGTGAAATCACTTACCACAAACCAAACATGGTAAATTCACAGGACTGTAAAAGATGTACTCACGTTCCCACATAAACCCCCACAAACAAGGTTTGTAGAGTATACAAATTCAAATAAGCTCCGAGCCAAGGTGAAAGGCAGGCCCACAGGTCATTTCCAGATGGGATTCCGTATTAGAGTAACGCGAGCAGTGATTCTCAAAGGATGGTGCCCGGGCCAGCAGCGTCAGCGTCGCCAGACCTGCATGTTCTCGGGCCCTTTCTGTTGTGCTGAGTCAGACACTAAGGGGACTGCCAATGAGCCCTCTGAGTGCCATGACACAGCCCTCTCAAACTTGAGCACCATCAGGCGGATGTTGGGATGGATGCTAGAGTTGGGCTCAGCTCCATTCTAGGAACCGAGGAAGCGTAAAGTGCTCTGACCCTGTTTCCTAATCTGTAAAGTGAAGTTAATACTGCTTCCCTCATTGACGGATTGGGAGGATTCAATGAGAATTAACTAACCGACAACCCTGGGACCTCTCTGGTTAAGACTGTGCTTCCAATGCAGGGGTGTGGGTTTGATCCCTAGCCAGGGGACTAAGATCCCACACGCCTTGCAGCACAGACAGGAGATCAAAAATAAAATCAATGGACAGCACTTAGCCTGGTGTCTGGCACAGAGCACACTCAGCACATTGTAGCTGAATTTATATGATCCCCAGGGCCGGGAGTCTGACAGCGCTGTTGGTGATCCTCAGGACCGCTGGTGGGTGTCCAAATTTTCCTCTAAGATAGCTTGGCAGTATTTATCAAAGCTTATAAAAACACACACCCTCCTTAAAGCAATTTCACTTCTAAAAATTAATCCCCCAGGTGAATACACTCAGATTCACAGGAGGCCTGGCTACTCCTGGGAGCCTTATGAATGCAATGGTCGAGGAAGGTGAAGGAAAGGGGAGGTTGGAGAATGTTTTCAGAAACTGCCAGGAAGAAAAAAAAAGTGTATGTCATTATCAGGTAATCCAAAGTATAAGAGTAAATTTTCCCTGGGGAAAAATTCTTTTAATTTCTGAATTGGATTTTTGCAAGAGAAATAATAATTGATTATCAAAAATATAAAGTAATTTGGAAAGAAATGCTCTCTCTGGATAGTGCGATTTTAAGTAATGTAAAATTTTTCTCCTTTATGCCTTTCTAGTTTTCCGTTTTTTCTTCTGCTTCTGAACTCAACATGTTCAATACTTTAAAAAACAAGAACGATAACTATAGATTATAGACCCAGTTTTGTAATAAAAAATGCATTGATACGTACAGAAAGATATATACCACAATGGTTAAAAGTTGGTGTCTATGGATTTACAGGGAAACTTTATTTTCTTTGCAATTTTCTGTTTCTCCGATTTTCTGGAATGCTCCTACATTGGTTCTATTGATAAAATCAGAAAATTCGGGCCGTCAGTGGCCTCAGCTCAGACTCGGAAGAGGGTGCCTCTCAGCTCCCAAGCCCTGGGATTACCGAGCCAGTCATCGACCCTCCCCTGGATTCCAGCTCCCGGCTAGAAATAAAGGAAACAGAATCTGCCTTCTGAGACTAACCTGGACCTGTGGTTTCAGCGCTCCAGACCAGAGAGAGCCGCAGCGCCTAGAGACGCCGCCAGGGGGCAGCATAGCCTGCAAGATCGCGCGGTTGGAACCCGCCGATCCCCAGAACGGCCGGCAGAGGACGCAAGGCCACAAACTGCGGCCTGGGAACGTGCATCTCTGGATTTCGGAGGCTAGGTCGGGAGGATGATGCAGGAAGCTTCGAGAAGGACGTGCTGCCTCGGAAGCTGGGAAAATGAGGAGACAAGCAGGAATGGAGTCATCCCCTGGGGTTTATTGTGCCCAGCGCCTGATTCCCAACGGGAGGAGTCAGAGCTGAGCCCAGAACCACTGGGGGCTGGAGTCTGTCCCTGCCCTCGGGCCATCGCACCTGGCCCTGGACGAGGAGCCCTGAAGCCAGCTTGGAGAGGGGAGCTGGGACGCGGGAGGGCTTTAAGGAATGGTATCTCAGCTGATACTGGGAAGAGGAGTACAGATTTTTCACTGGGCGGAGAAAAGGGGCGGGGAGAAGACGCCGGCTTCTCCTACAGGAAAGGCTTCACCTTACCATGAAAAGACCTGGAAGCCCGGGAAAGTGTGGCTGAGTGGTGTGTGCAAGGGAGGGGAATTTGGGGAAAATGCCGCCAGTATCTCAGGATTATGAGGGCCCTTCAGTACCCAGTGACGGAGTGCCGGCTTCATCCTGAGAGCAGTCAGTCCCTCTGCAAGTGTTTGTCCAGGGGAGGAGCAGCAGCCACACCCTCACTCGGCCACTTACTGCTTGTCTGTGTGGCATCAGCCAGATCCCCTCTCTGAGCCTCAGTGCTCTCATCTGTAAAATGGAGACAATAAAACCTACATCACGGTCTTGCTGTGAAGCTTAAAATGGATAAATGGAGAGCCTGAAGTCATGACTTTCCTTCCCCTGCCCTTTCATCTCTCTGCAGTAAAGCAAATAGAAAAGGCAGACCAGCAAGCCCTAATTTACAGTGTCACAGTGACAGCTCGGCGAGCATGACTAGGCCAGGGGAGTCGTCCCAGCTAGTTTCTAGGGACCAGGAAATCATTTCATCCTGTGTGATTGCAATCAAGAACAAGTTCTTTCGTCTTATTCCCGTTTATAATGAAAATGTATTTTAATCATGTGCAGTCTCCAAGAAAGATGGTAGCAGGAGAGAACAGTGCTTTTGATAAGAAAAAGCTAAAAATAGAGATGAAGATGTCGATTCTATTGAAATTCCAAAGGATGCCAAACTCTGAATAATGATTTCGGTCCAGAAGGTAGGAGGGGGCACTGCTGGGAACCCTTTCCCCGCCGTGGAACCACTTCAGGTGCAGCAAGAGAAGGGCTGTGCAGCTTTCTGGCTGGGCGGCGTGGGTGCAGATGGCTGAAATGAGAAAGAAAGAAAAAGTTTTCTTCCAACAGCCTTCTCACCAGCAGGGTGACTCACATCTGTAAATCCAGTGATGATGACCTGAGGAGGAGGAAGAGGGTGCTGTTACTGAAAAAGAAGCTGAAACGGAATTTTGCTTCAGCTTCCCGGAGCTCCTCTGTAAGACAAAATCTGGACAACGGGGAAAACAAAACAAAGAAACCCCAGGCTAAGTAGAGCCTGACAATAAAAATGGAGGGAGGAAGAGGGTAAGTCTGGACAGAAAGCTGCCTGGACCAGCTGTGGGCAGTAGCTTTCAAGTCTGAGAGTTGAAAGCTGGGCGGGGTGGGGGTTGGGGGCGGGTTTGCGGGGAGAGGGTGCCAAGGGACAGCACATGCGGAGCTCCCATCCTTGAAACTACACATTGAGAGCACACCCCAGTCTGGGGGGAGGACAGGGTCTCTCCCCTTTCCTTCACTGCAGCATCATCTGAAGAGCCTCTCACAAGTCCCACTGCTTAGGCCCATCCAAGCCGATCACATCCCAACATTCAGAGGTGGCCTGGGAATCGGCATTTTAGGCTTCCCAGGCCTTGGGTTCTGAGTGCGGCCGGGACTGAGAACGGTTGTTCTCAGGATTGAGGAGTACACGGAAGTGTTTCCATGGCTTTGGAGGTACGGGAGTTGGGGGGATGGGGGGCGAGGGGACGGGGACGAGGTTGATGCCCAGCAGTGACTTGGGGTTCAGCAGGGAGCTAGGCGTGAGGGCGTGCCATCATTTAAATGCACTCGACCCCCCAGGAGCCGCTGTGACAGACAGGGGGGCTCACAGTCGCTGAGCAGTCGTTTTCCCCTATCACCACCTCGTTCACTCTCACAGCACCCTGTCAGTGAACTGTGACTCTAGTGGCCACCACGTCACCGGTGAAACGGCAGCCTTTCAGGCCCTTGCCAGGGACCAGGGACCGGCAGGGCGAAGGGAGGCAGGGCGCTCCCGGCCCCAGACCCGCCGCTCAGCCCGCCGGCCTTCGCGGCGAGGGGACGAGCCCGCCTTCTGACCCCGGGGTACGAGGGGACACGGACCGTCGCTGGACGCCCACAGCAGACGTCCGCAGGAGCGCAGCAGCGCGGGAGTTCTGGAGAACGTGGGTCTGCAGAGCTTGCAGCGTGAGTGGAGTGATGAGGCTCCTGGAGCCCCGCAGGGAGCTCTATTCCGGGCACGCAGCTGCCTCCTCCAGCCTTTCCCACCCGCATCCCCGCTCCGGCAGGTTCCCCCGGCACGCCTCCTCCTTCAGCCGTCTTTTCTGCCTCAACCTCTCTGACCTCAGAAGCTCTTTCTTTTCACTACCAAAATAGTACATGTTCATAAGGACAAACTAAGATGTCACAGAAGTGTGTACAGTGATCGCTTCCTTCTTTCTAATCCCAGCCCCAGCCCTGCCTTCTTCGGGGGTTGGGGTAACTGCCTTGTATTGATCTGTACTCATCCGGGGCTTCCCTGACGTTAGTTGGTGAAGAATCAGCCTGCAATGCAGGAGACTGCAGTTAGGTTCCTGGGTGGGGAAGATCCGCTGAAGAAGGGATAGGCTCCCACTCCAGTATTCTTGGGCTTCCCTTGTATGGCTCAGCTGGTGAAGAATCTGCTGGAATATTGCAGCAGATCCCCTGGAGAAGGGAAAGGCTACCCATTCCAGTATTCTGGCCTAGAGAATTCCATGGACTGTATTCCATGGGACTAGAATTCCATGGGGTCGCAAAGAGCTGGACACCACTGATTGACCTTCACTTTCATCTGACTTTACATAGTATGCCATTGACTGTAATTGTGTTCAGGCTCCCCAGTTGGCACTAGTGTGGAATCTGCCTGCCAATGCAGGAGACTTAAGAGATGCACATTCTATCCCTGGGTTGGAAAGATCCCCTGGAGGTGGGCATAGCAACCCACTCCAGTGTTCTTGCCTGGAGAACCCTATGGACAGAGGAGTTTGATGGGCTGTGGGCCATAAGGTTGCAAAGACTGAAACACAAATGAAGCGACTTAGCACATAAGTATATTTTGTTTGACTTTGTACAAATGAAATACACATATTCCCCTACAACTTCGTTTTTCCCCTTAAAATTTTCTTATTTTTTAGGTAATATTTATAGCTCTTCCTCATTCTTGCTAAGAGCCTCATAGAAGTCTGAAGCAGTAATTCCTATAATTTATTAATCATTCCTCTGTTGATAGACATTTCTGTTATTTCCACATTTTTGCTACTACTGAAAAAATAAAAACTTCTGTCCTGAATACGCTTGTGCAAAGATTTATATTGTTATGCCATTGTTTCTCTGATAGAGGTTCCTATAAGTGAGATGAGTTAGGTCCTAGGAGCATTTAAATTTTTGGTGGTGATGATCAAAGCCAGCTGTATTTAGCATTTATTTTGATGTGCATGATAAGCACAGTTTATTCATTATCCCATTTTAGCCTCTTATCAACTCTATAAGATAAATTCTATTATTAGCCTCATTTTTCACACAATAAATTGAGACCTAGAACGGCTGACCCCCTTGCCCCAAATCCCACAAAAATCATATGGATTGTCCTCCAAAAGGGTATTTCACTCTAGCAGTAAAGGCCCACACCTTCCCCAACACAGAATATAATTGTCTATTTAAGAACTAAAAATCTAAAGGTAACTTTTAAAAAACTTTATTTTGTTCCTATCCCTGCCTCCTCCCCCTTTGACCTTTCATGGGCCTGATGCCTGTTGGTCCCTTTGCTCTGCTACTGTCTACACAGCCCTTAGGCGCCGATGCTCTGGGTACACTACTGTTCAGTCCCCACATCAAACCTATGCGATACGAACCGATCATCCTCCTTTCATAGATGAGGAAACTGAGGAGCAGAAAGGTCATGTGACTCCCCTGGGGGTCAAGGTCAATGGGAGCAGGAGCGAGGCTTGGACTCGGAGACAGTGTCTGCACCCCTCCCACAGACACGGTGCAGAGCAGCTTGCCATCGTTTGCACTGCTCCGTCCTGTCTCCTGAACACTTCCAGGCTCTCATTACCTCCCGAGTTTTAAAAACACACTTTCCATCTTGGAATCTGTCCAGTTGGGAAATGATGCTTCCTGGTAGTCTGGTCCTAAATTCCTTAGCAAAAGCTGCAGTGAAAGGCTTGTCCTTGGTGAAGTCCCACCAGAAGTTCCATCTTGGAGATGTGAACCAGATGGTGGAAAGGAGAGAGCCCCATGTGCACAGAGCTGGGGGACTGCCTAGGTCTCCCCAAGATCTGCAGCCACAAAGACCAGAGACCTCAGTTCTGGAGATGCTACAGTTTAGAGAAAGAGCCAGGTTGGCTGACCCCTTGCATCAGAAATGCACCTCCAACCTACACTATTGGTGGCAATGTAAATTGGTACAGCCAGTGTGAAAAACAGCATGGAGGTTTCTCAAAAAACTAAAAATAGAGTTATCATATGATCCAGCACTTTCACCCTAGGCATATATCAGGGAAAAAAAAAAAGAACTCTAATTTGAATAGATACATGCTTCCCAATGTTCATAGCAGCATTATTTATAGTTGCCAAGATATGGAAGCAACCGTCCATCAACAGATGAATGGATAAAGATGTGGTGTACATACTGCTGCTGCTACGTCGCTTCAGTCGTGTCCGACTCTGTGCAACCCCACAGACGGCAGCCCACCAGGCTCCTCCGTCCCTGGGATTCTCCAGGCAAGAACACTGGAGTGGGTTGCCATTTCCTTCTCCAATGCATGAAAGTGAGAAGTCAAAGTGAAGTCACGCAGTCGTGTCCAACTCTTCACGACCCCATGGACTGCAGCCTACCAGGCTCCTCCGTCCATAGGATTTTCCAGGCAAGAGTACTGGAGTGGGGTGCCATTGCCTTCTCCTCAGCCATAAAACAGAATGAAATTTTGCCATTTGCAACAACGTGGATGGATTTGGAGGGTATTATGCTAAGTGAATAAGACAGAGAAAGGCAAATACTGTAAGATCTCACTTATATATGGAATCTAAAAAATACAACTAGTGAATATAAAAAAAATGAAGAAGACTAGAATGAAAGAGAGAGAGAAAGAGAAGAAAGGAAAGAAAGAATGACATGGGTGGTTCAAAGCATGGTGGCTGCCCCACCGTAGACAGGACACTTTACCTGCTCCTCTTGTTCTAGGAGGCCCACCAGCAGTCAAGCAGACAGAGGATGGCTGAGAGAACTCACTCCTTTATGACTCTAAAAGTAGTAAAGTGAAAGTGTTAGTTTTCAGTCGTGTCCGACTCCGTAGCCCACCAGGCTCCTCTGTCCATGGGATTCTCCAGGCAAGAACACTGGAGTGGGTAGCCATACCCTTCTCCAGGGGATGTTCCCCACCCAGGGACTAAACCTGGGTCTCCTGCACTGCAGGCAGATTCTTTACCACCTGAGCCACCAGAGAAGCCCCTCTTTATGCCTCTAGTAATAATGAAAACACTGATGGCCTTTCCACGGGGCGTGACTAAGCTCTTCTCTGGCTCAGACCCCCACTTTCATCAATCTCTCATGACCCATAGATCTCTAGAGCCTAGCTGTTCTCCCCCCACCTTCAGCCCCACCCCTGCAGAGGGGGTCTTTGAAATCCCTGCTGGATGAGGCTCTTCACATCAAATCAGTGAAACAGACCCAGAACAGAATCAGTCAGGGCAGACGCCCTGGGGCATCCAGAGTCCCAGGGACTCTGCCCTGGACGATGTCTCAGTTGCTGTGTGCCTCTTTGAGCTCTGGCTTTCTTGTTTGTACAATGAGGCAGTAATAGGAGCTGCCTGATGGGGTTTGTACAAGGAGCTCGTGCAGCGATGCTCTGGGAGGAGGCAGCAACACAGCCTCGGGCAGACACACCAGCACCTAAGTGGTAGGTCCTGTCTCAGTCTGCTGGGGCTGCTCTAACAGAAATATTGCAGGCCAACCGGGTGCCTTATAAACGATGGAAATTCAGTTCTCAGACTTCTGGAGGCTGGAGAGTGGAAATCATGGCCCTGGCGATTCCGTATCTAGTGGGGACCCGCTTCCTCACTGAGGGCCATCTCCTCACTATAACCTCACAACCTCCCAGGTTGAAAGGGAGGGCTGGCTCTCTCTTTGGTAAGGGACCTTATCCCAACGCTGAGGGTTCTGCTCACATGGCCTAATCACCCCGCACAAGCCCCACCTCCCTAACAGCATCATGTTGGGGATTGGTTTCAAATGTGAGTTTCAGGGGTTGGGGACACAAATGTTCCACCTGCAGCCATTAGCATTCCATCCGCGGCGCCTGGTCCTCAGAGAGTAGGACTTGAGATCCTATGCTTTTAACGAGGTGATACCAGGGAACAGGATGGGGGACAGCGGGGAGTGGCGGGAGCAAGCCAGCGGGCTGTGGTTTGAGCAGGCTCCTGTGCAGGCACCTGGGGGCTCAGGCCACTGAGGAAGTGTGGAATCACATCCGTGCCATCACCCCGCACAACGGGAGGGAGGTGGGGGTGGACTCTGAGCCCCAAGATGTAAGCGTTGCCTTGAGAGGTGTGGTGGTTGCCAGCCCCACTGAACGTCTGGGCACAGCTGGGTAAAGAGACAAGGGCAGAGAAGAGGGATGCAGAAGCTGGAGAAGGGTGGTGCTCAGCTTCAGGCCCACCCTGGAGGCTCAGGAGCATTGCTTACCTCAGGGCTCCACTTTCCATTATCACCAGAAACAACAAGAATGCGTAAAGAGGTATTTTTCTGTTCACTACCCACTTAAATGTAACAGAGTGCTTTGACCACCTCAGCACGCATGCACATGACCAACTTGATCTAATTTTTATTCTTCTCTGTGATGCTTGATGGCTTCCCAGGTGGCGCTCATGGTAAAGAACCCGCCTACCAATGCAGGAGGTGCAGGCTTAGTCCCTGAGTCAGGAAGATCCACTGGAGGAGGGCATAGCAACTGACTTCAGTGTTCTCGCCTGAGAAGTCCAGCAACAGAGAAGCCTGGAGGGCTATGGGCCATAGGGTCACAATGAGTCACACACGACTGAAGCGACTTAGCACGTATGCACATGACGCTTGGATTTCAGTAAATACTCAAACAGTCTCCCTGGTTCGGGAAAAGGTAAGAAGGGAAATGGCCACTTATGGAGGGGTTCTGTGTGCCAGCAGCCATGCTAAGCACACCATCCTCATACAGCTCAAGCCCTTGGGAATTCATCACACTGTTTTGTAGGGAACAAAACAGGCCTGGAGAGGTAATGCATCTTGTCCCGGATCACACAGCCGGAAAGAGATCCAAATACATTAAATTTAAAATCCCGGCATCAGTCATCCCAACTACTGCTGGAATGGGATGAAAAGGGCTCTACTCTTTGAAGGAGTCCAGATATCTGGTGAGTGGGGAGGACAGAGCAAAGTACTCAAAGTCAGAAGCCTAAAGGGCTGAGTTAATGACCTTAAATCACTTCCCACAGGTCCTCCTCCTGAAGGGTTTCTCTTCTGCTCTCAGGAAAGCCAGCGGATAAACTGAACGCTGAGATGGAGAATGGTCCTGCATTCCAGTTGACTGGGCATCATTGATAACAGCACTCTCTTCTGTTCTCAGTCATCTTGGTTTGGACACTGAGCTGTCTCCCTCTACAAAACTGTGGCTCAGATGGTAAAGAATCTGCCTGCAATGTGGGAGACCATGTTCCATCCCTGGGTTGGGAAGATCACTTGAAGGGAATGGCTACCTACCCGAGTATCCTTGCCTGAAGAATCCCATGGACAGAGGAGCCTGGTGGGCTACAGTCCATGGGGTCGTAAAGAGTTGGATACAACTGAAGTGACTCAGCACACACACACACACAAATGATATTAAGTTTAAAGAGCTTACCATGGTTTAGTTTACTTAATGCTCCCCACAATCTTGAGAGTTGGACTATAAAGAAAGCTGAGCACTGAAGAATTGATGTTTATGAACTGTGGTGTTGGAGAAGACTCTTGAGAGTCCCTTGGACTGCAACCAATCCATCCTAAAGGAAAAGAGTCCTGAGTATTCATTGGAAGGACTGATGCTGAAACTGAAACTCTAGTACTTTGGCCACCTGATAGGAAGAACTGACTCACTGAGAAAAACCCTGATGCTGGGAAAGATTGAAGGCGGAAGGAGAAGGGGACAACAGAGGATGAGATGGTTGGATGGCATCACTGGCTCAATGGACATGAGTTGGTGATGGACAGGGAGGCCTGGCATGCTTCAGTCCATGGGGTCACAAAGAGTTGGACACGACTGAGTGACTGAACTGAACTGAACTGAACGATCTTGAGAGGGAGCTGTTTCTGGCTCCACTTACTGAATGAATTTAAGGAGAGACCCAGAGAGGCAAGATAATTTGCATGAGGCCACACAACAAGCCCCCAGTATGGCTGAGACTGGATCCCAGATGCCCAACCCCAAAACCCATGTCCTTTTTGCCTTGCCATCCTGCATTGCTCTTAGATTGGAATCCATCCATCCATGCATTCATTCTTTTTCTTATGAGCACATGAAGCCACTCCTCATGTTCGACTCTGCTTCCCAGAAGCTTAGAGTCCAGGGCACAAAACCCAGTCTTGCACCTCACCCCAAAGCCCATGCGATTCTGTGCACGGCACATGGTGTCAACTCTGTGAACCTGCCTGTGGGTTTCAATCCTGGTTTGGGGGCTAACAAGCTGAGTGACTTCACCTGGGAGAGTCTATCTGCAGAATTAGATAATCCAAGCAAGTGCCTACCTCATACAGCTGTTGAGAGGATGAAAGGAGATAATGGTCAGAGAGCGAGCTTGGCACTGTGCCGGGCACACAGAAAGTGCTCAGAAAAAAACGTGGACCATTCTTTTCTCTATCAGGTAGGAAACACCACCCAGATCTGAACCTGGATGATAGAGTCTCTAGGAAGCCAGAAAATTGGGGGGTTTTTTTGGTTTTAGCGCGTGGCTGGGAACAGTGATTCAAAAATTTATTTTCCCCTGGGGAATATGGACCACTTTCCAAAGAAAACAAGAGGGACTGTGGAGAGGAGAGTTATTTGGCTTCTGAGGGAATGGGACTTGAGAAATGTGGGTCCTTTATTTCTGCATCTGTGCTCAATTTATCCTAAGAGAGTCTCCATTTAATCACACAGGGAAGACGGAATCCAAGGGGGAGGGTATTTGCATAATAAAAGAGGTGATTGAATTTAAACGTGTGCAGTCTCTACCTTTCAGAGGCTGCAGTCCTTTTGTTCTCTGTTCTAATCGTTTCTGGCAGTTTTTTCAAAGGCTAAAGCATGTGGCAGGGGGAGATATCAATTCAGAAGGAAAGAAAATATGGTCATAAAAGGGGTTAATTTGAATCGTGGGTAGAAAGCCTTTTTTTCTTTCTCTCTCTTTTTTTCCCTGCGAGGGGCCCTGACCCAGAAGGGGAGAGAGTGACTGCCGGCAGAAGGAAAAGCAACTGATTTCCTGGTTTCTTTTTCCTTTCCTTCTTCCCCACCCTACCCAGCAAGGGTAGGGGTGGAGGAGGGATATTTCTTCAAAGTGGAATTTTAAAACATTTTGAATGCACATCTGTTTTGTTTTAAAAAAAAAAAAAAAAGAAGTAAAACTATTCCATAAACACAAACAAAACACTGAAAAATGTACTTGAGTTTCACTTTTAGGACCAGCTGGAGAGACTGAAAGGCACTACTTAAGGACAGACCATATCCTTAATCTTCTCAAAGTCTTTTGATGTGTTTATATTACTCCCATTTCACAGATGAGGAAATTGAGGTTTAGACAGTTCAAGAAAGTCTAAGTAAAGTGCTTGAGGAAGGGATTGGCTCTCATTCTTTTTTCTGCAATGAAAGCAATATCGGTTCTGTTCGGTCGCTCAGTCATGTCTGACTCTCTGCGACCCCATGGATTGCAGCACGCCAGGCTTCCCTGTCCATCACCAACTCCCGGAACCTACTCAAACTCATGTCCATCGCTTCGGTAATGCCATCCAATCAACTCATCCTCTGTTGGCAATACAGAGAAAGACAGAAACAGATACCTCCCTCCCACTCCACACCCCCAAAATAACGCACGAACAAAGAGAGAGAGGAATAACTTCTTGTCGTGGTCCATGTTCCCATTGGAAAAGAATTTCCAGGCATGAGAATGAATGAGAGGAGAATAAGGTTTCTTAGAGTGGGAGACACTGTTAGTGGGCTGGCTGAAAGGAGACCTGACCCTTTTGCAGGCAGTAACAATGGCACCCCACTCCAGCACTCTCGCCTGGAGAACCCCATGGACGGCGGAGCCTGGTGGGCTGCAGCCCATGGGGTCTTGAAGAGTCGGACACCGCTGAGCGACTTCACTTTCACTTCTCACTTTCATGCATTGGAGAAGGAAATGGCAACCCACTCCAGTGTTCTTGCCTGGAGAATCCCAGGGACAGGGGAGCCTGGTGGGCTGCCGTCTATGGGGTCGCACAGAGTCGGACATGACTGAAGCAACTTAGCAGCAGCAGCAGCCAATTTTCATAGCCTCAAGAGAGAGAAAATTCCTACTGAAGTGGTGGCATTAGGTGATTGGTTAGGATGCTATATTATTGCTGTTGTTCAGTCACTCAGTTGTCTTCTACTCTGTAACCCCAGGGACTACAGCACAGCAGGCTTCCCCCTCCTTCACCATCTTCCTGAGTTTGTTCAAACTCATGTCCCTTGAGTTGATGATGTCATCCAACCATCTCACCCTCTGTCACCCCCTTCTCTCTCCTTCAACCTTTCCCAGCATCAGGGTCTTTTCCAATGAGTCAGCTCTTCAAATCAGGGGGCTCAAAGTATTGGAGTTTCAACTTCAGCATCAGTCCTTCCAATTCAGGGTTGATTTTCTTTAGGATTTCCTTTCCTTGCTGTTAAAGGTATTTTCAAGTGTCTTCTCCAACACCACAATTCAAAAGCATCAGTTCTTTGGTGCTCAGTCTTCTTTATGGTCCAACTCTCATATCCATACATGACTACTGGAAGAACCATAGCCTTGACTATATGGACCTTTTCCAGCAAAGTGATTAAAAAGTGGTGCTTTTTAATACACTGTCTAGGCTGGTCATAGCTTTCCTACCAAAGAGCAAGAGTCTTTTAATTTCATAGCTGCATTCACCATCCACATGATTTTGGAGCCCAAGAAAATAAAATCTGTCACTGTTTCCACTTTTTCCCCTTTTGTCTGCCTTGAAGTGTGGGACTGGATATCATGATCTTAGTTTTTTGAATGTTGAATTTCAATCCAGTTTTTTCACTCTCCTCTTTCACTCTCGCCAAGAGGTTCTTTAGTTCCTCTTCACTTTCTGCCACTGAAGTGGTATATGCATATCTGAAGTTGTTGATAATTCTCCCGGCAATCTCGATTCCAGCTTCTGCTTCTTTCAGCCCAGCGTTTCTCATGATGTACTCTGCATATAAGTTAAATAAGCAGGGTGACAATAGACAGCCTTGTCATACTCCTTTCCTAATTTTGAACTAGTCTGTTGTTTCATGTCCTGTTCTAACTGTTGCGTCTTGACCTGGATACAGGTTTCTCAGGAAATAGGTAAGGTGGTCTCATCCTCCCATCTCTTTAAGAATTTTCCAGTTTGTTGTGATCCACACAGTCAAAGGCTTTAGCGTAGTCAATGAAGCAGATGTTTTTCTGAAATTACCTTGCTTTCTCTATGATCCAATGAATGTTGGCAATTTGATCTCTGATTCCTCTGCTTTTTCTCAATCCAGTTTGTACATCTGGAAGTTCTTGGTTCACATACTATTGAGGCCTAGCATGAAGATTTTTGAGCATTACCTTACTAGCATGTGAAATGAGTGCAACTGTGCAGTAGTTTGAACATTCTTTGGCATTGCCCTTCTTGGGGATTGTAGTGAAAACACCTTTTCCAGTCCTGTGGCCACAGATGAATTTTCCAAATTTGCTGACATATTGAGTGCAACACTTTAACAGCATCATCTCTTAGGATATGAAATAGCTCAGCTGCAATCCATCACCTCTAGTAGCTTTGTTCATAGTAGTGCTTCCTAAGGCCCACTTGACTTCACACTCCAGAATGCCTGAATCTAGGTGAGTGACCATATCATCTTGGTTATCTGGGTCATTAAGACCTTTTTTTGTATAGGTCTTCTGTGTATTCTTGCCAATGGTTCTTCATGCATACTCCTCATAACTGGCTTGCCATAGGAACCCAGGGCAGCTACCCATCTGTCTGCCCACTGTTTCTTTGAGAGCATATTCCTGCTTAAGTAAACCCTCACTTGATCTTCCTTTCTCATTTCTGAATTCCATCTATCATAAGAACCTTTCACCAGGAACAGTCTGTCTGGAGGACAGAGAACTTGAATGGGCCTACAAGACTCTGCTCTGCACAGGGATAGAGGGGGTCTGGGATGACCTGGAAACTTGAGGCTCTCCAAAGTGCCAGGAAAGAGACAGAATTACCCAGGAGGGAAACTGCAGAGAAATGTGCAATACAGCCAAGGTAGAATGTGTGTGAGTAAAAGTTAAAAATAAAAAGTCTGACTATTTGTAGGGGAAGTGGCCAGAAGATACAGATCTCTGAAAATAAAAAGGGAGGAGCTTGATGTATTGCTATTTTTAAATAACTTGTGGAAACAGCAGAAGAGAGAGAAAAGTGTGACGTGTCAAAGAAAACCAGCATCAGACACATGTTAAAGGCACCAAGGCAGATTTTTTTTCAGACCAGGGCAGTAGGGCAGAAACTCAGGTACAAAGTGAGCTCAACTCTAACTGGGAAAAAGGTGACTGAAGCTTTTAAAGGAAGAGCAGAAAGGGGATATGAGGAAATGGAAAATCACGGAAGGGAGTTAAATGAAGAACTACTGAAAATAGTTTGATAATGTGGGTTGGAACAGGTACATTTTGTGGTTTGGCTTAATTTTTTTTTTTTTTTTTTGAGTGCCAACTACAATTGGCACTTGCCATCTACCTCTGCTAGGATTAACTATGTGCTGCTGAATTTGCTGATCTTCAACACCTCCTGAAAGGAGTTCGGGGTGGAGAGCAGAAATGCGGCACTCTGTGCTCTGGGAAAAGTTGGCAGAATGGATCTTCAGATAATTAGATATTTTCAGGAAGAGATTTTATGAGCCAATTCTTGTATCTCCTTGTATCTAGAAAAACACTAAAGTCCTTCATGGTGGCGTCTGCTTCTTGTAACTAACAGCAACCTTCTGCAAAAATCATGTGCTTGATTGCATGGTCTCCCCCTTCTCTAAAATCATATATATTCTGACCTCCGCACCCACCTCTTTGGAGCAGTTTCTCAGAGCTCTCTGAAATGCTGTCTCCTGGGCTATAGTCCTCATTTTGCACAAAGAAAACTTAACTCAGAACTCTCATGTTGTGCTTTTTTATATTTTTTTCCCCGGTCGACATGAACACAGACTTAGCACAGGGGCCTGGGGTTGCCTGTTGAGGCGTGAGCTAGTGCAAGTGGAAGCCAGGCTAATGTCTGGCCCAGCCTCTCAGCAGCACGCAGGCAAACTCCTTGTATGAAGGGGAAGTCTATGGTTCAGAGTAGCCAGGAGAGCTGGCCACCCCATCTTCTGCACAGGGTAGAAAATAATCTCACATTTTAGTGGGAAATTATACATATTCTATAGCACACCCTTATCAGACTCTGATTCTGTGGGAGTCTGTAAGTAGTTTGTTAGATGTAGACACGTGGAGTCTGTCCTGTCTCATTCCCCTCCACAGATTGGCAGAAAGTTTGCCTTCATTGGTAACTCATTTCAACACTCCTTTACCCACATATATTTGTCCTTTTCTGACTCTTCCTTTGAATGGGTTAAAACATCCTCTTTGTTCCTTTGTTGAAATGGACTAAAAATTTTAAGATATGTTCATATTTAAACAGGTCATTATTTCACCTGTTTGTGAAAATCATCTTTTAACAACAGAAATTTCTCCAAAATGTATGGGGAAACCCATCCCACTTAAATATGAGTAAGTGGAGGAAGATTGGGGTTAAAGAATAAGAAAGACAGAATAATTAGCAAAGTAATATATCTATGAAAAGCAACAACACATTAGAAACACATAGTTCCAGTGAGAGGAAAATTATAACCTAATACTTCAACATGAGCTAGAAAACTGGGAGGGAAAAGAGCCATTAAGAAAGACCAATATAAAACAGAACTAGAAAAGGTCAGGAATGAATTAGAGATAAAATTGATAGGCACCACAGACAAGTGCTGTTAGAGAAATATAAGGTTAAAAGGGAAAAAAAATGAAACAGAAACGAGGAATTTTAAAAGATTTGAGAAAAAGTGATAGATATAGAAAATAGAATAGAATGTTCACCTTCAACACATGTATAATAGTTCTGAATGGGGCGAGGGGTGCAACACAAGAAAAATAGCAAAAACTGTGATCTAAGAAGCTTTTCTGGGGGGAAAAAGATACTTGAGTTATATAATCTGGGAAAAGCAACTGGTCAAAGCTAAATGGTCAATGCCAAGCCACACTCCAGTTAAACATTTGGACTTTAAAAGGAAAAGTACATTAGGTGTCCAGCCAAAATGAACAAATTAATAAGAGGGAAAGAACTCGAAGACAAATTGTCATCAGAACCACTTTATGTCAGAATTCTAAAGCGTAACATATTTATGAAGTTTCAAGAAAGAAACGAGAGCCAAGGATTTTATAGTCAGTCAAAGGGATCAAGTGAAAAGGTCACAGCACAAGCCATTATAAATAGCCAAGCAGAAAAATCACACAAAATATATGACATCTCTAAATTCAAAATGATAGTTTAAAAGTCTCATGGTTTCCTTTAGAAACTGCCAAGTATCAACTCTTTATGCCAAAAATTGATGAACAAAGAATAAGACTGAAGCATTTACTTGCCTTGTTTACATGGATTAGATTTCAGGGAAACCAAATAGCAAGCAAAAGTTTTTTCTATATAGGATAATCATAGCCAAGAAATGGTAGCATTAGATAATCACCAATTTGCAATCCCTAATGAAATAATACGTCTATGCCAATGTCTGCCAACCTCCTTTTCATTATCACCCTCCTCAAGGAACCTTTTTAGACTTTTTCCCCCAATCAACTCTTCTCCCATGAAATTTTAATACTACAAATGTATTGTATACTACTGTGTACTATATCTACTTCTATGCTTTATACACAGGAAAAAAAAGATTTTTTTTTAATCCCCCATCCAAGAAAAATTTTTTGCCCCCTTGGAGACATTGTCAGCCCAGTAAGAATGCATGATCTGGGCAGTGATCATCAATGGCATGATGGTGAACTTATCATGCGGAGATCCACTGACACATCTGAACTTGCTAATCATTCTTTAAAATGTGGAAAACAGATGTTCTGGGTACCTTGATATGAAGCAGTAGGAAGTAAAGAGCACTACTGATGAAGGTGAAAGAGGAGAGTGAAAAAGCTGGCTTGAAACTCAACATTCCAAGATCTAAGATCATGGCATCTGATCCCATCAGTTCAGTTCAGTTCAGGTCAGTCGCTCAGTCATGTCCAACTCTTTGCGACCCCATGAATCGAAGCACGCCAGGCCTCCCTGTCCATCACCAACTCCCAGAGTTCACTCAGACTCACGTCCATTGAGTCAGTGATGCCATCCAGCCATCTCATCCTCTGTCATCCCCTTCTCCTCCTGCCCCCAATCCCTCCCAGCATCAGAGTCTTTTCCCATGAGTCAACTCTTCGCATGAGGTGGCCAAAGTACTGGGGTTTCAGCTTTAGCATCATTCCTTCCAAAGAAATCCCAGGGCTGATCTCCTTCAGAATGGACTGGTTGGATCTCCTTGCAGTCCAAGGGACTCTCAAGAGTCTTCTCCAACACCACAGTTCAAAGGCATCAATTCTTCGGCGCTCAGCCTTTTTTCACAGTCCAACTCTTACATCCATACATGACTACTGGAAAAACCATAGCCTTGACTAGACAGACCTTTGTTGGCAAAGTAATGTCTCTGCTTTTGAATATGCTATCTAGGTTGGTCATAACTTTCCTTCCAAGGAGTAAGTGTCTTTTAATTTCATGGCTGATCCCATCACTTCATGGCAAACAGAAGGGGAAAAAAGTGGAAACAATGATAAGTTTTATTTTCTTGGGCTCCAAAATCACTGTGGATGATGACTGAAGCCACGATATTAAAAGACACTTGCTCCTTGGAAGGAAAGCTATGATAAACCTAGACAACATACTAAAAAGCAGAGACTTCACTTTGCCGACAAATGTTCATATAGTAAAAGCCATAATTTTTCCAGTAGTCATGTGTGGATATAAGAGATAAAATAGGCTGAGCGCCAAAGAATTGATGCTTTAGAATTGTGGTGCTGGGGAAAATTCCTGAGAATTTCTTCCTTGGACTGCAAGGAGATCAAATCAGTTGATCCTAAAGGAAATCAACCCTGACTATTCATTGGAAGGACTGATGCTGAAGCCGAAGCTCCAATACTTTGGCCACCTGATGTGAAGAGCTGACTCTTTGGAAAAGACTCTGATGCTGGGAAAGATTGAGGACAAGAGGAGAAGGAGGTGGCAGAGGATGAGATGGTTGGATGGCATCACCAACTCAATGGACATGAAATACCAGAAGCAGTGCAGGAGAGGGAAGCCTGGGGTGCTGCAGTCCACGGATTGCAAGGAGTCTGACATGACTTAGTGACTGAACAACAGCAACAAACCCAGGAGTAGCACTTGCAAAAAAAGGAAAGAATAAATTTGACTCTAACCAAGCCTCTAACTATAACTGGTCTAGAGGAAATACAAAGATAGACAAGGATGTTAAATACAGCAGGAGGAAACAATCAGTTAAACCTAGAATATGCAAAGTTTTACAAGAGAAATGACCCAGTTTCTTCAACAAATGGAAAAAAAAATGTAACAGGGAAAAAGAACTATAGATTAAAAGAAATTTAGGATATGTGTCAACCAAATGCAGTATGTGGGTCTTATGGAACATAATTTGGATATTGGATGATATTAAGGAATTGTTACCAATTTTGTTGAGTGTGATAATGGCGTTGTGGTTATGATTTTTAAAGGTCTTCACCTCTTAGAAAGTCAAATTGTTGTATTAATGGGTGGAGTCACATGATGTCTTGAATTTAGTTTAAAATAGGCCAACCTTCCCCTCCCCTGGACAAAAAGGGGAAAAAAAAAAAAAAAAAAGGTTGGGATAGAAATTGAGAAAACAAGAAAGGCAGTCTTAATAACTGTCAAATTTCTTGATGATATGGCGAAGTACCTCACATTCGTCTCATCTCTACTTCTTAGTATGTAGAAAGTTTTCACTGTTAAGGGTTTTCTTTAAAAGAATTGTTATTTGCTTAACCAAAACATTCGAGAGTAAATATGAAAGAGGGAAGCCAACTAATGCTTTCTGGGGATTAGAGGCCAGTGTTCTCAGGTGCTCTTGTTTTTTAAAGAACCTAGAAATTGGGTTTTTATGGAAACTCTCCAAGTTTTTAAGTGTTAGCAGCAAGTTCTGGATGTGAGAGTTGGACTATAAAGAAGGCTGAGTGCCAAAGAATTGATGCTTTTGAACTGTGGTGTTGGAGAAGACTCTTGAGAGTCCCTTGGACTGCAAGGAGATCCAACCAGTCCATCCTAAAGAAAATCAGTCCTGAGTATTCATTGGAAGGACTGATGCCGAAGCTGAAACCCCAGTACTTTGGCCACCTGATGCGAAGAGCTGACTCATTTGAAAAGACCCTGATGCTAGGAAAGATTGAAGGAGAGAGGAGAAGGGGATGACAGAGGATGAGATGGTTGGATGGCATCACCAACTCGATGGACATGAGTTTGAGTAAACTCTGGGAGTTGGTGATGGACAGGGAGGCCTAGCATGCTGCAGTCCATGGGGTCACAAAGAGTCAGACACGACTGAGCGACTAAACTGAGCTGAACTGAACTGAGCAAGTTCTGCATTTGGCCCCATTGTGGATCCAATATAACTTGTGAGGCCCTCATGTGGGCGTTGGGGAAAAAAGCCAAACTCCATTTCTCTGATTGAAAGTAGTCCACGTTGGGAATAACTTGTCTGCTTTTAGTTTTGAAAAGCATGGTTATTTTTGAAACGTTGGTTTATTTTCCCAGGGCCAACTGAAACGATTGACTTTAAAAATGTACTTCCGGGTCTCATCTTCCTGCTGTGCCTGAAACCAATACTGCTGCTCAGTCCTCGCTCCTGCATGTCCCTGCAACACACTTTTTTAAAAAAAAAAATGAAGTGTAATTAATTTACAATATTGAGTTAGTTTCAGGTGTACAGCAAAGTAATTTAGTTATACATATTTTTTCATATTTTTTTCTGTTAGAGGTTATTACATGATATTGAATATAGTTTTCTGTGACACATAGTAGGTTCCTGTTTACCTGTTTTATAAACTGAAATATGTATCTGTTAATCCCAAACTCCTAATTCATCCCTCCCCCCAACCAGTTTCCTTTTTGGTAACCTTAAGTTTGTTTTCTATGTCTGTAAGTCTATTTGTTTTATAAATAATTTCATTTGCATCATTTTTTAGATTGCATATATAAGTGATATTATATGATACTTGTTTTTTCTGTCTGACTTACTTCACTTAGTATAGTAACCTCTAGGTGTATCCATGTTGCTGCAAATGGCAGTATGATATTCTTTTTCATGGCTGCATAATATTCCACACAGAGAGCTAAAGATGTGATATATACATATATGGGCTTCTTTGTTGGCTCAGACAGTAAACCATCTGTCTGCAATGCAGGAGACCCGGGTTCGATCCCTGGGTTGGGAAGGTCCACTGGAGAAGGATATATCACATCTTCTTTTCCATTCATCTTTTGATGGACACTTAGGTTGCATGGCTATTATATATCATGCTGCTATGAATATTGGGGTACAAGTATATTTCCAGATATATGCCCTGGAATGGGATTGCTGGATCATATATTAACTCTGTTTTTAGTGTTTTAGGGAACTGCCATACTATTCTCCATAATGACTGTACCAATTCACATTCCCACCAACAGTGTAGGAGGGTTCCCATTTTTTCACATTCTTTTCGGCTTTCATTATTTGCAGATATTTTGATGATGGCCACTCCGACTGCTATGAGGTAACACCTCACTGAAGTTTGATTTGCATTTCTCTAATAATTAGTGATGTTGATTATCTTTTCACATGCCTGTTGGCCAACTGTGTGCCTTCTTTGGAGAAGTGTCTATTTAAGTCTTTTACTCATCTTTTGTTTTGTTTTTTTTTTTTAATATTGAACTATGTGAGTTATTTATATATTTTGGAAAGTACAAATAGAAAATGATGGCCCCTTCTCAGTTGCATCCCTGGAGATTATTTCTTTTATCTTTCTTCTGCCCCTTTTATTGACCTGTCTTACCATCCTTTCTTCACCCCTCTTCCTCCCTCCAGTCTGCACAAGGCTGGGCCCCCATTCTGTCTTGCACACTCCCGTGGGCAGGCACCTGTGATCTGTGTCACACCCATGACTCCTAAGTCCCCCTCTTCAGCCTAGCCTGCCCTCCTGATGATTTTCCAAGACACCTCAGTAATGACTCAGCTGGACAGTGTTCCAGCCAGGTGCACAATCTTTTTTTCCCTGCCACTCCCCTCTCTTGATGTCACTGTGAACAGAGCCACTCTGCTCAGAAACCATAATTTGGGATATCAAATAGCTGTATGATCTCACATCTGGGTCTGTGTTCATTCATTCATTTAACAAACACTTATCGAATGCCTACCATGTGCCAGGCACTGTCTGGACACTGGGGAAGTCAGACACAATGGCTTTGCTCTGATGAAGCTGATGATAGAAAGACAGCTCCATGATATAAAGCAGGGCAAGGTGATAGAGAGTGACTCTGAGCAGGGCCTTTGGAGCAGAGCCCTGGGTGAAGTGAGGAGTAAGCTATGTGGATATTTGGGGAAGAAGGTTCCAGACAGAGGGGACAGCATGTGCAAAGGCCCTGAGGCAGCAGCATCTTAGGAGATTCCAGAAACAGCAAGTAGACCAGGAAGGCTGGAATTGAGTGAATGAGAAGAGGGTGGTAAGAAAAGGGATCAAAGAAGTAGCAAGAAGCTGGATGGTGCAGAATCTTATCAGTCATGGGATGGGCTCTGGGTTTACTTCTAGAGCAGTGGGAGGCCACTGGAGGGCCTTGGGCAAAGGGATGACCGTATTTCATGAACATTTGTGTTACAACTCTCTGGCTGGAGAATAAACTGTAGGAGGACAAGAGGAGAAGCAAGGAGACTGGTGGACTAGCATTTCCATGAGACCCTGTTCTCAGAGATTCCTTGTTCACTTGGACTGTTTATTGCATTCTAAATTCTGAGGGCCCTGGATGAGCTGTTTAGAACTGGCTACCTGCACTAAAATTCAGAGTTCCTGGCTGTGTGCTATCCATGATGCACAAGCTAAAGAGGTGAGAAGCTGGGTTCCGCCTGCATTCCAGCCCTTGCCGGGATCTCTCTTCCCTGAATCATTCCAGCATCTGGCTCCTTCTCTTCCTTTGGGTCTTTGCCTAAGTATGAGCCCTTCAGAGGCCTCTTCTCTGATACTCTATGTAATCAGAGCCCCTCTGTTATTCTCTGCCACTGTGCTCTGTCCATTTTCATGGCACTT
Source organism: Bos taurus (assembly GCF_002263795.3). NCBI lineage: Eukaryota > Metazoa > Chordata > Mammalia > Artiodactyla > Bovidae > Bos > Bos taurus. The sequence goes on along the minus strand of NC_037337.1, from coordinate 5,588,338 downwards.
ATCACACGTCACGTTCACACACATGCGTGCATTCTAGATTACCACCCGTCTTCCCTACTAGGGGATTCCCTGGTGTCTCAGACAGTAAAGAGTCTGCCTGCAATGCGGGAGACCTGGGCTCAATCCCTGGGTTGGGAAGATCCCCTGGAGAAGGAAACGGCAACCCGTTTGTCCACTCCAGTATTCTTGCCTGGAAAATCCCATGGACAGAGGAGCCTGGTGGGCTACAGTCCCACAGCAGAGCGACTTCACTTTCCTTTTATTTCTCCTACTACACTAGAGAACCAGGACCGCCATCTTGCAAGCATGAGAAGAAAGACTCTCAGAGAGGCTGCCCGGAAGTTCCGACAAGCAGAGCTGGGTCATCCAGCTTGGAACTGTCAACCTCCAGACTTCCTGTCAAATGAGGACTTTAAAAACCCCCATGTTTATGCCCTTTTTGTTTGGTATGTTGGTCACAAAGCTAATAGCATCTCAGTGGACACACCCCATCTTCCAGAAGAGCAAACCGAGTCTGACTAATGACGTCACTAAAGAAGCACCTGCTTTCGCTGTTTCTGTCCTCTCCACCAATGTGCCTCCTTTGCCCGGCCCCTATATCCTCCTGGCAAGGACAGCCTTGTCCTTGAGGACCCCCCTCCCAAGCCCTGTCCCCTAGGAAACCTTTGATTCCACCACCCCCTGGTGCCTCCCCACCTAGAGGATTGTTTGTGAGGGCCCAGTAGCACCAGCAGCACAGAGTTCTTTGAGAGAGGGGGGGGCTTCAGCACTGGCCTTTTTAAAAGCCATCGTTATTGTTTCATGTTGGAATTGGTGATCATTATTTTATTCCCCACTGAGTTTATGCCAAAGAAGCAGCTCATTCCCTTAGAGTCTTCAAAGGTATCCCTGTGCCCCGGGGACTCTCCAGGTCTGCAGGGGAGGCAGGGCCTTTTCTGTGCTCACTTGGAGATCCATCCTGAGGGTGGTGAGGCTGCTCTGGGCCCAGCTACAGCTAACTGGTTGCAACCTTGGGCTAGTCACCTCTCTGACACTTGGGTATTTCCTCAGCAAAGGGAGGTTGTTGGACTCAGCGGGTCTTCCTGTCCCAATCTCTGAAGACATTTTTCTGAGTCTGTGAAGCATCAAGGAATTGCTTACTGAATTCTGAGCTGATTTCTCTAGTCAACTGTGCTGTCTTCCCAGGAACTGAGGAAGCCCTGGAGGGCCCAGGACTAGATGGAGCTCTATGAGATGGGTTATCTTGGGGAAACTGTCATCCATGCAGCATTTTCCCCTATTGTTTCTCATCAGGTCCTCTCGAAGACCCTGGGCTGTGGGGAAAGAATGATCTTTTCAACAAACTGTGCTGGGACAACTAGATATTCATCTAGAAAGGAATGAATCTGTACCCCTACTTCACACCACATGCAAAAATTAAACCAAAGTGGACCAAAGAACTAAATATAAGTGATAAAGGTATAAAGTTCTTAGAGGATAACACAACAATAAGTATTTGTGACATTGGACTAGGCAGTGATTTCCTAGGCCTAACACCAAAGGCACAGACAAGGATAAAAACAAAAAATAGGTAAATTGGACTTCATTGAAATTCTAAACTTTGGGGCTTTAAAAAACACTATCAAGAATGTGAAAAGACAACCTCCCAAATAGGATAAAATATTTGCGGATCTTATATCTCATAAGGAACTTGTATTTAGAATATAAAAGGAATCCTTACAACATGATAATAAAAGTACAAATAACCCAACTTAAAAATGGGGCTGTTGCTGCTCTTTAGTCTCTAAGTTGTGTCTGATTCTTTGCAACCTAATGAACTGTACATGCCAGGCTCCTCTGTCCTCCACTATCTCCCAGAGTTTGCTCAAATTCATGTCCATTGAGTTGGTAGTGCTATCTAACCATCTCATCCTCTGCTGCCCTCTTCTCCTTTTGCCTTCAATCTTTCCCAGCATCAGGGTCTTTTCCAATGAACTGGCTCTTCCCATCAGGTGGCCAAAGTATTGTAGCTTCAGCTTCAGCATCAGTCCTTCCAATGAATATTCAGGGTTGATTTCCTTTAGGACTGACTGGTTTGATCACCTTGCAGTCAGTCCAAGGGACTCTCAAGAGTCTTCTCCAGCACCACAGTTCCAAAGCAATTCTTCGGTGCTCAGCCTTCTATATGATCCAACTCTCACATCTATACATGACTACTGGAAAAACCGTAGCTTTGACTAAGTGGACCTTTGTCAGTAAAGTGATGCCTCTGCTTTTTAATACACTAAGTTTGTCATAGCTTTCTGGCTGCAATCACTGTTCATGGCAATTTTGGAGCCCAAGAAAATAAAATAGTCACTGCTTCCACTTTTTTCCCTTTCTATTTGTCATGAAGTGATGGGACCAGATGCCATGATCTTAGTTTTCGGAGTGTTGAGTTTTAAGCCAGCTTTTTCACTCTCCTCTTTCACCCTCATGAAGAAGCTCTTTAGTTCTTCTTCACTTTCTGCCATAAGGGTGGTGTCATCTGCATATCTGAGGTGATTGATATTTCTCCCGGCAATCTTGATTCCAGCTTGTGCTTCCTCCAGCCCAGCGTTTCTCATGATGTACTCTGCATGTAAGTTAAATAAGCAGGGTGACAATATACAGACTTTTCGTACTTCTTTCCCAATTTTGAACTAGTCAGTTGTTCCCCGTCAGGTTGTAACTATTGTTTCTTGATCTGCATACAGTTTTCTCAGGAGACAGGTAAGGTGTTCTGGTCTTCCCATCTTCCCATTTAAGAATTTTCCAGTTTGTTGAGATCCATATAGTCAAAGGCTTTAGCATAGTCAATGAAGCAGAAGTAGATGTTTTTCTGGAATTCCCTTGCTTTTTCTATGATCCAAGGAATGTTGGCAATTCAATCTCTGGCTCTTCTGCCTTTTCTAAATCCAGCTTGGACATCTGGGAATTCTCCGTCCACATACTGGTGAAGCCTAACTTGAAGGATTTTGAATATAACCTTGTTAGCATGTGAAATGAGTGCAATTGTGCCATAGTTTGACCATTCTTTGGCATTGCCCTTCTTTGGGATTGGAATGAAAACTGACCTTTTCCAGTCCTGTGGCCACTGCTAAGTTTTCCAAATTTGCTGACATATTGAATGTTGTAGTTTAACAGCATCATCTTTTAGGATTTTAAATAGCTCAGCTGGAATTCCATCACCTCCACTAGCTTGGATCCTAGTAATGCTTCTTAAGGCCCACTGGACTTCACATTCCAGAATGTCTGGTTCTAGGTGAATGACCACATCATCATGGTTATCCGGGTCATTAAGACCTTTCTTGTATAGTTCTTCTGTGTATTCTTGCCACCTCTTCTTAATATCTTCTGCTTCTGTTAGATCCTTACCATTTTTGTCCATTATTGGGCCCATCTTTGTATGAAATGTTCCCTTGATATCTCCAATTTTCTTAAAGTATCTCTAGTCTTCCCCTTTATATTTTTCCTTCTTTTTCTTTGCACTGTTCATGTAAGGAGGGCTTCTTATCTCTCTTTGCTATTCTCTGGAACTCTGCATTCAGTTGGGTATATCTTTCCCTTTCTCTCTTGCCTTCCACTTCTCTTCTTTCCTCAGCTATTTGTAAAGCCTTCTCAGATGACTACTTTGCATTTCTTTTTCTTTGGGATGGTTTTGGTCACTGCCTCCTGTTCATTGTTATGAGCCTCTGGCCATAGTTCTTCAGACACTCTGTCTACTAGATCTAATCCCTTGCATCTATTCATCATGTCCACTGTATAATCATAAGGGATTGGACTTAGGTAATATCTGAAAGGCATAGTGGTTTTCCCTACTTTCTTCAATTAAGCCTGAATTTTGCAATGAGGAGTTCATGATCTGACCCACAGTCAACTCCAGGTCTTGTTTTTGCTGTCTATATAGAGGTTCTCCATCTTTGGCTACAAAGAATATAATCAATCTGATTTCAGTATCAACCTTGTCATGATACCCATGTGTAGAGTTCTCTCTTGGGTTGTTAGAGAAGGGTGTTTCCCATGATCAGTGTGTTCTCTTCACTAAACTCTGTTAGCCTTTGCCCTGCTTCTTTTTGTACTCCAAGGCCAAACTGGCCTGTTGTTCCAAGTATCTCTTGACTTTCTTCTTCTGCATTCCAATCCTCAATGAACAATAAGACATCTTTTTTGTGTGTTAGTTCTAGAAGTGTTTAGATCTTCACAGAACCATCAACTTCAGCTTCTTTGGCATCATTGGTCAGGGCATAGACTTGGATTATTGTGATGTTGAATAGTTTGCCTTGGAAATGAATTGAGATCATTCTGTCATTTTTGAGATTGCACCCAAGTACTGCATTTCAGACTGTTTTGTTGACTATGAGGGCTACTGCATTTCTTCTAAGGGGTTCTTGTCCAAAGTAGTAGACATAATTGTCATCTGAATTAAATTTGCCCATTCCCATCCATTTTAATTCACTGAGTCTTAAGATGTCGATGTTCATTCTTGCCATTTCCTGCCTGACCACATCCAATTTACCTTGATTCATGGATGTAACATTCCAGGTTCATATGTAATATGTTTTTTACAGCATCGGACTTTACTTTCATCACCAGATACAAATGAAAACCTAATGTCCACACAAAAACTTGAACATAGATGTTCTTCAGAAGTGACAGGGAGGACCCAGAGGGATGGTACGGGGAGGGAGGAGGTAGGAGGGTTCAGGATGGGGAACACGTGTATACCTGTGGCGGATTCATGTTGATATATGGCAAAACCAATACAATATTGTAAAGTTAAAAAATAAATAAAAAAAGAATTAAAAAAAAAAAGAAGTTATGCATAGTAGCTAAGTGGAAATAATCCAAATGTTCATCAACTGACGGATAAACAAGATGTGGTATGTCCTAGAATGGGGCATTATTTGTCAATTAGAGGAAATGAAATTCTGATTCATGCTACTACAGAGATGAACTAAAAACACTATGGTAAGTGAAAGAAACCAGAAACGACAAAAGGCCAGTTACTGCGTCATTTCATTTACATGAAATGTCCAAACAAGACTTATCTCTAGAGATTAGTGTTGTCCATGCAGTAGATGAAGGGAGAAGAGGGACTGACTAATAACGGGTATGGGGCGTCTTCTGGGGATGATGGAAGTTTTCAGAATTAGACAGTGACGATGGCTGCACAGTCTTTGGCTTATATGAAAAATCACTTGATTGTGAATTTAGAAAGGATAAATTTTGTGGGCTATAAATTATATCTCAACTTTAAAAAAAAAAGACCCTAGGAGATACAGGGGCTCTATCTCTGCCTCACCCATCTACACTTGCTCTTCCTGCCCTGTAATGCCAGCTTCACCCTGAACTGAAGTCATAGCCCTGGGCCTAGCCTGACACTCCTCCTCATGCCCCAGTGAGCACCCAGAGTGCTACTTGTAAAATGCAGATCACATCCTATCCCTCCCCTAGATAGAGTGCTCTGCTACTGCTGCTAAGTCACTTCAGTCATGTCCGACTCTGTGCTACCCCATAGATGGCAGCCCACTAGGCTCCCCCATCCCTGGGATTCTCCAGGCAAGAACACTGGAGTGGGTTGTCATTTCCTTCTCCCATGCATGAAAGTGAAAAGTGAAAGTGAAGTCACTCAGTCGTGTCCGACTCTTCTCAGTCCCATGGACTGCAGCACACCAGGCTCCTCTGTCCATGGGATTTTCCAGGCAAGAGTACTGGAGTGGGGTGCCATCGCCTTCTCCGTATAGAGTGCTCACTGCCCTGAAATAAAATCTCCTATCCCTGTGGCCTCTAGGGCCCTATGAGATCTGTCCCCTGCCTGCCTTGCCTTCACCCTCACTCCACTGCCCCCTCATCAGTCTACTCCAGACACACTGGCCTTCTCTGTGTTCCTCAAGCTCCAGGCTTGTTCCTACTTTGGGGGCCTTTTTCTGGCTGTTCTCTCTACCAAGATGCCCATTCCCACAGATGTCTGCATGGATCTATCACAGCACCTGGCACTTGTATGATCTCAACAGTCTGTGTCAAACGAATAAACGAACCATCGTGCATCTGCCATTTATATCGGTGTGCCCTTGTTGTCAAGGTGCCTAATTGCTTTGCACCTCTGTTTTCTAATCTGTAAAATGGGCCCCATTGGCTCAGTTATAGGAACTTGGTGAGATGCTGCACATAAAGCCCAAACAATGGCTTCTTTTCTTCAGGGGTAAAATACCCAAGTAGGAGGGACATCTTTTGTGATTTGAGGGGAATATTTGAATATTGCCAGGTTTGGTGGCTCAGATGATAAAGAATCCACCTGCCATGCAGGAGAACCAGGTTCAATCCCTGGGTCGGGAAGGTCCCCTGGAGGAGGGCATGGCAACCCACTCCAGTATTCTTGCCTGCAGAATCCCATGGACAGAGGAGCCTGGAGGGTTACAGTCCATGGGGTCGCAAAGAGTCGGACATGACAGAGCAACTAACACTTTCCTCCCTTTGAATACTGGGCCCCAGAGTAAACTTTGCCTTTAGATCCCCACTGTCAAAGGCAACCCCATGAAGGGGCCTGGCCACTTCTGGACTGTGGTTGCATTACAACTCAAAAGCCATGGAGAGAGAGTTCCAGGGTGGGAAACATATCTGATTTCACCTCTGTGTCCTGTGGGAACAGCTGAGAGGCAGGCCCAGAGTCCGCACCCTCAGAGTCATGACCCCAGTGGGTGATACAAAATGGATCCTCCCAGGGAAGTAAGTGCCTGTGAAGTGGGTCCCGGGAGGGTGGTGGACACCTTGCTGTGAGCTTTCTTGCCTAAAAAAGGCAGGCTAGAGTCAGGACTCCCACTTCTGGAAACGTAGCAGACCTTGTGGAAGTCACCCACTTTCAAAGGCCCATCGTGGAAAAACAATGGGTGTGTTGTCTGCAGCTGAGCCCCAGAGACCCCCAAGGCCAGGCTGCTTCTGACCGAGGCCTGAAAACAGCCCTGTGGGGTGGGAAGCCGGCCCAGGCTGGCATGCAGGCCAGCTGCTCTGAGACCCGCAGGAAGTGGGCCACGGGGCATTTCCATGCTCTGGATCCTGGAGGCCACCCACCCCATAAAAGTAGAGTGCTCTTCCCTGCCCAGGTGCTGGGCAGGGTACCTGAACACACTTTCCTTTCTGGGGCTTCAACTTCCTCTTCCTAGGGCATGCAATTGAACAGAGTGCCCTTCTCCTGTCTGTGGAAGAGGAAGGATTTATTTGAATCCTTGGAAGGACTCCAGAGGTCATGTCTTGGGGAGCAGCAGGCAGGTCTAGATTGCACTCCACTATGGTTTTATTAGCTGTGCCACCTTGGACAAGCCAGTGACTCTGAACCGCTTTCTCATCTGAACTGGGAACACGAAGCTCCACTCCACAGAACTGTCTAAAGGACTAAGATGCTGCATGTAAGGACTCCTGCAGACATAAACTTAGAGGCTAATACGGGAAATTAATATACAAAAAGCACAAGCCACAAAGGAAAGGAGTTGGTTTGACTAAAATTTAAAATTGCTGAGTGAAAGTGACCAACAAGAAAGTTAAATTTTGATTAGTCAAAGGCAAGGAAAATGTATTTGTAATACATAACCAACAAAAGATTGATAAGCAGAATATGATAAAGAATTCCAATAAATCAAGAAGGAAAAAGCAAATAACTGAATGAAAAATGGACAAAATGACTAAGAAATTCACAGGAGAGAAAATGAGGCTCTGTCCATTGGATTCTCCAGGCAAGAATACTGGAGTGGGTTGCCATGCCCTCCTCCAGGGGATCTTCACAACACAGGGATAGAACCCACCCTCTTACATCTCCTGCATTGACAGGAGGGTTCTTTACCACTAGCGCCACCTGGGAAGCCCCAGATACTAAGATATAAAGTACTAAATTATACCTATCAGATTGGCAAAAACTAGAAAGTCTGACCAGCATAATAAAGGTGGAGTAAAAACAATGAGGCTATCAACCATAAGACTGTAAAGGCATATCTGACCCGTCGATTTATTTTGAAACACCTCTAATCACAGGTAGTGACAAAAAAAAAAAAAAAAGCTAAATAATGACTCTTCCTCTACTATTTCCAGGCAAAACAGAAGCAAAATCCAGAGGTGTTCTTGTTCGATAAATGGGAAGCAACAAAGGAAGGAATTTGAATCCAGAGTGAGCAGTTAACTAATGGCATCTTTATCTAAAAGCAGGAGGCAATCTTATGTTCTCAAGAGGAACTTACCTTGAGTTGTCTTAGAGCACTTTTCCCCTCATCATCTAAATTCTAGAGGCACTAGATCTGACCCACACAAGCTGTATTTGCAATTTCACAAATGAATAAAAAAGTTAGACAGGAGTCACAGTGACAGGCAAGATAACACACATTTTCTGCACACCTAGCGGTAATTGCTCAATGGCTCGTCCCCATTAGACTGCAAGGTCCTTAAGAGCAGCAGCAATAACTAACAACTGCTCATATTGCATTAAAAAAAAAAGTCCACCCATACAAGTGTTCAGAGATGTGAAACAACCAGAGCTCTTATACACAAGTGAGGGATATAAATTAATACAACCACTTTGGAACAGTGCAGCATTATCTAGAAAATTTGAGCTTATGTATACTGTGTGAACCAACAATTCTGCTCTTAAGTATATACCCCAGAAAATCTTGGGCACCTACATACCAGGAAAAATGTGCATAAATTGTGATAACCCTAAACTGGAGAACAACTGTGCATCAACTGTAGAAGGGAGGGGTGAGCAAGCTTTTTTTCCCAAAAGGCTATATAGTAAATATTTAGGCTTTGTGGGCCATATACAGGCTTACCACACTAGTGGTAAAGAACCTGCCTGCCAATGTAGGAGACTTAAGAGAAGTGGGTTCAATCCCTGGGTTGGGAAGATCCCCTGAAGAAGGGCATTGCAACCCACTCCAGTATTCTTGCCTGGAGAATCCCCATGGCTAGAGGAACCAGAGGGCTACAGTCCATAGGATCACAGAGTCAGACATAATGAAGCAACCTAGCATGCAAGCACACAGCACGGGCCATATACTTTCTGCCACAACTAATCAATTCTCCTTAGGACAGTGAACGCAGCCATAGACAATGTGTAAACGAATGGGCTGGGCTGTGTTCTAATAAAACTTTATCTATAAACAACAGGCCTTCAGGTGGATTTGGATCCATGGGCTGTAGTTTGCAGACCCCAGGTAGAATGATTATATAAATCGTGGTATATTCATTCAGCTCAGTAATATTTTCCAACAAAAAATGTTACAGAACAACATGGATGAATCTTAAAAGAGTATTTTTGAGCTAAAGAAGTCAGACTTAAGAGGAAACATAATTTGCATACTATTTATAGAAAACTCCAATGCAGGCAAAATTAAACTGAAGTGTTTAGGAATGCATAGCTAGATAGTAGAACTATGAAGAATGTTAATGTACAGATTATCATAAAAGTTAGGACAAAGGTTACCTTGGCAGGATGGAGAGGGGTGTCATTCAAGGGGTAGGCTTCTGGGGCACTGACCAGTTTTTACTTCTCAGCCTGGATGTTCATTTTAGAACAATCCATTAAACTCTACATTTAGATTGCATATACCTTTATAAACATGCATTATTTTCACCAAAAAAAGTTTTTTAAAATATAGAATCTTACCAATATGTAAGAAATTTAGAAAGACTAGGTGCCAAAATACCCAGCACATTACTTGTATATTTTTAGTATCATATAGAACAAATCCCAGGAACTATGAACACTCTGGACCTTATGTGGTTTATTCCTTGCATCTTTCATACATAGAAAATAGGGCCTATGAGGTTTGTTTGCTCACAATATGTTTACATCTCCCACATTCATACCAGTATCCATCAGATTTGCTCCCTTTTTAATTAACCAAGTCTTACAGTGATTATTTAATATCTTTCTATAAATCTCATTTTATGTTGTAGAAGGCCTCCATTTTGAAAATCTACATTGTACAGAAGTACATGTCTTTAATGTCTCCAGACAAAAGCCTTACAGTTCATTTTAATGTTTGCACTTTGGGGTGCAACTTACAGGGAGGGCCTGAAAAAAGAATGGGAGGGGACTATTAAGTATTTTTAGTAAAATACTTGTCTTGTGCATAACATGTAGAATATGCACTTTAATTTAGTAAATATTTTTTAAAAGGTAGAAATACTTTGTTACTGTAACTAAAATAATTCTTAATCAAAATTTCTGAAATTCTTGTAATTTTTTTTCATACTTATCTGAAGTTGTTTACCGACTTAGTTTTGTTTGAAGTATGATTCCCAGCCTCTCTTGCAAAAAAAAGTGGGTTTCTGCTAATGAATTGAGCAGACGTTTAATATTTTATATACCTTTTGAGCTGTGTAACTTAATATTTGGATTCTTGACAATTTGTTTTATTATGTAATTGATAAAATGGTGATGTGTATTAACATTAGCTCAACCATATATTTATACTGTCCGGGAACAAGTGGTTATAGTTCTGTGGGAGAAATAATTTGTCAGTGTTCACCAGCTTGTAAAAATCTAGTGCAAGAGCTTAAACATTAAATAAACGACGATATGCGTTTATCGTCAAAAAAAAAAAAAAAAAAAAGAACTTCTAATATTTATTCTCACACCCCAGTGTATTTTCCTGCACCCTGAGAGGGATGTTCCAGGAGCAAATCTCCCTGGTGAGGGTAGCTGCCTAGGGCCCAGCAGAGAGTTTCCCAGACATGAGGGCATAGAAGGATAGTAGTCACTTAAGCCCTAAGGAATTTACCCTGGAGAGGGAAAAGAAGGTTTTGGCCTTGGCAGCCACATCTCATTTCAGGGGGAAGCCTCAGAGTTGGAGCTGAAACCTCGTGTCTGAGCCAGAATTGGAGACAGAAATGGCCCTACCATTCAGATCCTATGTCAGCTTCTTTGGCTTCTTTTAACACTGAGCTGGGGGTGGCAGAGTTTTGAAGGGCTGTTTCCCAGTTGCACAGACCCATTGATCCTAGTCTATAGGGTCACTCATGACAAATGCTCAACATGTGTGCACATGTAAGTTTTTGCATGCACTCACATTTGTGAACAAGTCAAACATTTAAAACAGATAGCTCCAAGATAGCTACAGTGATAAAATTATCTTGAAAAACACATTGGCTACTAAGAACTGAAAACATGCCCCAACTTTTTCCCCTGATATTTCTACATCCAAGATTGTTTCCTTATGATATTATCAGAAATACAAAATAAGTTTCTGCAGAAAAATTTTCATCCCTTTGTTATTAACACCAGTGAAAACAGGGAAACTACTCAGTGTTCAAAAATAGAAATGATTAAGTCAACCAATTCCAGACACATGATGAAAAATATTACAGTCATTAAAATTCTATTTAGGGAGAGTTGGTAATAACCAAGAGGGGAATAGGATACAAAATTGAAATTACAGGATGATTATGATTTCAACAACAACAAAATCTTATACACAGAAAAATACCATAGAAGGAAATCCAATAAAACAGTGAAGAGTCATCTCCAGGGGGAAGGGATGAAATTGGGATGATTTTTTTCTTTATAATTTTCTAGAAGAAATTTTCCTAAATTATCAAAGCAGCTTGATTATTTTTCAAAAATTGTAGAAAAGTAAGTGAATACAGCTATGTGTAAGGAAGATAAAAAATCATGTGTCATGGGACAGAGAGTGAAAAGGGAAAGTGAGGCACCAAGTGGGCAAGAAGAAGTTACTACTTGTTGAGTCCTTTTTGATGGTTTATATACCTCAACAGCAGGCAACTAGTCAGTGCCCAAACCAGGGTTTGTGTGTTCCAGATCTGTTCTCTTAGCCACTGATCACCTACCCGCTAGTCATCATCACTGCCATCACCATCACCACCATGAGCATCGCTGTCCATTTCCTCAATTCAAAAACAACTTTTTTTTCCAAATTTAACATTTCTGAAATTTCATGCCATTGATATGGCAGTTTTTTCCCTCCCCCCAAAGCTATTAAATCAATGATTCATCTATTTTTTTCTCTCTCCAAAAGCCTATTAAATCAATGATTCATCTATAATCACTGCTTTCATAGAGCCAAGGAAATATTGTAATTGCTGATTGTTATCGAGTAGTTACTTTGTGCCAGGGACTCTACATAAATTCGTCAACTCCCTACAGCAGCTCTCTAAAGAAAATATTTCATGTACCACTTGAGCGGTGAAGAATGAAGTTCAGAGAAATGAATAACATTCCCACGGCCCCTCACAAAGGAAATGGCTGAGCCAAGACTTGACCCACTAAGCATCATGCACTCAAGTTTGTCTCTTCAAAACTTTCATCCTCTGCCACTCCGCCTTCTCCACCTGACACCCTCCCACTCCCTGGCCCTGGTTCCCTGAGCCACAAAGGGGCTTCCACCTCACCCAACACCAAGACACAGCTAAAGAGTAGAGCAGTTCTCTGCAGACATTGAATAAATCATTCTAAATTGACTCATTAGATCTCCTTCTGGGGGACCACCCATCCTCCATAGGCAATCCCTGTGTTTCCAGTAGAGTTGACCCTGTCCCCTCCATAGACATGTGACTTGAGCCTGGCCAATCACAATGCTATATTTGCTTAATATGGTGATTGGGTTAGAGATGGGGACCTGACCTGCTTAGAGCCCATGAAATGCCTTTAGTCCATTTCTGTGAATTTAAAAAATATGCTGTGCCTCCTCCTGCCTAGAGAAGGATTAGAGAGAAGGTGGAAGGGCTGGAACTGCTGTAACCATCTTGTGACATTAGATCTGATAATAAAGCATAGCCAAGAGAAGGGGAGAGAAAAAAACTGGATACTGTTTTCAGTTCAGTTCAGTCGCTCAGTCATGTCTGACTCTTTGCCACCCTATGAATCGCAGCACGCCAGGCCTCCCTGTCCATCACCAACTCCCGGAGTTCACTCAAATTCACATCCATCGAGTCAGTGATGCCATCCAGCCATCTCATCCTCTGTCGTCCCCTTCTCTTCCTGCCCCCAATCCCTCCCAGCATCAGAGTCTTTTCCAGTGAGTCAACTCTTCGCATGAGGTGGCCAAAGTAGTGGAGTTTCAGCTTTAGCATCATTCCTTCCAAAGAACACCCAGGACTGATTTCCTTTAGAATAGACTGAGCCATGCCAAATAGCAATCAAACCCCACCAGCACTGGTGTTCTCTGATAAAAACTCTTCAACAGGTCCCCAGTGTCTGATAATAATGTCCAAACCCCACCATTTTGGCATTCAAGGCCTTCCTGATCTGGCTTCAACCTGCAATGTTAGCGTTCAGGCTTTGCACAACTCCCTGTCATCCAAGGCTCCATCTACTTTACACCACCCTTTAGCAACTTTCCTTCTTAAAAGCTTTTGTGTATGCCATACCTTCTGCTTCAAATGGCATTCTACACACATGAAATAAAACTTCCTTACAGTCTTAGACATCCAAAGACAGTGCGTTTCCATCCAGGGTATCACAGATAGAAAGACGGGCATCCAGAGGGGATGCTACAGAGAGATTTCAAGACATCAAATAGGGTTTGGTTCAGTTCAGGGTTTCTCTGGCCTAGGGGTTGATGACTACCTGTGTAAAAATCACCAGAGTGTGAATGCCATTATCCAGATTCACAGACTGAAACGTTAGCCCAGATCTACAGAACAAGAACCTCTGGGTATGGGCCCCAGGAATCTTCCCCTTTTGCAAAATCTCCATTCTATGGATAAAGAAGATATAACATATGTATCTATATGTGAATATATACGCACACACACACATATATATATATGGTTGAGTAATATTCCACTGTATGTATACATATATACAGATATATAGATATAGATACATATACACAACCATGTTGCTGCAAATGGCATTATATTATATGATGTCAATCACTTGTGGAATCTATAAAAATGATATAAATGAACTTATTTTAAAAACATAAAGAGACTTACAGACACAGAAAACAAACATGCTTACCAAAGAGGTGTGTGTTTGTGGGTTACATTGCTTCAGTCATGTCTGGCTCTGTGACCCTATGGACTGTAGCCCACCAGGCTCCTCATGGGGATTCTCCAGACAAGAATACTGGAGTGGATTTCCATGCCCTCCTCCAGGGGATCTTCCCAACCCAGGGATCGAACCCACATCTTTTACATCTCCTGCCTTTGTAGGGGGGTTCTTTACCAAAGTGGGGGAAGGATAAACTAGGAGTTTGGGATTAACAGATACATACCATTATACATAAAATAGACAAGTGACAAGGACCCACTGTATAGCACAGGGAACTATATTCAATATCTTGTAATAACCTATAATGGAAAAGAATCTAATATATATATGTGTGTGTGTGTGTGTGTGTGTAACCGAAGCACTTTTCTGTACACTTTAAATGAACACAACATTGTGAATCAACTATACTTCAGTGAAAGAAAGAAAAAGAGGGAAATTTAGTTATTACCAAAAAAATAAGATCCCCATTCTAATGTTTGCTAACATTTGAGAACTCCTAGGTGAACATCAAGCCCCTTTTAACCCATGATCATACAAAGTCTGGATGTTTATCAAAATTTCAACATCCCCTCCTACCATTTTTTTCCCAATTTTTTTCCCTGTGAACTCTGATGCTTGGAAGTAATTTCCATTGCATTGCTTTAGATGGGAAGGGAGAGTTCACTGCAAAGATTTTATCAGATGAAACTCCACTCTTAACCCTTTCCCTGAAGCACTGCATGAGTGTGCCTGCACACATTCCTGCTCCAAAAATAGCTGTGTTCAGTGCTCTATCCAAGAAGAGAGCATGTAAATCCGCTTGCCATAAACTAAGTAACCCTCCATATTTTTCCCTCTCTTGTTCCCTCTGCCACAAATGCCATTTACTTCTGCATCCTTTAAACACACATTCATAGAATACCTACTGTGTGCCAGCTATTTTTGGGGTGCTGGGGATACTGAGAGTCAAAACAGACCTAGTCCTTGTCCTCAAGGACTAGCAGGAGAGACAGCGGGTGCAAATATAGCACTGAGACATGTGCTCTCCATTCTTCTGTTCACTCACTTGCTCCTGTGCTTGAGTGGCAGAAATATTTAAGCACACACTATGTGCAGCATTACAATGATGCAGAAGTGGCCAAAGAGTCAAGAGATTGCTCTGTGGGAGCCCCCATTCCAGTAGGGAAGATGGATACCACACAAGTGAACAAAGGAACCAGACAATATCTAACAGCAAAATGTGCAATACAAAAAACAAAGCTGTATGGATCTGCTTGGAGCAGTTGCAGGGGGCGGGAGATGCTGGTGTGACCAACGTGGACTTCAAAGGAGAGGACCTTTGAGCAGAGACCCTGATTCAGAGTGACGAGAAGCTGCCGCCAGGTAAAAATGGGGGGTAAACACACCCAGACAGAGAGACCCACCAGCACAAAGCCCCAGAGATGCTCCGTGAGTACCAGGAACAGGAAGACCAGTCAGCTGCAGGCTGGATATGAGGGAGGAGGAGGAGGAAGTGAGCACAGGGATACGGGAAGGGCCTTAAGTGGAGCTGCTGCTGCTGCTGCTAAGTCGCTTCAGTCGTGTCCGACTCTGTGTGACCCCGTAGACGGCAGCCTACCAGGCTCCACTGTCCCTGGGATTCTCCAGGCAAGAACACTGGAGTGGGTTGCCATTTCCTTCTTCAATGCATGCATGCATGCTAAGTCGCTTCAGTCGTGTCCGACTCTGTATGACCCCATAGACGGCAGCCCACCAGATTTCTCTGTCCCTGGGATTCTCCAGTGGAGTGGGTTGCCATTTCCTTCTCCAATGGGTGAAAGTGAAAATGAAAGCGAAGTCGCTGAGTCGTGTCAGACTCTTCATGACCGCATGGACCCCAGCCTACCAGGCTTCTCCATCTATGGGATTCTCCAGGCAAGAGTACTGGAGTGGGGTGCCATTGCCTTCTCCTTTAAAGGGAGCAAGATGTGCCAAAAGATCACAGTGGGAGATTTGAATTGCATCTCAACCACAATAAGATGCCTTGGAAGGTAGTTAAGCAGAAGGGCATATAGGATTGAGGACTCTAAGACTGAATTTAAGAAGCTATTACAGGATCCATGGGAGAGAATGTCCTGATATAGAAAGGAATCAATGCAGAAAGAAAAGGATGGGTCCGTATGGAACTTGTGAGGGAAGGAGTGTAGATCCAGGATGACTGGCAGGCGGATGGGGCTGGGCAGGCAGAGAGCGAGCCAAGGAGACAGATGACAACTGGCTGAACTCAGAGGTGGATGTGGTGTCATTTTCTTAGATGGGGAGGAAGTGGTTGTTTAGGGGGCAGGGCAGTGGAGATGGAGGGATCGGTGCTTTGTGTGTATCCCAGTGGCCATGTTAGTGGAGCAGTTGGACAGTCAAGTTCCCAGCTCAGTGGACAACTCAGAGCTGGAGATGAAGATATGTCATGGGCACATATCCCTGACAAGAGGCATAGCTGTGGGCTCATGGTCTTGCCAGAAAGGAAGGAGAAATTCTTCCCCAGAGTGAGTGGAGGCAAGGGCCCTTGACACCGGGTTTGTCACTTAGGGCCTTTTGATTATGAACTGCAGAAACCAAGCCTGGCTATTGAGCAGCTCAGAGACTGAGATTTGAGAAGGAGACAATCCAGGTAGGGCTGAATCTCAGGAGTAGAAATTCAAGGACCATCTTGGGATGACTTGGTTCCAGCTGCCTTCTGTCCTTGTAAGATACTTTGGGAAATGGAGTTCCAGCAGTAAGGTCTGGAGGACCCACATCTTGGCTGTGGGCTGGGGGTGGGCCATACACCGGGTTCCTCTAGGACTTCATGGGAGGTGACATGCAGGAGGTGAGTTCTCAAAGAATACCTGGATGTTATGATCAAAGAAGGCAGGAGGGAAGATGGGCAGACAAGAGCAGCAGACGTCTACTCTACCTGGCATGTCTGGAAACTCCTGCACAATTTTTAAGAGACAGCTCAAAGATCAAATTCTCTCTGAAGTTGCCCTTGACCTTCACAAGTGAATTTACATGCCCCTCCTCTGTGCTCCCACTCTCTAAATTGTAAGCACCTGAAGGCCCATCAGTCTACCCCCCACCCCCACCGCATAGACCATAAGCACACCAAGATCAGAAACGCACTCCTATTCATCAGGGAAACCCCAGCAGCTCACACAGGGCCTGGCATATAATCAGAATTCAGTTTTAAAAATTGCTGCCCTGAATGTGTTACCATCCACTGAAGATAATTGGGATCGCAACCCTGGGATTTCTTTTAATGTATCATTCTGTATTCATTTTAAAGTCTGGGGCACATGGAGTAACAAATTGCACAGATCTCTCCCAAATGCCTTTCAAGTCACACAGCCAAATCAGTTCAGCAAATTATGTGTAATCAACGAGGAAATCAATAAGTACTGCAAGTTCATTAAAGAGTTTAGCAGATTCATTATGTATTTAGCACATCCAGTTCAATTTGCAGGAAGTTCAGAGAAAAACAGGCTTTAGCATGTAAACAGTGACTCTGATGGAGTCTTTGGAGAGTCCTGGCTGCACAGCCTTTGGAGGTGAGGACAGAGGCTTCCCACACGAGCCCTGGCCCGCCCAGGCCAATCCCATGAGTCAGGACTTTCTCCTGCAAAGGTGACGACAGTGCTGTCACAGGCCCTTTCTTCTTGGAAATTCTAAGGGAGATTCTAAAGAAAAATTCTAAAGAAGGGAGGAGAGGGTGGGAGAAAAATTATAGAAAGTATGTGATTCCTGGGGATTCTTGCCTTTCCCTTAATTTCACAGCAGCTTCATGCCTCTGAAAAGAGGTCATTTGCTAATTTATTTAACAAACCTTGTCTGAACACTAGCTCTGTGCCAGGTCACAGGCCATGCTCTGGAGTGCGAGCTGAAGCAGACCTGGACCTGCCTTCTGGCCACTCACAGCACAGCGAGCCAAGTAGAGGCTCCTAGTCCCTCTATCTGAGGACAACAAGGAGGAGGAAGGGATGTTTGAGCAGGGTGCTGAGGGATGATGAGGAGCGCATCAGGGTAGCATTTCACAGAGACAAATGTCCTCCAAGGGACAGAGGCAAAGCAGTGTGTTTGGAGAGTGACATCTGGGTAAATGTCACCAGAGCATCAAGACTGGAAGCAAGACAGCACCAGGAATGCCTCTTGCCCACAAGTAAAGAGACCTCTCCAGTCCTCCTGGTTCAAGTTCCTCTCACTGCAGGTTCAGTCTCTGGTGCTGGGGGAGGGAAAGTGATTGCCCAGAATCACCCAGCAAGTGGCAGACACTAAATGCGACTTCTGGCCATCGCCCCCAAGTCCTTTGCAAATTCTCTCGGTCACCTCTGGCCATAAATCTTCCCACACTCCAGTTTCTGAACTGGGCTGAGAAGTGGCCCCAACTTGAGAAATCACGGGGGACACAACCACTAAAATTCCCTTTTATTGATTTGGAACAACTGACACCAAAAAAAGGAATAATTCACACACGGTGAGAATGTAAGATGCACACCCACAGTGGAGTGCAGCCTCCATGGCAGACATTGCTAATCAAACCCCGCACTGTTTCCCACTGATTTCCTAACCCAGCACTCGAGGCAGCCGATTAGGAAAGCGTTGTCACTGACATGAAAGCTTTTTCCTGCACACGCATTTAACTCTGCCAGCTGTTACCACCGGTAGAGCAGTAAGGAGTGAAATAATAAAAGAGCTAATATCGAGTACAAATTATAAAAAGCCAAAGGAGATCCAAAGCAGTGTCCAAGCACTCAGTGTGTGGCAGCCATGCTGCATTCAGCAGCAAATGCAGGTTTCAGACTTGGCAGCTGCTGCTTGTATGGGGCCCTCTGTCACTCCCTCCACAAGAGGAAATCAGCTCAGGTTAACTTTAGCAGGAGACAGGAATCCGTTGGCACGGTCACACTGGAGTGGGCCTGGCTTTGAGGCGGGGGCTTACAGGATGTCATCTGACGCTTCCTCGGCCTCTTTTCTCTCAGGCCTGCTTTCCCCCACGCTGGCGCCCTTCCCAGGCAGAACTGCCCTTTGAAGGGACAAGTTGGCCCAGGCGACATCCCCACAACTCCCAGCCAGGGAGAAGAATGTCCCCTTTCCCCCATGGTTTCCAACCAAGTCCTCAATTCAGGCTCTCATTGGGCCACCCTGGAGCACTGCGCCTGTGGAAAGCACGCCCAGCAAAGGAAAGTGATGATCGCAGAAGCAGGAGGGATAGATACCATGAAAACTGATAGCATTTAGACAGCATGAAACCGGGGTCACCCATTATGATAATAACTGCCACATAACGGGGAGGAAACAGCCTCAGAGAGTGAGCTCGGCCTGGGATGGAAGGGAGGAGGGGAAGCTGGCATGACCACTCTCTTCCCCAGGCTCGCTGTCTGTTCCTCCCCTTCCCCGCTGCTAAGTGAAATAGACAGTTAAGAGAGGACCCCTCTGTGCAGCCCAGGGTTAACCCTGTAGCAGGAGATGCCCAGTGGCCTCCAACTGCCTTTGATAGAGAGCCCTATAGGGGCCAGCAGCCTCCTGATGAAAGAGCTTCTGCTCACTCTCTGCCTCCCCTGGACAGCCCAGGGGAGCAGACTCAGGCTCCCACTCCTAACTGCGGGGCTTGTGTAATGCCCTCACTCCCAAATTGAAGTGTTCAGAAGGCCCTGGAGAGACTGCTGAAATGTAGAGTCCTTGGTCCCACCTAGAGAGCTTCATTCTGCTGTTCTGGAACCAGGCCTAGGAGTGGACAGTTTAAACACATTCCCCAGGAAATCTCTGTGCCACACGTTGAGAGAAACACTGGTAAAATGGGGTTTGAAGTGCAATAGCTGTGGCATTCAGTAATATTCAGAAAAGAGTAGCTTAAAGCTCTGGCAGCTTAGGGCTGTCTGACAACACTCCCCAGGGTGCCAATGAAGATGAAGTCTCATATGCAACAGACCGACTGCACCAAACCTGACCTTGAGAACCGCCTGACGGCCATGGCTGCCAACCCCTTCTCCCAGTGGCCGGCATGGCTGGGCCAGAAGTGTATATTGTTCCAGGAGATCTGGGCCCATCAACTCCTCCCTCAGAAAAGCTGGAGTTCAAAGTCACACAGCCTACAAGTAACCAGAAGGGGTGGAGCAAACTGGGCTTTAAAAAAAGGGGGTTGTCAGACGTTCTGAGTTTGTCTTTTTTAAAGAGAGGCCAGAAATGTCAAATCTTATAGTATTTAAATATCTGCTCATGTTTTTTAAACATTCCAAATTGTCAAGAGTAGCCAAACTCCATCTACAAACCACAGTGTGAGTATCTTATTTAGGTGTGGTCATTGACTCACTTCTGGCCAATTGAAATCTTGTGTGGTCAATAGAAGCGGTATGTGGGTCTTGCTGGAAGTTTCCTTAAAAAGGAATCCTTCTCTTCCTCACTCCAGATGCTTGGAATACAAAAATACTGGCTGGAGCTTCAAAGATCATATTAGACACTGAGGTGACTTTGCAGTTGGAAGCATGCTAAGGATGACAGAGCAAAAAAGTAGCAGTCTGAGTTTTTTATGACATTGAGAAGTTGTCATGCTAGATCTGAGCTTCTGAACTTCTCTTATATTTCTCATGTATTTTATCTCAGTTATATGCAGCCAAACTTAATCCCCTACCCTCTTCCTAATTTAGATGAGTCCTGGCCATTCTGCTTACTCTTGGGTTTCATAAGAGGACCCTAGATCTTTCTAGTACAACTCCCTTTAGTTGGACTAGTTTGGATAAGATTTTATCCCTTGGAACCCAAACATACTTTCTTTGCTGTCTCTCTATTCCCACCCCCATTCCTTACTTATCACCACTAGCCATCATTTTCAAATTAAACAAGTGTTAAAGGATCACTTTTTAACAGGCAAAATCATGACTTTCATACAAATGCAAAATGAATTTGTGTCAAAGATATGATTTAGTTGATTAATCACAAGGGAACAAGGAAGATATCAAAACAGGCTCAAGGAGAATCCAAGGAGCAGACTTGAATTGGCAATCAGGAATGCTGCCATGAATTTGTCAGTGGATGCAAATCCGCCTTCTCTGTGACAGAAATCAATTGCGCCTCCACAGCAAAATTCACTTGCATCGATGTGGACAAGAATCATTTGCTTTACTGTCTGTTTTCTACAGCTTACAGAGATATAAAATAACTCAATCAAAGACCATGAAGGGCACAGATCCTACAGAATCAGAAAACCCCAAAGGGTCTCCCAGACACAGTTTCTAAACCTAACAACAATCATTTTCCGAGCGTCCCTGGCTACTGAAGAATAGAGAATGCCACGTGTCTTCCCAGGGGCACCCTCCCCTAACCCCTTCATCTGGGCTCTTGACTTTCCTGCTTCAAAAATACCTACAGAAGTTTCTCAGCTGAACTGGATTTTGAAGAAGCAGGAGTTTAGCAGGCAGAGAAGGTTCTAGATTAATGGGGGTACTCATAGAATCACCTGATCCAAGACAACTGTGCTGTCATGTCCAGCTGTTTGCAACCCCATGGACTACAGCCTGCCAGGCTCCTCTGTCCATAGAGTTTTCCAGGCAAGAACACTGGAATGGGTTGCCATTACCTACTCCAGGGGATCTTCCCAACCCAGGGAAGGAATCTGCACTGCAGGTGGATCCTTTATCCTCTGAGCCATCACCTGAGGAGCTGTTAAAAGTGGCCATGACCAGCTTCTGCCCTAAATTTCCTGAATTTGTTGTGTTTGCAGAGCTGGCCCAGTGTTTTTACTGGGACTGTGCAAGGGGTATGAGGTGAGGAGACGGTTAGCTGCTGATGGAGATGTGAGAGTGAGCTTCCTCCTCCCTGCCCCTGGCCACTCACACACACCCCCGCCACAGCGCTTGCCTCCCCTGGGTGCCATCACCACTAACTCTGAATGTCTGGTTTGCAAATACCCACATGGTACCCAGATCTCATGGTTTCCCTGAGAGCAGTTGGTAAAGAATCTGCCTGCAAGGCAGGAGACCCTGGTTCAATACCTCGGTTGGGAAGAGCCCCAGGAGAAGGGAAAGGCTACCCACTCCAGTATTCTTGGGCTTCCTTTGTGGCTCAACTGTAATGTGGGAGACCTGGGTTTGATCACTGGGTTGGGAAGATCCCCATGAGAAGGGAAAGGCTACCCTTTCCAGTATTCTGGCCTCGAGAATTCCATGAACTGTATAGTCCCAGGGGTCACAAAGAGTTGGACATGACTGAATGACATTCACTTTCATGTCCACTTTTTACCTAGATCTCACCGCCTGCACCCTATCTCGCCACCTCTAGCTACCTCTCTTCTCTGTTTCCTCTTTGCTGTGAGGGTCACGAGGGACCCGCTATCTACGTTTGTGGTTTCTGTCCTCTTCCCTTCACCTTAAACCCACTGTGGTCAGGCTTTTGCCCCAGCCCTCTGCCAGCTGCTCTGTCACGGTCACCACCGTCTACATGGCCAGATCCACACTCCGCCTCCTCTATCTGCCCCTTGACAGATGGGCTTTGTGCATTCCCCACTTCCCGCCATGCTCTGCTCTCCCGGTCCCCTTACCTTGGTCTCTCCTCTCAGCCTCCTTTGCTCTCCTTTCCCTCTTCTGAACGTCCCTGGTGCCCAGGGCTCAGCTTCTTTTATCCCAATATTCCTTCCTGTGGAGCTGTCAGCCTGAAGGCTTTAATGTCTCGGTGTCTTTCAACTCCAAAGTTCACATCTTCCAAACACTTTGCTGAACTCTGACCTCTTTTTCTAAATGTCTACTCAACAGCTCCACCTGACAACCTAGTAGACAAACTCAATCTGTCTAACCGTAGCTCAGATCTTCCCTCAAAACCCCGTTCACAGCCTTCTCTGGCTCCCTTTGCACTCACCCCCATCTTCCATCAGCTCAACCACGACCTTGGAGCCATCCCTGACTTCCTACTGCTGGTCACTTTCCTTGGATCCAGCTGTCAGAGAATCCTAGTGCTTCGCCCGAAACCAATGCAGGGTCCCACGACTTCTTGCCCTAAGGCCACCATCTTTGACTTGAATCTTCAGCAGTGCCTAAGGCGCCCGCCTGCCACTGCCCTGGAACCTACACAGCACTCATTCCACACGGTGACCACGATGAGTCTTTTCAAACACAGCCAGGCCTCAGAGATGTCTCCGGCTGGGCTCCAGACGGCACAACAAAGCAAGTATGTCAATAAAGTGAGTCACATGAACTTTTTAAAAGGTTTCCTGGTGCATAGAAAAGTTGTGTTTGCACTACCCTGATTGGGCTTCCCTGGTGGCTCAGACGGTAAAGACTCCACCTGCAACGCAGGAGGCCTGGGTTCGATCGCTGGTTGGGAAGATTCCCTGGAGAGGGAAATGGCAGCCCACTCCAGTATTCTTGCCTGAAGTCTATTAAGTGTGCATATGTCTAAAAAAGCAAAGTGCATACCTTAATGAAAAGTACCTTATTACTAAAAAAACACTAATCATCATCTGAGTCTCCAGCGAGTCCTAATCTTTTTGCAATGTGAAATCAAAGATCACAGGTCACCAATATAAATGTAATAACAAAGAAAAAGTCTGAAATATTTCGAGAATTACCAAAATGTGAGACAGGGTCAGGAAGTAGCAAACGCTGTCAGAAAAATGGTGTCAAGAGACTTGCTCACCACACGTTTGCCACAGACCTTCAACTTGTAAAACACTTAGCATCTGGGAAGCACACCAAAAAGCAAAGTGCAATAAAAGGAGGTCTGCCTGTATAAGTCTGATTGAGGTCATTTTTCGGCTTAAAACTAAATTCCCAAGAGCTCCCCTTGCACGCAGAGAAAACTCTTAGTTCTAATTGTAGCCCTACCAGGCCCACAAAGGGCTTTCCAGGTGGCGCTACCTGGTAAACAACCCATGTGCCAATGCAGGAGACATAAGAGAAGTGGATTCCATCCCTGGGGGTCGGGAAGATCCCCTGGAGCAGGAAATGGCAGCCCGCTCCAGTATTCTTGCTTGAAGAACCCCATGGACGGAGGAGCCTGGCGGGCTACAGTCCATGGGGTCGCTAAGTCACAAAGAAGACCGAGCATCTGAGTACGCAGGCCCATGAAATCTGGGCCTGTGCCCTTTCTGACACCTTCTGTGCCAGGCTCCCTCTCCTCGCACCTGTTGCTGCAGCAGCCAGCTGTGCCCCTGCCCCTTCCGAGGGCCCCTGCTCTCACTGGGTGTCTGCGTCTCAGGGCCGTCCTCCCCAGGTATCCACAAGTGATGCCCTTCTTCCTTCAAGTCCCCGCTCAAGGGTCTCCTTTGCTGACCTCCCTGATTTATGGTGGATTTTTCTGCTTGTGGTCTTTATTTTCCCAGGGTAGAACATACACTCCATGAGGGCAGGGATCTTTGCTTTGTGCATTGATTTACCCCAGTGACTCAAACAGCACCAGGCACAGAGCAGTCATTCAATGAACAGTGGTCACTGAATCGCTCCGCATCAGGCCCCAAGCCAGCCACATTTCACTGCAATCCCGTTTCAAGGCTAAGCACTGCTGCAAGTGACAGTAGAGGCAGAGAGGCAGGGCACCAGGATGCTGAAGGGACTTGCCCAAGGACAAGAGTAAACGCCAGCCCAGAAGCTGCCCCCGAGTCTGGTTGGAGTCCAGATTAGAGACACTGTCATGCTGCAGGCAGAGCCAGTGCCAGATCGTAAGGGCCCTGCGTGCTCAGCTGATGAGGCTGGATGTTGTCTAGGGCAGGAGTTCTCCTCCTTTAACAAGCATCAGAATCATCTGGGGAGGTTGATATACACAGATTTTTGAGTACCATCCCTGAGTCTCTGAGTCAATAGAACTGGAATGGAGTCAAGAATCTGCTTTTTGGGGACTATCCTGGTGGTCCAGTGTCTAAGACTCCTCACTTCCAGTGCATGGAGCCCGGGTTCGATTCCTGGTCAGGGAACTAGAGCCCTCATGCCACAACTAAAGATCTCGTGTGCCACAACTAAGACCCAGTGAAGCCAAATAAATAAATGAATATTAAAAAAAAAGAATCTACTGTTTTAACATGTTCCTGGGTGATGCTGCAGCTGCTCTGGGGACCTCAACTCAAGAACCGTTGGTTAGGCCCTGAGAACCACCAAGGGGCTTTCATCAGGAGAGGCAGAAAGGGCCATGGGCAGGCTGGATGGGAAGGAAGCACCCCTTTCCAGGGGCAAGACCAGGCTGCAGGCAGAAGTGGAGCGGAGGGTGGCCAGGCTGAAGCCCCAAGCCCCCTTAGGCCCTCTCCTCTAGCTGATGACTATATCTCCTATGAAGAAGAGGCGGGCCTCCTGGCTCCTCGCTCACTTGAAATTTTAATTATCTGCCAGAGCGTGATTTCCACAGCCACCCCCACTAGAGGCGGGTGTGAGACAAGCCAAATAACTCCAAAACACATGATTTCAGCAAAAAAAGAATTCCAGTCTCCCTGGCAGCGCCTTGGCAGCAGAGTGGTGATGAATCCAGAGGCAGTGGAGGGGGAGGCAGGCAGGTGCCCTGTACAAGCCCCAGGACTGCGTTACCTCAATTGTCAGGTCAGTTACCCAAGAGCTACTCAGGAGTGTCTGCCCCACCTGGGCCCTGGGGGCTGAGGACTCGAAATGGACCTTCCCTGTGGGCATCAGAGGGACCAGATTTATCTGCCATCCCAGGGTGTGAAGTGCACACTGGCATAGTTGTGTAATATTCACGGTAATAGTTGTGTGTCTATTCAGAAGTGAAAAATGTATAACTAGCACATTCAATCTGTGCTGTTATGGAGAACTACTTCTTATAGTGGAGCTACATAAGTTTTTTTTTTTTTTAAAGAGAATTGATCTCAAGAAAATGTTAATTAAGCCATGGGTATCCAGCAATTCTATAATGCTTACTCACTATTTATGGATGAATTCATCAAAGTTTTATAATAATCCTACAAGGTAGGTGCCATGATTATACCTAGTTTACAGATTGAGAAAACAGAGGTACAGAGTGATTAGTTTGCCCAGTAGGGAGTACAGGGCAGTTGAGATCTAGATTCTGTGCTTGTAACAGCCTCTTGGTGACATAGGCAGGATGTGGTACTATTCTCTGGACAATGTTCCTCCAAACATTGATGGTTGGGAAGCACCCAGCAGTCATCCTTCCTGTCTCAGCCATTCTATGACTTCAGTTTAGTTCAGTCGCTCAGTCATGTTCAACTCTTTGCAACCCCATGGACTGTAGCATGCCAGGATTTCCTGTCCATCATCAACTCCTGGAGCTTACTCAAACTCATGTCCATTAAGTCAGTGATGCCATCCAACCATCTCATCATGTGTTGTCCCCTTCTCATCCCGCCTTTAATCTTTCCCAACATCAGAGTCTTTTCAAATGAGTCAGTTCTTCACATCAGGTGGCCAAAGTACTGGAGCCAGCTTCAGCATCAGTCCTTCCAATGAATATTCAGGACTGATTTCCTTTAGGATGGACTGGTTGGATCTCCTTGCAGTCCAAGGGACTCTCAAGAGTCTTCTCCAACACCACAGTTCAAAAGCATCAATTCTTCAGCACTCAGCTTTCTTGTAGTCCAACTCTCACATCCATACATGACCACTAGAAAAACCATAGCTTTGACTAGACAGACCTTTGTTGGCAAAGTAATGTCTCTGCTTTTGAATATGCTGTCTAGGTTGTTCATAACTTTTCTTCCAAGGAGAAAGCGTCTTTTAATTTCATGGCTGCAGTCACCATCTGCAGTGATTTTGGAGCCCCCCAAAATAAAGTCACTGTTTCTACTGTTTCCCCTTCTATTTGCCGTGAAGTGATGGGACCAGATGCCATGATCTTAGTTTTCTGAGTGTTGATTTTTAAGCCAACTTTTTCACTCTCCTCTTTCAGTTTCATCAAGAGACTCTTTAATTCTTCTTCACTTGCTGCCATAAGGGTGGTGTCATCTGCATATCTGAGGTTATTGATATTTCTCCCAGCAATCTTGACTCCAGCTTGTGCTTCATCCAGCCCGGCATTTCACGTGATGTATTCTGCATATAAGTTAAATAAGCAGGGTGACAATATACCACCTTGACGTACTCCTGTTCCTATTTGGAACCAGTCTGTTGTTCCATGTCTAGTTCTAACTGTTGCTTCTTGACCAGCATACAGATTTCTCAGGAGGCAGGTCAGGTGGTCTGGTATTCCCATCTCTTGAAGAATTTTCCACAGTTTGTTGTTATCCACACAGTCAAAGGCTTTGACATAGTCAATAAAGCAGAAGGAAGTAGACGTTTTTCTGGAACTCTCTCATTTTTTCAATGATCCAACGGATGTTGGCAATTTGATCTCTTGTTCCTTTGCCTTTTCTAAATCCAACTTGAACATCTGGAAGTTCACAGTTCACATACTGTTGAAGCCTGGCTTGGAAAATTTTGAGCATTACTTCCTAGCGTGTGAGATGAGTGCAGTTGTGCAGTAGTTTGAGCATTCTTTGGCATTGCCTTTCTTTGGGATTGGACTTCAAAGTGTACCAAAACAGTGATGCAGGATGCATGATGTAAAGAGCTGCCTGTAACCCTACCAACCACTCACCAAGCCTCGTGAGAGGACAGAGACGGACTGCATCTGTTTGTTCCAAATGTGAAGGGCCCGTGGTCTGTCTCGAAAGCCCCTCCTTTCTGTGGATGAGCAAAGAGGAGCCTGAGGGGTTGGGGGGGTGGGAGGTGGAGTGAAGCAGGAGAGGGCAGCAGGCAGAGCAGGGAGGAGACCTGACCTGGGGAGACCTCAGGCCACGATAGGAGTCTTCAGTCCCACAGACTGGATGTAATTTGGAATCTTCCAGGTCCTAGGCTTCCAGCCCTCATACACAAGAGACTTCCCTTTTTATAATAAATATTTAAAGTGAATCTGAAATTTGTGTAACTGGCATATCCATGCTGCTATGGAGAGTTCTCTTTTAAGCTAAATTTCCTTAAGTCTTTTTTAAGAAGTGTTCCCTTTACTATCCTGAAGTTTTTAGGTAGTAAAACATGCCAACATACATGATTTTAATATATATGCATGTATATATGAAAGCTCCCACCCATAGTGTAAAGGAAAATAATTCATAATTCAATAGCACAGATTTCAGTATGTCAGTGGTCTGGCCTGACAGCATTAGATGAGGTAGTGAAGGGACAGACAGTGAGACTCTGACTCCTATTTATTCATATAATGTATTGATTTGTCTTAAAGAAGAACAAGGCATGATGCCTGATGCAAAAAGGTATAAGACGCCCAGGAAAATGAAGAGCCAGAGGCTGAGTGGACCCTACATTAAAAACCAGCATCAGGGTTAGTATAAATAGATCTACCTAATTCACAAGTGATAAGAGAAAGGGAAATAACCTGAACTGAAATTTGGTGACTATGTCAAGACAAATGGAGAACAGCCTCATGGAGAAGCTGGGCCTTCTCTAGAAGAGTGGTGTCCAGATAATTCCTGTGGTGTGACCTATGACAGGGCAGCCCAGAGTACCCCAGAAAACACATCTCCTGCCTTGAAAGTTCAGTACCTCCTGAGGCACACAGCCAGGCTCAAGGACTTCCTTGGAGGGAAGACAGGACGTAGCATCTAGATGGAGAAAACGAATAATAGCAACAACACTAGAGGCTTTAGAAAGGCTGTGTGGTCAACTGAAAACTCTATCATCATAAAAATGGAAAACAATAAACAACCCCCAAATAAATACATTTAATGTGTAACTTTCAGAACACGAATCTCTTATCATTAGGACAAAATAAAATATTAAATTGTTTTGAATAGCCAGAATTTTGAATATTTTGGAAATTTTTAGTTATGAAATTTAGCAAGAGTTCTGCGTGTCACATAGCGCCACTCATTTAATACAGCTTTGTCCTCAATCTCTGACAAGATGTGAGGAGTGATTGCTTTTACAGACTGTTGGAAGCCCTTTTCAACTGGTAAATATGGAGTTGTAAACTCGATGGTAGAAGATGAGTTGGATGCATATAAGAGAGAAACTGGTTATAGTCATACCACCCTGAAGGCACCAGGTCTCAGAAGCTAAGCTGGAGGGGGCCTGGTTAGTGCTTGAGTGGGAGAATTGGTCAATAATCTCAAGACAGAATGTTTCTTCTATTTAAGCCTCTCTAGCTGTAAAAACCCTTTTTTCCTAAATTACTGGGATTTCACGCAACGTCTTGTAAAAACTTGTCCTTTAAACTGTTGAAGCATTCTTGAATGCGTTTGTGTTCTTTAGCCTGGGGAGATGTTTTAAAGCCTGGAGAGATGCAGACACTTCTTCCCTGTGCCTTGCTCTGCAGGACCGCCCCAGCCGGAACAGGGCTCAGGCATCCTGGCCCCCTCCCGACACACCAGCGGCATGCACGATCCTTGGAACAATAAAAATTGCTGCTCTCCATTTCCAAAATGCCCCCCTAGGGGGTGTATCAATCAGGGAAGAATCCCAGATCTATACCGTAAAGGAAAACTCCTGATCGCTGGCTTTATTAAGTCCCTACTATGTGCCTGAGTCTCAGGGACTCCTCACAGCAGACTTGGAAGACCATTTTATTATTCCCATTTTTACACATAAAGAAATGAAAGTGCAGGAGGATAAAGGGACGTGGCCAAGGTCACCCAGCTGGTGAGGACTTGGCTGTGTCACACCACTGTCCTCATTTGTCAGATGACTGGGAAGCAAGCACTCAGTAAGCATTTATGGAACGAGACTACAAAGAACAGCCTGAGAGGACTGTCTGGGCAGTTTTCTTCATTCTAGCACCCAATCTAGTATGTTTCTGGAATGTGTAAACTAAAAACTGAATTTCCCGAGTCTGATAAATCATGGAATAAGAATTCCTACTTAAAGACTGTAGAAATTAAACAAGATCCACATTTTGAAAGCACTTGACATATAATACTTTCATCCTTTCCTGCCTTCTTTACTCCACTCTTACCCTTCAAGGTCAAGATAAAAATTCACCTTAATTAAAAAGATCCTGCCCTTGACTGCAGCATTTTACAGATGACGAAAGCACTTCCGTATATGTGATCTCGATTGATCTTCTGATAATTCCAAGTGTTCAAAGAGTTGGTTTTGAGCCCCCACTAGATATCCAGAGACACCAGCTCAGGGAGGAAGCCAGACCACAGTTCTTAGCCCCTCTCAGAGTCTCCCACATTTCCTCCTTCCACTCTTCAAGGATTCTGCTTGATTAGCATTACAAGCAGGTCTTTGGCTAAGCCCAGCCCTGCACAATCTGGCCTTGGGTGAAAATTTCACTGCAACCAGCTTTGCTGGAATACTTCCCTTCAAGCTTACATTGGCTCTTCAAGGAACTTTTCATCTCCCCACCTGAAAATACCTTGAAGATACTCTGAAAGCTCCTGTCTCGAGGGTTTTCTCAGTAAAACCCTTTCCAGCCTCCTCCCCTTAGGGTGGGAGCCACCTCACATCCTATTTTAAGGAGAAGTGACTGGTAAACAGAGGGCAGGAGCTGGAGAGGGCAGGACCAGAGTCAAAGCCGCTCTTGTCTGGAGCTGAGATGGAGTCCACCTGCCCGCCAGATGTGACGTCCAGCATCTGAGATGGGGAAGGGATGGGAAGTTAGAGATGGTGGAAATAAGGACAAAACACCATCTCCAGCAGCCACTTGGCTATCTTTTGGAGAACATTTGCATGGGAGGAACGTAGGTGGACAGGAGCCAGGGACTGCCAGTGCTTCTCACAACGAACCACTGTCCCTAATCCTGCTGAATTCAGCCACATGGTGGGAGAGGGCAGGAGAGGGGATGGTGAGCCATGTGCAGACCAGCGCCTGCAGAGCAGCAGGGGCAGAGGCAGGGTGTGGTTTCCTGAGTCATCCGAGGAGACGTGTTTTCCTCCAGAATCCCCAGCTTGGACTCTTTCCAACGTGTGCCCCAGCATCCCTGGCCCAGCCAAGGGTGTGCTTTTGCTGTTGTTCATGCCACAGAAAAATTCAGGACAAGAGAAAACATAATTTGTGACTGAGCTGCAGGGAAGGGGTGGGTCCATTCTGCAAACATGATCTCCCTAGCTCAGTCCTTCCCAAGTGCCAGATCCCAAGCGCCTCAGACCAGATCCAGGACCTGTAATAGCTGCTTAGAAAGCACTTGTTTACAGAGGAAAGAAGGAGAAGAAAACAGAAAGACCACCTTTTTCTGTTCGGTCATCCTTTCCCTTTGTGTTTGTCGCAGGCTATGAAATGTGTGAATTTCAAGTATATATTCTCTTACTCCTTTGCAAAAGCCACCAGAACTGAGCTTTTAACTAGAGATTTTGTGCCTTAAACAAGTTTAAAATATTTTCGCAGAGAGTGCAATGGATAAACCCTTCAGTTCAGTTCAGTTCAGTCGATCAGTCGTGTCCGACTCTTTGCAAACCCATGAATCGCAGCACACCAGGCCTCCTTGTCCATCACCAATTCCCAGAGTTCACTCAGACTCACGTCCATCGAGTCAGTGATGCCATCCAGCCATCTCATCCTCTGTCGTCCCCTTCTCCTCCTGCCCCCAATCTCTCCCAGCATCAGTCTTTTCCAATGAGTCAACTCTTCACATGAGGTGGCCAAAGTATTGGAGTTTCAGCTTTAGCATCAGTCCTTCCAAAGAAATCCCAGGGCTGATCTCATTTAGAATGGACTGGTTGGATCTCCTTGCAGTCCAAGGGACTCTCAAGAGTCTTCTCCAACACCACAGTTCAAAAGCATCAGTTCTTTGGTACTCAGCTTTCTTCACAGTCCAACTCTCACATCCATACATGACTACTGGAAAAACCATAGCCTTGACTAGATGGACCTTTGTTGGCAAAGTAATGTCTCTGCTTTTCAATATGCTATCTAGGTTGGTCATAACTTTTCTTCCAAGGAGTAAGCGTCTTTTAATTTCATGGCTGCAGTCACCACCTGCAGTGATTTTGGAGCCCCCCAAAATAAAGTCTGTCACTGTTTCCACTGTTTCCCCAGCTATTTCCCATGAAGTGATGGGACCAGACGCCACAATCTTCATTTTCTGAATGTTGAGCTTTAAGCCAACTTTTTGACTCTCCTCTTTCACTTTCATCAAGAGGCTTTTTAGTTCCTCTTCACTTTCTGCCATAAGGGCGGTGTCATCTGCATATGTGAGGTGATTGATATTTCTCCTGGCAATCTTGATTCCAGCTTGTGCTTCTTCCAGCCCAGCGTTTCTCATGATGTACTCTGCATATAAGTTAAATAAGCAGGGTGACAATATACAGCCTTGATGAACTCCTTTTCCTATTTGGAACCAGTCTGTTGTTCCATGTCCAGTTCTAACTGTTGCTTCCTGAGCTGCATACAGATTTCTCAGGAGGCAGGTGAGGTGGTCTGATATTCCCATCTCCTGAAGAATTTTCCACAGTTTCTTGTGATCCACACAGTCAAAGTCTTTGGCATAGTCAATAAAGCAGAAATAGATGTTTTTCTGGAACTCTCTTGCTTTTTCGATGATCTAGCAGATGTTGGCAATTTGATCTCTGGTTCCTCTGCCTTTTCTAAAGCCAGCTTGAACATCTGGAATTTCACAGTTCACGTATTGCTGAAACCTTAAGAAATGCTAAAATTTCCAGCCCTTTGAGGCGTAACTCTTAGAAACATTTACTTAAAAGGGCAAGAAATTCTTAAAAGGGAAAGAAATTTCTAATGAATTAATGGATCCAGGACTTCCTCGTCAGTGTCTGCTCATTTAAAAAGAGAAGTCGTCTTGCAAAAGAAAGGAAAAAGGATCAATTGTCATACTGACTCAGCCTCAACTGGATCCAGACAGCACGGAGCAGGAAATGCAGGAGGCTGAGTACCATGTTACTCATGCCAGCAGGCTGCAGTCAGCAAACGGAGTGGGAGACAGGGGTGAGGGGGGTGGGGGGCAGAGTGAGGAGATGCAACATGAAAAATGAGCATGTTTCCTCGAAAACAAAAAGTTGCTTTTAAAAGCACAGAGAGAGAGAGAGCAGGAAAGCCTTAGACGGGTTCTAGGATAGCTCATCGTCCGATGGTTATGGTGTGATCCATGCCATACTCGAAGCCCATTAGAGCATGCGTGGCTTCTGCTCTCCTGCTGTGTTTGGTTGCTTGCTTGTTTTGCCACACCATGTGGTTTGTGGGATCTTAGATCCCAAAGCAGGGGTCAAAACCACACCCACAACAGTGAAAGCCCAAGTCTTAGCCACTGAACCTCCAGGGAATTCCCATAGCACGTGTTTTTAAAGAAGGAACAGAGAGGCAGTCACTCACAAAGAGAGCAACACTCATGTCTTTAGGGACTGGAAAAATCTTAGCTATTACAGTGATATATGGTCTCTAAAGGCCTGCAGTATATAAAGAAATATACAATTCATCTGTGGTATTCAAATTTCGTGGAGCGAGATGGGAAGCGTTGTGATTGGTGGGGGGAGGTCTTAAACAAGAGGGCCATGATAAAAAAAAAAAAGGTTTGAAAACACACTAATTGTGAAGTATACCTATGTGAGGCAACAGGAAATAATGACAATGCAGTGAGTATCTGATGAAGTATTAATTGATATTAAGTGATAATGGTATTGTGTTTACATTTTTAGAATCCTTATCTTTCAGAGAGAACAGCTGACAGAGTGACCGATAAAAAGAGAATAGGAGAGACAAAGACAGAGGTCAGGCACCCGGGATAACGGGAAAGAGTCTCATTGGTGTTTCTCAGAGCAGAACAACGTCTTTGTTGTATTTGGGGACCCGCCAAGTAGTGGGCCATGGATCAAAGTCAGTCCATAGTATGTTTTATTTGACTCTAGCAGTGTTTTAAAATTATTTGAGCCAACATTTTCAAATAAGGGATTTCACTTCCCGTTTCCAGCTTCTTTTGAGGAACCAGACTCTGGTATTTGGACCTGAGCCCTTAAACAGAGCCTCTGTTCTTCTGGAAAAGCCACCGCAGATCATACTGGAAATACCCATGCTCACAGTCTCTTCCCTTCCTGTCTTTCCCTTCCCTGCCTGCCCTCAGTGTATGGAAATCATATCAGGAGCAATGGCCACTGACCCCTGTTCATCAAAGGCAGGCCAGGCGGAATTTGGTCTCAATCAAAGCAGGAGGTAGGTGCTAGATCATCTTTATTTTACAGATGATGACAAAGGCTCAGAGAGGTTCAGCAACTCACTCAAGGACACACAGCTGTATAAAACTTCTCCTCTGATTCCAAAGCCTGTGCTCTCATTTGTCATCCCAGCTGCTGCCTCTTTCAGGTCACACAACACACCAGCTCAGTCTCCCAGACCCTTGGGCAGTCCTGCTCTGAGGTGGGAAGGCGGGGGTCACTCCAGCTCCCCCAAGGACCTGACCCCAGCCTAGTTGGCTCCCGGGCACGAGTGCACCTACCGTATTTGACACCCAGAGTGGATCAGTTTTCGCATTTTTTCCCTCTCTATGAGGGACGTATTCCGTTATAATAATCTGAAATAAAATAATATTGTAAGTGAAATTTGTGGAGCCCTATTCTGAGGTCATCAGGAAGGCAATGGCACCCCACTCCAGTACTCTTGCCTGGAAAATCCCATGGGTGGATAAGCCTGGTGGGCTGCAGTCCATGGGGTCGCTAGGAGTCAGACACGACTGAGGCTACTTAGCAGCAGCAGCAGCATTCTGAGGTCGTAGGGCAATGTTTCCAGAATAAGCCCAGCTCCATAGCATCCGTTGCCATGAGCCATTTTGTTTGACACGAACCATCCTGTCCCTAACCAGCCAGCTCCCATCCCCGCATAAGGCAAGGTGGGCACCAAGAGACCTCTGACCAGTGACTTAACGCCACCCTTCCCCATAGGAGTTTTCTTTGTCTTGAGACTATGAAGACTGGCGGCCAGCCCATGAAAGGGGCCAGCCCTCCCTGGGCTGTCAGGAAGTCGGCCTGCTGTCTCTGCAGTGCGCCCTCACTACCCTTTGTGCTCAATAAATTCTTTCTCTTCTAAAATACTCTGCGTCTGGAAATTCTTTTCCAGCCTGAGCTTGGACTGCCTCAACATAATTGACATATTTCATGTATAAGCTGAAATTTGCACTATCAAAAGAAAATATTACACCTCACAGTTGGTATTTCATTCCACTGTTTTAAATTTTAAACATAAATATAAGCTCTAAGTAGCCACTTGGAATGAAGAAATTGAAGAAACTCAAGTTCAGTTTCTTAGTCTTTGGGGTTACTGTGCTTTTACTTATTTCAAATCTAATGCCCAAAAATGGATACACAGCAACATTAACCCCTCCCGAAGTGAACTTGACCAATTCCAAATCGTTATGAACTTATTTTCCAAACAAGAGCTTAAAGCTGAGCCTGAGTGTATGGGGAGTTCTCAGAATTAATTTGCATGTAGAATGATACATTTTTAAAGAATATATAATAAAAATGTGCTAATAGGAAGCCGACATGTATTATTAAAACTCTTAACAAGGACAAAGCCAAGTACCTAGAACTTACATCAACAAATGTATTTTTAGGGAATAATATTTTACCACTAACTCTGTCTAGTCAAGGCTATGGTTTTTCCAGTGGTCATGTATGGATGTGAGAGTTGGACTGTGAAGAAAGCTGAGTGCCGAAGAATTGATGCTTTTGAACTGTGGTGTTGGAGAAGACTCTTGAGAGTCCCTTGGACTGCAAGGAGACCCAACCAGTCCATTCTGAAGGAGATCAGTCCTGGGTGTTCTTTGGAAGGAATGATGCTAAAGCTGAAACTCCAGTACTTTGGCCACCTCATGCGAAGAGTTGACTCATGGGAAAAGACTCTGATGCTGGGAGGGATTGGGAGCAGGAGGAAAAGGGGACGACAGAAGATGAGATGGCTGGGTGACATCACTGACTCGATGGACATGAGTCTGAGTGAACTTTGGAAGATGGTGATGGACAGGGAGGCCTGGCGTGCTGCGATTCATGGGATCGCAAAGAGTCGGACACGACTGAGCGACTGAACTGAACTGAAGTAAACATTATTTAGAATGACAGCCATAAGGTGATAATAAGGTCATTGTCCAATTCTCAGACAATGTACTCCTTATCGCCTGCCTGGTCACCC
Source organism: Bos taurus (assembly GCF_002263795.3). Taxonomy (NCBI): domain Eukaryota; kingdom Metazoa; phylum Chordata; class Mammalia; order Artiodactyla; family Bovidae; genus Bos; species Bos taurus. Next base: position 5,552,337 of record NC_037337.1, on the reverse strand, counting down.
TGTGTGCTCAGCCCCTCCAGGATACCCTCTCCTGAGTCCAGGAGGGACCCGGGGGGCTGCCCCCTGAAGTAACAGAATGGGGGCAGAAATCTGTTGTCAAATTTGGTACCTCAAGTGAAAGTTCTTTATAAACCAGGCAGTGTACAAAACTCATCAGTATTCTCAGCTTGTGCTTCTGAAAGGCACAAGCATTTCAGAAGACTCTAGCATAGTTTGAAGGGGCATAGCTGCTGTTTACTGGGCGCTGGGCTCTAAACTCGGGGGACTCCCCCAACCTCTTCCTCGAGTTTGAGAATTTGTCAGAACAACTCTTGTGCCCATGTGCTCAGTCATGTCTGACTCTTTGTGACCCCATGCACAATAGCCCGCCAGACTCTGTCCATGGGATTTCCCAGGCAAGAATACTGGAGTGGGTTGCCATTTCCTCCTTTGGGGAATCTTCCTGGCCCAGGAATCGAACCCCCCTCTCTTAACCTCACGTATTGGCAGGCGGATTCTTTACCACTAGCACCACCTGAGAGGCTTATAGACTTCAGGAAAGTGCTTTACTGACTAGTTCCAGCTCACCTGAAAAAGATACACCTCAGGATCAGACAGATGGACGAGGTCCATGGAAAAAGGGCTGAGGGAGGGGCCGGGGGCTTCTGCGGTCTGTCTGGACACTCTACCCTCCAAGCTCCTCGATGTGTTCACCCACTCAGAACTCTGCTGTTCAGGGGATTTTATGGAGGTCTCATTGCACAGGCATTAAATTATTGGCCATTAGTAATTAACTCAGTCTTCAGCCCGTCAGCCTTCCCCAGAGGTTAAGGGAGAAGCTGAATGTTCAAACCCTTTAAATCGCGTTCTGGTCTTTTAGCAACCAGCCTCTTCCTGAAGCTATTTAGGCACCCCAAGACAGCAGTCATTACATATAAAAGACAACCTTGTTAATGAAATAGAGTTGATTTGCAACATTATGTTAGTTTCAGATGTACAGTATGATGACTAGGGTTTTGCTTTTTTTTTTTTTTACACATTATATTCCATTACAGATTATTACAAGGTAAACTCTGGGAGTTGGTGATGGACAGGGAGGCCTGGCGTGCTGCAGTCCATGGGGTCGCAAAGAGTGGGACACGACTGAGCGACTGAACTGAACTGAACTGTAGAGCACGGGTATAATTCCCTGTGCCATACAGTAAATCCTTGTTGCTTATCTTTTTTTATGTATTGTCGAGACCAGCTCGACAAGCAGGGTTTCTGAAAGTGCGATACGGCAAGAGAATGAGAAACGAGACACAAGAATTCAGAAAAAAGCGAGGATCAGGGGACCAACACCGCCCAAGGTGAAGGTGCCGAGCCTGAATCCAAGCCAGCTTTATTATACTTTCAGCCGTGAATGAAAGAATATGCGGGGAGTTAAACTGTAACTCACGTGGCCTTCAGGGCCAAAGAACAAAATGATCAATAACCATTGAGTAATTAGGAAACAGTAATCAATAACAAATCGGTAACGAAGACTAATATTCTTATCTATAGATTTTCCACCAGATACGTAAAACCTGTGACTCTGAGACGCCAGTTGAGAAACAGTCTGGGCTTGGAACCGACCCCAGGATCATATCTTGTTTTCAAAGTTATGAACTGTTTCCTCTGGACTTGTTCCAAGAGTCTCATGCCTTATAGCATCCAGTTTATCAATAAACTTATTGATAAAGTTTAACATTTATCAATTATAAATAATTGATTATAAACTTCTTTTGCGGCCCTTGCCGGGGTCTGCCTTTCTTTTATTCTCCGTCTCCTACAATGTATAGTGGTTTGTATCTGATAACCCCATACTCCTGATTTGTCTCTCCCCCACTTCACTGTCCCCTTTGGTGACTGTAAGTTTGTTTTCTCTGTTTTTGTATATATACTCATCTGTATTATTAAAAACATTTTTGCCACTCCAAAATGTTCCAAGGGTTCTGTGGTGGGAACCAGGGACAAAGTGCAAATATATAGTTGTCACAATCGGCCACCTGGCATATACCATCCCATTTAATATCTTCCTCATGATAATTCTGGCAGGTGGATACCGCCATCTCCATTTTGATGATTAGGAAACGGAGGCTCAGAGATGTTAGTAAACTGGCCCAAGGCATCACAGCCAAGCCAGGATGCCAATCCAAGCCCTGGGCATTTCCAAGCCTTCTGGATCCAAAGAAAGGAGGGCTTTACCCCACTTGGCGTGGGGCGAAAAGGAGACAGATCCTGTCTGCGCATTGCCCTGAAGCCAGGGACGTGAGAATCCAGTCCCACTGACGGAGTGGGGCCTGTTGACCATCAGGGAGAAGTCACCGGGAAACTTGAGCAACAAGGAGGGAAGATGGGTGTGCTTGCCTGTTCTTGCTTATTTAAGAGACGTGTTGGCAGCTGAGTGAAAGAGGGATCAAAGCGACCTTGTGCTTTGGGGCATGCAGCCAGACCTCTGCCAGACCAAGTTAGAATGTGCCTTGGGAGTCCAGCTGGCAAACTACGAGGCAGATAGACCAAGTAATCAGCCCTGGGGAGACAGAGCGACAGGGGGCACATGTGCACCCCTATTTCAGGCTTTGAAAGCTAAAGCCGAGAGAGGCAAAAATGACTTGACCAAGGTCATGTAGGCCCCAAGTACCTGAGTCAGGCGCTGAACCCCCGTCCACGTGACTGCATGGTCAGTGATGTGTCCACAGCCTGGGGCTGACCCAGAAGGAAAGGAGGGCTCCGGGGTCCAGATTTCTTCCTCGGAAGCCACAGACTCTTATCTCTCACAGCAAGAAGTTCCCACAGCAGTGATGGCTCTGCAGCCGCTGCCTACGACTTTTTCTATTCTGAGTGCAGGGTATGCAATTAGCATAAATCTGAATACATTTCTCATTTTTAACAGGAAATAGAAATACATGAGGAAAGAGATTTAAAAGCTCATGTTAACTAGTGAAGCTTTGTGTCATCCCTCTTGAGATTCTACCTTACTTTCCTCCTTCTGCCTAAGGAGCCCATTCTCAACAGTTACCCTGTAACAGACTCCTCTTTATGCTCAAGGCCCAGCTGAAAGGTCCTGTCTGTGGTAGAGTTTTTTGGAGCCTCCAGGGCAGAGTTGATGGCTTTTCTCCTCACACCTCGCTGGACTGTGATAGCCTCCTCACACCCTATCTCTCTGTCTTCACTACCTGAGGTTGCCTCAAGTCCATGTACCTCAGGGGATTGGCTTGACTGAAAAGCTCTAGAAAGTTCTCTTAGTGCTGCAGGTGCCTTGACGCTCTGTCTGCAATGCCCAGCTTCAAACAGAGGAACCCCACACCCCAAAAGCTGTCAGGCTGACTTCAGACCTGTTTGCACAACTTCCCTCTGACTTTGTGGCGTGCTCTGAGAGTCTGTCAAGCTCAAAGCTGCTCTCTACCAAAGCAGCACGGACACAGTTCTGTCTCAACACCAGGCCAGTGGTTAGCTCTAAAGGGCCTGCCACAGAGTCCCCAGTTACCCTGAATATGCCCCGAATATAACTCAGATTGGCAGATCCCTGGAGATCCCTGGGCCTCCGGGGATCTGAGCTGGGCCTACTCTTGGATATTTAAATAAAAATAGCCCACACCCCACATCTTAGATAGCTACATTTCTTCTAGGCAGCCTTTGCTCTTATCTCTGGTTTCCTCTGCATTCTCACCCTCCACGCTGTCTTTGCCTCCCTGCACCACCCCATGCTGGCTGGACTCAGGCCTGATTGCTTCACTGCCCCCAAATTACCACAAACACAAGGTTCTGTGTGTAACAGATTTCCACTCAAAGTTTAGGAGGCGGGAAGGTTGGTTATTGCACCTCACTCGGTGCAGGTCACAGCTTTAACTTGAATATCATCTTCAAACCCCACCAAGAGGAGTCCTTCACTGGCCACTTGGAGCCTTTGAAACCAGGTGCTTGCTTCTTGATATTTTCCAGGTCTTTTCCTTCCAAGGCAGCCCCTCAGGCCCTCATTTTCCATTTTAAATCTCCCCTCAACTAGGAGACTTCAGCTCTCTACTCCCTACTCTGTTAGAGGCTCGGGGAACACTCACAGGCCATCCAAGGGCCCTCCACACCTGGTGACCGTCCTTGAGCTGCATGGAGAGTCTGCAAGGCATTGATTTAACCTTTCCCCTTCCTGTGACCAAATTCCAGGTCAGGGGTCTTATCTAGGAACAAAGGAAATCCCAGGGCTTATATGTTGCTATTTTTCTTTCCGGTTCATCTCACCAGTCCCATTTTTTTCCCAGGATCCAGGATGGATGATGAAAGAGAGAAGAAATGAATGGATGGATGATGACACAGCACACAAATCAAGAGGAGGGCAGGAGGGAGCATGGGGGCACTTTGGAGTTGGCTGTGAAAGTACTGATAACCACACATTCCTGGAAGGGTCCAGTCCTGTGGAAAAGCACCTGTCTCTCTGATATGGATCAGATCATCTAAATGGTCATTGTGGTCAATGGTATTTGCTCCTGTCCTGCACCGCATGAACGGAACATACATCCTTAACCCATGGACTTGGACTTGGCCGTGTGACTTGCTTTGACCAATGGAACCTGAGTGGAGTGGACAGTGTGGCCATCCTAAGCCGAGAATTTAAGATGCATTGCCTGTTTGTGTCCTTGCTTTCTCACTTTCAGTGTTGGCTGTGAGAAGAACTTATTCTGGGAAGACCTAGAATTGGAAACACATGGGGGAGATTTGAATCCAAACCCAGCTGAGTCACAGCTGACCTAAAGATCAGAGAGTGAAATATAACCATTAATTGGTTGCAAGCCACTGAGTGTGGGGGGAGGTTGTTTGTCCCCAGTACACACTAACATGGACATCTAGTTCAACCTCTGCCCCAGTGCCTGGTTCTACCAACTGGAAAACAAGCCTCAGTTTACACACCTCCAGTGGTGGGGAGCTCACTACCTTACAAGGCTGCTTAAACCCATCTCTCGATAGTTAGATCCCAATCATTTCCTCCACTTGAGTTCACCTGTTAGTCCTAGCTCCTTCTGTTCTTCCTTCCTGGCCTCACAAAGCAAGACCACGCCGGTATAGCGGAGACTGTGTGGCAGAGACTGAAGCAGTGTGGTGTTGCAGCCCCACCCCCTACCTCCTTAGACCTCCCACTGTTCCTACACAACATGGTCCCCTGCACCTTCCCCTCTCCATCTGCTTGCCTCGCCTACTGTCCTCCACAAATGCAGTCTGGGACTGACAACTGCACGGTAGCCAGTTGGCCAGGCCCTCATTTCTATTGGTCTAGACAATTCCTTCCTGGGAGCTACCTGGTTAGAAGCAGACTCAAGCTGGACAGAGCCAGGGACAAATCCCAGACCTGCTGTGTCACCTTGAACACGCCACTTCATTCTTGGAACCTCAATTTTCTCATCTGTATAATGAGGACAAAACATGCCTCTACCTTATAAAAGCAGTAATATGCACCATACACACTTAGCCCAGTGCACAGAAAGCGCTCAGTCAGGTCGGTAGGTGCCCAACATGCTACTGGAGATCAGTGGAGAAATAACTCCAGAAAGAATGAAGGGATGGGACCAAAGCAAAAACAGTACCCAGTTGTGGACGTGACTGGTGATGGAAGTAAAGCCTGAAGCTGTAAAGAGCAATATTGCATAGGAACCTGGAATGTTAGGTCCATGAATCAAGGCAAATTGGAAGTGGTCAAACAGCAGATGGCAAGCATGAGCATCAACATTCTAGGAACCAGCAAACTAAAATGGGCTGGAATGGGTGAATTTAACTCAGATGACCCTTATATCTACTACTGTGGGCAAGAATCCCTTAGAAGAAATGGAGTAGCCATCATAGTCAACAAAAGAGTCCAAAATGCAGTACTTGGATGTGATCTCAAAAACGACAGAATGATCTCTGTTCATTTCCAAGGCAAACCATTCATTATCACAGTAATCCAAGTCTATGCACCGACCAGTAATGCTGAAGAAGCTGAGGTTGAATGGTTCTATGAAGACCTACAAAAGCTTCTAGAACCAACACCCGAAAAAGATGTCTTTTTCATTATAGGGGACTGGAATGCAAAAGTAGGAAGTCAAGAAATACCTAGAGTAAAAGGAAAATTTGGCCTTGGAGTATAGAATGAAGCAGGGCAAAGGCTTATAGAGTTTTGCCAAGACAATGCACTGGTCATAGTGCAAACATCATCTTCCAAAAACACAAGAGAAAACTCTACATGTAGACATCACCAAATGGCCAACACTGAAATCAGATTGATTATATTCTTTGCAGTCAAAGATGAAGAAGCTCTATGCAATCAGCAAAAACAAGACTGGGAGCTGACTGTGGCTCAGATCATGAACCCCTTATTGCCAAATTCAGACTTAAATTGAAGAAAGTAGGGAAAACCACTAGACCATTCAGGTATGACCTAAATCAAATCCCTTATGATTATACAGTGGAAGTGAGAAATAGATTCAAGGGATTAGATCTGATAGATACATTGCCTGAAGAACTATGGATTGAGGTTCATGATATTGTACAGGAGGCAGTGATCAAGACCATCCCCAAGAAAAAGAAATGCAAAAAGGCAAAATGGTTGTCTGAGGAGGGCTTACAAATAGCTGTGGAAAGAAGAGAAGCAAAAGGCAAAGGAGAAAAGGAAAGATATACCCATTTGAATGCAGAGTTCCAAAGAATAGCAAGGAGAGATAAGAAAGCCTTCCTCAGTGATCAGTCCAAAGCAATAAAGCAAAACAATAGAATGGGAAAGACTAGAGCTCTCTTCAAGAAAATTAGAGATACCAAAGGAACATCTCATGCAAAGATGGGCACAATAAAGGACAGAAATGGTAGGGACCTAACAGAAGCAGAAGATATTAAGAAAAGGTGGCAAGAATACACAGAAGAACTGTACAAAAAGTATCTTCATGACCCAGATAATCATGATGATGTGATCACTTACCTAGAGTCAGACATCCTGGAATGTGAAGTCAAGTGAAGCATCACTGTGAACAAAGCTAGTGGAAGTGATGGAATTTCAGTTGAATTATGTCATATCCTCAAAGATGATGCTGTGAAAGTGCTGCACTCAATATGCCAGCAAATTTGGAAACTCAACAGTGGCCACAGGACTGGAAAAGGTCAGTTTTCATTCCAATCCCAAAGAAAGGCAATGCCAAAGAATGCTCAAACTACCACACAATTGCACTCATCTTACACTCTACCAAAGCAATACTCAAAATTCTCCAAGCCAGGCTTCAACAATATGTGAACCATGAACTTCCAGATGTTCAAGCTGGATTTAGAAAAGACAGAGGAACCAGAGATCAAATTGCCAACATCTGCTGGATCACCAAAAAAGCAAGAGAGTTCCAGAAAAACATCTATTTCTGCTTTATTGACTATGCCAAAGCTTTTGACTGTATGGATCACAACAATTTGTGGAAAATACTTCAAGAAATGGCAATACCAGACCACCGCACCTGCCTCCTGAGAAATCTGTATGCAAGTCAAGAAGCAATAGTTAGAACTGGACATAGAACAACAGACTGGTTCCAAATGGGTAAAGGAGTATGTCAAGGCTGTATATTGTCACCCTGCTTATTTAACTTATATGCAGAGTACATCATGAGAAACCCTGGGCTGGATGAAACACAAGCTGGAATCAAGATTGCCAGGAGAAATATCAATCACCTCAGATATGCAGATGACACCACCCTCATGGCAGAAAGTGAAGAGGAACTAAAAAGCCTCTTTATGAAAGTGAAAGAGGAGAGTCAAAAAGTTGGCTTAAAGCTCAACATTCAGAAAATGAAGATTGTGGCATCTGGTCCCATCACTTCATGGGAAATAGATGGGGAAACAGTGGAAACAGTGGCAGACTTTATTTTGGGGGGCTCCAAAATCACTGCAGATAGTGACTGCAGCCATGAAATTAAAAGACACTTACTCCTTGGAAGGAAAGTTATGACCAACCTAGACAGCATATTGAAAAGCAGAGACATTACTTTGCCAACAAAGGTCCGTCTAGTCAAGGCTATGGTTATTCCAGTGGTCATGTATGGATGTGAGAGTTGGACTGTGAAGAAAGCTGAGCGCCAAAGAATTGATGCTTATAAACTGTGGTGTTGGAGAAGACTCTTGAGAGTCCCTTGGACTGCAAGGAGACCCAACCAGTCCCTCCTAAAGGAGATCAGTCCTGGGTGTTCATTGGAAGGACTGATGCTGAAGCTGAAACTCCAACACTTTGGCCACCTGATGCAAAGAACTGACTCATTGGAAAAAACCCTGATGCTGGGAAAGATTGAAGGCGGGAGGAGAAGGGGACGACAGAGGATAAAATGGTTGGATGGTATCACTGACTTAAAGAACATGAATTTGATTAAACTCCGGGAGTTGGTGATGGACAGGGAGGCCTGGCATGCTGCAGTCCACAGGGTCACAAAGAGCCTGACATGACTGTGGGACTGAACTGAACTGAACACTCTTTTGCAGAGATGTTTAACTTTGCATGAGCCAAGTGCTACCTCTCACCTTCCTCACCACATCCTGAGGGAGGAAGCAGAGGCAAAAGAATGAAAGAGCCTTTGGGGTCATGCAAACCGGTCTTGGATCCCACCCCTGTCTCTCACTGGTGTGCAACCGTGGGTCAACAAATTCACCTTCCATCTTGCATCTTTGGGATGTGAAAGGATTTTTTTAACAACTTTATTGGCATATAATTCACATACCATAGAATTTGCCCTTAAGGTATACCATTCAATAGCTTCCAGGGTATTCACAGAGCTTCATATCCATGACCACAATCAATTTTAGAACATCTTACATCAAAAAGAAACCCCACCCTCCTTAGCCATCAAGACCAATCCACCTGGATCTCCTGGCTACTACTAAGCTACTTAATGTCTCTGTAGGTTTGCGTGTTCACAGAAATGAATCCTGCCTTTTATGACTGGTTCATTTCCTTATATTAATGCTTTCAGGGTGCATCCCTGTCATATGGAGAATTTTTTTTTCAGTCAATCTGGACTTTTTCACATGCCACTTTCACTTCTAGAAATCAATAGTAACCCTATCAGCCCCCATGGATACTAAAGGCCCTTATCTTCCATCCTTTCCCATTCAGTCCTTGTAGCAAACCTATGACAGGGCTTGGGATATCTTGCTGATGGGAAAAAGAGGCTCCTTAAGTGAGGATGCAAGGAATTCCTAGGAAGGATGCTCCCTGCTTGCCTACTTTGTAGTACTCTGACCGCAGCAGGCAGCATCTCCAGAGTCCCCAGATGATGCTCCAGCAGACTCATCTACAAAACCTCCCAGGCCCCGGACTCTGGGCTCTGGACCTCTGGCCCAGGGTTCCAAACCACACTGAGACATTATATGCTAACGTCTTTTACTGGGCTTTTATTGGTATTTTTAAATAGCCCAAGACTATAAAAAACCGGGGAAAGTTCAAAGGCATTGGATTTGGAATGATTTCTTGGGTTATGACACGAAAGGAACACACAACAAATGTCAAAATAGTTATATTGGACTATATCAAAATTTAAAACTGCACAGAGTGAAAAGACAGCATAATAGGAGAAAACTGTTACACATCTTGTATTGGCTAAGGGCTTAATATCAGAATACATGGAGAATTAATAGAACTCCACAACAACAACAAAACCAGCCCAGTTTAAAAAATGGGCAATGCGGGAGATCCCTGTAGAAGTGAAAGGCTACCCACTCCTCCCCAACTGGGAACCCATTTGGGTCTTCTTGGAATTTGCAGGAGTGTGGCCTTCGGGAAATTTGGAAGACTCTGGGCTCTTTTCATTCGTTCATTTATTCATTCACGTACTTCTTTTTATTTTATTTTATTTTTAAACTTTACATAATTGTATTAGTTTTGCCAAATATCAAAATGAATCCGCCACAGGTATACATGTGTTCCCCATCCTGAACCCTCCTCCCTCCTCCCTCCCCATACCATCCCTCTGGGTCGTCCCAGTGCACTAGCCCCAAGCATCCAGTATCGTGCATCAAACCTGGACTGGCTTCTGCTTTTAATTGTGGTTAAGATACACGTAGCATAAAATTGAACATCTTACCGTTTTAAACTGTACAGTTCGGCAGTATTAAGCACATTCACACGGTAGTGAAAAACAAACTTTGTACCCAGTCAACAACAACTCCCCATTTCTCCCTTTTCCAGCCCCTGGAAACCATCATTCTATTTTCTGTCTTAGGAATCTTACTGCTGCTGCTGCTGCTATGTCACTTCAGTCGTGTCCAACTCTGTGTGACCCCAGAGACGGCAGCCCACCAGGCTCCCCCGTCCCTGGGATTCTCCAGGCAAGAACACTGGAGTGGGTTGCCATTTCCTTCTCCAATGAAGGAAAGTGAAAAGTGAAAGTGAAGTCACTCAGTCGTGTCCGACTCCTAGCGACTCCATGGACTGCAGCCTACCCGGCTCCTCCGTCCACAGGATTTTCTAGGCAAAAGTACTGGAGAGGGGTGCCATTGACTACTCTTCCTCATTTAAGTGGAATCATACAGTATTTGTCTTTTTGTAACTGACTTATTCGGAGAAGGCAATGGCAACCCACTCCAGTACTCTTGCCTGGAAAATCCCATGGACGGAGGGGCCTGGTGGGCTGCAGTCCATGGAGTCACTAGGAGTCGGACACGACTGAGCGACTTCACTTTATTTTTTCACTTTCATGCATTGGAGAAGGAAATGGCAACCCACTCCAGTGTTCTTGCCTGGAGAATCCCAGGGACGGGGAAGCCTGGTGGGCTGCCGTCTATGGGGTCGCACAGAGTCAGACACAACTGAAGCGATTTAGCAGCAGCAGCAGCAGCAACTGACTTATTTCAATTAGTGTAATGTTTTCAAGGTTCATCCATGTTGTAGCACGTGTCAGAATTTCCTTTCCTTCTAAGGCTTGAATTCCCTTGTATGTATACACCACATTTTGCTTGTCTATCTATCCATCAGTAAACATCTGGGTTTCTTCCACCTTTTGGTTACTGTCAATATTGCTGCTATGATCTTGACTGTATCAATCTTTCTTTGAGGTCCTGCTCTCAGTTCCTGTGGGTACACACTCATAAGTGAATTTTTTTTTGGCCCAGGCCTGGGAAGACGGCACAGAGCTAGGGACAATAAGAGGATCCTCACACCTCCATTAGGACACAAAGCACTCACACTCGTTCATCGGATTCATTTTGCAGAATGCTGCTTAGGTGACAGTTTTACAGATAAGTAAAGAGGCTTGTTCAAGGTCACACAGCTAGTAGGCCAGAGAGTAAGTCCTCAAGCCCCCACTCCTTTTCCAGAAGTCCCCAGACGATGCTCCAGCAGACTCATCTACAAAACCTCCCAGGCCCCGGACTCTGGGCTCTGGACCTCTGGGCCAGGGTTCCAAACCACACTGAGACATTTATATGCTAACATCTTTTACTGGGCTTTTATTGGTATTTTTAAATATCCCAAGACTATAAAACTCTTAAAACAGGGGAAAGTTCAATGGCATTGGATTTGGAATGATTTATTGGGTTATGACACGAAAGGAACACACAACAAATGTCAAAATAGTTATATTGGACTATATCAAAATTTAAAACTGCACAGAGTGAAAAGACAGCATAATAGGAGAAAACTGTTACACGTCTTGTATTGGCTAAGGGCTTAATATCAGAATACATGGAGAACTAATAGAACTCCACAATAACAACAAAACCAGCCCAGTTTAAAAAATGGGCAAAGGATTTGAACAGATATTCCTTCAAAGACGATAATTTAGAATGAAATCTTGCCATTTGCTACAGTATGAATGCACCTTGAGAATATTGTTCTACATGAAACAAGCCAGACAAAGACAAATATTATATTATTTCTTTTCCAAGCCTGTGCTCTTTCCTCAACCTCTCAGCAACGTGCCCCAGGGCCTGAGTGATGCTACCAGCTCTCTCAAAAAAGCTCTCAATATAATTTCTCCTCCCAGGCCTTCATCCTCCTCTTACGGAAAATGAAAGTTCCAGGGTTAAAATGTCTGCATGTCACTCATTCAGTCCTTCAGCAGGTAGCAGTGACAGCATTCTGGGCTCCGGGTACTTCCCTGGCCCTGTGGATGCAGCAGGAATCAGGTGGATCAGGCCCCTGGCTTCATGGAGCTCACAGACAATGAGCATGTAAACAAATGGGAGACCCCTAGAGTACAAGTGCCCCAAAAGACAAGGCCAAGGGTATTCTGGGGAAGACTGCATTTAAGGGCAGCGAGAGAAAGCAGGGCAGCTTCCCCCGTGTGTGTGTGTGTGCCTGTAGTCACTCAGTCATGTCTGACTCTGTGACCCCATGGACTATAGCCTTGCCAGGCTCCTCTGTCCGTGGGATTCTCCAGGCAAGAATCCTGGAGTGGGTTGCCATTCCCTTCTCCAGTGGAGGGCTTCCCTCACAGCTCAGTTGGTAAAGAATCCGCCTGTAATGCGGGAGACCCTGGTTTGATTCCTGGGTCCAGAAGATCTGCTGGAGAAGGGATAGACTACCCACTCCAGTATTCTGGCCTGGAGAATTCTGTGGACTCTATAGCCCAAGGGGTTGCAAAGAGGAGGACGCGACTGAGCAACTTTCACTTTCACTTTCCCCAGGGGATCTTCCCAACACAGGGATGGAACCTGGGTCTCCTGCATTGCAGGCAGATTCTTTACCACCTGAGCCACCAGGGAAGCCCTTAGTGGCTCAGCGGAAGCCTCCACTGGCTTAGTGGTAAAAATCTGCCTGCAATGCAGGAGACCTGGGTTCCATCCCCGGGTCTGGAAGATCCCCTGAAGACGAAATGGCTACCCACTCCAGTATCCTTGCCTGAGAATAAACAGCAACAACAGAGCAAGCAGGCCTCCTAGAAAAAAAGTGGCATTCCAGTTGAAAATTAGAAACTCAAAAGGAGCCAGCCATTAAAGAGCAGCAGAGAACACTCCAGGCCTAAATAATGCAAAAATGGGGGCATAAGTGTGAGGCTAGAGCTGGGGGGAGGCAGGAGGTAGGCGCCGAGGGCAGGAAGCCAGGGAGCCGGGTTCCGATTCCGTTCCGGTGAGGAGTGTCTTGAGGCAGTGACAAGAAGAAAAGAGCAGCCTGGCCCGGGTGTGCGCTGTGAACTCCAGAGCACTGTGCCCTTGTGAGCTGTGACACCCTCACTCTTCCGGGTCCCCTTTTGTGCCAAGTGAAGGGTCCGTCTCCCAGGTCTTGGTCCATCTTCCAGGAAGGGTCCGTCTTCCTTCAGGTCTGTCCTGATACTCTGGACAAATGGACACACCTAGGAGCTAAGCAGGCGTTGGTCGCTCCTCTCATTTCCTTCCCTGTTTACTTTTCCCAGCCCCGACAGGCTCTGGGCCTGGGTTCACCTTTCCCAGGAGCACCCTGTCTGGGCCTCCAGCAGGCGGGCAAGGGTGACGTTCACCGTCTGAGCAGTGCAGCTAGGGCTGAGCACTACTCTGGGCGGGCCCTGAAGGAGACAAGGCTTAGAAGGCAGAGATCAGTGAGGAAGCTCCAGAAAAGGGGGAAAGTCATGCTAAGCAGAACCTGGAGAGCGCCTGGGGAAGCCTCGGCCTGGAGAGAAAAAGCAACTGAATCTAAGGTGGTACAGCAAGTTAACTCCTGTGGGACGTTCTTCCACCACACCCGGTAATCTGAAGGTCCTGGTGCATAGCAATAACAATAATGACAATAATGACCGCAGAATAGCTATTGGTGATAATCATTAAGCTCTCACGCTGTGCCAGACACTGGGTGAAGGTATTTACACGTTCAACTTTTATGCTTTTCGGAGCACCCCTACGAGGTAGGGGCTATTAGATACACAATCTCTAGAGGACAGAGACAAGGAGATTTAGCCACTGGATCGGGCTCAGACTCACACCTGTTGCCTCCAGAACCCCAGTCTTTCCTTTTGCAGAAATATAGTTGATTTATAAAGCTCTGTTAGTTTCCAGTATACAGCAAAGTGATTCAATTATATATATATATATATATATATATATATATATATTCTTTTTCAGATTCTTTTCCATTATAGAGTATTTTAAGATATTGAATGTTAATTCCCCATGCTATCCAATAGGTCCTGTTGTTTATCTATTCTATCTGTTAATCCCAAGCTCCTAATGTATCCCTTCCCCCTCCTTTTCCTTTGGTAACCATGGTTTGTTTTCTATATCTGTGAGTCTATTTCTATGTTGTATATAAATTCATTTGTATTATTCCTTAAGACTCCACATGTAATTGATACCACATGGTAGTTGTCTTTGTCTGACTCACTTCACTCAGTATGATAATCTCTATCACCATCCATGCTGCTGCCAACAGCAGAATTTATTCTTCTTTATGGCTAATATTCTATCATACAGTGTATATGTACGTTTGTGTGTATACCACATCTTCTTTATCTATTCGTCTATTGATGGGCACTTAGGTTGCTTCCATATCTTAGCTATTGTAAATAGCACTGCTATGAACATTGGGGTGCATGTATCTTTTCAAATTTGAGTTTTCATTTTTTCCAGAAAATTACCCAGGAATGGGATTGCTGGATCATATGGCAGCTCTACCTGTAGTTTTGTAAGGACTCTCCGTACTGTTCTCCATAGGGGCTGTACCAATTTACATTCCCACCAGCAGTATAGGAGCAGGGCCCCACTCTTACCAACTGCGCTACCAAGTGAAGGCCCAGAGTGGGGAAACCCCTTGCCCACGGCCACCCCAGCTCACTCACACTCACGCTGTAGTCACTGCCGGCCACCGTCCTCCAAAGGGGCTGTCATATGCCTTTTTATAGATGGCACCAAAAACGCCGGCTGAACTGAAACTGATTGTGGTAACAAATTTTGCCTAACTGTTGCAGATTCATTCAGCACATACGGGGGAAGAGAAAGAAGTTTCAGGAAGGAGGCAGATGGAACAAGCCCAGCTAGTGGTCGTAGTAAAAAGCACATGGGTTTTCTGAGAAGTCACAGACTGCTCATCTGTGGGATCTTCAGCAAGTCGTTTAGACACACTCAGCATCAGTTTCCTTATCTAGAAAAATTAGGATACAATTCACAGCCTCACAGAGCACGGACTAACTCAACTGATGGACATAGAGTAGGATGTGGCCGATTTTTCCTGCAAAGGACCAGGTAATAAATGTTCTCAGCTTTGTGGGCCATAGAGTCTCTGTCACAGCTTCTTAATTGCTTTTGTAGTGCAAAAGTAGTCATGGACAACACATACTCACAAAGACAGGCAGCAAGCTGATTGGCACACAGGCCATGGTTTGCTGATACAAAGCGCCTAGCCAAGACAGGGCACACACAGATCTGGGTATGACTTTCATGGGCCCCAGCAACTTGTGCCTTTGCGGATCTCTTCCACCATAATAAAATTTTGTGAGACCTGGAAATTTTATTTTTAATGTGAATTTTTTTTCCCTTATGACTTTAAAATAAGCTATTTTCATAGGATAGGATACCAAAATTATTATTGTGGGCCCTAGGCACTGTGCTTATGTGCCTAATGGAGGAGTCAGCAGTTGGCAGGCAGCAGGCACTTAGTAACTGGGACCTCCCCTCCCACCCTCTTTTCTTTGCTGGATGGGACTGTATCTTTGTTGTCTAGAAGTGCACAAGAAAATATCAGAGACTGGGTGGCTTAAATCCCACAAATTTATTTTCTCCTGGTTCTGGAGGCTGGACATCCGAGATCAAGGAGTCAGCATGGTCAGGTGCTGGTGAGGCTTTTCTTCCTGGCTTACAGACAGCCACCGTCTCACTGTGTGCTCACATGACCTCTTTTTAGCATGAAGGAGAAGGGCTGGGGAGAGAGAGAGAAGAAGCTCTCTGATGTCTCTTCTTATAAGGAAACTAACTTGATCAGATCAGGGCCCCACCCTTATTACCTGGTTTAACCTTAATTAGTTCCTTAGTGGCTGAATCTCCAAATACACCCACACTCTGGGTTAGAGTTTCAACATACAAATGGGAGTGGGGAGACAAATATTTAGTCCTTAACAGCCTGAAATTGGACAACAAGGAAGGACAGCTTTTATGAGCTCAGGCTTTGCAGTAAGGTCAGCTGGGTGTTAGATCCTGGTGGACACTCCCTGGCATTTATCAGAGAAATCATTTCACTTTTTCTGCCCCCAAGTTCTTCTTCTACAAAATGGGGATAATTTCTCTGTCATTGGGCTGTCATGGGACATGTAGCAAACATTCAACAGAGACTCACACATGGTGAGCACAGAGTCAATGTTAATGACAGTGAGCCAAGTGCTGACCCATTCATCAGGCACAGCACATGGGGCCCACAATACTTTCAGTGTCTTGTGACAATACTTTAAAATCATAACACACATACACACACACAAACACACACAAATTTCATATTAAAAAAAGGACATTTCTAGGGCCCGCAGAATTATACTATGTTAGAAGGTGAAACGAAAGTCACTCAGTCATGTCCGACTCTTTCGGACCCCGTGGACTGTAGCCCGCCAGGCTCCTCTGTCCATGGGGATTTTCCAGGTCAGAATAGTGGAGTAGGTACCTGTTCCCTTCTCCAGGGGATCTTCCCAACCCAGGGATCGAGCTCAGGTCTCCTGCATTGCAAGCCTATTCGTTATCTGAGCCACCAGGAGGAGACCCATGAAGGCACACGTTCCTAGGGCCCACAAAAGTCATTCACAGTGCCGTGAGTGCCTGGCCCTGGCTAGGCGCTTTGTATCAGAGGTCAGCAAACCAT
Organism: Bos taurus; assembly: GCF_002263795.3. Taxonomy (NCBI): domain Eukaryota; kingdom Metazoa; phylum Chordata; class Mammalia; order Artiodactyla; family Bovidae; genus Bos; species Bos taurus. The sequence continues at coordinate 5,535,605 of NC_037337.1, read as the reverse complement.
GGTCCGCAGGCCAAGTCGCCTTCTGCCTGTTTTTGTAAATATGTATTGTCTGTGGTTACTTGTGTACTACAGAAGCCGTTGAGAAGCTGTAACAGGGACTGTATGGCTCACAAAGCTGAGAAAACTTATTACCTGGCCCTTTGCAGAAAAAACTGGCCACCTCCCACTTGACATCCATCAGTTGAGTTACTCCATGCCCTGCGATGGTGGTGATGCTGTTTGTAGTGACGGTGAAGGGATGCATATGAACTTAGTGGTGATGATGTTGATACGGCTCATCTTATTAAAAACAAAACAAAACAGAGTGATTGGATGGCCGCAGTGGCTGCAGATTTTCAGCTGAGCATAAATCCTTGCCATCACCAGCGCAAGGAAGACCCACCAAAAGGAGTGGATCCTAGCATCCCTGGGTGGGGACTCAGACACACTGAATCCTTTTTTCTGGGCTCCTCGCACAACCTTTCTGTTCAAACTCTTCATCCAGTTGAACTAATACTTGTGGCCCCATTTACACCCTGACACCAGTTCTCTGAGATCAGCTGGATGTCTTGGAGCTAGTGTCATGCCCACGGGTCTAAGATCTCTTCTGTAAGACTGCCTCCACTTAAGATGCCAGCCACCAGTCTCAGGAGCCACCCACACTTCTCACTGGCTGACTATAAATTTCCAGGTTCCCATGGCTCCCAGAGGCTTGATAATCCTCTAGAATGACTCACAGAATGCACTGAAAGTGCTATACTTATGATTACAGTTTTATTTTAAAGGTACAGATCAGCACCAGCCAAGTGAAGAGACACATCGGATGAGGTCTGAAGAGAAGGATCCAGAGCTTTTTTATCCTCTGTGGAACAGAGACACATCACCCTCCCAGCACACCAATAAATTCACCAATCAAGAAGCTCCACCGTGCCATGGTGTCAGAGTTTCTACTGGGGTTTCATTAGGTAGGCATGACTGAGAAAATCATTGGCCACATAATTGAATGCAGTCTTCAACCCCTCCCCTCCTTCAAAGTCAGGCTGGCCCAATGTTCCAACTCTGGTCGCAAAGAGTCAGACGTGACTGAGTGACTGAACTGAACTGAACTGAACTGAATGATAGATTTATCATGATATTGAATGGTTTGCCTTGGAAACGAACAGAGATCATTCTGTCGAAGAAGCTGAAATTGAACAGTTCTATGAAGACCTACAAGACCTTTTAGAACTAACACCCAAAAAAGATGTCCTTTTCATTATACAGGACTAGAATGCAAAAGTAGGAAGTCAAGAAACCCAGAATAACAGGCAAATTTGGCCTTGGAGTATAGAATAAAGCAGGGCAAAGGCTAATAGAGTTTTGCCAAGAGAATGCACTGGTCATAGCAAACACCACCTTCCAACAACATTAGAGAAGACTCTACACATGGACATCACCAGATGGCTAACACTGAAATCAGATTGATTATATTCTTTGCAGCCAGAGATGGAGAAGCTCTATACAGTCAGCAAAAACAAGACCAGGAGCTGACTGTGGCTCAGACCATGAATTCCTTATTGCCAAATTCAGACTTAAATTGAAGAAAGTAGGGAAAACCACTAGACCATTCAGGTATGACCTGATTTTGACCTAAATCAAATCCCTTATGATTATACAGTGGAAGTGAGAAATAGATTTAAGGGACTAGATCTGATAGATAGAGTGCCTGATGAACTATGGACGGAGGTTCATGACATTGTATAGGAGACAGGGATCAAGACCATACCCAAGAAAAAGAAATGCAAAAAAGTAAAATGGCTGTCTGAGGAGGCCCTACAAATAGCTGTGAAAAGAAGAGAAGTGAAAAGCAAAGGAGAAAAGAAAAGATATACGCATTTGAATGCAGAGTTCCAAAGAATAGCAAGGAGAGATAAGAAAGCCTTCCTCAGTGGTCAGTGCAAAGAAATAGGGGAAAACAAAGAATGGGAAAACCTAGAGATCTCTTCAAGAAAATGAGAGATACCAAGGGAACATTTCTTGCAAAGATGGGCTCGATAAAGGACAGAAATTGGATAGACCTAACAGAAGCAGAAGATATTAAGAAGAGGTAGCACGAATACACAGAAGAACTGTACAAAAAGGATCTTCATGACCCAGATAATCACGATGGTGTGATCACTCACCTAGAGCCAGACATCCTGGAATGTGAAGTCAAGTGGGCCTTAGGAAGCATCACTACGAACAAAGCTAGTGGAGGTGATGGAATTCCAGTTGAGCTATTTCAAATCTTGGAAGATGATGCTGTGAAAGTGCTGCACTCAATATGCCAGCAAATTTGGAAAACTCAGCAGTGGCCACAGGACTGGAAAAGGTCAGTTTTCATTCCAATCCCAAAGAAAGGCAATGCCAAAGAATGCTCAAACTACCACACAATTGCACTCATCTCACACGCTAGTAAAGTAATGCTCAAAATTCTCCAAGCCAGGCTTCAGCAATACATGAACTGTGAACTTCCAGATGTTGAAGCTGGTTTTAGAAAAGGCAGAGGAACCAGAGATTAAATTGCCAACATCCACTGGATCATCGAAAAAGCAAGAGATCCAGAAAAACATCTATTTCTGCTTTATTGACTATGCCAAAGCCTTTGACTGTGTGGATCACAATAAACTGTGGAAAATTCTGAAAGAGATGGGAATACCAGACCACCTGATCTGCCTCTTAAGAAATCTGTATGCAGGTCAGGAAGCAACAGTTAGAACTGGACATGGAACAACAGACTGGTTCCAAATAGGAAAAGGAGTATGTCAAGGCTGTATATTGTCACCCTGCTTATTTAACTTACATGCAGAGTGCATCATTAAAAACACTAGGCTGGAGGAAGCAAAAGCTGGAATCAAGATTGCTGGGAGAAATATCAATAACCTCACATATGCAGATGACACCACCCTTATGGCAGAAAGTGAAGAACTAAAGAGCCTCTTGATGAAAGTGAAAGAGGAGAGTGAAAAAGTTGGCTTAAAACTCAACATTCAGAAAACTAAGATCATGGCGTCTGGTCCCATCACTTCATGGCAAATAGATGGGGAAACAGTGGAAACAGTGGCAGACTTTATTTTGGGGGGGCTCCAAAATCACTGCAGATGGTGACTGCAGCCATGAAATTAAAAGACACTTACTCCTTGGAAGGAAAGTTAAGACCAATCTAGACAGCGTATTGAAAAGCAGAAACATTACTTTGCCAACAAAGATCCATCTAGTCAAGGCTATGGTTTTTCCTGTGGTCATGTATGGATGTGAGAGTTGGATTGTGAAGAAGGCTGAGCACTGAAGAATTGATGCTTTTGAACTGTGGTATTAGAGAAGACTCTTGAGAGTCCGTTAGACTGCAAGGAGATCCAACCAGTCCATCCTAAAGGAGACCAGTCCTGGGTGTTCATTGGAAGGACTGATGTTGAAGCTGAAACCCCAATACTTTTGGCCACTTGATGCAAAGAGCTGACTCATTTGAAAAGACCCTGATGCTGGGAAAGATTGAAGGTGGGAGGAGAAGGGGACAACAGAGGATGAGATGTTTGGATGGCATCACCAACTCCATGGACATGAGTTTGTGTAAATGCCGGGAGTTGGTGATGACAGGGAAGCCTGGCGTGCTGCAGTCCATGGGGATGCAAAGAGGCAGACATGACTGAGCAACTGAACCGAGCTGAATGATAAGTTGGTCTTTCAGGTGACCAGTCCCCATCCTGAGGTTATTTAGGGTCTCACTGTGATCTCTTCATTAGCACAACAAAGACACTATTATCATTCAGGAAATTTTAAAGGTTTTTAGAGATCCATAGCAGGATGAAAACCAGATATATTCTTTGTTATGCCATATCTCCCTCGGGAAGCACCTCCTCCTCTGCCTCTCCAAAGCCTTGATTGAATTCCCAGGCTCTTCACTTACTGTTCTCAGGTGGGGAGACATCTTGCCCGTGGCAATGGCGTCTGCAGGGGCTGAGCTCGTCTTTCAACCATGCGTGCTCATCCTGCTCACCTCGAGGTAACCGCAGGCTCTCCCTAAAACTCCTTCTGACCTGGATCCTGAGCTGCACACCTAAACCCCACTTCCTCAGCTGAGGCTGGGATTCCTCACTTGCTTATGTCATTTCCTGGATCTGCTCAGATTCCCTATCTCACCTGACCACCGCCCAAGAGCTCTCTTGTTTAAAGTTAATTTTTATTGGTGTATAGTTGTTTTACAATGCTGTGCTAATTTCTACTATACAGCAAAGTGAATCAGCTATATGTATACATATAACTCTTCTTTTTTGAATTTTTTTTTTCCATTTAGGTAACCACAGAGCATGGAGTTGGGTTCCCTGAACTATTAATATATAGTAGGTTCTCTTGCTGTGCTTTCTTAGCTCATCCCAACCTCAGACCCTGAGATTACCTAGCTTTCAAGAGAAGCCTAGAATTCTGGCTTGAAATGAGTCCTAAAAAGACATTAAGTCTAATTGCCAATAGCACATTCCCAGTTTTGCCGTTTCCTAGTTGGATGACCTTGTACAAGTCACTTCAAGTCCAGAAGGTTACATTTCCTTTTCTGGAAAAGAGAAAAATAATTCTCTATTAGTCAGGATTTGGCTAGGATTTGCCACAATAACAAGTGCTTCCTCACATAACAAAGATGCTTTCTCACTCACAGCACAGCTTTGTCCCATAACTACATCATATAGAGCACGTGGTCTCCAGGGCCACCAGGGCAGAGGAAGTAGAGTGGATGGAGGAGGTACACTGGCTCTCAGTTGTCCTGGCCCCAAGTGACCCACATCTACTTCGCTCACAAGCTACTGGCCCACAGTTGTCGTGTGGCTCCCACATACCTGCAGGGATTCCTGGAGGATGTCTCTGTGCTATTTGGCAGGTGCCGACAATCTCTCCACAAGCTCTTTGACTCAGTGGGAAGTGGGGGAATTCAAGAAAGCTCCTGTGTGTGAAACTCCAGCCACAGAGCAAGTGATCGCTAATCAGTTTCCTGATTCCACAAAGGGCTCTGTCTGGCTTGGTGAACCCTTTGGTCCTGATAAGACAGGTGGTTCCTGTTTGTGCTGTTTCACTGTACAACCTCCTGGCTTACAGGCTGCCAGGATAGGACATGTCCTAGTGATCTGGCCACTGGGGCTATCATTCTGGGCTGAGATAAGCCCTGCAAAGATGACCACCTTATTTCTCCCAGCTCCTCACCCCCACCCTCACCCTGGGATCATAGATCCTAATTTCCTCAAATCTATGACAGAGACAGAGCTTATCTCAAATATCACTGACTTTTACCTTGGCAATCAAAGATCGAGAACCATCTGACTGAGTGTGGTCACTTCTTAGTTTAGTCTGTGTAGCTGTAACCAAATTGGTTAGTAGAATGGAGTGCGTGACATGGAGTCAAGACAGCACTTGCAATGACAGCAAAAATAGCAGCACACATTTATCGAGCATTTATCATATGCCAGGCTTCTGGCCGAGCGTTTAATGAGACTCATCTCACTGAACTCTCAATATCTCTGTGAGGAAGATCCTATTATCCCCATTTTATAAGTGGAAAGGTCGAAACCTGTCCCTGTGTCACAGCTGGTCTGTGGCAGAGCCAAGATCCATCGGATTCCATTGCCTAAGAGACAGACCACCCAGCTCCATGCCTAGGACCAAACAGGCTTTCCTGCTTACCAGTGGTAAGCACATTTACCAAATACAAAGGATTTCCAGTGCCTAGGGTATATGAGGATTAAATTAATTCATCTTTCAGCAACTGTTTACAAGTGCATGCCAGGTCTAAGGACCTGGCTAGGTTCTGAGGTTGAGGAGATGGGTCAGATGTGGCATTCTTAAAGAGCTCATAGTTCAAGATATTGTTAATTCCCAAAGAACAAGAAAGAGGCCTTGGAAGAATGAGAGGGAGGAACTTGAAAGTTGGAGACAGGAGAAGAAAAGATCAAGAAGGGCTGAGCCCTGATGGATGGGTAGGCATCAGGAAGCTGAGAAAGAAGGGCACTACAGGCAGAAAATGGTGCGTTCAATGGCATAGAGGCATGAAAGGACATTGTCTGGGAACTGCAAAGGGGCTCTGCATTGTTGGAACATAAAATCTAGGATGGGGACAGGGAGATACTGTTAGGAGAGGTGACTAGAGAGGTAGCTGGGGCCACCTTCACTCACCCATTTATTCATGCGTTTAAGGGCTGTCCACTGAGCATCAGAGGATTCCAGGTGCTGTGAGAGACACCAGAGATCCAACAGAGACCTTTAAGCAGAGCTTGAAGTGTACAGGAGGGACATGCGCAAGACACCAGCAGGTGAGTAAATGAGAGAGTTTCAGAGGGATGCAAGCAAGGGCAAGGGTCTTCAATGCCAGGCCAAGGCGGGCCACGAAAGAGTTGTAGGCAGAGGACAAACGAGGTGAGATCTGTATTTTGGAAACTCACTCCATGCTGGAGGGGAGGCTGGTGCACCACCTGGGTGCGCCACCCACGTGGTGGGTGCTCAGATAATGCTAGGGATCTGGCTCTCACTGTTTTGCACTTCTGGATCTGGGGCCTATACCCCTCCCTGCCCAGCTTCTTTGTCCCCAAGGACATCTGTGAGATGCCTCCTAATCACCCCGCTGGCTCTGTGCCCAGCGAGGACTGGATGGAAGGGCCATCTTGATAAGCATCAGAGCTCCAGCTTTGACCCTGGGAGGAGGAGACAGCCTGAGTCCCTTGTGCTCTGCTGCTGAGGATTCAGCCACCTTTCCCCAGGGCCTCATCCATCCCCTGAATGGATGGGGGACAGAGATGTGAAAATCAAGAGCCTTGAGCTCGACCCTTGTCTCCACCTCTGACTTGCTTTGTGTCCCAGGCAGATTGCTTCCCCACTCTGTGTTTCCTTCTTAGCAAAACAGGGACAGTATCCAGCTTCCCACCTCAACAGGCCTGTGATGGGAACAGGAGTAACAAGCCACTTGCTCCTCAAGTAAGCACTTCCTGGGGCTCTCCATGTCAGACAGCAGGGGGGTGGGGGGTAGGGGTGCAGCCCACAGAACCAGAAGAATAAGTCACTCCTTTCACTGGGCGCTGCCCAGGACCCAAGTTCTGCTCTAATAATATTACATGGATTTGCTTCATTTAATGTTCATAGCAACCCCATGAGGTGGGTCCACTCCTCAGCCTCATTTAACAGACTAGGAAAATAAGGCAGAAAGAAGCTGTAAAACTTCTCCTGGGACAGGTCTACAAAAAGCAGCAAACTAGGATATGAACTTGGTCTGAGTCCAGAGCCCAGCCTCCTAGCCACTAGTCCACACTGCCTCACTGCCCACATGGGGCTCACAGCCGAGGTGAGGCCTGAAACGACTCAAAATCAGATGGGGAGTCACATACTGAAAAGCTGTGTGGTATAAAAACAGGAGACAGAGACAGGAGGAGTTGGCGGGAGTGAGACCTGAAGGAGGCAGGTGCCTGGAGAAGTGGATAAGAGCAGGGCAGCCGCAGGGCAAGGCTTTAATTGTAGTGAGGAAGGGGGTGGGGTATGCAGAACTCAGCAGGGCGCTGCAGGCCAGAGGCCTCACAGGGAGTTTGCACTTTCTGCTGAGTGAAGAGAGCTGCTGGAGGGATGTAAGCTGATTCTGTTTTGAAAAGAATCCTGTAGATGGTGGGAAGACATGAGAAGGCCATTCATAGGACCCTGCAGAGACCCCTGTGAGGGAGGTTGGCCTAGACAGGTGTTGGCCCTGGGGATGGGGAGAAGGCAATTTTGGGAGGATATCAGTCAGTTCAGTCGCTCAGTAGTGTCTGACTCTTTGTGACCCCATGGACTGCAGCACACCAGGCTTTCTTGTCCACCACCAACTCCCGGAGCCTGTTCAAAGTCATGTCCATCGAGTCAGTGATGCCATCCAACCATCTCATCTTCTGTTGTCCCCTTCTCCTCCCACCTTCAATCTTTCCCAGCATCAGGGTCTTTTCCAATGAGTCAGTTCTTCACATAAGGTGGCCAGAGTATTGGAGTTTCAGCTTCAGTATCAGTCCTTTCAATGAATATTCAGGACTGATTTCCTTTAGGATGGACTGGTTGGATCTCCTTGCAGTCCAAGGGACTCTCAAGAGTCTTCTCCAACACCACAGTTCAAAAGCATCAATTCTTTGGCGCTCAGCTTTCTTTATGGTCCAACTCTCACATCCATACATGACCACTGGAAAAACCATAGCTTTGACTAGAGAGACCTTTGTTGGCAAAGTAACGTCTCTGCTTTTTAATATGCTATCTAGGTTGTTCATAGTTTTTCTTCCAAGGAGCAAGCACCTTTTAATTTCATGGCTTCAGTCACCATCTGCAGTGATTTTGGAGCCCAAGAAAAGGAAGTGTCTTACTGTTTCCATTGGGAGGATATAGCTAAGCTGAATTAACAGGAATGGATAGCTGACAGAGGGTTATGGTGGGAAGTGTGAATCGTGAAGAAACTTTGGGTCTCAGAGAACACCATCTCAACAGGCTGGTTCTCCAAGGAAACAGAGACTTGTAAGAGTCATTATGAAACGCCCAACTGGATAAGGAAGGCTCAGATAGACGCAACAGACAGGAAGCCCTGACTCCACCCCTCAACCGGCCATGTGACTTATGACTAATCTCTTTACCTTCCTGACCCTTAATTTCCATCTTCCAAAAGTAGAGATGTAAACACCCACCTCACAGAGCTGTGGGGTTCACAAAGGTGACAGCTCCTGACATTTGGGTTTAGAATCACTACATATCTTTAGTAACAATTTATTGATCTTGGAGGATGTGTCAAATTCTATGTTGCAAAATGTTACATACATGATCTCTGTAATCCTCCTATGGGTCCAGTGAGGTAAGCAAAGTTATTCCCTTCATTTCTCAGTAAGGAAATGGAGGATCAGAGAGGTTAAGGGTTTGCCCAAGGTCATGCAGTGGCTAAAAGAAGAGGTAGAATTTAAGCACAGAGAGATCTTGTTTCAAAGCCTGTGTGTTTCATCATCACACTAGGCAGCATTAGTTGGGATGAGGTCAGTGGCAACTAACAAAATGCAGACAAAGGTGTTTGTACAATGGGGGTTTGTTACTTCCACACATCAAGGAATCTGGTCATAAGTGATTCCAAGTTAGAGGCAGTAGTTCAGTCATGTCATCAAGGATCCATATACCTCCCAGCTCCCAAATCTATCTCTACCATTCTATCACCAGTATCTTCACTCATGCTTGCAATATGGCTGCCACAGCTCCAAGTATCACAAATGTATCCCAAGAAAGAAGGGAGATGACATAAAGGGAGTATTCTTTCCTATAATGAAAGAAAAAATGTCCTCAGAAACTTTATTTCTCATTGGCCAGAAATAGGTCACAAACAATCCTAAACCAATCTGTGGTAAAAGAAAGTAGAGATAACATGATGTGGCAGTTTTCAAGAGTATCTGCATGTTCTTGTCACTCCTCTCATCAAGAAGTGGGGTTCCCTGGAATTTGAGCCAAATTTAGGAACTTCTTCACCAATAGAACGTGACATAAATGATACCATGTGACTTCGGAGGCTAGGTCATAAAAGGAGATTCATTTTCTACTCAGTTCACTGGAGCCTATGTGCTGGAATCCTCAGCTGTTATATCAGTCCTACCATGAGACTGCCATATTGTGAAGAGGCCCAACTAGCCATTGCAGAGATTCCACATGGAGAGGGCCTGTCTGAAGAGAGAGATGCCTGGCCACCCCTAAGTGCACCAATCAGATGCATGCATGCTCAGTTGCTTCAGCGTGTCCAACTCAATGTGACCCCATGGACTGTAGCTTGCCAGACCCCTTCTCTCCACGGGACTCTCCTGGCAGGAAGACTGGAGTGGGTTGCCATGCCCTTCTCCAGGGGATCTTCCCAAACCAGGGGTGAAACCCACATCTCATAAGACTCCTTCACTGGCAGGCAGATCACTAGCACCACCTGGGAAGCCCAATCCCCAATGTCTATCAACGTTTCTGAGATGAGGGATTGATAGCCCAACTCTGAGAAAGCATAGTGATGCTAGGAGGTTTCTCATTGGCCACACATAGCCTGATGCTCTGATTGCTTGCGTGGTACAGGATTCACATGAGAGCTGGAAACATTAGTGCTTCCTGATACAGTTTCCTGCATTATTAACACTCTCTACCCTGCTGTGACAGCTGATTCAATCACTCAATCAATTCTGAGAACTTTCCCGTGCCCACCAGTCCCTGGGTCCTGAGACAGAGAGATGAAAATATAATGCTTGTGATGCCCTCGGGGAGCCCTCAGTTGGACAAGCACAGAAATAACTTCCAAGTCAGAAAGTGTGTGATGTACACAAAAGAGTGCAACTCAAACGTGGAAGGAGTTCAGAGCCAAGCAGTTTCTTCTGAATTTTGGGAGGCAGGAGATGAGTGAGTAGTGGCAGCCGTGCAAAGCATGGCAACTCTCCTGCCCACCTGTCCTCCTGGTCTTTCCCTCTCCCACTGCTTCCCTACCTTGTAGCCTTCTTTCTATTCCTGGAACTCCTTACGCTCATTCCTGCCCTAGGACCTTTGCACTTGCTGTTTATGTTTGGGAAGCAGCGAAACGTGAAATCCATATCTAAGGAGTATAGAAATAAGGGAGCAGGCACTTGAGTTGCCCTGCCGTTGGGCAATGGGCTTCTCGTCCACCCTCACGTGCTTCAGTTCAGGCCCGTGACCAGGGTTCCTGCACAGATAGCAGATCTACCTTGGCCCACAACCACCCTGTATATGTCTGGCACTGTGCAAGGAGTTCTATAAACTTCCACTTGCTTCACAATAATCCTGTAAGGTGGCTGTTAACATCCCATTGTACAGATGAGAAGCTGGAGTTCCAGGGAGATGGATGAATGGTGTACCCGCTGATGCATGGCTTCCAAGGAGAAGAGGGTCAACTCCAGGGTCCACACTGTTCCTTCTGCAGGGCTTATCAGAAATAAGGGGGATCCTAGAACTACAGGCCTCAGAGTCACAAAGAAAGCCTCCCCAAGCTTGACTATTTCGGCTTGAATATTCACAACCACGAGGAACTCAGCCCATGAACTGCCAAATTCTCAGCTGGCGGATTTGGGAAAGAGTAGATCCAGGAAGAAGATCCTAGCAATAGACGGAAAGATCTGGGAGTGGCGTTCTTGGGAGAGAGAGCAACTTTGATTTGAGCTTTGGGAACCTCTCCAAAGACAACAGGCATCTCTGCTGCAGTAGAGTTTGAAGGGCTGGAGGCCATGGAGAGCAGTGCAGATACATTGCCATCATGGACACTGGGTGTGGGGTGCTGCTGGGAGATGATGGGCCACCTGCTCAGCAAGGCCAGGACAGGCAGGGACTGGACAAGGGGGCCGTCTTCTAGCCACACCAGGCCCCCGAGGATGGCAGTTTGCATGTGTCCTAGAAGCAAAGCCACTGTGTGGCTGGTGCCCTCCTGTTGCAGATAAGATCAGTGGGTGAGGTCACAGGAGGGCCCATTGACTGTTGGTCTGGGGCCCTGGCAGCCACGTCAATCATTAGCTGATAATTAGAGGCCTCCAGAAGCTGTGCCCTTCTGCAGAGCAGCCTGTGTCCAGCAAGTGCCCAAATACCCCCTCAACCTCCCCTGCAGGAATCTTGGTTCTGCTAGGCTCCCAGCCATGGGCCTGAATAACTTTCTCCCCACATGCGCTGGAAGAGGGCAGATCATTCGAGCTCATGGTCACTGAATCAGAGAGGTTCCATTATGGCCTCTCAGGTGGCCTAAAGCATCAGAAGTGTCTGGCTCTGGCTTCCCCTTGACCTGGGTTCAAATCTTGTTTTGAGTGGTTCCCTCTATCAATCAGAAAACGCGTCGTCGTGAGGGTGTTACTGCGAGAGCTCAATGGATGGTCATCTTCCCGTAGCATCCTTCAGTTGCCTTTTACTGTTCAAAAAAACCATAGTAGGTGTTTTCAAAGAGACAAAACTCCATGCTGGCTATAGTCCTTCTAATCTAAAGTTGCGGAGAGAGATGCCACAGACAGAGCCATGGTTGTGTGTACATTCATAGGATTCACGTGGGAATGGGAATGCCACCAGGCAATCTGGATTGTTCTTTTATCATTCAGCAAACCATTGCTGACTGTCCATTCTACATTCTCAGAGCTGGGCACACAAGATCGAAACACATGACCCCTGCCAACAGAGAGGCATCCCTGTGAATAAACAATTCCAATCAACCCAGTAATCACCATCACCCACGTATGGACCATTTCAGTGGCAGCCCTGGAAAAGCAGTCCTGCCTGATGCTGCCTCTGGATGTAAGTTGAAAACTCATGGTTCCTTCATCCCAAGAGTTTAGAATTTAGAACAGAAAGAGATACACGGATAAAAATATCAGTACAGCCAGATGATGGCATTCACAGATTCATGGGCCATTTTCAGCAGGAGCACTGGAGAAGGAGCAGCTAATTCTGCCCAGAGGAGGTAAGCCAGACTCCCCAGAACAGACAGGAACTGAAATTTGGGAGACTTTCGAACATCCACAGCCTCCCTCCCCTCCTCCCGGGGCGTCCTGCCCCAGGGAACTCCTGGGGCCAGCTGCCACCTCGCTCAGCAAGGCAGCTCTGCCCACACTAGGCACCTTCCTCACTTCTGCTGCGGGGGGACCTCCAGGGCTGGGCTCTTCACTGTTCCCCAAAGTGCCCACTGGCACAAAGCCAGCCTCAGGCTTCCAAGAAGGTGCAGACAAGTCAGCTTCTGTGCCCATAGAGGCTTTTTTTAGAAAATGCACTTTTCTGGCTCTCAGTCTGCTTCAGGAAGCTGGTAACTCATATTTTCCACCCCCTCCAAAGTTCACAAACACACCAAAGATTGACTTACCCTCCCCCTTAGAGCGAGTTCACAGCCTATATGGTTAACTCATTGTATCTCTTTTAGAGAAGAGAAAACAGAGCCTCAAAGCATTAAAAAAAATGGCAGTGGTGGAGTGAACCCCAAGTCCAAGGCTTTGTCCAGCACAGCACAGCTGCCACGCTTCACACGAGAGATCAGTCAGGGACAGGCAGCTGTGAGCTGGCCCCCAGTGAAAAGGATGAAAGGGTCACCACTTATTCAACAAATAGCTATGGAGCTCCTACTATGTGCCAGGCATGATCCTACACACTGGCAATTTGTCGATGATCAAGACAGACAAACATGAATTTCAGTGAAAAAGGATAAGCAATAATTGACCATAAAAAGAGTAAATGGAACCATTTCAGAGTGTAACATATGCTATGAAGAAAAATAAAACAGAGTCATAGGACAGAGAGTGATGGGAGGTGAAAGGGGAGACTTATTCAGACAGAGTGGGCAGAGAAGTCCTGACTGATGAAAAGTGTCCAGTCTTATGAAGAGCTCAGGCCAAGAAAGCAGCAGGTGCAAAGGCCCTGAGGTAGAATGTGCATAGTGTGCTTACGAAACAGCCAGTGTGGCTGGAGCAGAGTGAGGAAGAGACCGAGTGCTATGAGATGAAGGCAGAGAGGCAGATGGGACCCAGTCATGTCAGTTCAGTTCAGTCACTCAGTCGTGTCTGATTCTTTGCAATCCCATGAACCATAGCACTCCAGGCCTCCCTGTCCATCACCAACTCCCAGAGTTTACTCAAACTCATGTCCATTGAGTCGGTGATGCCATCCAACCATCTCATCCTCCGTTGTCCCTTTCTCCTCCTGCCCTCAATCTTTCCCAGCGTCAGGGTCTTTTCCAATAATTCAGTTCTTTGCATCAGGTGGCCAAAGTATTGGAGTTTCACCTTCAGCATCAGTCCTTGTAATGAATATTCAGGACTAATTTCCTTTAGGATTGACAGGTTAGATCTCCTTGCAGTCCAAGGGACTCTCAAGAGTCTTCTCCAATACCATAGTTCAAAAGCATCAATTCTTAAGTGCTCAGCTTTCTTTATAGTCCAACTCTCACATCCATACATGACTACTGGAAAAACCATAGCCTTGACTAGACAGACCTCTGTTGACAAAGTAATGTCTCTGCTTTTTAATATGCTGTCTAGGTTGGTCATAACTTTCCTTCCAAGGAGTAAGCGTCTTTTAATTTCATGACTGCAATCACCATCTGCAGTGACTTTGGAGCCCAGTCACATAAAGTCTTCTCATTCAGGAAAGAAGCCAGGACTGACCACACAGAGAAAAGTCAGCTGAGCACTTGTCACAGAACTTAGGTGGACTGTCCACTTGCTGAGATAAGAGAGCAGGTTGCAAAGCCTGAGGTCCCAGTTATCCACTCAGTGGCCCAGAGTCTGCTTACTGGAGGCTGCCCGGCCTTCTGATACATCCTTCTCTACTATTGTGCCTGCTGCTACCTAGGGCTACCCTGGTTGCTCAGACAGTAAAGAATTTGCCTTTACTGCAGGAGACCCAGGCTCAATCCCTGGGTTGGGGGGTTCTCCTGGAAAATGGACTAGCTACCCACTCTGGTATTCTTGCCTAGAGAATTCCACGGACAGAGGAGCCCGGTGGGCTAGCATCCACGGGGTCACAAAGAGTTGGACACAACTGAGCAACTAACGGGCTTCCCCTGCGGCTCGTCTGGTAAAGAACCTGCCTGCAATGCGGGAGACCTGGCAAGGCACCGCTATTGAACACGGGTCTTGCCCAGTCCTCTGGAAGCTTGTCTATTGCAGCAGCTCACTCTGGCTGGTCTGACCCTTCCTGTTGATGTCACAGACGTGCCTTCTGCTTGACACCAAATTTCATCTCCCCTGGGGAACATCCTACACTCAGCTCTTCTTTCTAAGCACTATCCCAAGCGTGGTAGTTGGATCCAGAGGGGCTTTCAGCCATGTGAACTCAGCTCCTCCCATAAACCCAGATTTCCTTTTCTTTACTATGAATTCTCTATGGGGATGACTAGCATACGGGGTCTCTATGGGGTCAGGAGCATCACAATGAACTTTCCTAATTTTAAATATCAGAGAGCAGGGCAGGGCTTGAGGGTTTTGGTACCTTCTTTATCCAAAAGATCCTGGTATAACTTGTTTTAGAAAAGAAATTCATGTGAGCTTATTGTTGCCAAATCTTCCCCTTTTTACTCAGCAGAAGCCAGAATTTATTTTATGTGAAACTTTCAGACCTTAAAAATACTGCAAAGGCTTGTCAACTACTAAAAAAAAAGAAAAAGCACTGTTAATAAATCATGTATTTGATTTCTGTCATACAAACACATCATACACACACATATATACATATACATGTGTTGTGTAACACACATACACACACACATATATACATGTGTGTGTGTATTTTTCCAAATTTAGAAATAAGATTTTTTTTTTCTTTTATCAATGAGGAAGTGAAAACTAGCTCTGCTGTCAGCCAGACCCTGATGTTCCCATCTGAGTATAAACAACACTCAGTGTTCACAGAATGCAGACTGAGTCCCAGCAAGGCTGGGCTCAGCCAGGGTCACGCCGCATCTGTGTTTTGAACATGGCAGAGAAAAAGGCATTCAGAGCCACAAAAATAACTGAACACCCCCTCTTTTTATTAATGTGAATGATTCCTGCTTTTTTACTGTCTCCTAAGTAAAGTGTGGTAAGACACCCCATGAGCGAACTGCCCTTGCTCCTTGACAGTATCCAATCCAGAACCTGCTTCCTTAATCCCACCGTAGAATCACCCAAGGCCAAAGTCTCCAAGAAACCTTCTCAAGCCCCACCGCCCCCCATCCCGCCCCGTGGTTCCTCTGGGCGACTCTCCCTTACGCTGCAAGATAAACAGACCTAGCTTTTGACGATCTTTGACAACCTACCTGTTGCCCCTGGTGGTTTTTGGATGAGGCCCTTGATAACAGCTTATCTTCAGCACCTTTCCTTATCCATCACTAGAGCTGTCAACCCCTCTTTCATGGCTGCTTTGGATGGCAACACCTATATTACTTCAGCTTTTTTTTAACTTTAAAATTTTTTTAGCTGCACTGAGTCTCCGCTCCAGCACGTGGGATTCTCTAGCTGTGGTATTTTCTCTACTGTTGGCATGCAGGCTTAGTTGCCCTGTGGCATGTGGAATTCTAGTTCCCTTGTTGCTGAGTCACTAAGCTGTGTCCCACTCTTTGCAACCCCATGGATGGCAGCACGCAAGTCTTCCCTGTCCTTCACTATCTCCTAGAGTTTGCTCAAACTCATGTCCATTGAGTTGGTGATGCCCTCCAACCATCTCATCCTCTGTCACCCCCTTCTCTTCCTGCCCTCAATCTTTCCCAGCATCAGGGTGTCTTCCAACGTATTGCCTCTTTGCATCAGGTAACCAAAGTATTGGAGCTTCAGCTTCAGCATCTGTCCTTCCAATGAATATTAGTTCCCCTCAGTTCAGTTCAGTTCAGTTGCTCAGTCGTGTCTGACTCTTTGCGACCCCATGAATCGCAGCACACCAGGCCTCCCTGTCCATCACCAACTCCCGGAGTTCACTCAGACTCACGTCCATCGAGTCAGTGATGCCATCCAGCCATCTCATCCTCTGTCGTCCCCTTCTCCTGCCCCCAATCCCTCCTAGCATCAGAGTCTTTTCCAATGAGTCAATTCTTCTCATGAGGTGGCCAAAGTATTGGAGTTTCAGCCTCAGCATCAGTCCTTCCAATGAACACCCAGGACTGGTCTCCTTTAGGATGGACTGGTTGGATCTCCTTGCAGTCCAAGGGACTCGCAAGAGTCTTCTCTAGCACCACAGTTCAAAAGCATCAATTCTTCGGCATTATCGGGGATCAAACCCTCGTCCCCTGCATTGGAAGGTGGATTCTTAACCCCTGGACCACCAGGGAAGTCCCATTTTTGTTTTTAATACTCCCCATCACATTTTTCCTGGTCATGGTATCTTATCACATGTGGTAACTTTATTATATTTGTTTGTATCATTTGGTCTTAGGAATCATTACTATGAACAAAGCTAGTGGAGGTGATGGAATTCCAGTTGAGCTATTTCTAATCCTAAAAGACAATGCTGTGAAAGTGCTGCACTCAATATGCCAGCAAATTTGGAAAACTCAGCAGTGGCCGCAGGACTGGAAAAGGTCAGTGCTCATTCCAATCCGAAAGGAAAGCAATGCCAAAGAATGTTCAAACTACAGCACAACTTCACTCATTTCACATGCTAGCAAGATTATGCACAAAATCCTTCAAGCTAGGCCTCAGCAGTACATGAACCAATAACTTTCAGATGTACAAACTAGATTTAGAAAAGGCAGAAGAACCAGAGATCAACTTGCCAACATCTGCTGGATCGTGAAGAAGACAATGGAATTCCAAAAAAAAAATCTACTTCTGCTTCATTGACTACACAAAAGCCTTTGTGTAGATCATTACAAACAATGGAAAATTCTTAGAGAGATGGGAATACCAGACCACCTTACCTGTCTCCTGAGAAGCCTGTATGCAGGACAAGAAGCAACAGTTAGAATTGAACTGGAACAATGGACTATTTCAAAATTGGGAAAGGAATACATCAAGGCTGTATATTGTCACCCTGCTTATTTAACTTATATGCAGAGTACATCTTGAGAAATGCTGGGCTTGAAGAAGCACAAGCTGGAATCAAGATTGCCAGGAGAAATATCAATAACCTCAGATATGCAGATGACACCACCCTTATGGCAGAAAGTGAAGAGGAACTAAAGAGCCTCTTGATGAAAGTGAAAGAGGAGAGTGAAAAAGCTGGCTTAAAACTCAACATTCAAAAAATGAAGATCATGGCACCCAGTTCCATCACTTCATGGAAAATAGATGGGGAAAAAGTGGAAACAGTGACAGATTTCATTTTCTTGGACTCCAAAATCACTGCAGATGTTGACTGCAGCCATGAAATTAAAAGACACTTGCTCCTTGGAAGAAAAGCTATGACCAACCTAGACATTGTATTAAAAAGCAGAGACATCACTTTGCTGACAAAGGTCCATCTAGTCGAAGTCATGGGTTTTCCAGTAGTCATGTATGGATGTCAGCTGGACCATAAAGAAGGCTGAGCACTGAAGAATTGATGCTTTCAGACTGTGGTGCTGGAGAAGACTCCTAAGAGTTCCTTAGACAGCAAGGAGATCAAACCAGTCCATCCTAAAGGAAATCAACCCTGAATATTCATTGAAAGGACTGTTACTGAAGCTGAAGCTTCAGTACTTTTGCCAGTTGATGTGAAGAGCCGACTCATTAGAAAAGACCCTGGTGCTGGGAAAGATTGAGTGCAGGAGGAGAAGAGGGCAACAGAGGATGAGATGGC
This sequence comes from Bos taurus, assembly GCF_002263795.3. Taxonomy (NCBI): domain Eukaryota; kingdom Metazoa; phylum Chordata; class Mammalia; order Artiodactyla; family Bovidae; genus Bos; species Bos taurus. The sequence continues at coordinate 5,517,404 of NC_037337.1, read as the reverse complement.
TGGAAGGCATCATTGACTCAATGAACATGACTTTGAGCAAACTCTGGGAGATACTGAAGGACAGGGAAGCCTGGCGTGCTTCAATCCATGGGGTCACAGAGTCAGACGTGATTTAGTGACTGAGTAACAACAATTTGCTTTATAACTCCTCATTTTCTGTCCTTCCCACAGGACCATAAGCTCTGTGAGGGCAGAGACCCCCATCCAGCCCCCAACTAAAAGTCTGAGAAGAGCTTAGTGAATGGTAAACAGAATCAGATGGGGCCTAGAAGAGTGTTCATCACCAAAGGAAAGAGAGCGACTGAAACAGCACCAGTTGCAATCTGGACCGCTGGCCTCAGCAGGCAATGTGGCCCCCGCAGGAGGGGAAATGAGCCTGGGCAGGCTTTGGCTGACTGCCTGAAAGCTGAGACCTCTCAGAGTCTATGAATAGCTGTCACACAGGGGAACCAGCAGAGCTGGAGGTCCTGGGACTAGAATCAGTGCTCTATTAATAAGGACAGCAACGTGGTTGGGTCAGGATGACCTCCAGCCCTGGGACTGACCTTTTCCTCTACGTTCTTATCAGCAACTCTGAAATGGATTAAGTCAGATGGCCTTCTTTTAGCTCAGAGAATTGCAAAATGCCAATGGTCCCCATCATCCTTGCTTGCCCAGCTATGTTATTAAATGTTCTAGAAATCCAGAGAAACTTCCTGAGTCTGCTATGAAATAGAACTCCAGAGGAATGTCACTAACAGCTCAGCAGTTAGTGTCACTAACAGCTCAGCAGTTACTCCCATGTCAACTGGAATCTGAGGGCCTCCTGAGGGAACAGTGTCCTCTGTGCTGAGTCTGGAAGGAAAGACTCCGCTCTTTGGAGCTGAGATGGGAGTAGAGTCAGACAGGGAGCTCGCACTTCTCCTGCGGGCAAGATATGAGCCACAATTTGTTTGTAGAAAAAGAGATTGTGAGCCCTAAACTAGAAGTTAGAAGACCAACTGTTGTCCTTGAGCCAGTTCCTGCTCCCCGAATGCACTATTCTAGAAAACAGGAGAGTGGGAATTCATGGTCACCAAAGAACAGGTTCTTTCTGTCCTCTTTCTGGTCTGTGTTATGTGCTCTGGGACAAGTCACATGTCCTTTCTGATCCTCAGTTTTCCTGCCTGTCGGGAGAAAGAGGGAAAGAGAAACAGAACGGAATAAATGCTGATTAGAGTCACATAGCCACTGGGCCAGACATCACGCTGGGCACTGGGGAGGCGGAGATCAAAGACTCTCTGCGTGCTCGGGAAGCCCATTATCTGGAGAGGCAACAAGTAAACAGCTGATCTTAATGCTTGAGGGGCAATCAGAGGTGCGATGGAAGGAGGCTTCATCAAGGTGTGACAGCCGAACCTCAAAGAATGAGTAGGAGTATCTCCTGGGAGAGAAGCAGGACATGTGGGGGAGGAAGTGGTGACTGGGAGGTGTCTTTTGTTTGGTGAGTACCTAGCAGGCAAGGACTTGGGTATGCATGCTGGGTATTTGCAGCAAAAGTCATAGAGTCCAGTGCCTGCGGGGGCCGGGGAGGTGATGTACATGAGTGAGGCAAGCAGGTGTCTGAGACCAAAGGATGTGTGGGAGCTTCCGTGGAGTAGAGAACTCATGCCCCGTGGAAGGAGAGACATTACTCAGGCCCATCAAATGCCGTCTTGTAAGAATGAGCCCAATGTCTTCTGAGAAGACAAACACTCTGGATTTTTATGTGAAGTAATAATTTGTAAATATTTTCTAATTTGTAAATATCAACTCCAATGTGCCAGACAGATGAAACAGATTGGACATGACTTCTTGGTTCCCCAGTTTGCAGCCTCTGGGCAAGGTAGTCCCTGAAGTCCCTCCCAGCATTTCCTTTTGAAAACCAGGCATGTAGCATAGTGATTGACAGCATGGGCTGGGGAGCCAGTAAGATCTCAGTGCAAATCTTAGCCCTGGATCTTACCAGCTAATTCACAGAGTTCATGAATGTCACCATCTGGGGCTGTGTAGTGCACAGCCTGAGCAGCTGTTTATGGTTGCCTCGTCTGTAACTATAAGCAAGAGCCTTCTCCTCTCCAAGTCCCATCACTTGTAGATCAGAATACATGTGAGGGTAACACGAACTTATATGGGTATATGTACTTAGCTCAATGTTGGGCAGACAGTAAATACTCAAAACAGGACATTTTTTTTTATCCTAGTGTCATTCTGAAGACTCCATCTGAAAGTACGGGCTCCCTGGGGAAACACAGTTCTTTGTACTGGAGAATGCTGGCTGACGGTTGGAAGGGAGGACCCCTCTCTTTGGAGCTGGGCAGGAGTAGAATCAGGGAAGCTCATGCTTTCCTCAGTAAGACCTGAGCCAGGATTAGAACTTGGGGAAACAGACTGTAAAAAACCCAGGCACCAGATTCAGGTTTTGAGAGAATTTTTTTTTTTCAAGAATTTATTGAGAGAATCAGTTTGGAATATGTTTGGAAGACTTACTTTAAAAAAAAAAATTTCTTGTTCAATAAGGAAAAAGGAAGCCCTCCTCTGCACCCCACCCCACCCCCTCATGTACCCCCACCCCATCAAATGCTCGACAAACGTGAAACCAGTGACTTGGACAATAAATGCAAGTGGATTCATGGAAGGTTGGTTTACACAGGACTTAGAACAGAGCCCTGAGAACAGCCAGAGCGATTCTCGGCATCCCCCGTCACCCCTAACTCTCTCCCTGACCACTTACCCCTTCTATCTTTTCCCTCCTGTTAGCTGTTTATGGGTTTGCCTCCTTGGGCTATGAGCATATTGACCTCAGGGAACCAGTCCTCAATGTCTTTGCGTCTCAAAACATCCAGGGCATAGTACACATTACAGGCATGAAGGGAGCAAATGAAGGACTGAATAAATGTCTCAGCTCTTAAGTTGGCTGGAGTGACAATGTTATCAGCTGAATTGTGTCCTGCCAAAAGATGCTGTTAACCTGGGAATGGGCACTTATTTGGAAATAGGATCCACAGATCATCTAGGATGGCACCTAACCCAGTGTGACTGTTGTCCCTATAAAAGGGGGGAGATTGGGGGAACACCCTGGTGGTCCAGTGGTTAGGACCTCATACTTCCACTGCAGAAGCCACAGGTTCAACCCCTGGTTGGGGAACTGGGATCCCACTGGCCGAGAGGTGCAGCCAAAAAACGCAGTGTGTGTGTGGGATGACAGGAGGCGGGGAATGATTTGGACACAGAGAAATCTATACAGAGGGAAGAAGACAAGGGAGAACAGCATTTACAAGCGGAGGAACAGGACAGTGGCATGAACAGATTCTCCTTCACAAGGCTCGAAGGAACCAAGCCCACCAGTGCATTGCGATACCTGACTTCTGGCTCCTGAACTGTGGGAAATAAACATTTGTAATATCAGCCATCCAGTCTTTGATATTTTGTTATGGCAGCCGAGACCCAGCTGATAAGCAATGTTGCTGGGACTCACATAGGGCATCTGGTCACTCACCTGGCCCAGAGATACAGGGCAAATTCACGGCTGAGGGCTTGGGTCCAGGGTTCTCACTGGGACTGGGGAGCTGAAATGCTGATTTTAACACACACAGGGCTGCAGGCCATCAGCTGATGCAGCCCATCAGCTGATGCAGCCAACCTGATTGTTCTTTTCATCTGCTGCCAGCTCGATCTCTCGCCGTGGGCTCCCCCTGAGTGAAGTTCTTGAGTATCTCTTACCTTACTAGGGGTCCTGCCTTCTGATTAGGGTCCGGAGTGCATTTCACAGTGCAGAGCCATGGGAAGGCAGCTCTCCTGGGGACCCTGATGTGGGAGTTGGGGGACAGCACATAGCTGTGTCCTGGACCTCAGACTCTGGCTGGGCTGCCTGGATCTGGCTTCCAGCTCTGCCTCTTGGTAGCTGGGTGACCCTGGAAAAGGATCTTACCTCTCTGAGCCTACTTTCCCTGAGAAATGCTGATAATAATAGCATCTACCTCAGAGGACTGTAGTAGGGATTAGATACGTTAATACAAATGTAACTTACAAGAGTCTGGCTCTCGGGCCTTGTGGTGAGTTTGCCATTACTTCCCTGGGGACTGATGTGTGACTCTTGGCTGGGGTGGCCAATCTCACCCTGGCGATCCACACCTCTCCAGCCACAAGACCCAGTTTCAGAGAGCTCCATTGCCCCCTGGCTCCTCACTGTGCACAGCCAAGGAGCAGAGCTGCAGGAAGGCAGGGAGAGTGCAGTTGGGCTTGTACCCCCTACTTCCCACTGCAGGGCCCCGAGGGCATGACTGCTGCCCTCTGCTCAAGGATGCAGCTCCTTCTAGGCCGTTCTTCCCTCTCCCCTGACCCCTGCTTGTGTCCTGGTGTTGGAACCTGCTAGCTCTCTTGTCCCTTCAGCCCTAGAGAGAAAGGTGCCCAGTAGCAGCCAGTTGAGGGTGCCGTACCATCTTTTGGGGGCTTCCCTGCACCCGATTTTCTTCTTTGTAAAAAGTTCCTTTGCCTCATTCTTCAAATTACCCAATCAGAGTGTGCCATCTGCTTCCTGCCAGGACACTTCCTCACTTCCTCGTGCATGCGCCCTGTGGGAGCTCTGTCAGGAAACTCACTTGGGGCCCAGCAATAACAGAATACACTTATTCACACATGGTGTTGATAAGAAATAAGCTGTGGCATCAGAGGGACTTGATGCTGAATTTCAGACTGGGTGGACACAAGGGTGGGGGCAGGGCTGCAAATTGCTGGGGGGCAGGGATGGGTTGGGTCAATAGAGTGGGGAGAGGGTGATGGTGGTAGTTAAATTCTTCCACTCCTGGTAAACTTGCTGAACTGCGGAAATGGTGCCCAACTGGCAGGAGCAGCCAGTGGGGAGGGCTCCAGGCAGGGAACCAGCGTCTGGGCTCCGTCCCCACACTCAGGCCGACAGGGCTGCACGTCTCCCCACCAACCCCCACCCCCAGGCAGGGACTCTGGCCAGGCCGGGCCCAGGACCAGTGAGCAAAGTCCCCACTCCTGCTGCGCACAGCACTCCCACACCCCAGCCCCTCCAGCCTCCCATCCCCGCTCCCATGCCACTAGGGACCTGCATGGCTTCCTGGTGGGCTTAGGTCTCTGCAGGGCCAGAGGGCCTGGGAGGCCTGCAAGAGACCTGCAGCCTCATGGACCTATTGTAAGCAGGTAAAGCTCAGAGGTAGGTCAGTTGCTCTGTCTGGAGACAAAAGGGCCCCATGCAAAGACCCAGACAGATATCTGGGCCAGGGAGGAGGAGGCTCAAAACTTTCTGCTTTTCCATTATGATTTATAATAAGAAATATATGTTTGGTCTTTGTCCCCAGTTTCTGGTACAGAGCCCTAAAATCCTTGGAATTTCCTAGGCATTAAAAGTAACCAAAGTGTCTTGCACTTCATAACAAACCTCTTTCAACCACACCTGAATTTATGCTAATGAGGTGACTTATGGAAAGCCCCTAAGGATGGGGGCTGGTTGCCAGGGAAACCAACATGATTAAAGGTTGAAACTTCTGGTTCTGCCCACCTCCCGGAAGGGAAGACGGCTGAGAAGTTGAATCGCCAACGACCAAGATTTAATCAATCTTGCCTATGTAATGAGGGCTTCATAAAAACCCAAAAGGACAGGATTTGTAGAGCTCCTGGGATGGCACATGCGTGGAGATCTGGGCAGTGAGGTGCACTCCTGGGGGGCACATAAGCGCCGCACCTTTTCCTGATACCTTGCCCTGTGCGTCGCTTCTATCTGGCTGTTTCTGAGTTACATCCTTTTGTAATTAACTGGGGATCTAGAAAGTAAAAGGTTTCTCTGAGTTCTGTGAGCCACTCTAGGAAATTCACTGAATGTAGGAGGGCGTTATCGGTGCCTCTAATCTCTACCCATTCAGCCAGATACAGGGATGACAACTTGGACTTGTGAGTAGTATCTGAAATGGGGCAGGGGGACAGTCTCATAGGACGGGTGTGGGATCTGATGCCACTTCCAGATAGACAGTGTCAGAATCAGTTGAATTGGTTTCAGAGAAACACTTGCTGGTGTTGGGAAAAAAAAAAAAAAAACCCACTCATGGTAGCCATGAAGATGAGTAGGAGTGGAGGAGATAAGACAGGGTGTGGATTTCCCTCCCAAATCCTCTTGACATTTGATATTCCTGCTCTGCCCTTCTCTCTCTGGTCTCTCTCACTCCCCAGAATCTTTCTCCTAAACCCTCCTCATCCCTCTCAAGATTTCCTGTCCCCCAGCCCTAGTCTCCATCTGATCTCGGGCAAAGCAATTTCACTCTTACAACATCTCCACATCAGCATCATCTTTAAGAATCTGGAAAGTCATTTGACTGACTACTTGACACATGGGCTTATTGAAAAGAAAGATCTCCCAGCAACCAAAGAGATAAGGTGGGGAGAGGAATTAGAAATATTTTTTTGTGTATAGTAATAGTAAAACACCCAGCATGATAGTACATTGCTTAGAGTTATGAAATATTTACGTCATTAAAATTACTAAGTAATCATAATAGCAGATATTTATTGCATATTTGCACATTACTTAGCAGCATCCTAAAAGCTGTACCTATAATGTCTTATTTAATCTTCACAGTGAGCCTGTGGAGCAGACTAGGAAACTGAGACTAAGGGTGGTGGGTGATTTCTCAAGGGCACACACTTTTTAAGTGGATTCACACTCAGATCTCCTGAACACCAGAGCCAGTGGTCTGAACCACTGATGCCAGCAGGAAGGAATCTAACCCAAGATTCTTGGTGTTCAGTCACTATCACAGACCAGATGGCTTCAAAAGAGCAAAGCAAATGGCAAAAATACCCAGGAATGAAGTTACAGGCAAGCAGGCAAGGTCAACACAGCTTAGCAAAACTCAACAAAGGAGATCTGGGATACAGCAACACAGATCATCAAGTTTCCTAGGTTGTAAGGTTGATGCTCCTCAAATTACCCTGTTCACTTGTTGTAATGCCAATAAAAATCCCATTAGTGCCTAGGAGAAGACCTTTGCAAATTAATTAAAATTAATTTGAAGAAAAATATACTCAAGAGGAGCCAATAAAATGTGCAAGAAATGAAAGAAGGAGGGGAGCTCATGCTACTCATTCCTCTTCCAGTGGGTATTTACTGAACACCTGTTCTACAGGCCTGAAGATAAAAAGATCATCTTTGTCCTCAAGAAGCTTACAGTCCAGTGGATGCTGTAACCAGGGGCATGTAAATGGTGTGACTATGGAGCAGAAGTGGACAGAAACAGTGGGGGCCCAGACATAGGCTTGCAAAGCAGGAGGTGGGGACTTAGGGAATAATAATCCTGACGGTGTTTGTTAAGTGCTCTGAATGTGTGGCATCACCGCATCCCCCAGAAGTCCTGTGACTCAGGAATCCTGATCATCTGCACTTTACACAGCAGGAAACATAAGCCCAGAGAACTCGACCTGCTCAAAGTCACACAGCCAGTGAGTAGCGGAGCAGGGCCCAGAATCCAAGTCTGCCCAACTCCAAGGCCCCTACTCTGGAGCTCTACAGACAGTAATGCCACGGACATCAAGACACAGGTCAGTGTGAAAGTGGCTTAGTCAACTGTTTTTGGGATAATTATTTGAGAGATGATTATTTTGATTTTAAAAACAAATTTGACAAGGATTATATATTTAAAGACAAGGCAAAAACTATAAAAGCAATAGAGAAAACAAAAGGAAATGGGTCAGATATTTCAACGCAGGACAAAAGCCATGAAAGAAATAGAGAATATAAAGGTGGGTGCGAGGAGAGGAAGGGTTTATAATTTTGAGTTGACTTTTAAAAGGTGTTTCCCAGCACGATATGAGGGTCAGTAATGGTAAGAGAAGAAAATACAAAGGAGAGAAAGGCTGTATAATTGAGTTGAGAAAGGGGTTTCACAGCATGACATGAAAGTCAGTAATGATAAAAGAAAGGATCAGTAGATATAATCACATTGTGATTTAAAACTCCTTTGCAGTACAAGGCACCGAGACAAAGAACAAAATGAGAAAATACATTCACAACAGTTGCTATTCAAGGAGCTCATGGAAGTCCATGAGGAAAAGAAAAGCACCTCATAGAAAAACAGGCAAAAGACACAAAAGCAGGCAACAATGGAAGGAGAAAGACTCAGAGAGCATCAGGCAGGTGGCTTGCTGGACACACTGCCCATTCTGTATAATGAAGTAGGATTTGCAATTAATAAGAATGGGATTCAATCTATACATACATACACATGAAAAAATGCAGGAAATGAACTGCGATATTTTAAACTATACTAAAAACTTTTTTTTTTAATTGGGGTGTGTGTGTGTGTGTGTTTCAGATTCAAATTGCCTGGATTGGAATCCTGGCTCTGACATTATTAGCTGTATGGCTTTGGACAAATTATTTAACCTCAGTTTCCTCATCTATAAAATTGAGGAATAACTATTATCTTCAACTGGCTGTCTTACAAGTATTAAAACACGTGATATTTTGGAACCATGCTGTGTATATGAGCTCAGTTGCTTAGTCATGTCTGACTCTTTGCCACCGTATGGACTATATCTTGCCAGGCTGTTCTGTCCCTGGAATTTTCCTGGCAAGAATACTGGGGTGGCTTGCCATTTCCTGCTCCAGGGTTGGCGGGGGGCATGGTCTTCCCAACTCAGGACTGAACATGGTCTCTTGCATCTCCTACATTGGCAGACAGATTCTTTACCATTGCGCCACCTGGAAGCCGTAGGAACATACTAAATGCTCAGTTACCGGGAGCTACCATCATCATCATCATCATTCACAGAGCAAAAAAATCCAAAAAACTAAAAGGATACGAAAAATCCGTTTGCCTGTGAGGGAAGGGATTGGGATGGGGATGACACTATTACATTTAAGTATGTTTTCTTTGAAAATAAAAGCAAAGAGGGCGCTTTCTCCTCTAAGTGGAGGAGCTTCAGTAAAGGAGGAGGAGAGAGTGGAGCCAAAGAATGGAGAGACGCAGATCCCTCCTGGTCCCCCGAGGGTGAGCAGTGAAGGAAGTGGCCGTAGGGAGTAGGGGTGGGTGATGTTCAGCTTCCCATAAGGCAAGGCAGTGATTTGTTTATATAATTGCTCTGTGCTCTTACAAAACAAACAACCTCTTCCTTTTTTTTTTTTTTCTTTTCGTTTTAAACTTAAGCTAGTTCAAATAGTTTTTTGCTCCTGGTAACCAAAAATTTCTGACCAAAACATGTAGCTGATAACATAAGAAAATACACTCAACCTTACTGAGAAACAAAGAATTGCAAACTAGAACGCTGAGATACCCATTTTCGCCTATCGTATTGAGAAACATTTAACAGATTGTTAAAAGCTCAGTGTTGGTGAGGGAGGTGGGAAGAGTCAACACACTCACACACACAGCTGCTGCTGAAAGTATATATTTGGTCAACCTCTGGGAGAGCACTTACCCATGAATCTGTTTGCTCTCAGATTTAGACATTCCGCCGGGGAGAATTTTCTAAAGAACATCTCGGACCAGTTAAGGAAGATTCACGTTCACAGATGATGACATTGTTTGCATTGGTGAGAAAACTAGAAACAGCCTGGGAGAACTGAAGAGAATTGTTGTCAACAGAAGAGTCATTAGACAAGTGGGTCAGCATGTCAGACGGCTACCCAGCGAACCCTGGCTCCTGCTCTTCACATCATTGTCTAATCCCTTCCCCTTGAGTGTGGAAGGATCCATAACTTACTTCTAACCACCAGAACACCTCAGCTTTGACTGCATATCACTCTGTGACAGATTACAAAAGATCCCGACTTCTGTCCGGCTAGCAGAGTCTCTGCCTCTCTGGCTTTGATGAAACAGGTTGCCATGGTGGGGAGGGTCATAGGGCAAGGGACTGAGGATGGCTTCAAGCCAACAGTCACTGAGGAACTCGGGCCGTCAATCCAAAAGGAACCGAATCCTCTTAACAACTCTCTCAGTAAATTTAAAAGCAGATCCTTCCCCACTCAAGCCTTTAGAAGAGAACCTAACCCAGCTGACATCTTGGTTACAGTCTAGGAAAAGACTCTGAACAGAGGACTCATCTAAGTTGCACCTAGAGTCCTGACTCACAAAAACAGTGAGATAATAAATGTGTGTTGCTTTGAGCCACTAGGCTTGCAGTCTTTTTTTTCGCATCAATAGAGCACAGAAACTATGTCACTTTTCAGAAGAGTTATATTAGATATATTTGCATAAATATGGGGAACTATCCATGCTACTCTTATGTTAAAGAAGTAAGTGGCAGAGTAATATATAAGATCCCATTTTTACAAATAAATGTCCAAAAACATTTGTATGAATAAATGAAAATCTAGAATGAGATATAGATCAAATTATCCATAAGCTTATCTCTGGGGGAATAAGATTTCCGGAAACTCATTAAAGCCATATGATTTGAATTTTTTTTTTACAACAAACTTTATTGCTTTGAGAATCAAAATAATAATAATAATGGAAGTATTTCCATTTAGAAGAAACAATAATAATACCTGGGTTAAAACATCAAAGAACTTTGAAAAGTATGTTTTGTTGTGTGTGGCAGATACTGCTTAGTGACCAACCCGATACTTCCACCCCAGTCCTCCTCTCCTTTCCCTGCATCCACGCAGAGGTTAGAAGGGCACCCTGCCACCTGGCAAGTCTCCCTGTGGCTAGGGATGGCTACAACAGGTCTGGGCAAGTGAGCCATAAGTAGAAGTCCAAAAAGGGGGGAAATATTCCCAGCTCCCTCCCATTTCCCTTTCTTCCTGCCTCACAAAGCACACTCTGGTGGAAAGAGGCCATTGGAACCCCATGTGACATCTGCTATGATAGCGAAGGGGCATCAGTCAGATGAAGAAGGCTTCAAGGAAGGGCATGTGATCTAGCCTGGGAACTTTCAGAGAAAGTTGATACCTAGACTTGGCAGGGTAGCAGGTGGAGAGAGAAAGGGAGCATGCCCCAACAGAGGAAAATTCAGTCACCATGTCCTCAAAGAGCAGCAAATTAAGGATAGGATCATATTTTCTGCACATGTGAATATTTCCTCTTTAAAGTGAGATGTGTTCAGCTATAAATTGTGAAAACCTGGACTCATTTGGTTACCTCATTTGGGCGTTTCGTTACTTCACAAGGGAAAAAGTTGGCAAGTCGGTGTTTCCAAGGTTGATGCGGGAGCCCTACTGTGTTTGGGTTCTGAGTCCATTTCTTCCATAGTTTTTCCGTCACGGGCACAACATGGTTGCCTCAGCTGCAAGATCCAAAGAAGGAAGTGGCAGAACCAGCAGGCCTGGCAGCAGGAGAAGGCATGCCTTCTGCCCCTCGTTCCTGCTACAGACAGGAAATTCCCCATCCCTGCCCCCAAAGACCGACCCTTTGTCCCATTAGCCAGACTGAGTCACATGAGAGTCTCTATCCAAAATGGAGGCTGGCAAAGCAAGGCTCTAACTTTCCAGCCTTGACAGTGGGTAAAGCAAGGACAAAGCGTGGTGGAAATCACTGTGGCAGACAACAGCTCTGCCCATGCTGCCCCTGCCTAGACCTGGAACAAGCTCCCCATGATTTCTTGAGCTGGGCCCAGGCTCACCTCCGAACTCCTTGCCTCCCAACATTCTGATTAATGACGCAGCCAGGCTCCCAGAGGATCATCCTAGCATGGGTCCTGGACTAACTTTTTCTTTATTCCAGGAGTCCCCAGTTCTGGCCTGCCTGTGTCCATCTGCTCTAAATATTCTGTCCCACCCTTGCTTTAGGACATGGCTAATAGCTCCTCTTCTGTGCATTAGTCAGGGCTCTCCAAAGAACAGAACCAATAGAATGTGGATAGAGAGAGAAAGAGAATTATTTTAAGGAACTGGCTCATGCCATTAAGGAGGCTGACAAGTCCAAACTCCACAGGGTGGGCTGGCTGGCTAGAGACCCAGGATGAATGCATCATCTACTTTGGATTCCCACGAAACAGTCTATTTTCTACTGGAGTGGGCCGGGAGAGCCAATTAGTTAAAAGCAGGAGCTTTGGAGGTAGGTAGTCACATGAATCCCGCAGCTAGCTGCAAGAACTTGGAGAAAACTCTGACTTTCAGAGCCTCAGTTTCCTCATCTGCAATCTGGGAGAAATAATAGCATTTGCCTTCCAGGGCTTTGATAACAATTATTTGAGTTGATGTGTTATATAAAGAACACAGCATAGATACAGAAGATGGTACCTGCTCTGCAAATTATGTTCCTTCCTATCTTGTGAGTAAGAATGGGCACTTAATGCAGTCTTAAAGTCACCAGTGAAAATAGCCAAGTTCAGGCTCCTTGGAGTTGCCCAGTGGGGTGGGAATGTGTTGCATCTGTCTGAGGACTCCAGCCCCGAGACCCTTCCAACACCTCTCTCAAGACCCAGAGCACATGACGACTGGGAAATACTGCACCTCACACCCCAATCACAGTCTCAGGTGTCCTACCACAAACCCAGAGCCACCTCAGAGCTCAGGATAGAGACAAGAAACGACTCATGACAAAAACCAGTGGGGTTTCCCTGGAATTTTCCGCAGACCACTTCGATAAATGTTATCACTATCCCATTCGTCATCTTAATTGTTACGATCTTTCTTTTTTCCAATTTTAAGCTGTCAGACTCGTCAGAGATTACTCATCCAAAGAAGGCTCTTTTTTTTTTTAATCTATTTTGGTCAAATAGTGGTTTGGGTTTCCTCAGAACAAGAAGGTTCTTCCGGCTTCCTTTGAAAGACAGTTCTTACATGTTCAGAGCCAGGAGGACTTTGAGGCCATCAGATCCCGAAGCCCTCTAGTGAGGTGGGGAGCCTGTTTGTAATAATGGTGACTTCAATGAGCAAAGTGCTTAGTTACCAAAGGGCTTCAGATCTTTATTACAGAACTGGAGACTTTTAGAGCTGGAAGGGGTTGCAAATGTCATCCCAATCTGCTGGGTGGCCAACCATGAGTTGCCTTACTTTACAATGCATGAAGGGTATTGGCTGCCTATGAAAACCCTCCAATGACTTTGTTTCATTTAGGATGAAATCCTCACGCCTCACTATGACCTTGTACCAATACTATCTCAAACCATGCCCCCTCTCCCTCCTACACTCAGTCATGATGAACTTTGTGATCCTTGCCAAGTTCAAGTCTGTGCCTACCAACTTGCATTTGCCCCTACTGCTCCTACATGGGACACTGTTGCCCCTTATTTTCCTATTCCTGGCTCAGCTCAAAAGTCACGTGCTCAGAAAAACTTTCTCCGACTGTCTTCAAGAAAGTGCCTCCCCACGTCATACTCAATTACATTACCCTACTTTGCTTTCTCATAGCAATTCTCTTTAGTTAAAATTATCTGGCTTATTCTTATTCAATGTCTTTCTATACCTTCTAGCATGTCAGATCTTTGTCTATCTTGTTCATTACTGTATCCCACAGTCAACTCAGTGCCAGACACATAGTAGGTCCAGTATCATGTGCTGAAAGAATGAATGCATTTAATATTCATTTCTTACATGTGAGCCTTTTGAGGCAGACCTTACTGTTTTGCTTATTTAATGGTGAGTTGACGTTGTTGAAATAAAGACCTCTTACACTGATATTCAAGAAAAGTATAGGTAACCTTTCAGTAAAAGGTCATAAGATTAATGTCTGTCCATGTTACTAAATAATGAGCTTCAGTTTTGTAAATCATAAAAATTGTAACTCTCAAACCATAGTATCAGAAGAATGAGAATGTTTCTGAATGCTTGTAATCTGTATTTTGATTAAGGATCCTACAGTAGATTTTGAAAGGCTTTATTTAGATTATGTGTGAACTTAATATGTGTCAATTAATAAAACAATGGTTCTTAATGTATATTTTCTTTAAAAAAGAAAAGCCAATATTCTAAATGGGCTTATGCCATGCTAAGTTGCTTCCATCATGTCTGACTCTGTGCCCACCAGGCCCCTCTGTCCTGTAGCCCACCAGGCTCCTCTGTCCATGGGATTCTCCAGGCAAGAATACTGGAGTGGATTGCCATTCTCTTCTCCAGGGGATCTTCCTGACCCAGGGATCAAGCCAGCATCTCTTACCCCTAGCCTGCATTGGCAGGTGGGTTCCTTACCACCAGTGCCCCCTGGGAAGCCCAAATGGGCTTCGAGATGGGAACTGATTCCCACGGCCCTTTATCTGGTAATTCACTGTTTTGTAACAAGCCACCCCAGAGCTCACCAACTTGAATCAACAAGAATACATCATTTCTCTCAGTTCAGTGCATGCCTGGGTGGTTCGTCTGCTGGGCTCACCGGTGCTTACATATATGGCTGTAAGAGTTGGGACAGCCGGCTCTCGCCTACCGTGTGGTCCTTCAGATGTCTCCACAGCCTGGTGGCCTCAGGGATGATCCCAAGAGAGTAAAAGCTGGGGGATCAAGGCCTCTTAAGGCTTAGCCTCAGAAACGACCCCGCATCACTTCTTCTGGGTTCTGTCCATCCAAGCAAGCCATAAGACAGGCCCAGACTAGGTGAAGGGACATAGACTCCACTCTAAATGGGAGGAGCTGTCACACTGCAAAGGGGCAGAGGGCCATATGGTGGCTGTCACAGATAGTAAGTGCTGGAACCAGCTTGACTGAACCTCTGACTCAGCAAGGAAAACCAAGGACCAAGTTGTTATCTGTGACCCCAGAAATCTAAATGGCCTAAGTCACATTTGTCTCTCAATGACATTATGTGTCCACCACATGGCTGGCTGGGCTTCTGAGACCTCACTCTGGGACTCAAAGTAAGGGAGCAACCTCTCCATGGCATATCTCCCGAACAGTCTCATGACAGACAGAAAAGGGAATCGACAAGGACTCACTGGCCCAGAGCTTCTGCGTAGAAGTGACACAAATCACATCCACAGTTACATCAGTGGCCAGTCAGGTCACAGATAGTTCCTCCTCTCCTGGGAAGGACACTGAATGTGAATGGACAATAATCTCACCCACGTGGAGCCCATTTTCCTCTTCAAGTCCTTTAAAAAAAAATAATAATCCTTCAACAGAGCCAAAATCTGTCTCATTTTAATTCTACTGTTGGTCCAAGTGCTGTTGTCTCATCTGCTTCCTCTGCCCACAGAGCAGAGAGACAAAGGTCGTTGGAACCATCTCTTCTCTGGGAGCCACCCAGTGTGAAAACCTGCCTCCATGGCTCACATGATCGAGTCTAAGATCCCACGGGCATCCTCTTAAGCATCCCCACATTTTGATTCCTGCCGGCCTGAATGCTCCAGGCTGTTTGACGGCTTGTGCAGCTCATCGAGCTGTTTCCTCCGCCTCTGTGGCCCTTCTGCTGTTCTCCACCTTGTGAAGTGTTGTTTTCCTTTTAAGATCTGCCTTAAAAACCATGCCTCTCTATAGACAATTTTCGTTTTCTTTGGCAGGGTCAACCAACTTTTCCATTTTCTAAACCTCTTCATTATAGCATCTGTTCATTCACTTCTTCAACCTATACTTTTAAAGCATTTGTTATTGTTCCAGGCTCTGGGGAGACACAGGGAATTATACAAACAAGTTTCCAACTCCTTCACTGGTTACATTCTGGCACGCTAGAGCAGGCAATAAGCACATAAACAAATGAATAACAAAATAATTTGACATAGTGATAAATGTTTTCATTACAATAAGAAAGGGGTGATAGAAAAAACTAGTAGCAGGGAAGTGACTGTTGTAAGTAGGATGATCAGGCTTTGTGGTCTCACTGACTTTGGGGCAGCTGCAAAATGATGTAGGGGAAGTAGAGAAAACAGCCAGTTCAAATGGTCTGTGGTGTGATCCAGCTGGGTTGTTGTGAGCACAAGGAGAAAGGTCCTATGGATGAGGAATAGAGAGAGAGGCAGAGAATGGTGAGACATGCCCTCAGAGAGGTGGGTCATGGCCAGATCATGTGGATGGCAATAAGGAGCTTGGATTTTATTCTAACTGCAACACAAAGCCCTGGAAGAGTTTTCTTCAGGGAAGTAGAAAGGCGTGACCTAATTTATACTTTTTTGAGATAACCTATATTGCTTTGTGAGGCTTCCCAGGAGGCGCCAGTGGTAAAGAACCTGCCTGCCAGTGCAGGAACCATAAGAGATGTGGGTTCAACCCCTGGGTCGGGAAGATCCCCTGGAGGAGGACATGGCAACCCACTCCAGTATTCCTGTCTGGAGAACCCCATGGACAGAGGAGCCTGGCGGGCTACGGTCCAGAGTTGCAAAAGAGTCACACATGACTGAAGAGACTCAACACACACACACACACACACACACACACACACACACACACACACACACACATTACTTTGTGAATTGTTGGTGAGCAGGAGTAAAGTCTGTGAGACCAGCTTGGCGGCTTTTTCTGTCATTCCAAGACACTGTTGACTTGGATACACCATCTACAACAGCCTCCCCCAAAAGCTGTGACCTCTGAGCTCCAGGGAACTATAACCTTAGTCTCTGCATCTCAGCACACATATAGCCTTGGGGCGGGGGTGGGGGGTGGGGGTCCACAGCGACAGAATGACTTGGGGTGGTGTGTCAGTCAGCAGCAGCACATACCTGAAACTTAGACTCAGCAGAACCAGCTCCCTTTCCCCCTGCTTTGTCAAGCTTCTGCAGAAACTCCCCTCCACGTATCAGATGGGGCAGCCCCTCTGACTGCCTGCCTCACTTACACTGGGTTAGCAACCCAGGCCTGGCACAACCCTCACCACCCTGCCCACCCAGGCTCCACTCTACCAAGGTCTGCTGGGTTAGCATAGCAGCCTTGATACTTGGATCTGTAATAGAGGCTTTCTCCCATCGGGCCTCTGTGTTTTCATCTGAAAGGCGGGTGTTATTTTCCCTACTCCAAGAGCCCTTTTCCCCAAGACTCTCCTTCCTACCTTTTCTCTCTCTCCATCTCTCCCTTCAACTAGAACAAGTCCACTCTGGGGATTTCTGAAACTCCACTGATTTTTTTTTTTTTAATTAATAACCCCTTAACAGATTTCTCTGTGCCCTTAAGCCTCAGGCCCTCGTTGTTTCCAGTCCAGATCCCAGAATTGTCCAGACTTGGCCCCTGAAACTAGTTCTTCCTCTCTCTTCTAGCTTGATTCCAGGGTGGCTGAGAGCTGGACACCCAAGGGTAGCGGGTGCCACCTGATCCCATGGGTCTAGCCCTCCCAGGGCAGGCTGTCCAGCTGTGGGCAGAAACCAGCGCTGGACCACAGTCAGGAGTCCCCTTCCTCTTAGCCAGGGAAGGCACAGCTGGAATCTGGGTCCCAGGCCAGGCAGTGGGGGGAGCGGGCGGGAGGGAGGGGGGAAAGCGAGGGAAAGAGGGGGGAGCGTGACCAAAAAAAAGACAAAAGGGAAAGTGTCAGAGGCAGAGAGAGAAGGAAAGAAGGTGCAGGAGAAAGCAAAAGACAGCGTGGGAGAGTGTGGGAGAGGCAGGAAAGCCAAGGAGGAGAGGACGTGAGTGTGTGCGTGCGCCGTGGAGGAAAGAGACGAGAGAGAGGGAGAGAAGGAGGCTTGGAGAGGGAAGGAAGGGAAGGAGAGAGCGGGAGCCAGGAGCAGCGAGCTGGGGGCGGAGACGAGGAAGTGGGTGCGAGGCGCAGGGCGCGGGCGGGCGGGGAGCGCCGCCCGCTCCATCCCTGCCCGGAGCGCAGCCGGCGCGGGCGCAGGACGGAGGCGAGCCCGAGCGGAGCCACCTCGGCGGCAACACCTCCAGGTAACGCGGCCGCCGTCTCCCCGCCGGGCCTGGGCGCGGGGCGGGGTCCCCGGGCAGGCCCTGGAGGAGAGGAGGCGCGCCCCTGACGGCTGCCCCCGGCTCCCCGTCGCCGGCTTGACCCTGACCCCAGGTTCGAGCCCCGGCCCGTCCGCGTGCGGGCTGTGACTGACCTTGGACCAGTCCCTTTGCCGGCGAGACTCAGTTTCCTTTTGTGACTCGCGGGGGTGGCGCCCTGGGAACGTGGCAAGCGCGGGATGCAGCCCCGGTGGGTCTGCGGTGGTGCTCTGGGCGCGGGATCGCGCGGAAGTCCCCGCGGCCCCCGTGGGGATGGATTTGGAAAACCCACTTTCGCAGAAACAGCCCGTGTTTTGTCCCTATGTCTGGGCGCTGGCGTTTTCTCAGAGCGTTATCTGTGGGCGCAAGGCACGACTTTCTGCTTAAGGAAAGCCGGTAGAGGGCAGGGGGTGGGCAGGGAGGAGGGTCCCAGCTCCTTAGGGAGCCTTCGCCCTCCTGGACTGTCACCCCGATGCCCGGGAGCGAGGACCTGGAACCGGGAGCTTCTGGACAGCGAGCCTCCAGGATGCAGCCGGGCAGGTGGCCTCGGCTTGGAGGCTTGGAAACGCAGTTCTGCCGCCTAAGGCGTGCAGCTGACCTTGAGCATGGGAACCTCAATTTCTTCCCCCATGAATAGGGCCAGACTCAAGGATAAGAAGGTGGGGCAGGCAGGTACCTGCGGGTCGTGGTATTCCCAGCGGCAGCTGTCATATCCTAACTCGGGAGCCCAGAGTCCTGGCTCTGGTTGCCTCCTGAAAACTCATTTGTATGTGCCAGATCCGTCCTGGTCTCCTTTGCCAGAGCTGGTTAGTGGTCCAGCTGGGCATGAAGCAGTGCCCAGGGAATGAGGAGGGGGGGTGTCAGGAGACCCCTCCCCAACCCAGATACAACATCCTGGTGGTTATTTTAAACGTGCAGCCTTTAAGGTGACAGCTTATATCCAGTAAAGACTCCTGAGGGAAGCTCTCAGAGCCTCAGTTTCCTTATTTGTAATAGAAAGTCATGAATTCCTCCCTGTTCGTGAGATTCCTGTTGTTGGAGGTTATGTAAAGCAATTAGTAAATGATATTTATTGACACCTCTGACCCTGAGTTATGAGGAGAATTGAATAGAATGAAAAAAGAACATTTCTTTTGCACCTGCCAGGCCTGGTAACTCAGTGAGTGATGTATATGGTATTGGCTATAGTCATTGCAATAATCGGGAAGCCAGTGCCATTAAATTCCAGTTTACAGAAAACCAAGGTTCACAGCATCTGTGATTTCCACAGCGTCACACTGGTGGGAAGTGCCTGCCCTGGGGTTGGCCCCAGTCCTGCCTGATTGTAGAGTGCTTCTCAGAGCATCAAACTGCGCCCCAAATCTGGTGGTGGATGGCGTTCCTGGCACCTGGTTAGTTGCGTGCTTGTTGCCTGGTTTCTTGTGACACACGTGTTAGGAAGAGGTGATTATGTTAATCGCTGGAGAAAGTGAGTCTGAACTCTGGCTGTGGTGTGTGTTGGGGGGTGCCTTTGCCAGGCGATTTCTCCAGAAGTCTGGAAGGAAGGAAGGTCACGACCCAACTCCACACGGGAAGCAGACACCAGGCTGACTCACTCTATCCCGCCAACTTCTTTTCCTTCTCCTGCCACCTCATCCCAGTTCACCTCACCTCCGTTCCCCTCAACCTCGGCTGCCTCTCCAGGTCACAAGAGCAATCTTCCTTCTGCATCCTCTCATGATGACTAATGGAACCGACCGTCCGGGCTGAGTTGTCTGAGGGGAAAACAAATCCAGCTGTGGTCCACCTCCGCCAGGGCCCCAGAGAAGCAGAAACAGGATTGGGTCACAATCTCAAGGATTTAGCTCAGCTTCTGGAGAATGTCTATGATGATGGGAAAATGGACACCCTGCTCTGGGAAAATGGGTGTTGCGGCCGGCTGGAGAGGTTCCTTTGCCAAAAATGCTCTAAGAGAAGAGGAGGACATCCAAACAAGATGATGGGAATATAAGCCAAGGCTCAGCTGGAAAGAGATTCATCAACAGAGAGGACCTGAATGTTTGAAAGTAGGAAATCAACTGAGGAAACTATGGAACAGTCAGGTGGCTAATAAAAATGGACAGTTTTTTTTATGATAAATTTTATGTTATCTGTATTTTACCACAGTATAAAAACACTTGAAATTATAGTTGATTTACAACATAGTATTAATTTCTGCTGTTATAGCAAAGTAATTCAGTTATACGTATATATATATATATATATATTTTTTTTTAGAGAGAGAGAGACATTCTTTTTTCAAATATTCTTTTCCATCACGGTTTATCATAGGCTCCTGAATACGGTTCCCTGTGCTGTGCAGTAGGACCTTGTTTACCCGTTCTATATGTAACAGCTTACACCTGCTAATCCCATCCTCCCACTGCTCCCCACCTCAGCCGCTTCCTCTGGGCAATCACCAGCCTGTCCTCTATGAGAAATGGACAGCTCTTCATGGATGGGACAGAGAAGGCAATGGCACCCCACTCCAGTACTCTTGCCTGGAAAATCCCATGGACGGAGGAGTCTGGTAGGCTGCAGTCCATGGGGTCTCGAAGAGTCGGACACGACTCTGCGACTTCCCTTTCATGGATGGGGACATGCATATGTGTAATATGTGGTGTCACAAATTGGTGGCAAGTACTTAGAAAAAAGACTGGAAGGATGTAAGTCAAACGGCATTAACAGTGTTTGCCCGTGGGAGATTTATTCCCCCTTTATAATTTATGAACTTTCCAGATTTTATGCAGGGAACATATACTATAATAATTAGTGGACAGAGAACTGTCTGACTTTTAAGGACCATCTACCCCACCCACTCCCACCTCTTCCTGGCCAGCACCCAGGACACGGCTGGGGTATGGAGGCCTGTCGGCAATAGAGACACCTCTGTATTGAGGCCTGGCAGGCATCTTAGAAGGAAGAAGGAATACTAAATTTTTAATACCGCCAACATCTGGCATTAGTTACGTTTTTACTGTGTGCTCGTGGTAAGGCTGCGAGGCAGGTGCTAGCGAGAGCCCCATTTTTCAGAGAAGACACCAAGAATGAGATACCTTCAGCCACTTCCCCAGTCACACAGGGTCCAAACCCAGGCCACCCAGACTCAGAGTCTGCACTCCTAGCTGCAGTCAGGAAGGGTCAACAGATGCCATCAGTTGGCATCTTAGTACTTATCACAGAAACCCTGGGGGAGGCAGTGCTCCTCTGCACTTTCCAGGGGAAGAAATGACTCAAGAAATTCCCTGGCGGTTCGGTGGTGACGACTCAGTCTCTCACGTGGGGGCCCAGGGTCAGTCCCTCTTCGGAGAATGAAGATCCTGCAAGCTGTGGGGCATGCCCCCCAAAATTAAATCAAGTTCCTTTTTAAAAGAAAAGAAATGGCTCCGCAGTGACCTCTGAAGTGCTAGGCCTTGTGCTACGGACCCAAAGGCACATAAGGTGTCATCCCCACACAGACGTGGGGAGAGCGGTGTGTGAACTGTGTCCGTGGGGCTTTCCTAGTGGGTGTGGAGAATTGTTTTAGGCACCGTGGGGCCTCAGAGGAGGAAGAACGGAGGCTCTCAGACAACATGGTATCTGAAATGGTTCTGGAAGGATTAGCAAGACCCCACCAGGTGAGCAAGACAGGCTAGAACAGTGGTTCTCAACTGGGCACAGTTTGGCCGCCCAGGGACATTTATCAACATATGGAGATAGTTTTATTATCACAGCTGGGGGTGAGGAGGTGTACTGGTATCTAGTGGGTAGAGGGTGAGGATGCTGCCAAACATCCCACAACGCACAGGATGGCCCCCACAACAAAGAATTCACCTGTCCAAAATGTCAGCGGTACTGAGTTGAGAAACCCTGGAACGGAAGAGAAGGGCCTTCCTGAACAGGGTTGGCTCATTCAGGGCGTCCACAGATATTTAGCAAGTGCCACCTTGAAGCCCGTGATGGCACTCCTGGCCTCCCTGCTGCCACTCTGCCCCCACCACCAGCCAGAGTGGTCTTTAAAAAAAAAAACAAAACATGAAAGCTTTATAGAGATATAATTCACCTGCCATAACATTCAAATATACAAGCCAGTTGCTTTGGGTATATTCATAGAGCTGTGCAGCCATGACTGCTATCTGATTCCAGAGCATTTTCATCACCCCAAAGAGACACTTTGTACACATTGGCTGTGACTCCCTATTCCCCACCCCCACCCCCACAAATCACTGATCTACTTCTTGTCTCTGTGGCTGTGCTTATTCTGGAGATTTTGTGTCAGTGGAATCATGCAACATATGACCTTTTGGGTCTGGTGTATTTCGATTAGCATAGTGTCCTCAAGGCCCATCTATATTGTAGCATGTGTCAGTACTTCACCGCTTTTCATGGCTCAAATAATTTTCCATTCCATGGATAGACCAAATTTTGTTTATCCAATCATCAGTTAATGGTTGATGAGTAATTGGGTCTTTTCTACCTTTTTGGCTATCATGAGCAACACTGCTCTGAACAGTTGTGTACAGGTTCTGTCAGGACATAAATTTTCATTTCTCTGAGGTATATACCTAGAAGTAGAATTATCAGGTCATATGGTAACACTAGGTTTAACCCTTTGAAGAAGCGCCAGAATGTTTTCCAAGGCAGTGGCACCATCTTACCTTCCCACCAGCCCTATTTGAGGTTTCCAGTTTCTTCCCATCCTCACCAGTGCTTATGATCTGACTTTTGGATCCTAGCCATGCTAGTGGGTGTGAAGTGATATCATTGTGGGTTTGATTTGCATTCCCCTGATGGCTAATGAATTTGAACAGCTTTTTGGGGTGCTTCTTGGCCATTTGTGCATCTTGTTTGCAGCACTGTCTTTTCAGATCAGCTTTAAAAGTTGGTTGCATACTTCCCTTGCTTAGACCAAATGACAAACCCCACAGCACAGTACCAGGCCTGCACAACAGGGCCTTGTGCCCGTCTTTGAGTGCATCTGCCCTCACTCTGCTATGGCCAAGCCGACCTCAAAGCAGCAAGCCCGTTGCTGTGCAAGTCCTTTGCAGGGGGTTTCCCCTACCCCCCACTGCCACCCCATCCTCCTTTGCATGGGGAGCAGGTCTGGGGTCAGCCTCAGAAAGAGCTTCCCTGTTCTCTTGGTCTCAAGGGCCTTCCCTGACACCCCCCGCCCCAGGCTTTTTCTATCCCCTCTCAAGGTTTCTTTTGAGTATCCTTTTTAGTATCTTATAAAATCCAGAAGAACTGGCCTCCTGTGTGACCCTGGGCAAGTGGCTGCCCCTCTCTGGGTCCCCGCTGCGCCATCTGAAAACAGACACAGGTATATGAGCTGGCTGACCTCATAGGGCCTTTCTAACTCTGCCCTTCATTGATGCCAGCTTCCCTGTGGTAGCTCTGCCAGGAGGCGTCGGCCTGGCGCCATGGCAGTGAGAGAAAGGTGGCTAGAGCCAAGTTAGTCACGGATCGTAGCAGGCAGCGTGGCTGATTATCACCAGCCCCGTGGGGACAGTCTCCAGGAGCATGTGGCAGCCAGGAACAGTAGGAAGAATTGTCAACAGGTCTGCCCAGGTCTCTACCTTGGCCACTTTCAGCTCTAGAGTCACCCACTTTCCCCAGGAGAGTAATCTTCTAACCTCCAAACCCTCTCTGAGCATAAGAGCCATCTGGCCCCCTCACTCAGTCACTTAACAAACACTTCCTGGTGGTCTGCTTGTGCCTAGTCCTGGGTGCTGCCCCGAAGACATAGAGACAGATGAGTGCCACCCCTGCCCAAAGACTCAGGTGTCGTGGGGGAGGCAGGCTTGTAGCCAGCAGCAGGACAAAAGCAGCCCTGAAGTTGCGAGTAGACCCTAGAGACTGGAATACCCACTGCCCTGACGGGGAAGCAGGAGGATTCTCAGAGCTGGGTATGGGGGTGAACGGGAGTGCAGCAGGTAGGCAGAGTGTCTGTGTATTAAAGGCATAGAAAGAGGTGTGGAGACATGGCTGCAAAGCCTCCAGGTGTGCTCAGGGCATTCAGAGCAATTAGGTTTTGCCTGAGGCTCCGGGGACAGTGGAAGGAGGTAACAGAGGATTCGATTTGCTGAGATCCTGATCATGGAAAGCCTGCAGTGCTGAGCAGAAGAGTGTGGACTTAGCCCTGGAGGCTGCAGGAGCCAGGAAGAGATCGGAGGCTGAGGATAGAGGCCATCAGGTTGCACTTTTGAAAAGTGCCCTTTCCCTAAACAGCACAGAGGCCAGGGTGCTGGGGAGCGAAGGGGAGACCAGGCACCCCGTCTGGATACCCTCGCTCTTTCCAGATGAGCAGAAATGAAGGCTGGAGCACTGCCGCTGGAGGGAAGGGGCAGAGCCTAAAGCCGTTTGGCAGACAGAAGCCCCCGAAGGAGATCGGGGAGTCTAAATAATGAACGACACGGGAAATGCCAAGGCCAGCCTCCCAGGCTGCTGTGATGGGGAGGCATGGGAGCTGTGCGAGCTGGCCCGTGAGGGTGGCGTTTTCCTGGTGGCTGAGACACGACCACAGAGGCAGAGGTAGAGGGTGTCCAGACCGAGGGGTTGGGTTGTGCAAAGGCACAGAAGTGTGAGACTGTGGAGAGTGAAAGGAAGGCTGAAGCTTTCTGGATGGTTGAAGCACAGGGTGTGAAAAGAGGGGAGGGGAAACAGGCTGGGGAGGGCAGAAGGGGCAGACACTCTGGCCTCTGAAGGCTGTAGGAGTCCCAGCTATGGCGCCTCTGCCCGTCCCTTCCAGACGCAGAGCACTCACTACCCCGGAGAAAGCCCATTGCTAGATTCAATCACCCCTCTTCTGGACCACACTCCCAGGGCAGAGGTGGGTAAATGTCAGATCCCCCCGCCCCCGCAACCCTGAACAACTGACCGATGGATTTGGTCTAGGGCAGAATTTGCAAAGCTGTATGAAAGGCTGGAGGGTGGTTAGAAAAGCAACCAGATCCTGGGGGCCGACCTTGCTCTCCGAGAGCGCCAGGAATGTGCCAAGGTCCTAGACGCCTGCTGGTGGATGACTTTCGCAGAAAACTGTAAGATTTTTTTTTTTAAGCCATTATTTTAAAATGAGATTTCATTGAAAAGTTTGGGTCTTCTATTTATTTTTTTCAAAGACTGTATATATTTTCAGATCTTCCTGCCTTCCTTTCTTTCTTTTTAAATATTTATTTGGCTACTCCAGATCTTAGTTGCAGGCACAGAATCTTCAATCTTTGCTTCTAGGACTGCAGGGTCTAGTTCCCTGGGCAAGGACTGAACCCAGCCCCCCTGCATTTAGTGGTAAAGAACCCGTTTGCCAATGCAGGAGATGTAAGAGACACAGGTTCAACCCCAGGGTGGGGAAGATCCCCTGGAGGAGGGCATGGCAGCCCACTCCAGTATTCTCACCTGAAGATCCCCATGGACAGAGGAGCCTGGTGGGCTACAGTCCATGGGGCTGCAAAGAGTTGGACGCTGGAGCGACTTAGCATGCACACACCCTTGCCTTAGGAGCATGGAGTCTTAGCATTGACCCACCAGGGAAGTCCCCTAGATGTTTTATTTTAAAGCCAGAAGTACTCACTTAAGGGCTTCCCTGGTAGCTCAGTTGGTAAAGAATCCGCCTGCAATGGGGGAGACCTGGGTTTGATCCCTGGGTTGGGAAGACACCCTGGAGAAGGGAAAGGCTACCCACTCCAGTATTCTGGCCTGGAGAATTACATGGACTCTATAGTCTATGGGGTCACAGAGAGTCGGACACGACTGAGTGACTCTCACGTACTCACTTAAACATCATATTTCCCGTTTCTCCTGAAGACTGTGGTGACCCCATGGCACTGGGCCCTTACTGACCACAGGGTCCTTCCCTCTGGCCCACGTCCCGATCTTCTCTCTGAGTCAACACGCTTGCACACCCCACAGTCCCAGAGGATGTAGACTGTTCATACACAGCCTGCCTGGGTCAGGAGGCCCTCGGACCTAGGAGGTCTGAACAGCCTCCTAGTTTTCTCTGCCCTAGTACCTTCCCTTGCCCTGCATTCCCTGACAGGTCCTGGGAGCATCATTGTCAGGCGAGGCTCCATGGTAAAAGTAGGGCTGGTGGAAAGAGGGTGGGTCTGATTTGGCTTTTTGGAAAGCCCTGCAATCCACAGGGCCTGTCAGTCACAGACATGCTGGTGGACTCGTTCCAGCAAGACCCCAGCTGACTTGATTCACCCCTGAGTCATTCCCAGTACAGACTCCTTTGTTTAAGTGGTACCCTGCCCCTATTTGGGGAAATACCGCCTTTTGCTAAAGGTTTATTAGATAGCTAAGACTTTTTCTTCTCACTTTTTCATTAAACACTGATATGGCTCAGAAGTACAATATACAAAGGTGTGTGCATGCTTAGTCACTCAGTCATGTCTAACTCTTTGCGACCCCATGGACTGTAACCCACTAGGTTCCTCTGTCCGTGGGGATTCTCCAGGGAAGAATACTGGAGTGGGTTGCCATGCTCTAGTCCAGGGGATCTTCCCAACCCAGGGATTGAACCCAGGTCTCCTGCATTGCAGGCAGATTCTTTACCAGCTAAGACACCAGGGAAGCCCATACAAAGGTACATGACATAATATACAAAGGCTCCGTCTACCTTGCCCAAAAGAGGGGGTCAATTTTATTTTGTTGCAATGTATCTTTTCAGATTTTCTTCATGCAAAAATGCATACACTTCATATATAAACACATGCATGCGTACTAAGTCACCTCAGTCGTGTCTGACTCTTTGCGACGCTATGGACTGTAGCCTGCCAGGCTCTTCTGTCCATGGAATTCTCCAGGCAAGAATACTGGAATGGGTTGTCATGCCCTCCTCCAGGGGATCTTCCCGACCCAGGGGTCGAACCCATGTTTCTTCCATCTCTTGCATTGGCTGGTGGGTTCTTTACCGCTATCACCGCCTGGGAAGCACCATATATAAACACATGTTTACATATATATGGTGTATTCTCACCTTTGATATAAGGAGAATATATTAGATACACTTCTGCATCTTCCTGTTGCTTATTAGTCTCAGTAGGATTAATTCTCAAGTGTAGAAGATTTTGAATAAGGAGATACAGAAGAAAACAGTAACAAAAAATTGTATCACCATCTGAAGAAAGCCACTATTACCATCCAGCCTTCCCTTCTAGACATAAACTTTATTTGTTGTGTTTCTCCCCAGCTGGTTAACAGGGTAGAAGTTCACAGTTACAGTCATCCTCTGTATACAATCTGAATCCTACTGTTTTACTACTTAAATATAAGCATTTCCCCTTATTTCATAGTTTCCAAAATGTGATAGCAACAGCTCTAGTAATTCCATTAGGACATAATTGACGCCTCTGTTCTTCCAGTTTTGAACATATAAAAGTCATCTGCAGCATCACCTGTCATAAATAATACAGTTAAGCCTACAGTTTGTGTGTATTTGGAATTGTGTTGAGTGAGCATCTTCAGAAAGCCTGCATCCGGAGTAGAAGCCAGGCAGCAGTCATTTGGTCCCCCAGGGCTGGGGGCTGGGAGCATGTAGCTGAGGGAGGGGCTGTGGGCGGGGCCTTGGGGGGTTGAAGGGACCCGGAGGCCAGCGGGCAGCTGGAGGGAGGCAGGCTCTTGTCCGAATTGTGCGAGTGTTTGAGCATCTGTAGAGCACTCACTTGCGCTCAGCACTTAGTGGTCTCTGGAGCGTCACACACGTTTGCCCAGCTACTCCTCACAACAGTCAGACAACGGAAAGATTCCTTGTATTTCCATTGTGCCAGGTGAGGAATCTGAGGTGGGAGAATCCAAGCCCCTGCTCCCTATGGCCGCATAAAGAAGCAGTGGTGCCAGAACGTGGCCCAGGTCACTGGTCCTGGAGGCGCCTTGCTCTTAACCCCCCACCAGCCACCCTTGTGTGTTTGGGACTAGTATCCCCCTTTTGCAGAAAGGGAAACTGAGGCTCAAGGCAGAGCTGCCTGGCTAACAGTGCCTCCCTGGCAAGTAGCAGAGCTGGGATCCAAACCTGTGGCAGCTGCTGGGAAAGACCTTATTTGTATCAGGGCTGAGCTGGG
Organism: Bos taurus; assembly: GCF_002263795.3. Lineage (NCBI taxonomy): Eukaryota > Metazoa > Chordata > Mammalia > Artiodactyla > Bovidae > Bos > Bos taurus. Next base: position 5,489,603 of record NC_037337.1, on the reverse strand, counting down.
GAGAGGTGAGAGGCAGGCTGGGAGGAGAAGCCTCTGACCCACACATGGTCCCAGCCAGCCGTGGAGACTGTGCAGGGCTGCCCAGGAGCTGCCCCTGTGCTCAGACCTTCCAGACGAAGACGTGTTTACCTGGGTGCCTTCTCTTGCAGGAGGGCGGGCAAGAAGACCAGAGAATGGCCAGGGGGCAGGGAGAGATATTTACCAAAGGGCCACCACGTCTCTAGCATCCCGCTGCCTTCACATTTCATCTTGCCAGCATCGCATGCTGTGGTTTTATGCTCATTACAGATGGGAAAACTGAGCCTCCGACAGGTTCCTGGTTCCTCTCCACTATACCGTGTTAGCTTCCTGGGTTGAGTGAAATACTCAAGCGTGGCAGGTGGCCCTGAGTGCCCTGGGGTGGACTTGGATGGTCAGTTGTCTCAGATAACAACCATCCCATCACACGGTGAATAGATTGGCTTTTTAGTTCTCCTTCAGACTTTCTCCTTTATTTAAAGAAAGTTATCAGTTAGGTGCTAATGTGTCTTTAACACCTTTGTAGCACAGCCTTTCTAACCAGGAGAGGGTTAGGCTGGCTTTTCAGGCAGCAGCAGCTACATGGAATTTAATAACATCAGCTCTGTTTCCACTGCCTTTGTTTTCAGGGTAGCTTATTTGAGGGAAAGTGATCCTGGTGGTTATTGTAATAATAAGACAAAATTCCTTTTGCAATTCATTCCATCACTTTAAAGAAAAATGTTAAGTACAAAATAGAACTGGTGTATTTTGTGGGTTTGGCAAAATCATGGAGTTGGTCCATGAATGCATGAAGTTTGGAAATATAGGAGGCTTCAGACAGGGTATGCTGTTTGCAATTGGAAACTGAGAGGGCCCTTCCCTCCTCTGGCCAGCTGTGTGACCTCAGCCCAGGCATTCGGCATGTCCAAGCCGTCTTTGCAAAGTGTAGTAATAGTGACTGCCCTGGCAGCCCCGCAGGGAGTTCTCCTGCAAGACTGGAGGGTGTGGAAAGTGGGGGAGGGCAGAGAGGATTACCTAAGATAACCAGTGTGTGAATGTTCCTGGCAAGCCTTCGCTGTTTGCTGTGGATATCTTTAAGGTGACCCAGTGAGCTGCAGGACTTTCGCCTTGTAAGAGCAAGCTATGTGCCCGCTGGGAGGGCAACACCTTGCTGAAGTGAGGCTGGGGGGAAGAACAGAGAGGAAGGAACATGCATATTGGGCGGTGGTTCTGGTGCCCAGCTGTACTGTCACCGCTGATGGTGATGCCCGTCGTGGTGATGTGATGGTGGTGGTGGTGATTCTGGTGAGGGCAGTACTGGCAGTGACAAGGACTGTGAGGTGTTCAGTGGAGGGCCTGAGGACTTTTGTATCACCGAGAAGCAACAAGTCAGGGGCTCTGTGAGGCTGTCCAGAAAAAGGGACTTAGATTTGTCCTCTGGGGCTTCATAGCCTTTCAGTAGCGTACAAAAATGTCTGCAAACACACACACAGATACACACACGTACACACACACACATACATACACACATACACACGCATATACACACACACATACATACACACACAGGTACACACACGCATACACACACACACAAATACCAGATCTAAAATGCAAAAAAAAAAAAAAAACCCACCAAATTACAAATATTTGTTTAATTGACAATTTACGACAGCTAGTCAGTGGCAGCTCCTTATACTAAACAGCTAAATATAAATCCTATTTTCTATGGAATGTGTTCTAGGAGTATTCTAATGCATTCGGTATGCAATGTGGGGGTGTGCTTCCAAATGAAAGAGTAGGTAGGATTCTATAAGGTTTTTTAAATGGCCACAATTGGCAAATAATTTATAAGCTAGTAAGCCGCCATCCCTGGAGGTATGCAGGGCCATCGGGGATGATTGCCTCTCTGGGATGCTATAGGAAGGGTTCCTGAGCACCAGATGACCACTGAGTGTTGTTTCTACCCAGAACCCTCTTATTTTAATTAGTCTGGGAGTTTGTGATTCTTTCCCTCCCACCCCCTCCAGACACGCACACACATCAAATTGTTACAAGAAACTTTTAAGATATTCTAAGCCCATCTTCTCTCTTTTCTGCTGAGGAAACTGGTGGTATAAAACCTGTGGGAGGTAACAGAGCAAGTCAGAGTCACACCAGGGACTCAGACTCAGGTTTCAAATTCCCTGCCCAGTGCCCTCTCTACCCAGCCTCTGCACCCCACGGAGTTTTGTCCTGGGTGGCAGAGATTTGGGTCCCCCTGCAAACACTGGCAATACAGGGTATCATCTCCCCCAGAAGAATCAAGGTAGAATTTTCATTTGGCCCCATCCAATGCCTGTCTTGGAAAGTACCCCCACCCAGACCTTCCCCACATTTGTTACCTCGAGTCTGGTCATGGACTTTGATCAGGTTATTAAGCACCATAAACTTCAAGTTCCTCATCTATAAAGTGGAGGTAAATAATGGTGTCCATGTAGGAAGGCTGTTGCAGAGAGATTAAATGGGATTAAGTATGTAAATATCAGTTCTTAGAGCATTGCCTACACTTTCAAAGCACCCCACAAATGGGGTATTATCTTGCAATGATGGTTGTTTTCAGTATGCATCAGTCAACCCAATAAATATTAATCGAGCCCCCATTAAGTGCCTGTTAGGGAACAAAAAATTGATCCTGGCCTTCATGATGCCTGTGTTCTATTTAGGAGAGAGATACAGTGAACAAATAGGGAAAAAAAGAAAAAAGTGCCAAAAAAAATTGGCTGTCTCTGTGGAGTGAAATATGGTGAGGGTTCAAGGAGCTGCTCCAGGGGTCACGAAGGATGCCCTCCACAGAACTGATTTTTGAGCCAAGATGCCAGTGTCCACATCAGCAGCAGATCAAAGCAGAGGCCTGAGGAGGAGACTGTGAATGCCCAAGGCTCTGGGGCAGGGTCAGAGTGCCGGGTACCCAGTGAGTCCTGAGGCCGAGGAAGGAGGTCAGAGAGATGGGGCATGGATCCCGGCGGGGAGAATGTCTTGTGAGCCAAGGAGCGTGTGTGAGGCACAGTGTGGATGAGACAGGAGCAAGAGGGCAGTGCTGGAGACCAAAGGGAGCAGCAGAGATGCCTGCTGACAACTGTCATGGAAGTCCAGACAAGAGATGGTGCTGGCCTGGACTAGGGCAGGATGGCAGCAGCCAAAGAAAGTAGCCTCATCCAAGAGGTATGTATTTCAGAGGGAAAATCCATCAACTTTGCTGATGGGTTGAATGTTGGGAATGAAGGAAAGACAGTGGTCCAAGATGATGCTTGAATATGTAGCCTGAGCCCCAAGGTGGATGAAGGGGAAACAGAGGCTAGAAAAGAGACTCAGAGATCCTCCTTTCCTAAGTGTCCTCAGTGTCCAGAACAGGAAAACTCGATGGAGCCCGAAAGCATGTCGGTGGTTGCCGGGAACCAGAGACAGGGAGTGATTGCTTAACGGGTGTCGGCTCCCTTCAGGGTGATGACCATGTTTGAAAACCAAGTGGAACTGGTAGTTACACAACATTATGAATGGGCTGAGTGCCATTAACTGCGCACTTTGATCTTATGTGCCCTTCACCTACATGGAAAAAAAAAAGGGGAAATAGAGATGCTCCTAAACAACAATGACCAAGGGAATTTGTTGTCATCCGATGTGGCTTCAGCTGCCCACATCAACCGTTGGCAGAGGCCAGGCAGATGGCCTGGGGTCTCTCACTGAAAAGAAAACACCTCAGCAAGAACTGGTCACACAAATAGTCAGCAAATAAACCGAATTATATGCATGTCTTAGTTGGCGGGGGGCGGGGCGGCATAGTGGTTGGCTATGGACACTCAGAGACAGTGGAGTTAGATCTGGCTCAAAGCCTTGCCTGCCTCTTTACCAGCTGTGCACCTTTGGACAAGTGACAACATCTGAAGCTGAGTTTCACAATCTGTCAAATGGGACTCATAATAATCTCTGCCTCACAGAGATATTTGGGGCTTCCTAGGTGATGCGGTGGTAAAGAATCTGCCTGCCAAGGCAGGAGACGCTAGAGATGCAGGTTCACTCCCTGGGTTGGGGAGATCCCTGGGAGTAGGAAATGGCAACCCACTCCAGAGTTCTTGCCTGGAGAATCCCACGGATAGAGGAGCCTGGCGGGCTACAGTTCACAGTCCAGGGAGTCGCAAAGAGTCGAACATGACTGAGCACAGCACAGCAGCCTAGAGATACTAAGCTACCTGTGGGTGCTCAGCAGATGGAAGAGTTCGGTGTTCTGGCTTCCAGCCCAGGTCATCTTCCTGGCACTGTGATGCCCAAGTGATAATAGTCATCACAGGAAAAGGTCCGCTTTGCTGCACCCTGCCTTTCTGGGCTGGTAGACACACATGGGTGGGGCTCTTCTTTGGATGTGCCAACAGCAGCGGTTACAGAACCTGCCCCAAATTCCAGGTAATATTTGGGTCCCTTCACCTCAGCCTGTGCAGAGGGGGACACTCCCCCATCAAGTGGGCTGCAGTGTTTGGGACAATTTGGGCTTGAGAGCAGAAGTGAAAACAATCCCAGCTTCAGATCCCTGTCAGCTCAGAAGACATGAAATGGTGGAACAGAAACTCAGACCACCAGGAGCCCAAGGCCTTTCTCTCTAATGAACAACCCCAACCAGAAATTGTATACTGCCGTAAGAGGTTTTGCCAAACGTCTCGCCTATTGCGGGGAAGGAGTTAGAAATCTATAACCACGAAGATCAAAGACAGCAAAAGAGGAAGTATCTTCTGCTGCGGATGCCCGGGGGACTCACACCATCTCTTTGGAAAGCCCGAAGGGCATAGTTTCTTTCTCTGTAGGAAAACTGAAATAATAGCAACTGAGAACCAGGATTCTGGAGTCAGACAGACGGGGGTTCAAATTCTGACTTTTCGACTTGGTGATATTGAGACTTTGGGCAACCTCACTTTCCTGAACCTGGGTTTCTGCATTTTTAAAATGAGGAAAAGACTCCTTGCCACAGGATGTTGTGGTAAAGCGTGAGTGAGAGGATGTTCAGAGAGCACATAGCCCTAGGCGTGTCGTGAAGCAAGCATCTGACGTATGTTCATCGGTCAGAAGTGCCTCATTGATTGACGGCTGACTGGGATCAAGAGGGTGGTGCCCCACAGCTCTCAAGGCAATCTCGGACCTGTTGATGGAACCTCCAGGGCTGGCCTGCTGCCCTTAGAACTAAATGCAAACTCCTCAGCACTTCCCCCACAGCTACATTTCCCTCCCCACCCTGAGAATTGGCTGGAAAGGTTGGCAGAGACCAGATCATGCAGGGCTAGGGCTTGGCAGCCATTGTCATCTTTATGCAAATGACAGGAGAAGTAATCGGAGGGGCCGGGCCTGACCAGTCCTATCAGTAACTGCGGGAAGAGGGGTCCCTCAGGGTGAGCTTGGAGCAGAGGACTTACTAGTAAGGGGCTCTTGACTGAAGTCAGTCAGTTCTGAGAACTAGTGGCATGTGGGACACTACCCTCTTGATCCCAGTCGGCCGTCAATCAACGAGGCACTTCTGACCCATGAACATACGTCAGTCGTGTCTGACTCTTTGTGACCCCATGGACTGCAGCACACCAGGCTTCCCTGTCCATCACCAACTCCCAGAGCCTGCTCAAACTCTTGTCCATAGAGTCAGTGATGCCATCTAACCATCTCATCCTCTGTCGTCCCCTTCTCCTCCTGCCTTCAATCTTTCCCAGCATCAGGGTCTTTTCTAATGAGTCAGCTCTTCGCATCAAGTGGGCAAAGTATTGGAGTTTCAGCTTCAGCATCAGTCCTTCCAATGAATATTCAGGACTGATTTCCTTTAGGATGGACTGGTTGGATCTCCTTGCAGTCCAAGGGACTCTCAAGAGTCTTCTCCAACACCACAGTTCAAAAGCATCAATTCTTCTACTCTTGACTGAGTAGACCAAGTGCCAGCCCTGGCCTGGAGCCCCAACGCACCAGGTCCGGCTCTTAAGTGTCACCCGAGCACACAGCCGCCTTTCCTTTGCTGTTGTTCCTTCCACCTGGGTGCCCTCTCTCTGCCCTTCTCTGCTGGTCAAGCCCTGTGGCCTGGCTGTTGGTTTGGCCATAGGTGATGTCTACCCACAGTTGTCATTGTTCAGTCGCTCAGTCATGTCTAACTCTTTGTGACCCCATAGACTGCAGCATGCCAGGCTTCCCTATCCTTCACAATCTCCCAGAGTTTGCTCAAACTCATGCCCATTGAGTCAGTGATATCATCCAACCATCTCATCCTCTGTCGCCCCCTTATCCACCTGCCCTTGATCCTTCCCAGCATCAGGGTCTTGTCCAGTGAGTTGGCTCTTTGCAAAAGGTGGCCAAAGTATTGGAGCTTCAGCTTCAGCATGAATACCCATGAATATCCCAGGTTGATTTCCTTTAAGATTGACTGGTTTGATCTTCTTGCTGTCCAAGGGATTCTCAAGAATCTTCTTCAGCACCACGATTTGAAATCATCAGTTCTTCAGTGCTCATCCTTCTTCATGGTCCAACTCTCACATCCGTACATAACTACTGGAAAACCCATGGCACTAACTATAGGTAAAAAGATTCCCAAGGTCCCAAGGGACATATGGTGAAGGAAGTCTTTCCTGCACCCTTGGCTCAGCCCCCATAAACCTCCATGGAAGCAGTCAGTCCCTTTTCACACGTGTCCTTCCTGGACCAGTTGTGTGTCAGTGCAAGAGCACAAAAACACACACACGTTCCCCCTTTAGAATGTCACACCCCACACATACAGAGAACATTCCACATCAGCCCCAAAGCCTGCAACAGTCCTTTATTTAATTTTAATTTTTTTATTAAAGTACAGTTGATATATGGTATTATGTAAGTTACAGGCATAAAATATAGTGAATCACAGCATTTACAATATATCCTTGTAGCTTATTTATCCGTAGTAGTTTGTACTTCTTAATCCACTACCTTTATACTGTCCCTCCCTCCCATCCTTCTTCCTGCTAGTAACCACTAATTTGTTCTCTGTATCTGTGAGTCTGCTTCTGTTTTAGAAAACAGCAAGGAAGTTTCTCAAAAAACTAAAATTAGAGCTACCATATGACCCCGCAATTTCACTCTTGGATATATATCTGAAAAAAAAACCCCACTAATTTGAAAAGAAACATGTACCCCAATGTTCATAGCAGCGTTATTTACAGTCGCCAAGGTATGGAAGCAAGCTAAGTGTCTATCAACAGATGAACGGAGAAAGAAGATGTGATACATATATATACCATGGAATAGTATTCAGCCATAACAAAGAAAGAAATACTGCCATTTATAGCAACATGGATGAACTTGGAGGGTATTATGCTGAAGTGAAATAAGTCAGACACAGACAAACAAATACTCTATGATATCACTTATATGTGGAATCTGAGAAATGCGAGAAGCTGGTGCAGTTGTCCTTTTGATGATTGCATTGCATGGTGTCCCAGGGATTTGAACAACATTTCCAGGTCATATGATGAATTCCTCAAAGTGCAGCTGCTGGGTCGGTTTGTTTTTTTAGCATTCATGGGGTTTTCCAGGCCCCATAAGATGTTGCCTTCTGCACACACACACCGCTGTCACCTGCCACCACCCACAGCATCACCACAGCATCCTCCCAGTTCCCATAGCCCCTTGCTGCTCCCCACACCCTCCATGGCCCCTGCCCCCATCGCTAGGCAGTGTCTGAACTGCTGGGGGCTGGACCTGCCTCACCCTTTGGGTGCGCCCCTGGGCCCTGCCCCGCATCCCGGGCTCCCAGTGATGGAGTCCCAGAGTGCCACCAGCCTTTCTGAAGTGGCGTGGCCCCCGCCACCTGGTCTCCAGTCACGCTGCTCAGCACCTTTGTCTGCAGCCACAGCGGGGCTTGGAAGGCCCGTCTTCCCTCCTTCAAGAATAAGAGTCACCCTGCTGACAAAGCTTCCACTTCTCAGGCCCCTCTGGGACTCCTGAGTGGGTGGCACTCCTGGGGGAGGAGTGCCCTGGGGAGTTGACCCTGGGGCCACCCTCTGATGCCCGCAGCACCCGGTACCATTCGGATGACGAAGTGACGGGGCGATGTTCTGGGGCATTATGGTTCATAAAGACGAGGAACTGCCTACCAGGGACCCAGTGACCCCTGCATCTCATTACTGGCAGTGATAGCTGGGAGTAGCCAGCAGGACCCAGTAAGGCCCCCTGCCACCCTGCAGCCACCCCCCCCCCGCCCCCTGATGTCCCCGCAGGACTGCTGGACATAAAGCCACCTCTGGCCTTCCAGTTGCATCAATCTCCACTCACCCCCCACCCCCAAGGGCTCCTATGGCTCTGCGGACATCCCCGACTCTCTGCCTCCCAGTGTTTGGAGTAGCTGTCTTCTGGAGCCCGCCCGTCCCCTGTTTTCACTGAGTGACCCTTTTCCTTTCTGTTCAGGTCTCAAATCACGTACCCTCCAGACCAGGACGGCTGTGCTTAGTCACTCAGTCGTGTCCAACTCTTTGCAACCCCATGGGCTGGAGCCACCAGGCTCCTCTGTCCATGGGGATTCTCCAGGCAAGAATACTGAAGTGGGTTGCTATGCCCTCCTCCAGGGGATCTTCCCAACCCAGGGATCGAACCCAGGTCTCCCACATTGCAGGTGTCTAAGCCACCAGGGAAGCCCAAGAATACTGGAGTGGGTAGCCTATCCCTTCTCCAGCAGATCTTCCCAACCCAGGAATCGAACCGGGGTCTCCTGCACTGCAGGCGGATTTTTTACCAGCTGAACTACCAAAGAAGCCTGTGGTTCCTTACACTCCCCCTTTATAGAACTGTCAACATACTGCAGTTGAATCGGCAGCTCTGCTATGAGTTACTTCATGTTTGCTCCCCCCCAACCACCACGCTGTCACAGAAGCTCCAAGATTTGTCTCCCATGTCCACCGCTGTCCCCTGGCACCCAGCACAGTGTCTGCCCTCGGATCCACTCCCTACATGTATAGAGCATGTGTGAATGCAGTTTCCTGGCTATGGGGCTTTTGACAATAATAAAAGGTAATATTTTTGTTATTATGAAACATTATTTTTATACTATTATTATATTTAATGTAACCTGCCATATGCCAGGCACAAAGTGTTTTACATACCTTTGCTCTGCATTTTCACAACCACCAAGTGAAGGAGGACATATCATTACCCCAATTTTACAGAAGAGAAAACTAAGGCTCAGAGAGGTTGCAGTCATATGCCCAGGGTCACCAGGCTCTTAAATGACAGTTCTGAGATTAAAATCCAGATTCATCCAGTGTCAGAGTCCTTGTCTTTGAGCCCCTGGGTGTCCCTTCACTTGTAGGCATGTCAATTTTTGCACAATAAGGATCAAATGACCTACTGCACAGACTTGCCCACTGGCTCCCCCAGAAGCCATTGTGTGCTCCCCTAGCACACAATGGTTGCCTGCTGAATATCATTTTCTTTTCCTATTGTAAGTGATCGCTTGGAGAATTGGATTCATCTTCCAGGTTGAGTGAGAAACCCAAAGGAGCTTTAACTAATTCCCCCAAATTGCTAGTTACTCCCCCAGTGGCTTTGCCTGGGGGTTTAGGTACTTAAGCTGCAAAAGGGGAGCTTCATTTCACCTCTTAGTGAAAAGGGAAAGAAAAGTGTTGGACTCAGTTTGATAAAATTTGATGGGAGAAGACCCCAATCCCCAGACTAGTTAATCTAGATGGCTTCTCTCCTCTGTTGGCAAATAGAACTGTCAGTGGCATCTCTTGCAGGATTTTGTGGGCAGCAGTGAGAGGGGAGTTGGGGCATTAGGCAGACCTGGTGGGCCTTTGGGCTGTACCTCTGCTGGGGGGTGACCTTCAACACTTCAAGCCCCCGTTTTCTTTGCAGTCACAGGAGAGGATTGAGCAGGGTCATGGTATTCCAGATTCCACCCACCACAGCGCATTCCTAGGGAGACACACTTTGATGAGGAATCACCGAGGACCACATCCAGAGGAGAATTTTCCAAGGGCCCTGGAAACTCAGATTTCTACCCAGTGGAAAGTTAAAGAACCTCTCTCTCCTGTGCACCCCAGAAATCACAAGCCTCTACCAGACGTAGGTATAAGTGGGAAGCAGAAGTGAGAGAAGATGGAGCAGGTACCTCTGGAATATTCTGAAAGACTTCCTGGAGGAGGTGACAGAGACAAGTCTTCAGGGAAGAGTGTGAGTTCTCCAGGCATGGAAGGGAAGAAGGGCATTCCAGGCAGTGGGAATAGCATGTGCAAAGGCACAGAGTCATATGGGCCTAGGACTTTTAAAATCAGGAGAAATCAAATGCTACCAGAGCTATATTTCTCCAAGTGTTGTCCAACTAAAGGGCACCGGGCAGGCAGGAGCTAAAGCTAAAGAGAAAAGACAAAACCAGGTCACGCAGAACCTTGCAAGTCACGTCAAAGATCTATCTGTACTTAGAGATGACCGAGGCTGGTCATAGGAGGTGATCAAAGCAGACTTCCCTGTGCAGAGCCCAGCACAGTGGGTTTAATACACATCTGTGAGCTCACTGAGTGCCTTTAACACACTCAGCTGTGGCTGCTCTTGAAGGCTAATTTTTTTCACTTTCACTTCATACTGTTGGCGCCTGGCTTTGTTAATATGGCTCAGTGTCTGTCTGGCCACCATGGCCTCCCAGAGGTGCTTGACGTGATGAATCAGACTCTGAGCAGGGCACTGCTTTTTGTTATGGCTGCATGTGCCAGGTGACGACTGTAGATGAAGGTCAGAAACCTCCCAGGGGGCAGTAAGGGGCACAGCATCCCATGAGCAAATTCTTCAGAAAGTGCTTTTCTCAGAGGCTCTTAAGGCCAAAACTGAGATGACATAAGAGGAAGCAGTGTGACATGTACAACGGCAATGCCTGTGGTCAGCCTGCAAGACCGGGACAGGAAGTGGGGGAAGCCGGCTTTAATGAAAATGCCATATCGTTTTCACACTCACTCTGTGTGCCCTGGGCCTCTCCCTTAGACAACAAGAAATGCTTGCTTGCTGGCTGGCTGGCTGGCTGGCTGGCTGGAAGGATGGAAGGACAGATGGATAGGTGGATGGAAGCTGGAGACAGGTGGTCTAGATCCAGGCCCTGCTTGCAGACAGACACTGAGCCATATTAACAAAGCCAGGCACCAACAGTATGAAGTGAAAGTAAAAGTGGTAGTTGCTCAGTTAAGTCCGATTCTTTCAACCCCATGGACTATAGCCCTCCAGGCTCTGTCTGTGGAATTCTCCAGGCAAGAATCCTGGAGTGGGGTGCCATTCCCTTCTCCAAGAGATCTTCCCGACCCAGGGATCGAACTGGGTCTCCTGCATTGCAGGCAGATTCTTTACAATCTGAGCCACTATAACGCAGCACAAAGTACAGGACAGGGTGCCCCCACCTGCAGGCTTCAGGGAGACAGAGGTACAGGGATCCCCCCACTTTTTGAAAGTTTGCTTTACCTCACTTCTCTTTCATGAAAGACCTACATTAGTACCTATTTTGTACTGGAAGAAATCCAAGGAGGATTTTTGCTTTTAGGAAAAAAAAAGGTGAAAAGCAAAAATCATGTTCAGGTTTGTTTGGCGGTGAGCTGTTACAGAGGCAACCTGCATGCACACCCCTCTCAAGTTCCTTCCCTGGGAGCCACATTCAGCATCTCAGTATCAAGCTGTGAACTGTATCTGAGCATCTGTGCTTTATCTTGATTTATTTTGTGCGTCCGTTAGCAAGATGGGTCCTAAGATAACGTCTTCTTCACTTTATATCATGTTGGCTTTTGAAAGGTTTCAAAACAACACCATGCTTTCAGATGGTGAGGGAGGGTGTGGGGACCTGTGTTTGAGCTAGGCCTTGAGAAAGGCATCGTTGACTGAAGACAAGGAAGAACAGGACTCCAAGTGAAGAAGACAGCAAAGGGAAAGTCGGGAGGGAAGAGACTGGGTACATTTGGGCCAAAGTCGGGGTGCCCGAATGGCAGAGTGAGTGAGGCAACTACAGGACTATCTGCTGAGATCCACTTTGAAGGACAAGTTGAAGTCTGTGCAAGAGCGGGCGTGAAGGTAGCTGGAGGGACAGAAGCTGAGTCTGAATCCAGGCTCTCTGGCCACTTACTAGGGGTGTGACATCACTAGGCCTCTCTGAGCTTTGCTGTCCTCAACTGTTAAATAGCAACAGATTCCCCTCATGAGCAGTCATTGTGAAGCTGAGATCTTTCATTTAATATGCGTGAAATCACCTTGCCCAGGACTCTGCTGTAGTGCAGATGCTCCATCATGGGTTGAACCATTCCCCTGCTGATAGACACTCAGATCATCTCCCATCATTTGCCACTTGCAAGCCTGCTTAAGCAGACCTCCTTGCTCATGGCTCTTCTCATGATGGTGGTGGTTATTGCCACAGCCTAGGTTCCCAATAGAATGCATTAGATCTAAGTGATCTAGAAGGGTGTCCACTATATAGTAGAGATTTTGAAAGAAATGAGGAAAGGAAGTATCAGAACAGTGTTCTACATGTGTCTGGTACAGGCAGAGCCTCAGAGAAAGAATGGATGGTCCACGTAACACCAAACAGTCAGCAAAGGTCACCTTCCCAGCGTGAGGGCTTGGGTATGCAATGATCCAAACAGTTGGCTCTTCCTGTATACCTCAGAGCCCTTGGTTTACTGCAATAAGCAATGTCATCGCTTATTGAAAGGAAGGTTCAAGAAAGTGCTTTTTATATTAGCTGTGATGGTAACAAAGATAGTGATCATGAAGACAGTGATCTTGGAGTAGTGATCCCCAAGGGCCATGATCCTCTAAGGCCATCATTCTGCCCACAAAACTCCACACGAAAGCTCATGCCTTACAAAGGTCACTGGAAACTTCTGGGAAACAGAAACACAACCGCAGTGGTTGTTCTTTGAAACTCCAGGAACTCCATGAAGAAAGGAACCAGTGCTTTCTTTGTGGTGGTTGTGGCCATGGCCCCAGCACCTCAAACAACAATGGGCACGTTGTAGATTCTACAAGAAATATTTGCTGAAAAGAGCAGAGAGGGGGAAGCGACAGAAGGAAGGAGGGAGGGAGGGAAAGAAGAATTAATTTTTAATTATATGAGAGGCCGGTTTATTCAGATTTGAAAGTCTTCAAACGTTAACTAAAACATCAGTTCAAAATACTTAAACCTGGCTATTAAGGAAACTCAGAGGAAATTTTGATCAGAAATAGGGGTTCTCAAAAAAAAAAACCAAACCCCCTTCAAAGTTAATTAAGTGTGACAGTAACAGCCATACTGTTTGGGCTATTTATATAATGAAAAGTTCTTCTAAAAATAATACTTGGAGGCCCAGCCTGCTAGGCTAGGTGGCTGAGCCAGGTGGAGTGGCAGCAGGTGACCAGGAGCCGTGATCCCCGTGCCGACACAGCGGTTGCAATTAAATGATGCCTCTCTTATTCAGATTGCAAAACCACTCCTGGCCAAGAGCCAGAGAGAGACTTCATCTGTGTCAGATGACGTTGAGCTTCTCCCTGAGAGGAGGTCCTCTGTCAACTTGATTTTCTGCACACTCCCAGACCCCAGGAGACTGCTGCTGGCTGTTTTCTGGAAAACCAGGATCCGCTTGAAAGAAAGCATCCAGGAATCAAGCAGGGCCTTAGCTTGTTTTGCATGGATCGGAATCAGAATATCACCACTAAGAAGGAATTTAACCTAATACTTAACCAAAAGAAGCATCGCATGTGCAGGTATTCCATTGGAGTGATGTTTGATGTGGGACCAGAGGCGGAAAGGGAGAAGGGATGGAGGGAGGAAGGAAGAAACTAGAAACCACCAAAACACCTGTGTTAGAGTGCTGATAAACAAACCATAGCCAGCCACCCCACGGACTGTTACACAGCCGTTTGAAAGACTGAGTGAGGTCTGCACCCGCTGACCTGGAAAGTGAGGTTTAGAGAGATGGCCAGAGCAGGGCTGGGGCTGCAGTTGGCAGACTGGGACAGCGGGCTAGATCTGGTCCTCTCTTTGGTTTTGTGTGTCACGTGAACTAAGAATAGCAATTTTACTTTTTTTTTTTTTTTTGGCCCAGAAATTGCTTTAAAGAGTTTGAGAAAAATTCAAGAGAAGAAGATGTTGCCACACATGAAAACGATGTGACATTCACATTTCAGTGTCCATAGTAACGTCCAGGATCACTCATCTGCACATTGTCTGTGGAGGTGCCTTCACACGAAACAGAGTTAAGTAAATTGCAGCAGAGAGCTTGCCGGATACAAAGCAGAACATGTTCACTAGCCGGCCCTCTCCTGAAAAAGCTGGTTGGCTTCTTGTTCAGAGTATGGTGACGTTTTATAAAGCTAGAGTGTAGAACACTGTTCTCAGCACTTGGCAGAGTCAGTGTATTAACGTTGGCTATTTTTTCATTCATTTTATCGTTTATCCATCATAGGCGTAAGGCCCTGGGAACCAGCAGTGACCCAGCAGATGCAGAACCCTTTTCTCAGAGCGTAGAGTCTGTGTCTAGAATCTCTAATATAAAGAGTATAAACGTGAGGCCGTCCTACTGCATGTCCTGTGTGACTTGGTGGTCAGCCCCTGGCATCCTGTCTCCCTTCCTCCTCTCACAGTGTATCCTGATTGCCCTGGTCCCTTCTAAGGGGAGATGCCGGACTGGCCTCCTGGCGTCTTGAAGTGAGGTCAAGGTCTAGAAGTATTCATTTTGAATTCCCTCAGTCTGGTTTCAACATGCTCAAAACTCCATCTTTGTGTTTCTAGCTCACGCTCTCCAGTGGACCCTAGAGGGCAAGGCAGCCGTGCCGGACGCCCCCCCACCCCATCACATGGATGGGGGCAGCTGTCCATCATGGAGAAGGCTTCAGCCATAGCTCCACATGAAACCTCCCCAATAAAACCAAAGCCACCTCCAGACTCACGCCCAGTGGAGATGTGTTCAGTCCTGGGAGGAAGCTGGCTCTGTTGGAGGTGATTTGAGGACTGCAGTTTGAACCAGGAACCTCGCTTCGAGAACTAGACGTCCCTCATCCTCCTTCCTACTCATGCCCCCCACCTTCTTGGAGATCATTTTATTTATTCAAGAAAAAACAGCACTAGCTCGGTCCCTGGAGCCTCCCCACATTTGGATACTTCTCTCGGCTCTGGTGGGCAGCCTGAAGCCCAGTGGTGGACATAATTGATCTGCTGGGGAGCTGGAAGAGGAACAACTGCAGGCCCGGGGTGGGGGCGGGGGGGCCACAGGGGAAGGAGCTGTAGGGACCCAGGATGGCGGCCAATGGCACAGCCTCATCCTCTTGTCTGGACCCCACCGCGTTCAAGGTCACCGTCACCGTAGTCCTCATCCTCCTCATCCTCATCACCATCGCCGGCAATGTGGTCGTCTGCCTGGCGGTGGGCTTGAACCGCCGGCTCCGCAGCCTGACCAACTGCTTCATTGTGTCCCTGGCCATTACTGACCTGCTCCTCGGCCTCCTGGTGCTGCCCTTCTCTGCCTTCTACCAGCTGTCCTGCCAGTGGAGCTTTGGCAAGGTCTTCTGCAACATCTATACCAGCCTGGATGTCATGCTCTGCACGGCCTCCATCCTCAACCTCTTCATGATCAGCCTTGACAGGTACTGCGCCGTCACAGACCCCCTGCGCTACCCCGTGCTGGTCACCCCGGTCCGGGTCGCCGTCTCCCTGGTCTTAATCTGGGTCATTTCCATCACCCTGTCCTTCCTGTCCATCCACCTGGAATGGAACAGCAGGCCTGAGAACCACAGTGACAGTCACACCATCCCCAAGTGCAAAGTCCAGGTCAACTTGGTGTACGGTCTGGTAGACGGGCTGGTCACCTTCTACCTGCCGCTGCTCGTCATGTGCATTACGTACTACCGCATCTTCAGGATCGCCCGGGAACAGGCCAGGAGGATTCACAACGTCGGCCCGTGGAGGGCAGCCACGCTCAGGGAGCACAAAGCCACGGTGACGCTGGCTGCCGTCATGGGGGCCTTCATCGTCTGCTGGCTCCCCTACTTCACCGTGTTCGTTTACCGGGGGCTGCGAGGGGACAGCGCTGTCGACAAGACCGTGGAAGACGTGGTCCTGTGGCTGGGCTATGCCAACTCGGCCCTGAACCCCGTGCTGTACGCCGCGCTCAACAGAGACTTCCGCACGGCCTACCAGCAGCTCTTCCGCTGCAGCCCCGCCGGCCAGGACGCGCGCAGGACTTCTCTGGGGTCCAACAGCTCTCAGCTGGTGAGGCATCCGGGCCAGGGACCCAGGTGGCCGGAAGAGAGGCCCCTGAGGCTCCAGGTGTGGAGTGGGACTGAGCTCACGGCCCCCCAGGGAGCCACAGACAGGTAACTCCCCCGGCAGTTTGCGTGCGGGACGGAGCGTGGTGAGGGGGAGGGTCTCCCTCAGGGTAACAGCCGTTCCCCAGGTGCTGCCTCGGATGCTGCGTGCTGGGAAGCCTTCATGAGCACTTTGCAAGCCCTGTGTTGCTCCATCCTCCCGAACGTCCCCTCAGGTAGAACTTTTGACCTCCGTTTTCGAAAGGAGCAAGTCAGATCCCAGACAAGGTTGCCAGGGCCCCTCACAGAGCTGGCATCTGACTCAGAACTGGTGGGCCCTCTCTTCTAGCTACCTCATCCTTACAATCGGGGGGCCTAAGTGTGCTCAACTCTGCCCACTTAGTTAGTGGTCATAGGTGTTCACTTAAATCCGCCAACAGCCCTCATATAGCCATGCGCTAGTGCTGCGGCCCCGGGGACTTGAATCAGAGACCCCATTCAGCCCAGTCTTGAGCACCTGTTATGCACCAGCTCTTACTTTGTGGGGTGCTCAAGTGGAAGGAGAAAGAGGCTTGGCTGCATCAGGAAGACGCAGCCTTGAAAGCCAGGGTTGGGCATTGTAATTGTAGGTCTTAGGGGAAGATAGAAGGATTAGAAGTTAGGATGGGGGTAACCCAATCGCCTCTGTGCTTTGGAGAGAGGACTCCGGTTGTCCCTTCAGACGTGGACCTGAAGAATGAGATGGGGACATTGGTGAAGAGGGATCCGGGGCTGCTCCATACGAAGGAAGAGAATAGAGCAAAATCTAGGAGGCTAGTAAAAAGTGGGCTTGGAGACCACTGGATGTCTGAGACACAGGGCATGCAAGAGAGAGGAGGCCCCAAGACTCCACCCTCGAGAGGTACCCTGGCTGGAAAGATAAGGTCAGAACGAGGTTGAGATTAAACTCACTTGTGACAAAGCCCCTGAGAGGTATTAAGGGAAAACTCCCCAAAGACTTGAGTGGCTCGAGGAAGCTCACATTTGGAGAGAAGTTTCACAGGTCTTAGCGAGCTCCATCTAGCTGTTGAGGGGAGTGAAGGATGCCGGTAGAATCCCTGACACATACAAATGCTCAGGAAAAGTCACCCTCCTTTCTCTTCCCACAGACCATGCCTTTGCCCCCAGAATGCTGGTCTGTGTGAGTGATCCATCTATCCATCCATCCATCCATCCACCCACCCATCCATCCATTCATTTGCAAACATGTGTCAACTTCCCATCACATGCCAGGAACTGTGCTGGGCAGCAGGGATGCAGAAGTGACATTTTGGTGTCTGTTTTGACAGACAGGTATGGAAAATCTGCTGCACAGCCTTGTCTCGGCTCTGTGGCTTGAGCACACCTCTGCCCCCTTGGGCCTCAGCGTCCTCCTCTCATGGAGTATGGGGTTTGTCCTCAAGCAGCCTGCCCTGCTCACCTCCCAGAATCACCCAAAGCACACAGGAGCCAAGGGATGCGAACAACCTGTGTGAGCCCCCTGGCAGGATACTTGTCTGCTCTCGAGCTCTGAGCACCGGACTCGAGAAAAAAGCTTGGATGACCACTACACACCTACACCCTCTGGGAGCTGGTATTGTTGGGGACAAAATTGCCCAATGGGACTCCTGGGCCTTGCAGCAGCTGGGTGTGGAGTGTCCCCCCCGTCGATGTGGGTCCCAGGCCCTCCCCTGTCCCCTGCTATCCTTCCAGAAAGAGCTTCATTGCTCCTGCATCCAGCCTCCTCCAGGCCTCCCAGCCTCTAGATTCTCCCTGTCCAATCCATCCTCCAAGCTGCCCAAAGACATCTCTCCAAAGTGCAGATCAAGAGATCTGTCACTGGATGAGATGACCCTGTCCTGCCACACTGCTTCATTCAGGAAAAGTCGTCTTAAGTACAAAGCTAATTTAGTTCACAGAACAAAGGACAAAGCATGGAGTGTACACTCGGGATAAAGCCGTTGACACAGTTCAGTCTGGTCATCATTCCACTTGCTCTTGAGCTAACCAGTGAGACCCGGGTTAACAGGCTGCCTTTACCCCCAGATCCTCAGGGAGACATCTAGTAAGCACTGCACCAGCAGTGACCAGCCCTCATCCAACACCCGTTAGGTGCCAGTTTTACCTTGGCCGTTATTTCTGTATATTGACCTGTGACAGCGTCTTATCCCCACCCCTCCTAGGTGCTGGGTTGCAAAGGGAGATAAAGCCGGTCCCCCAGGCATGCTACCACCCTTGCCACCTGTAACTGTTCACGGTCTGGTTGAGGAACAGATGCCATGGTTCAGCTCTGCATGTGCTAAGCCTTGAAATCCAGTGTGCAGCACACCCAGAGGAGGCGGTGACAGCCCAGAGAGCCTGGGAGCAGCCCTCCAAGCTGAGCCCTACATGCAGATGGGAGCGACCCTCCAGGCGGTGGTGCCGGGGCCCCGTTAGACTCAGGGCCACAGTTCGTTCTCTGTACCGCCCTGTGAAGTAGATGTTTAGCTTCCACGTTACAGATGGGGGGGGACAAGACTCAGAGAAGTGACTTGTTCAAGGAACTCCCGCTAGTGACGCAGCCAGAGAGCCAAGATCTGAGCAGAAGCAGAAATAGCAGCCCCGTTACTGATTGTCCTCTAGGTGCCCGGCACGCGGCGGGCAGTGGGTGTCCACCTCCTCTTCTGATTGTCAGCACCACCCTGGCCGCCAAGGCCAACGGAGAGGCCAGGCCTGCCTGGGTCACATGTAGTAGCCGCGGAACAGAGGGGTCCGGCGGAGGACGTGGTGAGCCAGCTGGAGGGCCTGGTCTATGGCTGTGGGGGTGGGAGTTCAGGAAGCCAGGGACGGCCAGAGGTTGCGTTTCCAGTGGAGGCTGCCAGGGCGATCGGGGACTTGTGTGACCCTTCGTAAGGTTGGCTCCCAGCTTCCTTAATGACCGACAGTATATCCTTTCTGCTCCCCATTTGGGTGCAAAACCCAGCGTTGACCTGGCAGAGAACCCTTATCATTGCCAAAGGGCTGGGTGCCCTTGATTGGTGGTGGTGGAGGTTGGGATGGGGGAGGGGGCAGGGGCATGGCACAGTCAGCCAAGGGGACACTCCAGGAGTGAGTGGCTGAGCTGGATGGTCCTCCCCTCCCTGAGGCTGACCTGAAGCCTCCTCCCCAGCAGGATGCTCTGTCTGCCCTTTCCTGACCCCAGGTGGCCGCCTTCAGCTCGCCCCTCATCACCTCGCCCCATCTTTGACCCCAGGTCCCCAGCCTCATCCCCTCTGCTCCACTGACCCTGCTCAGTAAACTCCACTGCTTTTACTGGAAACAGGCCTGGGTTAGCTCCCAAGGTAGGGCTGCTGTAACAAATGACCGTGAACTTGGTGACTGGAAGCAACACAGATTTCTTCTCTGCTAGTTCAGGAGACCAGGAGACTGAGACCAAGGTGCGCGTAGGGCAGGTTTCTTCCGGAGGCTTCAGGGGAGAGCCCCTCTCCTTGCCTTTTCTGGCTTCTGGGGGCCGTTGAGCTCCTTGGCTTGTGGCCCCTTCTTCATATCACTCTGACCTCTTGCCTCCGTGGCCACATCTCCTTCTCCTGTTCTCCGTCTGCCTCCTTCCTTTAATAAAAGAACTTGTGATTACATTTAGGGCCCTCTGCAGTAACCCAAGATAACTTCCCCATCCTAATGTCCTTAACTTAATCACATATACAGTCTTTTTTGCCACATAATGTTCTCAAGTTCCACCGTGAGGATGTAGACCTCTGGGGGCCCATGTGGAGCTGTCAGAAGCCCCAGCTCCCTGACTTCGCATGAAGATTAGAGGCCCTTCATGGTTTACCCCTGACCACCTCCTGACCCCATCCCCTGGCCCACAGCCACCCTCCAGCCCCTTCTGCCCTCACCAGAACAAACCATTCTATGAGTTCATTCACATGCACTAACTGAGAATTTGCTACATGCCAGCACTGTTTGACGGTGTCACATTGAGCCAGGAAGAGGCCCTTGTCCCAGGGGGATGTTATTCTAGGGCAGTGGTTCTCTGAATGTGGGCCCTCGGCCAGGAGCAGTGTAGCTGACATTGGCCACACTGCCTCATCTGTGCGGAGCTAGGATTCCAGCCCAAACCCATCTGACCCCAAAGCCAGGCTCTTTCCATGATGAAACGCTGAATGGACTTGAGTTCAGCCCAGACTCGGTGCTAGTCCTATAGATAGCAGGTGGGAAAACTAAGGCCCAGGGATGCAAGCAACTTGAGGCCCAGAGCAACTTAGGGGAGGGGCTAGAAGGAGACCCTGTTTCTCTGAATCCCTGCCTAGGGCTCTTGAGTCCTTCCCCATACACTCAGCCGCCCTATGCTATCTCCCGAGGCAGGGAGATAAGCTTTCTGAGCATCAGAGTATCTGCATCTCTCTAGAGACGGGGTCTTCCACCTCCTTGCAGGGTCCCTGTGCCCACTGCCCTACCCGCTGAGGCCCAGAGGTGGGAGTCAGAACTCAGGAAGGAAAAGAGGCGAGGAGGGAGGCAGGGAGTCACAGGCGCCTCCTGCAGCCAGCCCGCTCCCCTCACAGGCCTCTGCCTCCCATCCACCCTCCTTCCTTCTGCTGCTGGCGAGAACGTTTCCTCAGACAGGATGACCTTCGGCTCTGCCCCTGGGTGCTCTTGGAAGCGACCCCGAGTTCTCATCCTGACCTAGGAGGCCCTGCCCTCCAGCTCTCCCCGCTCCTTGCCTCCTCCTCTGCAGCCCTCAGTTCTGTCCCCAGGCCATGCCTCCCCCCAGCCCAGGACAGCTTCTCACTGCTCCTGGCACAACCTATCTGCTCCCCTAGACCGTAAGCCCCCTGAGGGCAGGCCCACATCTGTGTCTGTTCCTGCCTAACACCTAGCACTGGGCCTGGCACAGTCTGCTCAGTAGTGTTTGTTGAATGAATCAGTGAATGAGTGAATGCATAAATGTCTTGTCCCAGGTCCATAGGAGCCCAGAGAGGTGACTAACACCACCCCTGCTTAAGAGATCAGGGAACCCAGTCTCAGAGGGAAGTTCCTGGAACCTAGTGGAAGCTCAGAAATTCCTGGTTCCTTTTTCTAACTCTGACGTCACTAAAGGGCTTGCCTCCAACTAGCAGCATCAGCAACAGGTCTGACTGGGGGATCCACAGCCTGCTGTGAATCACGGAGTCACCCCACACGCCCCCCAGACGTGGTGAAAGGATCCGGGAATTGGGGTGGGAATCCAGAGTTCAGACAACCTGGATGTGGTCCATTGCATCTCCATGCTGCCGTGACCCAGTTTGACCTGAGGTTGGGAGCCGGGGGAGGGCGGAGCTGGCTTTATCTTCTGCTCCAAGTCCAGTCTGGTCTGGCAGAGGAGGCTGGGATCCCCTTAGCAGTAAAAAGTTTGCATGATTGATGTATACACGCTTCTTCTTAAGAAGGAGCTTTGCTCAGAAAGGAAGCATTGCATAATTTACCCCAAACTTGTCCACTCATATCATTTGGGTTCTGAAATTGACTAACCTTTGACATGTTGATTCCAGTATTTCCTTGGGGGCACAGGCACCCAGAGCAGCTGGTATCCTGCACCCCGCTCCCTATCCCTTCCCAACCCCCATCCCGCCATACCAAGGGGCCTCCCTGCCCCCTGCACTGGAGCCCTGATGTCAGCTGCCTTGTCACCCCGCCCTCTGCGCCTGACGGTCACACCGCAAGGCTACTGGGGTGTCTTCCTGCCTCGGGGTGGAACTTAGGGAACCTGATAGGAGCCCTGGTCTTCCCCTAGTTAGGGGTTGGGTGATGTGAGACAAGTCACAGAGAGTCTGAGCTGCAGTTTCCTTACCTGTAAAACGATAACTGTTATCAGACCTACTCTGCAGAACTGTGAGAGAGAGTAAAATGGAATCAAGGATACCAGCGTTTAGCACAGTTCCTGGCATGTGGCAGGTGCTTTAACAGACACGAGTTTTCCTTTTTTGCCATCCATCGCTTTTCCTTTCTTCTCATTTCGTCTCTTTTGTGTCATTTTCTAGCTTTCTTTTATATTGCACTTTTGTTGAGATAAACTTCACATACTGTAGGATTCACTCATTTCAAGCACACTTCACTGGCTTTGAGTCTATTCACCGAGATATGCCGCCATCGCCACAGGCAATTTTAGCACATTTTCATGACCCCAGAGAAACTCTGTAGTCTTTAGCCATCAACCTCCCAGTCCCTGCGTTTCCCACCCAACCACAAATGCATTTCCTGTCTCCATGGACGTGCCTGTTCTGGGCATTTCAGATGATCCATGGTCTTCCGTGCCTGGCTGCCTCACTTGGCGTGTGCTGTTGAGGTGCTTTCTGCATTTTCTGTCTTTTCTTATTTCCTTTCCTTTTCCCATTCTTCTCTGTGTTGTCTTTCCCTCCAGTTCCCCACTCCCTCTGTGTCCAAGGTCCCATCTCTCTTTCACCGAGTGCTCGGGCTTCCTGGCCGCTCCGGGTCGTTCACAGCCCTGGGTGTGGGGGTCCAGCTGTGAGGCTACCTCCTGGACTGCGTGAAGGCCTTTGTCCCCTCTCCTGCCTGGGTGAGCTGGGAAGGTCCTACTCAGGCCTGGGGGGATCTGTCCTGCTGCACAGCGGAGCACACGGGCTACACCAAGGCATTAATCCTTTTCATCTTCTGTCTCTTCAGAGAGTTTGGGGAGTGAGACCCCCTCCCAGCCCTGGAGTCAGGGGAAGGAGAGCAGAGGGAAAGGAGGTGGGAAGCCTTTTACAGCCTCACAAGTCAAGGAGAATAAACCGTGGCCCCCCAGGAGTCACTTGAAAGGTAGAGAACCGCTCATTTCCCGCCCTCTGGGGACAGCGCCTTTGAAGCAGGCTGGAGGCCCCAGCGGTGCCTGGCTACCCTCCCTCCCTCCTGCTGGCTTGGCACAGACCCTGGCGCCTGCCCTTTCCTGACCCTCCCTTCTGGCTCCTTCTGTCGCAGGTCTGACAGGACTGCTATGGGGCTTCCTTCTCGGGGGCTGCAACGCGGAGGGAGGGGGAACCGTGCCGTTGGGCCCACCGCTAGCAGCTTTGCACCGACAAGGAAAGGGTGAACAAATTAGGAGAAGGCCTTTTCTCCAGGGCACCCAGCTTGAAAGTACATGGCTTGGCGAGCAGAAGGAGGTCTGGATTTCAGCCCTGATACCCTCGTGCAGAGAACAGAGTCACAGAGAGGTCCTACACGCCTTCCAGACCCCTGGGAAAAGGCAGGGTGGAGGGCAGGGCTCAGCAAGCCTCTTCTTCAAAGGGCAGACAGGATAAGTAAGTTAGCTTTCCGGTGCCTGTGTTCTGTGGTAACCACTGCTCAACCCTGCTGGCATAGCAGGAAAGCAGCCCCTGACAATACAGAAATGAACGGTGCTGGCTGCCTTCCAATAAAACTTTATTTATGGGCGCCAAAATAGGAATTTCATATCATTTTCACTAGTCACAAAATATAAGTCTTCTATTCACTTCTGTCAACCATTTCAGGCTAGTGTCTGCCAACCCCTGCATACTGTGCTATTTAGTACCTCAGTCATGTCCGACTCTTTGCAACCCCATGGACTGCAGCTCGCCAGGCTCCTCTGTCCATGGGGATTCTCCAGGGAAGAATACTGGAGTGGGTTGCCATGCCCTCCTCCAGGGGATCTTCCCAACCCAAGGATTGAACCCAGGTCTCCCACATTACAGGTGGATTCTTTACCATCTGAGCCACCAGGGAAGCCCAGGAATACTGGAGTGGGTAGCCTGTCCCTTCTCTGGGGGATCTTCCTGACCCCTGAATAAACCCGGGGTCTCCTACATTGCAGGCAGATTCTGTACCAGCTGAGCTACCAGGGAAGCCCGCCAATCCCTGAGGTGAGGGAAAGGAAAGGGTGCTAGCATTTACTGGCTTTGTGTCTTTGGGCAGGTGGCTTGCCCTCTCTGAGCCTCAACTTGCTCATCTGCAAAATGGGGATTAAGATACCTCCCTGTGAGGATTTTGATGAGGCTCAGCATCAGTTGATGCAAAGTGCCCGGCACAGGGTAGATGCTTGTAAATGCTGGTTTTTCTTTCTTGCTCGCTCTTTCTCCCTTCCTCCTCTCCTCCTTCCCCCAATCCTGCCTCTCCTCCCTTCCCTCCTATGGCCCCCCTGTAAATGAGCAGCTGCAAAGTCCAAGACAGGCTCCGTGGACTTCTATCTCAGCTGCATCACTGAAGCACTCAATCTGGGCCCTGATCCTGAGCCTCGTGTCCCTTCTCTGAAAATGGGGGGCTTGGATCCATCTCAAGGGACCATTCCAACACTAATTATATATAAATGCTTAACAAGAGAGAGAAATTATGCCAAACCCCCAATATTGTTTATGTCAAGAATCTTCTGGCAAGGGCGGGGAGGAAGCTGTTTTTCATACTAATGAATTGGTCTGAGGATGAAGAGGCAAATTCAGTAAAACGTGTCTTTGTTGCAGCCTGAGCTTTGCGGGCAGGGGCATGCGCAGGTAGGGGTGAAGATGGGGTGTGGACAGGGCTGCCAGGAGGGCCTCAGCCTGGCAGACAGGGGGCCTGGCTTTCTCACTGCCTCTGGCATGGACAGCTGTGTGAGAAGATTGCACCCCTCTCTGGGCCTCGGTGTGCTCATCTGCAAAAGAGGGCTATAGCTCCTAGCAGCTGTCCCTGCTCCTGACAAGACAGCAGTGGGTCACAGGCAATGCTGTGTTCCTTAAACCCACAGCAGCTGTTTGTGGCAGCGTCAGGGGACTGGGGCAGGGTGTGCCTGAGACCCGCTGGGCATTTTAGGGAGTCCAGAGTCCCTGAGGCTCCCCTGGGATGTGAGGGCCTTTCCTTTCCTGCCCGTTTTTGTGCAGAAAGATGGGGGTGGGGGTTGTCCTAGCTCCCCAAACTGGCAGGTGGCTCTGCTTGCCTACATCTGCTAGTGTGGAAGGCTGCAGCTTGCGGTGGGGACTGCAGGCGCTGGGACTCGTGAGCGGGCGGGTGAGACCCGGGCCTTCCTCATTCCGGGATGGGGCGTGCCATTGTCCTCTGGAGGTGGGCACTCTGCGTGGGCAGCAGTTTCAAGAAACCAGCACCCAGAGGTTTCAAGGAACTTCCCCTTTCCACATTGACTGGGGAGACACAGAATATTTATAAATACTTCATCATCATTGAAATGGAACACAAAAATTAAAAGTCAGAGAGAAACCCCGTCATGGGGCCATCTTCCACAAGCCCTGAAGTCACGCTCTGTACTCCCTTTCTGTCTCTGTGAGCAGATGTGGTCCTAGGGTCACAGCGACAAGAGGATCCATGCATGGAGTTCTCTAAGAGAGGTCTGTCTCAGGGGCTGCTGAGTCTTCCTGATTCACTCATTCACTTGCCCTTTAGAGCCCCTGCCCTATACGGTGGGGGGGTGGTTAGAGGGGGTGCAACTAATGGAGCTGTCAGAAGAGCTGTCGGGGTGCAAACATGTGGGGTTAAGTGCTGGGACCTGGCGGGTGGGGGCCAAGAGGGCCCTGAGGGCCCAGCAATTGGACAAAGCCTCCTGGAAGGGGTGATGGCTCAGCGGGCTCCTGAAGGACAGGTAGGAATTTTCTAAGCTGAAGGGCGGAGGTTGGAGGTGCCATTTTAGGCAATAGAGGCTGGAAGTCGGGGAGGAGAGGAGAGAGGGACTGAGATTCACAGGGTCTGGGAAGCCAACCAACGCGCTTGAATAGAAAAGGTACTTCCTTTTCTAAAATTTGCCCCCATTTGAAAAGCAGGACTGATCACCCCAGCCCCTCTCTCCTTTCCAGGGCTGGAAGAAAGACCAAGGGCATTAATGTCTGGCCTAGGACAGAAGCTTAGAGCACAGTGCTGAGGTATAAGACTGTTTCATTCTGCTCTGTGTGCCCATAGGCCACCACTTAACAGATGGTGGGGAAACGTACATTTTCCAGGTCAGGGGATCTCAGTCACTTCCAGTTGTAACCATGGTGACTTTGGAAGTGGAACCCCACCAACGCAAGAGTCCCTTCCCTGCCCGCTCCTTCCCTGCAGGGTAAGCTAAGCTCCCCAGGGCTGTCTGGCCCCACAGTGTCCGTCTTCATCTGTGGCGCCCATGCCATGCCTGCTCCAGGCCCCCTGGCATTGCTGAGGACCAGCCATATCCTCCCACGGGCCTTGGCCTCTACTGCAGGCTCCCACACCACCCGGCAGGAAGGCCCCAAGGTCCAACCACACACTGAGACTCACTGTAGGTCTGGGGGGGTTTAGGGGCCTTCTGCACCCCCTTGGGAGCAGAGGAACTGGGGTGCAGAGCTCCATGAAGCCTCCTCTCTGCCATGTCTGCAGGGGACCCACCCCCCCTCACCTCACCCCCAATGAGCATTCTGACCCCAAAGGAGGGGCTGGGGGCAGGGCCCACTCTAGCAGGGAACTGACGCCCAGCCTCCTCTCTGGGTCGGGGGAGCCGCTCTTAACAAGGCTCCTGAAGGCTGGATGCCCTCCGACCCTCCCACATGAGTCTGTTTCCCTTCTGGATCGTAGCCTAAATGGCGGGACGACCAGCCCAGGTGAGAACCCAAGCAAGCCCAGTGCATTTCCAAACAGCGTCCCCCCTGCCCTGCCAGAGACAGAGCGCCCAGACGCCAGTGCGTCTCCAAACAGCGTCCCCCCTGCCCTGCCAGAGACACAGCGCCCAGACGCCAGTGCGTCTCCAAACAGCGTCCCCCCTGCCCTGCCAGAGACACAGCGCCCAGACGCCAGTGCGTCTCCAAACAGTGTCCCTCCGCCCTGCCAGAGACACAGGCCCAGCTGACACACCGGCCTGCAACGGGCTGCCGGTGGTGGCGACCAGTACCCCCGCTGCCCTGCCAGGGGCTGAGCCTGGTAGCGCCTGACTGCTTGGGAGCTGGTTGACCTCAGGCAGGCTACCTCTCCGTTTCTTCAAGTGTCAAATGGGCACGGGGCAGGTGCCCACTTCAAATGGGAGTTGCAGGGGTTCGCAGAGAGAACAGACCCACAGGCCCTGAGAAGAGAGTCACCCACGGCCGTCTGGTGGGGGAGGGGTTGCCCACGGAGCCTGAGACAGGCTGAAATGTTCCCCTGTGTTTGCATTTTGCCCTTGTCTAGGCATTATTTTTGCTATTATAAGCAACCCTGTGATGAACATCTCCATGCAAAAAACATTTTGTTTCTTTCAGATTATTTCCCTAGAAACTGAATTTCTGGAACAGGAATTACTGGTGAAAGGGGAGGGATGTTTTCGGCCTTGTTACACTTTACTTGTTTTCTAGCTTGGCTGTGCTGTGCGGGGGAGGGGGTCGCTGTCAGCCACTTCTGACCATGCAGCAGGGAGGGCCCTGGAGCCACTGTGAGGGGGGCTGACGAGGACAGAGGACATCCTCAGCAAGGATGAGAGGGCTCTGCCATTTAGGCTGGACAGGGGCGAGAGAACAGGGGAGCAGAATGGGCTGAGGAGGAGTCATCAGGGTGCCCACATCCAGGGCTTGAGCCCTTCAGAGACTAGAGAATGTACAGCGTGTGAGTTGAAAGTTACGTTTTATTCGGGCAAAATGAAGACTGTAGCTGGCAGAACAGCATTTCAGACAGCTCTGAGAAGCTTCTCCAAAGAGACAGAGGGGAAGGTCAGTATCTATGTGATTTTGGTGAAGGGAGTTTACATGCAGTCAAGCACATATTTCTTTTTGCAGAAGGTTTCTGCTAGTCACGAGGAGCACTCGTGGCCATGAAGGATTTCAGGGCTTTCTAGATGTGAGGAGATGCAAGAATTAGGCTCGTAGAATCAGCTCCTGAAAGGATCTATCTGAGGACCAGTTCTGCCAGTTTTTCCCAGGGCAGAGTGCCGCACTGGCGCTCTCCACCCTGAACTCCTTCAGGGGCTGTTGAAAGTCAGCAGCTGCGGCTGCCCATGTTTTAATCCTTGTAGGAGGTTCATGGCAAGTGCCGATTTGTAGTTGACAGGAGCAGATAAATCTCAAATCTAAAGGACTGACATGATGGTGCCAGGAGCCAAGCCTGGGATATAGTGCCCGACTGGCCTGGAGCAAATGGCAGCCTCTCTGGGCCTCAGTTTCACATCTGTGAAATGGGTGTGACCCTTCGCCTGCCTCCCAGTGAGGGGGTGGTGGGGGAGGGTGGGTGTTGGGGTGTGGGGTGGGATGGGTGGGATGGGAATGGAATGAATGATAGGAAATGACTTTGAGAGTTGCCTCGGGTACCGTGGGTTCTTTGTCCATGGCATCCACTGGCGTGAGTGGGGGGAGGGTGGGGGGAGGTTACTTCAGTTTTGAAAAGAAATGCCAGTTTCAGGCTGAGGATTGAGCAAGCAGGGAAGTCTCACATGGAGGTTACTGGAGGGTTGGAGCACCCGGACCGGGTGAACACCAGCTCCCCAGGACTGGGAGATCTGAGCAGGGCCCATTGGCCGGAGAGGAGCCAGGGCAGGGAACTCCAGCGGGCGGCCAAGCAGTGCTCTCTTGAGCCGCCTCCACTTACTTGCTGTGCGAGTGACTGAAGGGTTTTGGGAACTCTCTCCACTGCTGGAGATAAGAGTGTCATAGTGTCATAGTATCAAACATGTCACATGGATGCTATGAGAGTTCAGTGTTAAGGCTGACCTGTGATCACTCCCATCCTTTCTTATTCTGCCACCTCACTTATCAGCGGAGGCAGAGGAAGGGTTGAGCGGAAGTAGGGCTTGCCACGCCTTTACATGTCCTTGAAGCAGCAAACCCAGTGTGCTGTGTGACATGCCCAGAGCTCCTTACCAGCTGTGTGACCTCACGTGAGTTTCCTAACCTCTCTGTGCCTTTGTTTCCCCCTCCATCACATAGAGGTGGATGTGTGAATTAAACTGAGCCACTATTGACAAAATGCTCAGAGCCGGGCCTAGCTGTCACCCGGCTGCTCTCAGGGCCCAGAGCACAGGCTTCAGACCTCGCCACTGTGGCACAGAGCCCTGTTCCTCCACCCACTGGCTGTGTGACTTTGGTTAGGTTGATTGCTTAACCCTACAAAAAGCCGGTCCCCTCCTCTGTAAAGATGTGGGTTGTGGGGCCCCCGTGGCACGCCAGACTGACAGTAAGCACTCAGTGTGACTGTTGGCTGAGGGCCTTAAAGAGGACCCCACAGAAACCAGCAGAGCCCAGCCCCGGAGCCATGGCTCCCCCAGTGGGGGTGCATGCTCCATACCAGAGGTGCGCACTCCTCCCCCACCCCCTGGGGCTCCTACACCCACAGGCAGGTACAGTCACACTAACCCATGCAGTCAGCAACTCCTGGAGACCAGCCAGGCCACACTACAGCTGAGACCATACCTTGGTCAGTTCAAAACACTCTCCAGGCAGAAAGCCTTCAGCAGTGCTCAGGTGCCTGTCAGCTCCAGCAAGGCCAAGCTGTTCTGGCCCCTGAAAACCTTCACTCCCCTCCACTGCAACTTCAGCTGACCTAGACCATTCCAAGTTCTCAGAGTACGACGCACGGCTTGTGCTGCCTCCCTGGGCCTTGAAAAACTACCCACCTTTCCAACACACCTGTTCAATTTCCACTCATTGCCCCAGACTCGATTCCAATGACACCTGCTCCACGACACCTCCCCGGATCCCCAGGGCCAGAAATGGCTGCTGTTCCAGACCGCCTGCCCATGCACACTTACTCACACTCTGATGCATACACTGCCATGCACACTCAGGCACTGGCATACATGCTCTTGGGTGCACACATGTGTATGTTCACACACACATACCCACTCACATCCTTGAGCACCTCGAGACCAGTGACCTTGCCCTGACCATCTCCGCATCTCTCATATTAGCTCTCCATCATATTGACTTGGTCTGGAAGGGATCAGAGTTGGGAGTCCACAGCTGTTGGTTCACATTTGAGCTTTGCTCCTGAGTAATCTGGGGGCATCACTTACTCGCCTGGAGCCCCAGTTTCCTAGTCTGTGAAACGGGACACCTGCACTTACCTTGGAGTGGCACTAACTAGAAAAAGGATGCCAAGCACCCCGCTCAGGACCTAGCACAGGCGCACTCAGTAAAGGCTCGCTTGTCAATCACTCACTTACTAATCATTCACCAGTACAACTCACGGATGCTGGCCATGTACCAGGCCGCCGGGGTTGCTAGAGTCACTACCAGCCCTTCCCTTGAGCTCCTATTCTGGTCCCAGGCTGTGGCCCACCAGCATTTAGGGGTGTATGTTCTGGGAGGTCTCTACTCAAGATCACTTTCAGGAGACTAAAGTACCCTGACCCTCACTATCCTTTCCGTTGTCACAGGAAAAAAACTAAAAAGGGATAATAGTTTGTGACTGTTGCTTATTATCTCAACTTAGTCCCAGGGAGTTCTGTGGGTGTCTTATCCGTAATGAAAATGAACACTGTTTTTGCCAAGCTCCTGCAGGAAGCCTTTGCCCAGCTTGCTCTTGATGTTTGAAGGACAGACAGAAAGCTCCATCTGTGGACTTAGTCTTGAGTGCCCACTAGCCTGTCCTGGCCCTCCACTCTTCAAAGTAGACTCTGTGTTTACTTGCAGAAAATTATGAGAATGCACTGAAAAAAAAATCAGTTCTTTCATGGGCGAAGGGCGGAAGTTTGTTCGTTTCAGCCAAATATTGGGTAATACTGGTTGGTGATAGTAAACAGTTCAATGAAGATAACACTCGTGCGAGTGGGCTCTGGTAACTTGGCATCTGGGAATTTCCGCCTCAAAGCTTATTTTAGGACAACCAGAAATTAGGTCTCCTTGGAGAAGAGGGTCACCTCTGATTTTTGTAAAAGCACAGGGCAAGGAGTCAGACACATGGTTTGTAGCTGATTCCCAGGGTACTAGGGGATCACTTCCCCTTTGTAAGCTCCTCTACTTCCCTCTTCTCAAGAACGAGATAGGACTTCCCAGGGAGCTGACTCCCAGGATGTAGGTAGCCCGCCTGGGTGTGCCGGCTCTCCCAGGTGCTTGGGTGTGGGATAAGCAAGGGTCTGGGTTCTGGGGCCAGCCCAGCCTTCAGCACACAGTCCCTCAGTCACCAGCCCTTGCTGACCCTCAGGGCAAAGCAGCTAACGGCTATACCCATCGCAGGAAAGAGAAGAGGGAGAGGAGAAGAATCTTCTAGAACTCCTCAGCCTTTCCCTTCTCTCATCCCTTCTCCTGGCTTCCACAGCCTTCCCCTGGGACCACGCCCATTTCACAGATGAGATGAGTTTCAGCAGGAGGTGGAATTGTCCGAGACTGACAGCAGGGGAGTGAGGCAGCCTCAACCAGAGTGCAGGACTCCAGCTTCCAGATCTCACATTTGGTCCCAGTCAGCCCAGCACAGGGCTGGTGTTCAGCAGGGATTGGCTGAAATGCTGCCTCTCGGTCCCGAGGCCCTGGCTTAGAGTGCTCTTCTGGGCTGGTAGCGGTGGGAAGGTAGAAACAAGACCAGCAGGAGACACCACCCAGAGGGCTACAGGCTGCCACGCAGCCAGGAGCAGTGCTGTGGCCCATTTGTGAAATCGGAAAGTCGGAAGACAGGAGCATCACCGTCTAAACTGAGAGTGATGGGCCTTTCGTTCATTAGTCCACACACACGACTGAATCCTGCTATAAACTTGGACACTGGGGTCGACGATGACAGATCCTACACCTGTCTGTGGTCTGGGAGATAGGTAAACTGATCGTTAGCCCAAGGTTAGTGTCTCAGCAAAGGGGCTCCAGGAGGCAGGAAGGAATCAGTAACCTTGGGAGACCTCAGAGACAACTCCCCAGAGGAGGCTATGCCTGAACAGAACCTTGAATCACTCCAAAGTACACAGCAAGGAAGATAAAGGAATTTCAAACAATGACATGTATAAAGGGGCAAGTATTTATAAGAAATAGCGGATTCTCATATGGGTATGGTGGTTCTGTGTGATAATTTGTATTCTAAGAGGCAGAGGGTAATGGGAAAGGGCAATGACACTCATTGTCTGGAGTCCTCACAGTAGTCCTGTGAGCTTGCTACTATTAACATATTTCACAGATGAGGAAACCAAGGCTCAGAGCACGCCAGAGCAAGGCTTCTCACTGAAACTGAGTCCTGACCCCTGGTGGCTGAACATATTATAGTGCCTTCATGAGAAAAGATGGAGATTCAAAGGACTTTCCTTAGGAATGCTATTAGGACACTTAAATGCCTTTAGCAGAAATCCAGTTATAAGAGGCTGGGATTGGTGGAGCTTGGGAACTGGCTTAGAACTGAAGAGATCAAGAGTAGCTTAAAGCTGGACTCAGTCACTCAAATGTCATCATAAATTTGTCTTTCTCCAGCTTGCAACTAGTTTCATCCTAGCCTGCTTCATTTTCAGTTAAAGTCTCCCTGGGGTGCCACCAGAAGCTCCAACTTTACATCTTGCCACCTTTTTACCCACCCTCCATGCAAAATATGCCCCTTTCCTCCTGTTCCAATGGAAAGTTTTAGGCTTAAGTTGTATTGGCTGGTTTGGGTCATATCTCTACCACTATACCCAGATCTGGAGCCAGGGCAATGCGTAAGAGGTAAATCTCACCTCACCCACATGGATAGAGTACAGGAAGTTTGGATCCCAATAAAGAATCCAGGTACCATTACCAAAAGAAGGGGAATTGATGAGGGGAAAGTAAAAATGAGATGTTTCCATAAGCTGGTACTGAATGGCAGATACTCTGTTATGGGCTCTTCTGCTGCTGCTGCTGCTAAGTCATTTCAGTTGTGTCCGACTCTGTGTGACCCCATAGACATCAGCCCACCAGGTTCTCCTGCCCCTGGGATTCTCCAGGCAAGAACACTGGAGTGGGTTGCCATTTCCTTCTCCAACCCCATTAATGTTTTCTAGTTTCAAGTGTCAGGGCAAAAATGGGCCATGAAGGAATATTAACCCTACTAGGGTCTCTAGACATGTGTAATGTAAGAACGTCTACATAGGATGGGAATCCAACTTCTCTGGCATGGATGGCAAGCTAAGTAAAGGCGGAAGGGCTCCATACCACCAGACACTGTGAAGTTCAATACGCA
Source organism: Bos taurus (assembly GCF_002263795.3). Lineage (NCBI taxonomy): Eukaryota > Metazoa > Chordata > Mammalia > Artiodactyla > Bovidae > Bos > Bos taurus. The sequence goes on along the minus strand of NC_037337.1, from coordinate 5,456,348 downwards.
TGGCAACAATCTTTTATAAGAGGATAGAAATTCTATATGGTGAGGAGTAAACAGGAGAATAAAAGGCTGTTTAAAACAGGCAAAACATAAATAAAAGGACAGGAAATTTTAGAAAAGATGGGACAAATATAAAACACAAAATCTCATTGAATAAATTAGTCAAAATCCATCAGTCATCATAGGTAATATAGGTGGAGTAAGTTGTGCCAAGTTTTAAAAAGTGAAGGTTGTCAGATATGATTTTTTAAATCCAAACAAATATTTTTACAAGACATAGACCTAAGGAAACAAGAATGTAGAACATATAAGGAAGGAAATATAAGATATACTAGGCAAATAGTAACCAAAAGAAATCTGGGTAGCTGTATTAATATCAAAGTGAACTGTAAGCAAAAAGGGTTACTAAACATAAAGATGGTCACACCTTTTGAAAAAAGATGCAGTTCACTAGAAGGATAAGAATTCTAGACATGGGTATATCAAATAAATTTGCTTCAAAAGGCAAAATTGACAGAACTATAAAGAGAGATTAATCATTAACATGAACAATATTAAGAATGAAAGGGAGATACCATTATAGATTTTGCAAAGATTAAGAAAGATAATGAAGTGAAGTCGCTCAGTCATGTCCGACTCTTTGCGACCCCATAGACTGTAGCCTACCAGGCTCCTCCGTCCATGGGATTTTCCAGGCAAGAGTACTGGAGTGGGTTGCCATTGCCTTCTCCAGAGGATCTTCCCAACCCAGGGATCGAACCCAGGTCTCCCGCATTGTAGGCAGATGCTTTACTGTCTGAGCCACCAGGGAAGCCTAAGAAAGATAATAAGAACCCCTGATTAATTTTATGCCCCAAACAAGGGAAAACTCAGATGCAGTGAACAAATTCCTAGCAAAACAGAATTTGCCAGAACTGACTTGGAAAGAAATAGAGAACATGAATGATCCTATAACCTTTAAAAATAAAGTGAATGAAACATGAGTAGTTCTTGGTTTTGCTAAGGAGTTCCACCAAACACTCGAGGAACAGACCATTCCGGTGCTGCTCAGACTCTTCAGAGGGGAGAAAAGAGGAAACTCTCCTGTTCATTTAATGAGACCAGCAGAGTGTAAACTGAAAAACAAGTCTGTGAGGGAAGATCATAAAAATGAGAAACAACTCAGATGTCCATCAAAAGGTGAACAGATAAATAAATTGGAGTATCTTCCCATGCTGGAATACCTTATGACAGTGAAAATGAACTACAGGTCCACGTGTCAACACAGCTCAATCTCAAAAATATAATGTTAAACAACAACTTAAAAAAAAGGTAGTACATAAAAAAAATACCCTAAAACATGATTCCATTTGTATAAAAGTAAAACACTGGCAGAACAACACAGAGTATTATTTACCAATACACACATATTTGCTGAAACAAGTCAGAGGCTGGTAAATTCTGTTACTTAACCTGAGAGGTGGTTACGCTGGCATGCATTTTAATATTTTAAGCCACACATCTGTGTTTTTTATATAATCTCTTTGATGTATTTTATTTAAAAATATTTAAGGACAGAATCACCATGTAGCAAAAAGATCTAGCTGAGTAGACGAGTTATTTGAGATGTTTGTCTTCTTCTTTTTGTTAGCCTCTATGTTCTGAATCTTTTACTATGAACATGTGATACTTCACAATCACATTATTTTAAGGGATTTGTAAGCCTTTTAGGAGAAGGGAGGTAATTGCATAGCCTAGAGCTATCCTGTCTTCCATAATTTCACTAATCTCAGTGAAAGTCATTTTATCACACTTCAGGCTCCATCTGGTATGTTAATCCAAGGTTAGATCCCTGCCTGCTTGGTCAAATATGTACCCTGCTGGCATGAGGAAGAACTGGAGCCTCTGAAATGCCAGGGATGTGACCTTGACGTCCAGGTGAGAGTGGGGCTGGCCAGACCTGTGGCGAGAGGCTGGGTCACGTGAGGCCTCCAGCACTGGCTAAGCCAGGACACGCCAGGCACTGAGGGAGGCTCGGGTGTCGGCTGAGTCCCTGTCCACAACGTCTTACAGAGTCACAGCCGTATCTACAGCGTCACTCTGAAGGACTGTAAGAAGAGCAATGATGCTCTTCTTTCTCTCTCTGGGGAAGGCAGTGAGTATGATTCCTCTGGTGGCCAGAATCCCTTAACAGATCATGGCTAGAGCGGAGGCCAGGCACGAGCTTCTGTAAGACATCCAGAGAGGACCTGATCTCAGGACCAAGCGAAGGCTAGCTCCCAGCTTGACACTGGACGCGGAAAGCCACTGCTCCAGCAGCCTAGGCAGGGAAGCACGAAGCTAGGTGGCAGCCGCTGCCTTAGACAGAGCTGAAGCCAGATTTTGCCTGCCCTGGAGCTGCAGAGACCCAGGCAGAGTCTCCAGGGGCCATGGGTGAGCCAGGGTGGGCCAGGACTTGCAAGGACACCGCCGGAACCACAGCTGCTGGCAGATCCCCTTCCCTGTGCAGCCCACGGTCCTCTCCCAACTGTATTATGTGCACCTAAGATCTCCACACCCCTGGCTGTTTTCACCAAAATAGATTGATAGGACTTTATATTATCACCACAGATGGAAACGCAGTATCACTTGTGGGAAACGGAAGTACTTGTGCACACAGAAACAATGACACAAGACAATGCCCCCCCAAGTCTGTCCAGATTTCACTTCCTGATTAAAGCTCTGAGCCTGCCCTCACTCCGGGTTATAAAGGTAGACCTGCATGCTGGGTGCTGAAAAACAGGCCCGCCGTGTGGAGCCATTCTCTCTTGACCTCAGACGGCTCGAGATAAAAACGATAAAGGAATTCTTACTCACTGAATGTGGTGGAAGGAAAAAGCAGGTCAGCTGTCCACACTGCAGCACGCAACAGGCAAAAGACTTTTGTATACCTGGAGGTGGGGGACATCCTTTCTGAAAATGTACATCAAACACTTTGTTAAAACCTTTCCTCCCAAGTGTTTGGCTAACTTTCCTTCAGTGACCTTCAATCAGCTTGACTCAGCAGATATTAACTGAGGGCCTACTATGTGCTGGCTGCTTAGTAGGGGTTTGAAAGGCAAGCGCCTTTCCTTCAAGGACCACACGTTCTAATGGGGAGGCAGATGTATTCACAACCGGTTTTAATGCAAGGCTGAACAAGTCTTTGTGTCTTCTCCCAGCCTCCCCCCACTCATGCAAAACAGGATGTAGGTGTTCAGGAATCATTTTATTCAGACACAGAAATAGCAAACATTCATTGGGTTCAAACTATGAGCCAGGCAATGTATGGGATACTTATAGACATATTTTATAACACTTCATCCTTGCAAGGATTGGAAAGGTGGTTATCTTTACTTCTGCTTACAGGGCTTAGGTAACTTGACCAAGGGTACACAGCATCTTAGAAGCCAACTTGGGAGTTGAAAGCCAGTCTCCTGAATGTTCCTCCGTGTTGGAAGCCCTGTTGCCGTGGGAGGTCCCACTGCTCCCCCCCACCAAATTCTGTCCCATCTCACCCTCCCCTCCCCAGGGCCCAGCTGAGAAGAAGCAGAGGCCAGAGGCCGGGTCTGGCCCACTGGCCTTTGGCCTTGCTGTGGCACTCACCTCAGCCCACCGTGTGCTTGTATCCCCTAGGAATCCAGCACGGTCCAGCACGGCGTGCTCCAGCAACCTTCTCAGCTGCTGCAAGAGCCTTTGGGCGCTTAGGTTCCTCCAGAGACACGAGGGAGGCCCCTGGGGGGAGCAGCCAGGGGCGCCACTGTCAGAGGAGCCGCCAACAGCACCCGCCCAGGAATCGGTGAGGACGCTGCCCTCCTAGACGGTGTAGCCCCGGCCCCAGGATGCTGACGATAACTGCTCCCCAGCACCAGGATTTGACTCCCGGAGCCACTAAGGACCCCAAAGCCCCACAAACCACAGAGGACATACCCCAGCTCCAGTCTGGGGACTCCCAGAGCACCCGGCAGGTGGGTGCTGGGGTCCTCTGGGCTGGAATGGAGCTGGCCCGCCCTACACTGGGACTTCCCTGGGTCCAGGTCTGCCGAATGCCACAGGTACAAAGCTCACGTTGGTGCTGGCCCCGAGCACCAGAAGAGATGGCGGGACTTCTGAGGACCTGTGTGTGTGCAGAAACACGGGTACCATCTGGGCACCGCAGAGGGTGTTGCCATCCCAGCGCTCTGCAGGATGCAGGGAGGGAAGGGAAGGGAAGGGAATGGCGTCGGTCTTCAGTGAACACCTTGTGTGTGCCCGGTGCTTCCCCGGAGTCGGCTCACTTCGTACGCGCGGCAGGGATCTGGGGTAGAGACAGGCTCAGAGAAGTGTGGGGCCGCTCAGCTAGAAGGTGCGTCTCGCACAGGACACTTGAGAATTGCTGTGGAAGGAGGGAACAAACAGACGAACAGGAGGATGGATAGAAATCCAGGCCTCCAGCCCATGCTCTTCGACGGGACCCTACCCTGCCTCTGCAGAGAGGCCTCGGTACTTCCTTGACTCAGCCGACCCTCCCGCAAGCCAGGCTCAGATCCGGAGCCTGGGGGGGGCGCCCTTCATGCTGCAGTTCTGTCTCTCTCTGGTGCTTTCCATCAAGAAGGAGTGGCGTGGAGCAGATTTGCTGGGGAAAACGTGAGGGGCAACGAGGAGGGTCAGGTTGGGGGAGGGGGACCCAACAGGCTCGAGTCAGGAAGTTGGCCCCGGCGCGCCCTCTGCTGGAGGCGGGGGGACCTGCGGCGGCCTCCTCCTTGGACCAGCCCCTTACTCACTCTGCCCCGGGGGACACCGCTCCCCTTTCCTACTTTCAGGGTTGTTGAAGAGACCCAAGGAGGTGGAGGAGATGAGGGTGTCCATGGGCTCCCCGCATGACCACTGCCCCTCCCCGAGCCCCCTCTTCCCCTGGTTGCAAGACCCCCTCCTGGAGTACCCCTCCCCACCCACTCATGCCTTTTCAGTCCCCCTCCCCAGTCTTCACACGTGGCCATTGCCCAAGGCTCAGTCCTGAGCCTTTGCCCCTCACTGCCATTCCTCACTCTCTGTGGCCTCATCAGCACTGCCGAAGCTACCAGGAAGCTTAGCTCGAAAATTCCTCCAGGTTCCTGCTGGAAGCTCTCGCTGTTTCTCAGCCTCACCTGGAGCTTGTCCGCCTCTGCACCTTGACCTTTGCCCTGCATCTGCTCCTGCCCCAGGGTCCCCCTCCTTAGACAGAAACCCTACCATTGATTTCAAAGGTCCGTCTTGGCCCCACCCTCCTCTTGGCTCCTCACGCTCCACGCTCTCGATGGACTTAGCTCCCACGTGTTTCCACCTGGTTCTCTCACCTGCCCGGCCCTCACTTGGTCCCGCTGCCATCCCCTCCATCAGGAAAATGGGAAAGCTTGCCGCATTCCCCACTGGCCCACCCCTCCCCGACCACTCCCTGTCCTCCAGCCAGAGAGGGCTGAGCAAAACGCATCGGCGCGGAGAAAGCCAGCCCGCAGGCCCCGCGCAGTGGGCCCTGATGTGCCCTCCAGCCTCCTCCTTCCCCGACCCTGGCTTCTACCTCTTCACCCCAGCCCCACCGGCCTTCTCCTTTGGGTTTATTTATCTCGCGGCTCCTTCCAGCTGCGCCTCGCACAGAGCTGTTTCCATCACTTGAAAAGCTGCTCTTGTCCTTTCAGCCACGGGATCTCAGCTGAAACGTCACTTTTCAGGGAGTCTTCCGGAGTCTTCCTTGACTGTCCCTATTGGGTCTGCCTCCCACCCACACCCCTGGAACTGTCCTCGGAAGCCATGGGCATGTCTGTCATGCCTGTGTGGTCCCCTGACCCTTGTCTGTCAGTGACTCCTGCCTGTCTGTTGACCATTGTGTGTCTAGCTCCTCGGAGACTGTTTGGCCCACCTAGTGGGAGCTTTAAGCAATTTATCTGCCAATACACCTGAAGGCATGATTTGCCCCAGTGTTCCCCAGAGATGCTCAATCTGTTGGCTGGATTCCCTTGGAAATCTCAGAATCCCTCTTTTGGAAGTTTTCCCAGGAATCTGAGACAGGTGGGTTTCTATGTTATGGCCCAGGTAGATGGAGCATAAGACGGGTCTGGCTGATTACAGACTCAGCTGGTCAGGGCTGATGTCAGGGTGCCTATGTGCCACCTGCCACTGCAGACCTTTCTCTGAGCTGCCCTACCCTCCTGGAGACCCCCGCATCCCCTGCTGGCTGCAGAAGTGGGGCGTGTGCTGCCCAGAGGAGAAGCATCTGCACTGCGCCCCCAAATCCACATTTTGTGTTATCATGATGTTCCAATAAAGCTATCAAAACAGATGCTGCCTTGTGGTTTTATTTTTTAACTTCCTGGTGAGGAAATACTCCCCAAACTTCTTCATACAGTGTGTCTTGATTTAGAAAAAGAATTATGATAAAATGTTGGGGTAGAAGCCAACTGAGAAATTGCCTTGAAAGGTAAAAGAGTCCTCAGGAAAGGATGTCTTATCTTGAAACATCGTGTTGGAAATGAAGGACAGATCAGATCAGATCAGTCGCTCAGTCATGTCCGACTCTTTGCGACCCCATGAATCCAGGCCTCCCTGTCCATTACCAGCTCCCGGAGTTCACTCAGACTCACGTCCATCAAGTCAGTGATGCCATCCAGCCATCTCATCCTCTGTCATCCCCTTCTCCTCCTGCCCCCAATCCCTCCCAGCATCAGAGTCTTTTCCAATGAGTCAACTCTTCGCATGAGGTGGCCAAAGTATTGGAGTTTCTGCTTTAGCATCATTCCTTCCAAAGAAATCCCAGGGCTGATCTCCTTCAGAATGGACTGGTTGGATCTCCTTGCAGTCCAAGGGACTCTCAAGAGTCTTCTCCAACACCACAGTTCAAAAGCATCAATTCTTCGGCGCTCAGCCTTCTTCACAGTCCAACTCTCACATCCATACATGACCACAGGAAAAACCATAGCCTTGACTAGACGAAACTTTGTTGGCAAAGTAATGTCTCTGCTTTTGAATATACTATCTAGGTTGGTCATAACTTTCCTTCCAAGGAGTAAGCATCTTTTAATTTCATGGCTGCAGTCACCATCTGCAGTGATTTTGGAGCCCAGAAAAATAAAGTCTGACACTGTTTCCACTGTTTCCCCATCTATTTCCCATGAAGTGATGGGACCGGATGCCATGATCTTCGTTTTCTGAATGTTGAGCTTTAAGCCAACTTTTTCACTCTCCACTTTCACTTTCATCAAGAGGCTTTTTAGTTCCTCTTCACTTTCTGCCATAAGGGTGGTGTCATCTGCATATCTGAGGTTATTGATATTTCTCCCGGCAATCTTGATTCCAGCTTGTGTTTCTTCCAGTCCAGCATTTCTCATGATGTACTCTGCATATAAGTTAAATAAACAGGGTGACAATATACAGCCTTGACGTACTCCTTTTCCTATTTGGAACCAGTCTGTTGTTCCATGTCTAGTTCTAACTGTTGCTTCCTGACCTGCATACAGATTTCTTAAGAGGCAGATAAGGTGGTCTGGTATTCCCATCTCTTTCAGAATTTTCCACAGTTTATTGTGATCCACACAGTCAAAGGCTTTGGCATAGTCAATAAAGCAGAAATAGATGCTTTTCTGGAACTCTCTTGCTTTTTCCATGATCCAGCGGATGTTGGCAATTTGATCTCTGGCTCCTCTGCCTTTTCTAAAACCAGCTTGAACATCAGGAAGTTCACGGTTCACATATTGCTGAAGCCTAGCTTGGAGAATTTTGAGCATTACTTTACTAGTGTGTGAGATGAGTGCAATTGTGTGGTAGTTTGAGCATTCTTTGGCATTGCTTTTCTTTGGGATTGGAATGAAAACTGACCTTTTCCAGTCCTGGCCACTGCTGAGTTTTCCAAATTTGCTGGCATATTGAGTGCAGCACTTTCACAGCATCATCTTTCAGGACTTGGAATAGCTCAACTGGAATTCCATCACCTCCACTAGTTTTGTTCATAGTGATGCTTTCTAAGGTCCACTTGACTTCACATTCCAGTATGTCTGGCTCTAGGTCAGTGATCACACCATCGTGATTATCTGGGTCATGAAGATCTTCTTTGTACAGTTCTTCTGCGTATTCTTGCCATCTTTTCTTAATATCTTCTGCTTCTGTTAGGTCCATACCATTTCTGTCCTTTATTGAGCCCATCTTTGCATGAAATGTTCCTTTGGTATCTCTGATTTTCTTGAAGAGATCCCTAGTCTTTCCCATTCTGTTGTTTTCCTCTATTTCTTTGCATTGATCGCTGAAGAAGGCTTTCTGAAGGACAGGCTGGTCAGAAGTTCAGATCTTCATCTGACTCACCTGGTGAGCCAGGTACGTGGTAGGCACTCGATCAGTGTTTGCAGAAGGGAATATTTCTGAAATTGTCAGATTCGGTGATGCCTTTGTTAGGTGGGAGAGAAAGACATCTTTAAAATGGAAAACCTGTCAATCAAAGAAGTCTTCTGCAGTGGAGAGTAAGTGAAGTGCAAGCGAAAAACCAGGTAAAGGATTCTATGCAAGGAATGATTCCCAAAGGCACTCATGAAAGGGCTTGGAAAAGGGAGGGAGGGAGCTGACCAGAGTCCAGGTCACCGTTGGAAAAGCGGTGTCAGCACTGAGTAGTGTTCCCTGGGGTGGAAGGAGGAGGCTGTGAAATCCTGAACCTCGGGGGCCTCGCAGAAAGACACACCAAGACATACCTTGATGAATTCCCACAGGAAGCAGAGAAGAAATCGTTTGAGTCATCACAATCAAAGCTTACAGGAGCTGATCTGCCTGAAATGGATTTTCATATATTTCAGAGCAGAGAAGACAAAGTGTGTTAAGGGGTCCTTGGGGAAGATGAAAGTAGCAGACCGAGGCAGTCACTAGATAATGTCAAACAGTTCTATGTAGGCGGTATAAAAAGAGTGAGGAGGTGTCTGCTGAAGGAAAACTCTGTGTGCCGAATATTGGGGCACTTTATAGAAGTCCAGCCAGGGCCAGAAGCCTGGGGACCACAGTTTCCAGAATCTCACCCCAACAGGTTCAGATTCCACCAATAGGAAGTGGAGGAGAAGCAAAACCACTATTGCTAAGCAGGCCAAGGAGGGAGGGACACGAGGAGAGGAAGGAGGCGCTGGAAGGCTTGAACACAGCTGCGGGTCATGGAGCAGAGCGGTTCCAGATGGAGCTGCATCCAGGAACATTGCCTCATCCTGTGAGTAGTGGGAAGGCTTCAAAAGGCCTGCATCGAGAGGGAGCTGATGAGATCTGTGTTACAAAAGAGATCTTTCAGAGTCCAGCTTGGGAAGGGGTGAAGGCAGAGTGAGCAAGGGCAGCCCCACTTTGGGGGTGGGGAGAGGAGGGGTCGACAGTCACATCAGATCTACCCCAGACCCTAGAGCAGACTTCAGGCTCCAGGCCGGGTACCCGAAGGAACCAGACCCTTCCCGCCCTCCGGAGAGATGGGCTGATGCCTAAACATTGCCAGGAATCAGAGAAGGAATGGGACATGAAGGCCAGGGCTGGGGTCACCCAGAGAGGAAAATGTGTGTGTCTATAGTGTGGAAAGATGTGGACCAAGGCAGCTGTGAACTTCTAAGGGGAAACATTCCTGGTGCACACGCAACTGCGTTTAAACTCGGGTTAGACACGCAGTAGGCGGTAGACCGCTCAGAGTCCTTGCCTGTGTGCTTAGCCGTGGCCGACTCTCTGCAATCTTTTGGACTACGCCCGCCAGGCTCCTCAGTCCATGGAGTTTTCCAGGCAGGAATACCAGAGTGGGTTGCCATTTCCTTCTGCAGGGGATCTTTCCAACCCAGGGATCGAACCCGCCTCTCCTGTGTCTCCTGCATTGCAAGCAGGTTCTTTCCCCGCTGAGCCATCGGGGAAGGGCAGATGCAGGGCACCCTTTTGGCACCCCACCTCAGCTAGGCCACTAGCGGATGACACTTGGCTGTTCAGGCTCCAGCTGGAGTTTGGGGGAGAGTTTGTCATCTTCATTGTCCATTTGAGGGGGCTCTTTCCAGGCCCCGCAAGCAGGGAATGACAGTTTAGGACACCCTTCTCCCACCACGGTTCCCAAATCCCACCAGAATTCTAAGAATGCCAGTGATAATTTAAGAGCCCTTAACAGTCACCAGTAGCCAGCAGGACAACTGGGGAAAGGCGCTCTCTGTGCGCCAGCAGCCCTCCGGGGCTCATAATTTTGTTATTGTGAACAGCATTTTGCAGATGTTGACGCCAGGGCCCCAGCCTCTCCACTCAGGGTCGTGGAGAACAGAGTGTTTCTCAGGCCCCAAGATGCCACTGAGTGAGCCATTGCACTGGCCTGGCTGGCCCTTGGCCCTTACTCCCTGGGGCTTTGCCAAGACATTGGTGTGCCTGGCAGGATTCCCAAGGAAATAGGGCCCCAGAGGACATGCCTTTTGAGCTGCACATTTCCCAAATCAACCATCCTTCACATTCAACTGAACTTTTAGAAGCCTTATCATGCACCCAGACATTAGGTCAGCCCCTCCACAGAGCCGGTCTTTCCACTGGACACAGGCGGAGGGTAGCATCCCCACCACCTGGGGCCTGAAGAGAGACAGGGTGCCCCCCAAGGTACAAATCCGAGTGAAATAGCTGGGTTTCCAACCCAGACCCCCTTGTCTCCTGAGTCCAGACCTTTTTTTTTTTAACCATTCATATTATGAAATTTATACGTAAGGATTAAGCGATAACCAGATATAGCCTCTTTTCAAAATTGTGACATTCCAGGAAAAGCCAGAGTTCCTTGGACCACCTCGCCCCAGCCCTGAGCAATTTCCAACGCAACCACTGCTACAAAGTTTGCCATATGGTGTTTGGGTCAATTTTGTTTGGTTTTCAACATAAAGTTATATTGCACCTCAGGGACTGAACTCAATAATCTGTCTTCAAGATTCAACTACATTAGCACATAAAGGGGCCTCCTTATTTATTTTGTCTCATGGTATTGTTACACACAGTTCATTTAGCTGTTCCCCCTAGCCATGGACATCTGAATCATTTCTAGTTTCTGTTTAAATAATAACACGCTTTTCCATTAAAGGTTATTATAGCATATTGAATATAGCTCCCTGTGCTATACAGTAGACCCCTGTTGTTTACCTGTCGTTTATACGGTAGCTTGTATCTGTTCATCTCAAACTCCTAATTCATCCCTCCCCTGACCCGTTCCCCTTTGGTAATCATAAATTTGTTTCCTATGTCTGTGAGTCTGTTTCTGTCTTGTAAATAAGCTCTTCTGAATCACTTTGGTATATACCTGAAACTAACACATTATTGTAAGTTAACTATACTTCAATTTAAAAAATAACAATGTGCTGATAATCCGAAACAATGCTTCCTCGTGTACACCTGCAAGTGGATTTGTGTGTATGTGTGTGTGTGTCTGTCTGTCTGTGTTTGTGTCTGTGTGTGTCTGTGCACATATGTTTAGCACACCTACAAGTATAACTGTGGATATGTGTTGCTAAGTAGTCCTCCAGAGAGGCATGGCTCATTCAAGCTCCACCAGAAGCACGAGGCAGGGCTTGACTCCTCACAGCTCCATCATCCACTTGTGCCTTTTCTACCATACCCTGTGGGGTATCCTTCACCCCCAGGAAGTCACAATAGTCCTAGAGATGCCTTACCTCCAGTCAGGGCAAGCAGAGGCTCCCTTGGCTCACCCTGGGTTTCCCACGAGGTTTCCCAAGCCTCAGGTTCCTCCTTGGGCTCTCTGTTGAGGACAGCAAACTTGCCCAAGTCACATCACTGGTGAAAGACTGTATCATTTCACAAGAGCCACAGTAGTGCTGCATAACAAATGTCCACAAACACGCTCAGCAGACGACAGTAACATTTATGTAGCTCAGAAATCTGTAGGCTGGCTAATGGAGGACAGGCTCTGCTACGGGGGCTCATCTTAGCTCTACAAGTCTCTTATCCTCTCCTGGGACCGAATGCCCATCCAGGTGTTCTCTTCTTGCAGAAATGGCAGGGACCTAAGAGAGCAAGCCCAGTAGCATGAGTGTATTTCAGGTTCCTGAGTATTGTGCCTGCAAACACACTGTTAGCCAAAGTCAGTCGCATGGCCCAGGCAAAGATGGAGTGAGTATATCTACCCCTTCTGTGGAATTGAGGTGGAGAGAGGGATGAATGTTACAGGATGACCATCTAATCCACTACAGTGGCCAAGCCTGGATAGGAACCAAAGGCTGCCTGACTCTGGAGCTCAGCATCTTCAGGATAGAGGAGACCTGGGTCTCCCAACTACTGGCAACTCCCTAGAGCTCTCTGCACCTCACACACCACAGTATTGTAGTTGCTTCCATTTCCAGTACCCCACACACCCTGTGCCCATTCTCTATCCTGTCCTACAGCGAGGTCTCCAAGACTCAAATCTGGGCGCTAGCTGAAGATCCTTCTGTGCTCCACCACCACCATTTTCCCGCCCCCTCAAATTATCAGCACTTGGGCAGGGCATTCAGGGTCACATTATGGTCTGGCTCTGCCTAAAGTTCCAGGCTCACCTCATACCTCTCTCCCTTTGCTCATCCTGCCCACCCAGCCCAAGGGCCTGACCTCTTATACAGTCTCATTCTATGGCTATGTCCCCTGCAGAATGTCCTTCCCAATCTTCAGAATTCCTCTTAGCCATTCTTGCAATCTCAGCTTGGGCCTCACCTCCATTTCAAAACTATCCCTGCCCCTTCCTAGAAGAGCTAGTCACTTTCTCCTAGGTGCTCACTCTGTCAGAGGACACATCTCTCTTATCCCAGGGGTTCCCAGACTCAGATGCTCTCAGGGACCATCAAAGTTCACTGGTGGAAAAAAACAGAAAAGGACACACTGGTAGTTTTTGAATAATATCCCTGCAGTTGATTTATGCCCCTGCCATACTAATTTTGTGTGCATATATATTCAGATTACCAAGGGGCTGCAGCAACTCTGTGCACAGTGATGTAACTTGATGGGGATGTGGAGCCAGAGCCTATTTTTTTAGGAGAAGCCATAATCTGGATTTCTATTAGTAATTTTTATTCATTTTAATGAATTAATTCATTTTAATTAATTCATTTTAATGAATTAATTCATTTTAATGAATTAACATGTTAAAGATCTCAGAAAAGTGATGGGCATGTAATAAGTTTTGTAGAAGTATTAGAATAAATGGGTGAAGAGACAGATCATAATAGAAAGACAGATAAATTAATAATGATAATAGGAAAATAACTTAGATAATATATAGATCTTTGAAAAGATGGCAAAAAATGTTTTCAACAACACTGTACGGACGAAATCAAGCCTTTTCACAGGACACATCTGACCAGACGCCCAGTTCTCGGACTCAGGTCAGGAGAAGTGCCCTGTTTCTTTGTTGAAACCCTTGGAGGACAGAGTGGGGGCATGGCATGTGGCTTCCCCTTCAGAGCAGACCCCCCTGAGGATGCCCCCCCACTGCCCACACTCCCAGCCTCCCTGTGACCCTTCTCCCTGTGGCTGAGGTGGACAGAGCAGGAGAGAGCAGAGAAGACTCTTGGCGAGAACGTGAATTGCTTCTGTCTTGAAAAAAGCTTTCTCTTCATTGCTCAAAAGATCCAAAGAGCCTCCTGGTCCTCCAAAAGGGTCTTCACGGTGCCTACTCCTCGCTTCTCCGTGGTCAGCACCGTGGATCAGGCCTTGCTGCAGCTTTCTTGGGCTCCTTACTAGCTTTCTACTTCCCATTCTCCCCTCCTCTAGTATGTCTGGCACCTCACTACACCCTCAAAGGGGGAGTAGCTCACGGTCTCGGTCTGGCTTTGAAATCTGATTCTGTGTGAACACTTTACCTCCTTGCACACTAGTTTCTTCCCCATAAAATGGGGGTAATTTCAGTATCTCCCAGGGTTGTTGGAGATCAGGCTCGCAAGGTGCTTCGAACCATGCAATAAAAGAACTTAGAAATGAGGACATGCTTGATAAATGTCAACCATTGTTATTGCTGAAAGGCAAATCATGCTAAGCACTCTTGTACTTAAATGTCTTTGGGGCCTTCATCACCTGTGGATACAGACCAGGCTCCCTGGCTCGGCTCTCACAGCCTCGCCTGATCTAGGCCACGTTGTCCCCTGGTGCTCCCACGTGGACAGAGGTTCCAGTCTTGAGATACACACACACCCTACTCTGAATGGCTGTGCGTTGTTGCTTTGTCAGTTCTGAGTCTTCTAAATACTGAGACCTGGCAAACGATCCCTTCCCCAAAGTTGGGGAAATCTACCACCACCCTTGGAGCTTAGCCCAGGATGTGAGACTGACTCAGGGCTACCCTAGGCATCCAACATCTCACAGAGATTTAGGGATGGAGAACATGCTGAGCTTACTCTGAAGCCTTGTCCCAGGGACTCTGCGTGCATCTGAAGGTGGGCTGAGCCAGGCAGGGCTGAGAGTGATACACGCAGTCCTCTCTGGCCATCACTTTCTCACCCATGAGACCTCAGTGCTGCAGACCTTTCCTCTATGTTCTCTCTAACCTGCACGGCCTTTCCAAGAGAAGGCCATTATCGTTCACTGAGTCCCCTTGTTTTTGTTGAGCACCTGGATGAGTCTGAAAACTTTTATTTGAAAATGATAGGAGAAGGATCTGGAGTCCCTGAAGCATGGTCTGGGGTAGCAAATGGTGTGGGGGAGGGATGGGAAAAGAGGAAAGAGAGGAGAGGCACCAAGGTGGAGACCACGCACATTTTCAAAAGGACACGTCAGTGAAAAGGGAAAGCCCAGCGTGCGGGTTACTTTTGTGAGCATTGATGTGAGGCAACTCCTTCTGCACAATTCCTCTGACAACAAGATCTCCAGAAGAGTCCACTTTCCTCGTGCATATTTCAGTACATATGGCTCCTGGGGGGCATCCAGGAAGGGGTAGCCAGGTCCGTGTAGAAGATAACAGAAGGGACCCCAGAGGGTGTAGGTGCCCAGAGGCAGAGAACACCGTGAGGACCTGAGAACCAGAGCCCTTTGGGAAGTCACCAGAGTCGGGGGAAGACTGTGGACTTCCTAGAGAGAAAGGAATGAGTGGGGTCAAACCAACCTTGTCCAGATCTCAAGCAACTGGGGAGCCTCAGATGTCATTTTGGTTATAGAGTATTCATAAAACCTACCTTGTAGATTTAAGAGATATGATTCATAAAAGCATCTAATGGATACATGGAGACACAAGTTTTGAAGCGCTCTTTCCTCATGGTTACATCCTGCAGAGAATGGAGGGCCTCACAGCACCAGAAACAATGTAACCGGAGTTTCCAATGTGAAGAGCAGGCCTCATACAGCATAAAATACTAAAGCACCAGATGGATCTAAGCAGGTGTTTCAAATGGTCTGAAAAAGTTTAGACTCACATTACATGTGAGTAGAGAGGGGAGGGTCCCCTCAGTTCTTGGAGTCTGTCTCCCCAGAAATAGGTTACTAAAGATGGACTCAGACCAAGTTGAACTCTGGTTTGAACCAGGCAGGCAGGGTAGGGAGCTCTGAAATAATCATGGAAACAAGCCACAAATATGTCCCCTCAGATATCCAGACATTCTTTCCTCTTAAATGGCAAAATGTGCATTGACTCCTATACTTGCAACAAAGTAAATGATTTTTGGAATTAAAAAAAAACAACAACCTCTTTCTGTGCTAATTCTTCTCCAGGTCTTTATTTTTTTAAATTGAGATATAGCTCATATACCATAAAATTTACCCTTTAAAAATATATAATTCAGTTGAGACAGTACCATTGACATGTACACAGTACCATGTGTAAAATAGATACTTAGCAGTAAGCTGCTATTGGAGAAGGAAATGGCACCCCACTCCAGTGTTCTTGCCTGAAGAATCCCAGGGACGGGGAAGCCTGGTGGGCTGCCGTCTATGGGGTCGCACACAGTTGGACACGACTGAAGTGACTTAGCAGCAGCAGCAAGCTGTTATATCACACAGGAAGACCAGCCCAGCCCTCTGGGACGACCTAGAGGGGTGGAATGGGGGTTTGGGAGGGAGGCTTAAGAGGAAGGGGAGATGATAGGTAGGTAGATACTCGTGGCTGGGCTTCCCCAGTGGCTCAGTGGTAAAGAATCCGTCTGCAATGCAGAAGACCTGGGTTAGATCCCTGGGCCGGGAAGATCCATGGAGGAGGGCATGGCAACCCACCTTAGTATTCCTGCCTGGAGAATCCCCATGGACGGAAGAGCCTGGTGGGCTACAGTCCATGAAGCTGCAAAGAGTTGGACACGACTGAAGCGACTGAGCATGCACGCACATACTTAGGGCTGATTCAATATTGTTGTACAACAGAAGCTAACACAGTATTGTAAAGCAATTATCCTCCAATTCAAAATTTTAAAATATGTATACAATTCAGTACTTTGTAATATATTCACAGCGTTGTGCAGCCATCACCACTGTCTAAAGAAATCCCATGCCCACTGGCGGTCACCTGCCTAGCTCTGACAACCACTAATCTTTCTCTTTTCCATGGATTTGCCTTTTCGGTACATTTTGCCACACGTACATTACAGTCAGAGAGCAGTGGAATCCACAGTGATGTCTGCTGAAATTCAGAACCTCAGTCATTTCTGCTGGTTACCAATAAAAATCATGCTGCTTACCAATGAAAATCATGCTGCTTACCAATAAAATATATATGATGTAAAATTGAAACTCTTTGCTATACATCCCACTCAGCTATCTGATTTGGATACTCTCCAAAGGAACTTAAGGAAGTTAAGTTCCTGACCACACACACACACAAAAGGAAATGTTTTGCTGAATATTTTCAGAACTGACTCCACTGGGATCATGGACATTAACAAGTAAGTGATTTTCTTTCTATATGTAGTTTTCACTCACAGAAAAATCAGTTTTCCGCTGATCCATCTGTATAAATGTGGAACAGAGATTGAAAGACATGGATTTAAAGGAGTACCAAACTACTTCTCTGCCTGGTGTGCTGCTGCTGCTGCTGCTAAGTCACTTCAGTAGTGTCCGACTCTGTGCGACCCCATAGACGGCAGCCCACCAGGCTCCCCCGTCCCTGGGATTCTCCAGGCAAGAACACTGGAGTGGGTTGCCATTTCCTTCTCCAATGCTTGAAAGTGAAAAGTGAAAGTGAAGTCGCTCAGTCCTGTCTGACTCTTAGCGACCCCATGGACTGCAGCCTACCAGGCTCCTCCATCCATGGGATTTTCTAGGCAAGAGTACTGGAGTTGGGTGCCATTGCCTTCTTTGCTGCCTGGTGTGGATCACAACAAACTGTGGAAAATCCTTAAAGAGATGGGAATACCAGACCACCTGACCTGCCTCCTGAGAAATGTGTATGAAGGTCAAGAAGCAACAGTTAGAACTGGACATGGAATAGCAGACTGGTTCAAAATTGGAAAAGGGATACGTCAAGGTGGTATATTGTTACCCTGCTTATTTAACTTATATGCCGAGTACATCATGTGAAATGTCAGGCTGGATGAAGCACAAGCTGGAATCAACATTGCTGGGAGAAATATCAATAACCTCAGATACACAGATGACATCATCCTTATGGCAAAACGTGGAGAGGAACTAAAGAGCCTCTTGATGAAAGTGAAAGAGGAGAGTGAAAAATTTGGCCTAAAACTCAACATTCAAAAAACTAGGATCGTGGCATCTGCTCCCATCACTTCATGGCAAATGATGGGGAAATAATGGAAACGGTGACCGATTATATTTTCTTGGGCTCCAAAATCACTGCAGATGGTGACTGCAGCCATGAAATTGAAAGATGCTTGCTCCTAGGAAGAAAAGCTATGACCAACCTAGACGGCGTATTAAAAAGCAGAGACATTAAGTTGCCAACAAAGGTCCATCTAGTCAAAGCTAGTCATGTATGGATGTGAGAGCTGGACCATAAAGAAAACTGAGTGCCAAAGAATTGATGCTTTTGAACTGTAGTGTTGGAGAAGACTCTTGAGTCCCTTAGACTTCGAGGAGATCCAACCAGTCCATCCGAAAGGAAACCAGTCCTGAATATTTATTGGAAGGACTGATGCTGAAGCTGAAATGCCAGTACTTTGGCTACATGATGTGAAGAACTGACTCCTTGGAAAAAACCCTGATGCTGGAAAAGATCGAAGGTGGGAGGAGAAGGGGACAACAGAGGATGAGATGGCTGGATGGCATCACTGACTTCATGGACACGAGTTTGAGCAAGCTCTGGGAGTTGGTGATGGACAGGGAGGCCTGGCATACTGCTGTCCACGGGGTCGCAAAGAGTCAGACATGACTGTACGACTGAGCTGAACTGACCTGCGTCGAGGTCCAGACCTGCCGCTGGCAAGACTTGCTCAGAAAACCCCTTTTCTCTTGTTAGAAAAATTCATCAAAACTTGGGAATAAGGCTAATGAATGACAACACGTCTCTGAATGTCATACGTGAGTATACCTAGCAGGCCTGACCAGGATTAATTAGCTGATCCTCTTGGGACACATCCCTTTATTTCCTATTTACTGTTGATTAAGGACCAGACTCTGCAAAGTTCCAGGTTAACTTGTATAAGAGTATGCGCATGCATGCTAAGTTGCTTCAGTCGTGTCCGACTCTTTGTGACCCTGTGGACTGTAGCCCTCCAGGCTCGTCTGTCCACGGGATTCTGCAGGCAAGAATACTGGAGTGGATTGCCATGCCTCCTCCAGAGAATCTTCCCCACCCATGCAAAGGCAATGGCACCCCACTCCAGTACTCTTGCCTGGAAAATCCCATGGATGGAGGAGCCTGGTGGGCTGCAGTCCATGGGGTCGCTAGGAGTCAGACACAACTGAGCGACTTCACTTTCACTTTTCACTTTCAAGCACTGGAGAAGGAAATGGCAACCCACTCCAGTGTTCTTGCCTGGAGAATCCCAGGGACGGGGGAGCCTGTTGGGCTGCCGTCCATGGGGTCGCACAGAGTCGAACACGACTGAAGCGACTTAGCAGCAGCAGGGACTGAACCCAGCTTGTATAAGAGTAATTTAAGCTGCAAATAATTTTCTTCTGGCCCAGAAGAAATGCAGAGGACTTCTGTCCCATAGAAAAGACAAGGCTAAAAGTTATGGTTTATTGTTCTATGGAACACCAACCAGTTTGGGATCTAACTTAACAATCTTATTTAGAGATTCTTCCTTTCCAGATATCTAGCTGTCTCTCACACACTGTTTGAGCTGGTTCCACCTTCCTGCTTATTCCCTTACTAATGGGATAAATTAATCTTTCACATGTTGACTATACATTTGTAGGAGTCATGTTTTTAATCTTTCAAAAATTATGCTTTAACAAAACCTTAGGTTTCTCACCACAGCCAGTGAGCAGCAACGCTGCTGGTGGGGTGGTTGTATCCTTCAGACACCACGAAAAAGAAAGTGAGAGTGAAGGTCACTCAGTCGTGTCCAACTGTTTGCAACCCCATAGACTATACACAGTCCATGGAATTCTCCAGGCCAGAATACTGGAGAGGGTAGCTGTTCCCTTCTTCAGGGGGTCTTCCCAACCTAGGGTTCGAACCCAGGTCTCCCACATTGCACGTGGATTCTTTACCAGCTGAGCCACCAGGGAAGCCCAAGAATACTGGAGTGGGTAGCCTATCCCTTCTCCAGGGGATCTTCCTGATCTAGAATCAAACCAGGGTCTCCTGCATTGCAGGCAGATTCTTCACCAGCTGAGCTACTAGGGAAGCTCCAATGAGCACAAGCTTGTCCAAGATGTACAAAGATATTTGGGGCCTGAAAAAATTCAGAGCCTCCAAAATATGAAAAGAAACATGTAAATCAAGGAATCAATCGATTCTTAGTTAAATATTGACAAAATACACTATTTTAAATGTCTATGTAAAGTATAACTTATCCACCATAGATCACTTCTACTCAGGATTATATAGAAATTACTTTTAATATGAGATCTCCTCTGTGGCCACAACTTCTGATATCAGGAATCCCTTAAGACTGAAGGGGAGGCATATTCTCTGTGTTGGTTTTACCAGCAGCAAAATGGAAATAAAAATAGCTCCGCACTTGGAGACAATCTCTTAGAGGGACAGCTGGTCCCACCTGCCCTGCTTCTGAGATGAGATTGACTCGACTCTACAGAACCCCAGGTCCACATACCAAACCCGCCTGGGCTCCCAGGATCTGGCAGGAGAGGGTGGGCACAGTTCGTGCCCTCCCCTGACTTCCTGCCTCTCCAGGACGTTCTGTCCTCTCTCTCTCTGGTCAGTTGCCATGCTTCAGGGCCTCTGGCGTAGGCTCGGGTCAAGACGCACGTCAGCTGTGCATCCTGGCAACAAGGTCCACTGTCCCCTCGTACAACCCGCCAGACTTCGCGGGAAAGCACCCTAATAGAAGGTTCCTTCTTCTATGTGGTGATGACAGGCATCCAACTGATTTTTTTCATGGGATCTTTGCTGCAGGCTCTGAGGACCTGGCAATAAGAAATGCTAAGAGTACTCTGGTCTTGAGCTGTCTTCTGGGGAATCCATTCACCACTGGTATCCATGGTAACACTTAGGGGCAAAGAAGAAGTCTCAACAGGGATTTCACGTCCTCATGTCCACAAGGTCCTTAGCTAATTTTTTTTTAAGATCCTCATTTCAATCTTCATCTAGAATTATCAATCTTCATCTAGAAGTATCAATTTTGATTCACCATGGATCCACCATTCACATTACCATCTCTTTCAAGCACAAGAAACTGAATCCCCCTAAGGTCACTCTTACAACTGTGGGGTGGGGGTTGAGGCTCCCTTTCTCACTTCTCTGAAACTGCAGTCAAACCCACCATATCATTGTTGACAAAGCCAAATTCTGTTCTGACCCAGGATAGGAGGAGAAAGCAAACACACAAGTTGCAGGTCTCAAGGTTTTTACTAAGAAGGATACACTCCTCTCTAAGCCTCAACACCGTAAGAGCTGAATTCCTATTCCAGTTCAAGTTCTAAGGGAACTTGAGAGTGTATAATTTATTAATTTGTACCTTGGTTTTCCCCATCTATAAAATGGGAGTGGCCATTAGTCTAAGGATCAGGTCATGATTGAAGGTGATAATGTTTACCAGTACTCAGCACCTATTTGGTACCTCGTAAATATTTGCTCTAAAAGTCCCACAATTTTAAAGTGAATAACTTTCACATGTCACCAGCTGAAGCTAGTAAAGTTTTCTGGGTTTAAAATAATCCTGTAGTTTGATGAGTGCTGAAGATATACTAATCTAGGGGATTTTCTCTACATCTTATCAGCATATGAGGATGTTTTCAGACCCTACCTTAAATGACTCGATTAGTGTTAAATTCAATTACAGTTCACCAGCTGGCTTAATATTACTGCTTGCAGAATATGTTTAAATATAAACATTGATTGGCTTTGATTTTGCAGTCTTATTTTTACATTCTGGAATAAAACGAGGCAGAAGCTAGACAGGGGGAGGGTGACGAACCAGTGAGAAGGGCAGGAAGTGCTGATCTGGAGGTTATAAACGGCAGCAACTGCCATAGGAGCACTCATGAGGTTGTTTCAATATTTACTCAACATTTAAATATAATGTGACTTGCAAAGAATTGGAAAGGATTGAAATCTTTTATTTGGCAAGATCAGATCCATCTTTCTTCTTCCAACCAGTGGTCTCCAAAACCAAAAGTGACATGCTATTAGGAGAAAATGTAAAGGCTTCACTTTTGTGGATTGCTGAGTTAAGGCCGCTGGGTTTGCCGCTGCTCAGCTTGTTCTTCAGTCTATTTAGTCTGTCTCTTGCCCTGGCAGGCAGCTGTCAATCATGGCTGCCCAAATCTGTAAGCATCCTCTCCCTTTTTCTGAGTTTTCTCTGTTGTGAATTTCTCATGCCCAATGGAGAATGCACACATCTGCCTTTGCCAGCCTCCTTCACTCCTTGAATGCAGACATGTGACTTAGAATCTCCCGGTCAAAGGCAGGGAGCACCTTTGATTTAAAAAGAAGCTCTGTGCAGAAAGCGGTGGACTCAGGAGGCAATGCATCAGGCTGGAGGGCGGGACGCAGTCACAGCTCCAGCCAGCCGGTTTTGCCACAAACCTGTGAGCTTTCTAATAACCCCTGTGCTGATAAATCCCTCTCTGCTTGATACCCAGCTCCTGGCATGTATTAGGTATTCAGTGAATTCTCATTGAATGAGGGTCTGTCGAACCAAAACCTCTGCTGGGCACAGCTTTTCAAGAACCCGTGTGCATGCTTGGGGGAAAGCACTGGATCTAATTCAGGTGCGTCTTCCCTGTTTCACTGAGAAGGTGGATGCCTGGTTGCCTGGGCCTGAACCCCAGGCAAGGGGCCCCTGCTGTGGTTTCTGTGCTTTGGAAAATCCTTCCCTGGCCCTCTAGCTGCACCTCCCGGAGTCGGGGTCTGTGGGGCCAAGAGGTTGTGCCCATGATAGCCCACCCGCTCCTCCTTGTTAAGCACAGTTGGAGGAATTAGACCCCTGGATTTCCTCAGCCGAACTCGCTAAAGCCCATTGTAGGGTCTGTGCAGGCTCTACGCCAGAAACCAGCCTCCACGGGACAGACTTAGGCACCATACACATGCCTGGGCCCGGCTGGCTAATTTTTTTTTTTGGCCGCGCTGGGTCTTCACTGCTGCTTGGGCTTTGCTCCAGTTGCCTTGAGCAAGCAGTGGCAGTGTGCGGGTTTCTCACTGTGCTGGCTTCTCTTGCTGCAGAGCACCAGCTCTAGGATGCGTGGGCTTCAGTGGCTGTGGCACACAAGCTTAATTGCTTTACACTATGTGGAATCTTCCTGGACCAGGGATCGGACCCATGTCCCCTGCATCGGCAGGTGGGTTCTTAACCACCGGACCCTACCAGGGAAGTCCCCGAGTGACTGTTTGCAGGACAGGATATGTGGGGTTTTAACCCTTGAGCCTGGGCAAGACTGGGGGTATAGGGGGCGGAGCCAGGCTGGGAAGAGAGGAGGGATGGCTTCATGCCAAGGTCCAGCCCTCCCCTCCCATCATGCTCTGGTGCCCAGCCCCAAGGAGCCCAAAGATTCTAGACTTGAGCCTGACCTTCCAGGTAGTTTTTACAGTATATTTGGTCAAGGTCAAAGGATAGAACACACTTCATTTTAGTAGTTTGTCTGTGTACTGCTTACCTATTGCTGGATACAAATTGCCCCCCATTAGCAGCTTAAAACAGCACACATTTATCATCTCACAGTGTCTCATGTCAGGAAGCTGGGGCCTTCTAGGCTGACTTTTCTGCTTCAGTCTCAGAAGGCTGCAGTTAAGGTACATGTTGGCCCAGGGGCTATGGTCTCATCTGAAGGCCCGACTGGACTCACTCAGGGCTTGTGGGCAGCATTCTGTCTCTTGCAGGCCCTGGGTCAGTTCCTTGCCACGTGGGCCTCCCCGACATGGCAGCTGACATCATCAAAGCACGCAAGCCAGAGGCAGGAAAGAGTCTGCCAGCAAGCCAGGAGCCACAGTCTTCTGTGCACTCTGATGGAAGGGGCACCTTTGTCATACACTATTGGGAAGAAGCAAGTCACTAAGCCAGTCCGCACTCAAGGGAGCCAGGCCCCAAACGCCCCTCCCCAGGGGCTCCAGCAGAACCCAGACCTTGGCTTTACTTCGAGCCAAGCCCTGGGCTGAGTGTGCGCGGCTTCTTCCACAGAGCCCAGGGCTCCCGGAGCTCCACCCTGCCCCCTGGACAGATCAGTAAAGCCCCGTTCAGAGGCAGCTTCCATGAAGGACAGAAATTACCACCTCCAGTTCCAATTACCAGCTGAGCTAATTGTAAAAGTAATTGCAATTGAAGGATCTAATTACCAGGCTGGGCCAGAGTAGTGCCTCCTCCCACCTCTGGGGAGACTCCTGATGCCTCCTGGGGGCTACAGACATGGTGGGAATCCCATTCTTGAGGAAACAAGAAGTCTGGCTTGTATCCCAGAGACCAGAAGGCAACCCCAGATCAGGCTTCCCAGAGGAGAGTGGCTTCTCCCCTTGGGTTTCTGCCCAAGGACTCCTGAGCCGCTAGACCTACCCTTGTGCTGCAGTCCATCACCAACCGTGAGCAGAGGTTGCTGTGTGCTGGCATCGGGTCCTGGCCCTCGCCCTGCACTGTCCTCCCCCACGCGTCGGCACAGCAGACACAATCAGCCCAGAGGCCCTGTCTCCCCTATCTGGCCTGGAGCTTGTCTGCAGCCCGGCTCCTCTTGGAATAAGCCTCCCCACCCACCCCGCCCCACCCCCACAGCTTCCACAACCCACCCGCAGGACCCATTCTGGGCGTTTCCTGCCAGTAGCACCCAGGCCTGCAGAGCTCGAGAGTCTGGCCCGGCTCCACGTCAGCCTAGCACAAGGCACAGTGCAGGAGCTCAGAAGTCACCACAGAGGGGATGAGGGTCCACGCAGAGAGGCCAGAGAGTGGCCTCTCCCCAACCTGACAGCACCTCCAGCTGCCCGGTGGCCTGGATTAGCCCTCCTCCAACTCCCCCGCTAGTCCCCTAAATAGCCATCCTTGGGCCTAAGTCATACACACTCTGTCAATATGGCTCACCTTCGGGAGACCGCAGCTGGGGCAAGGCCTGAACAGATTCTGGAATCAGATCCCAGTTCCCGGGGTGTGATCTGGAAGAGGGGAAGGCAGTGGGCTCCAGGTGGGCACATCCTCTGGGCCCACAGACTCCTCGCCTGTGGGGAGCGGCCCAGCTGGAATACTGAGACAGGGTCTTTCAAAGCTTGGGAACCATGGCCTGGGTCCCTCTTGCCTGGGACTGGGCATTGCACTGCAAGAGCTCCTTGTTCTGTAGAAAACTTTCCAACTCAGGAGTGGCCTTACCTGTTCCAAGCTTTTAATAGGCCCCCATTGCCCTTGAAAGGGCTTCCCTGATAGCTCAGTTGGTAAAGAATCCGCCTGCAATGCAGGAGACCCCGGTTCGATTCCTGGGTTGGGAAAATCCACTGGAGAAGGGATAGGCTCCCACTCCAGTAATCTTGGGCTTCCCTTATGGCTCAGCTGGTAAAGAACCCACCCGCAATGCGGGAGACCTGGGTTCGATCCCTGGGTTGGGAAGCTCCCCTGGAGAAGGGAAAGGCTACCCACTCCAGTATTCTAGCCTGGAGAATTCCATGGACTGTATAGCCCATGGAGTCGCAAAGAGTTGGCCACGACTGAGTGACTTTCACTTTCACTGTCCGTAGGACAGGGCTTCCCAAGTAGCGCTAGTGGTAAGGAGGTAGCCTGCCAATGCAGGAGACATAAGAGATGCAGGTTCAATCTCTGGGTCTGGAAGATTCCCCGGAGGAGGGCACGGCAACCCACTCCAATATTCTTGCCTGGAGAGTCCCATGGACAGAGGAGCCTGACGGGCTACAGTCTGTAGGGTCGCAGAGTCAGACACGACTGAAGTGACTTAGTGCACACACACACACACACACATGCGTGCATGCACGCCCTTACAGAGACACCTACCTGTAAGCCCCAAGCCAAAAGGCTGATGACCCAGCCCAGCTCTTGTCCTCAGGGCGTTGTGGGAGGGTGGGATCCTCAGAGAGACAGGAAAGACAGCAGGGAGAAGTGGGCACCCTGAAGCCACGCCCAGAGCATGCTGGGAACCCTAAGCTGGCAGGAATGGGGAGTGGAGGGAGGGGCCAGGGAAGGGCAGGGAAGGAGGGTGGACAGAATCCACACTTTCTGGCTGGGCCAACCTGCGTTCTCTGCTTCTGTCACTTTTTCCTCTGCCGCTCCCCACCCCACCCCGCTGCCGCCTTGGCTCCTCCAGATCTGATGGAGCCCCTGAAGCTTATTCCATCTGGCAGAGGGAGCAGGTGGGTTTCCTGAAGAAAAGAACACAGAATGATGAATGCAACATGAATTTCAGAACCCTGGAAAGTGAGGGCCCCCGAAGCTTCGGGCCACTGGATCACAGCTGACTTACATCTCCCTTGCTGGGGTCAGCTGGACCCCTCTGGTCCCAGCCCCCTTTTAACCTGCACCCACCTGCTACCTTCCTTGACTCCCCCTCCACACCCCATTCCTGCCAGCTTAGGGCTCCCAGCATGCTCTGCGTGTGGCTACATGGTGTCCATTTCTCCCTGCGTCTTTCCTGTCTCTCTGAGGACCCTACCCTCCCACAGGCTGGGGGCTCCCTGAGGGCAGGCCTGGAGCTTACAGGCAGATGTCTCTGGAGACCGGAGGAAATGATCTAATAAAGGAACACTTTTCCCACAAATATGGTGATACATGAACATCTGTTATCCAGCCTTGAACCCCTCCAAAAGCAGGGATTGTACCACCAGGAAGTTCTCCTGGAATCTTAGGCAAGAATACTGGAGTGGGTTGCCATTTCCTTCTCCAGGAGAATCTTCCAGATGCAGAGCTCGAACCCGGGTCTTTTGCATTGCAGGCAAACACTTTACCCTCTAAGCCACCAGGGAAGCCCTTTTTGACCGCCACAATCAGCTTGAAATTCCCAAGCTCAGTACTCCCAGACCCCAGAGGCCAGGCACAGGGCGGCCACCAGGGGGCAGTGCGGGAACACACATGCTCATCAGCAGCCCCTGCGAACGCCCTTCCCTAAGGCTCCCATTTCCCTGCAGAAACCGTCTCCGCCCAGCCGCGGCCACCCCGCAGCTGAGTTCCCGCGCTTCTTTGCATTGTTTAACAAGAAAATCAAGGCTGTGCAATCAGGCAGATCCCGGATCTAACCCAAGCTCTCTCATTTCCCTCCTGGCTGTGTGAATTTAGGCAAGTTCCTTCCCTTCTCTGAGCCTCCGTCTCCTAACCTTTGGGGTT
The DNA here is from genome assembly GCF_002263795.3 of Bos taurus. Taxonomy (NCBI): domain Eukaryota; kingdom Metazoa; phylum Chordata; class Mammalia; order Artiodactyla; family Bovidae; genus Bos; species Bos taurus. Next base: position 5,429,607 of record NC_037337.1, on the reverse strand, counting down.
CTTGCTACGCCCTGGAGAGCCTCCAGAAATGGTAAATTGCCACGTGCGGATTGATGATCGGCCAATTATCATTCACCCATCGTCTCAGTCCACTGTCTGATTCCCAGAGCATGCCACATTAACCCAACTTTGGCTTTAGGGGAAACATGTTGAAATGCCAAGCCCCATAACAAGCTTATGAAAAGCTCTGATTTAGCCTCTATTAAAGACATCGTGAACAGTTTATTGATTTTGTTTTAAGGGAAATGAGAGGAAACAGAAGCAAACCCTTCGGGGTGCCAATTGAATTAGCAGTTGGGAGTTTATTCTATAAGAGACAGCGGGCTCGGCAGAGCGCTTCCGCTGGGCCCTGCCCCTCTCCTGCCTTCTCCCCCTGCCCACAGACGGGAGCTCCCTGGGCTTGTTACAGAGGAGAGCTGCAGTGCCGGGCCCTGCACGCACAGTCGGTGCTCAATCAGTCCACGCTGCATTGCTCTGAGGAGGGCGTTGGGAAACACTTTCTCCCCGACTACCCACTAAGGTTTCTGACGGCATCCTCAGCAGCGCTTGGCTGCAAGCCCTAAACCCTGACTTGAGGGAACTGAATCTGTTGGAAGGATGTCAGCTCAAAAAATGAAAGGAGCTCAGAGGATGGAGCTGAGCAAACGCTGGAGCATCTCTGGGGGCCCCAGATGGAGAGAACTCTTCTCCTGGCGGCCCGGCTGCCATCCCTGGGATGAGTGACCTCTCAGGGTCTCTCCCTGTGGTTCAAGACTGCTGGAGTGAGCCCCCCACCACCAGCCCCAGCCTGGCCTGGCCTGGGAAACACATGCATCTTGATGGCAGCCCCAGGACCACACCCCCAGAGAGCTCAGGAGGGACAAGGCCCCCAGAGAAAGGGGCAGGGAGGCTACAGACCAGTGAAAATCCACGACATCATTTGATACAGCGAGTTTGGGCCACCAGAACGTCCTTTCCTGTCCCTCTGCCCAGCTCTGCAGTGTGGAACACGGAAAGCTGTGGTGTGGGGGAAGCAGGCAAGATTCCTCCTTCTGAGAGTGTGAGAGCTGGCTGAGCGGGTAAGGCTCACAGAGGATGGGGGAGAGAGAGAGGCCCTTGGGGCAGACAGTCCTGGGTGTTCACAGCAGCACACCTGCCCCTTGCTTCGCAACGTCAGGCAGACCTCTGCCTCCTCTGGGCCTCAGTTGTATCATCAGTAAAGACCTTTCTGCCACCTTGGCCCCTCCGTCCAGCAGAATCCCAATAGATGGGGTCACTACGGCCTACAGCGATGCCGGGGTTCCTCTGTCATCCACTACCTGTCACACGCACTCACATGCACTCATCAGGCCCCAGTGGAACAGAAGCCCCTCCATATCTCATTCATTAAACAGCAAACTCCCAGAGACGGGAAGCTGGCCTTGAGCTTTAGCCCCTTTGTTCGTTAGCTGCCACTAATCTTGAATTGAACTGCAATTTTTAATTGAAGCATAATTTATAATGTGCTAGTTTCAAGTGTACAGCAAAGTGATTCAGTTATAGATACATGGATTCTTTTCCATTATAAGTTATTGTAAGACGTTGGAGATTGTTCCCTGTGCTACACAGTAGGTCCTTGTTATTTATTTTCTATGTAGTAGTGTGCTTCTGCTAATCCCAGACTCCTGACTTTCCCCTCCTCTTCTGCCTTTGGTAACCATAAGTGTGTTTTCTACGTCTGAAGAAGTTTCCGTTTCTTCAGCTGAAATATGTGATGTGACTAACACCTTACTGCAAACAGGTTTGGTGGAAGCATCGGATGAGATTACAGATGTGTGAGAACTCTGTCAATTGTGGAACGAAGCAAAGACAAGATAGCGTCTAAACTGTGTATTTCCAAGTTGTTATTTTTGCCTTTCCCTTTGGTGACGTGGGAGCTGGTTCTGAAAACAAAGCCTAGGGCCTTTTATTTGGGAATAAACAAAGCCCTTTTTTTCTCTCTCTGGGTTTTGCAACTTGCTTCTCAGGAATCCCGCAGCCGCCTGAGTCCTGCCTTCAGTCTGCAGACCCATGCCGCGGTTCCTGGGGAGCCACCCCGTGAGAAGGTGGCTCAGTGTGGTCCATGCTTACATGCCGGATGACTCAGCCAGCGCCACGTGTGTAGGGCTAGCCACAAAACTGAGACCCAGAGAAGACTGTTCAAACACAGCAGACATTTGTTTCTTTTCTTGCACAATGCGCAAGTCTGAAAAATCCAGCCAGAGAGGCCCTGCATTTCCAAACTCTATTTCATTTTGGTTTACAGATTGGACCATTCTTGCCTAAACGCATGTCTGTCTTGTATTGCCTTAATACAGGCAGCAGAAAGAAGTGAATGCCCACTAGCTTTCAGACTCTTTACCCCTTCTCCGGAGACAACCACATCCATGCCCATTTTAGGCAACTATTCATTAGGTGTTCTCAACTGCAGGACACGAGTGCCCCGCCTTCCTGCCTATGACCTCCACGTCCTCCCCACCCACTGCCCAGCGCTGGGCCATGCCACACACTCTAAGCTTGTTGCTATGGCAACACCTCCCCTTCAAGGTACCAATTTATTAGAGTATTAATTAGAATCATATAAACTGCTGAAACATAGATCCAAATAAATAAGGGCTGAAAGTATCAGAATTTGGTTTCTTCTTTGCATGAGAGTCCTGAGCCTGTGTTCCTAGTCAGTAGGAGCTTCCTCTTCCTCGTGACCAGGGAGCAGGCTTCACTTTGTAGCCGCATCCCCTTGAAAACAAGGGCCTTGTCACCATCTCCTTCAGCTTTAAGAAGGAGCGGAAATGAGGAGGGACACACCTGCTCTTTAGGAGGCTCAGCCTCGAAAAGGAAGTCCATTGCTTCTGCCTGCGTTTCATGGGCCAGAACTCAGAACGCAGCCCATGACCACATCCAGCCACAAGGGCGGAAGAACCAGGAAGTGAGAAAGGTGAATCTGAGGAGAACAGGCAACGGTCAAGTCCAACCCCATCCTTAGAGATGTCTCTCTGGCCCACTTCACATGGCCGGGGATGCATCTACTGTCATACATTCATTTAATAAATATTTACTTAGTACCCGATTGTGTGCAGGCCCTGAGTGAGGGAAGTCAACAATACATCAGTGAATCAGACACCATCAGTGTCCTCAGTGACCTCAAAGCGTAATGGAGAGACTTTAAAAATGAGCAATTGCACAAAGTATGATCAAAACTGTGCACCTCAGGATGACGGAGCTGATGGAGAGAGTACCAGCAAGACGGCTGATAACACGTGTAAGGACTCCCTGGAGATGGCATTTAGGCTGAGACCTGCAAGATGTGTGACCATTGCCCCGACGGAGGGTGACAGTGCAGAGCGTGGCCCAGCCTGCCAGGCAGAGTGAGGTTGGTTGAGAAGAACAGACTGGAGTCCTCGCTTGCCTTCCTGAGTGAGTCCCTGGGAGACGGTTCAATCTTCGGCTGATGGAGGGGAACTGGAGTGAGGCAGAGCTTCACAAGGTGGACACACGAGGTACTGAGGGGGTTATTAGCTTCCTGGGGCTGATGTGACAAGTTATCACAAGCTTAATGGCTGCAAACAATACAAATGTATTTTCTGACCTTTCTGAGAGGTTAGAAGTCCAAAAGGGGCCTCAAGAAGGCTCCAGGGCAGAGTCTCTTTCCTGCCTTTCCCGCTTCTAGAGGCAGCCCGCTTTCCTTGGCTCCTGGCTCCCAGCCTACTGCTGCATCCCTCCCATCTCAGCTTCTGCCCCAATATCCACTCCCCCTTAACCCCAGGCTCTCCTGCTTTCTTCTGTCACTTAAAGCAATCTTACATAATTAGGGGATTATGTGGAGCCCACCCAGGTAATTCAAAACCATCTCCTCATTTCAAGATCCTTAACTTAATCACATCTGCCAAGACCCTTTGGCTCTATAAGGTCACAAGTTCCAGGGTTTTGGATATGGACATCTTTGGGGGACATTATGATTACCAAGAGGATGATCAGACAAGAAAAGGAGCATCCATGCAGGTGACCAAGTGCAGTGACAAGGAAGATGAGCATATTCAGAAGTCAGAAGGCAAGGCGGCAGAGCCCCAGTGGGAAGTTCATCACCCCTATGCACGGACATCTGTTTGTGCCTTGCCTACCTTCACTCTGCCCCTTCTGGTAACTGCAACCCAAATTTCTTCATGGAGATACTCTCGCACATTCTTAACCTGGGGGTTGGACCATGACCAAGTTGAAGCCAACCAGAGTCTTTCATGCCTGGTTCAGTGGTGGGACTGGTCCAAGCCAGGACAGTGAAAGCTTTCTTGTAAGTTATTCTGGAGTGGCTGGGGAATAAATTGCTGCTGGTGACCATTGTGGGCCAAATCCTCTGAGATAATCCATAGAGAAAGAAGACTTGAGTCATATTGAAAGAAATCATAACATTGTTTGAGAATCTAGATCTAGCTATACCTGAAGCCAACATCTCGATCATGTGAACAATAACAACACAGGAAAATCCCATTTGGGCTTAATCCTCTTTCTAGCAGTGGCAACCAAATGGATTTGACATGGCCAGTCTCCAGCACTACTCTTAGGTCTAGGGGGTATAGCCAACATCTCTCCGCTCTTCCTCAATTTCCCCCATTCTTCAAGACTGTGGTTCATGCCACCTTTCCAAGGAGGGTGTCCCTGATTCTCCACACTCCCAACTCACCTGGCCCTGGTTGGAATGCTTCCCATAGGATCCTGACCTCTTCCAGGTGACCACGTCACCCAAGTACCTTCCCAGAGCCCTCTTGACCTCCCCTGTCCTTTCACCCTCAGGGAGTGAGCTGCCCATCTGCTCTCTGGCTACTCAGCTCCTGGAGCATGAGTCCGTCAGAACCAGATGCTAAGCTGCGGGAGAGGCAGCAGCTGCCATCCTCGAGATCAGGGAAAAGGAGGAGTCGTTGGCACCTTGCTGAGGGTTGCTGTGCCCTGTCCTTGAAGGATCCCAAAAGGCAGCTCAAGGCTTCTCACCCTGGGGTCTTCTCTGCAAGGCCAAGGTCACCCAGCAGAAGAACAGCAGATCATCTGTCAGCCCTGGACAGAGAATCAGGAAGGGTCCTCAAGGTTCCTAGTGACCTAGCCCTTCCATGTCTTTGATAGGCATGGGTTCTACTTGAACGCCTCCAGAGACAGGGAGCTTACCATTTCTCTGGCAAATCATCCTCTCCCTGGACAGTGGGTCCAAGTCTGCCCCCTAAACTTACTTTTCCTCCAGTCTTTTGGGAAAGCCTGAGTGCGTCCCTCTCCCACTGCCCCTCCACTCCTTGTGCGGGCCCAGTCCTAGCACTCATGGCGGTGCACTGGGAATGTCTCTCAAGTTCCTCATCACTTCTGACCCCATATCTCCATAGTTCCCACCCTTTCACTTAAAATATCTCCAGGTCTTTCCTGAGGGATCCGTGGCATATCATGTAGCCATGACATGAACCAGAAGGTTCCAGAACTCCCAGAGTTCCCAACCTCACCCAGCTAAGTGCCTGACCTTAGCCAAGGCAGGCAGAGATTAGCAAAGAGTCCCCACCCTCAGACCACCTTCTTTCCTTGAATCCTAAGAGATCCTCACCTAGGGGACCAAGGAGGCAGATGGTCTCTCACCTGGGGCCTCCAGGGAGGCTAGGACAGTGCATTTGCTGGTGAGGGACATTCAGTTGGATCCAGTTAGGGACACTGAGCCCAGGAGAGGTGATGTATTGGGCTCAGCATTGATCCTTGGATCCAACACTGCAGCTCTTCCAGGCTTCCAAAGAGCCTGTGATCCCTCTGCTACAGCTGGTACAGGCTCTCAGCAAATGTCTCAGGAAGGAAGGGGAGTGGCAGGAAGGAGAAGGAAGCATTTCTGAGCACCTACTATATGCTAGGGGCGTTTACTGAGACCTCACTCACTGTATCCATCGAGACAGGGTGGCAGTTGCTCCCGCCTTCAGAGAAGAAGTGGGACAAGGCCAAAGTCACACAGTCTGTGAACGTCAGAGTGGGGGTTTGAATCCAGCCTGTTCAGTGCTGGGCCCCCCTGTCTCTCTGCCTTTCCTTCTTTGAGGAGAGCACAGGCTATAAATGCTCCAGCAATGTCACCAGCTGCTCCTGAAAGATTATGTGTGGCGGCTGCAGCTCTTCCTGTGGGAGGAGGAGTGTGTGGCTAAGGGGAAGAGGCAAGGAGAATTTGAGATGGGAGAAGGGGCACCCTGTTTCTCCAGATCAGAACATCAGATTTCACAAGCCAGGTAGCTTCTCAGAGCTGGCCGAGTAAGATGTCTATTCTGCCCCAAACCACCTTCCTTCCAGAAGTCACCCCAGCCCTGGGGTATGGAGCCATACTCTCCTTCCCAACCTCTCACAGTCCAGTAACCTGCCCTGGGTAAGCTTCGTACTTAACAAGGGCCAAGGGAATATTCATTGGGAGGACTGATGCTGAAGCTGAAGCTTCAGTACTTTGTCCACCTGATACAAAGAGCCAACTCATTGGAAAAGAGCCTGATGCTGGGAAAGATTGAGGGCAGGAGGAGAAGGGGATGACAGAGGATGAGATGATTGGAGGGCATCACCGACTCGATGGACATGAGTTTGAGCAAGCTCCAGGAGACTGTGAAGTACAGGGAGGCCTGACGTGCTGCAGTCCATGGGGTTGCAAAGAGTCGGACAAGGCTGAGTGACTGAAAACAACAAAGGGGCCCGTGGTGGCAGAGGAGAGACAGTCAGTGTGGGGCACCTTCATTCAGTCACTCCATGAACACTTATCCCTGCTGTAGACCCCACTCATCGGGTTCCCGCCATGCATGTTGTAAGCTCCAGCAGTGCAACTCTGGGCAAATCTGTTCCTCTCTCTTGGTCTGTTCCTTTTCTATAAAGTGTGCACGATTCTAGTGTCTGCCTTAAAAGACTGTTGGAAGAACTGAAGAAAATGAGTAAGCCCTCAAACAATATTCAGTTCAGTTTAGTTCAGTTCAGTCGCTCAGTCATGTCCGACTCTTTGTGACCCCATGAATCACAGCACGCCGGACCTCCCTGTCCATCACCAACTCCCGGAGTTCACTCAAACTCATGTCCACCAAGTTGGTGATGCCATCCAGCCATCTCATCCTCTGTCGTCCCCTTCTCCTCCTGCCTCCAATCCCTCCCAGCATCAGGGTCTTTTCAAATGAGTCAACTCTTCACATGAGGTGGCCAAAGTACTGGAGTTTCAGCTTCAGCATCTGTCCTTCCAGTGAACACCCAGGACTGATCTCCTTTAGAATGGACTGGTTGGATCTCCTTGCAATCCAAAGGACTCTCAAGAGTCTTCTCCAACACCACACTTCAAAAGCATCAATTCTTCAGTGCTCAGCTTTCTTCACAGTCCAACTCTCACATCCATAAATGACCAGTGGAAAAACCATAGCTTTGACTAGATGGACCTTTGTTGGCAAAGTAATATCTCTGCTTTTCAATATGCTATCTAGGTTGGTCATAACTTTTCTTTCAAGGAGTAAGCGTCTTTTAATTTTATGGCTGCAGTCACCATCTGCAGTGATTTTAGAGTCTAAAAAAATAAAGTCTGACACTGTTTCCACTGTTTCCCCATCTATTTGCCATGAAGTGATGGGACCAGATGCCATGATCTTCGTTTTCTGAATGTTGAGTTTTAAGCCAACTTTTTCACTCTCCTCTTTCACTTTCATCAAGAGGCTCTTTAGTTCTTCTTTGCTTTCTGCCATAAGGGTGGTGTCATCTGCATATCTGAGGTTATTGGTATTTCTCCCAGCAGTCTTGATTCCAGCTTGTGCTTCTTCCAGCCCAGAATTTCTCATGATGTACTCTGTATATAAGTTAAATAAGCAGGGTGACAATATACAGTCTTGACTTACTCCTTTTACTTACTACTATTAAACTACTTCTATCCTGACAACAACTCAGCTGAGACGGTCCTGTTATTCCCATTCCCCAGGAGAGAAAACTGAAGCTCAGCCAGGTGCAGAACTCTGCTCAAGGTCCATCTAGGGAGATCTGGGAATGAAACCAGAAACTCTCTTCTTACCTGCTCCATCTTCACTCCCGGCAGCACACCAGGGACCAGGGCTTCTCAGGCACACAGACCTGATCCCTTGTCCAGTGGGGAGAGACACACACACAGCTCCAACTCCAGGGAGTAAGAGCTGTGGTGGAGGGCCTAGGGAGCTAGAGAGCAGGGTAAAAGGCAAGCAATGGAGGAGCGGCCCCAACCCTGGGGAGCTGGGAGCCCTGGGGGGACTGCACAAGAGGTAAACGTTTAACCAGGCCCTGAGGGCGAGACCTTTATATAGGAAGCAACTGGAACAGTAGTTAAGGGACAGAGCTCAGAACCTGGCTCTATCCCTCTGCTGTGTGATCTTAGAGAAGTAAGTTCACCTCCTGAGCTTCTGTTTCCTCATCTAAACAGCTTAGTAACTGTGAGACCAGGTAGATGAAAACAGCTGGCACCTGGTAGGTATTTATCATTTACAAAGTTCTCTCTCCTCTCAGTCTCCACATGCTTATTGAGTGCCTCCTGCATGCCTGATCCTGGATGCAGAGATCAACCATGATCTCATTGTACAGGCCAAGATGCTCAATGAGCAGAAGCAACTTGCCTAAGGCCACACTGGTTCAGAGTCTACCTCGTGCTCACAGAGCACTTGCCAAGAGTGCTCTGAGATTTGCCACCTTGGCAAATCCTCCAAACATCTTTAAGAGGATGAAGTGACGGCTTCTATTTCACGGATGAGGGAATGAAGACCCAGGATGGGGTTCTTGCACAAGATCATCAAGGACCCCCTTTGACAAGATCAGGACAACACCCTCCCCACTCCTATCAGAGCACCTCGGCTACCAGGCTCCAAACAGAGCCCTGGACAGAGCCAAAAGTCCACACAGGCAAGCTGGCTCCAAATGGGGGGTGATTGACTATTTGAAACCAAAGTTCCATCTTTCAGAGGAAATAAGCTTATCAGAAGGGGGTGAGTTAGCTGCTTGGATACAGGTAGTTTCTTCACTTGTAAAATAGGAATGAAAATAATCCTACTGCTTGATGTTCCCCTTGTCTTGGAGAGCAGAGCCCTGCTCTGATTTACCTCTGGAATCCACCCCATGCCTCTCACAGCCTAGGAGCTTAGGATGGGGCTGAGCCATCACCCCCAGCTGTAGGCACAGTACCCAGCAGGGCTGGCCAGCATGTCACAGTCCCCCAGCTGCAGGATTAGGACTCCAGACCCAAGACTCCTGGTGTCTCTAATGGGAAAGGGAAGCTCTTTCACTGGAGCTATTGGGAGATGAAATGGAAGCAAAATGCTGGTCTACCCACCAGTGAGGACAGCAAAGGAAGCAGAGCCAGGAACAGATGCAGCATCCTGGGCCCATCGTCTGATCCGACACAGCCTTATCTTTGGCTTAAGCAATCCTCTAGAATATCTAATTATGGAAACCAATAAATGTCCCGCTTTCCTTCAACCATATTGAATCAAGTTTCTGATCCTAGCAACAGCAGAAACTTGATGACTACAGTAACCCAAACAGGAGCTAACATATCACATTTGCCATGAAAAAAAGTATAAGAGAGCACTAACATGTTAATGGTAGTAATTAAACAGGAAAACAATGAAATTAATCAAGAGAGTTTTATTTATCCAGAAGATAGTACTTAAGGAGAAAATGACTTATTTAGGGAAGCATAAGGGGAAAATGGAGACTTCTGAAATTCTGAAGAAGGCAGCAGGGCACTCCCAGGGAGAAATCATCGTGGAGAAACCATCATGAATTAACATGCTAACGGTGGTAGGTGGGTCTCTGACTGCGGTTGCATACCATCCCAAAACAGCCAGCACACGTAGTGGTTCTACACCCACTTTCAAAAATGAGGAAACTGATGTTCAGAAGGAATAGACACTTAGCCAAGCACATATAAAATTTGCACCAAGCTCCATTTCACACCAAGTCTATTTCCTCATCAAATAAAGCATTCAACAATAATTTACTACCAGCACTAAGATACCTCTTTGATCACAGTCTCTGTGGTCATCACAGGAACATTATAGAAAATACCCCAAAGTAGAAATCCATGGTAAAAATCAGGGCCACTACCAACGGGGACTGGACTCCAAAGGCAGCTTCCATCCCCCACCCCTTCTAGGGTCTCCAAAGGACAAAATGAAGTTCAAGACTGACTTCAGAGTCTATGCATGTCCTATCGGACCAGCACACCCTCTGCCCCCAAGACCAGAACTGACGTACTCGCTGCTCTCAACAAAAGCACTTGCAGTCTTCCCTGAAAACCCACTGTCTCTTTATTCCATAAAAAAAAGGAAGAAATCCTTTGCATAGATCATTATACAGTCTCTACCCACTGGTTCAAATGACAGACAAATCTTTTGTAAATCTCTTTCAATATTCCATCCAGAAACTCTGCACTGATGGGAGATACAACAAACTCAGGTAAGGTCACGCTGGACCCTGTTTAGGCAGGACAGAGCACAGGGCTTCGGTCTAGTGGGCATCTGCTCTTGTACCCTGTGTTGGGTAGTGCTGGTCTCAGTCGCACAGATGAGAAAACGGCAGCCCAGAGAGAGGCAAGCACAGAGCGACCCAGGGCAGAGAAGGACTTGAACCTGGATCCCTCTGCCTCCAGAGACTGCAACTCTCCCCTCACTGCACACTCGCACCCTTCCAGCACAGTGAGAAATGGTAACCAAGCAGGAGCAGAGCTGAGCTCCAAAAGATACAGTTCTTTTTTTGCGCAAAAAGAAGCTAATAGGCCCCCTCCCTCGCATCTGCAGCATAGGGTTGCAGGGACGCTAATGAACAAAGTCACGCACAGTCTACCCTGACATCCTCAGAATATATCGCCCTGCTCTGGGAACACGTCTCCTTAGCCCCATAAATAATTGGGAACCCGTGCATTCCCTGGCATTTCTGCTGAAATCATCACTCACCCACACTCTCTGTGCTTCCTGCAGAGCCAAAGCAATTCTTTCTGATTTTAAAAAATTCAGTCTTTTATTGAAAATACTTTTTGTATTTACCCTCCACCAAGCACCTCCTCAGTGCTGTGCTCAGTCTTAAGCAGCAGAGACACAGAGATGACTTGGACACAGCCCTGCCTGCAGGGAACTCAGATCCTGCAGAGGAGAGAGAGAGACTCAGCAGACCATTAGAACTGCACCATGTAAATTATTTACCAGAATTAGGAGAAGGGGCCGGTGTGGAGAGGCCAGCAGTAAGTACAGACAGTGCCTTGCAGGGGGACAGGAGGAATCAAGGCTGAGTCCCCAGCCACACTGGGGAGAAAAGTGCTCTTGGAAGGGGGCAAGAGGCAGGTGGTGAGCCAGCCTAATGGCAGAAGGTGCGAATCTTCAGTCAAGCTATTAAAATCATAAAATCACAAGTGATGGGGTTTTTCTTTTTTGTGTGGATATGAAGGGTGTGCTGAGGTGCACACACCAGTAACTGATCTTAAGGGATATGCACAGATGCAGGAGTTGAGGGCCATGTAGGAAGAAAGCCAGGAGCAGGCAGAAATCAAGGAAGGTGTGAACTGCACACACTCTGACATTGCCGAATTAATTAGTCCATGCCAGCTCCCACAGTCATTGGCTTGATAATGGACACGTGATCTCAGTCAGCCAACCAGAGTCGACCCTGGGACTTTTGCTGGGATGTCTAGCAAAGAGACTGGTTTTTTCCTCTGGAGCTGCTACTGATCACTGTGAGGGAGTGCCTGCCTGAGAATGGAGCTGACACAGAGGAAAGCATCCTCTTAAAGGCATTGCATAAGCCCTCTGCATGACTGAAGCTCCCTCCACCATTAGATACTCAATTGCACAGCCAATTTTTTCTCTCTCTTTTTTTTAAAGTATTTGAGATGGTTTATCACACTGGTGACCTCCAGGTTTGTGACAGTGAGTGCAAAGACCTGTGACAGTAGGTGGAAGATGGCCAGTGTGTTCAGATACTCACACTCAGCAGGCTGTGGAAGAAAATGCAGTTTTATAGATGGCTGGTGGCCAGGTCACAGAGGGCTGTAATGTTAAGCCAAGTATAAGTGATGGGAACCAGAAAAGGAATTTAAGCAGGGGAGTGGTATAATCAGATATATATATCTGTGGGCTCACTCTGTTTATTCAAATGTGTTTAAAACCTAGAAAGACTTCCCCAAGTAGGAAGCGAGCCAGACGTTTTTCTTCTCCAGTTTTTCTGCACGAAGGTGCTATCCAAGGTACTGAGATCCCCAAGAGGACTCTTCCAGGAAAGGAAGCACGCTAAGTCTTGTGGGAGGAGATTGGCATGCTGGCTCATACATTCAAAATGCCAGCTAGTTCTAGTCCCTTATTTCTGCACAAATTGAATCAGCCCTGTGCTGTTTGTCTCCCTTCTCCTATAGACGGGGAAGAAAGTCTATTAGTGTATGGCTGCTCCCTGAAATCAACCTCAGGGCACACACAAATCTTTTGTCCTTGTCTCTGCCTGGGCTGATGGCTGCTGCTGCTAAGTCACTTCAGTCATAGGGGACTGATAAAACTTAAGAGACAATAGGACTGAGTAACGAGTTCTTTGATACTGAAGTGTGCAAACAGCCAGAATGATTAACATACTTGTCCTGGGTTGGCGGTAGATTATTGGTTCCAGTTCTTCAATTCTCCCTGCAGCTAACCTCTTTTTCATATGATGAGTCCTTCTCATCAAAAGAGTAGGGCGTAGTTCGCTTTTATTTGACTTTGGGCTTGGCCATATGACTTGCTTTGGCCAAAACCGGTGGACAGAAGTGAAGATGAGCCTGTCACAAGCTTAGATGTTACCAGACTCAGGCATTTCCACTAAGCTTCTTGCAGGGTTGTCATCACCACCGGGAGAATGTGTGCCAGTGTGACCACTGCTGGGGGCTAATTCTCCATGTCTCCTCCACACAAGAGGAGAAGGGGATGACAAAAGACCAGATGGCTGGATGGCAACACCGACTCAGTGGACATGATTTTGAGCAAGATCTGGGAGATGGTAAAGGATAAGGAAGCCTGATGCCTTGCAGTCCATGGGGTCGCAAAGAGTCGGACACGACTGAGCAACTGAGCAACTACAAACCACACATCTTGTGAGCAGAGCTACAACTGGCTACATAATTAGCAGGTCCTCACTGCAAAATGCAAATGTATAGTCTCTGTTTTTGAAAGTACTCACAATTGATCTTTCAATTTTTATACGTGTGACCCTGTGCAATTTCACAGCACACATGCCCAGGAAGCCAACCCTGGCAGAAGCAGTGATAGCTTTGGTTTTAGATCAGTTCAGTTCAGTTCAGTCACTCAGTCATGTCTGACTCTTTGTGACCCCATGAACCACAGCATGCCAGGCCTCCCTGTCCATCACCAACTCCAAGAGTTTACCCAAACTCATGCCCTTTGAGTCGGTGATGCCATCCAACCATCTCATCCTCTGTTGTCCCCTTCTCCTCCTGCCTGCAATCTTTCCCAGCATCAGGGTCTTTTCAAATGAGTCAGCTCTTCGCATGAGGTGGTCAAAGTATTGGAGTTTCACCTTCAACATCAGTCCTTCTAATGAACACCCAAGACTGATCTCCTTTAGGATGGACTGGTTGGATCTCCTTGCAGTCCAAGGGACTTTCACGAGTCTTCTCCAACACCACAGTTCAAAAGCATCAATTCTTCAGTGCTCAGCTTTCTTTATTGTCCAACTCTGACATCCATACATGATCACTGGAATAACCATAGATGGACCTTTGTTAACAAAGTAATGTCTCTGCTTTTTAACATGCTGTCTAGGTTGGTCATAACTTTCCTTTCAAGGAGTAAGTGTCTTTTAATTTCATGGCTGCAATCACCATCTGCAGTGATTTTGGAGCCCAAAAAAATAAAGTCTGACAGTGTTTCCACTCTTTCCCCATCTATTTGCCATGAAGTTATGGGACCAGATGCCATGATCTTAGTTTTCTGAATGTTGAGCTTTAAGCCAAGTTTTTCACTCTCCTCTTTCACTTTCATCAAGAAAGTTTTAGTTCTTCTTCACTTTCTGCCATAAGGGGCCAACAAATGACATTCTTTAGGTCAAATTCTGTCCATCAGCTGTTTGGGTTTGACCCTGCAACTAAGGAAGTTTTTACATTTTTAAATGACTGGAAAAAAAAAAAAAACAGTCAAAAGAAGAATACATTATGTGGCATGTGAAAAGTGCAGTGTTAGTTGCTCATTTGTGTCTGACTATGACCCCATGTACTGTAGCCCACCAGGCCCCTCTATCCATGGAATTTCCCAGGCAAGAATACTGGAGTGGGTTGCTATTCCCATCTCCAGGGAATCTTCCTGACCCAGGGTTTGAACCCTTATGTCCTGCATTGCAGGCAGCTTCTTTACTGTCTGAGAAAAATCCAAATGTCAGTGTTCATAAATAAAGTTTTATTGAAACACATGCCTGAATACTGATTTCCGTGGTGTCTGTGCTGCCCTCACACCACCACAGCAGTGCTTGGTCATTGCTACAGAGACTGTGTGGTCCACAGATTCTAACATGTTTGCTTTCTGATTTGTTACAGAAGTTTGCTGACCCTGTTCTCAGCTAGACAGAAGAGTCAGCTAATCAATTCCCCAGCACTAGCTAAAGCACAGATCTCTGAGAATGAGCGCTACTATTGTATGGCCCCCGAGACCCTGTCAGAGAGCAATGCAGCAAATTCTAACCTGCAGGGCTTCGCTGCAAGTTAAAGTTTCTCAAATAATGGCAGGTGGGATGCTTTCCCAAGGACATGGAGGAGCCTTCCGTGACGTTGCACTGCATCATAAGAAAGCACTGCTGTGTCCCATCCTCTTAAACTCCTTATTTCATCACGGAGGAGGTTTCAACTTGGTCCTGGTAAGTCTTTCACTCTTTCCTCACTCCTGGTCATGTCTTCATAACAGAAACAGAGCAGAACTTGCGCTCAGTCCCTCTATCAGGTGAGGCATCTCCCTAGAATAGATACGAGTGCTGTCTCAACCGGGTGTCTTCTGATGATTTACCTTCAATTTCTGGCAAGCAGTGCTGCTGCTGCTGCTGCTAAATCGCTTCAGTCGTGTCCCACTCTGTGTGATCCCATAGACGGCAGCCCACCAGGCTCCCCCGTCCCTGGGATTCTCCAGGCAAGAGGCTGGAATGGGTTGCCATTTCCTTCTCCAGTGCATGAAAGTGAAAAGTGAAAGTGAAGTCGCTCAGCCGTGTCTGCCTCTTAACGACCCCATGGACTGCAGCCCACCAGGCTCCGCTGCCCATGGGATTTGCCAGGCAAGAGGACTGGACTAATGTTCTATTTATGTCAGTGTGCTATTAGTTTCCTTTTTAAACACTGTTGTTGATGTAGAAATGTGATTTTACTTGAACAACAGTTATAAAGTTGTACTACCTAAATAAAAATATTAAGCAAATCATAGTGCAGATAGAAGTAAATATGAGAAGAGTACCACAGAGGTGGTGGACAAGTGGCTGAAGTTTCAGAAACATGGATAGGGCTGACTCTTGAAACCCTTCCCTCCTCTGGTTGCAGAACATAGTGCTAGGCATGTTAAATCTGGGACAACCCTCCCTGGTTCAGGCTCTGTCTCTGCTGTGCGTTGGCTGCACTTCAGTTCTCTGAGCCTCTATCCTGTTGCTGCAAAATGGAGATTGGACAGTACCTGTCTCCAAACTGTAGTGAACACTGTAGGCTGCCTATCAGCACACTTCCTCCTTCAGCACCTGTGAATAAAACCCAGTTTTTTTTAAGGTATCTACTGCTCCCCCAGGTCACGTCAAGCTTCAGGAAAGCTGCTCTCAGCTCTGGATATGGCCTAATTGTCCCTTCCCTTTGCCAATGATTTGGCCAAAGGTAGATTGTGATCCAAGGCTGGCACTGAGCCATTAGAGATTTTTGAGAAGACTTAGTAGCTCCTAAGAGAGAGTCACTGAAATAAGGTTCTTTTGTCCTTGCTTGGATATTGTTGGGTCTGGATGGGATTCCTGGAACCAGTGTAGCCAGCTACCTCTGATAAAGTTAACACTGGACTCCCCTGGTAGTACAGTAGATGAGACTCTGCCTACCAGTGCAGGGGACACAAGTTTGATCCCTGGTCCATCCAGGAAGATTAGACATGCTGCGGAGCAACTAAGGCCAATGCTCCACAGCCTCTGACCCCACAGGCGGCAACTGCTGAAGCCCATGCCCCTAGAGCCCGTGCCCCACAGCAAGTAGACCACCACAGCGAGAAGCCTGAGCACTGCACTGAAGAGCAGCCCCTGACCACAGCTAGAGAAAGCCCATGTGTAGCAACGAAGACCCAGCGCAACCAAAATAAATAAATAAACTTAAAAAAGAAAAAGTCAACATCAGTACCAGAGAGCAGACTGGTGGGTAAACCCCAGGCTTGATGATGTTGAACTGCTAAATCAACCAACTCTGAAGCTAACCTTTCCTCTGGAAGTAAAACATGTGTCCTAACAAACATTCTTATTGTTTAAGCCAGTTAGAAATGGGGTTTCTCTCACAACCGAAAGAATCCTAACTGATACATACAAACACTGGTATTTTAGGTTCCAGGTTCAAATCACTACATCAATACATCTGCCAAATGGTCCACTTGGTTTGTGATTATGCAGATAGCCCTTTGCAGATAATCAGCTGTAACAGAGAGTCCCATTTGTCAGCCAGCGTCCCTTGGTCTCTTATTCCTTAGGAACAGAACCTAGATTTCATTGAGGGTAGCAACATTCCCAGTTTAAAAACAAACTACATTTCCCACTCTCCCCGTGCATGTAGGTGTAATCACAGGACTAAGTTCTGGCCAATGGCATGCGAATGACAGTGAACTGCGGGCACTCCAGGAAGGCTGCCTCAAGGGAACTGATTCAGCCAAAGTACACTTCTTTCCAACATCATGTTCTATTTATTTGTTTCTAGTAGTCAGTGATGAAAGTGAAAGCGGCTCAGTCGTGTCTGACTTTTTGCGACCCCATAGACAATACAGTTCATGGAATTCTCCAGGCCAGAATACTGGAGTGGGTAGCTGTTCCCTTCTCCAGGGGATCTTCCCAACTCA
This sequence comes from Bos taurus, assembly GCF_002263795.3. Classification (NCBI taxonomy): domain Eukaryota; kingdom Metazoa; phylum Chordata; class Mammalia; order Artiodactyla; family Bovidae; genus Bos; species Bos taurus. The sequence continues at coordinate 5,412,565 of NC_037337.1, read as the reverse complement.
GGGATTGAACCCAAGTTTCTCGCATTGCAGGAGGATTCTTTACCAGCTGGGCCACAAGGGGCTTCCCTCATAGGTCAGTTGGTAAAGAATCTGCCTACAATACAGGAGCTGCTGCTGCTACTGCTAAGTTGCTTCAGTCATGTCCAACTCTGTGCGACCCCATAGACGGCAGCCCACCAGGCTCCCCTATCCCTGGGATTCTCCAGACAAGAATACTGGAGTGGGTTGCCATTTCCTTCTCCAATATAGGAGACCCTGGTTCAATTCCTGGGAAGGGAAGATCCATTGGAGGAGGGATAGGCTACCCACTCCAGTATTCTTGGGCTTCCCTTGTGGTTTGATGAATTTCTAAAGCTTCCATACCAACCTTGCACTCCAACTTCTTTGACTATTTTATGTAGTAAAGTCAATCCTTGTGTATTTAAGCCCCTGTTTCTTTGGGATTTCTGTTACAAACAGCTGCACCTAATCCTATCTGATACATATCTAATTACAAATTCTTTGTTCTTTATCAAGAGGCCGATGTCTGCAAATACATAAAAACGTGACTGAAATAATTTTCAGATACATAAAAGACCTAAGATTTAATATGATATTTATTGACACTCAGATTCTCCAAAGAAACTTAGAGCTGTTGGGAGGGTGAAAATGGATCATTTATATTATAAATGTAACTCAGAATCCAGTCCACACAAAGCGCCCAAGCAATGACCTGCGTGTGCACTCAATTAGTCATGTCCGACTGACTCTTTGTGACCCCAAAGACTGCAGCCAGCCAGGTTCCCTGTCCATGGGATTTCGCAGGCAAGAATACTGGGGTGGTTGCCATTTCCTTCTCCAGGGCATCTTCCCAACCCAGGGATCGAACCTACACCTCCTGCATTGGCAGGCAGATTCTTTACCACTGAGCCACCTGGGAAGCCCAAGCAAAGACGACTTCTAGATTATTATTGTTATCAGATAGTCCAGCCCTCTGATTTGATCTGTGAGGAAATGGAGATCCAGAGAGGAATCAACTTGTCCAAATCATGTAGCTCAGCAGTGCAGGCAAGACTAGAATCCATATTTCAACACTCTTGCTTCAGAGGTCTTTCCCCTCTCCTGAGCATTTTGCAAGGTTGGAAGCTCCATCACAGAGGAAGTGTACAAGGGGCCTTGGATGCCCACATCCTTCCAGGGACACTTCCTGCAGTTATCTTGGTCTGTTAAACTTGCAATACCAAAACACCACAGTCTAGGTAGCTTACAAACAGCAGAAATTCATTTCTCACAGTTCTTAAGGCTGGAAGTCTAAGATCAGGGTGCTAGCATGGTCAAGGGAAGGCCCTCTTCTGGGCCACAGACTTCTCACTGTGTCCTTAGAGGGAGGAAGGGGTCAGGGAGTGCTCTGGGGCCTCTTTTATAAGGGCACTACTCCCAGTCATGAGGGCTCCACTCCCATGGTCCAATCACTTCCCAAAGGCCCTGCCTCCCACACCCATCCCCTTGGGGAATAGGATTTAACTTTGAATTTGGCAGTGGGAGGGGGGAGGGGAACACAACATTCAAACAACAGCACCCCTCTGTAGGCAGTCAGCTCTGCTGAATGATTCTTAGTTTTCTTCCAAGTTCAGGATTCCATAGCTTTTTCAGAACCAGAATGTAAAGGGAAAGATTGAAAGTCTTTCCTTCTCCCACCTGTGTTCTCTCCTGTAATGCCTGTGAGTATAATGATGTGTGATGGAAATGAAAACAAAAGTGGGAAAAGCAGATAGTCGAAGCCTCAAATTGTACTGGAACCTGAAACACAAGTAGCGGGCGATTATGACCTAGTTCCTCCTTTCTTTGTGGTCTTTGCTTGCCTTCTTTTCAATCCCCCTGTCTCCTGTAGACAAGGCGGGAGCCATGTGGCTAACACAGTCATGGAAAAGGGTCTAGAGGTGTCAGGTCTCACCTGAAAACCTAAAGGGAAGACTGGAAGTCTCCAGAGGCTGTTTTGATGTTGCCTTCCAGCCAGAGGATAGCTGTTATTGGCAGAACTTTATCAACGTTTGCTTAGTGCTGTTATTAAGGCAGCCAGCTTGCCCCAAGCTGATGAATTTTAAAAGAAGCATAAAATAAAAAAAAAAAACAAAAAAAACCTGAAGCTGAAAAAGTAATGAATGTTTAAAAGCTTGCCTCGTTTGAAGCTTCTCACTGGAGCAGATTAACCCATTCACTGATGAGGGATTCAAAAAAAGTGATTATTAGCAGATTCCAAAAAGTATGTTAGACATTAAAATATCTCCAACCATTTAATCCTTCGAAGAACCCTATGATGCAGGAATTTTTGTCACCATTCCCTCCAACCCAGTCGTGAATACAGGAGATGGATGTATACATGGGCCTGTGAGACAGCCATGCACGCCTTGGTATCCATCCTAGGCACGGCCGTGATCTGGTCCTTCACGCAGGTCCACTCTGGGATTCAGCCAGGACAGATGGCCCATTTAGCCTTCCCAAAGACAATCTTCTGTACTTGCCTGTCAGCTCACAAACCTTCCAGCTTGGCCAACAAGGTCAGAAAGAGCTTTGGGGGTGAGGAGGGAAGAGAAGGGGGTGCCATGGGCATGGGCTTGGGCCGTCTCCTCCATGCTGGTTCCTATCAGCTCAGAGGAGCAGGCTGCCGAGCCCTGAGAGAGTGGAGGGAAAGCTGGTCTTGGTGGCCCCAAGGGCAGATCTAGAGACCCCAGAGAAGACACCTGTGCTAAGTGCTAAGCCGTTCAGTTGTGTCCAACTCTTTGCGACCCCATGAACTGTATCCCGCCAGACTCCATTGTCCATGGGATTCTCCAGGCAGGAATACTGGAGTAGGTTGTCATTTCCTTCTTCAGGGGATCTTCCTGACCCAGGAATCAAACCTGTATCTCTTATGTCTTCTGCATTGGCAGGTGGGTTCTTTACCACTAGCGCCACCCACACAGAGCAAATCTGAGCTCCACAGAGGTTCAGCTTCTAGCAGAGCTATCCAACTACTCAGGAACGAGTTGCCTGTCCCCAGAGGTATGCAAGCAGAGGCCACCATGCTGCCACCTTCCTGGAATGCAATGTGAGGGATCCTGGCACTCAGTGGTATCAAAACAACCCTTGTTCCAGGAGAGTATACCACAGTCAGCATCATGCTTGCACGAATTGAGCACCTGCTCTGCTCCACACGCCCATCCGATCCCAACGACTCTGTAGGTCGGGGTCACTGGACCTATTTTACAGACCCTCAGAGAAGGTAAATGGCTTGTTCGGGGTCGCGCAACTTGACTCACGTCCTGCTGTCTCCTGTACCTGTGCTTTTGCCACTCTGCATCCTGCTTGAAGTCAGTCCCATTGGCGGAAAGCAATCTTTCCACAGGGAAGAGAGACCCTGTCTTCATAACATCAAAAATCACTACAAGTTATTAAAAGTTGGCTATGTGCCAGGCACTCTTCCATGCACTTTGCAGAAATTATCTAATTTAATCCATCTGTTAAATTATCTTTCTCCATTGGCTTATGAAGGAACTGACTTCCAAAGTTGAAGTCACTTGCCCAAGGCTACAGCTAGCTGGCCAAGTCAGCCTGACTGTGAGCTTGAGCTCCGCTTCATTCTGATCCTTATTATTCAGTCAGGGCTCCCCTGGTGGCTCAGATGGTAAAGAATGTGCCTGCAATTCGGGAGACCTGAGTTTGATCCCTGGGTTGGGAAGATCCCCTGGAAAAGGGCAACCCCACTCCAGTATTCTTGTCTGGAGAATCCCCATGGACAGAGGAGTCTGGCGGACTACAGTCCATGGGATCTCAAAAAGTCAGAGGTGATTGAGTGACTAAGCACATTCAGGCAGGGGGCAAACCCAGCAGGCATGCATGCGGAGCAAGAGGAAGACAGCGAGAAAGGGGAGGGGATGGGGCTGGTCTGGGGCAGCCACGTGAAAGAGCAGGGCTCACAGGGCTGATGGGAGGCTGGGAGGCCATGTCCATACCCACGCCGAGCCTGGCTGCAGAATGAGAGAGGCTCCCCAGGTTCAGGCGGTTTGTACGGCTAGCTGTGCAGCCCTAGTCAAGTCCTGTCTCTCTCTGAGCCTGGAATAGCCCACAGTTTAAAGCAGAGCTCCAGGCCCAGCAGGGATGAGAGGACAATTTGGCAAACTAAGGCCATTAAGCAGACTTATAAAAAGCTAGATCCACTCACCAGATTGCTAGCTGGGAGTGAGGGCTTATCCTCCTGGCCTGGGGGCACTTGGGAATGGGATCCTACCACTTGCAAAGCACTGGGTCCCAACTATTCAGAGAAAGAGTTGGGGTGGTGGCCGGATCCAAATATTCATGCACTTTGACTTTTTCCAGCCAGTACCTGCCAGGAGCCCCGTTTCCAACCAGCTTCTAGGGAATTGATCTTCTGGGTCTCTTTCACTCATTTTTTTATTCATTCAACAAATGTTTATTGGGCACCAGCAACACACCCATTCTAGAGTTAGGCACATTCATCCATACCCTTGCTGATTCTAGGATAAGGCTGTTTATCTCCCATGGACCAGATGAGAGGAAGCAATTTAGCTATGGTCACATGGCTGGAAGGGGGCGGGTTCTCACTCAAGCCCATGACCTTGCTGCCGCAGGGCCAGTAGCACCTCCCTGTGTCTGAGATAAACCTGTAACCCGGGGCCTGCTGCCGGAGCCATGTGCGTGCACGTCTGAAGGCCCTGGATTTCCCCCCGTCCTGGCACCTGTCGCAGTTTAGCGGGTTACCATGGTATCGTTCCCCCCAGCACCCCGGGCAGCGGGGACCACCATCTGTTTACACGGCTGTCAGAGGAATTGATGTCATACGAAATTGTCAGCTCAGCAGGATGAGAGGAGGAAGAGTGGGAGGCTCTGAAAGCTTCCAAGCCATCAAAACTCATCTTGATCAAAGCCATGAGCAAGTGGCTGCTCCCCTGGGGGAAATGGAGGGAAAAAAAAAAAAACGGGTAGGCTGAGAAAAAAAATTTCCCTGGAGGAAGAAGCAGGTAGCAATAGTAATGGTGAGTATGATTCTTTCCATTTTTATACTCATTTACAAATCATAAACTCATTTTAGCATCTCACATCCCTGGGAGATAGGTATCACTACTAGCTCCATTTTACAGATGTTTTAAAATATACAGCTGAGGCTCAGAGATGTGAAGAGCTTGCTCAAGGTCATAGCAAACCAGATGACAGTTTCAATAGGAAAGAGCTCCCTGAGTCTCAGGTTAAGAGGCTGAGAGTTGCTTTTGGTCAAGATGAGAGGCAGGCCTGCCACAGGCAGCCCTGCCCAGAGAAGAGATGCCCCAGGCAGTCTGTCTGTAGACCATACCTGCAGCAAGTGGGAGGGAAAGGACATGAAGAGCACGGGCTGAGAGCCGGGAGTCCCGGCCTCTAATTATAGCCCCGACAAAGCCAGCGCTGCAGTAAAGGACAGAGCAGCTGGTGGTTGCCCAGAGCTCAACTAAGAGGCATTAAACATCCCTAGAAATACAACTGGAGAATGGAAATCCATTATTTGCTGCTCAGTATCTACCCCTTTTCCTCAGCCAACCTACTGACTCTCCTCTGGGAATCAAAATCCTCTAGCCCCACTCCACTGGGGTTTATGAGAGGCTGACCCACCCCAGATGATCTGGATCTAATCCAACCAGCACACCTCAACTCCAGGCCATGGTGATTGGCTCAGGCATAAGCATGTGACCCAAAATGAGCCAATGAGAGCCAGAAAAGAGAATCTCTCCCTTCTGCTGGGCTGATGAAAGGAGATGATGTAAGCCAGAAATAAGCCAGCATCCTGCCCCAGAGGGCAGAGCCTGCCTGAGAAGGGCGCCAACACCAGGGAAAGCAAGGCCAGAAGGGGAAGTGAAAGATTCCTCCTGGATCCAACCAAGCCTGAAGGAGATTCTATTGGACTTATACTGACCGATACATTTTCCCTTTTGCTGAGATAATTGAGTTAGGTTTTCTGTCACTTGCATCACCTCTACTCATCTCAGTGAGAGGACTCTGTGAGATTGAGAGGAATCACTGAAGAAGCTGGGGCAAGAGTGAGACACTACCACCCCCCAGCCCTGGGCTGATTGAATAACAAACAGTTGCTAAACTGCCTTCAAAGGAGAGTGGGCAGGGTAACTGCAGGATTTCTGCCAGGTAAGTTACACAAGCTGGGACTAGAATGGAATTGCTAGAGTAAAGGACAGGCTGAGGCAGCCACCAGAATCCCCTTTCTTCATCCTAATTTGGGCAATACTAAGCATCACCTCTAAATAAATCTTGATCACGTATTTAAAAAATACTGATTTGAAGAAACTATTAGCTTACTTAAGTGACATTTTCTCCAGCTAGCCTGAGTATTTTAAAATCTGGTAACTTTGGAAAAATCCTGTTCCCTCTCTGGGCCACAGTTTTCTCATCTGTAAAGTGGATACTTTCATTTGCATTTTGCTGATGAGGAAAAGGAAGCAGTAAGGGGACAGAACTTGATCAACCTGCACAGTGGAAGGGTCAGGAAGAGCTTGGAATCTCCCATCTCTCACTGGGGATCATGGTCCTCCATTTCCAAATAAGTAAAGGTTTTCAACTGGGAAGTTTTTCTTCCTCTAAAAACATATCTGTCCTTGTTGCTTATTTATTTTATACACCTGAAACTAATGTAATATTGTAACTTAATTATGTGGGCTTTCCTGGTGGCGCAGACAGTAAAGAATTTGCTTGCAATGCAGGAGACCCAGGTTTGATCCCTCGGTCAGGATGATCCCTGGAGAAGGAAATGGCTACCTACTCCAGTATTCTTGCCTGGAGAATTCCATTGACAGAGGAGCCTGGTGGGCCACAGTCCATTGAGTGGCAAAGATATACTCCAATGTAAATATATATTCATATATGTACTTATATATATGTGCTTCTTATAGACACAAACTGAAATATTTATGGGTGAAATGATACTAGGTCTGTGATTTGCTTCAAAACTGTATGGAAGAGAGAGCATGGATAGAGGTATAGATTAAACAAGAATAGCCAGGAGCTGTTTAAAATGGGGTAATGGATATATGATGATTATTAAATATGTCTCTATGCTGAAGAAGCTGAAGTTGATTGGCTCCATGAAGACCTACAAGACCTTCTAGAACTAACAACCAAAAAATATGACCTTTCCATAACAAGGGATTGAAATACAAAAATAGAAATTCAAGAGATATCCAGAGTAACAGGCAAATTTGGCCTTGGAGTACAAAATGAAGCAGGGCACTAAGATCATGGCGTCTGGTCCCATCACTTCATGGGAAATAGTTGGGGAACAGTGTAAACAGTGTCAGACTTTATTTTGGGGGGCTCCAAAATCACTGCAGATGGTGACTGCAGCCATGAAATTAAAAGATGCTTATTCCTTGGAAGGAAAGTTATGACCTACCTAGATAGCATATTGAAAAGCAGAGACATTACTTTGCCAACAAAGGTCCGTCTAGTCAAGGCTATGGTTTTTCCTGTGGTCATGTATGGATGTGAGAGTTGGACTATAAAGAAAGCTGAGTGCTGAAGAATTGATGCTTTTGAACTGTGGTGTTGGAGAAGACTCTTGAGAGTCCCTTGGTCTGCAAGGAGATCCAACCAGTCCATCCTAAATGATATCAGTCCTGGGTGTTCATTGGAAGGACTGATCCTGAAGCTGAAACTCCAATACTTTGGCCACCTGATGCGAAGAACTGACTCATTGGAAAAGACCCTGATGCTGGGAAAGATTGAGGGCAGGAGGAGAAGGGGATGACAGAGGATGAGATGGCTGGATGGCATCAATGACTCCATGGACATGAGTTTGAGTGAACTCTAGGAGTTGGTGATGGACAGGGAGGCCTGGCATGCTGTGATTCATGGGGTTGCAAAGAGTCGGACACGACTGAGTGACTGAACTGAACTAAACTGAAAAGCTAACAGAGTTTTGTCAACATGCTGGTCATAGCAATCATCCTTTCCCAACAACACAAGAGATGACTCTACACATGAACATCACCAGATGGTCAATACCAAACTCAGATTGACTATGCTCTTTGCAGCCAAAGATGGAGAAGGTCTACACAGTCAGCAAAAACAAGACTGGGAGCTGACTGTGGCTCAGATCATGAGGTCCTTATTGCCAAATTCAGGCCTAAATAGAAGACAGTAGGGAAGGCTGCTAAGCCATTCAGGTATGACCTAAATAAAATCCTTTACAATTACACAGTGAAAGTGGTGAATAGATTTAAGGCTTTAGATTTGATAGACAGAGTGCCTGAAGAACTATGGACAAAGGGTCATAACATTGTACAGGATGTGGTGACCAAAACCATCCCAAAGGAAAATAAATGCAAGAAGACAAAGTGGCTGTCTGAGGAGGATTTACAAACAGCTGAGGAAAAAAGAGAAGGAAAAGGCAAGAGAGAAAGGGAAAGATATACCCAACTGAATGTGGAGTTCCAAAGAACAACAAGGAGAGTTGTTCTCCTTGTTAATAAAGCCATCTTAAACGGACAGTGTAAAGAAATAGAGGAAAACAATAGAATGGGAAAGACTAGAGATCTCTTCAAGAAAATTAGAGATACCAAAGGAACAGTTCATGTAAGGATAGGCACAATAAAGGACAGAAGTAGTAAGGATCTAACAGAAGCAGAAGAGATTAAAAAGCAGTGGCAAGAATACACAGAACTATACAAGAAAGGTCTTAATGACCCAGATAGATTTCAATTTCTTGGGCTCCAAAATCACTGTGGGTGGTAACTGCAGCCAGGAAATTAAAAGACTCTTGCTCCTTGGAAGAAAAACTGTGACAAACCTAGACAGCACATTAAAAAGCAGAGACATCACTTTGCCAACAAGGGTCTGTATACTCCAAGCTATGGTTTTTCCAGTAATCATGTATGAATGTGAGTTGGACCATACACAAGACTGAATGCTGATGAACTGATGCTTTCAAACTACGATGCTGAGGACTTATGAGAGTCCCTTGGATGGCAGGGAGATCAAACCAGTCAGTCATAAAAGACATCAAGCCTGAGTATTCACTGGAAGGACTGATGCTGAAGCTGAAGTTCCAATGCTTTGGCCACCTGATTCTATGAGCCAACTCATTGGAAAAGACCCTGACACTTGGAAAGATTGAGGGCAAGAGGAGAAGGGAGTGACAGAGGATGAGATGGCTGGATGGCATCACTGACTCAATGGACATGAATTTGAGCAAACAGGGAGAAAGTGAATGACAGGGAAGCAAAGAGTTGGACACGACTTAGCGACTGAACAACAACTAATTCTGTATGGGTTTGATATGTCCAAGATAAAATGTTAAAAAATAAAAATAAGCCTCCTGGCTTGCTATCAGTGTGGGCTGCTCTGACATGTTTCAACAGGCTCCACCATAACCTGGGACAGGGCCCAGCCCAAGGGAAGTGAAAGAAGTGTTCCTGGATGGAGATGGAGATCTCCTGGATGGAGATAATCACTTGTGCTTTTTGCTCAAAGAGAGGTTTTTCTCTTCCTGCATCTCACACAAGTTGGCAACTTTGTGCTCCTTGACTCACAGAGAGGCCAAGGCAGGGCAGGAGGCAGGCTGCTCAGGTCTTCAGTGACAGGCAGGCAGAATTTGATTGGCCAGAGAGGAACAGGAGAGGCTTTCTCAATCTGGACAGCGCTCCACCTTGACAAAGTCCCTTGAATCCCATGGGCAGCATAGAAACCTCAGAACTACCAGTTCTGCTGGAGCCAGGACTAGGGACGTCTCCATGGTGATTGACGGGCACCACTGATGCCCACCCAGTGAGAGTGGGGATCCCTCGGAAGCTGCGACAAGGCCTAAGAATGTGTGGTCTTTGCCTTAAACCAAGGGGCAGGCTGCTCCCCTAATGACCAACACTGATCTTCTGGTCTGTCAAATGAGTTGAGGGGTTGAATTTCAACTTAAATCAAGTTAAAGAAAATGAAGGAATATAGAAAGGTGTGCACGTGACAGGGATGGTAAAATAAAGGAAGAGGCTTTGGAGACCAAAGAGCAGGATTCTGACCTGGTGCTGCTGCTTACAGGCTCTGAGACACTGGCCAAGTTATTTCCCCTCTGGAGACTCAGACTCTCCACCTGTAAGACAGAGAGAACAGAAACAACACGATGGGCTTCCTTGGAGGAAACAGATGCGGGCATGCCCTGTGTGGTGTGAGACACCACCTTCTCCCTCCCTTACCCCACCCAAGCCCCCCCACCACCCTGCCTTTAAGAAGCCATCTAAATGGAACTGTAATTCACATGCAGCCAGCAGAGGCTAATTCAGAATGTATTTTTACTCCTTGATCGAGTAACAGTTTAATGGCTGGTATCTCATTTTTTTGGTTGGCTACACAGAGTGCTCTGGAGTCTTCTGCACATAGTCCAGATGCCCCAGTTAAATCCATACATGAGAACAGGTCGTCTCTAGAGCCAATGGCCCAGTGAAGAATCATCTTGCCCCTCAGCATCCACACAGCAAGGAGGATGAGACTCACACTGGCAATTCTTGATTTCCGCCACACTTGCTCCTCTCCTGGTCTACTCCATCGCAGGAAATGGACCCATCCCTCCTCCCCCATCATCCTCGGTCATCTCCCTGCCTCACATCTCCGCAGCTCACCCATCCCCAGTCCTCTGACTGCACCCCAGCCCCGACTAGCGGCTCTCTTCGCTCCGTTTCTGCTCCACCTCTCGATGCAAGCCGCCATCTTGTATTATCTAAAGCCTCATTAGTCTCCCTGCTTCCCCTGTCCCCGCTTCCTCCCCCGCATGGCAGCCCGAGTTTTTTCCAAATATAAACCGGAATATTTAAAATATTAATCAAAATCCTCCAAAGGCTTTCCACTGGACTTAAAATAGAAGCCCACTCCTTATCCTGGCATACCAGCATCTCCTATCCCCTGTTCTGTCCTCCCACCTCATCTCATTGATCATGGGTCCATCTTTGTTCACTCAGCTCCAGCCCCTCTGGCTTTGTTTTGTCTCTTGAACACACAGGCAAAGCTTTTTCCTACTTCCAAGGCCTTTGTATCTTCTTACAGCTGCCTCCTTCTCATTCCTCAGGTGTCAGCTCAAAGTCCCCTGTTCAGAGAAGCTTTCCCTAACTGTCCCCATCTAAAGGAGTCCTCTGACCCCCATAACTCTTTATTTTTTAAATCAGCCAAAGACAGCCACTGCATATTGACCCCTAGGTTATTTCTTTGAGACCTGTTAGCTCAAAAGCCCACCAAACTCAAATTTTTATAGATCTACCAATTTTTAAAAACCAACAGGCAGATTTTAGTCAATTAAGGCCTGATTGATTTGCATACTCCACAAAACTACACGTAGTATCTACTGGTCATTGACAAGATAGGGCTTGAGTTTATAAGACCAAGGCTACTAGGACTTCCCTGGTGATCCAATGGTTAAGGCTCCATGCTTCCACTGCAGGGGGCTGGTTTCATCCTGGTCAGGGAACTAAGATCCTGCATCCTGCATGGTGCAACCAGAAAAAAACAAAAGCAAAAACTAAGTTCCTATTGCTCTTCCGAAGTCTCTGATCCAGGGATTCCTCACCCTGATGCTGAGTGATGCCATTTAGACCTAAAACCTCGTGTCTGTCCCCCCAGGAGTTCCCCTCTGGATGTGGCCTCCTTGCCATAAGCCTCTGGACAGCTCTTGCTATGAGAGACTTCACACCATATGCAACCCTGGCTAAGCACCACATTACCACCTCTCACAGTCACATCTTTTTCCTATGAAGAGGCCCAAATTTCTTAAACCACAAATACTCTTGTCCACTACTCTATTTCATTTTCTTCATAATACTTATCACTCTGAAATTACCTGGTTACTTGGCTTGCTTGCCTTTTGTTCCTCTCCCTTATTAAAATGTAAAATCCATGTAATCAGTCATACATCTATGATAAAGATATTTGCCTTCACTAGTAATAAAAGAAATTTCAGGATAAAGTAATGACAGGTTACTTTTTCACGTAAGTTGGTAAAATTTCTAAAGTTTGAGGGTGCTGCATATTGCAAGACTATACGGGGAGGGGGTAACTGCACACTCAGCTAATGAGAGTGTGAATGGGCCCACCATCTCAGAAGGTAATTTTAACCTTAAAACACACACAGTTCCTGACCAAGCAATTCCACTTCTCAGCAGCTACCTGTAAAAAAAATTCATATGTCTGCATAAAATGGAATGTTAACAATTATAAATGAACAAAAGAAGACTGTCACTTTCAAGGAGATGGAGTAAAGGTATTGTACTTTCCCTATTTCTTCTGCAAAGTACAACTAAAAACCCTGAATGTTATACATAAGACAAACATTACAAGATGGAAAGGTGAGAGAAGGCAAATTGGCTAGGGACCTCAGAATCCGAGGAACAACACGATGGTGAGTTCCCCAGGGTTTTTTGCTTTCTTTTGCTTTGGTTTGGGGTTTTCTCGTTGTTTGTTTTGCTTTGTATTGTTTGCCTCATGCATTCCTGACTTAGAGCTGAAGAAGCCAGCAACCAAGAAATGCCAACAAGCATAGATACAAAAGGCTCAACAAAAACTTGCTTTCTCTAGCCAGTGGACTGGGAAAGGGACAACTGAGAAAGACAAAAGACTTTTAGACAATTACCACTGTATTTCAGAAAAATCATCATTCCAGCCTCACCCATACCAACCAATCAGGAAGCCTAGAGTGACATCCTCATAAGGCTATAAGAATGTGCCCCAATCTGCCACCCCACCAACCCCAACTGATGTCAAAGAAAACCAAATAGGGGGCAGAAATGAGCCCGCACTCCCCCATGACGTCCCAGAAGCCATATAGGGAGCAGTAATACGGACTCCTATTTCTCCCACCCAGGAAGGTGTCAGTGGAGTCCCGCATGGGGATCTGGAACTCCCACACGCAATCAGCAGTAATGAGGAGTTCCCACCACCTCAGGTATCAAAGAGACAAGGCAGGAAATCTGGACTTCCGTCCCCATCTGGCAACTACACAGTAGCGCCTACTTTCTCCTGCCAGAGGAGTTTCAAAAGAAACAACCTAAAACAGAAAGCTTAACTAAGATGCAGAGTCTCATAACATAATACTCAAAATACCTAGGTTTCAGTCAAATCACTTATCATACCAAGAACTAGGAAGATCTCAAACTGAACAAGAAAAGGCATCAACAGATGTGAAAACTAACATGACAAAGATGTTAGATATATAACAAGGATCTAAAAGTAGCCATCCCAAAGATGCATCAACAAACAATCATGAATATGCTTGAAGGAAATTCAAATATAGAAAGCTGGGGAAAGGAATACAGAGCCTCAGCAAGAGGTAGAGATCTATAAAAAAAAATCAGATGGAAATTTTAGAACTGAAAATACGGTAACTGAACTTAAAAACAAAAACAAAACAAAAACTCAGTGAATGAGTTCAGCAGTAGAATTAGAGAACAAAAGAAAGAATCAGAGAACTTGAGAATACACTAGTAGAAATTACCAAATCTGAACAACAGAGAGAAAATAGATTGAAAATATAATTAAAGGAACCTTGGAGACATATGAGATTATAACAGATATCTAACATTTACATCATTGGAGTCCCAGACAAAGATGGAATTTTCTAAACTAATCAGGAGTGGTGATAGCAATATCAGATAAAGTGATATCAGAACAAAGAAAATTACCAGAGACAGAGAAGGACATTATATAATGATTACAAAGTCAGTTCAATAAGAAGATAGTAGTTTTAACTGTGTATGCAACAAAGAAACACAGTTGCAAAATATATGAAGTAAAACTGGATAGAACTGAAACAAAAAGACAAATTCTAATGTATATCTGGAGACTTTAACATATTCTCTCAATAACTGAGAAAACTATTAGACATAACAATTAGACAGAAAGCCAGTAAGGGTATTAAAGAGCTTAACAACAAACAGGGTCTAATGGACATTTATAGAACACTCTACTCAACACTCGGAGAAGGTAATGGCACCCCACTCCAGTACTTTGCCTGGAAAATCCCATGGATGGAGGAGCCTGGTAGGTTACAGTCCATGGGGTCGCTAAGAGTTGGACACGACTTCACTTTCACTTTCACTTTTCACTTTCATGCGTTGGAGAAGGAAATGGCAATCCACTCCAGTGTTCTTGCCTGGAGAATCCCAGGGATGGGGGAGCCTGGTGGCTGCCATCTATGGGGTCACACAGAGTCGGACACAACTGAAGTGACTTAGCAGCAGCAGCAGCTACTCAACACTCGCAGAATACACATTCTTTTCAAGTGCCCACAGGACATGGGCTAAGATAGACCGTACTCTGGGCCATCAATACTCAAAAAAATTAAAAAGCAAACAAACACAAAAACCAATCTCAACAGATTTAAAACAACTGAAATTACACAGAGTATGCTCTTCAAACACAGTGAAGTAAACCTAGAAATCAATAACAGAAATACAGCAGAAAAATCTCTAAACATTTGTAAAATAAACAACACACTTCCAAAGAATTCATGAGTCAAAGAGATAGTCTCAAGGGGTGTCAAAAAGCCCATTGAGCTGAGTAAAAATGGAAGTAGGGTATATCAAAATTTGTGCCACAATTCAGGGTAAGACAGACATTTATAGCACTAAGTGCTTACAATGGAAAATAAGAAAAGCCTCACAGTAATCAAAGCTCCTACCTCAAGAACTTAGGAAAAAAGAAAACAAAATAAACCCCAAGTAAGCAGAGAAAAGGAAATAATAAAGAGGGGAAATAAATAAAACTGAAAATCATTTAAAAAAATGGAGAAAAGTCAAGGAAAGAAAGAGCTGGTTCCTTGAAAAGGTCAATAAAATTGACAAACTTCTGGTGTGACTAACAAAGGGAGGAAGGGAAAATGAGGACTAAAGGCAGGGATATCACTACAGATCCTGCAGACATCAAAAGGATAAGAAGAGAACACTGTGACAACTCTTCACACAATTGACACCTCTGATAAAGTGGATCAGTGCTTGGAAAGCACATACTACCCCCGACTCATCAAATATTAAATAGATCATTTGAATAGCCCTAAGGGCTTCCCTGATAGCTCAGTTGGTAAAGAATCCACCTGCAATGCAGGAGACCCCAGTTCAATTCCTGGGACAGGAAAATCCACTGGAAAAGGGACAGGCTACCCACCCTAGTATTCTTGAGCTTCCCTTGTTGCTCAGCTGGTAAAGAACCCACCTGCAATGTGGGAGACCTAACTTCAATTCCTGGGTTGGGAAGATGCCCTGGAGAAGGAAAAGGCTACCCACTCCAGTATTCTGGCTGGGAAAAGTCCATAGACTGTATAGTGAATGGGGTCACAAAGGGTTGGACAAGACTGAATGACTTTCACTTTCAAAATTATTAAAGATATTAAATTCATAATTTAATATTAGAACTTCCAAAAATGGAATCTCCAGACCTGAACTACCAGAGAGTTTTGCCAAACATCTAAGAAAAGTTAACATCAATTCTCCACAATCTCTTCCAGAAAATAGGACAGGTGGAAAAACTTCTTAATTCATGTTATGAATCTACTATTACTCTTATACCCAAATCAGATAAAGGCAGTACAAAAATTTTTTAAATATAGACACAAAAAGCTTAACAAAATATTAGCAAATGGAATTTGCATTATATGAAAAGAATTAAACACCACACTGGTCTATATTTGAAAAACAATTAATGAAGCCTATATTAACGGCCTAAAGAAGAAAAATCACAGGATATACCAACTGACCCAAAAAAGGTATTTGATAAAATTCAATATCCATTCATGATGAATGATAAGAACTCCAAGAAAAACAGAAATGGGGGAAACTTCCTCAATTTGATGAAAGCTTCTACACAAAATCAAAAGCTAGCATTAATGTTGAAAGCCCAGTGTAAGATTAAAAAACAAGGCCAAGATGTCTGATCTCATCATTCTTCTTATTCAACACAATGCTGGAAGTTTTAGACAGTGCAATAAAGCAAGACAGAGAAGGCAATGACACCCCACTCCAGTACTCTTGCCTGGAAAATTCCATGGATGGAGGAGCCTGGTGGGCTGCAGTCCATGGGGTCGTGAAGAGTCGGACAGGACTGAGCCACTTCACTTTCACTTTTCACTTTCATGCACTGGAGAAGGAAATGGCAACCCACTCCAGTGTTCTTGCCTGGAGAATCCCAGGGACGGGGGAGCCTGGTGGGCTGCCGTCTATGGGGTTGCACAGAGTCGGACACGACTGAAGCGACTTAGCAGCAGCAGTAGCAGCAGCATAAAGCAAGATAAGGAAATAAAAAGAAGGCATGAGGCCAGAAAGTAAGAAATAAAGCTGTCAGTATTTGCAGATGACGTGATTATAATTTTATATGTAAACATTTCCTGGGCTTCCCAGGTGGCACTAGTGGTAAAGAACCTGCCTGCCAATGCAGGAGACACAAGAGACACGAGTTTGATCCCGGGATTGGAAGATCCCTTGAAGTAGGAAGCAGGACTGCACACCAGTATTCTTCCAGGGACAGAAGAGCCTGGCAGGCTGCAACCCATGGGGCTGCAAAGAGTCGGACATGACTGAGCACACACAAGCACACAAATATTTCCAAGGAATTTAAAACAAACAAAAAAACCCAAAAGCAAACCTATACCATATTGAGTATAAATGAGTTTGGCAAGGTCACAGGATATGAGATAATCATACAAAAATCAATTGTGTTTTTATATACTAGCAATGCACACATGGATGCCAGAATTAAAATTACAATGCCAGTTAGAAACACTTGGAAAAAGAAATATTTAGGCATAAATCTAATAAAACATGTATAAGACTTGTGCACTGAAAATTATAAAATGCTGATGAAAGAAACTGAAGATCTAAATAAGTGGAAAGGCATACTCTGTTCATGAAGTAGAAGACTTAATAGGTCAATTTTTTCCAAATTAATATTTAAGTTTTTAAAAAATTATCATCAAAATCTAAGTAATATTTTTGTGGATATAGATTAGATTATTCTAAAATTTATGTGGAAAGGTGAAGGAGCTGAAATAGTTAATGCAAGTTTTGAAAAGAAGACTAGACTTCCCTGGCGGCCCAGTGGTTTCGATGCTATGCTTCCGTCTCAGTTTCATTCCTGGGCAGGGGTCTAGGATCCTGAACGCCATGCAGTGAGGCCTCAATAAATAAACAGAGTGGGAAAAGCATTCTAGCTGATTTGAAGACTTATTATTTAACTATAGTAATCAGGATTGTATGGTATTGATGGAGGTATTCACTTCAGTTCAGTTCAGTTGCTCAGTCGTGTCCAACTCTGCGACCCCATGAACCACAGCATGCCAGGCCTCCCTGTCCATCACCATCTCCTGGGGTTTACTCAAGCCCATGTCCATCGAGTTGGTGATGCCATCCAGCCATCTCATCCTCTGTTGTCCCCTTCTCCTCCTGCCCTCAACCTTTCCCAGCATCAGGGTCTTTTCCAATGAGTCAGTCCTTCTCATCAGGTGGTCAAAGTATTGGAGTTTCATCTTCAGCATCACACCTTACAATAAATATTCAGGAAACAAAAGAGGAGAATAGAGAACCGAGGAACACATCCACATAAATACACTCAACCAATTTTTGACAGAGGTGCAAAAGCATTTCATTGGATTTCAACAAACAATGCTAAAGTAATTGGACATCCATAGGAGAAAAAAACTCAACCTTAATCTCATTGCTTATATAAAAATTAACTTAAAAATGAATTTCTGTGTTCAATGTAAAACTATAAAACTTTCTGGGAAAAAAAAAAAGCATAGGAGAAAATCTACAGGGCCTAGAGCCAGGCAGAGAGTTCTTAGATTTGATGTGAAAAGTCAAATCAATAAAAGGAAAAATTGATAAGTTGGATGGATCTCATTAAAATTTTTAAAAAAATGTTTCTCTGTGAAAGATCCTGTTAATAGAATGAAAAGACAAGCTACACACTAGGAGAAAATATCGCAAACTACGTATCCAACAAGGACGAGTATCTAGGGTAAATGAAGAATATATTTATTATATATATATTTGAGAAGTTCTAAGAGTATGTAATTTATATATAATAACATTATATATACCATATAATATAATGTCATATATATACACATTTCACTGTTATAATTGTTCTATATCTCAGCTCTATTATTATTAATATCCTGGTTTTGATATTGTACTATAATTTTGCAAGGTGTTCCCATCGGAGAAACTGATTGAAAGGTATATGGGGTCTGTGTGTATCATTTCTTACAAGTGCATGTCAATCTACAATTACCTCAAAATAGACCGTTTATTTAAAAAATAATTGTAATATTGCTTGTATTCAGGGGAAAAAAACTGGAAACAGATTAAGAAGGGGAATGGTTGTCTGTGGCTCAGGGGGTAAAGCGTCTGCCTGCAATGCAGGAGACCTGGGTTCGATCCCTGGGTCAGGAAGATCCCCTGGAGAAGGAAATGGCAACCCACTCCAGTACTCTTGCCTGGAAAATCCCATGGACAGAGAAGCCTGCTAGATTACAGTCCATGGGATCGCAAAGAGAAGGACACGACTGAGCAACTTCACTTTCACTTTCAAGAAGGGGAATGGTTGTCTATAACATCAGCTTCATAAAACGGAATATTGTGTAGAACCTAAAGGAAAAAGAAAAAAACCTCTCTCTGACCTGAAAAGCTATGTCACAGAACTCTTTATGTAGCATGGAACCATTTACATTAAAATTCACACACACACAGAGCGTGGTTACTGTGTAAATACCCACACCCTACATTCTCAATGACAGCAATATTCAGTTCAGTTCAGTTCAGCTCAGTTGCTCAGTCGTGTCTGACTCTTTGCAACCCCATGAATCGCAGCACACCAGGCCTCCCTGTCCATCACCAACTCCCGGAGTTCACCCAGACTCACGTCCATCGAGTCAGTGATGCCATCCAGCCATCTCATCCTCTGTCGTCCCCTTCTCCTCTTGCCCCCAATCCCTCCCAGCATCAGAGTCTTTTCCAATGAGTCAACTCTTCGCATGAGGTGGCCAAAGTACTGGAGTTTCAGCTTTAGCATCATTCCTTCCAAAGAAATCCCAGGGCTGATCTCCTTCAGAATGGACTGGTTGGATCCCCTTGCAGTCCAAGGGACTCTCAAGAGTCCTCTCCAACACCAGAGTTCAAAATTACCAAGGGTCAAAAATCAATTTGAGGGAGGCTAAGTCTTACCCTCCTTGTATATAAAGCACAGATATGCATAGACTACATAGCAGATAAATGATATAATAAAAATACATCATGGGTGAGAGGAGATATGTTTAGTATTTTTTTTTTTTAGTATTTAGGAAAAAAGAGAGAGACTCTTTAGGGGGGCAATAGTGAAAAAAACAAGTTAAGAATTCCTAGCCTAGGCCAGTATTTCTCAGTCTCAGCCCTACTGATATGCTAGAGAAGTCTTCATTGTATAAGGCTGTCCTGTCATCCCAGAGTGTTTGGCAGCCTCCCTGGCTTCTACCTACTCAATGCAGGTAGTACCAAAGCCCACTGTGACAATCAGAAATGTCCCTGGAAGGCACAGTTGCCCCTGGTGGAGAACTACTAAATAAAGGAAGTCGCAGACCAAACCCCAGCCACGTGGCAGGCAGTGCAGCAGGAGTGATGGATCCACAGCACTTTCATTTTTGACAAGGAGAATATATTCAGGGCTTACTTGTGTCATTAAAAATTAATTTTTCAAAAATGACTCTAACTGGGAAATGCAGTCCTAGAGGGAGGAAAAGACCAGAGAAGCCCTTGGACCTGGATCCAATCCCAGTCCTTCCCCTCCTTGCTCTAGGACCACCAGTAAGCACTTGCGCCCCACTCTGCCCCCACACCGCCCTGCCCCAGGGGAGCCTCTCTGTCTGCCCCTCCTCTTGCATATGCATGCCATGCTGCCCTGCTTTGCACCCAGATCTCCATGCTCAGGCAGCTCTTGGTCAGGAATGCAATCTAACACGTACTCATCCCTAGACCCCAGGGTCCTGTCATCCAAGAAGCCCTCATCACTCCCACCAGCATTTAGAGTCCTCTGCTGTGATGCCACAGAACCGTCTCCCCATGCAAGATGCAAGCATCATTCCTGGCTGTTTGCAGAACAGAGTGGAGATCCCACACTGACTGCTGCTCGCCCTCTACCTCTGCACCTTCCTCGCAGCTGGGCTCCTTCAACCCCTTAATCTGGTTGGCTTAGCAAATGGGAGGCCCCAGTAAAGGATGGAGTGAGGAGGAGACTGGGTGGGGGTTGAATCTCTGGCTTCCTTCCAGCTGCACCCCACCCTATCCCACCCTTAGGCAATGCTCCTCCTAGAGTCACAGCTCTGGTCTGGTTCGGTTCAGTTCAGTCGCCCAGTTGTTTCCGATTCTTTGCCACCACACGGACTGCAGCATGCCAGTCCTCCTTGTCCATCACCAACTTCCAGAGTTTACCCAAACTCATGTCCATTGAGTCAGTGATGTCATCCAACCATCTCATCCCCTGTCGTCCCCTTCTCCTCTGCCTTCAATCAGGGTCTTTTCCAGTGAATCAGCTCTTCACATCAGGTGACCAAAGTATTGGAGCTTCAGCTTCAGCATCAGTCCTTCCAATGAATATTCAGGACTGATTCCCTTTAGGATGGACTGGTTGGATCTCCTTGCAGTCCAAGGGTCTCTCAAGAGTCTTCTCTAATGCCACAGTTCAAAAGCATCAATTCTTCAGCACTCAGCTTTCTTTATGGTCCAACTCTCACATCCATATATGACTACTGGAAAAACCATAGCTTTGACTAGACAGAACTTTGTTGGCAGAATAATGTCTCTGCTTTTTAATATGCTTTCTAGGTTGATCATAGCTTTTCTTCCAAGGAGCAAGCATCTTTTAATTTCATGGCTTCAGTCACCATCTGCAGTGATTTTGGAGACCAAGAAAATAAAGTCTGTCACTGTTTTCATTGTTTCCCCATCTATTTGCCATGCAATGATGGGACCAAATGCCATGATCTTTGTTTTTTGAATGTTGAGTTTTAAGCCAGATTTTTCACCCTCCTCTTTCATTTTCATCAAAAAGCTCTTTAGTTCTTCTTCACTTTCTGCCATAAGGGTGGTGTCAGCTGCGCATCTGAGGCTATTGATATTTCTCCCGGCAATCTTGATTCCAGCTTTGCTTCATTCCAGCTTGTGCCACAGCTCTGGTAGAGCTCAAGTAACCATTTCTTCCTCTTGTCCTCTGTCCCCTGAGTGTGGTAACAGCTTCCCAGGTAGTACACCATCTCTTGTTAGCCCTTTAACCTGGTCCCTGTCCTGTGAATATTTCCTCCACTGAGCCTTTCGCAGTTGGACTCACATTCTTCCTGACAAGGCCCTGATCTGACACACATAGCTAACCCTGCAGCTCAACTATGAGCTCCCAGCGCATGAAAACTGTGTGTTTCCATTCTGCTTGGTTTTGTTTTAAATCGCAGGACTCCAGGGGTCAGCACTGATAAGAGCTAGAATGTGGGTAGGGCTCAATGAAAGTTCATTGAATAAATGGATGAAAGAATGAAGAATAGGTGGATAGATGGATTTACCAATGGGTGGAAGGACAAATGACCAGATGGATTAGTGTATGGAATGGGAGGATATTCAAACTCTACTTTTGCAAACATGAATAACCAACAGAAATTCTTGAATACTCACAGCTTGCCAGGCATCACACACTTTTATGTATCTTCACTCAACCTCATGACCAGCCTATGAGACGAGAGTATCAACATGAGGAAAGTGAAGTTTGGAAGGGTTAGGTCGCTTGCTCAAGGGCACAGCTGAGAGGTGACAGACCATAGGATTCAATCCCACCAGCCTCAGAGCCTGCAATCCTGAGAGCAAAGGGATATGGCTGGATGACTCCTCCAGGACCCCGAGGTCCACCACTGTCCCAGGGATGGTCTCCCGGGGCCTCTTCTGTGCCATGCCTGTCCCCTACCTCCAGGCCCTGGGTGGCCCTTGCTCTTTAAACAGTGGGCCTAGCTTCAGCATGCTTCCCTCTGAAGCCGCTCGCTACCCCGACCATCCTGAGTGTCTCTAAGGACATCTGGCTTGCACGTGCGGGGCGCAGAGAGGCACTGGGCCCCTTCCACTCCAGCTGACAAGCCCTTGTGTATGTCTTGTGCAAGCAGGAGCTTTGGGTTTCTGCTCAAAGGAAAAACCTCCTCCCCGGGGAAGAGCAGCCTGGGACACCCGCTCCCCACAGGGTTGGATCCTGGAGGTAAAAAGTACCAGCCTAGGAGACACGTGATCCCAGATCTGGGGTGTCTGCTGGAGGCTTCCCCTCTGAGCGCTGTAAACCTGGGCTCCTGGTGCCTCCTGGCTGGGCTACAGAGAGAAGCAGACGGGAGGTCACCCACCTAAACTGCACGGGTAGTTAGCAGTCACACCCACACACCCTCCGCCTGCCTTGTTCACCTGCTCACATCTCCCCAAACGACCTGAGGACGGTTTGATTGGGCCATCCTTGTGAGGATTGCAGGGGCGCTTTCCTCCCCATTTGGCAAGTGAGGAAACTGAAGCAGAGAGAGCTTCCGAGGGCTGGCAGAGGTCACACCGCAGGACAGAGGCAGGGTGGGGCGCAAACCCTGGGAGATTCCTGCCACTCCCCAGCATACCGCATCCCCCACTGCACCTGCCCCCCTGCACCCACCCCCACCCCCGCTCAGCTTGGTAGTGGAAGCAGCAGGCATTCTTTATTTCCTTCATTATTTATGCATGGCACGTTTGGAACAGGGCCCCTGGTGATTAAAGCGCCTCGGGACAGAGAAGCCGAGCTGAAACATGAGTGAAAACATTAAAAGGAAAACAAAACAGCAGCATCCACAGGGCTGTCTCCAGGCGGAAGCGCAAGAGAGCCACTGAGAACATGACCTCATCCAGGCACTCAGGAGGTGACGGCTTCACTTTGGGGCCACGTTCTGGATTCGTCACCCCAGGACCAAGTTAACCGCCATCATTGTCTACAATGGGAGCATCAACCCTAGAGTTGTGGGATCAGGCACCCCTGATTTGTATCCCACTTTTGGCTGTGTGACCTTGGGCAGATGAATCAGCCTCTCTGAGGCGCGGTTGCTGGACCTTGCTTTCCAGGGCAGTTGGGGAGTATGTGAAATGATGCAGATGAAGCCATAAGCAAAAGACCTGCTCCATGGTAGCCTCACTAGGTAATAGATTTCTGTGCTTCTTTTACATTCTAAAAAGCTCTTTTACCCACATTTTAGGGAAGGTGAGCATCCAGGCTCTGCCTCATATGGTCTATGAGGCAGCCTGCCTCCAACTCTAAATGTGTGACCAGGGAGAAGTTTATATAACATTTCAAAGCCTCATTCTCCACGTTCTTCAGATGGCACTAACAGTAACCTCTATCCCAGGTTTGTGTGAAGTTTACATGCAATAGAACTCTTAGGGGCTTGTCACAGTACCTGACACAGGACAAGCACTCCGTAACTGTTATTAATATTTTCCACCTTTCCAACATGTCCCCTTGTTAGTCAGGATGCATATTATTGCCCCTTTTTGCAGGTGATGGAAGTGAGGCTCAAGGAGGTGGAATGGTTTGCTCAAGGTCACAAAGCCAGGAAATGGCAGGGTTGGCACTCTGCACTGGGCTTCTGACCCTAAGTCAGTAACAATCCATGATAAGAATCCTAAGGTAATTTATTTCACAGGATCCTGTGTTCTTGGTTGGCTCTTGGTCGGCTCTGCCAGAGCAGAAGACTGGATGACATCTTGCTAAAAAAAAAAAAAAGCCTAGTACCCAGCTTCAGGCTAATCTGGTTTCAAACCCTCTTTGCAGCTGTGTGACTGTGGTATGGTACACTTAGCCTCTCTAGTCTTCAGCTTCTCATATTTAACTTGGCAGTACAATTACTGCCTTCCTCTTTGGGGTCAACACGAGCAGGAAATGAGGATGGGGTAAAAAGGACTAGCACCGTGCCAAAGTCACAGCAAGGCCTCAGAGAATGCCATCACTCCCTCCCCTGTCCCCATCCGTACATCTGTTATTGCCTCCCCTGGGGCTCCTGGCACCAGCTTCGTTCCCAGCCAGAGGGACCAGAGTGACTGACGGAAACTGACATTCTGGCTGACAGAGCAGCTCCATCTCCATCAGCCTGCCCCCATCTCAGGCATCTTCCTCAGCAGCATCCTTCCACCTGGTCACCGGCCGCTAATGAGGCCATGAGAGGGTGGAAGAGCCAGCCCGACGCCCCAGGTCCTGCCTTTCTCTTTTTCTCCCTCTGCCTTCCTCCCAACTCTGACTCCTCTCTCCTTCCCCTTATCCCCCTTGAAATTTTCAAGGAAGCACCCTAAGGCCCCTGATGATGATTCAAAAATTATTAACATCAAAGAGGAACAAGATGATTTAATTCTACAAATTCAGGGGATTCTCATTCTAATCAAGGGATGCCGAGAATACAAAGTAGAATAGGACATTGTCGTGCACTTGGGGAGCTCCAGAGAAAAACCATGCATCAACAGAATTGTACAAAACAAGAGGATGTCCCATAATAAGAATTATAACACCTGTCATTTATTTATGAGGCTGTTTGTATGTGCTCCTGTTGAAGGCCACAGCTCAGGTTCAGAGGGTTTGTGAGTATTGCCCCAGGTCACACAGCCAGCAAGGGACAGAACTGAAATTCCAACTCAAGTCTGTCTGGTCTCAAAACGCGGGCTCCTGCTGCTGCAAACTTATCTCTGGATGTCCAAAACACAAAAGAGTTAGTGTGCAATGTGGAAAGTGAAGCAGAATGCAGGTAACAGTGCATGACTTTGCCTGGGGAGGGGGCGGGAAACAGTTCACAGAGCATCCTCGTGAACTGGGAATGGTGGAAGAATGGTGACTGTATATGGATCTCTCTATACCTGTGTCTCGGAGAAGGCAATGGCACCCCACTCCAGTACTCTTGCCTGGAAAATCCCGTGGACAGAGGAGCCTGATGGGCTGCAGTCCATGGGGTCGCTAAGAGTCAGACACGACTGAGCGACTTCACTTTCACTTTCCACTTTCCTGCATTGGAGAAGGAAATGGCAACCCACTCCAGTGTTCTTGCCTGGAGAATCCCAGAGACAGGGGAGCCTGGTGGGCTGCCATCTCTGGGGTCGCACAGAGTCGGACACGACTGAAGCGACTCAGCAGCAGCAGCAGCAGCATCCCCGTGTCTGGGTTTCTCCTCTTCTATCTCTGCATGTCTGTATCTACCGTCTGGTCTCCCAACTCCTAAGCTCCCCGAACAAAAATGTCACCTCCCTCTGCACTGTGTATGGTGACTATAACTGAATGCATATAGCTGGGGCTGGGAGTTGACTGGTTAATCACAAAAGTCCATTAAAGCAGGAAAATCATTCAGATAATATATGCGGCCTGTCTTAGTCCAATCAGGTTGATATGACCACATACCCTAAATAGGATAGCTTACAAACAAAAGGAATTTCTCACAGTTGTGGATGCTGGGAAGTCCAAGATCAAGGTGTCAGCACAGCCGTGTTCTCGCGAAGCCTCCCTGCCTGGATGCAGCACCTTCTGGCTGTGTCCTCACGTGGTGGAAGGGGCTTCGAGCTCTCTGGGGTCTCTGTTATGAGAACACTAATCACATTCATAAGGACTCCGCCCTCATGACCCCCACCTTCTAATAATATCACACTGGGCACTAGAATTTCAACATACAAATTTAGTGGGTGGAGGGGGGTACTCAAATACTCAGACCCATACTACTGCTAAACATCTTGTTCTAACTTAAAACATGTAAAATGTACATGTATCAGAACAATATTTAGATGGAAGCCTCTGAGGCTTTGAAGAATAGCCCTGGTGATAGAATCCTGCCTCTCTTTTCTCCATAAACTGTAGCCATAATATGTCTAACATTTACACTTCAGGCACCCTCAAAATGAAACTAGAAAAAGCAACCTGAGTGCAGAATCTTTCTGAATTTCTATGCTTATTTCCCTAATATTTTACAGCTATCTCACCCACACATAATTTGACAAAAAAGAAATTTTTGCAACTGACCTTTATGGAGTGTTTCCAAAAGCATTCCACTTAGTTCTCAAAGAAATAGGACTTTCTTCCCTATATTTCACTCGTATTGAACTCCTTCTTGTAATTACATTCTTTAGTTGAACATAACATGAACTGATAAAATACAAATGCAAAAAAGACAATGTGGCTGTTTCTGTGAAAGCTAGGTTAAATACTTAGGAAACACTCCATAAAAATGAGTTATTTCAAGGTAAAAAATACAAATGGCTCCTGCTACACTGCAGCTCACCTGGCAGAGCATAAAGACTGTGTCAACTCAACTGGACAATAAGCGACTGGCCTTGGTTTTTGCCTGCCACCATCTTCTGGGATTAGAGTCGAGTCGTTTATTGAGGGAGATAGTTAGTGAAAGCCAGATAGGGACTACTTTATACTTCTGACCCCCTCCCCATGGTGCCCATGTTGGGCGGGGATCTGTCCATGCTCTGGCCTGATCCTTCTGTCACTTTTTCTCCCAAAAGGGAGGAAAGAACCAGCAGGACCCTACAACTCTGAACAGCCTATGAATAGGGTCCACATGCCAGGAAAAGGCAGCTCGCTGTCACAGCCATCTCTCTTCTTGCTTCTGGGGCTCTCAGCTCTTGTCTCCTGCCTCACATAGGCGATAGGAAGTCATCAGGGCGTATCGTGTGAGATGCTGAAGTGACAAGTGGATCTGGTAGAAGATGAGGCTGGGAAGGAGGAAGTAGGCAGGCATCTGTCTGTGAAGGTCCTGGCTACCAGGCTAAAGCATTTGGACTTTATCCTCCAGGCAACAAGAAGTGATTGAACACAAATCTGTGCTCAAGAAGGTCGCTTGAACAGTTGACATAGAGAGGAAGAATGGGAGGAGAAAGGAAGCAGGGACCACTGAGTAGGCTGCTGCAGCCACCTGGGCAAGAGATGAAGAGGTTTAAACTAACATGGGAGCAAGGTGGGGATGGGGAGGGGGGCCCACACCAGACTAACAATGGATTAGACACAGGAATGAAAAGTCTCTGGTCATGTCCAGGTTTCTGTCTTGATCAAGTGTCCCCACCCTGCCCCCAGTAAGATGGGGAAGGCAGGGTTGGGGACAGGTTTAGGGTATGGAAGATGAAGGCCTCTGTGTTGGCCATTTAATACGCTTGAGAGGCAGCCAGGAGATTTCCAGAGATGCTCAGACCTACTGAGGAGATGCCTCTCAGAAGCAGAGCTGTTCTAGATGCTTAAATCAAGTGAAAGCCACTCGGCCTTGAGGATATTTGATTGCTCTTGCTTGATTCAATAATTGGCAGCAGAACAGGTACAGTGGAAAAAAACACGGTTTTGAGAACATCCAGATCTGGGTAGAAATTCCTATCTCTGCTAATATGCATTCCATGGGGCTTTCAATATACGATTTCATGTCTCCAAGCCTCTGTTTCTTCATCTATCAAGTGGAAATAAAAATACATCTTCATGGACTTTGAGCTGCGCTGTGTTGTGCTTAGTCGCTTCAGTCGTGTCTGACTCTTTGCGACCCCATGGACTGTAGCCCGCCAGGCTCCTCTGTCCATGGGGATTCTCCAGGCAAGAATGCTGGAGTGGGTTGCCATGCCCTCCTCCAGGGGATCTTCCCCATCCAGGGATCAAATCCAGGTTTCCCGCATTGCAGGCAGATTCTTTTCTTTATGGACTATACTGAGAATCAAATGAGATCGCGAATGTAAAGTTCCAAACTAGTACCGAGCACATAATAGTTGTTCAATAAATGGTGCTAACTAGTCATTAGTAGTTTGTAATCTAGAAAATGTCATCTATTCCTTTATTAATCTTACAGAAATCCGAGAGTTGTAATTCCAGACTGATGGGTCTAGCAACTCCAAGGGATTTAAGATATTTATTCCTCTCGGTTCAACAAGATTTTTCTGGGGCTCCCCTGGATGCTAAAAATCTAGGATGTGCTTCCAGAGTTTTCCATGTTTCTCCCCACTGCACACACATCCAAGCAGACAATCACCATCGCCAAGGGGGGTTCCCCCCGATTGTGTAAGAGCTCTCAAGGGCTGAGTTAAACAGACATTGCATGCTGGGCACTGGGCACATAGAGAATAATCGTGCCAAGCCTGCACCCTGGGGGCTTAGAGCCCAATGCTGGGTATCAGTGAGTCTTGAATGAGCTTTTTCTCCAGGAGCCAGTGTCCACCCCCGCCTCAGGCTCCCTGCCCATGCATAAGGCTGCCAACCCATCTGTGTCCTTGAGAACATGCTGGGCTCCTGACCCAGGCAGCAGCTGGTCCACTACCTGCTACCCCCGACCCGGCACGGGTCCAACTCAGAGGCAGTGAGGACAGAGAAATAGAATCTGAGTGCCGGGAAGGAATGTGGAACTCATCCAGGCCATAGAGTGTGCATCTCACTGACCCTGGAGCCAGAAAAAGTCTTGATTCTCAGCAAACTCGGCCCTCTACCAGCTCTGCAGGTGGAGGCAGGCACTTTTCACTCTAAGCTTGTTTCCTTATCTGGAAAAGAGACATACTACATGTCTACTTCATAGGGTTACTATAAGGGTCGTATGAGAGATACACTATTCAAACTATTTTGATTAGAAATGACCAACATTCATTGAATGCAACTCAAGGGGAAAAAAATGAGGAGGCATTTACTGGTTCAAGGTGTAACTGTGAAGAGTCAAGAGTACATCTAACTTCAAAAGCCAGGCCGTCAAGTGACATCATCAGAAATCTCTCTCTGTTGCTGCCTCTTTCTTCTGCTGTTCTCCAAAATTGCTTTATTTTCAAATAAATGTTCCCTTGAAGCAGCCCTAGACTTATATTCTACCAGCAGAGAGTGTTTCTTTAGATTGGAAAGATTGGAAAGGGCTTTGCTTGGCACACTTTAGGCTAAATGTCTACTCCTCAAGCAATCACTATAACCAGGGAAGTACCATATTCCTGTTGGCCAAGCTTAAGCAGCGGCCGTGTTTGAAACCCTGGATTCCAGGCGGGCTCAATCCCACCCAGTTCCAACAAGGACTGATGGTGGAGAAAAAAGTATCCAAAGGAAAGTAAGGAGGCTATTATAGATAAGATAATTGTACTGGACATGTCAAAATATAGACATCCATAAGCATGCATAGGGTTTGTTAATTTTCAACAAACGGTTAATTTTCATCATCGAAATCATTATTGTTACTACCACTGCCATCACTAACATCATTACCGTCA
The DNA here is from genome assembly GCF_002263795.3 of Bos taurus. Classification (NCBI taxonomy): domain Eukaryota; kingdom Metazoa; phylum Chordata; class Mammalia; order Artiodactyla; family Bovidae; genus Bos; species Bos taurus. The sequence goes on along the minus strand of NC_037337.1, from coordinate 5,383,337 downwards.
CTTTCACCCTCATAGGCACATGATAAGTCATACTTGTGTGCTCCTGTGAGCCACTGCCCCCTGTGTAGCCCCTTCTACTATTCAAGAAGAAGGCTCTTTGCACTCAGAGTTTCTGAGAGCCCGAGGCTTCCCCTGCTTGCCTGCCCCCTGAAACTGTCCAGCCCCTGCCCTCATCTTTCTCCAGGTTCTGAGGCAGATCTGCTCCAGAGCTGGTGAGCTCTTGCCCAGCATCAGGTACCAGCTTTTACTGTCATCATATCCTCATAGTTGAGGCCCACTGACCACCATTCTACAGACCCAGTTCTGTTCCAATTCTGGACAAATCAGGAAGTTTGAAAGAAACCCAGCTGCACTCTCTAAAGCATATCACACAATACCACGCTTATCCCTCCAACTTTGGGATCTCTTTCCTTCACTGGAATTTATCCTTGGCCCAATATCCTCAGTCCCTAACTGACTATCTGCATTGGGTGAGTACATCAACAAACCTTTGGTTGCAAATAACAGGAAACCTCATTCAGATGGACTTTTAAAAATAAAAGGAATTTATCGGCTGATGGACATTAAAAATTTTAGAAGGATTTCAGGCTTCAGGCAAAGCTAGATCCAGTAGCTCAGTGACATTACCAAAAATCTGGTTTCTATCATCTACAGTGTTGCCTTCATCCCAAAGCTGTTACTCTAGTATTTCCAAGATAGATTCAAGTAGCTCCCTAGGCTATATGTTTCTACTTTTATGACCAACAGGGAAGAACAGCTCTTTGTCACAGAATTCTTAGGATAATTCTAGCAAATTAATTCTGATTGGTCCAGCTTAGGACCAAAGCCCATGCTTGATTGTTGTAAGAGACCCATGGTGGGGTCAGTCCCAAGCAAAGCACATATCTGGAAATTTTGTATCCTATTAACATTGAGGAAGGGGGAAGGTTGCTGGCCAGCAGTCAAATGATGTCCATTACTGGATATTTTAAAGACTTGTGCTCAAATTGCACCTGGAGGTGAGCCCAGGCTTTGCCTATATTCTCAGAGACATCCTGCCCTCTCTTTTCACTTTACACTCTCTTTTGGAGTTGGGAGCCAATTAGTTGAGATTCTTTATCTTCAGTCTGAATAAAAAACATTTTGAGTTTCTTTTTACTCCTCTTGCTATTTCTCTGTAAGTTTGAAATCATTTCCAAATAAAACTTTAAAAATATCTATAGTGAATTATCCATGTTTTGCCCCCATAGGTTAAGGTCATATAATCTTGATATCTGCTTTATCTTTGCTGAGGGAATAATAGAAAAGGGGGAAGTATTCAGCAAAGCTGTTCAGAATATTGGGAGCACTGGAAAGAAACTTCTAAGCTTTGGTTGGCTGGCTGTGCATAAAGGAACAACAACAACTACAAAAAATCAAAGCCTTCCAAACAAAGATTAAGATATGGAACCTCAAAAATAAACACCTTCTTTATCAGGGCCACATCTCCTGCCTCAGTTACCCCACTGCTTAATATGGGATTGATGAAAAGGGGCTGGCTTGTTTCGCCCCTTTCCCAGTGAAAGTGTTTGTAGCAGATATGCTGTGCTTGCCTCATCACTTAGGTTGAAGGAGGAGGCCTATAACTGACCTGTTTAGTTCCCCAGCTCTTCGATTAAGAGGAGTGACACTCTGGCCACGTACCCAGATCCTGCAGCTGAGAAGCGTCACCGACAACCGAACCTGATTCAGATGGTGTGATTCTAGACCTTGAGCTTGCACCTGACCACAGAACAGATGAGATTTGGGGAAAGTACTAGTAGAAGTGAATATATTTTGCATATGGGAAAAACAAATGATTTCTGATTAGGGAGTAGGTCATGGTGGTTTTCAAACATGACTCCACAATTCTTTGACATCCCTTCCATCAAGAGCTTGGGTCTATGTCTATTCTTGGATCAAAGCCAAACTTAGCAATTGGTTGACCAACAGAGTATGGAAAGATGGACACTATTTGATTTTTAAAGCTAGATTAGACAAGGCGTGCAGCTTCTGGAATCCAGACATGAGGAAGGCTGACCAGCTGTGACAAGGTCAGGTGGAGAGCTATCGGGGCACTGCTGCTGCTGCTGCTAAGTTGCTTCAGTTGTGTCCGACTCCTAGCAACCCCATGGACTGCAGCCCACCAGCTTCCTCTGTCCATGGGATTTTCCAGGCAAGAATACTGGAGTGGGGTGCCATTGCCTTCTCCAATCCTCAATCCCAGCTTACCATCAGCACCAACTTGCCAACCATGTGAGTCAGCAACCTCAGGGCTGAAGTCATCAGCCCCAGCCAAGTATCCCCAGATGATGCTTCGTGGAGCCGAGACCAGCCTTCCCCACAAACCCTGCCCAAACTCTGGATTAGTGACCTAAATAGATGATTGTTTCTTATCAAACCACTAACTTTTGAAGTGGCTTATTATGTAGCAAAGTAACTGAAACGCCATGCAAATGGATGCAAAGGCACTTCAAAGGAGCATAATTTTGATATCAAAGTATTATGAGACACCCTTGGGAATTTTTTTTTAATCCATGAATATTTGTTCAAAAATGAGCCTCTTGATAAATGTACTACAAAAGTCAAGTGAAAAATAAAGAAGGTTGTAATGAGCTGTCCAATTTTACTGAAAAAAAAAAAAAAACACCCTTAAATTCAACACCTGATTCAATTCTTATTTGTCCTTAAAACCAACATATCGTTTTCATTATGACCTCTGTTTTGTTAAATATAGGCTATCATTCATTTTATTTCATTTTTAAACCCTTGACCAAGTCCAAATCAAATCTATTAGCCTGCATTTACTACTAAGTGGTAGCCCCTACCTGAGGTGGTTCATGTTAAGTGGAGTATTTTTCTTGTCCCCAATTAATCTTGAGAAATCAAGATCCTCTTCAATGACCTTGACCACCATGTTATTGCTGTGTTCCTTGGCTACCAGACTTGCCCCATCAAAGGAGGATGTTCCCCGATCTTTCAGGATATCCTCCCGCTGCCAGCCTGCCCATCCTTCAGTATATGCCCCAGGCCTTCCTCGCACGCACTGAGAGGGGCATCAGGGACAGCTGTCCCTTTCCACAACCCCACCACGCCCTGCCACAGCTCATCTCCCGCCTCCCATCCTGCTTTTCCGTGTGTCTCTGCCTCCTTGGCTCTTTGTCTTTCTTTCCCCTCTTCTCTGTGCAGTCCTCAGTTTTCCTCTTCATTCCAGATGTCTGCTCAGACGATACCAGCCTCTTCCAGGAAATAACCCAGACCAGTTCCAGCCAGTCCCCAACACCAGTTCACAACAATTACATTCTGTTGGATTGGCCCCATTTATCACCAAGGGAAAGAGGTAGCAGTTAACCATGCGTTCACTGAGATTGACAAGCTACACTGCCTTGGGGCAGGAGGTCTGTGAATGGGACTTCACATCAGGAAATTCCAAATCCAGTCTTTTTTCATCAAACTTTGGGATCAGAACCAACTATATAGTGGTTAGAATTCTTTATGTTGAAAGTATCAGAACATCCAACTTAAACTGGTTTAAACAATAAAACAAGGTTGTTGCCTCACATGAATGAAAAGGGCAGATGTTGGCTTAGTTTCAGGTAAGGCTTGGTTCAGGCTCTCAAATGATGCCACCAAAAATCCAATTTCATTCCATCTTTCCTCTCTGCCTACTACAACAATATCTTCATTTTAAAGCTAGCTAATCCCTTGTCAGAGGACATCTGTCAGTATCTCCAAAGATTACTGAAGTTCACTTGCCAACAACTCTATATAAGTCTCAGAAATGAGTCTTTATCATTACATTAATTCAGTTCCATCAGAGTGACCATAATCCTTCCCCAACATTCTTCCTGTCCCTGGTCCCCAGTACACACATGTGTGCGTGCACACACACACACACACACACACACACACAGAAGCATAAAAGGATGCAAAGGAAAAAAATAAACACTTGTCTCACCTCTCAGATAGTCCTGGAGATATCAGTATGTGCTTTTTCAGCTTCTTAAAATATATGTTGTTGTTGCTATTGTTCAGTCACTAAGTCATGTTCAACTCTTTGGGACCCTATGGACTGCAGCACACCTGTCCTTCACCACACCTTCCCTGTCCTTCACCATCACCCAGAGTTAGCTCAAACTCATGTCCATTGAGTTGGTGATGCCATCCAACCATCTCATCCTCTGTCATCCCCTTCTCCTCCCACCTTCAATCTTTCCCAGCATCAGGGGCTTTTCCAATGAGTTGGCTCTTTGCATCAGGTGGCCAAAGTATTGGAGTTTTGGCTTCAGCATGAGTCCTTCCAATGAATATTCAGGATTAATTTCCTTTAGGATTGACTGATTTGATCTCTTGCAGTCCAAGGGACTCCTAAGGGTCTTCTCCAGCACCACAACTCTAAAGCTTCAATTCTTGGCACTTAGCCTTCTTTATGGTTCAAGTCTCACATCTATACATGACTGGAAAAACCATAGCTTTGACTATATGGACCTGTGTTGGCAAAGTGATATCTTTGCTTTTTAATGTGCTGTCTAGGTTTGTCATAGCTTTCCTTTCAAGGAGAAAGCATCTTTTAATTTCATGGCTACAGTCACCATCTGCAGATTATGTATATATATGTATATTTATATATACACATATACATTTGTACACAATAAAAATGTTATACCTACTTCATACTTTACAAAATGTTTACTATATACACTCATTTTGAACTTTTCCCCATGTTAATATTCTTTTACAATATAATTTCTAATAGTACCATCTAATTCTGTCCCTGGATCAGTACATCTTTGCAAGCTTCCTAATCACCAGTGTTTTTATTTAGAATTTTGAGCTAATGCTTCAGTTTGCTATTGTCAAAAACCTTTATAAAATTATTGTTAATTTTATGAGCTGTGATAATGGCATTATGGTTACTCGTAAAAAAGGAAGAAAAAGTTCTTATTGGTAAGAGGCACAAACTAAGTCAAACAGTAAGATTCTAGGACTTGCTTTAAAATACTCCAGGAAAAATAAAAGTGAGGGGGACAGGAGATGGAGGTTGCTGAACAAGAGAAAAAGTGGTGAGTCTTACTGGCCCTGGTTGGCTGACTTTGATTATGTCACTGGCTGATCCTCATGTCATTTCCATGACGACGGAGATGAAAGATACTGATGAGATATGAGATGAGAGATGAAAGCTACTCTTACGAAGGGGAAAAGAGATGTTGGATGACTAGAAATTGACTCGAGACCACAAGTCCTACATACTTCCTGAATGGAGGTTGTGTTAACCGCCCCCAAGGTGGCGATAACAATTTAAGTCTCACACCTTTTTACATTTTACCACGTTCCTTTCCACCCACTACATTCTTGGAGCCTCACACTTCCTCTGAAAGGTAAATACTAGTAACCCAGTTGTCCAGATGAGCAAACTGACATTCAAGCCAAGAATACATGACAGGTCAGCAGTGGAGATGGACTTGAACTCCTAAATTCTATTTTTTTTCCATGAAAGTGCCACTGACTTCTTACAAGATAAGTTTCTAGAAAACCAAATTCAAACCTGCCCCTAAATGGCAAAACCTGGTCCAGGCCTAAGTTCTTGGTCCCTGCCCTCCGCTCAGTACACAAATATATGCCCTATGACAGCCAGTTTTATGTCTATGATTCTGAAAACCCTGCATTCCACCATCTGTGAGTCTAGGGGATGATTTGTCCTGCCTTAAGGCCCCCTGACAGTGCTGTTTCCCATTGGGCAGATTCACTGCCAGGATCCAAACCAACTGCCCTGGACTCCAGTCCTTTCTTCTGCTCTTGCCTTTATTCATTCAGTGTTTATCGAGTATCTACCCAGACCCAAAGTCCTCACCATAACAATCAAGCTCCCCCACTTCTATTTCTCTGACTCCCCTTCTAACCACTTCCCCTTTGCTCACCCCAGTCGGGCCAACTGAATCTCTAGCTGGATTCTTCAGATGTGCCAAGCACACTCCCACCCTAGGGCCTTTGCAGTCCCTGTTCAATGCCCACGTGGCTTGTTCCCTTGCTTTCTTCAAGCCGTTGCTTAAATAGCACCTTATTAGTGAGAACTTCTCTGACCCACCAGAAAAAATACTAAAATCCCCAGCACTTCCTAGCTCCATCCCTGCTCAATAATTTCCCATTACAATGTTCACAGCAAATGTCTTACTCATATATATGTTTATTGTGTATCTCCCTTCCCATGAGGAGGTGAGCACTTCAAAGTCAGGGATTGTTTTGTTCATGGATGAATTTTAAGTATCTGAAACTATTCTTGACACATAGTAGATGTTCAGTAAATATTTGTTGAAATAATGAATTCTATCAATATAGCCTCCTAATCATACTCTTTAGGGTTCTCTAGACATAGATGATACCAGCCTCGTGTCTTCTGACATCAGAAGATACAGATGAGGCTCTCCAGGGAAATCTCCTTGGAGCCCTTCTTGCTCTTAAGGTGTTCCTCTTTCATCCCCATCACAGAGGGAGGGTAGGGTGGTACCCAGAAAGACACTAACTCCAAAGGTACCTTCTCTCTTTCTCTCTTTTAACTTCAATCTTTTTATGCCCTTAAGTTTGGCCAAACTTGCTTCCAATGCTTTAGCCACCAGATGTGAAGGGCCTGATGCTGGGAAAGATTGAAGATAATAGAAGAAGGGGACAATAGAGGATGAGATGGTTGTATGGTATCACTGACTCAATGGACATGAGTTTGAGCAAGCACTGGGAGATGGTGAAGGACAGGGAAGCCTGGCATGCTGCAGTCCATGGGGTCGCAAAGAGCCGGACACGACTGAGCATCCGAACAACAACGATGATGACAAGCTTGCTTCAGAATCAATTAGTATGTCTTTCATGGGTGGACTGGCACCTCACATTGCCTAGGGTGCTTGGCACCTATATTTTACTTCTGGCTTTTGTGGTGTCAACTGACACTTAGCTAGAAACAGGCCATCTCAACACATCGCAACATGTCAACACCCTGAGATTCAACATATCATTGAATTTTCACAAGGACCCTGCAACACAGATGTATTTATCTCTATTTTGTGGATAGGGAAACTGAAGCTCAGAGAGTCTACCCTCTCTGGTCTCTGAACCCGAATAAATGCTCATGAAGTACTTGTCTCTCATTTGCCCTAAAGAGCTATGGGTAACGCTGTCTTCAGGTCCTGGATGCCACCCCCAACCAGTGAGTCCAGGTCTGTCTGCTGTTTTCTCTGTAGGACTCTGCCTCCCACCATGTCACTAGAACATTCTCTACCCGCCCCACCCCCACCCCCAACCAGGCAGTGCCAGAGGAGTTGCTGACCCCGATCAGCTGGACTGTTGTCCATTGCTGCAATAAGCAGCTTGGTGGGGAGATAAATGGATGTGATTATTAGCTCAAATGAGGCTTAGGGATTATCTCTGGATTTTCTCTATCCCTATGGCAGACACAATGGAGAGGGGAGGGGCTGTGATTTCAGGAGCCAGGGGAGGGGACTAAGTACCTTGAATTGTACCAGCTTGAGGGTGAAGGGGGTTTGGGTTTGGATCCAAGCTCCGTGACTTTGAATAAGTCAGTTCACCTCTCTAGCCTATTCCCTTTCTCTGTACAGGCAAGTGGAAACATATTCAGAATGTTCTTCTCCACCAGAAGAAGATGACTCTCAAAGTTCTGTTTTGCAGGATTTTACATACAACTCTAAAGTTCTACATTAATTACTTCTAATCATCTTATCTCCTATTGCAACTCCTCAGCAAATCTTGAAAGAGCAAGCTGGGTTACTATTCAAGACAGCAATAATAATAGCAACCAACATTTACTGAACTCTTTTTATATACAAGCACTTTACAGGCATATTACCATTTAATCCCCTAGATAATCTTAAAAAATAGATTCTATTTTATTCTCACTTTAGGTATGAGGAAATTTGGTTTCATGTGGTTTTTTCAATGTCACAAATTTCTTAAGGGATAAGACCAAGTCTAGAACCCAAGTTCTATTCCCCTAAACCAAATTTAAATCCTCTGCTAAATGCCTCATTTTCATATGCCACAAATTCTGTGGAATTGTTCTGACATGGGCTTGAACTGGCTTCATTGTGAAATCTGTGTGCAATCTGATTAAACTATTTTTATGAGGACTGACTGCACTATGAGCCTCTCTGAGTCCCTATTTCCTCATCTGTAAACTGAGGGTGAGAACACTTTCCTTCAAATGGCTGTTTGGGGTTGAATGAGATAAGTGCTCAAAAAATAACAATGTTTCTCCTTTTCCTCTCAAAAATTAGAATTCCCCTCAAAAATTAGGAGAATTCCCCTCATAAATTGATTTGATGAAATAATGACAGCTGGGATTTTAAGAATATCAATAAAAATAGGCAAATAAGTCAAGCATGAAATTGATAATGTTGGAAATTTTCATGTCACACAACACTACAACTTTTGAGATGCTGTGCACTGCACTAACTCAAGAGTTGGATGAAATGGAAAACAGAGTGGAGAAGCTGTCACTCTCACCGAGTCAAAAAACATTCCTTGAGCCACCTTTTCCAGCACCGTGAGCTCAGAGATAAAAGCAATTGACTTGCTCTCATGGAGATTATGTTCTGGTAAGAGAAACAGAAAACAAATGTTTCAAAGGGCAATCAGCGTTATTGAAAGCGAAACAAGGTAATCCTATGGAATGTCACTTGGGATGAGAAGGGGCTGTTTGGAGAACATAGGCAGCTAAAACTTCCCAGAGAAGACATTTGTAAAAATGTCTGCATGTCGAGGAATACTCAACAATGGAAAGAGCTGAGGTCCTGAGCTGTGAATGAGACGTATATATTCAAGGACGGAAAAGAAACTGCTCACCTGGTGTGGAGTGAGCAAGAGGGAAAGTGGTGGAATAAAAGGACTAACAGGGACCGGACCACGTGAAATCGTTAAGGGTATGATAGGAAGTTTGCATTTTATTCTGGATTCAACAGGAAAGATTTATCAGAGATGTAAGACGCTAATGACTTGACCTGTTTCACACTTTTAAAAGCCACATTGGACCCAAACAAATATGAACACTTGATTTATGACAAAAATAGCATATAGAACAGTGCAAGAGAAAATGGTCTTTCAATTAATGGTGCTGTGTCAATGGCGTAGCCATACAGTCAGAAAAATTGATCTTAACCCCTACTTCATACCATGACTAAAATCAGTTCTCTGCAGGTTGTAAATCTAAATATAAAAGATAAAGCAATAAAGATTCTAAAAGATAACAAGAAGAATGTTTTTGTCATCTTGCATGGACAAAAATTTCTTAAACAGAACACAAAAAGCACTAACTATAAAGGAAAATTTGATAAAAATAAAGCTAGCAACTTTTGTTGCTCAAAAGATACCATCAAGAGAGGAAAAAGGCAAGTCACAGGCTGGGAGAAGATATTTACAATATATATAACCTGAAAGGATTCTGACCCAGAATACGTAAAGAATTCCCATAAATCAATAAGGAAATGACAGATAACACAATAGAAAAGCTGATAAAAGAAATGAACAACCATTTCACAAAAGAAATTTTCTAAATAATCATTAAACATGTACTTGATCAGCCATTCAAATTGAAACCACTACATATTCACTGCATACATAAAACGGTCGAAAGTGAAAATAGGTTGACAATGCAGAGTGTTGTCAAGGATGTGGAGCAAGCAGAACTCTCAAACATAGCTTTTAAGAGTGTAAATTGGTATCCCCATTTTGGAGAACTTTTTGGAAATAACTACTAAAGTTGAATATATACACACACCTCACACATTTATTTCATTCATGGGAATATTAAAAAAACCCTTACATATATATATCAAAAGATCTACACAAAATTTGAAAACAACTGAAAAATCCATCAACAAATTGAGATATTGTCATATACTTGCTGTTATTCAGTCCCTAACTCATTTACAACTCTTTGTGACCCCCATAGACTGCAGCACGCCAGGCTTCCCTGTCCTTCACCATCTCCCAGAGTTTGCTCAAACTCATGTCCATTGAGTCGGTGATGCCATCCAACCATCTCATCCTCTGATGTCCCCTTCTCCTCCTGACTTCAATCTTTCCCAACATCAGGGTCTTTTTCAATGAATCAGCTCTTTGCATCAGCTGGTCAAAGTATTGGAGTTCCAGCTTCAGCATTAGTCCTTCAAAAGAATATTTAGGGTTGATTTCCTTTAGGATTGACTGGTTTGATCTCTTGGCTGTCCAAGGGACTCTCAAGAGTCTTCTCCAGCACCACATTTTGAAAGCATCAATTCTTCAGCACTCAGCCTTCTTTATGGTCCAACTCTCATGTCCGTACATGCCTACTGAAAAAATCATAACTTTGACTATCTGGACATTTGACAGAAAATTGATGCCTCTGTTTTTTAATATGCTGTCTAGGTTTGTCACAGCTTTTCTTCCAAGGAGGAAGAGTCTTTTAATTTTATGGTGGTGTCATCATCCACAGTGATTTTGGAGCCCAAGAAAATAAAGTCTGTCACTGTTTCCACTTTTTCCACATCTATTTGGCATGAAGTGATGGGACCAGACGCCGTGATCTAAGTTTTTTTGAATGCTGAGTTTTAAGTCAACTTTTTTACTCTCCCTTTTCACTCTTATCAAGAGGCTCTTTAGTTCCTATTTGCTTTCTACCATTGGGATGGTGTCATCTGCATATCTGAGGTTATTACTATTTCTCCCTGCAATCTTGGTTCTGGCTTGTACTTCAACCAGCTTGGCATTTCACATATGTACTCTACCTAGAAGTTAAATAAGAAGGGAGACAATATACAGCCTTGACTTACTTCTTTCTCAATTTGAAACAAGTCTGTTGTTCCATGTTTGATCCTAACTGTTTCTTCTTGACCTGAATACAGGTATCTCAGGAGCAGATAAGGTGGCCTGGTATTGCCATCTCTTGAAGAATTTTTCCACAATTTGTTGTGTTCCACACAGTCAAAGGTTTTAGAATAGTCAATGAAGCAGAAGTTTTTCTGGAATTCCCTTGCTTTTTCTATGATCCAACAGATGTTGGCAATTTGATCTCTGATTCCTTTGCCTTTTCTAAATCCAGCTTGTACATCTAGAAATTCTCAGTTCACATGCTGTTGAAGCGTAGCTTGAGAATTACCTTGCTAGCATGTGAAATGAGTGCAATTGTTTGGTAGTTTGAACATTCTTCGGCATTGCACTTTGGGATTGGAATGAAAACTGACCTTTCCCAGTCCTGTGGCCACTGCTGACTTTTCCAAGTTTGCTGGCATATTGAGTGCAGCACTTTCACAGCATCATCTTTTAGAATTTGAAATATCGCAACTGGAATTCCATCCCTCCACTAGCTTTGTTCTTAGTAATGCTTCCTAAGGCCCACTTGACTTCACAATTCCAGGATGTCTGGCTCTAGTTGAGTAACCACACACACCATTGTGGTTATCCAGATCATTAAGACCTTTTTTGTACAGTTCTTCTGTGTATTCTTGCCACCTCCTCTTAATCTCTTCTGCTTCTGTTAAGTCCTTGCCACTTCTGTCCTTTATCGAGCCCATCTTTGCATGAAATGTTCCCTTGGTATCTCTGATTTTCTTGAAGAGATTTCTAGTCCTTCCCATTCTATTGTCTCACTCTATTTCTTTGCATCTTTCGCTTAAGAAGGCTTTCTTTTCTCTCCTTGCTATTCTTTGGAACTCTTCATTCAGATGGGTATATCTTTCCCACTGTGTAGTGGGATGTTGCTGACAAAAGCAACAATGTCAAACATAGTATTGAGCAAAAGATGCCAAACACAAAACACGTTGGTATATGATTTTAAAAGTCAGCAACACTCATCTATAGTGTCAGAAGTCAGACATGCAGCTACCTTTGAGGCAGAGTAAGCGAGTAATAACTGAGATCCCATGAAAGGGACTGTACTGTCTGGGTGCTGGTTGCACAGTTGTGATCACTCTGTGGTGATTAACTGAACAACCGTTTTCACAATTTTTGTTCTTTTTTGTATGGGATAAGCATTTTAAAAATCACATTTGGGAGAATGAGTGGAACCAGAGAGATCAGTTTAAAAGCTCTTGCAATAGTCCATGAAGAAGATGATGATGGTGTGGACAAGATGGGATGTGGTGAATAGGGAAAGAGGTAAACTTATACATGAACTATTTTGGTGGGAAAGCTTGAATGATCTGCTGATGGACTGGATGCTGAGGAGAAGGAAGAATTTAATAGTGGCCCAAGCAGCTGAGCAGATGTGAAACTGCTGGCCCAGATGAGGAAGACCAGGAAAGGAAACAGCACCATTTAGTTGTCTTCGTATATTACCTCACTTATTCCCCCACCAACCTGCCTGAGTGGCTACTTTTATCCCCATTTTCCAGAAGAGGAAACTGGGGCTCTCAGAGATTAAATTATTTTCCAGGCTTACACAGGCAGTCTGGGAGGAAACAAAATAGGAAATTTTGTATCTGGGAGACAGTCAGGTATATTGTTGGAAACAGTAGACTCAAGTCAAATAGCCAAAGTTTGAGGTCTGCCTCTGTCAAGCAAATCTCATGACTTCTTTTTTTCTTCATCTGAGTCATACCTACCTCACAGGGTTAATATATGTCAAGGGCTATAAAGTGAAAAAAAAGTGAAAGTGTTAGTTGCTCAGTCACGTGACTCTCTATGATCCCATGGACTGCAACCTGGCAGGCTCCTCTGTCCATGGGATTCTCCAGGCAAGACCAAACCAGGGATCAAACCCTGGTATCCCACATTGCAGACAGATTCTTTACCATCTGAGCCACCAGAGAAGCCCCGAGTGCTATAAAGGAGCCTAATATAAGTCAGTCATCTGTAGGTTAGCTGTTATCAGGGTCCATGTGGACTTCCCAGAGGGGTGGAGAAACAGAAGGTAGATTTTAGTTCTTGAGCCAAGACTGAGTTTCATTAGCATGGTGATTGCCCTTTAAAACACTGAAGCAAACAATGGCATGGAATGTTATTGCCACATAATAGAGACCATTGGGACAAAATTCAGGAGCCAAAAAACATAAAGAGCATACAACAGAGGAAATCCTGGCTTGACTGGGTGTTGGCCACCCAGGTGCCATTTTTATTTTTGGTATGTTGGAGAGGAAAATTGTTGCAATTATTCAGCAACCATTTTGGATAACTAAATTCCAACCTCTTGAAGGTGCTTGGAGGTAGGCAGCCATAGGTTTTTCCTTTCCAGAGTCAGTAGTTCAAAGAATTATACACTCTTGGATTAAGTGATGCTTCTCATCACTTCTCTCTTACTTGAATTATTGCAGCAGCCTCTAAACTAGATTCCTCCAATTTTTTCCTCTTCAACAGATACTTACTGAGCTCCTATGTTGTACCAGCTTCTCTGCTAGGTACTAGGAACAATAAGAAAAGCCCAAGGATATGGGGCCCTCATGGAGCTTCAGGTCCACATCACTCTAGAGCAGTATTTCTGTTCGTATTATAGAAAGCACTTTGCAAATTATAAAGGACTTATCCAATGTTGTTCTTGCGAGATGATCAAGGTGATGATGGCAGTTATTAAAGAAGTGCTCTTGCCTTCCAATGACTCTCTGCTGCCTGTAGGATAAAGGCATACAGTCAAGTCCAAACTGCATTCCAGACTCCTTTCTCATCTCTCATCCCTTCCATCAGCCTTAGTCTCCATTCACACCAAACCAAGTCCCTTCATTTCCATACTTCAAGGATCTTGTACATTCCATTCCCTCTGACTGATATACTTTACCTTTTTTCTGCCTAGAAACTCTTAATCCTTCAAGACCAAATCTCAACCTCCCCTCCCCATGGATAGCTTTCATCCCTTCTTCCTCTCCTTCTGCCACACTCTCTACAGGAGTGCTTCTCAAAGGGGTTAAGATACAATAGAATGACCTAAAGATCATCTTCAAATTCTAGGCCATCCCTGCTCACCAGACATTCAGATTCAGTAGGTCTGGGGTGCATAATGGTTAAGAATTCAGGCTTTGAGTCAAACAAACAAGTTAAGTCCCAGCTGAGCTGTTTACCAGCCTCACAACCTTAGCCAAGTTAGTCAACCTCCCTAATGTTCTATTGCATGCTAAGTCGCTCAGTCGTGTCCCATTATTGCAACCCCATGGACTGTAGCTCGCCAGGCTGCTCTGTCCATTGGATTCTCCAGGCAAGAATACTGGAGTGGGTTGCCATGCCCTCTTCCAGGGGACCTTCCTGGCCCAACGGTTCTATTAGCTCTGAAAAAATGAGGATAGAAATAGGTAAGAATGATAAATGGAGACAACATGTGTAAGACACTTAGTATAGTACCTGACACCTGGGAAGGACTGGACAAATTGAAATTGTTATTGAAAAGAATTTGTTTATTCTGCAGCTGGAAGCCTATTCATTTCTTTTCCATCTCCAGGTTGAGAACCACTACTGTTATTCACAGAACTGCATTGAAAGTTGTTGAAAGTGTTAGTTGTTCAGTCGTGTCTAACTCTTTGAGACCCCATGGACTGCAGCCCACCTGGCTCCTCCATCCGTGGGCTTTTCCAGGCAAGAGGACTGGAGTGGGTTGTCTTTTCCTTCTCCAGGGTCCATGTCTTAGTTCTAGATCCCCAGCACACAGCACAGTGCCAGGAATGGCATCACCACTTACAAGCTGTGTGATCTCGGTTAAGTGAGTCTTGCTCTTTTGGCCTCAGCTATTTTTTATGTTGGGGAGAACAATATCTACCAGATCAGGTTGCTATGAATATCAAATGGGATTGTGGGTGTGAAAGTGCTTTCTATGGAATGGAAAAGGGAGCCAGCATGGTGAAAAGAGACTGTGATTCGGGCCTGTCATCTCACAGCCACATATCTGTGGCCCTCCACTTCCTCTTCTTCCCCATCCCACGGAATGTCAGTGTGATCTTCTTTCCTTAATATTCTCGGTTAATTTACACCTAGTAAAAGATTGCGTAATGACCTGCACAATAGCTAAAATCTTCCCAGGGAGAAACAGACTACAGATGCATTGGTATGAGGTAAGTGCCCCTCGGATTGCTAATCACTAAAAATACTGCATGGAGTAAGACATTCATGATACTTGCCCTAGTCTCTTCCAGTTGAAGGAAAGCCAGTGATCAGCAAGAAAACCTACAAATAAAATAATGTCAGAATAATAATTACTAAGAAAAATGAAGCAGACAATGTCAAAGAATAATTCGAAAGCAAACATTAGTGTGGCCAGTAAGGGCCTCTTTAGGAGCAGACATTTGAGCTGAAACCCAAAAGACAAGAAGGACTCAGATCAAGGTTACAAGGGTCCAAAATAGAGAAAAAAGAAAAAAAGATTTTTTTTTTTTTTTAAGTTTTAAAAAGCAGCTTGGTGGGACTGGATCCTTCAGTCACGCTGCTGCTGCTGCTAAGTCGCTTCAGTCGTGTCCGACTTTGTGCGACCCCATAGACAGCAGCCCACCAGGCTCCCCTGTCCCTGGGATTTTCCAGGCAAGAACTCTGGAGTGGGTTGCCATTTCCTTCTCCAATGCATGCAAGTGAAAAGTGAAAGTGAAGTCACGCTGGTCTGCTCCAAACAGGACCTACTGGATATGTGGCTCTTACCTGTGGGTTTGGCTTCCCCCTGGCTGGATAGGAAGATGCACCCTAGGTCTAAATTTTACTCATGGCTTCATATTTTCAGAGCTTCCAGTGAAAGTGAAAGTGAAGTCGTTCAGTCGTGTCCGACTCTTAGCGACCCCATGGACTACAGCCCACCAGGCCCTCTGTCCATAGGATTTTCCAGGCAAGAGTACTGGAGTGGGGTGCCATTGCCTTCTCCATTAACAGTGGCAAGGCATATTATATTTACTTGGAGCTGGTAGAGCTTCCAGAGACACCCACTAATCTGCTACACCCTAAAACTCGTAGGGCAAGGTCTATATTTCACTGGTATGATTATCTGGCTACAATATTTGTTCCCTCTCTGGAAACCACAGATCAGATATTATCCTATGAGTTGATGCTCTGACTAACTTTCAGCCCTTAATGCTGAACAAATACAAATTAGAAAGGTGGTTTTACAAAACAGATTGGCCTTAGATATTCTAACAGCTGCACAAGGAGGAACTTATGCCATTATTCATACCCAACATAGTGCTAATGTTACTCACTTTACTAAACACATGAGCAAGATGATTCAGACTATGGATTCTCCTGAAGCCTCAGTCACCTCACTTTGAGAAATGTTAACTAGCTCCCCATGGTGGAAAACTCTCTTAATCGTAATAATTCTAATTTTTCTGTTTTTGCTGTTTGCCTTACATCTGTAACTGTAAAACAGGGTTTGTTTCTAACCGTCTGAAAGCTTTTAGGTTACAAATGGTTGTCCAAGCTCCTACAAGTGCCACAACTTCCTCCAACTATTACTTGGGGCCCCTGGATCAGAGACCCTCAATATAAGGGTTAGGAGAATATGTTGCCTCAACAGTTTAGGGACAGCACCCCATCACAGCAGGAAGTAGTTATGGAATGAAACGACACCCCTTTCCCTTGGCAGCATAATTCTCCTAAAAGAAAAGGGGGGGATAAGAGAGTCAATTCCTAGGCAGATTGATAAGAAGTCCGGGGGTCCCCAAGGAGAGAGGGGTCTGGGGTTCTCACGGAGGAGGAAAGGACAAGCATCTTTTTTTTCTCTACATTCCTTAGTCTTAGTAACATAAAACATTTTTTTCTTTAAGCCCAGAAGTTATGATTACACAAGGAACAACTCAGTTTAAACTCTGTACTAAGATTATATAACAACAATGTATCCTTCTTGAGGACAGTTTCTCCTTCCTGAAAACCTTCTGGCTAATCCTGTTATCTTAAAATGTAAATTATGGGAGTGGGTCTAGTAAGATCTTTACAACCTTGAGACATTCTTTTGATTTATTGCAATAACTAATTTAAAAAGTTATACCTGCCTTGCTAACACTAGCGAGGGGGGCACGCTCCGTCCCTCTTCTGATGTCTATGTCAGACGCTTTCTCTGCCCCTTTTCTTACTTTAATAAAACTCTGCTACACACACACACACACACACACACAAAGAGCAGCTTGGTACAAAGCAGAAGTTGCTGTAGGTGAAATTACTGAGTCAGGGGAGAGTTGATGGTGATGACACAGGAAGGCTAGGGAGGAATGCTGCCACATGGGACTTTGCAGGCTGTGATTTGATATATATATTTAATATATACATATATGTATATATTCCTTTCCTTTATAAGATTGCTCACTTGAGTATATATTCATATGTTGGATGAATTATATGTTGAAATAGTCAATATATATGGATATATATTCAAATGAGCAATCACATGAAGAAAGGGAAGTTCCTTTGACCTCTGTTTCTCCTGTGTGCATTCATTCAGCATATATAATTCAGCTATTCTATTGTGTCTCAATCACCATGCTAGGAGACAGAGATACAGAGGAAGACAAAATATGAAACCAGTTTTTATGAGCCTGGTAACAGAGGATATAGATACATAAGTAATTACAAAACAGTGTGACAAGAAGTCTAGTAAAGGAATGTAGAGGCTGAGGGAGCTTAGAAAAGAGAGCTGATTGTGCCTTAGAGATTAGGGAAATTTTCATTAAAAATGAAGACACTTTGACTCACAGACAAAGCATAAGTAGTAAGGGGGAAGAACGTTCCAGTCAAAAGGAGCGGCAGGTGCTAGGGCACTGCAGTGATCCTGTTCAGGAGGTATGCTCATTTGTCCTGACAAGAACACAGCTGGAGAGGAGGCCCTTGGTCTTCCTGGTAAAAGATCTTTAAATTCCACACCAAAGAACTTATATTTTATTACTGGTGCTAGTGTTTAGTTGCTCAGTCGTGTCCCACTCTCTGTGACCCCATGGACTGCAGCCCACCAGGCATCTCTGTCCATGGGGATTCTCCAGAATACTGGAGTGGGTTGCCATGCTCTTCTCCAGGGGATCTTCCCGACCGAGAGATCGAACCCAGGTCTCCCGCATTGCAGGCGGTTTCACCGTCTGAGCCACCAGGGAAGCTTGTGTTTTATTACAGATGCACGATAAATAGGGCAGGTTTAGAAAGCTCTCTCTAGGGAATGGTAGATGATGGACTGGAGTTGGGTACGAAAGGCAGTTGGACCAGTGAGTGGAGTTTGCAGCAGAGCAGGTACAAGATCTGCATTTGGTCGTTGATCCCAGAAATGAAGTGGGGCGGTGGGGGATGTTTCCAAAGCAGGATGCCCTTTGTCCCTTAAGCAACAGGACCCTGTTGTCTCTAAACTTCAGGACAGAAATGACTCTAGGGAGCTCCCCCATGCCTCCCTCTGGGTTACAGACACCTCTGCTGGCGCCCTCTCTCGTCCCCGTCGCCAGCCCCCGCCTCCTTTCTCAGGAAGCTTGGGTCTCCCTGGGAGCGGGTCTGCCCTTGGGGGAGGCCTGTCGACTCGGCGCCCTGCAGCCCGACGGACATTCGGGGCGGATCGAAGAGGGGCTCGGCGCCCCCTGCGTGCACATGTGCTAGCCCGGGCAGGAGGGAGCGCCTCCGCGGAGGAGTCCAGGAAGAGGGGGCAGGGAGAGGCGCTCCAGAACCTCGGTCCCGGGCGCCCTGGTCGGCCGCGGTGGAGCTGCAGCTTCCAACAGGTTCGTAGAACTCGCGCTCGCTCTCCGTTGCGGAGCCGCCACCTCCTCCGCTGGAGCAGGTTCGCGGGAGAGACCCTAGCCATAGGCCCCGCGCTGCTGAGCTCCCTGAGGGCGGCTTCCTCCGCCCTCCTTCCTTCTCCGGGTAGCTCTGCGCTGCCGCCGGCTCTTCCGGGGCGAGGCGGAGGGCGCCACGGGCTCCAACTCGCTTCAGCACCACCTCGGGGAGAGCTCCCGCGCCCCGCCGCGTCCTCTCCCTGGGGTCAGCTCTCGCACGGGCGGACCGCGCCCGCCCGGCCGGCTCCTCTAATGGTTCGGTCTGGGTTCAGTACCACGGTCGCAGAGGACAGTCCTCCGCCCCCGCGGGCTCCGTTCCCCGCGTCAGCACCGTAGCGGCGGACAGCTCTCGCCGGGCGCCAGCTTCCTAGCGAGCCGCGAACAAAGACAGGGGGCTGGCTGGGGCCTCCCGCGTTCCTTGGGAGTGGGTGGTTACCTCCGTGGGGGTCTTTCGACTTCCCCCAGAGCAGTGCCAGAGGCGAGCAGGGGAGGGGGCCTAGTCATATTCGCGCGTTTCTTGGCTTGGGTCTGCAGTTCGCCAAGGCCTGGCGGTGCAATGGCGGGTCCCAGCTGGAAGTCGGAAAGAGGATGGGAGGGGCGACGGCACAGAAAGGTCCCGGGCTACAGTTGGGCAGGTTGGGCCTAGGCTAAGAGGAAGGCGTGCGCCGCCCCCTCTTTCTTCCAAATCCCCACCTCCACGCTAGCTCGGGACCGCGGGCTCCATCGGAGAGCCTAACACAGATGCCCAAGGCTGGCAGCTGCAATCACTGACTCCGACTGTCCCCGGAACATCCCTAGAAAGTGTGAGGCTGAGTTTCCGTGGGGGGAAGGGGGCCGAGAAACCGTGGGGAAGCCTCACGAAGCCGGCGGCTACACGCTCCCCCTCCCTCCTGCCTAGGGTTCCGCCCCCACCTCCAGAGTGAAGCCCGCAAGTAAAGAAGGGGGAAGGAGGGGACCTGGGCAGCAGGTTGTGAAAATGGCTTGACTCTGGGAGGTTGCAAGTGGCCAGAAAAGAGGATGAGAAGCTGGGAGGTTCCCAAACAGGGAGGCCAGTTCGGCGACAGGAGATCAAATGTGGAAGAGGAAACCTTTCCTCTGCTGAAGCAGGGAGGGCCCTGGAATCACGTGATCCTCGCTTACTGAGAGTCTCACTGGGAGATGGAAAGACTGAGCTTAGGGGGCAAAGGTAATTTGCCCAAGGTCACTTAGCAATTTTGTAGCAAAATTGAGCCTAAAATTCATGCTCCCCAAATCCTGGACTTGTTGTATAAGATTGATCGAGAAGTCTTAAAATACCAGATGTTCAGAGAACGGCCAAGTAGTTTCAGTTGAGTCCAAATCTCAGCTCTGTCACTTACAAGTCTGTGACCTTAGAAATGACCTTCTGAGAAGACAGGTTAATAGTACCCACTTGTAGTGAGGCTTTAATGAAATACCTATATAATGAGATTAGGGCAGTGCCTGGCACATAATAAGTGCTCAAAAAATAATAACTACTATTCCTGATATTATTCCCTCTGTAAACTTGTGCTGAGGACTCTTATGTGCCCTGGCTGTGAACTAGGGAGACAGAGAAGTGTCCTGAAAAGGGCACAGACCAGCACAAGAAGCAGAAAAGTAAACAACTGCAATATGATATGATTGTGCTGTAATTAAAGTGAGTATGCGAGGCTGTGAGATCACAGAGGCAGGAGTGATGAACTGTGAGGAAAGGAGGAAAACTACTTTGAACAGATGGAACTGTGAGTAGGGGCCTCATGTGTGCAATCACAGCCACCAGGGTGATGTCACTGTGACACAGGGTCCTCAGGACGGGGAGTAGGAAATGAGAGTGTAGAGAAAGCTGGAGTCAGTCTCCAAAGGCCCTTTTGTGATGAAATATTTCAAACATATTTTTTTTAATAGAAAGAATAGTATAATAAATCCCCCACATACCCATCATCTAGCTTCAACAGTTGGGCAATTTATTTCATCTGTACCCACACCTACTCTCATCACACATACATGTACAAACACACACAAACACAGACTTATTTTGAAGCAAAGCTAAGACATCCTGTCATTTCATACAGAAGGATTTTTAACATCAGCAACAATCTCTGCCATTCAAATGCCATTCCACCTTAGAAGTCACTAACTCAAACCATAACTTTCTCTTCTTAATGTGTTCTGAACATTCCTGTTCCTTAGTAAAAAGTTTTGAGAGAAGCCCACACCATGGTGATAAGCCACATGCTTTAGAGAAACTATTTTAGGAAAAGCAAAAGGTACATCAACTCTTTACAAATTTTACCAAGCCAGAATACTCTCTACTACCTAAACTGTGACCAGGGGCCAGTGACTATTGGCAAAACTGATCAAAAGACAAATAGAGCCCCATAAAGAAGAAGAAAAAACTGAGATTCCCTTTCAAAGTCATCTGAATCATAAGCTCATAAATATAGAAGGTATGAAGTCATGGAAATCATCCAACCCAACAGCCATATTTTACAGATGAAGAAGACAAGGGACACAGATGGGGAGGAATGTATCCAAGTTCCTACAGGGCTGAGACCAGAGCCAAGACCTTTGAACTTAAAATTCAAGAGTTCTCCATTTTGCCCAAAAGATTAGGCCTTAGAGTTTCTCAGCCCCTCCACGTGAGATGCCATTTCCTTCCCCATCTCAAAGAAGCTGGAAGGAAGAGGCAGAAGTAGGGCAAGAAGGGTCCTTTCTGGTTCTCAAGAGGATGACAATGTGTGACAATTGGTCTCTGAGGTACCCTGACACAGCTCCCTCTCATATCTTTTGGAGAAAGTTGAGGACGATGGTACCTCTGTTCTGACTGCTGCACATTAGCAATAGCTCTGCAGTCGGACACCTAGACCTTAATTCTGTGCATGTGTGTCCATCCTGCCTGCTTTAACCAGAAGCATGTGAAGACTTCCCATTTGCCCTGACTTTGGCTGCACATCCCTCTTGGCTACAGATAGCCACTCCTTTGGGACATTAAATGAGTAGCGTTTGGCCCAGGCGTTGGCAGGGCTCAGCTCTTGTGCCTTCCCGGAGCATGATGTCTCTCCTGTTGTTGATGAAATGTGATGGCTGTGACGAGTGTGTGTGTTCCCATTGGGCTCTGGGCACTTCTCAAGTCAGCAGTTTTGCTTTTCAGGGATGTCCCTGCCTGCAAAATGGGGAGGGCAATATCTCACAAGTTTCCTTGAGTCTTAGTTGGACAAATTAAAACATGTATAAGAAGTTTAAGCATCCCTGATGAAGAGAAGTCAGCAGAGAATAGTCAATAAAGTGGCCTTATTTCTAGGAGTATGATTGCAGGTAAGACGTAGGAGGGTAATGAAGATCATGAATTTCAGCTTGTGAAATTATCCCAGCTTTTAGCCTGAGATGAGACCAAATTAGATAAGTTATATTATATTATCCGGGCTTAGTTGAATTGTTGCTCCCCAAAGAGACCTTGGAGAGCATCTACTCTTCCTTCAACATGAACTCATTGAGTGGCTATTATATCAGGCACTGTTCCATGTGCTGAGCAAGACCCTCCAAACCCCTGCTCTCATGGGGCTTACAGACTTGCAATAGACACAGTCATTAACAATAAGTAAAAGGTAAATATGAAAACAGTAGTTAAGCAAACAAACAAACAAACAATAGGGGAGGTCTGTCTGCAATGGAGACATGGGAGTGAAGCCCAAATTACAAAAAAAGTCAGTCATGTGTGGATGTGGGGCAAAACGTTCCAGGCAGAAGAAATAGCTCAACAGAGTGTTTATTGTGAGCCTGGACTGTCTGCAGACAGACAGGAACCAAAGTGGCTAGGAGCCAAGTGAGTGAGAAGGAGAGTGGCAGCCGATAAGGAGGGGAGGGCAGGGACCAGGCCATGCAAAGCCTGCTAAGTGCAATGGATTGTCACTGCATGGTTCAAGCAGTGGAGTGATAAAAACTAGTTTTGTTTTTAAAAGCTGCCTCTGGTTGCAGCATGGAGAGTGGATGATCTGGGAATGCTGGGCTGGGCAAGAGGAGCAGAGAGGGTGAAACACAGCCTCCTCCGTTGAGATGCTCAGCATCCAATAGAGAAGACAATACACAAACCAGAACAACAGTATTCCGCGGGCAGGGCTACTGTGGAGAGATGTGCAAGGCGTCGCGGGAACCCAGAGACAAGAAGACATCAGGGGAGGCTTCCTGGAGGTGGGCAGTGTCTGTTGAGTTGTATCTAGAAGAGGAGATGGTAGGATTGGTCTCCGAAACAGGCAGAGACGGAACACAGAGCCAGTGGATGCAGGAAGAGGGCATCTGCCTGCCTGGTCCATTTAGCAGCTGTGTGCCCTCAAGCAAATTACCTACCTCTCTGTGTCTCAGGGTCCTCATCTTTAAGATGGAGATGAGAATTACAACACATTTCAAGGTGTTTCTGTTAGGATTAAAAAGGTTACATTTTGTGAAGCATTTAGACAATGCCTGGCACTTAGAAAGTGACAAATGAGTGTTGGTTAAATAAAAATGTGGCAAAATGGGGGTGGAAAGGCAGGGAACACGTGCTGGGAAAGTTCAACTAGAGCCCAACACTGAGGGGCCTGATTTTGAAGATCAGGCCAGGGAGGCCCATCTTGGTTTGCGTGTTTTTTGTCTGCAAGCCAATGGCTGTTATGGCTGCGCTGGGTCTCTGTTGAGGCACTCGGACTTTCTCTAGTCAAGGTGTGTGGGCTTCTCCGGGTGCAGGGCATGAACTCTAGAGCATGTGGGTGCAGTAGTTGTGGCGCATGGCCTTAGGTGCCCTCAGGCATGTGAATCTTAGTTCCCTGGCCAGGGATCAACTCAGGTCCCCTACTTTGGAAGGTGATTCTTTACCACTGGACCACCAGGGGAGTTTCCCATCTTGCTTTTTTTTTTTCCTTTTCCTTTTTTTTTTTTTTTGCAGTGAGAAGTCTAAGTCTCTTAAGCAGGGGGGATTAGGGGTGGAGAATAAACTGAAACCCAAAGGCCCAGAAATGGAAAGGAACCTACCCAGAGTCACACAGCCAGTTACTAGACACTGTCATTTGTCTCCCTACAGATTCATTATTGTAGGAGGGCCAGGACAGTATATATTTTATTTTGTTCTCCATTGCAGCCTCAGGGTTATAAGAATGCCTAGGATAGTCTCAGTAAATATTTGTAGATACACTGCTGAGCCAATGAACAAATGGGGCAGGGAAAGTCAGAATCCTTGAATCCTTGAGAAGGTCAGGGCATTTTGGACAGTGGAGAAACTGCTCTTAGGAAAATAAACTCCTGGAGATGTTGACTTGGGAGCCTCAAGCCCCTCCAAACCCCAGCTTCCCCTGTGACAGAGACACTGCTGCCCACAGTCCCCCAGGGACCCCCTCTAACTGCAGCAAGCAGTGCTGCATGGGGTTCAGAAGTTAATCTTGGTAAAGTGCCTGGAAGATGAGAACCGTTCCCCAGACATTCAGTGTGGTAATTGCCAATGCAGAGAAAATGTATCTCTCCATTGGCAAGAAGCAGGACTTTGTGTTCCACAAAAACCAGCCATTAGAATTCCTGTCTCTGACTTGTCAGATAGCTGTGACAGCCAGGCGGGCAAGTAGGGTCTTGCAGTTCAAGCAGCAGATGGCAAGATACTCAGAGCACTCAGATCCAGTTTTCACATTGCTGACTGCCTCCTCTGAGCAAGGCATGGAAGTGGGTGCTTCTCCAAACTGGGGAGAACCCCAGCCCTAGCCCTTCTCAGCTGGGTGAACTTGGGCAAGTCATTGCACCTCCCTGAGCTTCAGGTTCATCAACTGTGAAATGGGAACACTACAGCCAGTCTGCCCAGGCCGTTTGGCCTCTGATTCTGACAGTGTGGGCTTAGAGTTGTATTTCATTTCACAAATGTGGAAACTGAAACTCAGGATATGGCTCATTGGTCCCTCAGTACTTACTGAGCACCTGTGACAGGCCAGTAACTCTTGCGGGAGCTGGAGAGTCAGTGAAGAATGAAATAAAAACACATTCTAGTGGAGACAGAGGAAATAAGCGAGTAAACAAATATAAGTCCACCAAGTTATGTAAGTGCTAGGAAGGAAATAAAAGAGGGGGTGTGCTAAGGAGAGTGGGGCTGCTTAGGTAAGGCAGGCTGGGGAGGCTTGATGGAAGAGGCATTGAAACCAACATCTGGATAGGGAGAAGCAGCTGTCCAGGCAGAAAGTGCAAAGGTTCTGGGGTAGGAATAAGCCTGATGAGACCACAGGACAGAAACCTACTGAGCAAAGGGGAAGGCGGGAGAGAAGAGGGCAGAGCTGGCAGGGCTCTGGTTGAAGCAGAGAGGTGACAGAATCTAAGTTCTGAGTCATTTACCTCTATTACCCTAGCCATAAGGGACCTGATGTGACAAAGCCCACATCAGAGAGATCCCTGGGACCTCTTCAGACCCACAGTCCCCACTGCCATCGCCAGAGCAGGTCAGCCAAAAGGCAAGCAAAGTGATGGATTCTCCTGCTGGGAAATAAATCCATCAGCTGGCTGGCTGCCGGGTGGGCACCGCAGTGCCTCGCAGGCAGCATCCTAATGCCACGAGGCAGGAGAGGGAGGGAGAAGACACGGGCCGGCCCAGGCTGGGGGGTGGCAGGTGGAGAGGTGCCTGTCTTAGGTGCAAAATGTAAGGGGATGCTAAAAAGCTCAGCCATCAACATAAATATCATTTTGTGCAGTATTTTTTAATAAGGTTAGTGCAAAAAATCTATGATGATTAAAATACAAAATATTTTCAAATAAAGACAGGATTCCAAAAGAGGTTGAAAGATGAGTCATTCATGTGCAGGATGTAATCCTGACCCTCAGATGCTCACTCCCCTGCAGGGACACTTCCTGGGCTAGGGCCCTGTTCCCACAGGGAGCCAGCATCTAAAACTAGTCTGTTCTTGATGAACTGAAAGAAACAAACATCTCCAAACAGGGACTCGGAGATCACTGCTTGCTTCAGTTGTGGAGAGAGAGCTCAAGCAGGGACCACACATCTTGGAGGCACTGCTAGGCCCACAACCCCCAGGGCACTGCATTAGTCAAGCAGTTCAAACCCATGTCTTGTACATGGTGGGATCCTGAGTAAGGCAAATTGCATCTCAAGCCTCAGTTCCCCATCTGTGACCCTGGGGCCAATTAAACCTGATCCCCAGGATTTAATAAGATAAAGTCCCCTGGTAGCTCAGAGGGTAAAGCATCTACCTGCAATGCAGGAGACCCGGGTTCAATCCATGGGTCGGGAAGATTTCCCTGGAGAAGGAAATGGCAACCCACTCAAGTATTCTTGCCTGGAAAAAGCCCATGGATGGAGGAGCCTGGTAGGCTACAACCCATGGGGTTGCAAGGAGTCGGACACGACTTCACTTTCACTTTCACTTTAAAGTCTTCTAGGACCTAGCTGGGCCTTCTCGGTGGCTCAGTGGTAAAGAATTCACCTGCAATGCAGAAGACGAGTTTGATCCCTGGGCCAGGAAGATCCCCTGGAGGAGGGTAAGGCAACCCACTCCAGTATTCTTGCCTGGAGAATCCCATGGACTGAGGAGCCTGGGGGGCTACAGTCCATAGGGTTGCAAAGAGTTGAACATGACTGAAGTGACGGAGCACACACTCAGCCATGGGACCCAGCTACTCCAAGTGTGATCATAAACCAGGAAAGTCAGTATCTTCTGGGAACTTATTAGAAATGAAGAAGTGCAGCTGCTTCCCAGACCCATGGAATCAGAACCTGCATTTTAACGGGACTCCCTGGGAGGGGGTGGCATGCTTGTGAACGCCTGAGAAAGTGGTCAATTCTTGGCACTTGGAAGATGCACAAAAAATGACAAGGTTGCCCCTGTACCCACCAGACCCTGAGTTACATCCTGACTTGAGGCAAGAGGAAAAACCAAAGATGGAGAGACGAGATGCTGGTGTGGCCACCTCATTAAATTTTGAACAGTCAAGTTTTGAAGCCAGGGAGTCTGGCTGAGCTCCTTCTATACTTAATTATGGAGGCCCCCCCATTTGTTCACCTGGAAAATGGAAATAATAATAGCTACTTTATTGGTTGTTGTGAATATGAAATTGTTGTGCTAAAGATCACTGAATGCTTGCTCTTGTTGCTGTTGGGGTGGGTGGCATTTAATACATCATTACTGAGCACTGTCCATGTGATGAAATAGGTAACATTCGTGTAGCTCTTTGTCATTTACAAAGCACTTTCCTACATACCATCACCTGACTCTCAATCCTTTGGGTGAGATAGCATGCAGTTTATTTACTTTATAGAGGAAAGTACTCTAGGCTCAGAAATGTGCAGTGACTTGTCCAAGTAAACCAGGATTTAAATGCCTGCAGTCCAACACTAAAATCCATGCCATCATCAGAGCATCCAACCAATAACCACAGAAAAGATTAAACACGGGGATAACTGGAATAAGACAATATTATACACTAGAGATGGTCTTGTCCACTCTCCTTATTTACTGAAGGAGTTGGAGATCCTGGGAGTTGGAGATCCTGGACCAAGGTTACTCAGACAGCACCAGCCCTGCAGTCAGAACACAGCTCACGAGGTTCTCAGTCCAGGGCCTTGTCCAGTGTCCAGACCCACATCCCTCATCACATAGGCCAGCCTCCACCTGATCAGCCCAAGGGTGCTGGCAGCCAGGGTTGCAAGGCAAGTCTGGTGGATGGGAGGGACCCCAACTCCTCCTTCCACTCCAGCCCAGCCAGAATAGGGGAGTGCAGAGGCTGCAGTTGCCAAGGTGAAGCCTGTGAGGTTGCTAGGACAGATTTTGGGAGCAGTCAGGTGGCAGAGGAGGGCTCGGCTGGGCTGAGGCTGGGGCAGAGATAAGGACCTGACCCACTGGTCTTCTTGGAGTTGCAGGAGGGCTTCCAACTCTGCAGGGTGGGTCAGCCAACCGAAGGGCTGACTCACAGAGAACCCACATCTCTGTACTCGACACATCACCCAAGCCTGGAGGCTGAGAGGCTCTTTCCTCTGCCCTGCGCCTCATCAAACACAAGCCTTGCTGCTGAGTCCTCCCGGCCCCCAACTCATCAGCTGTCTCCCAGAGGAGCTCTCTAGAGAGCTAAGCTAAGCCCTGCAAAGCTAAGCTAAGCGCTGCAGGGCCCTCCAGGATCCTCGGGGTGAAGCCCACACCCTGCTAAACTGAGCCCCCAAACCTGGCACCAACAATCTCCCAGCCTCATCTTTCTTTCTCCCCAAGGCTCTGGCCAAACCTCACTCCTCCAAGTGCCTGGGAAGACCATGCTCTCTTGATGCCTCTTCAGATGCTCTTCCCTCTGCCTGGGAAACCCTTCCAACCCTACTGTCCCTAAGCCTCAGCTCCAGACTCTTCATCTCAGGGAAGCCCTCCCACCGCCTCCTGGCAGGGAGTCTCCTCTGACCAACCCCCGCTCAGGTGGATGTCACATCGTATTTTAACTCTCCACTTTCCTCTTTGGGTCCCAATTAGGTTGTGAGCTTTTTAACACCTCACTCTAGAGTAAACCCGGGTTCCAACTGTGCAAGATTAACACTTCTCAGAGCATCTGAGCCCTCCTCTGTGATGACGAGTATGACCTTGGCTACTCTAATGAGAGTATTAGAGATTGTGGATGTGAAGGACTTGAGACAACTCAGTTACGTTGAAACTGCTGTCACCATGCTGCTGCTTATGTCAATAACACTAAAACCCAGCATAGTGGGCTCACTTGTAAACCTGTGCCAAGTGGGCCCCTCACCTGCTCAGTGAGCATAATCACCATTGCATGAAAGCTCTAGAAAGAGCAAAGCCCCATTCAAGTGTGAGTCATAAGAACTCCAGTAGTTAACACCCTTGATTCCCACAAGTCCCTAGACCTGTGTAGTCCCAACACACTCTCTGCCTACCCTTCACTCACTAAACAAAATGTACTAGGTACCTACTATGTGCCAGGCAACATGCTACCTCTTTGGGACTCAGCAGTAGGTGGACACGAAGCACTTGACTACAACACCTACATTCCTCTCCTTGGCAACCCCCCACCGTTTTTTTGAAGTACAGTTGATTTACAATGTTTTGTTAATCTCTGCTATACAACAAAATGATTCAGTTATACACGTATTTTTTTTTATTGCTTTCCATTCTGGTTTATTCCAGGAGATTGGATACAGTTCCCTGTGCTGTGCAGTAGGACCTTGTTTATCCATTCCAAATGTAACAGTTCACACCTACTGACCCCAATCTGCCTAGCAGGGTCAGCCTCCCAACTCTACACGCAGACCCTGCTCAGAGATGCTCCCGGCAGCCAGCAGCCCCAACCAGAGACCCCCTCCCCCACGCCACCTCACCAGCGAGGAAGAAGCTACTCTGCCCTTTGGCCCATCCAGCTGCTAGCTTTAAATTCAAACACTGTCAGCCTCCCCAGAGCAGGCAGCCTGCCTGCCCTGTTCACTGTGCTGTTACCAGCGTTTAGAACAGGGCCTGGCACAGTCGTCCAGCCTCTTATTTACTTGTTCATTCACTCAGTCAGCAGATATTTATTGAGCCCTGCTAAGTGCCAGGCTCTGGGGAGCCGGCAGCAGGGCCCTTCCTCACTCCACTCCTGTCTCAGTGGAGGGGCTGAGGGGGCAGAGGGGATTCTGTGAGGAGGCGATAGTGCCGGGAGCTGTTGAGACCCAGCAGCTTAGGGCTGTGCTACCCAGGGTGGTCCCAGAAGACCGCCAATTGACGTAAAGGGCCTTGAGTCGGCTGATGTATTGGAACCCCTGACCTGGGGCCAAGCCCCCATCCCCAGCCCTGTTGCCGAGACGGGAATCTGCACGTCTTGTGTCACAGCAAGCAGGACGCTGGTGGCGGCAGGAAGAGAAAATATTCGAGGAGGAGGTGACAGGTTGTGCTCAGGTCCCTGCAGTGGCTGAGGCCTTGGCGTCCAGCCCAGAGCAGAGCGGACTGCAGCGGGAGAGAAAGAGCGAAGGCTGCCGGGTCTCGCCCGGCTCCATGCTCACCCCTGCACAAACCGAGCGGATCATGCCCCCTTCCAGCCCCTGTGTGAGCACCTACCATCTGGGAGCGGAGCATCGACCTCGTTCTTCCAAGCCATGTGAAGGCAAATCTAGCGAATTTGCTGAGCATTGCTCAATCGACAAATACTTACTGGGTACACTTTGCCTTTTTAGGTATATCTGGTACCTCCTAGAAGAGAGCAGAGGAAGGTAACTAGGATTTCAGGGGCTACCATGAAATAGAAATCTTCACAGGCATTATCTTATGTAACACCACCACCAATAATAATAGAGGCTTCCCTGGTGGCTCAAACAGTAAAGACTCTGCCAGCAGTGCAGGAGACCCGGGTTCAATCTCTGGGTGGGGAAGATCCCCTGGAGAGGGGCATGGCAACCCACTCCAGTATTCTTGCCGGGAGAATCCCATGGTCAGAGGAGCCTGGGGGGACTACAGTCCACAGCATCACAAAGGATTGGACACGACTGAGTGACTAACACTAATATTAACTAACCAAAAATAATAACAAGCAGCTATATGGCACAATACATGAGGTTGGTGCTATTAGTAACCGCATTCTATACAGGAGGAAGCTGAGGCTCAGAGAAATGGAATGGATTTCCCCAAAGCCAGAACTCAAAGCCAGATCTGACCGACCGTAAATCCCAACCATTGACACCAGTCAGAAATCACAATGAAGCCAGAAAGCAGTGTGGTCAGTGGTACCGCAGCATCATTGCCTGAACTGGTGACTAAGACGGACGACTGCTGTCAAGAGCAGGTGAGGTGGGGTCAGGGTTCGGTCTCCTGCCAAGCAGGACCCCATTCTGAACTGCCCAGCCCTTTGCCAGGATCCAGAGGATCAGTGTGGCCTCAACACGGGCAAGGGCTCATCTGTCAGAGGGGGCTGGGGAGGCATGCCCATTCAGGAGGCCGCTCCACCCCCTGCAGCCCTCTCCCCGCCCCGCCCTTACCACCCTCTCCCTGGTTCCAGGAAGTCTGTGGGTCTCTGGCATGCTACCTGCTCTGCCTGGTAACTGAAGGCTCCTGCATCTCAGCTAAGCCAGGAAGCAAAGGTGAGGGTACTGCCCAGGCTCACACCCATACTCGGTGTTCAGAGCGCACTGCCCGCCCCCCACCCCCGTTCCTGGGGAAGGTGGTCATGAAGTCACTTCCCCTTGGCGGTCACCAAGAGCACTCCCCAGTGGGAATGAGATGGGTCAACCTGGCAACGTGTTAGAATGGCGCTAGCTTACAACAGAGAAGAACATCTTTGTGTGTGCTACCTTATTCTGTGAAGACCCTCCCCTCCCCAAAAACACCTTGAGGTATTATCCCAGGTTACAAATGAGGAAACTGAAGCACAGAGCAAGGGAAGGACTTGCCTGAAGACGGACAGCTGCAGGTGGCTAAGCCTGAGCTCCTACCCTCTTTTTCCTGTCTGTATCCCCAAGTGATCTACATACCTTTTATGTGGTTGGTGTTTGTTTGACAGATGAATGAGTGAACTAATGAATTGCCTAAGATCAATGGCAGGGCAGAGCAGAGCTGGAAGCTTACTCTCCTCTCACTCCCAGTTCCTATGCCTTTTGTTGAGCTTCTGCGTTGATGAGCTTAACACTCCCCTCTGCACCCCCACCCCGGGATCCCAAGCGTCTCATGTGGATGTTCATTACCCCCACCCCCGCAGGTGGACCTGTCAGCCTTGGTTCCTCTTCCAGGTGGCCCCCAAGCTTGGATCACACCCAGCATCCCTTCATCCATCCACCTCGCCTCTTCCTCACCACCCACTACCAGTAATCCAACGTGCATAGTTGTAAACTTGTTTCTTTAAATAAACAGTCTTGAGTTTCATACCAAATAGTCTTTTAAGAGGAGGAACGTCTCCAGGCCACCTCGTATTTAGCATACACTGAGCCACATATTTGCACAGAGAGAGTGTGTGTGGATATAGAGATCGCTTGATCGCTATAGATATCATTGCTCATCCAGATGGGAGCTATTTATGATGCTGAGTCACTCGCAGAGAATGCCACTGAGGGATTCCAGGCTGGGCTCTGAGCCCCAGCATCACAGACCTCGTGGCTCTTTGCCTCATCCTCACTTTTCACAAATGAGAGACAGAGACAGAGTGGTCTCTCCCACCACAGCTCAGGGACAGAAAGAGACGTGTTGGCCACAATATATTGCAGACTGTCTCATAACCAAGCCCTATTCCAAATCCTTGTCCCCCATCCAGGACACCACAGCCCTTCATCTCATCCAACTTCTTCATTGTATAGGAGCAGAAACTGGGAGCCAGAGAGGGAAGGGGCTCGCCCAGAGTCACACAGAAAGTTGGTAGTGCAGCTGGTCCCAGAGCTCAGATTTTCTGATTGCTGTCTGGCACTCCCTTCCATCCCCCAGCAGCCTTCTCCAGTTGCTCTCCGAGGTCATGCCATTTCACAGGAGCTTCTCTGTAAACCTGGAGCTGTCCCTGAGCATCCCCTTTCGTGGACTCTTCCAAGAGGGGAACTGAGCCTGGCTTGTTTGGATACCCCCATGCTTAACACAGGGCCTGTGCACACTAGGGGTTCGATGCTAGTGTGCTGGTGTTATATAAGACCAAACTCGGCGCCGATTCCTGGGGAATCCTAGTTCCCTGTTTGAAAAAGCACCCATTTATCTCCACCCTCTCTTTCTTGTCTCTAAGCCAGTTCTCTATCCATGCAAAAATAGACTCCCTCCCACTCACCACCCACCTCTGCCCAGTTCTATAATGAATCAATTTTATTAATAGGCTTTGGGATGAAAACTTGACAAAGGCTTTTTGTAAAAGTCACCCTTTATCTCCGTATATAGTTCACTTCTCAAAGCATTCTACTAAACTGGTCAGGTGGGATTTTGCCTCACATAAAACATTCATTAATCCACTCTTTCCCTCCATATAGAATGTGTTTGTTTAAGCATTCGGGGATCTCTATGCTTTATTATGAATTCTACTCAATTGTTCTAAGAGACAGTGGGATGAGACAGAAAGAGAATAGGCTTTGGAATTAGGGCTGAGTTACATCCTAGCTGACCACTTAATGGTTCTGCATCCAGACTGATTGCTGTGAGAATTAAATGGTATAATGACTGTAAAGTACCTAGCACATAAAATGCTCAATACGTGTTTGTGAATGAATAAATGAATGAATGAATTACTCAGGACTCTTATGAGTAAACTATCCTACTCTGAAGTGTGAGAGGCCAACTGACTCTGCAGTCTGAAGTCTTGAGGTCAGACAAGTCCAAGGGCAGTTTGAAAAGTCTTATGGTGCCAACCGCAGGGATTAAGCTACCAGTTGGACTGTCTCCAAGCCAGAAAGGGGCATTCTTTCTGTGGCCCCTTTGGAAGGTATCCATTCCCTCAGGAAATTTTGTGCTGAATCTAGGTTCAAAATAGAAAACTCCTTGAGAGTAAAGATTGTGTCTTGTTGTCAGATTCTAACTTTCCCCAAACAAGAGCTGGATTCAGGGTAGTAAGACAAAGAGATGTGCAGTAGGTATGCATTGAGGTATGAGTATGCAGTAATTATGCACTGGACTGCAAGGAGATCGATACAAAAGGAAGTCAACCCTGAATATTCATTGGAAGAACTGATGCTGAAGCTGAAGCTCCAGTACTTTGGCCACCTGATGCAAAGAGCTGACTCAGTGGAAAAGCCCCTGATGCTGGGAAAGACTGAGGGCAGGAGAAGAAGGGGATAACAGAGGATGAGATGGTTGGATGGCATCACTGACTAAAGGGATGTGAGTTTGAGAAAATTCCAGGAGATAGTGAAGGACAGGAAAATCTGGTGTGCTGCAGTCCATGAGATCACAAAGAGTTCAGACTGAGCAACTGAACAACAACAAATGGGTTGTTGGGTTGAGTTGAGTAGAATTGACTTGAGTTGACTTGGCTTGAACTGACTTGTTTTGCATTTGTTAATGGACTCAAATTAAGGACTACCAAGGGAGAAGCTTCCTAGAACTTGAGCCTGACTTAGACATGGTCCCACAGGGGAGACCCCTAGTGTGCTGTTCTGGGCATTCAGAGCCTTCCAAAGATGCAGGCATTTCAGAGAGGACAGGGCCATTGCCAAAAAGTAGCAGCTGTGGGGGCACCGCAAGGCTGAGTGTCCTTCAGGAATCTTTAAAACTTATTGGCACTCTGTGAGGATCTTTCCATATTTTAGGGCAACAGAGTCTTCTCTTCCTGGGAGACAGAGGACTTTGGGGGATACCCACTTCAGTGGGAGATGGACTCTAGCTTTGAGGGGCCAAATCAGTTCCACCATGAGGGGAGAAGGCCTGTGGTAGCCCACAGTTAGGCAGAGCTCCCATACTGCAGATGCTGGCAGAGTCATAAACTGGTCTTCCTGCTGGAGGGGAGGTTTGGGGTTCTTAGGGAGTATGAGTCTAATTCAAGGTTTCCATCCGGCAGTGGTTACTAAAGGGAGCAGCAATGCAGGAACATTAGTGAGTAATCAGACAAGACCTCTGGAGTCCCAACATTGAGGCCAGCCAGCACTGCTGGGGTCCCCTCTGCTGGCTCCATCTCAGTCACCACCCATCACAGGATGTGACCAGGCATCTGAGGGAGAGGGAACTGAGGAAATGAATGGGATTCTGGTGAAGCGAGGCTGCGATGTGAGTCTGCGCAGCTGTGTCTGTGAGTCCCTCTCCCACGCTGGCTTCAGAACCCATCAGAGGCACAGCATCTGCTCTCCTCAGTCCCCCATGCCGTCTAAAAAGCTGGGCACAGGTTAGACGCCAGTGTTCAATGAATGAATTATGAGAGCAGAGTAAGGCTTGCAATGCCAGTAGAAGATTTCCAGAGGGAAAGATGGAAAATGTCAAGATTTCAAGATGGCAAAAGCCCAGGGTGAAGATGTCCAGCCAGAAAGGATAGCACAGATTCAAAAGCTGTCCCTCAGAAGTGTGGCCTATAGGGAAAATTGGACTAAGGAGAGTCAAGAAAGAGTGGTACAGTGCAGGTTTAAAATAATGTTCCTCAGAGTACCAGGCTTCGAAGGCAGACTCTCAGGGGCCACCAGAGGATGAGTTTGAGCCAGGGAAATTCCCCTGACCCACCCTAGACCATGCCATTCAGATTTTTAAAACTGCAATTTTATCTATTTTATACATTGGATTGGGCTCCCCAAGTGGTGCTAGTGGTAAAGAGAATCCAACTGCCAATGCAGGAGACGTAAGACGTGGGTTCGATCCCTGGGCTGGGATGATCCCCTGGAGGGGGTCATGGCAACCCACTCCAGTATTCCTGCCTGGAGAATCCCATGGACAGAGGAGCCTGGTGGGCTACAGTCCATGGGGTCGCAAAGCGTTGGACACGACTGAAGTGACTTCGCACACATGTATATTGGGTATCCACACATTTTCATTTTTAAAGGATTCTTTGGATTGAAAAAAATCATTTGGAAAGCACTAGTGTTGAAATAGTCTAGGCATCTGCGTTAGGCTGTCTGGATGCAAATCTCAGCCCCTAGACTTTCCGCCTATGGACATGAGATGGGGCCCTTCTGAGCCTCCACATTCTTGTCTGTAAACCATCCTTCTTCCAAGGATGTTTGAGCATTAGCTAAGATGCTGTCGTATTTCCCAAAGGCTGGTGCACGTGTGATTGATGGTGTGTGTGATGGTTTTAGGTGGTTAGGGATAAACATTTATTATTTTAATAGCTCACGATTGATGCATGTTAGAAAAATATAAGCAGCATATTAGACTTCATGATTTATGAAAATAATATAGCATTTCCTTTTAAAATAAAATTCTGTGCTTTTTGAAAGGCAAATCGATTTAAAGAAAAACACTAAGTAAATGAACAGCACTGATAACAGCAGAAATCATGAAGGTGATACATGAATGACTGTAAGGTGGCAAAATTTGAAATGATGTGTATAAAACAGCTACCATAGTGCCTGTCATTTAAGGCGGGCTCAAGATGGTGAATTCTTATAACTTTCTGTACCTTGCTGGGATGGCTCAGCCTAGAACCAAGCTCTCCACTCGGGCAAAGCAATTGTCCAGGCCTGGTCAGTCTGGAATCCAGTGTTTGATGGGCATGGGGCAGGCTGCTGCTGCTGCTAAGTCGCTTCAGTCGTGTCCGACTCTGTGTGACCCCATAGGCAGCAGCCCACCAGGCTCTGCCGCCCCTGGGATTCTCCAGGCAAGAACACTGGAGTGGGTTGCCATTTCCTTCTCCAATGCATGAAAGTGAAAAGTGAAAGTGAAAGTGAAGTCACTCAGTCATGTCCGACTCTCGGTGATCCCATGGACTGCAGCCTACCAGGCTCCTCCATCCATGGAATTTTCCAGGCAAGAGTACTGGAATGGGGTGTCATTGCCTTCTCCGGTGGGGCAAGCAGCAGTGGGCAATTTCAGGCAGGCAGCAGTGGGCAATCCCCAGAGGGCAGCAGTAAGCGGGACCTGGCAGTCAGCTGGCCACAGGATCTTGAAGCAGACAGAGGCTGCTGAGGCAGCATCCACGGGCGCCAACCACGAGTGGTCTATGAGATTACTTGGAGAGTTATTCAGGCACAAGTCAAATACCCCCGGGAGAGAGTTACTTCCTCTTCAGCTGATTCCATCAAGGAGGAAGTCTCAGTTGTAGGGGAGCATCTCCTTGAGGCCTCTCTAATGCTTGTTGATCTTCATTTCCAAGACAGAGACCCAGTCTTCAGCTGCCAAGAGTATCTGGCTGAAAATGAATAACAATGTTGTCTTTTCCATGTATTTTTTTTTTACTATTACTTTCTATGTATAGAACACAATACAGGTATTCTGTTTATGAGAAGGATCTCCTGTTCCCTTTTCAAGTACATGTTTTAAAGGTTAAAAAGGGAGTGTTACTTTTGTTCAGTATAAAGGTAATAAAAGTACAAGTAGGATAGAGACATAGAAACACATAAAGGTAGTCCTCGACCAAGAAAAAACTCAGGCTGGCAGAGGCACGGCCCCACAGTCCAGGCCGGCCCACAAGCAGGATGTCTTCTGACTTGGCCACAAGCTTTGGGGCAAGCGTTGTCCTGGGGAGGG
This sequence comes from Bos taurus, assembly GCF_002263795.3. Taxonomy (NCBI): domain Eukaryota; kingdom Metazoa; phylum Chordata; class Mammalia; order Artiodactyla; family Bovidae; genus Bos; species Bos taurus. The sequence continues at coordinate 5,346,631 of NC_037337.1, read as the reverse complement.
CAGAGGAGGCCGCATCCTGAGTAGTCAGATTGCTGGGCAGATGACCCTGAGCTGCCAGGCTGACCAGGGCAGCGGCCACACAGTAGTCAGGACAGCTAGGGGTGACTCCAGAGGGTGGGCCCGGGAGGGATCCCAGTTCCTAGTGAGGCTGGGCCTGCAGAAGGTGGCTCTGACAGAGGGGAGGAAGGAGCTGAGGACTGGGGACAGGCAAGGCCTGCCTCCACAGCCTGCACCAGCTAGGTGCTCAGGGGAAAGCTGGTGTGAACCCAGGCCATTCATACCAGCCTTTGAGAGGGGCTGGGTATGAGTTAGGGTGTGTTGGTAGGAAGCAACAGAAACCATTTAGCCTCACTCAACCAGAAGCAGGGATTATGAAGACAGTATCAGATAGCTCCCAGAATCAAAGGCCAGGCTTGTTGTCAGACCCAGGAAAGGATAGGGGCTGGGGCAGACTAGGAGTTCGGGAGCAGGAACTGAAGTCATTTTTCCCTAAGTTCCCCTTTGGGTTGCATCGGCCACAACAGCTGTTTCTTCTTCACCTCAGTCTTCATGTGATTCACAGCCCCAGGAGGGGCACAAGCGGGCCTGCCGTGTGTCCTGTGTCCTCCTCTTGGCCAACAGACAGCATGGAGGTTTGATTAGACTCACTCCAAGTTTGAACACTAAGGAAGGGGTTGTTCCTGAAAAGAAAATCAAAGGACTATTACTAAAAAGAGGAGAAATGGATTCTGGGCAGCCGAAGCCCAGTAGCGCATGTCTTCTACAAGGGGTGTGTGTGGGAGGCGCAGGCCTGCCTCTCTGGGACCATAACGGGGCTTCCTTTCCCCCACCCTGGCTGGACCAGGGTTCCTCCCACTTTGGGGACATGGTCAGCCGAGGCAGGGCCTCTTGTGCTTCCCATGAGGATCTCCTGGAGCCTCTGATGGTCTGGGAGACGAAGGTGGCTGGACAAGCCTGGCTCGTGGTTCTTCAGACTTTTCATGGCTGAAAAGGATCTGCTGGGTTGACAAAGTCTAATGAGAATTGCTCACTCGGGGGTTGCAAACCCAACTGTCTGCTGGCTGGCAGGGAGCAAATGCATGAAGGTAACTGAGATGACCTGGAATAGCCGTGCCTGTCTAGAGGGGACGCCTCTGCCGGCTCCAGCCAGTTGTTGGAGCTGGATTCTTTTGGGGGTGAGGGGCTGGGCTGTGTCTTTGCTGTGGTGCATGGGCTCTTCACTGCAGCATGAAGACTTTGCCTAGCTGCGTGTGTGGAGGCTTCTCGCTGGCTGTGGAGCACTGGCCCTAGAGCATGTAGGTTTCAGTGGTTGTGGCAGGCCACCTTAGTTGCCCTGCATCCTGTGGGATCTTACCTCCCTGACCAGGGATCGAACCCTCATCTCCTGCATTGGAAGGTGGATTCTTAACTATTGCACCACCAGGGAAATCCCTTTATCCTGAGTTTTTAAAGTGAAGCCCCAAATCCAGAATTTTACAAGACTCCTCATTTTTAAATATTATTAACATTTAAAATACCGTGCTGACCAAATGGTACAAACCACCAGTTTGCAGCCATCGGACTGACTTCTATTCATCCACTACAACCCAGCTGAGAAGGGACTTCCCAGCTGGGAAGCCTTCTGTGACTTGTTCGTCCCTCCACCTTGTCCACCCTTTCTTTGGATTCCTTGTGGATGCTGCACTTCTTCTTGTCACAGTACTGACACTCTGCTTTATAAAAACTCATTTGTTTTCATCTGCTGCCTCGTCAAGGGTGAGGACACCCACTGTGTCTCATGTCTCTTCCTAGCACAGTGCCTGACATGTACGAGGTGCTGTGGTGTTGCTGAAGGGGGGCTGTGGGGACTGCGTTTGTCAAGGTGGCTAGGTTATTTGGTGGTAACAAATTAATCCTGCAATCTCTGTGACTTAATACAACAAAGGCTTGTTTCTCTCTCCTGTGAAGTCTGCTGTGGGACCTGCAGCTCTCCAGGCAGCTTCTTTCCGAGCAGTGACTTGGGGAACCAGACTACCTCCATCATCAGGGAGCAGGGGGAGAGCGCCACAGGAGAACTCACACCCACTCTTACAAGCCTCAGCCTAGAAGCGACACTTACCGGCTCTCTTCACAGCCATTGGACAGAAGGAGGCCCATGACCAGTCTCACTCTAAAGGCCTGGAAATATGGGTGGAAGGCAGCCAGGGCCCATCATTCACAGGAAACAATGGGACTCTTAAGGTCACCGCATGGAAACACCTCTTCATTTATGACATCCAGAAAAGTAGGAAAGAAGTAGGGAGAGATTTCATTAGCTTGAGCTTTTTTTTCCCCAATCAGTAAACACTAGGAACTGGAAATCAAATTGATGGAAAGTAGAGGTCAAACACCAACGAGCAAACCATTTATAGTGAAATCACGTCTGGGCCCTTGGCATCTCATCTGAGGTCCATGATGGCCTGGGAATGATTGCCACTACTCAGAGGGTCTCTCTTCTGTGATCAAATGCCGATGCATTCAGGGATCCTGACCCTTGCAGCCACCCTTGGCCAGAAACTCAGCCAAGGGCAGGTGGGGGGGTCAGTGGGCCCCCCAGAAGCTCAGAGACACACATCATGCCTTCTACAGGCTGGGCACAATGCAATCACAGATGTTTCCATGAAATGGAATCCCAGGATGGTAGACATGCTCTAGAAAGAGGGCAAGCTTTGGGAGCCAGAAATGCCTAGGTTCAAATTCTAGCTCTTTCCTAATAAGTCAAATTCTAAGCAAGACTCTTCACTTCTCCGAACCTCAGTTTCATCATCTTGGAAATGTGGACAATGGTAACACCTTCCTCCCAGAACAATTGTGCAAAGTCTGTGAGGTACATGTAAAGGGCCTAGTTGGCACACAGTAGTACCTCAAGTGACATCATTTCTTTTTCCCCACTTCCCTGGTGGCTCAGACGGTAAAGAGCCTGTCTACAATGCGAGAGGCCCGGGTTCAATCCCTGGGTTGGGAAGATCCCCTGGAGAAGGAAATGGCAATCCACTCCAGTACTATTGCCTGGAAAATCCCATAGACAGAGGAGCCTGGTAGGCTACAGTCCATGGGGTCCCAAAGAGTCAGACACAACTGAGCGAATTCACTTTCTTTCTTTTTCCCCACTGGGTTGAAAGGACTGACTCTAACCTATCAATAGCACTCCTGAGTGCAGTCAGCAAGTTCCCATTTGCATGCCTCTGTTGATAAGAAGTCCACTATATATCTGGCCCCCAACCCCCAAGCATCCTGCTCCATTTTTGAACCACTCCCATGGTATCTGTAATGAGAGGATCTGATGTCCCTGGGGACTGGAGTTGGAGGGAAAGGTGCCTGGCCCAACTCTCCTCTCTAGATGACTGATCACTACCTCTGCCCCTAGGAGAAAGTAAGTGTAGTGAGAATGAAGGAGGTGAGGGTTTCAGAGAAGGGGAATATGAGTCCATTTCCAGCTTACAGAGAGAGGACAGAGAAACTCATCACATGGGAGACAAGATCGCAGAGAAGAGAAATATCTGGAAGACTGTCACAGGACAATGATGGGGGCCTAGCCTGGGAGTAAGGGAAGCTACAAGGGCGCCAACAGGAGTTCAGAATAAGAATGAACATTCCTTTATTCATTTCGCAAGCATTCACAGTCCTCTATGCCAGGTTCCATGCTGAGCACTGGAGTCATGAATCAGCCATAGGCCCTGATACTGGGGAAGACCATGTGATAATAATATTAAACCCATATGATGGGAGTTGCTGAGATAAAGGGAAGTATGGGGACTGTGAGAGCTCAGAAGAGGGGCCCCAGGCCCACCTGAGGATGGGGGATTTAGGAAAGGATGAGGAGGTGGGCAAAAATGGGGATGCTAGGCAGAGGGCCAACGTAGGAAAAGACACAAGGATAAGAAATATCCTGGCCTGTGGAGAGACCTACGCACTGTCCCGCTGCTTAGGGCAGGGAGTGATGGTCGGGTGGCCGGAGCAGGCACCAGAGGGCCTGGAATGACAGCGCAGAGCTGAGACCCTGCCCCAGACTAGGAGGAGGCTTGGAAAGGTGTGAGGCTTTGTGGGAAATTGTTATTGCAACACAACCTACATTCGTAAAAGTGGTCATATCATATATTTACAGCTCAATGTATTTTCACGAAATGAACATACCCCTGTAACCAACCAAGAAACAGAAAGTTAAAAGCAGTGCACAAAGCCCCCTTCACTCACCTTCCCAGACGCCACCCCCTGCAGAGGAACCCCTGTCTCAACTTCTAACCCCATTGATTAGCTCGCTTGCTTTTGAACTTCATGTAAATGAAATCATGCAGTGTCTGTGTCTGGCTTCTTTCAATCAATATTATGTCTTTTGTGTTGTTGCATCATGTTGCACTCTTTCACGGTGTTCATCCTCATTGCTAAATTTCATTCCATTGTGCAACTGTACCAAAGTCTGTCCACCGCTCTCGTGCCAAGGGGCATTCAGGTTGTGTTCACCTCGGGCTCTTATGAAAAGTTCTGCCATGTAGATTCTTCTACGTGGCTTTGGATCAACATTTATGTACATTTCTGTTGCATTTATGCCAAGAAGTAGAATCAATGCATCCAAGAGGATACAGGTTCCCTGTGGAGAACAAACATTTTTGGGTCCAAAATGGTAGACCCAACTTACAGTCCCTGCTGTACTGCGTGAACGTTCCAGTGGCTCCATATTCTCACGAACACTTGACATTTTCTGACTTTTCCATTTAAGCCATTCTTGTGAGAATGCACTGATTGTAATTTGCACTTCCCTGAGGACTAGTAAAGTTGAAAACTGATGTGTAGGCTTGCTGGCCATTTGACCATCATCTTTCCTGAAGTACTTATTCAAGCCCTTGGAAGGGGACAGACAAGGTCTACGTTGCACTTCAGAAAGTCACCTTGGGTGGCCAAGTAGGATGGTGGAGATGGTAGAAGTAGGTTCTCTGAAATTTCTGGCTGATACAAATGGCGTCTCATGTAGGTGCTGGACTTCATCTACTTCCTCTGCTTCTTCAAATGCCTCCTTATCAACCTCTCACAGATGAGGTGACTGGGGTAACAGAGAGGAATGACTTGCCCAAGGTTTCACAGTTGGGGCTGAGAGTGAAGCCCACGGATGGGGGCCTCAGACCCTCAATTCATTTCCTCATCAGTCTCAGACTAGAGTGGGACATTGTGGGAGGAAAAAAAGAATAGGAAAAAAAAAAAAAAAGAAAGAAAGAAAAGTAAAAAAACAACTACAAAGACACTTATCTCTCTTATTTTACACCAGAGAAGATTCTCTCTCCCTTTCCCCTCTCCCTTCCTCCTTCTCCCCAGAAGTCTAGCAAAGGTGGGCAGCCATCAGAAGCCACGTGCCTACCAACCCCAATATTGTGTTGGATGCCCAGTGACGTGAAAGGAGGAGCGAGGCCCACCCAAGTCAGATCCCCGCCTTCCACCACCCACTGTGGGCCCTCGACCTGTCACTACCTCCCTGGGCCTTTACGCTCTTCATCCGTTTCAATACCGCCTTCCTCAGAGCCTGTGGAGGGGACCCAGCAAGCCAGCTCCCTGCCTGGCATGAGGTAGCACCAGTCTAGCTGACACACTCCCATTCCCTCCCTTGAGCCTTCCAGGACTGGGGACAAGGCTCCCCATCCTGCCCACTGCCCTGTTCTTTGCCTCCTGCCTTCCTGAGTGGCAGGAGCAGCATCCTTTTGTCTCCGGCAGCCACAACAGGCCCTGGAGGGTTCCTCACTGCTCAAGCGCAGGTGTGGCAGGGGCAGGAAGGCCGCCCCTCCCCTCCCACCAGGAGCTCCATTTCCCCACAGCTGCCCACATGCAGGTTGACAGCCACACAATTAACCCCAGAAGGGCCTTTCTCTTCTCAAGGGCTCTCAGCTCTCAGCCCAGACGTCTTTATTTTGGGAGCCTCACTTTGCGAAGTGCTTTGTCAACGCCACCTCCAAGCAACCCTCCCACTCCTACCACACACACACACACACACACACACACACACCCCACAATGCCATCCTGCCTGTCCTCCCATTCATTAATCCACTCAGCATCTAGTGAGCATCCCAAGCACTGCTAGGCATTGGGACACCCACAAGGTCTCTGTCATCATGGAGTTTCCCCTTCAGGGAAGAGATGGATAATAAACAAGCAGATGGCTACTGTAAATAGGATCACTTTGGATGGTACTGTCACACGAGTGTATGTTCTTCGGCTCTTTGTCTCATCACAACAAAGATTTGGAGTGACGGACATTAAAGCCCCCTTGGCGTGTCACAGCTCTCGGGTCTTGGATAGACCATGTTATAGCTCTCAGGTCTCGAATGGACCATGTTATAGCTCTTAGACAAATCAGTGTTACAGCTCTATTTTATTTAGAAGATAGCAGGAAAATCCATCTTCGAGGCATGAGCACACGTCGATCCAAAGACACAAGGAGAAGAGCACCCCAGCACGTGGGAGAGATAGAGAGAGAGATAGAGAGAGAGAGCTAGCTTTGGCTCCTCTATTTATATGTTTATCTCTCCCTGGGCCTGTCCTATGTAAATTGGGCCAGCCAGGAGTGTTGTTTGTTTTACCTGAGATCCGCACTCCGGTCCTCAGACCTTCTTTGGTCCTCAGACCTTCTTTTGTTCTATTTTCGTGGGCTTTTCCCTTCCCTGTCTTTTAGCCACCGCCATTTTGGACTCCTTTTCCCTATTCTACCTCCCTTAGAGCCATGACATGGGGAAAGGGGAAGATTTGATGGAGGGGGACACGTGGGCAACCACTCAGTCCCAGAGCAGAGTGGGAGAGTCATAGGCCCATTGCCTGCAAGGCTATATCCTTCTCTGGTTTGGGTTCCAATCTCAACTCCTGGAGGGAAGGGTCACACCGCAGCCACCGCTGTGGGAGATCCCAAGACATTGCAACAGAAGGTCATAGCTGCTGTTGACTCCCAACTGCTTTGCCCCCTCCTCTCGAACCAGCTCCTTCAAAGTCTGCCTACTCTGGGCCCTAGTGGCAGGGAGAGGGTCCTGGGAATTCTTTCTCGATCCCCCAGCTTTTCCCTACCCATCCCATAGGTTGAACCCTCCAATCTTACTGGATTCGGAGAAAACAGTCTTTTCTAGTTGGTTGCCCCAACATAGGACAAGGCCAACTGAGCCCCAGTCAAGGCCAGCAGCCCCTCCTGGCTCCCTACACCCAGGACTCTCTCTTCTCAGACCCCCTCTTCTTTCTGCCTTTTACCTTCTTGCTGACTCATTCGCTGTGTGTCTGTCTCTGTGTCTCATTTTGATCACCACCCCCACCCCCCACCATCTCCCTGTCACTCTATTTTTTTTTCCCCTGTCACTCTAATTCACATCCTAAATGTATGTCTTTTTCAGACATTAATTTACTTCAAATACTGATTTTTTTTTTTTTTTTAATGGATTGAGCCCCTACTGGGTGCCAGACATGGGGCAAGGAGCTTGGGTCTAATCAAAGATGAGTAAAGCATGCAATTCCCTGGAATGGAGATGAGTCATGCACTTGAATAAGTGAGATGGGGAGGCTGTAAGTGACTGATGTGATAAAGGAGACACAGATAGGGGCTGAAGGGAATCAAGGAGAGGGGTTCCTGGGGACTTCATGGAGGAGGTGACTTTTAGTCAGACATTAGAACACGGTCGTGTCGTGGAATGTGGGCTGACTACGGGGAGGAAGATTGCCTCCTATGGGCTAGCTGCTCAGTGCACTCCTCTCACGTGGAAGTCTTGCTCAGTGTCCTCCTTATTTAACCTCCAAGAAATCCTGAATAAAGCGTGGACTTTGTGTCTGAAGGACCTGGGTCTGAGTCTCACTGACTCAACATTCTGAGCTTTCATTTCATCATCTGTAAACAGCCTCCTAGGGCTGTTGTGAAAATCAAATAAGACAAAGGATCTGAAAATGCTTTCCTACTGTTAATGAGGCTCTTTACCGTTAATGAGGGCTCTTCTGACTGCAAAGGACAGAAATGCAACTCAAAATGGCTTAAAGTAAAAAAGAAAAGTCTGACATGGCTTGTGTCACGCACTCTTGGACCCAGAGACTCAAATGATAACCTCAAGCATCTCTTTCTGCAGCTCTTGGGTCTGCTCCTCCACACATTGGCATCATTCTTAGGCATGCATTCCCACTCTGAGTGGCAACACAGCAACCACCTTCCACTAGCTGAGTCAATCCAGTGGAAATAGGTTACCAAATTCCCAGTGGGGACTGAATCTCAGGGAACTGATTCCTAGTCCATCCCTATAGCCAGACCTGGGTCACACACTCACCCCGGAGCTGGTGATGATGTGATCCTCCTACCGAACCCATGACTATGAGTGGGAAAGGGCGAGGTCCTCCCAGAGAGGCACTGTTACACTGTTACAAGTAGGGACAATGGATATCCTATTTATTTACTTAACAGGTTGTTGTTGTGACTTATGACTTATCCTAAGTTGTGTCCGACTCTGTGACCCCATGGATTGAAGCACGCCAGACTTCCCTGTCCTTCACTATCTCCCAGAGTTTGCTCAAATTCATGTCCAAAGAGTTGGTGATGCCATCCAAGCATCTCATCCTCTGTTGCCCCCTTCTCCTGCCCTCAGTCTTTCCCAGAATCAGGGTCTTTTCCAATGACTTGGGTTTTTGCATCAATTCAGTTCAGTTCAGTTGCTCAGTCGTGTCAGACTTTTTACGACCCCATGAATCACAGCACGCCAGGCCTCGCTGTCCATCACCAACTCCCAGAGTTCACTCAAACTCATGTCCATCGAGTCAGTGATGCCATCCAGCCATTCATCCTCTGTTGCCCCCTTCTTCTCCTGCCCTCAGTCTTCCCCAGAATCAGGGTGTTTTCCAATGACTTGGGTCTTCGCATCAGGTGGCCAAAGAATTAGAGCTTCAGCTTCAGCATCAGTCCTTCAATGAATATTCAGGATTGATTTCATTTAGGATTGACTGGTTTGATCTCCTTGCTGTCCAAGGGACTCTCACGAGTCTTTTCCAGCACAGTTAGAAAGCATCAATTCTTTGGCACTCAGCCTTCTTTGTGGGGTAATGGGTACTGGGGGTCAATTCACCTGGGTAATGCAGACAAAGAACACAGAGGAAAAGAAGATGTACTCCTTGTCTCTCAGGTCTCAGCCTAGTTGTCAGCACCTCCAAAATTCTTCTCGGACCTCTCAAGGCTGTATAGGGTACCATCACGACCACCACCCTCATGGTACAGCACCTTATGCTTCCCTTACCGTCATACTCATCACATTCATTATAACTTTCTATTTACTTGTCTGTTTCCTTCACAGTGCTGGGAAGAAAACCACAGTGCCTGTCTTATGTGTTATGGTAGCCTTCATATTGACAAATGCTAGACACTTAGTGGATGGATGGATGGATGAGTGCTTGAATGTAGGGATGATGGATAGATGGTTAGAGGAATGGATAACGGATGGGTGGTTGAAATGAATAAATGAATGAGTGGTTGGATGAATAGATGAGTGGCTGGGTGGGTGGAGGGATGGATGGATGGAGATGGATGGAAGAATGAAGAGATGGATGATTGGCTAGATAGACGAATGAATGGTCTGGAAGAAAACCAGCAGGACAAGTTTGGGATGTGCTAAGCATAGGCTGCCTGTGAGTACAGAGATGTCGCTTAAGCTGTTGACAGATGAACTTGGAATTCAGGAAGCAGGTCTGGGGTAGAAATAGAGATTTGAGAGCTATCAGCCCAGAGGCAATTGTGGAGGCCTTGAGAGTTGATCAAGATCACCAGGGAGGGGGCAGGAGTGGGTGAGTGATGCATGCAAGGTCACACCCATCACATCAGTGACACTTGCACTCAGGGCTGTGCGGTGTCAAGGTCTGCTCTCACTGTTTCACTCCGAGGGAACCTGGCCACTCCTTGACGGGGGCAGCACAGTTAATGTGTCTCCCTCCTCCCCTCCCTCCCCCTCCTCAAACCTCTCAGCCAGAAGGGAGCAGCTGCCGGGGAGGACAGAGAGACAGATTATGTAAACTGTGATTGCCACCCACAGGAGGAGGAGGAGAAGGAGAGTGAATAGGTATTGAAATGCGCTTTCAATAATGCATGTCCTCCTCCGCAGAGGCCGAGGCTTGGTGGAGGGGAGAAGAGCCTTAAAGGGACCAAGCCTCTGGTCCCTAGGGGCAGCCCCACACACCCCAGTCACACAGTCCTCTGTCCACAGCTGGAGGGTCCATGGACGTCAGGGGTCCTCAGCCTTTCACCATCAAGGACACTTTTTTCCCCTCTCCTGATCCCAGGAGATTTGAGCTTTTAAAGATTGTTTCCCAAACACACTGCATTTAAGTCATGATTAATTCATTTTTCCCATTTTTTATTAATCAAAGACACTTAACTGCCAGTCAGAGCTTTGTTCAGCAAGAAGTAAGTCACAAGGATATCACTCCAACCCAAAAGTGAGAAATTTGACAACATTGTTAGACAAACCCACCTTGCTGTTAGGGAAAAAACCCACTTTCTCTCCCCAACCCCCATTCATTACTGTTTTTGGAAAACAAGAGCTTCCTAGGTGGCTTGCTTTGGAAAACAGGAGCTTCCTAGGTGGCTTGCTGGGTAAAGAATCTGCTTGTAATGCAAGAGATGGTGGTTCCATCCCTGGGTTGGGAAGATCCCCTGGAGAAGAGCGTGGCGACCCACTCCAGTATTCTTGCCTGGAGAATCTCCATAGACAGAGGAGCCTGGCAGGCTAAAATCCACGGGGTCGCAAAGAGTCAGACGCAATGGAAGCGACTGAGCACATACGCACACGCAACTGGGGTACAGGGCTTCTGGCAGCATGCTCACTTCACAGAGTAAAAAACTGAGACCCAGAAAGATGAATGGACTTGCCTGCAGTCTCAGAATCAGTGGGAACTGAAGGCTGAGGTCTGACCTCTCCAGCTTCAGTTGATCTAGAACTTGGCAGTGAGATAGGGATATGGAAGTAAGAGGATGGCAGGGGGGAAAAGCCTCATAGCCAGCACCTTCATTGGAACCCTACTATGCACCTGACTCAGGAGATATATTCTTCTACTTTGTTCTCACACAATGGCCCTGAGAGGAGAGGTTACTGTGCCTCATGATGCATGGGAGGAAATTGGGCATCAAAGAAGCTCTGTGGGTTACATAATCCCCTTGGCTGGAAAGTGAAAGATCAGGATTCCAGCAGGTTCTCCCATTGACTGTGAAATTCATACTCATTCTACCTCACTGGTTTAGCTGGGAGGAAACAAGGCAGCCATTCAGACTGGATCTCAAGTTCTGCCCACCTCTTACCAACCATGTGATTTGGTTAATGATCCTATCTCTCTGAGATTCCATTCTTTCACCTGGGGAACTGGGGTAATATCTTGTTCCTTGAGTGATTGTGGAAGGTCAAAAGAGACAATGGATGTTTAAGACTCCAGCACAGATCTTGGGGTACAGCATTTGGAATTGACTTCTCCTTTATTTATTAAAAATCCAAACTGACAGAAGTCAGCATGAGAGATCTGATTGTTTATGTTCGGGGGCATCTCCTAGACTTGGGATAAGAAAAGTATTGCTCTGTTCTCCCTCTGTTATCAATTAAATGGACTGTCCTCCTCTGGTCCAATAATTCTAAGACTGGAGCCAAGTGTGGGACGAGGCCCTATCCCTCCAGTGTGAATGCTCTCCTGGCCATCACCATCTTATGTCTGGTTTTGTTGGTATCAGGTCAGATGTCTTGAAAATTCTACACCTCATCCCCACCCTCCTGAAAATCCCATTTATTTCCCTAAGTGGAAATCTTAGCTCCCAGCAGCTGGAGAGGGCGACCTCCTCGACCTGCCATGGTTGTTGCCCTGGACAAAGGGGAGGTTGAGCAATTGACTCCCTGGTCCTTCCCACCCCGAAATGGTTTTAAATGATTAAGTTCAATAGACATGGTAAGTAGGACGGAACACTAAGAATTGCTTGGGCAATATGCAGTATATCAGAGATTTGTGAGGCTCCTCCCAGGGCCAGCTGTGAGCTGGGTGCTGAGGACTAATGGATGAGTGGGTCTGGCTCTGCCCTGCAGGAGCTCCCAGACTAGAGGGAGAGATGGACACAAAGACAAGCTAGGACCACCAGGCAGTTTAGAGATTATGCTAGAACTCTGTGCAGGTGTGGGAGCCCAGGGATAGGTGGGGCTGACTGAGTGGGGAGAGAAACATGGGGAAACTTCACAAAAGGTTGATGTTTATGCTGAACCTGGTATAAAAGGCAATTTCAGACAGTGGGACAGATGGAAAGACAGGGCCATGGGAGAACATTTTCAGGATGATTCTAGGTTGTATGAATGGAAGAGGGTGGACAAAAGGAAAACTGTGTTGGGTTAGGTTAGAGAGTGAAAGGTCTTGAATGCCGTCGCTAGTGGTAATGGATTCTAGGCTTTGGCCATGGAAAGCCATGGCACAAGAGTGTCTGTGATCAGACTAGCACTTTAGAAAGAGCTCTCTATTTGTAGAAAAAAGATTCACAAGGATAAAACTAGAGGCAGATGTTTGGAAACATGAGTGATAGTTCATGTAAAAATCAGAGGGGCCTTGAACTAGGCTAGAGAGGTTTTGTGGAGGGTGAATATATTGAATTTTATGGTTGATTGGATGTGGGGATGAGAGACAGCAAGAAATCTCTCAAGATGGCACCTTGCTTTTTGGCTCCTACCTGCCCCTCTACTCTACCTGACCTACCAATGTCCAGGCCAACTCAGGTTCCCAAGGAAGCTTGGAGAAGGATGACTTCCTATCAGCTATCTTCCAAAATTGAAGAGGAAGTTTAACTCTTGTACTCTCCTACTGGTCAACACATCCCCCAGTTGCAAGTGAAACAAACTCAGTTGAAAGTAAATTTAGCAAAAACACAATTTATTGGCATATGTGATGAGAAATTCAAAGGATGATTGGCTTCCTCCCTAGCTGAATCAGGCAACTAGAATGATAAGAGTAGATCTCAGCTTCTTTCCAGGTCTTGGCTCTTCTTTCCTTTGGTGTTTGCTTCATGTTCAGTCAGCTTCGGGTCCCTGCAGTTCTAGACTTAGAGCCCGCTAGCTTAGCAACCCACCACAGAAAGAGGCTTCCCAACAGCTTCAACAGTATTTCCCGCGCTGAGCCTCAATGGCTTCTCATGGGTCACATGCCCATCCTCGAGCCAATCACTGTAGCCCAGATGAATGGGCGGCGCTGATTGGCCAAACCCTGGCCATGTGACATCTATTGGCGCTTCAGGCTGCCAGGCTCATTCTAGTTAATGCATGAAAGGAGTCTGGGAGAGGAGCTGTTCCCCCAAAGGAAATGGGGGTGCCTTACTAAAAGAAAGGGAAATGGGTGCTTAGTATGCAAAACTACCAGCTATTGACCTCCTTTCCATTGCAGCCTGGAGCTATACAGAAGGACCACTATGCCTTCCGGAGTTTGGCATCTATATTAGATCTTGCACCCAGGCCTGCTTAATACATCTTTAAGGTCTAGAGCAAGGAGATGTGCTTGGCCTTTTGCACTTTCAAAGTAAAACCAACTGAAACTATCCGTTCACGTAGTCTGTGTGCCCTGGCCAGCTCTGGCTGTTGTGGGTGATGATGGAAAGACTCAGACTCTTCCCCAAGTAATTCACAGTCTATTTTAAGTATAATTCTCTAATAATTTAGTAGAGTCAGATTTACCCGCAAAAAATTACATTTCACTGCATATTTTTTTCTGGCACTTGGATGCTTTTATTTACTTTTAGATTAACTGCCTCACATGAGAATCACAAATTGAAAAGGCCTTTAAAATTCCCTTTTTACTTCTGAGTCAATTTTGCCTTTACTAATAAAAAAAAATCTAGTTGTTATTGCATTTATTGAACATTCTCATTGAGGCAGCCTCTGGTGTTTTCATGATTTATTCTTTGGAAATCTAGATATGACAAGGTGTGGTGGTCTCTCCACAGACTAAGATGGTAAAGATCTGTTGCTGCTGCTGCTGCTGCTGCTGCTGCTAAGTCACTTCAGTCGTGTCCGACTCTGTGTGACACCATAGAGGGCAGCCCATGAGGCTCCCCCGTCCCTGGGATTCTCCAGGCAGGAACACTGGAGTGGGTTGCCATTTCCTTCTCCAATGCAGGAAAGTGAAAAGTGAAAGTGAAGTCGCTCAGTCATATCCGACTCTTTGCGACCCCATGGACTGCAACCTACCAGGCTCCTCCATCCATGGGATTCTCCAGGCAAGAGTACTGGAGTGGGGTGCCATTGCCTTCTCCGAAAGATCTGTTAGATCAGGGGAAAATTGGAGACCAGACAACACAATACTGGTGGCATGTGATGCTTATTGTCAAATATCTACCTGCGGAAGCAATGCAATGTTGGTCTTCAGGGCAGAGGTTCAAGTCATTGGGGATAAAATTTTAGCTCAGTGTGAATGAGAAATATCCAAGGACAGAGCTATCACAAAATGAATAAGCTGCTGTATAAGGTAGTGAGCTCCTCACCCCTGGAGGCACGTAAGCAGGAACTTTTGGATAGAAAGTTGTACCAAAAGATTCAGACTCTTCCAACTGGGAGATTCCTGAACCAAGGGTTGAGTTCTACCTCAGTCATTGTCTTACAATGTGGCCTTGGGTGAGGTCCTGCCCTTCTCTGAGCCTCAGTGAGCTAGATAACTCTATCTTCTTCTTCATCTAAATGTCTTGCCTCAGGTATTCATACATGTCTCTGTATACTCAGGCAACTTTTGTCTTATGTATACCCCAAGGCTCCTAATGCCTAAGAAAAGCAGGCCAGCAAACCTACAGGTGTGAAGCACCTTCTGTTTGTAGAGATGCTGTGATTCATAGCCAGGGGGACAGGCAGGTCTGTGGAGGGAAAGCAGCCCCTGGGGCAGAATATACCCCACACTCCTGACTTGGCCTCCAGCATGCATCATCTCTCTTACCCAGGATGGGCCCTCCACCCACAAATCATCTTGCGAATTGGCCTCGTCCCCCCAGGTCAGGCAAAGGGCAGAAGAGGCTGATGCAGAAACCAGTGTCATGGAGGTAGAATGTTCCTTCTACCTTTTCATGAGTGGTCTTAGGCTTTTCTCACTTCTCTTCTTCTCCCTGCAAGGCAGGCATCCCCAATTTCTTGGAGATTTGAAGCTCAGAGAAGCTGCCAATTCTTGGAGATCAGCCAGCAAATAAGCAGTGGAAAGGGCCCTGGAGGAGGTCCACATGCCTTGCACCATGCTCCCTTCCCAAGGATGCTCACCAGCTCACCTGCCAGAAGGAAGTATCAGTTCCTCCTAGGAATGTGCCCCTTTGCCAGGATAGTGGGTGAGAGACAGACCAGCACCTCAAGTCCCTCTGTCAGCATTTGCCAAAGCATCAGGAGGAACAGCGGGCCTGGAGCAATACCTGCCCTCTGAATTCTACTGGGCCTTTCAGAAAGGCTGTTGCCCTCTCTGGACTGACCTAGTCCCTTCAACACTAAGGTCTAGAATTCCACCGTCCAAAGTCTTCTCATTCCCAGGTCTCCATCTGGGTGGGGATGATGTCTTCTGGCCACATCCAGGCTGACAGAGTATTTTCCATGGCCTGTCGACCCAGAAATGACCCTGAGACACGGACAATAGAGGTCCCGCAGTACAGATGAAGAAATGAGAGGCTGCGTGTTGTGCCCAAGGACACACAGTCAGGAGTCACAGAGCTGGGGATGAGGCCCAGACCCTTAGCATGATGGCGACTGCCCAGAGCCCACAGACACAGAGCTCAGGGCCTCAGCAAGGGGAGCAAGGCAGGGCGGCATGCAGGGGGAGAGAGGATGGGACCTACAGTCTGTGGTTTAATTTTCACAATTCGTGGGAGAGAGATGATTTGTACCATTTTTCAGGTGAAAACACTGATGCTCGGAGACGTTAAGGGATTCCAGGTCATAGCCAGGGAGTGGCAGAACCCAGGTGTAAACCACTATGTCATGCCACCCCCAGGAGGTGCGGAAAGCCCCCACCCAGGGTTGCTGAGCCAGTGGCCTTCCTCCAGGAGGGACCGGTTTAGTGGTGAAGCACACCCCAGCCCTCACCATCAGATACACTCAGCCTCTGCCTCTTGGCTGCAGCCCACAGCCACGACCAGGGAGGCTGGGCAGGCGTGCTGGAGGTCTTTCTGGGGTACTTTGCACATAGCAACACAGACAGCAAGGAACAAGTAAAATCCAGTCTCTGGAGTCTTTATTCCACAGGGCTTTCCTGGAAACAGCAGGAAGCTATTTTAAAAAGCTGCATCCGTAGGCAGTAACCTGGGAGATGGGTCCCCTGCCCAGTCTTCACCCCTGTTGGTGGGAAGTGACGCTTATCCCACTCACTGCTCAGCCTAGAGGACCACAGGGCCCCAACCTGGCCCAGGCCTGGGAGACAGGGCAGGGGGACATGTCACGTGCCAGGGGAAGGGCCATGTTTCTCATTCAAAGCATCCCCACCCTACCAGCTGGACGGGGCCTCCGATTCCTCAAAGGCGATGTGTGTGTGCCTGTGCGCCAACACTCGTGGGTATCAGAGACTTTGCATCTGTTGAGTACCGTAAAGTGGAGTCTTGTGTATCTGGGGGTGGTGTGTGTCCACGGCAGCCCGAGTGTCTCTGTGTCTCGCGCAAGTGTGACATGTGACTGGGTGTCTCTGCTTCTGAAGGTCAGTATGTTGATGTGAATCTATGTGTGTGCGTGTGTGTGTGTGTCTGGGTAGGCTCTATCTGTTTATTTCTGTGTGTAGGTGTGTATACACATAAGTGTTTATGTGTGTCTGGGAAGCCCAGAAGGTAAATGATGTAATTTTAGATGCTGGAGGAACATAAGCTATCTCTTGAGCTCAGCCCCTGCTATCTCCACGGCTTAAGTCACAGAAGGAGAATTCAAAGCACAGAGAAGGAAAGGGATTTGCCTGACGTCAGGCAGCAGAAGAAAGGACTGGAATCCGGTTCCCTTCCTCCCCATTAAAAAAGCCTGTCTACCCAATCACACCATACAAGCTGCATTTCCAAGGTCAACAGCTGCTCCCATACAAATAAGGGTCAGTTGAGCCCTTCATCCCCACTGGGCTTTGAACTGGTGACTGAGAAAGGAGAGGTGTCCAGGCACATGCGCATCTGTTCTGGGCTCCGAGCAGAACATTCACGAGTATAACACAGCCTTGATTCAGGGAAAGAGCATGAGCTGAGCTGACTGGCTACTGAACCCTGGGCCCACAGAGATCCTAAGAGAAGCTCGATGGTGCCCGCCCCAAGGAGGCTGCAGGAGGTCAGGCAAGTAAACCAAAAACTATGACCTGGGGGTAAAAGCACCTGCTTTTCTGCACAGAGGCCTGGGCACGTGAGCCTGCCCAGAAGATTGAGCAAAGCTAGTGAGGAGGTGACATCTGAGTTTGGATTGAAGAGAGGCAATGTGGCATGTCAGTAAGTACGTCAGACACTGAAGTTGGGCATTCCAAGCCTGGGGCACAGCCTATACAAAGGGGTCTTATTTACATCCTCACACTTTATTCTAGCTGGATCCAGCTCCTTCCTGATATACCTTCACCCTCACCTTAGTCTGCCCTCCACCTCTCTCTCCTGTGCTCCTGTATCTCCACCACGTAGAACCTACTCTCCTTCAGCAAACGTGTCCTGGGCCCCAAATAGGTGCCTGGCCCTGAAAGTGGTGCAGGAGCTAGAGACGGGACTCGAGCGCAGTCCCAGACTCAGAGCAGGAGACTCAGCCCGCCAGTGGCATCTCCTTGTTTTCCATGTGTTCAGCCCTGTGCTCAGCACAGTGAGGGATGAGAGGACCATGGGGGAGAGGAAGGAAGCTCAGTGACGACCTTGCCATGCCAGGCATGAGTCCCTACTAGAGCATAGAAACTTAAGTCCTGATGGCCCCATTTCTGGAAAAGAAAGTTGAGGCTCAGAGAGATGAACTGACTTATTTGAGACTGAGCACAGTGTGCAGAGGCAAGCCATGTCTGTGGGACTCTGGAGTCTGGGTCCTTTCTGCCAGGCCCAGCTGGCTGTCTGCATGACCGGGAACATAGGCTTTGGAAACTGCTGCTTCTGCTGTTCTTTTGTCTGTACCCATCTCTTCACTGAGTCCTCTAAGCTTTCAGCTATGTTCCTTTTGGAAATGCCAGTCAAGTCAGTAGCAAGGCCCTAGGCAGTAGGGGGCTTCTTTGCCCTTGGGTTCAAAGAAAATGGGATCAAACGTCCACCTCTAAGGAGCCAATGTAGGCCCAGAAGACTTGAGGTCAGAGTACATGGGGAGGCCTCAGGGGACACGGCTGGACCTCCTAGTTTTCCATGCCTTCTATTAATAAAAAAGCATCCCTGCCCAGAACCCTTCACTACTCAGACTAAGAAAGGAAGTGCACACAGAGAGGACCCAGCAAGACCACGCACGTGAGACTCTCAGCATTCTGCTTGCTGGGAGTAAGCTCTCCATAACATTAGCTAAGAAGAAAGTGACTAGTCCACATCGCATGTCAGCCATAACATTTTGTAGGTTTTCAAAATCTTATTTATGACTGAATCTTCACAATCCGCCCCCC
Organism: Bos taurus; assembly: GCF_002263795.3. NCBI lineage: Eukaryota > Metazoa > Chordata > Mammalia > Artiodactyla > Bovidae > Bos > Bos taurus. The sequence goes on along the minus strand of NC_037337.1, from coordinate 5,328,085 downwards.
TGTGATTAGGTATGGCTACATCCATTCACAGATGACAAGCACTGTCTCTGTGGAAATGAACAAACCACGGCCCTCACCCTCAAAGAATCACAGTCAAGAAATACAAACCCACAAGGGGCCTCTAGGGTACTCAGTGGCAGTGTGTTCTCAGTTGTGTCTGACTCTTTTGCAACCCCACGGATTGTAGCCCGCCAGGCTTCTCTGTCCACAGGATTTCCCAAGCAAGAATACTGGAGTGGGTTGCCATGTCCTTCTCCAGGGACTGAACGCATGGCTCTTGCATCTCCTGCATGGGCAGGCAGATTCTTTACCACTGGCACCACTTGGGTAATCTATCTGTGATAGATTGAGGGTACTTATGGCTGTGATAGAAGTGTGGAGGGGGAAGATAGGGGCACAGGAAAGACTCCTTTTCCAACAGGGAGAACTAGGGAAGGCTTCCTGGAGGAGGAGACCTCTAAACTGAGACCTGAGGGTGAGTCAAAGTTAAACAGGAAAATATGGACAGGAAGAAATGATAAACAATAGAACAAAGCTTCTAGTCCAAAGCCCAGGTTCTACCCCCTCTGAGAAGTCTTAATTCAACAGTCCTCAGATGGGTGTGGTCTGAAAGCTTTGGCAACAAGAGTCTGAGGTAGGGATGGGAGACCAGAGAAAGGATAGTAGATCTCATCTCCAGAGTCAGCTGGTCCCCAGACTGGAGAGGACTCTCCTTCCTGTCATAACTGGCCCCTTTTTGGAAACCCCACCCGGGCCCTGGGCTAAGCTACTGCCAGCCTCCTGCTCCCTGTTCCAGTTCTCCTGCATCACATCTCCTTTCCTTGTGAGCTGTGAACTTCTCAAACCTGGAAGTGCAGCCTGGCTCCAGCCCCCATCACAAACCAGTGCTCCTTCCTGGAGCACCACCCCTCCAGCTGGCCACAGTTTCAACACACGATTTCACTTCGGGGTGAATCCTACCGTATTTTCCAAACCAATAGCGTCTTGGCATGAAATGGAAATGGAGGGGGAATCACTGGATCTAGAGACAGGAAGACTCACCTTTGAAAGGTAGTTTTGCCACTTACACAGCTTGGGAAGTCATCACACGGCTCTGGGCCTCAGTGTCCACACAAATATAAAATCAGGCAATAACACCAGCTGCACAGAATTCTGTGAAGAGTCAGATGAGATGATGCATGTGAATACCGCTCATAGACTGTTCAGAGATATGCGTACATAGGGGCTTCCCAAGTGGCTCAATGGTAAAGAATCCACCTGCCAGTTCAGGAGACACAGGTTAGATCTCTGGGTCAGGAAGATCCCCTGAAAGAGGAAATGGCACCCCACTCCAGTATTCTCGCCTGAGAAATCCCAGTGACAGAGGAGCCTGGCGGGCTACAGTCCATGGGGTCACAAAGAGTTGGACACGACTGAGCGACTGAGCGTGGGCACGTGCACATGTAGGTGTTATTATTGCTGTGATTGTGGCATGAATAGTGATAAATGCTCATTCATTCAACAAGCATTTATCCAGGACCAATGTGCCAGCCGCTGTGCTCAGAGCTGGCACCCCGCAATGAACTGAGTAGATGCAGGGTCTGCCCTCAAAGACTTCAGTATCTGGGACAGAGATAGCCATAGACAAGTTCAATATAACATGATTTGTGCTTGGTTATGGAGAGGCACAGGGGTTACGGATAGCCAGGAGAGTCAGCCAGCTCAGCATGGGAAGTAAAAAAAAAAAGAAACTTGGCAAAAGCAAGATCCCAGTTGTGTAAGCTGGGGCAGGGTCAGGGAAGAGAGTTGCAGACAGAGGCAACAACACGGGCAAAGGCCAGAAGGGAGGACCAAGGGGTCAATTTGGGACATCGCAGAGTGAAAGAAGTTGAAAATTAAGAAGAGCATATCTGCTTTGAGATAAGATCAAAGTTAACTATATTATGTTAATATCTTTTAAGCAGGTTGTAAACAATTAGATTTTTTTTTTAAGTAAAAACAGAAAACCATGACACATAAATTCAGATGATATAACAACTGTCAGCGCCTGTGTGCAGCCCAAAATAAGAATTCAGGTCACAAAATATTGCCGTGAGCATCAAGTGTTTGTCCCTCAGCTCCTAGCCAGCTGGAAGGGCAGGACCCCTTTCCTTGTAATGCCGACAGAAGTCCTAGGTTTCATTCAAATTGGCTTGTTTAGGTCAGAGATCCCCAGCCTCCAGGATCTAATGCCTGATGATCTGAGGTGGGGCTGATATAATAATAATAATAGAAACACAATGCACAATAAATGTAACGCACTTGAATGATCCCCAAACCATCCCTTCCCACTGTGGAAAAGTGATCTTCCAGAAAACCAGACCCTGGTGCCAAAAAGGTTGCGGACTGCTGGCTTAGGTCACGTGGCCTCCCTAAACTAGAGGGGTGCAGTGATCTGATGAACTAGACGCGGATGGACAACAGAACTATGGTAGCTTCCCAGATAATACAGCAAGGCGCTGTTATCAGAAGGGGCGCAGAAAATAAGGAGGCACAGAAAATAAGGATAATGGCAATGTCAAGACAGTGTACCCAACTGGAAGTTCTTCCCCTTTCTATTCTGCTTTAAGAAAACTCAGAGTCATCCCAGGAGGCACTCCAGCTTTGGGTTCCATATTTTCTCTGTTAATTTGATCCGTATGGACGGAGGAGCCTGGTAGGCTGCAGTCCAAGGGGTCACTAGGAGTCAGACACGACTGAGCTACTTCACTTTCACTTTTCACTTTCATGCATTGGAGAAGGAAATGGCAACCCAATCCAGTATTCTTGCCTGGAGAATCCCAGGGACGGGGAAGCCTGGTGGGCTGCTGTCTATGGGGTCGCACAGAGTCAGGCACGACTGAAGTGGCTTACCAGCAGCAGCAGCAGCAGTGGCCCTTCTGAGGGTGTTAGCATTCCCACTTTACAGATCAGAAAATGAAGGCTTGGAGAGATAAAACTGCATACCCAGGGGCCCAGATATTAGAAGGGGCAGATTCTAGATTTGAGCTCTGATGTCTCTGCAGCCCATTTTTCTTGCATATCAGGCTGCCCACAGTCCCTCTGCTGCCCATATACTTCAGGCATATTTTCTGGCCCCAAGGAAAACGTGAACGGCATAGCCATCTTGGCTACCCTGGTTTTCCTGCTCAGGTCATTCCCTGCAACTCTGGAATCCAGAGCCCACTTGTGAACACTTGTGTTCTGGGTTCTGGTCTCCTAACTGAAGAGGGCAGGTGGAGAGATGGGGCCCAGAAGTGGAGTTCAGCCAGAGTGAGATACATGCAGCTTTTGTCCAAGCCTCCTACCTGCTACTACTGTCCTCCACAGCCCGAAGGACAGAGGCCTGGAGCAAAAAACAGGAAGCAAACACTGCCGTCTATACCTTCCTTTAAAGTTTACAAAGCCAGCGTCTCAGCCAATCTCTATGCTGCAAGGCAACAGAGCAGGTACCAGCATCACGCCCATTTTACAGGTAAGGCTCGTGGTCACGGCTAGAAGAGAACCCAAAAGTGGTGGAGCCAGAGCTTGCGTTCACATCTCCAGGATTCCACGTCCCAGGGTTTTTCAGTTCCCAGAAAGCCTCTCCAGAGGAAAGCAGATCCAAGCTTGGCATCCTGAAGGCGTGGATGAGAAGGAGACCCTGGTTCACGGCTCGGGGGCCACAGCCAGCGTTTTCTCACACTGGGTCTCATTCACCCCCGACTCCAAACCTGCAAAGCACATATCATTGTTCTGAGGCTTGCAGAGGAGCACTGACCTGGCCAAGATCAGGCAGCTAGGAAGGGAAATTCAGACCCCAAACCCTGCTATCCCATGACCTTCACGTGGCTTTTATTAAGATCTCCCTGCAACTGCAGCGCGACACCCTGGGCTCCCACATCAGGCAGGGGCTAATTGGAAGGCAGAGCGCTGAAACTTCCCGCTTGGTGTGGCGCGGCCCCGCCCTCCCCCTCTCCACCTGGAGCCAGGGCCATCTGTTCCCTTTTGTCTGGATGCAGGGGAAGATGAAACTAAATTTAAATACTAATAATACTTAACATTTGTCTGGAAAATGTTTTGCACACTAATTGCTGATTAATCCTCCCCAGGCCCCAGAGAGATTCTGTCTTTATATCCCCATTCGGCAGACAGGTTAATGGGACCCAGACCAGGAGGCTGGAGGGCGAATTGGGGGCTTACTGGGCAAGAGTCTAGTCAATCTCCATCTCTGCTCAGCAGGACGGGGGTGGGTGAATAAATTCATCCAATTCATTGTTGCTCCACAGCGAACAGTAAAGCTGTAGCTGGATGCAAATTGACTTGGCTGTCTACCAGCTGCCTGATCATGGGCAGCCCCTGAGCCTCTCTGAGCCTCGGTTTCTTCATCTGTGAAATGGGAATAGTCTTCCCCTTTGTTTCAGTTAGTCATTCACCACTGCTGGCTGAGCACCCAACTTGCTGGCCCAAGGCCAGGCCCTGGGAGCCCGCAGAACGTGATAGACAAGGTTCCTGCTCTCTTGCAGCTGGTCTGTGTCTCACTGGAGAGACAGAGCAAGCAAGATAATCACAGCTGCTGACAGTGAAGTTGTTAGAAAACAAATTCATAAATGTATTTTTTAAAACCACAACACACCTCTAAATTCTTCTGGGTAATAAAGTTGAAACCACACTTCAGATGGAATTTGAACCCAGGCAAAACTCAGATTGGGAGTTGAACCCAACTGTCTTTTAGTTGAAATTGCTCATCTGTATCAGGACTTACCGAAGCTCAAGTTTTAACATCTCAGAGCAGAAGGAATTCAGAGGCAAAGAGATAGGTAAGAAGTGGATTTATTTAGAGAGACACACATTCTGTAAACAGAATTCTGTCCTCTCAAAAGATGAGAAGGGCCCTGAGATAAGGGGTGGTTAGTTTTGTGGGGTGGGTACTTCCATAGGCTAATGAGTGGGAGGATTGTTCCAACTGGTTTGGAGAAGGGGAAGAGATATGTAGGAATTGGGCTACTGCCCGCTTTTGGGCCTTTGATAGTCAGCCTCAGAACTGTCACGGCGCTAGTGGGCATGTCTTTAGATGTTAATGTATTCAGTTCAGTTCAGTTCAGTCCTTCAGTCGTGTCTGACTCTTCACAATCCCATGAATTGCAGCAGGCCAGGCCTCCTTGTCCATCACCAATTCCCGGAGTTCACTCAAACTCATGTCTATTGAGTCGGTGATGCCATCCAGCCATCTCATCCTCTGTTGTCCCCTTCTCTTCCTGCCCACAATCCCTCCCAGCATCAGAGTCTTTTCCAATGAGTCAACTCTTGGCATGAGGTGGCCAAAATATTGGAGTTTCAGCTTCAGCATCAGTCTTTCCAATGAACACCCAGGACTGATCTCCTTTAGGATGGACTGGTTGGATCTCCTTGCAGTCCAAATTACAATGAGCATATAATGAGGTTTAAGGTCCGCTGGAAGTCAAATCTTCTGACATCTTTGGTCTAGTTGGTTCTAATCAGTTTATGCCCTATCCTCAAGGGCTATGTCATTCTTTTAAAGGTTGTGCCTTGCCCCCTTCCCTCCTCATTTTTTTTCCCTCCTGTTCCAAAATGACTTATTTTTATTGTAATGTTCATCTAGAAATTAGGCTTCCCTGGTGGCTCAGATGGTAAAGAATCAGTCTGCAATGCAAGAGACCTGGGTTCCATCCCTAGGTCAGGAAGATGCCCTGGAGGAGGGCACGGCAAACCCACTCCAGTATTCCTGCCTGGAGAATTTCATGGACAGACGAGCCTGCCAGACTACAGTCCATGGGGCTGCAAAGAGTCAGACACAACTGAGTGACTAACACTTTCACTTTTTCCCAAACCGGAGGGAGGGGTCACAGTGGACAGAGTCATGGGCTTAAGAATCTTGTTGAAGCTGGGGGCACCCTAACATATCCTGGCAGATCCAGGGCAACAGCAGCTTCCCACTCGTACATTCCCAGGTGGGAAGTCAGCTGTTTCTAGCATTTTCCATATCTCCCCTCTTGTATTAATCACCTTTACACTTTCTCAGAGTTTCCAAAGCCAGGCCTTTCTGGTAGAGTCGGGGTCGGCGGGGGCATGTGGTTTGCCAGCTGTGTTTTTTGAAACACCAATATTCAACAAGAGGTCTTGAGGTCTACCTCTGGGATGAGAAGGGACCCATGCAGGGGTCTCCAGGCCCACAATCACCCCAGATAGCAAAGTTATTCTAATGTTCTTATCTATTTTCAAATTTCTCTAAAAAGAGAATTCCATTTCTGTGAAAGAGGTTGAAGAAACAGCCGTCTTTGTGGAGGTGACCCAGAGTCAGGAGACCAGGATTTAAATTCAGACGTATCACTTAATAGCAAATGACCCCTAGCAGGCTGGATGCTTCGCCTATAAAATGAGCTTGCCATCTAATCAAAAGAATGAGACCACATGGAGACAAACCCAGTGCAAAGCTTGGCTCAGTGGAAGCTCTCAAAAAGCTTATTTAAACCTGAATTTTTTTTCCCCTGGGTATTTAACAAGCCCGAATAAAGCTGAGTTGCAATGTCTGACTTCACCACTAGGTGGACCCCGCTCGAAAAGGTCACGCTGCTAAGTCACTTCAGTCGTGTCCGACTCTGTGCGACCCCATAGACGGCAGCCCTCCAGGCTCCGCCGTCCCTGGGATTCTCCAGGCAAGAACACTGGAGTGGGTTGCCATTTCCTTCTCCAGTGCATGAAAGTGAAAAGTGAAAGTGAAGTCTCTCAGTAAGTGTCCGACTCTTCGTGACCCCATGGACTGCAGCCTACCAGGCTCCTCCGTCCATGGGATTTTCCAGGCAAGAGTACTGGAGTGGGGTGCCATTGCCTTCTCCGACGAAAAGGTCATAAGATCCTCAAAACAAATTCACACGTTCATTTATCAAGCCTGTAGCTCCAAAAATTTTTGTTACCCATTCATTTAAAAATAGGAAACACCTGTCTTTAGTTTAAGAGCTTCATATCTGGCCTTCCACAGAGGTGAAAAGTCCGCACAATTCATGGCAGGGCTAAGTCAATCACACAGCCACATGGCCCCATCGCCAAGTATGCACTTATTCTCAGACACAGCAGGTCTGACAGGGTCTCGCCTCTTCTGCACTAGTTGGTGTCCGAGAAAGCGATGAGCGTGGCCAGACAGCAAGGCGACTGTCTGGTAATGACATCTGGGAAATATCTGGTTTCCACACACGTGGGGAAGCAAGAGGAACTACTCGCGGTGTGACAAAACTTTCTGAGCACATTGAGCTCCAAGCATCTCCTCTGTGCTGGGCACAGGGGTGTCATCTCGGGTCGTCACTACAATTTGACGGAGGAAACCAGGGCCTGGGAGAGTGAGTAACCCACCAGCCTCCCGCACAGCAGGTGGTGGAGCTGGGATTCGAACTGAGAACTCTCTAACTGGAGAGGCGGTGCCAGAACTGCTTGAAAGTAGAGACAAGGAAAGTGTTACATTTGGTCACCTGAATGATTCCAGAAGCAGAGAGTTTGAAGGGGAAGGTGAGACTCAGGACAGTGGCTGCTTCTCACCCTACACCCTAGACTTGCACGTGATCAAACATCCCCCCCAAACTGCAAACCTGCGCCTGGATACAAACACTTCAGAGGCCCAGTCGGAAACCATGGCGCACAGGTGCTTATTTTGCACAAACCCCCAACGGATGCACCATAGGCTTACCCATGTGCTCACCTGAGTTCAAACACAGTGACACACAGAGGCCCACCCAGGGAGCAGTCACACACATGGAGATAACCCAGACACACAGGAGACACACGCCAGAACACACAGCCTGAACTTACAGGTGGAGACAGCTGGAGCGTGGAACTGCTGTGTGCCTGTGCCTGCTGTGGACAAAGCCCTGATCTGATCCTTAGGGTCCTGGGACCCCAAGCCGCCTCCTCCTCCTCACCCCACCCCTGCCCCCTGCAGCGCCAGAGGACAGAGGTCCTGGCTCACAGGGACACACAGGCACCTCTACTGCAGAGCTGGCTCTTGGATATGTGTTGCTCAGCGGGCCTGGGGTGGACAGGTGAGGGGCCTGCCTTCTACACCTGAGGTCAGAATGGCGTGGTGATTAGAAACACAGACTGAGAGGGAATCCAGGTCCCCTCCTCTCCTGCTGTGAGTGATCTCAGACCAGTCCCCCCTCTCTCTGAGCCTCAATTTTCCCATCAGCAAAATGGGAGTATGACACCTACCTTGCAAAGTTTTAGTGAGAAATGATGTGAAGTATGTAGAACAGCTAGAAGGAGTTGAATAAATCTGTTTACCTTTCCCTGACCTTGCCCTTCCATTGCTCACTGCTCAATGCAGCAGACAGACAGACAGACACCATTCAATCAGTCACAAGCATTTCTCCCCTAGTCCCCTTTGCCAGGAGCTGAAGAATTATGGAGAAGACAGAGATCCAAATAATTGATAATAATTGTCTGACAGGAAGCGCTGGGAAGGAGGGGATACAGGGCACTCTGGGAGCTGAGAGGAGGACATGGCAGCCAGGCTGCCTAGCGGGGCGATTCTGGGGCTGCCTTGCAGGGTGGTACCACAGGGCCATGTACAGTCAGGAGCAGCTGGTCCACTAGGGCCCCCTCATCATCATTTCCTTGACAACCCCCAGCGTGGCTGGGTACTTCACACACATGCTCCTGTTCAGTGAACCAACGCTCCCAACGATACAGCCAGACAGCTATTATTATCTCATCCTACAGAAGAGGAAACCAGGAGAAGGGGTGTGAACTTCTCGAGGTCACTGAGATCTGGGCCAAGCCTGACTCCAAAACCTATGCTCTCCCCCTCCATTTCCCGCTCTCAGCTGCTGCCACAAAGGTCCCCCCACGACCTGACTGTCTTCCTCCCCGTTCACAGGAAGTCACATGGCATCCTCCCAACCTGACATCTCTTTGAGCACTTGGAGCCTATGGAGGCATGGCCACGGGGTTGTGCTCCCAGCTTCTCAGCCCTGCTCCTCTGGCCCTGCCTGGCCCGCAACCTCAGTGGCCCTTCTTGCCCCCCTGAAGTTGCCAGGCTGTTCTGCCATGGCCCAGGCAAAGGGCCTGGCCTTTGGGACTTGAGGCAGCCTTCCCGAGCCCGGGATCTGCTGGCTCTGCCTTTCCACGACTCTCACAGCACATTTGACTTGTGGCCATTTCACAGAGGAGGAAACTGGGGAACGTACAACCAGAAGCCCTAGAGATGAGGTCCAGAGGCCTTGGGGAAACAGTGGGTCGGAAGGCATAAAGACCCTTCTTAATTTACCAAGGGAATCAGAATTCATATCTCCGAACAGCAGCCAGCCCTCAGGCTGAGCTAGGACTGAGGCGGGCTTCCCGGGGAATAGGCTCCTGAGAGAGGCGCATCTCCCAGCCAGCAGGGTCAGCCAGCCGGTGGCCGGGGAGGTCAGCGGGCCGGGGGGACAGCGTCACTATCTGGCAGGCAGTGTCTGAGTCAGCCGGGCAGGGGCGGCTGGTCAGACAGCAAAGACAAGCCAGCCCTGGCTCACACCCTCCTCCAAGGCTCCCTCTCATCTCTGCCTTCCTCAAGAGTCTTGAGAGGACTGGCCAAGCTCAGCTGTATCACTGTGGCAGCCTGACCTTCCTCAGCTCCTGATGAAGCCTTGGAGCACCAGCCAGAAAGCCCTGAGCTGTAAACAGTGGAGCTCAGGAGCATATACTATGATCTCGGTCCCTCTCTCCCTCCCCGCCCGCCCACATACACGGGTTCATGCACACTGTGCAATATCACACACACACACACACACACTCACAGAGTCATGTGCATCCACACACGCCACATCCAGGTACACACACCTTCAACACACACGTGTGTACACACACCCCCTCACCAGAGCGCACACACCACCTCCTGTCTCCTCGCATTTTTGTAATGGAGGCACTCAAGTGTCTCTGCCTAAATCCATCACCTAAAGGATTGAAGAGACCTTTCAGGGGAAGAAGGCTGTCACTTCTCACCAGCAAGAGGCTAACAAGAGATCAAGAGAGCAAGACAGGGGATGGTTGGCTCTTCAGGCCCTAGCGATGACCCTTCAAAATTATGGGGAGGAGGGCACTGGGCAAACCAGCAATGAGAGGGTTCGCAGGAGCCACGGAGCCCTGGGGAGGCCCCACCCCACCCTCCACCACCGAGACAGCCATTCACAACTCCTCCGCCCAAAAGGTCTGCTTCACTGTGTTCTCCTCCAGGGGCTAGCCTGGGGTGGCACGTTCAGCCTCACTCTTGACCTCAGTTTCCTTGTCTGTAGGACGAGGTTAATGAGCCTTGTTATTAATAAAAAGAGGCTGTCTCCGGAGAGTTTTGCAGACTGAAAGCAGTGTCCAAGTGGAGCTATTAGTGGCCCGCAGGATTTGGGGGCGGGGCAAGGAGGAACAGCCAATGGTTCTGTCGCAATTTTGAATGGCAGTGGGAAGGCAGTGGGGAGAGGGTGGGGACCACCAACAGAAACGGGGCCCCTAAGATAAATCGCAAGGTCTTAGCACAGGGAACTATATTTGATATATTCTAATAAACCATGATGGAAAAGTATGAAAAAGAGTGCATGTACGTGTGTATAACTCATCCCTTTGCTCATCACCAGAAACTAACACAACGCGGTGGATACACTTCCATTTTCAAAAAAGGAGAATAGTGAATTAGTAATAACCAGACAAAACATTCCTGTAAATGTTTATTAAAAAGTCAGATATATGGCACGCAGATAATCCTGCTGCTGCTGCTGCTGCTAAGTCGCTTCAGTCGAGTCCGACTCTGTGCGACCCCATAGACGGCAGCCCACCGTCCCTGGGATTCTCCAGGCAAGAACATTGGAGTGGGTTGCCATTTCCTTCTCCAATGCGTTAAAGTGAAAAGTGAAAGGGAAGTCACTCAGTCGACTCTTCGCGACCCCATGGACTGCAGGCAGTCCATGGGATTTTCCAGGCGAGAGTACTGGAGTGGGTTGCCATTGCAGATAATCCTGGGTCAAATTAAAAACATTTTTTATTCTGAAATTTCTTTAACATGAAATAAAGTATTTGCTACTAAAAAAAGAGAGAGAGAGAGAGAGAAATGGAGGTGCCAGAAGGCAAGCATCTTCTGTTTTCTTCATCAGGAAAATGAGTGTCTATGTAAAAGAATTGGTCATTTATTCATTCAGCAACCTTTATTGAGCTGCTACTGTGGACTGGGTGCTGGGTTTATGGAAACCAACAGGGCCAGACAAGGGCCTGCCTCAAGGGTCTTCTGTCTAGTGGGAGAAGACAGCCCACAAGCACACAGATAATGGCCCCACTGACAATAATTGCTGGGAAAAATAAAATACAGCAATTATCCCCAGTGACTAGGAAGGTAGCTTGTGGGTAAGAAAAAATCAGAGAAGGCTTCTGAGGGGGTGGCCTGAAATTGTCTTGCCATCTGAATGGGAAGCTACCAGCCGTGTGAAGGTAAAGGAGAAAAGCAGCCCAAGTAGTCAGTCAGTTCAGTCACTCAGTCGTGTCTGACTCTTTGGACCCCATGGACTGCAGCACACCAGGCCTCCCTGTCCATCACCAACTCCCAGAGCTTGCTCAAACTCATGTCCGTCGAGTTGGTGATGCCATCCAACCATCTCATCCTCTGTCATCCCCTTCTCCTCCTGCCTTCAATCTTTCCCAGCACCAGGTTCTTTTCAAATGAGTTGGCTCTTCACATCAGGTGGCCAAAGTATTGGAGTTTCAGCTTCAGCATCAGCCCTTCCAATGAATATTCAGGACTGATTTCCTTTAGGATGGACGGGTTGGATCTCCTTGTAGTCCAAGGAACTCTAAAGAGTCTTCTCCAACACCACAGTTCAAAAGCATCAATTCTTTGGCGCTCAGCTTTCTTTATGGTCCAACTCTCACAACCATACATGACTACTGGAAAACCAATAGCTTTGACTAGACAGACCTTTATCAGTAAAGTAGTGTCTCTGTTTTTTAATATGTTGTCTAGGTTGGTCATAACTATTCTTCCAAGGAGCAAGCGTCTTTTAATTTTATGGTTGTAGTCACCATCTGCAGTGATTTTGAAGACCAAAAAAATAAAGTCTGTCACTGTTTCCATTGTTTCCCCATCTATTTGCCATGAAGTGATGGGACTGAATGCCATGATCTTAGCTTTTTGAATGTTGAGTTTTAAGCCAGCTTTTTCACTCTCCTCTTTCACTCTCATCAAGAGGTTCTTTAGTTCCTCTTCGCTTCCTGCCATAAGAGTGGTGTCATCTGCATATCTGAGGTAATTGATTTTCTCCTTGCAATCTTGATTCCAGCTTGTGCTTTATCCAGCCTGGCATTTCACATGATATATAAGTTAGATAAGCAAGGCGACAATATACAGCCTTGACGTACTCTTTTTCCAATTTTGAAGCAGTCCACTGTTCCATGTCCAGTTCTAACTGTTGCTTCTTGACCTTATGCAGATTTCTCAGGAGGCAGGTAAGGAGGTCTGGTATTCCCATCTCTTGAAGAATTTTCTACAGTTTGTTGTGATCTACACAGTCAAAGGCTTTGGTGTAGTCAATGAAGCAGAAGCAGATGTTTTTCTGGAACTCTCTTGCTTTTTTGATGATCCAACAGATGTTGGCAATTTGATCTCTGGTTCCTCTGCCTTTTCTAAATCCAGTTTGAACATCTGGAAGCTCTCAGTTCATATACTGCTGAAGACTTGCTTGGAGAATTTTGAGCATTACTTTACTAGCATGTGAGATGAATGCAATTGCACAGTAGTTTGAGCATTCTTTGGTATTGCCTTTCTTTGGGATTGGATGAAAACTGACCTTTTCCAGTCTTGTGGCCACTGCTGAGTTTTCCAAATTTGCTGGCATCTTGAGTGCAGCATTTTCACAGCATCATCTTTTAGGACTTGAAATAGCTCAGCTGGAACTCCATCACCTCCACTAGCTTTGTTCGTTGTGATGCTTCCTAAGGCCCACTTGACTTCAAACTCCAGGATGTCTGGTTCTAAGTGAGTGATCACACCATCATGGCTATCTGGTTACCTTAAAAGATCTATTAAGATCTTTTCTGTATAGTTCTTTTGTGTATTCTTGCCACCTCTTCTTAATAGCTTCTGCTTCTGTTAGGTCCATACTGTTTCTGTCCTTTATTGTCCCCATCTTTTCATGAAATGTTCCCTTGGAACCCAAGCAGAGGGAAGAGCAAATGCAAAGGCCCTGAGGTAGGAATAACTTGTCACACCCAGAAGAGCAGACTGAGACCCTCTGAGACTGAGTGAGTAGAGAAGGGGGGAGTAGAAAAGTGCGTTTCCAGAGGAGGGCATTCTATAGACACATTCTGCAGGACAAAACTCCTACAAGATTCTGTAGGACATTGAGTCCTACAAATGGAGTGTTTGTGAATTGCAGAGGCTGGAAAGAGGCATCTCTGTTTGGGAGCTGGGTTGTATTTTTGGAAAATATTGTTTCAATGCAGTAGCCCCTGGGAGAGACAGAAGAGGCTGGCATAGACTTAGAGACATGGCTTGGTGGGCTTCCAGACTCCCCCTCTGCCTAGAATATCTCCAAAAGTGATAAGTTCTTAGAGACAGCAACCCCAGACGGACCTGACCTGTGATTCCGGAAGGCCTTCCCAATGCCCTGGACAGCGTATGGCTGCAGATGCCATGGCCAACTGCTCACTCTCCTGAAGGCTTCTCATGTTAACTTCTCAGCAATCCTGCGCAAGAGTCACTAGCAGATCCCTTTTCTGGAACATAAAATTTAAGCTCTAAGATGTTAAGAGGCCAAACACATAACACCTTCACTGTCTGCCTCTCCCAGGAAGCCACCCACCTACCCACTTCTATCCCATCAACCCCGTTTCAGGTCCCTGCCCTAATCTGTTCTCTACACACCACCCAGCGAGGTCTTCTTAAAAGGCATTTGGACCTGTCCCTCCCCTGCTTGTAACTCTACAAGGATCCACTACACTTACACTAAAATCCAGTCTTCTCTGGGACCCTCATGGCCCCGTGTGGCTTCTCATGGCTCAGTTCCCCAAATTCCTGCTGCTGAAGATCCAGCCACACTGGTCTCCTGTCCATTGCTGCAAAGCTCTAGGTCATTCTTGCCCCAGGGCCCTTGCACTTGCCACTTCCTTCCCTTGGCAGATCAGCCTGCAGTGCAAATGTTACCTCCTCGGGAGGGCTTGCTCTCTGAGAGAAAGCCCTCCCATGGCCCCTTCCCCCTCATCCCATGCTCACTGTCTTCAGAGCACTCATCACTGTCTGACATTACCTTGTCTTTTGTTTGTTTAGGTGTTGTCTGATGCCCCTGCTAGATGGAGAGCCTCCTAAGGGCAGGGCTCTCATTGGTAGGGCCTGACACACTGCCTGGCCCAGAGCAAGAGCCCAGGGGAGATTATTGGAATGGATGGACAGACCTGTGTCCAAGGTCACCCAAGCCCTTGACCCTCTAAGGCCAGAGATGGTCTCAGGGGCCCAGGACTGGGAGGGAACTCAGGATGGGTGGTCTTGGTTGCAGGAAAGGGGAGTCACCTGTGACTTCAACCTCTGCAGCCCGAGTGATACAAACGACCAGTCTCCTGGCTCACACCTCCCCCTCCTGAATCACTGGGACCAGACCTCAGTGGGGACAGCAACCCTCCTGCCACCCCTGGCTCTTTCCTCCCTTCCCTTTGAGGCTTGCCTTACAGTTACTCACTGCTGACCGTGTCCCACACACCCCTCAGCCTGGTGCCAGGCCAGTCCTCCCCAGGGGTGGGCACAGTTCCAGCACTAGCCATTCGGGACCCCCAGAATGCCGACCTGTGACTCCACAGGGCAAGCACGACACACCAGTGCTCCACGCCTGTGTGTCCCCGGCAGCTCAAGGGAGCACGTGGTCAGCCCAGCGGTGGGGTGACGTGACTACAGGGCTGGGTGGGAAGCTGGGGACCCAGGCTCCAGGCTTCTCCACCCACTTGTAGCAGAGTGACCTTGGGCAGATCAGTCCCTCCTCTGAAGCTCAGTTCCCTCATCTGCAAAAGGAAAGCAGCTTGGATGCAGTGATTTTTGAGAAATCTTGCAGCTCCAAAGAGGAAGAGCAAAGCCAGTCAGGCCACCTCTATGAGCCTCAGCTTCCTCGTATACAACATGGGTAGGGGGCACCTCTGATCTTCGGGGACACTGAGATGACTCAAGGAGACCGTGGTGCCAGGGACACAAAGGAGGTTCCAGATGGGACCCTGAGTACAGAGACAGAGAGACACGAGGCTGGAGGGGGCTGTGGGTGCTGGCAGAGGAGGTGGGCTCGTCCCAGGCAACATGGGGCCACCACAGGAAGCTTCTGAGCAAGGGAGTGATATGATGGGAATATTTTAGGAAGATTCTTCTGGCAACACAGCACAGGTTGGGTTGGAAGAGCTGTGTGGAGGAGTGTGAGCAGGATTTGTGCCTGGAAAACGCTTATAAGTGAGCCCCCCTACCCTTCCCCAGCACTCCAGCATCCGAGGCAGTTTGAGAAGCAGGTTGGGGCTGGGGGCTTCTTCTTCCCTAACCCAGCTTGCATTTATGGCCCCAGGCTGAAGGTCTGCTCCATGGAAACTCTCCAGCTGGCTCCCCTCCTGAGCTGCATTAGCCCCTTGGCAATGACAAAGGAAATGGCAGCCTGGAGAAGGAAATGGCAACCCACTCCAGTACTCTTGCCTAGAGAATCCCATGGCCAGAGGAGCCTGGCAGGCTACAGTCCATAGGGTTGCAAAGAGTCGGACACGACTGAACGACTTAGCACCATGATAAAGCACTTTCCTGCACATCGCCTTTGGCCAGCCAGTCCATCTCAGAGCTGTGGCTGAAGCTGGGGAGCTGGGATTTGAACCCAGGTCTTATAAGGACATCGAATTCAATGCCCCTCCATGCAGTCACAGAAACTCGAAGTAGGTGGGGGTGGGAATGGGCCAGGCCCCGGAACCCTGAGTCTCCAATAGGCGTTCTCTGCCCTCATCTCAGTCCAGGACAGGATTAGATAGAGTGGAAAGCCTTGCTCAGCCCAGGGCCCTCCATTCCAAGAGAGGCACCAGCCAGCCTATACAAAACATGCCTGGATCCACACAGGCTCCATTTCTTGGTACCAATCACGACGGAGTTAACCCCGGCTTCCCCAGGCCTGACTAGTCAGTAGCAGAAAGAGCTGCCTACAGCCGAGCACCATGGTTCTCCAGGTCCCCCAGCAGGTTGCGCTTCTGGCCCAGCCTGGGCCCCTCCCCAAACGCTGTGCTGGCCAGTGCCCTGTGAGGCTCAGGTCTTCTTGTAATCAGTGAGGTTTCCAGTCAGTGATGCTGTCAGCGTGGCTCCCAGCCACCACCTGGCAGCAGCCTCGCGGGGCTGACAATCATTGCTTGTTCATTCAGTAAGCTGTCTGCAGTGCTTGCTGGACACCAGGTCCTGGCCATGGCCCTGGAGAACGTTTAGACAGATCCCTACCCTCATACAGCCCATAGGCTGGAGGGGAAGGTGGGAAGTTGCAGGATGGTAAGTGTGTGATAGGGGTGCACAGCCAGCTTCCAGAGACAGGGGTGCCTCATCCAGCCAAGGAACTCAGGAAGGCTCCCAGGGCCCACCACACCTGCTTACAGAGCTGGGGGCATGGGGAGCCAGGTACAGAGAAGGGCGGGGAAGACGGACGAGTGACCAAGGCTGAGGCACGGTGAGAATCCAGGGACAGGACTGCTGCTGATGGGGCTCACAGACTCGGTGGTCAGGAAATGTGTCCGGATGAAGTGGTGCGGAGCTGAGCCTGCTGGGGAGGTAAATGAGCCAGGTTGACAAACAGGGTGTCCCAGGCAAAGGGAGGAGTCAGGGGCCCAGACACAGAGGCGAGAACAGACGGGATGTTTTCAGGAAATCGCAGGTAGTTCAGAGCAACTAAAGGAGAGATGCCGGGGCAGGGGGCTGGGTGCAGGTGGATTAAGGCCCTAGAGGCTCACAGGGACTAGATGGCAGAGATCCTTATTCACCACGTGGGGGAGGCAGGATTGCATCTGGAAAGCAGGCAGGAGCTCTTGAGAGCTTCTGTGTAGGGGGGTGACACTGGTCAGATCTGGGACAGGGGGGTGGGGGGACTCAGGGAACCCAAGTCCAGCTAGAGAGCCAGAATGATAGTCCAGCTGGTGCAGAGGGCCTGGCCACATGGGGGTGGCCTGGTGACAAGAGGGAAGGCTGGTTAAAGAGGCAGCGACTCAGTGGAGGTGCAGGCAGCAGGCTTAAGGACACAGGTCCAAAGCCCGCGGACCGCCAGCTTCTACTCCCACGCTCCTGTCCCCAGCCCCACAGCTAATGGGACCATGACTCCTCCCCAGGGCCACCAGGGTGCTTTGTGTACAGGGTAAACCTCCTCGTGCCTCAGTTTCATCATCTGTAAAGTGAGAATGTCACCTCCCAGTGAATGGCAGGCTAGGATTTGAACCCTGGCCATCAGCCCAAGCCCACATTCCAAACCACCCCACTGTCTCCCAGCTGCCCTCTTGTTGGCAATGGGTGAAACAGGCGGTGGGACACAGCAGTGAACACAGCAGAGGAGGTTCCTGCCTGCGTGGAGACGGTATTCTAGCTGGAGAGATGAGCAATAAGCATGTAAACAAACACATCCAAAAAAGATAAAGCGATTTCAGACAGCGGCAAGTGACATGAAGACCATTAAATGGAGATAAGAAGTGATGGTCTCATTTAAATAGAATTTAGATAGAGTAAAAGAGGGGCAGCCTCTGAAGAGAGGATGTTTGAGGCAAATATGAATATCAAGAAGGAGCCAGCCAGGTGAGGATATGGCAGAAAGGTGTCCTAGGCAGAAGGAACAGCAGGTGCAAAAGTCCCGGGGCAGCAATAAGCTTGGCAGCGCAAGGAAGACAAAGAATTCGTATGACTGGAGTGGAGCTAATGAAGGGCAAATGGTGGGCAAGAGGGCCCAGCTCCCGCGGGGGCCTTGAAGAGCCAGGAAAGTCCCAGGATGTCGTATTTCATTTTAAGTGTAGTTGTTGTTGTTGTTGTTTTCCAAAGCTAATGGAGGGTTTTAATCAAAAGCATGCAATGATCTAATTTGCATTTTCTCAGGATTCCTCCGCATGCCAGGAAGACTGTGTTGGTGTGTTTTGATGCCAATCAGTGCTGTAGAGCATGCTGAACCGTGTCCACATTTCAGCAGGTACCAACAGAGAACAAAAGTTAGTCAGTCCTCTTGTTTGGGTGGGGCTGGCCTACCTGTTGCCACCAGCCACCTCCAGGTGGCTGTTTGCAGCTAGAAGTGATGTTCTTAGTCATCAGACAGGCCAGCTACCCTGGAGCCAAAGGAGAGGGAAACTCATAGGAATGTGTGATGTGAGATTCAGGGCGCTGGACCTCAGCCTGTATCTTCCCAGGACTGTTCCCACAAAAGCCCGGAATCTTCCTTAGGCCTGGACACATTTATCCCTCCCTCAGGCACACGACTCCATGCATGCAGCCAAACCCCATGCTAGAGACTGGAGGTGTAAAGACAAGTAAGCCTTGACCTTGAGGAGCTCCCAGCCCAGTGGGGGATTCAAACACAGGAGCAGAGGCTCTGGCTGAGTGTAGGCAGCCTGGTCCGTGGGGTGAGGGAAGGCTCCTGGAAGAGGAGTCCTGTGACGTGAGTCCTGCTTGGGGACCTTAGAGCAGAAGCCCAGCTCCGGTACCACCCTGGGCTGGGGTCACGTTTCCACGTTGTTCCCTCAAGCGCTCCATGGCTCCACTCCTGGGAGCTCCCCTCCTGGCACCTTTCTGGCCAATAGGTAATGTGCCAGGTGTACAGCGTCAAGACAGTACCGTGCACCATGAGAGCTCTCAGTAAATGCTAGCCTCTCCCAGAATATTAATAAGATCATTCCTTTAGGGGGAATAAACTTGTGAGCTGAGCATCAGAAGCACGGCTTTGCACACGTCCTGTTTGCCTAGTGAATCAGGAGTTCTTAATGCCCCCCCACACACACACACGGGAGGCACTGTCTGCGTAGCAGCCTCACCCTCAGCAGCTAGATACACCAGACATGCATCGTAAGTGAGGGGCTTGCACTGATATGGGTTAAAATACTCAAGTTTGCAAATTTTTAAAAGCAAATTAGAGGGGATCCAAAGAGTTCCCCATAATAAAGTCATGTTCAGAATGACCTGAGGGCAGCAAGATTTGGGACCCACGGAGCCAGAGGAAGACGGGAGAACTCCCATGCCATCGCTCGGGAGAACTCCCATGCCATCGCTCAGGAGAGTCGCTGCCATTTGGGCTGGGGGCTTCCCTGGCAGCTCAGATGGTAAAGAATCCGCCTGCAATGCGGGAGACCCAGGTTCAGTCCCTGGGTCAGGAAAATCCCCTGGAGGAGGACATGGCACCCTACTCCAGTATTCTTGCCTGGAGAATCCCATGGACAGAGGAGCCTGGTGGGCTACAGGCCATGGGGTAGCAAGGAGGCAGACACAACTGAGCGACTCCATCTTCACTCTTAGCAAAGGCAGCTCTGGACAGACGGAAAGAGTGAGCTGGCAGGTGGGTGAGGGGGAGGCAGACAGCCGCAGCCGGCACAGGGAGCATCTGAAGGGTCGCTTTCTGGGTGGAAATTTCTGGATGTTTGTGGACTGGCAGCTGGAAAGGCAGGCTAGGGCTGTGCTGTGAAGGACCTTGACCTCCAGGGCAAGGCACTCAGGCTCCAGCCAACACTGCAGCATTTCCCAAGTGCACGCCTCAGAACACCCCTCGCCTTGATGTTCCTTCCATACCGGAAAGTCCTGTGCTCAAATAAGCTCTAGAAATGCCAGGCGCTGTGTCGTCTCTCAGAGAATCGTAATCCAAACAGCACATCAAAGGCCCTGAAAATTCCTGCAGGGAACAATCTGTTTGACTTCACTTAGCCCAGCAATCCCCGCTCACCTGACGGAGGGCTCCCTTCCTCACAGAATCCCTGTGGACACCTGCACGACCCACTGGAAAAATGCCGGTGGAGAAAGGAGTGAGCTGCCAAGTGTTTTGAGCAGGGTCAGCACTGCATGGTCAGAGCTCAGCGCACAGAGGAGCTGTGAGTCAGCCTCATGCAAGGGATATGGAGGGAGGTGGGGCTGAGGGAGCCAGGCAGAGGTGGGGAAACACACCAGGTGGCTGGGCCACAGTGCAGGGGGAGCTGGTAAGGCCTGAGGAGTCCATGGGGAGGAGAAAGGGCAGAGATGGCATGGGGTGGGTAGTCCAGACTCAGAGCTGGGCATTCACACTGCCCGGGGCTTTGGGCTTGAGGAAACAGGGAGATGACAGAGCCGCTACTTAACAACGGTCCTGATGGTAGATGCAGGAGTCCAGTTTGAGGCACCTCGCACGGGAAGAGCCCATGGTCAGGTGGCTGCACCCTCTAAAGCCATGAGCCTGTTTTCTTGTCATCCTGAAGCTAGCCTCGGGTTAGGGAGCCCCATGCAGGCCTGCCCTCCTCTGCTCCCTAACTGAGCACTCAGTCAATCCCTGGGTTTAAGTGGGGAGCCCCTGGATGAAAATACTCCAGAGCCATTCGTTCCTACAGTAAATTTGTCAGGTCCACCCTGGGCCGGCCAGGCTCAGCCCAGCAGTGCAGAGACGCTGCCATCTCTGAGACGAGCCACTATGCCAAGTCACCAGGCAGGCAAACAAGAGCCATCTGGGAACAGGCACAAGTCCCAGGGAGGCGGGGACCAGCTCTGCGCAGAGAAGAAGACGTGTGTCCTGAGTCACGAGCCATCCTAAGAGGAGGAAGGGCACCCCAGGGGGAAAGCGACGGCAGCTCAAGGTGCAAAGAAGGGCTTGGAGAAGAGGCCTCATCACAAGAAGTCACTGCATGGCCTGGGCCTTAGATTTCCTACCTGTGAAATGGGTATAACAACCCTCATGGTAGGCTCCTCTGTAAGGACCACAGAGGAAGGGCTGTGATGCCCTCTCATCCACTTCCCAGGCCCTGCCAGGCCCTGTGCGGAGATGAATGAGGCAGAGGGTGGGGGAGTCACTGCGATGAACAAGCCTCGGGACCCAGGTGGGCTCCTCCACGCCGCTGTCAGAGGGTATCTATTTTTTGCCCTCCAGTGCTTGGGAGGTGGTTATTGTTGGAAACAAAGCAGGGCCTGTCCTCGGCTCCCAGGGGCCCGGTTCCACATGTGCACGTCTGGCAACGGTGCTTTGGTCCTGGCGCCAGTCTGAGGTTCCGTGGGCCGCTCGGGAAGAGGCAGATGTATTTTGACAAGCCTGCCACAGCTTCTACAGCATCCTGAGTCAAAATAAGCCCTTCTCATGGGCAGCCCCTGGGACCAGGCTATTTCTGCACCACGTTCCGTTTTCCCACATGGGGGAGGGGTGCAGTGGGGGGTTGGGGGTGGGCAGGACTCAGCAGCAATGGTTCCAGCTAAAAACAGAAGCTGCCTCAGCTGGGAGCCCACGACATCCCCCTCTGCAGAGCTACCAGCTCGCGCCTGTCGTGAACTCAGAAGTCTTTCACGTGGGCTCAAACTCAGATAATTTCCCCCGAGGATATGGGCAGTCCAACCTCAGAAACACTTCAGCAATCTTCGCATCCCAGAGGGTCACAAACCATAAAAATAAGTCAGTCCATGTGTACCAAACTTTGCCAATGATGTGTTTTCTTGCCCACACAGCAACTTGATGAGGTGGCTGCTATTGCTCCCTTTTGTTTGGGGGGTTTTGGGGCTATGCTTGCAACTTGAGGGATCTCCATTCCCTGACCAGGGATTTCCTCCCCGGGCCTGCCAGTGAAAGCACCAAACCCTAACCTGGGAATTCCCTGTTGTTCCCATTTTAAAGATGAGCAAATTGAAGATCAGAGAAGTGACCTGACCCTGGAGGACATGAAGGAGAGAAGATCTGAGTTCAAGGCTGTCAGAGTCTCTAGACAAAAAAAAAAAAAAAGAGCCTGTGAGATAGGAAATGGAATTGCAGCAAAGGTGGCGGCAGAATTTTAAATTAGATTGGATTGGGATAAAAAGGCAGGAAGGCACGCCGCCTGAGTCCCGCTCACTGTGCCAGGCACCATACAAAGTCACTCTGACACACAGCATCTCATTTTAATTTTTCAAACAGTCCTGGAAATAGGAACTGTCATCCCCAGTTTCTAGATGGGGAAACTGAGGGTCAGAGAGACAAAGTGCCCTCCCGCTTGGCTACAGGGAAAGCTGTTTCGACCTGGGGCCTTTCCTCCAGCAACCAGTCTGCAAGGTCGTGGCTTCCTCGGTGCTGGAGGAGCTGAGGCCAAGGAGGCCTCTGGACAGAGGGGAAGCGAGGTGAGCAGTGAGGTGTCTGCGGGTATTTGCCGGGGCCCAGAAGCCTGGGTCCCCCGATGACTGCAGGTCCTTTGGGAGGTGCCTCTTTAGAGACAAAGTCGTTGGCTGGGTTTACGCCTCCTTTTCAGTTCTCTTTCAGGGTTTCATCGCGCCTGGGAGACAGGCTCAGGCCGAGTCCTCACAACTCTCCAATACAAGCCCCTCCCCTTCACTGCCCTCAGGCGCGGGGCGCACCCGCCCCCGAGCACAGAGCTGTACACACACACGCAGCTCCTTTTCCTTGTGTGTGTGCACACCGTTACCCCGTTACAGCAAGTGACACTGGTTTTCCGGTGTGAAGCGGGAAGTCGAGGTTTCCTTTTTAAGTGAACGCAGTGAAGGGTTTTATTTTTGCAAGTGAGTGGAATTAGAGGGTGACGTTAAGTAAAGAGCAGAGGTGCTGTACAGATGTGACAAACCCGTGAAGGTGCTACTCCAGGGAGTGAGGCTGCCACAGCGGGCGCCTCATCTCTAGGCCGGGGCTGGCACCAGCCCCACGCGGCGTCCCTGGAGCTGACTGGTGGGGCCCCTGAGAAGCCTGCTCCAGCGCTTCCCTGCTCACAGAGCAGGCTGGGCTCGGGGTCTTGTTTTTCCTGGGCCCCGTGCCAGCGCAGGCCCCCACACGTGGGCTGACACATACCTGTCTGCTGCCCCCTGAGATCACCAGGGAGAAAGGGCATGGCCCTAGAGGCAGAACCATGAAAAGAGAAACTTGGAGCCTCAAAGAAGCGACAGTACCAAGCGAGTAACTGTCCACCTGGCCCCTTCTCCCACTGAAATCCAAGTTCAACCTTCTTGAGAAGAGTGCAAGGGTAAAGGGAGGTGTGGACCCACCCAGCCAGAGCACGGTCCAGCTGCCTCGCATATGCTGGGAGATGCTGAGCCAAGAGGCCACGTGGCCCGCCAGGCCCCTGCTCTGCAGGGTGGGGCCGTCACAGGGCCCACTTCCTAGGGGTCTGGAGAGGGACACCTGAGTTCAGGCAGCGGAGGAATTCACAGCAGCCCCAGCAAGTGGCTTGCACCCCACCCCTGGCATGGTGCCTGTTACTTGGTGTCAGACCCCGGCTAGGCAATTGCCAGGTGTTATCTCGAGGCTGATATCTGCTCTGCAACGTGGGCTTGGAGACATGCAGCCCCTTACCCCAGGTCACACAGCCAGCAAGCACTGGGCCAGGGCAGGAACCCAGGCTCTCCAGCTTAATCCGGTGCCCTTTCTATGGCACCCCTGAGCTCTCTTCCTACCCCACCCCCATGCCCTCAGGGTTCCCCTCCCGCCTCACTGCTCAACCCTCCACTGACCTTCACAGTGAAGATGCTTTTCCTTCCAAGAGGCCCTTTTAGCCCCCCTTCAGCCCTTCTGCTACTCCTCCTGCCTTCCAACCCAGCTCGCCTTCCTGCATTAAAGTCACTAGGGGAGCAAGTTCTCTTGAGTGCATGCAACAGAATCTGAGCTCTAAACTAGAGACACAAAGGAGACCATATAACCTCTCTGAGCTTGAGTTTGCCCTTAAGTATAAGGGGTCATCATAGTATACACACATACATTTGGCATAAGGATTAAATGAAGCAATGCATGTTAAAGCTTCAGAGCTGAGCCCAGCAAATAGTAAGTGCTCATTGTTAGTATTATTCCTTGTATTGTTGTTGTTATTATTATTCCTACTACTTGAGGGATGATGGTTGGAGACTCTGCCCCAGTCTCCAAAGAATGCACTCTCTGGTATATACACTAAGATAAGTAAGCATCCAAGGTCATAGGTACCCTACACTAGAGTGAACTAGAATAGAGCGCAAGCAAATTTTGCAGTGTCAGAATGATACAAAACTGCAGTCAAACAGGTGCACAGTGATCCAGGGCCACCGTGGGAGCGAAAAAACTGCACAATTCATTTATTCAGCAAACATTTACCAGGCACCCACCACAGGCCAGGCACTGTGCCAGGCGTCAGCACTGCAGAATGGCCAAACAGACCTCATCTCTGCCCCCGTGGGACTCCCACCCAGCAGAAGAGATAAACCTGGAACAAATCATTGTTGAAGTTCAGTGGAGCTAAGAAGAAAAAGTACATTGTGCCATAAAAATGTCTGCTAGGAAACAGAGCTTAGTCTGAGGGTGTAGATGGTGAAGGCTTCTTTCTCATAGGAAGTGGGGATTAAAGGGGATCAGAGGAGAAGCAGGGAGAGCAGCTGGATGAGATCGGAGAGTAGAGATTATAAGAGATATTTAGGGGGTAAAACCAGCCTTCTATCATAAGGCAAAGTGATCAAGGTGTCTAGAGTCAAAATGCCTGAGGTCTAATCCCAGCTCTGCCATGTACTAGCTGTGACACCTTCGCCAGTATAACAAATCTCTCTGAGCCTCAGTTCCCTCAGCTGCATAATGGGCACCACGCCAATATTCTCACTGGATTAAAGGTAATAACATACATGGAATAGTTAGCACAATGCCAGTCAATCCTATTTTAGAAATAGAAAATAGTAGAAAAATCAAACAAAGTGATTTAAGGGCAAAAATGATTGTACTGGTTCGTGTAACTGAAAAATTCAAGTGTATTGGATTTCAGGAAAGGCTTGATCCAGGAGTCATGCAAAATCGTGAGGGGTCAGTCTCTCTCCCTCTCTATCAGTTCAGTTTCTCTCTGGCACGGCTTCCCCCTTAGGCAGGCTCTCTCCACACCATGACCCTGCAGCTCTAGGTACACACTTTTTCAGCTCAGTAACTCCAACAGAAAGAGAATTTTTCTAATGTTTCCAAAACAAGCTTCAGGACTGAGTGTCCCTGGGCCATCTTGAGTCACATATCCATCCCTAGGCCTGGGTTATGTACCAGTCCCTTAGAGCTTGAGGGAAAGAGGACCAGAGGACTCCATGCAAACCACACGGCCAGAGAACAAGGGGAGGGTGGGTCCTCAAGGGAGTACTAAGCTGCTGAGCAGAATAAAAGCTACAGGATAAGATAAGACAGCTGTGTCTGCCATAGCAAACACACAGAAACACAGGGACCTGGGCTACGGCAGTCGGGGACACACTAACCGTGCTCAAAAATCTCTCAGAGTCGCCTCAGCCTGAGCCTGGTCATGGCGTGAGTCCCACCCCCAGGTAGATTCCCTGGTCCCAGAGGGGTGAGCGCCTACTCCAGGACCAGACAGGCTGGATGCAAATCCTTAAGGGCAGCTTCTGGCTGTGTGACCTTGACAACTTTCCTGTCCTGTCTCTGCCTGTTCCCTCATCTGTGAAATGGGCACAGCGGTAATACCTCCTAAGGCGGTCGCGCAGCATAAACAGGGTAGCAGGTATGAAGCACACAGCCGCTCAGTCAGGTTGGCTCCTGTCACTACCATCAGTCCACAGGTTCTGAACTTCAGGGGTCGTGTTGGTTCATCCCTCCCCGCAGATAAAGCCCCTTCCCCCTGCTTCCAGAACATCCACCAAAAGCCAACAAAAGGCCATATTTGACCTTCCACTTGGTGAAATTAGATGGAAATATGAAACTCTGGGGCAACAGGAAACCTAAGTGAGTGGATCCTGTAATCTGGGGGAGTCTGCAGCCAGCCCTGAGTTAAAGTGAACTCCCAGGAGGGGGCATCAGAACCTGGACTACTCTGGCTACCTCCTCCCGGGGACCAGACTCCCTTCCCTGTTACAGGCTCTGTGCAGGTCTGCTCAGAGAACCAGCTGCTTCACAGGACACTCCCAAGGAGCTCAGCTGTGTTCCCTGTCTGTCATCTGTCTGATCCTACAAGTGCCCTAGTGTGTGCACCCTGATCTACCCCTCCCCGACCCAAACATCTAGGAGGCAGAACTGATGAGAGCAGCAAGAAAAGCAGTAAATCACGTTCATGAATCACCCTGAGCCTGTCCCACACTCAGCTGGGCCCTTGTTTACAGATTCCCATTTGATCTCCATCATGAACGTTAGTTACCATCCACTACTCAAGCTTCAGGTGAGGAAACTGAGGCTCAGAGACGTGAAGTGACCTGCCCAAGGTCACCCAGCTAATGAGGGAAAGAGGCCAGGCCTTTAGATACAGCGTTTCAGCTCCCGCTTCCACCATGCTCAGCTCTGAACCACAGAGGGGAATCTAACAACCAGGCAGCCCTAATCCAAAGAGAGAGCAGGTTTCCAAGGAGAAGGAGGAGAGGTGTTGGGAACATGCAGTTATTTACAGGATGCCGTGTGGGTTGCTGCAGGAGAGAGGGAGCCGTCCTGAGGTGAGGAGGGAACAGGAGGTGCTGGGTCCTCAGTTTCCACATCTAGAGAGCTGAGGGGATCACGCCAGTTTCTCTGGGAGGTGGAGCCAGGAAAGGAGAGAGCATGCATGCAGGGCTCGCACTGTGCCTGGAGGACAGAGGGGCTTCAGCAGCTGTGCTCTCCCTCAGAGGGGATCCAAGGGGACTATGGCCTGACCCGAGGGACTGCAGGCCCCAGATTCCCTGCAACGGAGGCCCTCAGTTCTCCCCAAATGGCAATTTGAGAAAGAAATTACCCCAGCTGATGAGATCAGAGCACTTGGGGTTGGGGATAGCAAAATTCAACCAGAGACTTTGCATGAGTTTGACCTGACCCTTGACCTCCTAGCAAATGACCCCATCCCAGCTGAGTAACACCCTGGACTCTCAGTGTGGCTGACAAGGACTCAGAGGATGCCAGCTCTGTACCCCTGGCTCCCTACACTTCCTCCCACCCAGGCTCCTTTCTGTTCCAGGAATAGGCCACTCTCACACTCAGCTCGGGGAGGGGGGGGGTCCTTCAGCCCAAATCTGCTGCCCCACATCATCCCATATTCAGGCCAAGCTCCAGTGTCATCCCCAGAAGCCTTTCCCAGACACCCCTACCCCATCTTTCTTTCGCAAATCTCCCCTTTCTGTTCCGGCAGCGCACTCACCACTCTGAAATAATCTGTCTTTCCATTTACTTGTTAATTGCCTGACCACGCCTACCAGAAACACTCCACGAGGCAGATACCTCTTCTCTCTTGCCCACCCCTCTTCCAGCACCGAGACACACCCAACCCTGAGCAGGTGCATGGGGAAACGTGTTACCTGGATGCCACTCTTTCCAAGGCAGGGATGTGATGGCTAATTCTAGCTGCCATTCCCTGGATGCCTCCATGTGCCAGCGCCTGTACATGCACCATCTCAGCTCTCCAGTGCATCTTAAAGAAAGTGGCAATGCCCCTTTTTGCTGATGAGGAAACATAGGCAGGACAGGCATGTCCCATGGGGACAGTGCGGTTCCCCTGGGCCAGCATTGGTGGGGAGCCATCACCACCTCCAAGGCCGAAGGGCAAGGAGGGAGTAGTTGCCAAACCTGGAGCAGGTACCTATGCGGAAAGGACCACTTGACAGGAGCAGTGGCCTTCAGACAAGGGCCGCTCTCATTTTGCTCTAAACATCCTCTAATCCCTGCCAGTAACTCCCATAAACACACACACACACACACACACACAGACAAAGAAGCTCAGGGGCAAAGGGAGCCTGGTGATTGGTCCATATGGATGAGGCTTGTGGGCCCAGAGCTGGGCAGGAAGTGGGAGCATGGATCTCGAGCTGCAAACAGAAGCAAGCCCACAAGATCACCTCCCAGCTGAGGCTGTGGGAACCTCTGTGACACTCCAGCTCTCCCTTCCTGCCACAGTGACCCTGGAAGCCACATATCGAGTTGGCAGCATCATCAAGATGGTAGAACTTTCCTTGAGCCTCATCAACCTTGCATAGAACCTCCTTCTCCCAGCCACAGCTCAGCATGGTCTGACTACTATAGTCAGAAACAAAACAAGATAAAACAATAAGCTAAACAGAGGTGCCTCAGAGGCATTGCAAGGAGAAAGGCAACTTTTGAAAAACCTTTACAAACTAATGACTTAGGCTCAAGAAGCTTACCCAGGACAGTGAGACCTTGAAATGATGTAGTCCAAAGACACCCCAACACCTTGAGAAGGAATGTGGGGACAAGAATCCTAAGTCTTTCACATCCATCAGATGGAAAGAGGTCAGATAAAGGACCAGCAAGATGCTTTCTGATCCCAGTTCTGGGAGAGAGCTCAGAGACGAAAAGGAGAAGTCTGGACTATCTGAGGGAGCCTCGGCGTCAGCCTTGACTGCGGAGGACCTCAGGGAAATTCTTGCTCCCAAATTGCTTTTTGAAAGTGGGGACACCAAAGGCACTGTTCTGACGGGCAAATGTTCCAACTCCAACTGACAAATGAGATGCAGACAAATCGCCAGAAAGAGATGGCACCCGCCCAAGAAAGCTGATGCCACTCAAGGGTGAAACTGCATAGCTCTTGGCCAAAAATATGTGCATTTTTGAGGGGATGTGGATATGTGAACTGGAATTGTGGATGTAAAGTTTGGGGCTTTGGCAATGTGAGGTCCTTCTCTCACTGAAATCAACATGACCGTGGGAACCATCGCACTGGTGACAGAGAGAAAACTGGGACCAGGACGAGCAGCTCTTTCTTTCCCGGGATGTGAGAACATTAAACAGAGGGTCCTTCCAGGGTCAGAGCCTGCTTGATTAGAAGTTTTCGGAAGGAGGGGACATACAGCTCCAACATCACAGATTCCAGCAAGTCCCTTACAGGTGGCGAAGGTAGAAGCCTCATTCCAAACAATTTAAGCAGAAAGATGGCATTTACTGATCCCATAATGGAAAAGTACACGAGCAG
Source organism: Bos taurus (assembly GCF_002263795.3). Taxonomy (NCBI): domain Eukaryota; kingdom Metazoa; phylum Chordata; class Mammalia; order Artiodactyla; family Bovidae; genus Bos; species Bos taurus. The sequence goes on along the minus strand of NC_037337.1, from coordinate 5,299,120 downwards.
ATGATGCTTAAAGGCACATCGAGATCTGGACATTCAAACGCTGCCATCAGGAATTTGTCTCCTTCCCTTCTCTTGGCTCTCCTCTTCTCTGTGTTGGCATCACCCTCAGGCAGGCTCTCTCTGGGTGGTGACAAAAAGGTCCAGCTGCTCAGGCCCACATTCTGCCAACCTTGCAAATCCCTTAGAAATAGAAAGCTTCTTTCTCATTGGTTCCTACTAAAGTCCCAGAGCTGACTCTCATTGGCTTAACTTGCGTCACTTGCCAACCCTGAGCCAATCACAGTGGCCAGAGCTGCGTGAGCTAATAGTGCTCACTGGCTGGCTGTGGGTCTAATGCGCACCGGGATCATAAAGTCTAAAAGCAGGGAACAAAAAGATGTCAGAGATGCCAAACAGGCCAAAATGTGGTCACCACAGCAAATGACACCAAAAACATCCCAATGACAAAATACCATAGTGATGGGACCAAAGCATGGAAGGGACTCCTGGGGGTTATGTGTATGGATTACGAAATGCAAAAAAAAAAACAAAAAAGAAGGGGACAGAGGGGAGCAGTACAAGATTTAAATGAGGATGCTAGCACTATTTTTGTGGTCTGTTGCCCAGCAAGGAGCCTAGGTCTCCAAGTTCCCGCACCTAAGATGAAGGTCTCAAGGCCCACAAGCCATTTCAACCCCAAGTGGCAGGGCGATGCAATGCACAGATGCTGCCTCTGGAGACAGGCATGGAGCGTTCACAGCGAGGAAGTTCACTGTTTGATGTTGGGGATTCGGGAATGAGCAAGACACATTCCTTGCCCTCAAGCAGCTTACACCCCAGTAGGAGAAGACAACCAAGGATATATGAACTAATAGAGGAACGAAGTGAACTTCAGAGTGTGGAGTGGACTGCAGCAGGGAGCGGCTGGCGGAGGAGGCAGGAGGCAGATCAAGGGAACCCCTCGTGGGTCTGGACCTGCTGTAGGCAGTAGTGAGTCACCAAAGGTTTCGGAGCCCGGGAGTGACACAAGCAGGAAGAGGTTTCATCGGCTTTATGGAGCCAGATACAGTCCAAAGGAGCGTCACAGAGGGGATCAAAGGGCTGGCGACAGGTCTGTGGAGGGAGACGACAGAGCGAGGACTGGAAAGATAAAGGCCAGGCCTAGACTTGATCCAAGTCAGGCAGAGGCGCACCCTGCTTTCTGACACGGGACCGAGCTGCAGGTGGAGCCACATCACGAAGTCATAGAGAAGGTGGCTTTGTTTAACCCCTATGGGGACAGGTGAGTGTCACACAAACAAAAAATGTCATTTATGTCACTGGGACCCCCCCTCATCCCCACAAGATGGGGCATAGGCTGGAAGTGGGGAATAAATCACTAACAAAGACGTCCTGGTAGAGTTCTGAGCAGTCGTCATAAAGGAAGGCTGAGGGGCACCCGGGTGTCTGGGGATGTTCAATATTCATTCATGAAAAAAACTGCTCCTGAGGGCCTGCTTTGAGCCTGGCTCTCCTCTAGCCTCTGAGCCCAGAGACGGGGGCAGGCTTCCCCTATTACCTCATAGCCTGAGTGCCTTCTGAAATGAACCCAGTGCTGTGTCTGTTTACTGGAGCAGCGTTTGCTTCCCCCCTCAGACAAGACAGAAGTTTGTGAGTTGTTTTCTTCTCTCCGTGGTATCTCCAGGACCTACAGGAGTCCCTGGCCTGTTGTAGGCGCTTAGTCCATATTTGCTGACTGAATGAATCCCTCATGCTCAGTGAGTCCCCCCTCCTCAAAGGGCTCAAAATCTCAGGAGAAAGACAAGGAAATCAACATCCAATGTAAAATCTCAAGGGTGCTACAATGCAGAGGTCGACGTGGGAACACATAGGACACCCTGGACTCAGCCTCACTTTCCAGAAGGGTTCCTTTCTACCTCAGCTGAGCCATGCCAGTCAAAGCGGAATAGGGCAGGCAGGCCTCTGCTGGGAGCAGCCAGTGTGGGCAGAGGTGCAGAGGCACCGGGGTCGGGCAGCACAGATGGCATTCATGGAGCTGGAGAAACCGTTTGGTCTGGGAGGGCCTGAAGGACCAGTCTAAAAGGTTGGCACTTTCTCCTGAAGGCAATCAGAAGACATTAAAGGACTTTTTGTGTCAGTTAAGATCCTTTTCTTTGCAAGAAGAGAAAAAACTAAAGCAGCTTTAAGGAGAACAAAAAGGGAAGGGGTGGTTATCGGCTCATAAAAATGATAAGATCTAGGAGAGCTCTAGGTACAGCTTGAGCCAAGGGGGAAAAGAAGGTCACCAGGCTAGGGTTTTTCCATTCTCCTTTTTTTGACTCTGAGCTGGTCCCCATTCTGAAGCTCCTCACGGTAGCTCTTGGGAAACTCGATTCATAGAGATCAGTGAAGCGAGAGAGAGTCCACGTCCTTTAGCTCAAGCAGTAATTCCAGAATCGAGTGTCTCTGTAGCCCCAACTGGTCTGACTTGGGTCCTGGGACTATCCCTGAATTGACCTGGGGAACCAAGGAGAACGAGATGCTGATTGGTTTAGCCCAGGTCATGTGATCCATCCGTGGCTCCAGATGAGATACATAGGCTGGCTCCTCCAGAGCTGATGGCACGCGCGGGAGGAGTGGGTGCGAGGTGGCAAAATAAGCTGTGACCACCATGTGTTTTGAGGAGGAGACTGATGCAATCAGGCCGTGTTTTAGAAAGCTATGGTTCTCCTACAGATCTGGAAGCCAGTTAGAAAGTCAACGTGCAGGAAGACCAGAGGCAGAAGCAATGGTGAGATGCCAGTGTGAAGAGTCAGGTTGAGCCAGCCTGAGCAGAAGTGAGCCAAGTGTGGCAGAGGGGGGATTTTTTTCATTTAAATCCTCAGGGCCCTGACCTACAGCCCCCATCACCTATAATCACCTCAGATTTGGAACACCCAGCCCCATAAAGGACCAGCCTGTGGCATGATCCCCATATAGGTGCCCTAGCAGGATCACCTACACTCTGGGACCAGTTGCCCCAAAGCTGCAGATCCTAGCTTGGTTGCCAGAAACCCACCTGGTCCCCCTCTGAAAATGTGGCCACCTATACAGACTTACCAAGTTCCAATGCTGCTGCTGCTGCCACTTCTCAGCTGTGCTACCCCACGCAAGGCCCTTAACCTCTCTGAGTGTGAATATCACTACCTGAATATAAAGTGGACATGGTGACATTTAAGGTATGGGAGGCGTCGGTGTGGGGATTAAAGCGGATAAAGATATGAATCACCTAGCACAGTGAGAGGTTCAGGATATGAAAATTCCTTCCTCTTCAAACCCTTCAGCTTCTCCCTGGTTTCATGTTCCCAAGACCTTTCCAACCCCTTGCTTGTTTGCCAAATAAAAGGTGGTTTTTTTTTTTCCTGCCAGAAAGAAACAACTGGAGGTTGAGTGGCACAGAGCAGCCATTTTTAGATTTGTGGGTGGAAAATTCTTCATGTTCTCAGGCCCGAATTTAAGCCCCCTCTGGACTTCCACCAGGCAATTCACATGAGAGGACATGATGCTCCAACCCCACTTGTGCTGGAGAGGAAGCCCAAGGAGGGGTAAAGACGGAGAAGAAACATCCCCCTCCCCAAACCCAGCTTCCTCTAAGCTTCCAATTCTCCTTTCTCACCCCAACTTAACCAAACTCAGAGGACTCGTGATGCAGAGTCCTCTGACCAAGAAGTTCATAAAAGGAGGCTTTGTCTAATGATCACCCTGCCCCAGACACCAGAAGAAATTCCCACCTTCCTCAGCTGTTGGAGAGAAAGAGGTTGCTGAGACTGTGCTGTGATTCCCTAGGCACTGTCTTGTCTGAGTCTAACAATTGCCCTGGGAGCTCGGGATTATTAACCCATTTCACTGAGAGGAAACTGAGTCTCAGAGAAAAGCCACTGTCTCCGGAAAGGGCAGAGAGCTGCTGAGATTTCACCCATCTCTCTGTGTGAGCAGAGCCCTTGCTGTCCCCTCCATGGTGCCTCTGAGATGACTCGCGCAGCCCTGGAGCCAGCCTCCCTGTCCTTCCCTGCTCTGGGCTTCCAGTCCCATCTGTCTTGCAAGCTGTGTTTTTGATTCTCCTCCTCAGAGCTGCCTCTTCACTAGGATAGCACTTAGTATGTTGTCTTATCATTGACTGTTGGTGGGCACCTCTCCCCGCTCACTCCTGAGTGCTTCAAATCAGAGCTTCCGATCTGAAAAGATCTTGAACGTGTGAATTGGTCCTGCGTTATCTCTCTGGGGAATATTTGCATCTCTCGCTGCAGAATCAAGAGGAGAAGAGAAACTCTGAAAGTTCTTATCTTTGTCTGCCTAGGAGACTGCCTGGTGTCAGAGGCCTTCCACACATGCTTGATAAAAGAATAATTGAGTGAAAAAGACCTACCACATAGCATTGTCATGAGCTGAAAGGGTTGATGTCTATAACATCCCTAGAACAGTGCTTGGCATGCTGGAGGTGTTTTAAGAACGTGATGCTGAGCTGCAACTGGGAAAGAACACTTATCCAGGAGTTAGGGGTTTCAATAACTTGCCGTGTGGCCTTAGAAAGTCCCCCGCTTTGGGGGTTTCGGTTTCTTCATCTGTGAGTTGAACACATTGGGTGAGATGGCCAGAAATGTACCTTTTCAGTGCTGCTGAAATACATGTGCTTTTTCATGCATGTTTAATCGCCTCCCTTCACTCCCCCTCCCCAAACACACACACACACACACACACCCCACATGCATTCCCGTCAGTCTCCAAAATAGCCTTCTGCTGCCCCTCGGCATTTTCTGTCTTTCATTTCCTTGACCAGAAGAAGCTCTATGAGGTTACTAACCGTTGTTGTCCATGTTCGTCAGCTATGACTGCTTTGGTAAAACAGCGATAATGTCCCCTCAGATTCATTTTATCAAGCAGCAAAATCTGTTTTGTGGGCCAGGGTGTGCTGGTCCTAAATGGAAAGTAGAAGTCATTTCCAGCTCACTTGCTCCGTAAACACAGGGGTTCTGTCGGCCGCCTTTGCACCCAGATGGAAAGAACATTTAACTCCACAAATGGAGGCAAGACCATGGAGGCAGAGACGGGGGAAAAGCCTTCCATTCCAAAAGGAGCAGCGAGGCTGCAAAAGAAAAATTCCTCCTAGAACAGGAACAAAATCACACTGTAGGATGGCTTTCCAATCCGCAGTTCAAGACATTGTCAAAGTGTGAGTGCGTGTGTGTGATTAGTTGAAACTTAGCTTGTAAAATATTCTATGATTCCTTGATCCAGTCTTTTTTTTTCCTATAAGACCCAGGATCATATGGTAGTCAGATTCTACTGACCCAAGACAAGGCTGTTTCAACTAGTGTGCGTACTTAGTCACTCAGTCTCTGACTCTTTATGATCCCATGGGCTGTAGCCCATCAGGTTCCTCTGTCCATGGGGATTCTCCAGACAAGAGTACTGGAGGGGGTTGCCATGCCCTCCTCCAGGGGATCTTTCCAACCCAGGTCTCGAACCCAGGTCTCCCGCACTGCAGGTGGATTCTTTACTGTCTGAGCCACCAGGGAACTAGTGGGTGTATTGAGAACTAGAGGGTATATTGGGGTCTTGGTAACCAATGCAAATTCCTGGGCTCCCATCTCTAAGATTGTTGCCTGTTCACATGGGATGAGCCCCAAAAGTCTGCAATCTTTTTAACACTTCCCCCCATCGCATGGGATCTGAGTAGGAGGCGACCACTTAGAGAGCCTGTCATTCTAGAGTCTGTGATTCTAAATGTGATTCTAAAATGGCCCTTTGCTCATGATTCTGCTGCTGCTGCTGCTGCTAAGTTGCTTCAGTCGTGTTCGACTCTGTGCGACCCCATAGACAGCAGCCCACCAGACTCCTCCGTCCATGGGATTTTCCAGGCAAGAGTACTGGAGTGGGATGCCATTGCCTTCTCCGTGCTCATGATTCTAGTATTCTGCAACTCTTATTCTGTTTCCATATGCCTAAGGACAAGATTCCAAGGTCTAAAGATTATCTTTCTGAGTAAAGGTTTTTACTTGGGGGAGGGGAAAAGGGACCCAGTGTCATGGGGTTAGAGGGACATTCTGGAAGGGGAACTTCCTGAGGGCACAGCCCAAAGGCTGATGCTCTACTGATATGCCTGAGCAAGTCCAGCACTAGGACTCAAATGAAGAAACTTGGTGGGGTGCGTTGGCTGGTTCTGGGATGACACATGCATGCGGGACCATCGGGGGGATTCCTGATGGACAGAGAGATCCAACCATGTCCCAGAGAGCTGGAAGGGCTGAGGCTGGAGGAGTGGAGGCAGTAGCCAAGCAGAGAGCTCAAAAAAGAACCTGTGGCAACAGAGGAAGGATTCACCCCAAAACATCCTCCCTGTGCCTGTGCTGGATGGGGGGGGATGTGCAGACTGGTTTGGCAGACATGAAAATGTAAGGCTTTAGGAAAACCCAGGACGAGAGGAAGCCAACTGTGTGGGGATATCCCAGGGTACAACGTGTGGGCTGAAAGAGGACTGTCTGACATGCTAATGAGTGCCTGGATCTGGGAGGGTGGGGACGGGAGGATGGTAGGGAGGACCTCTGAGGAGCTGGTAGGCAGATGCTGGGCTGGGGAGGAGCTTTGAGTTGGGGAGCAGAGTCTGGAATAGAGAGGGTTTCCTCAGAATGTTCCCACACACATTCCACTTGCCACCAAAGGGTCAGGATTCAGCTGAGGAACCTGGGATCCTTTTCCTGAGAAACAAAAGCGGAGGATGGAGAAGGGAGGCAAAAGTTTCCGGCTTCCCAGACGGGACAGGCTGGGTTACCAGGGGTTTCTCTGGGAGTGGGGGAATGGAAAAGAAAGTATCGCTCATCCTTGGTGACACATTTAGGCTGTCTGCCTGCACGGTGGTGATGACACACTCCTGGCTGCACGTGCAAGCCCCTCTGTCCCACGCAGGGACAGTGGCATGTGTGCCAACTCACTGTGACACACTTACCCCTGCACCCTTACCATCAGTGACAGCACCACTCCACACTGATGCTGACACACCGTGTCATCCCTCATGGGCAGGAACACACAGGACATCCATCATCACACAGACATGGTGACATGCCCCAGAACTTTTGCACCTGGCACGGTCTACATAAAGGGCACCCTCTGTCTCTGCACAGAGCACACCCTGCATTCAGTTCAGTTCAGTCGCTCAGTCGTATCCAACTCTTTGCAACCCCATGGACTGCAGCACGCCAGGCCTCCCTGTCTATCACCAACTCCCAGAGTTCACTCAAACTCATGTCCATTGAGTTGGTGATGCCATCCAACCATCTCATCCTCTGTCGTCCCCTTCTCCTCCTGCCTTCAATCTTTCCCATCATCAGGGTATTTTCAAATAAGTCAGTTCGTCGCATCAGGTGGCCAAAGTATTGAAGTTTCAGCTTCAGCATCAGTCCTTCCAATGAGTATTCAGGACTGATTTCCTTTAGGATGGACTGGTTGGCTCTCCTTGCAGTCCAAGGGACTCTCAAGAGTCTTCTCCAACACCACAGTTCAAAAGCATCAATTCTTCAGTGCTCAGCTTTCTTTATAGTCCAACTCTCAGATCCATACATGACTACTGGAAAAACCATAGCTTTGACTAGATGGAACTTTGTTGGCAAAGTAATGTCTCTGCTTTTTAATATGCTCTTTGGGTTGGTCATAACTCAAGAGTCTAGCTGCATATAATACCTGTGCCTTACACCCAAACCATCACCCCATGCCATTATCACATTCTACTGTAACAACAACCCACTAAGCTCTACACAAAATCACACGCTCACACCAGAGTCACTTCAGGTCAGAAGGGGTACACCACCACACGTGGAGACAGACCCACACCTGCCCTGCTAGCCCCTGTATGCCCCCACAGGGATGCTGCCCACTCCCACCTGCACGGCGTCCAGAAGTGGGCACACACACACACACACACGCAGCTTTGAACATCCGCGGGTTTGCCTTTGTCTGTGTCACTCCATGTTGAAGGAGAGAAACTGGGCCCCTGACCTCATAGCCTGACAATGATGGCACCCTAGCCTTATCAGGGACAAGGGGGGAGGCACTCACCAGAGGAGTAAGGTGGCCTAGAGCCCTTCCCTGTGCACCACCCCCACAGCTCTGGTCCTCCTCTGGCATGCAGCCATGCCCTCAAACCAAGACCAACTCTGCCCCTCCAGGCTCCAGTTAGGAATGGCAGGATGTAGAGTCAGCATCTGGAGCATTCAAATGTCTCCCTGCACTGACCAGCTCATCTCCTAGCGGAGGTCAGGGCCAGCTCAGCAAGACCCTCCTCATCTCCCACATGGCAGCCAGGGTGTCCTTTGGACAGAGGCAGCTGCAGGGAAGAGACGGGCTGACCTTTGGACAAGAGCCATTCTCACTGATCACATTTATAGTCTCTGACAGCTGTCACTCCTCACACACTGTCCCTCACTCCTCACACAAAGTACTGACATTCGCTCTCTTGACTGGCTTCTTAGTGAGCATTCGAGACATGCACATGATCATTTTTTAAAATCTGTTCAAACCTGGCCCCCTGCCCCAGCCCACAGGGCTCATAAATAAGAGTAGAAATCCAACACTAGCCAGGGTTAGACACCTTAAGCAGAGCCATATTCATATTTTAGCAGGTGTCTTAGAAGCTGTCTACAGAGCAGGCTCTGCAAGGTCCAAGACTCAGGGTGGGGTGGGGACTTCAGCAGGCTGGGTTAGAGATGCAGTAGATGAAGGACACGCTGACAACCCACATGACATGAGGACCTCAATCCGAGTGTGAACTCATAGCAGGTTTTTCTTTTTTCAAGCGAGAAACTGGAGAACAGGGAAGACGATAAATGTCAATGTAAAAAAAATATATCGGCAGAGCAAAAGTTACATTTCCATAGGCTGTGGGATGTGTCAGAAGAGAAGCAGCCCAGCTTGGTGGAAGGCCCCTGGAGCTCAGTGTCATGCCATCATGGGCTGGAGTCTTGGATCTGCCCCAAACTCACCGTATCTCCCTGGACCTTGCCCTCTGTATCTTGAAAATAGGGGTCTGTGTGAACTAGAGGAGAGAGCATACTTTATGCAAAGCACCGAAGTGAGCACCTAAGACATAACTGGGGCCTGATGGTCATATGATTAGCAATAATATAATCAGTAGGAAATGTTCACAATATTCAGCAACATTTTGGCAATTATAAAAGAGTGTTTGGGAACCATGTCTACTGGTTCAGTGGTGACACTGAACGTTGTCCACTGGTACAGTGGTAACAGGAGCAAGTGTTCATCTTTTTACCATCTTTTTTTGACAGGAAGTGGCTAATATCATGTCTTAATCGTTCAAAGGACAAAGCCACCAAAACTTGATTGAGCTGCCCTTTTATTCGCCAGTAAGATTTTCTGCAGCTAGACATGACTCATGTCAGCTCATGCAGTTTTAATAGGCTCATAGAAACTTGGGCTCAAAGGGGGTTTTAGCTGTCACTTACCGCCCACCTGCTATCTTCTGGGGATAGGGAACTCAGCACCTCACATGGGCAGTCCATACTATAGCTGTACAGCTCCAGCTGGCAGAAGGTTCTTCCTCCTAGAGCTTCTGTTGGCCTTCCTTTACCTTTCCCCCATTGCCCCCATTCTGTCATTAGCACTGGTAAAAATGATAGTTCCTTTTTTCCCTTGCAATGGTCACTTATTCATTCAACAGCCATTCTTTAGCGCCTGCTTTGCCAGGGGCATGCTAAGTGCTGGAATTACAAATTGAGCAAAACTTGCCAGTCCTTGAAGGGCTAATCCCACTTAAGAACCCTCTCCTCCAGGTAAAATGCATCCTCAAATCCCTCAACCATCTCTCATTTAACCTGATTTCCAGACACCCACCACTTAACCACTCTGCTTCTTTTCTAATCATATTTGAGCCTACTAAAATCTATCTTAAAGTGTTGTGACCAAAATTGAGCTTAGTATTTTTCTGAAGGCTAAGTTGGATTTTTAGCCCAGCTTAGTCAACATCCATGTCAAAGGCGATGCCCACTGTGGAAAAAGCCAAATTGCAACTAGAGTGCTGCCAGCCAGATCCACTCGCTGAGCTTCTGTTCTAGGAGAACAGGGAAAAAGAGGGGAGCGGAGAGAGGAGGACTATGACTCTTGAAATGACAGGATGTCAGATCTCTCTGCCCAGAACTCCCCTCCAGGCATTAGTGGCAAGTCTAAGTCACTCTAATCAAACAACCTCCCCTCTGCCCCCTCCATTAGTGTCTGCCTCTAAAAAAGGAAGAAAAATCTTAAATGAGCCTGCTGATGGGCCAACACAGCATGGAATGGAAAACTCAGCCATAAAGGAAGGGACTCCCCTACTCCCAGTCTCACAACCTGAGATAAGCTTTAGAAAGTGACTCCGTAGGTGAGGAAGGTAGGTCTTCCAATGCCTTCTGGTGTGTGTGTGTGTGTGTGTGTGTGTGTGTGTGTGTGCGGCGGGGGGTTGGGGGGGGTGGGGGGGTGGGTCCTGCATTTTGAGGTCTTTGCTGTTGACATAAATAAAGGAATAGTCCCCGTTTATTGGAATAAAATCAGGCCTCCTGCCTTTCCCAGATCCTGCCCTTCTGCCGCTCTTACTGCTCCCTTCTTGGAAGGAAGCCATCCCCTACAGAAGCAGGAGTCATCTCCACTCTGACATAACCCTGATTGATGCATAAACTCCAGCAAATCTTTCAAAGGCCTGGTGCATGGCCCCTCCTCTCTGAAGCCATTTTCCTACACATGGGGCTGGATTAAAGGAAGCGTTTTAGAGCCAAAAGATGCAAGCAGAATAGAGAGGCTCATAAGGAGAGAGTCATAAAGTGAAAAGATGAGTGTGAGGAGAGGAGGAAAGAAAGACTGGGGTGGTGGGGGGGCATATGTTGTCCTGCCTCTTGGTAGTTCCTTTTCTTCCCTGGGCAAAGGAGAGAAAATATGGCCTTCCAGAATAAACTTTGCCAAAGAATTCCTTATTCTTATTCTTCACAGAATATCAGATCTAGAACGTCTTAGTAATGGTTTCCCTGGTGGCTCAGAGGTTAAAGCATCTGCCTGCAATGCGGGAGACCTGAGTTTGATCCCTGGGTTGGGAAGATCCCCTGGAGAAGGAAATGGCAACCCACTCCAGTATTCTTGCCTGGAGAATCCCAAGAATGGAGGAGCCTGGTGGGCTACAGTCCACGGGGTCACAAAGAATCGGACACGACTGAGCGACTTCACTTTCACTTTGCCCAAGGTCCACAGCAGTTTTGCAGCAGTGTTCTCCCTCTGGGTCCACGTGGAATGTTCCTTACTGCCTATGGAGGCCTTGCCCATATGATCCATCCGTTTCCTGAGTGCTCCCATAACAGGACAGGATGTGGAGGGGCTGCAAAGATGATCTGACGGTGGTCCTGTCACCCTGTAGGAGCTCACAGGCAAGAGACAAGCAAACAGAGAAACAGGGGTGTGCTTGGGGGTTGAGCGGGGGTTGAGCGAGTGCTGAGGCAAGTGTGATCAGTTCTGCCTGGAGGAATCAAGGTGGGCTTTCCTAACTTCCCTGGTGGTTCATCGGTAACACGTCTGCCTACAATGCAGGAGACTCGGGTTCAATCCCTGGGTCGGGAGGATCTCCTACCTACTCCAGTATTCTTGCCGCCACCGCCCCACCCCCCAAAAAAAGCGGCTCAAGGTGGGCTTTCCTGAGCAATGGATCTTGGATTTCTGCTTTAAAAAAAAAAAACAAAAAACACCCTCCCTCCGTCTCCTGACTCGCACTACCGCTTGGAATATTGAAGGAGCAAGCTTGCCGTCCGGAGAGCCTGGCCGGGATAGGCAGCTCTATCCTAAATCCCTGCGGGAGGGATTGCTGGGGTATCTGGAGGAGAAGGTGGAAGGGGAGGTGGAGAAGGAAGGAGAGGGGAGATTTCTCTATTTTAGGAGAGGGGAAAGGAGGGAGAATGGGAAAGGGAAACGGAGGGGGAGGAGGAAGAGGGAGGGAGAGACGGAGAAACGGAGAGAGAGGGAGAGAGGGGGAGAGAGCCGGAGGAAGAAGAGGGGGGGAGAGAGGGGAGAGAGAGAGATTTGAATTTCCCATCTGGAAGGGGAGCGGTAGCACGTCAGGGCCTGGCTGACGGGCGTGATTGGAGGGCGCCTCCGGCAGCCGCCCGCGGCAGTAGCCGCGGCCCCAGCTCACCGGGCGGAGTTGCACGAGGCGGCAGTGGGAGCTGGAATCGCAGAAGGAACTGCTTCGCTGAGTTCGGCCGGAGCCCTGCAGTGGCTCAGACGGTTGCGAGGACCGCCAGGTCGGTGCTGGCCGCGGGCCGGGAGGGCGGAGCCGGGCTGTGGGCAACAGGGTCTGGGCTCTCGCCTCGAGGCCGCAGCGCAGCCCGGGAAGCTGCGGAGTACCGCTTTCGGAGGGACAGCTCCCCGCGACTACCCGGGCGCTGGAAACGGAGGCTGCGCGGCCGCTGCAGGGACCCTCCGGGCGCGCTCGCGGTGGTGCTGAAAGGACAGCTCCCCGCGAGAAGGGGACGCCTGCAGGCGGAAGGGAAAGGCAGTGAAGCGCTAGCCAACTGGGAAGGAGGGGTGGGTCCCTGAGCCAGAGACCCTCGGGCAGAAGCCCAAAACTGCCGGGCTCCCGGGGAGCCAGGACCGCCCCGAAGGCGGCGGGCGACTCAAGTCTGAACCTAGAGAACAACTTCGAGCTCTTGGCGGAGGGATGGGGGCACGTCAATCTAAGCTACTTTAGGTTTGTGGTTAACCTGGAGACAGCCAAGGCCCTCTTCGCCCAGGAAGAGGGACTACACCCCCCCACACACACACACACCCGCCAAGGGGTACGGTTCGGGTATCGGAGTGAGTCAGAGGGCGGCGGGAGTGGGGCGGACAGACCGAAGGTGGTGGGGAGGAGAGCCCACACGTCGACTGGGGGTGGGGAATCTAGAGGACTCTATTTGTCGTGGAGGAGGAGGGGCCGGGGTTGAGGCTGCCCCTGTTCGCTGCCTGGGGTCAGTTAGGACAGTCGCCGGCCCTACTCTGCCCCCTCCCTCAGCAAAGTTTGAGACCCGGCCAGGTCTTGAGGTTGGAGCTCTGAGTGTTGGGGGGGCGGTGGGGAGGGGCGCTTTCAGTGGCCAACCACGAGCTCCAGGTTGAGCAGCCGGCTACGTTGATCTCCGCGGGGGACCGATCGAGGGGCGCCAGGATTTCTGTCCCCCTCTTCTGCTGGGAGAATTACGAAGCCCCCGCCTCTTCCGCTTTTCTCCAGAAGCCAGTTCCTTACCCATTCCCACCCTCCACTGCTCCTTTCTCTCCCCCAGCGCTCTCCCTTCTAGCATGGGGTGGGGGTGGGGAGGGGGATGGGGGGACATCCCCTGTCATTGTACCGCATTTGCATAGAGTTCCCCGCAAAAAGCAAATGAGTGTTGAATTGAGTTGCAGCGAACATGGCCCGGACATGAGCTATTAAAGAAAAAAGAAAGAAAGAAAGAAAGAAAAGAAACAAAAACGGATAAACAGTCACAAGAACAAACACTGCAGGTGCTCGAGTCTGCTTGTCGGGTGGCGGGGCCCAGTCCTAAAACCTGCCCGGGGCTCAGATGGTCGAGCCTGAGGAGGTGCCTCAGCTGCCTTCGGGCTGGGATGAGTTGGGAGAGTCTGGGAGCGGAAGCTGAAGGCGCGTGCTGCATCCCGGGCGCGCTAAGGGCAAGGAAACCTGGTGCTGCAGCAGCATCCCTCCCCCACCCCTCCTTGCATCCCCTCCCCCAGCCTTCCGTCCCCACTACCACCACCACCATCGCCCTTCCAGTGCAGGGATCGACCAAGCTTCCCGCAGACCCGCTGAGGAGCGCCTCCTGGCGGTCTGGCCAAAATCAACTGCAGGCAACCCGGCCGGACCTCAGCACTCCTCCAGGCATATCTACACAAACGCCTGCACTCACGCTCACGAAGAATCACAATGATGCCTAAGTTCAAACACACAGGAGCATACCTTGAACGAGTACACTCCCACATACTCGCTAAACACAGCATTCAATTCGATCCAGCAAACATGTCCTGAGGCTCTACCATTAGCTAGGAGAGATTGTAGATTCTGGGAAAGGAAAAAAAAAAGCACAAGATACAAACCCTGCCCTGGGAAGATTTCAGAGTGGCTGGAAAGGGAAAGACGCATAGGTGGACAGGGTGCATGAGCTGGAGGCAGGCAGGGTTGCCCTAGAACGTGCCATGGGTCTCAAAAGAGGAAGACTCCATCACATGTCACCAAAGATATCTGGGAAATTTTATGGCAAAAATGATGTATGAAGGGAACCTTTGAAAATTAATGCTGCTGCTGATGGTGATGATGATGACAGCTAACATGTACTGAGAACCTACTATGTGCCAAATGCTGGACTGATCACTTTATTTGCATTATTTAATTGAATGCTTACAACATGAATTGGGCATAAGTTTTATTGTCCCCATCTTACAGATGAGAAAAGATAAAGTCATTTGCTCAAGGTCACTCTAAGTTGAGAGGCCAGGGCTTGAACTGGCAGAGATGAGGTTAAGAGGTTCCAGGGCTGTGAAAATAGCTTGAACAGATGCCCAGGAGTTTTTGGAAAGGATATATGTGGAGGTATAGCTGATACCGAGCCACATGCAAGGAATGGGAAATGAATGGTGAGGCAGGCAGATGCTAGACTGTGCAGGACCTGAAGGTCACCACAAGGACTCTAGCTGGTTTAACCAGGCCATGGGGAGCCATTGCAGGGTATGTTTGCAGGAGCACATCTGCCCTTTGGGAAGATTAATCGGACAGCCTTATGGAGGATGGATGAAAGGTAGCGGAGGGATAGAGTTAGCGGTTATGCGCAAATTCAGAACACGGAGGCCCTGAACCATGGCATTAGCAGCCTCAGGAGAGGGGGTGTGTGGATGCAGGAAACACTATGAAGCTATAATCCCTGGGCTTCTCCCTCAGAAGCCCATCCCAATTATAACTTGCCAATTCCCTTTGCGGTTTTTGTTCAGCGTCTACCTCCGCAGCTGACTGAATGCTGTGAGACCAAATGCAATGACTCCCTTGTTCCCTGCCGCAGCCCAGCACCCAGAACAATGCCTGGCAGACAGAAGATGCTCAAAGAACATTTGTAGTGTGAGTGAGTGAAGGAATGAATGAAGCATTCACCGACTCTGGTGTTTTTCACTGAGGCCATGGGAACAAGGCATGCTAAGGAAAAGGTGGTTGGTAGGGGTAAGGGGAAAAAGAGATGAGGATGAGATGGAGCTTTGGATAGATCCAAAATGAGACTATCTAGCAGAGAGTTAAATGTGCAGGTTTGGGGAGAGACAGAGGGTTGAAGAAGGGCATAAACCATTAAGGGGAGGTGAAATTTCCCCTTAAACAGTGGGAGAGTGAGGGGCCATGGAGGGGAGTCAGCAAAAGATAGAGGAAGACCATCTGAAAAGTAGGATGATGACCACAGGAGGGCTGTGTCATGGAATTCAGGAGATTTAGGAAGAAGGTTGAAAACAGCGGAGCCAGTGAAAGGGTGGTGAGGGGTCTTCATCGGCCTTGATGCTGCAGAGGGATGGAGGTGGTGGAGGAGGAGGGCCATGGAAACACTCCTGGGTCTGGTATTAGGAGGACTCTGGCAACTCCAGCCAGGGCAGCTTCGACAGCAAGGACAGCAGTTCCATGTCTCTGATCTCACAGAGACAAAGCGTTTGACTGGGAGGTGGAAAAGTGGTAACACCAAGGGGAAACCACTTGATCATGAAGCTAGGAGGCAGAGATTAAGAGAAAGATGGGCGTCAGAGCAGGGGCTGGAGAAGGAAGGGGATGAGAGGCACCTAAGGGGAAGAGATTGACGATGTGAGGGAATGGGAGTAGTAAACGGATCAAGGAGAAGATGCAAAGAGAGAAACTCTGAAGCTAAGGCAGATGGATAGGCTTCGGGGGGGAGGAGGGAGACTTTTCTCCCTTGGGAGTTGGATGGAGGGGGGTTGCGGCGTGCAGGAGCTTACACTGCTGCTACTGCTACTGCTAAGTCACTTCAGTCGTGTCCGACGCTGTGAGATCCCATAGACAGCAGCCCACCAGGCTGCCCTGTCCCTGGGATTCTCCAGGCAAGAACACTGGAGTGGGGTGCCACCTCCTTCTCCAATGCATGAAAGTGAAAAGTGAAAGTGAAGGCGCTCAGGTCTGTCCGACTCTGAGCAACCCCATGGACTGCAGCCCACTGGGCTCCTCCATCCATGGGATTTTCCAGGCAAGAGTACTGGAGTGGGGTGCCATCGCCTTCTCCGGGAGCTTACACTACCAAAACATTAATTGTTTTGATAATGATGACAGCCACCATTTACTGAACTTCCATCCTATGCCAACTGCACTCCATAGATTATTTCTAAGCCTTCAAAAGGCTATTACAATCCTTACTTTATAAAGAAGACTGAGACTCAGAGAGGTTAGGTCGATTACTCACTATCACACAGCTAAAAAGTGGCAGATCTGGGATCTGAGTCAGATGTGCCTGACTCCAGGCCTCCTGAACCTTCAGCTGAACCACATCATACAGAGTGAGAAGGAAATCACCTGCTGAGAGGGATGAGGAAGGAGTAGGTTGGGCCTTAAGAAACTGGTTAGGGGGAGTCTCACTAGGGTGAACAAATGGCTCAGCAGCTGAAAGGGCCATGCTGGGAGTCAGCCGCAGGACCTTGGTGGTGGACCCAAGAAGCTGGGCTCCATGATCCTGGCAAGCTGGGAGTAAGAGGCCCCTGGAGTGACAGGGGTGTAGCATGGAGAAGACTCGAGTCCTTGAGTTGACTGCTTTGCATGCAGGGGCGTGGGTGGTGGCAATCGAAGTTTTCTGAATGAATGCAGGAAACAGAGGAGTCTGGAGAAGGAGATGGTTTGGTGATAGAGAGGTGGCATGTTGAGTGTGGTGCCAGGGGACATTCAGGGGGAGGCGTTCAAGAGGGAGGCAAGTGTATTTCTGGACTAATTTGCCTATTTCACACATACGTGCGTGCACACACACACACTCACTCACATGCACCCCAAAATGTAATCTGCATGAGGGCAGGACTTTGTCTTGTTCACTGTTATCTCCCCAGTGCCTAACACACTGCCTGACATGCAGTAGGTGGGGCTCAACTAATGCTTATTGGATGAATGAGTATCTGGTGCCCAGAAAAGATGCCTAGATGTCATCAGTGTTGGTGCCCATCAAAGCCCCTGGAAAGGATGAGTTCCCCCAGGGAAAGATTAGAGATGAAAAAGAGATAAGGACTGAGGTCAGAGTCCTGGAGAACTCACTTTGAAGAGACAAGAGGAAGAAAAGAAGCAGCAAATGAAGGGAGGGAAGAAGGAGCAGGAGGCGAGGAAAGAACTGAGTCACAGAAGCAAGAAAGGAGAGGGGTTTGGGGATACAGTGGGGTAGGGAGCAGTTCAAATGTTTCAGAACTGCTTCAACAGAAGAGCTGGGAAAAGGGCCCAGTAGATCATCTGACTTTGGAGAGAGACTCGCCAGATCAGCAAGTTAGGGATGAGGCAGGCACTAAAGCCCAGGTGCCCTGTGGACCAATTTGAAACATCTCAAATTAGACTCCTGCGTCCTCCACCACCACCTGGCAATTCCTTGAGCTGCATGTAAACACAGAGAAGGAACCCAAGAGTTCCTGAAATCATTTGATTATTATTCGTTTCCTGTTCTTAGAAATGCAGTCTCTTTACAATATTTTTAGTCAAATGAAAACATCTTGACTGAGCTGAGCCGCCTTCAAACTCAGAATTCTGGATCAGGGTGGGTTCTCCTGCATTTCCTGGAAATCCTGTTCCTTTCTGGAGTGTCTTCATAAACATGCAGTCAGCGATGGCTGACATTAAGGAGGACCAGCCACACACCAGGCACCTGACCGGTATCTTATCTTCCCCTTCTAACATCAGTGCAGGGTTAGCCTTTAACACTCCTTCATTTTGCAGGGAACAAGCTGAAGCTTTCCCAGGGAGCCACAGCCAGTGAGGACTGGGGGTGGGGGCAGGATTTCAAACCAGGTGTGTCTGATACCAAAGTCGCTGGCGATGGATTTCAACTCCATCATGACTTTCTCCCCACAAAACAACCCATAATCAGGTGATGTGTTCACGTAGAAGTCCTCAGATGAACTTCCAGGACCATTGTATTAAAAGATCTCAGTCTGCCGATACGTCTCCTCATTTTGAAAGAAATGAGGAAAATCCAAGATCAGAAAACAGCCAGTGACCTTGAACTCAGCCTGGTTGTAATATCCGGCCTGACTCCTCTGCCACCATTTCCTAGGACCCCTTTATCCTCCTCGCCAAGCATAAAGACCCCCAAGCCTCGGGGAGTAGGTCTGGCTTCAGTTGACCATCAGGGCACACTTTGATTAGCTCATGGATGTCCCCCCCACACCCGAGAAAGAATTTGTGGTGCATTTGCCTACAAAGGCACCAGTGAAATTGAATGATTAAAATAAAAAGAAAGAGTCTGAGAGTTAGAGCATCTGGGTTCAAATTCTCAGGGATGCAGGAAGATCAGCATAAGAAGGAGGCCAAGGGTAGAGAAAGGCTCTAGGCTACCCCTCCACTCCACCACTGCTGGAATAGTTCCATATTTATGTTTTGCATAATGAGATTCCCATTAAGAGTTTATTTGGAGAAAATCTTCTGAGGCAAAAAAATAACAATAAAAAATATAATAGAAACTGAAAGTTGGTGATTTAGGGAGAAGGAAAGGAGGACTAACATAAGCTGAGTGCTTACAACACCCAGTGCTTGGTACTTTAAAGGCCTAAGCCCCAAGAATATTACCATTTCTCTAACTCCCTATGCATAATTCAAAATAAAAATCAGTATTAAGCTATAAAACAGAAAACTTACATGTATGATGCAATGAAAATAACTTATTTCTCCATTTGTCTAATTTCAGAAGCCTGGATATGTTCAATATAAGCGGGCTGTTCTCATTTTTCCACCCACCTCTGATTTGCTGGGACCCCAAATGCAAGCTCACTCCTTCTAGGGCTTGATGCAGCAACCCAGGCTGGAATTCTCTCCAGTCTCCACAGCAGCCCTGAGAAAGGAGGCACTGCCATCTCTGTCTTACAGAGGAGGAAACGGGGGCTCAAAGAGATTGGACTACTTGTGTGGCAGTCACACAGTAAATAAGGAGTTAGGGTGGCAATTAGAACCCAGCTCCACCTGCATCCAGATTCTGCACTTTCTCCAGCTTTCCTGGACTTAATCAAATTAAAACAATACAAACAAGATGAAGGCTTTAAAATATGGATCAGAAGTCATTTGACAGCATATATGTGCCTGGCACAGGGCTTCCCGATAGCTCAGCGGTAAAAAAAAAAAAAAAAAATCCACCTGCAATGCAGGAGACATAGGAACCATGGGTTGGATCCCTGGGTCAGAAAGATCCCCTGGAGGAAGAAATGACAACCCACTCCAGGATCCTTGCCTTGGAAATCCCATGGACAGAGGAGCCTGGTGGGCTGCAGTCCATGGGGTTGCAAAGAGTAACCGGACAGGACTGCGGGACTGAGCATGCTCACGCACTCATGCCTTGCATGAAGCATAGTGCTCAGGAAACAGCTCCTTTCCATCCCCTTTCCCTGAAGTACCAAGCACTGGATTTTAGGGTCTGACTGATGGTGCCTGATGCCGAACTAGAGTGAGGCATTCCTCTGTCTGACTCCACCATCCTGCCTATGCAGAGGCCTCGCCCATCTGACCTCCAACTCCTCTTTTTGCAGGTAGCCGCATCGCCCCCAAGCCAGGCCTGCCTGGAGCGCTGCATGCAAATTCAGCTGCTGGCTAGGGCACACTAACGCACGTTGTAGGCATGGACTTCGTCATGAAGCAGGCCCTTGGAGGTGAGGCCCTAGTCCTGCACCCCCTTCTCCCCGCCCCCCGCCCCCGCTCCCCACTCCCAACCCAGGGGCCTCAGTGCCCCAGGCCTCCCTATGCCAGCCTTGCCACCACGCCGCCGCCCTCTTCCTCCCCAACCCTCCCCCACAGGGGCCACCAAGGACATGGGGAAGATGCTGGGCGGAGAGGAGGAGAAGGACCCTGACGCGCAGAAGAAGGAAGAGGAGCGGCAGGAGGCACTTCGGCAGCAAGAGGAGGAACGCAAGGCCAAGCACGCCCGCATGGAGGCCGAGCGTGAGAAGGTCCGGCAGCAGATACGAGACAAGGTCAGCGCCGCCCTCCTGCCCATCCTAGAGTGTAGGGGGTAAAAGAGGTGCCCCACAACCTCAGGTTTCCCTGAATCTTGGTGCTTGCCTTAGACCTGGTTCTCTCTGAGCCTCACTCTTTTCATCAGAAAAATGCATGTCACAGAACACCCTCCCTCAAGGACCGTTTTGGAGATTAACTAAGATAGTGCACACAGTCCTGAATGTTTGCTGCTATAGGTCCATGACCTTGTGTCCAAAATCCTGGAGACCATACAAGTTTGGAATCCAGAATTTAGATGTTTGGGGGAAGGACTATAGTGCCCCGAGCACGGTCATGCATCACTTCCGGTGGGTTTGCAGCTGCCGCCCTGTGCCAGTTCAATACTTGTCTGCTTGCCCTGCAGAAAAATCAAGGCTCTAAGTAGCCTTCCATAAGCTCAAGACAAGTTTTGTCACCAAAATTGGGCCCCAAGCATGTGGGAGACCCTTCAGTTTTCAGATCTTGAAAGATTTCAAACAAAAGCAGAGAAATTAACAGGGCAGGTATTTATTTTAAAAGAAACCCCGTGCATCGTCTCTCTTGTTAAAAACCCACAGAAGACAGGCACAGTCCCACAAGGAAGATGCCCTTATGCCCATTTTACAGATGGGAGGCCCGAGGCTTAGCAAGTTCCCATGGGCTGCCCCAGCTGCATGTGCATGACCGTGAGACTCAGCTCTCTCTCCTTGCCCCGTTCACGCTCCTCTCCACCCTTCCTCTCCCCAGTATGGGCTGAAGAAAAAGGAGGAGAAGGAGGCCGAGGAGAAGGCGGCCCTGGAGCAGCCCTGCGAGGGGAGCCTGACCCGGCCCAAGAAGGCCATCCCAGCAGGCTGCGGGGACGAGGAGGAGGAGGAAGAGGAGAGCATCCTGGACACGGTGCTCAAATACCTGCCCGGGCCGCTGCAGGACATGTTCAAGAAGTAACCAGCCCCCCCGCCCCGACCCCCGGCCCATCCACTTGTTACTTTTCTTTTCTTTTTGGTTCTTTCTTTTCTTTTTATTCTGTTAAGTCTCAGTTCTGAAGGGGAAAACCTCAGTTGGCCTCTGCCCCACTTCCCCGGCCAGGGGCTCCTCCCCCTCAGCACTCCTTCATGCCCTCCTTCATCCAGGGTATCCCGCCTCCATCACCTCACTCCCAAGTTGCTTGAAAAGAAGAAGACAGCTTCTCTCCAACAGGAGGTGTTAAGCCCAAGGCGGGAGGCACTGGAGGCCCCCTCCGGAAGCCTGAAGTCTGTGCTGGTGTGGTGATGCCCATACATTCCTTCATGCGCCCCACTGCCAGGAGGACCACTGTCCCCAGCCAGCCAAAGTAATGACACATTCCAGCCCTGCCCAGCATGCTGACCTTTGGCCTCTAAATCCCCGTGGGCCTCCAGGTCAGGGCAGGGGTTGAGTGGCCTGGCTCTGAGAAAGGGAGTCAGGGTAAGTCTGGCCTGTCAGGGCCTAGCCTGAGGCTGGCCTGCTCTGTTGTGGCCAGGCCTGGGGCTGGGCAGGAGGCTGGGGCTCTCCTTCCTGCCTCCCTCTAAAGACACCCGGTCCAGGAGCACCCCTCTACCACCCCCACCCGAAGAGGCACAGCCCCTGCCAAGCCAGTCCCTCCACACGGATCCTCTGTGGACTTTGACTCATCAATGGAGGGACCCCAGGGTAGGGCAGCCCCTTGTCCCTCCCCCCACTCCACTTAGGTCTGGAGCCCCACTGCCAGGCTGGGCCCAGCTTGCCCAGCCAAGGGGCTGCCCAGGCCCCCGGAAAACACTTGGAGCCATTGGGCAGCGATGGCCTATGCCATGGGACTCCCTCCCTGACGCAGCCTCGCTGCCCCCATTCTTACCCACCCCTCTTCACATTGTCCTGTTCATGGGCTTCCAGGGCTCCACAGACCCCAGGAAGACCACTTTTGACCTTCCTGGCCAAAGCCCCAAGCTTTTGGGGAAAAGCCAGTTCCCACTTGACAGAAGGTGTCTGTTCATTCATCTCACTGGCCAAGAACAATCTCTCCTCTGGGATGTGAGATGGACATTTGTCCCCCCCCACCCCAAATTTTCAAGGCCTCCTTCTCAGTCAGTTGTGTGAGAACGAGGGAGTCGTGGAGCACGTGAGAGAGGAAGGTGTGTGTCCAGCCATGCATGAATGTGCATGGCAGAGACTGTACCAGCAATTGTGTGTCCTGAGGTTATACATATAGCCCTGTGATTACAGTGTCTTGAGATTTTGTGTGTGTGTTAGTCATCATCCCTGTGTCAGAGACCCATGTATGTTAGGCAGCCTTGTATATGTATGCTTGTTTGAGGTGGTATGTATGAGTTGAGATTGTGTCATAGGTGCAAACTAACCATCTTGTATGTGTGTTACAGCTTGCATGAGTTAGCTCATGTCTGCAATTGTTTTCAAAAATAGTGTATAAATCAGGAGTGATAAGAATGTGTTAAATGTTGTAAAAGTACATGTTTGAGAGAACTGTCAGATATGCTGAGACTATTGTATGCATGTGTGTGGGCTCTGAAAAAGCAGTTGTGTGCTGGATGTGTGCTTGGGGAAAAGGAAGATAGGTAAGATGGCTGCTCTTGGACCCAAAACCACTAGTCACGGGTGGCCACATCCAACAGGAGACCTTGTCCTTGGCCTGGAGTCCTCCTGCCCTTGGGGGGTTCCTGCCTGAAGTCCTAGAAGTCCACTGAGACAGACCCAGGCAGTGCCCCAAGAAGCCATGCTGGCCCCCACCAGGGCCTACCCCAAAAGCAGGGGCCAGGGAGGGGGCGACTTGCCTGCCCCGAAGCCCCTGCCCCATTGGCCCCAGTTTGCATTCTGCAGGTTTTCCATTTTAGTGAATTTATGCTTTTATTTCAGAGACAGACATGTGTCTTCTCTGTCTGTTTCCAATAGTTAAAGCCATATCAGTTAGACTGCAATACTTTAAAGACAAGACAAAACAATCCATATGTTTAGGGAACCAGAAAAGTCCCCTGGTCTGTCCCTTCTCTGGGGAGCAGGGCCTCAGCAGCTGCAGTCCCCTGGACTTGCCCTTCTCCCCCGCCCCTACCACCTCTGCTGTGCCCCTGTGTCCTGCCCCAGGGGCCCGTGTCTGTGCCTGTGTCTGTGATGGGGAGCCACCTTGCACCCCTGTTGTCTGCTTGTCTATTTGTGTCTGTTATCCTGGGCAGGATGGTCATTCTCAGGGGCCCCAGGGGCCTGAGGCAGAAACAGACGGGGTCCAATCTTGGGGCCCCAGACCTCCCCAACCCTGTGTGTAGGTTCCACCTAGACAGAGGGATGGACCGCACGTGTTTAGAGAGGTCTCCCTCCTGACAAGGGCCCACAGACCTCAGAGGTGGTACCAAGGCACAGAGAATGTGAGATGGGCAGTGGAGACCAAGGCCCAGGGCGCTTCAGATGCACAGGGGAACCTACTCATACATGCAGGACATCCCAGGCAGGCCCGAGGAGCACCAGACCCTCAGAGGGTGTCTCTCACAGTCTTCACAGCCCCTCTGCACGCCCAGAGTGGGCTCAGGGCTTTTCCCAGAGGAGAGTGCCTTCCAAGCTGTCTGGCTTCAGGCTGGTGCACATCCCAGACTCCTCCAGCCTGCTTCTGAGCTGCAGGACTAGCCATCTTTCCAGAGGAGGAGACAGGGGAAGAATTTCTGCTGAGGGGAAATCCCACTTCCAGGGGATGACTCCTGGGTCCAGAGAAACACAATGACCATCGTTCCTGACACAGACCTCACTGTGGAGAGAGGCTAACATGTGACCAGAGAGGATGTCATGGGCAACACACTTGTGGGGGCACAGAATATTTGTGGGGCATTCTAGTTGGGAATGTATGGTCCCACGAAGTACATGGGGTGAGAGGGACGTGAGGCCCGCTGATGGGAGGACGCAGAGTGTATCACACCCAAATGGGGCAGTGTGCATGCGACACACTCAGGAGGCGGGGCAGGGAGGGAGTGACCCCACAATTCACACGCACACACACAGCACACAAGGGAGGCATCCCCTAGCTAGGAGAAAGGAAGGAGTGATCAGCGCCCGTAAGTGAAAACAGAACAAGAGGTTAAGTTGCCAGGGAAGGCCTCCTCCTCAATGTGCCTGGGAGCTGACCACCAGAGAGCAGAGAACGGGCTTCTCCAGGTCCCCTGTGCCGGGCACTGGTGAGGGCTAGGGTTTCCACACAGGTACATCCTCCAATCCAGGGCCAGAAGGTGTCCTTAACTAGGAAGCAGTCTCCTCCAAATGCAAGGTCAAGAGACCTTTCTGGCTGTGAGAGAGGGCGAGAGCCAGAGAGAGAGAAGGGTACAGAATAACTCCAGCTCAGGTCCCTTTCAGATGAGACAGCTGGTGAGCAAAACAGCCTCCCCACAGGCTCCTGGCTAGAGTAAAAGGGGGGCAAAGCAGCAGCCCCACGAGCCCCTGAGCCCAGCTGGCAGGGCTGCCCACCACCGCCACGCCACTGCTCCATCCGGCTGGGATGTGGGGATCAGCACAGGGGCTGGGGGTCAGACTGGCACTGAGGACGTGCCCCCCACAAACAGCCCCTGCTCTCCTCCCCACCCCGGTGTCCCCTATCTTCATGGAAAGAGAGTAAGAGGCACTCCTGCTGGCCCTTGGGGCAGTGGGGGCTGGGGGTCCCAGTGCGGCCTGGGCGAGGACGGCCATCCTACCCATGTGGGGGAGCCCCTTCCCCACCTCTGTGCTGTGTCCTTGTTGCTCTGCTTCCTTTAAATGTGTCAGTGCCTGGGGGGAGGGGAGGGGCACCCCTTCATGCCCCCTGAACCTGACCAAAAGCCATGGCTGTTGCTCCCCCTTTGTATGACGCAGATGCTAAGATGTACCAAACCAACCATGACACAAAGAAAAGACCTTGTACAGTAGCTCTCGGTCTGTCTGCCCTCTTCTGTCCATCGGCACCGCCTGGGTGACTTGCGACACCAGCTGAAGTGAGGGGCCAACCCACAGAGCTGGAGCAGCCCCAGAAAACCTTCCCTTTTACCTTCGCTTCTGGCCAGGACCTTGTGGCAATGAATGACCCCCAGAAACCACTGAGGCCAGAGTGAAGGCTGGCTCCAGAGATTCAGGGCCATTCACATCCTGCCCTTCAAAGTCAGCTGGCAACCCCAGGAGCTGGTGGTTCAGCCTGACTGTAAGCCCCACACCCCATCTCTTGCCACCCTTTCTCACAAGTTTCTTGGGTGTGGCATCCTGACACAGAGACAAGTCACATCAGTTCAGTTCAGTTCAGTCGCTCAGTGGTGTACGACTCTTTGCGACCCCATGAACCGCAGCATGCCAGGCCTCCCTGTCCATCACCAACTCCCGGAGCCCACCCAAACCCATGTCCATTGAGTCGGTGATGCCATCCAACCATCTCACCCTCTGTCATCCCCATCTCCTCCTGCCCTCAATCTTTCCCAGCATCAGGATCTTTTCAAATGAGTCAGCTCTTCGCATCAGGTGGCCGAAGTATTGGAGTTTCAGCTTCAACATTAGTCCTTCCAACGAACATCCAGGACTGACCTCCTTTAGGATGGACTGGTTGGCTCTCCTTGCAGTCCAAGGGACTCTCAAGAGTCTTCTCCAACACCACAGTTCAAAAGCATCATTCTTTGGTGCTCAGCCTTCTTATAGTCCAACTAAGTCTGTCACTGGTTGTCTCACCAACATTGATGGAGTTTCTACCTCTGCTAGGCTGTGTGCAGGAGGCCGGGGACCCAGAGAAAGGATGTCATTCAGCATTGCTTCTGGACACAGACACATGCCAGGCCTTGTTGAGGGTCAGGACTAGACCACCTTTGGCTACCCTTCCCCCGCATAACCCTTCCTTAAGCTAAGCCTCTTCTCTCTGCTTGGATAGACACTCATTCCTCACACCCTAGTCTCCTAAACTGTATCTCTTCCCTCCTACCCACCCTCTCCGCACCACCCCATCCCACCTAAACTCATCTAAAACCCAGACTTAGCCATGTCACTCTGCTGCCCAACATCCTTCAGTGGTTTACAGGGCAAAATCATCAAAATGGCCATGTGTGATATGACCCCCGCTGGCCAGGTCTGACCCCACCTAACTGTGCTTCAAACAACCACCCCCGAGTAGTTCCCACATGTCTCATGCTGTTTCATGTTTGCCTATTCGGTCCCCTCTGCCTAAAATGAACAGTACCTGTCCCCTCCCTAGCTTCTCAAGACCCAGTTCCACTGTCACCTCCTGCATGACGCTGGACAAGCCCCTGATGCTGGGAAAGATCGAAGGCGGGAGAAGAAGGGGACGACAGAGGATGAGATGGTTGGATGGCATCACTAGCTCAATGGACATGAGTTTGAGCAAGCTCCAGGAGTTGGTGATGGACAGGGGAGCCTGGCGTGCTGCAGTCCATGGGGTCACAAAGAGTCAGATGCAACTGAGTGACTGAACTGAATTGAACTGATTGGTTAGGAGTCACAGGATCCAACCACAGTTGCAGGGAAAGGACTGCACAAGGGTACAAACACTGGGACAGGGATCCCTCGGGTCATCTTAGAGTCTGCTCCCACAGAGCCCGAGGCAGCCCCTTCCCCACAGAGGAGCAGGAGTTGAGCAGAGCTTCAGTGGAGCCAAGCCACAAACTTCCGCCCTGGGTGGTGGGGGAAGTGTCTCATAGCAGGGCAGGGGCCAATGGTATGCTCTCTTGGGGCTTCTGCAAGACTGAGGCCATTCTCAGAGCTGGGGTCGAGGTTCCAAAACCCTTTTCTAGCCTGGGAGTTGGAGAAAAGTGGTCCGTGAAGGCTTCTTGCTCCCCTGGGAGCCCACCTGTGTGCTCCACAAGTAGGCCAGCCAGTGTCCCTCCAAGGCCCAGGTCCCTCCTCAGTAAACTAACAGCTCCAGGCATTCAGATGTTTATTCTCTGCCTCCCTCTCCTCTCCTTTACCTCAGATGCACCCCAAAGTGCCCTGGTGGGAAATGCCAGCATCCTCTGATTCTGGGCCTTGAATGTCTTGTCCTAAAGAGTCAGTTAAACAGTACTTACTGTGCTCCCACCACCTGCCAGGCAGCATTAGGTAGTTCTAGGTACCAAGAACATCAACTAACAGCCCTTCCATCCAGAAATCTACTCATTAGTGGAAGAAACGGGCAGATAAACAGACCTATTACCCACCTAAATATTTGCAATGATACAGGCAAACTCCAGGCACTTGAGGAAGGGTCCCTGGAAGAGGCAGCATCTGAAATGAATTTTAAACTAGGAAGAGTCAAGCTGGTAGAGGAGGACACTGCAGGCAAACGAGCTGGCATTGTCTGACATGGGTGGTGGAGTAGGGTAGGAAGAGGTGAGAGATGTCTACAGGAACTTGAGTTCTTGGTGAAAAGCTGAGAGTCTGGGGACATCAACCAAGGTGGGATATCACACAGTGGAGCTTGGGCTCTTCCTGCAGGTGGTGGGGAGCCCTTGCAGGGTCCTTAGAAGAGTGTGACCTGATCAGATTGAGGAAGACCATTAGGGTGGTGAAGAGGATGAACTAGGAGCCTAGGGAGGAATTGGGGCGATATCAAGATCAGAGATGGCAATACCTGACCTCAGGCAGTGGCAAGTGAGTGGGGAGAAGTGGGTAGACCAGAAGGCCATACAGGAGGGAAGACTGGCAGGACATGAGGATTGGCTGTGAGGGGTATGGAGAGGGAGGGTGCAGGCCAATGCCTGTGTCTCCATCTTAAGTATTAATAGTTCCATTCCCCAAGATCTAGAATGGTGCTAGGAGACAGGTGTGGAGGAAGATAATGAGTTTGATCTGGGTTTCTGGGTTTGAGGCACCTGAGAAAGAGTCCAGTAGGGAGTCTGGAGGGCAGAAAAAGCACAAACCATGTGATTGCTGGGCTAGCCCTCCAATGGAGTGATGTCTTGACCATTTAGTTCACCACAGGCATCAAAGCACAGGACATCAAGAAACCTGGACTGGGAAGAGGATTTAGCTAAATGCATCCTCCTATGCTACTCAGGCTACTCCTGTGCCATCTCTAGTAAAGGGCACTCTGCTTGCACGTTTCCCGTCCCCCAGAGTGTGGAAGAGATCCTTTCAGAAAGAAGTGGACAGGTCCTAAACCAAGAGCTGCCAGGAGACAGGGAGTTAATGAAGCCTCCTCCAGCATCCCTTTAATTGGCTGCAAAACTCTGCTTTCAGACCACTCACTTAGTGCCTGTAATTAATTGGGGTGTTCTGCCTTATCTGAGAGATGATTTGATACCCCCCAAGGACAATGTTTTCTTAGCTGGGATTCTCCAGCTGGAGCTGTCTCTGCACACTGGCCTCTCCACGGTGCACTGACTGTGACTGCAGGCTCCTGCAGGGCTCTTCCCCATTCCAGGCCAGCACCGAATGGTTCAGACTCAGGGTACAGGCTGAATGGGTGGGGCCAGGGGCTGATATTACCACCTCCTTGGGCCCCAGGGCCAGGCACCCACTCCATCCTGGGACAGGCCCATGGACTCCAGCTCTTGGCCACATTGACTCACATTAACTCTCATAGTAAGAGGCACTTGGCATGAGCTTGTCTACAAGAGGGTCAAGGCAGTGCATCTTAAAGTACATGGGGCAAGGGATGGAAGCTTCCACTTACTAAGCCCCTGCTAAATGGCATCCACAGGGTTGATTGCTTTAAAGGCATCACCTCTGCTCATCCTTACAGGAATCTCTGAGGTCAGGTTTGTGTTCACTTTCCTCATGAGAACACCAATGCTCAGAAGTAGAGGTTTATAATGGGAATAGGCACAGGCTTTGGTTTTCAGACAGTCCTGGCTTTGAATCCTGATTCTTTCTGTCTGGTCTTGGGCAGATGATTCAATTTCTCTGAACCTTGGTTTCTTTATCTTTAAAAAAAAATATTGAGTGCAATAATGCCCAACCTAACTAACACCACCAGGGTCTCTTAAGGAATTAAAGAAAATAATGTCTATAGGTCTACTGGCACAGTACCCGGCATGGAGCAGGTACCTAAAAAGTGACAGCCATTACTACAAAACGCTACTTCTACCAAGGGCAGACTGATGAAGACAAATAAGAAGAGGAGGACAGGAGAGGAGGGAGAAGATATGGAAATGAGAAGGAAAAGAATTAATTTCCATAGTAAATTGAGAAGCCTGGATTTAAAGCCAAATGTATTTCATGTCTTTTCCCTGTAACACAAGACAAGCTGGGAGACAAGGGCCACAAGTGAGAAGGGAGGCAGAAGGGAGTAACTGTCTTTTCCAGGAAGCTCTCTTCAGCTCAAAAGAAACTTAGGAATATGTATTAGTTATCTGTCACTGCATAGCAAATTACCCCAAAGCTTAGTGGCTTCAAGCAATGAACATCTCTTGTCTCTCACAGCTGCTAGGATTCTGGAGTGACTGGACTTGGTGGTCCTGCACTGAGATCTCTGGTGAGGCTGGGGCCTCAGTCTCATCTGAAGGCTTGACTGGGGCTAGAGGACCCCCGGCCAAGATGGCCCAGACACATTGCTGGCAAGCTGGTGCTGGCTGCTGGCAGGAAGCTACCTTTTCAGGAGGGCCTCTCCTGAGGGCTTCTTGAATGTCCTCACAATATGGCAGCTGGCCTCCCCTGGAGTGAGTAATCCATGAGAGCAAGGTAGAAGCTGCAACATCTTCCATGACCCAGGTTCAGAAGTCACCCATCATCATTTCTGCAATTTTCTGTTTGTCACATAAACTAGCTCTGATTCAGTGTGGGAGGATACTGCACAGGACATGGGCACCAGGAAGAAAGGGCATTGGAGGTCGGGGGGCATCCTGGAGGCAGACTACTTCATGGATCGTGAAGTAGTCCTTCACATTCCTTCATTCATCCATCCACATGGCAAACTCTTCCCAAGGGCCTCCTCATGACCAAATGCTGGGCTAGGCGCTGACCCTCCAATCTGAATGACATAGTCATAGGAGCTGAAAATTCAGACATACACACCAACACATGGTAAGTCACCATGAGCAAACATTTGGATTTTTCCCATCAGTTCTGGCCCCAAATCCAGCTTGTAATGGAATGACCTTGAGCAAATTATTTTACTGCTCAGAGCCTCCATATAAAAGGATAATAGTATCGGCACTCCCCAGCAATTGCAACAAGTGTATTAAAATACCTAGCACATAGCAAGTTCTCAATAAATGATGACCAATACTTTCAGTATTATTACTTTAAGTAAACGGAGATTGCACTCCCAAATCTGGACAGTGGCCCCATCTAGGCTTCCCCTGCCCCGCAAGAGAAAATTGGGGCTCTCTGACCCCAAGGCTGCCCCCTGGGTCCTGCCTATCACCTCCTCCCAAAGGCCTAGCTGAGCCCTGCAGTGACTCTCACAGCCTGAGGCTCCTGGCTGCCAGCCCTAATCAGAAGCTCCAGCCGAGACCTCAAATTGACTTGCCATCGTTTAGCTGGGAAGCAAGAGCTCTTCTTGACTCACAGCCAAAATCTATTCTGTGATAGCAAAGTAATCACCTCTGTGGCGGGTGTGCGGAGACTGTGATAGAGATCTCGGACAAAAGTCTCCATCCTGCACCCAGAACCTGAGCTCATTGCAGCTTGTCACTGGTCCCCCTTCTCCTGCCGGTGTGTGGCCCGCTTCGTGTGTCCCCACGAGGTGGAACATGCACCCCCACCCCAGCCCTGGCACACACACATCCACACTTCACATGGTCTAATGTAGTGAGCAGTTGGCAAATTTTGCAGAAAGTGCAATGACCTGGGGTCCTTAAAAAATACCAATGTCTGGCTCAGGCCTCCAGACATTCTGATACAATTGGTAAGGGGTGCCCCCTGGGCACTGGGGTTCTTGTCAGTTCTGGAGGTTCGTATGGGCAGCAGGGTTGGGGAACTGCTAGTCTGGTGCACACAGCAGTAGCTTTACCTAGATGCATGTCCCTCCACATTCATTTAGTACTTGACAGTTGTTACTGAACATGGACAACGTGCCAGGCACTATTCTAGGAGCTGGAGAGTCCACAGAGGACAAAGTCACCGCCTGAGCTCATGGAGCTGACATTCTGATCAGAGAGGCAGATGAGATTCAAAATTATAAGGAAAATACATAATATGCTAGATGAGAATAAATGCCTGAAAGGTCACATGTGGCCAGAGCCACCTTTACATGACACCAGGGTTACCCACACACCAGCTGGAGCTGCCCCCGACTGCCGACCAAACCTAGGCTGAGTCTCCCCTTCAGCCGTATATGAACCCAAATCTCACAAAGACCCCCACCTGGTCACACTCTAAGCCCTGACACCAGGCACAGGGTGAGGTTTAGCCCCAGGGGCAGACAAGCCCTAAGTCGTGGTAGTCCCTGACCACCTGCTCAGGCCCCAAATTCTCACATGAACCCAGCACTTCATCTGGAAGATCAAGCCTCTCTAGCCCTACTGCAGATCCCAAACTTAGCCCTACTCTCCGAAACTTCCCCCACAGAGAAACTACTGGGTTTTCTAAGAATTCTTACTACTAGTATCTAGAGGCACAAGAAAACAGATGGACTAAACAGATGGGAAATGCCCCCAAGTGGTAGGGTTGTTGATGCTGGAAGGTCCTTTAGAAAGCATCCCACCTCTCCCCCTCATTTTACAGCCAGGCCCAGAGAAGTCAATAAGTAACTTGCTCAAGGTCACACAGCAAGCCCACAGCAGAACCAGAATGGGAACCCGGGTCTCCTCTTAATTCAGTGCTCTCTCTGCTACCCTCTGTCCTAAGACAGTGTAGGGAGCATTGCCCGTGTGGTAAAACAGCTCCCAGAATTTCCTTTGGGAACCCACTCTTCCCCTATTCTCTACCCAGGATTGGGTCAAATCCAATCCACCCAGCACCAAGTATTCCCATGGTCCTGTTATCAGTTGTGGGCAAGACTCAGGAGCCAGGGGAGGCAAAGCAGAGACCCAGCAGCTGCTCTGGAACCTTGAGCTATGGGGCAGGAATGGCTGCTGCCATATTGTTATTTCGTGTGGATTGAGGACTAAGCCAGCCTGGGATGGAGAGCCCATTTGGGAAATGAAGAGAAATGGAGTTGCAGGGACATCCTCTGACCCAACCAAGCCATACTAAGAGGAATTCTCACCTGTGGTTCTTTTTTAGCTTCATGAGTCAATAAATCTGCCTTGTGCTTAAAGCCAGTTTGGAGTGGGTTTCTGTTACCTGAAGATCTGACCACTGCAGACAGGAATCCCTTTCCAGCTCTCTCAGAAACTCTCTCACCTGCATCAAATCACCTACTCTCTGACCCCACCCCACCACTTTTGCTCTTGGTCTCCCCAACTCTTAGAGTTTCACAGGGTTTGGCCCCTAAATTCACACAGTACTACTTTGCCCTTCTTCCACATTGTGTTGGGCAGAACAGGGTTCCCCTGCAAAAATGTACACGTCCTAATCTTTGGAACCTGTGAATATGTTGTTACTATACACAGCAAAGAGGAATTAATCCTGCAGATGAATTTAAGGTTGCTAATCATCTGACCTGAAAATGGGAGATAATCCTAGAAACTCCAGGAATTGGTGATGGACAGGAAGACCTGGCATGCTGCAGTCCATGGCGTCGCAAAGAGTCGGACATGACTGAGCGACTGAACTGAACTGAACTGAACTGAATACAGCTGGGCTCAGTGTAATCACCAGGGTCCTTAAAGAAGAGGAAGCCAGAAGGGAGAACCAGAGAAAGGCAACATGAAAAAGACTCAAGCCAACATTCCAGACCTTGAAAGTGAGGAAAGTGCCCAAAAGCCAAGGAAAGTGGAAAAGGGCCCATAAGCTGGAAAAAGCAAGGAAATGGATTCTCCCCTAGAACCTCCAATAGGAACCTAGCCCTGTCCACCGTTTGAGGCTGGTCCAGTGAGATTGACTCCCATTGGATCTCTGATCTCCAGAACTGTAGAAGAATGAATGTGCTGTTTAAACTACTGAATTTGGGGTGATTTGCCACAATAGTGATGCTGTTGTTGTTCAATTGCTCAGTTGTGGCTGACTCTTTGCAACCTCATTGACTGCAGCATGCCAGGCTTCCCTGTCCTTCACCATTTCCCAGAGCTTGCTCAAACTCATGTCCATCCAGTCAGTGATGCCATCTAACCATCTCATCCTCTGTCATCCCCTTCCCCTCCTGCCTTCAATCTTTCCCAGCATCAGGGTCTTTTCCAACAAGTCAGTTCTTTGCATCAGGTGGCCAAAGTATTGGAGCTTCAGCTTCAGCATCAGTCCTTCACATGAATATTTAGGATTGATTTCCTTTAGGATTGACTGGTTTGATTGCCCTGCAGTCCAAGGGACTCTCAAGAGTCTTCTCCAACAGCACAGTTCAAAAGCATCAATTTTTTGGTACTCAGCCTTCTTAATGGTCCAATTTTCAGATCCATACATGACTACTGAGTAATATACACATTAAAGGACCCTGATGTTACATTAGAGAGATTGGTCAACATCTCATTTCTTTCTGCAGTTCTGGTTGAGCATTTACCATATGCCTAAGCTGGATACTGGGAACACCAACCAGACACCTGACCCTGGCCTTCTGGGCTCCCACAGCCAGCTCAGAGCAGAGGACAGGATCTGTAGTCAATTTGAATGGACAGTGCTAAGTACCATGATGCAGAAGCATATGGGATGCTATGAGAGCCCACAGGAGAGGCACCTAAACCTACCAAAGGCAGGGAGAAGGGACATATTCAGGGAACATTTCCTGGAGGAGTCAAAAGCTGAGATCACAACCAAAAGCAGGGAAAGTTGTTCTTGGAAGATGGAACAGCAGAAACGAAGACTCGGAGTGTCAAGAAACATGGCACATTGTGGGACGTGGAGCATGCAGAGGTTGGGAAGGGGTATGGAAGCAGAGGCTCCAGCAGGGGCTGGGCCATGTAGAGTGCAGAATGCCAGGATGAATATAGACATCATCCACAGGCATGGGGCATGCATGCATGTGTAGTCAGTACCTGGTTCCTGCATTGCAGGCAGATTCTTTACCAACTGAGCCACAAGGGAAGCCCATAGTCACTCACTCGTGTCTGACTCTTTGTGACACTTTGGACTGTAGCCCACCAGTCTTCTTAGTCTGTGGGATTCTCCAGGAAAGAATATTGGCATGGGTTGCCATATCCTCCTCCAGGGGATCTTCCCAACCCCATGGATTGAACCCATGTCTCCTTGTCTCCTGCATTACAGGCGGGTTCTTTACCTGTTGAGCCATCAGGGAAGCTCACAGGTGTGGGGAGCCATGGAGAATTTTAAGCAGGAGAGAGATATGAACAGGGAGCAAGGAGGGTCAAGCAGAGGTTCAGAGACCCACACGGAGATTCCAGGAAAGAAGGAAAGGTAGATGAACTAGGGCACACCCATGGAGAAGGGCGCAGAGAAGAAGACACTGAAGAGCTAATGAAGAATGGAACAGGCTAGGTGTGGCCTGCCCATGGTGCATCCAGGAAGGGAGGGAGTTGGGAATAACTGCATTTCCTGGTTTGCTCTAGTGGGAGCCCTTCTACAAGGTGGTGGCACCACAGAGGCGGAGCAGACTTACCCTGGAAGCAGCCCCAGGAGACGTCCAGGAGGCAACTGTTCAGCAGTGAGTCTGAGCCCCAGGGGAGGAATGTGAGTTAGCACAGATGAGCTTCGAGGCTCTGGAAGCCGATGGCCCAACGGAGTGTTGGGAAGGGAGAGGAGGAGAGGCCAGACAATTCAGTCACTTAACAGATTTCTCCACAACTGGGAGCAGGAAGACACTTCAAGACTACGAAGAGAATTGTCAGGATACTCAGAGACAGACAAGGCAAGGACTGAGGGTCCGCTAGACCCCACAGCTCCCACGGCAGCCAAGGAGACTCCAGGATGGCAGTGCATCTTGGAGAGGCCTAGGGATGGCTCTGGGGTCAATCCACCTCCATGACTGCATCCGAGGATGCTTAGGACACCAACCCTACTGCCAAGAAAGTCCTGGTACCATGGTCACAGGTTTAGAGCCTGGAGAACCCCAGTCTCAGCCGTGCCCTCGTATAATGAGAAGGGGTTCCCTGGTCTGGACAGAGGCAGACAACCTCCTGCAACTTCCACAATTGCTTTCTTCCCCCCTCTGCCAAGCTCACCATCCTAGGGAGCATTTAATAACTGGCTGCCAGGTCTCCTGGGGACAGACTAATGAAGCCGCCTTCCGCCTCCTGCAGCCCTTGGGGCTCTGAGCCCTGCCCCTCCCCGCCTACTCCCACCCCTCCTGTCAAACCTCCCACTCTCCCCTTTGAAGCGCTCAGGCCTGGGGGCCTCCGTCTGGGCCCTAAATTGCCAGGCTTTAGATGACAAAGGGAGCTCCAGGCTCCAGGAGGGGCCACAAAAGGAGGCACCTGTCTGGGGCAGGGGATCCTGGGGCCAGAACGTCCCTTCCTAGGTCTTACATCTGAGTGTTCTCAGAACGTCTGCTGAGTGGCTGCAGGAAACAGCCAGCAGACCCACCCGCCTCTCTTCTAAGGGCATCAGGCTGCACATGGGTCTCCATCCCCCAGCATCAAAGGGGTCCTGGTTTGGAAGAACCAGGGTTTGGATATTAAACGAATGTCTCTGCCTCACAATGTGTGACCTTGGGAGCCTAACTTCTTGGAGCCTTGGATCTCTCCTACTTAAAACAGGGACGATGATACCCCCTCACGCAGAACAGATAAAAGGAGGTCATGTATGTAAAGCACTTGACACAAGGCCTGGGGCACAGAATGTTCGCAATAAATTATACGCCAGAATGTTTCAAATTGCACTCCCTGGCAAGGTGAGGTGTCCAATCAGGATGTGGCTGTTGCCCTGGAAACACAGGTTTCTCTGTACAAAGGGTGAGTGGATGCTGCCGGACTGGCCTCCCCTCTCTGGCTTCCCCTAGGCCGGTTTCTGTCCCTCCAGGGGTTGGTACTAATTTGGAAAAGCCTTTTCCTCCTCTTGCTTAATCACCTCAAACCCCTGGAGTGATTTGTCAGATGGATTCCAGGGTTGGGCCCACGGATCACAGAAGCTCAGATCTTTCCATTAAACCTCCTTTGTGCATGAGTGCATAGTCGCTTCAATCGTGTTCTACTCTTTGCGATCCTTTGCACTGACCCCTCCAGGCTTCTCCGTCCATAGGATTCTTCCAGCAACAATACTGGAGTGGGTTACCGTGCCCTCCTCCAGATCTTCCCAACCCAGGGATTGAACCCGCATCTTTTATGTCTCCTGCATTGGCAGGCAGGTTCTTTACCACTGCACCACCTGGGAAGTCTCTTTAAACCTCCTTACTCCAAACTATAATCCACAAAGTGTGGGGAGGAAACAGGATGCCACCTCCCCACCCACGGGACTGCCTGTGACCAGGCCAGTCACTAGCAAGGGCTATGGTACTCCCAGGTGTGCTGCTGTCTGGGGCCCTGATTACCTTCCCTAAAGGACTGCATGAGGGCTTTCCTGACCCCCTGATTTCCCTCAGCCTGGGTCTAAGGAGACCCATGGACAGGTCTGTCTCCACAAACCACTTCTCTGGGCTCCTCTGGGGTCCTGTGACGAATACCCACTTAGTCTGCTTACATGTCATCTCCTCTTCTTCTAGATGCGGGACCCCAGTATTACCTTGCAGAACCACTTCTCCCACACTCTCAGCTCCTGTAGCACAGGATGCCAAGGCTTTAGGTGTGGTCATGTGGCCCAGGTCTGATCTGTGAGAGGGTCACACCTTCTAGCCATTTGATTGGTTCAGGAGTAGCCATGTGACTAGGTCTGACCTGTGAGAAGGCCACATTCTTTTAGCCAATTGATTGGTTCAGGGATGGTCACATGACCCAGGTGTGACCAATGAGAGGGCCCCAGGCTCCTAGGTGCAGTGATTGATTTGGCAATGGCCTGTGACCCAAGTCTGACCAGTGAGAGAGCCCTACCTGTGACTTTACCTGAAACCACCAGGAAAGAGGTTCCATCTCTCCTGTACAGTGGCTGAGTTGGCCCAGTAAGAGCTTTGAGCTTCCCACAGTCATTTTACTCCTTATGTGGAAAACTCATCTGTGAGGGCAGCTTATACAGAGGAGCTCAAAGCTAAGCTATGGTGAAAGACACTGATTTGAGCTCTTGAGCACCAGGTGATCTCCCCTCCTTCAAAAAGCAAAGTTGCCCACATCCCACAGCAACCAAACTTATAAACTCTGAGTTGCCATGTGACTGAATCTAGGGAGTGATAGCACTCCCAAGTGCTGAAGTGAGCATTGACCATCAGGCTCAGGGTCAGACAGAATTGGTTATGGGCCCCGGCTCTGCATCCCTGCATGCTTAACCTCAGGCAGGCTACATCTTTTGTATGAGATGCAGTTACATTCTTTTTGAAATGGAGTTAACACCTGAAGGCAAGCTAGAAGACCCCATACTATTTCCTTGGTTAGAGTGTACTACTTCCACTTCTCCATCTTGTGAACTCCTACTTAACCTTCAAAACCCCAATCATCGTAACCTCCAAGCAGTCTTATTATTCCTCCCAACCCTGCCCCTACGGAGATATTACATATTGAGAGCTTACTATATGCCAGGCATTGTACTATTGCATTAAGGTACACAATAACCCTAAAAGATGGGAACTAAGATATCCCTATTTTGCAAATAAGGCATCAGAAACTCAAAGAATTTAATTAACTTACCCAGGATCATACCTTCCTCTCTGGTGGTATCATGGTCCATTTTGTTTCATGTTATTCTCCCCTCCCCACCCCTAACAAGATTCTGAACTCCTTGACCTTGTGCAGCCCTGCATTCTTATCCACTCACCAGAGAGCCTTTACTATCAGTCGGAAGCATTCACGCACAGGCTGACCACCAAGAAAGACTCATAAATATTCCTTCCTATTTATCTAGCCATCTTTCTCCTCACCTGCGTTGCCCTGACATTCACCAAGTGTCCCCAGGACAGATGAGGAGGGTGCCCTCTAATGTTGATGCCGAAAGGTCAGCTTCTCCGTACATCAATGCTGAATAAAATCTCAGAGACAGAGTTTGGGTGTAGAAAAGGAGAGCTTTATTTTTGCCAGGCAAAGGGAGCCACAGCAGGCTAACACCCTCAAAACCATGTGCCCCAACTTGTGGAAGACAGTGAGAAGTTTTATAGTAATTGTTCAAAGAGGGTGTGATCAGCTTGTGGACATTCCTCTGATGGGTTGGTGGTGAGGTAAGTGGGAGTCTGCATCATAACCTTCAGGTCCAGCTGGTCAGAGGTCTACATGCGTGTGGGCAGCATATGACTAATCGTTAACGTTCCCACCTGGAGGGGGTTTGAATATCTGCAGAACGGCTCAGAGATATGGTCGTGTGTACCTGTTGATGGGGAAACAGAACCTTGCCCCAAGGCTGCTGTTGACTTCTTGTTTCTCCCTGGTCTCGCATCCCCTCCCTTCCCTAATTAACAACTGCTTGAGTCCACTGATCAGAACTCAGGGAAGGTCATGGAGGCTAAATGAAAGCTGCTTCCTATAATCAAAGAAATGGGGGACACAGAAAGGCCTTGTGCTCTGGAGCCCAAGGGGGCACAAGGGGGCACCGACAAGGTCCTTGCACAGTATCAATGCCTCAGGGACCCAGTGGGTCTGTAAAGAAGAAAGTGGGTGGCAAGGAGACTTCAGTTAAAGGAGAACTGACTTCTCTGGGTGGCCAGCGACTCTCTACAGATTTGGAAATATCTGCCAGATACATCATTAATAGCTCAGTTAGTAAATCATCTGCCTGCAATGCAGGATTCCTGGGTCAGGAAGATCCCCTGGAGACGGAAATGGCAACCCACTCCAGTATTCTTGTCTGGAGAATCCCATGGGCGGAGGAGCCTGGTGGGCTACAGTTCATGGGGTCGCAAGAGTCAGCCACGACTTAGAAGCTAAAACCACCACCATTATAAATCAAACTCAAAGGAATATCTATTCTTATTGTTTGTTTTCCTTAACCAAAACTGGGAGGATACACAAGAATCTAATACAAGGGTTTATTTGTGGTGAGGGGTTGAGAACAGACTGGATGGCAACAAGTGTGGGAGTTCAGATTTTCTTTTTATTCTGTTTTGTTTTGATTTACAACTCTAAGAATGTATTATCTATTTAAAATAAAACAAGTAAAAAATGTTAAATAACAGAAGAAGAAAGCCCCACTTATCTCCAGCTGACTGTTTCCATGCAAAGATGTGGGTCCTGCATTGCCAGAGTTTGCAGTCCAGAAGAAAACAGAATACAGGATTTTAATGTGAACTAGCCCCATTTTTAAATGTCAGGAATGACGTTTTCACATTTGAAAATCACTGAATTTGGGGTTCATCTTGCAACTGATGGCATGTCAGGGTTTGTGAGCTTTTCTTCCTTAATGGTATATAAAATGGAGACACACCTTCAATCAGTCTCACAGGAGGTATGATGAAATAATACAGTAATGGTAATGTAAATAAAGGACTTCCCTTGTAGCTCAGTCGGTAAAGAATCTCCTGCAATGCAGGAGACCTAGGTTCAATTCCTGGGTTGGGAAGATTCCCTGGAGGAGGAAACAACAACCCACTCCAGTATTCTTGCCTGGAGAATCCCATGGACAGAGGAGCCTGGCAGGCTACAGTCCATGGGGTCACAAGAGTCGGACACGACTGAGCAACTAAACCACCACCAATGTAAATAAATGCTTGAAAACACTGCCCAGGCAAAGAGAGCACACCCAGGGGTCAGATAGGCTGGGGGCTTCTGGGTCCGACTCCCTTCAACTATGAGCTCTGAGCTGCCTTGTCCCATAAACACGACATGGCCAGGCCCTCAGCCACCCCCAGCCTCTCACTGGAAAGGGGCCATCAGCTGCCCCTGCCCTGCCCCCCCACCCTGGCTTAGCACTGGGGCCAGGAAAAGCAGAGGCTGAAAAATGTGTACTGAGTGGATGCAAAACTGCAGAAGGAATGATTTAAGGACAAACTGGAGGTGGCCTCTCAATCCACCTGCATTTAGCCTCCGTCCCAGGACCCAGCCTGACATTCCCCAGAGTCAGGTCCAGTGGGTCAGGAAGCCACAGAGATGCTTCCTGTGTAGACATATGAGACACACCCTTCTGCTGCTGCTGCTGCTGCTGCTGCTAAGTCGCTTCAGTCATGTCTGACTCTGTGCAACCCCATAGATGGCAGGCCATCAGGCTCCCCCATCCCTGGGATTTTCCAGGCAAGAACACTGGAGTGGGTTGCCATTTCCTTCTCCAATGCATGAAAGTGAAAAGTGAAAGTGAAGTCGCTCAGTAGTGTCTGACTCTTAGCGACCCGATGGACTGCAGCCTGCCAGGCTCCTCCATCCATGGGACTTTCCAGGCAAGAGCACTGGAGTGGGGTGCCATCGCCTTCTCCGAACACACCCTTCACATACCCCCAAATAGACAAGACCAGTCTGATGCCCTTCATCCTCTAGGTAGAATGAAAGAGGTCTTCCCAGATGTAGAGGGCATGGATACTTGTCTTTAGGTTGTTTGCTTTTGTTTTTTAACTAGCATCTCCCTTTTGTTTTGCTCAGTTTCTCAGTTTTCCTTTGGGAACCTCTTCTTCCCAACTTCCCATCAAGAGGGGCTAACCTCATCCCCGACCCCCCGACCCCCACCAGCTCTAAGGATGGGCACATTACCCAGGCCTGGCCAATGAGTGTCAGCTCTGAGATTTACCCTAGACTACTCATCCCTGGGTGGGATGAGGGGTGAGGGCTGGCTCCCTCTGTTGCTGAGCCGACAGGACGTGGGCTTGGAGCTGTTGGTGGCCATCTTCTGGTCCACAAGGCCAGACTGCCTCAGACTCCAGCTGATGCAGAGGAGATCGAGACTTAAGAGACGGAGAGACAGGTGTGTGAACGTGGCGAGAGACTGAGACCCATCCTGATGACATCTTTTGAGCTCCTAGACCAATCCATTCCTGAAGTCCATGCCATCTTCTTAATTATGTAAACAGTACATTTCTTGTATTACTTAAATTATTTTGAGTTGAAGTTCTATCATTTGTTCAGTTCAGTTCAGTTCAGTTGCTCAGTCGTGCCTGACTCTTTGTAACCCCATGAATCGCAGCACGCCAGGCCTCCCTGTCCATCACCAACTCCCAGAGTTCACTTAAACTCACGTCCATTGAGTTGGTGATGCCATCCAGCCATCTCATCTTCTGTCTCACCCTTTCTCCTCCTGCCCGCAATCCCTCCCAGGATCAGGGTCTTTTCCAATGAGTCAACTCTTCATGAGGTGGCCAAAGCATTGGAGGTTCAGCTTTAGCATCAGTCCTTCCAATGAACACTCTGGACAGATCTCCTTTAGAATGGACTGGTTGGATCTCCTTGCAGTCTAAGGGACGCTCAAGAGTCTTCTCCAACACCACAGTTCAAAAGCATCAACTCTTCGGTGCTTAGCTTTCTTCACAGTCCAACTCTCATATACATACATGATCACAGGAAAACCCATAGCCTTGACTAGATGGACCTTTGTTGACAAAGTAACATCTCTGCTTTTGAATATGCTATCTAGGTTGGTCATAACTTTCCTTCCAAGGAGTAAGTGTCTTTTAATTTCATGGCTGCAGTCATCATCTGCAGTGATTTTGGAGCCCCCAAAAATAAAGTCTGACACTGTTTCCACTGTTTCCCCATCTATTTCCCATGAAGCGATACGACCAGATTCCATGATCTTAGTTTTCTGAATGTTGAGTTTTAAGCCAACTTTTTTACTCTCTTCTTTCACTTTCATCCAGAGGCTTTTTAGTTCCTCTTCACTTTCTGCCATAAGGGTGGTGTCATCTGCATATCTGAGGTTATTGATATTTCTCCCAGCAATCTTGATTCCAGCTTGTGCTTCTTCTAGCCCAGCGTTTCTCATGATGTACTCTGCATAAAAGTGAAATAAGCAGGGTGACAATATACAGCCTTGACGTACTCCTTTTCCTATTTGGAACCAGTCTGTTGTTCCATGTCCAGTTCTAACTGTTGCTTCCTGACCTGCATACAAATTTCTCAAGAGGCAGGTCAGGTAGTCTGGTATTCCTATCTCTTTCAGAATTTTCCACAGTTTATTGTGATCCACACAGTCAAAGGCTTTGGCATAGTCAATAAAGCAGAAATAGATGTTTTTCTGGAACTCTCTTGCTCTTTCGATGATCCAGCAGATGTTGGCAATTTGATCTCTGGTTCCTCTGCCTTTTCTAAAACCAGCTTGAACATCTGGAAGTTCATGGCTCACGTATTGCTGAAGCCTGGCTTGGAGAATTTTGAGCATTACTTTACTAACATGTGAGATGAGTGCAATTGTGCATTGACTGGTTCTATGAAGACCTACAAGACCTTTTAGAACTAACACCCAAAAAAGATGTTCTTTTCATTATAGGGGACTGGAATGCAAAAGTAGGAAGTCAAGAAACAACTGGAGTAACAGGCAAATTTGGCCTTGGAGTACGGAATGAAGCAGGGCAAAGGCTAATAGAGTTTTGCCAAGAGAATGCACTTGTCATAGCAAACACCCTCTTCCAACAACACAAGAGAAGACTCTACACATGGACATCACCAGATGGTCAACACCAAAATCAGATAGATTATATTCTTTGCAGCCAAAGATGGAGAAGCTCTATACAGTCAGCAAAAACAAGACCGGGAGCTGACTGTGGCTCAGATCATGAACTTCTTATTGCCAAATTCAGACTTAAATCGAAGAAAGTAGGGAAAACCACTAGACCATTCAGGTATGACCTAAATCAAATCCCTTATGATTATACAGTGGAAGTGTGAAATAGATTTAAGGGACTAGATCTGATAGAGTGCCTGATGAACTATGGACTAAGGTTCATGACATTGTACAGGAGACAGGGATAAAGACCATCCCCATGGAAAAGAAACGCAAAAAAGCAAAATGGCTGTCTGAGGAGGCCTTACAAATAGCTGTGAAAAGAAGAGAAGTGAAAAGCAAAGGAGAAAAGGAAAGATATAAGCATCTGAATGCAGAGTTCCAAATAGCAAGGAGAGATAAGAAAGTCTTCCTCAGCGATCAATGCAAAGAAACAGAGGAAAACAACAGAATGAGAAAGACTAGAGATCTCTTCATTAAAATTAGAGATACCAAGGGGACATTTCATGCAGAGATGGGCTCAATAAAGGACAGAAATGGTCTGGACCTAACAGAAGCAGAAGATATTAAGAAGAGGTGGCAAGAATACACAGAAGAACTGTA
This sequence comes from Bos taurus, assembly GCF_002263795.3. Classification (NCBI taxonomy): domain Eukaryota; kingdom Metazoa; phylum Chordata; class Mammalia; order Artiodactyla; family Bovidae; genus Bos; species Bos taurus. The sequence goes on along the minus strand of NC_037337.1, from coordinate 5,255,784 downwards.
CAAAGAAGAGCTTCACGACCCAGATAATCACAATGGTGTGATCACTCACCTAGAGCCAGACATACTGGTATGTGAAGCCAAGTGGGCCTTAAAAAGCATCACTATGAACAAAGCTAGTGGAGGTGATGGAATTCCAGTTGAGCTTTTTCAAATCCTGAAAGATGATGCTGTGAAAGTGCTGCCAAATTTGGAGAACTCAACAGTGGCCACAGGACTGGAAAAGGTCAGTTTTCATTCCAATCCCAAAGAAAACCAATGCCAAATAATGCTCTATCACTTGTAAATATCCTCAAGTAACTACCTATCGAGTATACAATAGTTTATGGAGTCCTTATTGATTAGCCAAACACCAGCTAAAAACTTTTTCATCTTTCTTTTACAAATAAGTACATTCCTTGCATGGATACTGTGATATTCCACTCAGGTACCCTTTCAAGAATAATGAACTTTTTATCCCAACTGCAGAAAATTGCCTCTATCAGACAGTCCTCAGCTATCAGCTCCTTCCGGGATTGCCTCACAAGAAGAGGGCCTTCTTACCTAAGGTGACTTCCTGTTCACAGGACTTCACACATCCTGTGACTGATCAAAATGGGGATATAAAGGCCAGGCCCATTTGCCCCAACTCAGGACACCTCTTAACGTACTAAGGATATGCCACCTACAGAACTCACCCCAGGGTCAGCTAAGGCTTCAACTGGCAGAGCAGGGCAACGCAACTTCCCTCTCTGCCCCATCCTGCTTCTTTCCCTTTCCCTCCACAGGTGTTGATTCTAAGAATAATTCTTAATAAATATCCTACACATTGAATTCTGTCACAGAATCTGCTTTTTGAGAGCCCAACCTGTTACATACAGCTGGTACCGAAAGTGGGTCAGGAAAACAGACACTGGGATGAGAGCTTGGAGCTGAAATACCTGCTAACCAGCTGGCCATCCCTCACCTCCCCCAACAGATAGCCCCCGGCACAGGTGATAAATTAGGATGGCAGCCTGGAAAAGAGAATTCATTAACTGGTGTGATACATTTGAGAAATATGGTGGGAACAGTAACTAGCAGGACAATTGAATTGGGTGGCTATTGTTAAACCCAACTGATTTGGAAAAACATAACAAAGGGTAGAGTGTGGTTAATCAGCAATTAAAAGCTAAATGGGAAAGCCAGAGGCCCTGCTGTTGGCATTTAGAGAAGCTGTCATCTCCCTCCATGGCAGGGCAGAGAAATGAAAACTCATCCCAGGCTCCAAAGAAGGCTTGACTCCAACCAAGGCTGGTCCACTCTGCCACAGTCAAAGCCCAAGCTGGGAAAGAGTGGAGCCCTGACGCCCGGGATGGAGACCTCTGGATTGACTCTCCAGATTCTCCTGAGCCCTCCAAGCTTGCAGAGGACCCGCCCCTTCCTGCTGGGGGCTGGCGCTGCCTCTTCACTGGAAGACTGCAGAGCCCATGCAGACACAGGATCTGCTCCATTTCTCCTGCTGCCATTGGGCCAACAACTAGGCTTAAGTCACAACAGAAACTAGCTGTGTGCATGTTGGTCCTGATATGGAAAGAGGGGGGTTATATCCCAAAGGAACTGCAGTACAGAGTCAATGTGGGACTAGATTTGGACAGAGAGTATTTGGTCAAGAGCCCCAGATCATAAAGTTGGATAAAGGGTGAAAGTAAAGTGAAAAGTGAGTCACTCAGTCATGTCCGACTCTTTGTGACCCCACGGACTATAGTCCATGGAATCTTCCAGGCCAGAATACTGGAGTGGGTACCCTTTCCCTTCACCAGGGGATCTTCCCAACCCAGGGATCAAACCCAGGTCTCCTGCATTACAGGCAGAGTCTTTACCAGCTGAGCCACAAGGCAAGCTTATCAATTTGGGAGCATTCTTCCAGGATGCAGGATTTAACACTCTGACAAGCACCCCAAGAAACGATGCACACTCATTCCTGTGATGGCCCACATGAAGTGAGAAGCGGCCTGGCGCACAGGAGAAGAGGGGAGGGAAAGGCTCAGAGAAGTGGGCATGCCAGAGGAGATGTACTCTGTAAGGCTGGAAACCCCACCCCACCTCCAAAGGCCAGTGTTACACCCAGTGCCCAGAGGACACCCCACTCAGCCAGGCTGTCGGGAGAGTGCAGGTGAGCATCACTTGGAAGCAGCCCCCATCACTTGGAAGTCCAATGATGGCTCTTCCCTGTAGGCTGGGGCTGGAGATAGATAGATGCTGTTACAGAAGTGGACTCATTCACAGCAATGGGGAAGATATGAACCAAAACCAAAACAAAAACAAAAAAAACCAGAAGCCATCCGAAGGCAGAAAGATGCAATTTTGTGATGCGTGTTAAGGTGGAGGGGCACCAGGAAGCCCTGCAAAGAGCGATGGAGTTACCTGAATGCGGCATCCCTAGGGTAACATAGATGGGCAGCTAACAAGGGTACGACTCCATCTGCAAAATCAAAAGAGATCAGGGATGGATGGTCAGGAGGCTGACAATAGTCACCCTAATATAAAATAATAATCCCTTCCCCAGTTTCATACTTGAGCAGGTTTTTGGACCTGGAGCTCATTAGCTAAAAGGAAGAAGGACCCCAGTCCTTCCCCAGAGTTACTCAGATAACTGAAGGCTGTGGAAAGGGGTTAGCCAAGCAATTCTAGAGAAGCTGGACAAAAAACTGAAACTCACATTGATACTTGGAAAGCTAAGCATCCTCATGGTCCCTGCTAAGATGGGGGGATTGATAAATGGAGCTCTAGCCCAGGACCATCTCACACTGGTTCCAGCTACACCCCACCCCATGGTCTCCAAATGGATAATCAGAACTGACATGCTTAGTAACTGGCATGTACTCCTCCTTAAGACTTCCCTGGTGGCTCAGATGGTAAAGCGTCTGCCTTCAATGCAGGAGACCTGGGTTCGATCCCTGGTTCGGGAAGATCCCCTGGAGGAGGGCATGGCAACCGACTCCAGTATTCTTGCCTGGGGTCACATAGATTCAGACATGACTGAGTGCTAAAGACACACACACATACACACACACTCCTCCTAATCCTATGAGGTTAGAGCTGTCATGATTGGAAGGATGGATGGAGGTTTTGAAACTGCTGCTTCTGGCTAAAATAGTAAATCAAAACAGTGTTACATCCCCAAGGGATGACAAAGATTAGTGCTGTTTCAAAGATCCAAAGGGTGCAGGATGGTAATTCTTTGCTCTTTTGAACTCCTGGGTTTGGCCCCCATGGGAACTGCAGACGACCCAGGAATGTGAAAAGTGGCAGCCTTGTAGCACGTGCCTTACCAGGAATGACACGGCTGCTGCAGAGGTTAACATGAACTCTGGAACACGTTATGATGCCATTCATTTGCTGAATGTATTTTCCTCAGGCTTCCCTGGGGGCTCAGTGGTAAAGAATCTGCCTGCTAATAATGCAGGAGACTCAGGAGACGCAAGTTCCATCCCTGGGTCAGGATGATTCCCTGGAGAAGGAAAGGGCAACCCACTTCTGTACTCTTGCCTGGAGAATCCCATGGGCAGAGAGGAGCCTGGTGAGCTACAGTCTGTGGGGTCACAAAGAGTTGGACACCACTTAGCAACTCGACAACAAACCATCCCAGTCAAGAAAGAGAATCAAAAAGAGCCCACACTCACAAGGATCAGATGCCAGCATGCGTCCACCACTCTTACAGGGCACCACCTGGGTGGCCCACGGAGCTGAGCACCATTCGGCTGCTGCACCACCATTCGACGTGCCCCACTGGTCCAGCACACTGCCCACATTGTGCCAGTGAGACTGAGGAACAAGAGGTACCAGGGAGCTGGAGGCCAGCAGGCAAGAGAGAAAACTAATAAAGACCCAGGGGCCCACCGCATCAGTAAAATTTCTGAGACTCTAGTGGTCTGGTAAATACTGGAGTATGTCTCCAACGTAAAGGCAAATTATTTCATCTTTCACTTCCCATCATGAAGAAGAAAACACAACACCTGACTGATGAGTCTGGAGGCGACATACTCCATTAGCTGGGACTCCTGCTCCAACTCCCCAGGCAGGTGACATGAAGAACCACCACGGCCCAGAGCAAGGAAGGGCTCCACAGAAGGTTCCGGCTGCTGCTACTGTTAGCCTTATGGATTGGGCCGTGTAGCCCCGCAGCCCCTGTGGTGTCAGACATAAAGGACAGTGACATACACAGAATCAGGTAGTGATAGGGCACACTTTCCGCATGGCTCAGAGGGTAAAGAATCTGCCTGCAATGCTGGGAACCTGGGTTCGATTCCTGGGTCAGGAAGATCCCCTGGAGAAGGAAATGGCAACCCACTCCAGTACTCCTGCCTGCAGAATCCCATGGACAGAGGAGCCTGGCGGGCTACAGTCCATGGGGTCGCAAGAGTTGGATACACCTAAGTGCTATCTTTCTTTCTTTTCCAGTCATAGGAAGGCTGCCACATGACGCGTGGCAGACTCTAAGGAGAGAATCACAACCACGGTCCCAGGGACTTCTAAGCAAGATCATTTACAGCCAAGAATCACACACCTTCTGAAAAACAGGTTGTGGTGTGCTCCTGAAAACAGAGCACTGATCACAAGATGCTGAGCAATCCTGTCACTGGGACTGCTCGACACGGGACGGGTCAGTCAGACCCACCACCTCAGAAGGTGGGCGCATCTTGAGCGGAACACGAACAGGACTTGAGTTCATAGCAAGCTACACCGCAGGTAGAAAGACCCCCGGCACCGCCACTACTGCACCAGCACCAGCTCATACCGACAGCCACATCGGGGTCCTGTGCCATCTAGCTGGAGAGGAAGACAAACCTCTGGATTGGGTTGGGTCAGTACGTGGCAAATGACTATACAGGACTGCCGCCGCCCCCCTGAAAGACCAGGAGTAGAGACACGTTTCAGCAGGGACTCGCCTTTCCTGCCCATGGTTCTCTACCCAAGGGCTTATGAAGCATTTGATTCAGTGGCACATGACCCCCCCATAATATCACCTCAGACAGAAAAACCCACCTTAAGGGCTATAATCCAGGAAGTGTGGGGATGGGCTGGCCCGCAATCGTAGGATCCACTGGTAACACCACACAGCCCACCACCCAAAATCTGCAGCCACATGGAGCAGTGTGACGGTCCGGAGCCGAGACAGTGGAAAAGCCAGCTCAGAGACAATACTTCGTGAGGCTTTGGCACCATCCTCCGGGAGGCAGGATCACCTTAAATCAAACACCTTGTACTGCACTGTGTCCGCAGTGGGTAGGATGCATGGGTCTAACAGTCAAGGGGCCACTGTGGCCTTCTCCCTGTCATTCCACGGACCCCTCTCCGCTAGGGATTCTGTGGTCTCCATCCCTCAGCTCCAGGCTCTGTGGGTTTAGACACCCTTGTCTCCAAAGAAAGAACACTCCTGCCAGTGAACACAGCAAGAATCCCTTAAACTATAAATTACAGTTGCCCCTTGGCACTTCAGGCTCCTGTGTCAGGGGACCGGCAAGCAAGAACAGTCACCATTCTGGACAGAGCAACTGTCCCTGGACATCAGAAAGAGGTCACCCCTGGGGACAAGGAAGAACGCGCTGACACCTTGGTGGTGCCCTTGGCGCCTCTTGGTGCTTCTGTGACCATGTGGACAGTAGACTGACCAGTGCAGCCACCCTGGCCTGAAAAGGACGTGGTGACCAGAGTCTCCATCCCCGTAGAGATGAAACCTGAGAAGGGGGGTTGGTGAAGAGGGCTGCAGAGGAGCGTCCTTGCAGCCCTGAGACCACAGGCTCAGCGAGGGATCAATCGTTCACCCACTGGCCTCTCCCTTCCAATTCCCTGGAGAGGGGCATCTCTCAGAAGAAGGCTCTGTCAGGCACTGCCCAGGTCTCCCTGAACCAATAGAGGACTTACTGCCCTGGCTGCTGGGCAGCCATTGGCAAGTGGTTGTCAGCCCCTCCCACTTCATTCCCCGATCCGGGAGACCTACATGCCATGATAGACCAACACGCAGGCACCAAGGCCCAACCCTTTCACCACAACTCAGGACTCCCTGAAGTGCCATCCTGTCCTCAGAACTCCCTGCAGGAACAGCTGAGCTTCCATCGAGACAGCGTCATAGGTGGGCATCCCCTCTGGCCCAGTCCCGTGTCTGTCCTCTCCCTTCCAAAGACATCGATCTGCAGAGCATTCCCTAATAATCTTCCTGCTGCTGCATCACAAAGACCAGCCCTAAGTCATTCCCTGAGTCCTAGCAGCAGAGACTACGCTGCAGAACTCTTCTGGCCCAAAGCCCATACACGTTCCTCTAGAGCATCAGGTCTTCTTTACCCAGAGACCCGAGAGGTCAGCACGTGCAGGACCCAGAAGAGGAGATGCCGAGCAGGCCTCTTCATGGAATTCACAGCAGCCAGATTTGGGCTCCATATTAGGAATGTCCATCTGATTCCCTAAGCTGCTGCACGGTGATGGGCAGTATCGCTGAGTCCCATCCAGGGCCGGGGAGGGCAGACGCTCAGCTTCGGTTTCCTCAACTCCAAAATGGGACCAGTACGGCTGTCCACGTGCATGTTTGCACGCCTGTGGGGCTCCTGGCAGGCAGACACCTCTGAGAATGCAGCCATTATCATTCAGGAGCCGTGGAGCTAATTAGCCTCGCTGCTGATGCAACAGGAACACTCAGCGGCAACTGGCCTGCGGAGGGGAGGAGAGGCTAGAACATCTCATTTTGACAAATGGCTTTTGTTTACCCATGACTGGCAAACAAACGCTCCACGCCGTGTGGCTAATCACCTAAAAATAACAGCACATATGTTCCCTCTGAGGAGTGTTCCTTGCTAACAAGCACAGGGGCTGTAGGGTGCTGGGTCGGGGGGGAAGCTCTGTGCTCCCTTCCCTGCCCTCCACAGCCCTGCGAGAGTACCCGAAGGCTCTGGACACCCAGCTTCCTATTCTGCACGTCCAGCCGTCACCCAGTCCCTCCAGCCCCAAGAAGCTGGCCCTCCCTTCTGCCGCCCCAGCCGTGGCCCCCCAGCTGCACTCCTAGGCCAGGCCTCACCACTTACTTGCCAGGGCTGGTACCCCAGTCTCCTCATGGCTCTGTCCTGCCCAGGACGGGCCTCCGATAACACACAGGTCTGACCACTGCCTACAACCCTCCCTGGCTTCTGGCCCTCAAGACCATGCCATCCTGGTTTTCCTCAGCTTGGCTCAGCCATCAGCACTCAACCCTCCTGGTGCCCTGAGCACACCCAGACTCTCAAGTCTCCAGGCCTCTGAAGATGCCAGGAGCAGGGCCGCTTCCATCTACAGTACCCCTCAGTGCTCTCCGCCAGGAGCACAGAGACCAGAATGCTGGCTCCGGTGGTGACAGATGAAGGGAGTCTTCTCCCAAACTGTAGGCCCATGAGTCCAACCACTTACTCGATGTCTCATCTTGGTTGTCAAGATGCATCTCAACAGTGTGTCCAAACACACACACGTATACACACACACACACATACACATATGCACACTCATGCATGTACAAACACACAGGCACACACACGCACTCCCATTCCTCCTGCTATCACCTCAACCCTTCCAGTTGCTCAGGCCAGAAGTCCTAGAGCTGCCTTTGACTCCTCTCTTCCTCTTCCAGCCCCTAAGCAACCCTTCAGCCAACGGACCAGGTCCATCTTCCAAACCCATCAGACTCATCCCAGCACTGTCCTCCAGCCTCCACCTCTGGCCTCTGCCTCAGCCCGCCACACAGCCCCCAGGGGGTCCTTTTAAAACTGCTCACAAACTCCCTCCTCCTCTCCAAACCCTCCTGCAGGTTCCCCATCTCAGAGTCAAGCCAAGTCAGGGAAGGTAGCCAAATATAGCAAGTGAAAATACAGGACACCGGAAATACAGGACCTCTGAAATTTGAATTTCAGAGATAGGCAAATTAAACTGGGACATGCTTATATTAAAAAGTCATTTATTGTTTAACTGAAATTCCCATTTAACGAGGTGTTCTGTATTTTTCCAGCAGCCAGGCCCGCCCCCACGCTCCCCTCCCCCACGCTCGCGTCAGCCCCACCCTCCCTGGCAGCCCCGGCTGGCTTTCCCCAGGGCCCCTCAAGCGATTCTCCCACATCCCTTACAGTTTCCTCGGCCTACAGAATTTTCCTCTGCATCACTTTTGACCTGCCCCCTCGCGCGCTCCAGTCTCTGCTCGGACGGAACCTGCCACCAAGGCCTGCCCTGACCCAACTGCGAGCGCCCTTGCTGCTTTGCTTCCTCTTTCTCCACAGCCCGTGTCCCCGCCCACCAGCAAGTCGTCTCGTCTCCTCGTCTCCTCGAAGGCAGAGATTTGTCTGTTTTGTTCACAACTGTATCCCTACACTTAGCACTGTGCCTGGCACATCATCGTCAGTAACTATTTGTGGAATAAATGACGTCTCTGCTGTCCCGCCCCCACGTTGCCTGGCAACGCCTCCTCAAACTGCAGGGACCGCTGCCCGGCCTCTCCTGACCATACTCGGGGCGCACCAGGAAGGAAGCATCACCCACCCCTCGCCGGGGCTGCCCCCAGACACAGCACAATCCAGCCTATCCTAGTTGATACACTCCCACAGCTCCAAAGAACGCAGGTGTGCTGGCCGCATTTCCTAAATTAAAAAAAAAAAAAAAGAAAGAAAGAAATGTGGAACTTCCCTGGGGGTCCACTTAAGAATCTGTGCTCCCAATTTCGGGGACGGGGGTTCAATCCCTGGTCGGGGAAGTAAGATCCCTCATGCTACATGGCAAGGCCAAAAAAAAAAAAACACAAAACCGTGACAGGGATGAGCCACGTGTTAATGAGGATGGTGTGTGAGACAGTAGACTTAAAATAGCTGGAGAAAATCCAGGCTGCAGAGTCTGAAATCAACAGCTCTCCTTAACCTGCATTAGAGCCATTCTCTCACCCTTTACAGGCATCCCCACTCGTCTAGGGGCCCCACCAAGTGGGAATCGTGTCCCATTCCCATTTATCCCCAGTGCCTGATCGATGGGAGGTGCTCAGGAAATGTGAAGGAATGAGCGAAGTGCATATGTGAGTGAGTAAAGAATTAAATAGCTTAGGAAACAGAGAGAGTTCTAGTCTAAGGCTTTCAGAGGGGCTAGTTTGAGACCCCCTCATCCCTAAAGGTAAAGAGTCTGGGTGTTCAGCTCTGCTGAGGAAAGAAGGATGAAGGAAGAGGGACCAGTCCTCCCTCTAGCCCACATCCCATCAAGCACATCCATGTTAGCATCCTCTCAGCAGCCCTGAAAGGCAGCTATTGTGACCTGGTCCAGATGGAGAGACTGAGCCCCAAGGAGACACAGCCGTTTGCAGAAGGTCACACTGTGAGTGGTGAGAGGAGATGCGGCTGGGTCTCAGCCACGGCCGAGCTGCCTCGCCCTAGGTTACGATGACCATGGCGGAAAGGGCACTCTGTTCCCTGGATGCTCTTTTGCACAGTTCAGGGAGGCCCCCTGCGCAGGAAGGTGGGACAAGTCAGACTGCACAAGAGAACAGCCCCTGTGGCTTTGCTCCAGTCTTCCCACTGGCTGTACAGGGGACCCAGCCTGGCTCTCCTCCCGCGTCTATACTGTTCCCTTCTGCCTCTTACCACGGTTCCTGGGCCCACACTAGCTTCAGAGTCAGGCCGATGTAGGTGCCTGCCCGGAATCATTGCATTTGTCTCAACATTTTTTTGATATTAATATCATTCTGGACTAATGAGTCCAGCCCACTTCATCCCAGCTGGAGCCTTGGATGTCTGCTGATTAATTTGCACAGAGCTCGCTCATGGAGGGAGGTAAGGGGGAAGGGGGAAAGGAAGAGAAGGGAGGGAGAGGGAGAGCTGCGAGGCTTCCAGAGTAGAAACAGGTTTCCTCTGCTCACCAGTGATTTTCCCCAGGTTCTTAAGCCCTCCTCCGCCAGTGATGGGCACAGAAATGAGGAGGCCCCTCCCTCCCCGGGTACTTGCTGTCCCAGTTCAGGGGGAGGAGAAGTGTGAGATGTGTGCTTTCTCCAGGCTGCAAAAGCGTGGGCTAGAGGAGAGCCCTCAGCAAGGACTGGAAGAGCAGACTTCTGGCTCATGCCAGCCCAGCCCAGTGTTGCCTGAGGGCAGGCGTTGTCCTCCCTGAGCCTTGTTTTCCTCATCAGAGAAATAGGAGCAAAGATCCCAGTAGAGCACAGTTTGAACTCAGATTTGTCGACTCGGCTTCCATTTCCAACTCCCCTATTTGGGGCCAGGTGGCCTTGGGCAAACCACTTAACCTGTATAACGGGACAGTGAACAGCAGCCACCTGAGCTGCAGGGATTGAACAAGCTCATAGAAGTGCAGTGCTCAGCCCGGCGCTCAGCAGGACCCGGTGCTAAATGATCAGCAGCTGACTGTCACCACCCACAGCCAACTGATGAAGCAGAGCCTTGTGACTCCACTCAGTGGTATTAGACAGCTACCAAAAAGGATGCACAGCAGTTTACAGGGTGGCCCAGGAAATGTCCCTGTTCAAATGACTGTGGCATATTACACAGCTACCAAAAAGGATACACAGAAGTTTACAGGATGGCCCAGGAAATGTCCCTGTTCGAATGACTGCAATATACCTATTTGAGAGAATCTCATCTCCCTTTCACAGCAGGGGTAGCCAAGCCTTAGAGAAAGGACTTGATTTGTCCCAGGCCCCTGGGGAAGCACACAGCTGAGCTGGGAGTCAAAGACAAGGAAGATCAGCCTCACAATGAAATCTCTTTCCTCTTTGCCATGATCCCTACACATCAAATTTTAAAAATTGATTTATTAAAATCATGAGCCTGCAGACATTTCATTCTGGTTCCTGTCCATGTGACTGTGATATTTTTGTGCCATAGATAATCATTTTTTAAGGCAGATAATAATCCCCATCCCATGTTCCCCACTTGGCTGACATGCTGATCAAAGGAGCTAATGGCTGTGGGAGGGTATTGGAAATAGGAAATGGCTGGGCCCCGGGGAGCAATGGTCAGCATCATTACAGGACCTGGGTGACTGAGCTTAATGTTACACATCCATTCATTCATTCAGCAAGCATGCATAATGTCTAAAGGTACATGTTCTAGGCTTATGGCAGAAAGTGAAGAGGAACTAAAGAGCCTCTTGATGAAAGTGAAACAGGAGTGTGAAAAAGCTGTCTTAAAACTGAACATTCAAAAAATTAAGATCATGGCATACAGTCCTATCACTTCATGGCAAATAGATGGGGAAACAATTCAAACAGTGGCAGATTTTATCTTGGGGGGCTCCAAATCACTGCAGAGTGTGACTTCAGCCATGAAATTAAAAGATGCTTGCTCCTTAGAAGAAAAGCTATGACCAACCTAGACAGCATATTAAAAAGCAGAGACATTACTTTGCCAACAAAGGTCCATCTAGTCAAAGCTATGGTTTTTCCAGTAGTCATGGATGGATGTGAGAATTGAATCATAAAGAAGGCTGAGCACCAAAGAACTGATGCTTTTGAACTGTGGTGTTGGAGAAGACTCTTGAGAGTCCCTTGGACAGCAAGAAGATCAAACCAGTCAATCCTAAAGGAAATCAGTCCTGAATATTCATTGGAAGGACTGATGCTGAAGCTGAAGCTCCAATACTTTGGCCACCTGATGCGAAGAGCCAACTCACTGGAAAAGACCCTAATGCTGGGAAAGATTGAAGGCAAGAGGAGAAGGGGAAAAACAGGATGAAATGTTTGGATGGCATCACTGACTGGATGGACATGAGTTTGAGCAAGCTCCAGACGTTAGTGATGGACAAGGAAGCCTGGTGTGCTTCAGTCCATGGGGTCACAAAGAGTCAGACACAACTGAGCAACTGAACTGAACATGTTCTAGGCTTAGAAGATAGAACAGTGAACAAAAGCTGACATCCTTGTGAAGGAGACAGACCACAGATAAACAGACACAAGTGTTACAGAGAAGAAAGCAAGATAAGGGCACTGGGGAGTGAGGTTCTTTGTCTATAGTGTCACGGAGGGCTTCTCTGGTAAGGTGACTTGGAGGCTAAGTGCTTTGTTTTGTTAAAGTATGAAGGTAAATGATGATATCAAAAGCAAATGCATTCTAGTTCAAGGGAGCAGCAGCAAGTGCAAAGGCCCTGAGGCAGGAGTATACCTTTGATGTTCAAGAAACGCCAAGGCCAGTGTGGCGAAGGTGAGTGAGGGGAGAATGATAAGAAAGGGGGTTCAGCAGGGATGCAGAGAATGTAGGGCCTTGTAGGCCAATGTAAGAGCTTCAGGATTTATATGGCTCAACTCAAGGATTTACTTTACCATTTTCTCATTTGGTGTATTATTTACATTGCCTTTTCCTTCCAATAATTCCCCATTTCTGACTGGATCAAACCAAAATCATTGACATGGCACTCAAGGCCTTTCAGAGTCCTGGCCCCCATGTAACTTTCCAGCCTCTAGTCTCTTGGTTTCCCACGCCCCGCTCTCAACCCCTACACCCACCTCTATGCCTTCACCCATGCAGTTCCCTCTGACTGGCTTCACTCAGGCTCACACTTAACAAATATATGGTGAGCACCCATTAGGTGCCAGGCCCTGCGGGAGGTATCGGGGAAAACGGAAACATCTGCCCGCTGTTCCTGTTCTTCTGGCCTCTAGCAGAGAGGACAAACCAGGAAAGTGTGGGGAAACGAGTGTGTGAGTCCCAGAGCTGTGGGGCCATGGCAACGGCTAACAGGGCCCCGACTCTGGGCTGGGGGGTGGTCAGGATGACCCAAGAATGAGCAGCAGTCAGCCCAGGGCAGAAGTAGGGAGGAAGAACCCACTCCTGGAGAACAACCGGAGGAGACGGGAGAGAAAGAGGCCAGCCTCACACGACCCTGGGGATGAGCTCAGGAGTCAGGCCTTGATACCGAGGCCCGTGCAAGGCTTCGTGGCCAAAGGCTCAGCTGACTGCCCACCTGGCACATCCTCTGTGCCCAGCTTCCTCCTGGGTACCTGAACCAGGCCAGGAAGGCAGCTCAGCAAATAGGCAGCACCCGCCCGGCTCAGCGCTGGGTAAACAGGACTCTGCCCTGCAACTGCTGCCTCAGCTCAGCCCACAGCTGCACGGGGATCAATATTTGCCTAGAGCCCCATGTCTCCTAATAAGTGTTGGGGCATCTGCCAGGCAGACCTGACCCAAGGGGAGCTGGCAGGAAAGGGATCAGCCTCAGGGGACCCCCGTGTCTCACTCTCTGGGGTGCTGGGGTGCAGGACCCAGACCTGGAAGACCCCCAGCCAGGGCACCCTTGAAGGTCTCTGCCTGTGTTTCAGTGGGATCTCGGGGAAACCTCATGCCAGCTGGAAAGCCAAGAACAGAGAGTGAGCTGGAGAAGGACAGGCCACTGCCACACCCGGCCCCAGAGGAGCAGCCAGTGCCCTCTGCCTCTCTCACTCACTTCCCCTCCTCCTGCTCCTTCTGAATACAGTACATTCTACATCTGGCAGGGGAGATGGGAACTGGAAAACTGTACTCCTCCTCTCTGTGCCTTTTGAATGATTTACCTTGTGCATTATTCAAATGAGTATTCAAATGAGTAAACTGTAAGGTAATATGCGTTCATAATTTTGGTTATTTATTTTACAGTAGGTCCCTGTTGGTTACCTGTTTGAAATACAGAAGTGTGTACACATTAATCCCAAATTCCCAATCTACCCGTCCCCTCCAGCCTTCCCCTGCTGGTAACCATAAATTCATTATCTAAGTCTGTGAGTCTGTTTCTGTTTTGTAAATAAGTTCATGTGTATCATTTTTTTTAGATGTTCATAATTTTTTTTTTAAATTGTAAAGAAGAGTGTATGAGTTGCAAATGAAAGTTCCCTGACCCCCTGATCTTGCTTTCCAATGGAACCTCATCTGAACTTGGGTGAGATTTCATTTTTGTTATAAATAGCATCACGTGGTACATTCTGCTTTCTACCTACATGTACGCCCAGGACTCCCTGCCATGCTCACACATCCGGGGTCACCTCCTGCTTCTCATTCACTGAATTTGTTCTGTAGTTTGGATATACTGTGATTCATGACACAGTCCCCTTTTGATGGGCATTTGTTTCTAGTTTGTTGCCATTACAAATATTACTGTACCAAATGTCCTTTTACCTGTATCCTTGCATATTTGCTGAAGTTGATTTGTGGAATAAATTTCAAGCTGGAGGCCTAGTGGCTTGCTCATGTTCACATTCAGAATTGCCAAATTACCCTCTATAATGCCTGTGCTGTCCTCATGAAAGTGCTCATTTTCCCATCCCCAGGTATAAGACAACCTTTAGCTCTTTGTTAAACTTATGGGTGAAAAATGGTACCTCATTTTTATTTCTATCTCTTAATTATTAGTAAGGTTAGACATCTTTCAGACGTGTGCTTGTTATTTGTATTTCTTTTTCCGTGAACTGTGAACTTCATACACTTTGAACAGCTTTTGGGTAGAGCTTTTCTTTCTTTGTTTCATATCAACAGTGTTTTGGCACCTAATCTGTGGTGGATATTGTGTACACCAACCTCTCAAGAAATAGGAAAAAGTATGTCCACACCCCGGCAAGGGATGGAGGCAGTCCCAAGACAAAAGATAGCCAACAAGCTTTGAATCTTAAGAAACTCGAAGCACCTGATTACAAGTGGACTGGGTCTCCATTTTCTTGTCAGTAAAGCAGAAAAATACAGTAATTCCTATTCATTAGTGGAAAAAGCACAAAATTGTTTGTATAAATCAGAATAATTCAGAAGCAATTGACAGAAAACCAATCAAAACTGGTAAAAACACAAAAAGGAAATGTATTGACTTGTGAAAGGCGTGGGTTTCAGGAATGGTTGGATCTAGGTGCTCAAACAACATCCCCAAGCCTCATCTGTCTCTCTTCATCTTGCAGCTCTGCTTTCCCATGTAGTCTCAACCTAAATGCACTAAGATGGCCCTCAGCAGATCAACGCATATCTTTTTGGTTCAATAGCCCGTGAAGAGTAACTATTTTCCAGCAGCTCCAGCAAAAATCCAGAGACCAGTTTTGATTGGTCCTGACAGGGTCATAGGTCTGTCACCAAGCTAATCATTCAGGTCAGAGTGATAGATTATATAAGATGAGGGATAAGAGTGAGTCCTGTATGAAGCATATAGCTGGAATATGAGAATGGGAAATTTTGACTGCCATTACTAAAAGAAAAAACAGGCTAAAATTACAGCTGTCTCTACACTGGATTCTGGCCCTGCCTTGTCTGTGTACCCCTGGACAAGTCATTGCTTCTCTCTGGCCCTTGAGTTCCTCACCTGTAAAACTTGGACATTAAATTCAGTCACTGATTTTGATCTTTTACAGATCAAAAATCTGTCTCTTGGCACATTCCATCTCTCTGAATCAGTGACTTACATCCTTCTTCCTACTATCTTATGACAGTATCCAGTTAACCTGCCTCAATTCAGACAAAAGGGACTCCAGGAAATGCAATCTTTCTTTACCAATAAAGGGAAAATGATAAAATTTTTGGTACCTCTGCCGCAAGCTCTGTAACATTTACTTATTATAAGGTCAATCACTTAGAACAATGATGTTGTTTTAAAGGATCAAGAAGAATAGGAAATTAGATATTTGATACGGTTGACAGATACAATCATGGTTCAACCTCAGCACTGACTTTTTAAAGTCCTGTCCTTTTTAAAATTGTAAATATCAAGAAAATCCCAAGTTGCAAGGAATACGAGGTGGAAATGCTCGTGGCATTTAAAAGTTTGCTTTGCAATTTCAGTATTCTCTGTAATTACACAAACAGAGACAGAGGAGAAACTTTAGTGTCAAGCCTGCACTCAACATGGAGGAGAAAATAGCAGCGCACTCCAGGATTCTTGCCTGGAAAATTCCATGGACAGTGGTGCTTGGCAGGCTACAGTCCGTGGGGTTGCAAAGAGTCAGATTTGACTGAGGGACTGAGTGGGCAGGCTGCACTCAGTCCAGGTAACCGAACATGTAAGAAGCTGTGCTGGTTGTCTCTGCAGTATTAATATTTAGCATGCAAGATATCTGAGGGGTTTTGTTGCATTGGTTACAATGTTTAAATAATTAAACATATTTAAAATGTGAAGTTCAAGTATGACATTTATGGAGGCCTCTGCTTTGGAGAGCACAGTGCCAGGTGACCTGTGAGCTTTCCAATGTGTGCACCTAAGTGGAGTCCTGCTGGGCGTCCTCCCGCAAGATCCTTCACTTCAGTAGGCTTTGGTTTCCTCATGTGTCATGGAATCCCTTGCAAACCCAAGGAAATCGAACAGAGAAGGAAAAATTTTTAAAAACAAAAGGACAGACCAAAATATGTCACTGTAACATGCAGACATCAGTGACTCCATTGGTGGCCTTTAATTTAACAATCAGCAAAGAGCATTAAGCAAGAAGCTCCAGTTTTAACAGATCAAAACAGCCAAATAAAGGCAATTTTGCATACAATACAGTTGATCCCTGAACAACATGGATTTGAACTGTGAAAGTCCACTTAGTGTAGACTTTTTTTCAGTAGTAAATACTACAGTACCACATGATCCACAATGAGTGGATCCATGGATGCAAAACGGCAGGTACGGAGGAACTGTAGAAATAGAGGGCCAGCTGGAAGTTATAAGCTGATTCTCAACTGTGTGGAGGGTCCTAATATATGAAAACTGGTGGTTTGCGGTTCTTTTCTAGCCCACAGACATATTTTATTTTAAAAACACAAACTGAGATATTTCACATGCCAAACAGATTTCGAGTCTCTCTTTAGAAGAAAAAATTCCTACCCAAACACATATGAGAAAATCGTTGTGATTGTGGGTTGGGCAAAGACGTCTTTGCTACACAACCGTAAAAGAATGACCAATACAGCACAAGAAAAAGTTGATAAACTGGACACCATTAAAATTAAGAATTTTTTCTCTTCAAAGACAATGTTAGGAAAATGAAAATATTTCATACTTGAGAGAACGTGTTTGGAAATCAAATATTTGACTTAGAACAATCTGTATCTTGACATACAGAGAACCCTGAAATGTTTGAGGCCATAAATCTTTTTTATCAATCATATAAATAGATAAGATTCTATTTATATGAAATGTCCAGAATAGGAAAATCCACAGAGAAAGAGGGAGGGGAAATTGGTGATGGGAGTTGGGGGTGATGGATAAAAGGTATGAGATTTCTTTTTGAGGTGATAAAGTCTTAAAGTTGACTGTGGTGATGGTTACACAATTGTTTGAAAATACTAAAAATCATTGAATTGTATACTTTATTTTTAATTGGAGGATAATTGCTTTACAACAAATATTGTGTTGGTTTCTGCTGTACATCAACATGAATCTGCCATAGTTATACATATGTCCCCTCCCTCTTGGACCTCCCTCCCGCCTCCCACCATGTCCCACCTGTCTGGTTTGTGACAGAGCTGCAGGTCTGAGCTCCCTGCAAATGCCCGCTGGCTGGCTATTTTCCACGTGCTGATGTGTGTGTTTCAGCGCTGCCCTCCCACTTTGTCCCACCCGCTCCTTCCCCACTGTGTCCACAAGTCTATTCTTTATATCCGCGTCTCCATTTCTGCCCTGCAAATAGTTTAATCAACACCATCTTTTTAGGTTCCATGTACATGCACTAATGTATGATATTTGTTTTTCTCTTTCTGACTTACTTCATTGTATATAATAGGCTCTAGGTTCATCCACCTCATTAAAACTGACTCAACTGCATTCCTTTTTATAGCTGAGTAACATGCCATTGTGTATATATATACACCACAATTTCTTTATCCATTCATTTGTTGATGGATATCTAGGTTGCTTCCATGTACTGCTACTGCTAAGTCGCTTCAGTAGTGTCCAACTCTGTGTGACCCCACAGACGGCAGCCCACCAGGCTCCCCCGTCCCTGGGGTTCTCCAGGCAAAACACTGGAGTGGGTTGCCATTTCCTTCTCCATGTACTACTTATTGTAAATAGTGCTGCAATGAACATTGGGGTACATGTGTCTGTTTCATTCTGGTTTCCTTGGGGTATATGCCCAGTAGTGGGATTGGTGGGTCATATGGTAGTTTTATTCCTAGTTTTTAAAGGAATCTCCATGTTGTTCTCCATAGAAGTTGTATCAATTTACATTCCTACGAACGGAGCAACAGAGTTCCCTTTTCTCCACACACTCTCCAGCATTTATTGTCTGTAGATTTTTTTGATGATGGCCATTCTGACCAGTGTGAGATGATACCTCACTGCAGTTTTGATTTGCATTTCTTTAATAGTGAGGGATGTTGAGCATTTTTTCATATGTTTATTAGCAACCTGTTTGTCTTCTTTGGAGAAATGTCTGTTTAGGTATTTTGCCTACTTTTTGATTGGGTTGTTCATTTTTCTGGTATTAAGCTGCATGAGCTGCTTGTATATTTTAGAGATTAATTCTTTGTCAGTTATTTCATTTGCTATTATTTTCTCCCATTCTGAGGGCTGTCTTTTCACCTGGCTTATAGTTTCCTTAGCTGTGCAAAGCTTTTAAGTTTAATTAGGTCCCACTTGTTTATTTTTGTTTTTATTTCCATTACTCTAGGAGGTGAGTCATAGAGGATCTTGCTGTGATTTAGGTCAAAGAGTGTTCTGCCTATGTTTTCCTCTAAGAGTTCTACAGTTTCTCGTCTTACATTTAGGTCTTTAATTCATTTTGAGTTTATTTTTGTGAACAGTGTTAGTATGTGTTCTAATTCTGTTTTTTTCACATGTCCAGTTTTCCCAGCATCACTTGCTGAAGAGACTGTCTTTTCTCCATTGTATATTTCTGCCTCCTTTGTCAAAGATAAAGTGCCCATATATGTGTGGGTTTATCTATGTGCTTTCTATTAGAAAGATATTAAGCAAACAATCCCATTCACCATTACAACAAAAAGAATAAAATACCTATGAATACACCTACCTAAAGAGACAGAAGACCTATATGCAGAAAACTATAAGACACTGATGAAAGAAATCAAAGATGACATGAACAGATGGAGAGATGTACCATGTTCTTGGACTGAAAGAATCAATACTGTGAAATGACTATACTACCCAAAGCAATCTACAGGTTCAGTGCAATTCCCTATCAAACTATCAATGGCATTTTTCACAGAACTATTAATAGAGCAAAAGAAGTCACAATTTGTATGGAAACACAAAGATTCCAAGTAGCCAAAGCAATTTTGAGAAAGAAGGAGGAGCTGGAGGAATCAACCTTTCAGACTTCAGACTATACTACAAAGCTACAGACATCAAGACAGTATGGTACTGGCACAAGGACAGAAATATAGATCAATGGAACAAAATAGAAAGCCCAGAGATAAATCCATGCACCTATGGACACCTTATCTTTGACAAAGGAGGCAGAAATATACAATGGAGAAAAGACAGTCTCTTCAGCAAGTGATGCTGGGAAAACTGGACATGTGAAAAAATAGAATTAGAACACATACTAACACTGTTCACAAAAATAAACTCAAAATGAATTAAAGACCTAAATGTAAGATGAGAAACTGTAGAACTCTTAGAGGAAAACTTAGGCAGAACACTCTTTGACCTAAATCACAGCAAGATCCTCTATGACTCACCTCCTAGAGGTGAGTAAAACATAAAAACAAAAATAAACAAGTGGGACCTAATTAAACTTAAAAGCTTTGCACAGCTAAGGAAACTATAAGCCAGGTGAAAAGACAGCCCTCAGAATGGGAGAAAATAATAGCAAATGAAATAACTGACAAAGAATTAATCTCTAAAATACACAAGCAGCTCATGCAGCTTAATACCAGAAAAATGAACAACCCAATCAAAAAGTAGGCAAAATACCTAAACAGACATTTCTCCAAAGAAGACATACAGGTGGCCAAAAACATATGAAAAAATGCTCAACATCCCTCACTATTAAAGAAATGCAAATCAAAACTGCAGTGAGGTATCATCTCACACTGGTCAGAATGGCCATCATCAAAAAGTCTACAAACAATAAATAAATGCTGGAGAGGGTGTCTTAACACTGTTAGTGGTAACACAAACTGGTATGGCCACTATGGAGAACAGTGTGGAGGTTCCTTTAAAAAACTAGAAATAAAACTGCCATATGACCCACCAATCCCACTACTGGGCATATACCCCAAGGAAACCAAAACTGAGCAGACGCATGCACCCCAATGTTCATTGCAGCACTATTTACAATAGGTAGGACATGGAAGCAACCTAGGTGTCCATTGGCAGACGAATGGATAAGGAGGTTGTGGTACACATATACAATGAAATATTACTCAGCTATAAAAAGGAACGCATTTAAGTCAGTTCTAATGAGGTGGGTAAACCTGGAGCCTATTACACAGAGTAACGTAGGTCAGAAAGAGAAAGATAAATACTGTACGTTAATACACATATATATGGAATTTCGAGAGATGGTACTAATGATCCTACTTTCAGGGCAGCAAAGGAGACACAGACATAAAGAACAGAATTCTGTACTCAGTGGGAGAAGGCGAGGGTGGAATGATCTGAAAGAACAGTATTGAAACATGTACATAAGTAAGGTAGACAACCTGTGCAAGTTCAAAGCATGAAGGACGGCACCCCAAGCCAGTGCTCTGAGACAACCCACAGGGATGGGGTGGGGTGGGGGTGGGGGGTCAGGATGGGAGGGACACATGTATACCTGCAGCCAACTCATGTAGATGTATGGCAAAAACCATCACAATGTTGTAATTATCCTCCAATCAGAATTAATAAAAAAAAAAAACACAAAAACTCTCAAGCAACCCATAAGGGATGAGGAAGGAAACTTAGAAGAGGATCAGAAAATAATTTGGGACCTGACTGAGGAAAGCTTTTAATGCCAGTGTAAGAATTCCAGCCTTTATCCTGTGGGCCACAAACAGTTCTTCATCTTCCCCCACATGTGGCAAATTATTCTTTTCCCCCTCTGCATGGAAGGCTGTCCCCTCAACAGCCACGTGATACTCTCTTCATTCAGGTCTCTGCTTAGATGGTCATCAGAGGAGCTTCCCTGCCCTCACTCTATAACACAGTGCTCAGTCTCACCCAGCAGCACACCTGATACCCTTACCCCACTACTCTTGTTTCCATAACACTTAGCACCACCTCACACATATCTTTCTGTTCACTGTCTTCATCGCCTCACTACAACATAAGATCAGTGACAGCAGGAACACTGTTCACTGCTGTGTCCTCTGGGCCCACAATAGTATCTGAGTCAGTACGGAAGTTTGATAAAATATTTATAGAATAAATGAATCCAAATTTTACAGATCAGGAAATGAGGTCTTTGCAGCTAGTAAGTGGTAGAGCTGGGACCCAGACCCAGAGATTATATCAGTTGGTTGAAAGAATGTTCTTTTAACCAGGATCCCACGAACGGATCTCAGGGTCTAGGCTGTGGAGTAAGAAAGACCTTGGCTTAAATTAGTGACTTTTTATCATTTTGGAATCACTGATCCCTTTGAGAATCTGTTGAAGATTTAATATTTTCTCTTAGACAAAAGGGCAAACATGAAACATTTTGCAGGTGACTTCAAGGAGCTCACGGACACTCTCTGGTGTCTTTGATGAGTGTCCTGGCTTGTGTCTCTAGACAAGTCACCTCAGCCTTCTGAGCCTCAGTCACTGCTCTAAAGTGGAGATAATGAGGCTGATCTCACAGGGTTGAGAGAAGATCCAACCAGCTCAGCACGAACACCCAGTGTTCAAATCCCGTCAGTCACATCCCCATCTCTACCTGAGCCACCCTGTGGCTGGGGTTCCCAGCCAGCTCATGTGACTCTCAGACCCTTATTTTCTATAAGCCCTGGTTGCCCCACCAGGGAAGATGTATTATTGCTCATTTAACAGAATGGATCAAGTGAGATAGTGAAAATCCTCAGGAAACACTAAAGCCCTGGAAATGTTTCCCAAGACATCTCTGAGTGCCATAAACTGCTTTACTGTTTCAATTTCAGCTACAAAGAACATTCTGCAGACCCAGGCCTAAGGAGCTCAAAGACAATGCAGGTCAAATCCCATTACACCAAATCCTATTAGAGTGCCACCCTCGAATGTAGAAGGCTTCTCTCACCGCTAGCAGGCTTATGGCCCCTCTGGGGAGGTCAGGCCAACTTGCCTTGTCTCCTGCCAAGCCGGCACAGAGCCTGGCACATTGTGGGAGCTCCATGACAAAAATCTCCTCTCCCTGCAGTCAAGAACTTGTTGTTTGGTTCACAGGATTTCTGTTTTAATAAGATGCCAACATTTAGTAGTTGAGAGAGTTCATAAACAAATTGAGGTTTTTGGCTTCTCTTGGAAAATTGATGCTTTATACCCTGAGGTCTGGTTTCCACATGTGGAGACAGTCAGCTGGGGATGAATTGCAGCTGCTCCTTGTCTCTTCCAATGGCTCCTGTCATGTGTCCTCTAGTCCTTGCAGTCCCCACAGTTCCTATGCATACACAGCATGTATGTCTAACTCCAGCCTCACGTCAACAGACATGCCAGCCAGGTCCCCTATTCTATATCCTAGGAGCACTGTAGAAAGCTCATCCCACGAACCAACTTCTATAGCCCATAAGAAAGTTCCATGAGCTAACTACTAACAACTCCATATCATAGATGCTGCTGCTGCTGCTAAGTTGCTTCAGTCATGTCCGACTCTGTGTGACCCCATAGAAGGCAGCCCACCAGGCTCCTCTGTCCCTGGGATTCTCCAGGCAAGAACACTGGAGTGGGTTGCCATTTCCTTCTCCAATGCATAAAAGTGAAAAGTGAAAGTGAAGTCCCTAAGTCGTGTCTGACTCTTAGCGACCCCATGGACTGCAGCCTACCAGGCTCCTCTGTCCATGGGATTTTCCTAAAAGGCTCCAAAAGACAAAGAAACCCACCCAAGACCACAAAGCTTTGATAAGAGATGAGAGACAATAAGATAGATATTTACAGACAGAATTGAGACTCAACCATGAATTCCTATTAACTGAGGATAGAGTAACCTATAACAATGGTCCTACTTATTGAAAGCAAAAGTCACTGCAACTACACTCTGCCCTAAAACTCTGAGCCAACCAGACCTGGTTTCGAATCTGAACTCTGCTGTATGCAACCACAAGACTTCACTTCCTCTATCTCGTGTCTCTCAAATGGAGCCTGGAAGAACTTCCTTTCAGGGTTCTTCCCTAAGCCTTCATGATCTTGGTCAATGAATCCAGAAAATGCCACCCCGACCCAAGAATGCAATGAGAGTCAGCATAAGGTTTTGGCTTGCTTTGGTTCTATACAGCCTCTCGGAGGAGCTGTAGAACAAAAGGCAGTTTCTTAAAAATCTTGGAGCCAGGCAGTCATAGTTGAAAATGAGGCCTAAAGAAGTTATTTGGAGTATCCTATCTGATTGGAATAATATGATGAGGGAACGGTAATTCTCTGGGACTTATACTGGTGGCCAAAACTCATTGGGTTTCCCCAAGCCTCGTCTCCTTCCTCCTGGCCCCATGGCTAGGCTGCAGGTCCCAGACAGCTCTGTACGGCCCAGTGACCGAGTTCAGGCCAGAGGAATGTGAGCAGAAGTGATGCGCATCACTGCTAGGACTGCCCACAGAGCCCTTCCATGCACTGTCCCCTGAGGCCTCCATGCTTTCCTGTGGCCTGCTGCAGGCAAGCATCTGGGCGGTCAGGCTTTGAAGCTGCTGGATGGTGGAGCCACTAAATGGCAGGAACCGAAGTCCCTGCATCAGCAGATGAAGGAGAAATGTGCACCCATCAGAAATATCTATTCTGAACAAAAATAAACTGTTTTTATATGACCCATTTTATATGGGAGGGAGGTGTGTTTGCTACAGAAGATAGTGTTGACCCAGACTAATACAAAACCAATATTTCTGTTATGAAATGAGGAAGGAAAGAAGTCAACAACTGTCCCTCTGGGTTAGACCACAGACTGTGTGGCTTAAACAATAGGAATTTATTTCCTCTTAGTTCTAGAAGGTAGAAGTTCAAGATCAGGTGCCAGTGGGTTCGGTCTCCTCTGAGCCTCTCTCCTTGGCTTGCAGACGGCAGCCTCACGGTCTGCTCAGTGCGCGTCTTCCCTGTGTGCACATGTTTCTGGTATTTCCCACTGTCCGCATCCTCACTGCCTTTTATTAAAACAATACCAGCCACACTGGGTCAGGGCCACTCATATGACCTTGTTTCACCTTAATTACCTCTTTAAAGGCCCTATCTCCATCCTGAGGCACCAGGGTTTAGGGCTTCAACACATGAATTTGAGGATATCACAATTCAGCCCATAAAAACCTCCCAGGCTGAATTTTTGGATACTAAGACACTTCACTATGATTCTCCACGGCTTACTTACTGTGTCATTCTAGTAAAGGGGAGGCCTCAGATGTAGACACTAGCCTTCCAGTCAGTATAAAGGACTATTCTCCTACCGTATTTTTGGGGGCTCCAAAATCACTGCAGATGGTAATTGCAGCCATGAAATTAAAAGACGCTTACTCCTTGGAAGGAAAGTTATGACCAACCTAGATAGCATATTCAAAAGCAGAGACATTACTTTGCCAACAAAGGTCCGTCTAGTTAAGGCTATGGTTTTTCCAGTGGTCATGTATGGATGTGAGAGTTGGACTGTAAAGAAAGCTGAGGGCTGAAGAATTGATGCTTTTGAACTGTGGTGTTGGAGAAGACTCTTGAGAGTCCCTTGGATTGCAAGGAGATCCAACCAGTCTGTTCTAAAGGAGATCAGTCCTGGATGTTCTTTGGAAGGACTGATGCTGAAGCTGAAACTCCAATACTTTGGTCACCTCATGTGAGGAGTTGACTCATTGGAAAAGACTCTGATGCTGGGAGGGATTAGGGGCAGGAGGAGAAGGGGACGACAGAGGATGAGATGGCTGGATGACATCACCGACTTGATGGACGTGAATTTGAGTGAACTCCAGGAGTTGGTGATGGACAGAGAGGCCTGGTGTGCTGCAATTCATGGGGTCACAAAGAGTAGGACACGACTGAGCAACTGAACTGAACTGAACTGAACCCATGCCAAACAAAATACACTGACTTCTGATTTTTGTCAGACTTTTGTATAAATGTTTAGCCACCAAGATTCAGTTCTCCCAAATGTTATTAACTTTTGATTTACTAATATGTCTAACAGTTAGAAGCAGTAAGATTGGGTCTGAAGCATGTACAAGGGGCTGGGGAACAACAACAGCTGTGGAATCAGGCAGATTTGAGGTCCAGTCCTGACATCACCCCAACCACGAGCTGTGTGAGTGTGGGTACATGCAAAACCCTCTCTGGGCCTCATGTCCTTCATCTGCAAAGGGAAAGAGTAGTTTCATTGGTTAGAGCTTTAGTTAAAGTGACAGAATCCTAAGCTTATGAGCTTGAGCAAAGATAAATTTCTGGTCTTTGGTAGGTTGACAAATAAGGCTTTAAGGAGCATTCACTCAGAATGACTAAGAGAACAGGAAAGGAAATAACAGCAACAAAATCATGGATGCTGGAAAGAAAGTGAATTGATGATATTGATGATAACTGTCTTAGCAGTCCAGAAGAAACAGCTTATCCTCAGTTGTGGGGGAATGCGTTCAGTTAGCACCATAAATCTCTAGAAAAGCTCATGAATCGAAGGCACCAAGTGCCTCAGACAAGGGTGTGAAGGCAGCACCCACAACAGAGTACTGGGGGAAAGTCTGCTTGAGACAAAGATGGAATCAAATGAGGAAACTTAGTCCCACTAATAGTAGGACTTCCTCAGATTATTATAATAATAGGACTTTCAAAAGAGGTACCAAGTCTTCTTGCCATTATATTTAACATGAATTGAACAAACCTTGAGACTGAGCTTTCAGTCCACAGGGAATTCAGGAGAAGGAGGTTCAAGTCAAGTAAGAATAATCAGCAAACCTAGACTGTGGGATATTTTGCAAGACAGACAACTGGCCTGGCCTCTTCGGAAAGTCAATGTTCTAGATTTTAAAAACTAGATGACATATAAACAAATATGACAACCAAATATCGTGGATCTTAGTTTTTTAAAAATAGGCTGTAATTAAAAAGAATGAAATAATCCCATTCACAGCAACATGGATGGACCTGAAGATTGTCATACTGAATGAAGTTAAGTCCGAGAAGGATAAATATTGTACGACGTCCCTTATATGTGGAATTTAAAAAGAAATTATATAAATGAACTTACAAAACAGAAAGAGATTCATAGACTTAGAAAATGAACCTATGGTTGCCAAGGGGAAGGGATATTTAGGGAGCTTGGGATGGACATGCACACACTGCTATATTTAAGATGAATAACCAACAAGGGCCTATTGTATACACAGAACTCTTCTCAATGTTATGTGGCAGCCTGGATGGGATAGGAGCTTGGGGGAGAATGGTTACATGTACATGTATGGCTGAGTCCCCTCAGTGTTCACCTGAAGCTATCACAACATTGTTAACTGGCTATACCCGAACACCAAATAAAAAGTTTTTAATAATAGGCTGTATGGAGAAGTCTGGATACAGATTGAATATTAGATGATGAGGCAGCCAGCCTCCAAGACAGATCACAATGATCACTTTCTCCGTACCCTAATTAGGGGGCCCTAATGAAGTCCCCGGAGAAGGCAATGGTACCCCACTCCAGTACTCTTGCCTGGCAAATCCCATGGATGGAGGAGCCTTGTGGGCTGCAGTTCATGGGGTCGCTAAGAGTCAGACACGACTGGGCGACTTCACTTTCACTTTTCACTTTCATGCATTGGAGAAGGAAATGGCAACCCACTCCAGTGTTCTTGCCTGGAGAATCCCAGGGACGGGGGAGCCTGATGGGCTGCCATCAATGGGGTCACACAGAGTCGGACACGACTGAAGCAACTTAGCAATGAAGTCCCATTTTGTATTATGCCAGGGTTGGTCTGGTGTCTTAACACTATATTGCAGAAGGGACGTAAGTCATTGCCACAGTTAGGTTATAAAAGGTTACAGCTTCCATCCTGGGCGCTGTCTAGCACTCTCTGGCTCTAAGATCCCCTGTTTTGGGCAAAGCTAACCGCCATGCCATGAGGACACTTAGGTAGGCTACGGATGGGGCAATGAAGCAAAGACCCGAGGCACCCAGACTGTGCAATGAGCTTAAATGTGGATTCTTCAGCATTATTCAAGTCTTGAGATAACTGCAGCTTCAACCAACAGGTTTACAGCAACCTCATGAGAGACTCTGAACCAGAACCACCCAGCTAAGCTACTCTCAAATTTCTAAATTTAGAAAACAATTCCATTTATAATTGCATCAAGAATAAAATACATAGGAATAAATTTAACCAAGAAGGGAAAAGACTCGTACACTAAAAACTATTAAATGTTGCTCAAAAAACAAAAGAAGACACAAATAAATGTAAAGACATGCCATGCTCATGGATTAAAAGATAATATTGTTAAGGGTACTACCAATGGTGATCTGTAGAGTCAATGTTTCTCTATCAAAATCCCAAAGCCTTTTTTATAGAAGTAGAAAAATCTGTCCTAAAATCCATATAGACTCTCAGGGAGCTCCAAATATTCAAAAGAATCTTGAAAAAGAAAAACAAAGGTGGAGAATTCACACTTTCTGATTTTAAAACTCACTACAAATATAAATGAATTAAAATAGTGTGGTACTGGCATGTGTGTGTATGTGTGTGTGAAGTCCCTCAGTCGTGTCCGAATCTTTGCAACCCCATGGACTGTATCCTACCAGGCTCCTCCGTCCATGGGATTTTCCAGGCCAGAATACTGGAGTGGGTTGCCATTTCCTTCTCCAGAGGATCTTCCCGACCCAGGGATCAAACCCTGGTCTCCCACATTATAGGCAGACGCTTTACCATCTGAGCCACCAGGAACGTCACTGTGGTATTGGCATAAATACAGACATATTCTGTTCCAATGGAATAGAATAGAGTACCCAGAATAAATCCTCACATATATGGTCAAATAATTTTTGACAAGGGAACCAAGATCATTCAATGGGAAAAGTCTTTTTTTAAAAAAATGTTGGTAAAGTTGGATAGCTAGGTGCAAAAAAAAAAAAAAAGAAAAATGAAGAAACTCTTAGAAGAAAACATAGAGGGAAATCTTAATGACACTGGATTTGTCTGATTTCTTGGATATATTACCTAAAGCACAGGCAACAAAAATAAAAATAGGTAAAATGAATGACACCAAAAGTTAAAACTTCCATGCATCAAAAGACACAGTGAGCAGACTGAAAAGCAACCTACGGATTCAGAGGAAATGTTTGTAAATCATATACATTACAAGACATTAATATCCAGAATATATGAAGAACATATGTCAATATATAAAGAAAATATGTCAACAACAACAAATACAACAACCCACTTTAAAAATGAACAAAAAACTTTGTTATGGACTGAATTGTGTCCCATCCAAAATTTGTATGTGAAGTCCTAACTTCCAGTGTGATTGTATATGGAAATGGGTTTTTAAAGAAAATAATTAAGGCTTAAATGAGGTCATAAAGTGGAGCCTTGATACAATGCAACTGGTATCACACGCAGAGGAGAAGGTATGCGAGGACATAGTGAGAAGGTGACTATATACAAGTCAAGAACAGAGTCTTTATCAAAAACTGAATTTTCTAGCACTTTGATCTTGGACTTCCAGCTTCCAGAACCATGAGAAAATAAATTTCTGTTGTTTAAACCACCCCGTCTGTGATATTTTGTTATGGCAGTCTGAGCATATTAAAACAATTGACCTTTGAACAACACAGGCTTGAAGTGCATAGGTCTACTTTAACAGCATCACCTTTTACGATTTTAAATAGCTCCGCTGGAATTCTGTCACTTCCACTAGCTTTGTTCATAGTAATGCTTCCTGAGGCCCCCTGATTCTAGGTGAGTAACCACATCATCATGGTTATCCAGGTCATTAAGACTTTTCTAGTTCTGTGTATTCTTGCCACCTCTTGTTAATCTCCTCTGCCTCTGTTAGGTCCTTATCATGTCTGTCCTTTATCGTGCTCATCGTTGAATGAAATGTTCCCTTCAGATCTCTGATTTTCTTGAAGAGATCTCTAGTCTTTCCCATTCTATGGTTTTCCTGTTTTTCTTTGCATCATTCTTTGAAGAAGGCCTTCTTATCTCTCCTTGCTATTCTCTGCAACTCTGCATTCAGTTGGGTATATCTTTCCCTCTCTCCCTTGCCTTTTGCTTCTCTTCTTTCCTCAGCTATTGGTAAAGCCTCCTCAGACAACCACTTTGCCTTTTTGCATTTCTTTTTCTTTGGGATGGTTTTGGTCACTGCCTCCTGAACAGTGTTACAAACCTCCATCCACAGTTCTTCAGGTACTCCATTTAATCGCTTGAATCTATTCATCACTTCCACTGTAAAATCATGAGGAATTGGATTTAGGTCATACCTGAATGGCCTAGAGGTCTTCCCTACCTTCTTCAATTTAAGTCTGAATTTGGAAATAAGGAGCTCATGATCTGAGCCACAGTCAGCTTCAGGTCTTATTTTTACTGACTATATAGAGCTTCTCCATCTTTGGCTGCAAAGAACATTATCTGATTTCTGTATTGACCATCTGGTGATGCCCATGTATAGAATCATCTCTTGGGTTGCTGGAAAATGGTGTTTGCTATAACCAGCATGTTCTTTTGTCAAACCTCTGTTAGACTTTCCCTGCTTCAGAGTAAGGATCAACTCATACCCACAAGAAAAATACCTGAGGCTATGGAAAGAACTATCTAAAAGTGTGGGAAGGAATAGAACCTGCACTCACATAAGGCTGAAGAAATGCCTCTTGCCTAAAATGTCATACAGCATTAGGTAGAGCAATCATAAGGGTCTTCCTTTACTTATGGAGAATAACTCATCCTAGATTAAGCACTGCCCTAACAATGCTTAGGGCATTGTTAGACCTTGTTAGACCTTCCTAACAAATCACAAAAGCAAGAACCAAAAAGATCAAACTGTTTCTGAGTAACTTAACTACATTCCAGATCAAAGATTAAGAAGATGTATAGGTATACAAAAACATCCAGCACCCACCAGGTAAAATTCAAAACATCTAGGATCTAATGAAAGATTATTAGACATTCAAAGAGGTAGGAAAACACAAACCATACAGAGGAGAATAATTAATAAATCAAATCTGACCATTAACTGACACTAATTCAAAGAAATACATTAAAAGCTATTTTAAAACACACAGGATAGGATTAACAGCAAATAAAATATTGCAGAAATAAAGATTAGTAAACTTGAAGATATTGCAATAGGAACTATTCAAAATAAAACACAGAAAGAAAAGAAGGAAAACATTAGGAGTATCAACAAATCTGTGCTGACAAAATTGATAACTCATATGAAATGCATCAGTTTCTTGAAAGACACAATCTATACTAACTCACTCAAACAGAAATAGATCATCTGAATAAGTCCAGAAGACTAACACACATATAATTTAAGTCACCAAAGGACTGGAGGCTGTGAGGAAACAAAAATAATTTTGCAGAAATAAAAACCAATTTTTTCCAAATTTGGTAAAACCTGTAAAACCACAGATTCAAGAAGTTCAAAGAGCTCATACACACACACACATACACACACACACACACCCTACTTTTGAAGAAAATTGCACCAATGTACACTATAATAAAATTGATCAAAACCAGTAAATAAGAGAACTATTTAAAGCAACTAGAGATAAAAGGCATATCATATTGCGAGGAACAAAGATAAGATGACACAGATTTCTAATCAAAATTATGGCAACTAAGAAGACAGCAGAGCAACATCATTAAAGCACCCAGGGATCTTGTCAACAAAGTCTATACCCAGTGAAAATATTTTGCAAAAATGAAGATGCATTAAAGACAATAGCTGAAGGAATTCATCCCGGCAGACCCACACTACAGGAAAAGTTAAAGGAAGACTTTTAGACAGAGAGAAATAAGACCAGATGGAAATCTGAATCTACACAAAGGAATGAAGAGCAACAGAAATGATAAATATATGGGTAAGTACAAAATATTGTTTTCTTATTTTTTTAATATCCTGAATAGATATTTTACTATTTATACAGTAATAATAACATATTCTGGAGTTTAAAACATAAGCAAAAGTAAGATACATGACAATAATACCATAAAGAATATGAAAGGAAAAGTGGAAGAACACTAATGTAAACTTTTTATACTATACATGAAGTGGTATATTAGTACCTGAAGATAGACCGTGATAAGTTAAAGATGTGTATTATATACACTGAAATAATCACTAAAGTAATAAAACAAAAAGTATAGCTAATAGCCCAGTAACGTGAATTATATAATTCATTCATTCATTCACATTTGTGAATTATTTTAAAATTTGTCCAAAAGAAGTCAGGGGGAAAAAATTGATAAAAGAACAGATAAAAAACAGAAAGCAAATAGCAAGATGATGAACTCACATATAACCATATTAATAATCACACTAAAGTGTAAGTGGTCTAAAATTAAAATGCAGGGATTATCAGATTACATTTTTAAAAAAGGCAGTCTAGACTACATGTTATCTACAAATAACACACTTTAAATATGAAGACACCAATAGGTTAAGAGTAAAAAGATAGAAAAGATACAGTATGCTCAGTTCAGTTCAGTTCAGTCACTCAGTCGTGTCCGACTCTTTGCGACCCCATGAATTGCAGCATGCCAGGCCTCCCTGTCCATCAGCAACTCCCGGAGTTCACTCAGACTCACATCCATCGAGTTGGTGATGCCATCCAGCCATCCCATCCTCTGTCATCCCCTTCTCCTCCTGCCCCCAAGCCCTCTGAGCATCAGGGTCTTGTCCAGTGAGTCAACTCTTCACATGAGGTGGCCAAAGTATTGGAGTTTCAGCTTCAACATCAGTCCTTTCAATGAACACCCAGGACTGATCTCCTTTAGAGTGGATTGGTTGGATCGCCTTGCAGTCCAAGGGACTCTCAAGAGTCTTCTCCAACACCACAGTTCAAAAGCATCAATTCTTCAGCGTTCAGCCTTCTTCACAGTCCAACTCTCACATCCATACATGACCACTGGAAAAACCATAGCCTTGACTAGATGGACCTTTGATGGCAAAGTAATGTCTCTGCTTTTTAATATGCTATCTAGGTTGGTCATAACTTTCCTTCCAAGGAGTAAGCATCTTTTAATTTCATGGCTGCAGTCACCATCTGCAGTGATTTTGGAGCCCCCCAAAATAAAGTCTGACATTGTTTCCACTGTTTCCCCATCTATTTCCCATGAAGTGATGGGACCGATGCCATGATCTTCGTTTTCTGAATGTTGAGCTTTAAGTCAACTTTTTCACTCTCCACTTTCACTTTCATCAAGAGGCTTTTGAGTTCCTCTTCACTTTCTGCCATAAGGGTGATGTCATCTGCATATCTGAGGTTATTGACATTTCTCCCTGCACTCTTGATTCCAGCTTGTGCTTCTTCCAGCCCAGCATTTCTCATGATATACTCTGCATATGCTAACACAGGTTAAAATATACCTGAAGTGGCTATATTAATATTAGGCAAAGTAGACTTCATAGCAAAGGATATTAAAGAGAAAAAGACCATTTAAAGTGAAGGGGCCAATTAATCAAAAGAACATAACCACCTCAAACAGTTATGCACTTAATACCACAGTTTTAAAATACATAAAATGAAAACTGATAGCACTGCAAGGAGAAATAAACAAATGTACAATCTTAGTCAGAAACTGTAAATCCATCAATAATTAATGGAACAGTGAGACTGAAAATCAGCAAGAATATAGAGGACTTGAGCAACACTTAACAACCTGACCTGATTAGCATTTATTGAGCGTGCCATCCAAAAGCCACAGAACACGCATCTTCTGAAGTGCACGCGGAACGCTCACCAAGACAGAGCGCACGCTGGGCCGTGATGCAAGTCTTAATAAACTTAAAAGGAGCCAAGCTGTAAAAGGTGTGCTTTCTCACCGAAATAGAATTAAATTAAAAATCAGTTATAGAAAGATCTCTGGGAAAAAAAGACCCCAAATATTTGGAAACTAAATATTCCATTTCTAGGTAACCCATGAATCAAAGAAGAAATCAGAAAGACATTAGAAAGTATTTTGAACTGAATTAAAATGAAAATACAACATATCAAAATCCGTGCAAGGTTGGTAAAGCACTATTTGGCGGGAAATTTATAGCACTAAATGCCTTTGTTTGGACATAATAAAGATTTTAAATTAGTGAGTTCAACTTTCCCTGGTATGAAACTAGAATAAGAAGAGTAGTTAAATCCAAAATAAGCAGAAGAAATGAAACAACAAAGAGTGGAAACCAATGAACTACAAAATGGAAAAAGAACAGAAAAAATAAAAGAAAAAACTAGTTGTTTGAAATCAATAAAATTGATACCTTCTAGCCAGATGAATTGGGGAAAAAATAAATAAAACAAAAATTACCAAAGTTATGAAAGAGAGAGTTATTATAGATTCTACAGGTATAGAAAGGAGAGGAGAATAATTTTATAGCAATAAATCTGAAAACTTAGGTGAAACAAACAAATTAATTGAAGGACACAAACACAAAAACTCAAGAAGAAACAGTTAAGAGAATAGCTTCCAATATAGTTTAGAAATTGAAATCTTAGTTAAAACCTTCCCACAAAGAATACTCTAGGTCTACAGGGCTTCATTTGTGAATGTTATCAAACATTTACAGGGTAAAAAAATGCCAGTTCTATATGAACTTTTCCAAAAACTTGAAGAAGAGTAATATTTTTCCAATTCATTCCATGACACCAAAACCAAAAAAAGACGTTATGAGGAAACTACAGACTGATAACTTTCAATAAGCACAAATTTTTTAAAAAGCCTAAACAAATTTTAACAATTTGAATCTAAGAGTATACTAAATGGATAATATATTATGACCAAATGGATTTTATGCCAGGAATTCAAGGTGGGTTTAATGTTTAAAAAGCCAATCAATGTAACTCCCAATATTAACAAACAGAAAAACTGTGCCTCAACATTCAGTTAAGGTCCTTAATTAATTCTCACTGAGATAGCTTGGTACCACCCATCTCTGGCAATTTCTTTAATGGAGGAATGGATGTGCTGAGTGGCCTGGCCCAGGCCAAGTGTTCCCCTCTGGAGTCAGGCTGTAGGGGTAGGCAGTGTTTCTACAGTCACATAGCTCTCTAAATGAAAATCAGGGCTTTGGGAAGGGAGAAAGGGAGAGATGTCATTAGAATCTCCTATTTTCCTTTGCTTCTATCTGCATGAGTGAAGTCGTTCAGTCGTGTTTGACTCTTTGCAACCCCTTGACTGTAGCCTACCAGGTTCCTCCCTCCATAGGATTCTCCAGGCAAGATTCGTGGAATGGGTTGCCATTTCCTTCTCCAGGGGATCTTCCCGACCCAGGGATCAAACTCAGGTCTTCTCCCACATTCCAGGCAGATGCTTTAACCTCTGAGCCACCAGGGAGCCATAAAGTGAAAGTAAAGTCACTCAGTTGTGTCCGACTCTTTGCGACCCCATGGATGGTAGCCTACAAGGCTCCACAGTCCATGAGATTTTCCAGGCAAGAATACTGGAGTGGGCTGCCATTTCCTTCTCAAGGGGATCTTCCCAACCCAGGGATCGAACCTGGGTCTCCTGCATTGCAGACAGACGCTTTACCGTCTGAGCCACCATCTGTTTAATTCTTTCAGTGTCTCGGGCTGAAAGAATATGTCTTTCAGATTATAGTCAGATATTATGCTAAGAAGATAAACAGAGTTGTCAGCTACAGTTTTTTTCAATCCCAAGAAAAGGGGTGATTGCCCTGGTTTGGGTCACATGCTCATGCCCGGCACAAGCAATATTGCCAGGGAGATGGGATACGTGCCTGGCACAGCTAGCACCAGATACCTACCCTGAGCCAGGAAAGGTGCTAGATTTACAGCACCTGCTTGGGTAGACAAGATAATAGGAGTCCAGTTGTTGAGACAACGTACACGAAGTCTCTTCTTTAGCAGTGTGTCTGTAATACCTAATTTCTTTCCCAACCTCCCACCCCTATCTTGCTCCAAGTTTCCCAAACTGAAGGGCAGACCTTGGAAAAAAAAATAAAACAAAAACCTTGGGTGACTTCTGTGTAAGCGGGTTCTGATTCCCTCTTTATGTCGCTCATCTCTCTCATTTAAAATAAAGAAATCGGATCAGAAAATGCTTAGGTGAGCCACCACATCCCTGAGACTCAGATTCCTCACCTGTCAGATAGGGTTAGTGATAGTCCTCAACTCGGAAAGTAATTGTGCATGATATGAACTGAGTCAATGCATGTGAAACAGATTCTGAGCATACAATAGGCACTTAACAAATGCTAACTATTATGTTCCATTCCACACTTTTAAAAAATTGTCAAAAGAGAATCTCACTAAAAATAAATTGCCCAAGAACATTCCAAAGTCTTCCCCGGGGCCAGGAAAAGACCACATCACTTTTTTTCCCAAGAAGCACCTGCCCCGGGATGTTACCCTCTGCTGTCCCCACCTGCCCCTCTGCACACCCACGCTGTTCCCCCTTCCCCCAGTTTCTCAGAGCTCCGATCTCCACGTTTGCCTCCCACCACCTCCATCCCCACCCTCCAATCATCTGTGCTGCCCACCCTGACAAGCTGTCTCCCTAACACCTCACCTACTCATGTCTTCATTATTTTATTCCTCTACCTTTATTTCTCACACAAAGGAAGGTGGAAGCAGGGATGATCACACAAGGCAGGAGGCCCTGGGCACTGGCTGGAATGCTCCCCTGCCCTCTGGTGCCACGCCCTCCACAGACACCCTCTGGCCCTCTGACACTCCCTTCTTCCCCCCATCCCTCTCAGTCACCCTCTCTGGCAGGGTGCTTTAGCTGGGAGACACAGTCCCCTTCTCTGAGGTGGGTCAAGGAGAGGTGCAGTAGGAAAACCACTCACAGAATCCCTGACCCTCTCCTGCTCCTGGCTCATTAGCCCTGTGACCTTGATCCCATCTTTTTTTTCTCCTCTTTCCCCAAAATACTTTAAAAAATATAACGATACCAACCCTTACTTCATGTGCTCTGTTTCACCTCCCGGGAACTACAAGGGCAGCAGTGTAGAGGAATGTGGCTTAATCTTTTATAGACTGGGTGACCTTGGACACGTCTCTTCACCTCTCTGAGGCTCGGTTCCCTTATCCATGAAATAGGGATGATCTGACACCCATCTCACGGGCTTGCTTTGAGGGTCAAAACAATCGCAGGATGAGGAGAACACAGTCTGGTCACGCTGTTTGCTGTGACAAAAGAAGATTGCTTCAAAGGAGGGTTTTGAAAGAAACATAATAGAATAAAACCGTAATGGACACTTCTGCTTCCAGCCAGATGAGGTAATGGAACAGATTTACTCTCTCATCTGACACAACTGAAAAATAAAACCCCCAAAACATGGAACAACAGTTTTCAAGAGAGCAAGGGCGTAAGGCAACAAAGGATAACGACCCCCACGAGCGACAGAAAACAAAACGGAGTGAGCCCTACAACTGCCCTACCTCACGGCCTGGAGAGAGAGTCCAGGCTGCCGTGTGAGGAATGGGAAGGAAGGCAGAGGCTGGCAAACAGCTTCAGCTGAAAGACCAAGCTGAGAGTTGAGAGAGACTGGGGTGTCTTCAGTACCCAGCGCAGAATACCCGTGAGGACAGACAGCACCAGAAAGAGAACGCTCGAGGCCTCTGGAGCGTTCAGCAGACCGCAGAGCAGTGCCTGCAAGCACGTGACGAAACTACGTGAGGCCAGGGAGAGAACGTCCAGGGTGAGAGGCACAGCCCCCGCCACAAATGGGGTCACAGGGCTGGAAACAGGGCTGTTCCTACAGCCAGACCGCACAGCTTGCCTTTACAATGAGGAACGCTTAGCCCTTCACTCTCCATGCTCTAGTCCCAAGAAGCAAACCTGGAAAGCAAGACACACAAAAGAAACTAATAATTTAGCTGCTTTCCAAAGTAAAGTTAAAGAATATTTTTTTATTATTAAAATAGATTAAAATAGCCAGAAACCAACAAGGTAAAATTCACAGTGTTTGGCATCCAGCAAGAGGGTTAATAGGCATGAAAAGAGGCGGGACAATATGACCCATAAAAAGAAGAAAAATCAATTAAAACCAATCTAGAATTGACACAGCTGTTAAAATTAGCAAAGAAGGACATTAAAACAACTAATGTATCACATTAGAATATATTTTAATATAATACCACATTACAATATACTATATATTTAAAATATTCCATATTTTAAAAAGTTAACTGGAGCCATGTAAGATATATTTTTTAAAGAAACCCCAATTTTTAGAGATAAAAATTACAATGTCTAAGATTAAAAATATACTGGTGGAATTAACAGCAAATTAGTTATTGCAGAAGCAAACATTAGTGAACTTGACATAGCAACTGCCTAAAATTAAACACACAGAAAAAGAAATAAATTTTGAGAATTAAAGGAGTACCAGTAAACTATAGAACAACTGAAAAGGCCCTAATGTATATGCAGTTGGAGTTTCTGAAGAAGAAGGAGGTAGAGAGAAAAATAGTTAATGACATCCAAAATGTTCTAAATTTGATGAGAAGATAAGCTCAACAGATTCAAGAAGCTCAACAAATGCCAAGAATAAGAAACAGCAAGAAAACTACACCAGGACACATAATAAAATTGCTCAAAACCAGTAAACAAGACAAAATCTAACAGAGGAGGGGAAAAGCATGTCACATATGGAAGAACAAAGATAAGAATAACACAGCCTTCTCATCAGGAATAATGCAGGCAAGGAGAAAGACTGTGGGGCAATACATTTAAAGTAAAATAGTAAACCTGAAAGTGGTGTCTCAGTTGGTAAAGAATTGTCCTGTAATGCAGGAGACCCTGATTCCATCCCAGAGTCAGGAGGATCCCTTGGAAAAAGAAATGGCAACCCACGCCAGTATTCTTGCCTGGAGAATCACATGGACAGAGGAGAGTGATGCGATACAGTACATGGGATTTCCCAGGGGTTGCAAAGAATCAGACACAACTGAGCAACTAAACCACCACTATCAAACCTAAAAATACACTTTGTTGTTGGGTCGGAATACTTAATGTTATTAACATGTCAGTACTCCCCAAATTGATCCATATATTCAACACAAGCTAAATCAAAAATGTCAGAAAGCTTTTTGTATAAGCAGGCTACCTGATTCTAAACTTCATATGGAAATGCAAAGGAAATCCACACACACAACTCTGAAGAAAGAAGAACAAAGGTGAAGGGCTAAGACCACCTGATTTCAAGAATTATTATAAAACTACATTAATCAGGAGGCTTCCCAGGTGGCGCTAATGGTAAAGAACCTGTCTGCCAATGCAGGAGACCTAAGAGACACAAGCTCAATCCCTGGGTCAGGAAGATCCCCTGGAGAAGGGAGTGGCAACCCACTCCAGTATTCTTGCCTGAGAAATCCCATGGACAGAGGAGCCTGATGGGGTACAGTCCATGGGGTCACAAAGAGTCGGACATGACTGAAGTGACTTAGCATGCACGCATATTAATCAGGACAGTGTAGTATCAGCGTCAGAGTAACCATACAGATCAGAGGAACAGAAGAGAGAGCTGAAAAATTGGCCCACACATATACAGGTTTTGACAAAAGTGTAAAGGAAATGCAGAGGAGAAAAAGATAGCCTTCTCGACAAGTGGTTCTGGGACAACTGGAAAGTTGTATGCAAAAACAAACAAACAACAACAACAAAAAACCTTTGGATCCATACTTGTCACATCTATAAAAGTTAACTCACAAATGTATTAAAAATCAAAATGTAATGGCTGAAACTACAAAACTACCAGAAGATAACATAGGAAAAGAAACTTTGTGGCCTTGGGTTGACAGCATATCAAAGATTTCTTAGAGCTGACACCAAAAGCATGACTTGTAAAAGAACAAATTGACAAGTTGGATTTCATCATAAGCAAACACTTCTGCTCTTTGAATGACACTTTTAAGAAAATAAAACTAACAAACAACAAGTAAAAAACATTTGTGAAACATATTTCTGATAAAGGACACATCCAGAATAAAGAACTCTCAAAACTCAACATCAAGGAAACAAACAATCCAATATTTTAAAACATAGGGAGAACATCTGAACGGGCTTTTAACCAAAGATGATATCAAGATGGCAAAAAAGCACTTGCAAAGATGTTTTTCGGTCGCTAAGTGGTATACAACGTTTTGCGACTCCATGAACTGTACACAGCAGGCCAAGATGCTCTACATCATTAGTCATTAAAGCAATGCTCAGTAAAACCACAATGAGGTACCACGACACACCCTTTAGAGGGGCTGAAAGTAAAGGTTGACCACAGCAACTGTCGCTGGAAATATGGAGGAACCAGAACTCTAAGGCCGATGAAGGTAAACGTATACTTAAACATACATTTACATATGATCCAGTCATTCTGCCTCTAGGTGTTTTTTCCAAGAGAAAAGGAAATATATATATCCATACGAAGACTTATATACAAATGTTCCTAGCAACTTTGCTTCTAATAGCCAAAACCTGGAAATGATGCAAATGGCCATCTACAGGAAATGGATATACAACCCATGGTATATTCATCTGATGAAGTACTATTTAGCAACGAAAAGGAAAATAACTATTTATACAAGCAATATCACGGATGAATCCCAAAATAAGAATGCTTTTTGAATGAAGTAAGACAAAAAGAGTATATGCTGTATGATTCTATGTATATGAAACTCTGGAAAACGCAGTCTAATCTATAGTGACACAGAATAGATCAGTGATCACCTGGTTTGGGGGGTGGGGGGGAGAAAGGAGATAAAGAGACATGAAGAAATGGTTGTAAGAGGTGAGTGTGTTCACTACTCGGACTGTGGTGATGGACCTCATGACAGACTGCATATGCCAAAACCTACAAACCCACAGACCTTAAATATGTGTAGTTTATTATATGTCAATATGAACATCAAAAAAGCTATTTTTAAAAGGTGGATGAAGCTAGAACCTATTATACAGAGTGAAGTGAGCCAGAAAGAGAAAGATAAAGATCATATTCTAACGCATATATATGGAATCTAAAAAAATGGTACTGAAGAATTTATTTACAGGGCAGCAATAGAGAAACAGACATAGAGAACAGACTTATGGACATGGGGATAGGGGAGGAGAGGGTGAGATGTATGGAGAGAGTATCATGGAAACTTACATTACCATATGTAAAATAGATAGCCAACGGGAATTTGCCGTAAGGCTCAGGAAACTCAAACAGGGGCTCTGTATCAACCTAGAGGGGAGGGATGGGGAGGGAGAGGGGAAGGGGGTTCAAAAGGGAGGGGATATATATATACCTATGGCTGATTCACATTGAGGTTTGACAGAAAACAACAAAAAAGCAATTATCCTTCAATGCTATGCTAAGTCACTTCAGTCGTGTCCGACTCTGTGCAACCCCAGAGACGGCAGCCCACCAGGCTCCCCCGTCCCTGGGATTCTCCAGGCGAGAACACTGGAGTGGGTTGCCATTTCCTTCTCCAATGCATGAAAGTTAAGAGAAAGTGAAGTCACTCAGTCGTGTCCGACTCTTAGCGACCCCATGGACTGCAGCCTACCAGGCTCCTCCATCCATGGGATTTTCCAGGCAAGAGTACTGGAATGGGGTGCCATTGCCTTCTCTGACTCTTCAATAAAAAAACAAATTAATAAATAATATTAATAATAAAGATATAGCTTAAATGTGACAGGAATCTAGTCTATGAACCTCTGTCCTCCAAATGAGGTACTTAGGCAGTCCTAGAAAAACAGGGTTTGATGAAGAGAGGCCAAAAGTGAGTCTGCGATACTACACAGATGTGCCAGACAGGCAATTAATACACTATTATGTTATTTTCTGAATTGTGTTATGTTTGTAACTATTGCTTTTTCCATTCTAAATAAATGTTCATTTTCATGCCTAAAACAAAAGGTATTGTTTATATCATGATGCAACTGGTACAATCCACTTTAGGTCTTTTTCTTAACTTTTATTTTGAAATCATTTTACACTTTGGAACGGTTGCAAAGACAGCACAGATAGTTTCCAAACACCCTCCACTTCACCCAGCTCCCCCTAAAGTTAAGAACTTGAATAGCCTTGATACAATTACCAAAACCTGCAGTCTAAATCCTCCCCTCCTCGCTCTCTGGGACAGTTAGCTGCAGTCTGGCAGCCTTGTCCCCTCCAGTAAGAAGATCTAAGCCCCAGCCTCTCTTCCGGCGTTATGTCTGCTGCTCTGTGTGCAACTGACACTCCACACTCGGGACTGCTCACCATGTCCACCCCCAGCCCCATCTCTCATGTAACGCATCAGTTCAGTTCAGTTCAGTTCAGTTCAGTTGCTCAGTGGTGTCTTTGCAACCCCATGAATCACAGCACGCCAGGCCTCCCTGTCTATTACCAACTCCTGGAGTTCACCCAAAGTCTTGTCCATTGAGTCCGTGATGCCATCCAACCATCACATCCTCTGTTGTCCCCTTCTCCTCCTGCCCCCAATCCCTCCAAGCATCAGGGTCTCCTCCAGTGAGTCAACTCTTCGCATGAGGTGGCCAAAGTACTGGAGTTTCAGCTTTAGCATCAGTCCTTCCAGTGAACACCCAGGACTGATCTCCTTTAGGATGGACTGGTTGGATCTCCTTGCAGTCCAAGGGACTCTCAAGAGTCTTCTCCAACACCACAGTTCAAAAGCATCAATTCTTCAGCCCTCAGCTTTCTTCACAGTCCAACTCTCACATCCATACATGACCACTGGAAAAACCATAGTCTTGACTAGACAGACCTTTGTTGGCAAAGTATATCTCTGCTTTTCAATATGCTATCTAGGCTGGTCATAACTTTCCTTCCAAGGAGTAAGCGTCTTTTAATTTCATGACTGCAGTCACCATCTGCAGTGATTTTGGAGCCCAAGAAAATAACCTCTGACACTTCCCACTGTTTCCCCATCTATCTGCCATGAAGTGATAGGACCAGATGCCATGATCTTAGTTTTCTGAATGTTGAGCTTTAAGCCAACTTTTGCTCTCTCCTCTTTCATCAAGAGGCTTTTGAGTTCCTCTTCACTTTCTGCCATAAGGGTGGTGTCATCTCAATATCTGAGGTGATTGATATTTCTCCTGGCAATCTTGATTCCAGCTTATGCTTCTTCCAGCCCAACGTTTCTCATGATGTACTCTGCATAGAAGTTAAATAAGCAGGGTGACAATATACAGCCTTGACGTACTCCTTTTCCTATTTGGAACCAGTCTGTTGTTCCATGTCCAGTTCTGTTGTTTACTGACCTGCATATAGGTTTCCCAGGAGTCAGATCAGGTGGTCTGGTATTCCCATCTCTTTCAGAATTTTCCACAGTTTATTGTGGTCCACACAGTCAAAGGCTTTGGCATAGTCAATAAAGCAGAAATAGATGTTTTTCTGGAACTCTCTTGCTTTTTCGATGATCCAGCGGATGTTGGCAATTTGATCTCTGGTTCCTCTGCCTTTTCTAAAACCAGCTTGAACATGTGGAAGTTCACAGTTTATATGAGATCTTAAACTAACTGCACCCTACATGTCTAAAACTGAATGTATTATTTTCTCAAAATCCCCTTCCTCCCATGATCTTGAACTCAGAAAATGGCATTGTCACCTGGCACTCAGTCAGACATCTCAAAGTCTCCTCTGATTCACCTCTCTCTGAAGGTCTACATATGATAAGTCACCACTCAAGTTCTTTTTATTGTTCCTCCACTTGTTGCTCAAACCCCACCCACAGGTCCCATGTCCACAGTCAACACCTTGATTTAGGCCATGATGTTAGGGCTGTTAGGACGGGTTTTAAACATTCCTGTACTTCTAGTCTCCTGCTTCCAACCCAATTGCCCTGAGTGATCTTTCTAAAATGTACACTGGCCAAAATCACTTCCTGCTAAAAACAACACCACCAACAACTCAGCAATGGTTTCCAAATGCCCAAAGGGTGACATTCTAGCTCCAGGTATTGTATCCAGGGTCCTTTTAAAAGAACCTTTAACATCCTCTTCCCAGGTGGTAAAGAACCTGCCTGCCAACACAGGAGACGTTAGAGAAGCGGGTTCAATCCCAGATCAGGAAGATCCCCTGGAGGAGGGCATGGCAACCCACTCCAGTATTCTTTCCTGGAGAATCCCATGGACAAAGGACCCTGTCCATAGGGTCGTGAAGAGTCAGACATGACTGAAGCGATTTAGCACACATGCTCCTCACTAATAACCATCAGCTCACTCCTAGGAGTTATCAAGTGCAATGGAACTCCGCTCCCTTCTGAACCCACCAGACATCCTCATGCCTTTCCCCTGTTGCTGTCTCAGCCTAGAAAGTCCTTTCCCATCTCTCCCACTGGAGACTCCTATACAAAGCGCAGCTCTGTTTTCACCCAGAATGAAGCCTTCTCAAAAATAAGAGGCAGAAGAGAAAGTCTCCTTTTGTGTACAGAGCCCTGTGTACATACCTTAGAGGCAGCTTTCTGTGTGCCTTCCTCCACAACAGGTGAAAACCTAAAAAGCAAAATTTTTACTTATCTTGGCCCCCAGCCCAGCCTAGGACTTGGGGCTTTATAGAGGCATTGATGACTGGATGAATAGATAAAGAAATAAGAAGATGTATTCATGGATACGTGGAAAGAGAAGTAGACTGATGAAAAGATGAACGAATGATGGATGGATGGATGGATGGATGGATGAAGAGATCATAATCAGTTCAAGGGCAAGCAATTTTTCTTACTCAACTTATTTTCACATGCTCAGTACATAGGGTCTAGAATTACAGTAATAGATATTCAATATATATTATTGAAGGAGAGGATGAATGATTAAGGACCAGGTTATTGTGGTAAAAGTTTCAGACTGAGAGTCAGAAGACCTGATTTTCAGTTCTATTCTTATTCTCAAGTTATCTATGTGAACACGAGCAACTTAACAAAATATCTACAAATTACTCTCCTGTAAAATGAGTAGACTGGGTTAAATTATTTCTGAGGTCTTCTCCAAACACTCTTGTGTTCCCCGATTTAAAACCATGCAAATCTAAGATAAGGCTATGGCATGGGAGGAGGGGCCACATTAGAGCAAATGTGTGTTTACTTACAACTTGTCCTAATACAGAGCTGATACTCGATCTCTGCCAGCAACGGGGGAGAAGAGTTAACACACTCCAGATGAGATTCTGTTCAAATTGTCTGGCTGAAAGCC
Organism: Bos taurus; assembly: GCF_002263795.3. Classification (NCBI taxonomy): domain Eukaryota; kingdom Metazoa; phylum Chordata; class Mammalia; order Artiodactyla; family Bovidae; genus Bos; species Bos taurus. The sequence continues at coordinate 5,211,508 of NC_037337.1, read as the reverse complement.
TGTGGTGGAAATGAAAGACAGGCTGAGAGGAGAGCCTGAGGGGTAATTAAGAGAGAAACATGAACCTCTGTGAGGCTGTACCCAGCCCAAGTTGAAAGGAAGGCAGGAAGGGCCAGGCTACAAAGCCTCCTGTACAAAGCCTCCCAGGGCTCTTGGCTGCTGGCCAAAGGCACCCTTTATCCAAAAGAATGGTTGTTTGTTCTCAGAGCACGTGGTCTGCCCTGCCAGAGACGCACCTGGACTCCTAGTGTGCTCTGGAGTAATAATTGTACTGAGAAGGCGTCTATCATTAGTTACAGAACAATATGTGCCAGGCAGTGTCTACACATCACCTCATCACTTCTCCCAATAATGCTGGCAGGCAGGAATGATGACCTTCACTTCATCGAGGAGAAAAATATAGCTAGTAAGGGGCTGATTGAGGAATTGAACCCAGGGGGCTTTGGCTACCTGTGGACAGGTGCCCTGGAACTGGTCAAGTAATAATTCAGAGACTTCAGATTTCATTTACTTTTTCAATTCAGTTCAGTTAGTCATGTCCAACTCTTTGCGACCCCATGAACCGCAGCATGCCAGGCCTCCCTGTCCACCACCAATTCCCAGAGTTCACCCAAACTCATGTCCATTGAGTCAGTGATGCCATCCAACCATGTCATCCTCTGTCGTCCCCTTCTCCTCCTGCCCTCAATCTTTCCCAGCATCAGGGTCTTTTCCAATGAATCAGCTCTTCACATCAGGTGGCCAAAGTATTGGAGTTTCAGCTTGAACATCAGTCCTTTCAATGAACACTCTGGACTGATCTTTAGGATGGACTGGTTGGATCACCCTGCAGTCCAAGGGAGTCTCAGAGTCTTCTCCAACACCACAGTTCAAAAGCATCAATTCTTCGGTGCTCAGTTTTTTTTATAGTCCAACTCTCACATCCATATACGACCACTGGAAAAACCATAGCCTTGACTAGATGGACCTTTGTTGACAAAGTAATGTCTCTGCTTTTTAATATGCTGTCTAGGTTGGTCATTACTTTCCTTCTAAGGAGTAAGCGTCTTTTAATTTCATGACTGCAGTCACCATCTGCAGTGATTCTGGAGCCCCCCAAAATAAACTCTGACACTGTTTCCACTGTTTCCCCATCTATTTGCCATGATGTGATGGGACCAGATGCTAAGATCTTCATTTTCTGAATGTTGAGCTTTAAGCCAACTCTTTCACTCTCCTGTTTTACTTTCATCAAGAGGCTCTTCAGTTCTTCTTCACTTTCTGCCATAAGGGTGGTGTCATCTGCATATCTGAGGTTATTGATATTTCTCCTGGCAATCTTGATTCCAGCTTGTACTTCTTCCAGCCCAGCGTTTCTCATGATGTACTCTGCATAGAAGTTAAATAAGCAGGGTGACAGTATACAGCCTTGATATACTCCTTTTCCTATTTGGAACCAGTCTGTTGTTTCATGTCCAGTTCTAACTGTTGCTTCCTGACCTGCATACAGGTTTCTGAAGAGGCAGGCCAGGTGGTCTGGTATTCCCATCTCTTTCAGAATTTTCCACAGTTTATTGTGATCCACACAGTCAAAGGCTTTGGCATAGTCAAAATTTAGGTATATTTGCCAGTGGTTTTTCTGCCTTTTTAAAACCCAACTTGTGCATCTGGAAGTTCTCAGTTCATATACTGACGAAGTCTAGCTTGAAGGATTTTGAGCAGAACCTTACTAACATGTGAAATGAGCCCAACTGTGTGGTAGTTTGAATAGTATGGCATTGCGTTTCTTTGGGATTAGAATGAAAACTGACCTTTTGCAGTCCCATGGCCACTGCAGTTTTCCAAATTTGCTGGCACATTAAGTGCAGCACTTTAACAGCAATATCTATTTGGGATTTGAAATAGCTCAGCTTGTAATTCCATCACCTCCACTAGTTTTGTTTGTAGTAATGCTTCTTAAGGCCCACTTGACTTCACACTCCAGGATGTCTGGCTTTAGGTGAGTGACCACACCATCCTGCTCATCCCAATTCTTAAGACCATTTTTGTATAGTTCTGTATATTCCTGCCACCTCTTCTTAATCTCTTCTGCCTGTTAGGTCCATACCATTTTATGCCCACCCTTGCATGAAATGTTCCCTTGATGTCTCCAAGATTCTTGAAGAGATCTCTAGTCTTTCCCATTCTGTTGTTTTCCTGTATCTCTTCACATTGTTCATTGAAGGCCTTCTTATCTCTCCTTGCTATTCTCTGGAACTCTGCATTCAGTTGGGTGCATCTTTCCCTTTCTCCCTTGCTTTTCACTTCTCTTCTCAGCTATTTGTAAAGCCTCCTCAGACAACCACTTTGCCTTCTTGAACTTCTTTTTCTTTGGGATGCTTTTGGTCACTGCCTTCTGTACAATGTTATAAACCTCTGTCCACAGGTTCTTCGGGCACTCTAACAGATCTAATCCCTTAAATCTATTTGTCACCTCCACTGTATGATCATAAGGGATTTGATTTAGGTCACACCTGAATGGTCTAGTGGTTTTCCCTACTTTCTTCAATTTAAGTCTGAATTTGGCAATAACTAACTCATGGTCTGAGCCACAGTCAGCTCCCAGTCTTATTTCTGCTGACTGTATACAGCTTCTCCATCTTCAGCTGCAAATAATAGAATCAATCTGATTTCAGTATTGACCATCTGGTGATATCGATGTGTAGAGTCATCTCTTGTGTTCTTGGAAAATGGTGTTTGACATGGCCAATGTGTTCTTTTAACAAAACTCTGTTAGCCTTTGTCCTGCTTCATTTTGTACTCCAAGACCAAACTTGCCTGTTACTCTAGTAATCTCTTGACTTCCTATTTTTGCATTCCAATCCCCTATGGTGAAAAGGACATCATTTTTGGTGTTAGCTCTAGAAGGAGCTGTAGGCCTTCATAGAACAAGTCAACTTCAGCTTTTTGGCATCAGTGGTTGGAGCACAGACTTGGATTACTGCAATATTGAATGGTTTGCCTTGGAAATGAACCGAGATCATTCTGTCATTTTTGAGATTGCACCCAAGTACTGCATTTCAGGCTTTTCTGTTGACTATGAGGGCCCCTCCATTTCTTCTAAGGGATTCTTGACCACAATAGTATATACAAAGGTCATCTGAATTAAATTCACCCATTCCAGTCCATTTCAGTTTACTGATTCTTAAGATGTCGATGTTCACTCTTGCCATCTCCTGCTTGACCATGTCCAACCTTGATTGACTAGGTTCCTATGCAGTATTGCTCTTTACAGCATTGGACTTTATTTTCACCAGAGATCAAATTGCCAACATTCGTTGGAACATAGAGAAAGCAAGGGAATTCCAGAAAAACATCTAATTTGGCTTCACTGACAACTACATGAAAGCCTTTGATTTTATGGATCACAACAAACTGTGAAAAATTCTTAAAGAGATGGGAGTACCAGACCATCTTGCCTGTCTCCTGAGAAACCCGTTTGCAGGACATGAAGCATCAGTTGGGAATGGACATGGAACAATTGACTGGTTTCAAAATGGGAAAGAAGTACAATGTTTTATATTGTCACCCTGCTTATTAAACTTATATGTAGAATTCAGTTCAGTTCAATCACTCAGTCATGTCCGACTCTTTGTGACCCCATGGACTGCAGCATGCCAGACTTCCCTGTCCATCACCAACTCCCAGAGCTTGCTCAAACTCATGTCCATCCAGTTGGTGATACCATCCAACCATCTCATCCTCTGTTATCCCCTTCTCCTGCCTTCAATCTTTCCCAGCATCAGGGTCTTTTCCAGTGAGTCAGTTCTTCACATCAGGTGGCCAAACCGTTGGAGTTTCAGCCTCAGCATCAGTCCTTCCAATGAATATTCCGGACTGTTTTCCTTTAGGATTGACTGGTTTGATCTCCTTGCAGTCCAAGGGACTCTCAAGACTCTTCTCCAACACCACAGTTCAAAAACATCAATTCTTCAGTGTTCAGCTTTCTTTATAGTCCAACTCTCACATCCATACATGACTACTGGAAAAACCATAGCTTTGACTAGATGGACCTTTGTTGGCAAAGTAATGTAGTACATCATACAAAATGCCAGGCTGGATGAATCACAAGCTGGAATCAAGATTGCCAGGAGAAATATCAACAACCTCAGATATGCAGATAATACCATTCTAATGGTAGAAAGAGAAGAGGAACTAAAGTGTCTCTTGATGATGGTGAAAGAGGAGAGTGAAAAGCCTGGCTTAAAACTCAATATTCAAAAAAACTAAGATCATGGCATCTGGTATCACCACATCATGGTAAATAGAAGGGGGAAAAGTAGAAGCAGTGACAGATTTTATTTTCTTGAGCTCCAAAATCACTGTGGATAGTGACTTCAGCCATAAAATTAAAAGACACTTGCCCTTTGGAAGGAAAGCTATGACAAACCTAGACAGCATATTAAAAAGCAGAGACATCACTTTGCTGACAAAGGTCTATATAGTCAAAACTATGGTTTTTCCAGTAGTCATGTATGGTTGTGAGAATTGGACCATAAAGAAGGCTGAAGAACTGATGCCTTCAGACTGTGGTGTTGAAGAAGCCTCTTGAGAGTCCCTTGGACAGCAAGGAGATCAAACCAGTCAATCCTAAAGGAAATCAACCCTAAATATTCATTGGAGGAACTAATGCTGAAGCTGAAGCTCCAATACTTTTGCCACCTGCTGCGAAGAGCCAACTCACTGGAAAAGCCCCTGATGCTGGGGAAGACTGAAGGCCAGAGGAGAAGGGAGTAGGAGAAGATGAGATGGTGGGATGGCATCACCAACTCAATGGACATCAATCTGAACAAACTTTGGGACATGGTGAAGGACGGAGAAGCCTGGTGTGCTGCAGTCCATGGGGTCACAAAGAGTCAGACATGACTTAGCAACTGAACAACAACATAATTGGCATATAATATTACGTTGACTTAAGGTGTGCTACATAATGATTCAATATTTGTATACATTGCAAAATGATCATCACAATAAGTCTAGTTAACATCTGTCACCAAACATAGTTACAATTTTTTTTCCTTGTGATGAACTTTGAAGATCTACTCTGTTAGAAACATTCAAATATATAACACAGTGTTGTTAAGTACAGTCACCATGGTGTGCATCACATTTCAGAGCTTATTTATTTTATAACTGAAAGTTTATACCTTGGACCCCCTTCAACCATCTGGCCCACTTCACCCAGCCTCCACCTCTGATAACCACCAATCTGTTCTCTGTATCTATGAGCTTGGTTTGGGGTTTATTTTTTGATTCCACGTGTAAGTGAGATGGAACAATATTTGTGTTTCTCTGACTTATTTCATTTAGCATAATGCCCTTAAGTTTCATCCATGTTGTGGCAAATACCAAGATTTCGTTCTTCACTGTGGCTTAATTTCACTGCATATATAGTGTGTGTGTATACATATATACCACATTTCTTTACCCATTCATCCATCAGGGGACATTTAGACTGTTTCCATATCCTGACTATTGTAAACAATGCTGCAGTGAACATGGGGTACAGATACCTTTTTGAGTCAGCATTTTCGTTTCCTCTGATTAAATACCCAGAAGTTGATTTGCTGGATCAGAGACTTCAGACTTCATGCCACACCAAGTTGCAGCTACATGTGCTGGTACCTCCGCCGCATGCTCTCACACTGGTTCAAGCCTACAGCGCTGGACCATCACCCCCAATTTGTAGATGGGGACGCTGTGTCACAGACTGACAGGTGAAGTGACCCAGCCATGGTCACCCAGTCTATAAATGGTGGAAGTGGGATTCTCTGGGAACTGGAGTGCCAAGCCAGGACTCTTAGCTGGTGCATTATTCTGTTCCCATGTGGCAGTCATAGTGGTCATCTGTGTATTTCATGTAAACATTGATTCTTCCTCCCTCTGGTGACCCCGTCTGAATTTTCTTGGGGGAATCACACCCCCCACAGCCCACCATCACCACCACAACCCATGTGATTTAGGCAACACTGATATGCCCTGTACTCTCCCCATCCTGTGCAGGGTGGACAGATGACCTCCGTGGTCACAGAGAACACACATGACCAAGGCTGTCCATGACAATTTCCTTTCTACTTAAAGCAGTCAGAGCTGTGTCTTTCACCTGCACCTAAGGGGCTCCAAGTCAGTACTGGTCCATCATGAGACTGAATTTTCATCAGTTGTTTCCTGCTCACCCGTTAGGCCCAGGTCATGTGAGGGCAGCAGAGACTGGCTGAAAGCCATCACTGTGCCTAATTTCAACCATCCCAGATGAATAGTTGTTGGATGAATAAAACTCCAACTTGATCCAATAGTCCTTTGTTGAAGTTGGAAGCATATTGGGTTCAAGAAATCTGAATTCTCTGCCCCAGTCCATCCGTCCGTCCTTCTCCTCCACCATCTTTCAAGGCCTAATTCAAAGCCTGTCTCCTCTGAAACTAGCCCCTAGCCCCATCCCCACTCCAAAAGTGCTCTCACCCCTATCAGGGCATCCATGGAATATTTCTTCCTTGTGAAATAAATTAGCATGCTGTGTGACTTCTCCTATTCCACTGAGAAGGCCTGAGGACAGGGTTCAAAATGGAGTCATTTATGTATCAAGCCAGCACCTGGCATCCTCCAGGGTTCAGAAAATATTTTTCTGAATCCAAGGGCTCGTTTCACTCAATAAACATTTGCCAACCCCTATATGCCAGGCAGTGAGAAATAGAGAGGTGACTATGACATGATGGCTAAAAATGATGAGAATAAGAGCTAACATTTACTGAGCTTTTACATGGTACCAGGCAAAAATCTAAGCACGTGTGTGTGTGTGTGTGTCCACGTGCACACACATTAGGCACTCAATTCCATCTGACTGTTTGCAACCCCATGGACTGCAGCCCGCCAGGCTCCCTGTCCATGGAATTCTTCTGGCAAGAACACTGGAGTGGTTAGCCGTTCCCTTCTCCAGGGGACTTTCTCAACCCAGGGATCGAACCCAAGTCTCCTGCATTGCAGACAGATTCTTTACCATCTGAGCCACCAGGGAAGCCCAGTCTAAGCACTTACATGAATTAATTCATTTAACCCTCAGAGCAAGCTAGTAAGGGAGCTATTATTATTCTTCCCATTTTACAAATACTCAGATGTCAAAGAATTTGCCCAAGCAAGGTCATAGATATGGTAGGCAGCAGAGTCAGGATCTAAACTCAGGCAATCTGGTTTCATACCATGTTCCTAACTAGTCCACTAGGTCATGTGGCTACTCCAGTACTCTCGCCTGGAAAATCCCATGGATGGAGGAGCCTGGTGGGCTGCAGTCCATGGGGTTGCAAAGAGTCGGACATGACTGAGCAACTTCACTTTCACTTTTCACTTTCATGCATTGGAGAAGGAAATGGCAGCCCACTCCAGTGTTCTTGCCTGGAGAATCCCAGGGACGGGGGAGCCTGATGGGCTGCCGTCTAAGGGGTCGCACAGAGTCGGACACGACTGAAGTGACTTAGCAGCAGCAGCAGCAGGTCATGTGGGGTTATAAGCTGTTTTGTTGTAAGCCTAACCTTCTCCTTCCTAAGATCTATATACCTCACTTCTAGAAAGAGCTTTGTTAAAAGTAGAATTGGCCAGGTCCAATACTGCTGACTGGAGAAGGAAATGGCAACCCACTCCAGTATTCTTGCCTGGAGACCCCTATGGACAGAGGAGCCTGGAAGGCTACAGTCCATGGAGTCACAGAGTCGGACATGACTAAATTTACTTAGCAATACTGCTGACAAAATAGAGTTTGGATTTTGGAGTGAGATACACTGGTTTCAATTTCCACCAGCACTGATCTTTGGCTCTACGTATCCTTTTGTAACCTCTCCAAGTCTCAGTTTCTTCAGAATGAATACCCTGTGGGCAGTTATGAGGGTTGAGAGAACTGATGCATGAAAACCAGCACAGGCCCAGGCTGCTGTCACTGGTACCTTCTGTCATTCTAAAGGAATAAAGCAATTCGTCGATGGATAGGGCTTGGTACAAGGTACACCATCAAATATTATAAATGCGCTTCCAGTATTTTTCCTTTCCTCACTATATTCTGTGACCTTGAAAGAGCACCCACACTTCTCTGAAATGATTCAACCAGTGCTGTTTACCAGCCTTCAAAAATGGATTAAAGATTTGGAATTCCCTTTATTTCTCCACCCACAGGATCAAAGGGTGCAGGCAAGGGCTGGGGAGCGGGGGAGGAAAGTAAGATGGAACAGACCCCAAGTTCTGAACTGGCAGAAGAGCAACTACGGTTCAAACTAGGCTCTGCTGAGCTGCAGGGTGCAGGCCCCCATGTTCTGCTCTGCCTTCGCCCTTGAGAAATAAACACAGCTGCCAGAAAGGGGGATGCTTCAGCCATAGCTAATCCTGGGCCACAAGATGAGCAGGCAATGAGAGGTGCCCTGCAATGCGAAGTGTTTTTCAAAAACGTCAGCAAGTACACAGAGCAAGGAGAGAGGAGACAGTGCAATGCAAATACACAATTAGGCTTCAGGATAGGAATAAAGGCAGAATGCACAGATCCATGCCAGCCTTCCTGGCTCGCTGCCTTCCTTTCGCAGCCTTGGCTCTACTGCCCTCTAGTGGCCAGACAGGGACTAGCAGGCAGGTTTTAACTTGGAGCCAAGTTCTAGCTCAGGGATTCCCAGTTCAATCGCCACATGCAATGCAGGAGACCTTGGTTAGATCTCTGGGTCAAGAAAATCCCGTGGAGATGGTAAAGAATTCACCTGCAATGCAGGAGACCTCGGTTCGATCTCTGGGTCGAGAATATCCCCTGGAGAAGGAAATGGCAACCCACTTCAGTATTCTCACCTGAGAAATACCACAGACAGAGAAGCCTGGTTGATTACAGTCCATGGGGTTGCAAGAGTCAGTCCTGACTTAGCAATTAAACAACTCATAACTCACAGGGCTTGGAGCCTCTCAAAGAGCCTAGATTCCCTCCTCTCCACCCCTCAACCAATGGCCTGGTCCAGCCCCTCCTTCAGCTCTCCCTTGTGCTTCTACAGCAGCCTCATTGGTATTAATAAAAACAATAAAAACCACCTACTGAACGCTGACCACAGGCACTGTGCTAAGTGCTTACACACAATGTCTGACTGCATTCTTAAAGCCACCTTGAAATCGGGTAGGATCACATTTACAGATAAGGAAACAGGCTCACACAGGTTAGAGAACTTGGCCAAGGCCACGTGGCCAGTCACATGTGGAAGATCTAAAGTTTACACCCAGCAGCACCCTGGGTCAGGCCCCACATACATATACCTGCCAGCTTGAAAAGCATCAGCAGTAGCATCCCTCAGGAATATCATAGAAACCCTAGGACCCTGATCCTTTGTAAGGGAACTAAAAACTCCGAGGATGGGAGCTAGGAATGTGTTTTAATAGGCTGTACCCTCAGCAGCACCCAGGCCAGGCCTGGAACAGGATTGGCTGACTCAGTGAATGGGTTTTTTGCCCTTCGTGTGTCATCTCAGCTCATTAAGCCAAACCTTCTCTTCTCTGGTCTCAGCATCATGACAACTTTGCACAAAGTTCCAGACGGACCCCAGTGTGGATGGCGAGTCCTCGAAGGCCCCCACGCCATCACGTCAGAGTGGCGGCTGTGCAGGCACACCTAGCCTGGGCTGACCCTCAACCCCTGGGACCGTGGGCACACACGCAGGGCATAGCAGCGGAAAGCAGAGACTTCAAACTAGCGTGCCGACCCGGGACCCTGGGTGAGCTCCCTCCCCTCCCTGCACCTCGGTTTTCATCTGAAACATAGGTCCAAGGTACAGCTGTCCGATAGTCCCTTCTGTCTTGTACCAGGCTCAGCACTCAGAGGAAGCTCTGACGTTTGGTCAACCGATGAAGATTTCTTTCTACACAGAGAACAAGGGGGCCTTCCTCTGCTCCGTGTTCATCACAGCACCTCAGCTGCCACTGCAGAGAGGCAATGCATAAGAAATGTCCAATAAATCTTCACAGGCCTGGTCACCATCCACCGGAACTCCATGGTGAGATCTCATTTCAGAGAGAACCTTTCCTCCAAGTTGACGTTAATCCCCATTCTGGGTACAGTGATGACCAGGGACAAATTGGCCTGTGCCCCGCCAGATCTCCTTTGGTCCTCCAGGAGATGTTCTGACAGATCCTGTGCTGTACCCACACCACTGCCTGTCCTGTATCCCAGTAACTTCCTCAAGAAGGAAATGGGAACATCCCAGCAAATGCACAGCGACCCCAGGGATGTTTCTGCCACTCCAGCCAAGGTGAGCTCCAGCCGGTGACTCTGTGCTGTGACACTGCCAGTCGGGTGAGCATGCTTTCACACTCTGCCTGCTGCTCCTAAGGGATGAGACATCAGATGCTGGATGCCTTGTGAAGTTCAACAGCTTGTGGTTCCATGTCAGCAACAATTTCAAACATGTGCACTGCTAGTAAATTTGCAGTCACTGGCTGAGCACGTCTCAGTTTAGTGTCCCTAAACGTTAACAAAGGGCCTTAGTTCAAAAGTGGGTATTTTAAGGTGCGTTAAATATTCATTTTTTCCAAATCCCTGCCCATCCAACCCCCACCCTTTTTTGTACAAAATGTGATGAGCTTAGGAGGCAAGAAAGCTCTGTATGGTACAAGGGTTTATACAGATGTGGTATTAATACCTACGTAACAACAGTAGCTACTTACTAAACACCTACAGTGTGTCAGGCATTTGACACAGGCCAGTTCATTTAACTCTTAGAAGCTGTACAGCCATTACAGATATACAAATGTAAGCAAACTGCAGCTATGGAGGTGAAGCAATTTCATCAGTCTCCCAGTTAGCCGTAACAGAACAAGAACTTCCCCCAACACCCATCAGACTCTGCCCTACTCATCAGGCCACACTACCAACCAGTCCAAACTGAAGTTATTCACCCTCCCTCTCTCCTCCCTAAAGGGAAAGGGAAAGTCGCTCAGTCGTGTCTGACTCTTTGGGACCCCATGGACTATAGAGCCCATGGAATTCTCCATGCCAGAATACTGGAGTGGGTAGCCTTTCCCTTCTCCAGGGGATCTTCCCAACCCAGGGACTGAACCCAGGTCTCCCACATTGCAGGCAGATTCTTTACCAGCTGAGCCACCAGGGAAGCCCAAGAATACTGGAGTGGGAGCTTATCCCTTCTCCAGTGGATCTTCCCAATCCAGGAATCGAAGCAGGGTCTCCTGCACTGCAGGTGGATTCTTTACCAACTGAGCTGCCAGGGAAGCCCAAGCTCATCTCACATCCCACAAACCCACCCTATATCCCAGGACCCTGCCAGCACCTCCAGTCCACAGCACCCCATCTCCCACATCCTCTGCCCAATATTCACACCCCCATAGTAAAGACTCACACTGTGTCCACCTCCTCCCATCCAATCCCTTCCCAGAAACCTCAGCTAACAGAGCTTTACCCTCCCCTGCTCTTCCTTCACTGTCACACACACAGTCGTCACTTCTGCTCCACTTGTTCACAGGCACACACATCCATCATGAGCCCCAACGGATGCCACAGGAAGCAGATCTAACATTTCTCCTCTGGACCTCCCACCAGGCCCAGGGTGTGATGGATAAGCCTCCTTCCTGCCCAGCACCTACTCCTGGAAGGATGAACTGGCTTGTGCAGCGCTGGCATTTAGAGCCGAGAAAGCCGACAGACTGATGGCCTCTCTCCGGCAGCCAGGTGGCCCGTGTTCTCGTTAGGAGCTGCTCCTCCTCACAGGGCAGGGCTGTATGAAGCACCTCTGTGGGCCCGGTGCTGTGCTAGGCGCTTCACAAACCCTTCACCTCCTCTCACTCTCCTAACACCCCAAGGAGAAGGGATTGATGGTCCCCACTTCAGGGATGAGGGCCGTGGTTCAAATCAGTCTCTGCTGGGGCCGGGATTCAGACCTCGTTCTGCTCAAGTGTGAAGTCGCCTGATTTGCAGAGCAGCAGTCGGGGGAGGAAAGGAGGGGCTCTGTTACCAACACGTGGGACTTCTGAGACTGCGCTGCACCTCCACGCCTTCAAAGACAGGTTTACCTCTTAATTCCATCTGTGTGCTTTTCTCCTTCCAATGAAGGCTGACATCTCATGGTCCCTTTTGTGACTAGAACTCTCTGAGAGTAGAAAACACATCTCTGACAATGAAGAGCTTAAGTGTGTAAGGGGAACAGCTAGGAAGTCATTCCTGGTCTTTCTCAACTGAGTTCACCCACACATCACACACCAACCAGCTACATACACGCGCGCGCGCGCACACACACACACACACCCCGAGTTCAGCCACATATCACATCCCAACCAGATACACACACACACCACACCCCAACCAGTTACACACACACACACCACACCCCAACCAGCTACACACACACACACCACACCCCAACCAGCTACACACACACACTGAGCTCACCCACACATCACACCCCAACCAGCTACATATACCACCCCCACCCCCACACCCCCTCTGGGAACTCCCAGAGTTGGCCTCTTCTGACCCACCCTCTGGTCCTCCACATCTCAGTCTCCTGACTGGAGAGCACAGCCTGCTCCTGCCTGCCTGCTCCTTGGAACTAACCCTGCTCTAGCCTCCCAACACTCTGCCAGGAACCTTCCCGCTCCCATCGCTCCCCTACATACAGCTCCTTGCACAACCCTGCCCCTCCACATATTAGGGTGGAGGGAACAATCCTCAAGGCACACATGTACACCTCACACAAGCTTAACACTTGGTAAGTTCCATCCTTCGCCGGCTCTCATGCCACAGAAAACCCAAGATCTCAGCAAGAGACACCATAATCTCAATCTGACTTGTAATTCTAGTCAATTTAGCAATGGGTCATCAACACAGCAAATCTGAACTTCTTACACAATGAGGTGGCTGGTTGGTTTGCAACTAAAGAAACCATTCTCCAGGGAAGGTAGAGGAAGAGCTTGTTCCAGGCTGCAGGAAATATTATGGAGCCTGCAGATGGAGCTCAATTGATCACCTGCTAACCTGCGCCAAGACTTAACAGCTCAGAGCCAAGGTCTATTCGTCTGTCAAATGGGAAGTGCAAATGGAACCAGAATAGCCATTGCAACAGAAGGTATATGGGCCTTTAAGCAAACCTAGATCTGAATACTGTCACTTAATAAGTAATACTGAGTTGAACTCCCTGAGGTAGTAAAATGGTGATAACACCCAACCTCTGAAGGTTGTTGCAAAAATTGAGTGAAGTGATCATCACAATACCAGACACACAGGGTATGTCCAATAATTAACAATGCCTATTAAGACTTGGTGATTTATATACTGCCAAACACGGTGCTGAGCACCTTGTATGCCTTTATCTGGTCATACTTGATTTGTCTACCCCTCAAGATTTTTATAAACATGTTTTTATACAAAAAACATGAGTACAAGAAAACTCCTACAAGGGTATATATAAAAATGCTTATTAGCAGAAAAATGGTTATCTCTTGGTGTTAGAAATAAGTTTTCTTTTTGCTTACCGGCTTTTTCCAAATTTTTCCACAAACATCACTTTCTGAGGTATATTTGATTTGGTTTTTCTTTTTAAAGCTGAAATCCATTAAAACACAATGAAATCAAGATGCTGCTCACAGATAACAACCCCCTACATGAGCCATTTCTTCTGGTGGTAAGAGCTATTAAAAGCTGTGCCTTCCCTGAGGGAGCTGGCATGTGCTTATTTTAATAAGAATTAGCTGACTTAGCCCCTTCTTCACTTTGCCACCGGGGAGTACAGAGCCAAATTTTAGTTCAATCATTCAATTAGGTTCTTATTCTCTGCAGGTTTCTATTTTAATTCCCCACAGTCTTGACTTCCTATTCTAATTTATAGGTCATATCATAATTTTTTATTTCTTATATTTTTAATATATAAAAATTATATATTTTACTATTTTTCCTCAATGTTTATCATAAATCTGTGGCCTACAAATCTTGCAGAATGAGGCCAGGTACACATAGACATAAACAAGCAATGACTCAACATGTTATCAGAGTGCCACTGTCCATGCATTTCACGCCACAAACCATCGAGTTCTTGCTTATGACATTAAATGACAGGATTACAACCTTTAAATCCTATCTGAAACTTTTTTTAAATACAGTACTACAACACCTCCCTATAATGACATAAGAAAATAATAAGGATAATATTACCATAATTTTTAAAGTCCTAGAAGTCCCATAATTAAAAAGTCAGTTTTATTAAATGTTCAATTCCCAAAATTATTAATATGTACTTTTTTTATTATAAAAAATCTCCAACTCCATCTCACCCTTCCTCACCTACCCCTCCAAACTACGTACTGTCCAAGCAGAACCAAGCCCAACAAATCCCACCACACGCCCAACAGCAGGAAGACAGGAAGTCCCCAGAGGACAAGGTATGCTGGTGTCGGCACTGCAAGGGACAGGGAATAAGAGCCAAATCAAACACAAAAGAAACCGGAATGGGCAGCCTAACAAAACACTGATACAATTTATACCAATTCATAAATACTTTAGGCGCCCACCAACCCCAAGAGAACAGACCAAACTAACTATACAACTGAAGCCGCTGCCATATGCTGGGTCCTCCTATCAGGAATCATTGGGAAGCCCAAACAGCTTCACAGTTCCAGCTTCCCGACTGCTGTCATATTTGCCATCTTTGTCATCACAGGCAAACGCCAGCAGAGGCCTTTTGGGGTGCCAAGCCACGGTGAAGGTCGGGGACTCACATTGAACCTCCCACAGCTTGTCTCCTATAAAAATCAATATAGGGATATCAATCAGTATGTTAACAGTAGACCACACTCATTAAGTACTTACCTATGTTAACTCATTTAATCTGCATAATAGTCCTATAGGATACGAACAATTCTACCCCGTTTTACAGAGAACACTGAGGTACAGAGGGGTCACAAGGCAGTCGGGTGGCAGAGCAGGATCTGAACCTAACAGCCCATGCTCTGAGCCCTAGCCTACACTTCCTAAAAAAACTGCAATGTCAGCTCTTTGTTGAGCACTTCTTATGAATCAGATGCATTATACTTATCCTCATAAAGTATGACAACGCTATCCATCAACGCAAGTAATGGTTTTAAACCCCATTTTATAAAGAAATGGGTAACTGAACAGTTAAGTCACACCTCAAAGAAGCAGCAGGGGAAAAAAAAAGGCAGAAAAAGAACAGAGTCAGCACAGAAAGTCAGTCTGTCCGAAGCCACAGATCTTTCTACTCAATCACACTTGCCTTGCAAATAAAATTCTTTTTTCAAAATTTTTATCCTGCCTGCTTGTTGAAATTAAACATGGTTTTCTCAAAGCCACTTTTTTTTTAACCTGGATTAATGTAGTAAAGTGTTCATAGTGTGGTGTTGATTTAAAAATGCAGGATACACAGAATTATACACTTTAAATTGGTCATTTAGATGGTATGTGAATTTTTTGATAAAGCTGTTTATATATATATTGTTTCTACATACACACACATACTTTCTTTGAAGTTTTCTATATAGTTTGAATTCTTTTACTAAAGTATCATGCATTTCCAAAAATAATAAAGTTACATTAAAAATAAACCTGAAGAAATACTTTTACAGAATGAATACTTGCCTCTCATTTTTCTATTTTCAAGTTCTGTCTTGTTGCTTTTTAAAACAAATCACATGTGCTTTGATAATTTCTTAAATTGTAAAATATATAAATCAACATACAGGCAAAAGACAAAAAGAAATATACCATATTGCTAAAAGAGGCTGTATTTAAATGGTGAGATCACTCATCCATCCATCCATCCATTCTTCCTTTCTGTATTTTAAAAATTTTGGAAAAAAATTATTATAATGGAAAAATTAAAAGTAAATAAAAAGCAAACTGTTTTCTTTAATCACTTTCTTTCAGACCTGCCCCTCTTTCCTAAATCTTTGCTCCCTCATTACCTGATAACAGTCATAATAAACACACTTGCCTTAAGGAGGCAAATGCATTTTTGCTAATACTAGCAAAGTAGTAAGGAACAGAGATGAAAACACGTGATAGGAGTTCTCATGGCCAAGGATGAATGACAGAGGAGTCTCGTTAAGATAGTGAGGGTTTGGTTACCTGTCTCTACTTCAGCAATGTCAATGAAGTGATCTTCTGATGCTGATGCCAGCATTTTCCCATCATGGCTAAAACTGAGGGTCCTCACAGGCCAATCCAGCCTATAGCAGAGAAGACCAGACAGAGGAGACATTAGAATAATCCAAAGAGGAGGGCTCAACTTCACTCAAAATGAAATAAAACTAACTTATCCAACAAGCAAAGTGCTGGCAGAGTTGCTTACCTGGAAAAGCATCGAACACACACTAACTCATCTACATCCCAAAGGCTGACCAAAGCATCTGCACTTCCTGTTGCAAAGTACTTCCCCATGGGGTCAAACTTGATACAGATACAGTTGGAAGGATGGGCGTTGATGGACTGCACAGGCTTCAGCTCTGGGTAGCTGAAAAACAAAACAGACATCAATCAAACTGAGGGAAATGACCCTGGTACTAAGATAGAAATAGGAGACGCTGAAGAAGAAAACCAAAGACAACAGAATAAGTATCAAAGACTGTAAATCAAGGCTTTCCTGAAATAAAAAGATTTCAAAAATATACTGAAACAACACACTATATACTTAAGAATATGAACCCAGACTAACACAAAGACATTTTGTTGTTGTTCAGTAGCAAAGCAGTGTCCAACTCTTTGCGACCCCATGGACTGCAGCACACCAGGCTTCCCTGTCCTTCACTATCTCCTGGAATTTGCTTAAACTCATGTCCACTGAGTTGGTGATGCCATCCAACCATCTTATCCTCTGTTGTCTCCTTCTCCTCCTGCCCTCAATCTTCCCCAGCATCAGGGCATTTTCCATCAGGTGGCCAAAGTACTGGAGCTTCAGCTTCAGCATCAGTCCTTCCAAATATTCAGGGTTGATTTCCTTTTGACTAGTTTGACCTCTTTGCTGTCCAAGAGTCTCCTCCAGCACCACAGTTCAAAAGAATCAATTCTTCAGCCCTCAGCCTTCTTTATGGTCCAACTCACCCATCCATACATGACTGCTGGAAAAACCATAGCTTTGACTATATGGATCTTTGTTGGTAAAGTGATATCTCTGCTTTTTAACATGCTGTCTTGGTTTGTCATAGCTTTTCTTCCAAGGAGCAAGCGTCTTCTAATTTCATCGCTGCGGTCACCATCCACAGTGATTTGAGAGTCCGAGAAAAGAAAATCTGTCACTGTTTCCATTTTTCTCCATCTATTTGCCATGAAGTGATGGGAAGGATACCATAATCTTAGATTTTTGAATGCTGAGTTTTAAGCCAGCTTTTTTTCTCCTCTTTTACCTTCATCAAGAGGCTCTTTGGTTCCTCTTCACTCTCTGCCATTAGGATGGTATCATCTGCAAACCTAAGGCTGTTGATATTTCTCCCAGCAATCTTTTTTTTTTAACTTTACAATATTGTATTGGTTTTGCCATATATCAAAATGAATCTGCCACAGGTATACATGTGTTCCCCATCCTGAACCCTCCTCCCTCCTCCCTCCCCATACCATCCCTCTGGGTCGTCCCAGTGCACCAGCCCCAAGCATCCAGTATCGTGCATCGAACCTGGACTGGTGACTCGTTTCATATATGATATTATACATCTCCCAGCAATCTTGATTCCAGCTTGTGATTCATCCAGCACAGCATTTCACATGATGTACTAAGCATATAAAATAAACAAGCAGGGTGACAATATATAGCCCTGATATACTCCTTTTCCAATTTTGAGCCACTCCTTTGTTCCATGTCCGGTTCTAACTGTTGCTTCTTGACCTGCATACAGGTTCTCAGGAGTCAGGTAAGTTCAGTTCAGTCACTCAGTCGTGTCCAACTCTTTGCGACCCCAGGGACTGCAGCACACAGGCCTGTCTATCACCAAGTCCCGGAGCTTGCTCAAACTCATGTCCATTGAGTCAGTGATGCCAAGCAACCATCTCATCCTCTGTCATCCCCTTCCCCTCCTGCCTTCAATCTTTCCCAGCATCAGGGTCTTTTCCAATGAGTCCATTCTTTGCATGAGGCAGCCAAAGTATTGGAGTTTCCGCTTCAGCATCAGTCCTTCCAATGAATATTCAGGACTGATTTTCTTTAGGATTGACTGGTTTGATTGCCCTGCAGTCCAAGGGACTCTCAAGAGTCTTCTCCAACATCACAGTTCAAAAGCATCAACTCTTTGGCACTCAGCTTTCTTTATAGTCCACCTCTCACATCCATACTTGACTACTGGAAAAACCATAGCTTTGACTACACGGAGGCAGGTAAGGTGTTCTGGTATTCCCATCTCTTTAAGAATTTTCCAGTTTGTTGTGATCCACACAGTCAAAAGCTTTGGCACAGTCAATGAAGCAGTAGTAGATGTTTTTCTGGAATTCTCTTGCTTTTCCTATTAATTCAACAGATGATGGCAATTTTATCTCTGGTTCTTCTGCTTTTCCTATATTCAGCTCATATATCAGAAAGTTCTCGGTTCACATACTGTTGAAGCCTAGCTTGAAGGATTTTGAGCATGACCTTGCTGGCATGTGAAATGAATGCAACTGTGTGGTAGTTTTAAACATTCTTTGGTATTGCCCTTCTTTGGGACTGAAATGAAAACTGACCTTCTCCAGTCCTGTATGGCAACCCACTCCAGTACTCTTGCCTGGAAACTCCCATGGACGGAGGAGCCTGGAAGGCTGCAGTCCATGGGGTCGCTAAGGTTCACACACAACTGAGCGACTTCATTTTCACTTTTCACTTTCATGCACTGGAGAAGGAAATGGCAACCCACTCCAGTGTTCTTGCCTGGAGAATCCCAGGGATGGCAGAGCCTGGTGGGCTGCAGTCTATGGAGTCGCACAGAGTCAGACATGACTGGAGCGACACAGCAGCAGCAGCAGCAGCCACTGCTGAGTTTTCCAAATTTGCTGATATATTGAGTGCAGTACTTTAACAGCATCATCTTTTAGGATTTGAAATAGTTCAGCTGGAATTCCATCATCTACACTAGCTTTGTTCATTGTAATGCTTCCTAAGTCCTACCTGACTTCATGCTCTAGGATGTCTTACTCTAGGTGAGTGACCACATCATCATAGTTATCCAGGTCATTAAGGTCTTTTTTGTGCAGTTCTGTGTATTCTTGCCACTTCTTAATCTCTTCTGCTTCTGTTTAGTCCTTGCCATTTCTGTCCTTTATTGTGCCCATCTTTTCACGAAATTGTTTCTTTCGTATTTCCAATGTTCTTGAAGAGTCTCTAGTCTTTCCCATTCTATTATTTTCCTCTTTTTGTTTGCATGTTCACTTAAGAAGGCTTTCTAATCTCTCCTTGCACTCAGTTGGGTATCTTTCCCTTTCTCCTTTGCCTTTCATTTCTCTTCTTTTCTCAGCTATTTGGAAGTCCTCCTCGGACAACCATTTTGCTGTCTTGCATTTCTTTTTCTTTGAGATGGTTTTGGTCACTGCCTCCTGTACAATGTTATGAACCTCTGTCCATGGATTTTCAGGCACTCTGTTGCATCTAATCCCTTGAATCTATTTGTCACTTCCACTGTATAATCATAAGGGATTTGATTTAGGTCATACCTGAATGGCCTAGTGGTTTTCCCTACTTTCTTCAATTTAAGTTTGAATTTTGCAATAAGGAGCTGAAAATAATGGACTTTCAAAAAATTAGATTATTGGCAGACTTCTGACAGTAACACTTTATGTCAAAAGAAAATGGAGTAAAAAGATAAACAAGTAAGAAAATATGAATCAAAATTTTTATATCTAGCAAAGCTATCAATTATAAAGTGTTCAAAGAAGCAGCACAACATAAGTATCTCTTAAGTTTTATAAGTTAAGATAAGTATGAACTCAGGGAACATTGCTCCCCTTGAACACTTTTTGAGGAATCAGTATAGGAGAGTAAGCTGTGACAATCAGTGACTGAAGACTTATCAGCCCAAGGTTGGTGATGAACATTAAATACATATAGTTTCTTGTAGAAATTATATATGTTCAAAGTAATGTAATAACTGTAATCTGACAACATGTAGTAGTATTAACTTTTTTTTAATGGAGGAAGACATATTATAAAAGCAAAATTTACAATTTTAAGTAATCACACTGGTGGTGGTAGTACTATTGTTAAATATCTGTGTGTGTAACAGGGGCCCCATGGACTGTAGCCCGCCAGGCTCCTCTGTCCATGGGATTCTCCAGGCAAGAATACTGGAGCAGGTTGCCATTTCCTTCTCCAGGGGATCGTCCCGACCCAGGGATTGAACCCAGGTCTCCCGCATTGCAAGCAGATGCTTTAACCTCTGAGCCACCAGGGAAGCCCCGTAGGTAACCATGGGAAACTCAAATTCTATAATCCCCTGCATCTCTGAGAATCAGAATTCTTAGCTTGGAAGCAAAGCGATTTTAACTAGAAGTTATATGTATGAATTTACAAATTATTTTGTCTTTAAGTATATATATATATATATATATACTTCCTAGCTCTGTCTACTAGAAAGGTCTAGAAATCATCAACTCAACAATATGGACGTCCTGAGTTCTAATATTATTTTCTAGTGAAAGAATCCAGGGATTCTCTGGGAATATACTAATTAAAGATTTAAGGCAGGAAATACACAGGATGAACTTGGCATATCTTGTTATACCAGAGAGCAAGAAACTGAAGACTATGAGAATTATGTTAAAAAAATATGACTCAGGAACCAACTTGAAGAGAATTCTGTGTGCCAAAGATAAATTCAGCTTCAATAAGGATAATGATTATGACAGATTGAAACACATCTACTATGCTTAAATACACAGGTCCATAACAATCCTTCAAAAAAAAAAAAAAAAAAAAGCAGCAGATCATCTTTGGAATCGATAGAGAACTAATTCAGTACCTAATGACAAAGGGAAATTATCAAGCATATATCATGCCTTCTCTAAACTGGGTAACCAAACTGATAAGACAAAGTGACTCTTAAATAAGCAAGCAGTCAGAATCAGCAAAATCCAGACTGGGACAAGCTCCCCAGGTTAACAGCCTGTTTTTTAACAGTTAAGTTCTAAGTAAAACAAAAGGAAGGAAGAAGACTCCTCCACAGTTTAACTGACTTAAAAGGCATATCACACTTTTTTAAATGGGCAGAATTAGAGTATCCAGAAATTCACATTTGGTAGCAAAACTATAAAGAAATAAGATAAAAATCAAGACAGTGCTTTTCGAGGAGGGAGTTTTGATTAGGACAAAGCCCATGGAAACACTTCTGAGATGGCAAGCAAAGTAATATTTCTTGACTTGGTGGGATTACACAGGTGTTATGCATACAATAGTTCATTAAGCTACATACTTGCATTTTGTGGTTTTCTATATCTATTTTATTTTCTAATACAAAAGCTTAAAAAAAAACACTGCCTACAGAGTAAAATTCAAGTTACTAAGCATAGCATTCCAGAGCCAAATAATCTGGTACCAAATTACACTTCAACTTTATCTCCCTATTTCAGGACCTCTCTTCAGATACTTTTATCTACCACCACTCCCAGCAATTCTGATCTACTGACTACTTTCCAAATAAGTCATGTTCAGTCATACTTGTTTTGTCCATTGAGCAGTTCCCTTTTGCTGATTCTTAAAAGTCTATTAATCTTTCAAGGTCAAGCTCAGAAACTGCCTCCTTCAACTCCCAAGTCCCACAGTCAATCCTTGGGATTCTACAGCAAACTCCCAATCTCTCTAACACAGAGCCTACCACACTCTGCCTTGCAGTGTCCACCCAAGACAGCAGAAAGAACAGAATCAGATAGATCTCAACTTCAATTCCACAATTTCATTCATTTAGAGAATATTTACTAAGATCCTGACTGTGTGTAGCAGGTACTGGGCTAGGCACTAGGGATTCAACAGTAAACAAGTTAAATACAGATCCTAATTCACAGAATTTAGTAACTAGAAGACACAAAGAAATAAATATGCATTTATAATGTAGAATGAGAAATGCTTCCAACAGAAGTACATAATATAAGCTTCTAACCTTGGGGATGAAGAGGGCCTCCCCGGAGGGAAAGTGATATTTAAACTGAGACTTTGAAAGTACGAATTAGGTATACTTCAAGGTACATCCAGTTCAAGTACTCACTAGCTAACTAGTCACTTACCCTCTGAGATCCCTGATCTTCATCTGTGAAATGGGAAGCATACCATCATCAGCTCCCTAGGATTTCTCTCTGGACACAGTAAAATATAAGGTACCTAGCTAGAAGGTGCTCAAGAGAAGTTAGAATTCCTTATTACTACAGTCGATCTTTGAACAAAGTCAGGGGTCGATCTGACAGGGGTTGAACAAACACAATTAAAAATTCATGTATAACTTAACAATTGGTCCTCTGTATCCACGGTTCCTCTGTATCTGTGGCTTTGCATCCCATATTCAACCAATCTCAGATCATATGGTACTGTAGTATTTACTACTGAAAAAATCCACATGTAAGGGGACCTGGGTAGTTTAAATCCGTGTTGTTCAACAGTCAATTGTTTGTCCTTCTGGCTCCTTCAGGATAGACTCACATCTAATTCATCTCGGGATCCACTAGAGCACCCAGTGCAAAGACATGACAGTTCCCTAAACTTAGAACCCCCTCACCTGAGTATGTTGATACAACCGTTGCCATTTGTCAGGAAGAACATGTTATTGTCATTGTTCCAGGAGATTTCATTGACCTCAAACTTGAACTGCTCCTCCGCTTTGGAGCGGTGTGTCTTGGCGTCAATGAACGTCACCACATCATCCTTGTTGCCTACAGCGATGGTCTGCCCGTCAGGACTCCAGCAGATATTAATGTTCTCTCCTGGGAACCCAGATACGATCAGCAAGATACTGTTAGCCTACAACCCTCCAGAAGTTTATCTTGTTATCAAAGAAAGACTAGAGCTATTGCCCAGAGTTCATTCACTAAGGTCCTCATCAGTAGGACCAACCAGAAGTCCAGCACACTCATCTACACATTTCCCCCTTTAGTGCTCACATGTCTCTAAGGGACATTTTTCCTCCCCATTTTATAGACGAAAAACTGAAAGAGAGATGGGCCAAAATATCAAAGCTATGAAGTAACAGAGCCAAGATCTAAATGCATACTTAACACCAGAGCCTCTAATTCTCTCTTATACTTGCACTTCCCAAACTCGTCATTCACATGCCATTTTCACAATTTTTGAACTATCCATGTAATAGCTATACTTCTTCCTTTAAGACTTTTATTAAAACTGACCCCTCCAAATTTTTTAAATAGCTTCACTTTGGCAATAAATTCTATAAGCTAGTTCTTTTTTTCTAGTAGCCATTAAAATATACATACAATCAGTTTTTAATGTTCATCTAAATACTTAAATCACGTACATATCACCAGTTGTCTAGTTGGGGAAACCATACCATTCCACCTCCAGGTACAAGTCTTGCCAACAAAGTCCAGTAGCCCACAAATTTCATCAACTTTATTGATTCTAAGATGCATATTTTTTCACACTTTATTACTTGTAATGTATCTTAGAATGCACCAGGATGTATTTCAAAATTTTTGGTATATCATGATTATCTAATAAAACTTTATTTTCTTTCCTAATGAAACAAAATATTGATGCATCTTATAATCAATAACATCTTAGCCAACATAACTTAATAAATGGCCTCAAGGTTTATAAGGCAATATCTGGGGAAGAACAGTCTATAAATGTACTACACAACTTCCAGGTCATTTTCTCCCCAACTGTCAGTCATTTATTCTAAAGTCATTCTAGCCTATCAGCAGTTTCCTAAATTCTCCACTCCTTGGTACATGCTGTTCCCTGCTAGAGCTGCCTACCCACTACAAGATGACCACTAAATCTATATGGCTATCTTAAAGGTTTGCTCAAATTCTGTGAAGCCTTCCCTATCTTCTCCAGGCATACTTAAGTGTTTCCATTCTCAGTATCCACCTTGTAGACCTATCCATTACAAGATGACCATGTTATATTATGTTAGTTTTTTCAATACATATGTCTCTCCCTGCACTAAACTCTCAGGTCCTTATTCAGCTCAGGATGTCCCATACCAACAGGGCCAGGCACACAGAAGATATTTAAAATGAATGACTATCAGTAGCTCATCTTCCCACTGCCCTCTGAACAGTTACCTTTAGTGTTCACAGTGGCAATGCATTTCGTAGTCCTCACATCCCAGATGCGAATGGTTTTGTCTCCAGACGCAGTGACAAAGAGATCAGGGTTACTTGGATGCCAACAGAGCTGGTCCACGCTATCCCCATGTCCCCTATAATTGTTTTCTTTGACCTGAAAGAACAAAATCCAGATACCACTTCACCCATATGTACCTGCCTACCCATGTAGCTTCTTAAGCTTATTCAAAACGAGGTATCTGGCTACCAACATAAAAGTTCGGATGAGTAAAGAGTCCAGTCCTTCTAAGTCACTTCCCCTAAACCCTTCCCAATACCCTACCCTCCCTTCCTCCCCAGTCAGTGTGAACAGTTCTGAGGACGGGGTCCACACCAATGCCCTTACTCTTTATCCCTCCCTGGCCTTCCTCCTTTCTGGTTTTCTACCCTTACTCTTCCACCAACCCGCTTACTCAATTCCACGGGGGCCCTGTAATTTTCAGAATGACTCTCCTCATCATCACAGGAGCCCACCACCACTGTCCCAGCCGCTCCTCACCACCACACGAGTCTCCCCGCCATCCTCTCCACCGGCCTTTACTCTCCACACTCACCTTCAACCCACCCCGCTCATCTTCACGCCTCCTTACTATTACACTCCCTATACACCGTCCCCCCACCCCAACCACCTCCTCTCCACCACCCCCATCTTCACCTCTCATCAGTCCGTTCCCCCCGCCTCACCCCCCACACTTCTCTTTCGCGCATTATACATGCCGCTCACCTCCACACCCCTCCTTTCTCCACCCTTCTCCTCACCCCCACTCTCCTCACGCCATTCTTCAACCTCGCCTTACCACACCCCCTCTCTCCCTAGCCTGGGCCGGGTCCCAGCGGCTCACCAACCGGTCCTTCTCCAGCAAGAAGACGCTGGCCGTCTTGTCGAAGGACCCCGAGGCCAGGCGACGTCCGTCGCAGCTCCAGGCCACGGAATGCACCTTGGCGCTGTGCGCCGGGAACTCGCGCGTCTTACTGTGGCCGCGGAACAGCTCCTGCATCCCGAGCACGTAGCGCGTCGGGCCGCTTGACACTGAGCACCAGGGAGCCATCGAGCCGGGACCGCTCTGGCCCAGCGATGAGGGTCCCATGGACGCCTGGGGAATCGCCATACCGAATTCCCGGACGCCGGCTCGGTAATATTCTTCTCAGCGGCAATCAGCCCTGCCGCCGCCGCCGCACGCATGCGCGGCAGAGACCACCCGCGCTTCCGCGCACCCACACTGTGGCCCACTCCCGGAAGAGACTACAAGTCCCAGCATGCAGCGCGCTCCCGCCTTTCCCTTTCCCAGTGGTCGCGGTTCAGCTTGGAATTTACTTCACTATTAACCATTAGGAGGTTTTTAGGGTCCTTATTTTCTCCTTACCTATTGTTTGGTAGATATATTTGTATACCTGTTTAATCGAAGAAATAACGCAATTCTTCTAAACCTCAGTTCGCTGTCAGTTAAAAACACCTTTTTTTCTGGGTTACTCCCACCTTTCAGCCCACTCACTTGGAGCCGAAGGCTCTCTACTTCCTACTGCAGGAGGAGCTGGTGAACTTCCCTGGGGAAATATACTAGAGGTTTGAGTTTTCCCTGGTGGCTCAATTGGTAAAGAATCCGCCTGCTAATGCGGGAGACCTGGGTTCGATTCCTGGGTTGGGAAAATCTCCTGGAGGAGGAACCGGCTACCCACTCCACTATTCTGGCCTGGAGAATTCCGTGGACCGTATAGTCCATGGGATACTACTGAGTGACTCTCGTTTTCACTTCTTTGGGGCGGCGGGGAGGCGAAAAGGAGAGGAGGCTAAAGCAAGGGTGAGAGCTGCCGAAGGCTGTTCGGACGATTTTCAGATATATTCCTTGTGTTTAGAAGGCTGTTCTATATGCGCATTATTATATATGCAAAAATACATGATTTTCAGACAAATTCCTTGTGTTTAGAAGGCTGTTCTATATGCGCATTATTATATATGCAAAAAATACATAAAATACCCAGTTCATTTCAGTTCAGTTGCTCAGTCGTGTCCGACTCTTTGCGACTCCATGAATCGCAGCACGCCAGGCCTCCCTGTCCATCACCAACTCCCGGAGTTCACTCAGACTCACGTCCATCGAGTCAGTGATGCCATCCAGCCATCTCATCCTCTGTCATCCCCTTGTCCTCCTGCCCCCAATCCCTCCCAGCATCAGAGTCTTTTCCAGTGAGTCAACTCTTCTCATGAGCTGGCCAAAGTACTGGAGTTTCAGCTTTAGCATCATTCCTTCCAAAGAAATCCCAGGGCTGATCTTCAAAATGGACTGGTTGGATCTCCTTGCAGTCCAAGGGACTTTCAAGAGTCTTCTTCAACACCACAGTTCAAAAGCATCAATTCTTCAGCGCTCAGCTTTCTTCACAGTCCAACTCTCACATCCATACATGACCACTGGAAAAACCATAGCCTTGACTAGATGGACCTTTGTTGGCAAAGTAATGTCTCTGAAGAGTAAATGCCTTTTCATGCCCCTTGGACTGGTCCCCATACCTCACACCCATACCTCAAACCACATATCCAGCGTTTTCTTACTGAAGAAAGGGGTGGTGAGTTGCCAGCGCCAGACAAGTCGCTTGAGAAGGGCCAGTGAACTGGGGGCTGTGTTTTGGTGATGAAAAATTGGCTGAAAATTTGCATAAAAACAAGACTTTTAAAAAAGGTAACACATGCATTTAATAATAAATGTAGAAAAAATGAAAGGGAATAAAGTGGGAGAGTGAGATTACTTTTCTCTGATCTACCCAAATTCCCCTTACAAAAAAATACTGTAAAATTTCTTGTGAGGCCTTCCAAAGGTGGCTTTGGTACCAAATCACAAGTCCATGTGTGCAACGGCAGAGCGAGGCCAATCAATATTACAACATTAAGAGTTTGGAACAGAGAAAGGCTTATTATAGGTTCCTACAAGGAGATGAGTGGCTCATGCCCTAAGAACCCCGAAGTTACTAAAAGCTTTCAGCAAGCCCCTTTAAAAGCAAAAAGTGAGGGAGGGGCGTGGTAAGTTGTTGCTAACTTCTTGGTGCCAGAGCCTTTGCTCTTGAAGTCAGGTCATGATCAGGTAACAGTGTTCCTATAATCTCCTACCAAAAGATGTTATTCTCTGTCTTGACAAGAAAAAGCAAGGTCCCAAGGCACAACTTTCACTCTCCAAGGTCTCAGTCCTGGCTAAGAGGAGGCAGATCTCAGTTGGCAGCTCCTGCAGGGTCAGGTTTATACACTTTGCCCAGCTGTCATCTCTGAGGGAGCCAGGCACTGAATCAAACTGGCCCAGGCAGACTACGACCCAGGCAGACAGTTACTGCTATTAGGTCACAGAGACAGGAAAGGGGGAGAGATTCACCACTGTCTCAAGACCTGGGCCAAGGCTAGTGGAGGGCCTTAGTCAAGGCTTCAGAGCCCTGCAGGACATAGTCCCCAGTCTGTTCCCTGGGCCCTCAGAGAAGGCCTGAATCTGCCTCTTACCTCACTCTCCACCTAATGACTACTCACCCTTGGCTGAATCACTTCCCTAATGGTCACTCATTGACAGTTGGTTGCTTGTCGGGGAGGGGGACCCACTAAGGCACTGACCAATGGTTGAGCGAGACCTGTTGCCTAGCTACAGGTTGCAGAGTAATGATGCACAGCAATGGCTGCCTGCTAAGGGCTATCCTCATTCTGCTCTGTTAGTTGTTGTTTGGTTGCTCAGTCACGTCTGATTCTTTGTGACCCCATGAACCACAGCACGCCAGGCTTCCCTGTCCATCACCAACTCCTGGAGCATCCTCAAACTCATGTCCATCAAGTCGGTGATGCCATCCAACCATCTCGTCCTGTCACCCCTTCTCCTCCTCCCTTCAATCTTTCCCAGCATCAGGGTCTTTTCCAGTGAGTCAGTTCTTTGCATCAAGTGGCCAAAGTATTGGAGCTTCAGCTTCAGCATTAGTCAGTCCTTCCAAAGATTATTCAAGGTTGATTTCCTTTAGGATTGACTGGTTTGATCTCCTTGCTTGACTCCAAGGGACTCAAGAATCTTCTCCAGCACCACGGTTTGAAAGCATCAATTCTTTGGCACTCAGTCTTCTTTATGGTCCAGCTGCCACATCCATACATGACTATTGGAAAAATCATAGCTTTGACTATACAGATCTTTGCCAGCAAAGCGATGTCTCTGCTTTTTCATATGCTGTCTAGATTTGTCATAGCTTTTCTTCCAAGGAGCAAGCATCTTTTAATTTCATGGCAGTCACCATCCACAGTGATTTTGGAGCCCAAGAAAATAAAATCTGTCACTGTTTCCACTTTATCCCCTTATATTTGCCATGAAGTAATAAGACTGGCTGCTATGATTTTAGTTTTTTGAATGTTGAGTTTTAAGCCAGCTTTTTCACTCTCCATTTTCACCCTCATCAAGAGGCTCTTTAGTTCCTCTTTGCTTTCTGCCATTAGGATGGTATTATCTATGTATCTGAGGTTGTTGATATTTCTCCCAGCAATCTTGATTCCAGTTTGTGATTCATCCTGCCTGGCATTTCACATGATGTACTCTGCATATCAGTTAAATAATCAGGATGACAATATACACCCTTGATATACTCCTTTCCCAATTTTAAGCCAGTCCGTTGTTCCATGTCTCCTTCTAACTGTTGCTTCTTGACCTGCATACAGATTACTCAGGAGGCAGGTAAGGTGGTTTGGTATTGCCATCTCTTTAAGAATTTTCCAGTTTGTTGTGATCCACACAGTAGTTTAAGTGTAAATTGATTGCCTTGGGAGAGGTAGACAGGTATGTGTATATCCTACCCTCTCCCAACCCCCCAAAATGGTAGCATTCCTTACATAACTTGCTTTCTATTGTAAACACATATAAGAAATCATAAGTATATGCATAAGTCTCATTCTTTTAATGGATACAGTCTTTAATATGAGGCTTCCCTTGTGGCTCAGGTGGTAAAGCGTCTGCCTACAATGTGGGAGACCTGGGTTAGATCCCTGGGTCGGGAAGTTCCCCTGGAGAAGGAAATGGCAACCCACTCCAGTATTCTTGCCTGGAAAATCCTATGGATGGAGGAGCCCAGTAGGCTACAGTCCGTGGGGTCGCAAAGAGTCGGTATTTAATATAGATGTATTATATAATAGTTTATTCAACTGATCACTTTGGTGGACATTTCATGTCCATGAATTTGCTTTTAGGACAATACTACTGTGAACATCCCCATACAAATTTCATTGTGCACATATGCACTTTTTATTTGAATAAGTATTGTCAAAACACCTGAAGTTCTAACATCTACATTTCTACGAGCAGCATGGGAGAGTGCCATGAGGTCTTAAATACTAAGTGAGTCCACATATAATGCACACGATTCTGAGAGGAGCCTTAGGAAATATGGCTCTTTTCTTTCCCCATTCACTTCCCTACCCATTTAAAGCTAGAAATTCTTGGAGACCTCAAAGCTTTTCAGACTGCAAAAAATACTGATGAGATTACTAAGATCTTGGGGGTGGGAGATTATTTGCTATTTAGTTTTTCCGCCTTACCTTTCATTTTCAGGAATCTTCTTCATATTATTGCAGTTAAAAGGGAAAAAAGATGAATCAATTTTTTTCTTTTCCTTTCCTGAGAAGAAGATAAACCTGAACACATCTAGTTCTTTTTACTTTGCTCAGTGGCTCAGTCGTGTTCGACTCTTTGTGACCCCATGGACTATAGGCTGCCAGACTTTTCTGTCCATGGTATTTCCCAGGCAAGAATACTGGAGTGGGTTGCCCTTTCCTTCTCCAGGGGATCTTCCTGACCCAGGAATCAAACTCGTGTCTTTTGTGTCTCCTGAGTTGCAGGCAGACTCTTTATCACTGAGCCACCGGTGCTGCTCCTAACTCTGCATGTCTGTAACTAAGTTTGCTTTTCTGCCCCCTAACTCTGCAGGAGCTATACTTCACACCTATTTTCTTTTGACTGTACCCTAAATACATCCTGGATCTGGAGTTTACCCTAACAACACGCTTCCCCCTGTTGTTACATATCAGAAAGAAGGCCGCAGGGCCACCGAACTGCCAGACTCAATTACTGGGTTACTGATGCCAGCCTAGGACTGTCTTTGAAACAGTGCAAAAGGAAGAAATCAAGACCCTAACACCTTTGTTCCTCATCACTGGCTCCTGACTATGAGCTCTCATCTTATATAAGCCCCTAGACTTCTCATGGGGGCGAGAGGCACAGTTCTTGGGGAGTGAGCGTACTGTGTTCCCCTCTCTGCTTGCTGAGAATTAAAGCCACCTTTCTATTTCCTCTGAACTCTGCCTCTGTAGTTTTTATTCAGCGCCAGTGGGTAGAGAAAGCCAAGATTTTGGCCAGCAACAATTTTGCTAACACTTCTTTCCCTACATGCACTGAGAATATATCTCCCGGTGCCAGATAAGGACACTAAGAACAAAGAGGTAAAATGTCCCGCTCCAGGTCACATGGCTGATATTGATTAGCACTCTGGTTTTACTGACTTTAAATTCTTCACTCTGATTCTTAGCATCTGAAACTGTTATAAATGTAATTCTTTATATTTCTGTATTAATTCTGTGTTTTTGGTATATATTATGCTTTTTATTTCATTCTCCCTTGTGTCCTTGTTCTATATTCTGTATAGAACCTCGGTTGTGGTAAGTGTTTCCCTCTGCTCTTCAATGAGACAGTTGTAATAGCACATTTCTGGGGGCTATGAGACTGAAGTCAGAGTACCAAAGGAGAGAGAAAATTCAGGGGAACAGAGGCACGGGCTGTTATTTAAAAAAAAAAAAAAATCTTCATTTTGGAAAAAACTGACAAATTCAGAGAAAAGCTCCAAGAATAGTAACAGTGCCGCTATTCCTATGGCCCAGATTTGCCTAGTTTTAGCATTTTGTTCTATTTTCTCTGTTTATACTTATACATATCACTATTTTGCCTATTTGAGTAAGTTTAAGTTGTTTGTTACACCTCAATATTTCAGTGAATATTTCCTAAGAATAGGATATTCTGTTTCCTATTCCTGGCATAGTTATAAACATTAGTAATTTGAACCATAACATAAAATTTAATCTACTATCTATTTCAATTGTGTCAATTTAGCCACTAATATCCTTAGTGCATTCTTCCTCCAGTACAAGATCTAGTCTAGAATTTTATACTGTATTTAGTTATCATGTCTCTTTAGTCTCCTTGAATCTATAAAAATTCCCCAGCATTTCTGTGCTTCTATGACCTTCATATTTTTTTAAGAAACTACCATTAATGGATCATTTTTTTAATTAAAAAATTTTTTAATTTATTTATTTGGCTGTGCTGGGTCTTCATCGCTGTGTGGGCTTTTTTCTAGTTATAGTGAGCAGGGTTCTCTAGTTACTGGTTGCAGTGTGTGGGCTTCTCATTGCTGTGACTTCTCTTGTGGAGCACAGGCTCTTGGGCACTCGGGCTTCAGTAGTCACAGCACGTAGGCTCAGTAGCTGCAGCTCCTGGGCTCTAGAGCACAGGCTCAACAGTTGTGGTGCACAGGCTTAGTTGCTCCACGACAAGTGGGATCTTCCCAGGTACGCGGTCAAAACTTGCCTCCTGAATTGGCAGGTGGATTCTTTACCACTGAGCCACCAAGGAAGCCCCTAGATGGACCATTTTTATAGTCATTTCTGCTACCCAGAAATTCTCTTTGGGAGCTGACCTTTGTTCAAAGTCTGCAGGATGTTCTTATATATGGGAGTCTTAGGAATTTAAGGGTCATTCAGGGAAGAATCAGGTCAAACACAGTAAGGCCAGAGATGCCAGGATGTGTAGAGGGAATTTTCAGGAGCTGAGGCAAACAAGCTACAATGAAAGAAGAGTAGATAAGGAAGGAGGGGGCTTGAAATATAAGTCCGATTTTGGTGGGGGCTTTGGAGAAGCTGTTGTTGCAAAAGAAAACAGGAAGGAGCCACTTACTTCTGGCAAATCCTCGACTTATAGTTGTGTATCAGTTCAACCAGAGAAGCAAACTAGTGAAAGACATATGTTAGAAAGATTGATTTCAAGGAATTGATTTATACCACTGTGGGGGTTACTAAGCAACTCTGAAATCCTGAGCAGGCTGTCAGACTGGGTAGGCTGGAACTCTCAGGCACTGGCTGAAGGTAATTTCCAAAGGCAGAATTGTTCTCTCAGGGAAGTCACACGTGTGTGTGCAAAGCTGTTTCAGTCGTGTCAACCCTGTACAGCCTTAAAGTTCTTTCAACTCCTTTATTTAAAGTTAACTAATTGTGGAGCTCATCTATAAAATACCTTCACAGGAAATATCTAGATTAATGTCTGATTGACTAACTGGGGACTGTAGCCTAGCCAAGCTGACACATCAAAGAGATCATTACAGGGTGGGGGAGGTTTGAGTCTCCTGGGCAAGGTAGACTCATGACAATGGTCAGACAAGTGAGGAAAGCAAACTAAGGAAAGGGTACAGAGGTTGATTTTAGCAGCTTAGAATTTTAATTATAAAACTGATAGTATTACAGTTCTAGGTGTATTACACCTAGGTATTATTGGGAACTAAAGAAGATTTCCCCTCCCTTAGAAAAAGTTGACCTTGCTATTATTGTAAGAATTGTTTAAGGAGAGTTCTGGAAGATGGCAGATTAGAAAGAACTAGGAAACTCTCTTCCCACATAGACAACAGTTGCACTAGAAGAATCTGTCTGATGTTAACTGTTTTGGAACTCTGGAGATAAGTGAAGGCTTGCAACTTCCAGGAGAAGGCTTGGACAGTAAAATTCCAGTTGATTTCAATTTCAGCTCTTAGCCCAGTACCAGCTATGCATCTCCACCTCCAGCCCTATGGCATATAGCCGTGCCATGTGTTCCTCGAACAACCTGCACATAACCATATGAAGAAATAAAGATATCAGTAAAGGAAAATACATGGACAACTATAAGAGCTATTACTGTAACAAGAGTTTGCAACTCTATATTTTCTTTTCTACATGATTTGAGACTAGTAAACTTTTAAAGTGCTGAAGAATTGATGCTTTTGAACTATGGTGTTGGAGAAGACTCTTGAGAGTCCCTTGGACTGCAAGGAGATCCAACCAGTCCATTCTGAAGCAGCCCTGGGATTTCTTTGGAAGGAATGATGCTAAAGCTGAAACTCCAGTACTTTGGCCACCTCATGAGAAGAGTTGACTCATTGGAAAAGACTCTGATGCTGGGAGGGATTGGGGGCAGGAGGAGAAGGGGACAACAGAGGATGAGATGGCTGGATGGCATCACCGACTCGATGGACATGAGTCTGAGTGAACTCTGGGAGTTGGCGATGGACAGGGAGGCCTGGCGTGCTGCAATTCATGGAGTCGCAGAGAGCCGGACACGACTGAGCGACTGAACTGACTGACTGACTGACACTTTTAAAAGTTATAATCTAAAAGATAGAATTGTAATGTTTTTGTAACTCCACATTTAGTTTCTACATAATTTAAGAGTGTAATGTATTCAAAAGAATTGTAAGTTTATGTTTTGGGGCATATAATGTATAATGATGTAATTTTGTAACATCAACAACTAAAAGGGATGAGAACAAAGCTATTAATATTAAAGGAGAAGTTTTTTATATGTTACTGAGGATAAATTGGTATAAATTCCAATTAATGTTATAATTTTAGGATTTTAAATGTAATTCCCACAGTACTCACAAAGAAAATAGCTACAGAACAGTGCAAGAGAAGCAGCTGCATGATACAGGAGTAGCAGAGAGGAGCTGCCCCAAGTCCAAGGTCAGGAGCAGTGGCTGCGCTTTCCTGGAGCAGCATGAAGACATACCCCATGTCCAAGGTAAAAGAAACCCAAGTAAGATGGTAGGAGCTGAGAGAGGGCATCAGAGGGCAGACAGACTGAAATCACATTCACAGAAAACTAGCTAATCTGATCACACGGACCACAGCCTTGTCTAACTCAGTGAAACTAAGCCATGCCATGTAGGGCCACCCAAGATGGGTGGGTCATGGTGGAGAGGTCTGACAGAATGTGGTCCACTGGAGAAGGGAATGGCAAACCACTTCAGTATTCTTGCCTTGAGGACCCCATAAACAGTATGAAAGGCAAAAAGATAAGACAGTGAAAGATGAACTCCCCAGGTCGGTAGTTACCCCATATGCTACTGGAGATCAGTGGAGAAATAACTCCAGAAAGAATGAAGGGATGGAGCCAAAGTAAAAACAACACCCAGTTGTGGATGTGACTGGTGATAGAAGCAAGGTCTGATGCTGTAATGAGTAATATTGCATAGGAACCTGGAATGTTAGGTCCATGAATCAAGGCAAATTGGAAGTGGTCAAACAGGAGATGGCAAGAGTACATCGACATGCTAGCAATCAGAGAACTAAAATGGACTGGAATGGGTGAATTTAACTCAGATGACCATTATATCTACTACTGTGGGCAAGAATCCCTTAGAGGAAATGGAGTGGCCATCATGGTCAACAAAAGAGTCCGAAATGCAGTACTTGGATGCAATCTCAAAAACGACAGAATGATCTCTGTTCGTTTCCAAGGCAAGGCATTCAATATCATGGTAATCCAAGTCTATGTCCTGACCAGAAAGGCTGAAGAAGCTGAAGTCGAACAGTTCTATGAAGACCTACAAGACCTTTTAGAACTAACACCCAAAAAAGATGTCCTTTTCATTATAGGGGACTGGAATGCAAAAGTAGGAAGTCAAGAAACACCTGGAGTAACAGGCAAATTCAGCCTTGGAGTACAGAATGAAGCACGGCAAAAGCTAATAGAGTTTTGCCAAGAGAACGCACTGGTCATAGCAAACACCTTCTTCCAACAACACAAGAGAAGACTCTACACATGCACATCACCAGATGGCCAACACTGAAATCAGATTGATTATATTCTTTGCAGCCAAAGATGGAGAAGCTCTACACAGTCAACAAAAACAAGACCAAGAGCTGACTGTGGCTCAGATCATGAGCTCCTTATTGCCAAATTCAGACTTAAATGGAAGAAAGTAGGGAAAACCACTAGACCACTCAGGTTTGACCTAAATAAAATCCCTTACGATTATACAGTGGAAGTAAGAAATAGATTTAAGGGCCTAGATCTGATAGATAGAGTGCCTGATGAACAATGGACAGAGGTTCGTGACATTGTACAGGAGACAGGGATCAAGACCATCCCCATGGAAAAGAAATGCAAAAAAGCAAAATGGCTGTCTGAGGAGGCCTTACACATAGCTGTGAAAGAAGAGAAGCAAAAAGCAAAGGAGAAAAGGAAAGACATAAGCATCTGAATGCAGAGTTCTAAAGAATAGCAAGGAGAGATAAGAAAGCCTTCCTCAGCAACCAATGTGAAGAAATAGAGGAAAATAATAGAATGAGAAAGACTAGAGATCTCTTCAAGAAAATTAGACATACCAAAGGAACATTTCATGCAAAGATGGGCTCGATAAAGGACAGAAATGGTATGGACCTAACAGAAGCAGAAGATATTAAGAAGAGGTGGCAAGAATGCACAGAAGAACTGTACAAAAAAGAGCTTCACAACCTGGATAATCATGATGGTGTGATCACTCACCTAGAGCCAGACATCCTGGAATGTGAAGTCAAGTGGGCCTTAGAAAGCATCCCTACAAACAAAGCTAGTGGAGGTGATGGAATTCCAGTTGAGCTATTTCAAATCCTGAAAGATGATGCTGTGAAAGTGCTGAATTCAATATGCCAGCAAATGTGGAAAACTCAGCAGTGGCCACAGGACTGGAAAAGGTCAGTTTTTATTCCAGTTCCAAAGAAAAGCAATGCCAAAGAATGCTCAAACTACGGCACAATTGTACTCATCTCAGTTCAATTCAGTTCAGTTCAGCCGCTCAGTCGTGTCCGACTCTTTGCGACCCCATGAATCGCAGCACACCAGGCCTCCCTGTCCATCGCCAACTCCCGGAGTTCACCCAGACTGACGTCCATTGAGTCAGTGATGCCATCCAGCCATCTCATCCTCTGTCGTCCCCTTCTCCTCCTGCCCCCAATCCCTCCCAGCATCAGAGTCTTTTCCAATGAGTCAACTCTTCTCATGAGGTGGCCAAAGTACTGGAGTTTCGGCTTTAGCATCAGTCCTTCCAAAGAAATCCCAGGGCTGATCTCCTTCAGAATGGACTGGTTGGATCTCCTTGCAGTCCCAGGGACTCTCAAGAGTCTTCTCCAACACCACAGTTCAAAGGCATCAATTCTTCGGTGCTCAGCCTTTTTCACAGTCCAACTCTTACATCCATACATGACCACAGGAAAAACCATAGCCTTGACTCATCTCACACGCTAGTAAAGTAATGCTCAAAATTCTCCAAGCCAGGCTTCAGCAATACGTGAACCATGAACTTCCAGATGTTCAAGCTGGTTTTAGAAAAGGCAGAGGAACCAGAGATCAAATTGCCAACATCTGCTGGATCATAGAAAAAGCAAGAGAGTTCCAGAAAAACATCTATTTCTGCTTTATTGACTATGCCAAAGCTTTTGACTGTGTGGATCACAATAAACTGTGGGAAATTCTGAAAGAGATGGGAATACCAGACCACCTGACCTGCCTCTTGAGAAACCTGTACGCAGGTCAGGAAACAACAGTTAGAACTGGTTCCAAATAGGAAAAGGAGTACGTCAAGGCTGTATATTGTCACCCTGCTTAGTTAATTTATATGCAGAGTACATCATGAGAAACGCTGGGTTGGATGAAACACAAGCTGGAATCAAGATTGCCAGGAGAAATATCAATAACTTCAGATATGCAGATGACACCACCCTTATGGCAGAAAGTGAAGAAGAACTAAAGAGCCTCTTGACGAAAGTGAAAGAGGAGAGTGAAAAAGTTGGCTTAAAGCTCAACATTCAGAAAACTAAGATCATGGCATCTGATCTCATCACTTCACGGCAAATAGATGGGGAAACAGTGGAAACAGTGTCAGACTTTATTTGGTGGCGGGGGGCGGGGGGCGCTCCAAAATCACTGCAGATGGTGATTGCAGCCATGAAATTAAAAGACACTTACTCCTTGGAAGGAAAGTAATGACCAACCTAGACAGCATATTGAAAAGCAGAGACATTACTTTGCCAACAAAAGTCCATCTAGTCAAGGCTATGGTTTTTCCAATAGTCATGTATGGATGTGAGAGTTGGACTATAAACAAAACTGAGTGCAAAAGAATTGATACTTTTGAACTGTGGTGTTGGAGAAGATTCCTGAGAGTCCCTTGGACTGCAGGGAGATCTAACCAGTCCATCCTAAAGGAGATCAGTCCTGGGTGTTCACTGGAAGGACTGATGTTGAAGCTGAAACTCAAATACTTTGGCCACCTGATGTGAAGAGCTGACTCATTGGAAAAGACCCTGATGCTGGGAAAGATTGAGGGCAGGAGGAGAAGGGGATGACAGAGGATGAGATGGTTGGATGGCATCACCGACTCAATGGACATGGGTTTGGTTGAACTCTGGCAGTTGGTGATGGAAAGGGAGGCCTGGCGTGCTGTGGTTCCTGGGGTCGCAAAGAGTCAGACACTGAGTGACTGAACTGAACTGATACCAAAAAAGTAAAAGAAAGAAAATTAGAAAGGAATTTAAACATTTTACTGCAAAAATCGTCTAAACACAAAAGAAGACAGTAATGCAGGAAACGAGGGGTTAAAAGGGGAAAGCACATATAGAAAATAAATAGCACAATGATACAAGTAATCCCTTCTTCTAAATAATTACTTCAAATGCAAATGGACTAAACTCTCCAAGCAAAAGACAAAGACTAGCAAAATGGATCAAACACATGTGCCAACTCTATGCCATCTGTTAGATACTTTACAGCCAAAGACCAAAATAGATTGAAAGTGAAAGGATTGGTAAAGATATCCCATGCAAATAACCAAAAGAAAGTAAGGGTAGCTATATTAATATCAGAGAAAATAGACTTTAAATTTTTTGAAAAGGTCATAAGAGATAAAGAAGGACATTATATTAGAGAAAATATTTGCAAACAGAGCAATTGACAAAAGATTAATCTCCAAAATATACAAGCAGCTCATGTAGCTCAATCTAAAAAAAAAAAAAAAATGGACAGGGACTTCCCTGGTAGTCCAGTGGGTAAGACTCCAAGCCCCCAGTGCTAAGGGCTTGGGTTTTATCCCTGGTCAGAGAACTAGATCCCACATGCTGCAACTAAAGATCCTGTATGCCTCAACAAAGACCCAGCATAGCCAGATATATAATTTTTTTTTTAACAGGCAGAAGACATATTTATCCAAAGAAGACATATAAATGGCCAACAAACACATGAAAAGATGCTCAACATTGCTCATTATTAGAGAAATGAAAATCAAAATCAAAACCACAATGAGGTATCACCTCACATTGATCAGAATGGCCATCATCAAAAAATCTACAAAAAATAAATGCTGGAGAGGATGTGGAGAAAAGGAATCCCTCTTGCACTGCTGTTGGAAATGTAAATTGATAACACCACTATGGAGAACAATATGGATATTCCTTAAAAAACTAAAGATAAAACTACCATATGATCCAGCAATCCCACTACTGGGCATATACCCTGAGAAAACCATAATGCAAAAAGACACATGTGGGGCTTCCTTGGCACCCAGTGGTTAAGACTTGCCTTCCAATGGAGGAAGTGCAAGTTTGATCCATGGTTCAGGAACTAAGAGCCCACATGCCAAATGGCCAAAATACCAAAACATAAACAACAGAAGCAATATTGTAACAAGTTCAATAAAGCTTAAAAAAAAAGACACATATACCCCAGTGTTCATCTTAGTTTATTGTAAATAACAATAGCCAGGACATGGAAGCAACATAAATGTCCATCAACAGATGAATGGATAAAGAAGATGATTACTCAACCACAAAAGGGAACACTGTTGGATGAACCTAGACTCTGTGATACAGAATAAAGTAAGTCAGAAAGAAAACCAAATATCGTGTATTAATGCGTATATGTGGAATCTAGAAAAACAGTACTGATGAACCTATTTGCAGGGCAGGATAGAGACAGGGATGTAGAGAATAGATTTGTGGACAATGTGGCAAAGGAGAGGTTGGGAAGAATTGAGAGAGTAGCGTTGACATATATACACCACCATATGCAAAATAGATAGCTAGTGGGAAGCTGCTGTAAAGCACAGGGAGCTCAGCTCTGAGTGCTGTGATGACCTAGAGGGATGGAGGGGGCGGGGGCTGGGGCCAGGCGCAGAAATGGGAGGGAAGCTTAAGAAGGAGGGGATATATTTATACATATAGCTGATTCATGTTGTTGTAACAGCGGAAACTAACACAACATTGTAAAGCAATTATACTCCAATTTTAAAATAAAAAGTATGAAACGAGATGCCAGTCCAGGTTCAATGCACGATGCTGGATGCTTGGGACTGGTGCACTGGGACGACCCAGAGGGATGGTATGGGGAGGGAGGAGGGAGGAGGGTTCAGGATGGATTTTCTTTTAAAAATAAAAAAAATAAAAAATAAAATAAAATAAAATATTAGAACAGGCAAAAAAAAAAAAAAAGTAAATAAATAAATTGGGCATGTTCACATGCAAATCAAAGCTCCAGCTTCCCATGGGGAAGGGGAGTTGCTATTGCATAGTCAAAACAAGCATAATACACAAGATATAATATCCAATATTGTGTTTGATGTCAGTCTTCAATACTTTGTTCTCTTCTCTAATCCTTCTCCAAATCTGCCAAGCTGAGGACAGACACACACCGCCGCCCCCAACATGAGTGCAATTCAATGAGGCTCCAGCTCCTTACATCTCTCTCATTAAAACAAAAACAGAGCATAGGATGCTTGAGTGAGCCATCACCTGCTTGACCCTCAAATTCTGTACCTGTGAAATGGAATAAATAATAGCAGCTAGTATAATGTGATATGAAATGGGTTGATGCATGTGAAACGGATTCTGAGCATATAATAGGCACTGAATAAATGAAAATTATCAGGTTCCACTCCATTCCATACTTTAAAAGATTCTAAGAAGAACCTCACTTTAAAGAAACAACATGATAATGTTCCAAAGTCTCGCCTATGACCAAGAAAAGGTTATATAGCCTTATTCCCAAGGAGCATTTGTCCCTGGGATATCACCATCCAGTGTCCCCACCTGCAACCCTGCACACCCAGGCTGACCCCCATCACCCAGCTTCTCAGAGCTCAGATCTGCACATTTGCTCCTATCACCTCCCTCCCCACCCTCCAGGCATTTGTGCTGCCCACCCTAGCAAGCTGTCTCCCTAACACCTCACCTACTCATGGTTTCATTATTTTATTCCCTACCTTTTTCACTCAGAAGAAGGGGAGAAGCAGGGAGAATCATACAAGCCAGGAGATGGGTGGAAAGGGATAGGGAGCCAGCTGCACCTATAAGCCCCACTTCAGCACCCTCAACCCACAGCTTTCACAAGTCCACGCTTGGCCATCTGGTGCTCCTGCCTCCCCTTCACCCACACACACCCTACTACTGAGAAGTCAGTAACACTCTCTTTTTCTAGAGGTTTTAGACCCCCAATTCTACAGCTCTTTAAAAAAGCCCAATTCTCCTATCTGGCTAGAAGACATACTGCCTTCCTTGGAAGTGAGTCAAGGTTATGTGGAGTTAGAAGATGACTCACTGAGACCCTTAACACTCTCTAAGTACCAGGCTCATTAGCTCTGTGATTTGGAAAATGTTATTCTGAGTCCACATATTTATCTCTCCCACCAAACACTTTAAAAAAATATAACAAAGACAAGCCTTACTTCATGTGGCTCTATTGACCCTCCTGGGAACTACAAGGGCAACACAGTGTAGTGGGGACATAGGCTTACTCATTTATAGACCATATGACTTTGGACAAGTCCCTAACCTCTCTGAGGCTTGGTTCCCATATCTGCAAAATGGGGATGATCTGACAACACCTCAGATCATCAGGTAGGATCAGGTACTCTTCTCAGCGCTCTGTGAACTGAGGTTCTGTTCTCACTCTTCCTTTTAGACAATTTCTCTTTCATCTCTGGTAGTTTCCTTATACATGTGCAACCGACCAGTTCTTTGAGAAGAACCTGCTTTGAGAAGCAAAGCAATGCTTTGCTTTGAGAAGCAAAGTAATCAAAGGGTTATGGAATACACTTTGTCAGGCTGTTGGTTTTTATGGAGAAAGATTGCTACTATGGTGAGTTTTAAAAGAGGAATAACAGAATAAAAAGGTAATGGACACTTCTGCTTCCAGCCAGATGAAGTAATGGAACAGATTCAACCTCCCATCTGACACAATAGAAAAGAAAAACAGAAAAAGTATGAAACAACAGTTTTCAAGAGAGTAGACCTCAGGCAATAATGGTAATGAACCAGGTAAGACAGAAAACAGTCAAGGTGAGCTCTATGACTGCCCTAGCTTACTGCCTTGAGCACTGTCCAGGCACAGGGAGAAGGAAACAAGAAGAAATAGTTGGACTCTTGGAGTTGGGGAGACAGAGTTGAGCAGCTGGGGAGACAAAAGCAGCTAGTGTTCACAAGACAGAATAACAGACAGGACAAAGTTGGAAAGAAATCTCCAGACATCTGTGGAGTGCCTGTCTTGGGAATAAGGCAGAGAACTGATCAGTTGCACACGTATAAGGAAACTACCAGAGATGAAAGAGAAATTGTCTAAAAGGAAGAGTGAGAATAGTACCTGAGTTCACAGAGGGCTGAGAAGAGTACCTGGTCCTACCAGTCAGATTAGAAAACCTAACAATTCATGGGGCCCTGGGTAGTATAAGTAGAAAGGTCTTGCCTCAGTAATGGAGACTGATTAGCTCTAGAAAAAATACTACTCCTATCACACCTAACAAATCTTGAGAGTAAGACCTGAAAGAATCAATGTTTTTCTAAGTAACTTAACTTCATCCCTAAACAAAGCTTTAGAATATTTATGGAAGTACTTAAATATCTTGCAAAGAGCAAGGTAAAATTCACATCTGGCATCTAATCTGATTAACACTGACAAAAACTGTCAGTGTAGAATTCTATATCCACTATAAATACCTTTCCAACCCAATGAGAAATAGTTTATCATACAAAGAAATGCTGAAATAATTTAGTACCAACTGGTCTGTACCATAAGAAAGCAGGAGGAAAAGATAACCAATAATCAAGAGAAAAATTGGTCAATCTAAACAGACCCTGAAATGACAGAAAAAGCTGAAAAAAACATCAAATAGCTATGATAACTGTAACTATACTCCATAAACCCAAAAAGTTAACACAAGACATGGATGATTTGGTGATATTTTTAAAAGACCCAAACTAAACTTCTAGAAATGAAAACTACAATGTCAAAGACATAAAATGCAATAGAGAAGATTAAGGGCAGATTAGACACTGCAGAAGAAAAAGTAAACTTGAAGACATAGCAATATTTATTATCTAAAATAAAACAGAAAGAGGAAAAAAAAATGTTTAAGAGCACCAGTAAGCTGTGCAACAACTTTAAGGAGCCTAATAGAATCACCCTTTAGTTTCTTCAGGGGATTAGTTCCAGGACCACCGGCAGGATGCTTGGGTCCCTTCCAGTCAGCCCTCCACTTCCACAGATTTATCATCTGTGGATTCAACCAACCTCAGTTGAATAGTAATTTCAATCCATGGTTGGTTGAATCCATAGCCACAGAACCTGAAGATATGGAGGCCAACTGTATATGTGTAAACAGAGCACCAAGGAGGACAGAAAAATTACTAAAAATTTTTCAGATTTGATGAAATTTATAAACTCATAGATCCAGGAAGATCAATAAAACCCAAGCACAAATAATGAAGAAAACTAAACCAAGGTACATGATAATAAAAGTACAAAATCAATAATTAAGAGAAAAATGTTAAAGTAACCAGAGGGGGGAAAAGACATATACAGAGAAACAAAGAAAAAGATGACAGCAGATTGACCATCATAAACAACACAGGTGAGGAGAGAATGACACTTATTCCTAAAGTACTGAAAGAAACAAAAACTGTCAGTGTAGAATTCTATATCCACTATAAATACCTTTCCCAAACCCAATGAGAAATACTTTATCATACAAAGAAATGCTGAAATAATTTAGTACCAGCTGGTCTGTACTATAAGAAATGCTAAAGGAAGTCCTTCAGGCAAAAGCAAAATGACACTATATGAAATGCAAATCTACACAAAGGAATGAAAAGCCCCAGAAGTGATAACTACATAGGTATGTATGATTGCTTTCTTATTATTTAAATATTTTTAAAACCTAGTTTATGTAAACAAAAATAACAATATACTGTGGGGTTTATAATATGCATAAAAGTAAAATATATAACAATAATAGCATATAGTCTGAGAAGGAAGAAATGAAACTATAATACAGCAAGATTCTTATATATATGAATGTTATAATGTCACTTGTAGGTAGACTGTGATAAGCTAAAAATATATATTATAAACCCTAAAACAACCATTTAAATAACAACAGATGGAACAAATAAGGAAAAAAGTAGCAAGATGATAAACTCAACCTTAACCACACGAACAATCACATTAAATGTAAATAGTCTTTTTGTTGTCGTTCAGCCATTAGGTCATGTCCGACTCTTTGTGACCCCATGGACTGCAGCATGCCAAGCTTCCCTGTACTTCACTATCTCTCAGAGTTTGTTCAAATTCATGTCCATTGAGTCAGTGATGCCATCCAATCATCTCATCCTTTTCTGTCCCCTTCTCCTGCCCTCAATCTTTCTCAGCATCAGGGTCTTTTCTGAAGTGTCAGCTCTCAAAAGTAGAAAGGTAGTACAGTGGAGAAAGCAATCTTTCAGCAAATGGTGGTAAAATAACTGGATATTCATATGGAAAAAAATAATGTTGGATCCTTGCACCATACACAATAATTACCTCAAAATCTATCATAGACCTAAATGTAAAACCTGAAACAATAAGACATATAGGAAAAAAAATAGAACATTTTTGTGACCTTGTGCTAGGCAAAAGTTTATTATATGGCACATAAGCAAAGATTCATTTAAGAACAAAATAATAAACTGGAGTTCACCAAAATTAATGTACTCTGCTCTTTAAAAAATACTATTAAGAGAATGAAAAGACAAATCACAGATGGAAAAAAAGTATCTGCAAAGTATATGTCTGATAAATGACTTCAGTGCAGAATATATGTACATTTTAAAAATATCACTCAATAATAATATAAGTGATTCAATTTTTTAATGGGCAAAATATTTGCACACACTTTGCCAAAATGATAAATGGATAGTAAAGAAGCACATGAAAAGGAGCTCACCAGCATTTGTCATTAAGGGAACAATAAAATTAAAATCATATCTATTACAATGGATAATTTTGAGTTTTTTCATTTTTTGTAACATATATATATTTTTCTTGAAGTATAGTTGACTTACAATGCTTCAGGTGCAGAGCAAGATGATTCAGTTATACATATACACATATATTATTTGTCAAATTATTTTCCATTATAGGTTATTACAAGATATTGACTATAGTTTCCTGTGCTATACAGTAAACCTTTGTTGCTTGCTATTTTCTTTAAATTAGAAATCTAGCATTCTATTCATACTAAGTCAAACAAATGGAATCAAAATATCATAAATTTTTTAGTTAGGCAAAAATTCATGTTTTCTAAACTATATATAATATACATACTATTTATATATATATATGTATACAAAAGCTTTTCTACTACGTTTG
Organism: Bos taurus; assembly: GCF_002263795.3. Lineage (NCBI taxonomy): Eukaryota > Metazoa > Chordata > Mammalia > Artiodactyla > Bovidae > Bos > Bos taurus. Next base: position 5,166,520 of record NC_037337.1, on the reverse strand, counting down.
ATAAAGGCTTGAGAAAGAATACATATTTTTAAAAAAAGAGATGGAGAAACTGGAAAATATAAACTAAATGAAATGGGAGCACTGAATATTAGATAGAAAAAAATGAAACAAAATACTGGACACTTCATTGCACTCCAGGGAGAAGAGATCCAGCTCTACCTACCAGAACATAGACACAAGCTCCCCCAACCAGGAAACCTTGACAAGCCTCTACTCCAATCCCACCCACAGGGAGCAGACTCTACAATAAAGAGGAACCACAGCAGATGGTGACTGCAGCCCATGCAATTAAAAGACACTTGCTCCTTGGAAGAAAAGTTATGACAAACCTAGAAAGAATATTAAAAAGCAGAGACATTACTTTGCCAACAAAGGTCTATCTGGTCAAAGCTATGGTTTTTCCAATAGTCATGTATGGATGAGTTGAACTATAAAGAAAATTGAGCATTGAAGAATTGATGCTTTTGAACTGCAGTGTGGGAGAAGACTCTTGAGAGTCCCTTGGATTGCAAGGAAATCCAACCAGTTCATCCTAAAGGAAACCAGTCTTGAATATTCATTGGAAGGACTGATGCTGAAGATGAAACTCCAATACTTTGGCCACCTAATGCGAAAAACTGACTCACTGGAAAAGACCCTAATGCTGGGAAAGATTGAAGGCAGGAGAAGGGGACAACAGAGGATGAGATGGTTGGATGGCATCCCCGACTCAATGGACATGAGTTTGAGTAAACTCCGGGAGTTGGTGATGGACAGGGAGGCCTAGTGTGCTTCGGTTCATGGGGTCGCAAAGAGTCGGACACGACTGAGCAACTGAACTGAACTGATGAACATCCAGCCTACAGAAAGCGTTCCCCAAACACAGCAATCTGAACAAAATGAAAAGGCAAGAAATATTCAGCAGGTAAAGGAACTTGATAAATATCCACCAAACCAAACAAAAGAAGAGGAGATAGGGAGTCTATCTGAAAAAGAATTCAGAATAATGATAGTAAAGATGATCCAAAATCTTGAAAACAAAATGGAGTTACAGACAAATAGACTAGAGACAAGGATTGAGAAGATGCAAGAAACGTTTAACAAGGACCTAGAAAAAATAAAGAAGAGTGGATCAATAATGAATAATGCAATAACTGAGATCAAAAGCACTCTGGAGGGAACCAACAGTAGAATCACTGAGGCAGAAAAGAAGATAAATGAGGTGGAAGATAGAATGGTGGAAATAAATGAAGCAGAGAGGAAAAAAGAAAAAAGAATTAAAAGAAATGAGGACAACCTCAGAGACCTCTGGGACAATGTTAAATGCCCCAAAATTCCAATCATAGGTGTTCCAGAAGAAGATGATGAAAAGAAAGGGAATGAGAAAATATTTGAGAAGATAATGGTTCAAAACTTTCCTAAAATGGGACAGGAAATAGCTACCCAAGTCCAAGAAACCCAGAGAGTCCCAAATAGGATAAACCCAAGGCAAACACCCCAAGACACACATTAATCAAACTAACGAAGATCAAACACAAAGAGCAAATATTAATAGCAGCAAGGGAAAAGTAACAAATGACACACAAGGGGATCCTCATAAGGATAATAACTGATCTTTTAATAGAAACTCTTCAGCCAGAAGGGAATGGCAGGACATACTTAAAGTGATGAAAGAGAAAAACCAACAACCAAGATTACTATATCGAGCAAGGATCTCATTCACATATGAAGGAGAAATCAAAAGCTTTACAGATAAGCAAAAGCTGAGAGAATTCAGCACCACCAAACCAGCTCTTCAACAAATGCTAAAGGATCTTCTCTAGACAGGAAACATAGAAAGGGTGTAAACTCTAACCCTAAACAACAAAGTAAATGGCAATGGGATCATACTTATCAAGAATTACCTTAAAAGTAAATGGGTTGAATGCCCAACCAAAAGACAAAGACTGGCTGAATGGATACAAAAACAAGACTATATATGCTATATAAGACTATCTATGCTGTCTACAAGAGACCCACCTCAAAACAAGGGACACATACAGACTGAAAGTGAAGGGCTGGAAAAAGATATTTTATGCAAATGGAGACCAAAAGAAATCAGGAGTAGCAATACTCATATCAGACAAAATAGACTTTGAAACAAAGACTGTGAAAAGAGACAAAGAAGGACACTACATAATGATCAAAGGATCAATCCAAGAAGAAGATATAACAATTATAAATATATATGCACCCAACATAGGAACACCTCAATACATAAGACAAATGCTAACAAGTATGAAAGTAGAAATTATCAGTAACACAATAATAGTGGGAGACTTTAATACCCCACTCACACCTATGGATAGATCAATCAAACAGAAAATTAGCAAGGAAACACAAGCTTTAAATGATACAATGGACCAGTTAGTCCTAATTGATATCTATAGGACATTTCACCCTAAAACAATGAATTTCACCTTTTTCTCAATTGCACACGGAACATTCTCTAGGATAGATCACATCCTGGGCCATAAATATAGCCTTGGTAAATTCAAAAAAACTGAAATCATTTCAAGCATCTTTTCTGACCACAGTGCAGTAAGATTAGATGTCAACCACAGGAAAAAAAAAAAACTATTACAAACATACGGAGGCTAAACAACACACTTCTGAATAACCAACATCACAGAAGAAATCAAAGCAGAAATGAAAATATGCATAGAAACAAATGAAAATGAAAACAGGACAACCCAAAACCGATGGGATTCAGTAAAACCAGTGCTAAGAGGAAGGTTCATAGCAATACAAGCTTACTTCAAGAAACAAGAGAAGCATCAAATAAATAACCTAACTTTACACTGAAAACAACTAGAAAAAGAAGAAATGAAGAACCCCAAAGTTAGCAGAGGAAAAGAAATCATAAAAATCAGAGCAGGTTATAGATTCAGAGAAAGCCTTTGACAAAATTCAACACCCATTTATGATAAAAACTCTCCAGAAAGCAGGCATAGAAAGCAGGCATGTTGAATAAAAGCCATCTATGATAAAACCACAGCAAACATTATCCGAAATGGTGAAAAATTGAAAGCATTTCCTCTAAAGTCAGGAACAAGACAAGTGTGCCCACCTTCACCTATTCAAACTACTATTCAACATAGTTTTGAAAGTTTTTGCCACAGCAATCAGGGAAGAAAAAGAAATAAAAGGAATCCAAATTGGAAAAGAAGAAGTAAAACTCTCACTGTTTGCAGATGACATAATCCTCTACATAGAAAACCCTAAAGACACCACCAGAAAATTAGTAAAGCTAATTAATGAATATAGTAAAGTTTCAGGATATAAAATTAATACACAGAAATCCTTGCATTCCTATATAATAACAATGAGAAAAAAGAAAGAGAAATTAAGGAAACAATTCCATTCACCATCTCAGTGAAAAGAATAAAATACTTAGGAATAAATTTACCTAAAGAAACAAAAGACCTATATATAGAAAACTATAAAACACTGATGAAAGAAGTCAAAGAGGACACCAATAGATGGAGAAAGAAACCATGTTCATGGATTGGAAGAATCAATATAGTTAAAATGAGTATACTACCCAAAGCAATCTATAGATTCAATGCAATCCCTATCAAGTTACCAACAGTATTTTTCACAGAACTAGAACAAATAATTTCACAATTTGTATGGAAACACAAAAAACCTAGAATAGCCAAAGCAATCTTGAGAAAAAAAGAATGGAGCTGGAGGATCAAACTGCCTGACTTCAATACTACAAAGTACAGTCATCAAGACAGTATGGTATTGGTACAAAACAGAAATATAGATCAATGGAACTAAATAGAAAGCCCAGAGATAAATCCACACACCTCTGGACACCTTATCTTTGACAAAGGAAACAAAAATATATAATGGAGAAAAGACAATCTCTTTAACAAGTAGTGCTGGAAAACTGGTTAACCACCTGTAAAAGAATGAAACTAGAACACTTTCTAACACCATACACAAAAATAAATTCAAAATGGATTAAAGATCTACATGTAAGACCAGAAACTATAAAACTCCTAGCGGAAAACATAGGCATAACACTCACTGACATAAATCATAGCAAGATCCTCTATGACCCACCTCCCAGAGTAATGGAAATAAAAGCAACAATAAACAAATGGGATCTAATTAAACTTAAAAGCTTTTGCACAACTAAGGAAACTATAAGTAAGGTGAAAGACAGCCTTCAGAATGGAATAAAATCATAGCAAACAAAACAACTGACAAAGAGTTAATATCCAAAATATACAAGTAGGTCATGCAGCTCAATACCATAAAAATTAATGACCCAATCAACAAATGGGCCAAAGAACTAAATAGACATTTCTCTAAAGAAGACACACTGATGGCTAACAAACACATGAAAAGATGTTCAACATAACTCATTATCAGAGAAATGCAAATCAAAACCACAATGAGGTACCATCTCATGCTGGTCAGAATGGCTGCCATAAAAAAGTCTACAGCAATAAATGCTGGAGAGAGTGTGGAGAAAAGGGAGCTTGCTTACACTGTTGGTGGGAATGCAAACCAGTACAGCCACTATGGAGAACAGGGTGGAGATTCCTTAAAAAACTGCAAGTAGAACTGCTATATGACCCAGAAATCCCACTGCTGGGCATACACACTGAGGAAACCAGAATTGAAAGAAACACGAGTACCTCAGTGTTCATTGCAGCACTGTTTAGAATAGCTAGGACATGGAAGCAACCTAGATGTCCATTGGCAGATGAACCAATAAGAAAGTTGTGGTACATACACACAATGAAATATTACTCAGCTATTAAAAAGAACACATTTGAATCAGTTCTAATGAGGTGGAAGAAACTGGAGCCTATTATACAAAGTGAAGTAAGTCATAAAGAAAAACACCAATACAGTATACTAATGCATATACATGGAATTTTGAAAGATGGTAATGACAACCCTATATGCAAAATAGCAAAAGAGACATAGATATAAAGAACAGACTTTTTGCCTCTGTAGGAGAAGGTAAGGGTGGGATGACTTGAGAGAATAGCATTGAAACAAGTATATTACCATATGTGAAATAAATGACCAGTCCAGATTCAATACATGAAACAGGGCACTCAAAGCTGGTGCACTGGGACAACCCAGAGGGATGGGATGAGGAGGGAGGTGGGAGGGGATTTGGGATGGGGGAACACATGTACACCTATGGATGATTCATGTCGGTGTATGGCAAAAATCACCACAATATTGTAAAGTAATTAGCCTCCAATTAAAATAAATTAATTAAATAAAAGATAAATCTGAATGAGAGTCTTGCTGGGTAGAGTATTCTTGGTGGTAGGTTCTTTCATTTCATCACTTAAATATATCGTGCCATACCCTTCTGGCTTGTAGAGTTTCTGTTGAGAAATTATCCAATAGCCTGATGGGAGATCCCTTGTATATTATCATTTTTCCCTTGTTGCTTTTAATATTTTATCTCTTTCTTTAATTTTTGTCAGCTTGATTACTATGTATCTTGGTGTGTTCCTCCTTGAGTTTATCCTGCCTGGGACTCTCTGTGCTTCCTGGACTTGGCTGACTATTTACTTTCCCATGTCAGGGACGTTTTCAGCTATTATCTCTTTAAATATTTTCTCAGGTCCTTTCTCTTTCTCTTCTTTTTCTGGGATCCTTATAATGCAAATATTGGTGTGTTTAATGTTGTACCAGAGATCTCCTAGGCTGTCTTCATTTTTTTCATTCTTTTTTTTTATATTCTGTTCTACAGCAGTGATTTCCACCATTCTGTCCTCCAGGTCACTTATCTGTCCTTCTGCCTCAGTTATTCTGCTATTGATTCCTTTTAGTGTATTGTTCATCTCTGTTTGTTTGTTCTTTAGTTCTTCTAGTTCTTTGGTAAGCCTTTCTTGCATCTTTTCCATTCTGTTCTGAGATCCTGGATCATCCTTACTATCATTATTCTGAATTCTTTTCCTGAAAGGTTGCCCGTCTCCACTTCATTTATTTGTTTTTCTGGGGTTTTATATTATCCCTTCAACTGGGATGTAACTTTTTATTTTTTTATCATCCTGATTAACTTCCTGCAATGTGGTTTTTGTTTTAGCTGCTGTGGGACTGTGATTCTTCTTGCTTCTTCTGTCTGCCTTCTGGTGGATGAGGCTAAGTGGCTTGTGTAAGCTTCCTGATGGGAGAGACAGGGTGGGAAAAACTGGGTCTTGCTCTGGTGGGCAGGGTCTTACTCAGTAAAGCTTTAATCCAATTATCTGCTGCTGGGTGGGATTGCCCTCCCTCCCTGTTAATTGTTTGGCCTGAGGTGAAACATCCCTGGGGTCTATGGACTCTACAGTAGGGTTAATGATTAGGGTTAACTTACACCAAGGAGGACCTTCCAGGACTGCTGCTGCCAGTGCTCCCATCCTTGTGGTGAGCCTCTGCCAACCCACGCCTCCACAGTTCACCCTCCAAAACTAGCACGTAGGTCTGGTTTAATCTCCTGCAGGGTCACTGCTCCTTTCCCCCTAGGTCTTGGCATGCACAAGATTTTGTTTGTGCCCTCCAAGTGTGGAGTCTCTTTCCCCCAGTCCTGTGGAAGTCCTATAAATCAAATCCTGCTAGCCTTCAAGGTCAGATTGCCTGGGGATTCCCAGTTGGAAATCCAGGCTGGAGAGCCTCATGTAGGGTTCAGAACCTTCACAACAGTGGGAGAACTCCTTTGGTATTATTGTTGTCTAGTTTGTGGTTGCCCATCCCTCGGTTATGGGATTTGAATTTATCATGATTGCAAACCTCCTACCATCTCATTGAGGCTGCTTTTTTGTCTTTGGATGTGGGGTATCCTTTTCTGGTGAGTTCCAGCATTCTCCTGTTGATAGTTGTTCAACAGCTAGTTGCAATTTTGGTGCTTTCGCAGGAGATGAGTGAATGTCCTTCTACTCTGCCATCTTGAACCAGAAGCCCAGTGGACAAAATTTAGAAGTATGACCATGCAAAAAGTTGGGAAAGGTGTGTAGGAACTGGTAGAAATGTAAAAGAGTAAAAGTTAATTGAAAAATTTTTTAGCAATTTCTTATAAATTAAACCAATGTCTACTGTATGATCTAGCCATTCTACTCCTAGGTATTTAACCAAGAGACAAGAAAGTATATGTTCACACAAAGACTGAAATACAAATCCTTCTCACTTATCTAAGTCCTGAGCTCAAGCCAAAAACCTAGAGCCACATAATACAAGAAATTGTGAATGATGACAAGACCAATGTGTGTACCGAAAGAGAAATAGACTGATAGAAACAGGAACAGATGATAGATGGGTAGGAGGATAAAGGAACAGATGAATAGACGTGCCAACAAATTGATGGTAAGATTAGTGGTAAAATGAATGGACAGAACAAATGTACAAAAGGATGAAGATGAAGGGATGAATGAAAGATGGATAGGGGAAAAAAAGGAGATGGATAGATGAATGAATAAATAGATGCATTAATGGATGGATGACCAACAGACAAATAGATAAACAGTTTACAAGCACTTTGAGAGCAGACCATTTCTTATTTATCTTTCTTTCTCCAGTGTCCACAAAAGGACTAGGCATAAGGTGTTAGTTGCTCAATACATACTTTTGAAGGAATAAGTGAAAGATTGAGGTACTGAGTTTTTGTAGAGTTTTGAACTAAGATTCAGATGACCTAATTTCCATCTCCATTTTTAGCTTCAAGTTATCTATGTGAACATGAGCAACTTAACATCTTCCATTTGCCCTGCAGTAAAAACCGAAATCAGATTGATTATATGCTTTGCAGCCAAAGACAGAGAACCTCTCTACAGTCAGCAAAAACAAGACCGGGAGCTGACTGTGGCTCAGATCATGAGCTCCTTATTGCCAAATTCAGACTTAAAGTGAAGAAAGTAGGGAAAACCACTAGACTATTCAGGTATGACCTAAATCAAATCCCTTATGATTATACAGTGGAAGTGAGAAATAGATTTAAAGGACTACATCTGATAGATAGAGTGCCTGACGAACTATGGATGGAGGTTCGTGACATTGTACAGGAGACAGGGATCAAGACCATCCCCATGGAAAAGAAATGCAAAAAAAACAAAATGGCTGTCTGGGGAGGCCTTAAAAATAGCTGTGAAAGAGAAGCAAAAAGCAAAGGAGAAAAGGAAAGATATTAGCATCTGAATGCAGAGTTCCAAAGAATAGCAAGGAGAGATAAGAAAGCCTTCCTCAGCAATCAATGTGAAGAAATAGAGGAATGAGAAAGACTAGAAATCTCTTCAAGAAAATTAGAGATACCAAGGGAACATTTCATGCAGAGATGGGCTCGATAAAGGACACAAATGGTATGGACCTAACAGAAGCAGAAGATATTAAGAAGAGGTGGCAAGAATACACAGAAGAACTATAGAAAAGAGATCTTCACAACCAAGATAATCACGATGGTATGATCACTCACCTAGAGCCAGACATCCTGGAATGTGAAGTCAAGTGGGCCTTAGAAAGCATCCCTACAAACAAAGGTAGTAGAGGTGATGGAATTCCAGCTGAGCTCTTACAAATACTGAAAGATGATGCTGTGAAAGTGCTGCACTCAATATGCTAGCAAATTTGGAAAACTCAGCAGTGGCCACAGGAATGGAAAAGGTCAGTTTTGATTCCAATCCCAAAGAAAGGCAATTCCAAAGAATGCTCAAACTACCGCATAATTGCACTCATCTCACATGCTAGCAAAGTAATGCTCAAAATTCTCCAGGCCAGGCTTCAGCAATATGTGAACCATGAACTTCCAGATGCTCAAGCTGGTTTTAGAAAAGGCAGAGGAACCAGAGATCAAATTGCCAACATCTGCTGGATCATCAAAAAGCAAGAGAGTTCCAGAAAAGCATCTATTTCTGCTTTATTGACTATGCCAAAGCCTTTGACTGTGTGGATCACAATAAACTGTGGAAAATTCTGAATGAGATGGGAATACCAGACCACCTGACCTGCCTCTTGAGAAATTTGTATGCAGGTCAGGAAGCAACAGTTAGAACTGGACATGGAACAACAGACTGGTTCCAAATAGGAAAAGGAGTACGTCAAGGCTATATACTGTCACCCTGCTTATTTAACTTATATGCAGAGTACATCATGAGAAACGCTGGGCTGGAAGAAGCACAAGCTGGAATCAAGATTGCCGGGAGAAATATCAATAACCTCAGATATGCAGATGACACCACCCTTATGGCAGAAAGTGAAGAGGAACTAAAAAGCCTCTTGATGAAAGTGAAAGTGGAGAGTGCAAAAGTTGGCTTAAAGCTCAACATTCAGAAAACTAAGATTATGGCATCTGGTCCCATCACTTCATGGGAAATAGATGGGAAAACAGTGGAAACAGTGTCAGAATTTATTTTTCTGGCTCCAAAATCACTGCATATGGTGACTGCAGCCATGAAATTAAAAGACATTTACTCCTTGGAAGAAAAGTTATGACCAACATAAATAGCATATTGAAAGGCAGAGACATTACTTTGCTAACAAAGGTTCATCTAGTCAAGGCTATGGTTTTTCCAGTGGTCATGTATGGATGTGAGAGTTGGACTGTGAAGAAAGCTGAGCACTGAAGAACTGATGCTTTTGAACTGTGGTGTTGGAGAAGACTCTTGAGAGTCCCTTGGACTGCAAGGAGATCCAACCAGTCCATTCTGAAGGAGATCAGCCCTGGGATTTCTTTGCAAGGAATGATGCTAAAGCTGAAACACCAGTACTTTGGCCACCTCATGTGAAGAGTTGACTCATTGGAAAAGACCCTGATGCTGGGAGGGATTGGGGGCAGGAGGAGAAGGGGACGACAGAGGATGAGATGGCTGGATGGCATCACTGACTTGATGGACGTGAGTTTGAGTGAACTCTGGGGGTTGGTGATGGACAGGGAGGCCTGGCATGCTGTGATTCACGGGGTCGCAAAGAGTCGGACACGACTGAGTGACTGAACTGAACTGAACTGAACTGAAAACGGATAGAGTGGATTAAATGCTTTCTAAGGTCTTTCAAATTGTTATGTTGGAGAAGACTCACGAGAGTCCCTTGGACAGCAAGGAGATCCAAGCAGTCAATCCTAAAGGAAATCAACCCTGAATATTCATTGGAAGAACTGTTGCTGAAGCTGAAGGTCCAATACTTTAGTCACCTGATGCAAAAAGTCAACTCATTGGAAAAGACCCTGATGCTGGGAGAGATTGAAAGCAAAAGGAGAAGGATGAGATAGTTAGATAATATCACCGACTCAATGGACATGAATTTGTGCAAACTCCAGGAGACAGTGGAAAACAGTGGAGCCTGTCATGGTGCAGTCCATGGAGTCATAAAGAGTCAGACTCGACTTAGCACTTAGCAACTGAAAAACTACAAAGGTCTTTTCCAAACACTCTTGTGTTCCCTGATTTGAAGCCATGCAAATCTAAGATAAGGCTATGTAATGGGAGGAGGGGCCACATTAGAGCAAATATGTGTTTACTTACAACCTGTCCTAATGCAGAGCTGATCCCAGATCTCTGCCAGCAACAGAGGGAGACGAGTTAACACACTCCAGATGAGAGTCTGTTCAAATTGTCTGGCTGAAAGCCTGTGGTGGAAATGAAAGACAGGCTGAGAGGAGACCCTGAGGGGTAATTAAGAGAGAAACATGAACCTCTGTGAGGCTGTACCCAGCCCAAGATGAAAGGAAGGCAGGAAGGGCCAGGCTACACAAAGCCTCCAAGGGCTCTTGGCTGCTGGCCAAAGGCACCCTTTATCCAGAAGGATGGCTGTTTGTTCTCAGAGCACGTGGTCTGCCCTGCCAGAGACGCACCTGGACTCCTAGTGTGCTCTGGAGTAATAATTGTACTGAGAAGGCGTCTATCATTAGTTACAGAGCAATATGTGCCAGGCAGTGTCTACACATCACCTCATCACTTCTCCCAATAATGCTGGCAGGCAGGAATGATGACCTTCACTTCATCGAGGAGAAAAATGTAGCTAGTAAGGGGTTGATTGAGGACTTGAACCCAGGAAGCTTTGGCTACCCGTGGACAGGTGCCCTGGAACTGGTCAGATAAAAAATCAGAGACTTCGGATTTCATTTATTTAGGTATAATTGACATATAACATTATATTGATTTAAGGTGTACAACATAATGATTCAATATTTGCATACATTGCAAAATAATCTCTACAATAAGTCTTATTAACATCTGCCACCATACATAGTTACAATTTTTCTTGTGATGGGTATTCAAATATGCCATACACTCTTGTTAACTATAGTCACCATTCTGCAGGCTTCCCTGGTAGTTCAGCTGGTGAAGAATCCACCAGCAATGCAGGATATCCCGGTTCAATTCCTGGGTTTGGAAGATCCATTGGAGAAGGGATAGACTACCCACTCCAGTATTCTTGGGCTTCCCTGATGGCTCAGCTAGTAAGAAATCTGCCTGCAGTGTGGGAGACCTGGGTTTGATCCCTGGGCTGGGAAGATTCCCTGGAGAAGGGAATGGCTACCCACTCCAGTATTCTGAGTCGCAAAGAGTCAGACATAACTGAGTGACTCATTTTCACTTCACTTTCTTTCACCATTCTGTACATTACATCCCAGGACTTATTTCGTAACTGAAAGTTTATACATTTGACCCCCTTCAACCATCTTACCACTCCCCCACCCTCTACCTCTGGCAGCCACCAATCTATTCTCTGTATCTATGAGCTTGGTTTGGGTGTTACTTTTTAGATTCCAAATATAAGTGAGATCATATGGTATTGTCTTTCTCTGCCTGACTTATTTCATTTAGCATAACACCCTCAAGTGGTAAAGGACCTGCCTGCCAATGCAGGAGATGTAAGAGATGTAGGTTCGATCCTATGTTGAGAAGATCCCCTGGAGAAGGAGCTGACCACTCCAGCATTCTTTCCTGGGAAATCCCATGGACAGAGAAGCCTGGTGGCCTGCAGTACATGGGGTTGAGAAAGAGTCATATATGACTAAGCATGAGCACATGCATGCACACACATACACATACACACACACACAATGCCGTCAAGGTCCATCCATGCTGTGGCAAATGGCAAGATTTCATTCTTTTCTATGGCTGAATTATATTGTATACATAGTGTATATATACACCGCGTTTCTTTATCCATTCATCCATCAATGAACAGTTAGGTGTTTTCCATCCTGGTTAGTGTAAATAATGCTGTGATGCACATGGGGTTACAGGTACTTTTTTGAGTTAGCTTTTTCATTTACTTTAATTAAATATATAGAAATTGATTTGCTGGATCAGAGACTTCAGATTTCAAGCCACACCAGTTGCAGTGACACACGCTCGTGCCTCCTGGTGCTGTTGCAGTGTGCTTTCACACTAATTCAAGCCCACCATGCTGGGCCATTACTCCCTTCTAGTAAATGGACACACTGAGACTCGGACTGACAAGTGAAGTGACCCAGCCATGGTCACACAACTTGTAAATGCTGGAACTGGGATTCCATCCATAGGAACTGGAGTGCCAAGTCAGGACTCCTAACTGGTGGATTATTCTTTTTCCATGTGATAGTCATAGTGGATATCTGTGTGTTTTGCATAAATATCCATTCTTCCTCTCTCTAGGGACCTCATCTGAATCTTTTGGGGGATCACACCCACCACAGCCCACCATCACCATCTCAATCCAAGTGATTTGGGTGAAATTGATATTCCCTGAGGAGCGGAGGACAAACGCAAGATGAAAGAGACCTCAAGTCCTGAACTGGCAGAAGAGCAACTGTGGTTCATCCTAGGCTCTGCTGAGCTATGGGGTGCAGGCCCCCATGTTCTGCAGCCTTTGAGAAATAAACATGTTGTGCCCTTGAGAAATAAACACAGCTGTCAGAAAGTTAGAGGATTTAGCCATGACTAATCCCAGGGCACAGATGGAATAGGAACTCAGGGGTTCCCTGAGAAGTGAAGTGTTTGGGGAAAAAAAATGTCAGCACATACACAGAGCAAGGAGGGAGGGAGGAGATAGTCCAATGCATATACAATATAATTAAGCTTCAGAACAGGAATAAAGGCTGAATGCACAGATCAGGGCCATTGCCACCTTCTATATGTGGCCTTTGTTCTATTGCCCTCTAGTGATCACACAGGGACCAGCCGGCCAGTTTTAATGGAATTAAAATGCTAGCAGAAAAGTAAAACTGTTCTCCAAGGAAGGGAGAACACAGAGCTTGGAGCATCTGCAAGAAACCAGATCCCGTACCCTCCACTCTTCAGTCACTGGCCTCATTAAGGCCCTCCTTCATCTCTCCCTTGCACTTCTACAACAGCCTCCTCATGGGTACTAATAAAAATAGTAAAATAACCTACTGAAGGCTGACTCTGCAGGCACTGTGCCAAATGCTTATTCCCAATGTCTCACTGAACTTTTACAACCACCTCTGGAATTATGAACTATCCCATTTACAGATGAGTCAACTGAGGTTTGTGCAAGTAAGGAAACTTACCCCTAAGTCACATGACTAACTATAAGTAATAAAAAGGAGTGACCACTGATGGGGATAAACTTTTTAAGAGAGAGAGTAATAAAATGTCCTAAAATTGATTGTGGTAACGGTTGTACAAGTCTGTAAATATATGAACATCCAATGAATTGCGTAGCACGTACGTTAATTTCCTATCACCATTGTGACAAGCCACCACCATCAGGTGGCTTTAAATAACACCAGTGTGTTATTTGATAGTCTGGAGGTCAAAAGCTAAAATCAATGTGTTAGCAGGACTGTGTTCCTTCTGGAAGCCCAGGGAGGAATCTGTTTCCTTGCTCTTTCTAGCTTCTGGAGTCCAACAGTATTCCCTGGCTCTTGGCCCCTTACTGCATCTTCCAAGTCACTTAAACTCCTAGTTCCACATCACATTTCCTTTTTCTCTGTCTCACCTTCTTGCTTTCCTCTTATGAGGACCCTACTGGACCCACCTGAATAATATAGGATAATCTCTCTATCGCCAAATTATTAGTTTAATCAAGTATTCAAAGTCAATTTACCAGGCAGGGTAACATATTCACAAGTTCCAGGGATTTGAATGCAGACGTCTTTAGGGGTCATTATTTAGCCTCTCATGGTATATGCTCAATAAAGCTGCTATTTTTTAAAAGAAGGCATGTAAATGCTGAGAAGGACATGGTCTAGGAAGATCAGATCTGGGGAAAGTTCTTCTATGAAACCACTCACGTTATATTGTCGCCATCTCCATACCAGGCTGTGGGTGCCTGGGGGCAGAGACTGGCTGATCTTCACATCTGTACCCTCAGCACCCAGCCCAGACCTGGCACAGGGTTGGGTACTCAGTGAATGGGTTTTTTGCCCTTCGTGTGTCATCTCAGCTCACTAAGCCAAACCTTCTCTTCTCTGGTTTCAGCATCATGACAACTTTGCACAGAGCTCCAAACGGACCCCAATGTGGATGGCGAGTCCTCAAAGGTCCCCACGCCATCACATAGGAGTGTCTGTGCAGGCACACCTAGCCTGGACTGACCCTCAACCCCTGAGACCATGGGCCCACAGGCAGGGCATAGGAATGGAAAGCAGAGACTTCAAACTAGCGTGCCGACCCGGGACCCTGGGTGAGCTCCCTCCCCTCCCTGCACCTCGGTTTTCATCTGAAACATAGGTCCAAGGTACAGCTGTCCGATAGTCCCTTCTGTCTTGTACCAGGCTCAGCACTCAGAGGAAGCTCTGACGTTTGGTCAACCGATGAAGATTTCTTTCTACACAGAGAACAAGGGGGCCTCCCTCTGCTCCGTGTTCATCACAGCACCTCAGCTGCCATTGCAGAGATGCAATGCATCAGAAATGTCCAATAAATCTTCACAGGCCTGGTCACCATCCACCGGAACTCCATGGTGAGATCTCATTTCAGAGAGAACCTTTCCGCCAAGTTGACTTTAATCCCCACTCTGGGTACAGTGATGACCAGGGACAAATGGGCCTGTGCCCCACCAGATCTCCTTTGGTCCTCCAGGAGATGCTCTGACAGATCCTGTGCTATAACCACACCACTGCCTGTCCTGTATCCCAGTAACCTCCTCAAGAAGGGAACGGGAAACAAAGTTTAGCAACTTGTTCTTAGCAAACCCAAGGTGGCTCCAGAGGCAACACCTTCCAAGGATAACTAAAGACCAGAAGAGGGACTTGGTGACATTTCAGCCAGGCAGATTCTACCTGGTGACTTTGTTGCCATGACACTGCCGGTCAGATGGGCATTTTTCACACTCTTCCTGCTTTTCCCACAGGATGAAAGACTCAAGTGGTGGGTGCTGTTAAGTTTAATAGCTTATGGCTCCATTTGAGCAAAAATTTAAACACATGAACTTACTAAATTTGTAACCATTGAATTTTTTTCAAATTAGTGTCCTTAAATGCTAACAATGGGTCTTACACCCACAAATGAGTACTAAAAAATAAGTTTTAAATATTCTTTTGTCCAATTCCCATATATTTTTGTAGGCTACTCTAACATATTAACAACTCTTTAACCCTCCCTTTTGTACACAATGTGATTAGCCCAGGGGACAGTGAAAACCTCATAAACTAAGAGGTTTAAGTGAAGTGATAAGTCACTCAGTCATGACTCTTTGCAACCTGATAGACTGTAGCCCACCAGGCTCCTCTGTCCATGGGATTCCCCAGTCAAGAATACTGGAGTGGGTTGGCATTCCATTCTCCAGGGGATCTTCCCGATCCAGGAGTTGAACCTAGGTCTCTTGCATTGCAGGTGGATTCTTTCCTGTCTGAGCCACCAGGGGAGCCCCAAGAGGTTTATATAGCACCTACATAGCAATAATACTTGCTATTTATTGAATATCCACAATGTGCCAGGTCCTTTACATGTTTGTCAACTCAGCCATCACAAGTTGCACTATTAATTATGTACATTTTAAACATAAAAATAATGATGGTCAAGCAATTTGGCCAAATTCTTCCAGAACCAGGATTTCAACCCAGGGCTATAAGACTTTGCCCTAGTCACCAGGCCACTCTGCCAACCAGTCCAAACTGATGTTATCCACCCTCCCTCCCCTTTCTCCCCAAGCCCATCTCATATTCCACTTGACCTATCCTACATCCCAGGACCCTGCCAGCACCTCCAGCCCACAGCACCCCATCTCCCACATCCTCTGCCCAATATTCACACCCCCATAGTAAAGACTCGCACTGTGTCCACCTCCTCCCATCCAATCCCTTCCCAGAAACCTCAGCTAACAGAGCTTTACCCTCCCCTGCTCTTCCTTCACTGTCATACACACAGTCGTCACTTCTGCTCCACTTGTTCACAGGCACACACATCCATCATGAGCCCCAACGGATGCCGCAGGAAGCAGATCTAACATTTCTCCTCTGGACCTCCCACCAGGCCCAGGGTGTGATGGATAAGCCTCCTTCCTGCCCAGCACCTACTCCTGGAAGGATGAACTGGCTTGTGCAGCGCCGGCATTTAGAGCCGAGAAAGCCGACAGACTGATGGCCTCTCTCCGGCAGCCAGGTGGCCCGTGTTCTCGTTAGGAGCTGCTCCTCCTCACAGGGCAGGGCTGTATGAAGCACCTCTGTGGGCCCGGTGCTGTGCTAGGCGCTTCACAAACCCTTCACCTCCTCTCACTCTCCTAACACCCCAAGGAGAAGGGATTGATGGTCCCCACTTCAGGGATGAGGGGCGTGGTTCAGATCAGTCCCTGCTGGGGCCGGGATTCAGACCTCGTTCTGCTCAAGTGCGAAGTCACCTGATTTGCAGAGCAGCAGTCGGGGGAGGAAAGGAGGTGCTGTGTTACCCACACGTGGGGCTTCTGAGGGTGTGCTGCACCTCCACAGGTACACCCTCCATGCCTTCTAAAGACAGGTTTACCTCTTAATTCCACCTGTGTGCTTTTCTCCTTCCAATGAAGGCTGACATCTCATGGTCCCTTTTGTGACTAGAACTTTTCAAGAGTAGAAAACAAACATTTTTGAACAGAAAAGATCTGATGGGATACCCCATTTAGTCATTCTAAACTAAGCCCACTGATGCATCACACCCCAAACAGCTCAGCTTATTCCTTGCACACACATGTGCATGCACATACACATACACACACATGCACAAACACACACACACACACACACACACACACACTCCTATGGAGACTCCAGAATTGGCCAGCTCCTGATTCCTCTTCTGTACTCCCTACTCCAGTCCTCTAATGCAGAGAATTCAACCTGCTTTGGGCCAGTCCTGTTCCTTGGAACTAACTGCTTCTGGCTTGTTGGATGTTCACTGCCTCGGGCTAGGATGCTCTCCTGCAGCCTCCCGTTCACCCACTCGAGGCTCCCTGCCAGGACCTCTACTGCACACCCTTAATGCCGCACAGGTTAGGGTGAGGGAAACAACCCACAAGGCACACACATACATCTCACAATTTAATATTTGGCGTGATAAACAAGTTCATCCTTCCATGATCTAAAGCTACCAAGATACTTTGGGAATCGGCCAAAGATTAGGAACAAAAACAACAGAAAAAGATCAGGTCGCATGAGACCACTCTGTTCTTTGGATGATATTCTGATCGTAACTACTTCTCAGCCCCATTTGCAATGCCAGTCAACACAGCTGCACGGCATCAGCACAGCCAGCCTCAGCTTTTCTAAGCCAACTCCAGTCTGGCCCCTTGCTGACCTCATCATCCTCCCAACTCACTGGTATGTAGGGAAGAAACTAACTGAAGGATATGCCTGGACTGATCAATGAATAAATGGCCAGACGTGACTGGAAAAACTAGAGAACTAGCCAAACCATAGAATTCTGTGTCTGAGTCACTAAGTTGGAAACCCTCTTTCTTAGCTGGTCTCTAGGGCTGGACAGCAAGACCAGGTGTAGCCAAGGAAAGAAGGTGATGGAGCATGACCTTGATAGTCAGACAAGGAGGCCACAGGCTGGGCCTTCTTGGATGTGTGTATTAATTTTCCCATTGCTATGGTTGCTCTTTTGGTTAAAAGTAATGAATCTCTTGTTTAAGTAGTAAGTGTGAAGTTTGCTACATTTGCTTTTCACTCATCTAGAGGAGAAAATAAAAGAATCCATACTGTTAGGAAAGGCATGTTAATAGGACAAATAATACCTGGAACAAACCCTTTGCAGTTGGTCACAATTCCAAGGGGATAGACCCAGAAGTTAGTTAAATAAACAGGGTGACAATATACAGCCTTGACGAACTACTTTTCCTATTTGGAACCAGTCTGTTGTTCCATGTCCAGTTCTAACTGTTGCTTCCTGACCTGCATACAAATTTCTCAAGAGGCAGATCAGGTGGTCTGGTATTCCCATCTCTTTCAGAATGTTCCACAGTTTATTGTGATCCACACAGTCACAGGCTTTGGCATAGTCAATAAAGCAGAAATAGATGTTTTTCTGGGACTCTCTTGCTTTTTCTATGATCCAGCGGATGTTGGCAATTTGATCTCTGGTTCCTCTGCCTTTTCTAAAACCAGCTTGAACATCAGGAAGTTCAGGGTTCACATACTGCTGAAGCCTGGCTTGGAGAATTTTGAGCATTACTTTACTAGCGTGTGAAATGAGTGCAATTGTGCAGTAGTTTGAGCATTCTTTGGAATTGCCTTTCTTTGGGATTGGAATGAAAACTGACCTTTTCCAGTCCTGTGGCCACTGCTAGACTGAGGCCAGGTATACATACAAATACTAATAACTGTACAATAACATATGAATACTAATACTACATATACAAATACTAATAACATACATCAGTTCAGTTCAGCTCAGTCGTGTCCAACTCTTTGCGACCCCATGAATCACAGCACGCCAGGCCTCCCTGTCCATCACCAACTCCCGGAGTTCACTCAAACTCACGTCCATCGAGTCAGTGATGCCATCCAGCCATCTCATCCTCTGTCATCCCCTTTTCCTCTTACCCCCAAGCCCTCCCAGCATCAGGGTCTTTTCCAATGAGTCAACTCTTCGCATGAGGTGGCCAAAGTACTGGAGTTTCAGCTTTAGCATCATTCCTTCCAAAGAAATCCCAGGGCTGATCTCCTTCAGAATTGACTGGTTGGATCTCCTTGCAGTCCAAGGGACTCTCAAGAGTCTTCTCCAACACCACAGTTCGAAAGCATCAATTCTTCGGTGCTCAGCCTTCTTCACAGTCCAACTCTCACATCCATACATGACCACAGGAAAAACCATAGCCTTGACTAGATGGACCTTTGTTGGCAAAGTAATGTCTCTGCTTTTCAATATGCTATTAAATACAAATAACATACATACATACAAATACTAATAACATACAAACAACTAATGATTTTTCAGGCTTGCTGTAGACCATGCACTTCATTGTTGTGCAGTTGCTAACTCACGTCTGACTCTTTGTGACCCCATGGACTCCAGCACATCAGGCTTCCCTGTTCTTCACTATCTCCCAGAGTTTGCTCAAATTCATGTCCATTGAGTCAGTGATGCCTTCCAGCCATTTGCCATCCCCTCCTCCTCCTGCCCTCAATTTTTCCCAGCATCAGGGACTTTGCCAGTGAGTCGGCTCTTTGCATCAGGTGGCCAAAGTATTGGAGCTTCAGCTTCAGCATCAGTCCTTCCAATGAATATTCAGGGTTGATTTCCTTTAGGATTAACTGGTTTGATCTCCTTGCTGTCCAAGGGACTCTCAAGTCTTCTTCTGTACCACAGTTTGAAAGCATCAATTCTTCAGCACCCAGCTTTCTTTATGGTCCAACTCTCACATTCGTACATGACTAATAGAAAAACCATAGCTTTGACCAAATGTACCTTTGTTGTGAAAGTGACATCTCTGCTTTTTAACATGCTGTCTAAGTTTATCATAGTTTTCCTTCCATGGAGTAAGTGTCT
The DNA here is from genome assembly GCF_002263795.3 of Bos taurus. Taxonomy (NCBI): domain Eukaryota; kingdom Metazoa; phylum Chordata; class Mammalia; order Artiodactyla; family Bovidae; genus Bos; species Bos taurus. Next base: position 5,146,637 of record NC_037337.1, on the reverse strand, counting down.
TTTAATATTGAGGCTGTAGTCACCGTCTGCAGTGATTTTGGAGCCCAAGAAAATAAAATCTGTCACTGTTTTCACTTTTTCCCCATCTGTTTGCCATGAAGTGATGGGGCCGGATGCCATGATCTTCTTTTTTTGAATGTTGAGCTTTAAGCCAGCTTTTTCACTCTCCTCTTTCACCCTCACATTTCTTATATCTCACAGAGATCTTGGTTACAACATGAAAGACAAAATTATATAGTCTTTAAACTTTATTTCTGAAGATTTTTTTAAAAAAAATGCAAAACCACAAAATCTCCCTGAGAAACATAATTTTCAAACTCTTAGAATTCAGTTACTTTTATTAAAAATGCTGTATTTGCAAAATGTATATAACATATAAATTTAGATTTTTATGTGCAAATCTTTGTTAATTTTAAAGTTAAAATTCAGTTTTAAGAACTCCACTTTCGTCCCACCCTTCCCTACCCAGGCCACTTAATTCTGATATATTCAAGCAGTAGCAAACCCAACAAAGCTGCTCCTAAGGAAAGGCTAGAAGCACTAATAAACCATTCTGTCAAAGACCTGGGACAGAATTTCAAAGAGGTCCTCAATGGGCTAATGTTGCAGCCAGCCAATCAGCCCCCAGTAACTCTACACCACCATTCTCCAAAGAGAGGCCTCCTTCAGGCAAGGGAAACAGGAAGTCCTTAATTTTCTGCTGCTGAAAAAGATGCTCAGGAAGTTCACACATTTAAGATGCCTATCAGATTCAAGAGAACAGAACAAGCTAAGTATACAAAGTGTTAGGTCGGTAGAAAAGGAAAAAGAAGTCCAGAATGGGGGTGGCTAAAAGACAAGGAAAGGAAAAGCCCGGGGAAATAGAACAAAGGAGGGTCCGAGGACCGGAGTGAGGACCTCAGGTAGAAAAAACATCACTCCTGGCTAGCCTAATTTACATATGGCTGGCCCAGGGGGAGGAAAAAACATAAAAAAAGAGGAGCCAAAGGGCCGGGCGTCTCTCTCACGCGCGTGCTTGCTCTCGCTCTCTCTCTTTCTCTCTCTCTCTCTGTCTCTCTCTCTCTCTCTCTTCTGTTCAGTCTTTTGGGTCGGCATGCCCTCATGCCTCGAGGATGTATTTTCCTTTATTTTCTAAATAAAACTGAGCTGTAACACTGTCCGAGAGCTGTGACCCGCCGAAGGCTTTAATGTCCGTCGCGTCAAATTTTGTTGTGACGAGACAGAACCCTCCCCTGACAAAAGGAAGGTGTCTCTCTGCCAGGGCCTTTTCCCAACGCCAGGTGTTCCCACCAGGAATCATCAGGATACCCAAACGGCTTCACAGTTCCTGCTTTCTGACTGCTGTCATATTTGCTATCTTTACCAGCAAAGGGAAATGACATCAGAAGACTGTGGAGTGCCAACCCACAAGAAGTTAAGGGGGTCCCACTATACTTCCCCAGCTTATCTCCTTTAGAAATCAGTAGAGAGAAACCAATAATTCGTTAAGTATTTGTCTATATTAACTTATTTTCTGCTTAACAACCCTTTAGGATAGGTATTAATACAATCAAAACCCCATTTTACAGAGAACACTGAGGTGCAGTGAGGTCACAGGCCAGTAGGTGGCAGAGCAGGGTCTCAACACAGGCCAGGTAACTTACAAGCCTATCCTGACTCTCCTGGCAAAACAGTAATAGCTGTTACTATTTGATGAGAATCCTTTATGAATCAGATGGATTATACTTTATTGAATGCCAATGACAACCCAGCAAGGCCACGGGTGTTTTGTTTTTTATCACAAAAAAGTAAAATTTGTTTTTTCCCATGTCCTGTTCTATGAGATTTTAAACATGTGTGCAATATTGTAACCACCACCAGACAGGACATAAAATAATTCCAACTTGAAAAAGAATTCCCTTTACCCTTTGTGTTCAAATTCCCAACCCTAACTCCTGGCAGTCACTGCTCTGGTCTCTGTTTCTACATTTTTTTTCCAGACTGTCATATAAATGGAATATTCTATAACCTTTTGAGACAGGGTTCTTTCAGTTACAGTAACAAATCTGAACTGCATTCCTGTTGTTGCGTGCGTTAATAGTTCATTCCTCAGTTGTTCAGTTGCTGCTGCTGCTGCTAAATCACTTCAGTCGTGTCCGACTCTGGACGACCCCATAGACGGAAGCCCATCAGGCTCCTCTGTCCCTGGGATTCTCCAGGCAAGAACACTGGAGTGGATTGCCATTTCCTTCTCCAATGCGTGAAAGAGAAAAGTGAAAGTGAAGTCACTCAGTCCTACCAGGCCCCTCCGTCCATGGGATTCTCCAGGCAAGAGTACTGGAGTGGGGTGCCATCACTCCACAATTCGTTTATCCATTCACCTACAGACCGACATTTGAGTGGTTTCCATTCTTTTATGAGTTATACTGCTATAAACACATATGCATATGTATACAAATCTATAAACATAAACGTTTACTTCTCTGGGATAAAGCCTTAGAAATGGAATTGCTAAGTCATATATGGTCAATATATGTTTACTTTGTTTAAGAAACCACGAAGCTGTTTACCAAAGTGGCAATACCATTTTGCAGCCCAACCAGGACTCTGGTTATTCTGCATGCTCATCAGCACTCCGTATTGTGTTTTGTTAATTTAGCCATTCTAATGGGTATGCAATAATATTTCATTATGGTTTCAATTATTACTAAGGATGTTTTCAGTTGCTTGTTTGCCATCCTTAGATCCAACCATACTCCCTATGGTGAAGTCTGTTCAAATCTTTTACCCATTTTTTTAAATGTTTGGGTAAATGTTGCTAAGTTTTGAGAGATTCTGATATATCTTAAATACAAGTGCTTTTTTCTTGTAATGTGTTCCAATATGGAGCTGGCTTTCTACTCTCTTAACAGAGTCCTTCGTAGAGCAAAAGTTTTTACTTTTGACTAGATTCAACAAACCAACCTTTTCTTTATGCATCATGCTTGTGGTGTCAGATCTAAGAAGTACTTGTCTAAACCAATAGGAAAATTTTTTCTCCTATGTTTTCTTCTAAAAGCTTTATAATTTTATGTTTTATACTTAGGTCTACCAACCAATTGGAGTTTTGGCCAGGGCTGGGGGTAGGGGGAGGAGTGTGTATACAACATGAAGTATAGATAAACATTACTTTTTTGCATTAGGGTGTTCCAGCACTGTTAAAAATTGCCATTTCACATTTGCCAAAAATCAGTTGACACTATTTATGACAGTATATTTTCTATATTTTATATTGTGTATATATTTCATTTGTCAATATGTATATCCTTTCACTGATTTTATGCTGTCTTACTCACTATAGCTTTACATTGTGTCTTAAAATCAGTTAGTAAAAGTCCTTCAGTTCTGTTCTTTCTCAAAATTGTTTTGGCTTACAAGTTCCTTTCCATACAACATCAGAATATACTATATACAAAGACTCTGTATTAGTCTGTTCAGGCTGCTGTAACAGAGTAGCACAGACTGGTTTATAAATAAGAGAAATTTATTTCCTACAGTGGTGGAGGCAAGAAGTTCAAAATCAAAGTACCAGCAGATTTGGTGTCTGATGAGAGTCTGCTTCCTGGTTGATAGACAAGCTGTCTTCTTGCTGAGTCTTCATTCGGTAAATGGGGCAAGGTTTCTCTCCAGAGTCTCTTTTATAAGAACAGTAATCCCATTCATGAGAGCCCTGCCTCATGACCCAATCACCTTCCAAAGGCTCCACCTCTAAATACCATCACTTTAGGGATCAAGTTTCAGCTTAGGAATTTCCGGGGAGGGGGGGGGCGGGGCGCGGGGGGCGCGGGGGCGGGGCGCGGGGGGCGCGGGGGCGGGGCGCGGGGGGCGCGGGGCGGGGCGCGGGGGCGCGGGGCGGGGCGCGGGGGCGCGGGGCGGGGCGCGGGGGGCGCGGGGGCGGGAGGGGAACAAAAACATTCAGTCTATCACAGAAGCCTTCTGGGATTTGGATGGGAGTTGCATTAAATCTCTAATAAGTCAATTTAGGGAGAATTAAACAATATCGAGTCTTCCAATCCATGAATACAATATGTCTCTACATTTATTTAGGTCTTCTTTGATCTCTTCAATTCGTGCTTTGAGAAGGCAAAAATTTTAATGTCACTACATAAATAGGTTGGTTACTTAACTAAGGTCACACCTTGTAATAGAGTTAGCATTCTGAACGAAGTTTTATCTGCCTCCAGAGCCCTGATTCTTTCCACTAAGCCATACAGTCTCACAAACAGACATTTTTTTAACCAAAATTGTACTTCTTTGGCTCATTTTAAAAATATACAACTTTCCCCCAAGATAATATTTATTCAGCTTTTGATTTTCAATATTTTGACCATGATTAAGATTAAAGTAGGAAAATACTAATAGTATGCTGTTAAGTAAAAAAAACATCAAAATTGTATCTACTATATGATAAAATACATATATAGAAAGACTATATTAAAACATATTAGAATGTTTAATGATACTGACTTATGGACCTATAGTTTATTATTAATCTTCTCTATCTATCAGGCTTCCCTCATAGCTCAGTTGGTAAAGAATCTGCCTGCAATGCAGGAGACCTTGGGTCAGGAAGATCTGCTTGAGAAGGGATAGGCTACCCACTCCAGTATTCTTGGGCTTCCCTTGTGACTCAGCTGGTAAAGAATCCACCTGCAATACGGGAGACCCTGGGTTGGGAAGATGCCCTGGAGAAGGGAAGGGCTACTCACTCCAGTATTCTGGCCTGGAAAATTCTATGGACTGTATAGTCCATGGGGTCACAAAGAGTTGGACACGACTGAGCGACTTTCACTTCATTTTTATATCTATCAGCATATCTAAATATTCTACAAAGAGCAAATATTACTTCTGTTACCTAAAGTAACACATGAAGACATGCTTACTGCATAAAATTCACACGAGAGTAAGATATTATACTTACCTTTCATCCTCCATTCTACTTCATTCTCCTAATGTATTGTTTGATGTATATTTTTCAAGAACTTTTCCTATATACTTAGCTTTAGTATTATTTGGTCTATATTAGAACACATCATATACACTGATTTGCTGTTTGCTCTTCTCATTTAGCTGTATGTTTTGCAGACCTTACACTTCAATACATATAACTCTTCCTCATTCTTTTGCTGTCCTCACAGGATGTACTATAACTTATTTACCTATTACTATTCTAATGAGAACTTAGACTATCTCCTATTTATGCTATTCATCAAGGTTGAAATTGGTATTCATTTATTCTACTTCTCTGAGAATCTTATGTTTGTCTCTTAACCTCGGTTATAGGGAAAAAATCATATACAAAATGGTATTATGCTGAACTATTTAGAAAAAGTAATGCATCCATATTTGATATATTCTTGAAGGGTTGTATGTAAATTAAATTACATTTTACATGTAGTAGGTGAAGTAGATAATTAAAAGAAACTTGCACAAATATGGCATGACCTGGTGCTAAAAGCATACACTGAAATAAACTTTCTACAAGGCGGTTTTTGTAAAGTGAAAGTGTCAGTTGCTCAGCCATGTCTGACTCTTTGTTTGGTCCTCTACAAAATATGACTACTTCTCAATCTAGGAATTCAGTGATGTATCCAAAGGATGATAACATAATGAAAAAAAAATTCATAAAGGATAATCATCACTGTGTTCTTTATTGTATGCAGAGAGGAACAGGTCAGAGAGCAGCAGGAATGCATCCTTGTGTCACATGAACACAGGGTTATATAATGAATCTAGATGGCTGGACAGTACTCACCACAATGGTACTCTTAACAGTAGCTAACATTTACCTTTGTATTTTTTTTAATTGAGATAAAATTCACATATCATAAATTTGAAATATTTTTTTCTGTGTTCTTTCTTTTTCAATATTGTTTTGGCTATAATGGGTTCCTTGCATTTCCATATAAATTTTTAAATCCACTTGTCAATTTTTGCAAAAAAAAAAGAGAGAGAGGTAGTTAGGATTTTGATAGGGATTGCATTGAATCTGTATAGATCAATTTGACGAGCACTGCCATCTTAAAAATATGAAGTCTTACAAATCTATGGATACCGGATGTCTTTCCTTTTATTTGGTACGTTAATTTCTTTTTAAAATGTTTTGTAGCTTCCAGTGTACAAGTCTTACACTTTTTTATTTTTTATTTTATTTATTCCCAAGTATTTTATTATTTTCGATGCTACTGGTAAATAGAATTGTTTTCATTTTTGGATTGTTCATTGCTTGCATATAGAAATAGAACTGATTTTTGTTTCTTAGTATCCTGCAGCCTTTACTGAATTACTTGATGCCTTAGGATTTCCTATAGAAAAGATGGTATCATCTGCAGGTGGTGCTAGTGGTAAAGACCTCTCTTACCAGTGTAGCAGCGTTAAGAAATGTGGATCTGATCCCTGGGTGGAGAAGATCCCCTGCAGAAGAGCACGGCAACCCACTCCAGTATTCTTGCCTAGGGAAATCCATGGGCAGTGAAGCCTGGTGGACTTCATCCACAGGGTCACAAAGAGTTGGAAGCAACTTAGCACACATGCACATAATTTTATTTTTTCCTTTCCAATCTGGATGTTTTTTTTTTATTACATTCTTGCCTTATTGCTCTGGCGAAAATTTCCAGTGCAGTGTTGAATAGAACAAACATCCTTATCCTGTTCCTGATCTTAGAGGAAAAGCTCTCCATCTTCCACCATACAGTATGATATTATTTATGGGCTAGGAAAATTACCTTCTATTCCTAGTTTATTGTCTTTGTCTTAAAAGGGTATTGAATTTTATCAAAAGCTTTAACTGAAGTTATTGATATAATCATGTGGATTTTCTCCCTTATTCTATTACAATGTATTGCAGCCATGAAATTAAAAGACGCTTACTCCTTGGAAGGAAAAATTATGACCGACCTAGATAGCATATTCAAAACCAGAAACATTACTTTGCCAACAAAGGTCCGTCTAGTCTAGGCTATGGTTTTTCCAGTGGTCATGTATGGATGGATGTGAGAGTTGGACTGTGAAGAAAGCTGAGCACTGAAGAATTGATGCTTTTGAACTGTGGTGTTGGAGAAGACTCTTGAGAGTCCCTTGGATTGCAAGGAGATCCAACCAGTCCATTCTAAAGGAGATCAGTCCTGGGTGTTCTTTGGAAGGAATGATGCTAAAGCTGAAACTCCAGTACTTCGGCCACCTCATGCGAAGAGTTGACTCATTGGAAAAGACTCATGCTGGGAGGGCTTGGGGGCAGGAGGAGAAGGGGACGACAGAGGATGAGATGGCTGGATGGCATCACCAACTCGATGGACCTGAGTTTGAGTGAACTCTGGGAGTTGGTGATGGACAGGGAGGCCTGGTGTGCTGAGATTCATGGGGTCGCAAAGAGTCGGACACGACTGAGTGACTGAACTGAACTGAACTGAATACACATTGATTGATTTTCATATGTGGAACAAACCTTGCATTCCTCAGGTAAATCCTATTTAGTCTTGGTGTACAATCTTTCTACATGCTACTGTATTTAGTTTGCTAGTATTTTGCTGAGCATTTTTGTATCTAGAGTCATAATAGATATTGGTCTATAGTTTTCTTATGCCGTTTGTCTCTGACTTTGGCAACAGGGTAATACTAGTCTCTTGGAAAGAGCTGGGAGATATCACTCTGTTTCCATTTTTTTTGGAGTAATTTATGAAGAATTGATTTTAACTCTTCTTCAAATGTTTGGTAGAAATCACTAGTGAAGCTGTATGGTCCTAGGTATCTCTTTGTGAAAAGGTTTTGATAACTAATTCAGTATCTTTTGTTGTCACAGATCTAGTCAGGTTTTTTATTTCTTCAAGTTAATTTTGGTAATTTCTGTATTTCTAGGAATTTGTCCATTTTATCTACATAATCTAACTTTTTGGCATATAGCTGTTCATAGCATTCCCTTATAATTCTTTTCATTTATAATGTTGGTGGTAATGTCCCTACTCTTATTCCTGATTTTAATAACTTGAATCTTCCCTGTTTTACATTTGGTCAGTCTAGCTAATAGTTGGCCAATTTTGCTGAAAATTTTTGGTGTTCCTTGATTTACTCTACTGTTTTTCTACTATTTCATTTACTCCTACTCTGTTCATTAATATTTCCTTCTGCTTGCTTTGGGTTTAGTGTACTCTTATTCTAGTTATTTAAAATAGAAGATTAAGTTATTAATTTGAGTTCTTTCTTCTTTTCAACATAAAAACCCATAGCCATGAGTTCATCTCTAAACAATAGGTTGTATGTATGTGTGTGCTCAGTTGTGTCTGACTCTTTGCAACCCTGTGTGAATTTTTCAGGCAAGAATACTGGAGTGGGTTGTCATTTCATACTCTAGGGGGGTCTTCCTGACTCAGGGATCAAACTCACATCTCTTGCATCTTCTGCACTGCAGGCAGATTCTTTACCACTGTGCCACCTGGGAAGCGGAAAACAATGGGTTAGCTGTAACCCAACAGTAGTTCATTCTAAATAGGAGAATGTCAACTTTTTTACTTTCTCTTATTCTTTTGTGTAATTTGAAATTGTTTAAGGGTATGATATTTCCAAAAACAATAGAATCACATTTAAAAATAAGTCTGAGGGAATTTCTGTTGTAATATGAATACTCTTCTCCATTTTTCCATTTTCAAGTTCTGCTTTGTTTTTTGGGGGAGCGTTATTAAAAGCAAAGCAAAATTATTTTGGTAATTCATGACAAATATATTTAAGTCCCTTCATGCTCAGATGGTACAAAATCTGCCTGCAACACAGGAGACCCGGGTTTGATTCCTGGGTTAGGAAGATCCCCTGGAGAATGGAGTGGCTACCCACTCCAGTATTCTTGCCTGGAGAATTCCATGGACAAAGAAGCCATGGGTTTGCAAAGAGTTGGACGTGGCTAAGCGACTAACACATTTTATATATTAAAAAAGAACAAGAAATGCACATTACTACAGCTAGTCTCTAGGTGATGACACCACAGGTTACTCTTCTTTCTTTCACCTACTTTCTGTCTTTAAAATTTGTGTTTATAATGAAAAAGTTGGGGAACTTCCCTGGTTAAGAGTCCACATCTGCAATGCAGAGGCCCCAGGTTTGGTCCCTGGTCAGGGAACTGGATTCCAGACTCCACAACTAAGAGTTTGCATGCCACAACTAAAGATCCCACATGGGAATGTACATTGATACAGCCACTATGGAAGACAGTATGGAGAGTCCTTAAAAACCTAGGAATAAAACCACCATATGACCCAGCAATACCACTTCTGGGCATATACCCTGAAGAAACCAAAACTGAAAAAGGTGCATGTACCCCAGTGTTTACCGCAGCACTATTTACAATAGCTAGGACATGGAAGCAACCTAGATGTCCACTGACAGATGAATGGATAAAGAAGTTGTAGCATACATATACAATGAAATACTACTCAGCCATAAAAAGGAATACATCTGAGTCAGTTCTAACGAGGTGGATGAACCTAGAGCCTATTATACAGAGTGAAGTAAGTCGGAAAGAGAAAAACAAATATTGTATATTAACACATATATATGGAATCTAGAAGGATGGTACTGACGAATTTGTTTGCAGAGCAGCATTGGAGACACAGATATAGAGAACAGACTTACAGACAAGGGTAGGGGAGAAGAGGGAGAGGGCGAAATAAATGGAGAAAGTAGCATGGATGCATATACACTAACATATGTAAATACATAGCCAATGGGAATTGCTGAATGACTCAGGGGACTCAAACTGGGCTCTCTAATAACTCAGAGGGGTAGGAATGGGGGGGAGGTGGGAGGGAGATTCAAGAGGGAGGGGACATATGTATATATATGGTTAATTCATGTCAATGTATGACAGAACTCAAACCAATATTGTAAAGCAATCATCAATCAACTAAAAATAAATAAATATTAAAAAAATAAAGATCCCACATGCCGCAATAAAGCAAAAAATCCCACATGTCACAAAAAGATTAAAGATCCTGTGTGCTGCAAATAAGACCCAGTGCAAAAAATAAGTAGTTTTTAGGAAAAGTTTTAATTTAGTAAAATGTAAAATATTTTTACAAATAATTTTCCTTGTGACTTGCCACTTTCTTTTCAAACCTTTTGCTCCCTTGTTACCTGGCAGTGATTGTCATGACATAAACAAACTTGTCTTAAGGAGGTAAATTCATTTATGCTAATACTGGTGAAGTAGCAATGTGCAGAAATTAAAAACATATGATATTCAAGAAGTTCTGATGGCTGAAGATGAAAGATATGATTCTCACTATGGAAATGGGGGTTTTAGTTACCTGTCTCTACTTATGCAGTGTCAGTAAAATGATCCTCTAATATTGAAGCTAGCATCTGCCTATGATTGCTAAAATTGAGGGTCCTCACAGACCAATGAGGCTATAATATAGGATAGAAAGAGAATTTCCCATGTATAAAGAATAAGGGGAGGGCACAATTTCACCCAGGATGAAATAAAACTATCCAATAAGGAAAGTAGTAGCAGAACAGCTTACCTGGAAAAAGCAATTGCACCAAACTAACTCATCCATACCCTCAATGCTGACCAAAGCACCTGCACTTCAGGAAACAAAGTACTTCTCCATGGGTCAAACCTGATATGGACACAGTTAGAAGGATGAGCACACAGGCTTGAGCTCTGGGTGGCTGAGAAACAAGATAGACTGGTAAGCGGACTGGAATCCTAAGAAGATAATAAGAGAACCTGAAGAAAACCAAAGTAAAACAACACAACAAATATCCAAAACTAATTCAAGAAAGCCTTCCTGAAATAAAAAACCATTTCAAGGGACATACTGAAAGAATACATCATATAACTGTGTGGATCACAATAAACTGGAAAATTCTGAAAGAGATGGGAATACCAGACCACCTGACCTGCCTCTTGAGAAACCTGTATGTAGGTCAGGAAACAACAGTTAGAAGTGGACATGGAACAACAGACTGGTTCCAAATAGGAAAAGGAGTACATCAAGGCTGTATCTTGTCACCCTGCTTATTTAACTTATATGCAGAGTACATCATGAGAAACGCTGGGCTGGAGGAAGCACAAGCTGGAATCAAGATTGCCAGGAGAAATATCAATAACCTCAGATATGCAGATGACACCACCCTTATGACAGATAGTGAAGAGAAACTAAAGAGCCTCTTGATGAAAGTGAAAGCAGAAAGTGAAAAAGTTAGCTTAACATTCAGAAAACTAAGATCATGGCATCTGGTCTCATCACTTCATGAGAAATAGATGGGGAAATAGTGGAAACAATGGCTGACTTTATTTTTCTGGACTCAAAATCACTGCAGATGGTGATTGCAGCCATGAAATTAAAAGATGCTTACTCCTTGGAAGGAAAGTTATGACCAACCTAGAGAGCATATTAAAAAGCAGAGGCATCACTTTGTCAACAAAGGTCCGTCTAGTCAAGGCTATGGTTTTTCCAGTGGTCATGTATGGATGTGACAGTTGGACTACAAAAGAAAGCTGAGTGCCGAAGAATTGATGCTTTTGAACTGTAGTGTTGGAGAAGACTCTTGAGAGTCCCTTGGACTGCAAGGAGATCCAAGGAGTCCATCCTAAAGGAGATCAGTCCTGGGTGTTCATTGGTAGGATTGATGTTGAAGCTGAAACTCCAATACTTTGGCCACGTTATGCAAAGAGCTGACTCATTTGGAAAGACCCTGATGCTGGGAAAGATTAAGGGCAGGAGGAGAAGGGGATGACAGAGGATGAGATGGTTGAATGTCATCACCGACTCAATGGACATGGGTTTGGGTGGACTCTGGGAGTTGGTGATGGACAGGGAGGCCTGGCATGCTGCGGTTCATGGGGTCGCAAAGAGTCGGACACGACTGAGTGACTGAACTGAACTGAACTGAACCTGAAAATCTGAACCCAGAACAACCAATATCAAGGCACATACTATAATAAATTACTGGAAAAAGTCTCTGGGCATCTACACAAAAAGCTGATGTTTCTTGAAGGAAAATAAGTTAAAAATCATCAGTCTTTTTGAAAGCCACGCTTTATGCCACATATCTGTACAGATAAAAAAGGGGGAAAACATTTAACATAAACAAAATAGAAAATTCAAGTGAAGGATTTTTATATCCAGCAAAACTAAATTTCAAATGTAAAGGACACAAATCAACTTTATTAGTAATAAGCGAGAAGTCAGGGAATATTTGCATGAGCACTTCCTAAGGAATATTATCTGGAGCTTAATTTGTGCTTCAATAAGAATAGTAATTAGAATACAGTGAAACATATCAAATATGTTTAAGGACATAAAGTCACAATAATATTTTTTAAAAAACTAACCACATTTTGAAGTAAAGGATAGAAAATTTTTTGTTTTGAGAACTGGTAAACAAAGGAAAAAATCAAACATTTGTCCAACCTTTTGAAAAGAAATGAATCACTAAGTAACCATATAAAGGTAAATATCTCTTTACAAAAACATTTAACAAATAAATTAAAAAGAAATAATAGAATTAGAATAGCACTATTTTGCAATCATAAATTAATATCCTTGGCAATGAGCACCAACAGCTGCAAGCAACACTCACACAGAAAAAAAGGGACAGTCAGACATTACGAGCCTCTGATGAAAGCACACAACATCTACAGTTTGCCAAGGGCATTAAAACTAATCTGATCAAGCCTCTAGATACAACAGCCAACATGCAGGAAGAATATAAGATAGAGGAGCATGCCCAGTTGTGTCAAAAGTATGGAATCAGCAAATTTCAGACTTGGAGAATCTCTATGAGTCATGGGAATACTATTTTCCATGGGTCATGGGTTTTCAAAGGATAAATTGTAAGAGAAATGAAGTGATAGAGAACCTGTTAATTAAAAGAAGCCAATTTTAAGGACTTCCTTGGCAGTTGAGTGGTTAAGACTCCACACTTATACTGCATGAAATATGAGTTCGATCCCGGGTCAGGGAACTAAGATTCCACATGCCACACTGCACAACCAAAAAAAAAAAAAAAATTAAAAGGAGTTGATTTTACTATCCTGGGGGAAAGGACCAGAGCGCTCTCCTTCAAAGGTTCATTTTAGAGGATCCTGTTCAGTGGAGGGAACTGTCAGTCAAGGATCCCAATTTTGATTCCTTCACATTTACCTACAAATTCCCCTTTAGTCCTTACAACAAAAGGACTAAAACACTTTTTTTTTTTTTTTTAGGAAGCAGAGGCATTTATTCCTTCCTGCCTCCCCCGTGGGAAGCTGGGGTCCACCAGGAGAGCGCCCCTGGGTGCTCAGTGTCTGCCAATATCTGCCTGCAAGTCTTGGCAGTAGCTCCGGGGTAGCCTGTAGTAGACTAGGGTCTTCTCCACGGCCCTGGCTGCCAGCAGCACTGCCCACATAGACACATAGTGGCCCTGGCCAGGGCTGTGTTCCATTGTGACCATGGCCTGGGGGGAGGCTGCCAGCAGCTGGATCACAACTCCAGCGGGACTCTGGCCCAGAGGCCCAACCTGCAGCTGGAAGGACATGGGTTGCCAGAGGCCCTGGCACAGCTCCAGCATATCTGTGAGCAGCTGTTCCCTATAGCCACTGCCCAGCACTTCCTCGGGCCAGCCTGGTGCCACTGTCACATGGGGGAACACCTCGGCCACAGCTATAAGCAACTCCCTGCCAGTCACAGAGCCAGGGAGCATGAAACTCCCGTGGGAGACTGTGGCCCCAACCCCTAGACAGGTGGCCAAGGGCGCACAGGGTGGCCAGTGTGGCCAGGGATGGCTGCAGAGTGGTGGGCTCTGTTATGTGCAAATGCAGGCCCCAGCATCCAGGGCGCATGGCCAGCTGCTGCAGGCAGGACTCAGGCATCAGGGCATGGCCATCTGGGGCGTGGATGATGGGCACGGGATCCCCAGCTGCAGGCTCCTGAAGGCCCACGTCCAGCAGGATCATGCCTTCTCAGTCTGGGAGACGCACTGTGGCTCTGCTTCCCTTGCCCTGGATGTCAGGAACCAGTCACTCCACGCTCAGACCCTGGCCTCCAGGGTTTGGAGAGCAGGGGTCAGGCTGCCCCTGGTGTAGTACCTTTGCTTCCATGAGGTACGGCAAGCTACTTGAATTGAGACAGGAGAGGCTCAAAGAAGTCATAGCAGACTTGGTGGGTGGTGGTGTTGTCCTGGATATAGAGGAAGTCATCCACTGTCACGGGGTCCGAGGTGGACTGCCTCATTGTCAGGCTGTACCTGTCAGATTGGCCCAGCAGCTGGCTGAAGTGGGGCCAGGCGGCCCTGGCCATGACAACCCACATGGAGAAGGTCACCTTCTGTGGCACTGCTCCCACCAGCTCCTGCATCTTCTCCACCATGGTCTGGGTATATGTCCCATTTGGGAACAAGGGCAGGTAGACAGTAGTCCAGCCTGGAGACAGGGTTATCTCAAGATACTTCTCCTGGACCAAGGCCAGGAACTGTGGGGGCATTGATCTCTATTGGTTTGACCATGTTGGGACCCCTCAGGATGTTGGCATTGATCCACACAGGCCTTTGAACTTTCCCCTCCTCTGTCAGCCGCCTCAGGAGGTCCAGGGTGGGGCCCACAGCCTAGATGCTCTTGAAGTCCAGTTTGATGCCCTTCTCGGAAGAGGTCAGCACAGCCTCCAGCCACTGCTCTCAGGCATTGTCACTGTAGATGGCTGGGGGGTGCACCGTGATGGGGACCCCTGTCTCGTTGACTGTGTCAAGCCCTTCTATTGTGACGTCTGATTCCAGGACCGTGATGCTGTTGCTGAGGGCAGCCTTCATCTGCTCTTTGCTGTTGGCAGCATGGTACCAGGTGACCAGCAGGCCGTCCTTTGGATAATCTGACCCAAACTTAGCAGGCAGCCCAGCATGTCTGCGTCAGAGCAGCAGGTCCCATCCTGTGCATGGCCTGGCAGGACGGTGCGCTTCTGCAGTGAGAAGCCCATGATCATTGCAATGGCAAACACTAGAACTGTACTGATGCCGCCAACAATGGCCCACTTCCAGCACCCTTTCCTGTTGGCCATGGTGACCCTATGAGGGGAATACCCTCAAAGGGCAGAGTCTCCTGAAGCTCTGAGAGCTGGGATCCAGAGCAACTAAAATACATTTTAACCCCATTTCATAGACAGCAATATGGAAGATAAGAGAGACTAACCAAAGTGTAAAATCTTTTAAGTAGAAGGGCAAAAATGTGTAATGAGGTTTGACCTGAAAACCATTTATCTTATCTTCTGCATCAACATAGGCTTCCCAGGTGGTTCAAGTGGCAGTTCCTCAAAAAATTAAAAATAGTGTACTACATGACACAGCAATTCCACTTGTGGGTATATATCCAGAAGAACTGAAAGCAGGGTCCCCAAAAGATATTTTTACACCCATGTTCATAGCAGCACAAACTCAGGTGTCCATCAGTGAGTGAACAGATAAGCACAATGTAGTATATAGTAAGTAAGTGAAGTCGCTCAGTCGTGTTTGACTCTTTGCGACCCCATGGACTGTAGCTTACCAGGCTCCTCTGTCCATGGGACTTTCCAGGCAATATAGTACTGGAGTGGATTGCCTTTTCCTTCTCCAGCCGATCTTCCCAACCCAGGGATCAAACCCAGGTCTCCCGCATTGCAGACAGACACTTTACCGTCTGGGCCACCAGAGAAGTCTTTATATGCATGCAATGGAATATGATTTCAAAAAGGAAGGTCCAGGAGCTACTGACCTATGGTTCTGGCTCAGCCTCCCTCAAGACTACAGTCAGGACACCAGGCAGGCTGTGGTCCTCTGCAGAGTGTACAGGACAGGAGGACCTCCTTCCAGGCTGGGAGGACCCCCCTCCAGGCTGGGAGGACCCCCTTGCAGGCTGGGGGACCCCCCCTCCAGGATGGGAGGATCCCCCTTCCAGGCCAGGAGGACCCCCTTCCAGGACAGGACGACCCCCTTGCAGGCTGGGAGGACCCCCCCTCCAGGATGGAAGGACCCCCTTCCAGGATGGGAGGACCCCCTCCCAGCAGGGCCCCTTCACAGCTGGGTTCCACAGAGCAAACAACCCAGGACAGAGCAGTTGAAGCTACACTGTGACCCAGTCTTGGAAGTCAAATACCACCACTTCTGGCACATTCTATTCATCAGCAGCAAGTCAGGTAGTACAACCTACACTTAAGGGTAGGGGAATAAGACTCTACATTTTGAAGAAGGAAGATTAAAGAATTTGTACCCACATTTTAAAACCGCCACAGAAGTCAGATTTACTGAGTAAGCACCATTTCTGTAGAGTATATAGGGGTAATGCAGTAAATGGCAAGGCCTTCTGACTTAGAATAGTCAAAAGTTTAAGCAGTATAGAATAAATATGGAGCAGAAAATCCAACTGCTTTTAAAAGTGGAGCATTATCCAGAAATGTTGAGGGCTGATACGATGTTGATAATGACATTAATCTGCTGGAATGATAAGGTAATCTTTGGAAAATAGAAAGCAAATGGTATCAGGTTGAAAGAGAACATTCAGTTCAGTTCAGTCACTCAGTCGTATCTGACTCTTTGTGACCCCATGGACTACACACCAGGATTCCCTGTCCATCATCAACTCCCGGAGTATGCACAAACTCATGTCCATCGAGTCATTGATGATGCCATCCAAACATCTTATCCTCTGTTATCCTCTTCTCCTTTTGCCTTTCAATCTCTCCCAGCAACAGGTCTTTTCTAATGAGCTGACTCTTTGCATCAGGTGGCCAAAGTATTGGAGTTTCAGCTTCAGCATCAGTCCTTCCAATGAGTATGCAGGACTGATCTCCTTTAGGATGGACTGGTTGGATCTCCTTGCAGTCCAAGAGACTCTCAAGAGTCTTCTCCAACACCACAGATCAAAAGCATCAATTCTTTGGTGCTCAGCTTTTTTTATAGTCCAATTCTCACATCCATACATGACTACTGGGAAGAGAACATTATAACCGAAAATATTCAGAGGAAAAAATTGAAGCAAATGTGGACAGCAACTTGAAGTTTCTCCAACCTCAGAGACGGAGAATGCAGGGAAATAGGAATGAGACTTTGCTGAGGCAACTACTAAAATAATCTTCCCCAGATTTTGCAAAGCAACTAGCAGTAGAGACCTTGGCTTCCAGTAAGGGGAGTGAGTTTAAGTAACTGAGCCACAGAGGCAGGGCACTGCAGTGCCTATGGCAGTAATGTGGTCGTCCCTGGTCCCAGAAGACTGGACACTAATATAGACCATCCAGGCTGGTTTCCATAGTGTAGAGTTTATCATATCTGCCTCACTAATACGTCCAGCAGCAAATTCAAACTCTCCTGAAATTCCTGGCAGATCTAGCACTCACATGTGGACTAACAGGGAACTTGAAAAATCAAAATGAACACCTAACCCAAGAATTACAAAACATTTGAGAAACATTCTAACATCAAAACTGATAAACACTACATCTCACAAAAGACAGACATAAACACGTAAGGGAACAGAACTAATAGGCAGACAGAACAGGACATGTCTCTTCTCTCCGCTAACTGAAGGGGAAGAGCCTGGCTCTGAACGTCCTATAGCTATACCCGAGCCTCAGCCAGGAACTTCACTAGCCAAGAATTTCCCTCTCTTTTACTCTGATTCTATTGTGACAATCTCCCTTATGGCAAAGGATGACTAAGGGTTTAGTCATCTAAATGGAAAAACAGTTACATACTGGATAAAAACACAGGGCTTTGAATATCAAAATATTTTCCCAGCATACCAAACAAAGACTGTGTTATGTATGTTACAACGTTAATGTAACAAATGGTAGAATTCAAGATGAAAAGCACTAAAAGGGACAAACAGTAATATTTCATGTCAATACAAGAACAATTAACAAAGAACAAAGTAGCATTGAATTTTTATTTATCTCACATTAGACCTTGTAAAAATATAAAACAAAATCTAATAGAAACATTAGACTTCTCAGTTACGATCATAAATTTTCTCTTTCAGTACCTAATGCAACAAGTAATAAATGGTATACACACACAAACACACATACACACTTACACACACACTCCATCAGCACTGGCCAAATAAGATTGGTGGCCAAGAAAATAACCAGAATTGTCTGCAGCAAATAGAGAAGTCCAACTTAGCTGAGCTCCTACTTTCAACCTCATCTCTCAGCAGCCTTACTGAAGAGTTAATAAGATCCTGAAAATTCTTGCTAATGCCATCAAGCCTGGAATGATCCAACCTGAGTAAGAATCCTTGTCTTTTGCCCCTTCTGACTAAGAAGTAGTACATACAGGTCCTAGAGTTATCAATGGGACTGACTCTAAAACAAAAGGGAAAATTTCAGAACTACCCACTAAACTGGGAAAATGTCCCAGAGAAGAGGAAATTCAAATGGATGATAAACTTTGCAAAGATTGTTTCTTTAAAACAATCTGACCAAAGACCTTCAGGAACATGTGCTGCACTGTGGTTAGTTGCTCAGTCATGTCCAACTCTTTGAGACTCATTGGACTATAGCCCGCCAGGTTCCTCTGTCCATGGGGATTCTCCAGGCAAGAATACTGGAGTGGGCTGCCACCATGCCCTCCGCCAGGGAATCTTCCCAACCCAGGGATCGAACCCAGGTCTCCCACATTGCAGGTGGATTGTTTACCATCATATATGTAGTTAAAAAAAAAAGAAAAGGTTTCTTTACCTTGCTGCCACAAGGGAGAAAGTTCTCCAGTGGAACTATAGGCCTCAACAAGAGGATTGCAAGGGGCTTCTCACAGAACTTGCACTTGTGCTGGATTATTCCAGAAAAGTTAAAGTGGAGACCAGTTATGGACTGAAGGTTGTCAAGAAACTGGGGCAATTTAGTAGCTGGATAGATTCATAATTTTTATCTAGTAAGTAGCATTAAAGCAAGGCTAAAGTTGTCGTTGGTAAAAGAGCAGCTGTCACTCAGGCTAGGCAGAGTGGGGGGATGTTTTATTGTTTCTATGGTTGCAAAGTGGTCTTGTCTCTCTCGTTCCAGATATGTCAGAGTGGCCTTGTGTACAGCTTATTTAGATTCTAGAAAGTATTATGTAAGTTCCTTTGGGAACACCATGGCCTAGATGCTAACTGCCAGTGAGGAAGATTTACACTCTCTCAAGATGATAAACCTCACTAACAATAAAGGAAATGCAAATTACCGCAACTAACACCTTTTTTTCACACATGAGATTTTCAAAAATAGAAAGCAGTAACGCTCAGTTTTAAGGGAAATGTACAGAAATGTTTTCCCACTAGATACAGTATGACTTGTTAATTTTTTGAAAATTATTATTGTGGAGAATTTCAAACATATAAAAAAGAAGATCATGGTATAATAATCTCCCATTATACCAGCTTCAACAACTATCAAGTCACGACCACTCTTATTTCATCCATCCTTTCACTCACTTCTCTCTCTCTGGCAATTTTCTGAAGTATTTCATCCATAAATATTTCATTTTGTATCTATACCATTATCAAATCTAAAAAATAACAAAAATTCCTCAATTTAATGAAATATATAGTCAGTGTTTGAATTTCCAATTGTCTTACAAATGTCATATTTTCATAGTTTGTGTGAATTGAGATCCAAATAAGGTCCATACACAGCTTTTTGTGTATGGACAGCTTTTTGTCCATACACAAAAAATATACATATCCTTTGATCTAATAGTTCCAGTTCTAACCATCTAAGGATGAACCTATGAGAATATCTATTGTGGCATTATTTATAATGACAAAAAACTTGAAAACAACTTTAATTTCCACCAATGGAAGAAGAGTAAATTAATGTATCCATGTGGAGTATGGATAACTATGTTGCTATTTTTAAAAATCAAGTTGAATCTACAGCTCCTATTCTGGTGGACTACCCTGATAAATTAAGTAAGAAAGGATATAACTAAGAAATATATATAGTTTATGATTTTATTATCTCACTTTTGTAAAACCAAATGATAAACTCACAATCTTCCATATATTTTACGTATTTATTTGTATATATCTATATCTATATTAGATGTTTACATGGTTATGGAGAAAAATGTGTGGGCTCATATACCTGGGCAAATGACATAAGTTACATGATGATCGTCAAGAAAGAGTGCATAGGCAAAAGAAAATAAGAATAAAATCAGATTAAAACATGGAAAACTATGGTACATGTTAAATGAAATGTAGAAATCATAATTCTAGTAATAATAACATTACAAATGAGTATGTAAAACTGAATGTAGTGGTAATGAGGACAAAGGAAAACTTATGTGATGTCATAGATTTTCATCTCGGAGTTTTTGTCAAGTAAGTAACACTGGAAAAAAGAAAAACAGATTGTTTTATATGTATGTATGTGCATATTGAAAAGCAGAGACATTACTTTGCCAACAAAGGTCTGTCTAGTCAAGGCTATGGTTTTTCCAGTGCTCATGTATGGATGTGACAGTTGGACTGTGAAGAAGGCTGAGCACCAAAGAATTGATGCTTTTGAACTGTGGTGTTGGAGAAGACTCTTGAGAGTCCCTTGGACTGCAAGGAGATCCAACCAGTCCATTCTGAAGGAGATCAGCCCTGGGATTTCTTTGGAAGGAATGATGCTAAAGCTGAAACTCCAGTACTTTGGCCACCTCATGCGAAGAGTTGACTCATTGGAAAAGACCCTGATGCTGGGAGGGATTGGGGGCAGGAGGAGAAGGGGACAACAGAGGATGAGATGGCTGGATGGCATCACTGACTCGATGGATATGAATCTGAGTGAACTCCGGGAGTTGGTGATGGACAGGGAGGCCTGGCGTGCTGCGATTCATGGGGTTGCAAAGAGTCAGACATGACTGAGCGACTGAATTGAACTGAACTGAAAGTTTCTTCACTCTATATTTTCTACCACACTTATCACTAATTAACATGTTAGGTACAAAGACAGGATTTAAGTAATTCATCCTCCACCAAATAGTCTCCTGCATTTTTCTGATTTACTGGGTTGCTTTGTGCAGTTTCTTTTGAACTCTCTTCCCCAGGAGTCCACTAGTGCCATAGGTAACGGACTTAACTCTCCCACTACTTCTCTCTGTTCAGTTTAAATCCATGAACTACCACAATGTTAAATGTTCCTTCAAACAGTATGTACCAACTCAGATAATTGTAAACAGAAATTTAAGGCCAACATAAAAACTGCATGGCCATAAAATGGTTCAGAATGTGCTTACAATTTTTGAACACTATTATTCAATTTAAAGTTGCAAAGCTATTATAGCTTTTTTCATTTTTTCTCCATAGGATTTATCAACTCCCAGGAGGTCTGTAAATAGAGAAACACAAACAGAGAAGGAGATTTGGGATTTTTTAGAAGCTTACTAATGAAAGCAATGAGGATGATAACATCATCAATTAGACTAACAGTTCAACTCTAATTTACAGCTAATTAGCCTTACACTTAGGAGAAACTATTTCATTCCTCTTCTTTTCTCCTGCATGCACCTTTCCCCCATCAAAAAATGGTGTTTTGAAATTTTTGACAAATAGTTTGGCTGTAAATAAGGAATTCCATTTCTAAAAATCTAACTTAAAGGGATATTTGGTACAGATAAGTATGTCAGTATAAGAATACTTGAAACTGCAGTATAATGTTGTAAATGCCCTAAGTGTTCATTATTAGGTAGTTGAATAAATTATAAAATAATGTAATGCTTTGCCTTATTCATACAAATTCTACTGGTAACTATTTTATATATATATATATATATATACATATATATGTATATATATTAGCAGCATTTCTTTTTTTAATTTATTTATTTTAATTGAAGGCTAATTACAATATTGTAAAGTACTGTACTTTAAACTGTACTTAAAAGTACTGTAAACTGTACTTTACAATATTGTGGGTTTTGCCATACATTGACATGAATCAGCCATGAGTGTACATGTGCTCCCCATACTGAACTCCCCCTCCCACCTCCCTCCCCATCCCATCCCTCTGGGTCATCCCAGTGCACCAGCCCTGAGCACCCTGTCTCATGCATTGAACCTGGACTGGTGATCTGTTTCACATATGATAATATACATGTTTCAATGCTATTCTCTCAAATCATCCCACCCTTGCCTTCTCCCATGGAATCCAAAAGTCTGTTCTTTACATCTGTGTCTCTTGCTGTCTCACATATAGGGTCATTGTTACCATCTTTATAAATTCCATATATATGCATTAGTATACTGTATTGGTGTTTTTCTTTCTGACTTACTTCACTCTGAATAATAAGCTCCAGTTTCATCCCCCTCACTGGAACTGATTCAAATGTATTCTTTTTAATGGCTGAGTAATATTCCTTTGTGTATATATACCAGAGCTTTCTTATCCATTCATCTGCTGATGGACACCTAGGTTGCTTCCATGTCCTGGCTATTATAAACAGTGCTGCGATGAACACTGGGGTACACATGTCTCTTTCAATTCTGGTTTCCTTGGTGTGTATGCCCAGCAGTGGGATTGCTGGGTCATATGGCAGTTCTATTTCTAGTTTTTAAAGGAATCTCTACACTGTTCTCCATAGTGGCTGTACTAGTTTGCATTCCCACCAACAGTGTAAGCAGGTTCCCTTTTCTCCACACCCTTTCCAGCATTTATTCCTTGTAGACTTTTGGATAGCAGCCACTCTCACCGGTGTGAGATGGTACCTCATTGTGATTTTGATTTCCATTTCTCTGATAACGAGTGATGTTGAGCATCTTTTCATGTGTTTGTTAGCCATCTCTATGTCTTCCTTGGAGAAATGTCTGTTTAGTTATTTGGCCCATTTTTTGATTGGGTTGTTTATTTTTCTGGAATTGAGCTGCAGGAGTTGCTTATATATTTTTGAGATTAATTCTTTGTCAGTTGCTTCGTTTGCTATTATTTTCTCCCATTCTAAAGGCTATCTTTTCACCTTGCTATAGTTTCCTTCGTTGTGCAAAAGCTTTTAAGTTTAATTAGATCCCGTGTATTTTTGCTTTTATTTCCATTACTCTGGGGGGTGGGTCATAGAGGATCTTGCTGTGATTTATGTCAGAGAGTGTTTTGCCTTTGTTTTCTTCTAGGAGTTTTATAGTTTCTGTTCTTATGTGTAGATCTTTAATCCATTTTGAGTTTATTTTTGTGTATGGTGTTAGAAAGTGTTCTATTCATTCTTTTACAGGTGGTTGACCAGTTTTCCCACCACCACTTCTTAAAGAGATTGTCTTTTCTCCATTGTATATTCTTGCCTCCGTTGTCAAAGATAAGATGTTCAAAGATAAGGTGCGTAGATTTATCTCTGGGCTTTCTATTTTGTTCCATTGATCTATATTTCTTTGTGCCAGTACCATACTGTCTTAATGACTGTAACTTTGTACTATAGCCTGAAGTCAGGCAGGTTGATTCCTCCAGTTCCATTTTTCTTTCTCAAGATTGCTTTGGCTGTTCTAGGTTTTTTGTATTTCCATACAAATTGTGAAATTATTTGTTCTAGTTCTGTGAAAAATACCGTTGGTGGCTTGATAGGATTGTATTGAATCTATAGATTGCTTTGGGTAATATACTCATTTTCACTATATTGATTCTTCCAATCCATGAACATGATATATTTCTCCATCTATTTGTGTCCTCTTTGATTTCTTTCATCAGTGTTTTATAGTTTTCTATATATAGGCCTTTTGTTCTTTAGGTAGATATATTCTTAAGTATTTTATTCTTTTCACTGCAATGGTGAATGGAATTGTTTCCTTAATTTCTCTGTTTTCTCATTGTTAGTACATAGGAATGCAAGGGATTTCTGTGTGTTGATTTTATATCCTGCCATTTTACTATATTCATTGATTAGCTCTAGCAACTTTCTGGTGGAGTCTTTAGGGTTTTTTATATAGAGGATCATGTCATCTGCAAACAGTGAGAGTTTTATTTCTTCCTTTCCAATCTGGATTCCTTTTATTTCTTTTTCTTCTCTGATTGATGTGGCTAAAACTTTCAAAACTATGTTGAATAGTAGTGGTGAGAGTGGGCACCCTTATCTTGTTCCTGACTTTAGGGGAAATGCTTTGAATTTTTCACCATTGAGGATAGTGTTTGCTGTGGGTTTGTCATATATAGCTTTTATTATGTTGAGGTATATTCCTTCTATTCCTGCTTTCTGGAGGTTTTTTTTTTAATCATAAATGGATGTCGAATTTTGTCAAAGGCTTTCTCTGCATCTATTGAGATAATCATATGGTTTTTATTTTTCAATTTGTTAATGTGGTGTATTACATTGATTTGTGGATATTAAAGAATCCTTGCATCCCTGGGATAAAGCCCACTTGGTCATGATGTATGATCTTTTTAATATGTTGTTGGATTCTGTTTGCTAGAATTTGTTAAGGATTTTTGCATGTATGTTCATCAGTGATATTGGCCTGTAGTTTTCTTTTTTTGTGGCGTCTTTGTCAGGTTTTGGTATTAGGGTGATGGTGGCCTCATAGAATGAGTTTGGAAGTTTACCTTTCTCTGCAATTTTCTGGAAGAGTTTGAGTAGGATAGGTGTTAGCTCTTCTCTAAATTTTTGGTAGAATTCAGCTGTGAAACCGGCTGGTCCTAGATTTTTGCTTGCTGGAAGATTTCTGATTACAGCCTCGATTTCCGTGCTTGTGATGGGTCTGTTAAGATTTTCTACTTCTTGGTTCAGTTTTCAAAAGTTATACTTTTCTAAGAATTTGTCCATTTCTTCCACGTTGTCCATTTTATTGGCGTATAGTTGCTGATAGTAGTCTCTTATGATCCTTTGTATTTCTGTGTTGTCTGTTTTGATTTCTCCATTTTCATTTCTAATTTTGTTGATTTGATTCCTCTCCCTTTGTTTCTTATGAGTCTGGCTAATGGTTTGTCATTTTTATTTATCTTCTCAAAGAACCAGCTTTTAGCTTTGCTGATTTTTGCTATGGTCTCTTTTGTTTCTTTTGCATTTATTTCTGCCCTAATTTTTAAGATTTCTTTCCTTCTACTAATCATGGGGTTCTTCATTTCTTCCTTTTCTAGTTGCTCTGGTGTAGAGTTAGGTTACTTACTTGACTTCTCTTATTTCTTGAGGTAAGCCTGTATTTGTATGAGCCTTCCCCTTAGCACTGCTTTTACAGTGTCCCACAGGTTTTGAGTTGTGTTTTCATTTTCATTCATTTCTATGCATATTTTGATTTTTTTAAAAATTTCTTCTGTGATTTGTTGGTTATTCAGAAGCGTGTTGTTTAGCCTCCATATGTTGGAATTTTTAATAGTTTTTTTTTTTTTTCCTGTAATTGACATCTAATCTTACTGCATTGTGGTCAGAAAAGATACTTGGAATGATTTCAATTTTTTTGAATTTACCAAGGCTAGATTTATGGCCCAGGATGTGATCTATCCTGGAGAAGGTTCCGTGTGCACTTGAGAAAAAGGTGAAATTCATTATTTTGGGGTGAAATGTCCTATAGATATCAATTAGGTCTAACTGGCCCATTGTATCATTTAAAGTTTGTGTTTCCTTGTGAATTTTCTGTTTAGTTGATCTATCCATAGGTGTGAGTGGGGTATTAAAGTCTCCCACTATTATTGTGTTATTGTTAATTTCCCCTTTCATACTTGTTAGCAGTTGCCTTACATATTGCGGTGCTCCTATGTTGGGTGCATGTATAATTATTATATCTTCTTGGATTGATCCTTTGATCATTATGTAGTGTCCTTCTTTGTCTCTTTTCACAGCCTTTGTTTCAAAGTCTATTTTGTCTGATATGACTATTGCCACTCCTGCTTTCTTTTGGTCTCCACTTGTGTGAAATATCTTTTTCCAGCCCTTCACTTTCAGTCTGTATGTGTCCCTTGTTTTGAGGTGGGTCTCTTCTAGACAGCATATATAGGGGTCTTATTTTTGTATCCATTCAGCCAGTCTTTGTCTTTTGGTTGGGGGATTCAACCCATTTACATTTAAGGTAATTATGATAAGTATGATCCCATTGCCATTTACTTTGTTGTTTTGGGTCAGAGTTTACACCCTTTCTGTGTTTCCTGTCTAGAGA
This sequence comes from Bos taurus, assembly GCF_002263795.3. Taxonomy (NCBI): domain Eukaryota; kingdom Metazoa; phylum Chordata; class Mammalia; order Artiodactyla; family Bovidae; genus Bos; species Bos taurus. The sequence continues at coordinate 5,120,593 of NC_037337.1, read as the reverse complement.
AGATCCTTTAGCGTTTGTTGAAGAGCTGGTTTGGTGATGCTAAATTCTCTCAGCTCTTGCTTGTCTGTACAGCTTTTGATTTCTCCTTCATATTTGAATGAGATCCTTGCTGGGTACAGTAATCTGGTTTTAGGTTTTTCTCTTTCATCACTTTAAGTATGTCCTGCCATTCCCTTCTGGCTTGAAGACTTTCTATTGAAAGATCAGCTGTTATCCTTATGGGAATCCCATTGTGTGTTGTTGTTTTTCCCTTGCTGCTTTGAATATTTGTTCTTTGTGTTTGATCTTTGTTAATTTGATTAATATGTGTCTTGGGGTATTTTGCCTTGGGTTTATCCTGTTTGGGACTCTCTGGGTTTCTTGGACTTGGGTGACTATTTCCTTCCCCATTTTAGGAAAGTTTTCAATTATTATATCCTCAAGTATTTTCTCATGGCCTTTCTTTTTGTCTTCTTCTGGGACTTCTATGATTCGAATGTTGGGACGTTTAACATTGTCCCAGAGGTCTCTGAGGTTGTCCTCATTTCTTTTGATTCTTTTTTCTTTTTTCCTCTCTGCTTCATTTATTTCTACCATTCTATTTTCTACCTCACTTATCCTATCTTCTGCCTCCGTTATCCTACTGTTGATTCCCTCCAGAATGTTTTTGATCTCAGTTATTGCATTATTCATTATTGATTGGCTCTTTTTTTATTTCTTCTAGGTCTTTGTTAAACATTTCTTGCATCTTCTCAATCCTTGTATCCAGGCTATTTATCTGTAACTCCATTTTGTTTTCAAGATTTTGGATCATTTTTACTATCATTATTCTGAATTCTTTTTCAGGCAGACTCTCTATTTCCTCCTCTTTTGTTTGGTTTGGTGGGCATTTACTCAGCTGCCGAGTATTTCTCTGCCTTTTCATCTTGTTTAGATTGCTGTGTTTGGGGTGGCCTTTCTGTATTCTGGCAGTTTGTGGTTCCTCTTTACTGTGGAGGTTCCTCCCCATGAATGGGGTTGGACGAGTGGCTTGTCAAGGTTTCCTGGTTAGGGAAGCTTGTGTCAGTGTTCTGGTGGGTGCAGCTATATTTCTTCACTCTGGAGTGCAATGAAGTGTCCAGTAGTGAGTTTTGAGATGTCTATGGGTTTGGTGTGACTTTGGGCAGCCTGTATATTGAAGTTCAGGGCTGTGTTCCTGTGCTGCTGGAGAACTTGCATGGCATGTCTTGCTCTGGAACTTGTTGGCCCTTGGGTGGTGCTTGGTTTCAGTGTAGGTATGGAGGCTTTTTGATGAGCTCCTGTCGATTAATGTTCCCTGGAGTCAGGAGTTTTCTGGTGTTCTCAGGATTTGGACTTAAGCCTCCTGCTTCTGGTTTTCAGTCTTATTCTTAGAGTAGTCTCAAGACTTCTCCATTTATACAGCACCAATGATAAAACATCTAGGTTAATGATGAAAAGTTTCTCCACAGTGAGGGACACCCAGAGAGGTGTCCCTCTATTTAGAAATAGGAGAGTGAAAAGGGGGAGAGAGTAATCAAGCCAGTAATCACACCCTTAAGTAAAGATAGGTATTGAAGATTGAATTATTAAAGGTACAAAATTGATAACAAATACCAAAAAGCAAAGATTAAAAATCTAGAGTAGAGGTCAGACTCTCAAAAATACAATATTAAAAAAAAACAAAACAAAATCACAAAATTATAAAAAATATATATGAAGTTTGCTTTAAAAATAGGGTCTTTTTTTTTTGCAAGGTAATAGTAGGTTATAAAAATGAAAATTAAAGGAGTAATAGAGGGCTTAAAATTTTAAAAAAAATTTTTAATTTAAAAAATGATAATAGTAAAAATCTATCTAGGAATTTCTCTGGAGCTGTTGTGGGCAGTGTGGGGTCAGTTCAGTTTCAGATAGTTCCTTGTTCCAGCTTATACTTCTCAAGATCTATAGGCCCCTTCCAATGTAGTTGGTGCTAACTCCAGGGTTTTAATCTGTTGCACCTGTCACTTCCAAAGCGGTTCCCTCTATTTTGGCTTCTGTTTTCAAGTCCCTTCAGTGTCTAATTTCTGCCCTGACACAAGGGGGTGAAGGTGGTCACTTATTTAGGCTCACTTGTTCAATCGTGCTGTGGGGAGGGAGGAACACTGCAAACAAATATCACTGGTGTATGAGGGGAGTGCTCCCAGTGTCTGGGCCACACTGGGTTTGCCCCTGCTCACAGCGAGTGTGCTTTCCAAATCTACACTGCTCAGGCTCCAGGCTGCTCTGCAGGGGAACTGTCTAAAGTGGGCCCTCGGTGCGTGTACTTCCCAGGTCTAAGCTGCTCAGGTTCAGGTTCTCAGGTACTCCACAAAGGCACAGACTCGGCTGGGCCTGCATTTTGTGCCCTTCCCACGTCTGAGCAGCTCAGGCGACCAGGTGCTTGGCAAGCACACTCTCCCCAGGTGGGGTGGTGCATCTTATCACCTCTCCTGTCCCAGCCGCTTGGTTTCCTAGGTGCATAGCAGGAGCGTCGTCTCAGGTGTGCCATCTGTCTCCTCTGGTGCGCTGATCTCTGGCTGCAACCCTCCCAGCGGATGTCAAGAGTCCAGAATCCCAGGAAGTCTTCGTTAGCAACTGGGAGCCTGCTCACAGTTTGGTAGAGGATGCCGTCTCAGGGGCGAGATTGCCCCTTTCCGGCTCTGGCTGCCTCCCACCTGCCTGCCTGCCTGCCTGCCTCCCTGCCTCCAGTGGGGGATGAGCCGGTCTGCAGCCGGCTAACTCTCCTCTGGTATTCGCTCAGTCCTTTGTTCTGTGAGCCACCGGCAGTGCCTTAGGTTAGAGATTTTCATGGGAAAGTTCTGTCTCTCTCTCTTTCCTCTTTTTTTTTTTTCTCTCTCTTTCTGGCTATCCCACAGTTTGGGTTGCTGTCTCACGTTAGCTCCCTCAGATTGAACCTCAGGGCATTCAGCCCCGGTCCTTACCCTAAGCAACTGCAGCCCACGCCTCCCTGTTCAGCCCCCACTTGCTGGTGGTGGATGCGAGCGTCTGGGCTACTTTCTCTGCTAGGAGTTGCTGTTAGGCACATAATCTGTGGGTTTTATTTATATATTTATTTTTCCTCCCAGTTATGTTGCCCTCTGAGATTCCAAAACTCCCCACAGACCCGCCGGTGAGAGAGTTTCCTAGTGTTTGGAAACTTCTCTTTTAAGACTCCCTTCCCAGGATGGGTCTCTGTCCCTAATTCTTTTGTCTCTCTTTTCATCTTTTATATTTTGTCCTAACTCCTTTGGAAGACAATGGACTGACTTTCTGGGTGCCTGATGTCCTCTGCCAGCGTTCAGAAGTTGTTTTGTGGAAGTTGCTCAGCGTTCAAATGTTCTTTCGATGAATTTGTGGGGGAGAAAGTGGTCTCCCCATCCTATTCTTCCACCATCTTCTACTGGTAACTATTGAAAAAGATAAACAGCCCAGGAGAAAAACACAATGAATAAACATTTCAAGGAAAAAAACTACAAATGGCCAATGAACATTTTTAAAGTATCCCAACTTCATTCATAATATAATAAATGCAAATCAGAACAAGATACTAATTTTAATGTATTTGATTGGCAACAACTAAAACTTTTGATAACCAGTGCTTGTGGAATTTTAGAAAACAAGTCCTCAGACACTTTTATTGGCATAATATGTACAAGCTTTCTGGAAAATAATTTGGTAATTTCATTCAAAATATAAGACACATATATCCTTTAACCCAGTCCTCACTGCTTAGGATTCTCTCTGTGGATATGCTGGCAAGACTTCTTAAGATAAATGTTGACGAGAAGAACCAATTCTGACTTTATGTTGTAATCATTTCTTTGACTTGCTTTTCATTGCGAATGCAAAAAAGTCACATACTTTGCCTTAGCACCTCATCTCCGATTCATTGGCCTGTTGTGTGGCCAGCAAAACAAGCCTGGACTCAGTAACATAAGTACATAGGTATTCTTGTAATATTATTTGTAACAGTAAAATCAAAACCTACAATAAACAAACAAGGAAAACTCTAGCAACAGTCAAAATTACCATGATAGGAAACTGATTAAATAAATTGTGGCACATTCTAACAAATGACATTTTTAGCAGCCCAGAAATATATTATATATTATATTATGGGCTTCCCAGGTGGCAGCAGTGGTAAAGAACCCACCTGCAAATACCACCTGCAAGTATAGGAGACATAAGAGATGCAGGTTTGATCCCTGGGTCAGGAAGGTCTGGAGGAAGGCATGGCAACCCACTCCAGTATTCTTGCCTGGAGAATCCCATGGACAGAGGAGCCTGGCAGGCTACAGTTCATATGGTTGCAGAGTTGGACACAACTGAAGTGACGTAGCATGCATGCATATTATATTACACTATATTATATTTTATATCTTCCTTTTAGGGAACTAACCCCATAATATATTAAATGTAAAAGCAAAGTAAGTAACTGTATACTATGATCTTTTGTGTTAAAAACAGGCAAAAAAGAGACAGAAATAAGTATATGTAAATAATTTTGTATGTTTTGAAGGATTCACAAGAAACTAAGAAAGGCATTTTAGCCTTGGGTAAATGAACTAAGAAAAGGAGGGTGGCTCTCAATATTCACTTTTTATTTTATAACTTTTTGAAAGTGAAAGTTGCTCAGTAGTGTCCGACTCTTTGCAACCCCATGGACTGGATAGTCCATGGAATTCGCCAGGCCAGAATACTGGAGTGGGTAGCCTTTCCCTTCTCCAGGAGATCTTCCCAACCCAGGGATCAAACACAGGTTTCCCGTGTTGCAGGCGGACTCTTTACTAGCTGAACCACAAGGGAAGCCAGCCCCCCAAAAAGGGAACTTTTTGTAGCATGAATTTTCTAATCTCATAGATGTGTTTCTTTTAATTCAACAAACTGTTCCATGTAGACATTCAAGGTTGGGAAAATGTTTGCTTCTCTGTGCTTTTCTATAGAATAAGAGCAAATCCCATTCTATTTTTAAAAATATTGTGGTGAGTCAAAAATGGGTTTGTATATCTATATCCACTGACACAGAAAACTATACATATTTCCTTTTTTAATTTAAAAAAACAAATTGCAATACAACGTGCATAGTATGATCCTACTTATGTAAAATTATTTGTTGGCACCTGTGGGTAATTACATTAAGAAATGTCTGGAAAGATTATCAAAGTGCATATACATTCTGCTTTGCAACCATTCTAAATTGCCTTAATTTTCTCAGAATGAGGATGCATCATCTTTGAACACAGAAGATAACAATTTTTTAATATAAATTCTGACATCTACTTGATATTTCTGCAAACTGGAAGCTGTAATGGAAATGGGAAAAGGAAAAGAAAATGATTTAAATAAAGTTATGCACACTAAGAGACTGCCTACTAAAGCAGCCCTGTGCAAAAGAGAGCAGTGACCCGAAACTGGGAGTCTATACCTGGAATTCAGCAAGGAGAACAAAGTGTTCCCTAGGGCAGGAGTGAAACCTGAGCTGGTTAGCTTTAGCATAAACAAAAGTGGGTCTGCAGGCACTAACCCTGCCACAACAACAACAAAAAAAAGAAAACTGGAAAAAAAAAAACAAAACTTTTAAAGATGTACATCCATCAAAAAAAACAAAAAAAAGAACCCTCCATTAATAAGCCAGGTAGCCTTGCTGCTTAGAACATTTTCACTGCAAACCATGGATTCACATCTCCATACTAAAGCAGGTATGTTTTTTTTGGATAAAGCTGAAAATACATAGCATTTTGGTAAGTACATATGAATACAGATAAATATTAAAAAAAAAAAAAAACTCTAGAAAAGTAAGCACAGAAGCACTGAACAGGGGTGACTAGAATCAGGATGAAGAAAGTGGTCAAAGAGGGCTCTAACCTTGTCTATAATGTTTCAATTTTCTAGTAAAAGGAAAGTATTCACATGTTGTGATTAAAATACACATAAAATTCACATTGTAGCCATTTTTAAATGCACAATTCAGTAGTATATTAAAGTCGCAGTATTACACAAACTTCACCACTCTTCATTTCTAGAACTTTTTCATCATCCGAAATAGAAACTCTGCACCCATTCAATAACTCCCCATTTCCCTTCCCCCTACCTCTGATAACCAATATTTTTCTGTCTATGAATTTACCTATTAAAGGTAACTCATATTAGTAGAATCATAAAATATTTGTTCCTTTTAACAGGCTTATTATATTTAGCATAGGTTTCTCAACGTTCATCCATGGTATAGCATATGTCATATTTTCCACCCTTTTTAAGGCTGAGTAGAATTCCATTATGTGGATATGCCACATTTTGTTTATCCATTTATCTGTTGATGAACACTTGATTTCTACTTTTGGCTATTATGAATAATACTATAAAGATTGGTGGATAAGTATCTGTTTGAGTTTCTGCTTTCAATGCTTTGGGGAAAATATCTAGGAGTAGAATTGCTGGTTCATATGGTAAGTCTACCTTTTTGAGGAACTGCCAAACTGTTCTCCACAGCAGCTACATCATTTTAAATTCCCATTATTGAGGGTTCCAATTTCTCCACATCCTTGCCAAAACTTGTTTCCCACCCCACCTTCTTTCCTAAAATAATAAGCCACTGTAATGGGTGTGAAATGGTATCTCACTGTGATTTTGATTTGAATTTTTACATATTATTTTTTCATGTACTATAAATTTTTAATTAAAAATTATTTCAGAAAAAGAAAGTAAGGGATCAGGATTTCTTTTCTTGATTCATAGACAAGAGATATTTTTTCTTCATTGCTAAACTCTGTGGCAATGCTTGCTCCTTGGAATAAAAGCTATGACAAACCTAGACAATGTATTAAAAAGCAGAGACATTACTTTGCCAACAAAGGTCTGTCTAGTCAAAGCTATGGTTTTTCCAGTAGTCATGTATGGGTGTGAGAGTTGGATCATAAAGAAGGCTGAGCACCAAAGAACTGATGCTTTTGAACTGCGGTGTTAGAGAAGACTCTTGAGTGTCCTTTGGACTTCAAGGAGATCAAAGCAGTCAATCCTAAAGGAAATTAGTTCTAAATATTCATTGGAAGGACTGATGCTGATATTGAAACTCCAATACTTTGGCTGCTTGATGTGAAGAGTTGAATCATTAGAAAATACCTTGATGCTGGGAAAGACTGAAGGCAGGAGGAAAAGGGGACAACAGAGGATGAGATGGTTGGATGGTATCACCAACGTAACACACATGAGTTTGAGCAAGCTCCAAGAGATGGTGAAGGACAGGGACGCCTGGCATGCTGCAGTCCATAGGGTTCCAAAGATCTGGATTCAACTGAGTGACTAAATAACAACAAAACACTGTGGAGATTGAGGCCAGGGCTGTCTTGCTCACTGTTGCATTCCTAACCCCTAACAAGGTGCCTGGCACCTAGTGGGAACTCATTTATTAGAGTATACACTTGAGGAATAAATGGCTGCATTATCCTCCCAATTTATGTATGATAGAGGGGAATAAGTCATGAAGAAGTGTCACCTTGAAAAACAGACACACAAATATTATTCAGCCATAAAAAAAGAAGAAAATCCTACCATTTGGGACCATATGGATAGATCTTGAGGGCACTATGCTAAGTGAAATAGTTGTACAGAGGAAGATAAATACTCTATGATCTCACTTACACGTGAAATCTAAAAACACCAAACTTACAGAAAATAAGAGTAGAATGGGGGCTGCTGGTGTCTGGGGGCTGGGGAAGATGTTGGTTAAAATTACAACCTTTCAATTATAAGATGAATAAGTTCCAGGGATCTAATGCATAGCATGATGACTACAGATAACAATACTGTATAATATACTTGAACATTTCTTTACTGTTCTCACCATAAAAACAAAAACAAAATGGTTATTATGTGACATAAAAGATGTGCTGTGCTATGTGTTAAATAAAAAGTCAGTTGTCCCTGACTCTTTGTGACTCAATGGACCATAGACTGCCAGCCTCCTCTCTCCATGGGTTTCTTCAAGCAAGAATACATGGAGTGGGGCATGGGGTGGATTTGCCATGCCCTCCTCCAGGGAATCTTCCTGACCCAGAGGTTGAACCCAAATCTCTTACGTCTCCTGCACTGGCAAGTGGGTTCTTTATCACTAGTGCTACCTGGGAAAAGATGTGTTAACTAACCTTATTGTGGCAAACACTTCTCAACATATACATACATCAAAACATCACACATTTAAAACTTACACAATGTTATATGTCAATTGTATCTCATTAAATCTGGAAAAAATAAGTCACCCAGAAGAAAAAGAAAAATACACATACATACTAATTTCTGAAAAAGACATCATCATAAATTTGGAAGTCTTGAGTAAACAGCCTACTTCAAGAAAGATCCAGGATGGCCAAGAAAACATAAGTGACACTACTTATGGCTTTAAGAAAGGCAACTTCAGGGCCAGTATTCCTCCATTTAGGTTGCCAGCTAAGGACAAGGAACTTTGCAAGTGTGCTCACATTACATTCCCAGGGATTCTATATTTCTTGAGTTTCAGGCAGGATGGCTGATGAGAAAGATACATACAATCAGAAAACTGCTGTACCCCTAAAGTCTTATCACTATTTATATGCTTGAAAGTCAGCTACTAATATTAATCACTTTATCATATTTTCTGCAACAGAGGTAGATATTTGAATTTTTTCCAATTAGTTCATATATCCATGAATGAACATCACTTATTGTAGATAGCAACCATCCATTTGCTTTTCCCTAGCTAAAGAAGATGCAAGCCATTCATCTTGTTCTCAAATCCCTTCGCACAAGTTTAAAATGCAATAAACTACTCTCTCTACTCCCCAAGAGTAGAGAGTCTCAAAGTGACTGAACTATTGCCTCCACAAGCCCCTGATAACCTTTGTGGTGAAGGAAGGAGGGAGAGAGCTAGTTGATGCTGACAGAAGGGCACCAAGATGGGAGTTGCCTGCATTCCTTTCCTCCTTGAGTTACCCATGTAAATTCTCCATGCATGAGTCAATTGTAGAGCACAGGGGATGGCCGAGACTTCAGTCCCTTGCTATCGCTCCCCAAAAAGCTCCTCTAGACAAGGATCTCCCAACAACAAAAGGCTATATGTTAGACTACCCCTGGCAGGGACTGATGGGGATGTCCTGGGAGAAAGAGTTGAGACTGACCCCTCCTACATTAGAGAGTGCACAGGGGAGGCTTCAGAAAGCAAGGATGTTCCCAGTCCAAGTAAGAGAGCTGGCATCTGGACTCCTGACACATTGGGAGAACTGTTACTAAAGTAGCAAAAACCAGAAGAAAATGAGCCCACAACTCTTCATACACAGTCTTGCAGAGAACATTCTTTCTCCCTTCTCCTCATCCTTACTTAGCAGGAGCAAGAGCTAAGGCGAGAAACCTAAAGATGCAAGAGAGTGCAAGAATTATTTAGGGGGTAAAAGAGACAGGATTTATTGAGAGCATAAAGCTCAGATTTCTGACTTGAGCAATTACTGGCTGGTCACTGAAGGAGGGAACACAGAGAAGAAACAGGCTTTATTTCTGGAGAACAGGGTAGGGGACACGTATTTTTGAGTTCACTTTTGGGCAGACTCAACTTGAGATGCCCGTGGGGCTCAGCAGACATTTGGATATATAAATCCGGAACTCTGAAGACAGGGCTGGACTGAAGATAAACATATGGGAGCCACCACCATAAAAAGTGTCATTAAAGCATGCAAATGGTTGAGATTGTGTAGGGAGAGTATGCGAAGGTCATGAGGAACTCTATGATTTAAGGAGTAAGTTAGAGGACTTACTAAGTAAGTCAGCTAAGGAGAATGAAAAGAAGTTGTAACAGAGGTGCAAGTCACAGAAACCCAGAAAAGAAGTTAAACTAAATGTTTGATGGCATTTGGTGAAGATAAAAAACTTAATGAATCCCTTCACAAGGATGATTTCAAACATACCATCAGAACATCCGAAATCTGTTGGCCACTGGCCTGTGGGTTTTCGATGCAGTGGACCCCACAATAGCAGCATTGACATCATCTAGGATCTTGTTAAAAATGAATTTGGGCGGCCCCACCTCATACCTACTAAATCAGGAAGTCTGGGGTGGGGTCCAGGAGTCTGTTTTTACAGGCCTCTTGGGTGATTCTGATCCTCACTAAGGCTTGAGAATCGCTGCTCTAGAAGGTGCTTAGATAGCACCTGATAGCCATTCCTTTAGGAACCAATCCCCTTTCTGATAAACTCATTTTCCTTTGGATCTGTTAATACCATGTTGCCAAACTGCTAGAGCCTGAGCAGCAAGATTGGGTCAATAGTCCACATTTATTGTAACACAATTCCTATCCTATACCAACTACGGACCACTTCTCCTTCCACTGGGTTATCTTTTTTGCTCTTCATCACAACTAATTATTCACAATGTCTGCTCCTTCACTGCTTCTCTTGGTGCATTTTTTTTTCCCTTGGTGCATTTTTTTTTTACAATCTCTGATCCTGCTATCAACTGAACAAATCTCTAAATCTCAGTCTAAAATCCTGAGTGACATGGATTGTTGGTGAAACCTGCAAATTGGTACAGTTTAGTATTCTGCCTCACTTATCGAAACAGCAAAAGCACCTTCGACTCAGTATTTCCACTTCTGGGAAGTGATCCTAGAGAGGGGCCTGCACGTGTGCACAAAGAAAGGGGCCTTTGTCCCCCTACTCAACCAAAGGCCAGCTGACCCACCCTCAGCCACTCCCCTCTACCTAACCGCACCCCGCCAGTCCAAGCCTGGGTCCCATCCTCAAAGGGCCTCTCCGGGTGAGTCCGTTGAAGCCCTTTACGGTGATCAGAAAGGCTTATTCACACCTCACTTCACACTGGAATCAGTTGGAAGCAGCGGGGAAAGCCCTCACAGCCTCAGCGTCCCGCACGACCGGCCCCAACACCAGCCCAAGCCTGCTGCGACTTGATCTTTTCCCCTTCTCCGTTTTCTCCTCGGGAAGGGAGGGCCAGGGCCACTGCCAAGTACCGTGACTGCGGCCCTCCGGCTGCCGCCGGCCGCCCGCCGCCAGGGGGCGGACCCCCGGAGGGCAGGGGGCGGGGCCGGCGGGGAGGGAAGGGGCGGGGCCGATAGGCTGATAGCTCCCGTCGTCGTCGGCCCTACCTCAGCAGCAGGAACCGAAGTCGCTGCAGCTTGGCTCACTGGTCGCCCGCGCGCTGTCTCGGCCGGTCCCGCAGCCATGGAGGACTTCATTGTGATCTCGGACGACAGCGGCTCCGAGAGCTCCGGGGGGACCCGCCCGAGCCGGGCGCGGAGGCTCCGCCGGGCCCTGTCCCGGACCCCCGGCGCGCTGCCCCGCCGGACTGTGGTGAGTGAGCGAGCCGCCGCTCGCCGAGCCCCGCTGCGGCCGGAGCCGTCTGCCGCTCGTACATCCCTCGGCCCAGCCCGCTGCTTTCCGCGGCTCCGCCGCCCGCCCCCGGGCGCCTTACAGCTGCAGCCGCTTCCCGCCTTCCCGATGGGTCCCGCCCGAAGGAGCGCGGCGGGCCCCGGGTTGAGACGCTGGGCCTCCCGGGCTCCGCGCTCAAGCCCGAGAGCGGCTGAGGCTGGAGAGTGGCCGCCGGGCACATGGACGAGGTCCTGGCGCGCCAGGTGCGGGGGTCGCTGGAGCCCACAGCCGCGGCGGTCCTCAGGCCAGGCCGCGGGCTGCCCTGAGCCTTGGGCGGGGGCCAGGGACACACGGGGTCCTCTGGAGAGACCCGGACCTCGAGGAGGGCGTGCGGGAGCGCGTAATTGTTTGGCCTGTGGTGTGTACAGATGTGTGCAGGGAGGTAACAGGAGCCCGGGCGGGGAGGGAGGGAAGCTGGGGCCTGGGCCCGACGGTGGCCAAGCTCCAGGGCCTGGCAGTCGAGCGAGGGGCAGGATTTTGGAGTTGTGCGGGAGGGCAGTTTATGGCGCTTCGCAAACATTTACCAAGCTCTAAAGGAATAGGGAGGGAAACATCCACGATTTCTTTACCCCTTGGGCTCGTTAGTCTTTGTCCTTCTGCCTAAAGTGGTGAATAAAACATCTATGGTTCCTGCCTTTCTAGAATCCTCCACAGATATTTATTGAGCCCCTACTATGGGCCAGGTGTACTAAGAGCTGGGGATACGATGAAGAACACAACATTCCTGGCTTGTCATAGAAGGTGATAGAATCAACAAGTAGTTATAGAATACTCAAAGGATGGAAGGTGGGCGGGGCTTTTTCGGTATCAGGAGACTCTCAACATCAGACTTCCAACAATCTTCCTAGCCTCCTAATTAGCCACACCCCAGAAATAAAAGAATTGTTATTTGTAATGTTATTTGTAAACGCCTTTCTTCCTATGTAAGTACTTAATCAAGACAAGTTCAGCTTCTGCTCCTCCAGTCCCCTTCCCAGCGTTTTTAGTCCCTAAGCCTCCACTGTGAGCCACTTCTGTGTCTCAGGTATAGTGTTAAATCTAGGAGGTCACTATAAGAATGAATGGCATGTAAAACCAATTAACTTATACTGCTGTTTTGCCGTGGTTCAAGCAAGAGGAATTCCCTATAACTTTCAGTAAAGAATTTAGAAGAGATGGACAGACAAGAGATTTGCAAGGTAAAAGTGACTGGATGTCCCTAGTACAGTGTGGGGGACATACTAGATATATTTGTTGGATGAAAGAATGGTTGACGGAATGGGGAAGAGAGCAGTTCAGACAGTCGTTTGATGGTGAGAGTGAATGTAACAGAAGCAGACTTGAGGTGGCAGAAAAGCTGCATTCAGTTTGGACCTCAGAGGACTTGAACTCTGGAGAACAGTCAGGATTGGAGGGATTTGGTAATCATCTAAATAGAAAGAAGCACTGAAGGTCTAATTAAGATTGAGATAATCAAGGGAAAGTATGTAAAAAGAAAAAAGGTGGAAGAAAAAAGTACTGCAGAATAACCCTCAACTGCCTCTCCTAGTTTTTCCTCTTCCCTCCTCCTCCTTCTCTCAGTCCCCCTTTAACTTTGTACTTCCTACCAACTTTGCTTTTTCCTCCCAAGGGGTGTCCACCTCCGGTCATCCTGAGCCAGCTTCCTTCTTCAAGTGTCCAAATGTCATCCTTAACCAAGTCTGTGGTATGTGCTATAACCCTTCTTGCACATACATAGGGGTGCTCACAAAATTCCCCTCCTCCTCTGTGACCACTCAATCAAGCATTTTGAGTTGGAGCCGTTTAGAACTGAAGAGAAGTGAAAGGCATGTTCCAGAGTAGCACCCATTGTAAATCTCGCTTCTCCACATACTTACTCCAGCTTTCTCAGATCTCCTGGCTGGTTCTCCTTTTATCCTTCTTGCAAGTTATAAGGGTGGTAGGATAACCACACAAAATATCAGAGACATTAAGAGACTCTCAAGCACCTTTGTCCAGCTTTTCCTCAAGGCCCTGAGGTCAGAGAAACCTGTTTGAATCAAGAACTCCCCTAACTCTACTTCCCAATCCACCCAACAGCTCTAGAAGCTTTGGCAAGTTCTGTTGTCTCTTTCAGCTTCTGCATTTGAGAACATTAATACCCACCTGGCAGGATCATTAGAAGGTTTTTAATGAAACAATGCAAGGATAGTGCCCAGCATAAATGATAGCTTTTGCTACACTTTATGCTGTTTTCTCAAGCTTGGCAAGCAATGAAATAAAAGAAACAAGTTTTGTGATTTTTTTTCCCTTTTTTGCAAATATTGACTGAGGGGAAACAACTTGCTTGAATTCAGGAAATCAAAAAGCCACCTCCTATGCTGAAGTTGATGTTTCTGAACTTCTGGCTCTTAACCTGGGCTTTAGACTTCAGTAAGGTGATGAAATGTGTCTGTGTTTTTTATATTTATTGCTTCCTCCTCTCCCCCCCCGCCCCACACACTTATAAAAGCAGAACATGTTCAGCTAATTTTGGTTGGCCTAATTACAAAGATTGAGAAATGTATACAAAAGAAAATTTAAATTGCCATTAATCTCACCATGCAAAGATAACCAATGCTAACATTTTGAAGTATGCCTGCTTAAACATTTCTTTGTGAGTGCCAGTGTGTGCTCATACATACCCATGTGTCTCCCACATGGGAGACACATGTGTTTTTGCAAAAATGAAATCTTGCTATACTTTTTTTTTGTTCGCCTTTTTGTCTTAATATACTTTTCTACATCAACAAATATACATTTTCACCAATATTTATAATGTATTCCATTGTACAGATTTATAATTACATGTACCTTTTCCTATAAATGGGTATTATGCTGCCATTTCTAAATTTTCTCTATTATAAAACAAGTCAGAAATTTCCTCATAAATAATCTTTGTACCTTTGTTCATTTGTTTGTTTAGGATAAGTTCCTCTTAGAAGTGAGATTGCTGAGTCTAAAGGTATGCCCTCTTCAGGAACTTTTGATATATATTGTCAAATTTCCTACGGAAATTGTACACCAATTATATTCTCACAGTACCCCTTTCTCTACTATTTACTCACCCCTGCTGCTGCTACTGCTGCTAAGTCGCTTCAGTCGTGTCCGACTCTGTGCGACCCCATAGACGGCAGCCCACCAGGCTCCTCCATCCCTGGGATTCTCCAGGCAAGAACACTGGAGTGGGTTGCCATTTCCTTCTCCAATGCATGAAAGTGAAAAGTGAAAGTGAAGTTGCTCAGTCACGTCCGACTCCTAGCGACCCCATGGACTGCAGCCTACCAGGCCCCTCCGTCCATGGGATTTTCCAGGCAAGAGTACTGGAGTGGGGTGCCATTGCCTTAGATACCGTCAATTTACCGAATATGTAAATAATTATGGAACACTTAGTATATGCCAGACACTCTTGTTGGCATACAGTTGCTAAGAGTACAGCTAAAAATACAAAACCAAGTCCCTGTTTTTGTGGAGATTTCATTTTAGTCAGAGGGAAACAAAGAGTAAACAATCACATAGGTGTCCTGTCAGATGATACACAGAGTTTTAGAAAGAAAAGTAAGGCATTTTTGGTTTTTCAGTATTTGCTGGTTTGATAGCTAGATTCTGTGAACTTTCATGGTTTAATTTTTTTTCTTTGGTTGTGGGTAGTGATTCATTCTCTCATTAAATACTTTTTGAGCACATGCTCTGCCCCTGGGTACCAAAGGTGAACAAGGTGACAGTGAACCTGTGTTCTAGTGGGGAAATAGCAATAAACTAAGAACTAAGTGAACAATATAATAGAGAACAACTTGGGTGGATTTGGGAACGTTAGATTGTGTCTTCAAAGAAGGCCTCTCTGAAGAGTTAATATTTGATCTGAGAACAAAATGACAGATTTGTTATGAGAAGATCTTGGGGAATAAAGTAACAGCAAAGGGTGTAGCAAAAGCAAAGATTAGAAATAAGAAGGAGCATGACTAACTGGAGGAATCAAAAGGCCAGTGGGGCTAGAATGTAAGAGACGGACAGAGTTGGAAGTGATGAGAAATAGGTGGACTAGACTATATAAAGCCTGTAGATCATGATAAGGAATTTGGATTTTATTCTTATGTAACAAGAAATCTTTGAAGGGTCTTAAGCAGGGGAATAACATGATCTAATTTACATTTTTAAAAAGTGACTTTAGCTACTGTGAGAAGAAAAGACTGTAAGGTAGGGTGACCATGTAATTTATCATCCAGATGGGGATCCTTTTGCAAATGAAAGAGGTTGCTAACTGGACAGGGTGTCAAACAACAGGTAAAAGCTGAAACTGTCCCATACAAACCAGTTTCACCTTACTGTAAGGGGACAAAAGTGGAATCAAAGAGATTTGTCTTGGAGGTTGCAGCAGTAGTCCAGACCAGAGATCATCGTAGCTTTGTAGGTGGTGCGACTAGATAACTGGAGGGTTATGGAAGGTACCAATGAAGTAAAATCAACTGGTCATAAAACAGCAGGACCCTGTGGTCATTGCCTTGTACGTCCTCTGCCTGCCTTTTGTCTGTGGAAAAACTCTAGCTACATAGTAAGTTTAATCAGAGAAGTGAGAACATGCAGAAACAAAGGAAAGCAGTCAAGGAGACCAAGTAATGATAATTTAGTCTGTAAACAAAGTCAAGGACCTTTCCTTCCTTCACAGGCACTATAGATAATATTCTGAGCCAAATCCTGTGAGCTGTCTTATGGTTACTGAAACCCCAACCAGGTAGAAGTTAACCACATAATGACCAGACTGTAACCATGACATAAGCTGCCACAATTCCAAGAATTGGCTTCAAAGAAGTGAGAACAAACCAACACTGGAACTGAAGACTAACTGTACTTAAAATAATCAAGGTGACACTGATCAGACCACTGATGACCAATTTCAAGATGATTGTCAGAGTTGACTGTACAGTTTCTGCATGTAGCCCCTTCCCTCAGCCTATAAAAGCTCTTGTCCACTGATTTTCAGGGGGCGGAGTTGGCCTTTGGACAGGTGTCCACCCTCTACACCCCCCATACCCTAGCTGCTGGCATCCAAAATAAAGCAAACTTCCCTTTCCAACAACCTTGCCCCTTTATTGACTTTTTGAACGACAAGCAGCCAGACCCTGCTTTTGGTTACAGTCCTAATCCTTGGTTGTGGTTAATGAGGGGAAGGGGGGATTCCTGAATGATGCCTTGGTTTGTCCCTAGCAACTGGATGCAGGTTGGTGTCAGTCACTGACATGAGGATGTCTTGAGGAGGAACAGGGTTAGAGGAAGGATTCATGAATTCTTAAATGTAGTGTGCTATATATGTGTGAATGTGTGTGTGTGTATAGTTTATGTGAGTTAATTGCCTGTTCTTGTCCTGGTGGATTTTTTGTGGATTTTTTTGTTTTTGTTTTTACTAATTTGTCAGTTTTACTTGGACTTCTCAGGTGGCACTAGTGGTAAAGAGACAAAAGAGACGTGGGTTCAATCCCTGGGTTGGGAAGATCCCTGGAGAAGGAAATAGCAACCCACTCCCATATTCTTGTCTGGAGAATCCCATGGACAGAGGAGCCTGGCAGGCTGCAATCAGTAGAGTCAGATATGACTGAAGCAAATTAGCATAGTTTTACTTACATAGTAAAGACTTTTTATAGATTGGATTGGGTCCTCCAAAAAGATGTGTTGAAGCCCCCGCTGCCACTACAGAATGTGACTTTATTTGAAAATCAAGTCATTGCAGATGTAATCAGTGAAGATGAGATCATAGAAAGTAAGGTGGACCCTTAGTCTGATATAAGTAATATCTTTATAAGATGTGAAGACAGAGTAAGAACACTGTGAGACCATGGGAGTTATGCAATTGCAAATCAATGAACACCAGAAGGTAAGAGAAGGGCACAGAACAGTTTCTCTCGACAGCATTTAAGAGAGCGTTTCCTGCAGATACCTTAATTTTGAACTTCTGAGCCTCCAGAACTGTGAAAAACAATAAAAAGACCAGGAACAAGTCAAGGACATCCTCTCTCACCAATGCTTTTCAGCATTGTACTGGAAGTCCTTGCTGATGTTATTAGGCAAGAAAAAGTATACACATTAGGAAAGAAGAAATAAAATTTTTACTCAAAGATGTCATTGTTGCCTATGTAGAAAAAATCCAAAAGAATTAGCAACCAAAAAAAAAATTACTAATAAGTAATAATAGCAACATTGTAGGATGCAAGGTCACTTTACAAAAGTCATCACTTTCCCATATACCAGCAATGAACAAGGGGAATTTGAAATTAAAAACATAATACCATTTACATCAAAACTGTAAAAATGAAATGCACATCTCATAAAACATCTACAAGAGAGATCTATATGAGGAGAATTATAAAACTGATAAAATATATCAAAGAAGAAATAAATAAATGGAGATATATTCCATGTTCTAGAAAAACATCTGCTTTATTGACTATGCCAAACCCTTTGACCGGATCACAACAAACTGGAAAATTCTGAAAGAGATGGGAATACCAGACCACCTGACCTGCCTCCTGAGAAATCTGTATGCAGGTCAAGAAGCAACAGTTAGAACTGGACATGGAACAACAGACTGGTTCCAGATTGGGAAAGGAGTACGTCAAGGCTGTATATTGTCATCCTGCTTATTTAACTTATATGCAGAGTACATCATGTGAAATGCTGGGCTGGATGAAGCACAAGCTGGAATCAAGATTGCTGGGAGAAATATCAATAACCTCAGATATGCAGATGACACCACCCTTATGCAGAAAGCAAAGAGGAACTGAAGAGCCTCTTGATGAAAGTGAAAGAGGAGAGTGATGCTTAAAACTCAACATTCAAAAAACTAAGATCATTGCATCCAGTCCCATCACTTCATACCAGATAGATGGGGAAACAATAGAAACAGTGACAGACTTTATTTTCTTGGGCTCCAAAATCACTGCAGATGGTGACTGCAGCCAAGAAATTAAAAGACTCTTGCTCCTTGGAAGAAAAGCTATGACCAACCTAGACAGCATATTAAAAAGCAGAAACGTTACTTTGCCAACAAAGATCTATTTTGTCAAATCTATGGTTTTTCCAGTAGTCATATATGGATGTGAGAGTTGGATCATAAAGAAAGCTGAGTGCTGAAGAATTGATGCTTTTGAACTGTGGTGTTGGAAAAGACTCTTGAAAGTCCCCTGGACTGCAAGGAGATCAAACCAGTCAATCCTAAAGGAAATCAGTCCTGAATATTCATTGGAAGGACTGATATGGAAGCTGAAACTCCAATACTTTGGCCATCTGATGAGAAGAACTGACTCACTGTAAAAGACTTTGATGCTGGGAAAGATTGCAGGCAGGAGGAGAAGGAGACAGCAGAAGATAAGATGGTTGGATGCATCACCAACTTGATGGACGGTGAGTTTGAGCTAGCTCTGGGAGTTGGTGATGGATAAGAAAGCCTGGTGTGCTGCAGTTCATGGAGTTGCAAAGAGTCAGACATGACTAAGTGACTGAACTGAACTGATTCCATGTTCATGGAAAGGAAAACAATATTGTTAAATGTCAGTTCTTATGAACCTTATCTATAGATTCAATGCAATCCTGATCAAAATTCTAGCAAGTTATTTTGTAGGTATTAGTAAACTGATTAACGTTTATATGGAGAGGCCGGAGAAGGCAATGGCACCCCACTCCAGTACTTTTGCCTGGAGAATCCCATGGATGGAGGAGCCTGGTAGGCTGTAGTCCCTGGGGTCGCTAAGAGTCGGACACAACTGAGCGACTTCGCTTTCACTTTTCACCTTCATGCATTGGAGAAGGAAATGGCAACCCACTCCAGTGTTCTTGCCTAGAGAATCCCAGGGACAGGGGAGCCTGGTGGCTGCCATCTATGGGGTCACACAGAGTCGGACACGACTGAAATGACTTAGCATAGCATAGCATGGAGAGGCAATTTGTTGTTGTTCAGTCACTTAGTCATGTCTGACTGTTTGAGACCCCATGGCCTGTAGCACGCCAGGCTTCCCTGTCCTTCATTATCTCCTTGAATATGCTTGAACTCATGTCCATTGAGTTGGTAATACTCTCCAACCATCTCACCTTCTGCTGCCCCCTCCTCCTCCTGCCCTCAATCATTCCCAGCATCAGAGTCTTTTCCAGTGAGTTGGCTGTTTGCATCAGATGGACAAAGTGTTGGAGCTTCAGCTTCAGCATCAGTTCTTCCAATGAATATTCAGTGTTGTGATTTCCTTTAGGATTGACTGATTTGATCTCCTTGCTGTCCAAGGGACTCCCAAATCTTCTCCAGCACCACAATTTGAAAGCATTCCTTCAGCACTCAGCCTTCTTTATGGCCCAACTTTCACATCCATACATGACTACTGGAAAAACCATAGCTTTGAGTATATGGACTTTTGTCAGCAAAGTGATGCCTGTGCTTTTTAATATGTTATCTAGGTTTGTCATAGCATTCCTTCCAGGGAGCAAGCATCTTAATTTCATGACTACAGTCACAATCCACCATGATTTTGGAGCCCAAGAAAATAAAATCTGCCACTGTTTCCACTTTTTCCCCTTCTATTTGCCATGAAGTGATGGGACCAGATACCACAATCTTAGTTTTTTGAATGTTGAGTTTTAAGCCAGCTTTTTCACTCTGTTCTTTTCAGCCTCATCAAGAGGCTCTTTAATTCTTCTTCACTTTATGCCATTAGAGTGGTATCATCTGCACATCTGAGGTTTAGGTAATCTTTTTATTTATTTATTTTGAAGGATAATTGCTTTACAGAAATTTTGTTGTTTTCTGTCAAACATCAGCATGAATCAGCCATAGGTATACATATATCCCTTCCCTCTTGAACCTCCCTGTCATCTCCCTCCCCATCCCACCCCTGTAAGTTGATACAGAGCCCCTGTTTGAGTTCCATGAGACATCATGCAAATTCCCATTGGCTATCTATTTTACATATGGTAATGTAAGTTTCCGTGTTACTCTCTCCATATGTCTAATCCTTTCCTCCCCTCTCCCTTTGTCCATAAGTCGGTTCTCTATGTCTGTGTCTCCATTGCTGCCTTGCAAATCAATTCATTGGTACCATCTTTCTAGATTCCATAAATTTGCTTTAGTATACAGTATTTATCTTTCTCTTTATGACTTACTTCACTCTGTATAATAGGCTCTAGGTTTATCCACCTCATTAGACTGGACTCAAATGCATTCCTTTTTATGGCTAAGTAATAACCATTATGTATGTGTACCATAATTTCTTTATCCAGTCATCTGTTGATATACATCTAGGTTGCTTCCATTTTCTAGGTATTGTAAATAGTGCTGTAGTGAACATTGTCTCCCAGTGATCTTGGTTCCAGTTGTGATTCATTCAGCCCAGCATTTCACACGATGTACTCTTCATATAAGTTAAACAAACAGCATGACGATATACAGCCTTGATGTGGTCCTTTCCCAATTTTGAACCAGTCCATTGTTCCATGTCTGGTTCTAACTGTTGCGTCTTGATCCACAGACAGGTTTCTCAGGAGACAGGTAAGGTGGTCTGGTATTCCCTTTCTCTTTGCTGCTGCTGCTAAGTCGCTTCAGTTGTGTCCGGCTCTGTGCGACCCCAGAGACGGCAGCCCACCAGGCTTTCCCATCCCTGGGATTCTCCAGGCGAGAACACGAGTGGGTTTCCATTTCCTTCTCCAGTGCATGAAAGTGAAAAGTGAAAGTGAAGTTGCGCAGTCATGTCTGACTCTTCGCGACCCCATGGACTGCAGCCTACCAGGCTCCTCCGTCCATGGGATTTTCCAGGCAAGAGTACTGGAGTGGGGTGCCATTGCCTTCTCCGCCCTTTCTCTTTAAGAAGATGCAATAACCAACTGAATATTGGGGAAGAGCAAAGTCAGAGGTCTGCCACTTTTGACTTCAAAACTTATTACAAACCACAGTAATCAAAACAATATAGAATTGGTAAAAGAATAGACAAGATAGATCAGTGGAACACCATAGAAAGCCCAGAAATAGACCCAAATTACTCTAGTCAACTAATCTTTGACAGTGGAGCTAAAGTAATAGAATGGAACAAAGATAGTCTTTTATTTTTATTTTTTTAATTTTATTTTATTTTTAAACTTTACAATATTGTATTAGTTTTGCCAAACATCAAAATGAATCCGCCACAGGTATACCCGTGCTCCCCATCCTGAACCCTCCTCCCTCCTCCCTCCCCATACCCTCCCTCTGGGTCGTCCCAGTGCACCAGCCCCAAGCATCCAGTATCGTGCATCGAACCTGGACTGGCGACCTGTTTCATACATGATATTCTACATGTTTCAATGCCATTCTCCCAAATCTCCCCACCCTCTCCCTCTCCCACAGAGTCCATAAGACTGATCTATACATCAGTGTCTCTTTTGCTGTCTCGTTCACAGGGTTATTGTTACCATCTTTCTAAATTCCATATATATGCATTAGTATACTGTATTGGTGTTTTTCTTTCTGGCTTACTTCACTCTGTATAATAGGTTCCAGTTTCATCCATCTCATTAGAACTGATTCAAATGTATTCTTTTTAATGGCTGAGTAATACTCCATTGTGTATGTGTACCACAGCTTTCTTATCCATTCATCTGCTGATGGGCATCTAGGTTGCTTCCATGTCCTGGCTATTATAAAACAGTGCTGCGATGAACATTGGGGTACACTTGTCTCTTTCCCTTCTGGTTTCCTCAGTGTGTATGCCCAGCAGTGGGATTGCTGGATCATAAGGCAGATCTATTTCCAGTTTTTTAAGGAATCTCCACACTGTTCTCCATAGTGGCTGTACTAGTTTGCATTCCCACCAACAGTGTAAGAGGGTTCCCTTTTCTCCACACCCTCTCCAGCATTTATTGCTTGTAGACTTTTGGATCGCAGCCATTCTGACTGGCGTGAAATGGTACCTCATTGTGGGTTTGATTTGCATTTCTCTGATAATGAGTGATGTTGATCATCTTTTCATGTGTTTGTTAGCCATCTGTATGTCTTCTTTGGAGAAATGTCTATTTAGTTCTTTGGCCCATTTTTTGATTGGGTCATTTATTTTTCTGGAGTTGAGCTATAGGAGTTGTTTGTATATTTTTGAGATTAGTTGTTTGTCAGTTGCTTCATTTTCTATTATTTTCTCCCATTCTGAAGGCTGCCTTTTCACCTTGCTAATAGTTTCCTTTGTTGTGCAGAAGCTTTTAAGTTTAATTAGGTCCCATTTGTTTATTTTTGCTTTTATTTCCAATATTCTGGGAGGTGGGTCATAGAGGATCCTGCTGTGATGTATGTCGGAGAGTGTTTTGCCTATGTTCTTCTCTAGGAGTTTTATAGTTTCTGATCTTACATTGAGATCTTTAATCCATTTTGAGTTTATTTTTGTGTATGGTGTTAGAAAGTGTTCTAGTTTCATTCTTTTACAAGTGGTTGACCAGTTTTCCCAGCACCACTTGTTAAAGAGATTGTCTTTAATCCATTGTATATTCTTGCCTCCTTTGTCAAAGATAAGGTGTCCATATGTGCATGGATTTATCTCTGGGCTTTCTATTTTGTTCCATTGATCAATATTTCTGTCTTTGTGCCAGTACCATACTGTCTTGATAACTGTGGCTTTGTAGTAGAGCCTGAAGTCAGGTAGGTTGATTCCTCCAGTTCCCTTCTTCTTTCTCAAGATAGCTTTGGCTATTCGAGGTTTTTTGTATTTCCATACAAATTGTGAAATTATTTGTTCTAGCTCTGTGAAGAATACCGTTGGTAGCTTGATGGGGATTGCATTGAATCTATAAATTGCTTTGGGTAGTATACTCATTTTCACTATATTGATTCTTCCAATCCATGAACATGGTATATTTCTCCATCTATTAGTGTCCTCTTTGATTTCTTTGACCAGTGTCTTATAGTTTTCTATATATAGGTCTTTAATTTCTTTAGGTAGATATATTCCTAAGTATTTTATTCTTTCCGTTGCAATGGTGAATGGAATTGTTTCCTTAATTTCTCTTTCTGTTTTCTCGTTATTGGTGTATAGGAATGCAAGGGATTTCTGTGTGTTGATTTTATATCCTGCAACTTTACTACAATCATTGATTAGTTCTAATAATTTTCTGGTGGAGTCTTTAGGGTTTTCTATGTAGAGGATCATGTCATCTGCAAATAGTGAGAGTTTTACTTCTTCTTTTCCAATTTGGATTCCTTTTATTTCTTTTTCTGCTCTGATTGCTGTGGCCAAAACTTCCAAAACTATGTTGAATAGTAATGGTGAAAGTGGGCACCCTTGTCTTGTTCCTGACTTTAGAGGAAATGCTTTCAATTTTTCACCATTGAGGATAATGTTTGCTGTGGGTTTGTCATATATAGCTTTTATTATGTTGAGGTATGTTCCTTCTATTCCTGCTTTCTGGAGGGTTTTTATCATAAATGGATGTTGATTTTTGTCAAAGGCTTTCTCTGCATCTATTGAGATAATCATATGGTTTTTATTTTTCAATTTGTTAATGTGGTGTGTTACATTGATTGATTTGCAGATATTGAAGAATCCTTGCATCCCTGGGATAAAGCCCACTTGGTCATGGTGTATGATCTTTTTAATGTGTTGTTGGATTCTGATTGCTAGAATTTTGTGAAGGATTTTTGCATCTATGTTCATCAGTGATATTGGCCTGTAGTTTTCTTTTTTTGTGGGATCTTTGTCAGGTTTTGGTATTAGGGTGATGGTGGCCTCATAGAATGAGTTTGGAAGTTTACCTTCCTCTGCAATTTTCTGGAAGAGTTTGAGCAGGATAGGTGTTAGCTCTTCTCTAAATTTTTGGTAGAATTCAGCTGTGAAGCCGTCTGGACCTGGGCTTTTGTTTGCTGGAAGATTTTTGATTACAGTTTCAATTTCCGTGCTTGTGATGGGTCTGTTAAGATTTTCTATTTCTTCCTGGTCGAGTTTTGGAAAGTTGTACTTTTCTAAGAATTTGTCCATTTCTTCCACGTTGTCCATTTTATTGGCATATAATTGTTGATAGTAGTCTCTTATGATCCTTTGTATTTCTGTGTTGTCTGTTGTGATGTCTCCATTTTCATTTCTAATTTTATTGATTTGATTTTTCTCCCTTTGTTTCTTGATGAGTCTGGCTAATGGTTTGTCAATTTTATTTATCCTTTCAAAGAACCAGCTTTTGGCTTTGTTGATTTTTGCTATGGTCTCTTTTGTTTCTTTTGCATTTATTTCTGCCCTAATTTTTAAGATTTCTTTCCTTCTACTAACCCTGGGGTTCTTCATTTCTTCCTTTTCTAGTTGCTTTAGGTGTAGGGTTAGGTTATTTATTTGACTTTTTTCTTGTTTCTTGAGGTATGCCTGTATTGCTATGAACTTTCCCCTTAGGACTGCTTTTACAGTGTCCCATAGGTTTTGGGTTGTTGTGTTTTCATTTTCATTAGTTTCTATGCAAATTTTGATTTCTTTTTTGATTTCTCTGTGATTTGTTGATTATTCAGCAGTGTGTTGTTCAGCCTCCATTTGTTGGAATTTTTAATAGTTTTTCTCCTGTAATTGACATCTAATCTTACTGCATTGTGGTCAGAAAAGATGCTTGGAATGATTTCTATTTTTTTGAATTTACCAAGGCTAGATTTATGGCCCAGGATGTGATCTATCCTCGAGAAGGTTCCATGTGCGCTTGAGAAAAAGGTGAAATTCATTGTTTTGGGATGAAATGTCCTATAGATATCAATTAGGTCTAACTGGTCTATTGTATCATTTAAAGTTTGTGTTTGGTTGTTAATTTTCTGTTTAGTTTATAGATAGATAGTTGATCTATCCATAGGTGTGAGTGGGGTATTAAAGTCTCCCACTATTATTGTGTTATTGTTAATTTCTCCTTTCATACTTGTTAGCATTTGTCTTACATATTGCGGCGCTCCCGTGTTGGGTGCATATATATTTATAATTGTTATATCTTCTTGGATTGATCCTTTGATCATTATGTAGTGACTATCTTTGTCTCTTTTTACAGCCTTTGTTTTAAAGTCTATTTTATCTGATATAAGTATTGCTACTCCTGCTTTCTTTTGGTCCCTATTTGCATGGAAAATCTTTTTCCAGCCCTTCACTTTCAATCTGTATGTGTCCTGTTTTGAGGTGGGTCTCTTGTAGACAACATATGTAGGGGTCTTGTTTTTGTATCCATTCAGCCAGTCTTTGTCTTTTGGTTGGGGCATTCAACCCATTTACGTTTAAGGTAATTACTGATAAGTATGACCCCATTGCCATTTACTTTATTGTTTTGGGTTCGATTTTATACACCGTTTTTGTGTTTCCTGTCTAGAGAATATCCTTTAGTATTTGTTAGAGAGCTGGTTTGATCGTGCTGAATTCTCTCAGCTTTTGCTTGTCTGAAAAGCTTTTGATTTCTCCTTCATATTTGAATGAGATCCTTGCTGGGTACAATAATCTGGGCTGTAGGTTATTTTCTTTCATCACTTTAAGTATGTCTTGCCATTCCCTCCTGGCTTGAAGAGTTTCTATTGAAAGATCAGCTGTTATCCTTATGGGAATTCCCTTGTGTGTTATTTGTTGTTTTTCTCTTGCTGCTTTGAATATTTGTTCTTTGTGTTTGATCTTTGTTAATTTGATTAATATGTGTCTTGGGGTGTTTTGCCTTGGGTTTATCCTGTTTGGGACTCTCTGGGTTTCTTGGACTTCGGTGATTATTTCCTTCCCCATTTTAGGGAAGTTTTCAACATTTATCTCTTCAAGTATTTTCTCATGGTCTTTCTTTTTGTCTTCTTCTTCTGGGACCCCTATGATTCGAATGTTGTAGCGTTTAATATTGTCCTGGAGGTCTCTGAGATTGTCCTCATTTCTTTTAATTCGTTTTTCTTTTTTCCTCTCTGATTCATTTATTTCTACCATTCTATCTTCCAATTCACTAATCCTATCTTCTGCATCTGTTATTCTACTATTTGTTGCCTCCAGAGTGTTTTTAATTTCATTTATTGCATTATTCATTATATATTGACTCTCTTTTATTTCTTCTAGGTCCTTGTTAAACCTTTCTTGCATCTTCTCAATCTTTGTCTCCAGGCTATTTATCTGTGATTCCATTTTGATTTCAAGATTTTGGATCAATTTCACTATCATTATTCGGAATTCCTTATCAGGTAGATTCCCTATCTCTTCCTCTTTTGTTTGGTTTGGTGGGCATTTATCCTGTTCCTTTATCTGCTGGGTATTCCTCTGTTTCTTCATCTTGTTTAAATTGCTGATTTTGGGGTGTCCTTTCTGTATTCTGGCAGTTTGTGGAGTTCTCTTTATTGTGGCATTTCCTCGCTCTGTGTGGGTTTGTACAGGTGGCTTTTCAAGGTTTCTTGGTTAGGGAAGCTTGTGTCGGTGTTCTGGTGGGTGGAGCTGTATTTCTTCTCTCTGGAGTGCAATGAAATATTCAGTAATGAGTTATGGGATGTCTATGGTTTTGGGGTGACTTTGGGCTGCCTGTATCTTGGAGCTCAGGGTTGTGTTCCTTGTTGCTGGAGAATTTGCTTGGTATGTCTTGCCCTGAAACTTGTTGGCCCTTGTGTGGTGCTTGGTTTCAGTGCAGGTATGGAGGCATTTGATGAGCTCCTGTCAATTAATGTTCCTTGGAGTCAGGAGCTCCCTGGAGTCAGGGTTTGGACTTAAGCCTCCTGCTTCCAGTTATCGGTCTTATTTTTACAGTAGTTTCATAGCTTCTCCTTCTATACAGCACCATTGATAAAACATCTACATCAAAGATGAAAAGTTTCTCTACTGTGAGGGTCACTCAGAGAGGTTCACAGCGTTATATGGAGAAGAGAAAAGGGAGGAGGGAGTTAGAGGTGACCCGAATGAGATGAGGTGGAATCAATAGAGGAGAGAGTGGGCTATCCAGTAATTTCTTCCTTATGTGCACTCCACAACTGGACCGCTCAGAGTTGTTCACGGAGTTATACAGAGAAGAGAAGAATGAGGCAGGTGACAGAGGTGGCCAGGAGGATAAAAGGGGGGAATGAAAAGGAGGGAGACAGATCCAGCCAGTAATCAGTTCCCTAAGTGTTCTCCACCGTCTGGAACACACAGAAATTCACAGAGTTGGGTAGAGTAAAGAGGGGTTAGGGAGGAGACACGGGCGACCTGGTGGAGAAAAAGGAGAGTCCAAAGGGAGAGAGAGCAGTTAAGCCAGTAATCTCGCTCCCTAGTGATAAATGGGTACTGAAGATTGGGTTCTTAAAGGTACAAAATTGGTAACAAATACATAAAAGCAAAAATTAAAAATCTAGAGTAGAGTTTGGAATTTCAAAAATACGATGTTAAAGAAAAGAAGAAGGAAAAGAAAGAGAGAAAAAGTGAACAAACAAGGTCGTGAAAATTTTAAAGAAAATATAGGTACAAAATTGATAACTAATACCAAAAAGCAAAAGTTAAAAATCTAGAGTAGAGTTTGGAATTTCAAAAATACAATGTTAAAAGAAGAAGAAAAAGAAAGAGAGAGAAAAAAAACAAGAACAAACAAAGTCGCATAAATTACAAAGAAAATACAGGTACAAAATTGATAACAAATACCAAAAAGCATAAATTAAAAATCTAGAGTAGAGTGTGAAATTTCAGATATGAAATGTTATTTAAAAGAAGAAGAGAAAGAAACAGAGAAAAAGAAAAAGAGAAAATAAAAAAGGGTCACAGAAATTACAAAAAAAAAACTATAGGTACAAAATCGGTAACAAATACCAAAAAGCTAAAATTAAAAATCTAGAGTAGAGTTTGGAATTTCAAAACTACAACGTTAAAGAAAAGAAGGGAAAAAAAAAAAAAAAAAAACAAGGTCAAAAAGATTATAAAAATATATATATATGAAGTTTGCTTTAAAAAAAAATGGGGTCTTTTTTTTTTTTCAAAGTAATCGGTTATAAAAGTGAAAATTAAAGGAATAATAGAGAACTTAAAATTTTTTTTTTAATTAACAAAAAAAAAAATGATCGTAAAATTAGTAAAAATATATCTAGGACTTTCTCTGGTTTTGTTGTGAGTATTGTGGGTTCAGTTCATTTTTGGCTAGTTCCTTGGTCCGACTTATATTTCTCAAGATCTATAGGCCCCTTCCTATGTAGTTGGTACTAACCACAGGGTTTTAATCTATTGCCTGTAGCTTCCAAGGCGGTTCCCTCTGTTATAGCTTCTTCTGTTTGCTGGTCTCTTCAGTGTCTGGTTTCCACCCTGACACAAAGGGGACGGTGGAGGACACTTTTTTTTTTTTAGGCTCACTTGTTCAGTCACGCTGAGGGGAGGGAGGGAGGGATGCTGCAAACATATAACACTGGCATGTGCTCGCAGTGCCTCAGCCACACTGGGTCTGCCCCCCGTTCATGGTGCGTGTAGCCTCCCTGCCCATGCTGCTCAGGCTCTAGGTTGCTCCGCCGGGAACCATCTGTGGCCGGCCCTGGGCTGCATGTACCTCCCAGGTCCAAGCCGCTCAGGTTCAGGCACTGGGGTAGTCCTCAGAGGCGCAGACTCTCGGTTGGGCCTGCGTTTTGTGCCCTTCCCAGATCCGAGCAGCTCAGGTGATGAGGTGTTTGGCGCGCGCGATTGCTGCTACTTGTCGCCTCCCTGCCGCTCGGTTATCTAGGTGTGCACCGGTGCACCTTCTCAGGCAGATGTTGACCGTCCAGACCCCCAAGAAGTTTTAGTTAGCAAAGAAGCCTGCTTACAGTTTTATAGATAATGTCTCTCTGGGGCTGCAGTTGTCCCCTACCAGCTCTGGCTGCCTATCACCGGAGGGGGATGGTCTGCCGCCGGCTATCTCTGTTCAGTCCTTTGTTCCATGCGCGGGCCTGGCGGTGTCTTAGGTTAGGGCTGGCTTTTCGCGTGGTAGATATCCCACAGTCTGGTTTCCTAGCCCAAATTATTTCGCTCAGATAGAGCGAAATTCAGGCCAGATCCTTGTGATGCAGCCCGCGCCGTGCCTCCCTGCCCATGCCACGCCTCCCTGCCCAGCCCCCGCTTGATAATGGCGGATGCAGGCGTCTGCGCTGCTTCTCCCCTGGGGGAGTTACCGTAGGGTGTGCAATGTGCGGGTTTTAATTGTTTGTTTATTTTTCCTCCCTGTTATGTTGCCCTCTGTGCTTCCAAGGCTCAGCACAGATTCGGCAGTGAGAAGGTTTCCTGGTGTTTGGAAACTTCTCTCTTTTTAAGACTCCCTTCCCGGGACGGAACTCCGTCCCTTCCTCTTTTGTCTCTTTTTTTGTCTTTTATATTTTTTCCTACCTCCTTTCTAAGACTTGGGTTGCTTTTCTGGGTGCCTGATGTCCTCTGCCAGCATTCAGAAGTTGTTTTGTGGAATTTACTCGGCGTTTAAATGTTCTTTTGATGAATTTGTGGGGGAGAAAGTGTTCTCCCCGTCCTACTCCTCCGCCATCTTCGAATCATTCTCAAAGATAGTCTTTTAAACAAATGGTGCTGGAGCAACTGGAGAGTCACAGGCAAAGAAATGAATCTAGATACAGACCTTACAACTTTCATAAAAATGAACTCAAAACCTGGATCATAGACCTGAACCTAGGATGCAAAACTATGAAATTCCTAGAAGATAGGAAAAAACCTAGATCACTTTGGGTTTGGCGATGATGTTTTAGATATAGCATTAAGAACATAATCCATGGAAGAAATAATTGCTAAACTGAACTTCACTACTACTAAAAACTTCTCTGTGAAAGACAGTAGAAGGAGAAGATAAGCCACAGACTGCAAGAAAATATTTATGAAAGACACATCTGATAAAGGACTGTTACTGAAAATATGCAAATAACTCCTAAAATCAACAATAAGGAAACAAGCAACCTGATTAAAAAATGGGCAAAAGACATAAACAGACACATCATAAAGAAGGCATACAGATGGCAAATAAGGGTATGAAGAGATGTTCAGCATCATACACCATTAGGGAACTGCTAATTAAAACAACAGTGAACTATTATTACATTTGGATTTTAGAATAGGCAAAATCCAAAACACAACAACATATGCTGGTAAGGATGTGGAATAATAGAATTCTCATTAATACTGGTGGGAAAGCAAAATGATACAGCAAATTTGGAAAAAAGTTTGGAAGTTTTTTACAAAACTAATGTATTCTTATAGTACAGACCAACAATTGTGCTCCCTGGTATTTGCCCAAATGAATTGAAACTTAAAACCACACAAAAAAACTGAATATAGATGTTTATATATCAGCTTCATACATAATTGCCCAAACTTGGAAGGCCACTAAAATGTCCTCCAATAAGTAAATGGATAAGTAAACTGTTACCTCCAGACACTGAAATATTATTCAGCACTAGAAAGAAATGATCTATTAAACCATGAAAATACTTGGAGGAAACTTAAATGGCTTTTTTCACTTAGTAATATGCAGTCTGAAAAGACTATACGTGTGATAGTCTTTTCTATCACACAAGACTATTCTGTGTGATTCCAACAATATGACATTCTGGAAAAGTAAAAACTAAGGGGACAGTGAAAAGATTACTGGTTTTCAGGGGTTAGTGGAGAGAAAGTACTGAATAAGCAGAGCACAGGATTTTTCAGGCAGTGCAACTGTTCTGTATGATACTACAATGGTAGATTCATGTTGTTATATATTTGTCAAAACCCATAAAATGTAAAAGGGTAAACCCTAATATAAACTATGGGCTTTGGATATTGATAATGTGCCAATGTAGATTTATCAGTTGTAACTAATACACCACTGTGATGCTGGATACTGATACTTGGGAAGTTGTACATATGTGGGGAATTGGACTATATGACAACATTCCATATTTCTGTTCAACTTTGCCACGAACCAAAAACTGCTCTAAAAAGTACAGTTTATCAATTTAAAAAATGTACCAGTCCAAAAAATTCAAATACTAGAGAATGGTATGCAATGAAAATTAGGGTAGTATTGGTCCCCAGCTCATTATTTTCCACAGTTTTTTCTAGGTTTTCTCACATTTCTCTTGTTTTAAGTTATTTATTTAAAATGTTTGCTTTGTTGATTTATAATTGACGAAACTAAGATATTTTAAGTATATATCATGGTGATTGAACTAATAAAGTTTAATAAAGTTTTTATGTTTTAATCAAAGTTTCACACATTATAAATTAAATTTAGTGTCATGTCCCACTTTCCAAAAATCGTTCACTTTTTTATTGACATATACCATTATATTAGTTTCAGGTGTACATCATAATGCTTCAGTATTTATACACACTGCAAAAATGACATCCATAATAAGTCTGTCTACATCATTTATCATACACCAATATATTATAAAACATTATTGATAGAAAGTTTATACCTCTTGACCCTTTAACGGACTTTGCTTACCCTCCCAAACCTCCTGGCAACCACCATTATAATCCTCGTACCTGTGAATTTCATATTGTGTGTTTTTGTTTTTAGATTCCACATGTAAGTGAAATCATATGGTATTTGCTTTCGCTGTCTGACTTATTTTACTTAGCATAATACCCTCAAGTTCCATCCATGTTGTCACAAATGGCAAAATTTTCATACTTTTTATGGCTAAGTAGTATTCTGTTGTGTGTGTGTATGTGGTGAACCATCCTTGCATCCCTAGAATAAATTGTTGGGTTTGGTTTGTTATTATTTTGTTGAAGATTTCTGTATCTATGTACATCAGTGATATTGGCCTGTACTTTTCTTTTGATGTTCTTGTCTGGTTGGTATCAAGGCCATGAGGGCCTTGTAAAATGAGTTTGGAAGCATTCCTTCCTCTTCAGTTTTTTGGAAGAATTTGAGAAGGATAGGTATTAAATCTTAGAATTCACCAATGAAACCATGGTCCTGGACTTTTATTGGGGGATGGGCAATTTTTGATTACTGATTAAATCTCATTATTATTAGTAATCTGTCTATTCAGATTTTCTATTTTTTCATGATTCAGTCTTATCCTTCCTTCTACTAACTCTAGGCTTCACTTCTTTTTCTAGTTCCTTTAGTTGGAAAGTTAAATTATTTATTTGAGATTTGTCTTGTTTCTTGAAGTAGGACTGTATCACTGTCAAGTTTCCTCTTAAAACTGATTTTGCTGCATCCTGTAGATTTTGGTAAGTTGTATTTCCATTTTCATTTGTCTCAAGGTATTTTTTTTTAACTTCTCCTTAAATTTATTGGGACTTTTTTTTGTTAAATAGGATCTATCCTGGAGAGTGTTGCATGTGCACATAAGAAGCTTGTATAATATCTTGCTTTTGGCTGGAATGTTCTATATATATTAAATTAATCTGCCTAGTGTATCTTTTAAGACCAGTGTTTCCTTATTAATCTTCTGTCTGAATGATCTGTCCATTAATGTAAATGGGATATTAAAGTGTATCACATTTTTATTGCTGTCAGTTTCTCCCATTACATCTGTTAATATTTGCTTTATATATTTAGGCGGAGAAGGCAATGGCACCCCACTCCAGTACTTTTGCCTAGAAAATCCCATGGACGGAGGAGCCTGGTAGGCTGCAGTCCATGGAGTCGCTAGAGTCGGACACGACTGAGCGACTTCACTTTCACTTTTCACTTTCATGCACTGGAGTAGGAAATGGCAACCCACTCCAGTGTTCTTGCCTGGAGAATCCCAGGGACGGGGAAGCCTGGTGGGCTGCCGTCTATGGGGTCGCACAGAGTTGGACACGACTGAAGTGACTTAGCAGTAGCAGTATATATTTAGGTGCTATGTTGAGTACATAAATATTTACAAATATTATATCCTGTGGTTGGATTGACCCCTTTATCATTATGTAATGCCCTTCTTTGTCTTTTACTACAGTCTTTATTTTAATGTTTATTTGTCTGATATAAGTATAGTTACCCAATCTTTCTTTTGGTTTCCATTTGCATGGAACATCTTTTTCTATCCCTTCACTTTTAGTCAGAGTGTGTCCTAACATCTGAAGTAAATCTAACAGGCAGTATATGTTTGTTTTTTCAGTGTCTTGTTTTTTTAATCCACTCAGCCACTCTATGTCTTTTGATTGGAGAATCTAGTCTGCTTACATTTAAAGTAATTATTGATAGGTGTGTAATTATTGATAGATCTGTACTTACTGCCATTTTGTTCATTGTTTTCTGGTGGTTTTCTGGTTTGTTTCTGTTCTGCTCTCTTACCTTGTGATTTGATGAGTTTCTTTAGTGTTATACATACATTCCTTTCACATTATCTTTTATGTACATATTAGAGAGTTTTGCTTTGTGGTTACCATGAAGCTCACATATAGGTTCTGGTTCAAGACAACAGAGTAGAAGGATGTATGCTCATGCCCTCCTGTGAGAACACCAA
This sequence comes from Bos taurus, assembly GCF_002263795.3. Lineage (NCBI taxonomy): Eukaryota > Metazoa > Chordata > Mammalia > Artiodactyla > Bovidae > Bos > Bos taurus. The sequence continues at coordinate 5,086,863 of NC_037337.1, read as the reverse complement.
AATTGCAACTAGCTTTTGAACAATCCTTGACAAGAGAACACTGGAACCCACCAAAACAAGATACCCCACATCCAACGACAAGCCACAGTGAGACAGCAGGAGGGGTGCAATCATGATAAAAATCAAATATGACAAAGGAACTGGGAATCCCTAGGGAATCTGGCCTTCAAGGCCAATGGGCTTTGATTATAGGACTTCCACAGGACTGGGGAAAACAGAAACTCCAGTCTTGGAGGGTACAAACAACATTTTGTGTGCACCAAGTCCCAGAGGAAAGGAGCAGTGACCCCATAGGTTACTGAACCAAAACTACTTGCTAGTGTTGGAGGGTCTCCTGTGGAGGCATGGGTTGGCAGGGGCTCACCACAGGGACAGGCACACTGGCAGCATCAGGCAACAAAGGTCCCTCTTGGTGTAAACCCTCTTGGAGTTCACCATTAACCCTATCATAACCCATAGATGACAGGGTAGGGTTGCCTCAGGCCAAACAACTACCAAGGATAGAGTGCAACCCCACCCATCAGCAAATAATTGGATTAAAGCTTTACTGAGCAAGACCCTGCCCACCAGAGCAAGACCCAGTTTTTCCCATTGCCATTCGCTCCCATCAGGAAGCTTCAGTTCAGTTCAGTCGCTCAGTCGTGTCCGACTCTTTGCAACCCCATGATTCGCAGCACGCCAGGCCTCGCTGTCCATCACCAACTCCCAGAGTTCACTCAAACTCATGTTTGTTGGTGATGGCATCCAGCCATCTCATCCTCTGTCGTCCCCTTCTCCTCCTGCCTCCAATCCCTCCCAGCATCAGGGTCTCTTCCAATGAGTCAACTCTTCGCATGAGGTGGCCAGAGTATTGGAGTTTCAGCTTTAGCATCATTCTTTCCAAAGAAATCCCAGGGCTGATCTCCTTCAGAATGGACTGGTTGGATCTCCTTGCAGTCCAAGGGACTCTCAAGAGTCTTCTCCAACACCACAGTTCAAAAGCATCAATTCTTCAGTGCTCAGCTTTCTTTATAGTCCAAGTCTCATATCCATACATGACTACTAGAAAAACCATAGCTCTGACTAGACAGATCTTTGTTGGTAAAGTGGTGTCTGCTTTTTAACATACTGTCTAGGTTGGTCATAGCTTTTCTTCCAAGGAGTAAGCATATTTTAATTTCATGGCTGCAGTCACCGTCTGCAGTGATTTTGGAGCCCCCCAAAACAGTCTGTCACTGTTTCCATTGTTTCCTCATCTATTTGCCTTGAAGTGATGGGACCAGATGCTATGATCTTAGTTTCTTGAATACTGAGTTTTAAGCCTTTTTTTCCCCCACTCTCCTCTTTCACTTTCATCAAGAGTCTCTTTAATTCTTTGCTTTCTGCCATAAGGGTGGTGTTATCTGCATATCTGAGGTTATTGATATTTCTTCTGGCAATCTTGATTTCAGCCTCTGCTTCATCCAGCATGGCATTTTGCATGATGTACTCTGCATAGAAGTTAAATAAGCAGGGTGACAATATACAGCCTTAACGTACTTCTTTCCCAATGTGGAAGCAGTCTGTTGTTCCATGTCCAGTTCTAACTTTTGCATCTTGACCTGCATACAGATTTCTCAGGAGGCAGATCATGTGGTCTGATATTCCCATCTCTTTAAGCATTTTCCAGTTTGTTGTGATCCACACAGTCAAAGGCTTTGGCGTAGTCAATAAAGCAAAAGTAGATTTTTTTCTGGAACTCTCTTGCTTTCTTGATGATCCAACAGATCTTGTTTATTTGATCTCTGATTCCTCTGCCTTTTCTAAATCCAGGTTGAACATCTGGAAGTTCATGGTTCACATAGTGTTGAAGCCTCACTTGGAGAATTTTGGCATTACTTTGCTAGCATGTGAGATGAGTGCAATTGTGGGGGTAGTTTGAGCATTCTTTGGCATTGCCTTTCTTTGGAATTGGAATGAAAACTGACCTTTTCCAGTCCTGTGGCCACTGCTAAGTTTTCCAAATTTGCTGGCATATTGAGTGCAGCACTTTCACAGCATCATCTTTTAGGATTTGGAATAGCTCAACTGGAATTGAAATAGCTCAATTGGAGTTCCATCACCTCCACTAGCTTTGTTTGTAGTGATGCTTCCTAAGGGCCCACTTGACTTCGAATTCCAGGATGTCTGGCTCTAGGTGAGTGATCACACCATTGTGGTATCTTGGTCATGAAGATCATTTTTGTATAGTTCTTCTGTATATTCTTGCCACCTCTTCTTAATATCTTCTGCTTCTGTTAGATCAATACAATTTCTGTCCTTTATTGTGCCCATCTTTGCATGAAATGTTCCCTTGGTATCTCAAATTTTCTTGAAGAGATCTCTAGTCTTTCCCATTCTACTGTTTTCCTTTATTTCTTTGCACTGATCACTGAGCAAGGCTTAGATCATACAGACTGATAATTACCTAAAACATAAATGGATCAAATGTACCAACCACAAGACATAGACTGGCTAGGCAGATGAAAACATGTGCATGTATACACTTCCACTTACCACATCACTCTTTTTGACCCCCCAGATTGTATGTAATTATTTTCTATTGTTAAGTGAATCATATTCTTATTATGGCTTGCAGTTATACTTGTTTTTTTTCTGGCTATTCATTTTGAAAACTGATAAACATCTTTCACTATGGTGACTGTGTAACTATTAGTCACTTAGTACCATTGTATCATGATTTGTCAACAGAGAAATAATAGAATTTTATATCACCAAAACTATAATTTCATAGAAAAACCTGTAATCACTTTTTAAAATCCAGATGCATATCAGAATTATCCTGAAATTTTTTGAAAAATACAAATGCTCGTGTATTGCTTTTTTTATCTCCAGAGTTCCAGATAGGTTTCTAATAAGCAGTCATGTTTAAAAACAACTGGACTATATGATGATCTTTTACTTTTATCTAGTTTGTTTCACTTTTTCTATTTAATATTCAGTGCTTTCTTTTCATTTAGTTTGTTTTCCAATTTCTCCATCTCTTTTTTTTTTTTTCTGGTGTTCTTTCTCAAGCCTTTATCAAGTTTAATAGAAAAGCTTTTGTATGCATATATATAATATGTGTAATATATATTTTTTAGAAAACTTACCAATTTTTGCCTAAAAATTTATGAAACTTTGATTCTACTTGTTTGACTCAGTATGAGTAGAGTGCTAGATTTCTAATTAAAAAAACAGATATGCAACAAGCAACAAAGGTTTACTATATAGCACAGGGAACTATAGTCAATATCTTCTAGTAACCTATAATGGAAAATAATTTCAAAAATAATATTTGTATGTAAGTATGACTGAATCACCTTGCTGTGCGCCTGAAACAGTGTAAGTCAATTATACTTCAATAAAATATGTATATTAATAAAAAGCCAGACATAAAAGGCCACATAATTATGATTCCATTTATATGAAATATTAGGATGGGCAAATTCATAGAGACAGGAAAAGGATATAGGTCAGATAGATGGAGATTGATGTAATAGCTATGTTACTAATAATGCTTAGTTAGAATAAGCCTCATGGATCTGTAGCTCCATTTGGCTCCCTAAAACTATAATTAAACTTAATGCTCCTTTGTCCCCTTCCTCGGAGAAGGCAATGGCATCCCACTCGAGTATTCTTGGCTGGAAAATCCCACGGACAGAGGAGCCTGGTGGGCTGCAGTCCATGGGGTCGCTAAGAGTCAGACACAACTGAGCGACTTCACTTTCACTTTTCACTTTTCACTTTCATGCATTGGAGAAGGAAATGGCAACCCACTCCAGTGTTCTTGCCTGGAGAATCCCGGGGACGGTGGAGCTGGTGAGCTGCTGTCTATGGGGTGGCACAGAGTCGGACACGACTGAAGTGACTTAGCAGCAGCAGCAGTCCCCTTCGTACCTAACAAGTTTCAAGTTAAAAGCCTGCATGGTAACCTTACCCATGGGAAAAGCAGATAGGATCTTTAGGGAAGGGGGCTTAAAACAAAGAAAGGGAACTCTGAGTTCAGCCCTTGGTTCTAGTTTCACCAAATAATGAAGCCATTCCATTTACCTTTTTGGAAAAGAGTGATAGAGAGAAACCTGAAGTATCTCTATTATTTTCAGTCTTGTTGAATGGAAGGTCCATATGTGAGGTATGGAAGATGAGCTTTCCCCCTGAAAATTTTTTTTTTTAGATTCAGTTGATGTTTCTTGAGCACTTTTGCCATTTTCCAAAAGATGCTGTGCCAGTCATTATGGTATTATATTCAGTCCTAGTGGGAAAGATAAGCAACTGATATTGGAATATTGTAAAAAGACCTGGACCTAGGAAATTCTTCCTTCAGCAATATGACTGACTGACTTTAAAGGAATCTCTGCTAAAACAACAACTAGATTCTGAAATAAACTAATTTTTCCTGCTTGCTGGGTTGGCAGGAATTAACGGAAATCTTGAAGGAGAACAGTAAAACCAAAATCTTGAGATAACCTGGAGTGGTGAAGAGCAAATCCCATTATCAGCACCATAATCAGGAAGTAAGTCTTGGACCAGCCCTTTGAAGCTGTAAATAAACGAGACTTCTCATTTAAACAGATCCAGAAACCTAAAAGTAGTTTGCTTTCTGGGTTTTAATTTTTATAGCTAGAAAATATGAATGATATTCACCTCACAGGGTTGTTGTGAGGCATCTGGGTCAGAAAATAGGGTTATTGGGGTAGACAAGGGCTTTATGGGCTTATTGCTGTGTTTCATTCTGCAGATGCAGACTGTTAGAGGGCCTTCTTATTGTTCAGTTGCTATGTCACGTCCAACTCTTCTGTGACCCCATGGACTATAGCCTGCCAGGCTCCTCTGTCCCTGGGATTTCCCAGGCAGGAATACTAGAGTGAGTTGACATTTCCTTCTCCAGGAAATCTTTCTAACTCAGGGACTGAACCCGAGTCTTCTGCATTGGCAGGCGGATTTTTTACCACTAAGCCACCAGGGAAGCCCATTGGAGAGTCTTAGTCATCTGTATTTCCATCTGATGACATAATTATTAAAACTAGAAAGATAATTTGTTATCTCTGAAAACTTAGAGTAATATGTGATAAAATGCAAATTAGTTAATTAGGAGTTAGGACTATCAGAGGACAATGAGATGAGAGGGTAAACAATTGTCATTAGATTAAATTTATTCATTTATCTAATGAGTTAATAAATACTATGAGTTGAGTCTAAAACACTATGTAAGGGTACAGGATACAAGAATAAGTTACTGTCTAATGAGGGGAAGGATATGGAAGTGCTCTGTGATATGCACTAAAGTGATATTGGTATGTACAGAGTGCTTTGGAGTAATCAAAAAGGGAAGCAATAAGCTCTCCAAGGTTGAGCAATGCAGTTGAATTGTGCTTCCAATCTGTGAAACTCTTTGACCTGCCAAAATACTCTCTGCCGCTGCTACTGCTAAGTCACTTTAGTCGTGTCCGACTCTGTGCAACCCCATTGACGGCAGCCCACCAGGCTCCCCTGTCCCTGGGATTCTCCAGGCAAGAACACTGGAGTGGGTTGCCGTTTCCTTCTCCAATGCATGAAAATGAAAAGTGAAAGTGAAGTTGCTCAGTCGTGTCTGACTCCTAACGACCCCATAGACTGCAGCCTACCAGGCTCCTCCGCCCATGGGATTTTCCAGACAAGAGTACTGGAGTGGGGTAGTTAAGAATCAGGCAGATTTTTAACTAGTGTCAGGGAGACACTAGTGAGAAATCTACTGAAAGATAGCTGCATAGGGCAATATCTATGAATTTGCTGCTCTTTTAACAGACTGCATTCCCTAATCACTTGCCACTTAAGTGACAAAGCTGAAATGTTTATGGTTTTGAAATGTCAGGAGATAGAGGTAAAGGATAGCAGAGCAGCAAAGAATTAGGGCTGCAATCCCTAATCTCTTGAAGCAAGAAAATCACAGGAAGGGCAAACCCCAAAATTAAAGTAAAATCTCTGCCCAAATGAGAACCACCCTGTCCCTCACCACCAAAAGGTCAGGTTAAAAGGGTAGCAGTTGGAAAGCATAAGAACAAAGATACCAGCACCTACATTGTGTGAAGGAGATGAAGCTTGCAGTTTGACTTCAGGCAGACTAACTACTAGAGCAACAACAACAATGAAAGGACAATTTTTGGAAGAAAACAATCAAATCATTACATGTATCTATAAAACTCAATTTTCAACCAAGAATTACTAGACATTCAAAAAAACAGAAGTGTGACTCATTCTTGGGGAGGAAAAAAAAAGGAGGCAGTCAATGGAATCTGATGGGAATGAGCTTAAGTGTTGGATTTAACAAAAACTTCAAAATAATTACTATAAATACATTTATTCGGTTAAAGAAAATAATGACATCAATGAGTGAATAGATAGAAAATCTCAGCAGAGAAATGAAAGCTATAAAAAGCAGAAATTCAGTTTATAAAAACAGAAAATTTGGATATAGAGAGACATGCACAGGGAAGGCAATGTGAAGACACATAGGGAGAAGATGGCCATGTGATGGGAGTGCTGCATCTGCAAGCCAAGGAGTGTCACTGCTGATGAGCAGAAGCTAGATGAGCCCAGGAAGTCACCTCCCCTACAGCCATTAGAGCCCGTCCCTGGTGACACCTTGATCTTGGACTTCAGAGCTGTGAGACAATAAAATTCTGTAATTTTTAGAAAAGAAAAGTTCAGAAGTTTAAAAATACAGTAACTAAATTTTTAAAATAACTAGATGGGCTCAGTGGCAAATTAGGAAAGAAAGCAGGTGATGGCAGGTGGGGAGAGACAGAGATGTTTGAGATGGAACAGTAGAAACCACCCAAGTTTAAGAATAGAGTACAGTAAAAGATGGAAAAAATTGAACAAAACATCAGAGATCTGCAAGGAAATGCCAAGTAATTCAAAAAATAGAGTCTTTTAAGGAGGGGTGGGTATAACTGTAAAAAAAATTTTAAAGAAATAATGGCTGAAATTTTCTCAAATTTGGTGAGGAAAAAAATGAGTTATACATCCTAGAAGCAGAGCAGACTCAAGATGAACACAAAGAAAACCACTACTGTCCAGAAAAAAATATGTTACATAGGGACTTCCTTGGTGGTCCACTGATTAGGAATCCACCTGCCAGTGTGGAGGACACAGGTTTGATCCCTTGTCTAGGAAGATCCTGTGGCAACTAAAAACCCATGCACCATAGCTACTGAGCCTACACTCTAGAGCCCAAGAGCCACAGCTAGTGAAGCCTTTGTGCTCCAGCGCCAGTGTTCCCACAACAGGAGAAGCCACTGCAATGAGAACTCCGTGCGTCTCAACTAGAGAGTAGCCCCCACGTGCTGCAACTAGAGAGAAGTCTGCATGGCAATGGAGAACCAACACAGCCAAAAATAAATAAAATTATTAAAAAAAATAAGGACAAAATAGTGACAGTTTCAGATAGAATGAGAGAATTATCATTAGCACTCTTGTACTACAAGATATTTTAGCTGAAGGGAAATGACACCAAATGGCACGTTGGATCTACACAAATGAAGGAACTAGGAATTGTAAATGTGTATAAAATAAAGAATTTTCTTCTATTAATTTCCTTAAAAATGAATAACTGAAAGTAAAGACTTATGCTATGTATATATATATATATATAAATATAATATATATGACAACAAAAATAAAGAATGGGGCACAAGGCAAGAAATATTTTGTAAGATTTCTACTTTTTTATCTTGAGTATGTTAATATTTTTCCTAAGTACACTGGAATAAATTGAATCTGTATACTGTAACCACATGAAAAGTGTAAAAGTGTTAGTCACTCAGTTGTGTCTGACTCTTTGGGACCCCATGGACTACAGCCCTCCAGGCTCCGATGTTCATGGAATTTTCCAGGGAAGAACACTGGAGTGGGTAGCCATTCCCTTCTCCAGGGAATCTTCCCAAGCCACGGATCGAACCCAGGTCTCCTGCATTGCAGGCTGATTCTTTACTATCTGAGCCACAGGTAACCACATGCGTGCTAAGTCACTTCAGTCATGTCCAACTCTTTGCGGCCCTTTGGACTGTAGCCCACTAGGCTCCTCTGTCCATGAGATTCTCCAGGTGAGAATACTGGAGTGGGTTGCCAAGCCCTCCTCCAGGGGATCTTCCAACCCAGGGATTGAAACCATGTCTTTTACATCTCCTGCATTGGCAAGTGGGTTCTTTACTTCTAGCAGTACCTGGAAAGCCCAAATAAGAGCTGAAGAGAGGAGTTAGACTGTAGCCCACCATGCTCCTCTGTCCATGGAATTCTCCAGGCAAGAATGAACACTGGATTGAGTTGCCATTCCCTTCTCCAGGGGATTTTCCTGACCCAGGGATCAAACCCAGGTCTCCTGCATTGCAGGCAGATTCTTTACCATCTGGGCCACTAGAGAAGCCCTTGAGTAACTGTTAAAAATATAATTAAAAAATAAATAGCTAGAACCCCAACAGAGGAATTAAAATGGAATTCCAAAATATATATGATTAACTCAAAGGAGAGTGGGATAGGAGGAACAGAGGAAGAGTTAACAGGACAAATAAGAAATAAATATATGGATGCAGATATAAACGCAAATATATCAACAGTTAAGTGTAAATGAACCAAAAACTAATCAAAAGGCAGAGGTGGTTAGATTGGACCAAAAAGCAGTAACAACTATTAGCTATTTATATGTGGTGCACTTTAAATACAAAGACACAAATATGTGGAGAATAGAAAGATAGAAATACACTAGGCAAACAGTATGCCTAAGAAGGTGTCTCTATTATTTACCAGAAAAAATAGACATCAGTACAAGGAAGATTGCTGGAGACTTGAGAGGATAAATGTTGTTTTAATAATGATAAATGGGCTAATACATTAAGAAGGTAGAATAATTTTAAGTATATTATTACACTTAATAAACAGAATTTCAAAATATGTGAATCAAAAACTAACCAAACACAAGGGGAAAATGGTCAAACCCACAATCTTAGTTGGACACTTTAATACACTCAGTAATTAATAGCACAACTGCATTGCTTCAAAGGTGAAGAAAGTCAAAGATCCAAAAGTCGTCAACAGCCATGACCTAATTGACATTTATAGCCAACAATTGCAGAATGCACATTTTTCCCTCCAAATATACAAGGAACATTCAGCAAGTAGGCCATGTGTTAGGGTATAAAACAAGCCTCAATGTAGTTCAAAAGATTGAAATCTTACAGGGTTTTGTTTTCCAACCATAGTGAAGGTAAGCTTGAACTGCATGATAATAAAATGACTTTGTATTAAAAACTGTGGGATGAAGCCACAGCAGTACTTACAGGAAAATTTTTAGCTTTAAATGCTAATGTTAGAAAAGAAAGATTTCAAAAATCAAGTTATCTAAGCTTCCAGAGATGGGAATACCAGACCACCTGACCTGCCTCTTGAGAAATTTGTATGCAGGTCAGGAAGCAACAGTTAGAACTGGACATGGAACAACAGACTGGTTCCAAATAGGAAAAGGAGTACGTCAAGGCTGTATATTGTCACCCTGCTTATTTAACTTCTATGCAGAGTACATCATGAGAAACGCTGGACTGGAAGAAGCACAAGCTGGAATCAAGATTGCCGGGAGAAATATCAATAACCCCAGATATGCAGATGACACCACCCTTATGGCAGAAAGTGAAGAGGAACTAAAAAGCCTCCTGATGAAAGTGAAAGAGGAGAGTGAAAAAGTTGGCTTAAAGCTCAACATTCAGAAAACGAAGATCATGGTATCCGGTCCCATCACTTCATGGGAAATAGATGGGGAAACAGTGGAAACAGTGTCAGACTTTATTTTGGGGGGCTCCAAAATCACTGCAGATGGTGACTGCAGCCATGAAATTAAAAGACGCTTACTCCTTGGAAGGAAAGTCATGACCAACCTAGAGAGCATATTCAAAAGCAGAGACATTACTTTGCCAACAAAGGTTCGTCTAGTCAAGGCTATGGTTTTTCCTGTGGTCGTGTATGGATGTGAGAGTTGGAGTGTGAAGAAGGCTGAGCGCCGAAGAATTGATGCCTTTGAATTGTGGTGTTGGAGAAGACTCTTGAGAGTCCCTTGGACTGCAAGGAGATCCAACCAGTCCATTCTAAATGAGATTGGTCTGGGTGTTCTTTGGAAGGAATGATGCTAAAGCTGAAACTCCAGTACTTTGGCCACCTCATGCGAAGAGTTGGCTCATTGGAAAAAACTCTGATGCTGGGAGGGATTGGGGGCAGGAGGAGAAGGGGACGACAGAGGATGAGATGGCTGATGGCATCACTGACTGAATGGACATGAGTCTGGGTGAACTCCAGGAGTTGGTGATGGACAGGGAGGCCTGGCGTGCTGTGATTCATGGGGTCGCAAAGAGTCGGACACAACTGAGCAAGTGAACTGAACTGAACTGAAGCTTCCACATTAAGAAAGTAGAAGAACTTCCCTGGTGGTACAGTGGATGAGAATCTACCTGCCAGTGCAGGGGACACAGATTCCATCTTGTCCAGGAAGATTCCATGTGCTATGGAGCAATGAAGCCCATGCACCACAACTACTGAGCCCACACACCTAGAGTCTATGCTCCACGACAGAAGTCACCACAATGAGAACTCATGCACTGCAATGAAGAGTAGCCCCTCAGCACAGCAGTGAAGACCCAGCACAACCAAAGATAAATACAAGATGAATAAATTGTTTAAAAAAGAAGTTAGAAAAAGAATGCAAATTCAAACCCACAGTAAATAGAATGAAGGCAATGATAATGATAACAATAGAAATAAATAGATGAAAAACCTGGTCCTTTGTAAATATCAGTAAAATTGATAAACTTCTAGCTAGGCTGATCAGGGGGAAAAATGCAAAGGATATAAGTTACCAATATTGAGCATAAAAAAGAAAACTGGGGATAAGTCTATATGGAGTTTAGAATTTAAAAGATATTAAACACATTTTGAAAGACTTTATGCTAATAAATTTGACAATTTAGATGAAACAGACCAGTTTCACAAGTCACAAAATTAACACGAGATGTAGAAAATGTTAATAGCCTTATGTCTTCCAAATTTTAACTACAAAGCAAATTCTAGGCCCAGATAGCTTCACTTCTATAAACACTGAAGAAAGATGTGGTACCAATCCAACACAGCCTGAATAGAGGGGATGAGAATAGTTCCCGAGTCACTTCAAGAAGCCAATTTTATTTTAATAGCAAAACCAGTAAAAGACTATAAGAATAGAAAACTACAAACTAAGGGGAAGGGGACGACAGAGGATGAGATGGTTGGATGGCATCACCGACTCAGTGGACGTGAGTTTGAATAAACTCTGGGAGTTGGTGATGAACAAGGAGGCCTGGAATGCTGCAGTCTGTGGGGTCACAAAGAGCTGGACACGACTGAGGGACTGAACTGAACTGAACTGAATATCCCTCAAGAATATGTAAAGATTCTTAACAAAATATTGATATGTTAAACCAAACTGTTGAAAAAGAGTAATACATTATAACCAAGTGGAGTTTTCCCCAGGACTAATTTAACATTAGAAAATCAATGAATATAATTTTTGATATTAATAGTACAAGGGAAAATCATAAAATAAGAGGTACAGAAAAATCATTTGACTAATGACCATTCCCAATTAAAACTCTCAGAAAACAAAATAAGGAAACTTTCTCAACATGATATGGGGCATCTATGAAAACAACACAGCTAACATGGTACTTAATGATTATATGTCTGCTTTCAGCACTTTTATTGAGAATTGTACTGAATGCCTTAGCCACTACAATGGTGACAAAAGGAAATAAAAGGCATGCAGATTGAAAAGGAAGAAGTAAAACTCTTTTATTTACAGACATGATTTCTTATATGGAAAACCTTAAGGAATGTATAAAAAAAAGTTACTTGAACTAGTAAGTGAATTTAGCTAGGTCAAAGGACACAGGGATAATACACATACATAAATCAATAGTATTGCTTTATACTAGCAATGAATAATTGGAAAATGAAAAAAATTTTTCCATTTTCAATATAATTTAAAAGCATCAAGTTCTTTGGGATCAAAAGAAAAGTTTTGGGGACTTCCCTGGTGGTTTAGTGGATAAAACTCCATGCTCCCAATATAGGAGGCCTGGCTTTAATCCCTGATCAGGGAACTAGATCCTACATGCTGCAAATACAACATGGTGCAACCAAATAAATAAATATATTTTTTTAAGTGTTTCTTCAAGAGAGAGATATATGTGTAATTATAGCTGATTTGCATTGCTGTATGATAGAAACCAACACAATATTGCAAAGCAATTTTCCCCCAATTAAAAATAAATTTTTAAAAAAGTGTTTACTATTTAAAAAGAAAAAGGTTTGTACAGATGCAGTGGGAATATAAGGAAGGAAACAAATACTTTGAGACCAGAAGTGATCTGGAAGAATTTTCAGACACAGTGATATCTGTGCTGAGTTTTGAAAGACAAGTAACTCTCAAACAATCAAACAGATAATAGTCATTTCAAGCAAAAGAAAGAACCATAAGCAAACATAAAGATAGAAATACTGAGAAAGCATGGCATATTTAAGGATCTGAAGTATTTCTATGTGATTTGCTCAAATGAGGAAGAGAAATCAGGAAGACACTAAATTATGAAGGACTCTAGCTCAGCTAAAGGGCTTCCCTGATGGCTCAGAGGTTAAAGAGTCTGCCTGCAATGTGGGAGACCCGGGTTCAATCCCTGGGTTGGGAAGATCCCCTGGAGAAGGAAATGGTAACCCACTCCAGTATTCTTGCCTGGAGAATCTCATGGAGGGAGGAGCCTGGTAGGCTATAGCTCACGGGGTCGCAAAGAGTCGGACACGACTGAGCTACTTCACTTCACTTTCTAGCTCAGCTGGTAAAGAATCCGCCTGCAATACAGGAGACACCAGTTCGATTCCTGTTGTCTGGAAGATCCCCTGGAGAAGGGATAGGCTACCCACTCCAGTATTCATGGGCTTCCCTGGTGGCTCAGACAGTAAAGAAACAGCCTGCAATGTGGGAGACCTGGGTTTGAACCCTGGGTTGGGAAGATCCCCTGGAGGAGGGAATGGCTACCCACTCCAGTATTCTTGCCTGGAGAATTCCATGGACAGAGGAGCCTGGCAGGCTATATAGTCCATAGGGTTACAAGGAGTGGGATACGACTGAGGGACTTCAGCTTTTTCATGAGTCTTACTAAGGCCTTTGTCCTTTATCCTGTACCTCATATGGTGGGTTTTAAGTGAAAGAGACATGATAATATTGTGTTTTAGGAGTTGGCCATGGCAGAGGAATTCAGTTCAGACCCTTATAGCTATTTATGTTGAGTTCAGCTAGCAGTAGAGAGGCAGTGATACTCTATGGCTGCTTCTTAGGAATGAGGCATTTGGTTTCATCAAGCAATCCCTATTCCAGGATGAGATGTATGCCAACTTCTCACTTGACTCACTCAGAATCCTGTGTCCAGCTTTGGTACTGTTGACAGTGGTAACCATCACATTTGCTAAAAGAAATAGCATGGAAACTGTGGTAGCAGCAATAGCATTGGTAGCCCAGCAGTTGCTACCTAATATACCAGTGGCAGTGGTACCCAACCAAGTGAAGAGACACCTGGAAGATAGAGCAATATTATTCCTGGCTCCTGACACAGAGGTTGTTTAAGTACCTCAACTAGCATCATTAGGCTTTGTGAACTGCTTCATCGTTTTGCCAAGGAATGGTAGTGAAGATAGAAGATATTTTTGTAATTAATGTAGGCTTAAACTTACACTGGTTAGGTTTATAACTCTTATTGTATTATCCTCCATATCTGACTATAAGCTGATTATACATTGAATGAGGTTGTACATTCCTAAGGCCTAACAGGAAAAGAAAGAAACAGGCCTGGGTTTGAGTGTCTTTCTCTGCTTCATAGCTAAATAATTCGTAACCCTCTGAACTCTAGTTTCCCAATCTGTATAATGGAGATGATAATGCCTTCCTGATGATAAAATGCCTTCCTGATAGGGTAACTGTGAAAATTAAAGATGTATAGAAGTACTCACCGTGTTCTTAGCACAAAGTAGATTCTCTTGTACTAGCTTCCCTTCTTTCGCTTCTATTGTAGGTTATCCTATGTATTTGCTTTTCCAAACAAAGGTGGCTTTTCACTTTGACTTAAGGTTGAAATCTTCCCTACTACTCCCCTGAAATTTTCCCTACTACTCCCCAGTCTACTGTGGACCATAAAACATTTCCCTCTGTGCCCTCTGTTATGTGCTTATGGCCTTTGGATAATTTAAGAAGGTATGGAAGTTGGCAGCTTTGACAACAGTGAAATTTTGACCAAAGGAAATAAACTAATACTTATGTTATACAAGATACGTAAATTGTCAATGAAATGAAAAGGTAAAATAGGTTTAGCCTTAAAAGCTAAGGTTTAAGTCCTCTTAGAAAAAGCTAAGACACCCCCTCCCCCACTTAACCTCTTATCTTCTCACAATCCTTCAACAGGACTTCATTTTTTTTTTTTTTTTAACAGGACTTCATTGACTTAACTAGAGAAACCAGACCAAGGGCAAAGGATCGCAGTGGACTCTGTGTGATTGACCTGACAGGATCTGAGGAAGAAAATAGACCTATTGCCACTCTTGACTTGACTCTAGAACCTGTTGCTCCTTCCCAGAAAGAGCCAGCCAGTCTTCAAGCATGTGCCAGCCTCTGCAGCAAAGAGACAGTGGAAGGGTGGGTGGACAGAAGCTCTAGGCCTGCAGCACGGAGAGTTATCAACAGTGATCCTGTGGATTTGGACCTTTTGGAAGAAACAGCATTCGAAGGTCCCCAGCCACCCATGTCTATCAGTGGGGACTCTGTTTACCCAGTAGAGCCGAACTGTAGCTCAACCATATTCAAAGGTGACCTCAGCTTCTTGGCAAGCCTACAACCCTCTTCAAATATTCACTCCCTCCCCCAAACCAGCAATAATAGTAGCAGTAGCAATCAAAGGATACCCTTGCCATGCCCACAGCAAGATGTGCCATACCCACCACAAGCCTTGCCATGCCCACTGCAAGCCTTGCCATGCCCACTGCAAGCCTTGCCATGTCCACCTCGAGCCTCCTCATGCCCACCGCGAGCCTTGTCATGCCCATCACAAACCATGCAGTACCAGCTACAAACTTTGTCTCGCCTGCCTCAAGAAGAGCTGTGTCCTCCTCAAGACATGGCCTACCCTCAGAATGTGCCAGGCCCCCAGCAGGGTATGCCGAGTCCACCTCATGGTTCATCATGGCATCCTCAGCGCTCACTAAGCCCACCTCAACACTCACTGGGCCCACCTCAAGATGCACCAGCTCCACCTCAGAAGATATCATATCTGGAAGATGTGTCCCATCTACAGGATGTGCCACAGTCCCTGGAAGACATGCCACAGACACCACAAGATATGCCACAGTCATCAGGAGATATGCCACTGTCACCGGTCAGCATACCACAGTCACCAAGAGACATGCCACCATCTCTGGTCAGCATGCCACAGCCACCAGCAGATGTGTCACAGTCACCTGTCAACGCACCTCCATCACCAGGAGATGCGTCCCCGTCACCAGGAGATGTGCCGCCGTCACCAGGAGATGCGCCGCCGTCACCAGCAAGTGTACCGCATTCATCTAGAGAAGTCTCATGCTTATCAGGAGATGCCCTTCGTTCACCTGGGGACATGTCACGCTCATTGGTAGACATGCCACCCACAGTTGGACAGTTGGCTCATTTACCAAAAATCAGGCCTGCCTCTCCCCAGAATGACATACAGAACCATGACACCCCTATGGATGTCTCGGCTCCATCCTCTCCAAGCTCCTCTCCCAGCCCACAGTCCCCAGAGTTTGAGACTTCCTTAGAGAAAGTTCCTTGGCTCTCTGTCACAGAAAATCCAGCCAGAAAAGAGAGATCACTGTCAGAGCCTGTCAACCCCGGGTGTGCCCTGATACAGACACAGATACCGCAAGGCGGGTTGTACAACAGACCGTGCCTACATAGACTGAAGTACTTCTTACGACCTCCGGTGCATCACCTCTTCTTCCAGACACTAATACCAGATAAAGACACAAGAGAGGTGAGCTAACATGCCTTCCTTGGGGATCAAGTGTCCTTTGTACAGGCCTTGTATATGCTCCAGGGGGTCCACACATGAGAGAACAGGACCAGTTGAGTTTCACATTGTTAGAAATGTGCACTAAAGAACTGATGCCATCCCATGTAGAATCAGGTCCGGGTTCAAATTCAGCCTCACACTTAGAAACCAGCATTGGAGACATCACTTTTTGTAGTTCAGTCGCTAAGTCATGTCTGACTCTTTGTGACCCGATTGACTGCAGCGTGCCAGGCTCCTCTGTCCTCCACTATCTCCCGAAGTTTATTCTGATTCATGTTCATTGAGTAGGTGATGCTATCTAACCATCTTATCCTCTGGTGCCCCCTTCACCTTTTGCCTTCAGTCTTTCCCAGCATCAGGGTCTTTTCCAATGAGTCGACTCTTTGCATCAGGTGGCCAAAGCATTGGAGTTTCAGCTTCAGCATCAGTTCTTCCAATGAATATTCAGGACTGATTTCCTTTAGAATTGACTGGTTTGATCTCCTTGCAGTCCAAGGGACTTTCAATAATCTTCTCTAAGACCACAGTTCAAAAGCATCAGTTCTTTAGTGCTCAGCTTTCTTTGTGATCCAACTCTCACATCCATCCACGATTACCGGAAAAACCATAGCCTTGACTAGATGGACCTTTGTGGGCAAAGTAATGTCTCTGCTTTTTAATATGCTGTCTAGGTTGGTCATAGCTTTTCTTCCAAGGAAAAAGTGTCTTTTAATTTCACAGCTGCAGTCACCATCTGTAGTGATTTTGGAACCCCAGAAAATAAAGTCTGTCACTGTTTCCATTGTTTCCCCATCTATCTGCCTTGAAGTGATGGAACCAGATGCCATGATCTTGGTTTTTTGAATGTTGAGTCTTAAGTCAGTCATTAGGGAACTGCAAAAAAAAAAAAAAAATCACATCTACTAAGATGGCTCTAATAATATTTTTATTTAAATATAGTTGGTTTACAATATCATGTTAGTTTCAAGTGTATAGCAGAGTGATTCCATTATTTTTTCAGATTATACTCCATTATAGGTTTTCACAAGATGTTGAATATAATCCCCTATATAGGGGTTTCTATATAGAAAACCCTCCAATGTCCCCCTCCAATGCAGGGGACATTGGTTCAATCCCTGGGTGGGGAACTGATATCCCACATGCCATGGGGCAACTAAGCCCATGTGCTGCAACTCCTGAGCCCATATGCTGTAGAGCCCACATACCACAACTAGAGAGAAGCCCATGTGTTGCAACTAGAGAAGCTCATGCACTGCAACTAATAGGGGTTTCTATATAGAAGCCCCTAAAAGCCGGTTTCTAAGCTATATAGTAAATTCGCCCAGTAACTTCTTAGCCAGGCTCTATGCTGCCACTTCATTCCTTAATTAAGGACCTTAATTCCTCTGAGTCTTTCTCTTTAGCTCTAGAATGGGTCATAACGCCTGTATCATGTCATTGTTTGGCTTAAAGGTAAACACATAGACACATGAAGCAACCTCTCAGGGTTTATAGGAATGTTATATGAATAGTAGTTCCCCTTAAGGATAAGGGCATTAGAACAATTTATAAACCTTATCTAAAATTTGTAGAGCTCTCCATTTGTAGGCAAGATCAGTTCTGGGTGTTCTTTGGAAGGACTGATGCTGAGGCTGAAACTCCAGTACTTTGGCCACCTCATGCAAAGAGTCGACTCATTGGAAAAGACCCTGATGCTGGGAGGGATTGGGGTCAGGAGGAGAAGGGGACGACAGAGGATGAGATGGCTGGATGGCATCACTGACTCGATGGATATGAGTTTGAGTGAACTCTGGGAGTTGGTGATGGACAGGGAGGCCTGGCGTGCTGTGATTCGTGGGTTCGTAAAGAGTCGGACACAACTGAGCGACTGAACTGAACTGAATGAATAATACAGTTTCAAGATCATAAAGTGCATCACACGTAAAATAGTCACCAAAGCAAGATTTTTGTTCTTCTCTTGCTCTTAATTCTTGTTACATGCTATTTACAGTGTTGGTTTCTCATTAGTGAGATCAGAGGAGTTACACTCAGGTGGCTTGAGACATAAGAAAGCTAGCTGGACTTCTTTCCTCCAAAATGCTAACTGCCCTCTCCCTAGAAGGGCAATTCTGCTGCTGCTGCTGCTGCTGCTGCTGCTGCTGCTAAGTCACTTCAGTCGTGTCTGACCCTGTGCGACCCCATAGATGGCGGCCCACCAGGCTCCCTCGTCCCTGGGATTCTCCAGGCAAGAACACTGGAGTGGGTTGCCATTTCCTTCTCCAGTGCATGAAAGTGAAAAGTCAAAGTGAAGTCGCTCAGTCGTGTTCGACTTTTCACGACCCCATGGACTGCAGCCTACCAGGCTCCTCCGTCCATGGGATTTTCCAGGCAAGAGTACTGGAGTGGGGTGCCATCGCCTTCTCCAAGAAGGACAATTCTAGCCATCACTATTTTACTGTTACACATAAACTGTCAAAATTTTGTCTGGTATTTCAAAATTAATGCTTATTCTCAGATTTTGAAATGCTTGCTTGCTTAGTATAAAACATTTTAAAGTATATAATGTTAAAAAATAATTACCCACATGATGTTATCAATCAGCATTTATTAATATTAATAGTTGGGTATATTTCCTTCCTTTTGGCCTTTTTGTAGGCACTTTAAATTTTTTAATAACTGGGAGTTTTAACAAAAATATATTTATTATTGTTGGTTTTGTTGTTTGTAGAGAGTATGAATGTAGAGGGTAGCACTGAAGTAATAGCACCATATGAAACCAACTTCTGTCGCATGACAAGTACTTTCTCTCTAAATCTGTTTCCTTATGTATGAAATAGGAATAATAATAACATGTATTTCTCAGAGTTGTGAGAATTAAGTGAGAATGAATTAGATGTTAAAAAAATTATTGTTATTATACTATTCCCATATCAGACATTTGTTTTTCTTCTGATTATTTGTCTATTACAGAAAAAGTGAAAAATATAAAGGTACATACAGAGGAAAAAGTATCCATCATTTCACCACCTAGATAATGGAAAGTTTTTTCATACACTCTCAGTCTTTATGTGCATACTGTTTGAGGGTAGGGGCAAGGGGTGAAGCAGCTTAATATTTACTGTTGACTAAAAAAAAAAATCAACAGAATTAAATTCTTCTAACAATAAAACATATTTAAAACATCTTTCTTCATCTTTTTGTTTTAGTATCTGATATAGTATCATAACTACCCCTAAATATCTTACCACCCTCACTTCAGAAGCAACTTAGGCTAGCTCTTGATTCTTGTACTTTCCTTTCTATGCTATATTTTAGTAGATGAAGTCATGTTTACATGTAGAACTTTGAATTCTTATTTAACTTAATATAAGCATTTCCCATATCATTAGAAGTTTTTTAGATAAGGCTTTCCAATCTCAGTTTTTCTAATTATGAATATTTCAAATGCTGTCTTCAACTTTTTCTAGGACCTCTTGCATTTTTGTCTATAGAAACCTATCCTAATTTATTTTCTTTTTATCTCTACAGAACAAGGGTCAAAAATTAGAACCTATCCCTCATCGAAGATTAAGGATGGTAACAAACACCATTGAAGAAAATTTCCCCTTGGGGACTGTGCAGTTTTTGATGGACTTTGTGTCACCCCAGCATTACCCGCCCCGAGAAATTGTGGCTCACATCATCCAGAAAATCCTGCTCAGTGGCTCTGAGACTTTGGATGTTCTAAAGGAGGCCTACATGCTTCTCATGAAAATTCAACAGTATGAACCTTGGCTTTTGGCAAATCTTTTAGGGAACCTGGACTCAGGGCACAATTTTCTCTTGCCTAAGATTTATTCAACTAAACATTAGAGAGGGTGACAGTATATTAATATTATTTGGATTGCAAGTGACAGGAAACTCAATCCAAACTGGCTTTAACAAATGATAAAAGAGAACTTAATGACCCATGTTACTAAAAACCTAGAAACCTAGGAGTAAGATGTGACTTAGTTCAGCTCCAAAATGGTTACCAATATCCATTTTTCAGCTGTACTTTGCTTTTGTTTCTAGGCTTCATATGGTGGCTTTCTCAGACACTCTTAATACAAGAGAGCATCCATTTCCTTTATAATCACGTTAGAGTTCTGAAATTGAGTTTTACAAATTTTAATTGGCATGATATAAGACATGAGTCTGTCTTTGAGCCAGTCATGTGAACTGTGGGACAGAATATCATGATCAGTTCAACATGCTTCATAAGCTTCATCCCAGGGTCCTAATGGGTGAAAGCCACTGGGCTAAGAGTAATAGTTGATTTCTTCAAGGCAAATTTGGAGTGCTAATGCCTCCCAAAAGAGAAGTAGATATTAGGTAGCCAGCAAAAGAAAATGAAGTTCCACTTCCCTCAGAGACATGGGTGGGAAAGAGGGTGGGCAAGAACACTGAGGATAAGAAGAGGCTTCTTGCTTCTGTCGTCTTCTATTGTTTCTATTGTCTTCCAGATCCCATCCTTCCTTCCACTGAAATCTCCAGAATTCTAACTGCTATCACTTGACTTTCAGGCTACATCCAGCTAATGCCAAGACAGTGGAGTGGGACTGGAAGCTTCTCGCTTATGTCATGGAGGAAGAGGTAACAACAGTTTGCATGCAGAAGTCTTTTGCAGAGGAAGTTTTAACTAGAAACAAAAGTGACAGTAAATCTGGTAGTACAGTCTTTGCCATTTAGCAAGACTTCTTTTAGCTTTTACTCCACAGATCCAGACCAAAATATTTTTATTGAGACGGTATGTGCTGTCTTCCAATTCGAGATTGAATATACTCATTTATCCCTCCCCTTCTTAAGATTTCACTTAAAATAACAGTAAATGAATAGAAGTTATGAACCTATGGCACTGAAAATAAGGGGAAAGATAACAGATTTGAATGAAGACTGGAAAAGCTAAAGGAAATGTAAAAGTGATGACTGATGAAGCTAGGCAGCAAAAGCTACAGGCTAGAACACAGGCTTGCCAAAAAGGAAGGAAATCTGCCCTTTAGAACAGAGAATTTTTGGACTTCTTCTATGGGCTTCGCTGGTGGCTCAGAGGGTAAAACGTCTGCCTGCAGTGTGGGAGACCTGGGTTTGATCCCTGGGTCGGGAAGATCCCCTGGAGAAGGAAATGGCAACCCCCTCCAGTACTCTTGCCTGGAGAATCCCATGGACAAAGGAACCTGGTAGGCTGCAGTCCTACCAGAGCCTGGTAGGCTGGTATCGCAAAGAGTCGGACACGACTGAGCGACTGAGCGACTTCGCTTTCACTTTCTTTCAGTGTAGAGTTGGTGCTCCAGAGAAAAGTCTACATCCTGACCTTTAGAGATCCCTGAGCTTAATTGCCAGCTTTCTGTCTACTTACCCAAAAGAACATGGATGGAACAAATTATTGTCAATTTAGAATTCTGTAGTCAACCAAGATATTGATCAAGTGTGAGGCTAGAATAAAGACATTTCCAGACATGTACAAGCTTGAAAAAATATTTTCAAAAGAATATACCCCATTTCATAGGTTACTTGAAGATATGCATACAAAGAATAGGGGAGAAATCAAAAGAGAAAGAGGCATAGGATCCAAAAGACACTGGATCTAATCCAGAAGTATAAGAAAGAGAAGTCCTGAGATTACCACAAATAGTAGACCTAAAGTCACTCCAGATTGGTGCAAAAAAACAGGGCTTTAAGAAAAGGATGATCTGGGAAATAACCACCAAGATGGTAGACGAGGACACTCCAGGCCCTTGTTCCCCAATGGAGACACCAACTTAACAACAATATGTGGACCAGAATACCTTTGTGAAAACTCTAGAAACCAGTTGAGACGTTGCAGTACCCAGGCCAAAGCATAACCAAGAAGGGACTCCATTAAAAGGAGTAGGAACGTTTTTGGTATTTTTGTGTGTCCATGCCCTTCCCTGTACCCAGCCTAGCACAACGCTACTGGGAGGAAATCTCCCACACCCTGGCTTCCCTCTTGGGATGGAAACAAAGGAGAGAACATCAAGTCCAGTGTTCTGGCTTGTTATGGGGATAGTTTTTGTCTCACCTGACTCAGAACACTATTGAAAACCCTGGCTTAGTTTTCTGGCTGAAAAAAAAGATGAGCACTGCAGCATTTTAGAGCTTCAGAGAGTATGCATTTCCATAAACAGGTACTGGAGGAGTAAGAGACTGTCAGCTCTTGAGAAGAAACAAGGGCAAGCTGCTTGGGGAGTTAAGACAGATAAAAGCATACACACAAGCTCAGAGAAAACACATCTCCAGAAAAGTTCTGAGAGCACTGAGAACCTTTAGCCAGATTGATTGTTAAGGGCCTTGCCCTGCATGAACTCAGTGCATAAAGACTGGGAAAGTTGGTTGTTTTTTTCAAATGTTTAAATCTCAAAAGAAGATTACAAGGCACACAAAGAAACAGGGAAGTGTGGCCCAATCAAAAAAGTGAAATAAAGTTCCAGAAAGTGACCCTAAAGAAATACAAATCTCTCAACTTCCTGAGAAAGAATTTTTTAAAACCATCTTAAAGATGCTCAAGGAGCTAAAAGAGAACACAAACAAAATGAAGGAGGAAAATGATGCATGGACAAAATGAGAATATTAAATTTTTAAACTGTAGATAATATATTCTGGAGCTGAAAAGTGTAATAACAGAATTGAAAATTTCTCTAGAGGAGTTCAACAACAGTCTTGATCAGGCAGGAGGAAAACATATCAGTGAACATGAAGAAAGGTCTTTGAAATCATTGAGACAGAGGATCAAAAAGAAAACTGAAGAAAATTGATGAGCACCTGTGGGACTATGGTGCATCATTACGTGTACGGACCACATGTACATTATGGGAGTTCCAGAGAAGGAATAGAGGCGGGCAGAGAGCCCAATGACCAAAGAACCTCCCAACTCTGAGGAGAGAAATAGACACACAGACTCATGAAGGTTAACACCAGTGAGGATAAACCAAGGAGACTCACAGCAAGAAACATTATAATCAACTGTCCAAAGTCAGACTTAAAAGCAGCAAGGAAAAAGTGAATTATCACATATAAGTGAGTCTGTATAAGTCTCTCAGCAAATTCTCAGTGAAGCCATGTAGGTCAGAAGGTAATGGGATGATGTATTCAAAGTTCTAAAAGAAAAAAGCTGTCAACCAAGAATACCATATCTGGCAAAACTTGCCTTCAAGAAATGAGAATGAGCAGCAGGAGAGAAGTGACACATTGATACAAGATCCTCAATAAGATTTCTCATCAGAAATGAGGCCAGAAGGTAGTGGGGTGATATATTTGAAGTGCTAAAGAAGAAAACTCAACCAAGATTCCTGTATCCAACAAAACTGTCCCTCAAAAATGAGGGAGAGGTAAAGAAACTCCCAGATAAACAAAAGCTGAGGGAATTCATTCCCACTAGTCCTACTCAGCAGGAAACGCTGAAGGAAGTCCTGCAGGGTAAAATGAAACACTAAACAGTAACTTGAAGACATATGAAGAAATAGACGTTAGTAAAGATAAATACATGGGCAATTATAAAAACTATTATGACAGTGATTTGTAACTCTACATTGGCTATCTATAATGTATTAAGTGACTAACACTTTTTTAAATTATTAATCTAAAAGCTAGTGTTATTTAACTTTGTAACTCCACATTGTATTTTCTACATAATTTGAAAGATTGAAAAGAACTGAAAAGAATTATTGAACCTCCCTGGTGGTCCAGTGGTTAAGAATCTGCCAGCCAATGAAGGGGGCACAGGTTCCATCCCTGGGCTGGGAAGATCCCACATGCCATGGGGCAACTAAGCCCTTGTGTCACAACTACTGAGCCCGTGCTCTAGAGCCTGCAAGCCATAACTACTGAAGCCCACGCGTCCTGGAGAGCATGCTCTGCAACAAGAGAAGTCGTCACCCACACATCGAAACTAGAGAGTAGCCCCCACTTGCAGCAACTGGAGAAAGCCTGAGCTCAACAGTGAAGACCCAGAGTAGCCAAAACTAAATAAATAAACCAAAATTTTTTTAAAGAATTATTAGTTTATTTTTGGTCACAATAAAGAGCTGAGCTTTTGTGTGTTATTGAAGTGAACCTAGTATAAATTCAAAGTATGATAATTTTAGAATGTTAAATGTAATCCCCATGGTAACCACAAGGATACTAGCTATAGAATGTACAGAAAAGGAAATTAGAAAAGAATGTAAGCATTTCATTACAAAAAAAAAATCAACTAAAGGCAAAAGACAATAATGTAGGAAATGAGGGACCAAAAAACTATAAGGCATTTAGAAAACAAATAGAACAAGGCCAGAATTAAGTCTCTCTTTATCAGTAAAAGGAAACCAACAAATGCCTGCCTGGCTTTGGTAAGGTTCGGGTGATCACCATGTAAATCATGAGGAGACTGAGACTCGGAGCAGTAAGTTAAATAAGGAATGGGGCTGAGTTTCAAACAAACAAATAAATCAGGTCTCTGCATCACCAAAGCCCATGCTCTTTACCTGCACTAGCTGGGCTTCAGCAATTAGGATCATTTCACCTGTAACAAAAAACCCAGCTCAGAGTTGCTTAAACAACAGACTGTACATCAGCTCATGTTACTAGAAGTTTGGCAGTCAGATGAAGATCATGGTGGTTTGACCTAGCAGCTTAGCAGTCATTTTTCTGTCTCTCTGTTCAGATATACACAGCTTAGGGCCTATCCTGAGAGTGGGGTTCATCACTGAGGTTCAGTGAGAGAAAGACTGACTTTTCAAGCTCTAGGATTGCCTTGTTTGCCCTGTTTTGTAATGACCTAGGTTGCTTGCTCTCTCCCACAGGCTTCTCTTTTAGATACAGACACACTTGTTGACTCATGCATCTTCCCTTGACTTGGTATTTATGAGAGCCCAGTGCTCAGTGTCCAGGAGACTGAGAGCAAATACTTATTTACTCATTTTTTTCTCCCCAAGGGACAAAACCTGCCCGGGCGAGTCTTCTTTCTGCGTTATGTAGTACAGACCCTGGAAGACGATTTCCAGCAGATCCTGAGGAAGCAGCGACAGCACCTGCAGCAAGCCATCGCAAGCACTGTGCTGTCCTGTGACAAGCAACCCCACAATGTCAGGTAATCAGCCATCTGAAGCCTGGGATGACAAGAGTCATCAAGTCCGGAGAACACAACAGGTGGATGAGATTGTCTAGTAACTAGATAATGTAACAGGGATAGTTATTATTACTATAAAAGTGAAAGTGTTAGCCGCTCAGTCATGTCTGACTCTTTGCAACCCCATGGACTCTAACCCACCAGGCTCCTCTGTCCATGGGATTCTGCAGGTAAGAATACTAGAGTGGGTTGCCATTCCCTTCTCCAGGGGATCTTCCTGGCCCTGGGATCAAACCCAGGTCTGCTGCATTGCAGGCAGATATATAGACAGTCCTAGAAAAAAAAGCCTCAATACCAACTCTGTGTCAGGTGCCAAAACTTGTGTGGTTTTTCCTCCTGAGACCATCAGACTTCCTTTAATCTATTTCAGTATTGTTCAGACAGCCTCAGGAGATACAGTGGAAAACATGAACTTGTGTAAAACTTCACAGCTGCTATAAGCCTAAATTTATTTCCACCCCTGTGAGTAACCCAGGATAAACCTCATTTGTCACTACTACTTTCTGAGAACTCTTTTATGATAATAGGTTACATGGAACAAGACACAATAAGGGAGCAAACACATGTTTTTAAAAATAAAATCTTCCACTGTTTCCACTGTTTCCCCATCTATTTCCCATGAAGTGATGGGACCAGATGCCATGATCTTAGTTTTCTGAATGTTGAGCTTTAAGCCAACTTTTTCATTCTCCACTTTCACTTTCATCAGGAGACTTTTTAGTTCCTCTTCACTTTCTGCCATAAGGGTGGTGTCATCTGCATATCTGAAGTTATTGATATTTCTCCCGGCAATCTTGATTCCAGCTTGTGCTTCTTCCAGTCCAGCGTTTCTCATGATGTACTCTGCATAGAAGTTAAATAAGCAGGGTGACAATATACAGCCTTGAAGTACTCCTTTTCCTATTTGGAACCAGTCTGTTGTTCCATGTCCAGTCCTAACTGTTGCTTCCTGACCTGCATATAGGTTTCTCAAGAGGCAGGTCAGGTGGTCTGGTTCCCATCTCTTTCAGAGTTTTCCACAGTTTATTGTGATCCACACAGTCAAAGGCTTTGGCATAGTCAATAAAGCAGAAATAGATTTTTTCTGGAACTCTTTTGCTTTTTCAATGATCCAGAGGATGTTGGCAGTTTGATCTCTGGTTCCTCTGCCTTTTCTAAAACCAGCTTGAACATCTGGAAGTTCACGGTTCACATACTGCTGAAGCTTGGCTTGGAGAATTTTGAGCATTACTTTACTAGCATGTGAGATGAGTGCAATTGTGCAGTAGTCTGAGCATTCTTTGGCATTGCCTTTCTTTGGGACTGGAATGAAAACTGACCTTTTCCAGTCCTGTGGCCACTGCTGAGTTTTCCAAATTTGCTGGCATATTGAGTGCAGCACTTTCACATCATCATCTTTTAGGATTTGCAATAGCTCAACTAGCTTTGTTGAGCCATCACCTCCACTAGCTTTGTTCGTAGTGATGCTTTCTAAGTCCCACTTGACTTCACATTCCAGGATGTCTGGCTCTAGGTGAGTGATCACACCATCGTGATTATCTGGGTTGTGAAGATCTTTTTTGTACAATTCTTCTGTGTATTCTTGCCACCTCTTCTTAATACCTTCTGCTTCTGTTAGGTCTATACCATTTCTGTCCTTTATTGAGCCCATCTTTGCATGAAATGTTCCCTTGGTATCTCTGATTTTCTTGAAGAGATCTCTAGTCTTTCCCATTCTGTTGTTTTCCTCTATTTCTTTGCATTGATCACTGAGGAAGGCTTTCGTATCTTTCCTTGCTATTCTTTGGAACTCTGCATTCAGATGCTTATATCTTTCCTTTTCTCCTTTGCTTCTCACTTCTTTTCTTTTCACAACTACTTGTAAGGCCTCCTCAGACAGCCATTTTGCTTTTTTGCATTTCTTTTCCATGGGGATGGTCTTGATCCCTATCTCTTGTACAATGTCACGAACCTCCATCCATAGTTCATCAGGTACTGTATCTATCAGATCTAGTCCCTTAAATCTATTTCACACTTCCACTGTGTAATCATAAGGAATTTTATTTTGGTCATAGCTGAATGGTCTAGTGGTTTTCCCTGTTTCTTCAATTTAAGTCTGAATATGGCAATAAGGAGTTCATGATCTGAGCCACAGTCAGCTCCCGGTCTTGTTTTTGCTGACTGTATAGAGTTTCTCCATCTTTAGGTGCAAAGAATATAATCAGTCTGATTTCGGTGTTGACCATCTGGTGATGTCCATGTGTAGAGTCTTTTCTTGTGTTATTGGAAGAGGGGTTTGCCATGACCAGTGCGTTCTCTTGGCAAAACTCTATTAGCCTTTGCCCTGCTTCATTCTGTATTCCAAGGCCAAATTTGCCTGTTACCCCAGGTGTTTCTTGACTTTCTACTTTTGCATCCCAGACCCCTATAATGAAAAGGACATCTTTTTTAGGTTTCCAGTGGTCATGTATGGATGTGAGAGTTGGACTGTGAAGAAAGCTGAGTGCTGAAGAATTGATGCTGTTAAACTGTGCTGTTGGAGAATACTCTTGAGAGTCCCTTGGACTGCAAGAAGATCCAACCAGTCCATTCTAAAGGAGATCAGTCCTGGGTGTTCTTTGGAAGGACTGATGCTAAAGCTGAAACTCCAGTACTTTGGCCACCTCATGCGAAGAGTTGACTCATTGGAAAAGAACCTGATGCTGGGAGAGATTGGGGGTAGGAGGAGAAGGGGACGACCAAGGATGAGATGGCTGGATGGCATCACTGACTCAATGGACATGAGTTTGAGTGAACTCCTGGGGTTGGTGATGGACAGGGAGGCCTGGTATGCTGCGATTCATGGAGTTGCAAAGGGTCGGACACGACTGAGCAACTGAACTGAATTGAACTGTTTTGAGAAATCTTTTATGATAATAGGTTACATGGAACAAGATACAATAAGGTAGCAACACATGTTTTTTCTGTAAAATCAGGGCTAAAGCTTCTGGAAGCTTCAGAGTGGGAAACTACCATATCCTTATAAAAGTAGGGGGAAATGTGGTTTCTAGGGTAGGGATCTCAGACTAGAATTTTCATCCTGGAACTACCCCCTTCTTTTGCTTCTTTTGGAAACCGTTCTCTTCATCACTGAGATTTTTGTCAGTCATATACATTCTCATATGTTCTTGCATATTTGTTAAGAATAGTTTTCACAGGCCAATATGGGATATTGACTTATAATTCCTTTAATTAAAAAAGAAGGACATTTTATTATGTTTTTGAGTATCAGCCAGCTGGGAAAATTGAGGGCAGAAGGAAAAGAGGGCGTCAAAGGATGAGATGGCTGGATGGCATCACCGATTCAGTGGACATGAACTTCGGCAAACTTTGGAAGATGATGAGGGCTAGGGAGGCCTGGCGTGCTGCAGTCCATGGGGTCTCAAAGAGTCACACAACTGGGCGACTGAGCAATAACAATGACAACGGCTTTTTCTCCCTAGGTTTGCCTGCTTCCATCCATTTCCGTGGATGTAGCATTTTATGTAAAGTTTAAATGTTAATTATAGGGGTAGAAAATCAGTAAGTAGAGAAACTACAAGAGCACAGGATAGCGTAACTGGGTGTAAAATTGAAAAACTTTTAAAAGAGAGTGGTGGTTAAGTCAGTCTCCATGTGGCCCCTTAAGGGATTTTCTTTTCTTTTTAACTGTGCATACAAAGAGTAATCTAGTTCTACACAATTTAGGAAATATAGTTGTCGCCAGATGACCTCACCCACATTTTCTTTTCCCACAGGGGTAACTGCTTTCAACTCTTTCATTTAAGAGATTCCTTGGATTTAACTTCTTCATGGCTGAGTAACTTGCCTGTGTTGCTGATGTTTTATTGTTCAGTTCACTACAGTCGCTCAGTCGTGTCCAACTCTTTGCAACACCATGGACTGCAGCACACCAGGCCTCCCTGTCCATCACCAACTCCCGGACTTTACTCAAACTCGTGTCCATTGAGTTGGTGATGCCATCCAACCATCTCATCCTCTGTTGTCCCCTTCTCTTGCCTCCAATCCCTCCCAGCATCAGAGTCTTTTCAAATGAGTCAGCTCTTCACATCAGGTGGCCAAAGTATTGGAGTTTCAGCTTCAGCATCAGTCCTTCCAATGAACCCTCAGGACTGATCTCCTTTAGGATGGACTGGTTGAATCTCCTTGCTTGTCCACTGTTAGCTGTAATTGACTATTATTGACTATTGACTCCTCACCTGAAAATGAGGAGTTAGCTCTTTTTACTCTCTCCCTCTTCACACACACACACACACACACACACACACACACTTCCCAGCCCCCACACCATAATATAGCTGAATCAGAATTTTGTTTAGATCAGTATTTGATGTTCTGATCACTATAACTGTGTGCTAGTCAGAGTTGAGCCCAGTACTAAACTTGATTACTTTTCCTTCCACTCATAACTTTTTGTTTTCCTCAGAGTTAATAATTGCCTCATTTTTAGTTTCCTCCTATTCTTTTGTATATCAGAAGTCAACCACAGATTCTCTGCCGTTTGATTTAAATATCCTGTCAAGATGTTTGTTCACACTTATGAGGTTCTTCTTTAAGGTCTGTGGTAGAGTACTTTGACCTCCTTTAACCTGGATTGGCTGTCCTCTTTGCCAAGTCTCTATCATAAATGTGAAATTCCCTTCACCTGTTCCCAGTGTTGGATGTGTTTCATATCTTTTCTTTCTTGGTTTACTCCCTTGTTTTGATGGATCAGTCTCCAGTAGCTTCTTAGAAAGGTATGTGGGAAGTAAAATTTGAGTTTTTGTATGTCTGAAAATATCTTTATCTTCCACACATTGATTGATGTGAGTATAGATATTTAGGTTACAAATAACTTTTCTACAGAATATTAAAGGAAATTTTCCAAATTTCCCACTGTCTTCTAGCTTCTTGCTGTGAAGAAGCCATAGGCTACTCTGATTACTAATTCTTTGTATGCGCTTTGATTTTTTTCTCTGGATGTTTGCAGAATCTTCTTTTTTCCCAATATACTTGTTTTAGGTCTATATTCATCTGTTATGCTGGACATTCAGTGGGCCATTTCATATCCTTCATTTCTGGAAAATAGAGTTTTCATTGCTGTTACCATATTTTTAATTTCCAAGAGCTCTTTTACTTTTTCTTTAAATGTTCCTTTTTAAACTTAGTAAATAGGAATCTGTTCTTGTCTTTTTCTTTCATGGATCTGTGTCTTTTCATATCTTTGATGTTACTAATAATAGCTTTTGTTTTTGTTACTTTTCTGTATAATGTCTGTTTTCTCCAAGTTGCTCTTTTGAGGAGAGAGACGGGTTGGTTTGGGTTTTTTTGCCTTAATCTCTTCTGTTAGAATATGTCCATAGATGTTTGGAAAAATCTGGTGCTCTATTCTTGTTTAAGGGCAAAAAGCTGATGTGTTCACAGCTGATGGAAGCTCTGAATACAGGTAAGGACTTGTCACTTCTGAAAGACAGGTGTGGGAAGATGGCGAGGATCTCTGCTCTGAGCACGCGCAGGTCCACTTACCGCCCCTGTTTCTGCTTTGATGCCTTTGTTTCCCAGCTGTGCCTGATATCCTAGTCCAGAGACCCTGTTTATCTCTCCACAGAGTTAACCTGTAGTCTTCAGGGTTGGAAAAGAAGATCTAGGGCTCTAAAAGTTTCTTAAACAGATTATAAACCATTTATTTTTAAATTTACCCTCGTTTATCCTAACTTCATGGAAACCTTGTACTGCCTTTTAAATAGGATTAAATAGGATTACTCTTCTCTGCTGGTGGCTTAGGACTCAGCTTCCTCAATTCTGCCAAGTCAGTTCAAATGTATCCCTTTGCCAAAGGCATAGAGTTAGATTAAACATCATCTAAATATGACACTTGCCTGATTTACTTAGCTAATTGGTTACTCTGAATTTTGTAATCAGCATCTCTTACCTCACCCCTTCAATCAAAGGCTAGGACCTTGACAGTTACCTACAGCTAACCACACATCCATCCTCTATCACTCACTTTTACACCTTTTTGCATCCAAAGTAATTGGCATCCCAACTGTTCATTATTTTTTTTTAATGTAGTTTATTGCATCTATATGTGTTCCTATGAAGTATATATTTTTATTCTAGTTCCTTTTAGCTGTTTATAAGAGTATCATGCTGTATGTAATCAATTGGTACTTTTATTTCACTTAATATTATAGTATACTAAAATTTGTCCATATTGTTACCTATCCACTGTAGCTTATTCATTTCCACTACTATATAATATTCTGTTTTATGAAATACTCATTTTCCTTCCAGCTTCCAGATTTTTACCATTATTATCTGCCTTCCTTTTTTTCCCTTCTTTGTGGATTTTTAAAACATTATTTACTATTAGTGAGATTTTAGAAGGCAACAAAATTAGATGTGGCCTATATGAGAAGCTTTTATCTCACAAATGCTGAGCGCCTACACCCTGTATAAAGTATGACTGCACTGAACATACTCTAAACTTTGGTTCAGTTCAGTTCATTCCCTCAGTCGTGTCTGACTCTTTGCGACCCCATGAATCACAGCACGCCAGGCCTCCATGTCCATCACCAACTCCCGGAGTTCACTCAAACTCACGTCCATTGAGTCGGTGATGCCATCCAGCCATCTCATCCTCTGTCATCCCCTTTTCCTCCTGCCTCCAATCCCTCCCAGCATCAGAGTCTTTTCCAATGAGTCAACTCTTCGCATGAGGTGGCCAAAATACTGGAGTTTCAGCTTTAGCATCATTCCTTCCAAAGAACACCCAGGACTGATCTCCTTTAGAATGGACTGGTTGGATCTCCTTGTAGTCCAAGGGACTCTCAAGAGTCTTCTCCAACACCACAGTTTAAAAGCATCAATTCTTCGGCACTCAGCTTTCTTCACAGTCCAACTCTCACATCCATACATGACCACTGGAAAAACCATAGCCTTGACTAGCAGACCTTTGTTGGCAAAGTAATGTCTCTGCTTTTGAATATGGTATCTAGGTTGGTCATAACTTTCCTTCCAAGGAGTAAGCACTTTTTAATTTCATGGCGGCAGTCACCATCTGCAGTGATTTTGGAGCCCAAAAAAATAAAGTCTGACACTTTGTTTATTAGCCTAATAATAGAAAGCCAACAAGATTGTCTAATCCAACTTTCTGCTTTGTCAAGGCGTGTTCCTGGTCAGGAAGCCACAGATAGTACTCTTTAACCTTGGAGGTACCTTTCAATAATTCTAACTTAAAGAAAAATGTTGACATTTTACTTATCTTTTGTAACCTTCCTGCAATTAAATGCAGGGTTTCCATTAGACTTGTAAAATATTGAAAATAGCCTAAGGGCTCCTCTCTGTTGCCTTTAGGGAAATCTAGGTGTCTAGGAGACCATGTTAAAGTTGCAGTTCTGAGCACCCTAACAGTAAGACAGAAATTTAAACTTTTTCTTTCTTATCTTTTTCTCCATTGCAGGGATGTCATCAAGTGGTTGATCAGAGCAGTAACTGAAGACAGATTAATCCAGCCCCCAAATGAGAATCAAACCTCTCCAGGAAAAGGAATCTTGAAGACCAGCAGTAGCCACCCTTCTTCCCAACCTAACCTGACAAAGAACGCCAATCAGCTGTAAGGAGCGGACAGAAGTTATCTTTCCTAGAGCTCTGGGGTTTACTGTGTTGGAGACTAGCACCACTCTCTACAAGCAGTTTCCCCAAAATTAACAGCTCTTATAACATAGGCTGATTCTTACTAAAAACTACCTTATTTTGACTAAAGGCTAAGTTCCTAATTCCAGAGGTAAAACAAAAGCAGATACTTTCCCCCTAGATGAACAGGACTTCACTAAATGAATTCACCAGCTGAAGTGGAGCAAAAGCTGAACAACCGTGCCCTCCCCTTCCTAGATTCCCAGGGACAATACAGGATCATGGGCAGTGGGCATTCTAGCAGTCTCTAATCCTCAAGGGCCTGGGTCTCTTTCCTCCAGTCCTGGAAGAAGAACAGCAGTTCAACCTGCAGGCTCCAACAGGTTGTAACAGCAGTGGCTCAGACCAGATCAGGTCCCATTCCCTCAGCCTGCACTGGAAAGAAATTCTGGCATTTCTTCTATGGAATTAAAAGTGGTCGTGGCATTTTTGGGGAAATGCCAGGATTTCATGGGCTGGAGCTGCCCTTGTACAAGTAACCTGCTATTCTATGTCAGTTATGTTTTTTAAAAAGCCAGTTAAACTTGATATTTCAAATACAGCATTTGTGCCTAAATTCACAGTGCTATAATTTAGTTGCACTGATCGGATTCTTAAATAAGTACTATGGATTTTAACTAATCTAGGAGACAATCGTGTATCTAAAGGGAGTATGTTTTGGAACGATGAAGCGTTTGCTTGGGCAGAGTGGGGAAGGTCCTAAAGTAGGAAAATAAGATTATGTAAGAACCCCAGGATATAGACCAAGAGAGAGGCAGACACTGTTTCTTAAGAGAAAGCTAATATAATAATAGTAATTATAAGTAGATATTAGAAGAATAAAATTAGAGTCCTTGAAAATCAATTTATCATCATCTTAACAACAATAGGCACTGCTGTTTACCATTAACTAGTGCCTATATGCCAGATCTGTTACTCAGCACAACTTTATGAAATAGGTGGTGTTATGTCCCCTTTTTTGAGATGAGAGAGTTTTGACTCAGAGCAGTTTAGTAATTTGTCAAAAATTGAATAGCTTGTCATTGCAGAGCCAGAATCTCATCTGACTCTGGTCTACCTATTGTGTCCCCGGCTGCAGATTTTCTGCAAACAGAGCCCCTCTTTGCCTCACAAATAACGGCACACATTAGAAAAGGCCAGCTTCAGGTGAGGCTCACCTTCTGAGGGGCTGCTCAGATTCCTTCCTTCAGCCTGGGTCTCTCCCACAGTTAGGTCTGATGGGAGAGCGGGTCACGTTTCACCAGTTGAAATTCTGACACTGAACTTAGGTAAAGATTGTTGTAAAGGAACCAGTAACAGGAGAAAACTACGTAGTAAATTTGTATTTTCTCCTATCAAAGAAATTCAGATAATTGTTAGTCATTCTGGAGCTGTTTCTTCATCTGTAGAATATAGAATTTTTAGGTTAGATATCCTTAAAGTTCTCTAGATCCTTAAGATTATATGTTCCTAGGGACTTCCTTGGCAGTCTAGTGGTTGGGACACCATGCTTCCATTGCAGGGGCAGATTGAGGAAGGTTCTAGAGGTTTGATCCCTGGTTAGGAAACTAAGATCCCACTTGCCTTGTGGCATGGCCAAATTTTTTTTTTTAAATAATTAGATAAGCAACAAGAACTCTATTTTTAAAAAGATTGTATGTTTCTATTTTCAAATTTAAAAGCAGCTTGCTTTTGCAGCGCAACCCCAGGTTCTGAGAGGTTGATAGTATGATCTGGCAAAAGGGATTCAGGTAGGTGAAATTGCTAATAAAAGCATGCTGATGCTTGAGTAGTTCTCCCTGACCTAGTGTGTGCTTTACAAGAGCCTTTAGTACACTGGCGGGCACCTCATCCCAGCCAGCAGGGACCCTCCCGCTCATTTATGTTCTGTGTTCTGGACTCAGGATTATATGCCAGCTCCAGAGGATGCTGTCTATCGCTGTAGAGGTGGACAGGACCCCCACATGCAGCTCCAATAAAATTGCTGAAATGATGTTTGGGTTTGTGCTGGACATTCCTGAGAGGAGTCAGAGGTGAGTCTTAGCTTTGTTTTATTTTTTGATCTGGGAACATAATTTCAAAAGAAAATTCCAAACAGTAGTTAAATTAGGAGGAAAAAAGGTAGAGAAATAGTTCTTGTCTCTTTAACCTTTGAAAGAAATAGTTTCTCAACCAACTGTTATTATTTGCAACTAAGGCATAATTTCTTAGGAAGAGGCAGGTTACCTTAAATGCAGCCCAAATTTCCCACTTTATCCATTTGTCTAATAACTTTACTCATCCCTCAAGTTTTCAGCTGTTAAGCACTACCGTCTTCTCTGACCCTCAGCCAGAGAGCCTGGTATAAACGTTTACTAAAGTCTTGTTGGGTGAAATAGGCCTGTTCATATGAGGGGAAGAAGAGGTGATCCAAGAGTGAATACAGTTGTACCTGTAGAATGAGCCCAGATATCAAGAGTAAGGAATTCACTTTCTCTAAACATTAATTAGTGAAGCATTCCATTAGGAAGAGACAAAGAAATAAGAGTTCTTGGCTAGGACCAATGATTCCTCCTTTGAACCAGTAATTTTAGAATCCAAAGGAAGGAAAATAAGCTACCATGACTGTAATTTCATGAACAGTTGCTGGGACAGGAAATAACTATGGGAGAGCCTCTGTAGGGTGGTGACCCTTGAGGGAATCTCTGTCAGCTCCTTGTCTGCTTCCCACCCCATCCCCTAAGCTCCCAGTTGGTAACCAAGACTACTCTTGTACATTTCTGGTTCCTCTGTTAGAAGAAAATGTCATTCCAAATAGAATTGTAATAAAGATTTAGTTAAACTATCCTGCTAAGATTAAGACAAACATTTGTTGGATCTGTACAATGTGCCAGTCATTGTTACATTAATTATCTCATGTTTGTATAAAGCTTTATAATGTTGTTCCCATTTAACAAATGAAAAAAAATACTCTAAATAGTTAAATAACTAGCCAAAGTTTACATTGCTAATCAGATTTAGAATCCAGATTTAAACCTAGGACTTCCTAATTGCAAGGTCAGTTCAAAGAAGGCAGTACGTTACAATGGTCAGCCAGAAGGAAGCATTCATAAAATCACGCTTGCTGTATCGCTTCGTTAGTATTTCATTTGGATCCAGCGCCCATACTGTTTATTTATTTATGCCCAGATTCTAGTGAGAGATGGGAAATCTAAGGAGTGGGTAACTGTAAACAAATTTAAACTAAACATAGACAAAAATAGTTTAAATGAAACCTGGTCCTAATTTAAAACTTTTCAGGAAGGGAAAATTTGCAACCACCCCAAATTATACTAGAAGATACTTTATATGGCCTTACCTTTTAATCTTTTAAAGTTTATGTATAGTTTACATGCAGTTAAATGATATAAACTAATTTACACAGGTATCATTCCAAAGTTCTGACAAAAGTATAACTTATATGACCTATTATTTTCCAGTGGCTCATTGATAGTGGTAGAAATCGTGCAGCCTTGCTGAATTCAGTTATTCTAGTAGGAATTTTCTGTGATTTCCTTAGAATTTTCTATATACACAATATATATTGTCTGCAAATAAAAAGTTTAATCTCTTCCTTTCCAATCTGTATGCCTTTTCCTTCTTTGTCTTACCCTATTGCAAGGGCTGATACCTCTAATAGAATGTTGGAGAAGTGATAAGAACAGACATCCTTGCCTTATTCCTGATCTTAGAGGAAAAATATTCAGTCTTTGACCATTAAGTATAATATTAGCTGTGGGTGTTTCATAGGTAGCCATTGTCAGATTGAGGAGGCCTCCTTCTTTGTCTAAGATATTCAGTGTTTTGTGAAGAATAGGTATTTGAATTTATAAAATGTATTTTGTTCACCTTTTGAAATAATCATAGTTTTTCCTCCCTCATTCCATTGATATGATGAATTACATTGATTGATTTCTTCGTATTATAACCAACCTTGCATTCCTGGAATAAAAAACCCTACTTGATTGTGATATAATATTCTTTTCTATTGACAGATTCAATTTGCTAATATTTTGTTATGGGCTTTTTCATCTGTGTTTACTAGAGATGGTAATTTTATTTTTGTATAATGTCCAACTTCACTTATATTTAAAGAAATGCATATAAAAAATAAATGTAAATTAAAACTACACTGAGATACTATTTCTAACCTATACAAATAGTAAAAATTTTAAAGTACTATAAAACACTCTGTTAGTGAAGGTTTGAGAAAGCAGGTAGGTGCCCATACATTGCTGGTGGTAATGAAAAGTGGTACAAGCATTACGGCTGGTGGGGGGCGGGGGTGTGTGTGATGGAATTTTACAGTATCTAACAAAACTAAATGTACATTACCTCTTGACCCAGAAAAATCATGTGTAGGAATTTATCCTAAAGATACATGTTTAACAGTATGAAAATACATATGCAAAAGGATATTCACAACAGCATGTTTGTAATTGCAAAATACTAAAAACAACCCAAATTCCCATACATACGACAGTGGTTGAATGTCTGTGGTACATCTACACAATGAAGATGTAGCTATAAAAAAGTAAATATTAAAAATAGGAGCATAATTTTTATGAACTGTTTTCCAAAATATATTGTTAAGTAAACCAAAGTGAAATACATAGAGTATGCATAATAAATACACATATAAGAAGGAGAACATTTTTAATATACATGATTATAATTGTAAAAAAAAAAAAGAAGAAGAAGCAAAGTTAAGATAAATGCAGACCAATCAAATTGTTTACATACAAGGGTAGATGGGCTGGAAAGGAGCTAGGGTGCTGGGCTGGAGTGATAATGACCTTAATAGTGGTATTGATAGTATAGTACTTCCTGAATATACTTCTTTGTATAGTTATAACTTTTAGACTTTTAGAACCATGTTATTGTTTTATATACTCAAAAAAGAAAAATAAATCAGTAAGGAAGTTGGAGGAGAGCCTAACAAACAATACAAACAGAAATTAACCTGTGTTTTAAATGAATTATTATTCATTTAAATGGGGCTGAGGGGTGAGGGTTGGGGGGAGGACAAGCCCAAGCAACTTTTTTTTCTTTACTTTATATTTTTAAATAAAGATTCACAGGAAGTTGCAAAAACTAGTAAGAGCGGTCCTCTATACCCTTCACTTACTATCCCCTAGTGGTTACATCTTGCATAACTGTAACAATATCACACACAAAAAATTGACATTGGTATAATCTACAGAACATATTCATATTTCACCCAGATTGCACTCATCATATGTAGTTCTAAGCAGTTTTATCACATGTGTAGCTTCATATAATCACCAAGACAATCAACATATGCAGAACTGTTCCATCACCACAAAGATCCCTGCTGCTGCTGCTAAGTCGCTTCAGTCGTGTCCAACTCCGTGCGACCCCCAGACGGCAGCCCACCAGGCTCTGCCATCCCTAGGATTCTCCAGGCAAGAACACTGGAGTGGGTTGCCATTTCCTTCTCCAATGCATGAAAGTGAAAAGTGAAAGTGAAGTTGCTCAGTCGTGTCCGACTCTTCGCGACCCCATGGACTGCAGCCCACCAGGCTCCTCTGTCCATGGGATTTTCCAGGCAAGAGTACTGGAGTGGGTTGCATTGCCTTCTCCACAAAGATCCCTAGTACTACCCTTTTACGATAACTATTCGTCTTCCCCAGCCCATCCAAGTAAGTTAAAACGCAGTATTTGGACTAAATACCCTGAGGCTAAAGACAAAAAATGAAGTGTAAATAAATATGAAACTCTAGTTAGTAAATTTCTCTTTCACAGAAAGTATTAACAATTCAAAAACTATCTTATGTGTATTCTAGGATTAAACACTTAAATGTATTGTGGATAATGAAAGCCAAGTTTCTCAGTCAGAGAAGGGAGTTACACATATGAAAAGGAGAAAGGATAGAAGGAACCCTGTGGTGCTGGATTGGATTTGGAGGCATCAATATAAACTTGTGGTTCCTAATAAATAGATAGATATAGGAATAAATGTAGATGTGTCAGCATTTATATATATATATATATTATGTGTGTGTGTGCATTCATACATTTCTTTCCTACCTCTACCCACTAAGAGAGCTTAGGAACAACTACACTCTAGTAGCAATGAGCAGACCTAGTACTCAGATCTTTGTTTCTAAATTCTAGTTTACACTAAAAGGAACCAGAGTTTGTTAAGACATGCCCAATTCCAGACCTGAGATAAAGTATAAAATGAGCCTAGAACATCTTTATAATGAGGAAATGAGGAAATATTCAAGGAATGTTCAGAACATGACAAAAGAAGCTTAAAGATCTTCCACTGGCTAAATCTGAGATAATTTGAGTATCAAAATAAATATTGACAGTAAAAGACTACAAACTGTTGTGTAGAATAATAACCCATGATTCTAATACTGATAGGAAGGAAGAGAAAGGACTCTCTTCCTTATAGTAGAAAGCCAGCTAATAAATATAAGAAGAAATGATAATCTGGGGGGAAAATACCATTTGGCATGCATCATAATAAGAATGAATTCAGGTATGACAGGGTACTAAAATGATGGAATTTGTGGCATACCAAAATATTTGCATAGTCTGAAAGTATATTCTCACAAGATATTAATTATGAAGTGAAAACTAACTTTACTATGGAGTCAAGTAATCAGAGTTAACACCAGCAGTGGGGCAAACGGACATCATATGCTCCTTGATAGGATGCACACAACATTTTTGCAGTCCTCTTGCCGAAAAATGCATAACCTCCATCAAATCATGGATAAATATCAGAGAAATCCCCAATGAGAAATGTTCTATGCAAAAAACTGAACTGCACTTTTCCAAAATGTCAGTGTCATAAAAGACAAAGCAAGAATGAGGAATTGTTCCAGATCAAAGGACACTGAAAAAAACAGGCAACTGAATGCAGTGTATAACCTGCGATTTTCTTTTGCTATTAATAGCAACATGAGGACAATGAAAAGAATCTGATTAAAGTCTACGGTTAATATAATACTGTTGCATTAAGATTAATTTTCTGTTTTTTTTTTTTTTTTTTTTTTTTTTGTCATTGTACTTGGTTACCTTAGAAAATGTTCTTGTTTTTAGGAATTATACACTGAAGAACTTTTTCACTTAGTGTAGTTCTCTTGGGATTCATTCAGGTTGTGGTATCTTTTTTTATTGCTGAATAGTATTCCATGGTGTGGGTATACCTTTGGTATTTTTTTTAAACCATTTTACCCATTGAAGGATATCTGTGTTGCTTCCAATTTGGGGCTATTATGAATAAAGCTTTTATAAACATTCATGTACGAATTTTTGAATAAACATAAATCTTCATTTCTCTGGAATAAATGTCAAGGAGTGCAATTTTTGCTTTATATGTTGTTTGTTAGTTACTCATTCGTGTCTGATTTTTCACGCTCCTGTGTA
Organism: Bos taurus; assembly: GCF_002263795.3. NCBI lineage: Eukaryota > Metazoa > Chordata > Mammalia > Artiodactyla > Bovidae > Bos > Bos taurus. Next base: position 5,046,504 of record NC_037337.1, on the reverse strand, counting down.
CCATAGCCCACCAGGCTCCTCTGTCCATGGGATTCTCTGGACAAGAATACTGGAGTGAATTGCCATTTCCTTCTCCATTGCATTATATGCTGCTGCTAAGTCGCTTCAGTTGTGTCCGACTCTGTGCGACCCCATAGACCGAAGCCCACCAGGCTCCCCCGTCCCTGGGATTCTCTAAGCAAGAACACTGGAGTGGGCCGCCATTTCCTTTTCCAATGCGTGAAAGGGAAAAGTGAAAGTGAAGTCACTCAGTCGTGTCCAACTCTTAGGGACCCCATGGACTGCAGCCTACCAGGCTCCGCCGTCCATAGGATTTTCCAGGCAACAGTACTAGAGTGGGGTGCCATTGCCTTCTCCATTGCATTATATAGTAGCTACTTACTTAGTTTTTTTTAAGAAACTGCCAAACTGTTTCTTTTAGTGGCTTTACCATTTTACATTCTCCCCAGCAGTATGAATGATCCAATTTCTCTGCATCCTAACCAGCATTTGGTGTTGTTAAAACAATTTTTAATTTTTTTTAGCTATTCTGATAAGTGTATGATGGTATCTCGTGATTTTCATTTTCATTTCTTTAATCAATAATGAAGTTGAGTATCTTTCTGTGTGCTTAATTGCCATCTGTATAACATCTTTGCTAAAATATTTCTTTTCTCATGTTCTTAACAGGGTTTTTGCTTTTTCCTGTTTTCAGAGTCTTTATATTTTCTAGATATAATCCTTTTCAGATCTGTAGTTTGCAAATATTTTCTCCCATTCTGTAGTTTGTCTTTTCATCCTCTTTAACAAGATCTTTCACAGAGCACGTTTTAAATTTTGATGTAATCTGTCTTATCAGATTTTCTTTTACGGAAAATGCTCTCATGCCAAAGATTCCTTGGGATTGTCTGTGTAGACCGTCATGTCATCTGCAAGTAGGGAAAGCTTTAGTTCTCTCTTTCCAATCAGTATGCCTTTTATTGCCTTACTACACTGACTAGAACTTCCAATATTATGTTGAATAGCAATGGCAAAAGCAGACATCTTTGCTTTGGTTATGATCCAGGAGAGAGCAGACATCTTTGATTTGTTCATGATTTAGGGAAAAGCATTCAGTTCATTAATTAATTATTGATTAATTAAAATATCAGTTCATGATTAATTATGATGCTAGCTCTAGGACTTTTTTTGTAGATGTTCATTAATAAGTTGAAGAATTTCCCTTCTATTCCTTGTTTTCTGTTTTTATCGTGAGTTGGTATTAAATTTTATCGAATGCTTTTTCAGAGATGTTTTATTTTTTTAATGGTTGCTCTTGGAATTACAATATGCGTTCTTATTAGAGTCTACCTTGAATTAATACTGTATCATAACATGTGATGTTAAAATCTTAATAGCCGTCTTTTCATTTATCCACTCCTGTCCACTGTTTGTGCTATTGTTGTCATGCATTTTACTCTGGGATGGAATCATGTTTTTGCTTTGAACAGTTGTTTTTAAAAGAAATTCAGGGATGCGGGTGGGGAACACTCTTTGTTCCGCCTATCTGTGATATTGTAACCTATAATAACAAATATATTTATAAAGGAAGTAAGTGTTAGTCCTCAGTCATGTCTGACTCTTTGTAGCCTGCCAGGCTCCTCTGTCCATGGAATTCTCCAGGCAAGAATACTGAAGTGGGTTGCCATTCCCTTCTCCAGGGGATATTCCTGACCCAGGGATCAAACCTGGGTCTCCCACATTGCAGGCAGATTCTTCACCATCCAAGCTTGTATGTGTCTGGGTTTGAGAGAGACCTTTGTCCTGTTCCCGGCTCTTTGGGAGTTTTTTAAGTGATAAGAGTAATTAACAAAGTTATCTTTTGTTCTGTTAATGAGGTATCTCTCAGAAAACCACTTGGTGACCTGAAAGTTGGGGGCTGGTTGCCAGGGGAACCGTGTGATTAGAGAGTGGAACTCTCCGTTCCAGCTCTCCACTGCCCTCCCTCTTCCCATACCATCCCCTCCTGAAGGGAAGGGACAGGGGCTGGAGGTTGAGTTCAGTTACCAGTGGTCACTGATTTAATCAGCCATACCTGTCTGATGCAGCTTCCTTGAAAACCCCAAAGGACTAGGTCCAGAGAGCCTCCAGGTTGGTAAATAGGTGGAGATTGCCTGTAGAGTGATGCACCCAGAGAGCATGGAAGTGCCTTACCTTTGCCCCGCGCCTTATACATCTCTTCCATTGGGCTGTTCTTGAGTTATACCTTTTATAATAAACCGGTAACCTAGTAAGCAAAGAGTTTGAGTTCTGCAAGCCGCTGTAGCAAATTAATCAAAGCTAAGTGGGTGTCCTGGGAACCCCCCATCTATAGCTACACGGTTCAGAAGCACACAGGTTGACAACCTGGACTTTCGGTCGGCATCTAGAGAGAGAGTGCGAGGGCAGCCTTGTAGGACTGAGCCCTTAACCTGCGGAATCTGATGCTTTAGTATTAAAATCGAGTTAATTGGTTAGTGTTGCTGGAAAAAACACATGTCAGATCCACACAGTTACCACTTTTGGTGTTCTTTATTTCTTGACTATCCAAGTTCCATTTGGTATTATTTCTCTTCCACGTAAAGAAGAGAAATATTAATTTCTTCTCTTCTTCTCTTCTTTTAATATTTTTTGTACTGCAAGTCTACTTGTAATGCGTTCTTTCAGCTTTTGTTTATCGGTATATGTTATCTCACCATATATGAATAGTGTTTTTACTTGATATGAATTCTGGATTGATAGGTGCTTTTCCTTAGTTTAAAGCTGTTCACTTTCTTCTGGCTTGCTACTGGGAAGTCATTAGAATTTCTTACTGTTGCTCCCTTTTATGTCACGTGTCTTTTTTCCTCTGGCTGCTGCTCTTTTTTTTCCGTCTCCTTGATTATGGTAACTAGTTGTAGTTTCCATTATGTTTACCCTGCTTGGGGTTTATTGAGATTCTTGAATCTGTGAGTTGATATGTTTGATCAAAGTTTGAAATATCTTGGGCATTTTAAAAAAATTTTTTGGCCTGAATTCTCATCTTCTGGGAATTCGAGTATATATATGCTAGGCTGTGTCTCACTGTTCCACAGAACATTATGGCTCTGTGTTTTCTACTTTTGTTTTTTGTTTGTTTTATTTTGTTTTGACTTGTCTTTTTTTCTCTCTCTGTTGCACTTCCTCCTCCTTGATTTTTCTTTTCTTTTGTGGTGCCTAATTTGTTGGTAAGCCTATCCAGTGGATTTTTTTTTTTAATTTCAGATATTATATCTTTCAGAACAAGAGCTTCCATTTGGTTCATCCTTAGAGTGTCCATTTCTCTCTGCTGAGAGTCCCCATCTATTCATTTATATATCTTGGTTAGTTGGTTGGTTGGTTGGTTAATCTTAAGCATATTTATAACAGCTGTTCTAAAGTCCTTGTCTACTAATTCCAACATTTATGGCATCTATTGGTCTGTTTCTGTGGGCATTTTGATCCTGGTTATGGATTCATTTTCCTGTTTTTTCCCTTGTCTAGTAATTTTTTTATTGTATGCCTAACATTGTGAAGGGTCCGTTGTTGAGAATCTGAAATTTGCTGACTTCCTTTAAAGAGTATTGACTTTCAATCTGGCAGATAGTGATTTCTTAGCAGATTAGCTTTCTCCTTTTGAAGCTTGTTTCTAGGAATTGTAAGGATAATCTAAAGCAGCCTTTCTTAAGAGACTAATGTCCTGTAGCTTAGTCTTCTGGGGTTGCATCCGAATGCCCAACATGTAATGAGATTTCTCTTCTAGTTCATTGAAACCCCATCTCTCTCAACACTGGGCACTTTCCCGAATCCCCACTCCTCTCACAGCCCTCACTAACTGTTCTCTCCCAGGCTTTGGCTATCTTCCTGTCCATGTGCCAAGGAGGACCATTACAGATATTCCAGCCACCTCAGCTCCCCTGACCTCCAGTCTCTGCTCTGCCCGACAAATCCGCTGCTTTCTGTTTAGGACCCATACTTTCCTTGGCCTTAGTTAGAAAGTGCCCCCAGCAGGAAATCTAGGGTAAACACGGGGTTCACCACCTTTGTTTCCCTTTCTCTCAAGAACAGTAGTCATTTGCAGTAGCTTATCCAATGCCTGAAAATAGTTATTTCATATATTTTGTTCAGGTTTACAATTGTTGATAAAAGGAGAGTCAATCCAATACCAGATATACTTGTTAAGGCTGGATCTGGAAGTTAGCCTTCCTCTCTGTCTTGTTTTTAAAAATTGAATTTGAATTGCTATAGATAATTGTACCTCCATTTCCTACTATGTCCAACACATTAAAATTACTTTCTTGTCCTTTGTATATTTCTGGGTTTGCCATATTGGATTATAAAACCAGGACAAGTGCAGGCTCTGGAGTCAAAACTGGAAGAGAAAATACAGTTTGAAATTAAAAGTTATTGAATAGATCAACTGTCTGTAAAAGTCATATACCAAATGCAGAGTAGAAATTAGACTTTAAAAGAATTTGGAGAATATCTTATGAATGTAATAATTTGGAGTCCTTTGTATTAAAGAAAATTTGTCAGAGAAGGTATAGAATGGTACTAAAAAATACATTAAAGAGATCAAATGGATTTTCATAAATATTTTAGACTTTTATACTTTAGAATGGTAAGCAAAGGTTTTAAAATTATTTATTCTGCTTTTTAAAATTTTGCTTTTACACTAATAACACGTGTCTGGTGGAAGAGCAAAAGGAAAGGGAAGAAGAAAATAAAAATGAATAGATACTTTGTTATTTATCATTGTTATAAGCGGCAGTGGCACCAAGAGCCCCCTATTTTTCCAAATGTTGCCCCACTGCAAAGGGACAGCTGTAGAAGAAAGAACCCTGCTATCTGGGGCAGGTTCTATTGCTGCCGTCTCCTTGTCTGCTCCCTGCCTACTCCTCAGAAACTGCTCTGATGCGCAGACCTGGCAAGAACCACCAACCAAACCTGCAGGCAAAAGCCCTTAGGCAGTCCAGGGATGCACCCTGTGCATCTGAGATTCATCAGAGTCTGGGAGGGAAGCCCACACTGCGTTTAGAACAGTGAGTGGGATTCACCTTCCCGAAGCTCAGCCCTCGTTTTACAGCTCTCCCTCTCAGAAGCCTCTGAGTGTGCTCCAGCCCACCCTCGCTGGCCAAGTCCCTCGGGGACTCCTCGGTCCTAGACGCTTGAAGTTGAAGAAGGCTGTGGTGCCCCAGATGTGTGTATCTCTTGGCCTCTGGCTTTTCGCCATGTGTGTCCTGGCATTGGAGCGCCTCTTACCTTGGGCCTTCCTTACTCCCCTAGCTCACTGCCGCCCGTGCCACCTCCCCCGCCAGAGGCTGCTCCCAGCTCCGACCGAGTGTGCTCTGCCGTCTGCGCCACGGGGGCACCACCACACCGTGTACACACTGGCCCTGCGCGTCAGGTTCCTGTGGCACACTTCTCGCCCCTGTTCAACCATCAGCTTTTCGAGAGCAATACCCTCTTTTATTCCTCTTAATAATATTCCTCCTTTGTGCCAATTATGGCACTTTATGGCCATTCAGAAACATTTCATCTTACGATTAATTCTCTTGGTTAGAGTATGCTGTAATTCTTCAAGTGTCCTAAACTAGTCTTTCGCTTTCAAAGGTCAAGGAGTTCCCCCTGCCCCCCACCCCACCCCCCAGCCCCCGGTCTGGCAGTTGTCAGTTCATGAATGAACCTGTTTCTGCCCTGTCCACAGGCTTTGTGATTTTGTAGGCCTTCATTGTATTCCTTCTTAGCCTTCTCTGGTTTAGGCAAAGGTTAGAGCATTCGGGGAGAATTGTGGTATATGTTCCTTGAAACAATAGTTGCAATGGTGCACTCTCTCTCTTCTCCATGCAGAGAGATGTTCTTTACTACCATGGAAAGCCACCTCCTACGCTGCAAAGTGCTGGAAATCATATTTCTCCACAGCTGTGAGACGCCCACCCGCCTACCCTTGTCTCTGGCCCAGGCCCTCTATTTTCTGAACCATTCCACATCACTGCTCAAGTGTCAGGTATGTTTTTCCCTACTTCACTTCCAGGCCTAGACCACCTTCTCCTAAATCCGTGAGCTTTTTGTAAGTTACTTAAAAACTGTATAAACCTCTTACTGAGGAAAGAATTTATTACCAACTGCTTTTACTATCTCTGCAGTCAGATAAAACCCAGTGGCAGAAATGGGATGAGCTGGTCGAGCACCTGCAGTTCCTGTTATCCAGTTACCAGCATGTTTTAAGAGGTAAGGAGCATTTGGGCACAAACCAGGTGGTGTGCGAGTCTGGCAATGGACATTATTATGTATTAAAGTCACATAAGGGACTCTATTAACTTCAGTAAATCATTGTTCCTTAGTGCAACTGCAAGAAACGAGAAAGGACATAGCTGGAATCGCTGCTCTGAAAGAGAAGAATTCACATAGTATTTTTGTTACAGTACATATGACAGTGGTCCTCACAGTCCTTAGCGTTGTGTAGGTAAATGAAAGTTACCCTAACATGAGCAAGATTCAGTAATGACCTGACTAAGCCCTGACAGTTTTCCCAGGCCCATCACTGCAGAATCTTTGTTGGGTGTGGTGCTCACTGACTTGGATGTTGTAAACATCTGTCAGTATGGTACAAATACACAGAAAATCAGTGGCAAGGTAAACATGTACATCTTCCAAACCATGTAAGACTGTGGATGTGGCTCTGCCCCAGTCACAGGCAAAGCCAGTGAGGAGCTGAGAGAGTTAGGTTAGTTAGTTAACTAGCACTCAGGGGCAAATATCAAAAAGGAAAATGGTGGAATAGGTGCTTCAAATAGGAGTGATTTGATCAGCCAAGGATTAATGAGGCCCTTAGGAAAACTAACATGATTATAAATTACATAAGGAAAGATAGTAAGTTTACAAGGGAGAAAACTAACAGTCCTCTTGATGTGATACCCTGAGAACACCTCATCACTTAGGTAATGTTCTTGCCAAAAATTCATGACCTGAATCTAATCAGAAGGAAGCATCAGACAAACCCAGATTGAAGGGCCTTGTACAAACTAACTGGCCTGTACTTTCAAAAGTCCCAATGTCTTAAAAACAAAGGAAGGCTGAAGAACTATTCCAGATTAAAATCAAACTAAAACACATGATATTATATGCAAAACATGATCCTGGAGGGGATCCTGAAAAAAAGCTTCTTTATGGTCCAGCTCTCACATCCATACATGACTACTGGAAAAACCACAGCTTTGACTATACAGACCTTTTTTGGCAAAGTGATGTCTCTGCTTTTTCGTAGGCTGTCTAGGTTGCTCATAGCTTTTATTACAAGGAGCATGCTTCCTTTGATTTCATGGCTGCAGTCACCAACCACAGTGATTTTGGAGCCCATGAAAATAAAATCTGCCACTGTTTCTGCTTTTTCACAGTCGTAATTCTCCTGGCTTTAATTCTGATGTTGGAATTATATAGGAGTCAAAACTTAGGTCTTCATAATCTGTATATTCATAGCTTCAGTGTCACTGATGTCCCATGGTTTTTACTGTAAGAGATGGGTTGCTGATCTCATCTACTATGTATAGGATTCGTAGGGATGGGAGGGCAATTAAAATAATAGCAGGTAAAATAGTTCAGATTGTCTCCACTTCTTGTGCATCTATTGTACTGGTGTGGGTTAATTTTGTTGTTAGTATTAGTGAAATAATATAAAACACTAATGACTAATTAAAAAGACAATTATTAGCATGTGATCATGAAAGTGAAGTAATTCTTCTATAATTGGTGATGTTGCATCTTGAAAACCTAGTTGTATGGAGTATGCCATATGAGATGTACAGGGTTTTCACTTGTAACTTAACTTCGACAAAGTTATATAATATTTTACTAACATCTCAGTAATTGAGAGAGACATAGTGGTTATGATGTTGGCTTGAAACCAGTAGTAGGGGGTTCGATTCCTTCCTTTCTTACTTTAGGTTAACATATGTGGGTTCTTCAAATGTATGGTATGGCGGGGGGCACCCGTTTAATCATTCTAGGTTTGTTGTGGTTAAATCCACGGTGAAGACTTCTCGCTTGGATGTGAATGCTTCTCAGATAATGAAAACCATTAGCATGACTGCTGTTAGAGAGATAAATGAGCCTATTGATGAGACAGTATTTCATATTGTGTATGCGTCTGGGTAATCGGAGTATCATCGTGGCATGCCAGATAGTCCTAAGAAGTGTTGTGGAAAGAAAGTCATATTAACACCCACGAATATAATTGCAAAGTGAATTTTGGCTCATGTATCGTTGAGAGTATAGCCTGAGAACAGTGGGAATCAATGCACAAATCCTCCTATAATAGCAAATACAGCTCCTATTGACAGAACATAGTAGAAGTGTGTGACAACATAATATGTGTCGTGGAGAACAATGTCAAGGGAAGAGTTGGCTAGGACAATTCCAGTTAAGCCTCCTACTGTAAAGAGGAAGATGAAGCCCAGGGCTCACATTATAGCGGGAGATCATTTGATATTACCTCCGTGAAGTGTTGCTAGTCAACTAAAGACTTTCACCCCGGTTAGGATAGCAGTGATCATAGTGGCTGATGTGATGTAGGCCCGTGTGTCGACCTCTATTCCGACCATGAATATGTGGTGAGCTCATACGATAAACCCTAAAAATCTGATTGATATCATAGCTCAAACTATTCCTATATATCCGAATGGTTCTTTTTTCCCTGAGTAGTAAGTTACAATATGAGAGATTATTCCAAACCCAGGTAGAATAAGAATATAGACTTCGGGGTGTCCAAAGAATCAGAATAAGTGTTGGTATAGGATAGGGTCCCCTCCTCCTGCCGGGTCAAAGAAGGTTGTATTTAGATTTCGATCTGTTAGTAGCATTGTAATGCCAGCTGCTAGTACAGGAAGTGAGAGGAGTAGTAGTACGGCGGTGATTATTACAGATCAAATGACTAGAGGGGTTTGGTATTGTGACATTGCAGGGGGTTTTATGTTAATAATTGTTGTAATAAAGTTAATAGCCCCTAAAATTGAGGAGACACCTGCCAAGTGTAAAGAGAAAATGGTTAGGTCTACTGAGGCTCCTGCGTGGGCCAGGTTACCTGCTAAAGGGGGATACATGGTTCAACCTGTTCCTGCCCCAGCCTCAACTATGGATGATGCTTGAAGTAGTAGGAAGGAGAGGGGAAGGAGTCAGAAGCTTTTATTATTTATCCAGGGGAATGCTATATCGGGGGTGCCAATTATTAGAGGGACGAGTCAATTACTGAACCCTCCAATTATAATTGGCATTACTGTAAAGAACATTATTACAAATGCGTGTGCAGTTACAACTACATTGTAGATTTGGTCATCTCCGAGCAGGGTTCCAGGTTGACCCAATTCAGCGCGAATTAGCAGGCTTAGGGCTGTTCCTACTATGCCGGCCCAGGCACCAAATAGTAAGTATAGGGTACCGATATCTTTATGATTAGTTGAGAATAATCAGCGGTTGATGAACATGGGTAAAATGGCTGAGTAAAGCATTAGACTGTAAATCTAAAGACAGAGGTTTGATTCCTCTTTTTACCAGGCCCTGTGGTGAATTTACACATTGAATTGCAAATTCAAAGAAGCAGCTTCAATTCTGCCGGGGCTTCTCCCGCCTTTTTTTCCTCACGGCTGGAGAAGAAGATTGAAGCCAGTCGACTAGGGTATTTAGCTGTTAACTAAAGTTTCATGGGGGTAGATCCCACCAGTCTAGTGAGGATTTAGCTTAATTAAAGTGGTTGATTTGCATTCAATTGATGTAAGATATAGTCTTGCAATCCTTGTCAGGAATTAAGTAAATTATACTTGCTTAGGGCTTTGAAGGCTCTTGGTCTATTTAACCTAAATTCCTACTCTAGTACTGATAGTATTGGTGTGAGCGGTAGTAGTATGGTGGATAGTACAACTATTGTTGGTAGGAGGGTTATTTTTTTTGTGAGGGAAAATGGTCATTTTATTTTTATATTGTTTGTAGAGGGGAATATTGTTAGTGTGGTGGAGTATGTGAGTTGTATGTAGAAATATAGGTTTAATAGTGCTGTGATTGCTATGAGGGTGGGTAGAATAACGTTGTCATTTTTTGTTATCTCTTGGATGATTATTCATTTTGGTATGAATCCTGATAGGGGAGGGAGTCCTCCTATTGATAAGAGGGTGACAAGAACTAGGATGGTTATAACGGGTGTTTTATTTCTTGTGTGTGATAGTGATAAGATGGTGGTGGTGGAGTTGGCTATGAATAGAGTGAATATGGTGGAAGTTGTAATAATGTAGATGGTTAAGTTTAGTAGTGTTATAGTGGGGTTGTGTGGTAGTACTGCTGTTATTCAGCCTATGTGAGCGATTGATGAGTAGGCTATAATTTTTTGAAGTTGGGTCTGATTTAGTCCTCCCAGCCTCCGATTATAATTGATAGAATTGATAGGGTTAGAATTAGATTTAGGTTAATTGATGGGGAGACTTGGTAGAGTACAGATATGGGTGCTAATTTTTGTCATGTCAGTCAGATTAGGCCAGAGGATAGGGGAATGCCTTGTGTTACTTCTGGGACTCAAAAGTGGAATGGGGCTAGTCCCAGTTTCATGGCGAGGGCTATTGTTATGAGTATTGAGGCTACTGGGTTGAATAGTTTTATTACGGTTCATTGGCCTGAGAATATCAGGTTGATGATGATGGCTATTATTAATAGTATTGAGGCTGTTGATTGGGTTAAGAAGTATTTAGTTGATGCTTCTGTGGCTCATGGGTTATGGTTTTTTATTATAACGGGAATAATGGCAAGTATATTTATTTCAAACCCAATTCAGATGAGTAGTCAGTGGGAACTAATTATAACGATAATGGTCCCTAGTATGCTAGTTGATAGAATAATAACAAAGATGATTGGGTTCATTAGTACGGGAAGGGTATGAACCAACATTTTTGGGGTATGGGCCCGATAGCTTAATTAGCTGACCTTCCTGTTAGAATTTGGTGTAATTGGGAACACGAAGAGTTTTGGGTTCTTAGGAGTAGGTTCAATTCCTATGGTTCTAGAAATAAGAGGGTTTGAACCTCTATTATTTACTCTATCAAAGTAACTCTTTTGTCAGACATATTTCTTATGTTTGTGGGGGGATGCTTGATAGAAGAATAGGTAGTGATACGTGTCATATGCATAGGGCTAGTGTCAGAGGTAAGCAGTTTTTTCATAGTAAATGTATTCATTGGTCATAACGGAATCGAGGATAGGATGCTCAGATTCATAGAAAGGAGATTGTAAGTAGTCGGGACTTAATGGTAAAATTGATTTTGTAGAATTCTGGTATGTATGGGTTGTGGGATGTTCCTAGAAATCAAATTGCTGTAAAAATGTTTATTATGATGATATTTGTGTATTCTGCTATGAAGAATAGGGCGAATGGTCCTGCTGCATATTTGCCATGAAATGATGGGACTGGATGCCATGATTTTAGTTTTTTGAGTGTTGAGTTTTAAGCCAGCTCTTTCATTCTCCTCTTTAAACCCTCATCAAGAAGCTCTTTAGTTCCTCTTCACTTTCTGCCATTATATTGATATCATCTGCATATCTGAGGTTGTTGATATTTCTGCCGTAAGTCTTGATTCCAGCTTGTGTTTCATCCTGCCTGGCATTTCTCATGACGTACTCTGCATAGAAGTTAAATAAGCAGGGTGAGAATATACAGCCTTGACGTACTCCTTTCCCAATTTGGAACCAGTCTGTTGTTCCATGTCCAGTTCTAACTGTTGCTTCCTGACCTGCATACAGGTTTCTCAGGAGACAGGTCAGGTGGTCTGGTATTCCCATCTCTCTAAGAATTTTCCACAGTTTGTTGTGATTCACACAGTCAAAGGCTTTAGCATAGTCAATGAATAAGAAGTAGATGTTTTTTCTGTAATCCCCTTGCTTTTTCTATGATCCAACAGATGTCGGCAATTTGATCTCTAGTTCCTCTGCCTTTTTCCACATCCAGCTTGTACATCTGGAAGTTCTCAGTTTACATACTGTTGAAGCCTAGCTTGAAGGACTTTGAGCATTACCTTGCTAGCATGTGAAATGAGCTCAATTGTAAGATAATTTGAACATTCTTCAACATTGCCTTTCTTTGGGATTGGGTAGGATGAAAACTGACCTTTTCCAGTCCTGTGGCCACTGCAGAGTTTTCAAAATTTGTTGACATATTGTGTGCAGCACTTTAACAGCATCATCTTTTAGGATTTGAGATAGCTCAGCTGGAATTCCATCACCTCTACTAGCTTTGTTCATAGTAATGCTTCCTAAGGCCCACTTGAATTCATACTGCAGAATGTCTGGCTCTAAGTGAGTGACCACACCATCATGGTTATCTGGGTCATTAACACCTTTTTTGTACAGTTCTTCTGTGTATTCTTGCCACCTCTTCTTAATCTCTTCTGCTTCTTTTAGGTTCTTGCTATTTCTGCTCTTTATTCTGTCCTTAGTATATATATATATTGCATATATATGTGTGTGTGTGTATATACACCTATATACACACATACATGATCTAACTGCCATGATCATATTGAGGTTGATTTTAGCTCGGTAATGCTCTTGGGAAGATAAGATGGTCCTTACACCCTCTTTTGCCTGGAATTGAGGAAGGTATTACAGAAACATTTAAAAAAAATTAAAAGCACTGGATTTAATATAGAAGTTCTGGGTTTGAATCACAGTTCCATCACCTAATCACCTACTCTGCATTGGGCAGCTATCTTTATATCTCTAGACCTCAGTTTCTTCCTTCTATAGAATAGGGATGATAATACATAACTTGCCAAGACTAATTGCTAATAGGCATGAAATAATGCCACCCCACTCCAGTACTCTTGCCTGGAAAATCCCATGGATGGAGGAGCCTGGAAGGCTGTGGTCCATGGGGTCGCTGAGGGTCGGACACGACTGAGCGACTTCACTTTCACTTTTCACTTTCATGCATTGGAGAAGGAAATGGCAACCCACTCCAGTGTTCTTGCCTGGAGAATCCCAGGGATGGGGAAGCCTGGTGGGCTGCTGCCTATGGGGTTGCACAGAGTTGGACACGACTGAAGTGTCTTAGCAGCAGCAGCAGCAGCATGAAATAAAGCAGAAAGTGCTCAGTCAATGCTAGCTGACTGTCAGGCTGCCTGTTGCCAGGCCAGGAGTATGCTACAGGGTCTTCTCTGCTTCAGACCCTTGTAACTAAAACATAACAGAGCATTGTCAAGGCCATGACGTGTGGTTGTGTGGCTTGTGCATTTTTTAACACGCTCAAAGAAAGGTACATGTCCTTTTAAGAACAAAGCCCCAAAGGCAAATTCCATGTGTCCTCAGCCTCACTGAAGTTTATGTAATTGTTTCTTTTGGAGATCTAGCAGAAAGTTTAATATTAAAGCAGCTTGGTTTTGTTTAAAGTTCACCTTTAATATTTGTTCATTTCTGGTTTGTTTCCCAGGGAATATACCTGGGTCATGGGCAATAGTGATTTAAGGTGGACATGGGACTACTTTTATTACAGAATATTCTCTTCTGCCTTGAATAAGGGAGAGGAAGCTCTCAGACCAGTGTATACTGACCAAGAATAAATGGGGTATTCCAATCCTGTTTTATCCTTAGCATCTGCCGGGGTCCAGCCCCAGCTGATCCAGGGTATTCGAAGGAGAGACAGCATAGGCGACCTATTTATTTAAATATTTATCAAAGATATAAAGAGTAATAGAATAAGGCTAGCTCAGTGAGGAAATTCAGTGGAGAAAAGAGGCTGAATAATTCAGCCAGAAGGTAAGAGAAAGAACGACATGGGGAGACCAAGTTTCGGTGAACAAGGCCCGCACTTTATTTTCCAAAGTAGTTTTTATACCTTAAGTTGTGCATAGAGGATAATGGGGGAAGGGGTGGAGTCATGCAGGGACAGCAGTTCCTGGTCCTAATCGAAGCCAGGCTTTCAAACTTATCATATGCAAAAGTTCAGGTGAATTGCATCATCTTCTGGCCAGGAGGCCTGTTAACATTTTAAGAAACTTATCTTTCTCTAAAGGTGATTATTCCAAAGTCAGGTACCAGCCTCCAAAAAAGCATTGGACAAAGCTGCATTCCTATAGGGCAAAGGTGAGGTGGGCTCAATCAAGAAAAGAATTAACTCAAGGGTCCAAGGTTACAAACATTGAGGCTACTACTTACATTTCTATACACCCATTATATCAATCAATACACTGCCAAGGACACAGTAGGTAAGGGGTATGGAGACTTAGCAGCAAACATTGGCCCAATAAGTGAAAAACCCTTCACCAATACAATTTCTAATCAATCTTTTAACTACTCAAAGGAATCTGTGTTTAGACAGTTTAGAACATCTCCTGCCTCTCACAGTTGGGAGGCTCTGAGCAATCACATGTGGCCGGAAAAACCTATTCAGGCAGGCTAGAGGACTTCCAAAGGAGTTTGTAGGTTGAAACACTGTCACACCCAGGAATTATTAACTGGAACTGTAAGCTAACTCTTTTTTCAGAGAGAGGTAGTGGGGGACAGCCCCCCGTAAAGTCAGAGGTGTAGGTGAAAGCACAAAGCAGAAAGTAGGCAGACTCTGGTTTTGGGGGTAGATGCTCAAGAATTTCCAGGGGGACTCCTGAAGCTCAGTCCCGCCTTTGCGTATGACGAGCCTCCTTCCTCATGACCTTTGTCATGGGCGGAGTTCCTCACGCTGGCTCCCGGCAGTGATAGAATTCCAGTTGAGCTATTCCAGATCCTGAAAGATGATGCTGTGGAAAGTGCTGCACTCAATATGCAATATGCACTCAATATGCAATATGCCGGCTCCCGGCAGCATCCTTTTCAGCTTCTTTGGAAAAGAGTTAAGAAGGAGAAGAAATATTTAGAACCAGAAGTTTGAAGAGTGTCCTGCAGAAAACACAACTGAATGGTTCCCTGAAATAGTCAGTGTCTTGATCAGGAGGCATTTTACTGTGACAGCTCCGTAGTCATCTCTGCCCAGTTCAAGTTGGGGGAGGACGTCATTTGAGTGCGTTTTGAGGTCAGCCAGAGTTGTCCAATGGGCTTCCAGGTGGCCCAGCAGATAAAGAATCTCCCTGCAATTCAGGAGGCATAGGTTCGATCCCTGGGTGGAGAAGATCCCCTGGAGGGGGGCATGGCAACCCACTGCAGTATTCTTGCCTGGAGAATCCCATGGACAGAGGAGCCTGGCGGGCTACAGTCCATAGGGTTGCAGAGTGTCAGACACGACTGAAGCGACTGAGCACACACACAGTTGTCCAACTCCAAGGGTTGGGGAGGAAAGAAAGAGGTTGGGGAGTCCAAGTTTGCCCTTTGTTTATGGGAACTTCTAAGGAGGAAGAGAGGAAGGGAGCATAGACAAATTCATATACACTGGCTTATCTAACCCAGTAAGCCTGTGAGATGAGTACCAACCCCCTTTCACACATGGGCAAACAGAAGCTGAGAGGAAAGTAGAGGCAGAGCCAGGGTTCAAACTTAGGTCTGTTGCCAGAGTCTGTGGATGGCGGAAACACACTGGAGGAAATTAACTTTCTGTGAAATCCCAGATGAGATTAGATGAGGTTCTAAGGAATTTCTGATGCCCACTTTCTAAACTCTCTATACATGGTTAAATTACTTTCATACTGACCCTTGACCTTGGGGAGCAATGTATCTTGAACCCCCACATTTTGTAAATGTTCCCATAGAGGTCACAGCAGCCCCTGAGAGGTGGATGCTGGGCTGTCACTTGAGCTGAGGGAAGCGAGCCCCCACACCCCAGTTTCACACCCGTGAAACTCAAGTCCGAGCCTCAGCAAAATAACGAGTTGCCATATGCTGTGAGTTCTCCTGATGCATGTGAGTAATTAGAATATACTTTAAAGCTATGAATCTAGGAATTTAAACATACGGTATTTAAATGAACAAAATGCTTTTCCTGAATTTCACTCTGGGCCACTGAGGGTGATGCGGAAGTCAGACACCTGTTCATTCCAAGGAGAGTCTCACACACAGCCTTCCTGCAAGGAGCCTCATCCACAGAGTGGAGAAAAGCAGACTCAGGCACAATCAGTTCAGTTCATACATTCATCCAGACAACAAATATTTACCCAACACCTCCTCTGTGTCTGGTTCATTGGGAAAACTTCAGTGTCTAAAACTAACATGGCCCCTGCCCTCCTAGAGCTTAACTGTCTAGTGAAGTGATTGGCTTGAAACAAACCATCACACTAGTAACATAATTGCAATGAAAATAAATGCTGTGAAGGGAAAAAGTGGGACTTAAATTGTTTATGGGGGAACTCAGGAAGGCCTCCCTGAAGGAGTAATACTCAGACTAAGATGTGAAGTACTGGTATTAGCCAGGCAAATGGGGAGGGCAAAGTTTCCCAGAAAGAAGAAACAGCATGTCCAGGGACCTTGAGGCCAGAAGCTACTTAGTGAGTCCAAGGAACACAGAACAGACTAGTAGGACTAGGATTCAGTGAGCAAGGGGAGAGCGGGAAGCAAGACCGCGGGCCTAGACAGGAGCGGGCGTGAAGGGCCCTCCGGCTAGGGAGCTCACTCACCTTGATTCCCAAGTGAAGGGAACCCAGCAAGATGGTTGACGTCAGGCCCGATGGGTGGCGGACAGGCTGAGGACGTGAGAGATCGGGGAGGGCAATGGTGACGAGGGTGTGACAGGCCAGGGGTGTCGAGGCTGAAGATACACCCAGGGTTCGGCCGGTATTGACACGGAGGTACATGGAAGAGCTGCAGAGACGGTAAAGGGCTCCATGTGACCTTTAGATCAGAGGCCCCGGTGACAATGACCTTGACACATGATAATCGCTAGCCCTAGTATTGACCCAGAGACTAGTAACCGCACGCCCAGCCCAAGTATCTCGAGCCAGGCCTTGTGCCACATAAGCGCTTTGCAAAGACTGCCTCACACAACAACCCCAAGAACCTCTGCGGTAAGAACTCTCATCCCTACTGAAGCATAAAATCCAAGGCCCCCGCCGGCTGGGCCAGGATGGTTCAAGTCCACTGGCCAGGACTTCCTCCCCCTGGGCGGTGGGTAGGTAGGCACTGCTAACCTTTGCTTCTCTGAACTTCCTGTGTTAATAGACTCCAAGTTCCTCTTGCTCCCAAGTCTCCCCTATCCCTCTCTTTGCAGCCAATTCTTTGTTATTTTGAAGTCATTTTCATGTTTTTCAGAGTAGCACATGCTTTAAGAAAATCAAATTCTACTAAAAGGATTTTGTCCCCTGTGACCATTCTTCCCAAGTAGCAGACTGAAGCATTGCACATTTCACTGCTTAAAACATTCCACATACCTCCTTTTGCTTTCAGAAGACAAACTCCACACTGGTCTGTGACCCAGGCTGCCTGCCAGTCTCTTCTAGTCCTGTTTTCTTTCTTACTACCCAGCTCTAACCTCTAGTTTTCCAAACAAGCTTTTCCTGTATCATTTGTACCTTTTCCTGCTACATGGACTGCTTTTCCGCTAGACTTTTGCATGCTTACCTCCTTATCCTTTGGGACTCAACTAAGAGGCCCTCCCCAACTAGAATGCGCCGCTTCCCTTGTATCCTCAGTGTTCCTGTTATCACGGCACCCAGTTTATTTGGTTGCACTCACCAAAACCACAACTGTCTTTGTTGACTGGTTCACTGTCAGGCTTCCTGCAGCTAGAACGTCAGTCCATGAGGGCTGGGCCCAGGTCTCTGATCGCACTGTCTCCCCGGAGCCTAGCCCTGTCCCAGAGGCAGGGTAGACGCTCACTGTAAACGCTGTTTAAATGTTGAAATGCCCCTATGATGACATCTCAGGGCTGCTGTGCCTCCTGTTTCCAGACTTTTTGGATATTCTACAATCTATTACACTTTTTTTTTTTTCAGTTGATTGTTTTCTCAAATTTCTACACCCTGTAGTTCAGTCCTTCTAGTAACCGTTAATGAAGGTGCCATCGCCCCCTTTTATAAATGAGATGGAGAAATGACGCTGGCATGGTCTCTGGTGCACCCGGACTCAAGGCCTGCAGGGCCCTTCCCTCCGTTTGCCTTACTTGTGACCCTGTGCTCCTGGGCCTCGACTCCACACACTTCCAGAGCCCTGCTGGGACCGACTCATGGTTTTGTAATGGATACCTTTAGAAGTTTTTACTTTCCCCCAGCATTTTATTTTTGGACCTACAGAAAAGTTTAAGGAGTAGTATGATGTACACTCATATAACCTTTACCTTGATTCAGAAGCTGTTAATGTTTTGCCATATTTGGCTTATCTATTGATCTATCCACATACTTTTTTTGCTGAACCAGTTAAAAGTAAGTTGCGCTATCATAATCCTTCATGGTTAAATACTTCAGCTTAAGAATATTCTCCTACATACCACTATTCATTATCCCACTGATTTTATCCTTGATACAATGTTACCTAATATGTGCCAGTAATACCCTTGACTGGTGTTTGGTTTTGCTTTGGGTCAGGATTCAGTCAGACATCACACGCTGTACTAGGTTGGTGTGCTTTTCGGCTTCCTGCCATCTAGCACAGCTGCCAGCCTTTGCTTGTCTCTCGTAATGGGACATTTTTGAAGAATCCAGGTCAGTTATTTCATAGAACACTGCACAGTTGGGGTTGCCTAGCTATTCTCTCATGAGCAGCAAAAACACAGAAGAGATGAGGGTGTCCACCCCTTTCCAGTGCGTTACATCAAGAGGCAGGAACATCAGTTTGGTCTCATTGATGTTAAGTTGGACCATATGGTCAAGGAGTGTCTATGAGATTTCTCCTGTGTTTTCTTCCCAGAGGGTAAAACTTTGAGACTCAATATCCTGTTTAGCCTTTCATTTGGTGAACTACTAAATTGATTTAGTAGATTGAAAAAATGGTCCCTTTCTAGTTATGTATCCCTTCTACATTTCTTAACTGGCCTTCTGGTAAAAATGACCTTTCCCTTCTCCCTGCACTCATTCTTATTTACTATGGATTTGGGACATTTTAAAATTCAGTGTGTTAATAGTCCCATTTTTTTTTTTTTTTTTTTGCCATTATTTACCATCATATTGTTCAAAATGTGGCCAACAGGAACTCTCTAACGTGTCCCCCTTAGTTTCTAAGCATTCCCTTACTTTCTTATGAAAAAAAGTCCCAGGTTCACCTTGTAACTTCCTTGCCATGATCCTAAAATCAGCCTTTTTGCCAAGAGTTCTGGCATCTCTTAGTGGGGAGTGGGAAATAGTATTTTGAAACCAAGATCTAGGTGCTGAGCATGCTGACTGCTACTGGGACAGCCATCAGTTATTATTGCTTCTAGGCCCTTTCTGACAAGAGCTAGTAAATTATGTAATTAAAAAAAAAGTCCATACTGATACCTGTTTCCACTTCCACAGAATTCTTCCTCTTCCTGTTCCTTAACTCAATCTTTTCTCCCACAGTGAGAACCCTTGCTTTATTCTCAACAACACGAATGTATTTATTCATTTGGTCTATCCTGCCATACATACAAAATGGATTCTTTTAAATAGAATTACAATAAACCAAAATCAGGACAAACTTACCACGTAAAACTTAGTATTTCTTTGCAATTCTTTTCAAAGAATAGTTCTCCATTTTATATCCATTTGAAATAGTTTCATTTAATATAGGTTCGTTGTCTAAATCAACAAAGGAAAAAGAACTAAAACCAAGGCTTTTTTTTTTTTAATACTAAAACCTGAGGTCCAGAGAGAACCAGAACAAAGGACCTTTCAGAAATGGGCCTTTGACTTGTAGCCTAGTCACTCGTCAACAAATCTTTGCCTAGACCCTACCTACCAAATTTCCATCTTCCCCAGTCATAGAATAAAAGTCGTACAGAACAGTGCCTCTGACTTTTTCCCTCTTGCAGAGCACTTGCGGAGCTCAGTGATTGACCGGAAAGACTTAATAATCAAAAGAATCAAGCCCAAGCCCCAGCAGGGAGACGATATCTCCGTGGTGGACGTGGAGAAGCAGATCGAGGCCTTCCGCAGCCGCCTGGTCCGCATGCTGGGGGAGCCGCTCGTCCCGCAGCTGCAGGACAAGGTGCACCTCCTCAGGCTCCTGCTCTTCTTTGCCGCAGACCTGAACCCCGACTCGGAGGCCTCTCCGTAGGCCCAGAGCAGCCCAAGGTCGTCCGAGGCACTGAACACCGAGAATACCTCCTGAAGTCCACCTCCAACTGCTTGGAAGTCCCAGAAGTATAGAAAGTAGTTTAAAATCTAACAGGACCAAACCTACCTTATTTATCTGTAGGCTATGATAACTTTCTAACTCTTTAGTAAACATCTTTTTTTTTTAACAACCCTGTCCTAGCCTCTTCTCAGATATGAGTTAAATACACACGGTGTATATATTTTTTAATAAATTATTTATGTATACTTTTTTGAAACAGGTAATACTGTATGCACTATATGTCTAACATTTCCATTCAAGATGTGAAAAAAAGAATCCATGTGCTGAAAAAATTCGAGACGTCAATGTTACGTCATTCAAGGTACTGAGAACCTGTTTCAAAAGAGAAAGATGTTTGTCTCCCTAATGGAAAACAAACATCCTATGTTGGACCTGTGATGCTGCCTATTTGTGGCCAGTCTGTTAAGACCTAGTGTAATGAAGGGGGATAGAAACAAAAATACTGAGTGTGCTGCAAAAGAATTGATGTGGAAAGGATACAATAAAAAGGCAATGGTGTTTCAAAATACCAAGTTCATCGTACTTAGGCTTCATGACTGAGCAGGCAGAATGGAATAACAATGAAAAAAACCTCCATCTATATTTGAGAAAGTAGTAAGGATTTTTATTGTCAAAACAAGTAAGAGATACAAGCATAACGGAAGACACGAATAAATTAATTCTGATCATTTGAGACTCCAGGGTCTCTGGGGGAAGGTCAGCTCGACTCCTTGTGTAGACACAATACCGTCCAAAGCAAAAGACAGCAGGGACGGGAGACAGCGCTCAAGACGGTGGCTGCACGTGTGCAGTGAAGAGAAATGAGAGTGGCCTCCCCGGTTCCTCTCCTCAGCGAGGTATGTGTACAGAGGTAGGAGGCTCATTTGAGGGGAAAATGATTGCATACAGAAATTTTTTAATTCTCCTGCCTCCCAGGAAAAACATTTTCAAGCCCTAGCCTGAACAAGAAAATCAAAATAGAGTGACACTAGTTTCACATGAACCTCCAGACTATATTCGAACTGCAGTTGCCACCTCTTTTAAAAAGTTTAACATCCATTTATCTATAGCAAGCCAGTAGACTGAATTTTCTCCTTTAGGAAGTTTTCAACCAAATGGAAGCTAAATTAATGTCACTTTAAAGTGCAACAAAGGCTGTGTTAAGACTAGTGTTTGTTCTGTGACACGCAGAAGAGAAGCACCCCTCCCACAGCACAGGCCCCAGAGGTACCACAGCAAGGGCTGGCTGTGGGACACAGGGGCCCACGAGGTCCCCCAGGACGTGAGGAGACGCCGGTGCCAGCACAAACCGGGGGTCCCTGCCGGGGCTGGCTCCTAGCTGTACCCAGATCTCAAGCAGGCCTTGGGTTCCCTGACTGACCAGACCGGCGCCAGCACAGCTGTGAGGGCCGAAGTCACCTGTATTAGTCCGCGGACATCCCCACGCCATGGTCCCCATGCGCACCTGGACACGGTGAAGGAATCCTGAAGCCTTGGTTTTGGAACAACGCAGACAGTCACCTAGTAAGCAGTGGTCCAAGTTTTGGGGAGGTCCCCATATACCACTGCTCAAGTTTAGTCTAACGTTAAAGCAATACAAAACGGCTTTTCCACACAAGGACAAGCTTTGCACTAATGTTTCGCAAAAACCAATTATGTCTCCATCTAGCCTCAGTTTGATTTTCACAAAGACAAAACTTTTCCTATGTCAGAGCCAAGGTAAAGGGAGCTGGGCTCGATACCCTTGATGCAGAGTCCCCAGGACAGAAAGCTCTAGAAGCCAGTGGGTGTGAGAACATTCAAGTCCCGGGGTTTGAGGCTGTGGGCCCGTGGCAGCTGTTTCGTCCCTTCCATAACTGGGATATCCATCTTGGGC
This sequence comes from Bos taurus, assembly GCF_002263795.3. NCBI lineage: Eukaryota > Metazoa > Chordata > Mammalia > Artiodactyla > Bovidae > Bos > Bos taurus. The sequence goes on along the minus strand of NC_037337.1, from coordinate 5,024,459 downwards.
GGCTTGAACGTTGCTGGCTCCTCCGCCCTTCGGGTGGCTTGTGCGCGCATCACTTCCATTGGAGAAGGTTTCTGGGCTCCTTTGTAGGCTTGGATGGCAAAGCCTCCTGCAGAAGTAAACCACAGAGCAGATGATTTCAAGATCTGTCGGCAGTTACCAGCATACATGGTCAAATGCCCGCCACGCTGCTTTCTTTAGTGAAGAGGGTGCCTTACCTGACTCAGACTTCTGGAGGGATCTTGGTCCAAAGAGGCTCCATTTATCGGCCGAGCTTCTGTCTTTATCCCCGCTTCCAGAATCCATGGTGCTAAGGCTGGGGCCAGGTAAGGCTGTGGCAGAACCAGAAGTGAACCAGCCTCTGGAAGAGAAAGGATAAAATGCCAGGTAACACATCCTTTTGCTCCAGCTCTAGAAGTGTTCCCTGCTGAGGCCAGGGACCGCCAGCTCCTGCCCCTGACTCGGAAGCCTCGGGCTGAGCCCCTGGCTGCTGGGCCCGCTGAGGTGCTCACCTGCTCTTCTGCTTAGGGGAGGCCTGGGGGCTGCTGCTCGGGGTGGACTGCGTGGACGCCGGCTGCCTCTCCTCTCTTGCTGTCTCTCCACTCTGGAGCTTTAGTTTCTGCTCACATGAGTTAAGAAGAGAGACTTTGTAAAAGTCAGAGCAGATACAAAACAGCTAGTTAGGGTGTAAACAACCTGCTTCACACTAACTTCAGGAAAAGGAAATGTTAACAGGTGCACCATCTGGATCACAGGCCAGATATTCTTCAGGCTCTGCCATGCTAGGTAAAAGGCCGTCTTTTAAAAACATGTTTTCATCAAATACATCTCAAACACCTCTGTACTAACTTCACACCAGAGCTTCTGACGTCCGCACATTTACAGCCAGTAAGTGGAGGAGCCAGAAGCCCCGCAGTGGGCCCTCAGCACCCCTCCTGCCTCGGCACGCCACTCTCTCCAGCTCAACGCTCCCTCTGTGAACCTCGCCCGCCCGTACCCAGCCACCCGGTGCTCTGGGTGCAGTAAACAGACGCCTAACCACAGACCAGCACTTTCCCCGGGGAGACAAGCCTGCTTGTCTCACTGCTCCTGGGCCATGGCTTCCACACGTCTCCATGCCCCGTGGCTAGGATGCCAATGCCCAGGCTACGCTTAAGTGCCCACGTGTGAATCCTCTCCATCCTCAGCACGGGAAACTGTGTGAGCTGGCATCTCAGCCATCCTCATGTTCTACTCCTATGGCCAGGATGCAGAGGATGTGCCAGATGCAGTCCCATGGGTACATGGAGTGAACTGGGCAACTGAATTCAGAATGACACCCTGGAAAGTTCTCAGTGTCAAAGGTTGACAGTGCTCCTCTCCAGAAGCATCTGTCTTGTCTGAGAGCTTCAGCTGAACACCAAGCTAACCCTGACTCCCCCACATCATAGTTTTATGTGTAGTGTGCAAAAGTCATCTGGGACACTCATTACAAAATGCGACCATCGTCTACAGGGTCTTGTATCTCTGCCACAGGCCACGAACACTACATTATTCCTCTGTCTGTATACTGTATAACATGCCTCTGAGTACGCCCCTTCAGGAGCCAGATTCTCAGAAGATTTTGGAATATGAGAAAGAATCCACAGGGACTAGGGTATCCAGAGATTTGAGTTCAGATACTGTGGATGTTTAAATACATAACCCTAAACCCCTGTTTCTTCATTTACAATATACAGATAATAGTGTCTATGTCAGAGGATTAGTAAGATGAAGTCAATATGAGTGCTTGATAAAAGCAGCATTAATTATAAAGTGATAGTCCCTGAAAGAAAATCACTTAAAACTATTTTATTGATACAATTATTTGGTCATTATTAACCTTACTGAAGGGGCTTCCCAGGTGGCTCAATGACAATCTGCCCGCCAGTGCAGGAGATGTGGGTTCAATCCCTGGCTCGGGAAGATGCTCTGGAGAAACTGAAAATGATAACCCACTCCAGTACTCTTTCCTGGGAAATCCCATGGACAGAGGAGCCTGGTGGGCTACAGTCCATGGGGTTGCCAAGATTCGGACATGACTTAGTGACTAAACAACAAAAGCCTTACCGAAAATTCTTTATCCATTCCAATTTTAAAAATGAAAGAGCAAAATCATCCCAATTCTACCCTATTTTAATTTTTTAAAAATTAAATTAGAACCTGGCACTCCTTCCCACCCAGCGTTACCTCTGTTGAGGTTCCCAACTCTCCTTTCTCACCCTCGGTCACCCACTAGTACACAGAGTGACCCGTGTTGGCTCTGTTGTTCATCACATGCTCACACGATCAGCCCAGAATCTCATTTGACCCTCCAACCCAAGCTTTATAGGCAGATAAGCAGAAACAATGAGGTTGAGAGCCCCGGACCTTTCAGCTAAAGTGCGACCACCCTGGAGGGGGACTAAACAAGCTCTCAATTCCTCATTCAAGCCTCTTCCCACCCCTCTCCTCAACCCCCAACTAGCTGAGCTGGGAGCTCCTGGACCACAGCCACGCTCAGGCTGTAAATGACGAGGTTTGTGTTCAGTTCCTAAGAACAAGCTTACGTGGAGTGCTTCCGCCACTCGAAGATACTTGGTCTCCTCAGTGGTAAGGCCCTTGTGGGGGGTGTAGCCAGCATCTCGCAGCCCTGCCTGTTGCTCAAAACGCTGAATGCTCTCCTGGGTCTGTTCTGGGGACAGAGGAGATGATAGTCATGGCCATCCCCCCTCCCATCGCAACCTGGGGGAGATCAACAGATAGCTACCGTTCTCCCCGGGAGCAAGAGCTCACACCGGCAGTCTGAGAGGGCATCCCCCAGACAGGCGGCATCGCAGCAATTCTGAATCTCCCACAAAGCCCCTCTGAGCAGAAGGAAGCCTCCCTGACACAAGCTAGAGAGACAGCCGGGGAGCCTCCAGGGAAGCACTCCTTACTGTCCTCACTTGTACCCCAGGACACTGTCTGTATTAATATTTAGAAATGCAACACGGAGAAGGCAGCTGACATTCAGAAACAGTGCAAGCTCTCCAATACAAAGCTTTCTCGGAGAGACTCACCACCCTCTCTAAGACCTTTGCCCAAAGAGAAACCAAGCCACGTTTAGGCCAGACGGCACCAGGGTAGCGGTAAGATCCGAACCAGAGAGAATAATGTGCCTTGAACTGGCCAAGGTCTACTGACTCAGTGCTTCCAACGGTGTGCGTAGCTGCCCGCCACGGGGCCTGGCACAGCATCTGATTATCTCATCATCAGTGTCAGTGATGCCTTGGATGACAGCGGAATTCCTGCTTCATCTGTCCACTCTACATAATACACCCCTCATGGGTGAGAATGCGGCAGCTGTGGACCAAAATGCAGACGCCACAGGTCCTTCAGGACTGAGTTCTTCCCCTTCGAAGGGGCTAGATTATTTCCATCAGAAACAGAAGCAAGGGAAAACACACACACACTAAATGTATGAGGATGTTTTCCAGTCTTGCCAGGTAGTCACCTTAAAATTTTAAAAGCAGGAAAGGACTTCTTTGTGAATACAATACACTAATTTAAATGCGGCTTAAAAAAAAAAATTTAAGATTATAGCAACATCAAAAGTTCATGGCAGTATTAACTAAAAAAATAAAATGGTTTATTATACCTGCAATTATATAAAAATATACTTACAGGTGGACATAACTAAGCCAAATAAGTATCTGAGTGATAATAATATATACTGGGGTTCTATGATGTTTTATGCTGTTGGTAACCTCTATTTTCAATAAAGAAGTTCTACTGCACAGAAAGAACAATGACTGAGCTTCTTAACACTGCCAGGACACATTCTCAAGGTTGCAAAATACAAGTAGTAGCTGCTGATTCAAACACTGCATTTCTGTGTGAATAAGAAAAAAGTCCAGGTAAGAGTTTGAACTTCTGGTTCCTAGGTGAGTTCTTCAGGAATTGCCCAAGACTAACTGACGCCCTCCCAGAGCACATGAACAAGGGCTTCTGACTTCCAACATGCCCTGCCCTGGCAGAGGCTGCTGCTGACAAGCAGGACTCTGTATCTAGTGACTGTTAACTTCCCACAGCAACTAGAAGGACCCTCCAGAACCACTGAGTTCAGATAACTTGTTAGGATTTTTTTAATTCAGGCTATCTTGTTTCTAGTTTTATCAGGACCATAAATCACATATTCTTAAGACTAAAGACTGGTGCCTCAAGGTCCAGGGAAAGGAACAACTCTGAGCCATTTAATTTAAAAAAGTAAGTGCGGGGCAGGTGGGCGATGGCTCCGTGGGTCTCCTCCTCTAGCAGAGCCTGAGACGGCAGCGGCAGCAGCCCCTGGCCCCTGACACTGTGCTATCTAACCCTGCCACTTACTGCCGGCCAGATCCCCCACCTCATGGAGGGGAAACAGCTGCCACAGTTAAGACAACTTGCCCCAGGCCACACTGATGGACAGGGGAAAGCAAGGCTGTAGCAACAGAGCGGCGGTAGTGCCCTGAATGAACCACGATGCTGAGCACTGGGTCAACCTCCCGCCTCAATGGAGCTTCAGCACTGGTGCCGCCTGGGCAGCCAGGCTGGCTTCAGCGGGGCTCGCTGAGGACAGGCTGAGGCAGGCGGGCGTGCAGAGCCCCTGGCAGCTGATGCGGGGACTCAGCTCTCCCCCGCCCCACTTGACTCTATTCCGAGGGCGCAGAGGCTTACTTGTGATCAAAGAGCTCATGATGACATGGGTCGCTTTGGCCTTCACCACAGGGGCCTTCTCTGCACTGTCAGTGGCCGGCGGCGGGGCCGGGGCAGGCGGGGAGACGCTGGGCTCTCCCTCCTCCACCTGCTCAAGAGGGGACGGGGTACGTGAGCAGACACGGGAGTCACAGCCTCAGCCCCCCTTCGGGAGCCATCAGATCCATGAGGAAACACGTGAAGGGGGCTGTCATCCCCACCTGGTTAGATGCACAGAGACAGCACGTATGACTTGATACAAAGAGTCTGTATTTATATACTTGTGGGAGAGCCAGAATCTGAAGCTCTAGGCTTTACTGTCGTCCCAGACTGTGTCCAATACACTATATTACCAAGGCCCTAAGGATGCAGACGCCTATTACTAAGCGTTGACTGTGTCCCGAGCACCATCCCTGCTTTTGCATGATGAACCACTGCATCTACTAAGTAGTTCTGGAACTCTGCCGACATCCTGCCAGCATCCACCAGAGGGCTTATTGAACAGACTGCTGGGCCCCACCCAGAGGGGATTCAGGAGGTCTGAGTCAGGGTTCAAGAACGTTATTTCCAACAAACCCCCAAGTGATGCTGATGCTGCAGGTTCTGAGACCACACTTTCTGGGCCATGGCTCTAAAGGTCCAATAATGGTCTTTTAAAACAGACCAGAAAGTCTCCATAGCGCCTCATCTTTCACGCGAGCGAGCTGGAGCATGCTGCCTTCCCTCAGCTCAGTACCTGACACGGTGCTCAGCTCTGACTGGAAGCAGAGAAGTGGGCTTCCTCTTTATTCTCTGCTTCTCCAAAGGAGCTGAGAGGAAAGATGGTCAGAAAGGAGGGGAGAAGAAGGGAGTACTGAAATGTTGTATCCCTGTTACAAAATAGGATTTAAACTTCTCAGCTACGATCTAACTAACTCAAGTAAAACCTAAATAAACCTCTGCTTCCTCACTTGGGAGGACAGCTGCGGGTGGGGATGTGGATGCCTAGGGCGTAGAGAGTTAGGACCAGCGGAAGCATGCACGCAGAGTCGGGCTGGGCTCCCCGTGGACAGCGGCTGTTCCAAACGTCAGCTGTCCCAGCTGGGGCACAGCCGAAGACTGGATGCACGTTCTTTGCCTCATGAAGCAAGCGGGAGCCTTCACAGGTGCAGAGGGTGGTGGGCCGCCATCCAAGCCCCAAGCCCCATCAGGAGCCGCCCTTATTTCCTGCTCCAGTCCTGGGAGCCTGCTGCTTCGGCGCCACAGGCAGGCTGCCAGGGCCCTTCTCTGCTGGTACTGCCAGCACTTTTTACACAGAGCGCTTCCACCTCAACAACTGACTGGGTCAGATTTTGGTAGATGGCTAATGTGGGGGAACGTGCCCTGGAGCTGCAGGGGATCCTTCATGGCGACAGCAAGAGGCGCCCCATTCTGAGAGCCTGACGGGGCGGGCGTGGGTGAGCGGGGCACCCCCATTAGAAAGGAAGGCTCAGACACGGCTCTACTGAGAGAGGTGGGCTGGGAGCCGCAGTCACAGCATTGGCTCCACACAGAAGACTGGACAAGCCTCCCCGCTGTCTCTTCTTTAATCCCCACAGCAGCTCCGTGACAAAAGTATTGTCATCTCTCACACGAGACGCTGGCTCGGGGGTGAGGCCAGGCTCACGGCGGGGCACAGGCTGTTCGGGGCTCACCCCCAGGGCCGCTTACACGGGGGCTTTACCTGCCCTCAGGACCCGAGCTGTCATACGACCACACTGCAGCTCGACCGCAGGTGCAGGTGAGGAGGAGCCACCGAACTGGGCAGGCCTAGCTCATTCAGGCAGCGCGACCACCTTTCTGGCACCTTGGTCGTGGGAAGTCAGAGGTGAGAGACAGTCAGGAAGCAGAGGCTCCAGTGACATGCCTGCAGCCAGCATGTAAGAACCGTGAGCCCAGCTGCACAGAGGGCTGCGAGCGCAGAGCGGCGCGTGTGCCTGCGGCAGGAGGGCCGGCGAGGAGGCAGCTCCCCGGGGTCGCCACGGGACCGGTGCCCGAGACAGGACCGCACGAGGAGTGGCGCAGCACATCTGCCACGCCCTCCACCAGATGCTGCAGAGGGGTGCAGATCAGACGCGGCCCTGCCCCCAGGATGCTAACGGAGGGTGCCTAACACAGCAGGGGTGCTGACAGGGTCAAGGACACCGGAGACCTGAAAAGCAGGGGAACAGTTTACTGGTAGGACAGAGAAAGATCACAGAAAAGACTGAGATCGAGCTAAGACTCAAAAGATGCCATTTGTCAGGCAGATGGAACAGAACGACAGGACGGGGACTGGGACTATTCCAGGCAATCAGAGCAGTGACAAGCAAAGACTCAGAGGCATCAAACACCCTATTAAGTACAAGAAATCTTAGTAAGTGGCAAGGCTGGATCACGGCATGTGGGGGGCATGGTGTTCAGAGGACCAGGATCATGCAAAGCCAGACCAAGACTACGGAGCTTGGACTTAATGCTGTGGAAATGGCAAGGGCGGGTAATGGGAGAAGACATGGCCATTCTAGTTCTGAGTGAGAAAGGAAAAGAGGCCTACCAACCCCACAGAGAACAGTACCACGTACAGAGATGAGCGGGTGCCCCATTCGCTGGGTGCCGGGAGCCACCGGCAGTTTTGGGAGCAGAGGAAGGAAAAGGAAGGGGTGGGGCCTGCCAGCAGCACTCGGCAGGGTCAGATACCTTGGCGAGGTCCTGATACTTGCGCTCTGGAATCACTGGCTTCCAAGGGATGCTGCCCATGTCCGATGGAGGAGGAGTCATGGGCGTAGGGTCCTCGAGGGCATCATCATAGCTGAATGCCCGGCGGTACATCCCGATGGGCAGGGACATCTTGCCTAGAGGCCCACTAGGCTCAAGAGCTAAGAACAGAGACACCGGTGAGGATGGGATCACCAGCTGAACATACTGGTAGCTTTAAATAAATTCGTCTGTAGGCAGGAAGGCTCTGAAACACTTCTTCTGGGACAAAGCAAAAGCAGCTGGTTCTGGAAGAGCTAACCCAGGCAAGGTAAGCAAACAGGACAAAGCCCTTCCTCTCGGCCTGCCACTTTGGATTCTCCACTTCACCCACACAGCAGCCCTAATCCATCTTTATGGATTAGCAAATCAAACAATTCAATTTACCTGAGCCAGGTCACATAACTTCAAAGTGCAGTAAGGAATCAAAACCCAAACCCACCTGATTTCAAAGCTTGTATTCTTTAGGCCACAGAAGCGCCCCCGTGGCAATCCCAAGCATCTCAACTCAGGCGAAAATGAGGATGTGAAGTCTTAGGAATTCCCTGGCAGTCCAGTGGTTAGGACTCGGCACTTTCACTGCTGAGGCCCCGGGTTCAATCCAGGGTCGGGGAACTAAGATTCCACAACCCTCATGGCCCGCACCCCCCCACAAAAAAACATGAAGTCTTGTTCCCATTTTATACTATAGATGAGTAAATGAAGGCTCAGAGGTGGCAAATCCTGCCTTTCCTACATCTCCTCAGAAAACAAGAGCAATGACATGCCCGACACGCTGGGTGTCCAGCAGCGTCCAAAACAGTCTCAAATGTTTCCTATGACTCAAAAGAGCAGAGGCAACGTCCATCCAGAAGCTACTGACAATCGTCTCTCAAAGCACTGCCAGCTGACCCTGCTATTCCCGCCCACTGGAACGCCCCACCCTGACGCAGGCTCCCACTTCACGGGCGCGCTCAGCTCTGCCAGACCAGGGAGCAAAGTTCACTTTGTTTGCGGATCCTTTCCAAACAGGACTAATGCCAGATCCTGCCTTCAGGCTGACATTTTCCTTTTGCTACAATTACACAACCACTCTCTCCAAGACATCAACCTGTGTGGCAGTTGAGTCCCAAACCAGCAAAGACATTCTATGTAAACAGAGGGGGACAAGCAGTTACCCTTATTATCACGATTTGTAACAATTACCAACAAATCCATAGAAAGGATTAGTAGTTGCCTGGAGCTGGGTGGAGGGAGGAGCCACAGCGGGAATAAGGCCTGACTACTGCAGGAACAAGGCTTCCTTTTGGGGGTGAGGAAGATATTCTGGAATTAGTGGTGATGGTTGCACAACTTTGTCACTACACTAAAAATCGCTACTGACCTGTTCACTTTAAAATGGCTGAGTTGTATGGTATGTGGATTATCTCAATCAAAACAAACACGTAAGCAAATGACAATCACCAAGTACCCTTCCTTGTCAAGCATACATCCCTCATCTTTTCTAATCCTCATTAAGCAGATATTCTTCCCCTTTTCCAGCCTGGGAAACTGAGGCACAGAACAGTTAAAAACAACAGCCCACTAGCAAGTGTGAGGTGAAATCAGCCAGCAGTCACACCCTCCATGCAACCCACCCCACAAGCAGCAACCTGGTGCATGCAACCCTGGGGCCCAGACGCCCACGGGGAGTTTACGGTCAGCACAACCACAGCGAAAGACAAACTGAAGCACAAGCTGATGGAAGTCTGAGACTCAGGATGAATCGTATCGAAAGACAGAAGGGAGACTCCTATCCCTCCACTTAATTTGGGAGCAATTTCACAAACATCTTAGAGACATCCCAATAGCCTTCCTAAAAATAATAAAGTCAGGTAGTATTTATGAGGAAATATATTTCCTAGTGGCTCAGCTGGAAAAGAATCTGCCTGCAATGCGGGAGACCTGGATTGGATCCCTGGGTTGGGAAGATCCCCTGGAGAAGGGAATGGCTACCCACTCCAGTATTCTGGCCTGGAGAATTCCATAGTCTGTTGCAAAGTGTTGGACACGACTGAGCGACTTTCACACATATTCCCATAAATAGAAAACAAAAATTTTTCTGGGCAGTAAGTAACTACTCAATATTAACTTTTGTTTCACAATTTCCATTTATTTTATGTTTGATCTTCACAGTAACCCTGAGAGACAGGCACTATCATCTATACTGAGAATCAAAAATCAATTCAGGGACTTCCCGGGTGGTCCAGTGGTTAAGAACCCACCTTCCAGTGCAGGGGACGCGGGTTCAACCCTTAGCCAGGAACTAAGATCCCACACATTACCGGGCCTTAGCTAGAGAACCCGGGCCGCAGCTACCAAGGCAGGCCTGCAGGTGCCGCACTGGAGAGAGCAGCCTGCACCACAACGAAGGCCCAGAGCAGCCAGGATAGTAACGGACAGATTTTAAATTTGTTTTAAACATTGAGTGATTCAGACTTTTAAAATCACTAACCCCTCCCACTAAAACAGTCCAGGGAAGGATCAATGACTTCACTAACCCAGAAATTACCACCCGGTAAAGAACCCAGGACTCACTAAATGTTGCACTGAATATTCTCATAACTAAGTTCAAGTTGCCTTGAAGTCAGGCTGGTGTCTTTTTTGCTTTGACTTTCATTCCTCCCAATCTCCTACCTCCTCCTCACCAATAAAAGGGGTGAGTTTAAGTCATTTTGGTACAAGAACTTTTCTGAATTTTGATTTGATACATAAGAAAGTGACAAATTTGTCATACCCTTAAGTGCAATAAGGGTACTCTTTCAAGTTAGATGCTGGGTTCACACCCTGGGTGGGTTAATAAGATAAAATTTAATGTGATAATAAGATAATACTAATCATTTACTAGGATTATATTAATAAGATAATAGATTGGCATCATTTAAATAGTAAGTCTAAATGGCAGAGAGTAACTACTAACATCTGGTCCAGAAAAAGTGGTTTCTGTCTAGTTTAAAACCTTAAAGGGTAAAACATAACTTTATCAAAAAGAACTAAGTTTACCAGGCACTTCTGGTTGTCTCGAAGCCATTGAAAGACTGGGATCCAGGCGCTTTTCCTACACAGACTTTGAGCTGAGTTCCCCGCCACCTAGTAAAAATAACAAAGGGTGTTTTCTTACAGCGAGCACCAAAGACTAGCCCCAATGCTGTTCTTCCAACAGGCACAGAGCTTTATGGCTTTAACACGTCAAAGAGCCGATGAGCGACAAACATGCCAAGGGAGAAAAAAAAGGATAAAGTCAAAGGAGTCAGCATACCGTCACTGATCTTAACACCCGTGATATGACAAAGACACTACGCACAGTGAAAAGGTCCCCTTACCAGAGAGAGATGATGTGACGATTATGCCTACAGGCAGGTATTAATGAGGAACATCGTCCAGCTGCTGCAAATTAGCAAAGCTGCTCAGGAAGAGTCCATCCATTCCAGAGGTTCTGAGAACAACAAACAACCAGCGTTGGCACAGCCCTGCAGAGTCTGCCAAACATCTCCCTGTGTTTCATGTCTTTGCCATAACAACCTAAAAAGAGATACTATACTCATTTCAGTTTTCAGTAAATTAGGGCTCAGGGTCAAAATAACCTGACCCACGGCAAGGGGCTAGGGATCAAGTCAATAAATTCATTCCTTGTTGCTAGTACTGACCGACATTCAGACAACGCTTATCTCGTGTTTTAACCCTCGCAGCAGTCCATTGTTTATTCACACTTTAGAAGAAACGAAAAAGGAGAAGTGACTTGTCCAAGGTCACAGATAAGTGGCCCATCTTGTAAGGCAGATTTCAGCCCCATTTCACCGAGCAGTTCAAACAAAGCTCTGAGGGAGCCGTTATTTGCTTTCAACTTGCTACACTGCCCCCGACCCACCCCCCCCCCCCATCCTGATGAAGCTCAGACGGCAAAGTAAAGAGCATCGCAGAAGCCAAAGTTCCGTCAACCTCGGAGCCCAGGGAGCGTTCCGACAAGGCCACCTCCCCTTTCACTTCCCGGGGCCCGGCCCTCCCCGCGGCCCGCAGAGCGCTGACTTCTCCTTTACCAGATGCAAGACAACGCCACCCAGACGCGAAAGGCCTGGGCTGACTCAACCGCCTCTTCCACCCGGCGAGGCTAAGAAAGGTTACGGAGACTAGGGGCAGGGGCTGGCTTAAGATGAAGGTTCCCCGGGGCAAGGCAAGTAGGAGGCTGGGGAGCTGAAGGCGAGCAGGGGTGGTCCAGGACTAGGCCGGCTTGGTAGAGGCGAGGCCCGGTGCCGGGGCCGCGGGGGCGTCATCGCTGAGGAACCCCGCGGTGGGAGGACACCCCCCACCCCCACCCCCGCCCCGCCCCGCCGCCAGAAGGCGGAGCGAAAGCTGCACAGAGCGGTCCAGCCAAGCTCCGAGCCTGAGTAAGCCAGCCTGAGTGAGGGCACCACAAGGCCCCAGGCCCGGGCCTGGCGGGGGATGGGGGCCAGGCCCCTCCTAAACAGCGGAGCCCGAGCCCCCGGGGGGGCCAGGCCCGGATCCTCCAGTTACCTTTCCGTCCGCCGCCGCCGCGGAGCTGCCTGCGGCCTGGGACTAAAGAGGCTCCAAAGACCCACGTCTCTCGAAAGGTTGTTGCGCAGTCCGGATCCAAGCCATGGTGTGAGCGGCGCTGTGCCTGTAACGACACAGAAGGTCCCAGACGCCAACCTGGGAGGGAGAACAGGATACCAGCCGCCGGCAGCCTCCCTGATAAACTCTCCCGAGGCGGCGTCACTTCACGCGAGACCTGGCAGGATGAGGGCGGGGCTGGAGTATGCTGGGAGTTGTAGTCCACGATACGGCAAGACCCAGAATCATCGCGGGCACTGAGGGTCTTGGGGCCAGGGCTCTGTGTGTCGAACCCGCCAGCTCCCAGAAGAAAAGCGCCCCTAGACCAGCATTCTATGCCTGGGCCTGTGACAGGCTGAGGACAGATTGAGATAGCACGGTAAAGTGACACTCTCAAACCTTTTTCATTTAGGGAAGCTGACGTTCGGAGAGATGTGAAGGCACTTTGACTAAGAAGACCTGAAGTGAGCAGGGACCCTCTTCCAGGAACTGCTGGGTTCATATTAGTAGCAGGGTTCATACTTGTAAGCAGGACCAAAAGGGGAAGCAAGCAGCACCTGCCTCCTCTAGGTGGTGGTGGTGGTGTTCTGTCCCTAAGTTGCATCCAGCTCTTTGGGACAGCATACACTACAGCCAGTAAAGATCCCGTCTTTTGCTATCGCCCGCAGTTTGCTCAAATTCATGTCCATTGAGTTGGTGATGTTATCTAATCATCTCATCCTCTGCAACCCCCTTCTCCTTTTGCCTTCAATCACTCCCAGCATCAGGGTCAATTCCAATGAGTTAGGTCTTCCCATCAGGTAGCCAAAGTTTTGGAGCTTCAGCATCAGTCCTTCCAATGAATATTCAGCATTTCCCCAGCCATCTGGAGATAAAACCGCATGGAGCTATTTTTAAAATGATCAATTCCCTGTCAGATGCCAGCCCTACTGGGGTGACCACTCGCGGATAAAAATCTGCAATACTTAAAAGCTCTCCAGGTGAATCTTATCTTAGGCAATTACAGGTGATGTAAAGTGAAGTGAAGTCACTCATTCGTGTCCAACTCTTTGCGACCCCACGGACTATAACCTATCAGGCTCCTCTGTCCATGGGATTTTCCAGGCAATAGTGCTGGAGTGGATTGCCATTTCCTTCTCCAGGGGATCTTCCCAACCCAGGAATAGAACCTGGGTCTCCCACATCGCAGGCAGACACTTTACCGTCTGAGCCACCAGGCTTCTCTCTGGATCCTAATAAATCCACCTCGTATCACTTTGTCTCTCAATGAATTTTTGCAATGAGACATCAGAGCCTGAGTTTCATTAGTTTTGGCCGGGCTTGAGTCCTGGGAGAGCTGAAGGACAGGAGGAAAAAGCAGTGGGAAAAACGTGCCAAGGAATCCCCTTCATAGCCCGCCAGAAAATTTGCTAAATAGCTGACCAGTGCTCACAGTTTCATTGGTCTGATTCTTGGCACAGAGAAGACAAAGGACAGAGGAACCCCCACCAGCTTGGGTAACAGATACTGGGGCTCAGCAGATAGCGCCTTTGGGACATGCTGAGGAGTAGCCTCTCCACAGAGTCCCTCAATTGTGCCCCCTGCCACCCGCCTGTTCGCCAGAGGTTCGAGGAAACAAGAAACGAGAGATTGTAAAGGCCCCTCCAGCCATAGGAGCGAGGACCTCTTACCTTAACCAGAGGTCTTCTGGAATCTGAGACTGGGCCACATGAGCTTTCTGCTGAATTCGTTTTTCGCTGTCCCGGTGTCCAGCATGATGGGCCTTCCCCTGCGCTGGGTTTCGTAGCCTTCCACTTCTAGCGCGGGAGCTTCGCTGAACTGGGCTCCTGCTGTGCTTGGCCTCTTCCATGTGGAGGTTGTTTCAGCCAGGTTAAACCCGAGTCATGGCACCATTGGAGAAGGCAATGGCACCCCACTCCAGTACTCTTGCCTGGAAAATCCCATGGATGGAGGAGCCTGGTGGGCTGCAGTCCATGGGATCGCTAAGAGTCGGACATGACTGAGTGACTTCACTTTCACTTCTCACTTTCATGCATTGGAGAAGGAAATGGCAACCCACTCCAGTGTTCTTGCCTGGAGAATCCCAGGGACGGGGGAGCCTGGTGGGCTACTGTCTATGGGGTCGCACAGAGTCGGACACAACTGAAGCGACTTAGCAGCAGCAGCAGCAGCACGGCACCCTGTATGTTCCTCGGTTCTTTGTCTCGTCACAACAAAGATTTGGAGCGACGGACATTAAAGCCCTCGGCGTGTCACAGCTCTCAGGTCTTGGACAAACCGTGTTACGGCTCTTAAGCAAATCAGTGTTACAGCTCTATTTTATTTAGAAGGTAGCAGGAGAGAGAGGGAGAGTGAGAGAGAAAGAGAAAGAGCACACGCACACGGGAGAGAGAGAGCCCTTCACTCAGTTTTGCCATCGCATCCTAAAACAACTGCCCACAATTTCTTCCTACCCTAAATTTACCCAGAACATTGTGGTCATGCTGATATTCTTAAATTGGAAACGTCTTTATCTGATTCCTATGAAGACTTCAGTGACTCCCCTCTGCCGATAACATCCCACATCCCTGACATATCAGTGAAGGTCCATCAAAACGGACTCTGGTGACCTATCTAGGCTCACCTCCCCATATTCCTTCCCTTGGGCCAAAGCTACTGAGCTACCCACTCCTGTTACCAGCCCCCCCCCCCCCCCCCACTTACCTAACTCAGTGAGTGAGTGAAAGTCCCTCAGTCGTGTCCAACTCTTTGCGACCCCATGGATAGTCCATGGAATTCTCCAGGCCAGCATACTGGAGTGGGTAGCCCTTCCCTTCTCCAGGGGATCTTCCCAACCCAGGTACAAACCCAGGTCTCTGGCATGCAGGTGGATTCTTTACCAGCTGAGCCACCAGGGAAGCCTTACCTAACTCAAGTCTTCCCCTTTGAACTCTGGCTTATCTTTTTGCTCCAAGAAGCCTCTGCATCACTCTCATCCTCAAGAGTCCTTTCTCTCTTGGGCTGTTTGAAGCTTCCTCAAAAAAACTGCCTCAGGGGGTCCTAAACCTTCGAGCTTTTTCATATAACAAACTTTCTTCCATATGGGAATAGGCATGACTTTATGATCATCTTTGCAAGCAAAAACATCTTCTGATCAGATCAGATCAGATCAGTCGCTCAGTTGTGTCCGACTCTTTGCGACCCCATGAATCGCAGCATGCCAGGCCTCCCTGTCCATCACCAACTCCCAGAGTTCACTCAGACTCACATCCATCGAGTCAGTGATGCCATCCAGCCATCTCATCCTCTGTCGTCCCCTTCTCCACCTGCCCCCAATCCCTCCCAGCATCAGAGTCTTTTCCAATGAGTCAACTCTTCGCATGAGGTGGCCAAAGTACTGGAGTTTCAGCTTTAGCATCATTCCCTCCAAAGAAATCCCAGGGCTGATCTCCTTCAGAATGGACTGCTTGGATCTCCTTGCAGTCCAAGGGACTCTCAAGAGTCTTCTCCAACACCACAGTTCAAAAGCATCAATTCTTCGGTGCTCATCCTTCTTCACAGTCCAACTCTCACATCCATACACGACCACAGGAAAAACCACAGCCTTGACTAGACGAACCTTAGTTGGCAAAGTAATGTCCCTGCTTTTGAATATGCTATCTAGGTTGGTCATAACTTTCCTTCCAAGGAGTAAGTGTCTTTTAATTTCATGGCTGCAGTCACCATCTGCAGTGATTTTGGAGCCAGAAAAATAAATTCTGACACTGTTTCCACTGTTTTCCCATCTATTTCCCATGAAGTGATGGGACCAGATGCCATGATCTTAGTTTTCTGAATGTTGAGCTTTAAGCCAACTTTTGCACTCTCCACTTTCACTTTCATCAAGAGGCTCTTTAGTTCCTCTTCACTTTCTGCCATAGGGTGGTGTTATCTGCATATCTGAGATTATTGATATTTCTCCCAGCAATCTTGATTCCAGTTTGTGTTTCTTCCAGTCCAGCGTTTCTCATGATGTACTCTGCATATAAGTTAAATAAACAGGGTGACAATATACAGCCTTGACGAACTCCTTTTCCTATTTGGAACCAGTCTGTTGTTCCATGTCCAGTTCTAACTGTTGCTTCCTGACCTGCATACAAATTTCTCAAGAGGCAGATCAGGTGGTCTAGTATTCCCATCTCTTGAAGAATTTTCCACAATTTATTGTGATCCACACAGTCAAAGGCTTTGGCATAGTCAATAAAGCAGAAATAGATGTTTTTCTGGAACTCTCTTGCTTTTTCTATGATCCAGCGGATGTTGGCAATTTGATCTCTGGTTCCTCTGCCTTTTCTAAAACCAGCTTGAACATGGTTTTGGTGAGGAGATACCCCTCGTACAAGGTAAGGAGCAATGGCTGTGCTTTGCTGGAGCAGCCGTGAAGAGATACCCCACGCCCAAGGTAAGAGAAACCCAAGTAAGAGGGTAGGTGTTGCAAGAGGGCAGCAGAGGGCAAACACACTGAAACCATACTCACAGAAAACTAGTCAATCTAATCACACTAGGACCACAGCCTTGTCTAACTCAATGAAACTAAGCCATGTCCGTGGGGCAAACCAAGACGGGCGGGTCATGGTGGAGAGATTTGACAGAATGTGGTCCACTGGAGAAGGGAATGGCAAACCACTTCAGTATTCTTGCCTTGAGAACCCCATGAACAATATGAAAAGGCAAAATGATAGGATACTGAAAGAGAAACTCCCCAGGTCAGTAGGTGCCCAATATGCTACTGGAGATCAGTGGAGAAATAACTCCAGAAAGAATGAGGGGATGGAGCCAAAGCAAGAACAATACCCAGCTGTGGATGTGACTGGTGATAGAATCAAGGTCCGATGCTGAAAAGAGCAATATTGCATAGGAACCTGGAATGTCAGGTCCATGAATCAAGGCAAATTGGAAGTGGTCAAACAAGAGATGGCAAGAGTGAATGTCGACATTCTAGGAATCAGCAAACTGAAATGGACTGGAACGGGTGAATTTAACTCAGATGACCATTATATCTATTACAGCGGGCAGGAAGACCTCAGAAGAAATGGAGTGGCCATCATGGGCAACAAAAGAGTCTGAAATGCAGTACTTGGATGCAATCTCAAAAACGACAGAATGATCTCTGTTCGTTTCCAAGGCAAACCATTCAATATCACAGTAATCCAAGTCTATGCCCCAACCAGTAACGCTGAAGAAGCTGAAGTTGAACGGTTCTATGAAGACCTACAAGACCTTTTAGAACTAACACCCAAAAAAGATGTCCTTTTCATTACAGGGGACTGGAATGCAAAAGTAGGAAGTCAAGAAACACCTGGAGTAACAGGCAAATTTGGCCTTGGAATACGGAATGAAGCAGGGCAAAGACTAATAGAGTTTTGCCAAGAAAATGCACTGGTCATAACAAACACCCTCTTCCAACAACACAAGAGAAGACTCTACACATGGACATCACCAGATGGTCAACACCGAAATCAGATTGATTATATTCTTTGCAGGCAAAGATGGAGAAGCTCTATACAGTCAGCAAAAACAAGACCAGGAGCTGACTGTGGCTCAGACCATGAACTCCTTACTGCCAAATTCAGACTTAAATTGAAGAAAGTAGGGAAAACCACTAGACCATTCAGGTATGACCTAAATCAAATCCCTTATGATTATACAGTGGAAGTGAGAAATAGATTTAAGGGCCTAGATCTGATAGATAGAGTGCCAGATGAACTATGGATGGAGGTTCGTGATATTGTACAGGAGACAGGGATCAAGACCATCCCCATGGAAAAGAAATGCAAAAAAAGCAAAATGCTGTCTGGGGAGGCCTTAAAAATAGCTGTGAAAAGAAGAGAAGCGCAAAGCAAAGGAGAAAAGGAAAGATATAAACATCTGAATGCAGAGTTCCAAAGAATAGCAAGAAGAGATAAGAAAGCCTTCTTCAGCAATCAGTGCAAAGAAATAGAGGAAAACAACAGAATGGGAAAGACTAAAGATCTCTTCAAGAAAATCAGAGGTACCAAGGGAACATTTCATGCAAAGATGGGCTCAATAAAGGACAGAAATGGTATGGACCTAACAGAAGCAGAAGATATTAAGAAGAGATGGCAAGAATACACAGAAGAACTGTACAAAAAAGATCTTCACGGCCCAGATAATCACGATGGTGTGATCACTGACCTAGAGCCAGACATCCTGGAATGTGAAGTCAAGTGGGCCTTAGAAAGCATCACTACGAACAAAGCTAGTGGAGGTGATGGAATTCCAGTTGAGCTATTTCAAATCCTGAAAGATGATGCTGTTAAAGTGCTGCACTCAATATGCCAGCAAATGTGGAAAACTCAGCAGTGGCCACAGGACTGGAAAAGGTCAGTTTTCATTCCAATCCCAAAGAAAGGCAATGCCAAAGAATGCTCAAACATCTTCTGAAAGAGCATCCATTTAACTGCATTGAGAGAAACGAACATTTTATGCAAATCCTTGACCCAAGATGCTTTTGTTTAAGTCCTTTATGAAATGTAGGTCTCCATAAACAAATTAGGGGGGAAATTTACTCCTTCATACTCTGAATAAAGCAAATAGAAATTTTAACTGAATTTTGCCAGGTCCTAAAATTGTAACTGGGGCCCAAAATAAGTGACAATCTTAAGTAATTTTAAATTAACTTCAGCTTACAGAAACTTCTTTCACAGGACACTGCTGCGACTGGTTTTTTTTTTTTTTTTTTAATTCTCAAGGTCACTAACATAATTGGGTAAAACTGCACTAAGCAAAATCCAAACCAGTTTTAGAAGATGCAAACGTTATGCTGACATCATATCATAATTACTGATACTGTATGCTGCTAAAACTATTTCAGATGAAATTCTTACAGGACTTAAAGAATCTAATTCTTTTAGAACCAAATCAGTGGTTGTTTGGTAAACAGAAGTATTCACAGAAAACGACTTTTCTCTAGTTAAAAATGCAAAATTGGAAGACACTTTAATTTTTTATATCTTCAGGATAGATGTGATATTAGGATGCCCACAGCCTCTCTAATTTCTATTTTATATACACTTTCCCATATAATTTATACTCTCATCTGATGATCTGTACATTTTGAACTTCTTTTCCTCTTTATTTTAAAGTTGAACTGATATAGTCTCAAATCTTATGAAAGTTCTGCATTCATCAAACATTCAGTTATATTCTCCCACTTATAAGCAAAGGGCCAGGCTTTCTATTAAGTATGCAGCTTTATTTTTAGTCAGATTGTTTTACTGTAGAGCTTTATTAACCTTTTTTCACTTGGTTAAAACAGCTAGAGAAAGGTCACTAGCACCAAAGAACAAAATTCAGTAAGGTCCTTTAATAGATCTGTGTCACCCTGCTTATGTAATTTATATGCAGAGAACATCATGAGAAACGCTGGGCTAGAAGAAGCACAACCTGGAATCAAAATTGCCGGGAGAAATATCAATAACCTCAGATATGCAGATGACACCACCCTTATGGCAGAAAGTGAAGAGGAACTCAAAAGCCTCTTGATGAAAGTGAAAGTGGAGAGTGAAAAAGTTGGCTTAAAGCTCAACATTCAGAAAACGAAGATCATGGCATCTGGTCCCATCACTTCATGGGAAATCGATGGGGAAACAGTGGAAACAGTGTCAGACTTTATTTTTCTGGGCTCCAAAATCACTGTGGATGGTGATTGCAGCCATGAAATTAAAAGATGCTTATTCCTTGGGAGGAAAATTATGACCAAACTAGATAGTATATTCAAAAGCAGAGATATTACTTTGCCAACAAAGGTCTATCTAGTCAAGGCTATGGTTTTTCCAGTGGTCATGTATGGATGTGAGAGTTGGACTGTGAAGAAGGCTGAGTGCTGAAGAATTATGCTTTTGAACTGTGGTGTTGGAGAAGACTCTTGAGAGTCCCTTGGACTGCAAGGAGATCCAACTAGTCCATCCTAAAAGAGATCAGTCCTCAGTGTTCATTGGAAGGACTGATGCTGAGGCTGAAGCTCCAATACTTTGGCCACCTCATGCG
The DNA here is from genome assembly GCF_002263795.3 of Bos taurus. Classification (NCBI taxonomy): domain Eukaryota; kingdom Metazoa; phylum Chordata; class Mammalia; order Artiodactyla; family Bovidae; genus Bos; species Bos taurus. The sequence continues at coordinate 5,004,386 of NC_037337.1, read as the reverse complement.
AAGAGCTGACTCATTGGAAAAGACTCTGATGCTGGGAGGGATTGGGGGCAGGAGGAGAAGGAGACAACAGAGGGTGAGATGGCTGGATGGCATCACCGACTCGATGCACATGAGTTTGGGTGAACTCCGGGAGTTGGTGACGGACAGGAGGCCTGGCGTGCTGCGATTCATGGGGTCGCAAAGAGTCGGACATGACTGAGTGACTGAATTGAACTGAACTGAACTGAATCTTCCCTTAAACATGTTCTTCCTAAATTTATCCTAAAGATAATAGAGAGACTATTTGTAAAAAAAAAAAAAAGAAGAAGAAGAAGCAGGAATTATCTTCTTTATGCCTTCTACTTTCACAACTAGTTTCACTTTTGGCAAAACTTAACAATGGCCTTATAAAGAGCTAGGCATTTCTATTCTCCTGCCCTAAACTGGAAAGACTTCTTTAAAAAATTAAGATATGAATGTGCTGTACCATAATACATGCTTTAACATTTCCAACCATACTTAAGGGCTTCTGAGGTGGCACAGTGGTAAAGAATCCACCTACCAATGCAGGAGACACAAAAGATACGAGTTTGATCCCTGAGTTGAGAAGATCCCCTGGAGGAAGAAATGGCAACCCACTCCAATACTGGAGTATTGTCTGGGAAATCCAATGGACAGAGGAGTCTGGCAGGTTACAGTCCACAGAGTTGCCAGAGAGTCATACACGACTGAGCACGCATGCACTGTATTTAATTCCAGACAAACCTTGGAAGGTTGCTATTATTGTCCAAACTTTCACACTAGAATTTAAGTTTCAACTAGGTAAGTAACCTGCTTGAGATTCTTCAGCTATTCCCCAAGAGGTAAACAGTGTGATCCCAAAGCCTGTGTTGTTTTTAGTTGTTTTTAGTACATATCAATGCACCTTCAAATCCTTCACCTTATTCTCCACTATCTACCAAATGTAATACAGTTAGTTTTTAGCTGGATGGTAGGAATCACTAGGATCCAGAGAAATGTCTTGTTCCAGGACACACACCTATTTAATAAGTCTAAACCTCCCTACAACAATGTTAACATGGGGACAAAACTCAAATCAAAATCTTCAGCCAGACCTTTTAAAATATAAGAAATTAAATATCACAGTCGTTCTCAAATTTTTTGGTCCTTAGGAGGATGATTGATTTTCTAATTACTGTACTAATGAATGTGATGTTTTAATAACCTAGAATGAAAAATTAATAGGTGATTAATGCTGTGAATATAAATAAAGGCAAACCCTTACTGTACAAAGAAGTATACTAGAGCCTACAAGAATGGAAGCCATGGGAAACAGTCATGTCTGAATCTAAATTCAATTAAAATAACTTGGCTTGCAGCAACGGAACCCAACTCAGTACAATTTGAAGGAAAACAGGAAATCATATTAGAATTCCTCAAATTGGCACCAACTAGGTGAAGATACTCACATTCCTCCCACTTTAAAAGTTAACACCTAAATCTATACTGTCTTATCCCCTCCTTTTTTTCACTAGGACACACAGAATATTTGTTTACCTACAAGATTTTTATAAGAATATACTTACCTGACAAATACAGAATACCAGTGAGTTTGTGTTTAAGAAACCTTTCTCTCTCCTCACAGGCTCTAATCCCATAAATCAGTAAGAGACTGGTAATAGGTAAGAGACTTTCTTTAATGAATACAGTAGTACTTTTAAATTTTAAGACAAGAGAACCTGAAGATTCTGAAGGCGTAAGTTAGTAAGACACAAAAGGGACAAAGTGTAAATAAGTCATCAGTTAATACAACAGAGTAACATATTTAGTTTATGTGAATTCAAACAGGATTCACTTATATGACTTCAACTGTACACTTTGCAAACAGAGATAGAATACTAACTAAATAATTGTTGTTGCTTAGTCACTCAGTCGTGCCCAACTCTTTGCGACCCCATAGACTGTAGCCCACAAGGCTCCTCAGTCCACGGGATTCTCCAGGCAAGAATACTGGAGTGGGTTGCCATTTCCTACTCTAAACTAAATAATTAGGTCCACCATTCCCTGAATGAGTTAAGTCCTGAAGTCAGTGTGAGTGTGCGATGCAAAATGTGTCTTCTGTTTCCTCAGTCAATGTGTACTGAGGTCTCATGTGTACTAGGGTGATTCTAGGGCTAAAGAGAAACATGCACTCCAATCGAAATGCTCAACAGAAACAGCAAACAGCTCCAACAAACTTCCGAAGAAAAATAATACAACTGAAACTGACTTATGAAGAAGTGTCATGTTAGGATCCAATGCGATGCTTTCCTAAGGAACTGCCTCTCCCTCCCTGAAACAGTCTCGTCTCTATGAGATCGGCACCTTCTGCATTGACCTTAGAAACCCTAAAACCCATCTCTCCATAATATTCCTTATATATAAAAGAAAAAAAAGAAACCATCCATCACTCTTTCTAACATTAATGTGCAGGAAGTTTATGGGAAGAGCTGGCAGAAATGAAGATTAGGGACAACTGGGGAGAAGGCAATGGCACCCCACTCCAGTACTCTTGCCTGGAAAATCCCATGGACGGAGGAACCCGGTAGGCTGCAGTCCATGGGGTCGCTGAGGGTCGGACAAGACTGAGCGACTTCACTTTCACTTTTCACTTTCATGCATTGGAGAAGGAAATGGCAACCCACTCCAGTGTTCTTGCCTGGAGAGTCCCAGGGTCGGGGGAGCCTGGTGGGCTGCCATCTATGGGGTCACACAGAGTCGGACACGACTGAAGCGACTTAGCAGCAGCAGCAGCATGTGAGTTAATAAAGGCAGTCTTTGAATGTAAAGACTTGGGTCAACCTGAATGATGAATCGCTTAATGTAATTATCTGTGACTACCATATACCTTCTTGAAATAATGACTTACACTACCAGAGTTTGTCAATATGAGGAACAGAATAACAGTATTACTGATGTATAATCACTGAGCCACATGTTGCATTAAATTCAATGAATAGGTACGATCTAACTTCCAAGTTTGTCAACTGATTCCTTTTAACATACACCAAATGAGGTGCTTTTTAGACAAAATAAAAATAGTGATTGAGCACATAGAAAAACAAACTTCAATGTCCTCAAAATGTATAAGAAAGTGAGATTTTTTTGAAAAAGAGAGCAAAAAAAAAAAAAAAAGAACATTCTTAAGATCTTCAAAAGCATTTTATTAATAAAGTGGTTTGGACTGAAGGGGGACAAGGAAACATTTATCTCCCCCCATTCACTGATACATGACACATGCACCCTTAAAATAAGGTGGAGTTTAAAATATGTGAGCAGAACAACAAATGGAGAATACAGCTCTAAAACAAAGTTCCAAACACATCTTCAACATCTTAACCCAACGACAACCCTGGGCAGATAAATATTAAATATAAGTCACATTATTTGCTTCCAACAGCAGCTTAACTTCTCCCTCTGTACCAAAAGTAACCCACACATACGTGGGCATTAAAGAGAAAGTTAAAGAGATATATTCACTTTTATCCTCTCAATGGGAGAAAAAATTTAAGGCCCATGTTATAAAATTAGAAACCAAGTGTCCAAGAAACTTAAATATGAAATGGAAAGCGAATATTAATTTTTCTATATAGAGAAATGCCAGCAGAACCCTAAACACACTGTAACAACAACAACCAAAATCCTCACACATTTCTATATGCTGGGTTTGCACCTGTGATTTGTCCTTTATGTTAATATACTAAAACCTAATTATCATAATGGGGAAATATGGTGGTACCCACAAGTCAATCTATCAGATAACTTAAAGTTTTAAAAGCAATCTTTCTGAAATGTATGGTACCCATTCTAGACTTCTGTAAACAAAGTATATTGGCTTACACTAGTTTCTGGTTATGAATTGGGTATTTCTTGTGTCTGATTTTCATAATTCTTCTATAACCCAATAAAGAAATTAACTAAGTTTGGTGACCAAGCAGTGAATTACCAACTATCAATACTTTCAAGATAACCACACCCTTGAAATAAAAGTGGAAGAGAAATATTATATACTGGTTGAGGGCAAAACCACAGAATTATTATTAAGAGGAAGAATGAAATCGTGATATCAGAATTTTCCCAAAGCAAGTTCCACAAAGCCTTTGCCCCAAAACAGATGAAACAGTTCCATGGTCAAATACATATGAAAAATTCTGCACACAATATTCACCCTTAAATATTTATTATTAACACTACCATAAAATATACTCTGAAAAGTTCCATAACTTTTTTTTAAACAAGTAGAAGATAGAATGAATGAAGACAGAATTTCCCAAACTTTTGATCATCAAATTTTCTAGAGATCTAGTATTCTCCAGTATTGATGCAGAACAGCACCTTGCAAAAAGTTCTTCAAGTAGAAACCTAGAGTTGCAGTGGAATCATAAGAACAAATTATAAGCTATAGAAATACAAACATACAAACCTTCAGGTGAAGTTTTTGAAGAATTCGGGTGAGCAATCATGGAAATCTTCCTATATCTATTTCATTTAGCAGGGACACTGCTTTTTCATGCTAAAGAAATTCACAAAACAAAGTTTTAAAATGAGTTTTCCCCAAGTGGTACCATCATTGCTGTAAGTACAGTTGACTGTTAAGTTTTCATTTCAACAACTGACTGCTATAAAGGTTAACTCTGAGTGAAATTAAGAAAGACGGATGACGGCCAGCAAAGAAGACAGGACATTTCTAAAAGATAACCCCAGAAGTACTTCTGTTGAAAATGTCTATTTGGCAAATTTTCTCTTCCTTCTGGGCCAGGAAAACCTGCACTCTGTGGGGAACCGTATCAATTTAGGAGTGGGTGTTTATGTATCCCCTTAACTCAAAACAGAACTCTGAAAAGAGTGAGAGGAGGGAAGTGGCAATTACACCAAAAATAGAAAAAAAGAAAAAAAAAGGCCCTACATAGCAGATAATGGAATTAAAACCATTATCATATCATTTGGGGTTACTAAGTACCTAGTTGTTTTAAAACCCTGCTTAAGGGCACCCAAAGCCGGTGCTCTGGGACAACCCAGAGGGATAGGGTGGGAGGGAGGTGGGAGGTGTGTTCAAGATGGGAGTATACCTGTGGCCGATTCATTTTGATGTGCAGCAAAAAACCACCACAATAATGTAATTACTCTCCAATTAAAATTAATTAAAAATAAATAAAACTCTGCTTAAACTGTAATCAGCTTCAAATTATGTGATAAGAACAATTCTATTGCACCACCGATGTAGTGTGTCACCCAGGACACTGGTGTGAGAAAAGGAATTAGCTCTCAGAGCTCATTCAAATAAGGAAAAACTTCAAAATGACAAGTCTCCTCTTCAAAAAGACCCCTGTTCAGTCTAGACACAAGGAAGTCATTCTCCAGCCTGTTATATTTCCACACTTTTCTGCATCCACAAACCAACTACACTATTACTTATCTTTCAATAAATGGAGTCATTTTTACTTTATTTTAAAACAGAACTTTGTATCAACACCATCGACAGCCGACCTTACCTACCACGAATAGAAATTATTACACATATAAATGAACAAAAAGAAATAAAGTGAAAACAAAAGCAATGTTATCAAATTCTGGTCAGATGCTGTTGCCAACCCCAAACTCCTGACCTGGGGCCTATTCTATCTTGATTGAAAAGGTGTATTTATTAACACGTGTTAGGTATTAAAGACCATCCAAGGACCAATGGGAGTCTCTCTCATACTCAGTCTGAATGGACTGAAAATAGAAACGGATCACCTTTTCACGTGATTTCAGTACAACTCCAGGATGGCTTGAGTACCTGTGCTACCAGCCTCGGGGAACAGGGACAGTGACCAGACCCCGTCGCACCGACCTCAGCCTCCAGAGTCATTCATTGCAAGCCCGCGCAAGTGAGAGCCAGCGTGCAGGGGGCGGCGCCCGCGCTCCCACACTCCACGAGTCCCTCGCTGCGCCTCCGCCGGCCGGCGCCCCACCTCTGCCCGGGGACAGAAGCAGGAGCATCCTCGGGCCGGGCCTGCCAGCGCCGCCGGGGACGGGGGCCCCGCGCGCAGCCGGGCGACCTGGGGCTCTCCCGCAGGATCGGAGCTGCGGACGCCGCCAGCCTCCCGGCTCCCGGGCCGCGCAGCCCGGATCAGCAGCCCGGAGCCCACCCAACGGTGGCGCGGCGGACAGCAAGCCGGAAAGGCCAACCTCGCCGCGGCCGCGCCCTTCCGCTCTGGCGGTCCCCGAGGGCCGAGGGGGTGGCCCCGGCTGTCCTGCCCCATCTCTCGCCATTCCCAGTCAAGGCTGTACACGAATTAATTTACTTACATGTAATTTTTTACCTATTATATATGTATACACACACATTTTTATATATTTACCTATTTTATATGTGAACTTCCAGATGTTCCAGCTGGTTTTAGAAAAGGCAGAGGAACCAGAGATCAAATTGCCAACATCCGCTGGATCATCGAAAAAGCAAGAGAATTCTAGAAAAACATCTCCTTCTGCTTTATTGACTATGCCAAAGACTTTGACTATGTGGATCACAATAAACTGTGGAAAATTCTGAAAGAGATGGGAAGACCAGACCACCTGACCTGCCTCTTGAGAAATCTGTAGGCAGGTCAGGAAGCAACAGTTAGAACTGGACATGGAACAACAGACTGGTTCCAAATAGGAAAAGGAGTACGTCAAGGCTGTATATTGTCACCCTGTTTATTTAACTTCTATGCAGAGTACATCATGAGAAACGCTGGGCTGGTTGAAGCACAAGCTGGATTCAAGACTGCCTGGAGAAATATCAATAACCTCAGATATGCAGATGACACCATCCCTATGGCAGAAAGTGAAAAAGAACTAAAGAGCCTCTTGATGAAAGTGAAAGAGGAAGTGAAAAAGTTGGCTTAAAGCTCAACATTCAGAAAACGAAGATCATGGCATCTGGTCCCATCACTTCATGGCAAATAGATGGGGAAACAGTGGAAACAGTGGCAGACTTCATTTTTTGGGGCTCCAAAATCACTGCAGATGGTGACTGCAGCCATGAAATTAAAAGACACTTACTCCTTGGAAGGAAAGTTATGACCAACCTAGACAGCATATTAAAAAGCAGAGACATTACTTTGCCAACAGGGTCCATCTAGTCAAGGCTATGGTTTTTCCAGTAATCATGTATGGATGTGAGAGTTGGACCATAAAGAAAGCTGAGCGCCGAAGAATTGATGCTTTTGAACTGTAGTGTTGGAGAGGACTCTTGAGAGTCCCTTGGACTACAAGAATATCCAACTAGTCCATCCTAAAGGAAATCAGTCCTGAATATTCATCAGAATGACTGAAGCTGAAACTGAATCTCCAGTACTTTGGCCACCTGGTGCGAGGGGTTTGAAAAGACCCTGATGCTGGGAAAGATTGAAGGCAGGAGGAGAAGGGGACACCAGAGGATGAGATGGTTGGATGGCATCACCGACTTGATGGACATGAGTTTGAGTAAGCTCTGGGAGTTGGTGAAGGACAGGGAAGCCTGGCGTGCTGCAGCCCATGGGGTCAGAAAGAGTTGGACACGACTGAGTGACTGAACTGAACTGAACTGAACTGATTTTATATGTATACACTCCATATGTATATATACACATATGGAGTGAGGATATTTTTATGTATTATGTAGATTGTGTATAAACAAATATTTAGGAGTGCATACATATACACATAAATTTTTTTTTTGAGGAAAAGTTTTAAGCGCTGCCCACACAGCTGGGTGGGCCATGGGTCGCTCTCCTCAAGGAGCCCAGGACAGCTCCAGCCCGTGTCCTGCTGCCACTGCCCTTCCTGTGTTTGCATCTCTGGAGCTCTGCAGTGGGTGCGGAGCCTGTGCTCTTGGTACTTTATTCATTCAGTAGTGTTCGCTGAGCACCTACTGTGTGCCAGGCACTATGCTAGACACTCAGGAGATAAAAGACCAAAATTCCTGATCATGGGATTTGTCATCAGTTAGTTCAGTTCAGTTGTGCAGTCACGTCTGACTCTTTGCAACCTCATGGACTGAAGCATGCCAGGCTTCCCTGTCCATCACTAACTCCCAGAGCTTACTCAAACTCATGCCCATTTGCTGGGGACCAGCCCCAGCTGATCCAGGGTATTCGAAGGAGAGACGGCCTAGGCGACTATTTATATGCTAATTAGAGATATAGAGAACAATAGAATGAGGATAGCTCAGTAGGAAAATTCAGTGGAGAAAAGAAGCTGAGTAGCTTGGTTTACGTGGGAGACCAATAAAACTTCAAGACAAGAAGTTTGCACCACTTACGTAGGCCGCAGGCGCCCTCTCGAATAGCGGAAGGTGTCTCACCCTAGACACCTTCTCGAGTGGGTCTTAGAAGCCCAGGCATAATTAGTAAGCGTGGTGGGTTCCGCGCTCCAGATGGAGACTCAGCTGGAAGTTAAAGGGAAGAATGACATGGGGAGACCAAGCGCTGGTGAACAAGGCCCGTAGCTTTATTTTTAACAGGGGCTTTTATACCCTAAGTTACACATAGAGGATAATAGGGGATGCAAAGTCAGCAGTCTTTGGTTCTTATCAAAAACCAAGGTTTCTTTCCTGCAAATGTATCGTATACAAATGGTTTAGGTGATTTACATCATCTTCTGGCCAGAAGGCCTACTAACATTTTATGACTCTTGACAAGGACTTATCAACAAAGACTTACTTTCTCTAAGAGTAATTATTTCAAGGTTTGGCACCATCTTCCAAAGATAAAATTGCATTCCTATAGGGCGGATGTGTAATGGGTTTACAACAAAGAAAGAATTTATTACCTTAAGGGTCTAAAGTTACTAACACCAAGGCCACTACTTATTTTTTCTACATACCCACTATTAATTAATACATATTCAAGGATACAATTCAGGGGATGTGAAAACTTGGCAACAAGCATTGACTCATCAATGAAATCCTTTACTAGTTTATTCTGACAGTTTTTAACTCTCTGAGAGGCTCTAAGCTATTTGAATATCTTAAGCTTCCCGTGCCTCTGGAGGCTAGGAGACTGTAAACAATCGTATGCATAGCTGCAGGAGTCCGGGTAAACTTGTCAGGAGAGTTAGAGAGCCATCAGAGGGGTTTGGATTTAAACACTCCTAATTGCCCAGGAACTTTATTAATTGGAGCTGTAAGTTAACTCTTTGACACAGAGAGAGAGAGATGGTGGTAGGGGACAGCCCCCAGTAAAGTCAGAGGTGAGAGCACAAAGCAATAAAGTAGGCAGACTCTGGTTTTTTGGGGGGAAAATGCTCGAGAATATCCGGGGGGACTCCTGAGGCTCGATCCCGCCTTTGCGTATGCCGAGCCTCCTTCCTCATGACCTTTGTCACGAGTGGAATGCCTCACCGGCTCCCCGCACCCATTGAGTCAGTGATGCCATCCAACCATCTCATCCTCTGTGGCCCCTTCTCCTCCTGCCTTCAATCTCTCCCAGCATCAGGGTCTTTTCCAATGAGTCAGTTCATTGCATCAGGTGGCCAAAGTATTAGAGTTTCAGTTTTAGCATCAGTCCTTCCAATGAGTATTCAGGACTGATTTCCTTTAGGATGGACTGGGTGGACCTCCTTGCAGTAGAAGGGACTCTCAAGAGTCTTCTCCAACACTACAGTTCAAAAGCATCAATTCTCCGATGCTCAGCTTTCTTTATAGTCCAACTCTCACATCCATACATGACTACTGGAAGAACCATAGTTTTGACTAGATGGACCTTTGTTGGCAAAGTAATGTCTCTGCTTTTTAATATGCTGTCTAGGTTGGTCATAACTTTTCTTCCAAGCAGTAAGTGTCTTTTAATCTCATGGCTGCAGTCACCACCTGCAGTGAATCTGGAGCCCAGAAAAATCAAGTCCCTCACTGTTTCCACTGTTTCCCCATCTATTTGCATGATGTGATAGAACTGGATGCCATGATCTTAGTTTTCTGAATGTTGAGCTTTAAGCCAACTTCTTCACTCTGCTCTTTCACTTTCATCAAGGGGCTCTTTAGTTCTTCTTCACTTTCTACCATAAGGGTAGTGTCATCCGCATATCTGAGGTTATTGATATTTCTTCAGGCAATCTTGATTACAGCTTGTGCTTCATCCAGCCCAGCATTTCTCATGATGTACTCTGCATAGAAGTTAAATAAGCAGGATGACAATATGCAGCCTTGACTTACTCCTTTCCTGATTTGGAACCAGTCTGTTGTTCCAATGTCCAGTTCTAACTGTTGCTTCTTGACCTGCATACAGGTTTCTCAGGAGGCAGGTCAGGTGGTCTGGTATTTCCATCTCTTTCAGAATTTTCCATGGTTTGTTGTGATCCACACAGTCAAAGATTTTGGCATAGTCAATAAAGCAGAAATAGATGTTTTTCTGGATGCTTGCTTTTTCGATGATCCAGCGGATGTTGACAATTTGATCTTTGGTTCCTCTGCCTTTTCTAAATCAAGGTTGAACATCTGGAAGTTCGTGGTTCATGTACTGTTGAAGCCTGGCTTGGAGAATTTTGAGCATTACTTTACTAGCATGTGAGATGAGTGCAACTGTGTGGTAGTTTGAACATTTTTGGCACTGGAATGAAAACTGACCTTTTCCAGTCTTGTGTCCACTGTTGAGGTTTCCAGATTTGCTGGCATATTGAGTGCAGCACTTTCACAGCATCATCTTTTAGGATTTGAAATAACTCAACTGGAATTCCACCACCTCCACTAGCTTTGTTTGTAATGATGCTTCCTAAGGCCCACTTGACTTCGCATTCCAGGATGTCTGGCTCTAGGTGAGTCACCTAGAGCCGTTAGTTAAGTAGGCAAGTATTTGTTGCACCTCTTTTGGTCAGTCACCAAGCTAGGTACTGCACAGTTCAGTTCAGTCCCTCAGTCGTGTCCGACTCTTTGCGACCCCATGGACTGCAGCACACCAGACTTCCCTGTCTATCACCAGCTCCCAGAGTTTGCTCAAACTCATGACCCCTGAGTTGGTGATGCCATCCAACCATCTCATCCTCTGTCGTCCCCTTCTCCTCCTGCCTTCAATCTTTCCAGCATCAGGGTCTTTTCCAATGAGTCGGCTTTTCACATCAGGTGGCCAAAGTACTGGAGCTGCAGCTTCGGCATCAGTCCTTCCAACAAGTATTCAGGGTAGACTTCCTTTGACTAGACAGAGTGTTGTAGCAAAGTAATCTCTGTGCTTTTCAGTAAGCTGTCTAGGTTGGTCATAGCTTTCCTTCCAAGGAGCAAGCCTCTTTTAATTTCGTGGCTGCAGTCACCATCTGCAGTAATTTTGGAGCCCCCCGAAATAAAGCCTGTCATTGTTTCCCTTGTTTCCCCATCTATTTGCTACTGTACTGCATAGTAGCTGAGATGAATTCCTGCAGAGACTATAATTAATATAAACGCATATATGTGGAATCTAGAAAAATGGTACAGATGAACCTATTTGCAAAGCAGAAATAGAAACACAGAGGTAGAGGACAAATGTATGGACAGCAAGGGAGAAAGTGGGTGAGGGCTGGGATGGACTGGGAGATTGAGATAGATAGATAGATATACACTATTATGTAAGAAAATAGGAAACAAAGGAGAACCTGCTGTGCAGCACAGGGAACACTGCTCAGTGCTCTGTGCTGGCAAAGGGGACACGCGTATATGTGTGTGTGTGTATGTGTGTGTGTGTGTGTGTGTGTGTGTATCTGATTCACTTGGCTGTATAGCAGAAAGTAATACAACATTGTAAAACAACTAAACTTCAATAAAAATTAAAAAAAATTTTTAATAAAAGGGCAGGAGAGCAGAAAGACAACACGAGTTCAGGAATACTTTAGTCTCCCTTAGAGAAAACCATCTAGTGCATTAAGAGGATTCAGAGCTGGGAAGAATGATAAGACATGGAGGTTTGATCAGGCAAACTTCCTGGGGCAGGTGGCATGAAGAAGCCTTAAATGATCGGTTTGGTATGTATATTCAATCTGATGAGAAATGGTGGGTCATTAAATGTATTCAAGCAAAGTTTTGTGTTGAGAGGTGTGTTTGTTTGTTGAAGATTACTGTCAGCAGAATGATTATTGATGGGGAAGAGGTAAGCAGTAAAGCCAGATAAGGGAACTACTGTGATAACCCATGAAAAGCAATAAAGTTCTCTGCAGTAAAATGGTGCTGGAGAATGAAAAGATAGTGGATGAATTAGAGTTACATTTCAGCTGCAGAATCTTCAGGAGCTGAGAAAAGATTGGATTTTATTTTTGTACTAATTATGTTTTACTTAAATTATTTTAATTAGTTGGCATTCCAAGAGCAGCCCTGAAACATCCTAACTGAAAGGAGAAGCCAGATTGCAAATTAAAAGTGAGTAATCTAAAACTCCCAGAGGAAAACACAGGCAAAACACTCTCCGACATACATCACAGCAGGATCCTCTATGACCCACCTCCCAGAGTAATGGAAATGAAAGCAAAAATAAACAAATGGGATCTAATTAAACTTAAAAGCTTTTGCACAACGAAGGAAACTATAAGCAAAGTGAAAAGACAGCCTTCAGAATGGGAGAAAATAATAGCAAATGAAGGAACTGACAAAGAATTAATCTCAAAAATATACAAGCAGCTCATACAGCTCAATACCAGAAAAATAAACGACCCAATCAAAAAATAGGCCAAAGAACTAAACAGACATTTCTCCCAGAAGACATACAGATAAGTAACAAACACATGAAAAGATGCTCACCATCAGTCATTATCAGAGAAATGCAAATCAAAACCACTATGAGGTACCATCTCACGCCGGTCAGAATGGCTGCAATCCAAAAGTCTACAAACAATAAATGCTGGAGAGGGTGTGGAGAAAAGGGAACCCTCTTACCCTGTTGGTGGGAATGCAAACTAGTATGGCCACTATGGAGAACAGTGTGGAGAGATTCCTTAAAAACTGGAAATAGAACTGCCTTATGACCCAGCAATCCCACTGCTGGGCATACACACTGAGGAAACCAGAATTGAAAGAGACACGTGTACCCCAATGTTCATCACAGCACTGTTTACAATAGCCTGGACATGGAAGCAACCTAGATATCCATTGGCAGAATAGATAAGAAAGCTGTGGTACATATACACAAAGGAATATTACTCAGCCATTAAAAAGAATACATTTGAATCAGTTCTAATGAGGTGGAGGAAACTGGAGCCTATTATACAGGGTGAAGTAAGTCAGAAAGAAAAACACCAATACAGTATATTAACACATATATATGGAATTTAGAAAGATGGGAACGATGACCCCATATGCTAGACAGCAAAAGAGACACAGATGTAAAGAACAGACTTTTGGACTCTGTGGGAGAAGGCGAGGGTGGGATGATTTGAGAGAGTAGCACTGAAATATGTATATTACCATATGGGAAATAGATCGCCAGTCCAGGTTCAATGCATGAGACAGGATGCTCAGGGCTGGTGCACTGGGATGACCCTGGGGGATGGGATGGGGAGGGAGGTGGGAGGGGGATTCAGGATGAAGAACACATGTACCCCCATGGCTGATTCGTGTCAATGTATGGCAAAACCACTACAATATTGTAAGGTAATTAGCCTCCAATTAAATTAATCAATTTTTTAAAAGTGAATAATCCCCACATGGGTTTCCCTGGTGGCTCAGACAGTAAAGAATCTGTCTGCAATACCGAAGACCTGGGTTCAATCCCTGGGTTGGGAAGATTCCCCTGGAGAAGGGAATGGCAACCCACTCCAGTAGTCTTGCCTGGAGAATCCCCACAGACAGAGGAGCCTGGTGGACTATATAGTCCATGAGGTTGCAAAGAGTTGGACATGACTGAGCGACTAACACCACCAATCCCCACATGGATAATTGAGTCAATGGTACAGTGTGTTGAACACATGGAAATACATTTGGTTCCACAGCACTCCACACATTTCCCAATTTATGCAGTATCTGAAAAAAAGAAAAAGTGCATGTGAATCTACATAAATTATAGGTCTCTGACACAAACACAGAATACCTTACCTAACACCATTTTAATAGAGTCCCAATTCCATCAACTTTTGAATCATTTCCCTTATGTCTTGGTTCATTGCCTGAAGGTGAGCCGCTAACCAGCTAAAACTATGTTGAATCTCTAGGAGGAGAGGTTAATCTCCTCCTCAGTTCCCTTCGAAACCATAGTAGAGGTTTTGAGCCAAAGAGCCTCAGGGTGGCTTGAGCCCTGAACCTGTGTGACCTGAAACAGAGCACTTTACCGAACCAAGTTTCCTGTTCCTGATCTGCAAACGGGAGGTGAGAAAAACCTCGGCGCCCCGGGCTGTGGTGAAGGTTAAACAGCCTGATTCGTATGTGCGAGAATCGTTGTAGTTTCCCTTATAAAACGAAGCACAGACCTCCAAGGTTTTAGCAAAAGAGTGTCCAGTGGACACGGAAGACTCTCATATTATTTCTCTTCATATTCACTGATGGAGTGATCACTTATTACTTCTTTTTCCTATAAAGGCTTAATGCAGTGAATAATTCCACCCCCAAAATGAGATTGTCAGCCAATATTTCTGTAATCTCTGGAGTATAGGCATACATATCCAAAACTACATGGAAAGTCCTGGTAATTATCTTCCTGTTGCCACCTGCTGGAGAACATGAAGTGTACCTCTTGGAGGCATAACTCCGTAACCACACTTTACTCCTAACCCCACAACTCATCAATTCATCTTTATGATGGACCCAGAGTCTAGATCTGCTGCGCCTGATCTATTATGTCTATTAAACCTGCTCAGTGCCCCAAATTTTCTTCCATACTCTTGCTTCTATTGCAGACTTCTGCCAAACTCACCTCTTTTTTATATTCTGTGTTAGCCTGGGTTCTCTAGAAAGCAACGTGAGTTACATGCTGGTGTTTCACTGGGGGCTGTGCCTGTAGGGAACCAGGAATGAGGGCAAAGAAAGGAAGGAAGCAAGCAAATGCAAGGTGGCATGTTATCCAGCTTATCCCAGCTTCGAAACCTAGCTTCTCTGTTTCCTTCTTTCTTTTTTGATGTCGTGACTTAGATAAAACTTGGCTTATTTCTGAGAGAAACTATCTTAAGGCACTGTATGCTGCAATAGCCAAGAGATTGCAGTGGAGGAAAAATTTTCTCTCTGCAAACTCTTTCCAGTCTGCTGTCTTGAAAGTTAAAAAGTTCAAAGTATTAGTCGCTCCGTCGTGTCCGACTCTTTGCAACCCTATGTAGCCTGCCAGGCTCCTCTGTCCATGGGATTCTCTCCAGGCAAGAATACTGGACTGGGCTGCCATTTCCTTCTCCAGGGAATCTTCCTGACCCAGGGATTGAACCTGGGTCTCCTGCCTTGTAGGCAGGTTCTTCACCGTCTGAAACAAGGTACTGTATATTGCAATAGCCAAGAGAGAACAGTGGAGGCAAAATTTTTGTCTGCAAACTCTCTCCAATCTGCTGTCTTATTTTGGTCCAGATTTAGCCAATGGTTCACACCTCCCTTGAACCCTAAGATATGTCACCTGGAGCATCTAGGCAGCCACTGGAAAATCTAGAGCTCCCACCAGTTGGGTAGAGTAGAAAGTGAGTCCTAGAGCTGTACAAAAGAGCCCGTGGCCCAAAGCCTGCCCACACTCACCTCAGAGATCTCCTTTCCAATCCCTGCCCCGCCAAGCCTGGCAGCAAGTTGCAGGGGCTCTAAGATCACAGGAATAATTCAGCATTTCCGGGGTCACATTATTGAGAAAGTCAGCAGCAGGCCGAAGCCTGGGACTCAGTGGGGTAAGCATTCCTTCTCTGGAGGTATACAACTTGAAGACAGTTTTACTCTTAGAGTGGAATCTCAGCACAAGAGCTGCTTGGCCTTGAGTGCTTCAGCTCTTTTGATTTTTGATTGATGCAACTTTTCTATTCGCGTGTGCTTAGTTGTTTTATCAAAATGTATCAGAGCACAGGTTGGAGTGAGATTGGTTACAGCCCTGCCCTGCATCCTGAGAACTCGGTATGACCTTTGTCCCAGTAGCCCCTCCATTTTTTTTTTTTGGCAGGGGGTGGGGGTGGGCGGGAGGTGGCGTGGCTAGGCTGCACAGCACATACGATCTTAGTTCCCTGATCAGGGATGGAACCTGCGTCCCCTGCATTGGAAGCACAGTCTTAACCACTGGACCTCCAGGGAAGACCTCGGAGCCCCTCCTTCTTGATGAATTCCTTCTTAAGGTCCCCATGGCAGTGTCCTGCCATGTAGCCTTAGTCTGCAACTGCCTTCTCCCCACTAGGCATGATATATATTTTCAATGCTCAGTGAAGTAGAGCCAAAGTGGGGGCCTTTTTTTCCCCTAAGAAGTCTCCTCCAACACTTAAGTCAACCTTGGCTACATCAAAGAATCCAGTCCAAATCCATTCCAGCCACAGATGTGAACGATTATCTTTGGAGGAAGAATAATACCTACTCAGCCATTAGAACAGTATCTGAGCCTGAGGAGCCCAGTCTAGCTGAAATGACTGTTTAAATAAGCTCTTGATATATATCATCAAATTGAGGGGTACAGGCATTTTGTTACAACCCAGGTCATTCTGGCTATGGGTTAGCTAAGGATTTGGCCCAGGTCCCTAACAATGTGAAAGCCTGTAGTCCTACAACTCACGACCAAAGGTTGTTTAGAGTCACATCCTGGCAGAGGACGAGAACTGCCTGCCACCCATGCCCCATCCCCAGATGACGAGCAAACACAAAAGCCACACTTGGCTGCTTGGAACAGTCGCTTGCAGAAGCCATTGGCCCAGGTTTCCTCCTTCCTGCCACCTCCTCATTTCCACACCAGCCTCAGTCACACTTTCTAGACCTGTTTTTAGCTCTGTCGTCAGCATTTGCCTCATAAGTGAAAGTGAGTCGGTTGGGTGTAAGGGAAAAACAACCTTCTAGATGGTAAACATGTAATGTTTCCATGTTTTCTCCCCAGACTCTCAGGGGAATGAAGTTTTAAAGTCACATATATTAATTTATGAGTTGGTTTTGTGCATGTTCCTATTTAATGTGAGATACGTTAGGAATCAAGAAAGCATAAATGGAAACTATTCCTTGAGTATTTGCATACCAGGATGTGAGGTGAAAAGCAAGCAGGAAGATTAGGGAAAAAAAGAAAAGAAGGAATAGTTTTGGACTTCCTGGTAGTACGGTGGAACTGACTCTGCCTGCCAGTGCCGGGGAAGCAGGTTTGATCCCTGGCCTGGGAAGATTCCACATTCTGTGAAGCAATGAAGTCCGAGCGCTGCAGCTGCTGAGCTCAGGTCCCACAACCACTGAAGCCCCCGCACCTGGAGCCCGTGCTCCACAACAAGAGAAGGTACCGCAACGAGGAGCCTGCACACTGCAACAGAGGAGCCTCCGCTCGTGGCAACCCAGAGGCCCACACACAGCAGCAAAGACTCAGTGCAGCCAAAAATAAATTCATTAATTAGATTTTTTTTAAAAAGAAGGAACAGTATCAAGGGCGCGGGCACATTTGTCCACACAAACAGTATTTATGTTCACCCACCTTTACCTGAATGGAGAGTGGGGAAGGGAACAGGAGGGAAATTTTTATTAAAACTTAAAAGATATATATATATACTTTGTGATATATGAACAGATCCCCTTTCTAGTCTATTCTCAAACTTAAAGTTGAAAACCACTTCAAATTATCACCTCTCCATTTTCATTTGCACCTAATTTCCTCCACTCAACCTCTCAGAGACCTGTGCCGTTAACAGGACAGATATTCACACATAGGATGTGTGAAACCTTGAGTGGTTTCTTCAGTAGTTTTCATCAGTGAGCACAATTTGAAAAGAATTGGATGATGCTTCCCTTACAGACACACCCACAGAGGCACAACTGCCTACTTCCCTTTACTCAATGATTAGTAAAGGATATTAAAACAGTAAATACCACAAATAGGAGACAGAAAAAAAAAAATCCACCCATCAACAGCAAGCAAGCAGGGAAGCACCACGCCACGTTTAATAACACACTTGAAATAAGCATCTGCCAAGACAAGAACGAGCATCTGTATTGCGTAACGTGCATCCTAGAGATGATCCCCAAAGTGCTGAAAAAGTGCTATGAAAAGAAGGCATCCACAAGCCAGAATTCTCTTTATAGTCTCCAACTTGGGGAGGAGCAGACGGTGTGGGGACTGTGCCAACTGTCAGCCAGGGGGAATCGTGGGACAGCCTTAGAGAAGATACATCTGTGAAGGCAGATGCAGGGCTCCATGGGGGATGGAGGGACCCCCAGGAAGCAGTCTTCTAGTGACCCTCGGGGAGGGGAGAAGTAGACCAATAAAGCAGGGAAAAAAGGTATACTGCACACAAGGAGCAGATGAAAAATTCCGTCTAGGATAAAATATATCCTGATAGAAGAAAATGCCAGCTGCCACGTGATTGCTCAAGACAGAACTTAATTACGAATATAAACTCAGTGGAACAAGAGCTAAAATATAACCTGATGAAACAACAAAATTAGGTGTAAAAGGCATTGCAAAATCAAAGGAAGAAATGGAGGACTGAAAGCACACCATTTCCCAAAATGTAAATCAGAAACTGGAAGAAACAGACTAGATACAATTGCAAATTGCATTATCGACAGAAAGGAAGGGCTATTCATAGCAAATGCAAAGGACAGACAAACACAAAGGAGATGCTGAGAGCAAAGAAAATAAGGATAAAAATGAGGATAACTGTGTCCCCAAAGCAAGAGCCCAGTAAAGACAGACACAGATACATTCAGTCTCTGTAATAGTCTGACTCCATTTTTTCTGTGACTGGGGACAGTTTTCAAGCCCCGTTTCACCCCCTTCCCTTCTGACCCACATCTGGGCAGACTGATGAGGAAGGCCCATCCGTCCCTCCGTTGGCACTGGCAGGGCATTCAAACTGCACAAGCCCCTGACTGTACAGAACTCTCCTCCTGGTCTCCCCTCCCTAAACACCATACAGCCCCGAGCCAGCCACCTCCCCTGCTATCTCCATTTCTGGACTAGTTGGGAGCGTGTCCTGCTCACCCCAGAAAGCCTCGTGTTGTAAGTAATAAGCCTTTTCCTGTCTTCTTGGAGTGTATGTGGGATACCATCAGTCTCAGCAGAAAACCAAATTTGGGTTGGGGAGCCCATCTCCCCTCTATGAGATGATCACAGTGAATATATACTCCTATAATGTGGGGAAAACTGAGTCTGTACTTTGATGGAAGAGTAAAATTGTATTTTGGAAGAACCTGATATAGAATGATGATGCTGGGAAAAATTCTGCTGAAATTACCAGACTCCAAGGATAAAGAATACATGCTTCAGGAATCTAGGTGAAAAAACTAAGTCACAAAAGGAAAGAAGTCAACAAGTCTCAGACTTTTCCACAGCAATGTCCGCAAATTTTGAGAAAAGCATATAATTTTCAGCCACAATGCTATTCAGTTATTAAAGCAAAAGTCAGATATTCTCAAATATAATCGTACTTGTAGTTTTCATGAGCTCTTTTTGGGAAACCTGATAGTTAAAAACAAGCCAATCAAGAGATTATCAAAATAAAGAGTTACAGGAATGAAAATGCGATAACATGCAGTGAACATTAAGTCCATTTAGAACCAAGAGTTAAAGTGGGAATTATGTTTATGAAATTAAATCTAAATATTTTAATGTTTGAAAACATAAATTTAATCTATAGATAAAAGAGCTAATTTATATAATGCACAAAATAAGTGAAATAAAATTTTAAGAGTACTGGTTTCTTAATCTTTCATGGCATGGTATCAGTCAATTCTATCTTAAGTGAAATACATTACTTAAAAAATAAATTGACTGTAACTTCCTCAGTTCAGTTGCTCAGTCATGTCCGATTCTTTGCAACCCCATGGTGTGTAGCACGCCAGGCCTCCCTGTCAATCACTAACTCCCAGAGTTCACTCAAACTCATGTCCATCGAGTCGGTGATGCCATCCAACCATCTCATCCTCTGTCGTCCCTTCTCCTGCTGCCTTCAATAATCTTTGTAAGAGTAACAGCCTAGGGAGTTGTCGGCTGAATATGGCTAATGGACTACGGAAATATTTTACTTCTTCATTTTCTTTGACCTACTCAGTGGTGACATTGCCAATGTAATCAGAGAGACTTTTTATTTTGAAAATAATACCAGCAATTTAATATCCACAGCTTACTTCACAAGTCATGTTGTCATTGGTTCATTGGTCCTAAAGCTGCTTGAGTTTGTGACCTCTGCCTTAGAGGAATATTTGACTTTGTCAAAGAAACAACTTTTCCAATCTGAAATTTCTTCCATTTCTCTTCCTTCCTTATCCACTTTGATAAAACTATTTCTATATAGCCATATATAGCTTTCAAAAACTGCATATAGACTGAGATCTAGAAAAATATCCATCTAGAGGTTACTGGGGGCACCCCACTCCAGTACTTTTGTCTAGAAAATCCCAGGGACGGCGGAGCCTGGTGGGCTGCAGTCCATGGGGTCGCTAGAGTTGGACACGACTGAGTGACTTGACTTTCACTTTTCACTTTCATGCATTGGAGAAGGAAATGGCAACCCACTCCAGTGTTCTTGCCTGGAGAATCCCAGGGACGGGGGAGCCTGGTGGGCTGCTGTCTATGGGGTCGCACAGAGTCAGACACGACTAAAGCAGCAGCAGAGGTTACTGGAATTTGGTTTGGCTAATGTTTTCAGTATTATTTCAGGTTGGTAAGATTTTCTATAATTTTTTACCTTCTACTTTGTACTTCTCTGTACTGCTTGAATTTCTAATAATATAAAAACAATAAAGTTATTATTAAAAATATGAGAACAAAGTGAACTGGTTACACATTCAGGTTATTTTTTAATATATTACTGAAAGGATCACATATCAATAAAAATACTTTGATCCAAGTATAAACATCATTCTCATGGTAACTTGTAATATTAATTTATTAATTATTATCAAATTTACTTAAGATATTTTTGTGTTCAACGAAAAGTCCAAAATAAGTTATGAATACTAATTGCATTTGAAGCGAATGCAATCATATGTCTCTTCAGTGTAACTCCCTGTTATTTACACAAGGTTTTTAAAGGCTTTCTCTATACTGTGTGCTTAGATTAATAAATTGGCCAGACGGCATAGTTATTATGCTCCAGGAACAGTCGGAGTAGCATTACCAAAGACAAAGCAGTGCTTCAAACCAGCCAAATAGCCAGAGAGGCCCTCACCTGCCCCCTTAGAGCCACGCATAACAACACAGGCTTTGTCTGATCCTTCACCCGGCTTCCTCATTGTTGTATCCATACAGGACAATCCAATCAAATCTCATCTGCCCATTCTCAGTTCTATATCTAGAATTGAGTAGTTTCTCCTTTACAATCTGAAAAAGTATGGGTTTTCATTAATATTGATGTATCAGTATTGGTACATTAACTGTAACATTAGTTGCTTCATTAATTGTAACAAATATGCTGTATTAACCTATGTTAATAACTGGGGAAATTGGGTGTGGGGTACTCTCTGCATGGTATCTGCAATTTTTCTGTTTTCTAAAAGTGTTCTAGAAGAGGTTTATTTAAAAAAAAAAAAACAATTAACTATTTGCAACTTTTTGAATTATAAAGGAAATATGGCTGTTAAAATGACAGGTATAAAACTTAGAAACATCATCATCTCCTTGGGCTTTCTCAGATCAGCATCTCTAGATCACCGGGGCAGGGGGGATGCTGTGCTGTGCAGCCCATTTCCTCCCCACAAAGGAGGGCGATGTTCCCCCGGCTGCTGGGAAGCTTGTCAGCTTCTCCATGGATCTCCTTACCTAAACAGCTCGAGGTCACTTCCAATTCTCAGGGCAACCTGTCTCCAACTTCCATAATGTAAATGCCCCTGTTGTTTTTGTTCAGTTGTTCAGTTGTGTCTGACCATTTGCAATCCCATGGACAGCAGCACGCCAGGCTTCCCTGTCCTTCACCATCTCCCAGAGCTTGCTCAAACTCAGGTCCATTGAGTCAGTGATCCCATCCAACCATCTCATCCTCTGTCATCCCCCTTTTCTCCTGCTTTCAATCTTTCCCAGCATCAGGGTCTTTTCTAATGTGTCAGCTCTTTGCATCAGGTGGCAAAGTATTGAAGCTTCAGCTTTACCATCAGTCCTTCCAATGAATATTCAGGGCTAATTTCCTTTAGGATTGACTGCTTTGATCTACTTGCAGTCCAAGGGACTCTCAAGAGTCTTCTTCATCACCACAGTTCAAAAGCATCAATTCTTCGGTGCTCAGACTTCTTTATGGTCCAACTCTCACATCCATTCATAACTACTATGGAAAAAACCATAGCTTTGACTGGATGGACCTTTGTTGGCAAAGTAATGTCTCTACTTTTTAATATGCTGTGTAGGTTTGTCATAGCTTTCCTTCCAAGGAGCAAGCATCTTTTAATTTCATGGCTGTAGTCACCATCTGCAGTGATTTTGGAGACCAAGATAATAAAGTCTGTCACTGTTTCCACTGTTTCCCCATCTATATGCCATCAAGTGATGGGACCGGATGTCATGATCTTAGTTTTCTGAATGTTGAGTTTTAAGCCAGCTTTTTCACTCTCTTCTTTTACCTTCATTAAGAGGTTCTTTGGTTCTGCTTTGATTTCTACCATAAGGGTGATGTCATCTGCATATCTGAGGTTATTGATATTTCTCCCAGTGATCTTGATTCCAGCTTGTGCTTCACCCAGCATTTAGGGAATCCTGAAGACATCTTTTGGCTTCTCTTCTTTTCACAGCTATTTGTAAGGCCCCCCCAGACAGCCATTTTGCTTTTTTGCATTTCTTTTTTTGGGGATGGTCTTGCTCTCTGTCTCCTGTAGAATGTCACGAACCTCCATCCATAGTTCATCAGGCACTCTGTCTATTAGATCTAGTCCCCTAAACCTATTTCTCACTTCCACTGTATAATCAAAAGGGATTTGATTTAGGTCATACCCAAATGGTCTAGTGGTTTTCCCTACTTTCTTCAATTTAAGTCTGAATTTGGCAGTAAGGAGTTCATGATCTGAGCCACAGTCAGCTCCCAGTCTTGTTTTTGCTGACTGTATAGAGCTTCTCCATCTTTGGCTGCAAAGAATATAATCAGTCTGATTTCAGTGTTGACCATCTGGTGATGTCCATGTGTAGTCTTCTCTTGCGTTGTTGGAAGAGGGTGTTTGCTATGACCAGTACGTTCTCTCGGCAAAACTCTATTAGCCTTTGCCCTGCTTCATTCTGGACTCCAAGGCCAAATTTGCCAGTTACTCCAGGTGTTTCTTGACTTCCTACTTTTGCATTCCAGTCCCCTATAATGAAAAGGACATCTTTTTTGGTGTTAATTCTAGAAGGTCTTGTAGGTCTTCATAGAACCACTCAATTTCAGCTTCTTCAGCATTACTTGTCAGGGCATAGACTTGGATTACCATGATATTGAATGGTTTGCCTTGGAAACGAACAGAGATCTTTCTGTCGTTTTTGAGATTGCATCCAAGTACTGCATTTCAGACTCTTTTGTTGACTAGGAGGGCTACTCCATTTCTTCTAAGGGATTCTTGCCCACAGTAGTAGATATAATGATCATCTGAGTTAAATTCACCCATTCCAGTCCATTTCAGTTCGCTGATTCCTAAAATATCGATGTTCTCTCTTGCCATCTCCTGTTTGATCACTTCTAATTTGCCTTGATTCACGGACCTAACATTCCAGGTTCCTATGCAATATTGCTCTTTACAGCATCGGACCTTGCTTCCATCACCAGTCACATCCACAGCTGGGTGTTGTTTTGTTTTGGCCCCATCCCTTAATGCTTTCTGGAGTTATTTCTCCACTGATCTCCAGTAGCATATTCAGCACCTATTGACTGACCTGGGTAGTTCATCTATCAGTGTCCTATCTTTTTGTCTTTTCGTATTGTTCATGGGGTTCTCAAGGCAGGAATACTGAAGTGGTTTGCCATTCCCTTCTCCAGTGGACCACATTTTCTCAGAACTCTACACCATGACCCAAGAAAAATAAATGCAAAAAAGCAAAATGGCTGTCTGGGGAGGCCTTACAAGTAGTTGTGAAAAGAAGAGAAGTGAAAAGCAAAGGAGAAAAGGAAAGATATAAGCATCTGAATGCAGAGTTCCAAAGAATAGCAAAGAGAGATAAGAAAGCCTTCCTTAGTGATCAGTGCAAAGAAATAGAGGAAAACAACAGAATGGGAAAGACTAGAGATCTCTTCAAGAAAATTAGAGATACCAAGGGAACATTTCATGCAAAGCTGGGCTCAATAAAGGACAGAAATGGTACAGACCGAACAGAAGCACAAGATATTAAGAAGAGGTGGCAAGAATACACAGAAGAACTGTATAAAAAAGATCTTCATGACCAAGATAATCACAATGGTGTGATCACTCACCTAGAGCCAGACATCCTGGAATATGAAGTCAAGTGGCCCTTAGAAAGCATCACTACGAACAAAGCTAGTGGAGGTGATGGAATTCCAGTTGAGCTCTTTCAAATCCTGAAAGATGATGCTGTGAAAGTGCTGCACTCAATATGCCAGCAAATTTGGAAAACTCAGCAGTGGCCACAGGACTGGAAAAGGTCAGTTTTCATTCCGGTCCCAAGAATACTCAAACTACCACACAATTGCACTCATCTCACACACTGGCAAAGGAACACTCAAAATTCTCCAAGCCAGGCTTCAAGAATATGTGAACTGTGAACTTCCAGATGTTCAAGGTGGATTTAGAAAAGGCAGAGGAACCAGAGATCAAACTGCCAACATCCACTGGATCATCAAAAAAGCAAGAGAGTTCCAGAAAAACATCTATTTCTGCTTTACTGACTATGCCAAAGCCTTTGACTGTGTGGATCACAATAAACTGTGGAAAATTCTGAAAGAGATGGAAATACCAGACCACCTGACCCGCCTCTTGAGAAATTTGTATGCAGGTCAGGAAGCAACAGTTAGAACTGGACATGGAAAAACAGACTGGTTCCAAATAGGTAAAGGAGTACATCAAGGCTGTATATTGTCACCCTGCTTATTTTTCTTATATGCAGAGTACATCATGAGAAGCACTGGGCTGGAGGAAGCACAAGCTGGAATCAAGATTGCTGGGAGAAATATCAATAACCTCAGATATGCAGGTGACACCACCCTTATGGCAGAAAGTGAAGAACTAAAGAGCCTCTTGAAGAAAGTGAAAGAGGAGAATGAAAAAGTTGGCTAAAAGCTGAACATTCAGAAAACTAAGAACACGGCATCTGGTCCCATCACTTCATGGCAGATGGAGAAACAGTGGAATCAGTGAGGGACTTTATTTTGGGCGCAAAAATCACTGCAGGTGGTGACTGCAGCCATGAAATAAAAAAAAGCTTACTCCTTGGAAAAAAGTTATGACCAACCTAGACAGCATATTAAAAAGCAGAGAAATTACTTTGCCAGCAAAGGTCCGTCTAGTCAAGGCTATGGTTTTTCCAGTAGTCATGTATGGATGTGAGAGTTGGAGTAAAAAGAAAGCTGAGCACCGAAGAATTGATGCTTTTGAACTGTGGTGTTGGAGAAGACTCTTGAGAGTCCCTTGGACTGCAAGAAGATCCAACCAGTCCATCTTAAAAGAGATCAGTTCTGAATGTTCATTGGAAGGTCTGATGTTGAAGCTGAAACTCCAATATTTTGGCCACCTGATGCGAAGAGCTGACTCACTGGAAAAGACCCTGATGCTGGGAAAGATGGAAGTTGAGAGGAGAAGGGGACAACAGAGGATGAGATGGTTGGATGGCATCACCGATGGACATGAGTGGACATGATGGACACCGATGGACATCATCAGTGGACGTGAGTTTGAGTAAACTCCAGGAGTTGGTGATGGACATGGAGGCCTGGTGTGCTGCAGTCAATGGGGCTGCAAAGAGTCAGACAGAACTGAGTGACTGTACTGAACTGAAGACATCTTCCCCCACTCTGACTCAATATCCAGTATTCATCCACTCCTAGTCCTCTCACACCCCATCCGAGGGCCCATAAACCTTCAGGAACCTTTTCTTTAGGATTTGTGGACCATAAGATGCCCTCCAATGACTGCCCAGTCCACCTGACCCTCTACTATGGAGCAAAGAGAACAGGGTGACAGGGGTGTGGTACTTTGCTTGGTTTTAGCCCCTTGCATATTACCATCTCAGTAAGTGATTAAAGACTTAATTCTTTCCTTTTTGTCCCCTTAATTGGCTGCTATAACTCCTGACAACTCAGCTCTTTCTCCCAGCTCAACGAGCTCCTGACAATTGGTCCTGAGGTCACTTTCCTCTGTGCACTGCTCCCCAGCTCCACAAAGAACCTGCTCTTTCCAAAGTGGGCTCTTATACATTACCTCACGCGTGGTGGATCCTTTTTTGGCTTAAATTAGCTAGACTGTTTGCAGTTCAAAAACTGTAACAGATATAAGCATGTCTATATGCTGATCATGAAAAGCTAACAAAGAATAAGAGTGCAGAGATACAGAAAAGAAAGAGAAATAACAACAATTAATACAGTGGGAATCCAGAAGAATCAGGGGAGATGGGATCCAGAGGTCACATCTTTGGCAGGAGAGAAGCTAGAGGCATGGAGGCAAGAAAAGAATAGAAGTTGTAATGAAAATTTGGGGTAGGGGAGACGGAATGTCAAATTTATCTGTGTTGGCAGACCTCTATCCTTTCTAAGAGAGAGAAACACTCCTCAAATGATGAAGAGGTGGTGAGTTCCAATGGCTAAAGTTTAAATGGCGAGCAGCTGAGGAGTTTGCTGAACCTGTTCGCGTTGCCATGGGTACATGCAATGGCATCAGTCTGCATAACTGGTACCTTCACCACAGAGAGCTTGAGAAAAAGTCAAGATAAACAGAGCCACACATTTTTATTTGAAATACTTTCTAAACTTTATGGTTTTGCTAAATGTAGCCTTTGTTTTCAATTATAACTTTGAAGGAAAAGAAAGCACCAGAATAAAAATGTGGTTACAAAATTGAAAGACTGTCATAGATTTGGAAGCATTAAACGGAAAAATCCCAATAAACTTTGCAGGGGAAAAACCCAAATCTGTTTCCACAGTGGTGTTTTTGTTCTCGGTGTAAAACTTACAAAGAACATAGGACTGGCCAGCAGAGGGAGCCAACACCATGCATATAACTTTACAAAGCTTTTAAGAAACAGGACTATTAAAAACTGCAAAATGCAAATGAACCTCATCTTCCAAGAATACATGCAAAAGTTGTAGAAATCCTATAATTTAATGCTACTCTGATGCCAAGTACACTGGAGATATTTCAAAGCTAGAAGGATTCTGAATCTCAATTAGTTCAAAAAGCAGCATCCCTCCCTGCCTCCCTTCCTCCTTTTCTCTCTTTTCTCTCTGGGGCTGGTTTGTAGTAAGTCCCCAAAGCTAGCTCATTTGTATTCTATTTCAGTGGAGACATTCTGTGAGCTGTATCAACACTTTTTTCAGCTACTGCTGCAGGGAGCATACTGGTTATAGGTGAAGAAACAGAGCAAGAAACAGGTCTGGCTCAGACCTCTCAGGTAAGGCTTCAGATAAAACTTAGGAAAGAGATGGGAAACACTTCTGGTGGCAGTTTTTTTTTTTAATTGCTGCCACTAAATAGACATGTGTTTCTATTTTCTGCATCATACTTGTGTGCGTTAGAATATTTATAATTCAACTTTGACTAACTTGCTGCTGCTGCTGCTAAGTCGCTTCAGTTGTGTCCGACTCTGTGCGACCCCATAGACGGCAGCCCACCAGGCTCCCCCGTCCCTGGGATTCTCCAGGCAAGAACACTGGAGTGGGTTGCCATTTCCTTCTCCAGTGCATGAAAGTGAAAAGTGAAAGTGAAGTCGCTCAGTTGTGTCTGACTCCGTGCAACCCCATAGACGGCAGCCCACCAGGCTCCCCCGTCCCTGGGATTCTCCAGGCAAGTGAAAAGTGAAAGTGAAGTCGCTCTCGTGTCCCACCCTCAGTGACCCCATGGACTGCTCCGTCCATGGGATTTTCCAGGCAAGAGTACTGGAGTGGGGTGCCATTGCCTTCTCCTTGACTAACTTAGGAAAAAGGAATTGATTGAATGATATTGGTCTGCACCACCCTTTGAGCAGTTTATAACTAAAATCTGGGGAAATATTTTATAGTGAAAAATGATAATAAGAGTTTATTTTGAACAAACTTATGTTCACAAATGTGAAAATTCAGATTTAATGGATAATTCCAAAATTGACATTAGGATAGAATATAACTGTTTTTACAAATGTATATATTATTAAACACCTTCTTATAAAAACCAACCAACCAACCTCAGATTCAGTGGTTTCCCTGGCAAGTTCCAGCAAACATTTACAGAAACCACAGTCATCTGAAACAAAGCCTCCCCAGAGAAGGAAAAGAGAGAGAGGGATCCACAACTCCTTTTGTGAGATAAGCACTATCTCTGTACCAAAGACCACAAGGGACTCCCACCTCCAAAAAGACGGGGCAGACATTCTCCCATTTCTCTGAGGAAGTACAAGTGAAAAGGTTAGATAAACACAGGATGACTCTGAAAAGAGGAAAGCAGATTGGATAGAGAGCTTGGATCTGAGGAATGACAGTTTAAGTAGCCTGCATTTTCTTTCTACTTCATATATCCCAGGGTTATGAATTTTTTTCTTACCCACTGTATCCTTCAGATCAGATCAGATCAGATCAGTCACTCAGTCGTGTGCGACTCTTTGCGACTCCATGAATCGCAGCACGCCAGGCCTCCCTGTCCATCACCAACTCCCAGAGTTCACTCAGACTCACGTCCATCGAGTCAGTGATGCCATCCAGCCATCTCTTCCTCTGTCGTCCCCTTCTCCTCTTGCCCCCAATCCCTCCCAGCATCAGAGTCTTTTCCAATGAGTCAACTCTTCGCATGAGGTGGCCAAAGTACTGGAGTTTCAGCTTTAGCATCATTCCTTCCAAAGAACACCCAGACCAATCTCATTTAGAATGGGCTGGTTGGATCTCCTTGCAGTCCAAGGGACTCTCAAGAGTCTTCTCCAACACCACAGTTCAAAAGCATCAATTCTTCGGCGCTCAGCCTTCTTCACACTCCAACTCTCACATCCATACACGACCACAGGAAAAACCATAGCCTTGACTAGACGAACCTTTGTTGGCAAAGTAATGTCCCTGCTTTTGAATATGCTCTCTAGGTTGGTCATGACTTTCCTTCCAAGGAGTAAGCGTCTTTTAATTTCATGGCTGCAGTCACCATCTGCAGTGATTTTGGAGCCCAGAAAAATAAAGTCTGACACTGTTTCCACTGTTTCCACATCGATTTCCTATTAAGTGATGGGACCGGATGCCATGATCTTCGTTTTCTGAATGTTGAGCTTTAAGCCAACTTTTTCACTCTCCACTTTCACTTTCATCAAGAGGCTTTTGAGTTCCTCTTCACTTTCTGCCATAAGGGTGGTGTCATCTGCATATCTGAGGTTATTGATATTTCTCCCGGCAATCTTGATTCCAGCTTGTGTGTCTTCCAGTCCAGCATTTCTCATGATGTACACTGCATATAAGTTAAATAAGCAGGATGACAATATACAGCCTTGACGTACTCCTTTTCCTATTTGGAACCAGTCTCCTTAGCACCCAGTAAAGTAGCTGGTAGACAGGATGTACTGGAATGTATGAATGAACGGTCACTAAGTAGTATATCTATTAAGCATTCAGGGCTATTGAATTCACTATCCAAGGAATAACAATTAAAACTAGTCATCTCTTTGAATTTATTATATCTGATTTAAGCATTGGCCAATTTTAAAAGAACCATACAAAGTGAGGAGGGAAATTCTGCTGAAACTACAAACCGTAAACACAAAATAAACTACTTGTTAGACACACATAGACAGTGATGGTAACAGAGTGATAAAGATTATGGAAAAAGCAAAATTGTAGGAAATGTGTGAATATGAAAAAGAATAATCCAATCTAGGATTAAAATGTCAACTATGAGAAACAAAGTATGAAAACTGGTTTGACCAGATAATATATTTGGAGTACTGTTCAAACTAACCTGAAAACTGTAGTCTGCTCTTAAAAGACACCACAGAGGATGAAGGTAAAAGAAACAGTTCAAGGGGAAAAAGCACGATGTAGGGCTATTCTGTTAATTATTTTATACAAGATAAATCCACACATCGAGGGCACCTGCTATAATAGAAGAGCCACTTTGCTGTGCTCCCGGGGGAGTGGTGGCAGTATAGTAGAGTATATATTATAATATAGTATATATAGTATCAGTTCAATTCAGTTCAGCCACTCAGTCGTGTCCGACTCTTTGCGACCCATGAATCGAAGTACGCCAGGCCTCCCGGTCCATCCCCATCTCCTGGAGTTCACTCAAACTCATGTCCATCGAGTCAGTGATGCCATCTAGCCATCTCATCCTCTGTCGTCCCCTCTTCCTCCTGCCCCCAATCCCTCCCAGCATCAGGGTCTTTTCCAATGACTCAACTCTTCGATGAGGTGGCCAAAGTACTGGAGTTTCAGCTTTAGCATCATTCACTCCAAAGAAATCCCAGGGCTGATCTCCTTCAGAATGGACTGCTTGGATCTCCTTGCAGTCCAAAGGACTCTCAAGAGTCTTCTCCAACACCACAGTTCAAAAGCATCAATTCTTCAGTGCTCAGCTTTATTCACAGTCCAACTCTCACATCCATACATGACCATGGGAAAAACCATAGCCTTGACTAGACGGACCTTTGTTGGCAAAGTAATGTCTCTGCTTTTGAATATGCTATCTAGGTTGGTCATAACTTTCCTTCCAAGGAGTAAGTGTCTTTTAATTTCATGGCTGCAGTCACCATCTGCAGTGATTTTTGAGCCCCCCAAAATAAAGTCTGATACTGTTTCCACTGTTCCCCCATCAATTTCCCATGAAGTGATGGGACGAGATGCCATGATCTTCGTTTTCTGAATGTTGAGCTCTAAGCCAACTTTTTCAGTCTCCTCTTTATAGGATAGTCCCCATGAAAAGCACCCTGTGTAACAGCCTGCGTGGCCAAACACTGCAGTCCCGCCTGTGTGTTCACGTTTCCAAGGCATTAGAGAACTACAATCCACGATAACCACAAAATACCCACCTTGGCATTGTTCACTCTCCACAACAAGTACATAAATATATAAAGGAGAGCTTAAGTGATTTTTCTGAGAGTTTGCATCCAGGATTCGTATTGCGGGGTGGGGGGAGGTACGGATTCTTTCTCTTACAAATTAAACTCAGATAAACTATTATGCAAATTGATGTGATATGCCATTCTACTTGCATGGAATAAATCCTTGTGTAAAGGAATACTGAGTGACTTTAAATCCTTCAGTTTATATTTTAAACAACCTATGAAATAGCTTTCCTTACAATTGCTATACATATTCATGAAGACACACTGGTCAACAATGAAGGATCCCCAAGAAGAGAAAAAATCCTATTTCACTGACAAGACAGTTTCCTTAATCAGATGGTACAGCTCTATTCCTTGTTAATTTGAATTTAGTTCAAATAACTAAAGAGCTTTGTTCAGTCTGTGATAGAACTAGACACTTACAAAATAAGTTTCTGACAATTCACATCAATTTATTTTTGCAATAATCGACTGCAAAAGGCTTTTAAAAAATATATTGAATTGGCATTAGATCAAGA
This sequence comes from Bos taurus, assembly GCF_002263795.3. NCBI lineage: Eukaryota > Metazoa > Chordata > Mammalia > Artiodactyla > Bovidae > Bos > Bos taurus. The sequence goes on along the minus strand of NC_037337.1, from coordinate 4,972,702 downwards.
TGAAATAAACTGCTTTACAAAAAAAGGACTTCATCAAAGACTTCACTAGGCTTCCATAAGAGCAGTATGAGATATCTGCTTAATAAATATGTGTATTTATTTTTTGCTTTATTTGGAAAACTTGCCACCATAATCTGCCAACATGTTTTAAATCAGATTCTCTCATCTAATGTTTAAGACGATAGGACAAGAGGAGATAAAAGGGAAAGACAGTTTAATGTCAATTTGCCTGATTATTTTTTAATATGAAAATGAGTTGTCACTGGACAAGATACAGATACAAACTGAACAGGGAGGTTAATATGAACCAGTACAGAATCTATTTCCCCATTTCAAATCTTTATCATTGAAGAGTAGTTTACCTTGTTATGCTTACTCAAAGTGTTCTAAATCTGAAGTTACCAAATACGTGTATATTAATAAAAAGTATTTTTAAAATTATATGTGTGTGTGTGTGTGTATACTTGGTAAAGCAATGTTTCTGAGACTCAGCTGATCATGAGACCTACTTGGGGGCGTTCGTTTTAACGTGTGGATTCCCAAGCCTCCTCTCCCTGGGGGTTCTGATTCCTATACGGTATGTGGGGGTATGGGGGGCGCTCAGGGATGCACACTAGTAAAAGCACCGCATAAGTTTACAATAAGGCCAATTAGGAACGTATGTGATGTCATGGAAATAACCTTAACCTCACTTACCTGGGCAGGTGGGCGAGCAGGCCTCAGAAGGAAGAGCAGCTGGAAATGGCTTTCGGGAGAAGCGACGGGGAGTGGGCGCATTTGTAGGGCCAGAGGGAGGTGACTAGGGTGTGGCGGGACCGTCCGGAACCAGGGGGAGCGCGCGGGTCGCGATCTCAGGGGTCTGAATCACTGCCGCAGGGAACTCGCTCAAGGAACAGGGGCTCGGGGGCCTGATGGCGGACGGAGGCGGCGGGGATCGCCGGGGATCGCGGGTCTCCAAGACCTCCGTCCACTTGCAGCCCAGAGTGGAGCGGCGGCCGTCGGGGAGGGCAGTGTGTGGGAGGGGATCCTTCGGGCTGCGAGGAATGGACGTCTTGCCTCGGTTTGTCGTCCTGCCCACCTGGAGGCGGGGATGAGGCAGGGGAAGCCAGGTGGGCTCGAGTTTTGCTCTCTGGGACCCAGGCTTTGGCTTCCCGGCTCAGGTGCTCTTGGCTCTCTGCCACCCTGCCCTATCCTCTTTCCGGAAAACAGGCCTTCCATCTTCCTGCTCCCTGGCCCACCCTCCCATCCTAGCCTCCCTTGCTCCACTCTTTTGCCCTCTGGCCACGCTAGCAGCACTTCCCCTTCGCCGCTGGCAAAAAATACAGTTCTCTTGAATTCTGACCTCGTCCAAGGTAAGGAGCAATGGCTAGGAGATACCCCTCGTCCAAGGTAAGGAGCAATGACTACGCTTTGCTGGAGCAGCCGTGAAGAGATACCCCACGCCCAAGGTAAGAGAAACCCAAGTAAGACGGTAGGTGTTGCAAGAGGGCATCAGAGGGCAGACACACTGAAACCATACTCACAGAAAACTAGTCAATCTAATCACACTAGGACCACAGCCTTGTCTAACTCAATGAAACTAAGCCATGCCTGTGGGGCAACCCAAGATGGGCGGGTCATGGTGGAGAGATTTGACAGAATGTGGTCCACTGGAGAAGGGAATGGCAAACCACTTCAGTATTCTTGCCTTGAGAACCCCATGAACAATATGAAAAGGCAAAATAATAGGATACTGAAAGAGAAACTCCCCAGGTCAGTAGGTGCCCAATATGCTACTGGAGATCAGTGGAGAAATAACTCCAGAAAGAATGAAGGGATGGAGTCAAAGCAAAAACAATACACAGCTGTGGATGTGACTGGTGATAGAAGCAAGGTCTGATGCTGAAAAGAGCAATATTGCATAGGAACCTGGAATGTCAGGTCCATGAATCAAGGCAAATTGGAAGTGGTCAAACAAGAGATGGCAAGAGTGAATGTCGACATTCTAGGAATCAGCGAACTGAAATGGACTGGAATGGGTGAATTTAACTCAGATGACCATTATATCTACTACTGCGGGCAGGAATCCCTTAGAAGAAATGGAGTGGCCATCATGGTCAACAAAAGAGTCCGAAATGCAGTACTTGGATGCAATCTCAAAAACAACAGAATGATCTCTGTTCATTTCCAAGGCAAACCATTCAATATCACAGTAATCCAAGTCTATGCCCCAACCAGTAACGTTGAAGAAGCTGAAGTTGAACAGTTCTATGAAGACCTACAAGACCTTTTAGAACTAACACCCAAAAAAGATGTCCTTTTCATTACAGGGGACTGGAATGCAAAAGTAGGAAGTCAAGAAACACCTGGAGTAACTGGCAAATTTGGCCTTGGAATACAGAATGAAGCAGGGCAAAGACTAATAGAGTTTTGTCAAGAAAATGCACTGGTCATAACAAACACGCTCTTCCAACAACACAAGAGAAGGCTCTACACATGGACATCACCAGATGGTCAACACTGAAATCAGACTGATTATATTCTTTGCAGCCATCAATGGAGAAGCTCTATATAGTCAGCAAAAACAAGACCAGGAGCTGACTGTGGCTCAGACCATGAACTCCTTACTGCCAAATTCAGACTTAAATTGAAGAAAGTAGGGAAAACCACTAAACCATTCAGGTATGACCTAAATCAAATCCCTTATGACTATACAGTGGAAGTGAGAAATAGATTTAAGGGCCTAGATCTGATAGATAGAGTGCCTGATGAACTATGGAATGAGGTTCGTGACATTGTACAGGAGACAGGGATCAAGACCATCCCCATGGAAAAGAAATGCAAAAAAGCAAAATGGCTGTCTGGGGAGGCCTTACAAATAGCTGTGAAAAGAAGAGAAGCGAAAAGCAAAGGAGAAAAGGAAAGATATAAACATCTGAATGCAGAGTTCCAAAGAATAGCAAGAAGAGACAAGAAAGCCTTCCTCAGCGATCAATGCAAAGAAATAGAAGAAAACAACAGAATGGGAAAGACTAGGGATCTCTTCAAGAAAATCAGAGATACCAAAGGAACATTTCATGCAAAGATGGGCTCGATAAAGGACAGAAATTATATGGACATAACAAAAGCAGAAGATATTAAGATGAGATGGCAAGAATACACAAAAGAACTATACAAAAAAGATCTTCACAACCCAGATAATCACGATGGTGTGATCACTGACCTAAAGCCAGAATCCTGGAATGTGAAGTCAAGTGGGCCTTAGAAAGCATCCCTATGAACAAAGCTAGTGGAGGTGATGGAATTCCAGTTGACCTATTTCAAATCCTAAAAGATGATGCTGTGAAAGTGCTGCACTCAATATGCCAGCAAATGTGGAAAAGTCAGCAGTGGCCACAGGACTGGAAAAGGTCAGTTTTCATTCCAATCCCAAAGAAAGGTAATGCCAAAGAATGCTCAAACTACCGCACAACTGCACTCATCTCACACGCTAGTAAAGTAATGCTCCAAATTCTCCAAGCCAGGCTTCAGCAATATGTGAACTGTGAACTTCCTGATGTTCAAGCTGGTTTTAGAAAAGGCAGAGGAACCAGAGATCAAATTGCCAACATCTGCTGGATCATGGAAAAAGCAAGAGAGTTCCAGAAAAACATCTATTTCTGCTTTATTGACTATGCCAAAGCCTTTGACTGTGTGGATCACAAGAAACTGTGGAAAATTCTTCAAGAGATGGGAATACCAGACCACCTGATCTGCCTCTTGAGAAACCTATATGCAGGTCAGGAAGCAACAGTTAGAACTGGACATGGGACAACAGACTGGTTCCAAATAGGAAAGGGAATACGTCAAGGCTGTATATTGTCACCCTGTTTATTTAACTTATATGCAGAGTACATCATGAGAAACGCTGGACTGGAAGAAACACAAGCTGGAATCAAGATTGCCGGGAGAAATATCAATAACCTCAGATATGCAGATGACACCACCCTTATGGCAGAAAGTGAAGAGGAACTCAAAAGCCTCTTGATGAAAGTAAAAGTGGAGAGTGAAAAAGTTGGTTTAAAGCTCAACATTCAGAAAACGAAGATCATGGCATCCAGTCCCATCACTTCATGGGAAATCGATGGGGAAACAGTGGAAACAGTGTCAGACTTTATTTTGGGGGGCTCCAAAATCACTGCAGATGGTGACTGCAGCCATGAAATTAAAAGACGCTTACTCCTTGGAAGGAAAGTCATGACCAACCTAGATAGCATATTCAAAAGCAGAGACATTACTTTGCCAACAAAGGTTCATCTAGTCAAGGCTATGGTTTTTCCTGTGGTCATGTATGGATGTGAGAGTTGGACTGTGAAGAAGGCTGAGCGCCGAAGAATTGATGCCTTTGAACTGTGGTGTTGGAGAAGACTCTTGAGAGTCCCTTGGACTGCAAGGAGATCCAAGCAGTCCATTCTGAAGGAGATCAGCCCTGGGATTTCTTTGGAAGGAATGATGCTAAAGCTGAAACTCCAGTACTTTGGCCACCTCATGCGAAGAGTTGACTCATTGGAAAAGACTCTGATGCTGGGGAGGGATTGGGGGCAAGAGAAGAAGGGGACGACAGAGGATGAGATGGCTGGATGGCATCACTGACTCGATGGATGTGAGTCTGAGTGAACTCTGGGAGTTGGTGATGGACAGGGAGGCCTGGTGTGCTGCGATTCATGGGGTTACAAAGAGTCAGACACGACTGAGCAACTGATCTGAGCCGTCTAGACTAGTAGTCGGAGAAGGCAATGGCAACCCACTCCAGTATTCTTGCCTGGCAAATCCCATGGATGGAGGAGCCTGGTAGGCTGCAGTCCATGGGGTCGCTAGGAGTCGGACAAGACTGAGCGACTTCCCTTTCAGTTTCCCTTTATGCATTGGAGAAGGAAATGGCAACCCACTCCAGTGTTCTTGCTTGGAGAATCCCAGGGACGGGGGAGCCTTGTGGGCTGCCATCTATGGGGTTGCACAGGGTCGGAGACGACTGAAGCGACTTAGCAGACTAGTAGTGTTCCTCACACCCAAGACTCCTCCAGCCCTGGTGGCATACACGGAGAGAAGAGCTACAGGGGGAGGGAGATCACTCCAGGATGTGGCCTGGAGCCCCCACCCCCTGGAAATGGGAAACTGGGGGTGTGCAAGGTAGTGAGAGCTCTGCACGTCTCCCACTCCCCTTCCTTGCACTTGTTCCAGGAACAGTCCCTAGGCGAGCCCCTAGAATGGCTGGGTCCAAACTGAAGAACTGAAAGGGAAATTTGATCACCTGTTATCTGGGGAGGTGTGGGCATGTTAGGGAGGCACCCTAAAAGGAACAAAAAAGGAATTCCTCTGGCTACATGCCTGGATGGCTGAGTGGAGTGGAGGGTGGTGCAATCTAGGGGGTCCTGGTATCATGTTATGGACTTCCCTGGCAGCTCAGACAGTAAAGCGTCTGTCTACAATGCAGGAAACCTGGGTTCAATCCCTGGAAGGGATCGGGAAGATTCCCTGGGGAAGGAAATGGCAACCCACTTCAGTACTCTTGCCTAGAAAATCCCATGGACGGAAGAGCCTGGTGTCCATGGGGTCGCAAAGATTCGGACACGACTAAGCGACTTCACTTCACTAGTCTTAAGGTGCAAAACACCAAGGTTGCCAGGGCTTCTGTTTGTCCTTAACCGAGTCATTTTAATCTCACTGGGTCTAAGTTTCCTCAATTGTATTAAAAAAAAAAAAAAAAAGACTGTTTTTAGTCTCTAGACTCTGAAGACAGGACCAGCTGAGTTCTACGCATGGCTCCATCTCCGTGCCTCGCACAGAACAGCCTCTTGGTTATAATCTGCTGACAAACCCCTAGTTAGACAACCTGGAAGATTCCTTTTAGACTTTAAAATTATATTATCCTAAAATAAGTAATGAAACAATTCACTTGGTCAGTCATTTACAAAATAACAATTATTCTTAAAGAAAAACATAATCTAAGCCAAAAAAAAAAAAAGGACCCCATTTCTTTTGACTGTTCTCAGGGCCATGTGCTCCTGATGGGCATTTCAAAGGATCTGAGTTGAGTGATTTGATTTCTTCCTCCCAGGACTGTGATGGTTAAAGGCAGTGAATTGGAAGCATAGAGCACAAAGTTGAGTCTGGAAAACCCAGTAAATTCTGTGAAAAAGAGTCAGTTTTCTGGCTACATATACAGGAATATTGGCGTCACAGCCTGACTTGCAGGATTTTTGTTACTTTAGTCTCCTTTTGAAAAAAATATTCTGAAATACTGATCCTGAAATGAAAAAACAGTGTAAACTACTGACCTTTAGGATATTCAAGCCCTGTTTCCACGTTACAAGTAAAATACACATTTTTAATACAAATACTGCCAAGTAGTAACAGATGTTATTATTAAAACAGTAACAACAAAAAATGAGACTACGGGTATGCAGTGCCATGTCAATCCAAAGAGCAGTTCTGATCTAGAACTGGCGATGTGTAACTAACTAAGCGTAACTATTATAAATGTATGACTCTACGTTCTATGTCAAGACAAGCTCTCAGCTACAGAATTCTGAAAATCCTCACACTCCATCTTCCAAGGTCCCAGCAAAGGGGAAAGGGACTTTTAATCTGAAAGCAGGAGTAGTGATGGAGGTGCTGGTACTGATAACTACCCCAGGCCTCGCTCCTGGGTTACCAGGGGAGGAATCTGAGACATCAGAGCAGGAAGGTTGGAGAAGAGGGGCCCGTTCCACACGGCTCTGTGGCTTCAGAGAACATGAGTCTTAAGTTACGTTTTTAAACACTGTTTCCCCCAGCCCTAAAATTCATCCAGGAGACAGAAGCTGGCTTAAATGCAAAGAAGAGAAAACCGATCCGCCTGCAGGGCTGCGTCCTAGTCGGGGATGTCAAACGGCTGCGCGCTGATGATCTCCCCGGTCTCGGTGACGATGGCTTCGTAGACCCAGCGGCGGTTGCAGCGGCACTCGGGCCCGCACTTGTTGGAGTTGCACTTGGGGCAGGGGTAGAAACAGCCCAGGCAGTTCTTCTCCAGGCAGTCGCACAGGTCCACATCATTGCAGATGAGCCTGCCGCTTTTGTCGTACTTCTTCATGACTCTGCAGAGGAAAAGAATGGCGCTAGCAACCTGCCGAAACAGGCTCCCTTTGTTCTGAAGAAGCAGAACCCTAAAGATGACCCAGCCACACTTCAGAACTTTAGAAGGCAGAATGTCCTGGGAAATTCAGTCCATACATTGCCTGACCAACGCAGTCAGGCTATCACTGAGAGTGATGCTCCATCCTTCCAGCATGCTGGGGGGCGTGATAGCCAACTGAAGCCAATTGTGAGGAAGAACTGACTGAAAGCTTTCTTCTACAAAATTTCACTTAGAAATATAACCATTCTTAATGGGATTTTTTCCTACTACATTATATTCTTTTTTTTTCTTTCTTAACAAGAAGCACTCCATACACCTAAATGGGCTTCACCTGGCGGCTCAGTGGTAAAGAATCTGCCTGCCAACGCAGGAGACACGGTTCCTTCCCTGATGAGGGAAGACTCCCCGTCATGGAACTAAGATGGTGCGCCAGTCATTGAGCCTGTGCTCTGGAGCCTGCGAGCCGCAGCTGCGGAGTCCGAGCGCCACAACTGGAGAAAAGCCCACACAGCAACCAAGACCCAAAATAGCCCCAAATAAATACATCAAATAAAAATTTTTTTTTTCAAATAGTGGTCAACTTTTACAAAAAAGGAGGAAAGGACTTCCCTGGTGACCGGTCCAGTAGTTAAGAATCTGCCTGCCGGTGCAGAGGGCACAGGTTTGATCCCTGTTCCAGGAACTAAGACCCTACACACTGTGGGGCGACTAAACCTGCCAGTCACAGCTACCGGGGCCTGAGCACTGCAGCACTGCGCTCCGCAACGAGAGAAGGCACTGCCGGAGAGGCACTGCAGCTGCAGAGCAGCCCCACTTGCTGCAGCCAGAGAAAGCCCGTGTGTCACGGCAAAGGCGCGGTGCAGCCAGAAATAAATAGGTTTTAGAAAGAAAAAAAAAGCACTGTAGTGAACACAATCACATTTCGAACGACTCAAGATAAGCATCAGAACTGTTAGTTACTATTCTGACATCACTAAGAACAAAAACAGGCAGTTATCCATGAAAAGATGCTTAACATCACTCATTATCAGAGAAATGCAAATCAAAACCACTATGAGGTACCATTTCAAGCCAGTCAGAATGGCTTCGATCCAAAAGTCTACAAGCAATAAATGCTGGAGAGGGTGTGGAGAAAAGGGAACCCTCTTACACTGTTGGTGGTAATGCAAACTAGTACAGCCACTATGGAGAACAGTGTGGAGATTCCTTAAAAAACTGGAAATAGAACTGCCTTATGATCCAGCAATCCCACTGCTGGGCATACACACCAAGGAAACCAGAATTGAAAGAGACACATGTACCCCAATGTTCATCGCAGCACTGTTTATAATAGCCAGGACATGGAAACAACCGAGATGTCCATCAGCAGATGAATGGATAAGAAAGCTGTGGTACATATACACAATGGAGTATTACTCGGCCATTAAAAAGAATACATGTGAATCAGTTCTAATGAGGTGGATGAAACTGGAGCCTATTATACAGAGTGAAGTAAGCCAGAAAGAAAAACACCAATACAGTATACTAACGCATATATATGGAATTTAGAAAGATGGTAACAATAACCCTGTATATAAGACAACAAAAGAGACACTGATGTATAGAACAGTCTTTTGGACTCTGTGGGAGAGGGCGAGGGTGGGATGATTTGGGAGAATGGCATTGAAATATGTATAATATCATATATGAAACGAGTTGCCAGTCCAGGTTCGATGCACGATACTGGATGCTTGGGGCTGGTGCACTGGGATGACCCAGAGGGATGGTATGGGGAGGGAGGAGGGAGGAGGGCTCAAGACGGGGAACGCTTGTATACCTGTGGCAGATTCATGTTGACATATGGCAAAACCAATACAATATTATAAAGTTAAAAAAAAAAAAAAAAAACAGGCAAACTGAAGACTCCTCTGCTAACCGTCTCCTGAGGCCATGGCTTCGGTCCCTGTCTCATTCCGTTTTCCACCCAGTGTGGAGGCAGGACATTCTATATGAGTGGAGAACACTAGAGAGCTACCTCGTGATTTGCATCCGCTTGATGCCTTCAGCCTCTACAAGTCCAGGAAGCAAAGATCTTCCACCAGGACTCTGCCACCCTCTCAAAACCAAACCATTCTGAAATAAATCCTGCAATATGGAGCTGCTTGAAACCCTGAGAATGACAAAAGTACCTATGTAGGGCCTGTATCCATTATTCCCAGCTGAAGTCGGACAAGGCTATGAAACTCTGACCTTCTGCACCCATGGTCCCCAAGCATTACCTCTGCTTCCTGTTAGCGGAGAAGGTTAAGGGTTACTACACAGATTTGCCTGATCATCTCAATTTAGCAGGACAGCCTTCCAATGAGGACTTACACTGGAAGCATTTCATCTGAGGAATCAGAGCGCCTACCCCCAACAGGAAACTCAGGTGTCAGCAGCCAAGAAGATGGAGAATCTATTATGGGAATGACAGGGATGGGGAGTCACGCAGCCGGCAGAAAGCCCAGCTCAGCCTCTGTCCTCCCTGTGCCTTCACCCAAACACTCCCCACCACGACTCAGACGTCAAGACGGATCCTAGTTGCCTGCCCACCAATGCTATCTATCCGCTCTAAGAGTCTAAGCTAGCCTATGTACAAACTGTACAAGACACACATGCACAGATCAATAAAACACACGTGCCCACTGCCCAGCTTAATGAAGGGGTGCTGCGTCTTTGACGTCTTCTTCATGCCCCACCGGCTGCATCCCTCCACTTGGCCAAAAGGAATCTCATCTCCTTATATTACTTTTTCTGATGCCATATGCATCATTCAGATGCAACATTCAGAAAACTAAGATCATGCCATCAGGTCCCATCACTTCATGGCAAATAGATGGGGCAACAGTGGAAACAGTGGCTGACTTTATTTTTCTGGGCTCCAAAATCACTGCTGATGGTGACTGCAGCCATGAAATTAAAAGACGCTTGCTCCTTGGAAGAAAAGTTATGACCAACCTAGACAGCATATTAAATAGCAGAGACATTACTTTGCCCACAAAGGTCCATCCAGTCAAACCTATGGTTTTTCCAGTAGTCATGTATGGATGTGAGAGTTGGACTATAAAGAAAGCTGAGTGCCGAAGAATTGATGCTTTTGAACTATGGTGTAGGAGAAGACTTTTGAGGGTTCCTTGGACTGCAAGGAGATCCAACCAGTCTGAAACTCCAATACTTTGGCCATGTGAAGAACTGACTCATTGGAAAAGACCCTGATGCTGGGAAAGGTTGAAGGCAGGAGAAGGTGGTGACGACAGAGGGTGATGTGATGGTCGGATGGCATCACTGACTGAATGGACATGAGTTTGAGCAAGGTCCGGAAGTTGGTGATGGACAGGGAGGCCTGGCGTGCTGCAGTCCATGGGGGTGCAAAGAGTTGGACCCAACTGAGTGACTGAACTGACTGACTGACTGATGCCATATGTGTATGTATCTCCAAGCACTCTGCGTTTTCCCTTCTGTAATTTTCTTTTTGAATTCTATATCATGATTTGAGATTCATGGTAGTGCATGTAGCCATATTCAAATATTTCTACGTCTATATGTATTCCACTGTACAACTATACCAGCTACTCATCTTTTCCATAATGGATAGGCATTTGGATTATTACTGCTTTATTCTCTTTGCTATTGCAGAAATGAGTTTGTTGAACATGTATCCTGTTGTACGTGTATGGGTTTTTCCAGGATATACACCCAGGAGTGAAGCTGTTAGGTCATAAGGTACGTAGGCAGCAATGCAAGCTGTTTTAAAATAGTGGTTGTCCTATTTCACACTGTTTCATGTCCCATGGCTTCATCAACAGTGATCTCAGAAGACTAAACTCTTTACCCACCTGGGCAGTGCAGCACTGCCCACACAGTACCAAGAAAGAGGCTTCAGCATCCCGAGTGTTCACTAGCCTTTTCGCGTGTGCGTGTGTGTGTGTGTCTAGTCGCTCAGTCGTGTCCGACTCTTTGTGACCCTATGGGCTGTAGCCCACCAGTCTCCTGTGCCATGGGAATTCTCCAGGCAAGATCCAGGGGATCTTCCCAACCCAGGGATCAAACCCAGGTCTCCCGCATCACAGGCCGATTCTTTATCAACTGAGCCACCAGGGAAGCCCAAGAATACAGGAATAGGTAGCCTATCCCTTCTCCAGGGGATCTTCCTGACCCAGGAATCGAACTGGGGTCTCCTGCATTACAGACGGATCCTTTACTGGCTGAGAAAGCCTTTTCTTCTATTCACTGTTTGGTTCATTTTTCTCTTAGGATGGTTATCTTTTCCTTCAGAAATAACTTCTCCTACGGTGTGATATCTCTCTTGTTATTTTTAGGGTATCTTGCAAAGGGCATTAACTGTTAATTTTAATGTAGTCAAATATATCAACCTTTTTCTTTATGGTCTTCTTAATTTATGCCTCTGATGTGCTAGCAATAACTGAATTTATGATACTTCTGTGCCCTTCTGATACTTGAATTCATTCCTATGGGTATATTATTTCTCCTAATTGAAAGGGATGGAGTAAAGGGACAAAGTAGGTGATTAAACTGTTAACCTCACTAGAGGACTGTAATGAAGAAAGAAGTATGGAAGACCCCTGTAAGTTAATGATCACTGAAGAGGAAGCAGGTTGGCTTACCCACAAAACCAAGCAGGCTTGCTTAGACCACCACCATGTAACAACAGCATGAGACACGCCCCCAAACAATAAAACAGTGGTGGCCCGAGACCCGCATCCTGCCCAGGGAGTACAGGAAGCTGATGATCCCTAGCACGTGCTCTCTGGATACATAAAAAGCAATGACTTATGGAAAGATGACATTTCCAAATGAAAGGCCCTCACTGCACTGAGACCTGACATAATTTTTCCGCAGTGCCATGACAGTCCTGGCTTCACCCTGTAGGGACAAGAACACTCCCCTGCCCAGCCTGGAGGAGGAGCTGATGAGACAGCTAAGGAAGAGGAAGAAGGTGGTCTCTCCCTCCTCCTCACTTTTCCTTTGATTATAAAACGGTAGCCCACTAAGTTCTCGGGGCCTGGCACCCTCTCGCCTGCCCGTAACCCTTCCAAGCATCCTATTCTAATGAATCACTTCTTACCTATCTCTTTGCCTCTCACTGACTTCTTCCTGCACTGAGACACAAAGGACCAGAGCTCCGTGGAGCCCCTGAAACACCACCTCGAGGTTGCATGATACGCGTGTGCTTAGTCACCTCAGTCATGTCCAGCTCTCTGCAACCCTGCAGACTGTAGCCCACCAGGCTCCTCTGTCCATGGGATTCTCCAGGCGAGAATACTGGAGGGTGCTGCCATGCCCTCCTCCAGGGGATCTTCCTGACTCAGGGGTTGAACCCATGTCTCTCATGACTCCTGCACTGGCAGGCAGGTTCTCTACCGATAGTGCTATCTGGGAAGCCCTTCATAATTATACAACTTTCTTAATTTTAATCATCTTTCATACTACATCTGTTACTCCAGTGCAAGGAATTCTGAAGCAGGTTTTTAAAAAATTGATGCCTCATTGGGGATCACAGGCTATTTCTTGAAATTGCTAACTTCCAGACATATGGGGTGATACTGTACTTTAGAAATACATTTTTAGTATACATGCTACTGAAGCGAACACGGAAAATACATTTTTCAATCATAAGAAAGAGGCAACCTGTAATTACTTTGTCAAGGAGAACGCATGCATTTTATAATCCCACAGATCAAATATAATAAATCTTGATCTTACTTGGAGGTTACAGAAAAATACTCATTCATCTTTGACATTCGTGCTTTCTTTTTTTGCTGCCTTGTTTCAGGATTAAAGTCAGCTACCTGTGGTCCAGGATTTTGAAATGCCAAGCATTTTAACTGCCGCTCTATCTGTTGCTATGAAACAAATAAAATGTATTAGTAGTAAGAATCTTATAGTTTTATCTGTTTTACATTGCATCAAGATCAAGTTTCTGTAACTTTTACCATAATAGCATGACAGTTCAGCTCTTTTACCTAGAGAAATAAACAGTTTAATCTGATTAGTTTCAAAAGATGATGTAGAATTTTTCATATTAGGTCATTCTTTCTGAATAAACAAATACATAGTGTAAAACTACATATAATTGAAAAATAAAAAACAACGGGGAACAGAAGAATTTCCTTTAAACCTGGAAAACACCCCTTGGCTTCAAAAACTGGTGGGGATGAAGTAAAAGCCCTTCCCCCAGGCAAAGTGTCCAGAACATAGTGAGAGCACAGCACCAGAGCCCTCCATCCCCAAGCTCAGCAGAGGGGCACCCAGCCTCTGGGGTCTAATAACCGACGATCTGAAGTGAAGCTGATGTCATTAATAAAAGAAATAAAGTGCACAAGAAATATAATGCACTCGACTCATCCTGTACCCAGTCCCTCCCCCACCTCAGTCCATGGATAAACTGTCTTCATGAAATCAGTCCCGAGTCCCAAAAGGGTTGGGGACTGCTGCTCTAGGGATGTCTCCAAACTCACTGCCCTGGGGGTGTGGACCCCACCAGGGTGCCGATGCAGAATACAGCCACCTGAGGGATCCTCTCTCAGTCAAAGCCAGGTTGCAAGAAGACGACTCTGGCTTGAATGACTTTCTAGCATGTTAGTAGAAATTTTCAAAATACCTGTTTGGGGATATTTATAATTTAAATTGCCACTCCAGTACTCTTGCCTGGAAAATCCCATGGATGGAGGAGCCTGGTAGGCTGCAGTCCATGGGGTCGCTATGAGTCAGACACGGCTGAGCAACTTCCGTTTCACTTTTCCCTTTCATGCATTGGAGAAGGAAATGGCAACCCACTCCAGTATTCTTGCCTGGAGAATCCCAGGGATGGGGGAGCCTGGTGGGCTGCCGTCTATGGGGTCGCACAGAGTCGGACACGACTGAAGCGACTTAGCAGCAGCAGCAGCAGCAGCATAACTTGAATTGGAGAAGGGAAATGGGAACCCACTCTAGTATTCTTGCCTGGGAAATCTCATGGACAGAGAAGCCTGGGAGGCTACAGTTCATGGAGTCACAAAGAGTCAGACATGACTGAGTGACTAACACAAACACATAATTTGAAACTGAGGCTTCCCTGGTGGCTCAGCAGGAACAGAATCTGCCTGCAATGAAGAAACATGGGTTCGATCCTTGGGTTGGGAAGATCCCCCAGAGAAGGGGACAGATACCTATTCCAGTATTCTTGCCTGCAAAATCCCATGGACAGAGGAGCCTGGTGGGCTACAGTCCATGGATCAAAGTCAGAAACAACTTACTGACTAAACAACAACAAACTGGAAAGGCAAGTAATAAACATGCTTCAATCAATCCTGAGAACTAGTTCTGATCATGCAGCACACATATCAGGAGAGAAGGCAATGCTCTTTCAAAAGTTGTTAGAAGAAAGTAATCTGAGTTGCCCCAAAACACTCAGGCTAACACATATATGAAATAGGACATTTCTAAACCAAGGGGAAACTTTCAATGTAACAAATTAGTAACAGAACTTCAGGCTTTTTTTTAGAAATAAGTCTAGTCATTCTAAAATAACATAGGTATTTTTCTTTAAATTTCATTTTGGTTGGTGTGTATGGCTTTCTCTTACAAACAACCTTAGGAAACAATTCTCTATTTAGGTATGTTGCTGTTGCTAAGTAGCTTCAGTCATGTCTGACTCTGTGCGACCCCACAGATGGCAGCCCACCAGGCTCCCCCATCCCTGAGATTCTCCAGGCAAGAACACTGGAGTGAGGTGCCATTTCCTTCTCCAATGCATCAAAGTGAAAAGTGAAAGTGAAATCGCTCAGTCATGTCCAACTCTTAGCAACCCCATGGACTGCAGCCTTCCAGGCTCCTCCATCCATGGGATTTTCCAGGCAAGAGTACTGGAGTAGGGTGCCACTGCCTTCTCCATATTTAGGTATGCTATGCTAAGTCACTTCAGTCGTGTCCGACTCTGTGTGACCCCATAGACGGTAGCCTACCAGGCTCCCCCGTCCCTGGAATTCTCCAGGCAAGAACACTGGAGTGGGTTGCCATTTCCTTCTCCAATGCATGAAAGTGAAAAGTGAAAGGGAAGTCACTCAGTCGTGTCCGACTCTTAGCGACCCCATGGACTCTAGCCTATCAGGCTCCTCTGTCCATGGGATTTTCCAGGCAAGAGTACTGGAGTGGGGTGCCATTGCCTTCTCCGATATTTAGGTATAGGTGTGTAATAAACACAGCTTAGCATGATCTACTATTCTCTGAAGCACAACAAGGAATTAGATGTTTCTGCTCAAACCCTGGCTCTGCCACTCTTACTGGGGTGCTTTAAGAACATTCCTACTTCTTCTAAGACTCAGTGTCTCCTTTTGCAGAATGGATTAACAATAGTATCTTGTGTTAAGGGTTAGGTGTGTTAACATGGGCCAAGTTCTCGAGCCAGGATAGCATATTATCCTGGGGGAAAAAAACACAAGGATTTGTTAAATGAAAATACTTGACCATATTCTCTGCAATTATTCTACTCCAAGGGTAGGACTTTATCACATAGGACACTGGGAACTGAGAGGCACAGAGGGGACAGGTGAGATGAGAGCAGCCTGGCAGTGAGCAGGAGGTGGATGAGGGAGCAGAGATCCTTCCCATGGAATCCTGATGGGGCCACCTTCCCACCCAAATCCAAGGCAACTCAGAGACTCCACACGTCCAGAATTCCCCAAATACCACGGAATCATAGTATCCATGTGCCATACCAGTTGCTTCTGTCCAATCTGACAGTTTTTCTCAGAAGTTTGACCTGCAGGTCTCTCTCGCGTGGAATTGGTTTTTCCTGATTGTTCAGTCATTTCTGATCACTAAAGAGAAGTAATTAGAAAAAATAAAAACACATTAACATCATATATTCCAAGTAACTTAACCCTGTGACTTTCCTGCTCTCTCCCTACATCTTACTCTCTTCTCAAAGCCAGACTTACTGGAAAAACCATTGCTTTCCTGGCTCTTAATTTTTCTTTACCACTCACTCTTAAATCCTGCATCTGACTTCTCCAGAATGCTTTACTGACGTCTTCTTGGCCGGGTGTTCAATGAGCAAAGTACCTTTGACAGTTCTTAGCATCGCAGACCTAGCAGTAGCAGGCAACCCTGGGGCCATCTACTCCTGCTCAAGAAGACTAGAAATTCTTAGACCTGGGTTCTTCCCCCACTTACGCTTACTTCCTTGAAAAACAGTAAGATGTGTTATCATACACACATCCTCAGTAACTCTGCGAACATCTCTGCTCTGATGGTTTCATTATTACATCTTCCGAAATCATTGCCCGGGTTGCCTCCAAAAGCCCTAACTTTCTCACTCAAGTTTTCTGACAAATTTCTAACACAACTTGTGGTAAATGGAAGCAATCAGTTTTCCATACAACTCAGCTGTTTACATGCCTGAAACTTACTTTGAAATACTTCAATATATGTACAAGATGTCTCTGCAGGCACACCTGTGTGTGTATGTGTGCACGCGCGCATCTTAGGTGAAGCTCACACACAGTGCCAATGACAAATGCCCACTCTGAGCTTCTCTGCAGTGTTCTGCCAGAAAGGACCATGCTCCAGAAATGGTACTGCCGCCCTGCGGGCTCCCGCCTCTCTTATCAACCTCCCATGCTGGAGCAGGGCGCTGTTTCTAACAAAGGACCTGAGCGTTATGCTCAGTTATGACCAGTCCATCCTCACCACCACTCTGCCTGCCAACCAGAAACTCCAATCCCACCAATACCTCTGCATTCTCCCATGTCCGGGGCCACTAGACGTGGACTGCCCACTCTTTTGTATCCCCTCTCCAGGTCCCAAGGTAGGTTAGAGGTCATGTTGACTTTTCTCTCCTAACACTGACTCTTCCTTTCCACTCTGTATCACGTGGTTGTCGTTTAGTCACCAGGTCGTGTCCAATTCTATGACCCCATGGACTGCAGCAGCCAGGTTTCTCTGTTCCTTGCCATCTCCTGGAGTTTGCCCAAGTTCAGGCCCATTGAATCAGTGATGCCATCCAACCATCTCATCCTCTGAGCCCTCTTCTTCTGCCTTCAATTTTTTCCCAGCATCAGGGCTTTTTCCAATGAGTCAGGTAGAAGCTACCCGAAAGACAGCAATAATAGTAATAGCAATAATGACCAAGATGAGCATAATGTTCACCTCAGTCTGGCTAAACTTCCACCTTTTTCTGACTCTATGCCTTGATCTCCCTTTTCTTACATCCTTTCTTCAGAAAATGTGTCATTGTGAATTCTTTCTCTACTCCATTGAGATGTAAATCTTTTCCCAGCCTCCTAAGGCCAGTTTTACAAGCCCAGAAGGTCTTTCTCAAGGACTATGAACTATCCCTTTGAAATGTTATCAGCCAGAAAGACCAGGCACCCATTTGCCAGTCTCTGAGAGAAGGTAGAGAAGCCTAACTCACTCAATGGTGGAGTAGTGAGCACCAGTTAGTAAACACAGGTGGCCTAATCACAGAGAACATTTGCAAGCTTTGGAATTACTCAATGTGCTCAACACATCCCATGGATCTCGCCCCTAAAATCCTCTAATATTTCACTCCCACATTTATTTCAGTGGAGTTGAGTTCAGACTGAGTTCTGGCTTTCCTTCTCTATGATAGCATGGTATAAAATCTACTTTGCCTGTTTCACTTGGTCAGGTGCAGTTTTTGCTTTGACACTATCCCATGCAATTTCACATCTCATCAGCCAGACATTCCCAGGGAGCATTTCTCAAGCTATCTGGAGATAAAACCATACGGAGCTATTTTAAAATGATCAATTCCTTGTCAGATGCCAACCCTATTGGGGTGACCACTTGTGGAGGAAAATCGTGATGATCGGCAATAATTAATAAGTTCTCCAGATGAATCATCCTTAGGAAATTACAGGCGGTTAGGATAGGTATAATTTTCTTCACTCAGTTTTGCCATCTCACCCTATAACGACTGCCCACAATTTCTTCCTACCCTAAATTTACCCAGAACATTGTGGTCATGTTGATATTCTTAAATCAGAAACGTCTTTATCTGATTCCTGTGAAGACTTCAGTGACTCCTCTCTGCCAATTACATCCCACATCCCTGGCATATCAGTGAAGGTTCATCGAAATGGACTCTGGTGACCTATCTAGGCTCACCTCCCCACATTCCTTCCCTTGGCCCAAAGCTACTGAGCTACCCACTCCTGTTAACATCCCTCCCATCGCTTACCTAATTCCAGCCTTCCCCTTTGAACCCTGGTTTATCTCTTTATTCCAAGAAGCCTCCCCATCACTCTCATCCTCAAAGAGTCCTTTCTTTCTTGGGCTCAGTTAGAAGCTTCCTCAAGAAAATTGCCCCCAGAGGGGTCCTAAACCTTCTAGCTTCTTCATGTAACAAATTTTCTTCCATATGGGAATAGTCATGACTTTATGATCATCTTTGCAAGCAAGAACATCTTCTGAAAGAGCATCCACTTAACTGCATTGGGAAAAATGAATATTTTATGCAAATCCTCGATCCAACATGTCTTTAAGTCCTTCATGAAATAAATGTTCCGTTCAGTCGCTCAGTCGTGTCCGACTCTGCGACCCCATGAATCACAGCATGCCCGGCTCCCTGTCCGTCACCAACTCCCAGAGCTTACTCAAACTCATGTTCATCGAGTTGGTGATGCCATCCAGCCATCTCATCCTCTGTCGTCCCCTTCTCCTCCTGCTCCCAATCCCTCCCAGCATCAGGGTCTTTTCCAGTGAGTCAACTCGTCGCATGAGGTGGCCAAAGTATTGGAGTTTCAGCTTCAGCATCAGTCCTTCCAATGAACACCCAGGACTGATCTCCTTTAGGATGGACTGGTTGGATCTCCTTGAAGTCCAAGGGACTCTCAAGAGTCTTCGCCAACAGAAATGTAGGTCTCCACAAATAGATTAGATTAGGGGTAAAACTTACTCCTTCTTATTCTGAATAAAGCAAAAGGAATTTTTAGTAGAATTCCACCAGGTCCTAAAACTGTAATTGGATTTTAGTAGGAGTCCAAAATACCTGTCCCAGGAAAAGTAATAAAATGGTTCAGAACTCCATTTATTCCCCTGCTTGGCATTTCCCATGCAGGGGTTCCTAACCAGAGAAGGAAAGCAGGGGACCCTTGAACTTGGGGTGAATAAAGAATATCTATTTATTTTTACTCACCTTTAACTGAAATTCTGATATTTCCTTTTATTACAAAGAAACCAACAAACCACAATAGTGTTAGTCACACTTTTCACACAAGTTTTTTATAACTCATTATAGTTGGGGATATGTCAAAATGTCATTGAGACTCACCATCTCTTCAAAATGATGGTAGATCTCATTTGACACATTAATAATAAAAAATATACATGATAAGTCACCTGAGTCTTGTCCAGTTCTTTGCAATCTTATGGACTGTAGCCCACCAGGTTCCTCTGTCCATAGGATTCTCCAGGCAAGAATACTGGAGTGGGTTGCCATGCCCTCCTCCCGGGGATCTTCCCAAACCAGAGATCGAACCCATGTCTCCTATGTCTCCTGCATTGCCAGGAGGGTTCTTTACTACTAGCACCACCTGGGAAGCCCCAATAAAACATATATCACCAACATAAATTGTTTTTTTAACATTTTGCTAAGTGTATTTCAATATGATTGGTTTTCTTTGTAACCTTATAAATTTTTTTCTGTATGATTAAAAACATCATTCTGGGGAAAAAAAAAAAACATTCTGAGAAATGGCCTATAGGCATCCATGACACAAATAAGATTAAGAATACTGGAGAGGGTTGCTATTTTCTTTTTCAAGGTATCTTCCCGACTCAGGGATTGAACCTGCATCTTCTGAATCGTTAATGAAAGGCAGATTCTTTACCACTTAGCCACCTGGTAAGCCCAGTACATAGCTGCTGCTGCTGCTGCTGCTAAGTCACTTCAGTCGTGTCCAACTCTGTGCGACCCCACAGACGGCAGCCCACCAGGCTCCCCCGTCCCTGGGGTTCTCCAGGCAAGAACACTGGAGTGGGTTGCCATTTCCTTCTCCAACGCATGAAAGTGAAAAGTGAAAGTGAAGTCGCTCAGTCGTGTCCAACTCTTAGCGACCCCATGGACTGCAGCCCACCAGGCTCCTCCGTCCATGGGATTTTTTCCAGGCAAGAGTACTGGAGTGGGGTGCCATTGCATTCTCCAGTACATAGCTAGTACTCAATAAATATTTCATAAATATCATGCTAATAATGCTAATTATTAGGCTCCTACTATGTGTCAAGCACTTTGTTAACCACCACTCTACATATATTATTTAATTCCACTACTGCACTCTGAACTAGATACTGCTATCCCTGTTTTACAGATGAGGAAACTAAGGCCCAGAAAGATCGTGTAGGCCATATGGATTTAAAATCCAGATTTGTCTGACTCCCTAAACTAAGCCCTTCTCAGAAAGTTACACTGCTTCAAGCTTTGTTTTTATGATGACCACAGGGTATCATTTAGGGATCGGATATAATCAACCTGAGCCACACGGAGCCTTTTCAATCGAAGCTGGACTAGGAACAGGGGAAGATGCATTTAGATCAACTCAAGTCCGCCTCCTCCCATCTCTCTGTCCCAGCACACACCTCCAAGATGTGCTGGGAAAGGGGTCCCATCTCAGACACATGAGCCATAACTGACCTCAGGATTGGATTCAGAAGTCAGCTGAAAAGAAGAAAGTTACATACAGATCAGTTCAGCTCAGTCCAGTCCCTCAGTCATGTCCGACTCTTTGCGACCCCATGAATCGCAGCACGCCAGGCCTCCCTGTCCATCACCAACTCCCGGAGTTCACTCAGACTCACGTCCATCGAGTCAGTGATGCCATCCAGCCATCTCATCCTCTGTCGTCCCCTTCTCCTCCTGCCCCCAATCCCTCCCAGCATCAGAGTCTTTTCCAATGAGTCAACTCTACGCATGAGGTGGCCAAAGTACTGCAGTTTCAGCTTTAGCATCATTCCTTCCAAAGAAATCCCAGGGCTGATCTCCTTTAGAATGGACTGGTTGGATCTCCTTGCAGTCCAAGGGACTCTCAAGAGTCTTCTCCAACACCACAGTTCAAAAGCATCAATTCTTCGGCGCTCAGCCTTCTTCACACTCCAACTCTCACATCCATACACGACCACTGGAAGAACCATAGCCTTGACTAGATGGACCTTTGTTGTCAAAGTAATGTCTCTGCTTTTCAATATGCTATCTAGGTTGGTCATAACTTTTCTTCCAAGGAGTAAGCGTCTTTTAATTTCATGGCTGCAGTCACCATCTGCAGTGATTTTGGAGCCCAGAAAAATAAAGTCTGACACTGTTTCCACTGTTTCCCCATCGATTTCCCATGAAGTGATGGGACCAGATGCCATGATCTTCGTTTTCTGAATGTTGAGGTTTAAACCAACTTTTTCACTCTCCTCTTTCACTTCCATCAAGAGGCTTTTTAGTTCCTCTCCACTTTCTGCCATAAGGATGGTGTCATCTGCATATCTGAGGTTATTGATATTTCTCCCGGCAATCTTGATTCCAGCTTGTGCTTCTTCCAGTCCAGCGTTTCTCATGATGTACTCTGCATATAAGTTAAATAAGCAGGGTGACAATATACAGCCTTGAAGTACTCCTTTTCCTATTTGGAACCAGTCTGTTGTTCCATGTCCAGTTCTAACTGTTGCTTCCTGACCTGCATGTAGGTTTCTCAAGAGGCAGGTGGTCTGGTCTTCCCATCTCTTTCAGAATTTTCCACAGTTTTTTGTGATCCACACAGTCAAAGGCTTTGGCATAGTCAATAAAGCAGAAATAGATGTTTTTCTGGAACTCTTTTGCTTTTTCTACAATCCAGCAGATGTTGGCAATTTGATCTCTTGTTCCCATGCCTTTTCTAAAACCAGCTTGAACATCTGGAAGTTCACGGTTCATGTATTGCTGAAGCCTGGCTTGGAGAATTTTGAGCATTACTTTACTAGCATGTGAGATGAGTGCAACTGTGCAGTAGTTTGAGCATTCTTTGGCATTGCCTTTCTTTGGGATTGGAATGAAAACACCCCTTCCAGTCCTGTGGCCACTGCTGAGTTTTCCACATTTGCTGGCATATTGAGTGCAGCACTTTCACAGCATCATCTTCCAGGATTTGAAATAGGTCAACTGGAATTCCATCACCTCCACTAGCTTTGTTCATAGGGATGCTTTCTAAGGCCCATTTGACTTCACATTCCAGGATGTCTGGCTCTAGGTCAGTGATCACACCATCGTGATTATCTGGGTTGTGAAGATCTTTTTTGTATAGTTCTTACATACAGATAAGATTACTCTTAAAAATCCTTTCAGAAAATGCTGACTGGGAAGAGCCCTGGACAGACAGGCTTTTCTCCAAGTTTCTCAGGTTAGGAATCAGATGAAGTATTAAAGTTGACTTATATGTACAGGTGGCACCAGTGGTAAAGACTCTGCCTGCCAATGCAGGAACAAGAGGGGTTTGATCCCTGGGTTGGGAAGATCCCTGAAGGAGGAAATGGCAACCCCCTCCAGTGTTCTTGCCTAGAGAATCCCATGGACAGAGGAGCCTGGCAGGCTGCAGACCGTGGGGTTGCAAGAGTGGGCCACGACTGAGCGCACACACAGTACTACTGTGCGTACATAAGAGCCAGCATGACGGAATTGTGTTTACCTTTAAACTCCAGATCCATACACCCGGGTAAGTTTCTCAACCTGTGGAGGCCTCCAGAACTAGGTCACCCCAGAAACAGCACTGGGCCCTGAACCCCGCATTTCTGCTCACTCTCAGGTACCCGTCATCGAGGGAAATGCAGTGAAATGACTCACAACCATAAGCACTTAACTCTCTCTTCAGGTTGCCTCCAGCACGGTACAGTTAAAGTCAGCTGATGGTATCTTGCACAAGGTAAAGTCCTTTTTCTACTTTTATCCCTAAGGATATTTTCACATTTTCAAGGGAGGAAAAGTCTTCAGTTTAAGCTCTAGCTCAAAAGTTGGTCTCCACTTTTACTCAGTAGCAGATAAAGGGGTTTATTCAGAGACGCTCTCAGTCAGACACTCCTCAGGAAACATTTAGAAGTAAAACACACACACGTTTTCATTCAATGCCCTTGAAGAAGAGAGTCAAGTTATCTTAATCTCATTCTGTCTCTAGCTTCAATTCCCATTCTTGGTGAAAATGACAGATCACTCAGATAATAGGTGAGCCAAACCCCACCAGGGACCCATTTGGGAAGAGAAACAACTTTGGTGCTGGCGGTCAATTTAGGCCATTCCCTTGCTGCTCCCTCCTGGCTGACTCAGTTGTATTCAAAGCCACAAAATCGCTGGATATCTCCAACGAAATCTCCATTCTTCCATAAGAATTAAAAGTTATCTTGATCCAAGTCTTTGAGCCTGTTTTTAAAGCAACGTTAATGCTTTAGAAACACCTTTATTTGCAATGTATAATGATTCCTAGGAACATTTTTATTGCTGGATTTACCACACATACACATGAAAAATGGCCCAGTATAAAATAATGTGAAAACAGCTATCATAAGGTAATTTGAAATGCATTCAGAAGAGAATATGATAAGCTGTGCAACCATACTGCTGCTTTTGTTCTATTTTTTGTTAGTGCCAGGAAGGCTGCATTCTGTGGTCATTCTGAATGAAACAAAAGCCCCTAACGAGTTCACACCTCACTCATTATCTGGATCTCTTCAATTATACATTTATATTCCTCCTTGTGATTTTAAGGATTATTTAAAAAAAAAAAAAAATGTCTGCCTGATGAGTCTGCCCCATCAATGCAAAGCAAAGAAAGAAGAAAACTGGTTTATGAGACCAACAGCCTGGGCCACTTCAGCCTGATGCTGCTAAGTATACATTCAAATGTGTCCTGGTAAACATACTTCAGAACCACTCATCCCAAATTTCAAGCGTGGAGGTCCTTTTTCCAAAGGCCCTTGTACGCTCATTTCTTAGTTTTTGTTTTTGTTTTACGATGCTCTGCAACAAAAGCACCCCAATTTTCTTCTGCTCTTACCTGCACCACATTGACTGTGATGGTATCTATTCAGAATCGACATCCTGTGGCTTGCTTTTACCTATCCTCTCTCTGCCAGCCTCAGAGGGACTCAAGAGCATCATTTGAAAAGGAGGGTCTTTCCAGTGATGATTTTCACAATGTTGTGAGTGCCTACTTTGCAGTGAAAGTTGCCTTGCCAAGCCGAAGCAGTGGGAAAGAGAAAGCACACATACCTTTATGTTTGGATGATAAAGAGGAGAAGAATCCGGACAAAGAGAAACTGTACTGCCTGGTTTCCTTTGTTTTGCTGAGAAACCGCAGAACCCTCTGGGGGGAAAAGTCAGAAGGCCCCTAAGGTGTTCCTACAATTTAACGCTTTGTCTGAGTGGCTGAGAGGAGGAGAGGTGGAAAAACAGAGGGGCTGGAGAGTGGGTGTAATTGTTACCTATCTCTTCCACCATGTGTCTATCTAAAATCATGTAAAATCAGGCAATGATCATTTCATTTCCTCACCCATCTTCAATCTGCAATAAGCAACGAATCTAGAATCCACAATTTAACTCTACTGCTCAATGTTATATCTCAACTTCAGATATTCAACTAATGTTAACAGCAAATTGTTTGCTAGCTATTTTTACACTTCAGTGTAAACAGCCCAATATATATATTATAGATACATATATGTAGTAAAGGCTTCCCTGATGGCTCAGATGGTCAAAGAATCTGCCTGCAATGCAGGAAACCCAGGTTCCATTCCTGGGTGGGAAAAATCCCCTGGAGAAGGAAATGGCTACCCACACCAATATTCTTGCCTGGAGAACTCCATGGACAGAGGAGCCTGGTGGGCTACAGTCCATGGGATTGTGGAGTCGGACTGTGACTGAGTGACTAACACACAACACACACACACACACACAGAAATCTTGCAAAGAACAAAGAAGGGAAACAAAACTGTCAAGTTACAGGAGCTTCCAACCCATCTTGTATCTTGTATCTTACAGGGATACAAGACCTGAAGGTGGTGCCAGAATTAAGTATATTTGACCTGAATTTTATACCCACTAATTAACTGCTGTATTCTTGAGATTACACAGTAAGTATTGCATATAAATATAAAGATGTATATATACACATTTAAGCTAAAAACCATTTAGAAAAAAACTGATGTGAGTGCCTACTTCTCAATGAGAAACTAAACCATGTTTATAAGCTGTGCCTAAGACATACATTAATCTCTAAATTACAGTCCTCTAATCATTCTCCTCCGTCACCAGGACTCAGATGTTGTGATGTGGGTCATTAAAACCACTTTTCAGAGAGATTAACACCTGCCTCATTCATTTCTGAATTATATGGTAAAAACCATTTCACTCCTAATAACTTTCGCCACAAAAACAGGGAAAAAGGAAACAAAATCTTAGTCATAAGAGCTTGTAATTCCTTCGGCAGTGATGTAAAACCTTAAGGTGGTACCAGAATTAAGTATGTTTGACCTGAATTTTATAACCATAAGGCAAAAGCTGTATTTTTAAGATTACATAGTAAATTCTGCCCATCAAAAATACATCATCTTGTCATGTAAGAACTGCCAATTCCATCTTGCCAGTTAAGGATTAACAGTCCTCAAATCAGGTAAAAATCCTGCCAGATTTTTTCACAGGCAATCACACCTTACAAAAACACATCTTTGGCCAATGTTTGGCTTTGTTCTTACATGCATAACAGGAGAATGCACTCTTCACTGATCTGACCACACAAGATGCTACAGAAAGCACATACATCAAGGTCCAAATACGAGGGATTATCCTGTAAAACTGAAGGAAAATCCTCTAAAGGATATGGATTATGGTCAACCAAGAAAAGTCCCAACTGAAAATCTTTTTTACAAATGTGAGCGCTAAGAAATGTGCGCCACAAGTTCCAAAGGTATTGCTTCCTCTTATTTCTTCCCTTTTAAAAAGACATAAATTACACAAAACAATTTTCCTGTATTAGTTTCAAGTTTCTCAAGCAAATTCTAATGATATTTTTAATAGCGGAGGGAACTATATATCTCACAATAGCTTATAATGAAAAATATCTGAAAAAGAATATATATGTGCATAACTCAATCACTGTGCACTTGAATTAACACAACATTGTAAATTAACCACACCTCAATAAAAAAAAAGAAAAGGGGGGGGGACCTGCTTAAAAAATCTAAAGCATTGCAAACTAATCATGTAGCTAGCAAAGTTTCAGAGGAATTTCACATCATTTTTTAAAAAGATAACAATATGACTTTAAAAGATGGAAGATAGTATTTTGTAAAGTTAATTATACTTTGCTAAAGTTCCTAGTCCTGAATATATTGCACTTTGACATGACTTTGACTAAGAAAATAATTTTCTCTCTTCAGATGTTCTCAGGTTTTTTAGAGCTTAAGTGGAGGTAATTCAAAATTGGCTGCTTTTTTAAAATTAAGAATTCACACAGAAAAACATTCCTCAGTTACCTGTTAATTCTTGGAGTTTAAAATCCTTTATATTTGTAAGTTATATTCATTTGTCAGTTTGTAGCTACCTGAATCGGAGAAGGCAATGGCACCCCACTCCAGTACTCTTGCCTGGAAAATCCCATGGATGGAGGAGCCTGGTAGGCTGCAGTCCATGGAGTTGCTAAGAGTTGGACACAACTGAGTGACTTCACTTTCACTCTTTACTTTAATGCACTGGAGAAGGAAATGGCAACCCACTCCAGTGTTCTTGCCTGGAGCATCCCAGGGACGGGGGAGCCGGGTGGGCTGCCGTCTCTGGGGTCGCACAGAGTCAGACACAACTGAAGTGACTTAGCAGCAGCAGCAGCAGCAGCTATCTGTATACAAATTTGTAACAAACTATATCAGTTCAGTTCAGTCGCTCAGTCGTGTCTCTTTGTGACCCCATGAATCACAGCACGTCAGGCCTCCCTGTCCATCACCAGCTCCCAGAGTTCACCCAAACTCATGTGTATCGAGTCAGTGATGCCATTCAGCCATCTCATAGTTAACCCTTGAGCAACATGGGTTTGAACTGTACAGGTCCACTTATACAGCTGTTTTTTTTCAATACCATAATACTACATGATCCACGGACTTCCCAAGTGATGCTAGTGGTAAAGAACCTACCTGCCAATGCAGCAGATGTAAGAAATGAGGGTTTGATCCCTAGGTTGGAAAGATCCCCTAGAGGAGGGCACGGCAACCCACTCAAGTATTCTTGCCTGGAGAATCCCATGGACAAAGGAGTCTGCTGGTCTTCAGCTCATAGGGTCACGGAGAGTCAGACACAACTGAAGCAACTTAGAACGCAGGCACACACATGATTCACAGATAGCTAAACCTGCTGGAGATTGAATCCATGGATTCTGAGAAACCTTGGACACAGAGGAATTCTGGATATGCAAGTCTGGCTACAAGTTATGATCAGAATTTTGCCATTGTAGAAGGTCAGCACTTCAACCCCCACACTGTTCAAGAGTTCAACTGTTACTTTAAAAATAACACCACTCATAAACTTATGTATTGTAGTATTTCTTAAACTGGGAAATATTGGAACGCCCATACATACAAGAGTGGTTGAATAAAGTATGATGTAGCCACATGTACTGTAAACATAGACTACTATGCAACTGTGAAAAAGAATGAGGAAGATCTTTATGACACAATTTCCAGAATATTCTATTAACTGAAAATAGCACAAATGAGTATTTACCCTTCCTGTGAGAAAGAAGGGTATATAAGAAAATTTGTTACTTGAAGCCAAATAATTTTAATAAACCCAATGTGATATAGGATGTGGCTTATAAAGTAATTAAAGTCACTGATTTTGAGAGTCAGGAGCATCGAGGAAGGGGCTGCAGTAGGAAACTCTCTAGTTTAACTTCCTAACTGCATTAGCATCCTTCTCAGCAGCTACTGAACAGGATTTCAGTGGGTTTATCTAAGCCTCTACTGGAAGGATCCCAATGAGATGAATCCTTACTGTCGGGTACCATTACTGCAGGTTATCGTTTGATTAAGGTACTATTCTGTTGTGAAACTCTTATGAGTCGTACTTTTGAAAGGACAGACTTCCTAGTGGGAATCAACATAAAGGTTTAGAAGTGAATGAAGCTGATAACCTGAACTAGGACCAGTGGCTTGATCACTGGAGGTGCTCACTGGGATCTATTATGACTGCTCTTTGAATCATTCACATAGCAAGCACTGATTAAATACCTTACTGGCGAGGCACCCTGTGAAAGATAAAAAGACAAATAAGACATGATTCATCTCTTTAAAAGAGTCCTATCTCTGATTTGACCTCTCATTTCAAAGAGGAATGCTCCCCAATTTTTTTTTATTCCATGGAGAAATTTGTTCATATTTTCTTCTTCTTTATGGTGTATTTGTTCTGCTGTGTATTCTTCACCAGTTATTTGGGTTTTTTCCCCAGTGCCTTTGCAGAGGTCCCATTCTAATAATTTCTGATTATCTCTGGTCATAGCATGGAGGCCATTCTTTCCGGCTTCGCGTGTGCTCCTGGCTTGCAGCTCCTCTGACTTGGAATGTCCCTGGTCCTTTTACTGATCAAGACAAGGAGCTGCACGGCTGACGGCCACCCTGTCTCCCCAGTCCTACCACTCCAACAGCAAGCATCGCTTCTGTGCGTCTCCACACTCTGCCCCATTTTCCTGGTCGCTCAGGTGCCAAGGATGTACTCGAAGTCTATTGAAGGCTTTCAATTCTAAGGGAAGGGTTTCCAGTTTCCCCTAGGGTCTGCTACTTTGTATTGGAAGGCTCTGCATATTGTTAAGGATCCATCAGCGCTGTGTGCTCAGTCGCTTCAGTCGTGTCTGACTCTTTGTGACCCCATGGACTGTAGCCCACCAGGCTCCTCTGTCCATGGAGTTCTCCAGGCAAGAATACTGGAGTGGGTTGCCATTTCCTTCTCCAGGGTATCTTGCTGACCCAGGGATTGAACCCAGGTCTCCTGCATTGCAGGCAGATTCTTTACCCCTGAGCCACTGGGGAGGCCAGATCCACAGAACATATATCTGCTCTCAGATTTCTTTTACAATTGGGTCCAAATTTTACTTTATTTAGCAGTAATTAGTCATGGGATGTGATTTTCTACTTTACTCTGATTCCTAAGTTCACTGAATAAGGCATTTTCATCTCTATTTCATACTCCACACAGTTAACAGGACAGCTTGGGGCCCTAGCCTGGTTTATGTGCCTTTAATCCTGATATCTCCACACATGACTACCATGGTCATCCTCCTAAAATCGCCTTACACTGTGTCACCTTCCTTCTCCAACACGGCGGTGGAGTTTTGTGCTCCGCAGCCTTGATACATGACCTGAGTCTGCTTTCCCAGCCTCACGGTCACTGCATCCTTCCGTGAGCCTGCCACTGAATGTCACTGTCCTTTCCTCAGTCCTGTTGCGCAATTAGAGTCAGCACCCTGCTTCTATGTTTCCAAGCTTGTGTTGTAACAGTTGTTGTTCAGTTGCTAAACAAAGGTGAGTTTGACTCTTTGTGACCCCATGGACTATAACTTGCCAGGTTTCTCTGTCCATGGGATTCTCCAGGCAAGAATACTGGAGTAGGTTGCCATTTCCTTAGGGGATCTTTCAGATCCAGGGATCAAACCTGGGTCTTCTACATTGGCAGGCAGATTCTCTATCACTGAGCTACCAAGAAAGCCCTGTGTTATAGTTAGTTGTCTATATACTGTTCTCTGGTACTGGACTTACCTCATTTCAAAGCAACAGATTTCTTCATTTATTTTTCTTTTTAACACACTGACAAATTTAATTAAAAAAACAAACTCTATTGTATCTGCTAGCATAATATTCTAAATTATATATCAAAAAGGCTAAAAACAAAAGAATGAATAAAAATATATGGAAACATTCAAACAAAAAACATAGAGTTGGCAATCTTAATTTCAAACTTTAAGATGAAAAGAATTAGGAACGACAAGAGAGCATCATTTTTTATATTTATAAAAGATATATAGTCCCAATATAGCTATGATGATAACGGAGCTTTATGTAAATAAATAACATAATATTGACATAATACAAGAACAGTTGGAAGCAAGGAGAGAGTAAGACTTCTTCAGTTCTGTAGCATATGTCATAGCCATGAGCACACTGGGGCTCAGTACATGATCACTGACATAAAGGAGCAGTGCGACTCTGGACTAGTACTCAGGGAGCTGTTTCCTGGGAATCCAAGCAATAAAAGACCCTTTCCCCAGGGTCTAACCCACACCCCCACCCGTACCTCCTCCCACGCTGCCCAGGTAAGTTCGAAGGTAGTAAGATCCCTGTCTTGCATAACTCGCAAAGCAAACCTTAAGGTTCACACACAATAGAACCCAAGTGCACTCCCACCCCATGAACCTCATATCTGCAAAGTGCCCTCTCCTTTTACTACAGCTGCAACCCAAATGAGCAGAGTGTGGACCTCAAACTTAAATGTTTTCTTATTTAAAACAGAAACAGACACACAGACATGCAAAAAAAACTTATGGTTACCAAAAGGGAAGTGGGAGGGATAATTGGGAATTTAGGATTAACAGATATATATTATTGTACAGAAAATAGATAAACAAGTACCACCTACTGTATAACACAGAGAACTATTTCCGAAGCTTGTGATAACCTATAATGGAAAGGAATCTGAAAAACAATATATATGTGTGTATATGTATACATACCTGTACACCTGGAACTAACACAGCACTGTAAACCAACTATACTTCAATAAAAACAAAACAAAACCCCTGAAAACACAAATCAAACCTAATGATGACATATTCGTGCGTTGTGTGTGCTTAGTCGTGTCCGACTCTTTGCAACCCCATGGACTGTAGCCCATCTAAGCTCCTCTGTCCATGGAATTTTCCCAGTAAGAATACTAGAGCTGGAGTGGGTTGCCATTTCCTACTCCAGGGACTTATACTTGCGTGTATTTAAAAACAAAAAACAAAAACTGCTAGATATTAGTAGTTATCTCTAGATCTTTGTCTTATGCTATATTATTTCCTACACTTATCCATTTCCTATAATAAACATGACTTTTACAATTTTTTTAAGTATTAATAAATATTTCAAAAAACACTTCTGAGAATAAATGTTCTCTTGTAGTGTAGCAACATATGTCCAGCAGATGGCGCACAATCTCAATCCAGAATTAAAACAGACTCGTAGAAAATGATAACCCTACTGCTCCAAGAAAGTGCATGTGGAGGGGACGTTTCCTGGTGGCCACGGATCAGTCAACGTGCACGCTGGCTCTAGAATTTGTGTTCCTCGAAGGTAATCTGTTTGACCTCTTCTACAGCCAAAGGCGAGTCATTGCAAAGAAAAGGAAGAAGACTATAAAGAGGGGGCATATGGAACTTCCAGAAGCTGCAACACAAGATGATTTATAGAGTGTCAACATGATGTCACACCTGCAAAGGGTTTTGCAGGTTGTAGAGTCCATCAGTTTTCAAACATTGTTTTTTAGATTTTTCTCAGAGTAAACCCCAATATATTGAGCCAATAACACTCTAGCTATTCTAATTGGAGTGGGGGTTAGGGACAAGAGTCATTCTGAGCCTACTCTTTTTGTCCAAGTTTCCTCACCCCCGTACCCGGAGCTGGCATAATCAAGCACTGGCTATACTTAATCGACAGCTATGCAATCCATAAAATACTTCTAAGAAGCCCTAGAGGAAACCCCTAAGGGCAGTGCAATACTTTTACTTTACTACTCTCCTCCGCAGAGGAGTAGAGTTTCCAATTTGAAATGGAAACATGCATAAAAACAAACCAAAAAGTCACTAATTGATTTTAAAAGAAAAATCAATAAGGACATTCAAAATGCATCAATAAATTCAATACTCATACATTCCACACATTTGACATCCGCAATTAAAATTTATGTTGAATTAAATTAACTTTCAGTTCAGTTCAGTCGCTCAGTCGTGTCTGACTCTTTGTGACCCCATGAACTGCTGCACGCCAGGCCTCCCTGTCCATCACCAACTCCCAGAGTTCACTCAGACTCACGTCCATCGAGTCAGTGATGCCATCCAGCCATCTCATCCTCTGTCGTCCCCTTCTCCTCCTGCCCCCAATCCCTCCCAGCATCAGAGTCTTTTCCAATGACTCAACTCTTCGCATGAGATGGCCAAAGTACTGCAGTTTCAGCTTTAGCATCATTCCTTCCAAAGAAATCCCAGGGCTGATCTCCTTCAGAATGGACTGGTTGGATCTCCTTGCAGTCCAAGGGACTCTCAAGAGTCTTCTCCAACACCACAGTTCAAAAGCATCAATTCTTCGGCGCTCAGCCTTCTTCACACTCCAACTCTCATGTCCATACATGACCACAGGAAAAACCGTAGCCTTGACTAGATGGACCTTTGTTGGCAAAGTAATGTCTCTGCTTTTGAATATGCTGTTTAGGTTGGTCATAACTTTCCTTCCAAGAAGTAAGCGTCTTTTAATTTCATGGCTGCAGTCACCATCTGCAGTGATTTTGAAGCCCAAAAAAATAAAGTCTGACACTGTTTCCCCATCGATTTCCCATGAAGTGATGGGACCGGATGCCATGATCTTCGCTTTCTGAATGTTGAGCTTTAAACCAACCTTTTCACTCTCCACTTTCACTTTCATCAAGAGGCTTTTGAGTTCCTCTTCACTTTCTGCCATAAGGGTGGTGTCATCTGCGTATCTGAGGTTATTGATATTTCTCCTGGCAATTTCGATTCCAGCTTGTGTTTCTTCCAGTCCAGCGTTTCTCATGATGTACTCTGCATATAAATTAAATAAGCAGGGTGACAATATACAGCCTTGAAGTACTCCTTTTCCTATTTGGAACCAGTCTGTTGTTCCATGTCCAGTTCTAACTGTTGCTTCCTGACCTGAATACAGATTTCTCAAGAGGCAGGTCAGGTGGTCTGGTATTCCCATCTCTTCCAGAATTTTCCACAGTTTATTGTGATCCACACAGTCAAAGGCTTTGGCATAGTCAATAAAGCAGAAATAGATGTTTTTCTGGAACTCTCTTGCTTTTTCCATGATCCAGCAGATGTTGGCAATTTGATCTCTGGTTCCTCTGCCTTTTCTAAAACCAGCTTGAACATTAGGAAGTTCACAGTTCACATATTGCTGAAGCCTGGCTGGGAGAATTTTGAGCATTACTTTACTAGCGTGTGATATGAGTGCAATTGTGCAGTAGTTGAGCATTCTTTGGCATTGCCTTTCTTTGGGACTGGAATGAAAACTGACCTTTTGCAGTCCTGTGGCCACTGCTGAGTTTTCCAAATTTGCTGGCATATTGAGTGCAGCACTTTCACAGCATCTTTTAGGATTTGAAATAGGTCAACTGGAATTCCATCACCTCCACTAGCTTTGTTCATAGGGATGCTTTCTAAGGCCCACTTGACTTCACATTCCAGGATGTCTGGCTCTAGGTCAGTGATCACACCACCGTGATTATCTGGGTTGTGAAGATCTTTTTTGTACAGTTCTTCTGTGTATTCTTGCCACCTCTTCTTAATATCTTCTGCTTCTGTTTGGTCCATACCATTTCTGTTCTTTATCGAGCCGATCTTTGCATGAAATCTTCCCTTGGTATCTCTAATTTTCTTGCAGAGATCTCTAGTCTTTCCCATTCTGTTGTTTTTCTCTATTTCTTTGCACTGACCCCTGAGGAAGGCTTTCTTATCTCTTCTTGCTATTCTTTGGAACTCTGCATTCAGATGCTTATATCTTTCCTTTTCTCCTTTGCTTTTCGCTTCTCTTCTTTTCACAGCTATTTGTAAGGCCTCCCCAGACAGCCATTTTGCTTTTTTGCAAATCCAAATTAACTTTGGATTCACTTAAATCCTTTTTATGATTTAAAATCCTTTTCAATCCTTTCCTAGGTTTATGCAAACTACAGGAAGTCAATATTTCAGCTAAAGCAAGTTTTCCTGAGAAATATAACCATATTCTTGGATAAGCACATTCATTTGTATCAATAAAGTTTACTTGTATCAATAAAATATTCTTAAGCTGTACTCTCTGTACCATCTATATTGCAAAATGCAATTATAAACCATAACAAATAGTGATTTGACAGCAAGAAACTAGTTTTTAGAAATTTTGGATTCCATGAAAATCTGACTAATGTTTACAAAGTAGAAGTAAAACCTATTTAAATGCATTCGCCTAAAGTTCTTTTCAATACAAGTCTAAATTTAGCTTTAAGAAATTATTTTTAGAAAGTTTCCCTTTGTTTTGAACAACATATCTACCTGAAGCACTGCTTGTTATTCCTAAGAGTTGCCTGGCTGGTTAGCTGGCTTAGTAGTTCAACCTTGTCCTCTCTGTGACCCCATGACTGCAGCCCTCCAGGCTCCTCTGTCCATGGGGATTCTCCAGGCAAGAATACTGGAGTGGGTTGCCATGCCCTCCTCCAAGGGATCTTCCCAACCCAGGTCTCCTGCATTGCAGGTGGATTCTTGACTGTCTGAGCCACGCTGTCTGGTTTATAGTAAGGTTGTGGATTAGGGCTGCCCAGGTTGCACTAGTGGTCAAGAACTCCCATGCCAATGCAGGAGACATAAAAGCACAGGTTTGATACCTGGTTAGGGAAGACCCCTTGGAGGACAGCATGGATTAAAACGTTCCACCTGTGGCTTCTCAGCATATTAACCATGTTCCAAGCTGATAGTCGGGGACTTCCCTGATACCTCAGCTGGTAAAGAATCCGCCTGCAATGCACGAGACATGGGTTCAATCCCCGGGTTGGGAAGATGCCCTGGAGAAAGGAAAGGCTACCCACGCTTTCACTTTCAAGCGGACAGTCAAAACAAAAATACCGAAGTAAACAGGGTTTGGCAGTAAATGAGCTGGTCCTAAATTCTGACTTCTGGGGAAGGGTGCTTCCCTGACAGACAGGGCAGCCACAGCGTCGGCCGCGTCTGGAATACTTAGGCAAGCAAGGCCGAGGCTTCCCCTCAAAACCGGTAGATGTTAGGTCCAGTTCGGGTGCGGCCCGGGACGCTGGTAGGGCCTTAAAAAAACATCCCCCCCCCACCCCCCTCCACCCACTGACTTCTGCTCTCGGTGGCACAGATGGTAAAGAACCCGCGGTCCCAATGCAGGAGACACAGAAGAGCCGCGAGTTGGATCCCTGGGTCGGGAAGGGGATGACTACCCACCCCAGGCTTCTTGCCTGGAGAGTCCCATGAACAGAGGGAGCCTGGCGGCCGCCAGTCCATAGAATCACAGAGAGTCTGAAGACGGGACTAAAGAGTTTAGTCTCAGAGTTTAGACTAAAGAGTCTAAGACACGGCTGAAGCGACTGAGCACACACGCCCGCCTCTCCTAGCACTGGGGCCTTCAGCCTCTGTTTCCCCAGGTGGTAACATCAGAACAGTTAGACTGACCTGAGTGGGTGATTAAGCGGTTGTCGCCCAGCTCCAAATCCACCTTCTTCCCCCCGCGGTGAGACGTTAGGACCCGGGTTCTGCAGACCACAGTTTGACTCTGCCGACAGGGGGCGCCGGCGGGCGACAGGAGGCTGGCGCGGGCGAGCGCGCGTGCGCTTCTGGCTCTTTCCTGTTTCTACAGCAACGCGTTCTCGCGGCAGGGGCGGTTGGGTTCCAGTTCTCAGGACCTCCCCCCACCCCACGATCCGTCCCGAGGCCCAGCCTAACGTGTCCCGAGGCCCAGCCTAACGTGTCCCGAGGCCCAGCCTAACGTGTCCCAAGGCCCAGCCTAACGTGTCCCCGTAGAACTACCAGCACTAGCTGTCCCGGGCCCCGCCCCAGCAACTGACCCATGAGAAGGCAGTCACCACTGCAGGGGTTCTCCCCAAGGCTGAGGAGCCAAGCCCCACACTAGGCTCGTCAGCCAGGGGCCACGCCACGGGAAGAGGAGCCCCCGGGAAGCGTGTCTTGAAGGCGAGCGGGGCTTACTTTCAGGAGGGCCGGAAGGCCATGGGTCACAGACTCCACTCAAAGGGCGCAAACAGAATCTCGCACTCCCGGGGACCCAGTGCAGAGACGGTAATGGGAAAGCAGCCTGGGCCAGACCCACTTGCTGATCTCGGGAGAGCCTCCTGGACAGGCAGGAGGCAGCTGGGACTCACCCCGGGGACACAAGCACTGTCAGCAGCCACTTGTGGGAGCTCGTCCCACCCCGAGGACGCTGGAGGTGGTAAACACCGTTTCAGAATCCTGCCTCCAGCTTACTAGTGCCGGTCCAGGCCCCACCCATCAGCCAGTTTGCACTGGATCTGATGGCCTGGGGTGGAGCAGCCAGCTGGGAAGGGACACAGCCCCACCCATTAGCAGGCAGGCTGCTGAAGGACCCTAGAACTCCCGGGGGGTATCACAGCAAGGTCAGGACACAGCCCCGCTCACTAGAGGGCTGGCACTAGCCCACTACCCCAAGGCACCACAGTCGGCGACTCCCACCCCCCCAATGTGTCCATCGGTGGACTGGCACTACCCCTGGCCCCTTTTCTAATTAGTAAAAACGCTAATTAGAAAACATACATGCATGTATGGATGTGAGAGTTGGACTGTGAAGAAAGCTGAGCGCTGAAGAATTGATGCTTTTGAACTGTGGTGTTGAAGACTCTTGAGAGTCCCTTGGACTGCAAGGAGATCCAACCAGTCCATTCTGAAGGAGGTCAGTCCTAGGTGTTCACTGGAAGGACTGATGCTAAAGCTGAAACTCCAATACTTTGGCCACCTAATGCGAAGAGTTGAGTCATTGGAAAAGACTCTGATGCTGGGAGGGATTTGGGGCAGGAGGAGAAGGGGACGACAGAGGATGAGATGGCTGGATGGCATCACCGACTCGATGCACGTGAGTTTGAGTGAACTCCAGGAGTTGGTGATGGACAGGGAGGCCAGGCGTGCTGCGATTCATGGGGTCGCAAAGAGTCGGACACAACTAAGCGACTGAACTGAACATGCTCCCTATTATTGTGTGCTGTGCTTACTGGCTCAGTCATGTCCGATTCTTTGTGACCCCATGAACTTTTGCGTGGGGATTCTGTCCAAGGGGTTCTCCAGGCAAGAATACTGGAGTGGGTTGCCATGCCCTCCTCCAAGGGATCTTCCCAACCCAGGTCTCCTGCATTGCAGGTGGATTCTTGACTGTCTGAGCCACGCTGTCTGGTTTATAGTAAGGTTGTGGATTAGGGCTGCCCAGGTTGCACTAGTGGTCAAGAACTCCCATGCCAATGCAGGAGACATAAAAGCACAGGTTTGATACCTGGTTAGGGAAGACCCCTTGGAGGACAGCATGGATTAAAACGTTCCACCTGTGGCTTCTCAGCATATTAACCATGTTCCAAGCTGATAGTCGGGGACTTCCCTGATACCTCAGCTGGTAAAGAATCCGCCTGCAATGCACGAGACATGGGTTCAATCCCTGGGTTGGGAAGATGCCCTGGAGAAAGGAAAGGCTACCCACGCTTTCACTTTCAAGCGGACAGTCAAAACAAAAATACCGAAGTAAACAGGGTTTGGCAGTAAATGAGCTGGTCCTAAATTCTGACTTCTGGGGAAGGGTGCTTCCCTGACAGACAGGGCAGCCACAGCGTCGGCCGCGTCTGGAATACTTAGGCAAGCAAGGCCGAGGCTTCCCCTCAAAACCGGTAGATGTTAGGTCCAGTTCGGGTGCGGCCCGGGACGCTGGTAGGGCCTTAAAAAAACATCCCCCCCCCACCCCCCTCCACCCACTGACTTCTGCTCTCGGTGGCACAGGTGGTAAAGAACCCGCGGTCCCAATGCAGGAGACAGAAGAGCCGCGAGTTGGATCCCTGGGTCGGGAAGGGGATGACTACCCACCCCAGGCTTCTTGCCTGGAGAGTCCCATGAACAGAGGGAGCCTGGCGGCCGCCAGTCCATAGAGTCACAGAGAGTCTGAAGACGGGACTAAAGAGTTTAGTCTCAGAGTTTAGACTAAAGAGTCTAAGACACGGCTGAAGCGACTGAGCATACACGCCCGCCTCTCCTAGCACTGGGGCCTTCAGCCTCTGTTTCCCCAGGTGGTAACATCAGAACAGTTAGACTGACCTGAGTGGGTGACTAAGCGGTTGTCGCCCAGCTCCAAATCCACCTTCTTCCCCCCGCGGTGAGACGTTAGGACCCGGGTTCTGCAGACCACAGTTTGACTCTGCCGACAGGGGGCGCCGGCGGGCGACAGGAGGCTGGCGCGGGCGAGCGCGCGTGCGCTTCTGGCTCTTTCCTGTTTCTACAGCAACGCGTTCTCGCGGCAGGGGCGGTTGGGTTCCAGTTCTCAGGACCTCCCCCCACCCCACGATCCGTCCCGAGGCCCAGCCTAACGTGTCCCAAGGCCCAGCCTAACGTGTCCCCGTAGAACTACCAGCACTAGCTGTCCCGGGCCTCGCCCCAGCAACTGACCCATGAGAAGGCAGTCACCACTGCAGGGGTTCTCCCCAAGGCTGAGGAGCCAAGCCCCACACTAGGCTCGTCAGCCAGGGGCCACGCCACGGGAAGAGGAGCCCCCGGGAAGCGTGTCTTGAAGGCGAGCGGGGCTTACTTTCAGGAGGGCCGGAAGGCCATGGGTCACAGACTCCACTCAAAGGGCGCAAACAGAATCTCGCACTCCCGGGGACCCAGTGCAGAGACGGTAATGGGAAAGCAGCCTGGGCCAGACCCACTTGCTGATCTCGGGAGAGCCTCCTGGACAGGCAGGAGGCAGCTGGGACTCACCCCGGGGACACAAGCACTGTCAGCAGCCACTTGTGGGAGCTCGTCCCACCCCGAGGACGCTGGAGGTGGTAAACACCGTTTCAGAATCCTGCCTCCAGCTTACTAGTGCCGGTCCAGGCCCCACCCATCAGCCAGTTTGCACTGGATCTGATGGCCTGGGGTGGAGCAGCCAGCTGGGAAGGGACACAGCCCCACCCATTAGCAGGCTGGCTGCTGAAGGAC
Source organism: Bos taurus (assembly GCF_002263795.3). Lineage (NCBI taxonomy): Eukaryota > Metazoa > Chordata > Mammalia > Artiodactyla > Bovidae > Bos > Bos taurus. The sequence goes on along the minus strand of NC_037337.1, from coordinate 4,933,579 downwards.
TACCCTGAACTCCCAGGGGGTCACAGCAAGGTCAGGACACAGCCCCGCCCACCTGAGAGCTGGCACTAGCCCCCAGTACCCCAGGGCACCACAGCCAGCGACCCCCACCCCCCAAATGTGTCCATCGGTGGACAGGCACTACCCCTGGCTCCTCCCTTTTCTAATTAGTAAAAACGCTAATTAGAAAACATACATGCTCCCTATGTTTGTGTGCTGTGCTTACTGGCTCACTCATGTCCGATTCTTTGTGACCCCATGAACTTTTGCCCGCCAGGCTCCTCTGTCCATGGGGATTCTCCAGGCAAGAATTCAGGAGTGGGTTACCATGCCTTCCTCCAGGGGATCTTCCCGACCCAGGGATAAAACCGGGGGTATCCTGAATTGCAGGCGGATTCTTTACCAGCTGAGCTACCTTTAGAGCCCCATTTTTTTACAATAGCTAAAATACGGAAGCAACTGCGCAGTGGTAAAGAATCTGCCCGCCAATGCAGGAGATTCAAGAGACAGGTTCAGTCGCTGGGTAGGGAAGAACCCCTGGAGTAGAAAATGGCAACCCACTCTTGTATTCCTGCCTGGAAAATCCCATGGAGGATCCTGGCCGGCTACAGTCTATGGGGTCACAAAGAGTGGGGCACGACTGAGCGCGCACACACCCAAGTGCCCATTATTGAATGAATGGATAAAGAATATGTGGTGTATATACATATAATGGAATATTACTCAGCTACAAAAAAATTAAATCTTGCATTTTGCAACAACATGGGTGTACCGAGGGTATTATGCTAAGACAAGTAAGCCAGAGAAAAACAAATAATGTATGATTTAGTTTAGATCGAGAATCTAAAAATCAAGACAAATGAACCCACATAAAGAAACAGAAACAAGGTCACTGATAAAGACAGCAAACAGGTCGTCATTGCCAGAGGGAAGGAAATACTGGAGGGGAGAATAATAGGTAAAGGTGATGAAGAAGTACAAGTTACCAGCTAGTAAATAAATGTCACAGGTAGGAAGTGCACAGTGTGGGGAATATGGTCAATAATTCCATAATATCTTCATATGGTGACATCATAACTGGGCGTATTGTAGTGGCCATTTTGTAATGTACAGACATATAAAATCACTACGTTGTGAACCAGGAACTCTCATAGTGTTATAAGTCAATTATACTTTAAAAACATGAGCTCCCCCCAGTAGTTCAGCTGGTAAAGAATCTGCCTGCAATGCAGGAGACCCTGGTTCGATATCTACGTCAGGAAGATCCACTAGAGCAGGGATAGGCTACCCACTCCAGTATTCATGGGCCTCCCTGGTAGCTCAGACAGTAAAGAATCTGCCCACAATGCGGGAGACCTGGATTCTATCCCTGGGTTGGGAAGATGCCCTGGAGGAGGGCAGGGCAACCCACTCCAGTATTCTTGCTTGGAGAATCCCCATGGACAAAGGAGCCTGGCAGGCTATAGTCATGGGGTGGAAAAGTGTCCGACTCGACTGAGGGACTAAGCATACACTTCAAAAACAAACTAACCAACTCCTGGAAAAGAGATCAGATTTTTATGATTACCAAAGGCAGGGGATGGGGGAGAGTGGCATGGACGGAGGGGTTACTTGAAGGTATTCAAAAGATATGATTAAAAGACAAATTATCTCAACTTTCAGAGATGATAAATACTAGGGCTATAATATATAATATGATAAATATAATTAACACTGTTTTATATGTATCATATGAAAGTTAAGAGAGTAAATGGAGAATTCTCATCACAAGAAACAAATTTTTTTCTACTTCTTTAATTCTATGTCTATGTGAGACCATGGATGTTTACAACCCCATGGACTGTAGCCTGCCAGGTTCCTCTGTCCATGGGATTCTCCAGGCAAGAATACTGGAGTAGGTTGCCAGGCCCCCCTCCAGGGGATCTTCCCGACCCAGGGATCAAACCCGCATCTCTTATATCTCCTGCATTGGCAGGTGGGCGCTTTACCACTAGCGCCACCTGGAAAGCCATATGTGTAAATCTGTTTACTGAGAACTGCTAACATCAATACCTTCCATTTCAATCCAACAACAAAGGGTTCATTCTGGTTTTTCCTTTTGAGTATCTGCAACTCCCTTCTCCAGCAGTGAGAAATCTGTACCCTACTGTCATCTGTAAACTGTCTCATTTGATCCACCCACACGCTTCCATCTCTGCCTGCCCCCATCCCACAGAATGCCTTCCTCTTTCTCCTCAGGCACTGATACCTTATGCTGACCCCCCCTCCAACCTGAACGTCCTCTCCACTCCACTATGGGACTCCCCCACTCTCACCCTGTTTGGGCTCTGACGGTCTGTGTCATAAGCTAGCTCCTTGCACCCTGTGACCACTCTACTCACCCTTCAAGCTGCTCCCTGCTGGCTGGACTCCATCTTCACCTACTCAAGCTCTTATACCCTGTTCCAGCTGCCCCTCAGCTCCCACTGGTGTTGATGCCTCACTCTTAGGACTGACCTGTTTATGAAAGGAAGGGGAAAGGAAGAGTCCTAATAACTCTTCAACACATGTGCAGTGAAGAACGTCTTTGCTGAATGTTGTGTAATTGGACAGAAGATCGAGCTGGAGGCAATATATGTGTAGTTTCTAATGCTGCTGACTACACTACATAATTCATTTATACAAAGGAGCAGTTATATTTATTTTTAAGTCTCTCTTAAAGCTTGGGATAATCCTGCTAGAGTCTAGATGGAAAAAAAGATAGCATTTACTGGAGTAAACAGGAAAAGTAATCAAGCAGAGCTTTTAAAAGCTCGTTTTGCTTCTTCCTTCTTCAAAATAAATTGCTGTACAAACTGGCCCCAGAGCTCTAAGTTACAGAGCATCCAGAGTCCTCAAGACTAAGGCATTTGTTCTTTCACTTAAGGTCAACAATGGAAAGTCACCAAATGGGTCTGAGGAGCAAAAAAGGATAAGACTGTAAGGAAAACTTTAATTTCTGATTGTCAAATTGAAAAAAATCATGAATACATTGTATATCTTATGAACCTGTTTTAGGATGAACAGTACAAAGCAAACTGATCAAAAAATTGTGTTATAGCTGTGGTGCTAGTAGATAAGCTGGCTCATTGGTCATTAAAGTATTTAATTTACACAAATCTGCCATAGTGTCTGACTTACTGCTATCACAGTAACCAATAATTACTTCTTTTTATACTAAATATAAGGTACGATTTAATAAAATGTAATAAAATGCTTATCTGGAGTGACTGGCTTCATCCAAGTACAAGAAAGTGTATATTGTTCAGAACTCTTGTTCATATTTAGAGGAAGGACTATCAGCAAAATATTTGGGCATTTGGTTTGAATAAACGCTTTCAGTGCTGTGTAATGACTACAGAAGCTATACTGTAATAGGACTTGGTCAACGAATGGTCTGAAGAACCCCGTGTGCTCCTCTGGTAGGATCAGGGCTTGGCATCACCTACTAACAAGCGTCAGGGCCTGCTCGGACCCCGGGCACCAGCATCCAAGTACACTTGGTGGAGTAAGCACAGGAGGGGAGGAAGACCAAGGAGAGGGGACATGGATAAGCAGGTGGAAGGACGCCGAGGTGACTGGAAAGGGAGAAGGACAGGGGAACCCAAGGGGAGAGAGCGGGTGGAAGAGGAGGAGAGGAGGAGAGAGCAGTGGGGAGATACGTGACGCGGTGATGGGGAGATGCGCCGGACGACTGGAAGAGACACAGGAAATAGAGAATGCACGTTAAAAACCACACAGGGAGATAGTGCACAGCGATAATTCGAAGCCATGGAGGTGGTTTATTGCTTACATTTTAAATGGCTGAACTTAAAGAACAGTCTCCTGGACCCACAATCCATCATCAAGTCTGTGCAGATGGCTTTGGTTTATTCTCACGCCCCATAGTTTCCCACTCCCTCACAGGGAGAATCTTCCTGCAAGGTGAATATGAAAGTGAGCTTAAAAAAACCCTTAGATCACATTACCTTGAGCTTATACAACATATTTAAAGGCTTTTTCTAAAGGGCAGCTGCTATATAACACAGGGAGCTCAGCTCGGAGCTCTGATGACCTAGAGGGGCGGGAGGGCGGCTCAAGAGAGATGAGACATATGTATACATACAGCGGATTCACATTGTGACACAGCAGAAACTAACACAACATTGTAAAGCAATTATATTCCAATTTCTTTTAAATTTAAAAAAATAGAGGCTTTTCATTGACATAATCCTTAGTCTTTACAGCATCACTCTGAGGTAGATAGGAGATCTGTAGTTTTACCCCCATTCTGTAAAAACAAAATCAAAATTAAGAATTTAAACAGTAGACACACAAAGTCTAGAGTAGGGTGATTTGCCTTAGCGGTCCTGATTAAATCAGAGGTAACAAAACTGAGCTAATTCTGTACATGGGGACTGATGACAACGTTTAAAGTTGTCCAGACTACAAACAGGTTCAATTTGGCCAATTGAAACCCCATTTCGAACGTAATCCCCCTGAGTGCAAAGTTGTAAAGATGATGCTCTGGTTAATCCGTTAGTTCTATTTCTCTTTATTTGACCATTTTCCTTGGCACTAGAAATGAGCCCATAATTGCTATTTGTCTGTTGACATCACTATTTTTGCGGCTATACTTTGGCTGAAAGACAGTCCATCCCACAGGTGAAGTATACAGTCCAGAGCTTCAGCAGAGCCTTGGTCTCCATCTGGTCTCCACAACAGCGATCCTACAGGGACTTCGTGGGTGCTATGACCCTGGTCTCTTTGTGACACCAGGAGGTTCAGTAGCCAGTAAAGTGTGGGACGATGCAGCAGACACTGGGGAGAGAGACAGGGGCAGGAGGAGACTCGTTTCTTGCCTCTGGGGCACTTACAATGGCTCATAAAATTGTTCTTTTTAAAATTTGCATTTCTTTGGCTTTTCTGTCTGCCAGTGAATATTATTTTTCTGGTTTCTATTTCATTATACTGTTGTGTCATTTGCTTATAACTCTTTTCGGTATTGAACTAAATAAACCCTAGAGCATTGCAAATTTGTGTTTCCCTCAGAAAAGAATGCTCTCATTTAGCTAATGATGTAATATTCCACTGGCCTTCACAACAGAATGAGCGAAATTCTGCAAGGTAAATTTGTTTTTCCAAGGCATTTAAAGTAAATTATGTGGTTCGTAGCCTGACATGAAGCAAAATCTTCCCCAGAAATACAGCATGGTTGGCCAAATCCCCAACAGTCGCTGAGCCAAATGTGACAACATGGGAGGGACAGGACTCTGAGCAGCAAAGGTGACTGAAATGCAAACAAAACGTGTGGTTTTCCAGACTCAGAGAACATTGGAGGACAAAACTGTGAGCACATTATAATACGCAAGCGAAAGGCTGAAAGTCACCAGTAAATTATGTGTTCTTCCGCAGCCACGCCGCTATCCTGGCACTTCGCTCTTTATTTTTCAGATTCTCGTTCTTTATTGTCTGTAATTTGGCCTGAACTGTGAGTCTCTGGTGCTCCTCCAACATGTTACTGCAAAACTGCTGCAGCTGAAAGAACAAATAGATGGTCAGTCCATTGGTGTAAGTGAACTTCTCACTTAGACACAGTCAGACACAGTTCATGTTAGGTAGTATCGGGATCTTGCAAACGGATGAATGGCAGTTGGAATGAGTAGAAATGTGTGTCCCTGAGAAATGCGACTGAGAAAATATGACGAAGAATACACCTGTCCTGAAGAAGCCGATGCAGAGAGGAAGTTCCAGGAAGTAGAAAATTTGTCTACTTTATTTGCTGCTCTATTCCCCCAGCAGCACACAGTAGGTGTTCAACAAAGATTTCCTGATTCATGTTGGATATTAGACCAGATTTGTGGACAGAGAGACCTTCCCTCTTCTCAAAAATAACGTAATTTCCAAAGCTCAAACCCAGTACACAGCATCTGTTTCTTTACAAATGTTATCCTTAAGAGTATTTATAGTGGATCATCCAACTCCTTCACTGAATCAGGTCAAGCATTCAGTTATAAGAACATTTGTTCCAATATTACATACAAGCCGGATGCCAAGTGATGGATAATATACATGTCAAAAGTCTGTTTCTGTGTCACTGGATAAGAACTCAGAACACGGGCTACCATAAAATGATAGTGTACCCTGTTGTTTCTCCTCCTGGCAGGAGGGGAGGGGACAACAGAGAATGAGAGGATTGGATGGCATCGCTGACTCAATGGACATGAGTTTGAGCAAGTTCTGGGAGTTGATGGTAGACACGGAAGCCTGGCGTGCTGCAGTCCATGGGGTCGCAAAGAGTAGGACAGGACTGAGCGACTGAACTGAACTGATCCTGTTTTTTAGTCGCTAAGTCCTATCTGACTCTTTTGTGACCCCATAGACTTAAGTCCATCAGGCTCCTCTGTCCATGGGATTCTCCAGGCAAGAATACTGGAGTGGGTTTCCATTTCCTTCTTCAGGGGATCTTCCTGACCCAGGAATCAAACCCCAATCTCCTGCATCGGCAGACAGATTCTTTACCACTGAGCCAACAAACTTCACAAAAGGTCACTTAAACTTAATATATTTGAAATTAAGTACCAATAGGGTTGTCATGCCTAACTACAATGCAGAAGATAAGTAAGGTTCTAGGAAAAAGTAGATTAAGGGAACAAGAGCAAACCTCTCTCTCTCCCCGCCACACCTGGGCATTCCTGCCAGGCATTAGGAGCCACATGCCAACAGTGTTGCCCAAGACTGGGAGTCTGCAGCGGGCGGGAGGGGAGTGTGGGTCTGGGGACTGTGGGGGGCTTCATAGGTGCTTGAGAGCATGAGAGAGGCCAGGCTCCAGCAGGGTAGAGAAGAAAGACCAGATCAAGAGATGTGAGAGTGGATAAAAACTGCCGGTATGGAGGGAAAAGGGATTCATGTGACTTTCATTTTCCTTTTTTAGTAATTATTTTCGATATTACCATGTGAACTGATACAAATAGGACTGTTGGGCATTAACAGCTTTTTGATAAGGATATTCATGGGAGCTAACTTACTTGTTTTCAAAATTGCAATAATTGAACCACTACTAAATCCATTTCTGCGTTTTTAAAAAAAATGAACCATCAGTGATTGTAGACTTTTGGAACTTTGGAGAGAGCTAAAGTTACACAAACTTCACTCACTCATTCAATAACAACAGCAACACTTTTCTGGGTTCTGTAGAGAGAAAGCTGAACGGAGGCACTTTTGAAGAGATCAACACACAAACTCAGTGTTGCTTCTAGGAGCTGCCATTTCAGCATTTTTGGGGGTGCCTCTCACTCTCTTGTCTGGGGAATCCCTGATAAGTTAGGTCCTGACAGCTCAGTCTCAGGCAGGCCAAAACTCAAGCAGAGATCATTCCTCCAGGAATTATCAGTTCTTCTCTTTCACAGTAACAGCTACATAGGATGATTTGGGTGCGTGGAGGAGAGGGTGTCAATGAGTTAATTAAAAGTGTCCTAGAGGATGTGTTTGAAAGAGGGTCTAAAAGGATGATTAGGAATTTTCCAGCCAAAGACCATGAGACAGAAGGTAAGTGTTTCTGAAATCTAGGAAATGTGCAAGGACATGATAATTTAAGACATTTTCTAAGTGGAACAGTGTAACTAAAGGAAATGTGTGCAGAGGTGCCTATGTCTCTTATTCTCTGAAACGGTTCGTGAAGAGGGCAAAAATTAAGACGGAGAGTAAGGCAGCCAGATTATGAAGGGTCTTGTGCACTAATGAAAAAACTTCTACATTTTTTGTGAGAACTATGATGAGCAGGGCAATGAGCGGCAGCACTGTGATGGGTGGGACGGAGGGAAGACAGGACCAGGGTGTGGAGGCCGCAGTCTGTTGCAATGACTCAGATGGGAAATGGTGAAATCCAGCCCTCCAAGAATAAGAATGGTCTCTATTTCAGGAACAAGGCAGAATTAAAGACATTTCCTGCACAGCAAGAATAGCACCAATAGAGCACAGAAGGTAACAGTTCAGATAAGCTTATTATTTTTAATTTTAGCAACTCCAGATTACATAAAAATGGCTTCTACATTATCATAATTCACACTGTCTATACTACTTACCTCTGAGATCTGTAAATCTGTACTTATGGTTCTCCCGATCACATATAGTAGGGTAACCAATGATTGTGTTCCATACCTACAAAGCAACAAACCGCTAATCAGGAGTGGAAAATGTTTTGTAAGACAAAGCTATACAGCAGGTGAATGCTAAGTATACAGTCCCTATTAATCCCTATCTCCCAAATCTAAGCAAAAGCATATATAAAGTAGTTTAGCTTCATCTTTTAATAGAAAATTCATGCTCTAGAAAAGTCTATTAGCACAAAGAAGTAATTACAATTAAATACTGATTTGTGTAACACATGGTTTTAAAAGTTTCATATAAATGTAAAAAGCTCTTCTTAAAAACAGTAACAGCAACTGCTTTTATCTTTTAAAATGAAGTGGTTAGAATAGATGTCACACACCCAAAATTAAGAAAATTTAAAAGAGAACAAGGAAATATTCAAAGTACATTCCTTAAAAATGTAGTTAATATAGAATCAGTTTCAGAAGCTCTGACTTAAATACCCTGAAAGCTTACTGAAACTTTCGTATTTGTGCTTTTTCGAAAGAGGATCCATATCTTCAGAGATTCTCAAAATGCTGGTGCTCCCTGATGGCTAAGGACTCTGGGTTTCCTTGAGCTCCCTGAAGAGGCCTGGCCGCTGAAACTCCCCTTTTAGTTTAGTGACCCTGACAGCCTGACAAGATGCCTGACACACAACCACGAAGCATTGCTGTAGAAAGACGGCAGACACATACCTGCTCAGAGTGCTGCTGGGGTTAAGAAAGTAAAGAAAGACTTTTGGATGCATTAAAAGAGAAAGAAAATTAAAATAGGTTAATATAATGGAATGGACAAGAAAGGATTGAACTACCATTGTCTTATTCGTAGTTGATTCACACAACTGACTTACTCCCAAAATGTATACTTGAAACTAAAATTTGTGAGACTTAACATTGGCATCTGTGTGACAAAGGTGGAAGAGAACAGTGCTTTCGTCCTTTTTTAAGTTCCCAGCTGTAAGGTCAACTGAATCTACTTCAGCACAGTGGAGAACAGGAGACAGCTACATATAATTCAGGCAAGCAAACCTGTTTCTATGGGGAAAGAAGAAATGTTTCCTAGCTCTTCATTTTTCCTGGCCAGGTATAAAAAGCCTGTGAAATGACTCAAGAAATTCGACAAAATCTGCAAAGAAACTGAGCTCCAAAAAAAAAAGGTAGGAAATAGAAGAAAACTACTTACGTTGCTAAATGTATGATTTTTCTACCAAATAAAGAGAAAAGCTATGCTAAAAGCTGAGTTGGGTTTGAAGACACCTTGGGACAACTTATAAATTGTCAAAATGGGGAATCACATATAGTTCAAAGCATTGGTGTGGAGATTAAATGTGATGACTTGTGTTGAAGCACCTATCAGGGTACATGGCACTCTTCATTCCTTCCTATTCTTGAAGGTTTGAAGAGGAGATATTTTTGAGACAGATGGTTTCTCACTCCTGTTGAAAGAGTAGTCTCTCTGAAATAGTACTCAACAACAACAAAAAAATATGTTACAAATAGTCTATCCTGCCAGTAGTGTATTAATGTGAAGGCAGGAGCCAGTGTTTGTCAGTACAGTTGCCCCTTCAAGAAACTGATAACATTCAGTGCTGCTGCTGCTAAGTCGCTTCAGTCATGTCGGACTCTGTGCAACCCCATAGACGGCAGCCCACCAGGCTCCCCCGTCCCTGGGATTCTCCAGGCTAGCCACGGTGATTTGGAACATTAGTCCATCTCGCCTTCCACACCTTCCAGTTCCCTCCTTTCTAGCATTCGTACTCAACAAAAAAAATATATGTTACAAATAGTTTATCCTGCCAGTAGTCAAGTGTATTAAGGTGGAGGCAGGAGCCAGTGTCTGTCAGTACAGCTGCCCCTTCAAGAAACTGATAATATTCAGTGCTAGCCAGGGTGATTTGGAACGTTAGTCCGTCTCACCTTCCACACCTTCCTCTTCCCTCCTCTCTTGCATCCGTCCTCCCCTCCCATCCCTTCTGCCACATCTGGCTTCCTGCAACAAGCATAGAGGCACCCAGGCATCTAGCCTGACCCGGTGACAGGCGATGGGAATGGGCCCTCCAGTGCCTCAGCACACCACTCTGATAACATCTTAATTCTCTCGGTTGTTCAATCTAACCCTTTCAGCTCCATGTTCCCCATCATGAAATAGGACAGAGTAAAGTAAAAATGAGTGTAAGTTTTTAAGCTTAAGACTTCAGCCAGTATAACACATTTGGAGAGAATTCCCTGGTGGTCTGGTGGTTAGGTCTCCATGCTCCCACTTCAAGGGATACAGGTTCGATCTCTGGTGGGGGAACAAAGATCCTGCATGCTGTGTAGCTCAGCCACTATATATATAATTTACATTATTATAATTCATATATTATTATTAAACATATTTGTTATATATAATAAACTGGAGCAATCAAAAAAAGAAAGAAAAAAGTGTTGCCAATTAAAATGGCACAAAAAAATTAAATAAGTAAATAAAATAGCACAAAGTTTTGGGAAGTTAAAAAACTTATCTGGAGAAGAAATTAAGCATTTGGTGAGGGTAAGATTTATTCAGTTGATACTTTGTATTCTATATTCAAGTAAAACTAGGGTTTTCCTATAGGCCACAAAGTCTACAGTGTTTTATAAAAGCCGAAAGCAAGGTAACAAGGATAATACAAATAACATTTCTACCGCATCCAATAAAACATCACCAAAAAATCGTGCTGCCTTACGTCTATTTACACGCTCTTTCATAGGGTCTGTCCACAGCTGCAGGTATATATAGTGACTTCTCTGTAACCTGAAAGATGTCTTTATGGTTAATGGACGCTCCTTCACTGGGATCAGGATCCAAAAGATCTCTCATCTAACAATGCAGAGCCCTGAACAGGGGAGTGAGAGAAGCAAGAGCAAACCATTTTGCTCAAGCAAATGGTCCTACATACACGTTCAGATCAGGCTCCCTGGGAAGAATTTTGGGCTCAGTTGGGACCGCTAATGGCAGGGTCTCAACTGTTTCGCTTGGCCAGCCCTACCTGCTCCTTTCCAGGGCCTTACGCTGCAGCCAGTTATGAAGGCCCATCCCCAGTCAGACTCTCAGCCCTGCCCTCCCAGCATTTACTGGTGTCCTCCCCTCCACACAGAAGGGGATTTCTTCCAACTCAAGCCCCCTTCTTCTCTTAGTCCCCAGAGCCCTTTCCATCTGTCCTCTGTAACATTTATCAGACACCATGTCTTCATCACTTTACAGCCCCTACAACAGCTTGAGCTAACTGCCTCAGCATAGAAAAACTAGAACATTTATTACCAGAAAGAACCTTACAGTTGATCACATACAACATCTTCCATTTTATACAACTTTTTAACCGAGGCCTAAAAGTTAACTAGTGGGTCATCAATAAATAAATGTTGGTCTAGTTTCAGTTCCAGATGAGAGGGTAAGAGAATTTAGTTTCTCATCTGTCTTTGTTTTGGAACAACTGACCTACTGGCAGAATGACAGTTTATGTTAGCACAGACAGTACAAAGCAGGATCAAAGTGACAAGACACTGGGCTACATGCTAGATTTCCTTCTGACGGGCTTCTCGGAGCTTTGTGATGCTAACATATACTGTGAATTTGAGGGAGTTAAAATAGTTTCCAAACTGATTGGGCTACTGCCTCCCTTGTTTACAGAAGGCTTGTCAGTATCTTCCATGAATAATGCTCAGTGACTTTCAGAAAACTAAGATCATGGCATCTGGTCCCATCACTTCATGGGAAATAGATGGGGAAACAGTGGAAACAGTGTCAGATTTTATTTTTTGGGGCTCCAACATCACTGCAGATGGTGACTGCAGCCATGAAATTAAAAGACGCTTACTCCTTGGAAGAAAAGTTACGACCAACCTAGATAGCATATTGAAAAGCAGAGACATTACTTTGCCAACAAAGGTCCATCTAGTCAAGGCTATGGTTTTCCAGTGGTCATGTATGGATGTGAGAGTTGGACTGTGAAGAAGGCTGAGCGCCGAAGAATTGATGCTTTTGAACTGTGGTGTTGGAGAAGACTCTTGAGAGTCCCTTGGACTGCAAGGAGATCCAACCAGTCCATTCTAAAGGAGATCAGTCCTGGGTGTTCATTGGAAGGACTGATGCTAAAGCTGAAGCTCCAATACTTTGGCCACCTCATGCGAAGAGCTGACTCATTGGAAAAGACCCTGATGCTGGGATGGATTGGGGGCAGGAGGAGAAGGGGACAACAGAGGATGAGATGGCATCACCGACTCGATGGACATGGTTTTGGGTGGACTCCAGGAGTTGGTGATGGACAGGGAGGCCTGGCGTGCTGTGATTCATGGGGTTGCAAAGAGTCAGACACGACTGAGCAACTGAAGTGAACTGAACTAAAACATTCTGGAGAAACACGAGTTTCAAAGCTAACTCACAAGTGATCAGTCACATTTTAGTAAATTCAGAATAAATCCTTTTCACTTAAATATGATAAATGTTAAATTTGTGATAGCATTTATTTACTTGTCTCATATCATTTTATGAGGACTGGTGACATACAACTATTTGTGTCAAATATAACTTTAATAAGTGATAAGTAAATATTCTACTATACAACGAATAAGGTAAGCATCCTGGTGCCATTTTAATGTAGAAAACATTTGAATTATTAATTTGAACTTTTATGTCCTCTTATAATCCATATACATTATTACTATTCAAAATCATTTTCAAAATTCAGCAAGACTGGTGACTATAAATTGAATCCTAAAAAATAAATCTTTTAGATGTAGAAGGCAAATTTACTTGAGTCTCAAAGATGTTTTGTAGCAGAATGGGCAAGAGGAGTGAACTGAGATTAATTTATCATAAATAGAAAAGAAAAGCATCTATTTTATGAGCATAGCATTTTGTTAAAAGATAAAAAAATTTAAGCCATGGTTAAAAGTGAATGCATTCATAATTCTAAGAACTTCTCAGGGATGATGAAATATCCATTTAGAGTTGTTCTTTTTTTAAACAAAGGAAGTCCTTCTATACTCATGTCTAATACAGTTAGATCATTTAAATAAATTACTAGACAATGGACTTTTTAGAGTAATGCAAACACGCTTCTGTTCTCCAAATGCAGAAAAAATTCTTCTGAGGGATAAAAATTAAAACACATTTAAATTAAGAGCAATCTTTCCCATAGGTTGCTCAAGCCATTTGCAAGAGCTTCACCAGTTAGATGTGCTTTGTATGGTATAGAAAGAGAGGGAAAATGAACTGGGGGGCTGTTTTGCCCCATAGAGCAGTGCTGTGCAGTCGAATTCTCTCCAGGATGGAAATGCTCTCTGGTCTATTACGGTAGCTACTGGCCACACTGAGCACTTAAAACAAGGCTAGTACAACTGGGGAACTGAATTTTAAATTTATTTAATTGCAGTTAATTTAAATTTAAATAGCCATATGTTAGCTAGAAGCCAGCGTATTGAGCAATGCTGCTGCTGCTGCTGCTGCTAAGTCGCTTCAGTCGTGTCCTAGTTAATTTTTTAATCTGGTGCCAATTGGTTCCTTGTTAAACTACACCTGGGTCACTCAGGGGACTGTCGAAAGGTATAGATTTTGCACCCTATTCTAACAGATTCTGATTTTTAAGGAGTAGGTGGGCTTGGAAGCCTTTAGATGTTTCAGACACTCCAGCTAATTACAAAGCTCTGCCTCCTGGGGCTGCGGGGATTAGGGGGACGGCGGAGGTGGGGGTGGGGTGGGGAGGCAGGAGATACAAGAGACCTGAGTTTGATCTCTGGGTTGGGAAGATCCCCTGGAGGAGGAAATGGCAATCCACTCTAGTATTCTTGCCTGGAAAATTCCATGGACAGAGGATCCTGGTGGGCTACCGTCCCTGCGGTTGCAAAGACTCAGACCAGACTAAGCACGCAACATTAGAAAGTGTCAGGTTTGTGCTTATGCTCACCTGTCTGAGTGTGGATATGACCCAGGACTGACAGGCACCATGTTACCTTCAGACACAATATGAAAGACCCTTCAATTCAGTTCAGTCACTCAGTCGTGTCCGACTCTTCGTGACCCCATGAATCGCAGCACTCCAGGCCTCCCTGTCCATCACCAACTCCCGGAGTTCACCAGACTCACGTCCATTGAGTCAGCGATGCCATCCAGCCATCTCATCCTCTGTCGTCCCCTTCTTCTCTTGCCCCCAATCCCTCCCAGCATCAGAGTCTTTTCCAATGAGTCAACTCTTCTCATGAGGTGGCCAAAGTACTAGACTTTCAGCTTTAGCATCATTCCTTCCAAAGAAATCCCAGGGCTGATCTTCAGAATGGACTGGTTGGATCTCCTTGCAGTCCAAAGGACTCTCAAGAGTCTTCTCCAACACCACAGTTCAAAAGCATCAATTCTTCGGTGATCAGCTTTCTTCACAGTCCAACTCTCACATCCATACATGACCACAGGAAAAACCGTAGCCTTGACTAGATGGACCTTTGTTGGCAAAGTAATGTCTCTGCTTTTGAATATGCTATCTAGGTTGGTCATAACTTTCCTTCCAAGGAGGAAGAGTCTTTTACTTTCATGGCTGCAGTCACCATCTGCAGTGATTTTGGAGCCCAGAAAAATAAAGTCAGCCACTGACTTTTTCCACTGTTTCCCCATCTATTTGCCATGAAGTGATGGGACTGGATGCCATGATCTTCTTTTCTGAATGTTGAGCTTTAAGCCAACTTTGTCACTCTCCACTTTCACTTTCATCAAGAGGCTTTTGAGTTCCTCTTCACTTTCTGCCATAAGGGTGGTGTCATCTGCATATCTGAGGTGATTGATATTTCTCCCAGCAATCTTGATTCCAGCTTGTGCTTCTTCCAACCCAGTGTTTCTCATGATGTGCTCTGCATAGAAATTAAATAAGCATGGTGACAATATACAGCCTTGACGTACTCCTTTTCCTATTTGGAACCAGTCTGTTGTTCCATGTCCAGTTCGAACTGTTGCTTCCTGACCTGCATACAGATTTCTCAAGAGGCAGGTCAGGTGGTCTGGTATTCCCATCTCTTTCAGAATTTTCCACAGTTTATTGTGATCCACACAATCAAAGGCTTTGGCATAGTCAATAAAGCAGAAATAGATGTTTTTCTGGAACTCTCTTGCTTTTTCCATGATCCAGCAGATGTTGGCAATTTGATCTCTGGTTCCTCTGCCTTTTCTAAAACCAGCTTGAACAACTGGAAGTTCATGGTTCACATATTGCTGAAGCCTGGCTTGGAGAATTTTGAGCATTACTTTACTAGCATGTGAGATGAGTGCAATTGTGCGGTAGTTTGAGCATTCTCTGGCATTGCCTTTCTTTGGGATTGGAATACACTTACAAATACACACAAGTGCCAGGAACTAGGAAGCACTGAGCCTGGGAAGTAACGTGAAGCTGTGTCTTAATTCTGGGCTTTTAAGAAGGCATGGTTAATTAAGGCTTTCAATGACTGTGAAGCTGGGGAGATCCCAGCCAGGAGGATATTGAATCTCACCGTCTTCCTGCCCTTTGACCGTCTGCGGAAGACCATTAGTAAAATAGCTTGATTCCCTCCCCCTCCAAAAAAAGAATGTATGGTTAAGTCATGTTCTAGAAAGAGCAATTATTAAAAGTAAGCTATTTGATCTGTGCATTTCAATGTCTATTCTACCTGACAGGCTGTGAAGCAAGCATATTTAATCTTAAAAGGTGAAAAACATAAAATGTTCAATAATATGGAACCCAAATACATAAAGGGAATCTGACAAAAGACACAAGCTCAGCATCCAAGCATATGTAGTAATATGTTACATATGTTGTTTCTTAAAGATACGGCGATGTATTTCACAAAACAAAATGGAAAATGTACACTCATACCGAAAAACATGACTTACTCTAATCTGTGTCTCTGAAGACAAGATTCTTGGTGGGCAAAATGGGGAAACTGAGGTAGATAAGTATCTCATGCAAAACTACATTCACAGAGAAAACCAAAACCAAGGATAAGTGACCTTATCTTCCACGAAGCTGGTGTGTGGTAAGACTAAATGCAGGAAAAATAACCACTTTTCTAGGCAACGTGAAGGCCTTTAGGGACCTAGCCAGACTAAACCTGAGCCATTCACCAGATCGATGACCTAAAGAAAAGGGTGGTTTCACATTTCCTCCTCACCTTTCGCTCACAGCTTGCCAATTGTTGATTAAAAAGTCCTTTGCAACATATCGGCCAACTTCAGATGCTGCAACAGCTTCGATGACATTTGTTTCATTAAAAGTGAAAGGAGACACAGTGATGGCATAATCCATGTATCTGCAAAAGCACATTTGGCAGAAAATAAATATGTAAAAATTATTCAATAGAAAGAATATAAGTGGAGTTAAAAATCCCATATGGTTCTAAGTTAGTGGTGCATAAATATGTTTCATATTAATTCTTACATTAGCTCATGTCTGTTTTTCTCCCTTTAGTTTATTAATTGCATTCCTCCACCAAGAACCTTTTCAAGTTAAGTTACAATAATCACCTGTTCAGTATCCGTGGATCTTTACTGCAGCTCATTGCATAAGCAAGTTGAATCCTTTCTTCTTCCTCTGTGTTATTATTGTAGATTTTTAACAAAAAATCCCATTCTTTATCATTTCCCAAGGCAATGCCATAACATAAAATAACATTTTTAATTGGATTAGGTATTCTGTAAGATACAACATACAATGAAGTTATCTAGGTTGTCACATATTTAGAAGTCTGCTGCTGCTGCTAAGTCGCTTCCGTCGTGTCCGACTCTGTGCGACCCCTTAGACGGCAGCCCACCAGGCTCCCCCGTCCCTGGGATTCTCCAGGCAAGAACACTCAAGTATAAATCTAGAAAAAATGTCTGCGATCTCAGATATGAATATCAAAAGCTGGAATCTAGAAAAGCAACCGTGAAAACTGTCATTCACACTAATATCTTGAAGTCATCAAATTAGTTTAGAAACTAAGGAGATTTGAGGGAGAAAGAAATTAGAATAGTACAAAGAGTGTATGCTGATAATTTTGTTTGATTTCGTATATTATTATCACATTTTCTAAGAGTCCATCTGAGGGCATATATTCAAGGTAATATAATAACACCAAAATGACAAAGTATTGGTCTCAGCTGTCAATGAGGCTGAAAACTTAGAGATGTGCTGATGCACTTTTATATGTATGAATAAATAACCATAAAGACCAACCTAAATAAGCACAGGTGCTTATTAGGGAATGCCCTGGTAATGAGAGGTCCTGGGTGAGAATCCAGTGTATAAATTCTGATCATCCTTGAACTGCGGTGTTAGAGAAGACTCTTGAGAGTCCCTTGGACTGCAAGGAGATCCAACCAGTCCATCCTAAAGGAAATCAGTCCTGAATAGTCATTGGAAGGACTGATGCTGAAGCTGAAACTCCAATACTTTGGCCACCTGACGCGAAGAACGGACTCATTTGAAAAGACCCTGATGCTGGGAAAGATTGAAGGCGGGAGGAGAAGGGGACGATAGAGGATGAGATGGTTGGATGGCATCACCGACTCAATGGACATGAGTTTGAGCAAGCTCTGGGAGTTGGTGAAGAACAGGGAGGCCTGGCATGCTACAGTCCACAGGGTTGCAGAGTCAGACACGACTGAGTGACTGAACTGATTGTTATGCACAGACCTACATGAGACAATTCTCTGTGTGCGTGTATCTGTTTTTAAAGGATATTTGAAAAAAAATAAAAAGAGAAAGAGATTATGTAAGTAAAAACAAAATGTTCCTTCCCAGAGTAAAAGCATGAAACATTGAGAGACATTGCTGGTGCTGAAACAGGGTAAAAAGAAAGGCAATTACAATATGACTCTTACTCATTCTCTGGATGGTTCATCCAGTTTCTGAAGAGTTCTCTGGACAGCTGAAGACAGTCCTCAAGACCCAACAAACATGCAGTTCCAAAAACTTTGTCCAGTGATATTCTTGAAGGAAAAGTCAAAGAACATTTATTTTTCATTACTACATTTATTTTTTTTCTGCTTCCAAGAATATGTGTTTCATAAAAAGATGGGTATTTTAAAAACATCCTTCCAATAATATCAGGTTTGTTAAAAAATAGCCTCTGTGGATGGCAACTATATTTAAGGTTCAGGGAAATATTTGCTGAGATGCTCTCAGGCACCAAATAAGCTCTCAGACGGATATTTTTTTGAAGGTAAGAAATAAATTACTGCCATCCTTCATCTCCCTCAAACACGGGTATACACATACACCACATCTGTTATCAATTTATTTTTTCTCTCTCATACAACAATTGGCTTACAGATTTTTAAAAAATGACTTTAGAGTATCTGATATAATACACTTAAAAATAAAGTTCTTTCTCTACACTGGAAAACAGAGGGAATGGTTTATTTCTCTCCTCTGACGCTATGCCTTCCCTCGCTTCAGCTTCCATTTTTCCTTCTGTTCCTCCTGGCTATTAATGTCATCCCCAGAAAAGGAATGGAGGTTTCTGTTTTGTTTTTATAGTTGAGCAGAGGTACATGTTATGATTGCAAAGGAAGTAGGTTCAAAAGAACATGGAGAGGAACAATGATAAATCCAGATAAGTGTGACATGTGACTCCTCACACTCTGCAGTTTGGAGTCAGAGGTAAAGGAACTCAGAAGGTCAGAAGTTTTTCAGAAAATACAAGAGCCAAATCTCCTTTGTTCCACCCTCCCTCTGGTTTGCTCTCTGCCTGGCCTGACCTTCTGATAAGCAGTAGTAGTAAGACCAGGGGTGGAAGCCTTCTGAGAGACAGCTCTGACCACTCACTACACATTCACTCCTCTCCCTACCCTTCCCAAGCTGGCAGCAGCAAGAAGGAATTCTCTGGAAGCACAATCTAACTCCCGAGGTTGGCCCCAGGATGCTACAAAAAACAGGTCGCTTCAGGCCAGTGTAGGAGAGCCAAGGCCACAGCTGGTTAACAAAGGTGCCGCCTGGTTGGGCCCTTCTGCTCGCTCAGACAACTTGCCTATCCACTCTCCATTCCAGCTCCTCCCCCTGTCTTCCATCCATCTGTAAATCCAATGCCCTGTCCTTCTAGTCACACTCTCTAGGCTAAAATCTCTCCCCTTTTAGAAGGAAACCCATGAGAGAGAATAATCACCTTTTGTATAGTTTGTATTTTTTGCTTGGTTTAATTGACTTCAGCTTGATGTTGACTAGAGCTGGAGATGGAATTCCTGCACCGCTCATCGTTGGTCACAAATCCCCTCTCTAAATCTGGAAGCCCCGCCTACCTTCTGTCACAGGGTCCTGCGGCCCTGTCTTGCCCTTCACCCACTTCCCAGACTAGCATTACGGCTTACTCCCCCACCAAACCAATGTCATTCACAATACTTGCTCATGCTCACACACCGGTGACTGATACAGGTCACCGTATGATGTTTGATGACTGGGTCATTAGTCATCAACCTCCCTCATCATATTTGCTAATGTTAGAATTTTTATTTGACATACGTAATGAAACTTTTCCCTGTTTCATCAATAACACACCGAGCGGAAAGTTTTCTTCTGTGGCCTTCCGATACCCTTCATTTGCATTAGCTGGTTTTGCTTAGCACAACTTTTCACCAATAGTACAACTTACTTAGGATTTCAACCAGTAGCATAATAGTTGAGAATATAAAGCTATACACTCCTGTGTGTATACACGTATGTGCTTTGCAAGTAAATTAAGATCCCTAACTACTATTTCCCATTAAGATATATGTAGCTCACCAATCTCAAAGCTACTATTCTCAAATTGCACACAGATCTCTCAGTGAATCGTTAACTATTAGGATCTTATTTTATGAATCTGGAAACCTATCCATTAATATGAATCATTTAATTCAATTGTCACTGTTCAGAAAGTACTTACAGAGCTAAATAGTCCTCCTGCAAGGCTGTCACATTTTCACGGATCATAGTTGAGTAAGTATTCCATATTGAGATAAGTCTCTTTAACAGATACTTCTATAAACAATAAAGAGAATAGTAGTTAGTTCTGTTCACAACACTCAATTTGCACTGCCTTTCCCTTGTCTGAAAAGACATTAACAGAGAGGTGACAGGTATTTCTTCAGAAATAAACTTCATTTGTTACTAAATATTTGATGATTTTTTTTAACATTTTAGGTTCACTTTCTTCATAAGAAAGCGATATGTAAACAACACAATGTGTGTAAGCACAGTGCCTGGCACATAGTAGGAGCTTAATCAGTATCACCCACTCTTATTACTTACTATCACCCCAGAATTTCTAGTTGTCTTTAAAATAGAGGGAAAAAAGGGGGAAAATATAAGACAAACTTTCTACCTTGAAACTCTCAAACTTTCATGCTTAGTGTGTGTGTGTATATATATACACACATACACACACACACACATATATATGTGTGTGTATATATATATATATATATATGAAAACAAGGAACACTGATTTATGCCTTGGACAAATGTAAACCCTGGATCCAAAATAAGATTTCTTCAACTGAGCTATTGGCTGGTAAATAACAGCCTTTTTACAGTCATATATTTACCAATACATCCCTCAGAATAGTATCATTCATTGAAATTCTTTAAAAATACAAGTGTGAGCTTTTACTTCTTTACTCACAGGCCAAGGATCAGATGTCATCAATGAGCCACCTCAACCCCACAGACATCCAAGCGCCTTCTGTTGGTCACTATGCCCACATTCAAGTATGTTCACATCAGCACTTTAGACACTAGATGAAAGAAAGTCTGGAACTCCGAGGTGCTTGTGATTTTGCTCTCAGAGGGCCCTGGAAACTCACCTGAAATCATCACCTAACACATCTGCTGCTTTGTTTGTGGTCCCCAAATGTCCGAGGGGCTGCACCCAAACTTAGGCTTTTCCTATGCCATCTATCCTATGATCACTGGATCACTGTTAAAGACCTAATAATGGAAATTTCCCCTTTTACTGATGCTATTTTCCCCTTTTATAAGGACAAGATGGCACAGTCATTTCTTCATTCATTAACTCTAATTTCCACATCTCTCTTCACAATATCAAAAGCAGCTTCAAAATATTTACTTTTCTAGAACATTGCTCTCTGGTTTCAAGTGCTGGTCCTATAAATCAGAGTATATAAATTATGGATATAGAACCATGAAAGGTCATTCTGTTTACCAACAATCTTTTAGGAAAACAGTTGTTAATTGACACTATCCTTTCTTTATATAAAAAAGAAAAGTATATCGTTTCCAGCCACTTCTGGTTTCTTAAGACACACTGACACCTCAGCAAGAACTCAATACCTTCTCTCATACACAACTCCCAGGGCAGATCTACGACCAAGGTATTTTCTTTTAAGAATAAGCAACTGTTCCTAAGAAAATGAATATATACAGAACTAACAGGCTCTTATTTTGGGAAAGACTAGTTTCACAGATGCTACCTAAAATATGGAAGGAAGATGAAACAAAAGAATTATTTTTAAAAACCATCTCACAAAGAATGAACTTACCTTTAACAATGGATATATGTCATGGTTGTTCCCATCAGAAACAAGATCCCTGGTTACTAGGTTCATCAAAACTGCATGCCACACTATGATTTCATCTTCTTCAGCAAGGTACTTGGTTAAATCAAGTGCTGTTTCAATTTCGATATAATCGTTTCTGTTTGGTTTTTAAAAAAACAACAAAGATTCAAAAAAGCCTTTCCTTGCTAAATGATCTGCACACTTTCCATGTTTGTTACATGATTCAGTGCCTGATTTCAAGAAGGTATATGAAATTGAGAAGCTATAGGGCAAAGGTCCCATCTCGTTGATAAGGTGGAACCCAAGCAATGTTGACAGGCTCTCCATTTCAATTTGATAGATTCAAGGTCAATGAATACAATAAAGTAGCAAAGAAGAAAAATATAGGTATGTGATGGGAGGGACAGGGGAGGCTTTCTGGAGGAGGAACTTGAAAAAAGAATGAAGGAAGGACAGGATTGGAATAAGTAGAAAGATAGAGGAAGGCAGTTAGGACAAAGAGGGGGTTCACAGCAGACCAACTTAACCAAGGCAAGGAATTTCTTTTGTATGTACTGAGAGATGGGGGCTAATAGGTAATCAAAAGTGTGGAGAGGCTTGACTATGAGGATAAAGAATTTACATTTGGTGGGAAGGTATTTAAACAATCAGGGTAACATCATGAAATTGATGCCTTAAAATTTTGTTTCAATTTGTGCTGCAGAAGACAGAATAGAATTCTAAAGAACTAACAGCTAGAAGCTAATGTGACAGGCCAGGCAAAGGGTGATGCAAATTTGACTTAGCGAGGAAGCAATGAAGGTGGTAAGTGACGTGAGAATCCAAAAGACATTCCCCAGATCCCCACAATGAATAGATAAGACACAGTGACTTGATGAGAGATGGAGAGAGACAGGAGGGTCAAGGATATCTCTAATGTTTCAAGTGGGGGGAAGAACAGTAGTACCTTTGACAAAGAGAGATTGATAGTAGCAATTTAGAGGCAGAAATAAAGTTCAGTGCTTTTGGTACTGAATTTAAATAACCTCAGGATGAACAGAAGACAGGAGGAGACAAGTAAATACATAGATTTAAAAGTCATCGACATATCCTTTACAAACGTTTACTGAATACCTTATATCTGGTGGGCACTTATATTATTATATACATAATAAAATGACCACTGAAAGCACAAGAAGGCAAGAATTACTCAGAGGAAAGATAGAAGAAAATAACACAACCATGACTGGTCTTAAAGATGCTCAGGGCAGCTGGAAAAAGAAGTCAGATACTGGAGGAGAACCACATTTGCACACTGAAGTCTCAGGAAGTCAAAAGAGAAGTTTGCAGGAGGATGTGGTTAACAATACCAAATTCATGGTCATCTCAGAGAAATGTTTCAGTGAAGTAGTGGGTGGGGAAATGTGCTCTACGTCAAGAGGGGAAAAGTCGGAAAAAAAGGAGGGAAAAATATGCAGACATTCATCCAAGAAATACAACAGGTGAAGGAAAGAGAAAATGCACTGGATAATTTATTATGTGTGCTCCTTAACTTTATTGTCTAAAAATTTAAATTCTGATCATACATTCATTTCCCTGGTTAGAAACTTAGCAGTAGAGTAAATCCACTATCAATGAAATCAATAATTCTGTAATACATTAGAATTTAGGCTCATTAAAATTATACATACAGGTTATTACCTTTGGGTAACAAAAATCATTTCAAAGTCCTAATTGGTAGTCTATTCATTTCCAGAAACTCTTTATTTTGGATATATCAGTTACTTTATTTCCTTAACTTCCAATATCTTGGAATAATATGAAAATATCTTTCATAATCTTCCTAAATTTATCCATTTGAACATTAACAGTCTTTACGAATGCAAGTCTGAACTAAGTGTATGTTACCTAAGTTTTCACTCTTGATCTAGATTTTAAAATAATGATTCTTATACATTTTGTAATAATCCTATAAATATTTAAACACTATTACTTTTTCCTATTTACATCGTCTCTACTGCATCCTTCTAAAGGTTTTCCTTTAAGGGCTCCCCCCCCCCTTTTTTTTTATCATGGAAAGGCATTTTATTTTATTTTAAATATAGCAGTGTGTACATGTCAATCTCAAACTCCAGTCTATCCCTCCCTTCCCCTCAGGACTTCCCTTTAAAACATTAAATTTTCTTTGCTGCTCCTTTAAGAGCCTTTCAAAATTTCTCCACGATCAGTTTAAATCTTATTTTACCAAAGTTAATTTAATCAAAAATACCCGGGACTTTCATATAATTAACCACCAAATTTTGACTTGACAAAGAACATATATTCCTTCTTGTCAAATTGTTATAAAAAATACTGTGTCCTGTGGCTTTCATTTTTATTAGTAGGAGATGTTATTGCTCTTTCCCAATGATGACCTTTTTTGAATTGTCTTTTTTTCTAATTTTTTATTGTTGCAAAATACGCATAACATAAAGTTTGTCTTCCTAACCATTTTAAAGTGTACAGTCCCCTGGTATTAAATACATTCATATGTATAACTGATTTACTTTGCTGCACAGCAGAAACTAACACTGTAAATCAACTGTTCTCCAGTAAAAATTTTTTTAAGTACATTCATAATGTACAGCTATCATCACTAGCCATCTAGAGAACTCTTCTCATCTTGTGAAACTGAGACTCTGCACCCATTAAACAGTGTCTCCCCATGCCTGCCCCCTCCCACCCCAGTCCTCGGCAATCACCAATCTTTCTGTCTGTGGGTCTCACTACTCTAAGTAGCTCATATAAATGGAAACATACAGTGTTTGTCTTTCTGTGACTGGTTTATTTCACATAACATAATGTCCTCAACTCCAGTACTTTTGCCTGGAAAATCCCAAGGACAGAGGAGCCTGGTAGGCTGCAGTCCATGGGGTCGCTAGGAGTTGGACTAGCGACCCCATGAGCGACTTCACTTTCACTTTTCATTTTCATGCATTGGAGAAGGAAATGGCAACCCACTCCAGTACTCTTGCCTGGAGTATCCCAGGGGCGAGGGAGCCTGGTGGGCTGCCGTCTATGGGGTCGCACAGAGTTGGACACGACTGAAGCGACTTAGCAACAACAGCAGCAGCAGCAGCAATGTCCTCAAGGTTCATCCATGTTGTTGCATATTCCATCAACTTTTTAAAAAAATTTTAAACCTTTTATTTTGTATTGGGGTATAGCCAGTTAACAACATTGTGAGTTCCAGGTGGACAGCAAAGGGACGCAGCCATACATAGACATGCATCCTTTGTCCTCCAAACTCCATCCCATCCAGGCTGCCACATTACATTGATCAGAGTTCCGTGTGCTATGCAGTAGGACCTTGTTGGTTACCTATTTTAAATATAGCAATGTGTACGTGTTCATCCCAAACAAACCATATCTCTTCCCCTCATCCTTCCCCTTGGCAACCATTAAGTTCCTTCTCTAGGTCGATGAGTCCCTTTCTGTTTTGTAAGTAACTTCATTTGTATCATTTCTTTTTAGAGTCCACATGTAAGGGATGTAATATGATATTTCTTCTCAGTCTGACTTACTTCACTCAATATTACACTCTCTAGGTCCATTCATGTTGTCCAGCAACTTTTATATCATAAAATTTCACAATAACCACAGAATTTGACCCTAATCTTAATAAGTTAGGGCTTTTATAAACTAAGGAGCCAGCTTCATAAGGATGAGGTTATTGTTTTTGTAAATTTCTTAAGCTACACTGTTAAATGATGAGAGAAGAAAATATACTCACTTAGACAAGGAAAAGGCATCATCAACCAGCTGAAGTCTATGAATAACAGGAATAGCCTGCAGATGAGATCCAAAAACGCTCAGGAAAAGATGAGAACATTTTTAGTAGAATAACTTTCAAAATAATAACAACATTTCAAGATCATTGCTGCTTACAAAGCACTTCCATGTGCATTATCTCATGTTCAGAGAAATGATCATTTCTAAGGATAATTTCCATAATTTATTTATTATACATCTGTTTTTGATAAGCGATCCCTTTGGACATCAATCATATGGCTTCAGTATGGCTGAGAGTTCTGCCAAAATACTCTGTGAAAAACAGCGTGTTAAAAAATAAAACAGGAAGCCAAGTTTAAAGGGCCTCTCCAAAACAAAAAGTATACATTAATTGTATCACAATGTCCAAATTGTTGTCAGGGAAATCAGGGGACTTTTTGGCATAGAAAGCCTTAAATAAATATTACTTAGCACTATTTTGGCAATGCTGAGGTACTCTTTTCAGTGGTATCTCTCTTCTCAAGAGTTTAGTAATTCAACACACTACCACCAACAGAGCCCTTTGAATCATGAAAAGGAGTCAACTGCCAACCTAGCTTCTCAGGCTTCTCTTTGAGCTGCCAGGCACTGCCAGGCCACAGGACTGTCTCAGCTTGTGTTCCAAGGGTCCCAAAGCTTCCTACAGCATTCCTTCAACAGCAACACCCCACCCCCGACCCCCGCCAAGCATATTCATATATGTGGTCCCAGAAGATTCATCTTCACAACGTCCCTTTGAGCATCTGAACAAGCAAAGCTTAATTCTTTCCTTGGCAGTAGTCACGTATCTTTCCTGGAAGTAATAATAATACTTACATTTTCTAGATTAATATTAATAGTAGAAATGTTTTGTTTGCTCAGCAATTATGTTGTAGGAACAACTGACTTCAGTTTTTCAATAAGTAAAATCTACAAGGGCTTTGGAGAAGGCGATGGCACCCCACTCCTTTCTTGCCTGGAAAATCCCATGGACAGAGGAGCCTGATGGGCTGCAGTCCATGGGGTCACGAAGAGTCGGACACGACTGGGAGACTTCACTTTCACTTTTAACTTTCATGCATTGGAGAAGGAAATGGCAACCCACTCCAGTGTTCTTGCCTGGAGAATCCCAGGGACGGGGGAGCCTGGTGGGCTGCCATCTGTGGGGTCGCACAGAGTCGGACACGACGGAAGCGACTTAGCAGCAGCAGCAGCACAAGGGCTTCAAGAAATCATTGCTATAATGGCATGACCTAGTGTTCCCACAGCTAAGACTGCCCTTAGAAATTTAAAAAAATTTAGCTACTCTGAAAAAGATTTTTAAATAAAGTATTACTACAGCTGGTTTTTGTACCTTTATTCAAAAGCCCAATGTTAGCTCTTTTAAAATTACTGATCATGTTCTGAATGCCTGAATTAGATTAGGCTTCTGTTAAACATCATACATACATCATCTTATTTAATCTTCACAAGTTTTTAACATTGGTCCATTATACCCAGTATTATACAGACAAGGAATCCAAGGCATGACTGGCTAAATAAGAGGCCCAAGGTCACACATCTGGTAAATGATGATCAAAAATACAAACACAAGTTGATCTGACCCAGAAGCCAAGCTCTGCCAACTCTGTGCACTGCCTCTTTTGCCAGACTCACTGGGCGATTCACAGAAATTCTGACGTCAGAGACACCTAAGATATCTTTTAGTTCAACACATGAGTTTTACAAATGGAGTCTAAATGAACTGCCCCAGATTTCATAGCAGAGCCAACTCTACAGACTTCTAAGCCAGTATCCATCTCCACTAATGGAGATTTGGTTTATTTTTTTTATTTTTATTTTTTTTTAGGTTTTAAAAAAAATTTTTAATAAAATAAACAGCAATCATTTTAATTCTACTGTAGAAGAATTACCAAGAATTATTCAAGATTTAATTGCATCAGGATAAATTAAGCTTCCATGTGGTTTAGATACAACAGATCTTTGCAAAGCTAAAAAAGCTTACTGACTGCTAAACCTTTTACATTA
Source organism: Bos taurus (assembly GCF_002263795.3). Lineage (NCBI taxonomy): Eukaryota > Metazoa > Chordata > Mammalia > Artiodactyla > Bovidae > Bos > Bos taurus. The sequence goes on along the minus strand of NC_037337.1, from coordinate 4,906,147 downwards.
ACAGTTTAATTTTCACGTTACCAACTGTTCTTATAGCTTATATAACCACTGACCATTTTCTTCAAAATCATTTAAAACGACTGCAAAACAAAGATTTCCAAAGTCTAGGAAATAAGTAAAATTATATCAATTGGAATATTTACCTTCTTCAAAGAAAAAAAATGTTAATGGTTTGATCATTTTCGACATCTTTGCCAGAGTTGAGAAAAATGAATTCACTTGGAATTTTCATTTCAATCTTGCCAGCAAACACTGCAATACTTAGAAACTATTCACCAGCCTTACACTCCCATCCAACATCTTCATCAGTCTGGGTTGAAGGCTTGCTGTCTCGACTCTGGGTAAGAGGATCCTCAGGGCTAACCAAGAGGCACACCAGCTCATCAGCAGCCCTCGGACCCCCACCGAGAGGACAACAAAGCAAGCCCAGCCCATCTGCATTCATTCTGATTTGCAACAATAAGACAAGACCTGAATGGGAAGATGATGGAAAACTCAAGGGGAAATGGTCTAAGAGCTGCCTACTCCCTCGGGCAGCGTGCCAGCGAGCTCATGTTGCTGAGACACACACAGATCCACATCTTCCACGCAGTCATTGCTTACTGTATTTTTAATTTTGATTAAAAAAAAAAAAAAGGTGTGATTACACAGAAAACATCCTCCTCTGCACAAACACAAACTGAGCCGACGCAGTGGGAAACATGTGTCAGCACCCCTTCCAGTGCCCTACCACTGGCTCCCCTGGAAGGAGCTCAGGAGCTGTAGTACTCAAGCAGCTTCTCATCCGTAGGTTTCAGAATCTTCTTGTCTGCCATGTTCACCACCCATCCGGGAGCCAGACCAAAGAAAATCTGCCGTGGATCCTTCCGAGAACTGAGCATTTTGAAGAGTTCGTCTTTAGTGATGTCGGGTAAAATATAGCCATACTTCTTGGCGAGCTCCAGTCTCGTTTCGGGAAATCTGGCAGGATTCGCCAGATAGCCTCGATTTCTCGCGTCAGTGTAGTAGGGGACTAGGCCTCGGGGGGGAGCATCCGCTTGGGAATGGGTTGTCCACGGAGAAAGAATGGGATGGGTTTGCACAGAATTTCCAGGCTTCGCGGGTCATAGAAGGCGGTCGTGACGACACCCCCGTTCTTCTCGATGGCGGCGATGGCCAGCTCAGAAGCCAGCTGAACTTCGATGTTAACTTTTGCCTTAAAGGTGTCAGCGCCCTCCTCTACCAACTGCACTCCATAGTCCCTTTTAGATGGCTGGATGGTAACACCTCGCCCGTTGACCAGCTGGGTTAAGTCAATAGGTTGTGTGGGATCGACACGGCCCAGGTCAATCAGGTACTGCAGCCTGTTGAGACTCAAAGGCTGATACTGGCGTCTGAAGCTGTGTCCTTCATTAAAGCCGTATTTTGGGATTTGAAGGTAAAATGGAGTCTGGCCTCCTTCAAAGCCCAGCCGGGGCCGGGTTCCTCTCTGCCATTCTCTTTTGTGGCCCCTGCCACACTTCCTACCTCTTCTCTGACCTCTTCGTCGTCTTTGCGGTTTCCTGGAGCCCGGGTTCGGCCTCAGGTTAGCCAGGCTCACACGAGGCAGGGCCCAAAGCAGGTCCAGGGCCCAAGGCCCTGCTGCGCCCCGCACCGGGCCAACCATGACCTGCTTGCATGAGACGCCACAATGGCGCCTCGGAGATTTGGTTTAATTCAACCAAGTCAAGTCTGACTGATAAGAGCTAGCCAATATTTTAATTTTTATATATTGTATAATAATTTAGCTATTTGATACTTTAAAGTGATATTGGATTATTATTGATATCTTGTGAATTAAATTATCTCCTTGGCCAGAAGATGAAAATACAATTTTTAGAAAATTCACATTTTCTAGCATTTATGTACTGGCACCTATTATGGGCTTAGAAAGTTTTTTGTTTTGGCCACACCAGGCGGCATGGGGGACTCTTAGTCCCTGTTCAGGGTTTGAACCTGTGTCCCCTGCATTGGGAGTAGAGTGTCTTAACCGCTGGACTACTAGGGAAGTCCCTAGACAATTTGTTTACTTACATTATCTCTAATTCTCATAAGGAATAAGAAAGATATATTATTCCCATTTTAAAGTGAAGAAATTGAAGCAGAACATTTAAGTAACTTGCCTAAGATCACAAAATTAACAGTTAATCGGAAATTATTTTGATTTTCACTTAGAAAGGCAAAATTATTGTGGAAAAGTGAGAGAAATGTTCAAAAACACAATACATTCAACCAAAACCTCTCTTTTCTAAGAAAAAAAAATCCAGCATGCCTTGGTATGAGGGGTGGCAAAGAGGTCAGGTTCCCACCAGTCAGGTTAATAAAAGCTCAGCCTATAAAGTCTAGAGAGTACAGTATTAATGATATTCAATAAAAGGTATAAAAATAAAACTTACCTTATGATCTTTTTCAAGCTGTTGATTTAATTTCTTCCAACCTAATTTATCATAGTTAACTCTATAGTATCCAGTCATATTCAAATTTAATATCACCCAGTCATGATCAGAATCTGAAATTTGCATTTCAGGAAATACTTCTACAAAGAAATACGTGAACAGTTTGAACTGGTACATTTAAAAAATATTTCACTACATGTTTTACTATGCCCTCTTAATTCTAAACAACAATCCAGTAAAACAAAAAGTAAAGATATTCCAAAATATGTATTGATCTTACCATATATTTTTTTCACATACAATGACTTTTGATTAGAAATGTTTCTTTAAAGCACTATGTTCAACAAGAATGATATAATATTTTAGTTTTAAATAAGCTATTCAAAAGCTAGACATTTTAATATTTTATTCTCTGCTTTTATGTGTGTGTGTGTGTGTGTGTGTGTGTGTGTATACACACACATATATTTGCATATATATGTGAAGGTATTTTTAAACATTTGTTACTTACTGCTGCTTTTATCTAGCCAGACTAAAGACTGTGTAGTTCCATTTTTCATCCAAAGAATAGGTATAATCCATGTGTCACTTTTTGGAAAAAAAGTGAAAACTTCAGTTATTGTTCACACATAAGAATAAAAGCTTTGAGCCAATATTAAATAAGATGATAAAATAAAAGAACTCAAATTCTTCAGTCATTCCTTGTGGATATGACCTCAGAATTGTTCACTGTTGTTTCACAAGCCAGCTTTGGCTATTTATTTATTCTCTTGTGCCTCACAGATTTGCTTCTTCTTGCAACTCAGGGTAGCTTCTAAGGTTCACCTGTATCTGAAACTTTCAAAGCCTGTTTATATTCAATTACAGCCATCTGGCCTTACTCAGGGGTCATTCAAATGCTGCAGACATACCCAAAGCTATCTGTGCCAAGAAAACTGAATAATCATTTAAGAAGAAAAAGCATGACAAACATTTCAAAATGCTTTTCCACCTCAAGTCTTCTCCCAGTTTGAAAAGTGTTCAACAGCAATCAGCCAGATTATTCATATTCACTGAATGCTGGCACTCTCCCCGTGTTGGTGGATGTGACCTGGATGAAGTCACTGACCACGAGGAGGACATTAGTCATCTGAAGGCACACTTGGAATTTAGGCAATATTTCCAATCTTGCTCAAATGCTCGCACGTCTGGCTTCTCAGACTTTGAACTGAGAGTCTTTGTTCATATGATAGCTAAAGCCACCTCTTCTCAAAAGTCATGAAATATCACAGGGAGAAGGGACCTGCAGATCTATGTCCTCCCCTGGAGTTTTAAAGAAAGAGTGGGACAACCTGAAACTTTTGGTGATGGTACATGAAAATAAATTACTCATTTGTGCTTATACTTAATACAATGTGATCTGAGAATCAAACCCTTTATCAAAAACAGTTGAAAACTATCTAAGAAGTTAAGGAAGAAAAGGAAACGGAAGAAGAAAGTGGTAATGCTAAGCCACGGTATACTTACTATCTCATTTCACTTCTACAACAATCCCCTTGGGTTTGTATTATTACATTTGCTTTATAGATAAGGAAACTGAAACTCAGAGATTTTAAATAAGATTAAGGTTTGAATTTGGGATCTATAACTCTAATATTTTATGTATGGTTACAAAAGCACACACACACACGTGTGGGCATACATGCACAGAATTATTCCTCAAGGATGTGGTTACCATTCAGTTCCATTTCTAGAGAAGGGAAGATGACCTGGCAACCAGATCCCCTTTTTTCTTAATTAACATAAGGTCATTCAGATTCTATTTTACTGGCTTTCACACAGAATTCTGAGTAATTCATTACCTCTGTCTAAAGGACAAAAAAGAATGCCTAGCCCTCAAAGCTTTGGTTGTGGGTGTGGCCCTAAGTCCCAGGGGAGGAACATTGCAAGAATGCCTAAGGCAGGCCTCTGGCCTTGCTCAGGGCCTCAGGGGCTCTGCCCCGTCCTAGCCCACAGTAGCATCCGGCATGGAGCACTGCATCACCATCCCCAGGTCATCTCATGGAAGGGTGTGCACCCAGTGGGAGTAATGCTTCCTCATCCATAGGCTGGTTTCCTTTTGATCAGAGCTCAACCCCAAGGAAGGTGAAGACAGGAGCAAATCTACCTACTTGTGGGTTAGAAGAGTCTGATTTTTAACCTTTCCAAGATAAAATGGCTCCTGTTTCATGACACCCGTGGATACATTTAAGGTGATAACTGGAAAACCACTCTGGTGTGTCCAACTGTCCATGATGCTTTTTACTGTTGCTGGCAAAAGAATTTTACTCTGGTCATCTATGGCCTGTTTTAAAAAAAACATCACAAAAGCGGTTATTTACCATCCAAATCTTTTGAGGTAGCCAACTCCTAAAAGAAACTATCAATACGTAGTGATTGTATTTCTCATTTATATAGTAAAACCCAGTGGGGAATTTCTGCACCAAATTTAATTCTGTTCATCTCTGTATATATGAGTGGTTCCTTAGTTCATCCTTTCACTCATTCATTCAATCACTGAACACAATTTTTATGGATCTAATATATGCAGGCTCTATTCTGGGCACTGGAAACATGGTGTGTGTGTGAGCAGTCGCTCAGTTGTGTTCAAAATGCTGTGGACTATAGCCCACCAGGCTCCTCCACCCATGGGATCTTCCAGGTAAGAATACTAGAGTGGATTGCCATTCCCTTCTCCAGGGGACCTTCCCTAGGACCTTCCCAACCCAGAAATTGAACCCAGGTCTCCTGCACTGCAAGCAGATTCTTTGCCATCTGAGCCACCAGGGAAGCCTGGGAATACAGTGGTGAAGACTACAGAAGTAACCTCTGACTTAAAGGAGTGTCGCAGACAAGGGAAGGGGGTTTTCCTGTGGCATCAGCACACACACATGGCCTCACGATCTTACAGCACAACACAGCAAGCACATCGCAGAGAGTGAGAGAATTACCATTTGGAAATGTCTCCATAGATCATCTTGCTCAGCATTTGAGTAAGAAAACGTCTCCAAATATGACTGTTAAAATAGAAAAGGTAAGGTTAAGATGAATAACCTGCCAAAGCAATTCATGTTTACCGTCTTTAGGTAACAACAATTTTGTAAACTCACCTTAAGTGCGCTGATAAATATTTTCTCATTCAAGAAACTAGAAAGCATCCGGGCCAGAGACGCTCCCTAAGACATAAGAAGTTGTCCATCATTTGAACAGAATTCAGTATCTAAATACTGACACATTCCATTTTGGTACGCAAGATTTTGGGCTGTGCTCCTCATTGCATTGTATACCTCAGTTGAATGTCTGGGTTAACCCAAAATGTGCTAATAAAATAAACTGTCACTAATTAATAGATAAAAGATGAGAAAATGCCCTACGTATAAGAATTCAGGGTACAGAAAACTTTTTAAATTGAGATACTCACACAACAAGTATAAATAAATAAATGTTGCCTGTCATTCCAGTTCCACAAGGATCAGCAATTAGCCCCTGTGGTTGCCTACTGACAATGTCCCACGGTGGGTGTAGGGGGCAGGCAGGGGGGATTCAGGATGGAGAAAACTAGGAAGCATTCTTTGTTTTGAATATGCTAATCCAAAGATAGTTCAGATACATATCTAAAGAAAATTTTCAATGGCCTCAGATTCTTGCATCCTTCCATACACAGAAAAGCAGGAAAAGTATTCATTTGAGATGTCTGTTCCTTGTGACTAGCAGTAGTCTTTTTATACCTGACTGGGTGTTTTTCCCAGGAACAAAACAAAACCAAGCCTTCAGCTATATTCTGGCTCCTCCCTTATCTCTTTGGAACAGTTTCTCAGAATACTCTGAGAGGCTGTCTCCTGGGCTATAGTCCTCTGTGAGGTTCCTGAATAAAACTTAACTCACAGCTTTTATGGTGTGTACTTTTCTTTCAGTAACACAAGAACAAATTTCCACCAGGCAGAAGAGTTCACCTTAAAAGTATCCAGCTGTCTGTCTATATTAAAAAAGGTAGATGGCATTGACCACCTATTACAGATTAACATTTACTAGATAAGAACTGATTTAACCACGTTTTCTGAAATCCATCTACTGAATAATATTAAGGTCTTTGTACCAAAATTGTGTAGTAGCACATTAGTCTAGAACCCAAAGAATCCATTTTATGTAGCTTTCTGCAAGAGTGCAGCACAAATATAAACGTGAAACTGTTTTACCTTGTTGTAAGTAATTAAGTCAAAGAGCTCATCTATTTCATTGGTTTCTGTGAAACTTTCCACCTTCATGGAGACGGCTCTAGACACTAGGGCGTGATCTTCTCTGAGCACACCATGTAAAATGTTAGAAAAGAAGATCTCATTCTAAAAGGAAAACATTGAGACACACTAACTTCTGAGACATCACAGAAACAGGAAGTTCAATGTTCCTAAAATATTTTCAGAAAAACTATCATTGAAGAGCGGAAGAAATCAATAATTGAGAAGTGCTCTTTGGGCTACAATGTGCCAAATAAGTCAGGAGTCCTTGAATAACTAAACTCTTGTGAAACTTTCCTTCCCACTTGGTTTCCTTTTTTATTTCAATTTAAAAAATCAATTAAAAAAGTTAATGTGGTTTCCAAGACAGCCATCTACTGGGTTGGCCAAGAAGTTTGATTTTTCCATAAGATGGAACAAACTTCTTAGCCAACCCAACACATTCCTTACGTAAGGAGGTCCCTGACCACCCAGACAGGTCCTCCAGGGAACAGCATCTCTAGGTGGTTCTAATCCTCTACAGTTTTATTGGTAACTTTATTCAGTTCAGTTCAGTCGCTCAGTCGTGTCCGACTCTTCTCGACCCCATGAATCGCAGCACGCCAGACCTGCCTGTCCATCACCAACTCCCGGAGTTCACTCAGACTCACATCCATTGAGTCAGTGATGCCATCTAGCCATCTCATCCTCTGTTGTTCCCTTCTCCTCCTGCCCCCAAATCCCTCCCAGCATCAGAGTCTTTTCCAATGAGTCAACTCTTCGCATGAGGTGGCCAAAGTACTGGACTTTCAGCTTTAGCATCATTCCTTCCAAAGAAATCCCAGGGCTGATCTCCTTCAGAATGGACTGGTTGGATCTCCTTGCAGTCCAAGGGACTCTCAAGAGTCTTCTCAAACACCACAGTTCAAAAGCATCAATTCTTCGGCGTTCAGCCTTCTTCACAGTCCAACTCTCACATCCATACATGACCACAGGAAAAACCATAGCCTTGACTAGACGGACCTTTGTTGGCAAAGTCATATCTCTGCTTTTGAATATGCTATCTAGGTTGGTGAAAATTTTCCTTCCAAGGAGTAAGCATCTTTTAATTTCATGGCTGCAGTCACCATCTGCAGTGATTGTGGAGCCCAAAAAATAAAGTCTGACACTGTTTCCCCATCTATTTCCCATAAAGTGATGGGACCGGATGCCATGATCTTCATTTTCTGAATGTTGAGCTTTAAGCCAACTTTTTCACTCTCCTCTTTCACTTTCATCAAGAGGCTTTTGAGTTCCTCTTCACTTTCTGCCATAAGGGTGGTGTCATCTGCATATCTGAGGTGATTGATATTTCTCCCAGTAATCTTGATTCCAGCTTGTGTTTCTTCCAGTCCAGCGTTTCTCATGATGTACTCTGCATATAAGTTAAATAAGCAGGGTGACAATACATAGCCTTGACGTACTCCTTTACCTATTTGGAACCACTCTGTTGTTCCATGTCCAGTTCGAACTGTTGCTTCCTGACCTGCATACAGATTTCTCAAGAGGCAGGTCAGGTGGTCTGGTATTCCCATCTCTTTCAGAATTTTCCACAGTTTATTATGATCCACACAATCAAAGGCTTTGGCATAGTCAATAAAGCAGAAATAGATGTTTTTCTGGAATTCTCTTGCTTTTTCTATGATCCAGCAGATGTTGGCAATTTGATCTTTGGTTCCTCTGCCTTTTCTAAAACCAGCTTGAACATTAGGAAGTTCACGGTTCACGTATTGCTGAAGCCTGGCTTGGAGAATTTTGAGCATTACTTTACTAGCATGTGAGACGAGTGCAATTGTGCGGTAGTTTGAGCATTCTTTAGTAATCCCTTAAAATGTATCGGTCTCTTACATGGACATTTGTAAACCAAAAGCAATGCCAAATTTACAAATTCACAGTGATGATGATGTAGTAATATTAGTTATTAAAAATAAATCAAAATAAATCTATAAACTGGATACAGTAATTTATAGCTCATGCATTAGGAATTTTTTTTACTGTAAAAGTGTTAGTCGCTCTGTCATGTCTGACTCTTTGCAACCCCATGGAACTTCAGCCCACTAGGTTCCTCTGTCCATGGAATTCTCCAGGCAAGGACACTGGAATGAGTAGCCATTCCCTTCCCCAGGGGATCTTTGCTATCCAGGGATCAAACCCCAGTTTCCTGCACTGTAGGCAGATTGTTTACCTTCTGAGCCACCAGAGAAACTGGCAGTTATTTATATTTTAATAAGGTGTAGAACTCTCCAAAAGATTGGATCTCTCTTAGACACATGACCAGGGCCATTTCTTTCTGAAGGAAAACCAAAGAAGAGTTAAGAGGTGCATGCAAAGACAGAGCCAAAGAAAGGGCCATGGAGACGTTGCAGGGGAAGCCGAGGCATATCCTGGCGAGCACCTGAAAACCACGGGAGTCCCAGCTCCCAGGGCACTCTCTCTGTGGTCCCAAGTTGACTCCCTCACCCCTCAACAGTGTCAGATGAGCTTTCAAACTCTGCTCCACTGCTATCTGCCAATGTTTCAACCAACCCTCTTTAGTTAGCATATTATGTTTAGATTTATGAATACTTTGGTTACGTTATCATCAAACTGAGCTTTTCTCAAAAGAAGAAAGCCTGTCATTTAGAGAAACGCATGTCAAACTTTACTGTCCATAAGGATCCCCTGGGGATCTTGTCAAATTGTATTCTAATTCAGTTGGTCCGTGCTGGGGTTGGGCTTTTTTTTTTTTGGCAACACCTTGAGACATGCAGGATCTTAAGTTCCCCCGACTAGGGATGGAGACTCATGCCCCATCCAGTGGAAGCGTGGAGACTTAACCACTGGACCACCAGGGAAGTCTGGGGTCTGTACTAAATGACCAGGTGATGCTGATGTTGGTATATAGCTCAAGAACCACACTTTGAGTAGCAAAGATTTAGAGGAGACACCTGCATAAAGTCCCACCTTACTCGTTAAGTATAGGTTTTATTATTTTAACACCTAAGAGTTCTTGAGAGTGTGCACTGTCGATCCCTGTGTTCATATAAACAGAATGAAGAAAATAATAAAAATAAAAAACACCCGTAAGTACACACCCTGCAATAACTCCCATTAGAATGCTGTTAATCCAGCTCTTTCTAATCTTTCCCCCTATTTATTCATTCTTACAGTTGTAAAAACTTTTTGTCTTGTTCATTTACTTATTATCACATTCATTTAGAAATTTTGCTATCTTATCTTCATAACTATTCCTAATAATGGCTGCTGTATTATAAATGAAACAAATATAAATTGGAAAGAAATAACCCCAAACTTAATCATGATTCTCACAGGGAAGATACAACTTTTGCAAAAGCAAAACACTAAAATAAACAAATGCACAGCTGCATAATACCCCTTCAGGTTGATGGACTATAACTGACTTAATCATTTGCCTACTGGGTAGGCATTTAAGTTGTTTCCAGTTTTTTTTTTTTTTTTTCCTGTTATAGACAATGTATTAACGAATACTTTCGTACACATAACCTTTTCCATATTTTTCTTTCAGAATGGATTGTCTTTCTCTCTTGCGCCTGCCTGGCATAAGGTTTACATAATCTTCTTCGTTTCTTCCCAATCACACAAGATAACTGTGATAAGTGAGGCGAACATCTCTTACTCAACATTCCTCGGGTTTTTCTACTCTGGGCCTTCCACAAGGTGATGCTCGTCCCAGTCTGTTCTGGTCTTGTGGAAGGGAAACTCTATGTAAAAAGCAATATCAGCTTTTTAAAAAACATTATCTAGCTACTGCAGATAATGATTGGATAAAGTGAGTCTGTACACTCTCCATTTCTTTCTTCATGCAAACTGTGAGATCCCAGAGGACAAACCTATTTCTATCACATCTATGATTATCCTAAGAAATGTAACAGTATTTATTATGAAATTTGTATGGAACATCACTGAAGTTGAAAGCATAGGGTCTGGAGTTGACCTACTTGGGTCTGAATCCCACTGCAGCCTCCTAGGGATTGTGTGACTCATAAAAGGCAACTAACTTCATCACTCTGGAAATTCAGTTTCACCTCTAAAAATGGGGTGAACACTGTCCTCACTGGATTATTATCAGGTCTAAATTAATTTATATAGAATTTTTAGCACTGAGACTGGCAAATAGAATATGCTCAATAAGGGTTAACCACTACTGTAATTATATCATCATCATCATCATTAGTTCTTCAAAAGAGTGAATCAGATATTGTACATAATACACTCTAAGCACATAACGAATGCTTAGTAAATGATGGCTGTCACAACAGTACCCACTAAATACTCAATCTATTGAATGACTGCGTGAAACTTTTTCTTACAGATGAGGAATGAAAGCTCAGAAGTGTTCAACTACTTGCCTCAGCTGACAGTGATCATAAAAACACAGCGAGACCTGACTGGTTGCAAGGACCCTACGTGCCCTTTCCCTCCAAGAGATCTGCTGCTCCCTTAGACCAGTCAGAAGAGGGATGCAGAAAAGCCAGCGAGTAGCAATGTGGACATGGAACAACAGACTGGTTCCAAATAGGAAAAGGAGTACGTCAAGGCTGTATATTGTCACCCTGCTTATTTAACTTATATGCAGAGTACATTATGAGAAACGCTGGACTGGAAGAAGCACAAGCTGGAATCAAGATTGCCAGGAGAAATATCAATTAACCTCAGATATGCAGATGACACCACCCTTATGGCAGAAAGTGAAGAGGAACTAAAAAGCCTCTTGATGAAAGTGAAAGAGGAGAGTAAAAAAGTTGGCTTAAAGCTCAACATTCAGAAAAAGAAGATCATGGCATCTGGTCTCATCACTTCATGGGAAATAGATGGAGAAACAGTGTCAGACTTTATTTTTTTGGGTTCCAAAATTACTGCAGATGGTGACTGCAGCCCTGAAAGTAAAAGACGCTTACTCCTTGGAAGGAAAGTTATGACCAACCTAGATAGCATATTCAAAAGCAGAGACATTACTTTGCCAACAAAGGTTCATCTAGTCAAGGCTATGGTTTTTCCTGTGGTCATGTATGGATGTGAGAGTTGGACTGTGAAGAAGGCTGAACGCTGAAGAATTGATGCTTTTGAACTGGGGTGTTGGAGAAGACTCTTGAGAGTCACTTGGACTGCAAGGAGATCCAAGCAGTCCATTCTGAAGGAGATCAGCCCTGGGATTTCTTTGGAGTGAATGATGCTAAAGCTGAAACTCTAGTACTTTGGCCACCTCATGTGACGAGTTGACTCATTGGAAAAGACTCTGATGCTGGGAGGGATTGGGGGCAGGAGGAGAAGGGGACGACAGAGGATGAGATGGCTAGATGGCATCACTGACTCGATGGACGTGGGTCTGGGTGAACTCTGGGAGTTGGTGATGGACAGGGAGGCCTGGTGTGCTGCGATTCATGGGGTCGCAAAGAGTCGGACATGACTGAGCGACTGAACTGAATTGAGCAATGTTAGAGCTGGAGCTTCACGGGTCAAGAAACCAATTGGAATGTTCTGAATGCTTGATCATGACCCATTCATCCTGTATGTTAATAACTTTCAGCTGAACTTAGACCAGAATTAGAAAAAATGGAAATCTGTTTCTGCATGTTTCTGTGATGCTCTTTACTCAATTTCAATCTAACAACTGATTCAAAGGAAGCTAAAGTTCTGACTTCTTAAAGACCATTGAAACAAAGCCTTAAGCTTTTCAAAAACAAAGCTCATGGCAATTTTTTCAAGCTCCAAGATCCGATACTCTTCTGGCAAGGGTTATGGTTCACTCAGCTCTACAAGTGATTGAGAAATGTACACTCAGAAAACAGTGATTAAGAACCAATGATAAAAAGAAATAAAACTAAATGGTATGAGAGGATAATCTTACCATCTTAGCTTCAAAAACATTGGTAACATGTTTTCATCAATGTTTCCCAGAAATGATAATATCTTAGCCATTTTTGTTGCATTAAAAGGTAACTGATTGATATTTATAGTATAGTCTATAAAGGACATACAGTTGAATCTAATTGTTTTAAGGACTGGAATGTCTTTCCATATTGACTCTCAGCACAGAGGTAATTTGGGGTATAACCAAATGCTTTCAAAATAGTTACAGACAACACTAACCACGTGTAGATGCTACTTTATAAAAGAGATATAAACAATTTTGTAGGTGTAGCATATATGGAAGGACTAAGACTTACTATATATATATATATAGTTTACATATATGAAAAGAGTCATAATGAACACGCTCACACACACTATAAGCCCCTTGAGAATGAGGACACGACCAGGAGTTTTCTCCCTAGGGTTAAAGACACGGGCTTTGCAGCTAAAGAAACCTCGGATTGAATCTCATCTCTGACCTTTAACAACTGTGAGATCTTGAATGACTTACCTAATACTTATACCCTCAGTTTCCTCAATAGAAGATAGAAAATAACTATACTCATAGGATTATTTTGAAGATGGATTAAGATGATATATGTATAAGACTCACTCCACCAGGCAGTTGAGTCCCAAGTGCTCAGTGAATGGTATTAAATAATATTTTTGGTTATTTATTAATATTTATTATCATCATTATCCTCATCTTCAGCCTAGACCCAGATCACTGGAATGTAATCACAGTTTCACCTCAACCAGGCAAAAGACCTTGGCCAAGTCAATTAACCTTTCAGTACTTCATTCTGCAGATCTATATAATGATGTCTAGCCCAGGGGAGGAAGAGCAGAGGTACTGTAGAGTGGCTGGACTATGTGATGGTGGGCATTTTATAGGATGTCCACAAAGGGCAGGAGGAAAATTCTTAAAGAGACGGAATACCAGACCACCTGACCTGCCTCTTGAGAAACCTATATGCAGGTCAGGAAGCAACAGTTAGAACTGGACATGGAACAACAGACTGGGTCCAAATAGGAAAAGGAGTACGTCAAGGCTGTATATTGTCACCCTGCTTATTTAACTTATATGCAGGGTACATCATGAGAAACTCTGGGCTGGAGGAAGCACAAGCTGGAATCAAGATTGCTAGGAGAAATATCAATAACCTCAGATATGCAGATGACATCACCCTTATGGTAGAAAGTGAAGAAAAACTAAAGGGCCTCTTGATGAAAGTGAAAGAGGAGAGTGAAAAAGTTGGCTTAAAGCTCAACATTCAGAAAACAAAGATCATGGCATCTGGTCCCATCACTTCATGGCAAATAGATGGGGAAACAGTGGAAACAGTGGCAGACTTTATTTTTGGGGGCTCCAAAATCACTGCAGATGGTGATTGCAGCCATGAAATTAAAAGACACTTACTCCTTGGAAGGAAAGTTATGACCAACCTAGATAGCATATTAAAAAGCAGACTGTGTACGAGACAGCAAAAGAGACACTGATGTATAGAACAGTCTTATGGACTCTATGGGAGAGGGAGAGGGTGGGAAGATTTGGGAGAATGGCATTGAAACATGTAAAATATCATGTATGAAACGAGATGCCAGTCCAGGTTCGATGCACCATACTGGATGCTTGGGGCTAGTGCACTGGGACGACCCAGAGGGATGGTATGGGGAGGGAGGAGGGAGGGGGGGTTCAGGATGGGGAACACATGTATACCTGTGGCAGATTCATTTTGATATTTGGCAAAACTAATACAATTATGTAAAGTTTAAAAATAAAATAAAATTAAAAAAAAAAAAAAGCAGAGACATCACTTCGTCAACAAAGATTTGTCTAGTCAAGGCTATGGTTTTTCCAGTGGTCATGTATGAATGTGAGAATTGGACTATAAAGAAGTCTGAGTGCTGAAGAATTGATGCTTTTGAACTGTGGTGTTGGAGAAGACTCTTGAGAGTCCCTTGGACTGCAAGGAGATCCAACCAGTCCATCCTAAAGCAGATCAGTCCTGGGTGTTCATTGGAAGGACTGATGTTGAGGCTGAAACTCCAATACTTTAGCCACCTGATGCAAAGAACTGACTCATTTGGAAAGACCCTAATGCTGGGAAAGATTGAGGGCAGGAGGAGAAAGGGACGACAGAAGATGAGATGGTTGGATGGCAATCACTGACTCGATGGACATGGGTTTTAGTGGACTCTGGGAGTTGTTGGTGGACAGGGAGGCCTGGCGTGCTGTGGTTCATGGGGTCGCAAAGAGTTGGACGGGACTGAGCGACTGAACTGAACTTGCAAAGTGGCATGGAACTGGGGCAGTAAAAGACTGCTACATCAGTGCTCCTCAGAAGCTACAATTTCACAAATAGGTAAAAAAAAGTTTTTTTTTAAAGTTTCTGTGTGGTGAACAGAGGTCTGTCAATTTTTTATTCTGCCAACTTTTTAATAAACAAAAGATAAATATCATCTACTTACTATCTTCTTCCTTTCATAAAAGAGGGAAAAATTTACAGCCAATATATTAATGGGCTTCCCTGATGGCTCAGACAGTAAAGAATCTGCCTGCAACGAGGGAGACCCGGGTTTGATCCCTGGTTTGGGAAGATCCCCTGGAGAAGGAAATGGCAATCCACTCCAGTATTCTTGAGTGGGGAATTCCATGGACAGAGGAGCCTGGCAGGCTATATAGTCTATGGGGTCACAAAGAGTTGGACACGAATGAGTGACTTTCACTTTCATAATAATAGAAAGAACAATCTTAGATTCTCCTTCAAAGTGAATAAATTTAGCCTGTAAGGATCTGACCAGTGGAAATCAGCATGTCAAACGTCAATACACTCTAATGAGCAAGGGTATGGAGAGGAGAAAAGAGGCTAGAAGTAGAGCCTTGGAAACACTTGGGAGGGGAGAGGAAAAAAAGACCTGCAAAAAGCAGCAGAAAGAGCAGCTCTGAGCATCAGAGAGATGGCAGGAGGCAGGAACAGAGAGGAAGAAAGAAACCCTTACTTGGTGTGAAGAAATGAGGTCTGTGTCAAAAGATCATATTAAATCTAAACATTTAAACACTTAAATCAATTTAGCTTTATCATGCCATTCTGAAAGCATTACCTAACTACTCTAAATAAAATATTGGAATATAACTTTCAATTCAGATTTGCATACACATAAATTAATTTTCCATGTTACTATTTACTCAACATAGCAAAAGATTATCAGCTATAACAGATACAATGTCAGCTATGAGTATCATATGCAATATCAGCTACATTATGGGTAATATAACATAGCATATTACTTATTATTAAAGTTGTAGATTACTGATTGCAAGTGCTTTAAAATTCAGTCTAGGTAGAAATTAATGAAAATAACCTAAAATCTAACAGTAGGGAAAATATTTTATATATATATATATACACACACACACATTCATATAGACACATCTTATAAAGTTATATGATAAAATACTAGGAAACCGTTAAAAATCTTATTTTCAAGGATGATCTAATGACCTGTGGAAAAGCTCTTGATATAGTATGAAGCAGAAAGGGCATTACACATTTCTGTGTAATTTTCTCTTCTAGGAATATTTACAATAATAAAAGCCTGACAAAAGAAAACAAATCAAAAAGACAACATTGAGCATCTCTGATATTACAGATAATTTATTATCTCTATATTTTTCTGTATTTTACACACTTTCAACAATGAAAATTAACTAGTATTATAATTAGAAGAAAAATTATAAATTAACAGACATACTTACCATTGGGAGTTTAGGATTGAAGTGGTTAATTATCCCAAATTCAAAATAAGATGCAAAACCTTCATTGAGCCAGATATTATTCCACCAATTCATGGTAACCAAGTTTCCAAACCACTTTTGGAGTTGGGGATAAAAAGAACAATCTTAACTTCAATTTAAGTAATATTTATTGTAATTACATGTTAAATAAATGTAAGGTCAAAGACAAAATTAAATGTAATTTGCTATCAGTGATAAAACTTGAAAACAGGACTCCAAAATCATGTTGTTGTTTTATTAATAACATGAAGTCATTCATTTTTTTCTGTAAAATTTCACATCCAATGACTGGAAGCAATTTTTGCTTTAAAACTGTGATGCTGAGAAATAAAGTAAGCTAGAATAGCATTTCTTAAATTGTCCACTTTACTCCAAAGTTAAGTCAAAGTAGAAGGCCTGAATGTTCACTTAACACCTACTGAATGACAGCATCTCATACTCTAAACAGACTACATCAGAATTTTGCTGTAAGCAGTTGATTATGTTTTAAGGACATGATTTGATCTGCACCATGCAAGAATCACTCAAGTATTCGTTTCTGCAAAGTGGTCCAGTTATAATTATTTTCTGTTTGAGCTTAACAGAAGGAAAGTGTCAAATGATGATGAATAGAATCAGGAAAGATAAACACAATAATTTCCAAAACCAACAAATCCACACCCTGGTTTTTAACCAAATTCTTATAATAGCTGTGATGTACTAATAGTTAGCACCCTATTTTCCAAAACAATGTGTCACTTAGGCTATAATAAAAAATGACACTGTGAGTGATGATCAAGACTTGTGAAAATATGTGTTGACTGTGTAACAGGGTATAATTTAATCACAGGAAATCACTCCTCTCCAAAACTTCTTAGGGGTCCATATAACAAGAAGATAATTTCACAGTTTAGGTGACTGTCACCTCAGTGATACTAGTATATTGACTATAACCCTTTAACTTGTAACTTCTTGCAAAAAAAAAAAAAAGTTTGTGACAATCTACTGATGAAATGGGATATCTTCTAGTGACTCCTTTGAATGTCTCTATTTTAAGATGGAATGAAAAGCAGATGACCACAGGTCTGCTTGGTTTACTTTTCCTGAAGAGAACTTTGTGGCACACAATTACTCTTTGAATATACGACCTGCTACTGTTCTGAGATTTCTTATCACCATGATCTATCACCAAAAGTTCAAATCCACCCAGGATCTGATTACATAGATCCTTCCTTGTTTTCACTCACTGGACCACTTTTCAAGTTATTTTTTAAAATTTGGTGTATGGTATAGTTTGAGGAGTTTTTGCTGCTTTTGGTACAGAAGCTGGAGAATATTCTTGTGTGAAATAAGAAAGAACATTTTACCACATGCCTGATGTCCGATTTCGTGGGAGACAATATAGGAGATCATGATCTTTTTTTCTGTTAGTTTATCATTTGGTTGCAGCAACAATAATGACTCGTCAAATATCAAGAGTCCCCAGTTTTCCATTGCACGGTTGTCAAAAGTAGGCAAAGCAATTATATCTAAGTGGATTTAAATGGAGGGAAAATGAATCATCTCTTTCTAAAGATTTGAGAGTTCCAGATACAACATCTCAAAATGAAATCATAAAATTACTGAAATAAAATGCAAGTGAATATCTATAACTTAAGGGGCAGGAGAAAGGCATTAAAGACACAGAGAAGACAGAGTCAGAAAACAAATTGCTTTGTATGAAAATTAAATAGTTTTGATTAAGGACCTATATCCAAAATATACAAAGAACACTTGAAACTCAAAAATAAGAGAAAAACTTTACAGAATTAGCAAAAGATCTAAAGAGATAGTTCACTAAAGAGACACTTCACTAAAGAGACACACAAATGGCAAATGAACAGATGAAGATATGCTCAACACCATATGTCATTGCTGCTGCTAAGTCGCTTCAGTCGTGTCCGACTCTGTGCGACCCCAGAGATGGCAGCCCACCAGGCTCCCCCGTCCCTGGGATTCTCCGGGCAAGAACACTGGAGTGGGTTGCCATTTCCTTCTCCAATGCATGAAAGTGAAAAGTGAAAGTGAAGTTGCTCAGTCGTGTCCAACTCCCAGCGACCCCATGGACTGCAGCCCACCAGGCTCCTCCGTCCATGGGATTTTCCAGGCAAGAGTACTGGAGTGGGGTGCCATTGCCTTCTCCATGTCATTAGGAAATTGCAAATTAAAACAACGAGATACCATGACACACCAGTTCAAAACAAAACATCGATGTTGGAGAAGATGTGGAACAATAAAAACACTCATCCGTTGCTGGTGAGAATGCAAAATGGTACAGCCACTTCAGAAGACAATTCGGCAGTTTCTTATAAAGCTGAACATAGGTTGGCTATACAGTCTAGCAATTGAGCTCCTAAGGATTTACCCAAATGAGTTCACAACTGAAGTCAGCAACATGCACGTGAATGTTTATAGCAGCTTCAATCATAACTGCCAAAACTTGGACATAATCAAGATGTCTTTTAATAGGTGAATGGATAAATAAACTGGAAATGGCAACCCACTCCAGTACTCTTGGCTGGAAAATCCCATGGACAGAGGAGCCTGGTAGGCTACAGTCCATAGGGGTTGCAAAGAGTCGGACACGACTGAGCGACTTCAGTTCAGTTCAGTTCAGTACAGCCATACAACAGAGTACTATTTAGTGATAAAAAGAAATGAGCTATTAAGTTATGAAAGGACATGGATAAAACTTAATGTTACTAAGTGAAAGAAAAGTGAAAGTCACTCAGTCGTCTCAGACTCTTTGCAACCTCATAGTCCATGGGGGTTCTCCAGGCAAGAACACTGGAGTGAGTTGTCATGCCCTCTTTCAGGTGATCTTCTCAACCCAGGGGTCAAATTCAGGTCTCCTGCATTGCAGACAGATTCTTTACCAGCTGAGCCACCAGGGAAGCCCACTAAGTGAAAGAAGCCAAAAAGAAAAAGTTACACATGGTATGATTCCAGTTAGTACATAACATTATGGAAAAGGCAAAATTATATAGACAGTACAAAGATCAGTGGCTGTCAGGGATTGGGGGAAAAGAGGGGATGAGCAGGTAGAGCACAGGGGATTTTTAAGACAGTGAAACTATCGTCTGATACTGTGACGGTAGACATATGTCATTATTATGCGCTCAGTCACTTCAATCAGGTCTGACTCTTTGTGACCCACTGGACTGTAGCCCACCAGGCTCCTCTGTCCACGGAGTCTTCAGGTAAGAACACTGGAGTGGGTTGCCGCCCTCCTCCAGAGGATCTTCCCGACCCAGGGATCAAACAAACCCATGTCCCCTGTGTCTCCTGCACTGCAAGAGGATTCTTTACTGCTGAGTCATTGGGGAAGCCCTCGTTACTGTATACATTTTGAAATTCACAGAACTGTACAACACCACAAAGAGTGAACCCTAATGTAAGCTATGGACTTTAGTTATAAAAATGTATCAGTACTGATTCATCAATTGTAATTTTTAAAAATCCACACCAATGTACGATGTTAACAAGAGGAGAAACTAGGGGTGGGGGGAAGGGGAGGGAGAGGAGATACATGAGGACTCTTCACACTCTGGGCACACTTTTTTCATAAACTGTTCTAAAAAATTAAGTCTATTTAAAATTAAATATTTTAGTGCACCAAAAAAACACCACAAACAAATTTGAAAGGCAAAACACAGACTGGGGTAAATATTTGCAGCCTATATCACAACTAGAAAATATTTTTTCAATACTTAAAGAACTTTGATGAATCAAAAAGGAAAAACATGAACAATTCAATAAAGAAATAATTCAAACACCCAAAAATCTTATTTAAAATTTTCAGCTTCATTAGTATCAAAAGCAACAATTAAAACAATGATATAACAAGCTTTCAAATGTATGAAATACATTTTCAAATGTAATAATTAGTATTGGCTAGAATTTACAATTAGGTATAGAAAAACTGACACATAGCCTATTGATGAGGGTGTGAACTGGTAATTTTTCTGGAGCAGTCCAGCAAAATGCTTCGTAACTTTTAAAAATGTTCCTAACCTTTCAAATTTTGCAATTTCTACTAAGCCAAATAGCATGGATATTTGTAAACACATCCTTATGTTTTCTTTCATGTTTTAAAAGCAGCCCCCTCCCCCTCAGGAAAGGAAAAATCAGTCCAAATTTTCAACCACTGAAGATTAAATAAATTATTTTGTCAAATTGATATGTAGGCAGCCTATGAGTTAAAATGACAATAAAAAAGAACGGTTACCTGGATCATATTGCTTTATATTGTTAATTTTTTTTAATCAAAGAACAATATCAATTCCATGGTGTCATTTTTGTTAAAAACAAAGAAGCAAATACAGAGAAAGATGGAAATTGAGACAAAGAACTAGACATCAAAATGTTACCCATGGTCATCTCTGCATGGCAGCATTCCAAGCGATTTTGCTTCTCTTTTTTGTGCTTTCCCTATCTTTCCAAATTTTTTACAGTGTGATCATTTGTTACTTCTAACACTAGAATGATACAAGTTTTGAAATTTTCCTTTGCTAGTGAAAGAAATATCATCGCTATAGTCCATGCTACATTTGCCTCATGAATGCTTTCGCTATGCTACGCTCAGTAATTTAGTTGAGTTTACACGTGGTTGAAGCTGACAGTGTATAGTAAGAAACATTCAGGTCATTATATAGCCTCAACAGGTAATGCTCCATTATCTTTCGACATACTTAGTTGCCTCAGCCTGGGTTTCCCATTCTACTGGATAGTTTTCCATCGTGTGAATGACCCATATCCATTCTATCAGTGACCACTTTGGCTGCTTTGGGTTTGACACTAGTATGAAAAGTGTAGCTTCAAACATTCTTGCACATGTCTTCTGGCATGTATGTGCTCAAATTCCTCTTGAAGATATATCTAGGAATGGAATTTCTGGGTTTTAAGGTATTCTGATGATGAACATTGTAAGACAACAAACAGGTTTTTAAGTTGTAACAACTGATACTCCTTTCAACAGTGTCACTTTCTAACACTTGTATTTGTGAGAATGTCTACTCTTTGACAACTGAATAGGTTGTCACTGTGATCTTGGGTACTCATTTCTCAGACTGCTTAATGAGGTTAAATATTTCTTCAAAAGTTTGTTAGCCACATGTGTTTCCTTTTCTGTATAACATCTATTCATATATCTTTTACTTGTTTTTTTCCTATTGTATTTTTCTTATTTATCTGTAGGTGTTCTTTATATATTTGGGCTACTCCCATTACCACTTACTGTCCTTTCTTTTTTGTTTAACTGTTTCTTTAAAATTTACGTATTTGTAATTGAAGGACAATTGCTTTACAATACTATGTTGGTTTCTGCCACACAGTCCTCTTTCTGCTGAGACTTCATGCTGACTTTATGAGTCAGTGCTGTCTCCTCCTTCGCAATTTGTTTGCTTCTGTCTTTAACATGTAGATGCTATCTGCCGAACTCAGCTACCTGAACAGAGCCTCTACCATCTACTGCTTCTGCATTCAGAGAGCACCTAGAAAAGTAGTAGGTGATTTTCATTTACTCAGTAGAGTCTCATTAATTATGGTAATTATGTCACCACTTTATGATTTATAGACAACTTGAGTTTTATAAGAGAAGACTCTACACATGGACATCACAAGATGGTCAACACCGAAATCAGATTGATTATATTCTTGGCAGCCAAAGATGGAGAAGCTCTATACAGTCAACAAAAATAAGACCAGGAGCTGACTGTGGCTCAAATCATGAACTCCTTATTACCAAATTCAGACTTAAATTGAAGAAAGTAGGGAAAACCACTAGACCATTCAGGTATGACCTAAATCAAATCCCTGATGATTATACAGTGGAAGTGAGAAATAGATTTAAGGGCCTAGATCTGATAGATAGAGTGCCTGATGAACTATGGAATGAGGTTCGTGACACTGTACAGGAGACAGGGATCAAGACCATCTCCATGGAAAAGAAATGCAAAAACGCAAAATGGCTGTCTGGGGAGGCCTTACAAATAGCTGTGAAAAGAAGAGAAGTGAAAAGCAAAGGAGAAAAGGAAAGATATAAGCATCTGAATGCAGAGTTCCAAAGAATAGCAAGAAGAGATAAGAAAGCCTTCCTCAGCGATCAATGCAAAGAAATAGAGGAAAACAACAGAATGGGAAAGACTAGAGATCTCTTCAAGAAAATTAGAGATATCAAAGGAACATTTCATGCAAAGATCGGCTCGATAAAGGACAGAAATGGTATGGACCTAACAGAAGCAGAAGATATTAAGAAGAGGTGGCAAGAATACACAGAAGAACTGTAGAAAAAAGATCTTCACGACCCAGATAATCATGATGGTGTGATCACTGACCTAGAGCCAGACATCCTGGAATGTGAAATCAAGTGGGCCTTAGAAAGCATCCCTATGAACAAAGCTAGTGGAGGTGATGGAATTCCAGTTGAGCTATTTCAAATCCTGAAAGATGATGTTGTGAAAGTTCTGCACTCAATATGCCAGCAAATTTGGAAAACTCAGCAGTGGCCACAGGACTGGAAAAGGTCAATTTTCATTCCAATCCCAAAGAAAGGCAATGCCAAAGAATGCTCAACTACTGCACAATTGCACTCATCTCACATGCTAGTAAAGTAATGCTCAAAATTCTCCAAGCCAGGCTTCAGCAATACGTGAACCGTGAACTTCCTAATGTTCAAGCTGGTTTTAGAAAAGGCAGAGAAACCAGAGATCAAATTGCCAACATCTGCTGGATCATGGAAAAAGCAAGAGAGTTCCAGAAAAACATCTATTTCTGCTTTATTGACTATGCCAAAGCCTTTGACTGCATGGATCACAATAAACTGTGGAAAATTCTGAAAGAGATGGGAATACCAGATCACCTGACCTGCCTCTTGAGAAACCTGTATTCAGGTCAGGAAGCAACAGTTCCAACTGGACATGGAACAACAGACTGGTTCCAAATAGGAAAAGGAGTACGTCAAGGCTATGTATTGTCACCCTGCTTATTTAACTTATATGCAGAGTACATCATGAGGAACGCTGGACTGGAAGAAACACAAACTGGAATCAAGATTGCCGGGAGAAATATCAATAACCTCAGATAGGCAGATGACACCACCCTTATGGCAGAAAGTGAAGAGGAACTCAAAAGCCTCTTGATGAAAGTGAAAGTGGAGAGTGAAAAAGTTGGCTTAAAGCTCAACATTCAGAAAACGAAGATCATGGCATCCGGTCCCATCACTTCATGGGAAATAGATGGGGAAACAGTGGGAACAGTGTCAGACTTTATATTTTTGGCCTCCAAAATCACTGCAGATGGTGACTGCAGCCATGAAATTAAAAGACGCTTACTCCTTGGAAGGAAAGTTATGACCGACCTAGATAGCATATTCAAAAGCAGAGACATTACTTTGCCAACAAAGGTCCGTCTAGTCAAGGCTATGGTTTTTCCTGTGGTCATGTATGGATGTAAGAGTTGAAGTGTGAAGAAGGCTGAACGCCAAAGAATTGATGCTTTTGAACTGTGGTGTTGGAGAAGACTCTTGAGAGTCCCTTGGACTGCAAGGAGATCCAACCAGTCCATTCTGAAGGAGATCAGCCCTGGGATTTCTTTGGAAGGAATCATGCTAAAGCTGAAACTCCAGTACTTTGGCCACCTCATGCGAAGAGTTGACTCATTGGAAAAGACTCTGATGCTGGGAGGGATTGGGGGCAGGAGGAGAAGGGGACGACAGAGGATGAGATGGCTGGATGGCATCACTGACTAAATGAACGTGAGTCTGAGTGAACTCCGGGAGTTGGTGATGGACAGGGAGGCCTGGAGTGCTGCAATTATGGGGTCGCAAAGAGTTGGACAGGACTGAGCAACTGAACTGAACTGAACTGAGTTTTATTGCTTCAAAAATACAAACTTTGCTGAGATGTACAATATATATCATTAGCCTGCTATGGTTCAGATCAGATCAGATCAGTTGCTCAGTCGTGTCCGACTTTGCGACCCCATGAATCGCAGCACGCCAGGCCTCCCTGTCTATCACCAACTCCCGGAGTTCACTCAGACTCACATCCATTGAGTCAGTGGTGCCATCCAGCCATCTCATCCTCTGTCGTCCCCTTCTCCTCCTGCCCCCAATCTCTCCCAGCATCAGAGTCTTTTCCAATGAGTCAACTCTTCGCATGAGGTGGCCAAAGTACTAGAGTTTCAGCTTTAGCAGATGGTTACAAGTTAAGAAAAAATAAAAACTTAAAAGGGAAGTTGCTATTTTATAAGTTTGCAAATCTTAAACACCTATACTTACTCCTAAAAGCATCATGATGTCACTTTTTCTTTTAAAGCTTATAACAACCTAAACAGCCAACTCCACCAGCAGCTGTAACAGTTTTTTTGTTTTGTTTTTAAATGACTCAACCAAAAGTCAAAGTAATTAGGAGACATTAGTTCATCTTTCTCTTAAAGATCCAGTAATAGAGAAACTCTATTGTAATCAGCTATCCATCAAAAGGCAGTTTTGACTAAGCACCACCTACGCGTGCTCATAGAGCAACACTGGATCGGATGCTATGAAAGATACAGAAAAAAAAAGTGCCAACATAACCTTGACTTCCAGGAGCTGGTAATCTAGCCAGAATTTACATGGAATTATGGAACTCATTGAACATATTTTTCCCCCCACCAAAAAAAAAAAAAGCTTACTCTTTACTAGTTTGAGACAGGGCCTTCCCTTGTGGCTCAGTGGTAAAGAATCTATCTGCCAATGCAGGAAACGTGGGTTTGATCCCTGGGTTGGAAAGATCCGTTGGAGAAAGAAATGGCAACCCACTCCAGCATTCTTGCCTGGAGAATCCCATGGACAGAGGAGCCTGGCGGGCTACAGTCCATGGCGTTGCAAAAGAGGCAGGCATGACTTAGCAACTAAACAACAATTCTGAGAGAAGCAGAGTCACAGGCTCAGAAGGTACTTAAAAAAGGACAGTCCAGACCCTGACCCTCAACTTGCCCTTGACCTAATGCAGAGATGATTAGGATCTAGCAGCTCAAGAACTTGAATGCAGGGATGCACAGGATGCTGTGGAAGCTTGGGAGAGAAAGAGTCAGGGAAGACTTCCTGGAGGAGGAGGCACTGTGTTGAGAAATATAAGAATCAACAAGTTGGGTAAAAGGAAAGGCAGGATGTGCAAACTGAATGTGCAAGAGCCTGACCGAGAGGAGGAGAAAATGAAAGTGTAGAAGAGGACAGAGATGCTGCTAGAGCAGCCCTTCTTCTCTGAGAAACTGTCAAAAGCCCCGAGAGGCTGGCGAGAGACGCACTGTTAAGATAGGGTGTGAACTTTGGACTTTATCCCCAGGGCATTGGGAAGCCACAGAAGAGTTTTAAACAGGGAAATAACATGATCAGATTTTGCTTTGGAAAGATCCCTCAGGCCTCAGTGTGGAAGATGAACTGGAGGAGACAGGAGGGACGGTGGTCAAAGCAAGGTCAGTTGTGGTAGAGACTTTGGTGATGTGAACTAGGGAGGATGAGGGGGATGGGGAAGAAGTGGGTGGAGGTGGAGATAATAAGGAGGTGACTTAACTGGATGGAGGAGATGTTTTGACCGACGAGGATATCAAGAATAACTCTGGACTTCTCCTTATCTAAATAAAGATAAAGAGAAATTTTCTTGCCTAGACAAGGGTCATCTTGAGATCTTCTGGCCACAGAAGTGCCAGAAACTTGGTCTCCATGCTCAGATTCCTGTTGCTGCAAACTGTCTTTGTTTCTTTCCTTCTTTTTCTAGTTTTTTTTTTGGCTGTGCTGCGTGGCATGTGGGAATCGAGGATCTTAGTTCCCTGGCCAGGGATCGAACCTGTGCCCCCTGCAGTAGAAACTCAGAGCCTTAACCACTGGCCTGCCAGGGAAGTCCCTGCCTCCAACTCTCTAAATGACGGGTATAACCTCTGGGATCCACGAGCAGGCCATGGCTGGCCCCTATTCCTTCACTCCCCGTCCCTCCTCAGCCAGAAGACTTAAGCGGCAGAGGCCCTGTCTATGCAGCATTCGGGAGCCTGGAGCGCCCTAATTTTTACTCCCCACCTTCTTCCACTGTCTGCCAGTAAAGGCCAAGCATACTTTCCCTCAAGACTTCAACTAAATAGCCTTTCAGAGGAACAAAACACACTGACATGATACCCTCAAGCGAGAGAGACAAAACATGGAACAACTTTCTGAGCTGAGCAGCTCACATAATTTTAAGGACATTCCATACCGATCTACGAGAAACAAAATGTTCACATATTCCTTTGAGGATCATATTCTGTTCACACATGATTCCAATTTTATACAATAAAAATTCACTGATGGGACCCCCAAGTCCTAATCCAATGACTCACAGCTAAAGAACATATTTTGAAAAAAACAACAAAACCTTCCTAAAGGGAACTGGAGTAATTCACGCAAGCGGTTAAAAGGATCCAGAACATTGCACTGCATGCTCTTGGTGTGAGATGAAAGGGCAGAAAGCCAGGGAGAAGGCAAGGTCTGGAGGAGGTA
This sequence comes from Bos taurus, assembly GCF_002263795.3. NCBI lineage: Eukaryota > Metazoa > Chordata > Mammalia > Artiodactyla > Bovidae > Bos > Bos taurus. Next base: position 4,879,261 of record NC_037337.1, on the reverse strand, counting down.
AGCCACCAGTGAGCACCCAGGAGGGATCTGAAGCCGGGAGCCCTCTGAGCACCAGCTAGTCACACGGCACCATGCAGAGAAGGAGCAGACAGGCCTCTGCGTGTTTAGGAACGTGTAGGACACAATGATGGGAAGCCAGCAGGGCTGACTCCAAAACAGCAAAAACAACAAAATGCCAACCGGTCCTTGGAGGCCCATCTAGGTATCTTTTGATCTCAACCTAGAGCACCCATAATAGGAAATCAAACACATTGTAAGGGAAGATACCTCACCTGTTTTTGGAAGAGGGTAACTGATATTAAATAAATCCTCCAGAAAAGAGAAGATGGGACCTGTGATGTTCAAAGCAAAATCTGCATTTCCATCTGCGATGGCATCTTTCCGGGCCCAGATGCGTATCTAGACAGAAACAATTAAGCAGTGATTAGGAAAAGCAATATGTACAGTGATTTTGGAAAGTGGCAGCCTGCTTGCTCGGATTTCCTGATGCTCTGGAGCCAAAGGTTATCTTTTCAGAAGAAGTTGCATGATAAAATGTTTACATGTGTCCATGCAATGAGAAAAGCCCTGGAGGCTATTCATTAAGTTGGGAACAGAGATTCTCCAGAAAGTGTGTTATTTCAATCTTTTGCAATAATGTGTAAAACTTTTATAATTCAAAAATAATCCTGGTTGCAGGGGGTGGGGGTGGGGGTCTTCCCTGGTGGCTCAATGGTAAAGGGTCAGCCTGCCAATGCAGGTTTGATCCCTGATTCAGGCAGATCCCACAGGCTGTTGAGCAACTAAGCCCGTGTGCCACAACTACCGAGCCTGTGCTCTGGTGCCTGGGAGCCGCGCTGGAGGCCGAGCTCCGTAACGAGAGAAGCCACTGCGATGAGAAGCCCGCACACCACAGCGAGAGAGCAGCCCTGCTAGCAGCAGCTAGAGAAAAGCCTGCATAGCAACGGAGACCCAGCATGGCCAAAAATACATAAAAAATAAATTTAAAAAAAAATCCTGCGGAGTGGTATCTACCCCCACAGAAAACATGGATTCTATATTAGAGCAAAAGGGCCCTTTGGATCCTAGCTTCCCTTTTCAGGACATATTTCCAGTGATTCAAAACAGAGTTGGGCAGTTAGCAGGGGTTACACAGTATAAAAATATGAAACAAATGTGAATCATGCAAATTTAAAATGATTTGTTAATAAAAAACATGAGCGCAAGTGTGCTCAGTCATGTCCAACTCTCTGCAACCTCATGAGCTATAGCCCACCAGGCTCCTCTGTCCATAGGATTTCCCAGGCAAGAGTACTGGAGTGGGTTGCCATTTCCCACTCCAGGGGATCTTCCAGACCCAGGGACTGAACCAGCATCTCCTGAACTTGCAGGTGGATCCTTTACCACTGTGCCACATGGGAAGCTCCCAAAACATGAATAGTCCCATCTTATTTTCAAAATTTGAAATAAGGTTAATTTCCTCAATTTTAAAAAGTTCATCAAAAGTCTCGTGACTTCTACAGTTACTGAAGCAAGCAAATTATATCCTCTGTATATGACACTTCCGTGTTAGCAGTAGATGGAAAGAAATCTCTGCCATGTTTTGTTAGTTTAGCGTGACTGTATTGTTATTTGGGTGCTTGAACTTGTTTGTGTTATTTCGGTGACTAATTTGATGTTGTTTTACCATCCATTGTCATTTTATTTTGAAATCATGGTACTCCTTCAACAATACCATCTGAGCACTTTTAAATGGAATTGCTGGTGTCAGTGCTTAAAAACACATCTGAAACACCTAACTCTAGAATGAAAGTTAGCGAGGAGGGAATTAAGATACTCGTCCCGATTGTGAATGCAGTTAATTTGAGAAAGAGCTGTCTACAAAACACAAGAGACAATGTGAAGAAAACGAAAAGCAGCACAACGATATCTGCAGATCGCTGTCCCCCAACCAGACATTCACTTGTCTTTGCTTTTATTTCTGCTGGAAAGTTTGTCTTGCGTTTTGTGACTTTTGAATGACATGAGGTCTTCGGTACGTGTTTTAGAAGCCTCCCGCCTGGATCCTCTCCTTTCTTCCAGCCTCCTCCCACCCCAAGGCCTCAGTCCTGCCCCTCCACTACCGGCATCTGCCCTGTCTCAAGCTCTCACCTCCAAGGCAAAGCCAGGAGGACATCTAGACCAGAGCCCACACTGCTGAGTGAAGGCAACAGTCACCACATTCAGGATAATACACACATATTAACTGTAGCCTTTTGGGAGGGAAGGCTGTCATAAAGTGTGTATATAAATTTCCAGTTTACAAGGCTCCTCCCACAAATGACCACTCTAAGCCACAGTGGAGGCAAATGATGATTTCAAGCTGTTGGGGAGGGGCAGGGCAGTGAGGATCACAAATACGTGCGGAACATTTTGAAGAAAAAGTTCCTTCAAAATCACACCTAGCCCACCAGTGTGTCCTTGTGGTCCTGATTAGACCCAGCAGACCTCAACCTCTAAAGGAAAAATCTCTTTACACGTGCACATGTGTGATAAATTCAAAACGTTATTTCTGAGAAACAGAATATTTCCTGCTGTATCAGGAAACGAAGATGTTACAGTCGTCAATGATTGCAGCCCTCCCGAACGAGCCAAGGAGCCCCGAGAGAACACAGGAAGGTAAAGGGCACCTGTTCGCTAGCAGCCATCAGACTGTAGCCACTCCCCATGGTGAGCAGCCCCCAGGAAGCTCAAGGTGTGAAAACCACAGGGTACCGGTCCCAGGTAGCTGACGGTTCACGTCCCTTCACGGCTGCCGTAACTGTCGAGTAAAAAAATATAGCAACCTAAAAGTTGAGAGTTATGGCAGAAATTTTTAGGGCTTCAAGCCCGGGAGACAGCATCTCAAGCAACCAGAGAGAACTGCTCTGAGGAGGCGAGGGGAGGAGTCAGATTATATAGAAGTTCTGCAACAAAGGGCAGGTAGTCTGAACATCAAAAGATTACTGTTAATTAGAGAAAAAAGCCCCAGACATCCCAAGTTAAGGAATTTAGCACTTTCTATGTATGGGAAGATGCAAGAGTCTGGGCTCACTGGAATCATTCCTTTGATATGTACCTCAGCTATCTGTGGCAGACATCCTGTGTATTTCACATCCTGAGCTTCCTTGGGGCTCACTCTAGGGAATGGCTGTCATCTAATGGCTGCTAGATGACAGCTATTCTTTTCCTTCCTGAGTTCCCTCAGGGCTCATCAGCTCACACTGGAAGGCTGCAATTGCTGACGACTATGACATCCCTCTCTACTGATAGAGCAGAAAATATTCCATTTCTCATTTCCAACCTTAGTTATGCGTGTCTTATATTTATCCTCATGCCACGCATGAACCACATTTTCAACTTTGCTAAATTTTTTCTCTTATTTAGGGAGTCCTTTTTGTAGAGTCTGGATGCTATTCCAAGAGTACAGTCTGGTTCTTGTAGAGTATATGGTGAATTCCTTAGCTTTCCAGAACTGAGTCATAGCCAAACACAACATTCCACTGATAAACTCATCCCAAATTTCAATTTTCTGGCTAAGACCATTACTTTCTTAGGCATGTTCCATTTTCTCTTTGCTTCCATGGCAGCTTTCTTTTCATGAAGAAACAGATACGATCCGTTTGTAAGAATTATTCATGCTGTGCAGCAGCATTGAGAGCAACAAGCCAACGGAGATGCGGATGCTTACAGCCATCTCCATCGCTTGCGAGCCCCAGTCACTCCTTCATGCCAGGTACAAAGCATAGGCTTCCACACCGTGTCTGAGTGCATTTATCAATACACGTCATGAATGTTTGACTTGGCCCAAGTTCTATCTGTAAATATCAAGGATCTACCAGTGATTACTCAATAAGGGAAATCAGGCTGGAGCCAACAGCTGAGGGTGATAATGAGCTGTCCTTTGCATCTAATGCAAGATTATTCATTCATCCTTCGGACAAGGAATTTTGAGCAATTCTCCCCTGGTGATAAGAGTTGGTTCATCCACAGCTTCCTTATCTGCACAAGCCAAAGGCACAAGCCGGGAAGTTCACCAGCCCAGGAGACAGCCTTAGCCTGATGAGGTCCATTTGCTTAGAAAGAACTGGGCCTAAGGCACTGGCCCTACCTACCTCCACACTCTAGCATAGGGAGTGACGTTAAGTTACGTTAAGTCACTTCAGTCGTGTCCGACTGTGTGTGTGACCCCATAGACGGCAGCCCACCAGGCTCCCCCGTCCCTGGAATTCTCCAGGCAAGAACACTGGAGTGGGTTGCCATTTCCTTCTCCAATGCATGAAAATGAAAAGTGAAAGTGAAGTTGCTCAGTCGTGTCCGACTCTTAGCGACCCCACGGACTGTAGCCTACCAGGGATCCTCCATCCATGGGATTTTCCAGGCAAGAGTACTGGAGTGGGTGCCATTGCCTTCTCCAGTCCATAAAGTACTGTTACAATCACGTTGATATTTTCCCAAAGGATTATTATGTAACAAGGGTACAACTGGGTGAAAACTAGGTGTTCCAGGACAGAGCACCGACTTCCTCAACTCTGGGTTAGTGTTCATACCCAGTAGGCCTGGTCCTTCATAGGGACGGTGATTAACCTGCCTGCAGCATTTCAGCCAGAGCAGCTGCCTCAGCTGGCATCAGGAGCAAGTAGGCAAGGTATACAACACATAACCTGAGTTTCAAGATGCTGGTGTGGCCCCTTGCCCTCTTCTCTCTGTGCTCTGAAAGGCAGCGAGGGCCTGGGAAGAGGGGGCTCAGAACCTGCGTCTAGGGGACGTGAGGCGCAACCTTCCATAGAAATCCCTCCGCCCCAGAGGGAAGGGCTGCGCTCCGCTCCGCAGTGTTTTGCTCAGAGCAGTGACAGGGCTTGGGGGAAGAACTAGGAGAGGTCCGCGGGGGGTGCAGGCCCAGCCCCCGAGGCGAAGGAGTGCGCGAACAGTCCGCAGCCAGCACAAACGTCCCGCACCTGGAGGGTCTCCCTCACTCACCTCCTTGCCCCTCTCGATCCTGCCGATGTGCTCATAGTCACAAATGACAAAGGCAGCTAAGTAAGTGGGCATGTGGGGCGTGGTGTGAAAGGTGGTAACAGTCCACTTGCTTCCGTTCACATCTTCTTTCTCAGACTGACCTAAAGAAATTGATTTTAGTCCAAATCACTGTAAATGAGCAATAAGGAACACAGTTTGAAACAATTGGCCAAGTTCGACGACCACTCAACTACCGTCTTCCCAACCTCTCCCCACGGTTCAGTGGCTCGGATTTCTCTACCTTCGAGCTATCTATTAGGAAGGCCTAAGGACAGTGTCGGGCTTCGCTCCTAGCTCCGACAGTAGAGAATCTGCCTGCAATGCAGGAGACCAGGGTTCAATTCCTAGATCAGGAAGATCCCCTGGAGAAGGAAATGGCAATCCATTCCAGTATTCTTGCTTGGAGAATCCCATGGACAGAGGAGCCTGGTAGACTACTGTTCATGGGGTCGCAAGAGTCGCATACAACTTAGTGACTAAACCATCACCACCAAGGACTCGATTCTTGGTTCTGAATTAGCACCATGAATAATGTGGTCTGGGTGGAGGGCAAATCCGTGAGCAGCTGTCAGTCAGGCCCGTGAGCTGCTTTCTCTTTCCATCCACTGCTGTTTGCTACTCCAGCCGGCCTCTCCATGGCAGGTCAGCAAGGTATAATTCTGCCATTCTCAGGTTTGGGGCAGGTCCTCAGTGGAGTCCCACTGGGGTCTCTGAACCTGAAATCACAAACTGGAAGGCCTGAGCAGGCCGGGTGCTCAGTGTGAACAGGCTGATGTGCAGAACAGGGCGGGGTGGGGACCACAGGGGCAGCCTTTTCTCACCTGCAACCAGACTGGCATGTAGGAAGTGCAGGGCCAGTGCTGTTAGGTGGTCTGAGCTTCCCCAAAAAACTAAGAATTTTAACTTTTATGAGAAATATCAGAATTTTTTAAAGTTGCATACTAATTCAACCAAAAGAAAAAAAAAAAAAGTGCTGTGAGCTAACAGCAAAAAAAAAAAAAACTGAAACTAACAAAAAACCCACATCTATGTACCAGATTTAGACTAAGTCCACTAGCTTGCTATCATGAATGATTACAAGACTGAAACCCAAATTAATGGGCAGACAGGATACCAATGTATGAAAACAGTACAATGTTCCCAGCTCCTAATACAAAAAGGATCAGGATTTACCATCGCCAAGATGTGGGTGCTGACACGTATCCCGGGTGGCCGCCCTCTCTGGTTATAATATACCATAATTAAAATACGTTCTCAATACACTGCCAAGAAAATCTACTGTTGTAAAATCTATTACAGAGTTAAATACACACACACACACATATATATAAAACATGTAATACACAAATATACGTGCACATATAAAAATATATAAGTATATATTTATATAAACATATAATTACATATAGATACAAGATGATAGAAAACATTACTTACTTAGCTTTGGCATGTTAGAAAGGGCCACATAACGTGGATGATGAATGACTGTAATATTAAAAGTTGCCTTCAGAGCTGGCTCATCAAAACAAGGAAAAACATTCCTGGCAAATGTTGGTTCCATGTGAGATGCTAACAGGGCCCTGAAATATATTTGGGGGACAAATCTACTTATTTTTATCTTAAACCAATGGAAGCAAATGTGTATATATACTTATATATATACACAGAGAGAGAGAGAGATGGATTATGGCTTAAAATTATCTGAAGAAAGGAGCTGGAACATTTTCCCCTCATCTTCCTTATTCCCCTTCCCATAATATACACAAATTCCAGTTCTCACTACCCCTGAGATTTCCTGTAAGACCTAAAATACAAAAGAACTCTTTAATTTTCAACCACAAAATAACATTTACTTCATTACATCATATGCCTTTAAAACCTTTTACAAACAAAATAGGAACAAATATGCAATGCCAGGCTTTTGAGAACCAAGGATTTTTTTAAACTAGGATTAATTCTTTGGGGATGGTCTAGCTTTCATTCTCCACCAAAGTGCAAGTCAGAAGAAGAATATCTATATTTTTATCTTTTTCTCACATGTTCCTTCTTTTTCCTGGTTGGAAATTTTAAAAGGTTTTATTTTGCATACCCTTGGTGCTAAACAATATAGACATATCCCAACTGAACAAAACAACTTTCATTTGCATATGGGTGGATTTATCGAATCCCTCATCCTCTGCTGCCCTCTTCTTCTGCCGTCAATCTTTCCCAGCATTAGGGCTTTTTCCAATCAGTTGGCTCTTTGCATCAGGTGGCAAAACTACTGGAGTTTCAGCTTCAGCATCAGTCTCCATCAGTCAGAGGATGCCACGGTTAGATAGTATCACCGACTCAGTGGACATGAATCTGAGCAAACTCCGGGAGGTGGTGAAGGAAGGGAAACCTGGTGTGCTGCAGTCCATGGGGTCACAAAGAGTCAGACACGACCCAGAGACTAAACAACAAGAACAACAATCGGATCCTTACCACTCCTTCCTGCATCTTCATGGAAAAATTCCAAAGTGACATTATCCCACAGTGGACTGGTGATTTACGGGGAAAAGCTTAGGAACAAGAGTACCCTGAGGAAATATGGAGGTTGCCAGTTTCACCCTCTGTAAACACTGCTGGAGGCTGACAAGACCATGGGTGCTTTCTCCTCCAAAGAAATCTGAAATCTCATCAGCCCATTTTCCAAGACTCTGTGACCTGGGAATTGCTTTCAGGTGACAATTACGGATGCTAAATTCCTTTTTTTCTCCTAAGGTGCTGAGACCTAATGTCTCTCATGCTAATGTCACTCCAGCTTCAGATCCAGTTCTTCTTCTTCTTTTTTTTTTAAATGTGGACCATTTTTAAAGTCTTTAAGGAATTTGTTACTGTCAACTACAAATTGGCACTTCCCAAGAGCACCTCCTAGCGACTGAACAACAAGAGCATTTGCCAAATGCCTATGTGGAGACTGAACCCTGTGCAGCTGCAGCTGTTGACCTTCAGCAACTGCGGGGGGAGTTCAGGGTGGAGTGAGGCGCTTTGTGCTCCAGGGAATCTGGTGGAACAGATCTTTCAGTTCAGTTCAGTTCAGTTCAGTCACTCAGTCATGTCCAACTCTTCTCGACCCTGTGGGCTGCAGCATGCCAGGCCTCCCTGTCCATCATCAACTCCCAGAGCTTGCTCAAACTCATGTCCATCAAAATGGTGATGCCATTCAACCATCTCATCCTCTGTTGTCCCCTTCTCTTTACACCTTCAATCTCTCCCAGCATCAGGATCTTTTCCAATGAGTCAGTTCTTCATATCAGGTGGCCAAAGTATTGGTGTTTCAGCTTCAGCATCAGTCCTTCCAATGAATACTCAGGACTGATTTCCTTTAGGATGGACTGGTTGGATCTCCTTGCAGTCCAAGGGACTGTCAAGAGTCTTCTCCAACACCACAGTTCAAAAGCATCAATTTTTCAGCCCTCAGCTTTCCTGATAGTCCAACTCTCACATCTATACATGACTACTGGAAAAACCATAGCTTTCACTAGACAGACCTTTGTTGGTAAAGTAATGTCTCTGTTTTTAGTATGCTAACTTGGTCAAAGCTTTAGTTATGATAGTTTAGATCTTTAGTTAGATATTTTCAGGAACTGATTTCATGATCCCAATCCTTGCATCTCTTCGTATCTAGAAAATCACTAAATCCCTTCATGGTGACATCGGCTCCTCGTGACTAGCAGAAAGCCTTTTGTAAAGTAAGCGCTTGATTGTATTGAACTTTGCCTTCACCAAAATCTTATATATTGACCTTCCACCATTGCCTCTTTGGAGCAGTCTCTCAGAGCTCTCTGATCTGCTGTCTCCCGAGCGGCAGTCCTCATTTTGCCCCCAATAAAACTTAACTTGCAACTCTCCAGTTGTGCATTTTGTAGTCGACATTATGATAACGGTTTTTGTGTTTTGGTTTTTAGGGCATTAGGCTTGGGGGATCTTAGTTCCCCAACCAGATATGGAACCCACACTCCCTGCCTTGGAGGGCAAAGTTTCAACCAATGGACCCACTGGGGAAGTTCCAGCCCAGTTTTTAGATAAATAAAAGGTGAATTCAACACAGATACCTTGAAAGCACAGCCCACCCATCATCCGCCTCTGTAAATGCCTCCTCCACCATGAAAAGGGCCCTGTTCACATGAAACTTTACACAGTTTTCGGAAGAGCACACAGAACAGGGGCACGTTCAAACGTTTCACATCAGCTAGTTTGATGGGCTCCCAGCGTCACAGTGACAAAACTGTAATTTTCAACAAGCCTATTTGGCTTTATTTGCTTTTTCCAACTTTATTACACTCTTACTTTCATGGGCTGAAAGGATTTGAGGCTCTGACAGCAGCCACTTCGGTTCCAAGACTCTGCTCTACGTAATGATAACCCTAAACTAGTTACTTACCCTTGCCGAACCTCAGTTTCCCCTTCTAGAAAATAATTCCACTATCTCTGTTTCATTATTAATTGAGGCTTTATATTATTAGTAACTGAATTTAGCAATAAATGATCTGTGAATTCTCTATTCCTTCTACTCTCACAAACTGTTCTTGATATAGATGAACTACAGAAGAATTCAAGGAGGGATAAATTACAGATTGGGGTGGACAGTTGGAAATCACTAATTACAAATGTATCTAAAAAGGTTCCATCATTTTCCCATACAGCAGAAATTAAACACAACATTGTAAATTAAAAAAAAAAAGGGGGGGGGGTTCCAGAGATCATAGGTGGCCATAAGCTTAATATAAACCATGTTTGTCTCCCCAGTTAATTTTAAACTACCAGAAATTAGGGATTATATATTTTTCCTTTGTACGATTTTTTAAAACTTGGCAAAAATATGGGTTCACAGCAACTATTTTCTCAGCCTTGGAGTTACTACAAAGTAAAGGAAGCTTGATATTAATATATACAGAATAATATGAAATATTTTTGTAGAGTTTGCCACATGCCAGATTGGCATTTATTTGCTTTGTAGTATTGGTTGGTATCTTTAAAGGGGATGGGATAAACTTTAAAGAGGATGGGAAAGATTCAAGTACCGAACAATACAGTAAAAAGAAAAATGGAGCAGGGGATTCAGCAACCTGAGTCATGGCTCAGGACCTGCAGTGTAAACGTAGTGCTGTAATGTTGGAAAAGCTGCTTAAACGCTCTGAACATCCAGTTCTATAAAATGCAGAGATGGGACTAGATGAGTCCGTAAGTCCACTTACAGCTCTAAAACTGATTCCAACAGAGATAAAGACTCCAACAGGAGAGAAAAAAGAGCCCATGAGGTGGCCATGACTGAGCCATCTGGGACGGTGACAAACAGCCCCCTCAGGAGCTTTCACACATGACCTTCATTCAGAAGGTCTATGAGCCTTCTGAAATAGCAGGATACTTTGTACAAATGGTGATCTGTCAGCATGAAAAGTGCAACGTAAGGTGAAAAAGCACATTCAGTTATGTAATACACGCTTATATATTTGGAAAGCCAACACATGCCTGTTGTTTTTGTAATGGAAACTATAGAAAATACAGCTTGGTAACGTCTCTTCTGCTGCCATGACTTCCCAAAACATGCAAATCTCAAGGAGGTGGCAAGGTGGGGAGGAGGGAGAAAATCAGACTCTTCAAGGAGGTGGGGAACTTTCATGCTCACCAGAAGGAGCTGCAGGTTCAAAAAGACTAGGAGACACAAGCTTAGGGAGTCACTGCGTTAACAAATCAAGCATCAAGGGAGTCCTTCCAATTCCGTGATTAAGGTCTCCAGAGAAGTGAAATGAAAAACACTTGGGTTTTACTCAATTATTTCCCTCCCTGGTTTCATACAAACAAACAAAAAGGGGGAAAGCCTTACAACGTAGAGCCATTCTGGCTAATTCTTAAACGCAAAGGTCAGTGCCAGCCAGCATCACACACAATCTGGTTATGCCACATCAGGACCCAAGGTTGATATTTATTTCCCTTCTCTCTCTGCTTTGGATTCAAGCAACCCTGTGAGGATATCCTGGTCTCAGAAAACAGAACCTCCACCACCCTCTCCTCCCTGCAAACCTCACTGAACCATGCTATTATGGTGCCTATGAAGTCTGGGTTTACAGTGGTCAGCTGGGGAGAGAGTTAATTTTGGAGGATTTGTCTCCCAGTGGCTCAGTATTGCAAAGCCACTCTCCTGCCCTCTTGTACAGCCAGAGATTTGTGGACTCACCACGTTCTTGTGCTGGAAAAAGTCTTAGCAGGCAAGATACGCAATGCCCTTGGGGATCCATCTACTCTCACAGAAAACACACCCATTCAGTACAATATTTCACTCCAAATTATTTCATGAACGCTGTCTGCCTACAGCTCTAGTTAAGAAGTGCTAAATAGCATGGCTGGTTAAAGATAAAATAAGATGCTCTGGAGCATTTTCCCCCGCACTGATTTTTTTTTTTTTTTTTTTAAACACAGTAACAACTCAGAAACCAGAATGTTTAGTAAAGACAGATGGTACACCACTGGACTGTGGTTCAAGGATCGGCCCATGAATCATGTTTGTTTATTACTTATGTAATACGATCTTAAAACTGAAGGTTCCACCAGACGACAGAACATAATAGATGTAAAATTTCAAAGAAAGGCACCAAACCGTGTTATGGAGATTTTGAAAGTAAATGGCCTCAAGAGCCTCCGAGCCAATCTCGGGATTCTCAGCTCCACTGAGGACACAGAAGAAGGGTCAGGGAACACAGACAAGAGTGATCAGAGAAAAGATTCCTTGATGGGGAGGGACATTGTGCCGCCAAGTCGTCCTGCATTCAGGCAGCGACTCTCTAAGCCTGAGCTAGGCAGAAAAAAATCCCTCAGAAAGCAGAGAAAGTGCTTCCCAAGGCTGAGAGACTTCGTGTGTGTGTGTGTGTGTGTGTGTGTGTGTGTTAGTTTCTCAGTCACGTCCAACTCTTTGGAACCCCATGAACTGCGGCTCACCAGGCCCCTCTGTCCATGGAATTCTCCAAGCAAGAATACTGGAGTGAGTTGCTATTCCCTTTTCCAGGGGATGTTCCCAACCCAGGGATTGAACCCAGGTCTCCTGCATCGCAGGCGGATTCTCTACCCACCAGGAAAGCCCTGAGAGAGAGACTAATTCACTCTTGAGAAAGCTGAAATTGACACTGGCTGGAGTCGAACTCCTATCAGGTAGGAATCTATACCGACTGTTTTGGAGGCAAAACTAGGAGAGTGTTGTCTTGCCACCCACATCAGGCTCGGGCAAGGGATGTATGAGTGTTCCTTGGAAGAGCTGTGGTTCCTGACACACACAGTGAGCCAGTATGAAGACTGCCTGGGTTCTGTCCAATAGAGCCACTTGGAGGAGTTTGGAGATGCAGTACTGTGTATCTAGGGCCTGAGGAAGGAGTCCCAAGTGACCATCAGAACAGAGAAATACAAGAAGCATCCTGCAAGGACAAGAGAATTGTAGGAGAAAAAGAAACAGTGAGAAAGCTCTGAAGAGTCTGGGAACATGACATCTCCAGGGAAAAAGGCCTGTGCTAGACCAGAGTGAGACCAAACAATGAGAGTACCGGTTTGAGTCAGAGCTGCCCCATGTGTTGCCTCTCCCTGTCTTCCTCCCAGGACCTGGTGGGGTTGAAACAACAGCTCTCAGGTCGGAGTGGGGGTCTCAAAATAGGAGGTGGAGGGAAGGAAGGACCACCGCCCTCTATCTCACTGCAGGCTTCCATCCTGAAGTTAGCCCAAGCTCCGAGAAGTAAGGTTGGAGAGAGAAAAAGGGAGATTTAATAGTAACTGAAGTTCAGAGTTTTGAGTATCATCCAAGACTGGATTTTCTAAATTTTTTTGCATCTGGATAATGTTTGTAACTTAGTGAGCATAGATCTTCTGTTACTTAAGAATTAGTAAACAATTATGGGTTGCTAGAGTATTCATGTGGGGCTTCCCCAATGGCTCAGTGGGAAAGAATCCACCTGCAATACAGAAGGCACAAAAGATGTGGGTTTGATCCCTGGGTCAGGAAGATCCCCTGGAGAAGGAAATGGCAATCCACTCAAGTATTCTCGCCAGGAAAATTCCATGGACAGAGGAGCCTGGCAGGGCTACAGTTCATGGGGTCACAACAAGTCAGACATGACTGAGGATACCTGCATTTTCATATATATATATAATATTAGAGGATTCAGGCAGGAGATAATACTCCAGAGACAAAACTGTAAAGAGAGAGTGAGAGAAAAACGACTGCATTTTTGCTGAAATATGAGGTATGCTTTTTCAACATGCTAGTTACACTTGTTTTCAAAGATACAAGCTCTAAAACCCTGCAGAGTAAACCATCTCCCAGAGAAAACAACTCAGCCACAGAAAATACATGGGTTCAACACCTCTATAGGATAATGAACTGTGACCTCTTGTCTCTGTGACACCAACCATATCATATGCCTGGCACTTGTCTTGAGACTTTTAAATTCTTCCCTAATATTACTCAATTTCTCTCTTGTGTGTCATACCCTGAGGACTGTGCCAGATTTCTTAGCATAAAAAATAACTGGAGTCTTTTTCAATTCACAGTTCACTCTTTAATAAGACACCTGCACAAAATGATTGATTTTGATCATGCTATCCTCATCTTAATTTGTCCAAATAAAGATCTTAATTTTCAATTGTGAATGCAGCCATGAAATTAAAAGACGCTTGCTCCTTGGAAGAAAATTAATGACAAAACTAGACAGCATATTAAAAAGTAGAGACATTACTTTGCTTACAAAGGTCTGTGTGGTCAAAGCTATGGTTTTTTTCAGTTGTATGGATGTGAGAGATAGACAATAAAAAAGACTGAGCACCGAAGAATTCATGCCTTCTAACTGTGGTGCTGGAGAAGACTCTTGAGAGTCCTTTGGACAGCAAGGAGATCAAATCAGTTAATTCTAAAGGAAAACAGTCCTGAATATTCATTGGAAGGACTGATGCTGAAGCTGAAACCCCAATACTTTGGCCACCTGATGTGAAGAGCTGACTCATTTGAAAAGCCCCTGATGCTGGGAAAGATTGAAGGTAGGAGGAGAAGGGGATGACAGAGGATGAGATGGTTGGACGGCATCACCGACTCAATGGACATGAGTTTGAGCAAACTCCGGGAGATGGTGAAGGACAGGGAAGCCTGGCATGCTGCAGTCCGTGGGGTCAGGAAGAGCTGGACATGACTAAGCATTGAACAACAACAAATTTGTAGTTAAAAACCATCCCACAAAGCAGCTCCAGGCCCAGGTGGCTTCATTGGTGGAAAGCAACCAAGCATTTAACAAAGAAATAATACCAATCCTACATAAATTTTTTCAGAAAATTAAAGAAGGAATACCTCCAAATTTATTATTTGAAGCCAGTGTTACTCTGATGCCAAAACCAGACAAAGACATTGCAAGGAAAAAAGTAAGACAACATAAAAAACCACAAGTCTACATGTCTCATGAGCAAAGATAAAAAATTATAAGCAGAATTTTAGTAAACTGCAACAAAACATAAAAAGGATAATACATCAAGACCAAGTGGGATTTACCACAGCAGTAGAATGTTAGTTTAATATTAGAAAGTCAATCAGTCAGTGTAATTTACCATATTAACAAATTTAAAAAGAAAAATCATATGATTATCTCAGTGAGCAAATCTTATACAGAGGAATAAAAATTAAAGTTTCTAGACTTCTCTTCAGAAACTATTTAATTCATAAGTCAATGAAGTAACATCCTTAAAGTGCAGAAATTAAAAACAAAAACCTGCCAATTTAGAATTCTATACTGAGCAAAAATATCTTTCAAAAATGAAGGAAAAATAAGACATTTTCAGACAGACACAAACCAAGAGAATGTATCACCAGTACACCTAAACTTGAAGAAATATTAAAGTCTTCTGGATGGAAGCAAAATAATACAGCATGGAAACTGAAACGTACAAAGGAATGAAGAGCCCTGCAGATGGTATATATGTAAGTAAATAAAAAGAATTTTTTTCTTTTGTAAAAATTTATCTTAAAGCAATTAATTGTTTAAAGGAAAAGCAGTAACAGTATATGGCGGGGTTTATAACCTATGTAAAAGTAAAATGTGTAGCAGCTGTAGCCCAAAGTAGAGGGTGGGTAAAATGAAAGGATATGCTTCTAAAATTGATACATAATATGAGAAGTAATTTCATTTGACTTTAGCCTGTGGTAAGTTTGGGACACATATTATAAACCTTAGAGCTATCCTCTTTCCCTACTTCCCACCTCAACCACATACAAAAGGACATAACTAATTAGCTGAGTTAATATTAAGTGGAATACTAAAACCTACTTAATGCAAAAAAAAGAGAAAAACAGAATTAAAAAACAGTTTAGACAATAAAGAGCAAATAGAAAGATAGTTGATTTAAGTCCAATCAACTCAGTAACTACATCAAATGCAAATAGTCTAAACACCCCAATTATAGGGCAGAGATTGTCAGACTTTAAGACCCAAGAGAAGGAAATGGCAATCTACTCCAGTATTCTTGCCTGGAAAAGTCCATGGACAGAGGAGCCTGGCGGGCTGCAGTCCATGGGGTTACATGACTGAGCATGCGTGCAGAGGGTGGAGGAAGATGGCTTGGTAACAACAAACTGGTAGAACTAAAAAAGAAAAGGACCTAATACTATGTTTTGATAATAAATTCATTTTTATTATTAAGACACATATGGGTTAAAAGTAAAACTTTAGAAAAAGATGTATCATGTAAATAGTAAAGAAAGCTGGAACGGGAATACAGGGAGAAGATCACTGGTATATGGCCCATGTAGGGTACATTCTCTCAAAAGTGCCATGAGCAGGTTATGCAAGGGTTGTCATTTCTAATGTAGATTTGACCTTCAGATTTTTTCAAACAAAAGGGGGCCATTTTCTTCACAGTAAACTTAAAAGATTTTATTTGTTGAAAACAAGATAACAGGCCCAAAATGGAGTCATTGTCCTATGCCCACATTACCAAACCAAGACTTGAATAATTATAGTCTCAGCCTCTCCCAGGAATGGAATTTTAAACCATTCAACCTGGAATTACCCTAGTTATCTCTAGTGAGGTTATGTGTCTGATAGACCCTAGCTGTTCCCCGAAGAAAGATGACCTTGCCGTAAACAGTCAGCTCTTTGCCAGGATAACTTTGTTCTGCCCACTTCTGCCAGTACACCTTTCATTCTTAAGCGCTCCTGTGGGCACTTCTCTATTTGCCAGATGGGATACTGCCTGATTTATGCATCACTGAATAAAGCCACTAACATCTTTACATTTATGCAGTTGAATCGGAGAAGGCAATGGCACCCCACTCCAGTACTCTTGCCTGGAAAATCCCATGGATGGAGGAGCCTGGTGGGCTGCAGTCCTTGGGGTCGCTGAGGGTCGGACACGGCTGAGTGACTTCACTTTCACTTTTCACTTTCATGCATTGGAGAAGGAAATGGCAACTCACTCCAGTGTTCTTGCCTGGAGAATCCCAGGGACGGGGGAGCCTGGTGGGCTGCCGTCTCTGGGGTTGCACAGAGTCGGACACAACTGAAGTGACTTAGCAGCAGCAAGCCCTCTCAATCTACTTATGCGAATAAGGAGGTGGCTCTTGTACTGTCATGGTTTTAAACTGCTTTTCATGGAGTTAGATTCCATGCTTCTCATGTCCACCCTATCCTAACATAAATCTTGCACACAGTAAATGAAGAGATGCATATTTAAAAATTCTCATAACTAGTAGTGGCAAAATATCACTCCCATGAAATTGACCCCAAAGGTGTATATTTATTAATTGGGATTAGTGATTATGGGCAAGCGTCTCAGGGAAGGCCAAGTTCATCTTCAAGAGGTATAAGTGGAACATGGTCCCCTAATATTCTCAATACTGCTGTAGCCAATTTTGCCCTCAGAAAGACATTTTAGAAAAGACCAATTTACATCTTTAAAACAGCCAAACACAACCTGTTAGCCATTCTGTAGTCCAAGGCCATTTGAGTGACTCATACTTACCGGGAAAGAAAAGAATATGTTTTTTACTTCAATTTTCATAATATCCCTGTTATCAGATGGCTAAGTAAAGCTTCATGAGCTGAGAAACTGGCATTTAGCATAAGTATTCTCTGCAATAGTTTCCAAAGGTCAGAAGAAACTGTTATGAAATATTGTTTTATGGAGAAGAATGGTTTAGAAAGCTTGGGTGAATCCAAATGTTATAAGCTCTACTCATTCATGTTGGAGGAAACCTTTATTTTACATGAAGGGAACTAACTGTCGAAATTTACTTACCAAAACTCAGACATGTAAAGCAATCTCGTCCTATGACTTCATACTCTGGAACCCCTGTACTAAAAGTTGGTAGAGGAAAAAAATGCAAGTTTGCCAATTATAGGTTACTCATTGTTACTGATTTCAAAACAGTCTTGTTTGCAGGGATAGTCATTCAAAATCCAAATTACCTTCCAGAGATCTTTTATTTCCTAAGTCCAGGAGAACTAAGATGCTTTCTCCCACACCCGAATGTCAGCAGAGAAAGAGGAGATCTCTTGAAAGGAGAGGACTTCTTGGATTTACCATACTGGTTTAACTGCATTCTCTTGACTGGTATGACTTGTAAACGATTCCTTCATGACAGTCAAGGTCCAGTAGTTCTCACTGATAGCATGGTGCTCATCTGGGCTCTTGCTCGCAAGGCCAGTCCTCTGAGCCTGGCTGCAGCTCCCTCTGGAACCATGCCTTGCACAACCACTCCACAGCATTCACTGCAACACAGTTACTTTGATCCCTGGCATAGTGGCTCCTCTTCAGTTTCCTAGTCAATATCCTTATCCCATGTAAACAATTCTACATCTCCTCAGGTCTCAAATCAATCACAAAGATAACTTGCACAATCAGGGCCCATTGGCCTAAGCCATTTCTAGTATATAAATTAGATGCCACATTGACTGCCAACCATGCTCACCATAAAGGGAAGAAGGGTCTTGCTCTGAGATCCTCAGGTGCCCTTTTGCTAATTTTGCTGTGTGCTCCATTATCCATTACGTTCTATCCTGTGACAGCTAATGATAATGTGTGACAAAATCCAACACCTATTCACGATTAAAAAAAAAAAGCAAGCCAGAAATACTATGACTCAACAGGAACTTTTTCATCTTAATAAAGAGCACATACAAAAAGTTCCACCTAAAATCATACTTAATGGTAAAAGGCTAAAAACTTTCTCCCTAACATTAGGGAAAAGAATCTCCACTCTTTCCACTTTTATTCAACATAGTGCTAGAAATTTCAGCCAGCAAAGTAAGATAAGAATGGAAAAGAAATGGCATATGCATTGGAATGGTAGAAATAAAACTGCCTCTATATGCAGATGACATGATGATCTACACAGAAAATCCTAAGAAATCTATAAAAAAAAACAAACTTCCTAGATATTTCAAGTGAGATTACCAAGTCCTCCGATATAAGATAAGTACACAAAACTCAGCACTTCTATGTTGGAGAAACAGATACATGAAAACTAAAATTAAATGTACAATACGGTTTATAATTGTTCAAGTAAAAATAAATACTTAGGCAAAACTCTAACAAAACAGGTATAAGATTTATATGCTGAAAATGATAAAATGCTGATGAAATAAATTAAAGATTTAAATAAATGAACTGTTATTTCATGTTCATAGATTGGAAAATCCAACATAGTAAAGAAAAGCAGAAAAACAGTGGAAGAGAAAAATAAGTATAAAGAACAAGGGCAAAAAATAGAAAAAAGTAATAATTATGGTATATATTTATCCCATTATATTGATACCAATATCAGAAATTAAAGAGGAGACATCACTGCAGATCCTATGGACGTTAAATGGATAATAAGGAATGAACTAATTTATCCCCATAAATTTGATAATCTAGATGAAATGGACCAATTCCTAGAAAGAACCAATCTTCCAAAACTCATACAAAAAGAAACAATCTGAGAAAGCCTATATCTATTAAAGAAATCGAATCAATAATTAATAACCTTTCAAAACAGAAATCATCAGGCCCAGATGGATTCACTGGTGAATTCTACCAACATCTAAGGAATATCAATTCTTTTACAATCATTTTCAGAGGAAAGAAACAGAAGGAATACTTCTTAGCTCATTCTATGAGGCCAGCATTTCCCTAACACCAAAATTAGAACAAAACATTATAAGAAAAGAAAACTACAGGCCAACCGCCCTCCTGAACACAGATGCAAAACTCCTCAACAAAATATTAGCAAACCAGATCAACAAAACATAAAAAGAATTATGCTCCACAATCAAGTGAGATTTATCCCAGGTATGCAAGACTGCTTTCAACATTAAAAAAATCTATTGGTATAATTCAGCACATCAACAGACAGAAAAATCATGTGATCACCACTTTATAGATGCAAAGAAAGCATTTGCTGAACTCCAACACCCATTTATGACTAAATTTTTCAGTAAAGTAGGAATAGAGGGGGACTGCCTAATCTTGATAAAGTGAAAGTGTTACTCAGTCCTAAAAATCTACAGCTAACAGTACAATTAATGGTGAGAATTTGAAGCTTTCCACTAAGATCAGGAACAAGACAAGGATGTCTCCTCTTGCCACTTTTCAATACTGTACAGGAGGTCATTACAAATGCAATGAGTCAAGGAAAGGACATAAAAGGTGTATTCATTGGGAAGGAAGAAATAAAACACTCTTATTTGCAGATTACATCATAATCTGGGTTTTCTACAAATCCAAAAGAATTGACAAAAACTTCCTGTAACTAATAAGCAATTATGGAAAATTTGCAGGATGCAAGGTTAATACACAAAAGTCAATTTGTTTCCTATATACCAACAATGAAAAAATGGAATGTGAAATTAAAAACACAATACCACTTACACTGAAAAAGTAAAAGTGTTAAGTCATTCAGTCTCTGTGGACTGTAGTCCACCAGGCTCCTCTGTCCATGAAATTCTCCAGGCAAGAATACTGAACTGTAGCCTGCCAGGCTCCTCTATCCATGGAATTTTCCAAGCAAGAATACTGGAGTGAGTAGCCATTCCCTTCTCCAAGGGACCTTTCTGACCCCGGGACTGAACCTGGGTCTCCAGCATTCCAGGCAGATTCTCTACTGTGTGAGAGTCACCAGGGAAGCCCAGCTATTTACATTAGTGCCCCTAAAAATGAAACACTTAGGTATAAATCTAACAAAATACGTATAAGATCTAGGTAGAGAAAAAATGGAAAACTCTGATGTGTGAAATTTTAAAAAGAACTAAACAAATGAAACAAATTCATATTCACGGATTTGAAGACAATATTATCAGCATATCATTTCTTCCCAACTTGATCTACAGATTCAATGCAATCCCAATTCAAATCCTAGCAAGTTAAGGACAAACTGATTCTAAGGTTTACAGTGACATGCAAAAACAAACAAACAAAACCTCAGAATACCCAACACAACGCTGAAGGAAAATAACAAAGTTGTAAAATTTACACTACCTGATATTAGGACTAACTTTAAAGCTACAATAATCAAGACAGTGTGGTACTGACAAAAGAACAGACAAGTAGGTCAAGGGCATAAAATAGCCCAGAAGTAGCAACAGAAATACTTCTAAATATTTCTGGGCTTTCTAAAATAGAGAGCCCAGAAATAGACCCACATAAATAGAGTCAACTAATCTCTGGCAAAGAGGCAAAGACAAAACCACGGAGCAAAGGAAACCTCTTACTAGACAACCACACTCAGGCCTTACACCCTTCGTAAAAACTGACTCACAGTGTTCATAGGGCTAGATGTAAAATGTAAAATTATAAAACTCCTAGAAGGTAACACAGAAGAAAGTCTAAATGCCCCTGGTATGGTGATGACTTTTAAGATACTACACCAAGTACAAGATCCATAAAAGAAATAATTGATCAGCTGGACTTCACTGAAAGTAAAAAACTTCTGTTCTGTGAAAGGCAATATAAAGAGAAAAAGAGGACAAGCGACAGACTGGCAGAAAATATTTGCAAAAGACACATCTGATAAAGGACTGTTATCTACAATATACAAAGAACTCCTGAAAATTCAACAATAATAAAACAAGGGGGAAGTCCCTGGTGGTCCAAATGGTTAGGACTCACTTGCACTGACTTGGCCTCGTTTCAATTCCTGGTTGGGGAACTAAGATCCTGCAAGCTTCTCAGCGCAGTCCCTCCCACACCCAAGGAAGAAAAAGAAGACAACTCCATTCTATGTATGTGTAACTGAATCACTTTGCTGTACTGCGGAAATTAACACACCATTGTAAATAAACTATACTTGAATAAAATAAATTTTAGAAAGGAAACAAATAACTCAATTAAAAAATGAGCCAAAGACTTCAACAGATAACTCACCAAAGAAACTATACAGAGAAGCATATGAACGGATGCTTTACCTCATATGTCATCAGGGAAATGTAAATGAAAACGAAATACTTATTAGAATATAGGCCAAAATCCAGAACACTGGCACATCCAATGCTGACAAGAATATGGGGCAAAAGCAACTCTCACTCACTGCTGTTGGGATTACAGAATGGCACCTCCACTCTGGAAGACAGTTTGGTAGTGTCTTACAAAATTAAACACATGCTTACCATGTGACCCAACAATTATGCACCTTGGTATTTACTTAAAGGAGTTGAAAATGTATGTCTACACAAAAACCTGGCCATAGAGTTTTGTTTTTTTCGTGATTGCCAAACTTGGAAGCAGACAAGATGTCCTTCTGTAAGTCAATGGATAAATAAACTATGGTACATCCAGACAACAGAATATTATTCAGCACTAAAAAGAAACGAGCTGCTGCGGCATAAAAAGACTTGGAGGAACCTTAAATGCATATTGCTAAGTGAAAGAAGCCATGCTGAAAAGCCGATATTCTGTATGATTCCAACTATGTGACATACGGAAAAGGCAAGACTATGAAGGCAACGAAAAGATCTGTGGTTGCTGGGCAGAGTGGATGGTGGGAAGATGAACAGGCAGAGAACAGGATTTTCAGAGCAGTGAAAATACTCTGTGTGATAACATAAAGATGGATATGTCATACATTGGATCAAACATACAGAATGCACACCACCAAAAGTGAACCCTAGGGTAAACTATGTATTTCTATAGATGCAACCTTAGTTTTTTTAAAAAAAGGGTCATTTTAATGATTGCCTGATCATGGGGGACAGAGAAGGCAATGGCAACCCACTTCAGTGTTCTTGCCTGGAGAATCCCAGGGACGGGGGAGCCTGGTGGGCTGCCGTCTATGGGGTCGCACAGAGTCAGCCACCACTGAAGCGACTTAGCAGCAGCAGCAGATCACGGGGGGAGGCTATGCATGTGTTGGGGCAGGGGATAGATGAAGAATCTCTATACTTCCCTCTAAATTTTGTTCTAAACCTAAAACTTCTCTTAAAAAAAATAGTCTCTCTCTTAAAAAAAAAGAATTCTTAGACATGACACCAAAAGCATGTTCTATTAAACATTTTTGATAAACTGGACTTCTTTAAAATTAAAACTTTTTGCTTTCTGAAAGACCTTGCTAAGAAGATTAAGAGACAAGCTACAGACTAGGAGAATGATATTTGTAAGCCATATATCTCACATTGGACTCAGATGTAGAATATATAAAGAAATAACAGAACTCAACAGTAAAGAAACAAAACAATTCAATTAGAAAATGGACAAAAGACACGAAGAGCCATTTCACTGAAATGATATAAAGATGGCAAATAAGCATGAAAAGATGATTATCTGCAGCAATTGCTAAAAAATACAAATTTCCAAACCCTCACTCAAAACTCACTGCTCTAGAAATTTTTTGCTTTTGAAATTTTTAAACGGTCAAAAATACACATAAAATTCACCATCTTAACCATTTTAAAGTATAACATTGAGTGGTGTTAAGTACATTCACATTGTTGTACAACCAGTCTCCAGAATTCTCATCTTGCAAAACTAAAATTCTATACTCATCAAACAAAAACTCTCCATGACACCAGCCCCTAGCAACTACCATTCTACTTTATGATTCTATAAATCTGACTGTTCTAGGTCCTTATATAATGTCCTCAGGACTGATCTATGTAGTAGCATGGGTCAGAATTTCCTTCCTTTTTAAGGCTGAAAAATATTTCATTGTGAGTATATACCACATTTTGTTTCTTCCCTTTATCCATAAATTGATACTTGGGTTCCTTCTACCTTATAGCTCCTGTGAAAACAGTTGCTATGAACATCATCATACTGGTCTGGCATTTTTGAGGGTGTATCTCTGGATTCTGCATGTTTAACAAGCTCCTCTAGGGCTTCTGATACACCTTGAATTGTGAACCACACTGCAAAGCAAGATTTCCCAAAGCATAGATGGAGAAAGATTTTTGGTAACCCTCAGACACACTATTCCATAGATCAGGCTCACACATGATAAAGTCAGTCCTTTTTCAGTTTTACGAATCATTCTGATTTGGTCAAGAGAAAGCATTGGCTTGGTGTTATTTGTCTTGAACAACTAATTCTAGTTTCCCTTTTTAACCAAGAGACAACAGTCTTCCTATTCAAAGCCTTCAGATCCTTCAGCAGGCAATAATAATAGGTGGAACATATTAACAATGTTCTGTTTGGTTGTGTTTGTGCCATTCCTTTCTATAAATTTCAAGTGGTTTTTCATCTATAATAATGATACAGAGTGGCTTCAATAAATCTAGTTAACATTTATGCTTAAATCAAGAAACTTTTTAAGCAAATAATATGGGCATAGATGGGCTTCCCTGGTGGCTCAGCAGTAAAGAATCTGCCTGCAATGCAGCAGAAAATACAGATTGGATCCCTGGGTGGGAAAGATCGCCTGGAGGAGGAAGGCATGGCAAACCCACTCCAGTATTCTTGCCTCAGTATCTCATAGACTGAGGAGCCTGGAGGGCTACCATCCATGGAGTCACAAAGAGTCAGATATGACTGAAGTGACTGAGCACACACCGCCAGAGTTTTGTGAATACAGCAAAATCTGAACACAGTCAGATGCCAGCAAATGAAGCTTGGGAAATCCTGTTTAGAGGGACATTAATGTTTGGATCTTGCTCTCAACCTTCCACACATGGAAGATGCACATGTCCAAGGCATGCAGTAGATGGATCCTATGGCAGAGATGTAAAGTCACCTGTCAAGTAGAAAAAGGCTGAGAATGAGTAGAAGACATCCCCAGCAACTTCTGAAGCTAGAAAATCGTTCCCTAAACTTTACAAATAGTGATGCTCTTTGTACTTCCTGGATTGACTTTCTCTCTTTCCTTGTGTGTGTGTGTTCACTAAGCTGCTTCAGTTGTGTCAGACTCTTTGTGACCCCATGGACTGTAGCCCACCAAGTTCCTCTGTCCATGGGATTCTCCAAGCAAGAATACTGAAGTGGGTTGCCATGCCCTCCTCCAGGGGATTTTCTTGACCTAGGGATCCAAGCCGCATCTCTCTTCCCTTAGAGTTGAGTAAAATTATTTAAAAACATTAGCCTGTCTGGACTGTGATAAGAGACCATCTAGGAACAGAAGTAAACATGTCCCAATCACTGAGGCTGGAATTAGAGACACCCAAGAAAAATGTGAAGACAGTAGGCAACATTTTCACATGTAGAAATAGTCTTAGAATTTTATCTATCAGTAATGTGGCAGGTTTCATGCTTAGATAACAGGAGATTGTGCCTAATAATAATACCCGAGCTAATGATAGTGGCCACCACTACATAGCTTATATACCGGTCAGTTCAGTTCAGTTCAGTTCAGTCGCTCAGTCGTGTCCGACTCTTTGCAACCCCATGAATCGCAGCACTCCAGGCCTCTCAGTCTATCACCAACTCCCAGAGTTCACTCAGACTCACGTCCATCGAGTCGGTGATGCCATCCAGCCATCTCATCCTCTGTCGTCCCCTTTTCCTCCTGCCCTCAATCCCTCCCAGCATCAGAGTCTTTTCCAATGAGTCAACTCTTCGCATGAGGTGGCCAAAGTACTGGAGTTTCAGCTTTAGCATCACTCCTTCCAAAGATCACCCAGGACTAATCTCCTTCAGAATGGACTGGTTGGATCTCCTTGCAGTCCAAGGTACTCTCAAGAGTCTTCTCCAACATCACAGTTCAAAAGCATCAATTCTTTGGCGCTCAGCCTTCTTCACAGTCCAACTCTCACATCCATACATGACCACTGGAAAAACCATAGCCTTGACTAGATGGACCTTTGTTGGCAAAGTAATATCTCTGCTTTTCAATATGCTATCTAGGTTGGTCATAACTTTCCTTCCAAGGAGTAAGCGTCTTTTAATTTCATGGCTGCAGTCACCATCTGCAGTGATTTTGGAGCCCCCCAAAATAAAGTCTGACACTGTTTCCAATGTTTCCCCATCTATTTGCCATGAAGTGATGGGACCAGATGCCATGATCTTAGTTTTCTGAATGTTGAGCTTTAAGCCAACTTTTTTACTCTCCTCTTTCACTTTCGTCAAGAGGCTCTTTAGTTCCTCTTCACTTTCTGCCATAAAAGGGTGGTGTCATCTGCATATCTGAGGTGATTGATATTTCTGCCAGCAATCTTGATTCCAGCTTGTGCTTCTTCCAGTCCAGCGTTTCTCATGATGTACTCTGCATATAAGTTAAATAAGCAGGGTGACAATATACAGCCTTGATGTACTCCTTTTCCTATTTGGAACCAGTCTGTTGTTCCATGTCCAGTTCTATGCTCAAACTACCACACAATTGCACTCATCTCACACACTAGTAATATACCAGTCAGGATCCCCCTTTTCCCATTCAACTCTCACAACATTCTAAAGATTGACATGTATTATGTCTATTACATGAATGAGGCAACTGAGAGAGGTGAAGAGACTAGCTCAAGTCACATAGTTAAGACTGAAGCCTATTGGGCTTCCAACTGTGCCCCCTCACAAGTCATCGTTTTGTTCAGGTTCTTTGTGACCTTGGTTTCAAGTGCAACTGCAGGATTCTCTTCTTCCTGGTTTCAGAGGCAGAGACTCGAGAACAACTTCCAGGCAACTGCTCCTCTCAGATGCCACAGTTCCAGAACCCCACCTATAGGTCTATGAACATCTGTAGGACTTCATTAATTTTCTGCTTATTTGAATTTGAATGCTCTCAAAATATGGTTTCTAGTTACCGCTAGAGTTGCCAGCACCACAGAAAAATGAAAAGGGACTTTCCTTTCCTGTGTCTGCTAGGGTCGTTTGTCCTGGCCATAGCCTCATTAAGACAGGAGGAAGGGAGGAGTGAACAGATGAAAATTTACTGAAGCACAAAACACTGGCAGACAGGTGTGCTTAAAAAGCACCCCTTTTCAGTTATTTCAAAAGGTTTCCAGAGCCCTGTAAGTGCAGGAACGCATCCTCAGGAGAAACTTTTCAGAACTTTTCCTCAAGCACTGATGCATTTTTAAGAGAAAAATCAAGCATGCTGTCCTTAAAAACAAAACTTAGAGATTACACACCCACCTAGGCCAGCTTGTTAAATTTATTTTAAACCCCTGAAGTTTCGAAAATAGTTCAGAAGATTTAGGGGGTAATTTAGTGGGTTTCTTTCCCTCAGAGAACATCTGAGAACATTTTCTCTAATAATAAAGGGAAAAGTACATGCAGTTGTGTAAACCGCAAATGTTCCCCAAGTACGTGAGTTAAGCAGGAGCTCACGAGTTTGGAAAAAATCAGTTTCTGGTGCTTGTTTGAGGTCAGTGATGGGGTCCCAGAGCGTGGCAAGAGGCAATTCTTAAGCTGGAAACATTCCGTGCGGGAGACACTATCGCAGAAGAGTGTAAAGATAACACACATGCACACTTTGTGGGCTTGCAGGCTCAGAGGGGAGCTTTTATTTGAAAAGCAATCCCTGTCATTGTTTTTACTTGAACGCCGACACAGAGGCGGTGAAAGAGCAGGGGATGCCCGCTGCTCACCAGCAAAACGACACGCGGGGCCGGGCAGGGGTGGGAGGGCAGTAATGAAAGGTGATTCTGAAGTTTTGGGAGAACCTTGGCAAAAAAAGAAAAAGCGATGCACAAACAGCCCGGACGTGTCTCTCTGTTGCAAGAGCAGCAGTTAGGGCGCCTCCAGTTAACAGAGGCAGAGCACAAAAAGCGTAGAAGGACGCTAAGGAGGAAGAGCCTCAAGGGTGCTCCAGCGCCTAGCTTCAACTCTAACGCGGGCGAATCATCCGAGGACCAACGTTAAAATGCATATCCCCTTGGGTGAGATTGTGCCCACGGGTCTGCGTTTCTAACAAGCTCCCAGACGGTACACCTATCGCTGGTCCGCGGACCAAACTTTGAGTAGCAAAGGGTTTACTCATTGCCCTGAGGATAATCTGGGTTAGAGAACGTCCTGAATTACAGGTAAAGGGATTCTCTGAAGAGAACAAGAAAATTAAAAGGGTCAACGATAGGAACAATCTGGATGGGCAAGGATGGGGGCTGAAACCTGGCCGGAAGAAGCACCACAGTCTCCAAAGCCTTTTATTCCGAGCAGTTTCTGGAGGGATGGGAGGAAGGAGGCGCTCACCCTCTGACTCTAGAAGAAAACGTCGTGAGGGCTGGGCTGGCGATCTTTGCGAAGGGCCAAGAGATGCACCCCGAGGCAGCTAGACCCGCAGCCTGCGCGGGGGCCCTAGAGCCGGGGGTCGACGAGGCCCAGGCCGGTCTGCCCTTACCTGCGCTCACCCTGGTCCGTGTAGAGGTTGAGGAAGAGGCCCTCCCTGGTGTCCTGGCTCACTGGGCCGGAGAAGCTGAGCTGCAGCTCATAGAGGCTCCCGGGCTGCAAGGCTTCTCCGAGCTCCAGCACCAGGTACTGCATGTCCACCGCGAACCACATCTCCACTACAGATACCCGGCCCGCGGTGGCGTCTCCAGCGTCCAGGGACAGGGGTCCGCGCACCTCCGCGCTCTCACAGTCCAGGAAGAGGCTGTGTAGCAGCAGCCGCGCGGTGGCCGTGGTGCAGCGCACTGTGATGTTCACGCGGCCAGTGAAGCGCAACGCCGACGCCGAGAGGTCGTCCGGCCGCAGCCGGGGCCACAGCTCCAGCTCGTAGTGCAGCGGCACGAGCCAGGGCGGCAGGCGCAGCTGGTCCCAGGGCCCTGGAGGTCGCCAGCTGCTCCGGGTGGCCGCCACGTCGGGCTCCGGAGTGGGGCCGGGCTGCGAGGTCGGCTCCTGCTTGCCGGGGAGGGAGGGCGCGGCAGCCGGAGCCCCGCCGTCCCGAAGCTCCGACGGCGGGACGCGCGCGCAGTGGCCGTACAGCGAGGCGAGCACGGCCAGCGCCAGCAGGAGCGCGGCGGCCAGCCCCGCCAGCAGCAGGGCTACGGCGCGGCTCACGTAGAAGCCGGAGCTGGAAGGGGGTCCCATGGCCGCGGCCCAGGGTGGGGGAGACGTGAGCGTTCAGACCCCCGGGCCTGAGCGCTCGGTGATCGGACCCCTGCCCCTCCTCTCGAGCACCGTCCCTCCCTCCTCCTCGAGGACACACGAGAGAGTGGTTGGGACCACAGCTTCCCCTCCCAGCTAATCGGATCCAGGTCCTCTGCCCACCCACCCTCCGCCCCCTGCCAGGGCCGGGGGAGGAGGCGGACGCGCGCAAACAAGCGCGCGCGCCTCTTGGAGTCCGCAGCGAAGGACACCGCAGAAGAGGCTTTTAGAATCGGCGCGGTCGGACCAGACTGGAAAGGGGGCATCTCTGACGGGGGTATCTGGATTCATGGGGTTTGTTGAGGGTGTCCCGGTGTGGTACCGAGTGCTGTCGCAAAAGAGACAGTTACAGAGGACCCTCAGTTCCCTGACAGTAGTGATGCTTCGGGCTGCACACCTGCCGCCCCCAACCTGGGGATTCTAGGGCTAGGAGCCGAGGTGGCGACTTAAGGACCGGGACTTTAGAGGATACGCTCTGAGATGATCCTCCAAGAGACAGTCCCTCTGTCTGAACTAACTTCCGGAACCAAATTTTTGGCCCTAAATTAGCTTTCTAGATAAGTTCGGGACTCACGCGGTCCAGGCAACAAGTGCGAGGTTGGAAACAAAGTCCAGGGTGTCCCGGAGCCTCTTCCCAGCTTGGGAAGTGGGGCTGGAAGAGGGGACAACAAACAGACAAACGAGCGTGGCGTCTGCGTCTCCAGGTGAAGGCTGCTTTACTTCGGGAAGAGACCAGGCAGAAAGCTGTGTCTTGGCTCTGCAACTGCCAGGGATGGGCTTTCAGTACTGGAGCTCGGACTGGCTCCCCACACCCTGCCTGGGGCAAGAGGACGCCCTGCTTTCGAAACCCACTGGTTTCAAGTACAGGGAACGGCACCGTCCGGCGGTTAGCCTTTCAAGTACAGGGAACGGCACCGTCCGGCGGTTAGCCTTTCCACTTGAAAACAGCCGGCTGGAACTCGTTTCCAGGCGGTGCCCTGGTCGGTGAGGTCTTCGGCGTCCTGGGCATCTGTTTGCTATTTACCCGATGCTTCCGGGGGAGTTCCGCGTGCTGTGGGCCTGGTCCCCACCTACGTGCCGCACTCGAGTGAACTGGGAAGACCCAGGAGGCGCTGGGGAAGAGGAGGGAGAGGTGGGTGAAGATTCTGCTCCGGACATACCCCATCTTTAGACTCCTTCAGTGTTTTTGTGTTTTCAGAATGAAGAGAATTTTTTTTCTTCGCAGCCATAAAAAAGTCTTCGCTTTTCTGCTTGGAACCGTATCTCCATTCCAATGAGGAAGCCCTTTCACCAGAGGTCAGAGATGGGGTAACCCGAAGTGATTCTCCTGGGCCGTGTGATCTTCACAGTTCCTCGAACTGAAATTAATCACATTAACAAAAAGACCTCTGGAACAAGACGGGGGACTTAACACCAAGCTTGTGCAATGGTTGTGCTGTGATTACAGGTGGGGTTTGCTTTCTTCAGAGACGGAATAATCATATTTAAAAAATAATTAGGATCACACGCACCACTCTCAGAAGATTCTGGGATGCGGAGAGGGAGGAGAAGCTCCGTTCCTTACCCTGGGCAGGACCTGCCGCTATCAGGCTGTCAGAATTGCGAGCTACTGAGCCAGGAAGGCCCTCTGGGTGTAGGTCATGGCCAGATGGGGATCGCGCACAGATATGGAGCTGATTAATTACTGGCCTTACCATTCCCTGGACAATTTCTTGAAGCATTTTGATGGATTCCAGACTTGCAAGGAAAGGTTAAGAAACAAAGGATAGAAAAGAAAAGAGAAGAAAGGAAATGGAAAGAGTAGAAAGAAAAAGAAAAAGGGTCAGTAACAGAACTACTTCACATTAGAGCTGTCCCTCCCCTCATTTTTAAATTAAAAACTCTACTGAAAAGTGTCTACCTGGATCTAATTATTTAATTCCACTTCTCTAATATCATTGAAGAAACAGAGATTGGCTGCCACACAAAAAGGTTAAAAGTGATAAAATCATGTCAGGTGGTTGAGCAATTTAAATATCTTATTAAAGGGAAAACAGTTCTGATAAACCATTAATGTCACTAAAAAGAAGTTGCAAAATAACATACTGATTGAGTCATGCTTATGTTAATTTTTAAAGGACTGGAAAATACTATCATATGCAATATTTGACATTTCCATGAAAGAGCAGTTTTGGGACACAGATCAACTGCCGAGAAAACAGTTACTAGAAAAATTTTTTAAAAAGTTTTAATGAGTTGCTCAGAAAATCAGCTAAATCAGATCAGCTAAAGGAGTCATTGACAACTGGGGGTGCTGCTGGTGTCCCCCTTCCCTGGAGGTTTGGCAATGTTTAGAGACATATTTGGTTGTCACAATGTTTCAGGGGTGCTGCTACTGGTAACTAGTGGGGAGAGGCCTGCGATTCTGCTAAATTTCCTACAAGGCCCAGGACAGTCTCCTCCAGTGAAGAAATACTCCACCCACAATATCGTCAGTGCTGCCCTTCAGAAATCCTAAGCTAAGCAAGAATCCAAGCCTTTTCAATGCCACCCAAGTGAAACTTCTTCCTTGTATCTGTGTCTCTGTTTACTTTTACTATTTATGTTTATTGTTTGGCATGTCAATTATTTTTCCATCTTTTTTTCCTTGGTATTTATTATAGGCCTCCGTAATACTTTATTATCCCCCTTGGGTCACATGACCTAGTTTTCATTTTCCTTTTTTCTTCATTTACTTTGAAATTTTAATTTTTTGAATGGGAATATTCGTAAGTTTCAAAATCAAAACAATATGAAAATTTGTGTCTTTCTTCCATTACTTCCATAGTTAATCATTTAAATAGGTTTTTTGTATTATTTCCTTATGCAAATCAAACAAATACAATTCTATACCCTTGTATTTCTCCTCTTTACTACATAACAAAGATAGTATACCAAATATGCAGTTCTGCATCTTGCATTTTCATTTAACAATATATCCTGGATGTCTTTTCATATCAGTTCACAGATATCTTTCATGTTCCTTTCTATAGCTGCATGCTATTATACTGTATGTACATACCATTGCCAATATCTACCAGTTTGGTTATTTGAAAGGATTCACCAGCTTTCACAGAGTCCTTTCATTTAAGCTGTTATTTAAAGGAAAAATAATATAGTGCGGGAAGAGAAAGAGAAAGCAGGCAAGCATTGGAAGTCTGATAGATCTCCCATATGCAAGCTCTTCAAGGGCCCTTACTTTCCTAAGTGGTCCATGCCATGTCACCAACTAGAACCACTAAGGTCTGTGAAAGGAATCTTGTTTACAGAGGGTTCAAAGGAGAAACTCTTAGGGAGGCTCTTGAAATAATCAAGCTAGGTTAGTCAGACCATAAATCCAGTTGTAAACTATCAGTAAAGAAACTGACCCTAAGGGTCTCCTGGGAAAATTTTAGACCTTAATCAACACATCATAAATTGATCAAGAGTCAAAAATCAGATATCCAGAAAGAAGGCAGGGCCAGGATCACTGAAAGTCTCCTCCATGAAACCAATGTGAACACTGGAAACATGGTCAGAAGTAACTATTTCAGAACTCAAGAACGTAGCCAAAAGGTTGCAGCCATTAAGGGAGGGTTTGTTCAAGAAAAAAGGCCGAATTTCAGTTAAAAAAAAAAAAAAAAAATCAGTGAGCTTTGTGGCATTTTAACTTGCGTTATTCTCATTTTCCTCTCCTCAGTTCTGCAGTAGACTTAAAAATCAACAACTTGGTATCATGGTGAAAACCAGCAGTCTGGCAGCCATCAGTGAAGCATAAAAGTGTTAAATTCCTTTAAAGCCTCAATCTGAGAGAACTGTCATTTATTTGAATTATCTGGTGATTCCCTGGAAGACTACTGTTCTGGCTGTCTTTATTGACCTGACTCGGGGCTGATTCAGTGCAAACAGCCATTCCCCAGGGGCAGTGGTTGACAATAAAAATAGGCAATTGTTTAACATTGCAACTGCCTGGGTGGGCAAACAATTGAGGCAAACATTAAGCTCAATAGAAAGCCTAAAAGAAAAATTCAGGAATTAGGTACCGATGTTCAAGCTGGTTTTAGAAAAGGCAGAGGAACCAGAGATCAAATTGCCAACATCTGCTGGATCATCGAAAAAGCAAGAGTTCCAGAAAAACATCTATTTCTGCTTTATTGACTATGCCAAAGCCTTTGACTGTGTGGATCACAATAAACTGTGGACAATTCTGAAAGAGATGGGAATACCAGACCACCTGACCTGCCTCTTGAGAAACCTGTATGCAGGTCAGGAAGCAACTGTTAGAACTGGACATGGAACAACAGACTGGTTCCAAAAAGGAAAAGGAGTATGTCAAGGCTGTATATTACCCTGCTTATTTAACTTATATGCAGAGTACATCATGAGAAACGCTGGGCTGGAAGAAGCACAAGCTGGAATCAAGATTGCCGGGAGAAATATCAATCACCTCAGATATGCAGATGACACCACCCTTATGGCAGAAAGTGAAGAGGAACTCAAAAGCCTCTTGATGAAAGTGAAAGAGGAGAGTGAAAATGTTGGCTTAAAGCCCAACATTCAGAAAACAAAGATCATGGCATCTGGTCCCATCACTTCATGGCAAATAGATGGGGAGACAGTGGAAACAGTATCAGACTTTATTTTTTGGGGCTCCAAAATCACTGCAGATGGTGACTGCAGCCCTGAAATTAAAAGACGCTTACTCCTTGGAAGGAAAGTTATGACCAACCTAGATAGCATATTCAAAAGCAGAGACATTCCTTTGCCAACAAAGGTCCGTCTAGTCAAGGCTATGGTTTTTCCTGTGGTCATGTATGGATGTGAGAGTTGGACTGTGAAGAAAGCTGAACACCGAAGAATTGATGCTTTTGAACTGTGGTGTTGGAGAAGACTCTTGAGAGTCCCTTGGACTGCAAGGAGATCCAAGCAGTCCATTCTGAAGGAGATCAGCCCTGGGATTTCTTTGGAAGGAGTGATGCTAAAGCTGAAACTCCAGTACTTTGGCCACCTCATGCGAAGAGTTGACTCATTGGAAAAGACTCTGATGCTGGGAGGGATTGGCGGCAGAAGGAGAAGGGGACGACAGAGGATGAGATGGCTGGATGGCATCACTGACTGAATGGACATGAGTCTGGGTGAACTCCAGGAGTTGGTGATGGACAGGGAGGCCTGGTGTGTGCAATTCATGGGGTCGCAAAGAGTTGGACGCGACTGAGTGACTGAACTGAACTGAAGGGGGCTCTGAAAGCTCCAGTATATTCCTGAAAATCTAGAGGGCACATGCACGTATTCAGCTGTGCACATGACCATGCTCAGACAGGAAATGAAAAGGCCCTAAACACTCACATCTGGCTAATCTGGAGGCACTGGTCAAGGCAGATGTGAAGGCTATGGCAGAATCGCCAACTCTCTGCCTGAGTATGAAAGGGATGCCTTGACACACACAGAAAACCCCTTGGCAAAAATTGGGGAATGCACTGATTCTAGCTTTTTAAGAAAACCTCCAACTATCAGCTGACCAAAAAGCTTACTGAACATAGATGTCAGTGGCTACTTTAACAAAGAATACAGACTTTATTGAATTAGTTTAGGAAAGTCTTTAAGCAAACAAATGACAACAATAGCAAACCCCGAAGAAGCAAGAAAATATTTTTTCAGAGCTTTCACATTATTTAAAATATATTTCCAACAGAAAAGTTATGAGAAATCCAAAGAAACAAGAAAATATGCCCATACACAGGGGTGAAAACAGTCAATAGAAAATGTTCCTAAGGACTTTTAAACTTTGGCCTTAAGAGACAAATACTTAAAATTAGCTATTTTAAATATGTTAAAAGAACCAAAGGAAACCATGTTTGAAAAACTAGAGGAAAGTATGGAAATGATATCTCATCAGATAGAGAATGTCAAAAATGAGATAGAAATTCTTAAAAAACACCAAATAGAAACTTTGAAGTTAGAAGTACAATAACTAAAATAAAAACTTCCCTGGAGGAGTTCAAGAGCAGCTTTTAACCAGGAAGGAGAAAGAATCACTGAAATTAAAGATAGGTCCAATTAGATTATCCATTCTGAATAAAAAAAGAAGAAAAACAAACAGGGCCTAAGAGCCCTGTGGGATACCATCAAGAAGGCCTGCATACAGATCGTGAAAGTACCAAAAAGAAAAGAGGGGGAAAAGGACAAAGAGATTACTTGAAGAAATAATGTATAAAAACTGCCCCGAATTTTTACAAGATATATCTCTATAAATTTTATTTGCTCAACAGAGTCCAAATAGGATAAACTCAAAGAAATTCACATTAACATGTATTATAATCAAACTGTCAACAGCCAAGGACAAAGAGAGAATCTTGCAAACTACAAAAAAGAAGTGCTTCGTCACATACAAAGGATTTCCAATAGGACTCTCACCTGACTTCTCATCAGAAATCTTGGAGACTAGAAAGCAGTAGGTTGACATAGTCAAAGTACTGGGGCGAAAAAAAAAGTTAGTTTTTGTGGATATAGATAACAAAAACTGTTGCTGTAGACAACAAAAACTATATCAACAAAAACTTTTGATATAGACAACAGAAATTGTCTATATCAACAAAAACTGTCCATCAGAATTGAAGAAGAAATGAGACATTCCCAGATAGACGGAAGCTGAAGGAGTATGCGACCATTATATGTGCCTATAAGAAATGCTAACAGGAGCCCAAGTTAAGAGGAAAGAACAGCAGGCAGTAACTCAAAGCTGTTTGAAGAGATCAAGATCTCTCAAAAAAGTGAACACATGGGCAATTACCAAAGCTGGGATTATTGTAATTTTGGCTCGTACCTCCACTTTTTATTTCCTATGTGATGATGGCCACACAGTGTAGAAAGATGTGACATCAGTAACAGAAAGGTGGGGGAAGAGAATCAAGCTGTATAGGAAGAGAGCCTTTGTATGCTTTTGAAATTAAGTTGGTATAAATTCAAATTGGACTGCTATAACTTTAGAATGTTAAGCATAACCCCTTTTGAGATTTGTAATCCGTTTTTTTTTTTTTTACTTTAATAACGTTTCATAGACTTCTGTTTTTAATTATTGCTTCTTCTGTTTGATTTTTTTTCTCCTTCATCAGATACATCCATAATTCTTGCGTTGAATCTCTGTCATTTTTTTCTTCTTTATCTATTATGCTCTTTCTCTTTATTTTTATCTTAAGTCTTTTTTCTCTAGAGTTCTTGGAGAATCTATCAAGTATTTCCTCCCCACGATAAAGATGCACAAAAGGAAAATTTGATCCACTCTTGGGACTTGGACAAGCTGCCAACTGAGTACTGAGGAAGTCATTTGCCCGAGGGTCCTACAGCCCGTGGATGATGAGAGTGGCTGTAACGCAGGGATCCACGAGGCTGAAGTGAGGTCTCCACTCTCTGCCTCCCCTGCTACCAGCCCCGCTGTCTTCTCCGTTGCTGTGTATCAGCTCTGGAAACTCTAATGCCCAAAGGCTTTGCGGCCGCTTGTCTCTACCCCACTTGCAAAGCTTTATCTGTGGCAATAATACCACCTCAGACGCAACATGTCACTCATTCCCTGCAGACCTTCCTCAACTCATTGTTAAATCCAATGTCATAAAGGCTTTCTCCAAGGTTTTCTTGAATGAGTTTCGTATTTTTAGCTCTTCTGTTTATGTCTTTGATGCATTTTTTTTTTTTTTTGATATGTGTT
This sequence comes from Bos taurus, assembly GCF_002263795.3. NCBI lineage: Eukaryota > Metazoa > Chordata > Mammalia > Artiodactyla > Bovidae > Bos > Bos taurus. The sequence goes on along the minus strand of NC_037337.1, from coordinate 4,843,083 downwards.
GTCAGGTAAGAGTCTCATTTTGTCCAGTTTGCACGTGGATCTCTAGGCAGGGGCAGGGCAGAGGGCTTCTGGTGTATTTCCAGGCAGTGAGAGTTGCCCTGTTTCTCACATCGTGGAACTAGTACTCACTAGAAACTCCTCCAAATGCTCAGTAGTAATTACTCCCAGTTTTTGGTGGTGCTATTTTTAACCTTTTTAAAGCTCTCCTCAGAGGCTGGTTTAAAGAAGCCTTAACTCCATTTGGGCTTCCCTGGTGGCTCAGAGGTTAAAGCGTCTGCCTGCAATGCAGGAGACCTGGGTTCAGTCCCTGGGTTGGGAAGATCCCCTGGAGAAGGAAATGGCAACCCACTCCAGTAGTCTTGCCTGGAGAATCCCATGGACGGAGGAGCCTGGTGGGCTACAGTCCATGGGGTTGCAAAGAGTCGGACATGACTGAGCAACTTCACTTTCACTTTAACTCCATTATTCATAGTTTTATATAAGACAAGTATGAAGAGCTCCCTTCCCTTCTATATATTAAAGGCCTTTCTCATAGAAACTATGGCCTGAGTGTTAAAGAAACAGAGTCCAGTACCCTCACAGCACAATATAGTCAATAAATGTTTGTGGAATGAACAATGGAATTCCAATTATCAGTTCACAAGCATTTTATTTCTTCTACTCTGTCATATCAGATATTATATTTTAGTCACTTTCGCTAAGCTAATGTGTTTAAAATGAAAATCAACTATATGTAAGCCAACCCTCTTGCCTGAATTAGAAAATACACTTCCTGACTTTGACAATTCATGTAGAATAGTTGAGAACAACTAAGAGGAGGATAAAGATGTGTGTTTTCTTCTCTGTATCTCTTGCACACAACCTAGTGTGGGAACCATACGTATGGAAAATAGTGATTTTTAAAGAAAAGAGGAAAAAAAGAAATGAATGAAAAAACACACAAATAAGAAAACTGTCCTAGAAATAATACCAAAAAACACACATTAAAATAAATGTTCATTTATGTTTTCAGCTATCCATTTAGGCACGTAAAACCAATACAAAACCTGCTTTTCGATAAAATATTTTGTTTGTTCACCAGTTCATTTAGATGGGAAGTTAGGGATTACAGGGGAGTTTCTCAGACAAGTTTGCACAAAACAGTCCATTGTCATATGTGACTTTGGAAAAAACCCTGATGTATCATCACTTAAGGCTAAACTGCTAATAACAAGGGAATTCAAAAACGCAGTGGCTGCAGCAAGGCAGAGATTTATTTCTTCACATGACAGCCCAGTGGTCATGGGAGGACAGGGAGGCAGGTGGTTCTCTCCCATGGCGTCATCCGTCCCCTGAGGGGTGGTCTTTGTCCACTTGCTCACATGGCCTCACCAACTCCACAACTGCACCCTGGCCCTGACCAAGGAAAAGGCAGAAAGCGGATGGCAAGTGTTTCTATTCAGGAAAATGATGTGTTTAAAACAGAGGTGTTGCACATGTATTTTTTATCCATATTCCAGTGGTAAGGAAGTCATGTGGCCATACCTGGCTCTACGGAAAACACATTGCGTGTTGTTTCTAACACGCTATGTGGTGGTTTCTAGTACTAAAAGGAAGAAAGAATGGATGTTGGAAGACAATCACTAGTCTTTTCCATTCTTGAAAAAAAAAGTTTAGTATAGTCATTCTTGCCTCAAAATTAAATTAAATAAGAAGGAAGCTACCACAAAGCTAAACCTCAGGGAGAGTGTTGTGTATTGCCAAACATTAATACTTAAGGATGCACAGAAGGTTCTCTCAGGGTAGTTATTATTTGTCACACCATTTATGAGCCAATGAAGTTCACCTGAAAATGGACCTCGGACCTGCCAAGAGCACCTGCAATTTTCCAGGATTCCCTCTAAAAGTACAGCTCCGTTTCCTTCGCCTTTCCCTGAGCACCGCCCTGTAACTGGCATCTCGCTCAGCCTGCTCAGAGGCCACAAGCCTCTCACTGGCATCAGGTGAAGCTCAGTCTCTGTGTAAATCACCACACAAAAGGAAAAGGGGGGAAGTTCTGAAGTTCAGGTAGAGAGCTGAACAGCAGGTAGGAGCTGGAAAATTCCACCTACTTTCCTGTTTCTACTTCTACCTCACTGAGAAGCTTTCCCATGGACTGACAGTATCAAGGTAAGATGAGGAATTTTTTTTTTAATTCCCACATCCTGGGAGCATCCCATCAGTCATCGGCCTTGTTGTTCAGTCATCAAATGGTGTCCCAGGGCCCACAGGCTGCAGTTGGAGCTCTGTGTCTATCTGACCCAGTGAGGAGAGCCCGCAGCGGGAGGCGCGGCCTCCCTTGGTGACAGCTTTTAAGCAAAGCAACTGGGGCCTGGGCTTACAGGGTGGCTCTGGGACTCCCAACAGCCTTATCAACCCTTCCACCAGCCACAGGGCAGTCCAGGAAACCTGTACCCAAGTTTCTTTCCCTCTCTCCTTCACTCAAGGTCAAATTTACATTGAGGTCCCATTTTTTCCCCTCAACTCCCCTCCTATTTTCTTCCCCAGGCATTTCCCCTAATAAAACCCTGGCACATTTCATCTCATCTTGGCATTTGGTGTCTGCTCCTGAAGGATGCAGACTTAACACAGAGCTGTGACTTTGTTCTGACAGACATAACTTACTTGTCAAGTCAGCTGAAACATCCGAGGCTTGTTTTTAGGCTTAGATGGGCCAGGTCTCAAATAGCCTTTTCTTCTAGGGTTAGTCAGCCCTAAAGCCAAGAAGTCTCCTTTCTGGGGTTTCTGATTAACTGCCCCGAAGTTCAGCAAGGACTCTTCGCTCTGACTGGCTGGAACCTGAATATCCTCCAGTCTGTTATGAACTCTGGAATTAATCTTCTTATGGCTTCCCGTTTTTTGTTTTGTTTTGTTTTCTGGCTAGCTTCATGGCATTTTAGCCTATGCACGTGCAGCTAAGTATGCAGCAGTTGACCCAAGGGAGTCCTGTGCTGAAAGGACAAGAGGAAGTGGTTTTGCTGACTAATTGGTGAAGAGTCTGTCTGCCAGTACAGGAGACACAGGTTCGATCCCTGATCTAGGAAGATACCCTGCAGAAGGAAATGGCAGCCCAATCCAGTATTCTTGCGTGGGACATCCCTTGCACAGAGGCACTGCTTCTCCATGAAGGTTCCAGGAACCACACCTCTGCATTTCCTATTGGCCTCTCTTTCTGCAGGGAAACTAAGAGCAAGTAGGTTAGTGGGATGTCCTGTAGTTCCTGACCTGGCAGTTGATCTCCAGGCTACAAGTGAAACTCAGCCCCTCCCTCCTCCACCATTTATGCTGAATTCCCTTCGCCCTCAGCAGGTCTAGTGGCTTATCTGATAGTAGGAACCAAACCTTCATTCCCAAGGTTGATCGTGTGACGACCACTCGACCGCCACACCTTTCTCAGTCTTGGGTTGGTGTGCATGTCCACTCACAGCTACAACGGGACAAGGAAGTACCTCACGGTGCCCAACTGGATCATGACACTGTTCTCATTGCATAAAAGCATCCTGCCTCTGCCCACGGAGCAGGGTCAGCTAGCCCTGCCAGCACGGCAACGCCTCTGTTTGCTGGCTAGCCCCCGAGCACAGTGAATCCAAAGTGCTCTGTAGCCGCCACAGCAATGGTTCAACGGTACCCTTGCTGGGTCCTCTAGGAAGAGCACACCCACTTAGGGCACTGGGACTTCCAACCACACACAGAACCCAGATTGCAGAGATGAGAAATACAGATTTCCTCATGAGATCCTGGAAGGAATAGTAGGTAGGGCCATCCTGGTTTTGTTGTTTTCCATACTGAACCCTTCCAACTGGGGAAGCAGCACATTAGAGGTCTCTGATTTAACAACTCGACTGCACTCTGAAGGGTGAGACTCCATCCTTTCACAGTTTCCTTCAAGGCAGCAGCTGAATTACACCTTAGATGGCCTTTTCCGCATCCTATTATAAGTGATATTATATATCCTAATGTAAGGTCAGGTTATTATATATTCTAAAATAAGGTAGCTGCCTCTGGATGTTGCAATATGTGCTACAACCAGTGAATCCCATAGGCAGAGGCATCTGCCATGATCTTGTTACTGTAAAGTGGGTCCCCACATTAGATGCTACACTGTATGGGATTCTGTGTCTATGGATCAAGCATTCCCACGGCCCCTCGATCATGGTTCTTGCCAAGGCTTTGTGGGCAGCAAAGGAAAACCCATACTTCGAACAGGTTACTTATCCTTGTGAGAATGGGCCCCTGGCCTTCTCAAAATAATTGTTCACGAACGCCATTGGTGCTACTTAGTCAGACCTGCAGTAGTCTAGTCATTCTCTAGGGTTCATCTGGTTTCTGTAGGAGCCAGACTGGAATTAAATGAAGATATGATCGGAACCACCAACCCTGCATCTTTCAGGTCTTTAGCGGTGGCATTACTCCCTGCCATTCTCCTTGGGGTACAGGATTGTTCTGATTTACTCTCTAACTGGGGCGGGAGGTACGGATTCAGAGGCTCCCATTTGGTCTTTCCCCCTGTGATGCTCTTTACTTCACAGACAAGGGTCTCAATATTAGGGTTATTCCAACTACCAAGCGTAACCATGCCAGCTGTGTGCACTCAGGGACTGTGAACCAGACTTTAGCCAGGACTCCATTTATTAGACTCCGTGGCTCCAGTCTCACAACCATCCGTGAAGACACTTTAGGTCCCTAGTATTTTGTCAGCTCAGATTCTGTGTCCAGTACCCTTCAAAATTGGTTATTTCCCTTTTCCCACTGTAAAGTCACCAAAGTAAAGGGTCGCATATCTCTTTGCAGAAGGACAGGAAGCATCCTGTCAGTAGACACTAGTGAACATCATGGTACTCCTTCTATAATTACTTCTTCAGTCAGTATGTTTCAGATTTAAAACTGGCTTGAGCCTGGAAATAGAACAAGGAATTGTGACTTTTCATTGGGATGACCACCCTAAGCCTCCTGGTCTTCAGTTTTAACTTGTTGTTGTTTAATAGATGTGAATGAGCAGCCCTATTGGCTGCCAGTATACTTTGATCCTAGAGACACTATATTCTCATAACTGTCTCTATAACTCCTGGGGCTTCCCAGGTGGCACTAGTGGTAAGAACCCGCTTGCAGATGCAGGAGACATGAGACACAGGTTCGATCCCTGGGTCTGGAAGATCCTCTGGAGGAGGGTATGGCAACCCTTCTCCAGTGTTCTTGCCTGGAGAATCCCATGAATAGAGGAGCCTGGTGGGCCACAGTCCATAGGGTTGCAAAAAGTAGCACACAACTAAAGCGACTTAACACATGCACGCACGCACAACGGCTGGTGGGTTAAGCCCCCTCATCTACAAACAGTAAGCAAAGCCCTATGGAGACTCAGGTGGAGTCATCGATAGTAAGGTTTTTAGAAGAGCTCTCTTTAGAAGGGTTGAAAGGGCAACGACTCAGAAGGGTGGTTGCAGGGGCAGCTCCTACATAGCCAAGCTTTGATGCAAGTTCCAGAAAAACAAACTATGAAGTCAACAAAATTTAAAGGAGAAGTAAAAAAGAGAAAAGATCTAAAGTTAATATGGAGTCAACATTTAAGAAGTGATTGACTCAAAATTCAGAATAAAAAGAAATTTAGAAGAAAAAGAAGATAAAATTCTAACGAAAGAAAAGAATCTTGTCAGTTTAGATTAAGAATATAAAATAATGGAAATTTAAAACAAAAATAAATCATAAGATTCTTAAAGACAAAAGATTAGAAAAATAGAAGGATTTAAAAAATAAATGATGAGATCATGAATAAACATTTAAAACTATCATTAGTAAGATAGAAATAAAAATAGATTTAAGAATATAAGAATTTTAACCTATAAAGGAAAATAATCTGAAAAGGAATATATTTATATATATATGTGTGTACATATTTTCCACAGGACTGGAAAATATAAATATATTTATACATTTATAAATATAAATTTATAAATTAATATAATTATTAAACATATAAATTTATATGTTTATACACCCACACACAGATATGTTTAATTGAAACACTTTGTTTTATACCTGAAACTAACAAAACATTGTAAATCAACTATACTTCAATTAAAAAAATACAAGAGTTTAAATGTAAAGATTAAGTATACAAAAATAAAGGAAAACAAGGCAGAAGCAGGAAGACAAAGATTAAAGTGTTAGATATTAAATTAGGAATAAATGGAGCAAAGGAAATGACTTGTATGAACTACCACAAAACCTCCAGGAGCAGTACAGATATAGTCTTTGCAGTTGCCTTGATCGCAAGTAGTCTGTTATCTCCATAATAAAGCTTTCCTCTACGTGGCACTGCCCAAACTGTCCCCCACTCCCAAAGAATACAGAAGGGGTAACTTGTTTAAAAATGGTGTCAAATGACTCTATCTCCAGCCACCTTTTTCTGAAAATTCTCAGTGGGCAGGGAGGTCACACACCCAGGGGAGAGAGACAGAGATCTAATTAATTCCACCACGGGCATTGCTTTCACTGTCGTATGACTTTGCTGTTAAAAACTGCTTCTTGTGTATATACTGCCCGTTCTCCCAAGATGTCCTATTTATTTAGATCCTTGCACAGGCCTCTCTGGTTCTTGGAGAGTGGAGGAGCTCAGCCAGGCCCCATGCTGGGAATCCCAAGACTGCAACTCTCAGGGGTCAGCTCTTTCTCCTCCCACACAAAGCACCCTCAAGCACCCCAGTAGCATTATGTCAAGCACAACCAGTGACTGCAGGGAGCCATGCCATACGTCTTCTAAAGAAGACCACTCTGCTTGATTCCAAAATGCCACACACATCCTTCCAGAGGATGGCTGATGTTTGGGTATTTCTTTCTCCAGAGAAGAGGTAACTAAAGCATGAATTGAATCCATATTCAGGTGCCTTGACAGAATATCCATTCCATTAATATAATGGAATATGTTCTAAGATATTGAGACACACAACACACACCGGATAAGGCCTTAATATAAGAATATAATATAACGTAAGCCCTTCAGTTCAGTTCAGTTCAGTTGCTCAGTTGTGTCCAACTCTTCCCAACCCCATGGACTGCAGCACGCCAGGCTTCCCTGTCCATCACCAACTCCCGGAGCTTACTCAAACTCATGTCCATCGAGTCAGTGATGCCATCCAACCATCTCATCCTCTGTCGGCCCCTTCTCCTCCTGCCTTCAATCTTTCTCAGCATCAGGGGCTTTTCCAATCAGTCAGTTCTTCACATCAGGTGGACAAAGTATTGGAGTTTCAGCTTCAGCATCAGTCCTTCCAATGAATATTCAGGACTGATTTCCTTTAGGATGGATTGGCTGGATCTCCTTGCAGTCCAAGGGACTCTCAAGAGTCTTCTCCAACACCACAGTTCAAAAGCATCAATTCTTCAGTGCTCAGCCTTCTTTATAGCCCAACTTTCACATTCATACATGACTACTGGGAATTTTGACTAGACTTTGTAGGCAAAGTAAAGTCTCTGCTTTTTAATATGCTGTCTAGATTGGTCATATAGCTTTTCTTCCAAGAAGTAAGCGTCTTTTAATTTCATGGCTGTAGTTACCATCTGCAGTGATTTTGGAGCCCCCCAAAATAAAGTCTGTCACTGTTTCCATTGTTTCCGCATCTACTTGCCATGAAGTGATGGGACTGGATGCCATGACCTTAATACAATATGAAAGCAGAATAGAAAAAGAAAATCTAAAACATAATTAATTAAACCCAACTATAAACAGGCCAAGAGTCTCATCTCCTCTGCAATTCCTACTTTACTATGACTCCTTATTTTGGGGCTTTGACCAGAAAGGAAGAGGCAGAAAAGAAAGCTGTCTTCGCTGGAGCCCACGCTGAGGGACATGGAGTCCCTGTGACTGGAGCTGTAGGGCCACATCCCGCCCACACACAGCTCAGCATCGTTAGATTGGCGGGTCATCACGTCACAGAATCCAAACCCAGATGACAAAGCACTGTTGTCATTACCTGCTGAAGTGCTGAGCATCACAAAGCAAATTACTGGAAAATCAGCGTTTTGTACTATGTCTCACAAGGGGGTGGTATTTATTTTCCACTGATTGTACTTGGACACGCTGAGGAGATTCTGAAGAAACACTGATGAGTCCTTAGCCTCACGTATGGATAGAGTAGTAGACTTATTTTGTGCCTCCATCATATATTTCCAGAAGACTAAGATGAACTTAGAAAAAGAAATGTAACAAAGCAAAACATTGGAGGGCCTGGGGAGGCCTTACAAATAGTGGAGAAAAGAAAGAAGTGAAAGGCAAAGGAGAAAAGGAAAGATATACCCATTTGAATGCAGAGTTCCAAAGAATAGCAAGCATAGATAAGAAAGACTTCTTAAGTGAACAATGCAAAGAAATAGAGGAAAACAATAGAATGGGAAAGACTAGAGATCTCTGCAAGAAAATTAGAGATACCAAGGGAATACTGCATGCAAAGATGGGCTCGATAAAGGACAGAAATGTCATGGACCTAACAGAAGCAGAAGATATTAAGAAAAGGTGGCAAGAATACACAGAAGAACTGTACAAAAAAGATCTTCATGACCCAGATAATCACGATGGTGTGATCACTCACCTAGAGCCAAACATCCTGGAATGTGAAGTCAAGTGGGCCTTAGGAACCATCACTATGAACAAAGCTAGTGGAGGTGATAGAATTCGAGCTGAGCTATTTCAAATCCTGAAAGATGATGCTGTGAAAGTGCTGCACTCAATATGCCAGCAAATCTGGAAAACTCAGCAGTGACCACAGGGCTGGAAAAGGTCAGTTTTCATTCCAATCCCAAAGCAAGGCAATGCCAAAGAATGTTCAGACTACCACACAATGGCACTCATCTCACATGCTAGTAAAGTACTAGCGTGTAAAATAAAGTACTGCAATTTTGCTCATATCACTCAAAATCCTTCAAGCTAGGCTTCAACAGTACCTGAACCAAGAACTTCCAGATGTACAAGTTGGATTCAGAAAAGGCAGAGGAACCAGAGATCAAATTTCCAAAATCTATTGGACCATCAAAAAAGCAAGAGAGTTCCAGAAAAACATCTATTTCTGCTCTATTGACTATGCCAAAGCCTTTGACTGTGTGGACCACAACAAACTCTGAAAAATTCTGAAAGAGATGGGAATACCAGACCACCTGACCTGCCTCTTGAGAAACCTGTATGCAGGTCAGGAAGCAACAGTTAGAACAGGACATAGAACAACAGACTGGTTCCAAGTAGGTAAAGGAGTACATCAAGGCTGTATATTGTCACCCTGCTTATTTAACTTATATGCAGAGTACATCATGAGAAACGCTGGGCTGGATGAAGCTCAAATATCAATCACCTCAGATATGCAGATGACACCACCCTTATGGCAGAAAGTGAAGAGGAACTAAAAAGCCTCTTGATGAAAGTGAAAGAGGAGAATGAAAAAGTTGGCTTAAAGCTCAACATTCAGAAAACAAAGTTCATGACATCTGGTCCCGTCACTCCATAGCAAATAGATGGGAAAACAGGGACAGACTTTATTTGGGGGGCTCCAAAATCACTGCAGATGGTGATTGCAGCCATGAAATAAAAAAATGCTTACTCCTTGGAAGAATAGTTATGACCAACCTAGATAGGATATTAAAAAGCAGAGTCATTACTTTACCAACAAAGGTCCATCTAGTCAAAGCTATGGTTTCTCTAGTAGTTATGTATGGATGTGAGATTTGGACTATAAAGAAAGCTGAGTGCCAAAGAATTGATGCTTTTGAACTGTGGTGTTGGAGAAGACTCTTGAGAGTCCCTTGGACTGCAAGGAGATCCAACCAGTCCATCCTAAAGGAAATCAGTCCTGAATATTCATTGGAAGGACTGATGCTGAAGCTGAAACTCCAATACTTTGTCCACCTGATGCGAAGAACTGACTGATTGGAAAAGCCAGTCAGTCTGAGAAAGGTTGAAGGCAGGAGTAGCAGGGGCCGACAAAGGATGAGATGGTTGGATGGCATCACCGACTCAATGGACATGAGTTTGAGTAAACTCTGGGAGATGGCAATGGACAGGGAAGCCTGGCGTGCTGCAGTCCATGGGGTTACAAAGAGTCAGACATGACTGAGCGACTGAACTGAACTGATTGGATCATAGAGAAAGCAAGGGAATTCCAGAAAAAGAACTACTTCTTTTCCATTGACTACACTAAAGCCTTTGACTGTGTGGATCACATCAAACTTTGGAAAATTCTGAAAGAAATGGGAATACCAGACCACCTTACCTGCCTCCTGAGAAATCTGTATACAGGTCAAGAAGCAACAGTTAGAACCGGACATCGAACAATGAACTGGTTTCAACTTGGGAAAGGAGTACATCAAGGCTGTATATTGTCATTCTGTTTATTTAACTTCTATGCAGGGTACATCATGTGAAACACTGGGCTGGATGAAGCACAAGCTGGAATCAAGATTGCTGGGAGAAATATCAATAACCTCAGATATATGGATGACCCTAACCTACTGGCAGAATGTGAGGATGAACTAAAAAGCCTCTTGATAAAAGTCAAAGAGGAGAGTTAAAAAGTTGGTTTAAAGCTCAACATTCAAAAAACTAAAATCATGGCATCCAGTCTATTGCCACTTCATGGCAAATAGATGGGGAAACAATGGAAACAGTGACAGACTTTATTTTCTTGGGCTCCAAAAATCACTGCAGATAGTGACTATAGCCATGAAATTAAAAGATGCTTGCTCCTAGGAAGAAAAGCTATGACAAACCTAGACAGCATATTATAAAGCAGAGACATTACTTTGCCAACAAAGGTCCATATAGTCAAAGCTATGGTTTTTCCAGTAGTCATGTATGGATGTGAGAGCTGGACCATAAAGAAGGCTGAGCACCAAAGAATTGATGTTTTCCAACTGTGGTGTTAGAGAGGACTCTTGAGAGTCCCTTGGACTGCAAGGAGATCTAATCAGTCAATCTTAAAGGAAATCAACCCTGAATATTCATTGGAAGGACTGATGCAGAAGCTGAAACTCCAATACTTTGGCCACCTGATGCGAAGAACTGACTCATTAGAAGAGACCTTGATGCTGGGAAAGATTGAAATCAGGAGGAGACGGGGGTGACAGAGGATAAGATGGTTGGATGGTATCACTGACTCAATGGACATGAGTTTGAGCAAGCTCCGTGAGATGGTGACAGACAAGGAAGACTGGTGTGTTGCAGTCTCTGGAATCACAGAGACTCAGCAACTGAACAGCATTCTCTTTCTTAGGAAGCCAGTGAAAGATGTGTTTATCCACACACTGAAGATAGATGATGACGTGGGGCTCAGTCATCCATCATTCTTGGGGATGAAAGCCATGTGACAGACCTAGAAAGAATCTGTCTAAGAGGGTGAAGGGCCATATTATTTCCAGGCTAGAGGAGGTGTGGGAGTGATGGTGGGATGATCTGTGATGTTCTGTTTTTTGAGAAACTTTTTTGCTGAAAGTTTGACTGATCATTGGATCCTTTACAGAAAACTGCAATGCATACGTGGAAATAAATGGATACAAAGAAGTGAAGTCCCTTGGACTGCAAGGAGATCCAACCAGTCCATCCTAAAGGAGATCAGTCCTGGGTGTTCATTGAAAGGACTGATGTTGAAGCTGAAACTCCAATACTTTGGCCATCTCATGTGAAGAGCTGACTCATTTGAAAAGACTCTGATGCTGAGAAATATTGAGGGCAGGAGGAGAAGGGGATGACAGAGGATGAGATGGTTGGATGGCATCACCGACTCAATGGACATGGGTTTGGGTGGACTCTGGGAGTTGGTGATGGACAGGGAGGCCTGGCGTGCTGCGGTTCATGGGGTTGCAAAGAGTCGGACATGACTGAGCGACTGAACTGAACTGAACAAGTGAAAAAACAAGATAATTACTAACTCCAAGAAGAAGGAAAAAATTATCTCAGAACAGAAATATACTCACAGCTACATTATTGGTTTAGCTTTGAATGATGTGCATTTCAGCCATTACTGATATGAATTAAACTGTGACAAAACTATTAGAAGGATGGGAAGAAAGAGACTGAAAGGTGATGCTATAGAAGATAGCTTAATTCATAATTTTGATTTAATAGAATGTCAAAAGATACTTTCTAAAAATGACAGTGAAAAATATCTGTCTGTGCATAGTATTTTGAAATATGGAAGTATACTCAAGAAGGAAAAATTGAAGTGGGTACAGGGATGGGTGGAGAGGGGTGTGGTAATTGCTGTTTTTTATTATAAATTTTTTAGCATCATTTGGTTTTCATTTAAATGTGTATATATTACTTTGACAAAAGTATAAATTCATTTCAGAAGTAAGTAAGTAGATGAACACATATAAGTGACACACGCTCTTTAAGAAAAGTATATAAAGGGGCTTCTCTTGTGGTCCAGTGGTTAAGAATCAGCTGCCAAAGCAGGGGACATGGGTTCAATCCCCAATCCAGGAAAATCCCACATGTTGTGGACGACTGAGCCCATGGGCCTATGGGCTCTGGAGGCCATGCTCTGCAACGAGAGAAGCCACTGCAATGAGATGCCCACAGCCCACAGCGAGAGAGCAGCCCCTGCTCACCGCAGCGAGAAGAAGACTGTGTGAAGCAACGAAGACCCAGCACAGCCAAAAATAAAAATAAGTAATAGATTTTTAAAAGGTAGTTTAACAAAGAAAAATTTAGAAAATAACAACAAAAAAAGGGGGCAGGGGAGTCAACCATAGTTTCATAACCCAAATCAACTACTGTATCATCTTTTATAAAAATGGTATTGTAACTAAATCTTTTATACAATTTAAATCCTGTGTTTTTTCAAAAAAACTTTATATCATTCCAAAGCATTTTCGTCAACCATTTGACAAACATTCCCCTGATCTGCCTCTCTTTTGATTCTTTGTCCTCACGTGCAAAGTATCTCCAAAATAGAGAGGACTGAGGAAGTAGGGGCCTCCTTTTAAAAGCTGAAATCTTGCATCAGGGAAAAGCCCTTTTGAAAACTCAGTCCAAACTAGCTCAAGGAAAAAGGGAAACTTACTGGCTTGTGGAACTGGAAAGGGCAGGGTATCATTCCAGACATCGCTAGGTGCAGGGATCAAACAACATCACCAGGAAGACCTCTCTCTCTCTCTCTCCATCCTCAGCAACATTTGCTCACTTAGTGAGCTTTTAATTAGTTCTTCATCATGGTTGCAAGATGGCACTAGGCACAGAGACAGATAATGGATAAATTTATGATAGTGGGAACTCAGGCGTGTACCCAGGGTGATGGACGGTAAAAGAAACACCCAAACATTCATGGCTGATTCGTATTTTCTTCTTCATACTTTTCTCTATCTCACTTTTGCTGTTAGGCAAAACAAAACAGAAGGTAACATGACCGGGCAGGCTGGTGACACTATAAACCCATGATGACCAGCCTCTGCTGGGTCCTCAGTTCTACCATTTTTTTAGAGCCAAGATACTTTAAAAACTTAGGCACTCTATTTTTCTCACCTGTTACTCAACTCTCCAAATAACCGCATTTGAAATTCCAAACTCATCATCTGTGGGAACTGCCCACTCTGTGGTCACTAGTATGTGTATAGCACTGAATCAGAAGTCCTGACCTCACTTGGCCTCTCTGCAGCAGTGGTCACAGTCAGCCACTCTCTTCTCTTTGACCTCTGGGACCTAGCCGCCCTCCTTGGTTTCTTCCTCTCTGGCCCTTCTTGATACCTTTACTCAACCGTCTCTTCCCTCCAAATATTAAATATAGCAGTTTCCTCAAGGCTTGGTCCTGGGTCCTATTTTCTGACTCTGCGGATGGACCCTACGTCTGTGTCCAGTGTCTGTGGTCTTGACCTGTGTCCCCATCTGCTCCATCTTCACTGTTTCACAGGCCCCTCAGCTCGAACTGGACTCATCCTCTCTCCCACCCTCTTGTCCCACGTCTGCTCCTCTTCCAGAGTTTCCTTCTGGGAAATGATATCACCACTCCCTCCCCTAGTTGTTGAAGCCAGAAAATCAGGAGTTAGCCACACTTCCTCCTTCTTCCTCACTTCTTGCATTCAATCAATCAGCAGATTTAGGAAGTAATCCATGTTTCCACTTCGTCTCTACTACTTAAATCCAAAAAATTGCCAAGCTTTATCAGTTTTGCCTCCAAAACATCTTTCTCATTTTCTCTCTATACACTTCCATGCTGACATCACGCTTGACCTGAAGAATTACAAAAGCTTTTTAGTGGTCATTTGGCTTGCAGCTGCTTGTTTGAGGTCTGTTGTGTCTACTGGACTGTTCTCTCCCTACAGGCAAAGATAAGGACTGTCTCATACACCACTTCGTTTATAATTCCTATTTTACTGCTTGGCATAGTATAAGCCTAATAAATCTTCTATAAAAACTAGTGAAGAAATATAAGGTTCTTGAATTCCAATCAAATACTATATCACTTTAAGCAAACATCTTTCACTCAGCCCAAAATCCAAATGTAAGAAAAATATCCTCCCAGCTGTGATAGAAATAGGTGTCACAAATTTAGGTACTCTGCTCACCAGAAGCCCTAGGACAATATCTTCAAGACCTGGAGACAGAGAGGGGATGGGAATCCATGTGCCTCACCCACCACACAGCTGGGTGGTAAAGGAGTGGTAAGCTACTACTTACTAACCTACTACTTATTTACTTACTAAGTAGTAAGTAGTAAACTACAGCTCCCAGCTTCTGGCTCCCATTCTAGCTCCACATGGCCACAGTCAAGACCTATTAATGCAGCATCACACGTAAAAATTAATCTCACTGCCCTAAAGTTGACTTATCTAGCTTCCCTTGGAAACCTTGGAATTTTTGTAGGTTATAACCATAGTTCATGAGGAGCAGCCCATTATAAAATGCTAAGAGTGGCAATGGAAGTTCACACCCTGAGAAGTAAGGAGATTACAGAGCCATCAAACATTGTGCCCACTAATATTCTGGAAGTTATATGCAAACAGTCCAGTACTTTCATAATTCATTTGACAAACATTTAGTTAGCTCTTACTGAATGCCAGGCATTGTTATAGTTGCTAGGGATGCGGCAGTGAACAGAACGGCCAAAGTCCTGCCCTCAAGAAGATGACATTCTAGTCGGGGAAACAGTAAACAAGAAAGCAGATCAGTAATATTAGCGTGAAATAAATGTGTTAGAGACATAGAAAGTCAATAAAGGAAGAGAGTCATGGAAGTGGGAGCAACTGCCATTTTAGACAGAACAGCTAGAGATCTCTCTGAAGAAGGGACATTTAAACAAGTGAGAGCGCAAACCCTGCAAAGACCTGGGAAGAAAGCATTCCAGGAAGAAGGAGCAGGAGGGACCCTGAGGCAAGCATGTGCTGAGTTTCAGAAACAGCAAGGGATGTGGCTGGCGTGGCGTGAACAGTGAGGGCAGATGAGGCCGGGGCTGGACCATCCAGGGCAAAGTGAGGACTCAGGCTTTCCTTCTCTGTGTGATGGGAGGCCAGCGCAAGTTTGCGAGCAGGAGAGGAATATAATCAGGATGACCCTGCTGGTGACGGAGACCAGTCAGGAGACGATCTCAAGGCAACACGTGATGGTGTCCTGGACTATGATAGTATCAAGTTGAAAGTGTTGAGAGGTGGTTAGATTTTGATTATATTTTGAAAGTAGAGTCAAAAAGAATCTGCTAATGGAAAACACATGGGATATGAGTGAAAGAGCCGAGCCAAGACTGACTCCAAAGCTTTGACTCCTCTGAGAAACAGGATAAATGGAAGTGTCATTTATTGACATCTAGAATTCTTGGCAAGGATTAGGCTTGTGGTGGAAAATCAAAGTTCTGTTTAAATCATTGATTTTTACATGTCTGTTGGATATTCAAATGGAGATAATAAGTAGGCTGCCTGGAACCTAGGAGAAACATGAGGACTGTACATGTAAATCTGGGACTTATCAATAGTTGGGATCTTTTTATGGCTTTGGCCATATAACTAAGTGAAGTAATCTAGGAAAGATGTATGCCTGGAGAGGAGATTGTACATGCCAATATTTAGATTTCAGTAAAATGAGGAAGGACAAAGGACACAGAAACGAGGATGCCAGTGAAGGGAAAAACAAGGTGAGTGTAAAGTCTTGGAACCCAAGTAATGACGTGTTTTGAGGAGGAGAGAGTGATCAGTTGTGTTGAATGTACTAGAGAGTTAAGGCGACTGAGGACATGGATTTAGCTACAGCACAAAGCTTTTGAGCAGAATCCCACAGTTGACTTTAGAAGTAAAGGATTTCATTTCTTGAAGAACCTTAGAAACCCGTCCCTAATTTTAAATGTGAGAAAATAGAGACCCAGATGAAGTGATTTGTCCAAGAACTAGAATTAGTTATAAATAGATCTCCTGATCCTGTGTTTTTTCTAATACATCACTGCTCTACTTTCCAGATATTCTAAATGATCACCCTGAGTTACCCATGTCCAAGTCAAAGAAGGTTTAGCTATATTCCGTTTACTTTGCTTAAGGAAGCTGAAAATGTAAGACTGCCTCATAGAAGTAAAGTTTTGTGTGTTCTTTTTTAAGTTTTCTTGGTTCTTGCCTACAGAATCTATTTGGGCATAGCAGCTTGTTCTCTGGAAATACCTGATAAATTACAAGTTATTGTTTAAAAAAAAAGTTGAAAATTTGATGAACAATTTTAAACTGTTCTGCTTTTCCCTCTATCTTCTACTCTATTTCCATAGAAGTTACATCCACCAGCACAGAATCAGCATCAAGAATGTTACTACTAAGGCCAAGAAAAATTTGCAAAAACTAGAAAGCTGTGGAGGATGAAATTATTGCATATAATTTAAACACTCAAATCCAAATTAAATCTGCCTTTCAAGATAAAATCAATGGTCTATGATTTCCGGTGCATTTTGGCTATGGCTACGTAACCAGTTTTCCAACTCTTATCCAGTGGCTTTATACTCACATTATACAACTGGCTGTTGATTTATATTGTAGGCTATTAAAGCTTGTTGGTTTAGATCACAGGGTTCATTTTACCCCATCCCTTTTATTTTCAGCATAATATAAATTCACCATTGCTTCAAACAGTCTTTTGCTTTCTGGGACACAGTTAGCTTTCCCAACTTCAGATAGGCTTGAGTTAGCAAGAATTAAAACTGTTAGAACTGTATTGAGGTCATATTGCACCTACAGTCTGGGCAGCCTCCACTTTACTTGATGTACTTAGACTGCAATTCTCTTTGAAAGTGGCAGATGCAGCCAATCTTACAAAAGATGCTTCTGCACTGCCATGAACACTTTATTTAAAAAAAATGCTATCTTTAAAAATGTTTTTTTATCTTAGAAGCCTTTCTCCCTAATCTTTTAACTTCCTTTACCATCTCTCTTTGCATCAGACACACTAAATCTGTCTTATTCATTTCACTGGTTGTGAAAAAGAAGGTTATTGATCAGGTCAACACATTGGGTGGTGGAAGAGCACATATACTGTTATCATATGTTGAAGGAACCACTATGTGATCAAACAGGAGATGGCAAGAGTAAACGTCAACATTTTAGGAATCAGCAAACTAAAATAGACTGGAATGGGTGAGTTTAACTCAGATGACCATTATATCTACTACTGTGGGCAAGAATCCCTTAGAAGAAATGAAGTAGCCATCATAGTCAACAAAAGAGTCCAAAACGCAGTACTTGAATGTAGTCTCAAAAATGACAGAATGATCTCAGTTCATTTCCAAGGCAAACCATTCATTATCGGGCCAAGTCTATGCCCCGATCAGTAAGGCTGAAGAAGCTCAAGTTAACCAGTTCTATGAAGACCTATAAGATCTTTTAGAATTAACACCCAAAAAAGATGTCCTTTTCATGATAGGGGACTAGAATGCAAAAGTAGGAAGTCAAGAAACACCTGGAGTAACAGGCAAATTTGGCCTTGGAGTACAGAATGAAGCAGGGCAAAGACTAATAGAGTTCTGCCAAGAGAACGCACTGCTCATAGCAAACACCCTCTTCCAAAGCACAAGAGAAGACTCTACACATGGACATCGCCAGATGGTCAACACCAAAATCAGATTGATTATATTCTTGCAGCCAAAGATAGAGAAGCTCTATACAGTCAGCAAAAACAAGACCAGGAGCTGACTGTGGCTCAGATCATGAACTCCTTATTGCCAAATTCAGACTGAAGGTGAAGAAAGTAGGGAAAACCACTAGACCATTCAGGCATGACCTAAATCAAATCCCTTATGACTATACAATGGAAGTGAGAAATAGATTTAAGGGACTAAATCTGATAGACAGAGTGCCTGATGAACTGTGGACTGAGGTTCGTGACACTGTACAGGAGGCAGGGATCAAGACCATCCCCAAGAAAAAAAATGCAAAAAAGCAAAATGGCTGTCTGAGGAGGCCTTACAAATAGCTGTGAAAAGAAGGGAAGTGAAAAGCAAAGGAGAAAAGGAAAGATATAAGCATCTGAATGCAGAGTTCCAAAGAATAGCAAGAAGAGATAAGAAAGCCTTCCTCAGTGATCAGTGCAAAGAAATAGAGGAAAACAATAGAATGGGAAAGACTAGAGATCTCTTCAAGAAAATTAGAGATGCCAAGGGAACATTTCATGCAAAGATGGGCTCGATTAAGGACAGAAAGAGTATGGACCTAACAGAAGCAGAAGATATTAAGAAGAGGTGGCAAGAATACACAGAAGAACTGTACAAAAAAGTTCTTCACGATTCAGATAATCACAATGGTGTGATCACTCACCTAGAGCCAGACATTCTGGAATATGAAGTCAAGTGGGCCTTAGGAAGCATCACTATAAACAAAGCTAGTGGAGGTGATGGAATTCCAGTTGAGTTATTTTAAATCCTCGAAGATGATGCTGTGAAAGTGCTGCACTCAATATGCCAGCAAATTTGGAAAACTCAGCAGTGGCCACAGGACTGGAAAATGTCAGTTTTCATTCCAACCCCAAAGAAAGGCAATGCCAAAGAATGCTCATACTACTGCACAATTGTACTCATCTCACATGCTAGTAAAGTAATGCTCAAAATTCTGCAAGCCAGCTTCAACAATACGCGAACTGTGAACTTCCAGATGTTCAAGCTGGTTTTAGAAAAGGCAGAGGAACCAGACATCAAATTGCCAACATTCGCTTTATCATTGAAAACGCAAGAGAGTTCCAGAAAAACATCTATTTCTGCTTTATTAACTATGCCAAAGCCTTTGACTGTGTGGATCACAATAAATTGCAGAAAATTCTGAAAGAGATGGAAATACCAGACCACCAGACCTGCCTCTTGAGAAATCTGTATGCAAGTCAGGAAGCAACAGTTAGAACTGGACATGGAACAACAGACTGGTTTCAAATAAGTAAAGGAGTACATCAAGGCTGTATATTGTCACCTTGCTTATTTAACTCATATGCAGAGTACATCATGAGAAACACTAGACTGCATGAAGCACAAGTTGGAATCAAGATTTCTGTGAGAAACATCAATAACCTCAGATATGGAGATGACACCACCCTTATGGCAGAAAGTGAAGAACTAAAGAGCCTCTTGATGAAAGTGGAAGAGGAGAGTGAAAAAGTTGCCTTAAAGATCAACATTCAGAAAACAAAGTTCATGGCATCTGGTCCCATCTGCCACTTCATGGCAAATTGATGGAGAAACAGTGAAAACAGTGTCAGACTTTATTCTGGGGGGCTCCAAAATCACTGCTGTTCTTGCCTGGAGAATCCCAGGGACGGGGGAGCCTGGTGGGATGCCATCTATGGGGTCGCACAGAGTCGGACACGACTGAAGCGACTTAGCAGCAGCAGCAGCAGACAGCATATTAAAAAGCAGAGACATTACTATGCCAACAAAGGTCTGTGTAGTCAAGGCTAAGGTTTTTCCAGTGGTCATGTATGGATGTGAGAGTTGGACTATAAAGAAAGCTGAGCACTGAAAAATTGATACTTTTGAACTGTGGTGTTGGAGAAGACTTTTGAGAGTCCCTTGGACTGCAAGGAGATCCAACCAGTCCATCCTAAAGGAGATCAGTCCTCGGTGTGCATTGGAAGGACTGATGCTAAAGCTGAAACTCCAGTACTTTGGCCACCTCATGCGAAGAGTTGACTCATTGGAAAAGACCCTGATGCTGGGAGGGATTGGGGGCAGGAGGAGAAGGGGACGACAGAGGATGAGATGGCTGGATGGCATCACCGACTCAATGGACATGAGTTTGAGTGAACTCCGGGAGTTGGCGATGGACAGGGAGGCCTGGAGTGCTGCAGTCCATGGCGTCGCAAAGAGTCGGACACGACTGAACGACTGAACTGAACTGAACCACTATGCATCCCTTGCTATGCTGATGTTGTTGTTTAGTCGCTGAGTCGTGTCTGACTCTTCAACTCCATGGACTGTAGCCCCCCAGGCTCCTCTGTCCATGAGATTTCTCAGGCAAAAATACCTTAGTGGGTTGCCATCTCCTTCTCCAGGAGATCTTCTCAACTCAGGAACTGAAGCTATTGGCGGGTGAGTTCTTTACCACTAAGCCACAAAGGAAGCCCCTTTGCTCAGTATAGCAAGTACTTTATACACACATATCTCATTTGCCCTTTATAATAGCCTGCAGGCAGTTGTTTTATCTCCACTGTATAAACGTGGAGGCTGAGGCTCAGTGCGTTTCAGTGGTTGCTGAAGAACACAGAGCTGAGAAGGGGCAGAGTTGGGATTTAAATCCAGGTCTGGGCCCTGAATGCATTGTTCAGCATGCTTCTCTTCAGAACCATTCTGCTTATTTATTAATGTTGTGAAAGAACATTTCAATGAAACAAAATCCTTTCAAGTGTGTAGAATATATTCACTTTTCAAAATAAAGGTGACTTCTTGCTATTTTCAATTCTTTCATTCTACGTATTGATCTTCTTGAATTCATCTCATCCTTCCTTGAAGTAACGTGATTGCATGGTCTATCTCAGGCTTTCTCCTCTGTCTCCAGTCACAGTAACAGCTCCACTTTCCCGTATCTGCAGGGGTCTAGTTGGTTTTCTGCCACATAGTTCATCAGATAGGGGCAGCTTAAAATATTCTATATTACCAAAGAGGCCTACAAATGTTGTGTTCAATGGCCCTTGCAAGGGGGACAGTAGTCTTAAACCACTGACCCTTGGATAGTAAATAGTAGTATCTGATGATATTTAAAATAAAAGTTGGATTTTGCATTTTTTCTGTGGAAGCTTCAAAAAACTGCCTCACTTAAGACAACTCATGCAGTTTGTGGAGACATGACAGTGTTATTACTGATGTCATCGGTGCCGGTCTTTGCCATCCTGCTTAACTCTACCCAGGATCAGTCAGCCAGCCTGGCATCTTTCTGTCCCAGCAAGGCTGCTCCCCTCCCTCTGTTCCTACCAACCCCCCTGCCAACAGCTGCTATGAAAAACTGATTCTCTTCCAATTCCTTCCAGGATTTAACATGAAGGTTACAAGGTGAGGGGCAGCTGGTTCAGCTGGGCCATAATGAAAGTCTAGGAGAAGCAAGATGAAAATAAAGAAAATTTTTGAAAAATTTTGAAGAAAAGAAGGAGAAAATACCTCAGGGGAGAGGCCCTGGTAAAAAGCAGTTTGCTCCACTGGCCGGCAGTACAGCTTGAGAGGAATTTTGCCACAAGTATTCGCTAATTATTGAATTTAATTAAAGTAACCTTGGTGACCAAAACCACAACTTACTGTTAAATGTTTGTGTGTAAAGTACTGGAAAGGAGATCAGTATTTTACAATAATATACTTTGTAAAGAGGAAATTATAAATATAGGGAAAGGGTAGTTGCTGCCATCTCTACCAGGGTGAGGTTCCTGTCCTAACTCTGTTAAGTGTTTTCCTTCTTTCATTAGAATTGCAAATTTCACTTGATCTTCTTTAGATGCAAGTATACACTCATTTATCCATTCAGAAATACTTACTGTTTATTTCTTATATATACTATAGCCTGGGCTAAGGAAGTTAACACAATATATACACAAATAATCACAAGAAGGTGATTAAGTGCCATCAGAAAATGTGACCTGTTCTTTTTGACCCCGTGGAGTGTAGCCTACCAGGCTCCTCCATCCATGGGATTCTCCAGGCAAGACTACTGGAGTGGGTTGCCATTTCCTTCTCCAGGGGATCTTCCCGACCCAGGGATTGAACCCGGGTCTCCCGCATTGCAGGCAGACACTTTAACCTCTGAGCCACCAGGGAAGCCCTTTCACTTTCACTTTTCTCTAACCAAAGAATGTACAAACGTCTAAGGCCCTCTGTGGAGCAGAGTCCTCACGGGCTGCCAGACAGCTGCCATGAGAGGCCTTACTGCATAATAGCTAAGGGCACATACTCAGAACCAAGCATCAACCTAGTTCCTCCATTAGTCAGCTTGTCATCTGGGATGGTTTCCTGCCTTATTGAAGATACAGTTTCCTCACGCATAAAAAGGAGACAAGATGCTGTTTACTTCAGAGGGTGGTAGCAAAGCTTAACTGAAGTCACCCAGGTGAAGAAATGGGCACAGCACCTCGTCCAGGGCAAGTGCTGAAGAAATATTCATACTAGTACTATTGTGCTTGATGTATCCATCAGGATGATCAGGCTTAATCAACAAAGTATGGCTTTGGCTAATATAGGCAGATAAAAAGGAACATGGTAACTTAAGGGAATAGCTTAGAGACTTAAGAGGTAAAGAATTAGATCATGGAAGGGACGGAAAGCAGGGATCTGCATAACAGCAGGAAGAGTCTTTGTAGGGGACTACTGTCTCTGTTTTTCACTCTGAATATCGCTGGGCTCAGACTTACATTCCAGGGAGAAAGTAGGTGATTGGCTTACATGTTGGTTCCATGATTAGCCCACCCAACTCTTGGAAAGATAAAGATGCAGAGAAAACTCCTTAGAAGCTGTGGTATTTTTTGGTCAAGGGGAAGAGAAAAGAGGATGTTCACAGTGAGAAGCCTAAGGCCAAGCAGCAGCATCACTACTGGTAGGAGGGTGAAATCTGCTGACGTGGTCAGAGAGACAGAAGATTGTGGTGATGCGCATAAGGAGGGCCAGACTTTCCAGGGGTTTCTGGAAGGCCAGCAAAAGGGGTTCAGAGTTGGTGTGTTAGGAACTTAGGAGACACTGAAGGGATTTGAGGAAGATTAAACATAGATTAACGTATGTTTCACATATAGAGTTTGGCAGGGTTGGGTAGTATAATTTGGAAAGGGGAGAAAGAAAGCAGTTTAGACTCCAGAACACTGCATAATTCTCCATTTCTGTATTGAACTAGATGGGGATATTGGGAAAGGACTAAAAAGGTCTAGACGAGAAAGATGTTGCCTTTTTTCAGAAAAAAAATTTTTTTCAAAAGTCAATAGGATAGCTAACATCAAAATGTCAGATAAGAACAAGAGTTGGAGAGTAGGTAAAGAAAATGGTACCCTCATACCTTACTGGTGGAAATGGAAAGTGGTACAGCTTTTATACTTTGGAAAACAGTCTGACCATTTCTCAAATGATCCATCTCAGGGTTACTATATGGCCCAGCAATTCTAGTCCTTGGCATGTGCCTAAGTAAAGTTAAAACATATGTGCACACAAGCAGTTGTGCATGCATGTCTATAACATCCTTATTCATGGTAACCAAAAAGTGGAAAAATCGAGATGTCCACTAGCTTATGAAGGGATAAACAAAAGATAGTATATCTAGACAATGGAATATTATTTGGCCATAAAAAGGGATGTTGCTGCTGCTAAGTCGCTTCAGTCATGTCCGACTCTGTGCGACCCCATAGATGGCAGCCCACCAGGCTTCCCCGTCCCTGGGATTCTCCAGATAAGAACACTGGAGTGGGTTGCCATTTCCTCCTCCAATGCATGAAAGTGAAAAGTGAAAGTGAAGTCGCTCAGTCGTGTCTGACTCTTCGCAACCCCAGGGACTGCAGCCCACCAGGCTCCTCCGTCCATGGGATTTTCCAGGCAAGAGGACTGGAGTGGGGGGCTGTTGCTTTCTCCAAAAAAGGAATGAAGCACTGATATAAACTACAACACACATGGAGCTTGAAAGCATTAAGCTAAGTGAAAGAAGACTGCATGATTCATATGAAAGTCCAGAACAGGTAAATCTATAGAAACACACAGGAGAGTAGAGGTTTCTTAGGGCTGGAGGCGGGAGGGACTAGAATGGGAGGATGCAGAGTACAGGGGGGGATAGCTTGAGAGAGCACATTTTCTTTTTGAGGTGTTGCAAGTGCTCTAAAATTGACTGTGATGATGGTCACACACATATACAACTATCCTAAAAACCCACTGAACTGTACAATTAAAGTGGGAAAAATGGCATGATATGTGAACTATATCTCAATAAAATGCTTTGAAAAAAGCCATCAGGATGTGGCAACTTAGGATAATGGGGAATGAAGCAGAGGAATAAATCTATGATAGTCATAATGCAAACTACTGGGGTCAGTGGGAGACTACAGTGTAAGGACAAAAAGAAGATGGACAGAGGAACCTGCCTGGTGGCAGAAAGAAACATACACAGGCGCACCCGTGTACCTGAGACACAGGCAATGAGTCCACAGTGGAAGAGCCGTGCTGAGTGCGGAAGAACTGATGCCTTCTAACTGCGGTGCTGGAAAAGACTCTTGAGAGCCCCTTGGACTACAAGGAGACCCAGTCAATCCTAAAGGAAATCAACCCTGAAAATTCATTGAAAGGACTGATGCTGAAGCTGAATCTCCAATGTTTTGGCCAACATCATGATGTGAAAAGCTGACTCATTGGAAAAGACCCTGATGCTGGGAAAGATTGAAGGCAAAAGGAGAAGAGGGCAGCACAGGATAAGATGATTGGATGGCATCATTGACTCAATGGACATGAGTTTGAGCAAACCCCAGAAGATAGTGAAGGACAGGGAAGCCTGGTGTGCTATAGTCCCTGGGGTTGCAAAGAGTCAGACACGACTTTGTGACTGAACACCAATAACAAGAAAGTTTTAAAAGTGACCAGGAAACAAAGGATGTGAGAATGCTCTTGGGTCAGCTAAAGTTCCTCTTCCTGGAGACATGGGCTGGTTTTATAATGACAGAGGAATGCATCAGACCGGATTTCAAAAAGGTTGTACAAGTTTAGATGTAGAAGAAAGACGTTCATTTTCTTCCCAGGGCTAGGTGGCAAGTTATTGAACAATACGGTGTTTCTGTTACTACAATACTGTCTTCAGTTCTGTGTGCTGACTTCAGATCCTGGCTGGCTCACCTCGACGTGCCCCTCCCCAGCTAGTTCACTGTCCTGCACTTAAGGACTATTCAATAATTCTTAGTAATCTCAATTTTAGATTTTCACTTTCACTAATCTACCCAACATGGGAGATACAAAGATAGTCCATATGATCAGCCCATACCCACCCCAGCTCCATCTGCATCCTCCTACAGCTCCGCACAGATATTGTGATGGCCTTTCTGTGATTCTGCACCCTCTATAAGATTGTTCTTGTTGATTCTAAGACATGAGTGAGGCAATATCACACACTGCAGATGACTTCATCCTATTTCTGGCATTTCTTCCCTCCTTGTTTCTGGTTTGCAAAAATCCAAGGAAAACCAATAATGGATGATACCTAGAGAGAATCGTGGTAAGCCCCACCTGATGATCTGAAGATGTTTTTAAAATCAGATCACTGGCCAGTCTCTACACATTGTGTCAAACTGACCAATCTCTACACACTCTGAAAACACACGCCTATGTCAGATTGGGCCTAATACAAGAAAGGCTATGATCTCTCTCTTGCAGTGATGAAAACTGACTTTTCTCTCTACTGAGGAATCAGATAAATCTCTGGTCACGAATATTTCAGGTCTGAACCTGGCACTTCGTGGACATTGTCTTTTTTAATGTTCACTGAGATGAGATGGCCATCTCATGTGAAGAGTTGACTCATTGGAAAAGACTCTGATGCTGGGAGGGATTGGGGGCAGGAGGAGAAGGGGACGACAGAGGATGAGATGGCTGGATGGCATCACTGACTCGATGGACGTGAGTCTGGGTGAACTCCAGGAGTTGGTGATGGACAGGGAGGCCTGGCGTGCTGCGATTCATGAGGTCGCAAAGAGTCGGACATGACTGAGCGACTGAACTGAACTGAACTGAACTGAGATGAGAAAACAGGCCCAGAAAAGCAAAGGGATTTGCCCTCCATCACTTAGGCAGGATTTCTGTTTACAAAGACTGGCTGGTAGCTGATATTCTACAATGGCTTGGAATGTTTAATGCCCACCATTCAATAATGCCTTTGGACAGTGGCGGCCTCTCAACTCCAACCCAGTTGCATTGCTCGGCCGTCTCCCAGCTGGGACCGGCCTCAGCAGAACCAAATACAGAAGCTCCCTGCTGCTCAGGGATGGAGGAGCCTGAAGCAGGCCTGGTGTTCTGCCTCACTGTTCAGACACTTTGATACTGACCACCTCTTAACTAAATATTACCAAATAATTCATTCCCTCCCTTCATTTTAAAGACCACGCTCATTTAAAAGGAAATGTAATCCATATGTTTCTAGTTCCTTTACATTCAACTCACTAACAATATATGCTTTTGCAATGGCTACTTCATGTCCAAATGTCTTTGGAGACTTTTTTTTTTTTCACGAGGCCAGGAAGCTGTATTTTGGACAAGAGTAATCACCAAAAGGTTTAAGTTCACAACTTGAAACTTCAAACCCATAAGGTTTAAATTGTAAACTTGCCCACTTTGTATTCTGAAAGGGCTCTAAAGAGCAATAATAGCAAGGATCTGGCAAGTATTAATACATGAACATCTGGAAAAGGGAGGTGAGGTGCAAGGAGGGGAGAGGACAATGACCGATGCGGATGCCCTCAGGAAGCCAGGCCAGGGCAGGGTGCCTGGACGGATCCAGAAGACACTGCGTGCTTGTACTGCTGATGTTCCTGTTATGAAATCAGCAGTGGCAGCAGCAGCCAGGAGAACACACCAGGAGCCACAAGGGAATCAGGGTCGAAAACAGAGCGAGGACTTGGATCTGTATTTTATATAAAACTGAAAAAATCCGTGGCTGGGCTCTGAAGCCCCTATTTGTTCAAATGTCATAGGAAAGGGTCTCTCCTTCTGCTGCATTACAGGTAAAAAAAGTATGGAAAGCTAACTTTTCAGTCCGTGGATTAAACAGTAACTCTCTTGATGAGCTCTATATACTGTAGTGCCTTCTTATGTGTTTCTTTTTATCTTGATTTAGATAGGACCAAGGATTTTCTCAATTGTGATGAACATCACAAAATGGAAATAAAATTTGACTAGCTTGGGACCTCCCTGGTAGTATAGTGGAAAAGAATCTGCCTGCCAATGCAGGGGACACAGGTTCGATCCCTGGTCTGCGAAGATTCCATATGCCTCGGGGCAAGTAGCCCTGAGAGCCACAACTTCTGACCTTGCATGCAGCAACTACTGAGGCCCGGGCACCTATGCTCCACGGCAAGAGAAGCCACGGCAATGGGAAGCCCACACATGGCAGCGAAGAGTAGCCCCCGCTCCCTGCAACTAGGGAAAGCCTGCATGTAGCAACGAAGACCCAGTGCAGAAAAAAGTAAATCTATAATTTTTTTAAAAAGCACTGTTTCTTTAAAAAAATAAAGTTGACTGGCTTGAAAAGAATAAATAAATTCTTCCTAAAACTGTTGAAATGTAAATATTTTCTATTATTAATTGTAGATAATAGAAAACAAAGACAGAGGGGTGTATGAAATCTGACCAGATGGGCATTTTCTTGGAGAAAAATTAAAATTACATGATTCCTAGCTAAAGGACTCGCGATGGAAGTAATGATTTAAAAAAATGCATGATGGGTTTCTCCCATGACATCACAGGCCTCATGGAGAGGTAGGCAGCACAGGAGAGCGTGAAACGACAGTCTCATAGACAAAGTCCTCACTGACGAGCTCCAGCTCTTTCCGCCACCCACACCTGCACCAAGTCTCCCTTTGGGTCTCCTTGGCCTAGTTTCTTGCCTACTCATGGAGTTAAGACAATGATCTCCTAACAGTCCTCAATTCCACAAAAGGAGCCAACAGTTAGGGCAGGATGTGGAAGGAATTTTCGACACTGGAAGTACACACACCCCATCAGGTCTGAGCTCTCGTACGGAGCGAACGGGGAGCTAGCTTCCTGTCAGTGTCTCTGCATCATTTATCCTGTTTCTGGATCAAGCAACACAGAAATTGAAAGGAGATGGTTCTGACCGACACTAAATTCTCCATCACCATTTCCCTTGAAAGAAGGAAATAATATATTGATTGGGAAAGAAGACTTGTAAAGAGGCTCCAGGTAAACTGGATGGAAGGAAGAGTGAACCTCCTAAAGAGAGGGTCCCAGGGCATCTATGCACACCCTATATGTCTGTGTGTCTCATTCGTGGAAGAAGGCAGGCCGTGACTCTGCACAGGCCAACCTCCTCTGACGCTGCCCTACAGTGGCCAGCATGAGCAACAGAATTAGGAATCATCAGGAAAAATACTCTATTGCTGCCTGGCTCTTCAGCCTTTACCCTAACACTTCCCACTACTCCCTAAACTGTTTAGTTGCTCAGTCATGTCTGACTCTTTGCGACCCCATGGACTATAGCCCACCAGGCTCCTCTGTCTATGAGATTTCTTGCCATGAGGCAAGAATACTGGAGCAGGTTGTCATTTTCTTCTCCAGGGGATCTTCCTGACCCAGGGATCAAACCCATGTCTCCTGCATTATAGGCAGACTCCTTACCACTGAGCCACCAGGGAAACCTACCCCCTAGGCTACTGTAATGCTAAATGGGGCCACACTGAAAGAGCAAAGATGGGGGCAGAAAGAAGGTATGGAGCTCTCTGCCTCCTACCTGGCCTGATACACATGGAAGCCACGGCTTTGGTAAGTAACTCAGAAGGAAATACAAGGGCACAGGTATTCTGCAACCATCAAATAATGAATATAAATGACCTATATGTCCTGACCTTTGGATGTAGCCAATCTTTAGATACAAATGAGGTCGCATGTATGGTACTGCCCCAAAGACACTGTTTGGTACACTAAGTAGCAGAAATTGCAGTGCTTTCTGTCCAAGAGTTCTCTGGGCCCCAGATAGCTTCATATGGTGTTACCAATAAGAGCTAGAAATTTGCTGCTGTCACCAATACAGCTGCTCTTGGACGAGATTAGGATTAGGCCCCTTGAGACCACTGTTGGCTAGATGTAGAAGACAAGTCGCAGGTTCTTGAATGGCCTAACTTTTCCAGTTCATTACACACATTTGACACATTCTGGGCGTGCAGTATTGGAAGCTGGGTGGGTGGGTCCTCCAGAAGCAGATGCTGAGATGAAGTTTGGAATATGAGATATTTCAGTTCAGTTCAGTTCAGTCGCTCAGTTGTGTATGACTCTTTGCAACCCCATGAATCGCAGCATGCCAGGCCTCCCTGTTCATCACCAACTCCCGGAGTTCACTCAGACTCACGTCCATCGAGTCAGTGATGCCATCCAGCCATCTCATCCTCTGTCATCCCCTTCTCCTCCTGCCCCCAATCCCTCCCAGCATCAGAGTCTTTTCCAATGAGTCAACTCTTCACATGAGGTGGCCAAAGTACTGGAGTTTCAGCTTTAGCATCATTCCTTCCAAAGAAATCCCAGGGCTGATTTCCTTCAGAATGGACTGCTTGGATCTCCTTGCAGTCCCAGGGACTCTCAAGAGTGTTCTCCAACACCACAGTTCAAAAGCATCAATTCCTCGGCGCTCAGCCTTCTTCACAGTCCAACTCTCACATCCATACATGACCACAGGAAAAACCATAGCCTTGACTAGATGAACCTTTGTTGGCAAAGTAATATCTCTGCTATTGAATATGCTATCTAGGTTGGACATAACTTTCCTTCTAAGGAGTAAGCGTCTTTTAATTTCATGGCTGCAGTCACCATCTGCAGTGATTTTGGAGCCCCCCCAAAATAAAGTCTGACACTGTTTCCACTGTTTCCCCATCTATTTCCCATGAAGTGATGGGACCGGATGCCATGATCTTCATTTTCTGAATGTGGGGCTTTAAGCCAACTTTTTCACTCTCCACTTTCACTTTCATCAAGAGGCTTTTTAGTTCCTCCTCACTTTTTGCCATAAGGGTGATGTCATCTCCATATCTGAGGTTATTGATATTTCTCCTGGCAATCTTGATTCCAGCTTGTGTTTCTTCCAGTCCAGCGTTTCTCATGATGTACTCTGCATAGAAGTTAAATAAACAGGATGAGATATTTACTAGGAGTCAAAACCTGTGACAGGAAGCAGGATAAAGCAGGAATGAGCTGAGGGAAAAGTCAAGCTGTGGCATAGGCCAAACCAGTGCGGAACTCTGGGCTGAAAACGGCCCTTCAAAACTTACTCAAAGCAAAGATCTGAGAATTTATACCCCTGAAATAAATGGCCAGCCCATGTTCAGTTACCAGATGTAGACTACTGCCTGAGAATGGACGTGGCCTTGGGCAAAAGCAAGTTCTCTGCAGGTGAGGTAGAGTCTAAATCAGATGATGGCTAGAGGCTGTTTGCTGGTTGCACGTCTCACTGCTGGTTAGCAAATGCTTCCTTGAAGAGAGATCTCTATGGTGCCTATCACTGTCTACCATACGGATGGGTTAGTCCAAACTAGGGACGAGGGGAAAGAGATGAAAAGATCAGTTCAGTTCAGTCGCTCAGTCGTGTCTGACTCTTTGCGACCCCATGGACTGCAGCACAGAAGATAAAAATATATAAATGGGACAAGGAGTGAAGAAGCTGGAGCCAGTGTGTGTGTGTGTGTGTGTGTGTTAGTTGCTCAGTCATGCATGACTCTTTGTGACTGCATGGGCTATAGCCTGCCAGGCTCCTCTGTCCATGGAATTCTCCAGACAAGAATACTGGAGTGGGTAGCCATTCTCTTCTCCAGGGAATCTTCTGAACCCAGAGATCAAACCTGGGTCTCCTGCATTACAGGAAGATTCTTTACCATCTGAGCCACCAGGGAAGCCCAGAGCGACCTAGACTTGAGGCCAAACCCACTCCCAGTCCTCGGCCTGGGAAGACCTGGAGTCAGAGGTCGCTTTTAGCCTCCACTGTAACGACCCCCACCATGAAGCCTCCAACAACCTGATAGGCTTGCTGATTGCAACTTGATCCTCTTGGCTTGGGCGTCAATCTCCTCAATGATGATGAGGCATGGGACCACTCAGTGCCCACATTTGTACAACCCAAAAGGGGGAGTGGTTAAGGAGGTGGGCAGTTAAGGTCTTATTTGACAATCAGTTCAGTTCGGTTGCTCAGTCGTGTCCTACTCTTTGCGACCCCATGGACTGCAGCACGCCAGGCCTCCCTGTTCATCACCAACTCCCAGAGTTTACCCAAACTCATGTCCATCGAGTCAGTGATGCCAACCATCTCATCCTCTGCTGCCCCCTTCTCCTTTTGCCTTCAGTCTTTCCCAGCATCAGGGTATTTTCCAATGAGTCAGTTCTTCGCATCAGGTGGCCAAAATATTGGAGTTTCAGCTTCAGCATCAGTCCTCCCAATGAATATTCAGGACTGATTTCTTTTAGGATGGACTGATTGGATTTCCTTGCACTCCAAAGGACTCTCAAGGGTCTTCTCCAACACCACAGTTCAAAAGCATCTTCAGTGCTCAGCTTTCTTTATAGTCACATCCATACATGACTACTGAAAAAAACAGCTTTGACTAGACAGGAGGCAGAATATAAGTTCTTGACCTTCTCTTCAGTTCTGTGAGACTGAGAAACCAGTTGTATTTGACACCAGCTGTGGAGCTGGCAATACACTATTATATTGGATCTTGGTCCTCCCCACCTTAGCCCATTCCCTAAGTCCTTTCCTGGGGGTGCACAAAATAATAAAGCACATAAGTTTCTACCTCCGCCTCCACTCATTGAAGAATCCAGGCTAAGATGATTTGTTTCTTAAGTTAGGGCAAAATGTCTCAGTATTAAAAGTTACCATGCAGCAAAACAACCAATCATGTGCAAAGGACATGGCTGGTCCAGGACCTCAAGACTGTTGCTGGGTAGAAATTCCCCACCTCAACCCTCTTACCCTGCTGGTGGGAATGTAAGTTGGTGCAGCCACTAGGGAAAACAGTATGGAGGTTTTTCAAAAAAAAAAATGGAAACAGATTTGTCATTGCTGCTGTTGTTCAGTCGCTCAGTCGTGTCCGACTCTTTGTGACCCCATGGACTGCAGCACGCCAGGTCTCCCTGTCCTTCACCATCTCCCAGAGTTTGCTCAAACTCATGTCCATTGGGTCAGTGATGCCATCCAGCCGTCTCGTTCTCTGTCATCCCCTTCTCCTCCTGCCTTCAACCTTTCCCAGCATCAGGGTCTTTTCTAATGAGTTGGTTTTTCACATAAGGTTTCAAAGTATTGGAGCGTCAGCTTAAGCATCAGTCCTTCCAATGAATATTCAGGGTTGATTTCCTTCAGGATGGACTGGTTTGATCTCCTTGCAGTCCAAGGGACTCTCAAGAGTCTTCTCCAGCACCACAGTTCAAAGGCATCAATTCTTCAGTGCTCAGCCTTTTTTACTGTTGAGCTCTCACATCCATACATGACCACTGGAAAAACCATAGCTTTGACTACACAGATCTTTGTCAGCAGAGTAACGTCTCTGTTTTTAATATACTGTCTGGGTCTGTCTTTGCTTTTCTTCCAAGGAACAAGCATCTTTAATTTCATGGCTGCAGTCACCATCTGCAGTGATTTTGGAGCCCAAGAAAATAAACTCTCTCACTGTTTCCATTGTTTCCCCATCTATTTGCCATGAAGCGATGGCACCAGATGCCATGATCTTTGTCTTTTGAATGTTGAGTTTTAAGCTAGTTTTTTCACTCTCCTCTTTCACCTTCATCAAGAGGCTCTTTAGTTCCTCTTTGCTTTCTGCCAGTAGGGTGGAGTCATCTGCATATCCAAGGCTATTGATACTTCTCCCTGCAATCCTGATTCCAGCTTGTGCTTCATCCAGTCTGGCACTTCACATGATGTAGTCTGCATAGAAATTAAATAAGCAGGGTGACAAATATACAGCCTTGATGTACTTCTTTCCCAATTTGGAACCAGTTGGTAGTTCCATGTCCAGTTCCAACTGTTGCTTCTTGACCTGCATACAGGTTTCTCAGGAGGTAGGTAAGGTGGTCTGGTATTCCCATCTCTTTCTTTCAGAATTTTCCACGGTTTGTTGTGATTCACACAGTCAAAGGCTTTAGCACAGAGTCAGTGAAGCAATCTCACTCCTGGGTACACATCCAGTTCAGGTCAGCTGCTCAATCGTGTCCGACTCTTTGCGGCCCCATGAACTGCAGCACGCCAGGCCTCCCTGTCCATCACCAACACCCAGAGTTTACCCAAACCTATGTTCATTGAGTCGGTGATGCCATCCAACCATCTCATCCTCTGTCGTCCCCTTCTCCTCCTGCCTTCAATCTTTCCTAGCGTCAGGGTCTTTTCAAATAAGTCAGTTCTTCGCATCAGGTGGCCAAAGTATTGGAGTTTCAGCTTCAGCATCAGTGCTTTCAGTGAATATTCAGGACTGATTTCCTTTAGGATGGACTGGTTGGATCTCCTTGCAGTCCAAGGGCCTCTCAATATATCCAGACAAAACTGTAATTAAAAAAGAAACACACACCCAGATATTCACTGCAGTACTATTCCCAACAGCCACGATACGGAAGCAGCCTATATGTCCATCGCCAGATGAATGGATAAACATGCGGTACAATACATAATGCAATGTTAGCCATGAAAAAGAACCAAATAATGCCACTTGCAGCAACATGGATGGACTTAGAGATTATCATACTAAGTCAGAAAAAGAAAGGCAAAGACCGTATGATATCACTTATATGTGGAGCCTAAAAATATGACACAGATGAACATATCTATGAAATAGAAACAGACTCACAGCATAGAAAACTGACTTGTGGTTTCCAGTGGGGAGGAGGGATGGTGGAGGAAAGGCTGGGAGTTTGTGATTAGCAGATGTAAACTATTATATATAGAATGGATAAACAACAAGGTCCTACTCTATAGCACACTGAAATGTATTCAATGTACTGTAATAAAACATAATGGAAAAGATTATGAAAAAGAATATATATATATTTATACATACCTATATAACTGAATCACATTGCTGTATGGTAGAAATTAACACAACATTGTCAATCAACTATATGTCACTAAAATTAAAAAAACATTTCCCCTCCCCACCCCACCACCCATCAAAGGAAAAAAATCTAGATTCTAACTTTGCCCCTTGCCCACTTCCCCTTGTAATTTAGCTTTAATGCATGCAAGTTTGCCCCAATCTCTTGCCTTTTACTATGACCAAAAATTCAGGGAAGTACTTATATCATTTTTTCCCCCAGCTTAGAAGGCTGGGACTATTGAGTGTACTTGTATTTCTTCTTTGAAGGTGAAAAGTGAAAGTGAAAGCGAAGTCGCTCAGTCGTGTGTGACTCTGTGCAACCCCATGGACTGTAGCCTACCAGGCTCCTCTGTCCATGGGATTTTCCAGGCAAGAGGACTGGAGTGGGCTGTCATTTCCTTCTGCAGGGGATTGCCCCGAGTCTTTGAAGGTAGGGAACTCAAATCAAGAAGAGAGTCAGAAACATTCTATGTCCTGAACCTTCATCTGGTATCTGGTGTCCAATACAGAAACATTATTCCCATTGTTCAGACACACCCATAAGAGGCACATTTTCAGATGTGTCTTTATGAGGAATTCCTTAGAGCCACAGTGGAACGGGCCAAAGGAAAACTGCAGCGCATTATACCAAGCAGCACCATTTACAATTCCAAAGAAATTATTCCAGACTAACTGAATCCTCTCAGCGCTGCACCTAAATGTGCACCATAATGTGCTGAAACACCTGCTAGAGATGAAGTACGCTGAGTTCCCCACACAGGAACCTTCAAGCCGTGAACTTTCAGAGTGCAAACATGTGCTCACACGTCCAACCACACAAGTTAGTTCACGTGTCTGGCGTGCATCGTCACGTGTGTGCGTCCTCTACAGGGAGCTGTGCTTTTCTGTACTTTACCGGGCAGTTGTTTCTGATGTCTGTGGATTTGAGAAGGCAGATGACGAGTCCAAAAAACAACTTACCAACCCTAAGTGAGAACCTAGAGGTGGATCTGCAAAGGGACGATTTCACTGAATTCCTTTCGGTGCAACATGAGGAGCTTACCAATGAAGACCTGATGGGATTGGAGGCCCAGAGAAAGGATAAGAGAGACAAGAGGAAGAACTCACAGAGGAACTGAAGAGATTCACAACCCAGGGAATAGCAAGGGGGTTTTCTTTATTTGAAGAGGCACTTTTAGCTTTTTGAGGCACAGGATCTGAACATAGAATGGTGCACGAAGGTCATAGCAGCCATCCAGTATGCAATCCAGGGCTGCCGTGTTATCTAAAAGAGCTACTACCCAGATGTCACTGGATCGTTTCTTCAAGAGCGTAGATATGTTGCTGGTGAATTTGAGGTTTTTCTTCATGGTAAAAGAATTTGGAGATGAAGCAGAGCGGTTAAGAAAGTAAAGTGAAAGTTTACTTAAGTAAGAATACACCCTTATTGGCAGGATGGAAGCTGAAGCTCCAATACTTAGGCCACCTGATGCAAAGAGCTGACTCATTGGAAAAGACCCTGATGCTTGGAAAGATTGAGGGCAGGAGGACAAGGGGGCAACAGAGGATGAGAGGGTTGGATGGCATCACCGACTCATCAGGCAGAGTTTGAGCAAACTCCAGGAGACAGTGAAGGACAGGGAAGCCTGGCATGCTGCAGTGCATGGGGTCACAACGAACACCACCACCCTCAGAGGGAGAGCAGGCCGGCAGTGAAGAGCTGCCACTTGGACCTCTCTGGCAAGCCAGTTATGAGGGGCATAAAAATGAAGGGGCAGAATATTCACTGGGGAAGTAGGAGTCTGGGGGTTGACTTCCGTGACTTTTATCCCAGCTCCATTTTCCCAAGAGAAGGAGGGATTTCTGTCGCTACTCAACTTAGATCAGAAGGTCATGTTGTTGGGACAAGATGAGTAAGATCTGTAAGGCTAACCTTCTGGTAATGAAGCACAATGAGCAAAAGTTTGCATTGGGATGCAGGAGAGGAGATTCCCACCTTTCCCCACCTTTCTTTGTCTGCTACTTGAACCCGTAACACCCAAAATGTTTGGTGGCCCATCAGTACGAAGATTACTGCTTTCCTTTGTCTGCCTATGTTGCTGTTCTGTAATTAATTTGTGTCTGACTCTTAGCGACCCCGTGGACTGCAGCACACCAGGCTTCCCTGTCCTTCACTGTCGCCCAGAGTTTGCCCAAACTCATGTCCATTAAGTTGGTGATGCCATCCAACCATCTCATCCTCTGTCGTCTCCTTCTCCTCCTGCCTTCAATCTTTCCCAGCATCGGGATCTTTTCCAGTGAGACGGCTCTTTGGATCAGGTGGCCAAAGTACCGGAGCTTCAGCTTCAGCATGTCTGGCTGTGGACCCCTGTACTTACAAGATGCATGATTTCCTGCCCCTGCCTCCATTTCTCTGCTCATACCTAGCTACCTGCCTGCTGCAACAGACAGACTCCAACCCAGCAAGAAACCAGAACCCGTGTCGTCAACATCAGGCATGAGTGAAATTGCAGCTTGCCCTCCATCTCCTACTGCTGATGACCCTTCAGCTCTCGCATCTCCCATACCCCCTCCCTCCTCCGGTCAGTAGCTCTTCTTGCCTGCTCACTAGGCTGTGAATGTTTTTTGACACCCTGTATGTCAGCTGATGTACTGTACTACTGCCCTTACTACTGTAAGATTAAAAAGGTTTTCTCTATTTTTTTGTGTTTGTTTTATATATTATTTGTGTGAAAAGTATTATAAACCTATTACAGTACAGTACTATATAGTTAATAGTGTTAGTTGGGTGCTGTTGACTTAAAAATTATTCATAACCTTATGTCTGGAGTGATGTTTCATTTGGTGGGAACTTTTAGGACTTTAAGCCCAGGAGACAGCAACTCAAGTAACCCTGAGAGAGGTGTTCCGAGGACGTGGGGAAAGGAGCCAGGTTATAGAGAAGTTTTGCAACCAAAGGCAGATAGTCTGAACATCAAAATATTGTTATTAATTAAAGGAAGCCAGATAACTCAAGTTAAGGAATTTAGCACTTTCTATGTATGGGAAAATGCAAGAGTCTGGGCTCACTGGAACCATTCCTTTGATAAGCACCTCAGCTGTCTGGGGCCAATCTCCCGTGTTTTCACACCCTGAGCTTGCTTTGCTCCGGTCTCACCATGGAGAGTAGCTGTAGTCTGACGGCTGCTGCTGCTGCTATGTCACTTCAGTCGTGTCCGACTCTGTGCGACATAGACGGCAGCCCACCAGGCTCCCCCGTCCCTGGGATTCTCCAGGCAAGAACACTGGAGTGGGTTGCCATTTCCCTCTCCAATGCATGAAAGTGAAAAGTGAAAGTGAAGTCGCTCAGTCGTGTCCGACTCTTAGCGACCCCATGGACTGCAGCCCACTAGGCTCCTCCGTCCATGGGATTTTCGGCTGCTGGTAGCTCTTTTCCTTACCAGTTCCCTTGGCGCTCACCGGCTCACACTGGAGGGCTGCGATCTCGCTGCTGACTGTGACACCCTTGTTTCCTGATACAGTAGGAAAGACTCCATTCCTTAGTACCTAGGCTAACTTTGCTGGAGTTTGCTTTCAGAATGAAACTCATTCATATATAGGGGACTTACTGTGATTTTTCCGTCTTCAGCTTCGCAACGGGGAGGCGGGGGATGCTCTGGGGCAGCCCTCGTTGGAATAGCGCGAGGGTCCTGTTGTTGAGAAACAGGGCAGGGTCAGGCTTCGGGTGTCCCTGCTTGTTACACTCCCAGAACGCCCCGCCCGCCTGCAGGTGCTGTGAGCTCGGGAGGCACCTGGACACCAGTGCGTTGCTCAGAACCTGTGGCTCTCCTTCCCGGAGGTGGGGAGCCTGTTCTGTAGGGAGGAGCTGGGAACCTGAGGGACAGACAGCAGGACCCGTCAGGACCCCAAAGCTATGCAAACCTTCAGCTCCGTGACGCCCTCCCCCAGTCCTCCAACAGTACAGAAGCAGAGGCTTCACCAAAGAATAAGCAGGAGGCCCAGAAGAAATAATAAGTGATCCAGGGAGCTTATCGGAACTTTAGGCCGTCACTGCAAGGAGGCAGAGGCCTGAGGCAGCTGTCCAGACGTTACACCTCGGCAGTCTCTCTCCTCTGCGCTCCCGGCGCTATCTTCCTCTAAAGCCACAGCTCCATGCAGGATCCTGTGAGCCTAGTTTCGAAAGGACAGTGCTCCCGAACAGGTAGAAAAAAATCAAACAAGAGGGGAACCAGCTCCATTTGAATTAAGTGTCAGGGGCTGGAATAAGAGAGCGTGTGGCATGGAAGCAAGAGCTCTGGGCTAAGCAAGAGGCTGCTTGACTCCCGTCCCTCACCCACCCGAGAGAGATGTCCATGAGTGCCCCAGTAAGGCCCTAGCCCCTTGGAACCACAGAGGTCTCACCTCTGAGGAGGCTGGCTGTTCGCCTATATCGGAGATTTTCAAGCTTGTTGTGAAGCGGAACACTATTTATTCAAAACAGATTTTTTAATTTATTTTTTTCAGGAACTGCTGTGGTTAAACTTGGAAAGGAAACAGTTGAGAATTCCTGGTCTCAAGGATTGAAAATTCCCCAGCACGACTCCCTCATGCCCTGCACCCTCCCCGGACACAGATGATGTCTTATCCTCCACACTCGCACAGCAAGACCCCCTTAAGGGACTCTTCAAGTTTCTAAGTGATAGTCAAAGATCAGAACTGTTATGATGTTCTAGCAGAAAAGAGGGAAGATGAAAGATGATCTGGGCCCCACTCTGTGACAGTTACTTGTAAATACAACCACAACGGGAACAACTCTGCATAAATTGGAGAAGAAAACATGCTGAGGAATTTTGTCCTGGTTGGTAGACCCGGAAAATGCCTGGGAGAAAACGGGGGCCCAATAAATGCGTCCAGAGTTGAGACCCTGTTTGCTCAAGGCTTTGCGGGTTACCAGCCTTCCCTGCTCCGCAAGAGAGTTCCTCAGCCCCCGCAGGCCTCCTTTCTACCAGTGAAGACACCCTGGTTCCATCCTGGCTCATCCCAACACGTCAAGAATTCAGAGGCCCTTGGCTGGATGCCAAATGTCTCTAGCCTAAGAATCTCCTTCAGCATGCTGCCATTAGCTTCTGAGGGTCTCTCTTTTCCAGAGACCCTGGTACCCCTCATGCACCAGCTGGTATAAAGTAAAGATGGAATTCTAAGCCTGGAGTTGGCTTGGAAGCCCTCATAGACTCATCTGTAGCATTCCCAGTAGTTTCCAAATGTGGAACAAAAATTTTACACACACCTCTTAGGAAGTCAATTGATCCATCAGCACTGAATGTACTTCTTGAGAGCAAGGAAATATTCAAACTATGAACCAAGTTCTACATCACATGAATGGACAAATCAGAATGGATGAGAACGTAGTGGGCCTTGGAGACCTCCTGTTGGGCCAGGTGTTGACTTTATTTGATAAATAATGTTAAGGGTTGAATTGTGTCCTTCTCAAAATTCATATGTTTAAGTCCTAACCCCCAGTACCTCAGAATGTGACCTTATTTGGAAACAGAGTCATTATAGAGACAGTTAGTTAAAATGAGATTATACTGGAGGATGGCAGGCTCCTAATCCAATATGAAAAGGGGACATTTGAACAGATATACTCACAGAGAGGACACCATCTAACATGAAGGCAGAGATCATCAGACCAATGTGTCTATAAGCCATGAACACCAAAGATGGGCAGCAAGCTCCAGGCAACTGTGGAAGAGGTCTGGAATAGACCTTTCCCTGAACTGAAACTCCAATAATTTGGCCACCTGATGAGAAGAACTGACTCATTGGAAAAGACCCTGATGTTGGGAAAGATTGAAGGCAGGAGGAGAAGGGGACGACAGAGGATGAGATGGTTGGATGGCATCACCGACTCGATGGACATGAGTTTGATCAAGTTCTGGGAGTTGGTGATGGACAGGGAGGCCTGGGGTGCTGCAGTCCATGGAGTCGCAAAGAGTCAGACACAACTGAGTGACTGAACTGAACTGAACTGGGCATCTTCAGAGGGAGCATAACCCTGCCAGGATACTGATGTCAGTGAGACAGTAAATTTCTCTCATTGAGGCCACCCAGTGTGTGGTCGTCTGTTACAGCAGTCCTAGCAAGTCAGCATGGATGGGGAGTGGGGTCTGGGGGTCCTGGGACAGAGCCTGGGTGGCAGAGGGAGAACCTTCCGAGGCTTATGGCAGTGTGTATTTTCCAACAGGTACGAAAGCATTTCAGTACTTGAGCAATCAGCTCGGCTATGCATCAGTTTGTATACAAACTGATTACCCGGCCAGACTCTGCGGTGGGGGGCTCACAGTCCGTCTCTTCCAAGGATATATAAGAGGAAAGAGGATTATGTTTTCAGGAAAGTTAGAGAAGGCACCTGCTTTAACGGGGGTGAGAGAAGAAGATGCTTCTTCAGGTCTGTTTTAGCTGTGTGAGCGCCTCCAGCTCCATTCTGGGTTACGCACCTACTACAAGCCACTCACGCTTCCCAGGTGGCTCAGGAGTAGAGAATCCACCTGCCAACGCACAAGACATGGGTGGGTCCTAGGGTGAGGCAGACCTCCCGGAGGATGAAATGGCAACCCACTTACTCCAGTACTCTTGCCTGGAGAATCCCATGGACAGAGGAGCCTGGTGGGATACAGTCCATGGGGTTGCACAGAGGTGGACACGACTGAGCGACTAAGCATGCACTCACCAGTTGCTTAGGTGGCCCAGGCACAGCAGAGGACACAGAGGCTAAGACTCAGCCTCTCATCTCCTATAATTTGCATTTAGTTGGAAAGACAAGATTATGTCATTTAAAAAAGAAGCTTATATAAACCTATGAAAACTTGAGTTCAATATAACTCATACACATTGTTGTTGCTATTACTCTAAGAACCCACTCAGATGACTACACTGAATTAAAGATTCACGTCATCCTAAGAGCTCTTTCATGAGATGAATGGCTATGAAATGCTCAAGCTGACCTTCTCTTCTCTTCACACCTTCTCTCTCAGATTGTGGGCTCTTTCTAAACAAATCAGAACAGATCCATCAGCTTTCCACATATGATCTCAATGTTCCCCTCACAAAGTTTTATAGTCGCATTCTTGACGTTTGAATTCATTTTACATTTGGTTTCTGTGAGTCCATCATGGTTGTGAAATGTTAGGGGGCCTAGCTTGTGTTTCATTGACTTGCCCTCAAGCCTGCTGAGATTTCTAGTCTGCTTAGGGCATGTGGATGTGGGCCAGACACGCAGATAAGAGCTGTGTACTGACCCTTTCTAGAAAAAACCCAGGAGCATTCTCCACGCAGTGAGGAAGGCAGGTCTGACGGACAGGAAGAGGGAGGGGATGGGTGAGGCTGAACAGCAACAGGTCTTCCCAGAAGTGGAGGATTTGCCCAGGGCCTTCCTGGGACCCAGGGCCCACCAGGAACACGGTGCCCTTTTTAGCCCCGTTTATACCAGAAGGGCACACAGCCTCAGCATCATTCCCTCTGAATGAGAATGTGCGGGAACAGAGAGGATGTGGACGAGTTCTCATCTCTCAGAGAACTGTTGTTGGAGATTCCATGGGATATAATCCTGGCCACACAATCCAGGAGGAAGCTCCACCATCTGCTCCCTTTGTCTCTGGGCCCAGTCTGGATTCCGTGAAGTCAACTGGCAAAATGCGTCCTTTCCTCTGGCCAGAAACACGGCGTCTTTAGAAATCTGAACTCACCTTGACTCTTCTTCCCTCTTTTTGTTCTTGGGCTTTGCTTTTCTTAACTACTTCAGATCTGAAACTTGGACACCCACTAAACAAGAAAAACCCTGTCACTGCAGATTCTGTGAGGCTGGGAGACAGGAGCTTCAGGAATAGAACTGGGAACAGATGCATTTTGAATATCTATTATTTAGAAACGTACCTGGATGTTTTATAAACCTTTGAATCGACTCTCCACAAAGCTCCTGTTGGATCTGTCTGGATCCCTCCATCACCGTCACAGACCCAGGGGTAGCAGTGCTGTGGTGTAAGTGACGCTTTACTTTCATCATCACAACCCCAATTATCAGCCCTTTACAAACGATCACAGTCACGTGCACATGGTGTGCTGCTGCTGTAAACGAAGGAGAAATTACGCTATCTTTTCATTTTAGTCCTAGCCCTAGAG
Source organism: Bos taurus (assembly GCF_002263795.3). Classification (NCBI taxonomy): domain Eukaryota; kingdom Metazoa; phylum Chordata; class Mammalia; order Artiodactyla; family Bovidae; genus Bos; species Bos taurus. The sequence goes on along the minus strand of NC_037337.1, from coordinate 4,800,731 downwards.
TTGGTCTGTTGGTTACAAATTCTCCAGGAACTGTGTCAGCCTGGGATCATCTGCAGGCAAACACCTTCTCAGGGTGGAGGCTTCAGAAGAGTGTTGGCTGACACTTAGGTGGGCTTTAACACCCTGCTAGTAAAATCTTAACATACTCCTAAGAAGACAAAGAGCAGAGTCATATCTAAACCCAGAATGTAACAGTTTCAATAATCTGGGTGAATTAAAGCATTAAGACACACACTCACTAAAAAGTCCAAAATAAAGGCCAATTGAAAAGTAAAAGATTTAGAAGAATTTTAATATTTTCTACTTTCAAATTCATTTCTGTGTAGGTTGGTTTATTTCCTTGGAAATATACATAAGCAAACACTTGACTTGTTCTAGCCAGACATTTGTGGGCTCTTGGCCTGATGTACAGACAGCCACGATGGGGAGGAAGGTGGGGACGCCAGGGAGTGGAAGTGACACTCAGATCCTGGTGGTTGTTCCTTGTGGATGGACTCTGATGATTTCTAGACATTGTATCAATCTGTCCGCAGGATCAGTGTTTTCTCCAGGGTCTCCTATTAGTTCACAGTGGAGCTGGAGTCTGCTTCTACCATGCTTGCAGTGCCTAGCACAGAGCTGTGTCCACAGGAGACATTCCAGGAATGAATTCTAAAGGTTGTGGGTGAATTCCACTTTTATAAGTTGAATTATACTTTAAGAACATACGCAGGGGGAGAACATATGGGGAACACATTTAAAGGAATACTGCATTGGACCATTTTGTAAAGTTAGAATAACTTCCTGATTTATTTGTTCCGTAAGCAGAATTGGGCTTATCAGGTTTCCTTAAAACTGAACACACAGAACACTCTGTTCCTCCATTGTAACGTAAAGGGATCAGGCTCAATGATTTTGAATATTTTTCTTTTTATTGAATATTTCTTCCAGTGCTAAAATTTTAAGGTTTTAGAATCTTCCTTCAAATAACATTGAAGTTTAGAAATTGAGAGTTTTGGCTGCCTTTTCTGCTTTGAGGGACAGAGAGAGAAAAATTGAGTGATTCTTCTCAAGTTTTGTCTTCTTTTCATTTATTCACAATCAACTCCTTATTGCAATTATATCCTCCTGAAATAGTTATTTGTATTATGTCAGCCCTACCTCTCCTATTAGGCAGAGCTGTATGGCACCCCACTCCAGTACTCTTGCCTGGAAAATCCCATGGACGGAGGACCTAGTAGGCTGCAGTCCATAGGGTCACTAAGAGTTGGACACGACTGAGCGACTTCACTTTCACTTTTCACTTTTCACTTTCATGCACTGGAGAAGGAAATGGCAACCCACTCCAGTGTTTTTGCCTGGAGAATCCCAGGGACAGGGGAGCCTGAAAGGCTGCAGTCCATGGGGTTGCTAAGAGTCGGACACGACTGAGCGACTTCATTTTCACTTTTCACTTTCATGCATTGGAGAAGGAAATGGCAACCCACTCCAGTGTTCTTGCCTGGAGAATCCCAGGGACGGGGGAGCCTGGTGGGCTTCTGTCTATGGGGTCGCACAGAGTCGGACACGACTGAAGTGACTTAGCAGTAGCAGTACTCTGGATTAAATGTATTGTTTGCCTTTAGATATGCTTTACTTCTTGACCACAAAAGAAACGAACCCTATTGGGTTGAAGTGGAAATAACAGAGCACACCACCTCCCACCCCCCATCCCCGCCCCCGCCTCTGCCCCATCGTGGCTGGCTGTAAAAGTCATGTATCTTGGAAGCAAAAATCACACAATTAAGACCCTTTGTGTGTGTGGGAGGGGTGGGGGGAGGGAGTTTCCACAGGAAAAATGTTTAAATGCTTTTTGTTTTTTTAGATTATGAAAGTAACAACAAAAAGGTAACAACATTAAATGTACCGATGGATTATGATAATTTAGCAAGCTCTCTCTTGAGCCAAGTATCCTATAAATCCTTATAGAAGGGAACTACGTTGGTTCCTTTCCTACCGTAACTAAGATAGCATCGAGTTCTTGATGACTGGTACTTCTCTCTTCAATGCCTTTATTTAAAAAACATAGTGACTTCAATACTTTGATAAAAATAACATGATTATTAAAAATAATTCAAGTAGTTCAGAACATCACCACAAATTTCATTAGTTAGAAACAGTAGTCCTTAAAATGTGGTGGACAAACCCTTGCGCGCTCTTGGAGAGAACGTAAACTGGCGCAGTCATCACGGAAACCAGTACGGCGGCGCCTCAAAGTTTGCAAATAGAATTTCCATACAATCTAGCGATTCCACTTCAGGGTATTTATCCGGAGAAAATGAAAACACTAATTAAAAAAATACATATATGCACCCCCACGTGTGTATGTGGGGCATTGTTTACCATCGGCAAGGTATGGACGCAGCCTGCGTCCATCGACAGACGAATGGATAAAGAAAAACAGATCACACACCAAAGCGAAATACTACTCAACCATATAAAAGAATGAAATTTTGCCGTTTGCGGCAACATGGATGGCCCTAGAAGGTATTATTATGCTTAGTGAATAAGTCAGAGAAAGACAGATACTGTGTGTGTTCACTTACATGGGGAATCTAAATATCTAAACGAAACAGAAACACACAGATACAGAGAATTATACATACAAACTTCCTTCTGTGGCTGCCAGAGGGAAGAGGGGTGGAGAGAGGGGCAAAATGGTGAGTGGAATCAAAAGGTACAAACCACTAGCTATAAAATAGCTGTTACAAGGATATCATGTATAACACAGGGAATATAATCAATCTTTCATAGTAACTTTTTATATGGGATATAATCTATAAAGTTATTAAATTACTGTGTGTATACCTGAAACAAATGTAGTATTGTCAGCTATATTTCAATTTTTTTAAGTGTCATTTCGCTGGTCAGAACAGTCAAAATCAATAAGTTTACAAATAATAAATGCTGGAGAGGGTGTGGAGAAATGACTCCTCCTACACCGTTGGTGTAAATGTAAACTGATGCACTGATGGAGAACGTTATGGAGGTTCCTTAAGAAACTAAAAATAGAGTTACCATATGATCCAGCAGTCCCACTCCTGGGCATAGAGCTGGTAAAAAGGGAAACTCTAATTTGAAAAGACACATGTACCTCAATGTTCACAGCAACACTATTCACAATAGCCAAGACAGGAAAGCAACCTGAATGCCCAATGACAGATGAATGGATAAAGAAGATGTGCTATGTATAAACAATAAAATATTACTCAGCCATAAAAAATGACACAAAATAGTGCCATTTGCAGCAATATGGATGGACCTGGAAAGACAAGTATATGTCACTTATTTGTGGAATCTAAAAAAGACACGAATAACTTACAAGACAGAAACGAGTCACAGACGTAGAAAACAATCTTACAGTACCAACGGCGAAGGCACGGGCGCGATAAATCAGGAGTGTGGGGTTAGCTACTGTATATGAAATAGATACACACTACAATACACCCTGGGCTTCCCCGACGGCTCAGCGGTCAAGAATCTGCTTGTTACGCAGAAGACCCGGGTTCCATCCCTGGGTCAGGAAGATCCCCTGGAGAAAGAAATGGCTACCCACTCCAGTGTTCTTGCCTGGAGAATTCCATGGACAGAGGAGCCTGGCGGGCTACAGTCCGTGGGGTCACAAAGAGTCGGACACAACTTAGCAACTAAACAAAAGCAAGAAGCAAGGATTGTACAGAGAGTTCCCTTATGCCCAGCTATCCTGCCTCCAGTCGTCCCCATTGTTAACAGTCCCCACTAGTCCCCATACTCCGTTAGTATCCTCCATTAGGATACTGCTGATGAGGGGGTAATTTGCCCCCTATCCTTCTTAAGTTCTTTCAGCTGGTCTGGTAATTAAACTGATACAAGACAGAAAAAAACAGGAGGAAAAAACAATTTAATTTGTATGCATGGAGGTCTCATAGAACTAGAATCCCCGAAGTGACCAAAGCAAACTGTTTATGAATCATATTTAGACAAAGAAACAGTTATTTGTGAAGACTTGACAAAACAAAGGGGCTTGTGCTTGGAGCAGCAGACTGAATGAAGAAGCAACAGTTTGTTTACACAGCTTTCCCAGCCCTGAATTCCCTAACTGGTGACCAGGATGCTTTCCATCCTCCTGGTGGGAGGACACCTTCACTTGGGAGATTTATTTCCTGCTTTCAGAAAGACGGGGTCAGAGTCAGTTTTAAAAAAAAAATTTTTTTTTTCACCAGCAGCTTCTCAAGTAACTTTAGTCCAAAGCAATCAATATGCCATTGAGGTATATTTTTGGACAGCGCTAAGTGTGCTCCGTCATGTCCGACTCTTTGCAACACCCTGGACTGTAGCCCGCCAGGCTCCTCTGTCCATGGAATTCTCCAGGCAGGAATACTGGAGTGGGTTGCCATTCCCTTCTCCAGGGGATCTTCCCAACTCAGGATTGAACTCAGGTCTCCTGCACTGCAGGATTCTTTACCGTCTGACCTACCAGGGGACAGCCCTGGACCTCAACAATACATTTGTCAAAACTAATGATAATTTGTCAAGGCTAATGAACATTATTACTGACAAAATTCCATACTTTATTCAAACTTCCTTAGTTTTCACTTGATGTCCTTTTCCTGTCCCTGGGACTCATCTGTTGGTCGGACACCACATTACAGTAAGTCGTCACTTCTCTAGGCTCGTGTGGTCCGTGACAAGTCCCTCAGGTTCTTCTGGTTTTTTAGACTTGAGAATTCTGAAGAACGTGGGTCAGAATACTTCATAGCTTGGCCCTCAGTTTGGGTCCGTCTGATGTTTTTCTCATGATTGGAGTTAGCATGCTTGGGAGGAAGACTGCAAAGATAAAGTGCCATTCTCATCCACCATGTCCAGGGTATATGCTATCAACATCGCCGATGATGTTAACCTTGACTACATCTGCGGCCGTGTTTGCGGTGTTTGTCAGATTTTTTTCCACCTTGTCCTCCTTTCCAAACTGTACCCTTTGGAGGGAAGTCACTCTAGGCAGCCCATATTTAAGGGATAAAGAGTTATGTTCTATTCATTTCAGAATATAGCCCCTACATAAATTATTTGAAATTGGTTTTTGTTTTTTGCCACAATGCTCAGCTTGTGGGATCTTTGTTCCCCAGCCAGGAATTGAACCCAGGCCCTCTGCAAGTGGAAGTGAGGAGCCCTAAGCACTAGACTGCTAAGGAATTCCTTGAAATTCTTTTGTGCAGAAAATTTGTCTGTTCTTATTTATTTACCTACTCATTTATTTGTGTCAGTATGGATTCAAAGGTATTTATTTTGTACTTTGAGTTATAATCCAATACTACATTATTTATTTTGCTGTTCCAATTGTTTCAGCTTTGGCCATGGATACTGCTTTCAGACAGTCCTTGACTCCCTTTGACATACACCCAGTGTCTTTTTTTTCTTTTTGAAGGATAATTGCTTTACAGAATTTTGTTCTTTTCTGTCAAACGTCACCATGAATCAGCCATAGGTACACATATATCCCCTTCCTTTTGAACCTCCCTCCCATCTCCCTCCCCAGCCCACCCCTCTAGGTTGATACAGAGCCCCTGTTTGAGTTTCCTGAGACATACAGCAAATTCCCTTTGGCTATCGATTTTACATATGGGAATGTAAGTTTCCATGTTACTCTTTCCATACATCTCTCCCCCTAAGTCAGAAAGAGAAAGATAAGTATCGTATTCTAATGCATATATACGGAATCTAGAAGAATGGTACTGAAGAATTTATTTACAGGACAACAATGGAGAAACAGACTTATGGACTGTCTTGTTTTTCTGAGCATTTCTTTACTTTCTGGCACCATAAGATGCTCCAGGTTCATCTTGTGTATTCCCGTCCCAGCCCTACGATCAGACATTTCTCCAGTGAGTCCTGTTCCCCTTTATGGAAAGATGGTATTTAGAATCCAAGATCTGGTGCTGGGTGTTCTCTTTGTTATTGGAATCTAGCACTTCTTTCCTTTTTGTTTCTTCTAGACCCTCTCAGCTGACAGAGTAGAGAATTTTTTCTGTGTATACTAACCAGTATATATACACATATCCCTTGGACTGCAAGGAGATCAAACTAGTCAACCCTAAAGGAAATCAACTCTGAATATTCATTGGAAGGACTGATGTTGAAGCTGAAACTTCAATATTTGGCCACCTCATGCGAAGAGCTGACTCATTGGAAAAGACCCTGATGCTGGGAAAGACTGAAGGCAAAAGGAGAAGGGGGCAGCAGAGGATGAGATGGTTAGGTAGCATCACCAACTCAATGGACGTGAGTCTGAGCAAACTCCAGGAGACAGTGGAGGACAGAGGAGCCTGGCGTGTTGCAGTCCATGGGGTCACAAGGACTTGAACAACAAAAATATACATATCTATAAATGTTCTTTATGCATCTGTCTATACAGTATGATAAACACGAGTCCATACTAATGTCTACAAGTCTAATCCATTACCATACATTTCAAAAATACTGCGACAGTAGAGAAATATAAAGCCAATGTGATTTTTTTCTCTGCTTTTATTTAATTCACTTTTCATAGCAATTTTATCTTTGGCATTCAGTAACTTTACCAGGCCCTGCATTAGAGTTGACCATTTTGACTGAACCCAGGCTCCATAAGTGGGACAGAAGTGTTCAGAGGACAAGACAAGGAGAGCACCCACCTTCTCCACAATTTCCGGGCTAAGCTCTACGGTGGTTGCTCCATTCCTGACACGAAGATTTCTCTTTGGCCTCTCGTATTGTTCAACAAGTGTAAAAACTCTTCCAGGGCAAGTAACTTAAAGTAAGGAATTGTAGTTCACTTAGTTTTAAAATATATGTTTACATTTGTGCAGAGTAAAAGTCACTATTTGTGATGCGTAATTCAGTGTCTTTTCACAAATGTATAGAGCTGTGTATCTATCCCAACAGTCATGATACAGAGCAGCTCATGCACCCTCTAAACTGCCCTATTTCCTTTCATGGTCAACCTTCCTTCCAGCATTTGATAACCACTGACCTATTCATAAGCCCTATAGTTTTGTCTTCTTCAGAATGTCATATAGCATGCAGTCTTTTGGATCTGGCTTATTTCACTTTGCAAAAAATGCATTTGAGATTCTTCAACATTATTATATAAAATCATAATTTTAATATTAATGTCTATATGTACTATATCAGCATAGCTTAGGTTTTTGCTCTAGTGAAACCCTAGAACACCTCTTCTAGCTTCCTTTTGCTACATAACAGATCAGCGCAGTCTTAGGAAGTCTAAACATCAGTCTGGACTTCCCTGGTGGTGCAGTGGATAAGAGCCTGCCTGCCAGTTCAGGGGACACAGGTTCGATCCTGGTCCAGGAAGATCCCACACACCGTGGGGCAGCGAGGCCTGTGAGCCACAACTACTGAGCCCAAGCTCCAGAGCCCGCCAGCGGCCATGACTGAAGGCCGCCCACCGAGAGCCCGTGCTCTGCAACGAGAGAAGCCACACCAATGAGAGGTCTGCGCATGGCCACAAAGAGCAGTCCCCGCTCACTGCAGCTAGAGAACGACTGTGCAAAGCAACGGAGACCCAGTGCAGTCATAAATTCATGTTGATGTATGGCAAAACCAATACAATATTGTAAAGTAATTAACCTCCAATTAAAATACATTTATATTAAAAAAATTAAAAAAAAATTTTAAAGCCCAATAAAAGTATATTACAAACCCTCCCCCCCCCCCCCCCCCCCCCCACCAGTTTATTAACTCAGTTTCCATGGGTCTGGAGTCCAGGCTCAGTGGATTCCTCTGCTCAGGGTCCACAGGCTGCAGCCAACATGTCAGTCTGGGTTGCCACCTCACCTGAGGCTCACAACCCTCTTCTAAGTTCACCTCCGGCAGAACTTCAGTTCACTGCAGCTACAGGGCTGAGGTCCTCGCCCTGTCAACACTTTGACTTCAGTGCTGTGAAACTGATTTTGGATTTCTGACCTCTCAAATTGTAAGAGAATAAACATGCGTGCTTTAAGCTACTAAACTGTGGTCATTTGTTATAGCATCAATGAGAGACTAAAACTGCGCACTAGGAGAGAAGGGTATGGCCAGAGGATGTGTTAACAGAACAGGGACTCTCAGGCTCTTCTGACTGTCAACTCTTGGTAAGAAATACGTTTTATATTATATCCAGTATGAGCAAACATACACAGTTAGACACAAAAACATAATGCAAAGTTTTACAAATCAATATTTATTCCACAAAGTATTACCGTGACATTTTCAGAACGGTTTTATTCTATTCCTTTTTTTTTTTTTTAAATGCTGGTTGAAAGTGAAAGTCAAAGTCGCTCAGTCGTGTCTAAGTCTTTATAGTCCATGGAATTCTCCAGGCCAGAATACTGGAGAGGGTAGCTGTTCCCTTCTCTAGGGATCTTCCCAACCCAGGGATCAAACCCAGGTCTCCCGCATTGCAGGTGGACTATTTACTGTCTGAGCCACCAGGATAGCCCAAGAATACTGGAGTGGGTAGCCTGTCCCTTCTCCAGGGGATCTTCCTGACCCAGGATTTGAACCTGGGTCTCCCGCATTGCAGGTGGATTCTTTACCAGAACCCACTAAATAGATTTCATAATCTCCTGAGTATCTTGAAAAACACTCCTGTTCAGGGAAGAGTCTACCACCTAAGAAACGTAGACTAGAACCTAATTGAGATGGGCTTTAAATGTCAACCTCTTGGGAATTCCTTGGGCGTCGAATGGTCAGGACACCACGCTTCCACTAAGATCTCACAAGCTGCACGGCACAGACGAATTAAAAAGAAATGTCATCCTCGTGACAGCATAGGACAAATGCTTATAGTTGGTGCTTACAGTAGCTTATAGTTGGTGCCACTGCCATCTGGGGCCCAAACAAAGTGCAGACTTTGTTTAGCTTTTCTCTGGAATTCCAAATGATTCTCTTCTCCAGTGGTTCTCAACTGAGGGTGATTCTGCAGCCCTGGGGACACGGGGCAAACATGTCTGGAGACGTTTTTGTTGTTGCAACTAGGAGAAAGACTGCTACTGGCATGAAGTGGGTGGAGGCCAGGGCGGACACTGCCGACCATCCCACAGCCCGCGTGACAGCCCCCACGACAATGAATTATCCAGGCCTCGTGTCTATGTTGAGGTTAAGAAGCCATGCTCCACCTGAACCTTCTCTTAGTCTGTGGTGTCCAAATCAGCTGTGTCTGTCTCCCGAGAAGCCCCTTCCAGGCCCATCCTCCCTTACTATGCCCTATGGTCTAAAATGTTGCCTTTCCTAGCTGGCCGAAGACAGTCACAAGCTCTTAAGAATTATGTTTGTGTTTTAGTCCATGAGGGCTGCTGTAACAAACACCACAAACTGGGTCGCTTATACACAAATGTGCTTCTCACAGTTCAGAGGCTGGGAGTCCAAATCGAAGTGCCAGCGTTACGGAGTGAGGTGGTCCTCTTCCGGCTTGAGACTTTCCAGCAGTCCTGGGTGGTGGAAGAGGAGAGGGAGGCCCAGGGTGCCACCTTTATAAAGACATGGGCCCCATCTGGGAAGGCTCTGCCCTCGTGACTAAGTGCCTCTCAAAGGCCCCGTATCCTGATAACATCACCTTGGGGGGGTTAGATTTCAACACATTAACGTTGGGGGAACACATTCAGACCACAACAGCTTGTGATAAACGGCAGCTGCCTTTAGAAGGGCTTACAAATGGAAAGCAGGGATTGGTGAAAAGTGCATGAGCTCTTCTTGGCACACAGCGGCTTACTCCAGACTGCAGCGCTCAGTGAATGACTCCACCACACCTACAAACTGTTTCAGACTTGCCAAACTACAAAACAGCTCATCTGGCCATCGTTTTGCTTTATTAGATTTTACTACAGTCAGACTTAGGGGCTTCCCTGGTGGCTCAGACGGTAAAGAATCTGCCTGCAATGCAGGAGACTCAGGTTCAATCCCTGGGTTGGGAAGATCCCCAGGAGAAGGAAATGGCAACCCACTTCAGTATTCCTGCCTGGAAAATCCCACGCACAGAGGAGCCTGGCAAGCTACAGTCCATGGGGTCACAAAGAATCAGACACAACTGGGCAATGAACACACACAGTCAGACTTTACAGTTGAAAGCCATCTGAATGGGAGACAAGCAGCACTGGTCCATTGAAAACTGAAAAGATAATGACTTCCATATTATAAAGCTGTTTAAGAGGTTTTTCATTCTAAAAATAACTTTACAGTGTCCCTAATTGTGTACGTTCCATGGGCAGGGCACTGGAAAGCAGTTTAAGAGTAGAAGGGAACAGTCAATAACCACCTTCTGTTGCTGCTGCAAGTAAGTGGTGTAAAGTATACCGTATGTTTAGGAAGTGACATCTAATTAGAGCTGATGGGGGACAACTTTCTAAGGGAGGTGCAGGCCATAATCGCAGGGCCTTGGGAGACATCAGGAGTGACATGCATAGAGGAGGGCGTGGTAGTGTCTACTGTAAAGGGTGGGTTGTGAAAATAATCTATTTCAGCCTTCATATTTGGGGTGGTCTTTAGGGAAAAAGTACCACATGCATTGTTAATTCTAGAATGAATGGTTCTGTGGTTTAAGTATGACTGTCTCGTCCAGTTTCAGAGAAACATGAAAGCACCTATAAAAATAAACTCCAGGAAGTGGAAGATACGTTACAAAGAGGGCTTTAAACATAATAATTAGAATTCCTGCCTTCCGAAACGAAGATAGCTTTACTGTGGAAAATACTCCGGCCTGAATTTCTGTGTTGCAGTATGCAGCCCTCCCCCAGCCCCAGGGGAATCTGGAATAGTAGTCTTGGCAAACCAAGCATCAGGAGCTTAAATGGTTAAGGAAGGTGTCTGAAAGGGAAAGTTCCAGAAGGGCACTGTTCCAAGCAGAACAAACCTTGAAAGTGAAAAATATTCTTTACTAGCCAGCCAGGATCCTTCTGCACTTGTATGTATTTCGCCCCCTGGAGCAAAAACACATTTTTTTTTTTTAACACAACCATTTCATTAAATGCCAATCTTGTTTGGCACTGTGCTAGGCACATTACATAGATTATTCATGGAGTTTTCTGCTGTGTAGTTGTCATGTCCGACTCTTTTGCAACCCCATGGACTGTAGCCCACCAGGCTCCTCTCTCCATAGGACATGTTGGGCAAGAATACTGGAGTGGGCTGCCATTTCCTTCTCCAGGCGATCTTCCTGACCCAGGGATCGGATTGAAACCACGTCTCCTGCAGCTCCGGCATTGTCAGGCATACCACTGAGCTACCACGTTAAGCCCAGTTCATATAGTCATCCCAGTAATTCTATAAGTACCATTGACATATTCTACTTACATGTGAGAAAACAGGCTTGGCCGCCTTGCATATTTGGTTTAACACGAACAAGCTAGAATTAAAAATCTGATGATTTGCGAGGAAACCAGAATTGAAAGAGACACGTGCACCCCAATGTTCATCGAAGCACTGTTTGTAATAGCCAAGACATGGAAGCTAAGAAAGCTGTGGTACATATACACAATGGAGTACTACTCAGCCATTAAAAAGAATACATTTGAACCAGTTCTAATGAGGTGGATGAAACTGGAGCCTATTATACAGAGTGAAGTAAGCCAGAAAGAAAAACACTAATTCAGTATACTAACGCATATATATGGAATTTAGAAAGATGGTAATGATGACCCTATATGCAAGACAGCAAAAGAGACACAGATGTAAAGAACAAACTTTTGGACTCTGTGGGAGAAGGCGAGGGTGGGATGATTTGAGAGAATAGAATTGAAACATGATGCACGTGAGTTTGGGTGAACTCCGGGAGTTGGTGATGGACAGGGAGGCCTGGTGTGCTGCGATTCATGGGGTCGCAAAGAGTCAGACATGACTGAGTGACTGAACTGAACTGAACTGATATATATTACCATATGTGAAATAGATTGCCAGTCCAGGTTTGATGCATAAGGCAGGGTGCTCAGAGCTGGTGCACTGGGATGACCCTGGGGGATGGGATGGGGAGGAAGGTGGGAGAGGGGTTCAGGATGGGGGACACATGTTCACCCATGGCTGATTCTTGTCAATGTATGGCAGAAACCACTACAATATTGTAAAGTAATTAGCCTCCAATTAAAATAAATAAATTAATAAATAAAAATCAGGTGATTTGAATCTAGAGATCATGAAATTAATCATTGTGGTACCTGCAATCTTTCCCCAGTGGCTCTCCTGCAAAGCAGGAGCTGCTGGAGGCATGGGTTTGATCCCTGGATTGGGACGATCCCCTGGAGGAGGTCATGGCAACCCACTCCAGTATTCTTGCCTGGAGAATTCCATGGACAGAGGAGCTTGGCGGGCTGGGTGCTCAGGGCTGGTGTCACAAAGAGTTGGACGTGACTTCTTACCCTTAAACATCTCTCATTCCCTCAACCCCGAGCACCTCCACGGGGTCACAGAGTTGGACGTGATCTTTTACCCTTAAAAAACATCTCTCGTTCCCTCAACCTCCAGCACCTGGTAACCACCATTTTACTCTGTTTTTATGAGTTCTGCTTTTTTTAGATTCCATCCTCAGGTGTTATCATACCTACTATTTATCTTTCTCTACCTGACGTATTGCACTTAGCATAACCTCAAGACCCACGGGGCTGTAAATAGCAGGATTTCCTCCTTCTCGTGGATGAGTAATACTCCACTTTGTGTGTGTGTGTTTCTTCTTTTCCATGTCCTCACTGACACACACCTCTTGTTGTCTTCATAACAGCCATTCTAACAGATACGAGTTGATATCTCACTGTGACTTTTTTTAACCTTTTTAAAATTGTAGTTAACTTCCAATGTTGTATTAGTTTCAGAGGTACAGCAAGTGATTCAGTTATATACATATATATACAAACATATTTTCCTCAGATTCTTTTCCATTATAGGTTATCATGAGCTACTGAATATATTAATAGTTCCCTGTGCTACACAGTCGATCCTTGTTGCTTATCTATTTTATGTACAGTAGTGTGTATCTGTTAATCCCAAACTCCTTGTTTATCCTATCCCTTTCCCTTTGGTAACATAAGATTGTTTTCTATGTCTGAGTTCCTTTTGTAAACGAATTTCTTTGCATCATTTTTTAAGATTTCACAAGTAAGTGATAGTGATACTCGTCTCTGACTTACTTCACTTAGTACGATAATCTCTAGGTCCGCCCTTGTTGCTGCAAATGGCACGATTTCATTGCTCTTTACGGCTGAGTGTGTGTGTCTGTGTTTGCCACATCTTCTCTCTCCATTCAGGTCTTGATGGACACGTACAGTCCTTCCGTGTCTCGGCTATTGTAAACAGTGCTGCTGCGAACACTGGGGTGTGATCTTTTTGAATGAGAGTGTCCACCCTTTTTGGATATATGCCCAGGAGTGGGATTGCTGGATCAGATGGTAACTCTGTTTCTGTGGAAGATGTCATTGGAACGTCCACAGTGGTCACTTTGAATCTGTGGGTGGCTTTGGGAATGGGGGGTTGCTGTCAGCATCAGGGCGCCACGAGCTGCTCCTTTTCCTCTCCCCTTTTATTTGCAGCAGGTTGGTCATTCACAAGCAAACGAGAGTGCCTCTTTATATTACACCAGGAAACAGAGTCGGGTGGGAGAGGGGAGGTGAAACTGAATGCAAAATAAGGCGGACCAGCAAAGGAAAACAGAGAAACCTGTGGAAGTCCAGAGAGGCCGTCAGGAGAATCAGGAATGGGATGAGAATGGAATGGGAGAGAGTCAAGTTTGGAAACAGAGGAGGAGAATCTCAAAAAGGCAGCCCTCCTTCCCGGGGTAACACCGCCCGCTCTGGGCTTTCCCTGCATTGACAATGGTGATTCCCTCACAGTTCAGTTCAGTTGTCTCTGACTCTTTGCGACCCCATGAATCACAGCACACCAGGCCTCCCTGTCCATTACCAACTCCTGGAGTTCACTCAAACTCATGTCCATCGAGTCGGTGATGCCATCCAGGCATCTCATCCTCTGTCGTCCCCTTCTCCTCCTGCCCCCAATCCCTCCCAGCATCAGAGTCTTTTCCAATGAGTCAACTCTTTGCATGAGGTGGCCAAAGTACTGGAGTTTCAGTTTTAGCATCATTCCTTCCAAAGAACACGCAGGACTGATCTCCTTTAGAATGGACTGGTTGGATCTCCTTGCAGTCCAAGGGACTCAGCAGTGGCCACAGGACTGGAAAAGGTCAGTTTTAATTCCAATCCCAAAGAAAGGCAATGCCAAAGAATGCTCAAACTACCACACAATTGCACTCATCTCATACACTGGCACCCCACTCCAGTACTGTTGCCCGGAAAATCACATGGATGGAGGAGCCTGGTAGGCTGCAGTCCATGGGGTCGCGCAGAGTCGGACACGACTGAAGCGACTTAGCAGCAGCAGCAGCATACACTAACTGCTGCTTAGTCGATTCGGTCGTGTCCGACTCTGTGTGACCCCATGGACGGAAGCCCACCAGGCTCCCCTGTCCCTGGGATTCTCCAGGCAAGAACACTGGAGTGGGTTGCCATTTCCTTGTCCAATGCATGAAAGTGAAAAGTGAAAGGGAAGTCGCTCAGTCGTGTCCGACTCTTAGCGACCCCATGGACTATAGCCTACCAGGCTCCTCCATCCATGGGATTTTCCAGGCAAGAGTAATGGAGTGGGGTGCCATTGCCTTCTCCGATACAGCAGTAAAGTAATGCTCAAAATTCTCCAAGCCAGGCTTAGCAATACGCGAACCGTGAACTTCCAGATGTTCAAGCTGGTTTTAGAAAAGGCAGAGGAACCAGAGATCAAATTGCCAACATATGCTGGATCATGGATAAAGCAAGAGAGTTCCAGAAAAACATCTATTTCTGCTTTGACTATGCCAAAGCCTTTGACTGTGTGGATCACAATAAACTGTGGAAAATTCTGAAAGAGATGGGAATACCAGACCACCTGACCTGCCTCTTGAGAAACCTATATGTAGGTCAGGAAGCAACAGTTAGAACTGGACATGGAACAACAGACTGGGTCCAAATAGGAAAAGGAGTTCGTCAAGGCTGTATACTGCCACCCTGCTTATTTAACTTCTATGCAGAGTACATCATGAGAAACGCTAGGCTGGAAGAAGTACAAGCTGGAATCAAGATTTCTGGGAGAAATATCAATAACCTCAGATATGCAGATGACACCACCCTTATGGCAGAAAGTGAAGAGGAACTCAAAAGCCTCTTGATGAAAGTGAAAGTGGAGAGTGAAAAAGTTGGCTTAAAGCTCAACATTAAGAAAACGAAGATCATGGCATCCGGTCCCATCACTTCATGGGAAATAGATGGGTAAACAGTGGAAACAGTGTCAGACTTTATGTTTTGGGGCTCCAAAATCACTGCAGATGGTGACTGCAGCCCTGAAATTAAAAGACGCTTACTCCTTGGAAGGGAAGTTATGACCAATCTAGATCACTTTGCCAACAAAGGTCCGTCTAGTCAAGGCTATGGTTTTTCCAGTGATCATGTATGGATGTGAGAGTCGGGCTGTGAAGAAAGCTGAGCGCCGAAGAATTGATTCTCTCACAGGGAGATGGAAACAAAAGGGTGAGTGGCTAACCAGTGGGCTGCATGGGTCACAGGAGGATGACCTGTTTCTCTAGCAGCATGGATTTCTGAGGAAGTCTCTGTGACTGAGGGGGAAAGTGGGTGAAGGAGGAAAGGGAAAGAGGCAGACAAGTAGAAGGAATGGCCTTACAGGAACAAGAGCCCTGCGATCTGCTTCAAGATTTTGGCAGGAGGTCTAACCCGCAATCAAGGCGCTCCCTGCTGCGGAATGGGCATCCACAAAGCCCCAGGTGCTAAGCCTACACTTCCCCAGTGCGCTGCTAGCTTTTTCTATGCCAGATTCTATTCTACCAGGAGCTCCGAAGTGCAGCCCCAGCGCTCGTTTAGGTAAGTGGAGCCGAAAGTTTGACCTATAGCGCCACCATGTGGAAAACAAAAGTTTCTAATCGCCCATCTGCTAAATTGAACAAAGGAAAACAAGAAAGGTGTGTGGTATTTCAAATGCAACCATACAGGCGCATTTCATCAAACACTGTAAAAAAAAAATCATGGTAATATGGTATAACAAAACGAAAACAATAATTCTGTAGCAACGGAGCCCACAGGTACAGAATATTGCAATCTGATAAAGAATTCAAAACAGTTGTTATGAAGAGATTCAATGAGCTACAAGAAAACTCAGAACAGCAATTAAAAGAACTCAGGAGTAAAATTAATGACTAGAAGGAGTTATTTACCAAAGAGACTAAAAAAAAAAAATTTTTTTTTTAACAAACAGACAAAAATTCTGGAGCTGAAAAAGTCAATGACTCTGATAAAGAATACATTTGAGAGCTTAGGAAAAGACACAGAAAGATAAAAAAGGAATTAGTGATCCAGAGGATAAGAACGTGGAAATGACTCTGAAGAGTAAAGACAAACTAAGATGTTTAAAAAGTAAAGAAACCCTATGAGAACTATGAGTTATGATGAGAAAAACAAATAGAATAGTTGGTCTACCAGAAAAGTGAAAGAGGGAGCAGAGAGTGTATTTAGAGAAATAATAGCTGAGAACTTCCAAACCCTGGGGAAGGAACTGGATAAACAAGTCCAAGAAACTAGTAGACCATCCTATTATCTCCATGAAAAAGAGAGCTTCCCAAGACACATTATAATGGAATTGCTGAGAACTAGCAAGAAGGAAAGAATCTTAAAGGCAGCCAGGGGAAAAAAGGAAGTAACCTACAAAGGAACTCCATTAGGCTATCAGCAGGATTTCTCATCAGAAATGCTACGGGATGGGAGAAAGTGACATACATATTCAGAGTGCTGAAAGATAAAAACTGCCAGCCAAGAACACTTTATCCAGCAGTTATCCTTCACAGATGAAGAACAAAGGCATTTTCAGACAAACAAAAACTGGCGGAGTTCATCACCATGAGACCTGCCTGGCAAGAGAGGCTGAAAGGGGTTCTTCAAGTTGAAATGAAACGATGCTAATTAGTGACATAAAAGTAAATCAAAGTGTGCTATACTCTAGCAATGGTGAAAAATAAACAGAATATAGATGACATTTTAAAGTTTTAATTCTTTAATTAAAATTTATTAATTCTATTAAACAATTCTTTAAAGATTAATTTTTAAAATTTAATTAAAAAATAATTCTTTAATTAAAGAATTACTCCAATCCACAAATTTCCATTTGTCTATGCCTTCTTTAGTTTCTTTCAACAGTCTTGTAGTTTTCATTCTAGAGATCTTTCACTTCGATTAAATTTATTTCTAGATATTTTTCTGTTTTTGAAGTTATTGTGAAAGGGACAGTTTTTTCAGATCTTTTGTTACTGTATAAATGCATCTGACTTCTGTATGTTAATCTTGTGTCCTGCAACTTAACTGAATTTGTTGATTAGTTCAAACAGCTTTTATTGAGTCTCTGGGATTTTCTCTATTTAAAATCACAGCATATCATCTGCAAATAATGTCAATTTTATTTCTTCCTCTCAAATTTGGATGATTTTATCTCTTTGTCTTGCTTAACTGCTCCAGCTAGGACTTCCAGTACTACATTGAACAAGAGAGTTGAGAGTGATACTTGCTCCTGATCTTAGGAAAAAAGCTTTCAATTTTTCTCCATTGAGTATACTGTTATAACGTTACCTGTGGATTTCTCATTTTGGTTTCGCTGAAGTATGTTCCTTCTATACCAATCTTTGGAAGGTTTTTATCATGAAAAGATGTTATATTTTGTCAAGCGCTTTCTCTGAATTTATTGGTTACTCTTCAGTTTTCTCTCTCATATATATATGGCACCCCACTCCAGTACTCTTGCCTGGAAAATCCCATGGATGGAGGAGCCTGGAGGGCTGCAGTCCATGGGGTCGTTAAGAGTCGGACACGACTGAGTGACTTCACTTTCACTCTCACGCACTGGAGAAGGAAATGGCAACCTGCTCCAGTGTTCTTGCCTAGAGAATCCCGGGGACGGTGGAGCCTGATGGGGTGCCGTCTCTGGGGTCGCACAGAGTCGGACACGACTGAAGCAACTTAGCAGTAGCAGCAAATATATATATATATAGAAATATTTAATATCTAGTTTTGGAGTCACACTGAATGAGCTGTGTTAAGTCAGCAACTGCAACACTAGCAACAGAATCCTAATGAAACTTGTCCTCAAAATAGCTGTGATTTTGAATCACTAGACAAAACATGATTGCTATTATTTTTGGTGCCCTGAAATATACTTTTTTTGGGTCAGACTTCAATGAGCTGAGGAGAAATGGAGGATGGGGACTCCTTTCTTTGCAAACAAGATGTTTTGATATGAGGATCCTGAAGTGAATGCAGGGCTGCTGTAGATGAAAGAGATACAACCCTTGTTGCACCCCTAGAGGAAGCATTTCTGGGACCCAAGACCTCTAGACCATAATAGACCCTAGAGTTGAGACGACAGGAAGCACACTTTCCCCCGGCAGGTCATGGGGAGTGGGGTGAGTTTGGCCGCTCCTACTTCTGCCCCGTGGCTCGCCTGCTGGGAACAGAGCAGCACGTGCTGACTGTCGCCTGAGGCACCCAGTGCCCCAGCTGTGCTTTAAAAAGGCCATGACGTGGCCCTAGCAGTCCAGCAGCTTGAGTTGGGCGGCAGGTAACAAAATCGGTTGATCAACTGTTCTGCATTCACTGCAGCACCTCCTTTGCTGTAAGGCAGATGCCTTGGTCCTTTGTGATGCTATGTGGGCCCTCCCGTGTGAGCTGATCAAACTCTTTGTAGGTCCTTCAATAGTGATGCTGGTTGAGGACATGCAGCCTGGAAACAAAAGCCCATATCCAGAATATGCGTCCATTCTGTCAGGATTAATTCACTCCGCTTTCTAAAACGGAAGGGGCAAAAATTACTTGCCACAAGCGGCTGCTGGGTTTCCTCAAGGGAAGGTGCTGCATCGGGGGCTCAGCACTGGTCTCTGTTACTGGTAGAAAGACATCTGACACAATCAGTGGCTAAGTTAGCCTTGATGAGCAGGAGCTCATGCTGCTGGGCCCACGTGTGGCCTCAATCCCTGGATACCCCATTCAAGCTCCACTGTACCAACCTGAGGCCGATGGCAGAAGCACAGGAACACTTTGCTGAGCCATTCTGCTGTATTTGTCAGTACAGCATTTCTTCAGATGATTTCTATCGTATTTGATGGTTTGAACGAATTCTAGCTTTTCAGATGATTTGAATCGTCTTTCTAACGATTCAAAAATCTTCACATTTTCATGCTTATTCCGATATAAATCTATCCACAAGCCTCCTCCCCAAGCTTCCTTACCCTGATCTTCCAATCTCTGTCCTTCTGGGGCTTTGGCTAGCCCCTGCATGCTCCCACCATAACGGGGACAGAGGCACGTGGTGAGGTTAGATTGCTAGCTGGCAGTGTCAGCTTGGGAACCGTGCCCAATAATCCTCAAAAGGTTGGGTATTTTCCATTTCCCAGTGTCTGGTTAGTCAAGTAAGTCCCTTTAAAGGAAGTCGTGGAAAAATAATTCATCTATGCCCTTGCCATGCTTTGCTGGGTTGTCCTCCTGGAGACTCGATCTTTCTGTGAATCAGTGAGTTCTGGGTCTGAGAACCGGCTCAGGATCAGAAACTGGACCACGAGTCATGCCTTTTTATTGTGGTGGTTACTCTCAACCTGGTCATCCGTTTTTTATTTCTTTTGATTATGCAGATTGGGCAATGCCCTCACTGGCTGACCACCTATCTTGCACCTTTCATTTAAAAGTACACACACACCACTCATTCTCCCTTTTTCTTGGGTAATTTGATAACATGCTGTGATGGTTAATTTTATGTGTCAACTTAATTGGGCCATGGGGTTTCCCAGACATTTGGTCAAACATTCTGGGTATTTCTGTGAGGGTGTTTTTGGTTGAGATTAACATTTAAATCAGTAAACTGAGTGAAGTATATTGCCCTCCCTTGTGTGAATGGGCCTCACCCAAACAGTTGAAAGCACGAGTAGAACTTAAAAGGCTGATCCTTTTCATTGCTCCTGTCGGAGTGCCTTCAAGCTAGGACATCAACCTTCTTTTCCTTGCCTTCTCATTTAAAAATGATCACCAACAAATGATGATTTTATTTAAAAATATTTATCATAAGGAACAGGCCCACATGAGTCCCATTCATTATAAGTTCCAAGGTCTGCAGGGTGAGTTGATAAGCTGGAGACCCAGAGAGCCTAAGGTGGAGCTCCAGTCTGAACGCTGGCAAGATTGAGATCCAGGATGAACCCTTGTTTTATTTCAACTCTGAAGGCAGAAAAAAGCCGATGTTCCAGTCTGAAGGCAGTAAACAGGAGGAATTAAAAGAGGCAGCCTTTTCATTCTATTCATGCTTTCAACTGACTGGGTAAGGCCTGTTCACATTAGGGAGTGCAACATGCTTTACTCAGTCTACTGATACAATGTGAACCTGTCACACACACACACTCACACCCTACTGGTTCCAGAGAACCCTAACTAACACACATGCCACAGATACAGATACCCTTTTTACCTAGATTTTTCTCACTTAACATTATATTCTAGGAATCAATTTTATCAGTGTTTAGCACTAGAGAGGGATATCTCATTGTGATAACTCCATAAGACATCCTAATGTGGATGCAATCCAACTTCTCAACCAGTCTCCTTATAAAGGACATTTGGGTCACTCCAGCCTTTTGCTGTTAAAACTAGTATGACAGCTACCATTATTTATTCAACCATTTCCTTACTGGTGGGCAATGAAGATATTTCCAGTTTATTATATAACTATTATTTTGCTTTAAAAAGGCGATGAAATAATTACCTTTGTATATAAAGATATCCAGGAATGCTACGAGAATACAGAGTCTCCAAAGTGAGTCACAGGGTATGTATGATATGTGTATTTTTAAGTTTTTAAAATTTTCACAGAACTTGGCATATACATTTAAGTTACAGTAAATTACATTCCCACCAGCAATATATGACAGTTTTCATCCCTCACATGCTCTCCAGCACTGGGTATTGTCACCCCTCCTAATTTTTGCTAGTATGACAGAAGAAGTGGAAGTGTCAGTCGCTCAGTCGTGTCCAGCTCTTTGCGACCCCATGGACTGTAGCCGCCAGGCTCCTCTGTGCATGGGATTCTCCAGGCAAGAATACTGGAGTGGGTTGCCATTCCCTTCTCCAGGGGATCTTCCCGATCTAGGGATTGAACTCAGGCCTCCTAGATCACAGGCAGATTCTTTACTGTTTGAGCCACCAGGGAAACCCATGACAGGTGAAAGAAAAATCTAATTGTTCTTTAAACTTGCATTCCTAGGTTACTAGTGAGATTAAGCATCTTTACATCTTAAGTGATCACTGAGATTTTGTTTTCTATGACTTGCTTATTTTTGTCATTTGCACATGACTGGGTTTCTTTCTCATATTAGAATATAGTGAGAGATAAAACCCTTTCCACTATTTAGGTTAAAGCATAATCTGGCCTGGAAGTTTCCCTAATTTTGGTACATTCTAACCAAACAAAAAATTTTTCCATAATTCACACCTCTCCCCCAGAAAAATGAAAAAAAGAAAACATACATATTGCCAGGCACTCTTGTGTGGTACTGCAGATAGCTCCATTAGGACAGGGACTTGTTAACCTGGCACATTTGTCAATCGACTGAAGAGCAGGGGCTTCCTTGCATGTTCTGCTTTGCATAACTTTCTTCAAGAACTTTGATACACTTCTGAACTGATGGAAATCCCAATAATCACAGACTGAATTTCCTGAATGGGGCTTAGAGTCAGATTAATTTTATTAAAAAAAAAATAGTGACTTTTCTTATACCCCAGACCTTGGAGTAAAATTCACACATGCCACAGACCTAAGGAAATATTTCAAAAAAAGAACATTTGGGGAGAGAGGACTATAACTACAGGGAAAACCTTAGTCTAACTGGAGGAAGAACCTCACTCATGGATCACAAGATAAGACTAAATATGAAAATGTGGGCAAATTACGTGATACACTGCTCTTGACTTGTGAAATAATTTAATTTTACAATGAGCTTCTGAATGTTAAAAATATAAATTAAATAAACCAACATTAACAGCTGCTTAACAGTGATAAAATATACTTTTATTTTTTTGTTGAGTCAGAGGGTCGTAAAAAAAATTATTGCTAAAGTAGATATCAGGCAAACAGAACAGTGCTTTGTAAGTCCGGTTACCTTGGAGTTTATTTAAACTAAGAGAAATAGGTCATAATGTTTTCATGCAATACATACTTCGTTCTTTAAATAACAATTGTGACAAATAACAGAAATTATTAAGGAATGTTGCACTTGTGATCCATACAAAACACCAACATTTTGGGTTGTACACAATTTAAAGAAATGTCCTGAACAGTTTTCGAAATACTGTAATAGCCAATACATACAGGCATGCCTTAGGTGGCCACAGGAATGCAGTTTAAAAAATGAAGAAAAAAAAATCACACTGGAACTACTTAATTTCTTCAAAACCACTGAGCAAGAAAAGCAACATTGAACTTCCACACTGATTTTATATAATGTCTATACAGTACCTTGACTTAAATCCAAGAGTAAAAGTTAAGACTCTCCTCCTTTATTTTTGGTAAACAACTGCATGGTAAACTTAGATGACTTTTTCCCCTGGATTTTACCTGGGAGTGGCCTTTTTAATTTTTTATTTAAAAGAGGGCAGGTTTGGCACTTTTATACTGATGTCACCAATGTTAATATTTCTTGGGATCTCAGGAAGATTCATATTCTTTACAGCTGATACAGCACGGGCTGGAGCTCCTGCTAAGCCAGCCTGTATACAGAAGCAAATAAAAGAAAAAGAAAATGAACAACTCAGGTGTAGCTCATCAAAACACACTAAAACTGGAGGACAATGGTAAAAGATTTTCATAGAACAAGCTTAGAGACCAGATGGTAGTTTGAATTGGTATGGAATGGTTACTTTGAAATACTAATCTATAAAGAGAAAACAGTTGACACATTAAAAAATACAGTGAGTACATGCAATGATAACAATGTAAAGATTTAAATACAAATTAACTTGTACTATGGAAACATCACACAAAATATTTAAATTGCATAGCTAGATCTTCACCTTTATCTTGATTTAA
Organism: Bos taurus; assembly: GCF_002263795.3. Taxonomy (NCBI): domain Eukaryota; kingdom Metazoa; phylum Chordata; class Mammalia; order Artiodactyla; family Bovidae; genus Bos; species Bos taurus. Next base: position 4,777,571 of record NC_037337.1, on the reverse strand, counting down.
CTGACTTATGATATAAACATGAAGCATATTTTACATTACTTTCCTTATTAGACACCTCTTGCAACAACTGTGATAGATTTTGGGTTTTTGCTTTTAAACTGTCATTTATTATTAATATATGCTGTGAAATAAAAATTGAAAGTAATAAATCATGTTTAGTTACTTAGGGCTAAACCCTTAAAACATTTCAATACAATAAAGCTTTTTAAAATATGTTTTACAACTGTAGAGGTTCTTCTAAACTTTTCTAGGAAAGTTCCAGAACATTAAAAAACAAAATCAGGCTTTTAAAGTGAAGCCTCAATCCAAAGAGAATGGTTCTGTCAAAAAATGAAACTGTAAGAGGATCAATCCAACCCTTCAATGCATTAGTAAAAATATAATGATTAAAAATATTTTGTCATATAAAGTAGATTCAACATATGTTCAGTTTATAATATACAAATTTGGAGAAAGAAACAGCATAAATGCAAAAGGTAGGATATATATGAATACATGAATTTAACAATTTCTTATGCCATTAATGTGTACAATATCTGGCTTTCATCTTAGAAGGACAATTTGTAATTTGTGAAAAATTTTGAGAGAAATTTTGAGAGAAAACATGCTTAAAATTATAAGAAAAATGCATATACATCACTTTTCTCAAAAAACTACATCAATCGTCATTATGTTTTTAAGGTTTAATTTATATATTAATTAGATTTCATCAATTTTTACTCAGTTTATATAAAAAAGTCAACAAACATATGGGAATTCAGTACCATACATTATCTTGCACAAAAGCAATTAAGTAACAAAAACAAATCTTCCACTTTGCTTAGGTTTCATATATGAGACAGTGTCCATGTTATTAGAAAGATGAGTTTTAATGTCCCTTTTTGTAATTTAGTTTGTTTTTTCTCTTATGTAATCCTACCTCTTTTGTTAATTAAAAAATAGTAATAATAAAGCTGTTACCTGAGAAAAATCTTGACTGATACAAAATAGGCCAGTGTAAACTATTAGCTGAATAAAGGATACAAACATTGTTAAGCAATGAAATAAAAGCCATGGATTATCAAGTCAGAATTGGAAATAATAGAAAAATCAGCAAAATAGTATTAATAATATATATGGTCCACACAGGCAATGATAAGGGTGATATGGATGAAAAACTCCATACCCAATTAAAGGCTAAACAGGGCCGGAGAATTCAATTTTTATAATTTAATGGAGGTTAGTTGTTTTTGATGTATAACTAAAAATTTGATTGACCTCTACATTTATACCTACCTGAAATAGTGCAGTTTTTGTTATACCCCACTTCTCTCCAACTGCCCCCCAAAAGATGATGGAGATACAGATGAATATTATTTGGGCTTCCCAGGTGGCCTTAGTGGTAAAGAACCCGTCTGCCAATGCAAGAGACATGGGTTTGATCCCTGGATCGGGAAGATCCCCCGGAGGAGGGCATGGCAACCCACTCCGGTATTCTTGCCTGGAGAATCCCATGGACACAGGAGCCTGGCGGGCTACAGTCCACAGAGTCGCAAAGAGTTAGACACAACTGCAGCGACTTAGCACACATGCCAACTTGGTGTTTTCAAGTTCAGTGTTTAGCTACCAGAATTTAGAATGGTTTAGAATCAGAGAAGACTCTAATTCAAAGAGCTTTTACCATGTTGTAGGCTTTCTTCCTTTTACTAAAAAGTATGCTGTTTTCTGAGGGAACAAAAATTATTTAACAAAATTACAGACAACCTGGAAATAGTTATCATTTTTCCAGGTAAAAAGGTTTTATATTTTTTTCTATTTAAATAAGCAACTTGCTCCTATTTCTACTCTGGAATTTATATACCAGGTGCTAGTTATGAGTAGGCTATAGGAAAGCACTGACAAAGTATTTAAGTATAAATACTTTAAAACGCATGAATTATTAGAGGATTTTTATTATTGAGAAAAAGAGAGAGAACAGGTAGGGGTGCATGTGTGTGTATGTGTCCATCTGTTTTATTGGATGCTATGCTTAACATTTATAAGTAGTAAAAATACATTTTTGTAGTATTAAATGTCATTGTCAAGAAGCTTTCTTTCCCTATAATACCCTGTATCATAAGCATATCTCTAAACTAGAGAATAAAATTGCATCCTGTTAAATTTCATTAGATTAAGTCGTTTCTTTGTGACCACAGACGGTGTTGACTGCTGGCTGCTAATAAGAATACATAAAGTCAATATAGCAATTGATTTAAATAGCATATATGTGCCAAATTCATATTACGTAAAACCAAAAAGTTTCTAAGTCAACAAACTACAATTCCTCTAAACATAAGCAGCAAGCCATAGACATGCAAAGGGTGGTAACTACTCAGAACATGCAAATGAATTTAGAGAATCAAATTATTTCTCAAGCATGTTCAATACTTCTGTGTAGTATGTCACAAATTTAAATGATAGAAAACTTAAAAATTATAATGTGTACTTCAATTAAGTTTTAATTAAACTAACATTTTAAGAAATCAGATTCTGTAGAATATAAAATGGAAAGAAAAACATGAGAAGGACTGTTGATCAGTAAGTAGACGCTTAGCAAATGAGCTGTTAATGTACAAAAATTCAGACTTTAAAAAATAATAGACCTCATGTCACTCAGATAGTTAACACCAGAACTGCTATAAACACATTTCAGTTTCAGACTTACATGAACGTGAAGTCTGAAACATTTTTATTAAAGAATAAAATGTAAAAGAGGTAATTTGCCATTAGAAAATCAGTTTGCCAACAAAAAGGTATAAAGGAATTTTCATCTGAGTTGAGCTCTTTTAGATATACTCAAAACAAGATAACATTTATTAACACAATTTTTTAACACTGAAATTTACAGAAATTAAGTTTACCTGTCTTGTTAGTAGTATGTACAGTTTAAAATGTAAAAATAAGATACTTCTGACAGTACAACATAGTTCTTATAGATTTAAGATTACACAGTTGACATAAAGCAGAAATAAAAAGAATGAAACTCTACTGGAGAAATAACTTGTTTCCATCTAAGCTGTTATACTCGAGCACCACCATAGCAGGTAAACTGCAGCAACTTCACTAACAAAACAAATACATGAATCCAAAGCAGTTAAGAGTATGAATTGGATGGAGGAATGAAGTACAGTATATAAAAGAATGATCATGTTTTCTCTCCCATGAGATTAAATAAATTAACAGAATTAAGAGAAAGAAAACAAAATGAAGTCTGCAAGTATACCAAAATGAGGCCAAACAGATAGAAGACTTATACAGACATACTCTCAGAAATTTCAAGCACTTGAATCACAAAGATAGTAATGGATGGATATGATTCGTTTTTGATTTTTTTTTTAATTGCCAGACCCAAAAATAAACAAAATGTGTGCAAGCAAAACTGAAAAAGCAGCATTATAAAATATATTTCATTCAAAGACTCTGAAGGCTCCCTTTTCCTCATGCAATAAGCAATTAGCTTTCTCCAAGGGAAAAGGAGAGAACCTAGATATTTACTTCATCTAACACATAAAACATTCTACCATCTTAAAATATTTTTTCAAGCTTGAAATAGACCATAATAAGATGGTAGTTGGAATAATTTTTACATACTAAAACCTTTACCCACCCATCCTGCTGGAAGTTGCTATATGCACAATTCATAATTTTGACCTAACAGCAAAGTGAAAGAACATCAACATTAATAAACACAGTATTAAATGGTTTCAGACTCAAAATCATTAACAAAATAATGGCAGGTTTTGAAAGCATGTTTTGAGCAGAATGGAAAATGTCAGTATTTTAATTTCTGATTTTAAGGCAGAATAACTTTTAAACTGGGGACAGGCTTGCTCTTTGCTTTAAAGGCAGTGTTTTAAAACTGCAATTATAAACAGATTAGAAATGCTGCTGACAGTCCTCTAGTGAGCAAGAACGATGGCATTTTATGAAAATTTTTATCAAAATGAGAATATTTAAAAATTGTAAACCTTTCAGGTCTAGTAATTTTATGTAATCTTAAATTATAGTTTTAATTTCTAGCATAGGATTTACCTGTGTGAAATAAATATAGCAGACTGACATCATTTATGGATTTAATATAAATAGTTTTGACCATGACATGTGACCTCCAAGGTCCTCACCATAATTCTGAAGGGGAGAGTAACTGGGCATGTCAAGGTAGAGGGGCAGAACCAACCCACAAGCTGACTTTCTAACATCTATATCTGAGGGCCACTTTTCTTGTTCTCTATTCTTTGAAAATAGATACTTGATTAAAAAAAAAGCAAATCAGTAGTTTTACTGATAGATGTTATAAGACCCAAGTTACTGATGGTTCTATGCTAGAAAAAACAATTTAACATAAATTAAAGGCTGGAATGTAGAAATTGGCAGTGATTTGAGATTAATGGAATAAACAAGACTGATTATGCATTTTCTGTCCCTGGGATACAGTAATACAGATCTGGGGTTCAAAAGTGTGTCCCCAGCTTCATAAGATAAGGCCCACAAGCTCAGGATAAGAAATTATAAAACCACCTGTATGGTGCTGCTTTCTAAACATATCCAGAAAGTAATAATCTAGTGTCTAAAAAACGCTGCCAGATTCTCAGTGGCATTTTTCTAATTACTAAAGTGGCTAACCTAAGTTTATATATTTTTCCCTGCATGAGACTCAAGAAAGCATTTTCATTTGAAATTTTAAATGGAGGTATGTAAACATTTTCATTTTTCCTGAAATGGCTCTGTACAAAAAGTTGTTCATTATCATCTCTATATGGAAATTCACACAGGTAACCTGTGGTGTGAAAAATTCACAGGAAATAGAGAAAATTTAGTTTTGTAGGGCTAGGAGTCTATTTAAAACATTTTCAATTTTTGCCAATATGCTTTGCAAAAATTTTCAAGGTTTACAATATCTTATTGAGTCATATTATGATATATTTAGATATCAGAAGCTTGCTACAGTAGAAATCCATTTTAGTTTGGTCAATATATTTAATTCCATGTTTTAGAGCATTTAGTTCAATTTTAGAAAATTTCTGATTTTACTTTGCTGGCCACTTTCAATATTCATCTGTCAGTCAAAACTGTAAAAGCAATTCTGTTAAGACTTTGGAACTGAAAACCATTAAGTGGGAGGAAAGGGACTATTTAACAGTCACTGTTCTAAGCCTTTGTGGGTTCCCACTTTGTATCCAAATCTCTAAAGGTTCAGCTTTTGGTTTTTAAATTCAGAGCTTCTAAAACCCAGCAGGCAATTTTATGTTATTAATAGAATCCTAATTTAGAAAGATGAGGGAAAAGTATCTGTGAGAGTTAAATTAAGATCGGTTCTGCCATATGGTGCTCAAAATAAACTCTATAATTTATATGCACAAAGTAAATTGTCATTTCTAGAAATGTAATTAATCAGTTAGATGACAATGTTTTTAAAAAAAGAACAAAAAATTTAAACTTTCCTTCACAATGCAGGCAGACAAAACAGAACAAAGATGACATCAATGATATACTAATAAAATACACTAAGTCCAATAAAAGATGAGTAACTACAGGGAGAAACGAGAATGGAAAATAGCTACAGGGACTATATGGGCTCATTAACACAAAGAATTTTTGAGTCTGGCCTAAATAATTAATTGCCTTTGACATCATTTTGCTTTCCCTTTGTTAAAGTACATTTTTCTCAAAGTCAGCAATACCTTGTCTACCTGTCCTGTCTGGGAGATTGAAAGATAAAGGTCTGTAAGAGAGAAGAATGGAAAGAGCTAGAAAGATCAGGATGTTCGGAAAAAAGAGGACTGACTTTTAAAAAGTAGTGACTAAATTCAGACCCATTTATTCATCTTGAAAATCACATGAAATACATATGTTCCCAGCCCCACCCCTCCACCTCCACACCCAGGGAGTCTTTCCACACCTAGGCAGATCCTGAGTGCCTCTTCCAGGTCCCCAAGTCCCAACAACCTCCCAGCTTAAACCCTCCTTTCCCAAGATCCCAACCTTATAGTAAACCACTTATCTATTAAAGCAGGAGAGAGGAAAATCTATTCAGAGCATTATCTTTGATTCTCATCTTTTAAAAGATCTGAGTCATCTTTGCTTCTACTTGTCTAGATAATTAAACTGGCTCACTTTTGACTGTTACTGGAAATACACTACTTTTAAAATAATAAAATCTTTTTATTTCTGACAAAGTTAAAGGGACCTTGAAACATCCATGTTATATTTTAAAAGCTGTACTGTAACTACATCCAGGCTTTTTAAAAGACACATGATATTCTAAACAATAGTCAATTTTTAGAATATGATAAATAAGTCTTTTCATCAATCATGGTTTTCTGAACTTTAAGATTTTCTTTGTAAATTTTTGCTTATATAGTACATTTTAACTAAAATTTTGTTAAGAGTAAGATTAATAAAAGCTTACAGTTTACTCACAAATAATTTTGGATTATTCTGCAGTCATATATTTGGTAGATATAACCAACTTAAATAATACGGAAATGAAACCCTTATGAAAATCTTTAACATTTCCCCGTGTCTGGAATAAAGCTGGCAGCCTTCCAAACACATTTAACATATATGAAAATTACTGGAAAATTACACAAAGTCAATGTTTCTTCAACACAATTTCTTAAAATGTGATCAGAACTAAATTATGGCTTCACTATGACTCAAAATTCTATCTTGTGAGTAAAATATTAGCAGACATCACATATAGGGAAATGCTTGATAAATACATAACATTAGTTTATCCCATCAGATTTAAAACATATTTCTCTGTAAAGAAGAAAAAGAAAACTAATTTGGCAGTAGACAACAATTGATTATACATGTTAAAAAATGATCAGTGGATGAAAAACGGAAGTATTCATTCCCTAGGATTCAAAACCAGTTTCAATAGCACTGTTTCGGTGAAAGGACATTTTACAAGTTGTAATATTCTTATAACCATTTCCACTGAAAACATCAATTCTGTATTTTACTGCTCTTTATAGATAAGAAAAACTGGCTTATTAACAAAGTTTTACTGGACAATCAAAAAGCAAATTTCCATTATGGAATAATTATAGGTCTCTTATGACTTCTATCAATATTACAGATGGCAAACTAAGGAGGAAAAGGGGTGAAGGGCACCACCAATGGAAAGGAATTAAATACCTGGAAAGGCGAAAATTCCAGACAAGAAGTTGATATGTTTTTACAGATGATTACATAGAATTTATAAATTACCACATACCACTCATTTTGGACTAGTTATTAAGGGACTGTATCACTGTCTGTGTCTTAGCATTTAAAATCTATATCCATACAGTTTTGCAAAGCAAAGTTTAAGATTACATAAATTATCATTTTAAGACCTTAAAAACTATAGCTTAGAGCTTATAGTAAATCTTTTGCCATACTGAAAAATCCATTGCAAGCCAACTCTAAATATTCTAAATATTCTGAGCCCTTTTCCTTGTCCTAAAATGAAATTTTTTCTATTAATCTAGTTTGTTTTCCCTTTTCAAAAACCAGTATTTTAAAAACTGGTTATAGAACATATAAAATATATACAATTACTTAGAAGAGTCATAATTTTAAGTTCTTCCCCATTTCAAGCCCTTCCTTTGGGAAACCAAGAAGGATAATAGACTGAGGTAAGGAGGAATGTAGGACTTACTTTAATTTAAAATAGAACATTGGAAAAGGCTTTTATACAAAACTTCAACTGTTTCTAATCCTCAGATTTCAGATTTATCCACCATCCTGTATTTCATTTAATTACAATGAGCACAGCATTTTGTTATGCTGATCCTTTAAAGAGCCAACAAGATAAAAATTCTTCACAACTCACCTGTTGTAAATCAATACTAGCATATTTTTAATATCTCTCTGCTTTTATAGTAATATTTACTTTAGATTACCTGAACACCTCTACTAATAATTATAAATAAAATTAGTTTTCTACTCTGAGTTATGACTATAAATATCAGAGGTAAGGGTATCCTCAAACATGTATAGTGCTAAATGAGGTATCAAGACTATTCATCCTTCTAAATTTCTTCTACAGCAATAAGAGACCACTAAAATAATGCCCACTTGAGTGGTTCAGCTTCAGCACCTGTTATATTCAGTCTTGTTATTGATAAATTCAGCTTTGTTATTGATATTCAGCCTTGTTATTGAGGGAAGAAGCATGCAATTATAAAGTAGTTTTACACAAGGCTAAAGTGCTGGTTGGTCCTCATTCACTCAACCTAACAGCACAAAGTCAGCTGTATATCACCAAATCTTGCTCTTCTAGAATTCAACAAAAGCCATGAATACATGTGTCATTGTATCAAGTATATATGATTTAGCTAACGTGTCAGTGACCTTTGACAAGGATCCAGAAATAAAAGATTAGAGTGCTGAATTTCTTTTTTTTTCAATGTACATCCAGGCCTACTAAGCACCTATTATTAATATTACTTCCTTATGAGAATTCCATTTTCTCTCCCTTCCTTTTTCAGAAATAGTTTTATAAAACATTAAATTCAAGTATCTTTGAAAACCAGTTCTAAGATTTCTTGGATAATTAATGACTAAGAACATAACAAATACTGATTCCACTATTCAAGTAAATGACTTCTTTTTTAAGCAATAAGAATTGGAAATTTTATTTATTACTCAAAGCAATTATGACTGTGGCTAAAAGAATACACAAAACTATTTGGTGGATAGTGGTCACAGAACATTTAACATACTAAAATGTGTATATTCCATTTATTTTCAAAACCGAATAAGCCTACCAGCTGTACTAAAGGGTGATACTGAAGGACAAACAGTGAAAACTACAAACCATGCATAGTTTATGATCACGCTCACTCCCTTCAGTAACTAGAGCACTTTCCATTCTCACCTCAGATTTCTCCAGTTTATTCTGTGCGTCAATTTGTGTAACAATCTCATTCATGTTGGTCTCCAATACCATTCCCCCCATCACCATTTCTGCAAGAATATTGTGAACCTAAAGGAAAATATAATACACATCCATAAAGAAAACTATGTTTCATGATTCCAGTAATTTTTCTTTCAAATACTGCTGTGTCTGTTTTATGAGCTGTAAAATAAAAATAATTTGGAGTGAGAGTTTATAATACACTATGTCACTGCTGTGAAGCCTTAGGTAATTATACAAACCTCTTTAAATCTTAGTTTAATGAGCTGTAAAACACGGATGATAATAATAATATCTCCTTCCTAGAGTGTTGAGAAGATTAAGTGAGGTCAACCACCATGGAAGTGCCCCCAAAATAAATAATCTACAAACATTAGCTACCATGATTATAGAATCAAAATTAAAGCTAAAAAAATGACCTATTAGGGCCTTATATACTAGATTCTTCATCAATAATTATTAAGTTGTTTTATGCTCGAGGTACTTAATAAGGCTATCTGGCCTTACTACTAGCTCTAGATTTAAAATGAAGCAAATTTTTTTTTTTTTTTTTATATTGTGCTTATTTGCTCCATCATGTCTGACTCTTTGCAATCTCATGGACTGTAACCCATCAGGCTCCTCTGTCCATGGAATTTTCCAGGCAAGAATACTGGAGTGGAGTGCCATTTCTTTCTCCAGGGGATCTTCCAGATATCAAACTGCTGTCTCTCCTGTCTCCTGCATTGGCAGGCAGATTCTTTGGCGTTAGTGGTAAAGAACCTGCCTGCCAATGCAGGAGATACAAGTGATGCAGGTTTGATCCCTATATTAGGAAGATTCTTCTGGAGAAGGGCATGGTAACCCTCTCTAGTATCCTTGCCTGGAGAATCCCATGGACAGAGGAGCCTGGCGCACTACAGTCCAAAGGGTTGCAGAGTCGGACAAGACTGAAATGACTTAGCATCCTGTTAGTATAGTGCTGAGTATTCCTGCCTGTCATACGGGAGACTGGGATTTGATTCCCGATGGGGAGGCAACACACCCTTTTTGAGTTCCTGGTGGCTCAGATGGTAGAGTCTGCTTGCAATGCAAAAGACCCGGGTTCGATCCCTGGGTCGGGAAGATCCCCTAGAGAAGGAAATGGCAACCCACTCCAGTACTCTTGCCTGGAAAATCCCACGGATGGAGGAGCCCGGTAGGTTATAGTCCATGGGGTCACAAAGAGTCTGACATGACTGGGCGGCTTCACTTACTTTTCTTTCTAGCATAGCATAGCATAGCGCCACCTGGGAAGTGGCGCTTTTGTTATTTTATAGGAAGTGGTGCTTTCTTTATATTATAGGTACTTTAATGATACTTTTGGGCTTCTCTGATAGCTCAGTTGATAAAGAATCCACCTGCAATGCAGGAGACCCTGGTTCAATTCCTGCGTCGGGAAGATCTGCTGGAGAAGGGATAAGCTACCCACTCCAGTATTCTTGGGCTTCCCTTGTAGCTTAGCTGGTAAAGAATACTCCTGCAATGCAAGAGACCTGGGTTTGATCTCTGGGTTGGGAAGATCCCTTGGAGAAGTAACAGGCTACCCACTTTAGTATTCTGCCTAGGAGAATATACAGTCCATGGGGTCACAAAGAGTTGGAAAGACTGAGCACCTTTCACTTTTAATAATACTTTTACCCCAAAGCTCTCTCTACATATCTAATTACTCAGATTTTTCATGATCAAAAACATTACAATGACAAAAATATCATTTTCCATTGGGGAGAAAAACTATAACCCAGATGTTTTATCATAAGGAATTTACTGAATCAAAAATCACCAATTCAAAGCTGAAGTGGGTGTCAAGAGCAGTATACTGTGCTATAATACACATTTTTTAAAATAATGTGGCAGCATTAAGAATGGAGACTGTGAAATTAGATAGGTGTAAATACCGACTATCACTTATTAGCCATTCACCCTTCAGTAGTTACTTGACCTCTCTGTCTGTTACCTGTAAAACAGAGTTAGAACAGTATGCACTGACTTTTCATAGGGATTCAACAAATTCATGAATGGTACTGTAGCACAGTACCTTACAGGGTTTTCTTTTTAAACAAAAACTTTAAAAAAGTTAAATATAGAATTAAGCTATTCAATTTTCATTCTTTTAGGATTTCATGCAAATATATTCATGATTTTTAAAATATCTTATCATTATTTACTAATGTTTCATTTTGGAAAGTTGGACACTTCACACTCCAATTCTGAAAAATTCTACAAATTATTCTTCCTTAACAAACAAAATAAAACAAGAAGCTACAGAAGCTTTAAAAAATAGTACTAAATATCATCACTTCAACTAATATCCTTTCTGTTACTAGATAACATTTATTAAAACTCTGTTTTGATGCTGCTGGACTTACAATATCTGACTTAATTCTCACATTAACCTGTTACACTGAGAGAATAAACCAGCTTACTCAAGATACATAAGCTAATACGTAGCAAATTAATGACTCAAACCTAAATCTGATTGATTCAAGTCCAATACCTTGTTTTCTTCTGTTAACAATAATAAATGAAATAATTTATTCATAATAAGTACTATTTTTTAGTCAATCTATGAAAATCAGTTAAAGGTTAAGAAGGTAACTAGGTGATAAAATTACCTTATAATAGCTAATAAGAACTGTATGTGTAAAAAGTGTTCAGAAAGAAAAGTCACGGCAGGGAGAAATATCAATAACCTCAGATATGCAGATGACACCACCATTATGGCAGAAAGTGAAGAGGAACTAAAGAGCTTCTTAATGAAAATGAAAGAGAAGAATGAAAAAGCTGGCTTAAAATTCAACATTCAAAAAATGAAGATCATGGCATTTGGTCTCATCATTTCATGGAAAATAGACGGGGAAAAAACAGAAACAGTGACAGAATTTTATTTTCTCGGGCTCCAAAATCACTGCAGATAGTGAGTGCAGCCATGAAATTAAAACACGCTTGTTCCTTGGAAGAAAAGCTATGACTTAGACAGCATATTAAAAAGCAGAGATATTACTCTACCAACAAAAGTCCGTCTAGTCAAAGCTATGGTTTTTCCAGTAGTCATGGATGGATGTGAGAGTTGGACTCTAAAGAAAGCTGAGCACCAAAGAATTGATGCTTTTGAACTGTGGTGTTGGGAGAAGCCTCTTGGGGGTCCCTTGGACTGAAAGGAAATCAAACCAGTCAATCTTAAAGAAAATCAGTTCCTGAATATTCATTGGAAGGACTGATGCTGAAACTGAAACTCCAACACTTTGGCCACCTGATGCTAAGAACTGACTCACTGGAAAAGACCCTGATGATGGGAAAGATTGAAGGCAGGAGGAGTCGGGGATGACAGCGGTGGTTGGATGGCATCAATGACTTGATGGACATGAGTTTGAATAAGCTCCGGGAGTTGGTGATGGATAGGGAAGCCTGGCATGCTGCAGTCCATGGGGTTACAAAGAACCAGACAGGACTTAGTGACTGAACTAAACTGAGGGGAAAGAGATTCATTAAAACTTCTCTTTTAGCAGTAGAAATTCCTCTCTTTTTTGTAAAACAAATTCTCATGAGACAGCATGACTTCTAACAGTGATAAACGTGTAGCAATTCCACCAGTCCCGTTTTGCTCAGGCTTTCTTGTGGCTTCATCCCTACACACATTGTTCTACTGCCTTTCAAAACATCTTAGATCACAAGCACTAGATTGGTAGAACTGTAGATTTCAGTAATACTGAAACGTCTGCTAAGTTTAGAGGTATCAAAATACGAGCAGCCTACCAGTGTGAGTTGTAAGCAACAAATTCTAAGAATGTATGCAAATTTGTCCTCAAAGTTAAAAAAATCCTTATGAAAGCAAATTTAGATCCTGAAAAGACAGAAAATACGAGCTAAATTCCTAAACATAATCTCAGTCATTACAAAGATAATAAATGCATAAAGATGGTATTCTCAGTGAGGAGGTACCATAAGTTATGTAGAAATCCAAGGAGATGAACAGTTTGGGAAAGAGAACTATCAACTTGGAGGCTGCTACTGCTGCTAAGTCACTTCAGTCATGTCCGACTCTGTGTGACCCCATAGACGGCAGCCCACCAGGCTCCCCCGTCCCTGGGATTCTCCAGGCAAGAACACTGGAGTGGGTTGCCATTTCCTTCTCCAAGGCATGAAAGTGAAAAGGGAAAGTGAAGTTGCTCAGTCGTGTCCGACTCTTAGCGACCCCATGGACTGCAGCCCACCAGGCTCCTCTGTCCATGGGATTTTCCAGGCAAGAGTACTGGAGTGGGGTGCCATCACCTTCTCCAAACTGGGAGGCTACTCCAATACTATCCAGGTTGCTGTTGTTAGGTTGCTAAGTCGTGTCCAACTCTTTGCAACCCCATGGACTGAGCATGCCATGTGTCCAAAGTAAGGTATGGCATATGAGGAGAGGAAATTTAGAAGGTGAACATGTCCAGTGACAGAAAAATTCATGTTCCAAGAATTGGGAAGAATTTTGGCTGACTTAGTAAGAAAAAGAGGATAAGCTCTGCCTTCAGCTTAGCCCTAACTCATATGGATGACATGTTTCAGTATTTTGTTTTATAAATCTTACTAAAACCAGATTTTTAAGGAAATAAAAGGGTAACAATATGCTTATAATACAACTCATCTACTAAACTGCTTTGATGTTCACCTAAAAGTTCAATAAGTTTTCATTCTCTTTTATGAATTTTTTTAAGTGTTTAAAAAGTGGCAAATACCACATTAACGATGTATTTTTGCTTTAAAGAAAAAAATGCCCTATCTACCCAACCACACAGCTTCTTCTGGACATAGACCATAACTTTTAAATTTCATTTTTACTTTTTAAAAAATTCACCATATAAGAAAAACATAAACATATATAAAAACAGTCTCTACCACCCTCTGCTTCTGTTATTAGGTCCCTCTATTCAAAGATAATCACAGTTACTTGTATCTTATATATCCTTCCAGAAAACTGACGCACATACTCGTTATATGTGTGTGCATATCTAATGTACACAAATGAGATTACATTGTACACACTATTCTCATAGTTCTACAAGAGAATAAAAATTGAATTGAAAGTTACAGGCAAGAGAAAACGAGCCTGTCACTTAATAAAGTAATAAAACTTACTGGAGCCAGATACATGTATAAAAACGATCAATGAAACTGTTGGTAAGAGCAAACAAAAATATAAAATTAAAATGGTGAGTCTACCATATTATCACACACCTTATAATGAGAGAAATATACAGATTCTTCAGGAATATAGTTATTAAATGAACAAATGAGTGGGACAGAACAATATCTATAATACAGTCCCATTGAGGTACACTAAAAACATTACATACATTCACACACTTGGATATACCCAGAAAAATTCTGGAAAGGCACATAAATCATTTTTAAAATAAGACTTTATCTTTTAAGAGCTGTTTTAGGTTCAAAACAAAATTAAGAGGAAGGTACAGAGGCTATCCCACACATACAGCCCTGGCCTCTGACAGACACTGCCTACTGAGAGTGGCGAATCTGTTAAAGCCAATGAACCTACACTGAGACAAGATCACCCGAAGTCACAGTCGCTCTCAGAGCTCTCTTCTGCTGTTCTACATTCTATGATAAACAGCCATCACTGTTGTGTCCCGGAGAGTACCCAAAATACCCTCTATGGTCCATGTATTCATCCATTCCCCTCCTTCCCCAGCTCTGACAACCACTAATCTTTTCAGTATTTGCATAGCTTTGCCTTTTCCAGAATGCCATACCGTTGGAATCATACAGTACATAGCCTTCTCTGATTGGTTTCCTATACTTAGCAATATCTATTTTAAGGTTCATCAATGTCTTTTCATAGTTTGATAATTTGTTTTTAGCACTGAATAAAATTCCACTGATTGCATGTAACACAGCTTGTTTTTCCATTTACCACTGAAAGACATCTCGGTTACTTTCAAGTTTTGGCAACTGCAAAAAGAGCTGCTATAATCATCCATGTGCATGCTATTGTATGGACCGAAGTTTTCCACTCTTTTGGGCAAACACCAAGGAGCACAGCTGCTGGATTGTATGATGACAGTAGGTTTACTTTTTTGAAAAGAAACTGCCAAACTGTCCTCCACAGTGACTACCTTTTTGTATTCCCACCAGAAATGAATGAGAATTCCTGTTGCTTCACATCCGTACCAGAATTTGATGTTATCGATGTTCTGGACTTTAGCCATTCAAATAGGTGTACAACGTGTTATAAATATTTTTTAATAGATAGTAGTTACCTAAGCAATGGGACTGGAGGACTGAGGAAGAAAGAAGACTTACTTTCTTCTATAGATTTTATTCATTTGTCTTGAAAACTTTTAACACAAGCATATATTGCTAGAGGAAAAAAAAGCTTCTCTTTGGAAGCTTTTTGGAACTCTTTGGTTCAGAGGAACAATATTAAAGGCAACAGCCACGTATGTATTTAAGTAATTTAAGAGGTAACTCAAAGGTGCTGAATATTTGTGAGTGATAAGAGAAGACAAGCATGCCACCTTTTACATTGTTGAACAATAACTCTTTTTATGAGTCAATGAAGAACATGACATCATGAGAAATGCTGGGCTGGAAGAAGCACAAGCTGGAATCAAGATTGCCAGGAGAAATATCAGTAACCTCAGATATGCAGATGACACCACCCTTATGGCAAAAAGTGAAGAGCCTCTTGATGAAAGTGAAAGAGGAGAGTGAAAAAGTTGGCTTAAAGCTCAACATTCAGAAAACGAAGATTATGGCATCTGGTCCTATCACTTCATGGGAAATAGATGGGGAAACAGTGGGAACAGTGTCAGACTATTTTTTGGGCTCCAAAATCACTGCAGATGGTGATTGTAGCCATGAAATTAAAAGACACTTACTCCTTGGAAGGAAAATTATGACCAACCTAGATAACATATTGAAAAGCAGAGATATTACTTTGCCAACAAAGGTCCGTCTAGTCAAGGCTACGGTTTTTCCAGTGGTCATGTATGGATGTGAGAGTTGGACTGTGAAGAAGGCTGAGCGCTGAAGAATTGATGCTTCTGAACTGTGGTGTTGGAGAAGACTCTTGAGAGTCCCTTGGACTGCAAAGAGATCCAACCAGTCCATTCTGAAGGAGAGCAGTCCTGGGTGTTCATTGGAAGGACTGATGCTGAGGCTGAAACTCCAATACTTTGGCCACCTCATGTGAAGAGTTGACTCATTGGAAAAGACCCTGATGCTGGGAGGGATTGGGGGCAGGAGGAGAAGGGGACGACAGAGGATAAGATGGCTAGATGTCATCACTGACTTGATGCACATGAGTTTGGGTAAACTCCGGGAGTTGGTGATGGACTGGGAGGCCTGGTGTGCTGCGATTCTTGGGGTCACAAAGAGTCAGACACGACTGAGCGACTGAACGGAACTGAACTGAAGAACATGAGACTTCTGCTTAAAACTACTACAACATATACGTTTAAGTGGTCTCTGTATTATTTTATTATTATTTATACAGCATTATAATGTCCACTCGGAGAAGGCAATGGCACCCCACTCCAGTGTTCTTGCCTGGAGAATCCCAGGGATGGCAGAGCCTGGTGGGCTGCCGTCTATGGGGTCGCACAGAGTCGGACATGACTGAAGTGACTTAGCAGCAGCAGCAGCATAATGTCCACTGTTGGCCTCTAATAAGTGCATCTAACAAGTATTAGATGACAATATGACAACACTTTTTCTTCTTCAAAATCATTTATCTCAATTATCTTAAAATTTAAAAAACATGGCATTCTTTTTATATGTAACAGTTTACCCCATCAATAAACCACATTTATTAGATATTTATATATAGTGCTACAGACAGCAGCATCTTGGTTGAGTAAAGCCTATATAATCATTGGAGAGTAAATGAAGATTAAATCAAACAGATTTCACTTTTTAACAGTTACAAGTCAAGTAGAAACAAGCATCTAAAACCAAAGAAATGGAAGGAGGTCAAATTACATAGAGTCCTTTCTATGGACTGTCACTAGTTTTCAAAACATAAAAGCTACTTTGTTGTAATTTATGCTAGAAATGAGGTCCTTGGCACCAAACGTCTTTTAATTTGACTACACTAATATCTTACTACAGGGGTAGTCAAGTAAAACATGGTATATACAATATTTCACTTAAGAATGAAGCTGATACATATATATTGATATGGAAGGATCAGAGAAGGCAATGGCACCCCACTCCAGTACTTTTGCCTGGAAAATCCCATGGACGGAGGAGCCTGGTGGGCTACAGTCCATGGGGTCACTAGAGTCGGACACGACTGAGCGACTTCACTTTCGCTTTTCACTTTCATGCATTGGAGAAGGAAATGGCAACCCACTCCAGTGTTCTTGCCTGGAGAATCCCAGGGACGGGGGAGCCTGGTGGGCTGCCGTCTCTGGGGTCGCACAGAGTCAGACACGACTGAAGTGACTTAGCAGCAGCAGCAAAGAGAGATGAAGACAAAAGCAAGGCATAGAACATTATGTGAAATAAAAACATAATCATTCACTGAACCAAGAGAACTATGCATATCCTTGAAAATAAATACAAAGTATTTATTTTATAAATACACTATTAAGAGGAATGACTTCTGGGAGCACCGTGCGGTAGGGGTGAGTTGGTGCACGGAGGGGATGAGGGAAGAAGAGCTTTCATGTTTAATCATATAGCCTTCAGTGTTATCTGACTTGTTTCTAAAGGAAGGTAAGCATTATTATTTTAATTTTAAAATAATGAAACATATGAGTAACACTGCAGTGTTAATGGCTGTCTGAGTGCCTGTGAGAAAAAGACAGAGGCACACAGGTATCACACGTCCTCCTAAAACAAGTGTGAGCTACTTGAGGACTGGGGTAAGGAAATAGTTTTCACATAACCCTGCAAAGTGTGAAGGACTCAATAAATATTCTGTCAAATGTGTTTTGCAAAGAACATCTTCTTCTCCTCTTGCAAAAGGAGCAGGAGTTTTGAAAAGGGGTGAAGAGGAGGCAAAGCAGAGTTACAACTCTACTCTAAAAACTATAGTACTGTTTAGATTTTTTAAGTGAGACAGAATAGCCAATTAAGATGAAATGACATATTTAAGATATGCTAGAACATTTCCACCTATGTACTTACGTGGGTCATATGCTTACTAATTTGATAATAAAATGCTAATATACATATTTGCTAAGACAAATTTAAACAATGTACCTAAAGTCATCTTTAATACCTGTATTTATAATTCTAAGTGGTCTAAATAAATCTCACTTCACATTTTGGTATTTCTTCAAATGTAAGTATAGCTCAGTTCAGTCACTCAGTTGTGTCTGACTCTTTGTGACCCCATGGACTGGAGCATGCTAGGCTTCCCTGTCTATTACCAACTCCGGGAGCCGACTCAGACTCATGTCCATCGCGTCAGTGATGCCATCCAACCATCTCATCCTCTGTTGTCCCCTTCTCCTCCCGCCTTCAATCTTTCCCAGTATCAGGGTCTTTTCCAATGGGTCCATTCTTCGCGTCAGGTGGCCAAAGTGTTGGAGTTTCTGCTTCAGCATCAGTCCTTCCAATGAACACTCAGGACTGATTTCCTTTAGGATTGACTGATTTGATCTCCTTGCAGTCCATGGGGCTCTCAACAGTCTTCTCCAACACCATAGTTCAAAGCATCAATTCTTCAGTGCTCAGCTTCCTTTAGAGTTCAACTCTCACATCCATACATGAATGCTGGAAAAACCATAGCTAGACTAGATGGACTTTTGTTGGCAAAGTAATGTCTCTGCTTTTTAATATGCTGTCTAGGTTGGTCATAACTTTTCTTCTTTTTAAGCACCTTTTTATTTCATGCCTGCATTCACCATCTGCAGTGATTTTGGAGCCCAGAAAAATAAAGTCTGACACTGTTTCCACTGTTTCTCCATCTATTTGCCATGAATTGATGGGGCCGGATGCCATGATTTTAGTTTTCTAAATGTTGAGTTTTAAGCCAACATTTTCACTCTCCTCTTTCACTTTCATCAAGAGGCTCTTTAGCTCTTCTTCATTTTCTGCCATAAGGGTGGTGTCATCTGCACGTCTGAGGTTATTGATACTTCTCAAGGCAATCTTGATTCTAGCTTGTGCTTCATCCAGCCCAGCATTTCACATGATGTACTCTGCATTAAAGTTAAATAAGCAGGGTGACAATATTCAGTGTTGACATACTCCTTTCCCAATTTGGAATCAGTCTGTTGTTCCATGTCCTGTTCTAACTGTTGCTTCTTGACCTGCATACAGATATCAGGAGACAGGTCAGGTGGTCTGGTATTCCTATCTCTTTAAGAATTTTCCACAGTTTGTTGTGATCCACACAGTCAAATGCTTTGGTGTAGTTAATAAAGCAAAAGCAGATGTTTTTCTGGAACTCTTGTTTTTTTTGATGATCCAGTGGATGTTGGCAATTTGATCTCTGGTTCCTCTGCCTTTTCTAAAACCAGCTTGAACATCTGGAAGTTCATGGTTCATGTACTGTTGAACCTGGCTTGGAGAATTTTGAGCATTACTTTGCTAGTGTGTGAGATGAGTGCAACTGCACAGTAGTTTGAACATTTTTGGCATTGCCTTTCTTTGGGATTGGAACGAAAACTGACCTTTCCCAGTCCTGTGGCCACTGTTGAGTTTTCCAGATTTGCTGGCATATTGAGTGCAGCACTTTTACGGCATCATCTTTTAGGATTTGAAATAGCTCAACTGAAATCCCATCACCTCCACTAACTTTACATTTGAATACTAAAAACATCATTACTTTATGAACCACTGAAAAGGAAAAATGCTGCTAATTAAATTATGACAAGCTATAGAATTGTAAATGTATATTGATCTAAATTAAAAGACACTTGCTCCTTGGAAGAAAAGTTATGATCAACCTAGACAGCACATTAAAAAGCAGAGACATTACTTTACTGACAAAGGTCCATCTAGTCAAAGCCATGGTTTTTCCAGTAGTCATGTGTGGATGTGAGAGTTGGACTTAAAAGAAAGCTGAGTGCTGAAGAATTGATGCTTTTGAACTGTGGTGCTGGAGAAGACTCCTGAGAAGAATCCATCTCTTGGACAGCAAGGAGATCAAACCAGTCAATCCTAAAGGAAATCAGTCCTGAATATTCATTGGAAGGACTGATGCTGAAACTGAAGCTCCAATACTTTGGACACCTGATGGGAAGAACTGACTCATTAGAAAAGACTCTGATGCTGGAAAAGACTGAAGGCAGGAGGAGAAGGGGATGACAGAAGATGAGATGGTTGGATGGCATCATGGACTCAATGGACATGAATTCGAGCAAGCTCTGGGAGTTGGTGATGGAAGGGGAAGCCTGGCATGCTGCAGTCCATGGGGTTGCAAAGAGTCAGACACAACTAAGTGACTGAACTGAACTGATCTCAAAAATGTGAAAGAAAATCAGCATTTTAGAATCAATGAAATATGATATTTTCTTATCATGCTTTAGCTCCACAGGTATTTATAAATAAAAGAAAAGCTATAATGAAAAACTTTAAGTAAGAAAATGGATGTCTTTGGGTTTTACTGGAGTCACACCAACATTAAAAAAAGAGCTTACCTTCAGAAATAGATCTTCTCAAAATGTACTTATCAGAACTTTATTAAATCTAAAAATATGTTAAATTTTTGTATAATTAATTCTCCAACAGGTTAGCTGACATTACAAAGTATTATACAAATCAAAACTTTCACTTGGTAATGTCATTAAGCTGAAGAAAGTACTTGCTTGTTTGCCTAAGGAAGTACCTGGTTCTACAGGCATGTGGTCAACATTGAGATTGATGCAACTGAGCAGGTTCTGCTGCTCAAGAGCACAGTCTCCACATAGACTTCTCTCTTCTTTAACATTATATCGTGAAAGAAAAGTCTACAGTATGATAACTTTGAAAATGATTTTGAAAGGAATTAAGAGTATATTTTGCTAGTCCATCAAAATTTTGATACAATTTTCAAGGCAAAATGGACAGGGAAAGCATACAACATACTTTAATATATTATAACATACTACTAATTAATACATTTTTAAAATTGCTGAATATGCCTCAGTCTTTCTCTCTTCTATATTGGATATTTCTTGTTCCATTTTCCTTGACCTGTAAACTATCTTTCCATTTTCAATCTTTTTGTCTCTCAAAATATATTAATTAGAACTTCATTAAATCTAAAAATACATTAAATTTTTGTGTAATTACTCTTCAGGAGGATAGCTGACATATCAAAGTGCTATATAAATCAAAACTTTCACCTGATAATGTCATGAACCTGAAGAAAGTCTTCGCTGAGGAAGTAATTGGTTCTGTAAGTATGCAGTTAATACTAACCACATATAACTTTTAACCATGAACATATAACATTAACCACAGATAACATTTTCAGTCTTTCTTGACTTTTTATGCTACAATATGGACAATGGGTTCTACCTTTCTATTTACTCAGACGTGTCTGTTTAAATTTATCCGTTGAAAATTTTAATTTTGATATTTTTTTCCTTTTTCAGAAATTTCATTAACTCCTCTAGTAGTTACACATGCTTTCTCATGGAGCATATTTACTGATTGTTCAGCCTATTTTTCATTTCTCTTGTTGAGATGGCTTTTTTTTTTTAAAGAAAACAAGCAATGGACATCAGTGTAAGATTTTGTGAAATTTGAGCAAAATCTGTTAAAAATATTGCATCACATGTTAATTTTCTATTTTTTTTTATAACATAGTATTTCTATTTTTTTTTTTTCTCTGCTTACTCACTGGTACTTAGGCGTGGTTGCTGAAATCTCTTAAAGGTTCATTTCTTCTGTTGGTGGAAGGAAAAGAAGACTCTCATCGTATATCCTGTGGTTTAAGGACTGGCTATGAAACTCCTTAAGTGAGAATGGGCTAGAGGAAACCACCTTAGCTCTTAATTCTTCATTCTTCTGGCCCGAAGGGTAGGAAAGATACTGAGGCCTCCAATCAGATCTCCCTTACTCTGATCTTTTTCTTTGCGGGGTGGGGCGGGTAAGAAGCAGGGAGAAATAGAGCATATTACAGCTGTCAATGTCAAAGTCATACATGTTCCAAACCAAGCTCTTTATAAATCTTCAGCTCTACCATCTTTGCCCTGGGATTTGATGGTGTGTTGCGGTAGCAGCAACAACCTGGGGCTGCTCAATTAGAGCCAGGCTGTGCAGGAAATGGGCAGGTAACACAACTGAGCAAATAAGCAGACCTTCCTAGTAAACCCACAATGGCCATGTAAGTAAGAAATAAACCAAGTTACTCATATTTTAGATCTTATGACTGCAATATAACTAAACTGTAATAAAGAGTCTGACTCTATTTTTGATGTCTGCCTGCTGACAGCTTGCAAGCCCCACTGTTCTCCCTTCTCCTCTCCTGCCCACATCTGGGAGAACTGATAAGAAAGTCCATGTGCTCCTTCCTTTACACTGCCAGGAAATTCAAACTGTGCAAGACCTGAGCTACATGTGGAAACCCTCATTCTAGTCCCAACCCGCTAACCACATAAAACCTCAAGATAGTCACTGTTCTTGTTCTCCCCCTAAACGCTTATTATGTGACTGATAAACCTTCTCATATCAGATCTTCTTGGTGTACATGTGGTATCTTCAGTCTCTACATCCAAATAAATTTGGGTTGGGGGTACTGTTCCATTCTTCAGGGTGACTACAAATATTAGTTTATGTGACTGATAAAGAAACTGTTACTTAAAGGCTGGTAACGAGAAGCTCAACAACAATCACAATAAAGGAAAAGACAATGGCTTAGGGGTTGGTTGGTAGATCACGTGGAAATTATCGTATGAAAGTTAGTGATCCAAGTTTGTAGTGGTAAAACATTGGCAAAAAAGCAGATAAATTTACCCATGAAAACTCATTTCTCTCTAACATAAAAACTGATACTGTTACCATGGATCCCAGAGAGACAGCATGTAGCACAAGATAAACATACTGCATAAATTAGAAATAATCTGGTATTTGTTACTGCAACATAAACTAATCCATCTTGATTGATAACAGAATGGGTATTCTTTACAACTTCCTTCTTTCCTTTACCCAAATGTGGTCTAACAGCACTCACAGGGTTGTGCAGAATTTGCCCCTAAGAAGAAATGAGCTAAGATATTTAGGAGATCCCTGACTGCTAGAAGGTCCAGGGCTGCTTGGCAGCTGAAAACAAGCCTACTTTCACAGAAGTGATTAAAAAAAAGACTAGCATTGTTTTAGATAGAGAGTATTGGGACAGAAAAAGACCCTGATGCTGGGAAAGACTGTAAACAAAAGGAGAAGGGGGCAGCAGAGGATGAGATGGTTGGATGGCATCACTGACTCAATAGATATGAGTTTGGGCAAATTTCAGGAGACAGTGGAGGACAGAGGAGCCTGGAGTGCTGTAGTTCATGGGGCTGCAAAGAGTTGGACACGACTTAGCAGCTGAACATCAACAACTAATAGGGACAAGAAATGTCTACTTGACTGGTCTGTAACTTCTGCTAAACTGAAACTTTTTCTCATTGCATTGAAGAAAAATTAAAACAAGATTTGAGGCCAGAAAGAAGAGGCACAGCTAATTTTGGCAGGTTCCAAAACAGTGATACATGGTTGTGTGATATGAACAGGCTACTTACTATATATATGATCCTATAAAGACATATTTGCTTGTGTACTTAATTGTACCAAAAAATCTAGAAATACACATACTCTAAAATGCTAACACTCTTGAGAGTCCCTTGGACTGCAAGGAGATCCAACCAGTCCATTCTGAAGGAGATCAGCCCTGGGATTTCTTTGGAAGGAATGATGCTAAAGCTGAAACTCCAGTACTTTGGCCGCCTCATGCGAAGAGTTGACTCATTGGAAAAGACTCTGATGCTGGGAGGGATTGGGGGTAGGAGGAGAAGGGGACGACAGAGGATGAGATGGTTGAATGGCATCACTGACTTGATGGACATGAGTCTGGGTGAACTCCAAGAGCTGGTGATGGAAGGGAGGCCTGGTGTGCTGCGATTCACGGGGTCACGAAGAGTCGGACACGACTGAGTGACTGAACTGAACTGAACTGAGTGTCAATTAAACAAGGAGGTGATTAGACCGGGGTGGTTCTAATACATTAACAGTCTGCATGAGCAAAGTGAAACCTAAGCCTGAAATGCCTCAAGGTTAAGAAATCAAAACCTAAGACCAACCAACATACACAGCCAACCTGGCTTTCCCAAATAATGTAACTGCTTAAGCAACAGCCAGGGTTTCCCTGATAGCTCAGTTGGTAAAGAACCTGCCTGCAACGAGGGAGACCTGGGTTCGATCCCTGGGTTGGAAAGACCCACTGGAGGAGGCAAAGGCTACCCACTCCAGTATTCTGGCCTGGAGAATTCCATGGACTATGTAATCCATGGGGTCGCAAAGAGCAACTTTCACGACTGAGCAACTTTCATGCAATAGCCATTCACTTTCACTTTCAAGCAACTTTCATTTTTTTCACTTTCATCAGATAATTCCCTTGCTTTGCTTCTGCTTCTTCTCTATAAACGCCTTTCATTTAGCTTGCATCAGTGGAGTGCTCATAACCAATTCTGGTTAGGTGCTGACCAATTTGAATCCATTTTTATGCAAATAAACTTAAAATGTTTAATGTACCTCAACTTATCTTTTAATACTAGACAATCTCTGAAATTGAGATGGCTTCTATTTATTTTCTTATTTGCTTTTTCTGATTTTTCTAAAATGAATGTATATTAATGTAAAATAGAAGTTATAAAAACACCGTGTGTCATGTATGGAAGGTATATATATGTAAGAGTTTAATTTTTCTATTAAGGAAAATTTTTCTATTACAAATGCAACAACTTTATTCCTACTGCAACATTTTACAATAGAATCCTCCATTTTCTCAAAAAATTGCTACATGTAACATATAATGATTTGAGCAGTCATTTGATCTAATGATCTCTGAGCAATCATTTTAAAAATAGAATTTTAAACATTTTAGCCATGTACCAAAACATACTTTAGAATATTGTGAACCCTAAGGCCTAAAAATAACAGGAGTCTTTGTAAGTGCAAATAGCATAAGATAGATAATAGAAAAAAGCAATAGAAAACTAAAAAGAATTCTCTTAAAAATATCCAGGTTAAGTTCTTTATGCAAAATGAGTCAATATATGAAAGTAAATGACTTAGATGAGAAATGTGACCTAAAGGACTGGCTAATGGTAAATGTATTCTTCTGATGTTCACAAATAATAAAATGCATTTTTTTGTTATGTCTTCATTGTGGTAGTGTACATAACTAAATGCATTTGCCAAAACTCAGTAAAATGTATGCTTAAAGCTGCTGAATTTTAATGTATGTGAATTACATTTCAATGAAGCTTCTAAAAATCACAATTTTTTGTTAAAGTTTTCATATTTCCCAACAATTTTATTCAATGATTTAGCCATTCAAAACAATGTTATATTTTATCAACTTAACAGAGAAAAAAATCCATGTATAGTAGAAGTGGAATCTCTCATAAATTCCCTATCCCCAACAGCCAGTAACACTAAAGAATTCAGTCATTCTCCCTCGCTCTCACCTCCTTTCAATAGACCATCAAGTCCTATCAATTTACCTTCTTTCATCTCAGCTCTACTGCCTTAGTTCATTTCTTTCTGGACTACTGCAGTACACTTCTAATTGATTTCCTTGTCTTTACTCTCCCACCTACCAATCCACCACCCTTAAAGCAGAAAATTATTTTGTTTTGTCCCTCCCAAAATGAACAAACAAAGCAACAAGGCCAAAAAACACTTGTTTTAAGAAATTAAATTGGTTCAGAATGAAGTCCCAAATCCATGCGAGTAAAGGTACTTTAAAATTAGATTTCCTGATCAATATCAAATCTTCCCCTCATAAAAAGCATGTATTTTATATTTCTGCCTGTAGAGTCATCCCCTCCTTTTCTGTCTGTGAAATATCTATGAACCCTTTAACCTTTTTTTCTAAAACAAAACAAAAAAAATCCAGTTTAAATGTAATTTCCTTCATTCTCATCTCATCCTCTAGATATGAATTCCTCTAGGTCAGGGTCTGAAGCTTCTTCACTAAACACAGTGCCTGGCTCGTAGTAAACACAACTAATGAACTGAATAAAGGATTAAAAATAGCATTATTCACTGAATTTATTTTTACTTTGACAAATATAAATTAACATTTTTCTAAGATAAAAATTTTAGAAAATTTGATACTACAGAAGCTGTACCTTGTCTACATGGAAAATTAAATCCAGTTCACAGACGTTTTCAAAACACTTGTCTAGTGTTTCCACAAATACCTAAAGAAAAGAAAAAAGGTTAAAAGCTTTTGAGAACTATACAAGTTCATTCAAATCTATTACCTACAAGGCAGACAATTTGTAACTGAGAACTAAAATGTCTAACTCCACTATCACATTTCTCTTTTTTAAAATGAAAACTGTATTAAGTACAAAAGGAATAATTATAGACTACTCTTCTAAACTAATTTTCAATATGGTAATAACCAAAATAAACTTCACTGAAAATTATTAAGAACCAGAAATTGTTAGCACCATTACTTACAAAACTACTGACAAATACTCAAATCAGGCTCCCTTTCTTCACATGAGGAAAAAAGAAAACCTGTCATAAGTGTCTGTCAAGCTGGACAGGCACGGTCCAAGTCTCAGCCACATCTAACAGAGCCAGCAGTTTTTAATTAGCGAAGCAGGATAAAAGATTATTAAAATTCAAACTCACGGACAGAGCACAGGCTTTTAGAATCAGACTGACCTGGACTCAAACTCTGGCTAGAATTCCTGTATGACCTTGTATGGGAAAAGGGTAACTCAGTAAGCCTGGCTTGGTCAACCCTACCCATTCCCCAAAATGGACTGCTTACAGACTAGTCTCTGACTAGTTCCTGGGACCCCAGCTCTGAGCCCTTGGAAGGTTCTGTTTGATAAGAGTGTTTCTGCATGCCTGAGAACCTGGGCCACACTGTACCAGCATGACCAGACAGTTTATGCTGACAACGTGATTTACGATGAACACATTTTTTTCTCTCAGGTTCTGAAGCTTAAGTAGTTCAGTCACAGAGGTATCACACGCCTATGTGACTGACCCCTAATAAGCACCTAACACTGCCCAAAACACATCTACTAGCCAAAGTCACTACTATTTACCTGTTTGTTTAACATATATGATGATTACAAGTTAAAACAAAAATAGAAAATTCTAATTCTGCTAATAAACATTGATATAAAAGTAGGGAAATTATGTGGTTGCCAAAACTTTGGAATTTGCTTATAACTTAGAAAAAATGTTGTCAATATTTAAACCAGAGTAATACCAACTATTGATTATATTCTTTGCAGCCAAAGATGGAGAGACTCTATACAGTCAGCAAAACCAAGACCGGGAGCTGACTGTGGCTCAGATCATGAACCTTTATTGCCAAATTCAGACTTAAATTGAAGAAAGTAGGGAAAACCGCTAGACCATCCAGGTATGATCTAAATCAAATCCCTTATGACCATACAGTGGAAGTGAAAAATAAATTTAAGGGACTAGATCTGATAGAGTGCCTGATGAACTATGGACGGAGGTTCGTGACATTGTACAGGAGACAGGGATCAAGACCATCCCCATGGAAAAGAAATGCAAAAAAGCAAAATGGCTGTTTGGGGATGCCTTACAAATAGCTGTGAAAAGAACAGAAGCAAAAAGCAAAGGAGAAAAGGAAAGATATAAGCATTTGAATGCAGAGTTGCAAAGAATAGCAAGAAGAGATAAGAAAGCCTTCCTCAGCGATCAATGCAAAGAAATAGAAGAAAACAACAGAATGGGAAAGACTAGAGATCTCTTCAACAAAATTACAGATGTATGGCACAACCAATACAATATTGTAAAGTAAAAAAAAATAAAAGAAAATCAGAGATACCAAGGGAACATTTCATGCAAAGATGGGCTTGATAAAGGACAGAAATGGTATGGACCTAACAGAGGCAGAAGATATTAAGAAGAGGTGGCAACAATACACAGAAGAACTGTACAAAAAAGATCTTCATGACCAAGATAATCACGATGGTGTAATCACTCACCTAGAGCCAGACATCCTGGAATGTGAAGTCAAGTAAGCCTTAGAAAGCATCACTACGAACAAAGCTAGTGGAGGTGATGGAATTCCAGTTGAGCTATTGCAAATCCTGAAAGATGATGCCGTGAAAGTGCTGCACTCAATATGCCAGCAAATCTGGAAAACTCAGCAGTGGCCACAGGACTGGAAAAGGTCAGTTTTCATTCCAATCCCAAAGAAAGGCAATGCCAAAGAATGCTCAAACTACCGCACAATTGCACTCATCTCACACGCTAGTAAAGTAATGCTCAAAATTCTCCCAGCCAGGCTTCAGCAATACGTGAACCGTGAACTTCCAGATGTTCAAGCTGGTTTTACAAAAGGCAGAGGAACCAGAGATCAAATTACCAACAACCACTGGATCATTGAAAAAGCAAGAGAGTTCCAGAAAAAATCTATTTCTGCTTTACTGACTGTGCCAAAGCCTTGACTGTGTGGATCACAATAATCTGTGGAAAATTCTTCAAGAGATGGGAATACCAGACCATATGACCTGCCTCTTGAGAAACCTATATGCAGGTCAGGAAGCAACAGTTAGAACTGGACATGGAACAACAGACTGGGTCCAAATAGGAAAAAGAGTATGTCAAGGCTGTATATTATCACCCTGCTTATTTAGCTTATATGCAGAGTACATCATGAGAAACTGTGGGCTGGAAGAAGCACAAGCTGGAATCAAGATTGCTGGGAGAAATATCAATAACCTCAGATATGCAGATGACACCACCCTTGTGGCAGAAAGTGAAGAGGAACTAAAAAGCCTCTTGATGAAAGGGAAAGAGGAGAGTGAAAAAGTTGGCTTAAAGCTCAACATTCAGAAAACTAAGATCATGGCATCTGGTCACATCACTGCATGGGAAATAGATGGGGAGACAGCGGGAACAGTGTCAGATTTGACTTTTCTGGGCTCCAAAATCACTGCAGATGGTGACTGCAGCCATGAAATTAAAAGATGCTTACTCCTTGGAAGGAGGGTTATGACCAACCTAGATAGCATATTCAAAAGCAGAGACATTACTTGCCAACAAGTCTGTCTAGTCAAGGCTATGGTTTTTCTGTGGTCACGTATGGATGTGAGAGTTGGACTGTGAAGAAGGCTGAGTGCCGAAGAATTGATGCTTTTAACTGTGGTGTTGGAGAAGACTCTTGAGAGTCCCTTGGACTGCAAGGAGATCCAACCAGTCCATTCTAAAGGAGATCAGTCCTGGGTGGTGTTCTTTCAAAGGAATGATGCTAAAGCTGAAACTCCAGTACTTTGGCCACCTCATGCGAAGAGTTGACTCATTGGAAAAGACCCTGATGCTGGGAGGGATTGGGGGCAGGAGGAGAAGGGGATGCCAGAGGATGAGATGGCTAGATGGCATCACTGACTCGATGCACATGAGTTTGAGTGAACTCCGGGAGTTGGTGACGGACAGGGAGGCCTGGCGTACTGCAATTCATGCGGTCGCAAAGAGTCAGACACGACTGAGCGACTGAACTGAACTGACTGAATACCACCTATGAAAAATGTAAATACTTTTTTTAAAAGTGTCTTGCAGCAAAATATCATTATAACTATATGCTCCTAACTTAGGAAAAGAATTTTTAAGATTAAAGCTAAGTTTAGTTGAAAACTTAAAAACCTGTTTCAAAAAACTCTTCCTTAACTTTAAAGTTAGCAAGAATTACTTATAATTAGAATCGAAAGCCCCAAGGCAGACACATACTGCGAATCTGTTACATGGACAAGGTCAATAGAAAACTAATAATCTACAAACTGAAATTAAGAAATTAAAAAAAAAAAAAAAACAAGTTAATGGGCTTTGGGAACAGTAAAAAAATAATACAGTTGTTGCTGCATTGTATTTCACAAAGAGAAAGATAAAAAGTAAAAAACCAGAAGTGGCATGGTAAATGGCACCCTCTTGTGTTTCATTTTTAATGATAAAAGTTTAAAGTCAATTTCAAGGTAACTGTTATCTTCTAAGTAGCTACTCATTAATCTCTGGCCTTAGAAATTCAAAAGCTGGTGGGAGAAAAATTACTTTTAATTTACTAAGAATAATTTTTTAGGTTTTCCCACATTTTAATACTTGTATAGCTTTCTAAAAATAAATATAAACATAAGATATTCAGAAAAATGCCACATTCACATATAAACTGAGTCTCCCTTACCAGTGCCCTTCTAACAACAAAACTTCCTTGGGTCTCCTCTCTCTTTAATTACAAACTTATATGCCTGGGTCTGTATTTCTTGGGCTCTAAAATCACAGCAGATGTTGACTGCAGCCATGAAATCAGAAGACGTCTGCTTCTTGGCAGGAAAACTATGACAAACCTAGACAGTGTTCTGAAAGCAGAAACGTTACTCTGTAGACAAAGGTCTGTATAGTCAAGGCTACGGTTTTCCCAGTAATCACAAACAATTGTAATAGCTGGACGGTAAAGAAGACCGAGCGCCAAAGAAATGATGCCTTCAAACTATGGTTTTGGAGAAGACTCTTGAGAGTCCCATGGACAGCAAGGAGATCAAACTAGTCAATCTTAAGGGAAATCAACACTGAATATTCATTGGAAGGACTGATACTGAAGCTGAAGCTCCAGTATTTTGGTCATCTGATGCAAACTGTTGACTCATTTGAAAAGTCACTGATGCTGGGAAAGATTGAGGGCAGAAGGAGAAAAGGGTGTCAGAGGATGAGATGGCTAGATGGCATCACCGATGCTGTGGACATGAACTTGGGCAAATTTAGGAAGATGGTGAGGGACAGAGAGGCCTGGCGTGCTGCAGTCCATGGGGTCGCAAAGAGTCGGACACAACTCGGTGACTGAACAACAGCAGTAATGCCTGGGT
Source organism: Bos taurus (assembly GCF_002263795.3). Classification (NCBI taxonomy): domain Eukaryota; kingdom Metazoa; phylum Chordata; class Mammalia; order Artiodactyla; family Bovidae; genus Bos; species Bos taurus. The sequence continues at coordinate 4,746,623 of NC_037337.1, read as the reverse complement.
CACAAAGGGTAACAGGAATCTATCACAAGCTTAGTACCTAAGAGTGCTTAGTACGCTACTAAAATTACAGCTTAGCCTCTAACAATGAAAACCAGGGCAAGTTATTCAACTCCAAGCCTCATTTGGGCATAATAATGGTGCCTATGCCACAGAGTTGTTTTAATGATTAAAAGAATAAATATAAAGGGCTTAGAACAGTATCTCACCAAAAAAAGTATTTGATATATGTTAGTAAGGATTAAAATATGATATACAGATGCAGAAATAAAAATGTGCACTAGGTAAAATAAATGTCATGAAAATTTCCTTAAGCAGTATCACTGATTTGGCAGGCCCTTCTTTAGACTATCTAGGTAAAAATATAAAGAATTTCTAGGCTTACGGACTTCTGCTAAATTTCAGGAGGAACCAATCCTACTGTTTCTAATCTATAATATTAAATAAAATACATAAGTGTTAAATACATACATAAATATGACATACATAAATATCATGAAAATTTCCTTAGGCAGTTATCACTGATTTGGCAGGCCCTTCTTTAGACTATCTAGGTAAAAATATAAAGAATTTCTAGGCTTACGGACTTCTGCTAAATTTCAGGAGAAACCAATCCTATTGTTTCTAATCTATAATATTAAATAAAATACGTAAGTGTTAAAATACATAAGTGTCATGTTATAAGACAAGAAATGCCTTAAACCCAAGAATACAGGGCATAAATTTAAAAATATGCCGAGATCAAAAAAATAATAATTTTGTTCAGTCAGCAGCGAGATGTTCTAGAGAAACACTGGCTTAGTTCAAATAAAGAATCAAAAAACATCAATAAAAATGTACTAACAAAGCTAGGGAAGACAGACTGAACTTAAAATCTGACCAATTACCCTTGAAGAACAACTATGAATACAGGTGCACATAAGATCCAATAGAAAGTATGATGTTTAAAGTACGTAAATAGCACTTGAGTCAGCATATGACTGGATTCTGGAGTGGACTTCCACTAAAGCTGACCTAGATACTAACACGTCAATGATTATAGATATTTTTTCTATCAGTAAAAATGAGACATTTATTGTGCATTTACCATGTAGCAGTTAATTGAGACAAATTAAACTCTTGACTTCAATATGAAAAAACTGAGTTGATGAAAGGGCTGTTTTCTGTATTCATGTCATAATGATTCTTTAAGAATTCTTAAAGAACTCAGTGATTCTTACTGTGTGATTAGTTTCTATTTTTTTAAATAAAAATGAAAAAAAACTAAAGGCTAATGATGATAATAGCACACAGTGGTAAAGAATCCACCTGCAAAGAAGGAAATGGAGGATACAAAACGCGGGTTTGATCCTGGGTTGGGAAGATCTGCTGGAGGAGGAAATGGCAGCCCACTGCAGCATTCCTGCCCTGGAGAGTCCCATGGACAGAGGAGCCTGGCGGGCTACAGCCCACGGGGTCGCAAAGAGTCAGACACAACTGGTATTTTTAAAATATGTATTTACTTATTGGCTGTGTCAGGACTTAGTTGTGGCCCACGGGCCTAGCTGTCTCGCAGCATGTGGGATCTTTTCAGTTCCCTGACCAGGTATCAAATCGGTAACCCCCGCATTGGAAGGCAAATTCTTAACCACCCGACCACCAGGGAAGTCCCTACAACTGGTATTTTGAGCACTGATCTAAAACAAAATACAATGAATAAAAACCTTAGCTTTTCCTTATAGAATATCAACTAGTAAATATAAAAATCATGAAAAAAATCACCATTTGGCAAACACCACAATAATTCAGGCAGGAATCATCAAAAGATGCTAAAAACTGATGACCAAATTATGATTAGAAAAAATATTATTTATATACTATCAAAATTATTCTCCATAAGATAACTCTAAGCACAAAGAGGCAAGAGAAGTTTAAGTAGGTAAATCTGGCAGGCACTTTATCACAAGTAATGGGACAAAATGACATCATGAATATCCTCATATGATGCATTTGAGAAGGACATAACATTACTTGTGATATTCAAAAATATATAACCCAAATTTAAGCATTAAGAAACATCATATCCAAACTGAGGAATACTCTGTGAAATAACTGGCTAGTACTCTTCAAAGGATCAAGGTACAAAAGACATGAAATGAATGGAAGACAAAGGTGAAGAACTACTACAGAGTGAAGGAGACTTAGAAGACAGAAAAACTAACACAATACATGACCTTAACTGTACACTTAACAAGAAAAATTACATTAATGGCACAGCTGGCAAATTTTGAATACACTCTGCAGATATTAGTATTTTATAAATGTAAATTTCCTGATATTAACTACCTACTTGAAATTATGGAACATGTTAAATTTGAAGAATCTGGATGAAGATATGGTATTGAAAATTCTTTGTATTGTATTAATATTTACCACTCTTTTAAGTCTAAAATAATTTCAACATGAAAAGTTTTTTTTTAATTTTAAAGAAAAAAATTTTTGAAAAACCAAGATGAAAAGGTACTCTTCTCTTGTATATCCAATCCCCCCTGAAATCTACTATTCTATGCCGACAAAGAAATCACATTATTTCAAGGAAAAATATTAACATAAGCTGAGTTTTTCTTTCAATCCTACTGTGAAGGGGAAAAAAATAAATTTTAACTTCTAGCTCTAAAATTCTGACTTTACATACTTGAGTTCTTCACCACTATAAAGTAATAACCATGTGTCTGCTACATTCCGGGCCCTGGGCTGACTACTTTATGTACACTAGCTCCAATTCTTATCACAATGCTGGCAAGGCAGGTATGGATATTAGCATCTACAGACAAGAAAATTTGGGATGGATAAGACTAAGTAATTTACTCAAAGTTACAGAACTGTTAGATGACATAACCAATACTTAAGCCCATATCATCAAACTCCAAAGACCAACTTGACACTATAATGCCTCCCAAGGGGACTGCTGAGAGGTCAATAAAACATGTAAATTAGAATAGGGAAAGGGAAAGAGAAGTCGCTCAGTCGTGTCCAACTCTTTGCAACCCTAGCACGCTCCTCTGTCCAAGGGCTTTTCCAGGCAAGGGTACTGGAGTGGGTTGCCATTTCCTTCTCCATAGACTAGGGAGCATCATCAAATTTGACACCTGGATTTATCATGAAAAAACAGCAATGGTAATAACTGAAAAATGCATTACTTCAATTATTATATTGAAGTAATTTCAATATTTCAACAATGAAAATAAGACAGGAAAAGGATTTTAGGAATGCTGAATCACCCTAACAGTGTTGATTCAAATTGTTTACAGAACTATTTTTTGGTTTCCTACATACATAAAAAACAAGTCTTATTAAAAACAGAAATTTCTAATACTCTGGTAACACAGTCTAGTGGAACAAGTAGAATTTTCCTAAAATGATCCTGGGTGTGCCTGGATCACTGTGGATTGCCCAGAAAAGAAACAAATCGCGCCAAATCGTGCCATGGTTCCCACTTTCTCCAGCAGGAGGAACTGCACCAGAATTCATCTCTGTCTGGAACCAGGGGCTTATCCTTCTCAGTCCCCAAAAGGGAAGCTGCAACTTCCCACAGTCCTCAAGAGCTGGTCAGTTAGGCTTCCCAGACAATTCTTAAAAACAGGTGGCACCTCAACATGTACAGCTCAAAGCTTAAGTAATGTATATGCCACCCTATGGACTAGGATACTTTCAATGAAGCTGATCTTTGTAATAAGAGAACAATGATGTGGTGGAAGGTGTGAGCTCTCCGTTGGCACACTATTCCATGTGTAGTGGTATCTATATCAGCACAGCTTCCTATACGATAGTGCAAAGACCAGAGAATCTTCAGCTGAGTGTTCTTGGCTTATGTGAAAGTTGCTCAGTCATGTCCGACTCTTTGCGACCCCATGGACTGTAGTCCATGGAATTCTCCAGGCCAGAATACTGGAGTGGGTAGCCTTTCCCTTCTCCAGGGCATCTTCCCATCCCAGGGATCGAACCCAGGTCTCCTGCATTACAGGTGGATTCTTTACCAGCTGAGCCACAAGGGAAGCCCTCTTGGCTTAAAGCATGTATTTATGAGGATAGTGTATAAAGTATTATTCATTAATACACAAACTGAATTGGGTAAAGAAGTCTTATTTTTCTTTTTCATTTTTACAAGAATTTGGGCTTTTTTTTTATCCTATGTGGTCTTAGATGAAGTCTTAGGAGGAATTCTGCTTTGTGATAGAGTTATGTGGCTTAGAGGGATAGGCTTATGCCCAAGAATTCCTCCTAAGACTTCATCTAAGACCATATAGGATAAAAAGAAGCCCAAATTCTTGTAAAAATGAAAAAGAAAAATTAGACTTCTTTACCCAATTCAGTTTGTGTATTAATGAATAATACTTTATACACTATCCTCATAAATACATGCTTTAATGATAATGTCAGCTAAAAAAATTGACTGCTATAAGTCAGTCATTTAGCAACAGGCTTCACGTACACTATATATTTTTTAATGCTTGCACCTATTCTATGCGCTATTGTTATTATTATTACTACCCCCATTTTGCAGACAAGCAAAATCAGGGTTAAAGAGGGCCTGAATGGTTTTAATCGCCACTAGCGTGCTTTAATTGACTGATATTTCTAACAACTCATAAGGTCTATAGGAAGTATACTGAAATAGGCATACTTTACAACTGAAAAAAATTCAAGGTCTGTAAGCATTAAATGACTTGCTCACTATCATATTAAATTAACCTTAATAGCAATAAGTAAAATAACCTCACAAACGTCTGTGTAACAGTACTACATATATATAATGCTATATATAGATGCTACATATATAAGAACTCTAGTTTATATACATATTCTAACACCAAGGTCAAAACATATCTTTCTAAATTTAGAGACAAGTTTAGCAGTTTATTCTCCATTTCTTCCTAACTATAACTGAACAAGATTGACACTGAATAACTGCTACATGTGACATCATGCAGCAGAAAGCTGTTACAAAATTTGGAATGACTGAGTAAACTTCTATGCCTCCATTATCAGCGTGGCATACTAAATTAATTGAGGACACTGTGCTTATAAATAACTCACACAACCAACATGAATATTTAATGGAGTCCTATTCTCACTCTGTGTAAATATTTCAACACTTCCAATGAAGATATGCTACAACAGAAAGGACTTCAAAAAGGCTAGCTTACAACTCTGAAACTGGATTATACTGCAGTCACTATCACACTAAAATCGCACACACAAGAAAGAAAAAAAGGCCATCTTTTCCCTCTAACAAAGAATTAAAAGAAAATAGAAGCTGATTATTCAGCTTGCTGGCATGCTTGTATAAATCTCACAAGGAAGGTACTAACAAGCCATTCTTTCGGATTTTACGTAAGATAAACAGTCAAATTTGACACAGCACACTGGTGCCTTAGAAACACAAAATCTTTGCATGAAAGTACTAATATGAGTGGCCAATGAGCATTTGAATTGTATCATTTTTAATATTCAAAAAACCACAATGAAACATGTATTTAGTCATCACATACCGATGCTGATTAAGTTTTCTTGACCCATTCTCTAACAAAAATATAAAACCAAGAGGTTTTGATCTAAACTCTCTTGATTTATATAATTTTCCACTTTTACTTGTATTACACTTGCCTTTCTCAAAACTAGAGGATGAACAAGGCCAGAAAATCATTTCTAAATAAGCTTTGAAAGGCTGTTTGTTTCATGAGACAGAAGCAGAAACAATAAGCTACTCCCTTCCATTTTGTTTACTCAATTTTTTTTAATGACTAACTTGTGCATACTCAGCAGTCCCTCTTCTTTAAAGATCTGTAATAACCACAGGGGCAAGACAGTAACTACAGAACTTCCAACATGTTCACGGGAGTTGATAGAACCTATCTCTGTAAGGCAAATTATACAAAGTTTCTTTTTTTGTGACATAACAGATCAACATGTAATAACTCAATAGGATCTTCTTATAAAAACAGCTCAAGTCTACATTACAAATGGAAAGATAACACAATTCTCCTGAAATTCTTTTCTCTGTATTTTATTTAGGATCAAGACATATTACCAACATTTCAAATAGTCATGGCTAAGAAGTTTTGCAAAACACAAGACACAGTTTCCACTTTTCATAAATACATGATAGACTTCAGATATGACAAAGGATATTTGGTTTTTAATTCCCATCCAAGCAGTAACAACCATGCTGTCATATCCATTAAGATCAGCAATAATATCAAAATAGTAATCAGTGATGGATGAACAATACAGGTAGGAAGATCAGAAAGTACAAAGGTTGTAAGGTAAAAGCATAACCTGGTGTATCTGAGGAACACCGAGGCCAGGGTGGGTGAAGCGAAGGGGAAAACACTAGAAAATGGAGATGAGTAATAAGGCATGGGGAAGAGAGTCAGATTATGTGATTCATGGGTCATTTATAAGGAATTTGGCTTTTACTGTGAGTGAGAGGGGAAGCCATTGAGAATTCAATATGGAAGAGTGTAAAACACAACATATTTGAACACTATCACCCTGGCTGTTATACTAAGAAAAGGCAAAAAGGAAAAGACAGTGGAAGCAGGAAGACCAGTCAGAAAACTACTGAAATAACCCAAGCAAGAGCTGATGGTGGCATGGACCATGTAGAAGCAGTGCAGAGTGGATTCTGTATACTCCAGAGTTTTTGCCAGAGAAGATATGAGAGAGATCAAGAAACTAAAATGAAGCAACTCAAGTAGGAGGCTGCAAACCAGACAAGCATGGTGTCCTGGAAGCCAAGTGAAGAAGATATTTCATGAAGAAGAGAGTGCCAAATAATCTTGATCTAAAGGAGGGCTGAGAAGCACCTTTAAAGTTAGCAATAGCGGAGCTGAAAAACCTGATTGGGACATGTTCAAGAAAGATGGGAGAAGGAAAATTTAAGACACTGCATATAGAAAACATTTTTAAAGTGTTTTGCTATAAGGAGAGGGAAAGAAATAAGGCAGTGGCTAGAGAAGGAAGGAGGGACAGGATTTTTAAGATGGAAGAACATATTAACACATTATAGACTAGCGGGAATAATCTAGAAGAGAAGAAAAAATGATACAGAAGAGAGAAACATGCCAGAGCAATGAGGAGGAAGTAGACTAGTTTATATGGCACCCCACTCCAGTACTCTTGCCTGGAAAATCCCATGGATGGAGGAGCCTGGTGGGCTGCAGTCCATGGGGTCGCGAAGAGTCAGACATGACTGAGCAACTTCACTTTTACTTTTCACTTTCATGCATTGGAGAAGGACATGGCAACCCACTCGAGTGTTCTTGCCTGGAGAATCCCAGGGATGGCGGAGCCTGGTGGGCTGCCGTCTATGGGGTCGCACACAGTTGGACACAACTGAAGCGACTTAGCAGCAGCAGCAGCAGCAGACTAGTATATAAGTGGGGGAGCTGGCCTTAGCTAGGAGCAAAGTTCACTCATCTCTTACAGAAAGGACAGAGCGCAAGGATGCAAATACAGAGTCTGTGGAAGTTCCCTTCTGGTTGCCTAACAAACTAGGAAGCTATATGCTGGAGAAGTGCTAGAGGTTTGAGAAAGGAGGAGAATGTATCAGCCATTGTCTAGGAGTGTGGGAGAGTGAAATGACCGGGGAAATATAATATGATTACTGGCTAGCATTAAGGACTCCCTAAGGTCTGGGACCATGAATTTAAAGTGAGGCCAGCATGTATGGTTATCTTTTTTTTCTCAGATGTGTGGGTATAGGCAAAAAGCTGAGTATATGCGAGCCTCTGACTATCAGGATTGACCATGGAATTTAAGCTGGGCAAGGAAAGTCAGACATCAGGAGGATCAGGGACAGTGAGAAAAAGATAGATTTAAAAGAGAAGATCCCAAAGATCCACTGAAAAGACAAAAAACACAGGAAGAGAATACAGGATCCTAGAAATATCTATTTTTCTAAAATTGCCATTTATTTATTAATAAACATTGAATAGTTTAGAATATATAACTATAGCTAGAAAACTGTCAATAAATATTTTTATCCTAAAAAAAACCACAACAACCAAAGAAAAGGACTGAGGGTCCCAGTAGGCTCAAAGAACCATTGGAGTAACAGAAACTGATATCAAAAGATAAGAGATGGTAGCACAGAGTGGAAACTGTGAGGGACCGAAGTCTGGATAAACACAAGGTCTAGAAGTGAGTACTGGAGTGGGATAACAGGCAAAATTCATTGGAGAAGAGGAATTTCAGTTTGAAGATACCAGTGTACTGAATGAATTACCCACATGAATGTGGAAATACCTAAGAATTATAATACAAGTAGTACTGGAGTGAATGTCATGGGACTAAGAACTAGTATCTGTTGGAGACAATTCTCCATGGGTCTTCCATTCCTCTACATCATGTGAACAAAGGTACTAACTACCTTTATTGTGGATTAACTTTCCAAGCAAACTTGTATAGCCAACCGCCTTGGAAAATAGTGTTTCCCTCCAAAGCAAAGGGTACTGTTCCTTTGCTTGGAAGACATTCTCTTCCTCTAGGACTTGGGCAGACATGCTTAGTGTCTGTTACGAAAAGACACCTTATCGAGTCACACTTTAGGAACTGGGACTTGAGTAACCAGTGAAAGCAGATGCTGTCACTCTGGCTACTGCTTTTGCTGTTAGTAATAAAGTCCTTTGTTTCGACACCAGAAACACCACTCCCCTCCCTCCATCTTTTGTTAGCATCCATGAAACCGTGGTAGTTTTAGCTTGCAGGTAGAGTAAAATCTCAGACCACGGAAAGTTTCTGACAAAATCTCCCATGAATAGGGAGTGAGAGGTTACTGCAATGGGTAGAAAGGATGGGTAGAAAGAGGTATGGTTTGAGAACATGAGATAAAGTCTGGAGATGTTTTAGAAGAGAAAAAGGTCTAGAAAAAGTAATGAAAAGCAAAGAGAACACCCTTCAGGCTCAATGAAGTGAAGAAAAGAGGAGAGAAAACTACTGTTAGAGAAGGTGGCAGGTATTATCATCAGGGAAGCCAGATTTAACTGACAGCAAAAAGATGGAAGGCAATATTAACAGAAGAGGCTGAAGGAATTTGCTGATAACTGACCTTGAGTTTACAGGGACATTGAGGCAGACTTGCAGGAGACAGGAAGGGGCAGGTTTGGGTTAGATCTGGATACATGTGGTAAAGGGCTTCCTCTGGTGACTTACGTGAACAGGAAAACGGGCACAAAGACGTTAGCTGTCGTCAGTTCCCATCAGGTTAAACCAGTCTGTGTGTTTCTACATCCCCCACACTTCTTTTACACACTCAACATCTACTATGGGATACTTTATTTCTTACCAAACAAAACATCACTATAGAAAATTTAAGAACACAGAAGTTTTATAAAACAAAAATGCCAAAGTTGTTTTTTAAGATAGTAAGAGGCAAGTGTTAACTTACTTGAATTAGATCTAAAATGCCAAGTTCACTTTCTGAAGAATCCACACAGAAGACAAAATATAATGTTGCATAATGTCTATAAATCAGTTTGTTGTCAGATCCTCCGATTAATCTAAATGACAAAACAAAACAATTGGAATGTTATAGAAACAAACTGAAAAACATTTTCGTTAACTCAAGCAAACTGATCATTTTTTTAAAAACTTTCTATAAAATGAAGGTATCAAGTGAACTAGATGGCTGTTATCTTCAGAGAAGTCAAGTAAAAGATGCCAGTGCTTAATCTCAGTTCATTCACTCAGTTATTCACTGAGTACTCACTATGTGTCAGGCACTGAGCGTGGGTAAGCAGCAATGAACAAATAAGAGAAAGTGGAACTACGTAAGTGGAAGGAACTACTTAGAGAATCAAAACAGGACAACGGCACACCGACAGATTTGCTACTTTCTGATTGGGAGTTAAAAGAGTTGATATTTAGGCTGACATTTAATGATAAGAAAAATTTAGAGATGAGCATTTCAGACATAGGCAAACTAATAAAAAAGCAAATTAATCAAGAATGAAATATCTATACTCAATAAAGAAAAAGAAAGCTTCAGTCAATGAAAGATAAGCACATGATTAGGCCAGAGAAGTAGGCAGAAATGAGTCCATAGTGCATTTTTAAGTGCTTACTAGATTTAATCCCATAGGTCACAGTAAGTTACAGAGCTTGAGATTGATTATCAACTAGGAAAAAAAAAAAGGACATTTCTTCTTCAGTTTTGGACAGACTTACTATCAAGTTCTTCTCCAAAAGCACATTTTGTTTTGGAGTAGAAGAGTTAAGAGATATTCAATTCTTTTGCCAAAAACTTTTTTTTACTGATTGGAGTTTCAGCATTTTAAAAATACAGAATCATTATAGACACCTTTTATTTTTCTAAATATAGTTTAGCTATTCCATAGTTAAGTTTACAAAAATCAAAGCTAAACATAATGAGAGCTAACTGAACATTCAAAGATGACATAGGAAAATAACAACTATTTCTTTTCTTTGGCCTCACCTTGAGGCTTGTGGGGTCTCAGTTCCGCAACTAGGGATCAAACCCATGCCCCCTGCACATGCACCTCCAGGGAAGCCCTTATTTCTTACTCAGTAAAAGTAATACTAAATTCACCAGTTTGTAGAAACAATTTCCTTAAGTATATACTCATTTATTATTTTATATCCTTTAATACCAAAAATGAAAATTATCTTGGACAAGAATGCAAACGCCTACTATCTAGACAAGGCACGCAATGTAAAGGCTCCCTGCGTGTGTACGTGCACTGCCCTTGCATGTGACCCTTGGAAAGGACAAAGAGCACAAACAGCAGGCCCCTCCTGGCTCTGCAGGGTAGCCATTCACCTTACGTTTCTGCCTGGCTCTGCTGTAAAAGAAGACCGAGTATTTAAAAAGTATACGTTTTAAAATGGCAATTAAAGTTATTGAAAGAAAATAAAAATATTAATATAAACACATTTTATTATAATTTCATCTTTAAGCTCTATAGTACAATACTGATTCAAATTCTTGTATAGAATGTAACACACAATACAAAAAGCACAGAATTCTAGAAATCCTTAGTCCAAATATCTCATTTAACGTAAGAGGAGAAAACTGAGGTACAAAGAATTTTAGTGACCTAACCAAGAAAACCAGCTTGTTAGTAACAACACTAGGATTAAATCAGATGTGCAGCCCCATTTCTGAGGCAATATTTACTTTCTACTTTTTATAAGGCTGAAAAGAATAATCACAAATTCAAGTCTTACTTTCTGGTTCAAACAGTGCCCTGGTTAGACCAATCAATTTCTTGCACATGTACCGCAGGCAGTACACTGTGCTGGGTGATAAACTTCCTACGAGATTAGAAGATCAAGAGACTGAATAAAGGGAAATGATGGTACTGGCAAACCCAAGTCAACTACAGAAGTTTAAGCAAGATAAGTGAAGTTCAATTAAAATACAAAAACAGAAAGCAGGCACATCTATTGAAATTGGAGGCCTCAAGTTAACAGCAAAAAATCATATGTGTGTATTTGCAAATTTAAGTGCAACATGATATAACCTTTTAAGAAATGCAAGTAAACTTTCTACATGATAAAAAGTAATTTATGGTCAGGTATGAATGAATTCTCTATTATGAAAACTATTCTTTATAATATACATCATCTACCTTAACAATACAGAAAAGTGTAGGTTTCTCTGACTAATTTCTAATTATTCACAGTGAAGTTCAGTTAAAGTTGAGTTTTTTTGAATTGTCAGTGAGGAAATATCCTGGTAAGAAATTAAACATATAAGCATGGAAGGGAACATCTATGAAACCATTTGAGAACAAACTGTTTTCATGAAACCCATTAATTTAAATTTATAACAGTTAGCAAACTAATTATATGCAATTTTATTTATTCATTTTAAAAATAGAAAAGTCTGTTATCTGAATTTGAACTTATTTTATCTAGACACATACATATATAATATATGAAAAGCAGACTTCAGAATTGTTCATAATATAAAATAAAATATACTATCTAAATTTTTATGAAAGCAAGTTCATTCACCCTAAGGAGTACTCTGTAGTCATTAAAAAAATTGAGATTGCTCTAGATGGGTTTATATGCAAAGCTTTTCAAAATATAAGTGCAACGTGATAAGCAAAATACATGTGTGATCCCATAAGTAAAACTTTTTAATGTTATACTTGTATGTGCTGTGTTTAGTCGCTGAGTAGTGTCCAACCCTTTGTGACCCCATGGAGTGTAGCCCGCCAGGCTCCTCTGTCCATGGGGTTTCTCCAGGCAAGAATACTGGAGTGGGTTGCCATGCCCTCCCTCCAGGGGATCTTCCCAGCCCAGAGACTGAACCCAGGTCACTCACATTGCAGGTGGATTCTTTACCATCTGAGCCACCAGGGAAGCCCAAGAATACTGGAGTGGGTAGCCTATCCCTTCTCCAGGGGATCTTCCCGACCCAGGAATTCAACTGGGGTCTCCTGCATTGCAGGCAGATTCTTTACCAGCTGAACTACCAGGGAAGCCTTACATTTTTATATGTTAGTGCAAAACTAATTTTCTAGAAGGATACACAAGAAACCAGGAAGAAGGACTAAAGTTGGAGGAGGAAGACTTGGTTTATGTTTTATATTTCTGTTTGAATTTCTGCCATATGAACATATTACCTTTATATAAAATGCCTTTATAAAAATTTTAAAAGAAAATGATTAAGTATCTTAAAATTATTTAAGTTAGATTTATAGCTAATATAAGAGGCAATTAATTCCCCTGATCCAATTAATCAAATTAGGAAATTTTACAATATAACAATTAAACAGTGATACTCTACTCATACAGTCAAAGATTAGAAATGTCCATGAAATGCTTTACTTACAATCCTCCTTCTAGGAAATTACAAACATTTTCATCTCTCTTAGATACCAAATGGAATGTCTCCCTGATGATTTGCTGTTGTGTATCTTCACTCTGAGAAAGAATAATTCATATATGTTAGAGTCCAATTTCTAGGTTTAACAGTTTTATAAGAATTTGAAAATAAAAGACAGTAATCTGTCTGGGAAATTCATTTAAAAGTATAGTCCTTGGAGAACTAACCTATTATATCTTAATAGAAACAAAACCCAACATTTCAAAATTAAAAAAAAAAAAAGCAAAAACATAACAAAAAAGCAGCACTTAATATTTTCCAGTAAAACAAAACTTATTTCTCAGCTTCAAAAACCAACAAGAAAAATATAAGACACATGAATTATAGACACTGGTAACAGGGATACTAGATATCAACTAGTCAAAGTACATTGTACAAGTGGGTAAACTGAAACAAAGAGATAGTGTTATAAACAATTCATGGAGCTAATCTATATTTTAATAGAAGAGAGAACAGAAGTTTGGTGCTCTCAATTAAGTAAGTTTCAGTGCAAACTGAGGTAAGAGTTTATCTAGCTTACTTATCTTTATGTAAGCACAGCTTAAAACCAAGAATTGACTCAACAAATATTTACTAAATTCACCAAGCAATTCATATCCCAGTAAAAAAAGAATCAACTTCTCGAACACTTCAATATAAAACTGGGCAAAATCATGAACAAGAAATTTCCCAGGAAAGAATACATGATGGTCCATAAACAAATGAAACGATGCTGCTGCTGCTGCTGAGTCGCTCAGCCGTGTCCGACTCTAGCGACCCCATGGACTGCAGCCCAGCAGGCTCCTCCGTCCCCGGGATTTTCTAGGCAAAAGTACTGGAGTGGGGTGCCATTGCCTTCTCCGGAAAAGATGCTAAACCTCATTAGTTATGAAGTGAAATACAAATTAAAGCAACAGTGAAATAACTCGACATGTACCGTATGAGCAAAAATATAAAAGTATGACAATATCAAATGTTGAAAAAGATACGGAGCCAAAGAAATTCTCGTGCTACCAGGGGAAAGGTTAATGGTATAACCACTCGGGCAAGAAGTTTTACAATTCAGCACTCTACTCTTAGGCACAATGCTAACCCACATGAAACCATTGTTTCTGAAAGTCAAAAACAGTAGAATATTGACAACTACATATACATAATAAATTCTTAACCTGTATACCAAGAAACACATAGAAGAATGTTCATAAAGGCACCATACCACAATGACAACAAAAAAAGCTGAAAACAACCCAAATGTTCACCAATCACGTAAGTTACAGTATGCTTATATAATGGAATCCTATAAGTAGTAAAAATTAAGCAAATTATACCCACCAATATGAATGATTCTCAAAAAATTAATGTGGAAAAATGGAGTTACCAGAGCTCATGTTGCTATTTTTAAAAAATACCACAAACAGATGACTTAACTAACAGAAAGAAATGTATTTTCTCACAATTCTGGGGGCTAGAGGTTCAAGACTGAGGTGCCAGGATAGCTGGTTTCTGGTGAGTGGCATCTTTTTGGCTTGAAGACAACCACCTGCTGTTGCATTCTTACATATCCTTATGGGGAGAAACGGCAAGAATAGGCTCTCTGGTATCTCTTCTGGTAAGGGCACTAATCACATCATGAGGGCCCCGTGGTCATCATCTCATCTAAACCTAATTAAGTTCCAGAGTCCTAACCCCAAATCAAATTGAGGGTTTGCACTTCAACAAGTACATGTAGGGGGTACACAATTCAGTCTACAGTAGGGGAGAAAAGCAAGTACCAGAATAATATGTAATCACTCCATTAGTATAAAATTCAAAAACATGAAAAACTAAACATTATGTCTGACAAAAATTTGGGGCTGATAAAAATAAAACTATAAAGAAAATCATGGAAATGATGAACAGATTTCAAAGGCCTATTTTCATAGGAAGAAACACAACTGTCATTCATAGATGAAAAGATTTTCCACATAGAAAATCTAACATAATTTACACAGAAGTGATACAATTAATAAACAGTTATAATAAGAACACAAAGACATTACATAAAAATCCTACTGCCATTCTAAACTTCTGCAAGAATGAGTTGCAAAATGTAATTTTAAAAAGAACCATCAAAAACCATGCATCGCCTAAGAGTAAAGGAAACAAAATAATTGCAAGAAAAAATGTAAAACTTTACTGGAAAAAGTTAAAGAAGATCTAAGTAAATGAAAATATGTATAATGTTTACAGAGTGAATGATCCAATATTATACAAATGCTCAAACTCCCCAAAATGCTCCAAAGACTTAAGGTAATTCTAATCAAAATTTCAACATGGGTGTGGGAGATAAACTTGAAAACCTGATTACAACTCAAAATATGATTTATATATGAGAACAGAGGGCTAGAATAACCAGACACTCAAGTAGAATATAAGAGGACCTGCTGGCCAGGTGAGAATTATTATAAAGCCACAGTATTTAAGATAACATATTGGTGCAGAAATAGGGAAAATGACTGATGAAGCCAGAAGCACACCCACACATAAGTACAATAATTTAATTTTAAACATAGTATGCACTACAGATTGGCAGGGATGGAAGGGCATTTTCATAAATGGTCCCAGGATGAAAATTTTTGTTTTTTTTCCAATACAGTGAACTTCTAGGTCTCATATTATACTCAAAAATCAGTCCCAGATTGATTAAAAATAAATGTCAGTGCAACCTAAAAGTCCATCAACAGAGGATTGGATAAAGAAGATGTGGTACATATATACAATGGAATATTACTCAGCCATTAAAAAGAATGAAATACCCTTTGGACCTACAGAGTGTGATACTGAGTGAAGTAAGACAGAGGGCAAAATTATTATATGACATCCCTTATATGTGGAATCTATAAAGAAATGATACCAATGAACTTACTTACAAAACAGAAAGAGACTTACAAACTAAGAAAATGAAATTAAGGTTGAAGGGAAGGAAGGAAGGGAGAAAGGGATAGTTAGGGAGTTTGGGAAGGTCATGTACACACTGCTATATTTAAAATGGATACCAACAAGCACCTATTGTATAGCACATGGAACTCTGCTCAATGTTATATGTCAGCAGAGATGGGAAGGGGTTTCGAAGGAATAGACACATGTACATGTATGGCCGAGTCCCTTCGCTGTTCACCTGAAACTACCACAACACTGTTAACTGGCTATACCCCAATACAAAATAAAAAGTATAAAGTTAAAAAAAATGTCAGTGATGAAGCTACAAAAATCTAAAAATACAGAATACCTTTATAACATCGTAATACTGTTGGACTTTTAAACAAGACACAAACGATAACTATAAAGGAAAAGATAACTATAAAGGAAAAGGTTTGCAAATTTGATCACATCAAAAGTAGGCACTTTTAACGCTGAAGTGACATCACAAAAAGAATTAAGAGAGCTACAAACATGACAAACATTTCTACAATACGTAAAACTGACAGAAGGAATAGTACCTAGCACACAAAAAATACGTAAATGCCAACAAGAAATAGATAAAAATTCCAACAGAAAAATAACTTACAAAAATAAGACTTGGAATATAGTAAACTAATAAGTTTCTCTATAGCAACGAAAACCATCAACAAAATAGGTAACCCGCTGAATGGAAGAAAATGTCTGCAAGCCATATATCTGATCAGAGGTTAATACTCAAAAGATATAAAGACTCCATACAACTGAATAGCAAAAAAAAAAAAAATTCCAAAGAATCCTAATTTTAAACCTTAGGACAGAAAACCTAAATAGACTTTTCCAAAGAAGACATACAGATGGCCACATGGTACATGAAAAGATGTTCAATATCAGTAATCATCAGGGAAATACAAACTAAAACCACAATGAAGTATCACTTGACACCTGTCAGAATGACTATAATAAAGATGCTCAAGTGTTGGCGGGCAGGTGGAGAGAAGGGAACCATGGTGCACAGTTGATGGGAATGTAAATTGGTGCAGCTGCTATGAAAACCAGTATGGAGGTTCCTCAAAAAAGTAAAAACAGAACTACCACATGATCCAGCAATTTCACTTCCAAGTTTTTATCTGAAGAAAATGAAAATACTAACTTGAAAAGATAAAGGCATTCTCATGTTCATCTGAGCATTATACACAATAGCCAATATATGGAAACAACCTAAGTGTCCATGCGTAAAGAAAACAAACGTGGTGCATATAAAGGCATACCCTGGAAATATCGAAGGTTTGCTTCCAGACCACAGTACAGCAATAAAAGGAGTAACACAAAATTTTTGGTTACCCAGTTCATAAAAAAGTTATGTTCATTCTATAATGTGGGCTACTAAGTATTCAACAGGATTATGTATATATAAAAAAAGTACATACCTTAAAGAATACTTTATTGCTTAAAAAAAATGTTAACCATCATCTGAGCTTTCCCTGAATCATAATCTTTTCACTGGTGGAAGGTCTTGCCTCAGTGGCTGCTGACTGATCAGGGTGGTGGTTGCTGAAGGTTTGGGTGACTATGGCAATTTCTTTTTTTTTTGGGGGGGGGGGAGTGCCAGCCATGATCATAATTGTCCTAGATCCCTCAGGCTGCTACAACAAATTACCATAGACTGCATGGCTGCAACAACAAACACTTATTCCTCACAGTTCTAGGAGCTGAGAAGTCCACGATCAAGGTGCTAGCAGATCTGGTATTTGGTGAGGGCTTCCCTCTTGACTTGGAGAGGCTGTGGTCTTGTTGCATCTTCACATGGAGGGGATCAGAGCTTTTGTGTCTCCTCTTATAAGGACACTAATACTTTTCATAAGGCTTCCACCCTCCTGACATAATTACCTAAGGCCCCATGTCCTAATACATA
The DNA here is from genome assembly GCF_002263795.3 of Bos taurus. Classification (NCBI taxonomy): domain Eukaryota; kingdom Metazoa; phylum Chordata; class Mammalia; order Artiodactyla; family Bovidae; genus Bos; species Bos taurus. Next base: position 4,728,894 of record NC_037337.1, on the reverse strand, counting down.
ATCCTCATTGTGGATTAGAATTTCAATGTATGAATTTCGGGAAGATACAAGCATTCAGTCCATAACAATAGTAAATAGCTTGGTTTATCACTTCAGCCTGTTTTCTCCAGGCACCTAGAACCTGCTCTCTATGGGTGGTCACTAGGGATGTGGGAGGGGCTGCTGCTTCTCTGGGCAGCCCGGGTCCTGTGGCCTGACCTGTGTTTATGGAGACCCTGACTCCACTGACATGGGATTGCCTGTGCATCTTTTAAAATTATCTTTTATCAAAGTATAGTTGAATTACAATGCTAATAATTACTGCTGTATAGCAAAGTGATTCGGTTATACATATACATATATGTGTGTATATATATATATATACACATCCATTTTCATACTCTTTTCCATTATGATTTATCATAGGATACTGAATGTAGCTGCCATGCTATACAATAGGACTTTGTTTTTTATTCATTCTATATACACCAGCTTGTATCTGCTAATCCCAAATTCCCACTCCTACCCTCTCCCCTAACTCCCACCCCTGGCCAACCTTGGCAACCACCAGTCTATTCGTATGTATGATTCTTTTTTTTTTTTTTATTCAATTTTAATTAAAAAAAAAATTATACATGTGTTCCCCATCCTGAACCCTCCTCCCTCCTCCCTCCCCATACCATCCCTCTGGGTCGTCCCAGTGCACCAGCCCCAAGCATCCAGCATCGTGCATTGAACCTCATATGAACCTCTCATTTCATACATGACATTTCACAGGTTTCAATGCCATTCTCCCAAATGGCAATTTCTTAATATAAAACATATTAAATAATTAAATAATAAATAATTAAATAATAAAAAATAATATAAAACAACAGTGCAGTTTGCCACATTGATGGACTCTTCCTTTCATAAAGGAGCAATCATGCAGTGCTGCTTGACAGTATTTTACCCACAGGAAAATTTCTTTCAAAACTGGAGTCAGTCCTCTCAAAGCCTACAACTGCTTTATCAACTAAATTTATGAATTATTCTAAGTCCTTTGTTGTCCTAACAACACTCTTTACAGCATCCCCACCAGGAGTAGATTCTCTCTCAAAATATCTCAAAAAATATCTCATTTCTTTGCTCATCATTATGAAGCAACTCCTCATCTGTTCAAGTTTTATCATATTGTTGTTGTTCAGTCGCTCAGTCATGTCCAACTCTTTGCAACCCCATGGACTGCAGCACACCAGGCTTCCCTGTCCTTCACATCTCCCAGAGCCTGCTCAAACTCATGTCCATTGAGTCAGTGATGCCACCCAACCATCCAGTCCTCTGTTATGCCCTTCTCCTCCTGTCTTCAATCTTTCCCAGCATCAGGGTCTTTTCCAATGAGTCGGCTCTTGTATTGGAGTTTCGGCTTCAGCATCAGTTCTTCCAATGAATATTCTGGATTGATTTAATTTAGGATTGATCTCCCTGCAGTCCAAGGGACTCTCAAGAGTCTTCTCCAACACCACAATTTGAAAGCATCAATTCTTCGGTGGTCAGCCTTCTTTACATCCAACTCTCACATCCATAAATGACTACTGTAAAAACCATAGCTTTGACTACACAGATCTTTGTCAGCAAAGCAATGTCTCTGCTTTTAACACTGTCTAGGTTTGTCACAGCTTTTCTTCAAAGGGGCAAGCATCTTTTAAATTACATGGCTGCAGTCACTGTCCCCAGTGATTTTAGAGCCCAAGAAAATAAAGTCTGTCATTGTTTCCCCATCTATTAGCCATGAAGTGATGGGACTAGATGTCATGATCTTCATTTTTTGAATGTTGAGTTAAAACAAAATGAAAAGCCAGCACTTTCACTCTCCTCTTTCACCTTCATCAAGAAGTAAAAATATTTCCTCTTTGCTTTCTGCCATAAGGGTGGTATCATCTGCCTATCTGGCATTGTTGATATTTCTCCTAGAAATCTTGATTCCAGTTTGTGCTTCAACCAGCACAGCATTTTGCATGTATACTCTGCATATGAGGTATATAAGCAGGGTGACAATATGCAGCCTTGATGTACTCCTTTCCCAATTTGGAAACAGTCTGTTGTTCCATGTCCAGTTCTAACTGTTGCTTCTTGAGCTGCATATAGATTTCTTAAGAGGCAGGTCAGGTGGTCTGGTACTACCATCTCTTTCAGAATTTTCCAATTTGTTGTGATCCACACAGTCAAAGGCAATCAATGAAGCAGAAGTAGATGTTTTTCTGGAATTCTCTTGCTTTTTCTATGATCCAGCGGATGTTGGCAATTTGATCTCTGGTTCCTCTGCCTTTTCTAAATGCAGCTTGTACATCTGGAAGTTCTTGGTTCCAGTACTGTTGAAGCCTAGCTTGGAGGATTTTTGAGCATTACTTTGCTAGTGTGTGAAATGAGTGCAATTGTGTGGTAGTTTGAACATTCTTTGACATTGGAATGAAAACTGACCTTTTCCAGTCTTGTGTCCACTGTTGAGTTTTTCCAATTTGCTGGGATACTGAGTGTAGCACTTTAACAGCATCATCTTTTATAAGAATCTGAAACAGCTCAGCTGGAATTCCATCACCTCCAGTAGCTTTGTTTGTAGTGATGCTTCCTAAGGCCCTCTCGGCTTCACATTCCAGGATGGGCTCTAGGTAAGTGATCACACCATCATGATAATCCAGGTCATCAAGATCTTTTTTGTATAGTTCTGTGTAATCTTGCCACCTCTTCTTAATCTCTTCTGCTTCTGTTAAGTCCATACTATTTCTGTCCTTTATTGTTTCCCTCTTTGCATGAAATGTTCCGTTGGTATCTCTAATTTTCTTGAAGAGATCTCTAGTCTTTCCCATTCTATTGTTTTCCCCTATTTCTTTGCACTGTTCGCTTAGGAAGACTTTCTTATCTCTCTTGCTATTCTTTGGAACTCTGCATTCACATCCTCAGGCTCTGCTCCTAATTCTAGTTCTCTTGCTATATCTCACACACATCTGCAATTACTTCCTTCACTGGAGTCTTGAATCCCTCCCCTGCAAGTCATTCACAAAGGTTGGAATCAACTTCTTCTAACTCCTGTGAATGTTGATATTATCACCTCTTCTCCTGAATCATAAATGCTCTTAATAGCATTTAGAATGGTGAACCCTTCCCGAAAGGTTTCCAACTGACTGCCCACATCCATCAGAGGAATCACTGTCTGTGGCTGCTATAGCCTTACAAAATATATTTTTTAAAGTAGAAGACTTGAAAGTCAAAATGAGTTCTTGATCTGTGGCCTGTATACTGTATTAGCAAGCATGAAAATGACATGAATCTCGTACATCTTCACCACAGCTCTTGGGTGACCACCTGCATTGTCAATGAGCAATAATATTTTGAAAGAAATTTTTAATTTTTTTTTATGAGCAGGAAGTCTTAACAGTGCACTTAAAATAAATTCAGTAAACCATGTTGTAAACAGATGTGCTGTCATCTGGCTTTGTTGTTCCATTTATAAAGCACAAGCAGAGTAGCACAACTTTAGCATAACATTAGCATAATTCTTCAGGGCCCTGGGATTTGGGGAACGGTAAATGAGCGATCCCCCAAATCCCAGGGCCGATGGCTTCAAATGAAAGTCACCAGCTGCACTAGCCCTTAACAAGAGTCAGCCTAGTCTTTGAATCACTGATGCCAGGCCCTTCCTAGATGGCATCTTCTTCCAATAGAAGGATGTTCTGTCTACACGGAAAATCTGTTGTTTAGTACAGTCACCTTCGTTCATCATCTTGATTATTCTGAATAACTCAATGTAGTTTCTATATCGGCACTTGCTGTTTCACCTTGCTCTTTCATGTTACTAAGCTTTCTTTCCTTAAACATCATGAATGAACCTCTGCCAGTTTCAAACTTCTCTTCTGCAGCATCCTCACCTCTGTCAGCCTTTACAGAGCTGAAGAATTAGTCATGCTCTGGATTAGGCTTTGGCTTAAAGGAATGTTGTGGCTGGTTTGCCCTTCTATCCAGACCACTGAAACTTCTCCACATCAGCAGTAAAGCTACTTCACTTTCCTATCATTCGTGTGCTCACTGCAATAGTACTGTTAATTTCCTTCAAGAATGTTTCCTTTGCGCTCACAGCTTGGCTATCTGTTTGGTGCAAGAGGCCAAGCTTTTAGCCTACCTTAGCTTTCAACATGCCCTCCTCACTAAGCCTAACCACATCTTGCTTTTGATTTAAAGTGAGAGATGTGGGACTCCTCCTTTCATTTGAACAATTTATAGACTATGATCAGGTCATTCACTGCTGTAATTTCAAAGCTGTTGTATCTCAGGAAACAGGGAGGCCTAGAAGTGGGGGAGAGAAGGGGACTGGCTGGTCAGTGGGGCAATTAGAACACACACATTTGGTTTGCTCTCATATATGTGGGTGGTTTGTGGCATCCCCAAAATTTACAACAGTGACATCAATGATCACTCACAGACCATTATAACAAAGAAAATAATAATGAAGATATTTGAATTTTACAAGAATTACCAAAATGTGACACAGAGACACAAGTGAGCAAATGCTGTTAGAAAAACTGGAGCAGTCTTGCTCGAGGTAGGGTTGCCACAAACCTTCAATCTGTAAAAAATGCAAAATCTGGGTTAAAGTGTGATAAAACAAAGGGCAATAAAATGAGGTGTGCCTGTAAATCTGTATTATTTTTAAGTCACTAAGTTTGTGGTCATTTCTTAGGGCAGCAATAAAAGTAAATACCTGGCCATACTGAAAACAGGGGCAAAAAAGAAAATGTCAATAAGCCAGATGCTGAAATCCCTAGTTCTTTACTTTGATCAGCTCCCAGAATTCTATACCAGAGCTGGCACAACTGAAAGTCAACTATACATATCTCTTCCAAATTCTGCATTCCATCACACGATGTCACTACATCATGTTGAGAGCATGAAACTGACCATAACGGAGTACTTATACCATGTAGCAAATACTACAACATAGAGCTCTTTCCTCCCAGGTAAGCCAGTTGTTAAAAAAAAAAAAAATACTGGCCATATGTATGTCTTCCTTAAATGCAAATCAAAACTTCAAAGAGGTATCATTTCACACTGGTGAGAACGGCTACCATTAAGAAGTCTACAAATAATAAATGCTGGAGAGGGTATGGAGAAAAGGGAATCTTCCTACACTGTTGGTGGGAATGTAAGTTGGTGCAGTCAACTTACAGGAGGTTCCTTAGAAAACGAAAAACAGAATTACCATATGATCCAGTAATCCCACTCCTGGTATATACTCAAACAAAACTATAATTTGAAAAGATACATGCATCCCTATGTTCATCGGTTCAGTTCAGTACAGTCGCTCAGTCGTGTCCTACTCTTTGCGACCCCATGAATTGCAGCACGCCAGGCCTCCCTGTTCATCACCAACTCCCGGAGTTCACTCAAACTCATGTCCATCAAGTCGGTGATGCCATCCAGCCATCTCATCCTCTGTCATCCCCTTCTCCTCCTGCCCCCAACCCCTCCCAGCATCAGGGTCTTTTCCAATGAGTCAACTCTTTGCATGAGGTGGCCAAAGTACTGGAGTTTCAGCTTCAACATCAGTCCTTCCAATGAACACCCAGGACTGATCTCCTTTAGAATGGACTGGTTGGATCTCCTTGCAGTCCAAGGGACTCTCAAGAGTCTTCTCCAACACCACAGTTCAAAAGCATCAATTCTTCAGTGCTCAGCCTTCTTCACAGTCCAACTCTCACATCCATACATGACCACTGGAAAAACCATAGCCTTGACTAGATGGACCTTTGTTGGCAAAGTAATGTCTCTGCTTTTGAATATGCTATCTAGGTTGGTCATAACTTTCCTTCCAAAGAGTAAGTGTCTTTTAATTTCATGGCTGCAGTCACCATCTGCAGTGATTCTGGAACCCCAAAAAATAAAGTCTGACACTGTTTCCACTGTTTCCCCATCTATTTCCCATGAAGTGATGGGACTGGATGCCATGATCTTCGTTTTCTGAATGTTGAGCTTTAAGCCAATTTTTTCACTCTCCACTTTCACTTTCATCAAGAGGCTTTTTAGTTCCTCTTCACTTTCTGCCATAAGGGTGGTATCATCTGCATATCTGAGGTTATTGATATTTCTCCCGGCAATCTTGATTCCAGCTTGTGCTTCTTCCAATCCAGTGTTTCTCATGATGTACTCTGCATATAAGTTAAATAAACAGGGTGACAATATACAGCCTTGACGTACTCCTTTTCCTATTTGGAACCAGTCTGTAGTTCCATGTCCAGTTCTAACTGTTGCATTCTGACCCGCATATAGGTTTCTCAAGAGGCAGGTCAGGTGGTCTGGTATTCCCATCTCTTTCAGAATTTTCCACAGTTTATTGTGATCCACACAGTCAAAGGCTTTGGCATAGTCAATAAAGCAGAAATAGATGTTTTTCTGGAACTCTCTTGCTTTTTCCATGATCCAGCAGATGTTGGAAATTTGATCTCTGGTTCCTCTGCCTTTTCTAAAAGCAGCCTGAACATCAGGAAGTTCACGGTTCCCATATTGCTGAAGCCTGGCTGGGAGAATTTTGAGCATTACTTTACTAGTGTGAGATGAGTGCAATTGTGTGGTAGTTTGAGCATTCTTTGGCATTGCCTTTGGGATTGGAATGAAAACTGACCTTTTCCAGTCCTGTGGCCACTGCTGAGTTTTCCAGATTTGCTGGCATATTGAGTGCAGCACTTTCACAGCATCATCTTTCAGGATTTGAAAGAGCTCAACTGGAATTCCATCACCTCCACTAGCTTTGTTCGTAGTGATACTTTCTAAGGCCCACTTGACTTCACATTCCAGGATGTCTGGCTCTAGGTCAGTGATCACACCGTAGTAATTATCTGGGTCGTGAAGATCTTTTTTGTATAGTTCTTCTGTGTATTCTTGCCATCTCTTCTTAATATCTTCTGCTTCTGTTAGGTCCATACCATTTCTGTCCTTTATCGAGCCCATCTTTGCATGAAATGTTCCCTTGGTATCTCTAATTTTCTTGAAGAGATCTCTAGTCTTTCCCATTCTGTTGTTGATTGCTGAGGCAGGCTTTCTTATCTCTTCTTGCTATTCTTTGGAACTCTGCATTCAGATGCTTATATTTTTCCTTTTCTCCTTTGCTTTTCACTTCTCTTCTTTTCACAGCTATTTGTAAGGCCTCCCCAGACAGCCATTTTGCTTTTTTCTATTTCTTTTCCATGGGGATGGTCTTGATCCCTGTCTCCTGTTAAATGTCACAAACCTCAGTCCATAGTTCATCAGGTACTCTGTCTATCAGATCTAGGGCCTTAAATCTATTTCTCACTTCCACTGTATAATCATAAGGGATTTGATTTAGGTCATACCTGAATGGTCTAGTGGTTTTCCCTACTTTCTTCAATTTAAGTCTGAATTTGGCAATAAGGAGTTCATGATCTGAGCCACAGTCAGCTCCTGGTCTTGTTTTTGTTGAATGTATAGAGCTCCTCCATCTTTGGCTGCAAAGAATATAATCAATCTGATTTCGGTGTTGACCATCTGCTGATGTCCATGTGTAGAGTCTTCTCTTGTGTTGTCGGAAGAGGGTGTTTGTTATGATGGATAAACAACAAACTCCTACTGTATAGCATAGGGAACTATACTCAATATCCTGTGATAAACAATAATGGAAAAGGATATTTTTAAAAAACAATGTATGTGTATTACTGAGTCACTTTGCTGTATAGCAGAAATTGGCACAACACTGTAAATCAACTATATGTCAATAAAATTTTTTTTTTATTTTTAAAAATATACCATCCAAACCTCACTTATAAAAATTCCTATACTATCTTCCATGGTAACTAGATGCAGAAGTTCCTTTGACACCATTTCAAGAATGACAAATAAATGCCCACAAAGAAGGTTCTAGCTGATCAGGAACACTAATACTAGACTTAATGGGAGTGAAAAATAAATCTTTATTGTATTAGGCATAAAGACTTGGGGAGATTGCTGTTATAGCAGTTTTATCGTTACACTAGTGAAACTGCCTAGCCTGACCATCTCAAGTAAAGCTCATATAGACAACCTCTATGGATTCAGTAGTCATGTATGGATGTGAGAGCTCAACAATAAAAAAGCAGTGCCAAAGAACCAATGCCTTCAAACTATGGTGTTGGAGAAGACTCTTGAGAGTCCCTTGGACTGCAAGGAGATCCAACCAGTTAATCTTAAAGGAAATCAATCCTGAATATTCATTGGAAGGACTGATGCTGAAGCTGAAGCTCCAATACTTTGTCTACCTGATGCAAAGAGCTAAGTCATTGGAAAAGACCCTGATGTTGGGAAAGACTGAAGGCAGGAGGAGAAGGGGATGACAGAGGATGAGATGGCTGGCTGTCATCACTGACTCAATGGACATGAGTTTGAGCAAACTCCAGGAGATGGTGAAGGACAGGGAAGCGTGGTGTGCTGCAGTCCTGGGGTCACAAAGAGTCGGACACTGAGTGACTGAACAACAACAACCTGGAGTCAGGGTCTCCAGTTAGCTTTTCGTATCCTACTTTTACAAAGAAGTCGACCAGAGATCAGTGGACATCCGATGAAAGCTCTAAATAAAAGCTAAGGACAAAACTAGGGGTGAAAAGCAACCGAAAGGAAATAAACCAAGTAGACTGAAGAAAAAATTTAAGTATATGTCATTAAAACTAGTGAGGTAAGAAAAATAATCCAACTATGAACAGGAACAGCATAACATTCAGAAATTTTTTAGAAAGAGTTCATGTAAATTAAAAATATGAGGATAAATTTTAAAAATCAGGGGAAAGACTGGAAAATAAAGTGAGAAAACCATTCAAAAAATCGGACCAAAGGGCAGAAAAATAGGTGAGAAAGAATAACAGAAGTAGAACAACAATCTAGAGGAATGCTAAATAAAAAGAGATTCAAAAAAAAGAACTGAGAAATTTTTCAAGGACAGAAAACAAGAATTTCCAGAATTAAAGGGCCCATCAAGAACCCAGCACAGCTAATGAAAACAGATTCATGGCAAGGGTCCGTGAAACTTAAGAAACTGCAGACAAACAGGAGTCTATGTATTTTCTGGAGAGTAAAAAGAGGTCTATACACAAAGAATAGATACTTTTAATTTCATCAGGCTTTTTGATAACAATAGTGGAAACTAAAAGGCAATAGAGCAATGCCATCAAAATTCTGAGGAAAGGTTATTTCCAGCAAGAATTCTATTGCTGGAATCTATTGCTGGTTAATGTAAAGTTACAGTCTCTTCAGACTTGCAAAGTCTCAAAAAATTTTATTAATATCTCCCATGATCTTTCTTTCTCAAGAAGTTACTGGAAGATATGTTCCACCATGGTAAGGTAATAAACCAAAATAACCAAGCAAGAGGAGATCCAACACAGGAACAGGAAAAATGAATATCTACAATAACAAAGATTCTAACATGACTGCCATAAAGCAGGTCCAAAGGATTTCAGGAGAGATTTCCTTTCTTTTTTTTGGTGGGTTCCAGAGTCCCCCTGTGGATAGCTGTTCAACAGCTAGTTGTGATTCTGGTCTCTCACACGAAGAGATGAACGCATGTCCTTCTACTCTGCCATCTTGAATCAATCTCTCCAGGAGAGATTTCTTCAGGAATAAGAAACTGAGAGAAAATGTATAGAACTGAGACAACTGACAAAGACATGAATTAGGGGTAAGTAAACTTTCTTTCAAACAAAAGATTAGATCAAAGGAAAAGGCAACTGTATCTTCAAGGAAAAGGGAATGTCAGGAAACACTAATCGACTTATGGTTCAGATGAGGATGGTGTTCACAAAAGAAACTAATGTAAACACCAAATACTGATCTAACCAAAATTATGAAATAACTATGAAAGGATTGGAAGGATACAGATGTTGAGAGGGAGAGGTCGAAAAAGAGCTAAATAATCATTTTCAATAGCAGAAGTCAACAGATCATGCCTACAAGTGAAAAATGCCCATTGCCTACAGGCAACGAAACAAGCATGTTATTTAGAGACATGTAATAAACACCGAGTTATCAGATAAATGTATGTACCTACAGGAGGGGGGGAATAAGAGCATGTTATTTTTCGTAATAAATTCTACAGAACTATATAATAGCTCTTTGTGTGTTTGTGTTCAGTCGCTTAGTCATATCCGACTCTTTATGACTCTTTACGACCCTGCTAGGGTCCTCATTCCATGGGATTTTCCCGGCAAGAATAATGGAATAGGTTGCCATTTCCTCCTCCAAAGGATATTCCTATCTCCTGCACTGCAGGCAGATTCTTTACTGCTGAGCCAGTGGGGAATCCAGTTACATTCTATAACCTATGCTTATGTATACAACTTTGATAAGCAAGCTAAAAATAAAAAAGGGAGGGAAGAGAGTATGGATTCTGCAACCAGACTACCTGGGTTTATTCCTGAATATGGTCTTTATTAACTGTGTAACTTTGAGCAAATTGCTTTACCTGCCTGAGTTTTCCTCTGGTAGCAAGAATAATAATATTTACTCACAGAGTTGTTGTGAGAATTGAATTAATACACATAATGCTCTAAAAAACAACAGCTGGCACATAATAAGCATGGATTAACATTGACTTACTCTAGAATATTCATTTAGAGGCCTTGTCATCATCCATTAAATAGCTCTAGAATTCTAATGATAGTATAAAGGTCGTACAGGAGTTTTAAGAAAAGTTATCTTTTTGCATTACATTATTGTTTATAAACAAATAACAGGTTAAATATGTTAAACTTTAATTACGTTTCACTGTTTTAACAGTAAAAAGAATTTCTCATACAAACTTCAAGACTGCTACTTGGAATCATCTTTCTTAAAATACCAAGCAATACTCAACTGAGAAAATCAATACTAGAAAGAAGCCCTGAAATTTTATTCAAGCAACCAAAGTCTAAGTTAAGATTAAACAAATCAAGTCTCTACAGACAAAAGACAATTTCCCTTTCTTTAAAAATCAACTTAATTTAACAGCTTTCATAAAGAAGCCTGGAGCTTGCTTCAGGCTGATCAGATTTCCTAATGCTACAGTTTCATAACAGAAGTCAAAAGATACACATACATTTCAGTCAGTCACATCTCCTAGATTACATCGGTCTAAAGACAACTAGAATTACATAAAGAAAACAATGCTTATTATTTTTAATACTTCTTAATCCACATTGAAAATTAAATTTTAAAAATCCAGTAGCCCACTAATAAAACCTTACCTTTTTCTATGTTCCTTCCTTGATTCTAAACATATATCCCAAACAAAAGGCGACTTTAAAACCCAAACTTTTCCCTAATCAGACAGTAAATGTATCATTATCCACTTCCCTGCCTCCCACAAATAATTTTTTTCTTAAAGTGCATTCATTTACTCCACTGAATGTCAGAATATCAACAATTACCAACACAAAAAGAAAGTTTCTTTTCCAAAAGAGCTTAAAACAAGAAATAAAATGAATATATCTACTTAGCATATTTATTTCATATGCTATATTTTGCCTTTTTTATTGTTCAAAAAAGAAATAGACATCTTTATGATAAAAGGGGATAACCTCTGACATAAGAACAGCACAAAAATTATATTCAATACTGTAAGAAGCCAAGGGGAACACATGATTTTCAGCAGCAAGATTATTTTCAAAGAAAAGTGACATATATCTAGGGATGGACTTACAGAACAGACAGAATTCAGGAATGCAGAGAAGGAGGAATGTGATGCTACTTGATATTGGAGGCAGAAGGAAAAGTCTGGGCCAAAGCAAGGACCAGAGCATGACCCAAGTGAGCAGCATATATGAGGAATAATAATTAGTTTACTTTGCATTAAAATGCAGAAGGGAGAGAAAGACTGTCTTTTTCCTAACGGGAAAAGAAATTTGCAAACTAAGCCACAGAGCACTCCAACATTTAGAAAACATGAAAAAGAGAAGCCCTCAACAAAAAAAATTCAGTTACGTGGGTTTTTTTTTTTTGCCAGATCTCGCCCAAGTTGGAAGTCTGCCTGGAAACTTGGTATATGTGAGTAGGCTTCACTTTTAGCCTGAGTGTATAAAGAACAAGCAGTCATCATACCCCTAAATCCCAACCAACAAGGAGAGAAGACAGCACCTGCAACAGAAATTATACTAGCGCTTGCCCAGACAGTTTATTAAATTTCTTTGAACTCAATGGTGTTTCCCCCTACAACATATAAAAATGTACTAATAATGCTTAGCACAAGAAAGCACTCAATATGTGAAAACTATTATCAACACTCTAAAATTAACATCTATCATACTAAGAAGTTTGCCACTTTCAGTGGCAAAAACCCTATTATTTAATTTAAGTAAAAAACAGCTGAGAAGGTGATAGACTGAGTCTGAAATATTTAAAGAGAGAGCCTGAACTGTGGTGGAAGCTGAAAGGTCTGAGAACTAAAAATCAAAGTAAAATTGGGGGAGGAAAGTTGGAGTAAGGTACCTAGACAATTCAATGGGAAAAGAATAGTCTTGTCCATAAATGGTGAGAGGAAAACTGGATAGCTACCTGCAAAAAATGACATTAACCTCTTACCCCACACCATACACAGAGCTAACTCAAAAAAAGATCACAGACCTAAATGTAAGAAAACTACAAAACTCCTGAAAGGAAATATAACCTATATGATCTTGGATTACACAAAGTTTTCTTAGATATGCCAAAATAACACAGGCAAAAGGAGGGGGGAAGGGAGGATAAATTGGACAAAATCAAAATAAGAAACCTTTAGGGACTTCCCTCAGAGAAGACAATGGCACCTCACTCCAGTACTCTTGCCTGGAAAAATCCCATGGTCAGAGGAGCCTGGTAGGCTGCAGTCCACGGGGTCGCTAAGAGTCGGGCACGACTGAGCGACTTCACTTTCACTTTTCACTTTCATGCATTGGAGAAGGAAATGGCAACCCACTCCAGTATTCTTGCCTGGAGAATCCCAGGGACAGAGGAGCCAAGTGGGCTGCCATCTATGGGGCCGCACAGAGTCGGACACGACTGAAGCGACTTAGCAGCAGAAGCAGCAGGGACTTCCCTTGTGGTCCACTGGTTAAGAATCCGCCTTCCAGGGCAGGGAATGTGGGTTTGAACCCTGGTCAGGGAACTAAGTTCCCACATGTCACAGGGTAACAAAGGCTGGGTACTGCAACAAAGAGGTGATGTGGCCAAATAAACACAGACTTTAAAAATCACAAACCTCTGTGCCGCAAATGACACTGTCAGGAAAGCAGAAGCAACAACAAAGATGCACAACTCATGTATCTGCAAGGTGTCTGCGTCCAGAGTAAATCAAGAACTCTTACAAACTCAATAACCAAAAGACACATAACCCAACTTAAAAAGGGATTAAGGATTTGAATAGACTTTTCCCCAAAGATATACAAATAGCCAATAAGCACATGAAAAGATGCTCACTGTCACTGTCATTAGGAAAATATAAACGAAAATCATGAGACACCATCTGACATCTACCACATTAACTAGAATCAAAAAGACATGTAATAAAATAAGAATTAATGAAGATATGGAGAAATTGGAACCTTCATACATTGCTGATGGGTATTTAAATCGGAATAGACAATCTGGAGAACAATCTGGCAGTTCTTTAAACAATTAATAAACATTGTTACCATATGACCTAGTCATTCCACTCCTAGATACATAACCAAAAGATATGAAAATACATGTCCACAGAAAAAATTTGTACATGAATGTTCATAGCAACACTATTCACAGTAGTCAAAAAGTTGAAACAGTTCAAACATCATCCATCAACTGATAAAGGGACAAACACATGTGGTATGTCTATACAATGGAATATTATTTGGCCATAAAAATGCAGTACTGATACGTGCTACAATATGGGTGAATCCTGAAAATATGCTAAGTGAAAAGACGTCAGCCACAAAAGACTACATATTTCATGATTTCATTTATATGAGATGTCTAGAATAGGCCAATCTAAATACACAGAAAATAGATTAATAGTTGCCCAAAGGCTGGGGGGAGTAGAGATTAGGGATTGACTGTTAATGGGTATGAGGTTTCCTTTGGTTTGATAAAAATGTTCTAAATATATATTATGCTGATAGTTGCATAATACAGCCATGAATAAAAAAATTTTTTTTAATCACTGAATTATATATACACTTTAAATGAGTAAATTTTATAGTATGTGAATTATAAATTATACCTTAAAGATTTTTTTAAAGGTTAGGTAATTCTTTAAAATTAAAAAAAAAAAAAAAAAAGCTAGGGCAAGTTTTTTAGCTTTCTGTTTAAAACACCTCCCAATGAAACTCTCTTCTCTGGAAGAATCTTGTAGAACTTTGCATTTTGTAATTAGAAGGAAGTTCACTCCAAAACAAGGTCTACAAAGAGACGATTCATTTTGAGGAAATAGAAAGAACATCCAGGAACAATCTCTGGACTGTTCTATAGTCCCTTAGCTATATAACTTTCCAACCAAGGATAGGAAGTAACAAGAAGTAGTAATAATAAAAGTAGCAACGAAAGTTATTATTAATTTAGGTAACAAGTACTGAGTTTTTATTATGCATCAGGTTTTGAAAGTATTTTCTTACCCAATATTCACTTTAAAAAACCTTTTTCAAAATAAAAGTCCACAGCAGAAGACTGGTTAAATAAATTATGATATATGATTCAATAAACTATTATATAGTCATTAAAAAATCATTTTCTGGATATGATACCAAAAGCACAGGAGAAAAAAAAAAGATGGACCTCACCAAAAGCAAAAATTTTGTGCATCAAAAGACACTATCCTTTGAAAAGGGATACCACTCCTTGGGTGAATAAGCAACTCACTGATTGGGAGAAAATATCTGCAAATCATGTATCTGATAAGAAGCAACTCAACAACAAAGAAACCAAATAGCCTGATTATAAAATGGGCAAAGTTCTTAGATATTTCTCCAAAGAAGATATACAAACGATCAGTAAACACACTAAACGACGCTCAACATCACTAGTTAACAGGGAAGTGTAACCTAACACCCAGGTTCACAGCAGCGTTATTCACAACAGTCAAAAAGTGGAACCCAAGCATCCATTAATAGACAAATGGACAAATAATGCATGGCACGTGCATATATACATATTATTCAGCCTTGAAAAAGAAGGAAAAGTTGACACATGCAATAACACTGTTAAATCTTTGAAGACACCATGCCAAGTGAAGGGCTTCCCAGGTGGCACTAGTGGTAAAGAGCCCATCTACCAATGCAGGAAAAATAAGAGACACAGGTTCAATCCCTGGGTCAGGAAGATCCCATGGAGGAGGTCATGGCAACCAACTCCAGTATTCTTGCCTGGAGAATCCCATGGACAAAGGAGCCTGGCAGGCTACAGTCCATGGGGTTGCAAAGAGTCAGACACGACTGAAGCAACCTAGCACGCATGCATACCACGTGCCTGCCAAGTGAAAGAGGCCAGTCATGAAAGGACAAACATTGCGAGATTTCTCTTTCATGAGATTCTTAACCAAATTCATTGAGACAGAAAGTAGAATGGTGGTCGCCAGTGGCTTTCCAGGGGGAAGGGGACAACGGGGGGTTAAGTGTTTAACAGTGTACAAAGTTTCAAGTGGGGAAGATGAAGAAGTTCTGCAGAGGGATGGTAGTGATGGTTACACAACACTTAATGCCACAGAGCTATATACTTAAAATGGTAAATCTGTTACAAATGTTTTATCACCATAAAAATCATTTTAGAACAATCACACTAAGAATTACCAGTGACAGGTAATGGCAGAATACATGTGCGGTGGGATGAACTCAAAGTCTTTCCCACTTAACTGGCGAGCACACAGTCATCAAAACAAAACAGTGGGTCTGACACCAATCAAGAGCCCTTTGCTCCTGGCTAACAAAGAGAACAGCGACTGACAGCCATGGATTCCTGCATTGGGAGGCTCCAAGCAAAGCAGAAAAGATGGAAATGCTTCCTGGCACAATAACAGAGCTGGTCTAGTAGGCATCACAGAGATTTTGCTCATCTATAATTAAGGCTGTGAGATGTCTGAGAAAGATAAATACTTTTCTTCTTGAGCTGTGTTACTTCACAGGTTACTTAGGAAACGAAACCAGCTTGATCACTGGTCTCATTAATATAGAGGCTGCACAGAATTGAGTGCTCACTTTTACCTTCATTTGCTGGGCGAGCTCTCCTGCCTCTCCAAACCAGGTAGAGAAGAAAATAATTGAGCAGAGGGGAGCATCACTACCTCTCCTGCATAGGCGAGAGGCAGTGTTCAACCATGCAAAATACAAGTGGGATTCAAGGAGAAACGCCTCTTCCTGTGGAGAGCACGACAGGGATGATGTCATCTGACTGAAAGACTCGAAGAAGAGAAGGCGCGGTTTGACACAGGCATGAGTCAGTCTCTCTCTCTCTCTCTCTCTCTCTCTCTCTCTCTCTCTCAGTTCATCTCCGGTCACTCTTCCCTGCGATCACTCCGCTTGCCTTCTCGCTATTCCTCCACACCAACTGTGGACCCGTCTGAGGGATCCTACACCTCTTTCTGCCTGAAACGTTCTTTCCTGAGTTTTTCTCAAACACTCCCTCATCTCATACAGTTCATCTTCTCCAACATCAGGTTTGTAAGGAGTCTTTCCTTGATGATTTTATTTAAGATAGCTTGTCCCCATCATTCTTTATCCCCCTACATGGCTTCATTTTTTTTTTCACAGACTAATCACACAGTTTGACATAATTCATTTATTGTTTATTTGTCGTCACTGGAAAGTATTAATAAACCCATAGGGCAGGGAGGCTGTCAGTCTTACGCATTACAATATTACCAGAGCTTAGAACAGGGGCATACAAAACAACATATAAACATGTGTTGAAGGAATATGGGCAGGGGAGAAGAGAAAGGAGAGTGCAATGGGCAGGTCAGATAGTATCCCAAAAGGACACTCTTACTTTCAAAGGACTAAGCCTGGAAGTGTCTCCCCTTGGAGTCTTAAGAATTTAACACCTGATAGCGAGAATGTTGGCCTTTACTCCTCTTACACAGCTTGAGAGTTTCCTGACCCTTTAGCAAAGAAAGCTGAAAATCTGTATTGCAGTTCAGATGAGTTGGTGAGAGGAAGGCTGACAGGGCCAGAATTGCCTTGGCTTAGCAGCAGCAGTGAAAAAATCAGTAACCCAAAAGTACAAAGACAATTTCAAGTGCTAAAGAAGGAATCCCTTGACTTTATCACAAAAATTAGCAAAGATTTCCTTTCAGAATCAAAAAAAGGGAAGGGCCCTGATACACTCAGGTTACTTACGTAAGTTCAATTCTATGGGGGGAGGGAGGAAGATATATATGGAGGAAAAAATACATGCAAGTTATTAAAATACAATTAACATACATTATGCATTTTTAAATATTTAATAATCAAACAGCTAGACATGAGATGGTTGGATAGGATCACCAACTCAATGAACATGAATCTGACCAAACACTGGGAGATAGCGAAGGACAAGGAAGCCTGGTATGCTGCAGTCCATGGGATTGCAAAGAGGTGGACATGACTTAGTGACACGACATTAACAGCAAGACATTAAAATATTTGGTTATCTTAAAGCCACAAGTGTTCTATAAATCCAATGACAGCTTCAACGCATTCTTTGTGTTATTAGTGTCTAAAAGGGATATACTCTTCATTGGGATACTCTAGAGAAAAAATTTAAGAAGACATAGAGAAGAAGTACATTAAATAGCAACAGTTATCTATGGGTGGTGAAATCAAGGATGACCTTAGTGATCTTAATACTTACATATTTTTCATGTAATCACAATAAATTTACTTAAAAATTAAAACAATAAATAATTTAGCAATCAGCTTAACCAAAGAAATATAATACTGCCACCTGATACAAGGCCTTTTTCTGTTCTGAAAGGCAGAGGAGTGGACTATAATTTTTCCCCCAAACCAAAAATCACTGTGATGGTGAACATTTTATTTCTTCCTTTCAACACAATTGGCAACAGGTTTATTAATCTTAATTTTTTAAAAAGCAAGTCTTTAAGCATACTACCTACGAAAATTGTGATTATATTAGGATTTGAATTTTTCAATATTCCACTGGTATAAGGAATACCTTGAACTAAGTACTAAGTATGATTTTTTGTGTCACGTGTTCAGAACCACATAGTACCAAGAACTAGTCTTGACAGTAACATCCTCAGAAACAATCTAAAATTACTGAGAAGGGGGCTTCCCTGGAGGTCCAGTGGTTACGAATCTGCTTTGCAATGCAAGGGACACGGGTTTGACCCCTAGTCCAGGAGCTCCCACATGCTGCACAGCAACTAAGCCCACGTGCCACAATGACTGGGCCAGGGCTCTAGAGCCCGGGAGCCGCAACTGCTGAGCCCACTCCTGCAGCTACTGAAGCCCCTGTGCCTCGAGTCTGTGCTCCTCAACAGAAGACGCCATGCAACGAGAAGCCAGCACACCACAGCAAAGGGAAGCTCCGCTTGCCACAACTAGGGAAAGCCTGTCTTTGGCAATGAAGACCCTCCAACCAGAAAATAAAATAAATCTTTAAAAAAAAATAAAATAAAATTACAGAGAAGAAGAAAATATCTATTCAAAAGAAATAACATGAGCCCTTATGATTATACAGTGGAAGTGAGAAATAGATTTAAGGGCCTAGATCTGATAGATACAGTGCCTGATGAACTATGGAATGAGGTTCGTGACATTGTACGGGAGACAGGGATCAAGACCATCCCCATGGAAAAGAAATGCAAAAAAGCAAAATGGCTGTCTGGGGAGGCCTTACAAATAGCTGTAAAAAGAAGCGAAAAGCAAAGGAGAAAAGGAAAGATATAAGCGTTTGAATGCAGAGTTCCAAAGAATAGCAAGAATAGATAAGAAAGCCTTCCTCAGCGATCAATGCAAAGAAATAGAGGAAAACAACAGAATGGGAAAGACTAGAGATCTCTTCAAGAAAATTAGAGATACCAAGGGAACATTTCATGCAAAGATGGGCTCGATAAAGAACAGAAGTGGTATGGACCTAACAGAAGCAGAAGATATTAAGAAGAGATGGCAAGAATACACAGAAGAACTGTACAAAAAAGATCTTCCTGACCCAGATAATCACGATGGTGTGATCACTGACCTAGAGCCAGACATCCTGGAATGTGAAGTCAAGTGGGCCTTAGAAAGTATCACTACGAACAAAGCTAGTGGAGGTGATGGAATTCCAGTTGAGCTCTTTCAAATCCTGAAAGATGATGCTGTGAAAGTGCTGCACTCAATATGCCAGCAAATCTGGAAAACTCAGCAGTGGCCACAGGACTGGAAAAGGTCAGTTTTCATTCCAACCCCAAAGAAAGGCAATGCCAAAGAATGCTCAAACTACCGCACAATTGCACTCATCTCACACTAGTAAAGTAATGCTCAAAATTCTCCCAGCCAGGCTTCAGCAATATGTGAACCGTGAACTTCCTGATGTTCAAGCTACTTTTAGAAAAGGCAGAGGAACCAGAGATCAAATTTCCAACATCTGCTGGATCATGGAAAAAGCAAGAGAGTTCCAGAAAAACACCTATTTCTGCTTTATTGACTATGCCAAAGCCTTTGACTGTGTGGATCACAATAAACTGTGGAAAATTCTGAAAGAGATGGGAATACCAGACCACCTGACCTGCCTTTAGAGAAATCTGTATGCAGGTCAGGAAGCAACAGTTAGAACTGGACATGGAACAACAGACTGGTTCCAAAAAGGAAAAGGAGTACGTCAAGGCTGTATATTGTCACCCTGCTTATTTAACTTATATGCAGAGTACATCATGAGAAACACTGGGCTGGAAGAAGCACAGGCTGGAATCAAGATAGCTGGGAGAAGTATCAATAACCTCAGAGATACAGATGACACCACCCTTATGGCAGAAAAGTGAAGAGGAACTAAAAAACCTCTTGATGAAAGTGAAAGTGGACAGTGAAAAAGTTGGCTTAAAGCTCAACATTCAGAAAATGAAGATCATGGCATCTGGTCCCATCACTTCATGGGAAGTAGATGGGGAAACAAAGGTCCGTCTAGTCAAGGCTATGGTTTTTCCAGTGGTCATGTATGGATGTGAGAGTTGGACTGTGAAGAAGGCTGAGCGCTGAAGAATTGATGCCTTTGAACTGTGGTGTTGGAGAAGACTCTTGAAGAGTCCCTTGGACTGCAAGGAGATCCAACCAGTCCATTCTAAAGGAGATCAGCCCTGGGATTTCTTTGGAAGGAATGATGCTAAAGCTGAAACTCCAGCACTTTGGCCACCTCATGCGAAGAGTTGACTCATTGGAAAAGACTCTGATGCTGGGAGGGATTGGGAGCAGGAGGAGAAGGGGATGACAGAGGATGAGATGGCTGGATGGCATCACTGACTCGATGGACGTGAGTCTGGGTGAACTCCGGGAGCTGGTGATGGACAGGGAGGCCTGGCATGCTGCGATTCATGGAGTTGCAAAGAGTCGGACACGACTGAGCGACTGAACTGAACTGAACCGAACTAATGAAGAGGGAATAGTGGATACTTTTTTGCCTACCCACATCCATTCCTCTCTTCCATTTTTCCAACAGAATACCAATTTTCTTCATATTTCCACCCTCATCCTCAGCTGTAAGTGAAAGTGTGAAAGTCGCTCAGTCGTGTCTGACTCTTTGTGACCACATGGACTATACACTTCATAGAATTCTACAGGCCAGAATACTGGAGTGGGTAGTCTTTCTCTTCTCCAGGGGATCTTCCCAACCCAGGGATTGAACCCAGGTCTCCTGCATTGCAGGTGGCTTCTTTACCAGCTGAACCACAAGGGAAGCCTGAGCTGTAAGGGTGGATCCCAGTTACTCTAACCAGACTGGGTAGAACCACCCAGACTGAAGGGAAAGATATAGTCTAGGATTATAGGAACAGATCTCTCTCTCCTTGTTGATTTTATTAATTATAACTGATTTCAAGGAGGAAATCAACCTTTGGATATCAACTTTGTAAAGTGCAGGGCAGAGAAAGAGAAAGAAACTGGATTTATAGTGAAGTCATTGATTTGCTGAATCAAATAATTTTGGAGTTTGTCTATTAGTCTGCATTTCCTATTCTGTATCCTAACAAAGTTCCTTTTAAAGCAAATTGGAGTCAGGTTACATAAAACTCAATTTGTATAGCCAAAAGTGTCCTAACTCATGTGGAAGGAAATAAAATAATTTTGAATTATCTTGTTAACAAACCAGTCAAATACTATGTGTTAATATGTGATAATACCTAAATTTAAACTTAGAATTGTTGACATACAATCATAAAAATAAGTTTAACTATCCCACTTGCCACAATGTCTTAATAGCTGCAAAAAAAGACATCAGTCAACACCAATGCATCTTTCTCAAAGAACTTTTTGAAAGAAAAATAGTTATATATACTTATACTTTATATTTTTTATGTAAACAAATTCAAAAAAAGGAAAGAACAATATAAGCATTCTATCTAGGGCTTTCATTTAGTTGAAAAACAACTTAATAATCAGATATAGTTTATAAGAATGTTGAGACAACTCATGTATGTAATAGTTTGAAAACTTTCCTCTTTGTACTTTGTGTATACCCTTATAAATACACAATTGCTTAAATCTGTAGACACCATTACAATAATTCATATAAAAGGAAAACACTTTTATTTTATTACAGATATTCACCAAAGGATATGCCATGGTGCATTAATAACATGAGAATCATAACCCAAGGGTTTTTTTCCTTGCTTGATGGCTATATAAAATATATATATGGCTTATGAAATATAAATCTCTTTAGTGATTTATAGTAATATACAAATATTGCCAGGCAAATATTAAAACACTAAAGTTTACTGTTGCCAAGTCGCTGTGGCTAAATGTCAATTAAAGAAGTAAAGCAAGAAAAACATTTGAATTTCTGCAGTCAACTTCAAGGATGTGCTTGCGTGCTAAGTTGCTTCAGTCGTGTCTGACTCTTTGCAACCCTATGGACTGTAGCCTGCCAGGTTCCTCTGTCCATGGAATTCTCTAGGCAAAAATACTGGAGTGGGTTGCCATGCCCTCCTCCAGGGGATGTTCCCGACCCAGGGAGAGAAGCCGCATCTCTTACGTCTCTTTCATTGGCAGGTAGGTTCTTTTATCACTAGCGACATCTGGGAAGCCCAGTTCAAGAATACAGGAGGGAAAAACAAAAGTGAATGAATTCTGAGTCCACTTTTTAAATCTTACATGTCTGATTCTAGCAGAATGAACCAAAAACATCAGTTTAGAAAACCGAGGGTGACTTTATATGTCCCATACATTGAACAGCAGGTTGGAGGCACCATCAAATCTAAATATTTATTACAGCAAGAACTGGAAATCTGTATTATTAAAGGGTAAATACAAACTGTTGTATCATAAGGGAGAATAAATGAGAAATAGAAATTCAATGCAGTAAGGGAAACTGGTTGGCATGGTTAAACAGTTTTCAAACTCTTCGGTGTCAAATCATTATTGCTGGACTCAAAGCTCAGCATCCTATCAGAGTACAGGAATGATACCCAAACCACATCCCTAGATATCCCTCAATAAATTAAGCTCAAAACTCTCAATGTTATTGGATATGTACTTCTTAAAGCCTCTTTCAACTAAAAACCAAAACAGCTGCAGCAACAGCTGTTTCCTCATTACTTCCGTCCTAAAGACATGGATTCTTAAAACTTTCAGTTAATAAAAAGACTAAATTTTAGAGTTGGAAGGAATAAGAAATACAGAGTTCTTTATATTTAAGGCTTAATGTTGATTGCAGAGGGTAACACTGCTACTGCGGCTAAGTCACTTCAGTCGTGTCCGACTCTGTGCGACCGCATAGACGTCAGTCTACCAGGCTCCCCCGTCCTTGGGATTCTCCAGGCAAGAACACTGGAGTGGGTTGCCAAATCTGTTTAAAACCTGATACCTTCCATTAAGGAATGTATAGGATGCACCAAGGAATTATGCAATCTGAAACAGAATAGTATACCATCATAAAATAAAAACAAAATCCTAAGAACCAAGAGGAATCTTTAAGCAAGACAAAAAGGCTTCAACGGATGCTTAAGTGATGAGGTACACCTGGAACCTGGGCATCTGGCAATGGTAGGGAAGGACACCGCAGGCAGTGAGAATAGAATAAACTCTGTTGCCCCATACACACAGGCCTTGCTTCCTCCTTCTGCAGACAGTCTGTTCTTGCCATGCTAGTCCTGGTGTTCTTCCAACAGGACACGTTCTTCCATTCCCTCCTTAGGACTTTTGCACCTACTTCTCCCTTTGCCTGGAAAGAATTTCCCCCAGATAATTGCAACGCTGCCTTTCTCACCTCTTCCAAGTCTTTGCTCAAGTATCACCATCTCAGCAGAAACTTATCTGACTATTCTATTTTAAAGTGCCACCTTTGCATTCCCTATCACCCTTCCCTGCTTTATTTTTCCCACAGCACCTATTACTATCTGGCATGGTATATATTCTACTTATTAGCTTTGTCTATGTCCCAGCTGAAAAAGCATAAGTTATCTGTTTGTTCACCTCCAAATTTTAAAACACTGCCTGCACACGGTAGGCATGAAATCAGTATTTGTTGACAAACTGACTGATGGAATAAAAACTGAATAAATGAACTGATTGAATGAAAAGGATTTCTGCCATCAAATGGCAAGCAAATATACAAATAATCTCAAATTATTCCTGAATGACAAAAATAAATAAAAAGCTGGCAAAACTCGAGTTATGAAAGAGTAATAACATTTCCTGGCATCCCCCACTTCCTCATGTTCAGTGACCACTAGATTCTTCTTTTACATCTCTTAGCAACCTACTCCCAGCCACACCAGTCATTTAGCAATGGACATGAGTTTGAGCAAATTCCGCGAGATAGTAAAGGACAGGAAAACCTGGAGTGCTGCAGTTCACAGGGTCGCAAAGAGTCAGACATTTCTTCACGACTGAACAACAAAATGACACCAGAGCTGCCACTGTTCCACATTAACCTTACTGCTACCTCCTGAGTAAAGGTTAAAGATATTTCTGTTGCCAGCAATGGACAAGAGAAAAGAGGTATTTCTGCATTTCAAATTCGACACATTTTTCTGCACATAGTTAAAGTCTACACTACAGGAGTAGTTACACTGATATTATGGATTAGCCACAAAACCTTCTACTTTGAATAGCGCTTAATTATTAAGTGGAGATATGGAGAAACACATGTTAAAATTCTGTTTCACAACTGGAACATACTGTTTCTACACTGCAAATGGATGGCAGGACAAAATGGCTCAAAGAAAGATACCTTCAGGAAAGGCTAGCACAACAATGTATTTAAGGCAAATGGGTAACAATGTAAAATCAAGGGGATTTTTTTCCATTCAGAAAAATCAACTAGAATTTTATCCTGGATTAAAGAATGATGTAGAATTCTTAAACGTATTAGGATGGAAATTATACTACACTAAAATGAAACAGGAGTAGTAGAAAATATTCTTTTCTACTTATCGCCAGCAAAAGCAAAATTACTTACGGATATGAGAAATGAGCTCAAGATTTCTCACTTCAACTAACACCTCCACACAGACTGCATTATCATTTCAGGCAAAGTGAAACTGTCACATTTAATTTTTAAAGGCAGGAATGACTTCCATCTGGGATTTATCTGCATAAAAGTGTTAGCCGTGGCACAGTTTCAATATTTAATTGAAAGTTCATTTTCTGGCTCTAAGCAAAATGTCCAATACAAACTTATATACAACAATAAATAATGCAACAATAAACAAGAGTCATATGTCCACATTAATCCTATCACTGAGAGCCTAATTTTGTGTTTCCACAGTGGTAAATTTTGCCCTCAGATAGGCACACTGGTCTGTAACCCTCCATCAAACAGTGATAAATTACTTGTAAATTATTACCGTAAAACCTGCGTTTTCCCACAATATTTACACTTCTGAAAGAGTTGAACAAATATTACTATTCTCTGCAAGCAGAAGAAAAACTATAAATTAGGGCAAACTCCCTTACGTAGAAAAATGACAAACCAGTCGCTGAAATGGTCACTTTCAGGTATAGCATCGCCGTTCTACTTGATCAAACAATCCTCGCCAGTTAATGCAGGAGTAAATAAAATACAGCCGCTAGGGGAAAAGCCACAGAGAAACGTTAGGTCCTCACTTATCTTTGTCGTTAAAAAGGAGACACCGGAAAGTCACACTGAGCACTCGATCACGTATGGCAGCCTACGGGAGAGACTACAGAGCGTGCAGGTCTCTCCAAACGCAGGAAGCCAAAGTTCCTGCGCGACAAGAGGATTACAGCGGAAAAAAAAAAAAACAAAACACTAGCCCATCTGTCCACACAGGAGAAGAGAAAGAAGTCAGGCAGGAAAGGCTGGGAGTCGGGGAGGTGGGGCTGCCAGACCAACCGGCTCTAACAGTCTCCCTCGGCTGCTAACAGGAGCGGGCTGCAAACCCGGGTGGGCTGCAAACCCCGCGCGCTCAGGTGGGCTGCAGCCGCCGGACCCGCTTCGGCCCCGCACCGGGAAGTCTCCAGGGCCTCGCCCGCACAGCCGGGAAGCCACCCAGCCCACAGACAAGCGGAGGAGCCGCCTGAGAAAAGCCACGTCGGAGGAAGGGAGCGCGGCGGGAGGTGGGCACCCGGCACACCCACCCGGAGGCTGACAGCCAGGAGCGCGCGGCGGCCGGGGCGCCAGAAGGGCCGCGACGCGCCTGAGGGGGTCGCCCGGAGGGCGCTGCCGGCCGCCAACGACTCCCCCCTCGCCCGGATCGGCGGCGGCGGGCACTCACATAGGGCTGGTAGAACTTGGAGAGCCGCGGCTTCCCGTGGTTGTTAAAGATGAGGATCGCCTTGATCATGGCTGAGCCGGGCGGACCGGGTGGGAGCTGGGGGCCAGGGCGGGGGCGGGCGCGCGAGCCTCGCCTCCGGATCTCGCCGGCTGTCCTTCCCCACCCGCCCCCTCGCGCACACGCGCGCGCGCGCGCCCCCGAGATTCGGGGCGGGGCTTGCATGGGGCGGGGCTTGGGAGGGGTTGGCACGGGGGGAAGCGGAAATAGCTCCAGGACCGGGGCGCGGAGCTGAGGGGCGCGTGCGCACTCGGCGGCTGACGGAGACGTCGCCCAGAGACCTTTTCCGGAAGCTTGCTAGAGTGAAATAGTAGTTGCTCTGTCAGCGATCTAGGGACCACAACAGATTCGACGCAGAGGACCAACCTGCGATTCCGAGTCAGGGTTGGGTTCTCCCCCGCCCCTACCCCGGTGCCTCTCTAGAGATGTTCTTTGGAGCAAGGCCCGCCCACTGCACTCGCTGAGCCAGCGCTTCCGCCCTCCCTTCCCTCCAAGCAAGATGGCTGAGGAGCAGGAGTCTGCGCTGCAGCTCCCTCCCTCAACTGCTCCCGAAGCTGAAGTGCCTACCGAGGTCTCCCCAGAAACAGCCACTCCGGAGCCCCCTTCTTCTGCTGCAGTTTCTCCGGGAACAGAGGAACCTGTCGGTGACACCAAGAAAAAAAGTAATTTTCAGAGCACTGTCTCTCTGGGCAGAGGCGGGAGGTTGAGGTTGTGTTCGAAAAGGGATGGAGGCTAATAAGCAAAAATAGGGTAGGGCCGGTTCCAGACGAGGTTCTTGACCAGTCAGGAGAAAGGAAGTATACTTTTCGGCTTTCGAGACGTTTGAGTTGAGTGCCTCGAAAGAAAAGCTATCCCTAGAGGCGCCGTCGCGATGTGGTGCTGGGTTTTAAAACCGTGTACTCTCATCTTCCTTTAAAATAGCCAGACTGCGAGCTATGTGAGGATGGGAGCACTGTGGGATCTTGGTAGCTCCGAGTACTTAATGCGAGATCTAATTATTTGAATAGTGACTTTAGCTGATACGGATTGTTGTTGTTCAGTCGCTCAGTCGTTTCGGACTCTGTGCGACCCCATGGACTGCAGTACTCCAGGCTTCCCTGACCTTCACCATCTCCCGGAGTCTGCTCAAACTCATGTCCGTTGAGTCGGTGATGCCATCCAGCCATCTAGGTGGTAAGGATAGTCTGTAGCAGATCTGAAGTAGAATCCACACCTTCCAACTAGGTCACCGGTTTTTTTATACCAAATGGGTGTGAGCTCATCTTGGACCAAAAAACGGGTTTTGAACACTGCTAAGGGAAAACCGAAAACATTAGCATCGCCTTAAAAAAAAAAAAAGCAACACCATTTTGGAATCTTTGTAACGAATTACATTCATTACAAATCATTTCATTGCTTGAACTCGCTGTCCTCAACCCTTTATTGCTTGAGAATTAGTTCACCATTGTAAAATACAGAAATTCCTTTGTAAAATGCAGAAATTCCTAAGTGGAGCACTCTAT
Source organism: Bos taurus (assembly GCF_002263795.3). Lineage (NCBI taxonomy): Eukaryota > Metazoa > Chordata > Mammalia > Artiodactyla > Bovidae > Bos > Bos taurus. Next base: position 4,701,498 of record NC_037337.1, on the reverse strand, counting down.
GTAGAGTTGCCTATGAGAAAAGCAGGAAATCATTTTCTGTCCCGAGTCTTAAAGTGTAGGTATGGCATTTAGTGCTTACTGATCTCTAGGCCTTTCATCCAGCTTCATTTTCTGCTACTGTGGAGTGTAATTGTCTGTCCCATCATTGTCCCTCTTTTAAGTCAGACTGACCCTACATTTGAGGGAAGTCTTCTCTGTCATTTCCAGCTGATGCACAGTAGGGGAACAAAACCCTGTAATTATTTCTGTAGATAACCATTAAAATCGTCCTTCAGATGAATCCCTTGAGTTTTACAGATCCTCTTATTTTTTTGGAGTCATTGTGTTAGTTTCAGCTGTACAGTGAAGTGAATCAGTTATACATATATCCACTCTTTAAGATTCATTTCCCATGTTGGTGATTACAGAGTATTGAGTAGCATGCCTTATGCTATACAGTAGGTCCCTGTTAGTTATCTGTTTTATATATAGTAGTGTTGTGGAGAAGGCACTGGCACACCACTCTGGTACTCTTGCCTGGAAAATCCCATGGATGGAGGAGCCTGGTGGGCTGCAGTCCATGGGGTCGCAAAGAGTCGGACTGACTGAGCGACTTCACTTTCACTTTTCACTTTCACGCATTGGAGAAGGAAATGGCAACCCACTCCAGTGTCCTTGCCTGGAGAATCCCAGGGACGGGGGAGCCTGGTGGGCTGCCGTCTATGGGGTCGCACAGAGTCGGACACGACTGAAGCGACTTCGCAGCAGCAGCAGTGTTGTTCCCTTTTTTAAAATTTAAATTTATTTATTTTAATTAGAGGCTAATTACTTTACAGTATTGTATTGGTTTTGCCATACATCAACATGAATCCCCCACGGGTGTACATGTGTTCCCAATCCTGAACCCCCCTCCCACCTCCCTTCCCATACCATCCCTCTGGATCATCCCAGTGCACCAGCCCCAAGCTTCCTGTATCCTGCATCGAATCTGGACTGGCGATTCATTTCCTACATGATATTATACATGTTTCAATGCCATTCTCCCAAATCATCCCCCTCCCTCTCCCACAGAGTCCAAAAGACTGTTCTATACATCCGTGTCTCTTTTGCTGTCTCGCATACAGGGTTATTGTTACCATCTTTCTAAATTCCATATATATGTGTTAGTATACTGTATTGGTGTTTTTCTTTCTGTCTTACTTCACTCTGTATAATAGGCTCCAGTTTCATCCACCTCATTAGAACTGATTCAAATGTATTCTTTTTAATGGCTGAGTAATACTCCATTGTGTATATATACCACAGCTTTCTTATCCATTCATCTGCTGATGGACATCTAGGTTGCTTCCATGTCCTGGCTACTATAAACAGTGCTGTGATGACAAAGACAGAAATATAGATCAATGGAACAAAATAGAAAGCCCAGAGATAAATCCACGCACCTATGGACACCTTATCTTTGACAAAGGAGGCAAGAATATACAATGGAGAAAAGACAATCTCTTTAACAAGTAGTGCTGGGAAAACTGGTCAACCACTTGTAAAAGAATGAAGCTAGAACACTTTCTAACACCATACACAAAAATAAACTCAAAATGGATTAAAGATCTAAACATAAGACCAGAAACTATAAAACTCCTAGAGGAGAGCATAGGCAAAACACTCTCCGACATAAATCACAGCAGGATCCTCTATGACCCACCTCCCAGAATAGTGTTGTTCCCTTTTATTGCCTTCCAATTTACTCTAAGCCAAAACAGACTTTGAAAGGGTTTGTCTTAATATCTAGCAGTCTCAGTCAACAGTTTACTATGTACTTGACCCTGGAGATCGCTGTGAGAACTGTGGCTAAAAAATAACTGCTCACAACCTCGATATGGTCTGTTTTCTTGGGTCTGCTCAATTTATGATTTTTAACCATCCTTTAAAAATCAAATTTTCATTTTCTGGGTCCTGTGAATATTTGAGTTAGCTTCTCTGATGTCACACTTACTTTCTAGCTATTGAATTTCTACCCTGAAATTGTCATCCTTTTTTGAGGACCTTTTTTGATAGAAAAAAGCCTAAATATTTCATATATTCCACATTTGGTTTAATCTACAGCTTATTGAAGCAGACCCAGGTTGTTAGTTCTTGCAGCCCTTTAGGATCATCTGAGGGAGCTTTTGAACTACCAGTGCCAAGGCCCTACTTCCAGAAGATTCTGATTTAATTCATGTAGGCATCTGTATTCCTGTAAATGTTCTTCCAGTTGAGTCTTATGTGTAGCTATGGTTGAGAACTACAAGCAAATTACCTTTTATAATTTTTTTTTTTAATGTATAGCTTTAATTATAAATATTTTTCTTCTGTAGTTTCTTGCCCTTGCCTTCTTCAGTAATACAGCTTACTATTTTCTGCTTCACATTCTTGGAATGTGCAGTTGCAGTTGACTGATTGATAGCCCCAGGGAATTTAGGGAACAGGGACCAGGTGGTGTGGAAGATCAGTTAACCAAAATCCCCTTAGTTATCTCCCAGTTCATCTTTTTTCCTTGGATAACTGAGATCAGAATTACCAAGTGGAAGAAGAAAGATAAGCTTTAGTAGAAAGATAAACAGTGCATGATGGGTTCCAGATGGCTTCATTCCAGGGATAAACTTGAATAAATTGATCTCAGTAAACTCATAGTGACCCAATTTTTTAATACCAAGGAATGGGACAAGAAGGATGTAACAGAATGGAGTTGACTTTAGGGGGCAGCAGAACACTTCTGCTTTCAGTCTTTCTTTTGATTTAATAGTTAATTTTATTTTAATTGAAGTATAGTTAATTTGGGCTTCTCAGGTGGTGCTCTGGGTAAAGAACCTGCCTGCCAGTGCAGGAGGCTTAAGAGAGTCGGGTCAGGAAGATCCCCTGGAGGAGGGCTTGGCAACCCACTCCAGTACTCTTGCCTGGAGAATCCCCTGGACAGAGGAGGCTGGAGGGCTACAGTGTGTAGGGTTGCAGAGAGTCAGCTATGACTGAATCAACCTAGCAAGCATGTGCATAGTTAATGTACAGTGCTGTGTTAGTTTCAAATGTCCAGCAAAGTGAGTCAGTTACATGAGTGTGTATTGCTCAATCATGTCCAACTCTGTAACCCTATAGACTGTAGGCCACCAGGCTCCTCTGTCCATGGGATTTTCCAGGTGAGAATACTGAAGTGGGTTGCTATTTCCTACTCCAGGAGATCTTCCTGACCCACGGATCCAACCCAAGTCTCTTATCTCCTGCATTGCCATGTGGATTCTTTACTTCTATGCCACCTGGGAAGCGCCTATTCAGCTAAACATATATGTATAGATTCTTTGTCATATTCTTTTCCATTGTACATTATCACAAGATAATTGAGTATAGTCCTATTTACCTGTTTTATATCTGCTACTGCTAAGTTGCTTCAGTCATGTCCAACTGTGTGACCCCACGGACTGTAACCTATCAGGCTTCTCCGTCCATGGGATTCTCCAGGCAAGAACATTGGAGTGGGTTGCCATTTCCTTCTCCAATGCATGAAAGTGGAAAGTGAAAGTGAAGTTGTTGAGTCGTGTCTGACTCTGTGCAACCCCATAGACGGCAGCCCACCAGGCTCCCCCGTCCCTGGGATTCTCCAGGCAAGAACATTGGAGTGGGATGCCATTTCCTTCTCCGATACATGAAAGTGAAAAGTGAAAGTAAAGTTGCTCAGTCGTGTCCGACTCTTAGCGACCCCATGGACTGCAGCCTACCAGGCTCCCCCGTCCATGGGATTTTCCAGGCAACAGTACTGGAGTGGGGTGCCATTGCCTTCTCTGTTTTATGTTTAGTACTATATGTTAATCCCAAACTCCTAATATATTCCTCTCCGCTTTGCTGCTGCTGCTAAGTCGCTTCAGTTGCGTCCGACTCTGTGCAACCCCATAGACGGCAGCCCACCAGGCTCCTCTGTCCCTGGGATTCTCTAGGCAAGAACACTGGAGTGGGTAGCCATTTCCTTTTTCACCTCTCCCCTTTGGTAACTATAAATTTGTTCTTTATGTTTGTGACTCTGTTTCTATTTTGTAAATAAGTTCATTTGTATCATTTTTTTAGATTCCACATATAAGTTGTATCATATGATAATTATCTTTTTCTGTCTGACTTAATATGATCTCTAGATCCATCCATGTTGCTGCAAGTGGCATTATTCTGTTCTGTTTTTCGCTGAGTGATACTCCACGTCTTTTTTCCCATTCGTCTGTTGATGAATACTTAGGCTTCTTCCATATCTTGGCTATTTGAATAGTGCTGCTGTGAACATGTGGGTGTGTTACTGTTTTCTCCAGATACATGCCCAGGAGTGGGATTGCAGGGTTTTATGGTAACTCTATTTTTAGTTTTTTAAGGAACCTCCATACTGGTCTCCATAATGTCTGTTAATTACATTCCCACCAACAATGTAAGAGGGCTCCTTTTTCTCCACACCCTCTCCAGCATTTATTACTTGTAGACTTCTTAATGATGCCCATTCTGATTGATGTGACTTCATGGTAGCTTTGATTTGTATTTCTCTAATAATTAGCAGTATTGAGCATCTTTTCAAATGCCTTTTGACCATCTGTGTCTTCTTTGGAGAAATATCTGTTTAGGGCTTCTGCCCATCTTCTAATTGGGCTGTTTGGTTTTTTTTGATACTAAGTTGTAAGAACTCTTTGTATATTTTGGAAATGAATCCCTTGTCTGTTACATCATTTGTAGATATTTTCTCCCAGTCCATGGGCTGTCTTTTTGTTTCCTTAATGGTCTCTTTCACTGTGCCAAAGCTTTTAACTATTAATTAGGTCCTATTTGGTTACATTTGTTGTTATTTCCAGTACTAAAAGAGACAGATTCAGGAAAATGTTGCATTTTATGTCAGTGTTCTGCCTGTGTTTTCCCCTTGGAATTTTATAGTATCCAGTCTTACATTTTAGGTCTTTAATATATTTTGAGTTTATTTGTGTATGTGGTGGTAGTGGATGTTCTGATTTCATTCTTTTACATGTAGCTGTCTAGTTTTCCCAGCAGCACTTACTGAAGAAACTCTTTTCTTCATTGTCTATTCTTGTCTCCTTTGTAGTGGATTACTTGACCATAAGTGTGTGGTTTCATTTATGGGCTTTCTCTCCTGTTTAATTGACCTGTGTGTCTGTTTTTGTGTCAGTACTGTCTTGTTTTGGTGATTGTAGCATTGTGCTGCTGCTAAGTCACTTCAGTCATATCCGACTCTGTGCGACCCCATAGACGGCAGCCCACCAGGCTCTCCGTCCTTGGGATTCTCCAGGCAAGAACACTGGAGTGGGTTGCCATTTCCTTCTCCAGTGCATGAAAGTGAAAAGTGAAAGTGAAGTCACTCAGTTGTGTCCAACTCTTCGCAACCCCATGGACTGCAACCTACCAAGGCCCCTCTGTCCATGGGATTTTCCAGGCAAGAGTACTGGACTGGGTTGCCTTCTCCAGACGGTAGCATTGTAGTATAGTCTAAAGGCAAGGAGTGTGATTCCTCCAGCTCTGTTCTTTCTCATGGTTGTTGAAATACTTGTTTTAGTTCTGTGAAAAATGCCATTGGTAATTTGATAGGAATTAAATTGAATCTGTAGATTGTCTTGGGTGGTGTAGTCATTTTAACTATACTGATTCATCCAATCCAAGAACACAGTATATCGTTATCGTTCTTTTGTGTTGTCTTCGGTTTCTTTCATCAGTGTCTTACAGTTTTTGGAATACAAGGTTTTTGCCTCCTTATTTAGGTTAATTCCTAGCTATTTGATTGTTTTTCATGCGATGGTAAGTGAGATTGTTTCCCTAATTTCTCTGGTATTTTGTTGTTAGTCTGTGGAAATGCAGCAGATTACTGTACACTAATTTTGTATCCAGCAACTTAAAGGAATTCATTGATGAGCTTTATTAGCTTAGTATCACTGATTGATTTGCAGATGTTGAAAACTCATCATACCCCTGGGATAAAACCCACTTGATCATGGTGTATGGTCCTTTTAATGTATTGTTGGAATCAGTTTGCTAGTATTTTGTTGAGGATTTTTGCATCTGTCTTCATCAGTGATACTGGCCTGTAATTTTCTTTTTTTGTGATACCTTTTTCTGGTTTTCCAACAGGGTGACCTCATAGAACGAGTTAGTAAGTGTTCTTTCCCCTGCGATTTTTGGGAATAGTTTGAGAAGAATAAGCATTAAATCTTACAAATATTTGGTAGAATTCACCTGTGGTCCTGGACTTTAGTTTATTGGCAGTTTTCGAATTCCTCATTCAGTTTTAGTACTGGTAATTGATCTGTTCATATTTTCTATTTCTTCCTGGTTCAGTCTTGGAAGATTGTACCTTTCTTAAAATTTATCCATTTCTTCTCAGTTGGCCATTTTATTGGCATATAGTTGCTCAGAGTAGTCTCTTACGATCCTTTGTATTTCTGTGGTGTCTATTGTAAACTTCTTTTTCATTTCTGATTTTATTGATTTGGGCCCTCTTCCTTTTTTTCTTGATGAGTCTGACTAAAGGTTTATCAAGTTCGTTTATCTTTTCAAAGAACCAGCTTTCAGTTTATGTAATCTTTGTCTTTATTTTATTGACTTCTGCACTGATCTTTATTTTTTCTTTCCTCCTACTAACTTTGGATTTTGTTTGTTGTTCTTTCTCCAGTTGCTTTCGATGTAAGGTAAGGTTGTTTGAGATTTTTCTTGTTCCCAAAGTAAATCTGTATCACTGTCAACTTTCCTTTTAGAACTACTTTTGCTGTGTTTCATAGGTTTTGGATCATCGTTCGTTTTCATTTGTCTCTAGGTACTTTTTATTTCCTCTTTGATTTCCTCAGTGATGCATCGATTGTTTAGCTTCCATGTGTTTGTGTTTTTTGCAGTTTTTTTCCAGTAGTTTATTTCTAGCCTTGTATTGTTGTGGTCAGAAAAGATGCTTGATATGAATTCAGTTTTCTTCAGTTTACCAAAGCTGGCTTTGTGGCACAGCATGTAATCTATCCTAAAGAATGTTCCCCGTGCATTTGAGAAGAATGTGTATTCTGCTGCTTTTGGATGGAACACTATAAATATCAGTTGAGTCAGTCTAGTCTAATGTGTCATTTAAGACCTATATTTCCTTATTGATTTTTCTGTCTGGATAACCTGTCCCTTAATGTAAGTGGGGTGTTAAAAGTCGCCAACTATTGTTGTGTTACTGTCATTTACTCCTTTTATATCTGTTAACATTTGCCTTATACATTGAGGTGTTTCTCTGTTGGGTGCATGTATATTTACAATTGTTATGTTATATCTTCTTGGAGCGATCCTTTCATTCTTATGTAGTGTCTTTGTCTCTTGTAACAGTCTGTATTTAAAGTGTATATTGTCTGATACAACTGTTGCAGCTGTGGCTTTCATTTGATTTCCATTTGTGTGGAATACCTTTTTCCATTCCCCACACTTTCTGTCTATATGTATGTTTAGATCTGAAGGGTTTCCCTGGCAACTATACAGATTTTGTTTTTGTATCCATTTAGCCAGTCTTTTTTGGTTGAAGCATTTAGTCTGTTTTCTCTTAAAGTAATTATTGATATCTATGTTCCTATTGCCATGAACTTAAAAAACACTTACTCCTTGGAAGGAAAGTTATGACCAACCTAGATAGCATATTAAAAAGCAGAGACATTACTTTGCCAACAAAGGTCCGTCTAGTCAAGGCTATGGAGAAGGCAGTGGCAACCCACTCCAGTACTCTTTCCTGGAAAATCCCATCGGTGGAGGAGCCTGATAGGCTGAAGTCCATGGGGTCACGAAGAGTCAGAGATGACTGAGCGACTTCACTTTCACTTTTCACTTTCATGCATTGGAGAAGGAAATGGCAACCCACTCCAGTGTTCTTGCCTGGAGAATCCCAGGGATGGGGGAGCCTGGTAGGCTGCCATCTATGGGGTCGCACAGAGTCGGACACGACTGAAGCAATAAGGAAAGTCAAGGCTATGGTTTTTCCAGTGGTCATATATGGATGTGAGAGTTGGACTGTGAAGAAAGCTGAAGAATTGATGCTTTTGAACTGTGATGTTGGAGAAGACTCTTGAGAGTCTTGGAAGAAGAGACTCCCTCTTCTTCCAAGGGGACTGCAAGGAGATCCAACCAGTCCATCCTAAAGGAGATCAGTCCTGGGTGTTCATTGGAAGGACTGATGCTGAAGCTGAAACTCCAATGCTTTGGTCACCTCATGCAAAGAGTTGACTCATTGGAAAAGACTCTGATGCTGGGAGGGTTTGGGGGCAAGAGGAGAAGGGGACGACAGAGGATGAGATGGCTGGATGGCATCACTGACTTGATAGACGTGAGTCTGCGTGAACTCTGGGAGTTGGTGATGGACAGGGAGGCCTGGTGTGCTGTGATTCATGGGGTCGCAAAGAGTCGGACACGACTGAGAGACTGACCTGAACTGATTGCCATTTTGTTGATTATTTTGGGTTCATCTTTGTAGGACTTTTTGTTCGCCTTCTTTCATTCTCTTGTGATTTGATGAGTATCTTTTGTGTTAAGTTTGGATTCCTCTTTCTTTTTTGTATGAATGTCTGTTAATAGATTTCTGTTTTGCAGTTACCTTGAGGTGTTTATGTAGGAGCCTATACTTATAGGTACTTGTTTTAAGTTGCTGATCTCTTCATTTTAAATGCACTTTAGATACTTTACAGTTATACTTTTCCTCTTTTCATAGTTACTGTTTTGATATTATATTTTACATCTGATTTGTTTTATGTATTGTTTAAACTGCCTATTATGGATACAGATGATTTTACTATTTTTGTCTTTAAACTTCCCTGCTAGCTTTGTGTACAAATGATTTCCTGCCTTTATTGCATGTTCGCCTTTACCAGTGAGCTTGTCTGTGTCATAATTTTCTTATTTCTAGTTGTGCCCTTTTCTTTTCCAGCTACAAAAGTTTCTTTAGCATTTTTTGTAACGCTGGTGGTACTGAGTTCTTCCAGCTTTTTTTTTTAATCTTTAAAGTTTTTTATTTCCTCATTATATCTGAACGAGAGCCTTGCTGGGTAGTGTGTTCTTGGTAGTAAGTTTTTCTCTGTCATCACTTTAAGTATATCATGCCACTCCCTTCTGACCTGAATTAAAAAATCAGCTAGTAGCCTTATGGAAGTTCCCTTGTATGTTTTATACATACAAGTATTTTGTTTATCTTCAATTTTTGTCATTTTGTTTACAATGTGGTGTTGTATATTTCTCTGTGAAGTAATCCTGTATGGAGCTTTCTTCACTTCCTAGACTTTGGTGACTGTTTGCTTCCCTAGTTTAGGGAAATTTTCAGCTGATATCTCTTCAGATATTTTCTCAGGCGCTCTCTCTCTCTCCCTGTTCCCCTTCTAGAGTATAATGTGAATATTACACCTTTAATGTCCCAGAAGTCTCTTAAACTATCCTCATTTCTTTTCATTCTTTTTTCTGTTTGGCAGCAGTGATTTCCCCTATTTTGTCAGAACTAATCATTCTTCTGCCTTATTGTTAAAAAAACTTCCAATTTTTTTTGTTAAGTGAAGTAACTTCTGGAGAAAAATTCATAGTCTTTCTATTTGCATCTTTGTATTTTGAATTACTGAAACGTTTGATTTCTCTGAAACCTTTTTGGCCCTAGTTGATATATTTTCTTTTTAATAATTTGTATTGTTTTCCTTCATTAAAATGTTTATTGTAGAAAACTTGGTAATTACAAATAGCACAAGTAATATCAAGTAATAATCACCTATAATACTCCTACTAGGAAATACTATTTTGGAGCATATTCTACACTTACATGAATATGTGCCTGTGATGGTTTTAATGAAATTGAAATCGTTTTCAGTTTTATATGTAATTATGCTGTTTTATTGGAGAAGGCAATGGCACCCCACTCCAGTACTGTTGCCTAGGAAATCCCATGGACGGAGGAGCCTGGTAGGCTGCAGTTCATGGGTTCGCTAGAGTTGGACATGACTGAGTGACTTCACTTTCACTTTTCACTTTCATGCATTGGAGAAGGAAATGGCAACCCACTCCAGTGTTCTTGCCTAGAGAATCCCAGGGAGGGGAACCCTGCTTGGCTGCTGTCTATGGGGTCGCACAGAGTTGGACACGACTGAAGCGACGCAGCAGCAGCATGCTGTTTTATATGTAATACTTTTTGATAACTTTTAATACTATGAAATATGCTTTATAATACTTATCTTTAATGGCAGCTTAATTATCTTATGGTTTAATGAGTGAGTTATATGATACTGCTGTAAATACTCTATACATAATCATTTAATCTTTATAACAATCTTACCAGGTTTCTGCTATTATCCTCATTTTATAAGTGGAGAAAGTGTAGTATGGAGAGATTAAAGGGCTTACCTAGATACATGTATACGTACCTGGCAAGTGGCAGAGCCGAGACTTTGAACTCAGGGAGCTCAGAGTGTGTGTTAACTTTAGTATATAACTTCTTTCATAGAGTATAATATCTTTTATTTAACCAATCCCCTCTAAATATCTTTGTTGGAAATTTAGATGTATCTTTTTTAAATTAAAAATAAATGTTTCCATGAAAGTGAAATTCTTCTAAATGAATCTGTTCATATCTTGTATTTTTAATCTCAGGCATGCCTCCAGGATCATGAGTACATAAACTGTGTATTGAATGAAGATTTCAGCTTTCTAACGCCTTTTACATCCTATCCTCTTTAGGCGCGTCAGCGTACTTGTCAGTCTAGTTCACCATTGAACAGCATGAGTTTGAACTAAGCGGGTCTACTTATATCTTCACATGTGGCTCAGTGGTAAAGACTCTGCCTGCTGATGCAGCAGATGCTGGTTCAGTCCCTGGGTCGGAAAGATCTCTGGTTGAGGAAATGGCAACCCACTCTAGTATCCGTGCCTGGAAAATCCCATGGACAGAGGAGTCTGGTGGGTCCATGGACTAACAAAGAGTCAGACGACTTGGCAACTGAGCAGCAAGTCTACTTATACATGGATTGTTTTCAATAAATACCTACCAGAGTAATAGATAATCCATTGTAGGTTGAATCTGTGTATGCATAAGTTATAGGTGGATTTTCAACTCTATGGACATTGATGCCCTCAGTTCCTGTTTTGACCAGGGTCAACTGTTTGTTTGTTTTTCCTTTACAGTTGACATTCTGCTAAAGGCTGTAGGAGACACTCCTATAATGAAAACAAAGAAATGGGCTGTAGAGCGAACCCGAACCATCCAAGGACTCATTGACTTCATCAAAAAGTTCCTTAAACTTGTGGCTTCAGAACAGTTGGTATGAAACCAGTGGTGGTCATTTCCCTACAGAAACTCACAGAGCATTCATCTCTCAGTATCCGGGGGGAGGGGATTGATTCTAGGACCATCTTCTGTAGATGCTCAGGTTCCTTATATAAAATGGCATATTTGCATATAATCTGTACATGTTCTCCCATATAGTTTAAATCACTTTTAGATCTCTTATGTATTACCTTATACTATGTAAATAGTTGCCAGTACCCAACAAATTAAAGTTTTGCATTTTGGAACTTTATGGAATTTTTCTCTCCAAATGTTTTTTCATCACAATTGGGTGAATCTGAGGGAGCATTCAGAGCCCATGGATTCAGAGGGGGAGCTATAGTTCCTAGGCGACAATAAATAACTTGTATAGAAATACATATGGAGCCACATATGTTACTTCAGTAATATCCTTTTATTTCTTTTGTTAGTGGAATTTCTGTGCTTTATTGAAGGATTCTCTGGTGAACCCTGAAATGAAATTAATTTTTTTAGCCTACTGTATTGGTTTTCCTCAAAAAGTCACTGAATGTCCATGCAGAAAGATCTATCCTAGAATATCGGTACAGAGAGTTCTGGAGTTCTCTTTGTTCTGGTGTCAATATTGCATTCTTCCCGTTCTTCTCAAGGTAAGCAGTGCACCTGTGCCATGTGCTGTGGAAGAACTAAGAGATGCTCAGTTCTTCCTTCATGAGTTTGAACTGCAGAAATCTGCTTATACGCAGCCGTTGAACAACATGAGTTTGAACTGCAGAAATCCATGTATACGTGGATTTTTTTCAAATACGTAGTGTACTGCTACACAACCAACAGTTGGTTGAATCTGCCTTGTATACCTAGGTTTTTGACTGCTCAGAGGGTTGGCATCCCACCCCCTTGTTTCTAAGGGTCAGCTGTATTCATTTCATACTGTGGTACATGTTAAGCATTTCATGCCAGATTGTTAGGATTACAATTTTAAATGCCACTGGTTTTGAATTTGGTATTTGACCACAGAAACTTAAACGTCTGCATGGACTTGACTTTTTGTCACATATATTAATATATAAAATACCTTTATCTTCAGATCACACTCTTGGTCCGTGTTAACACATAATGTATAAGTGGATAGGTAATTGAAGAATCATTAACTGTTTTTTGAATACAATTATGTATATGGATTGGGAAGGGATATAGTTGCTGTGAACACAGGAATGAGAACTGGTAAAATGAATGAAGTGATTATTAAGTGAGGTTTGTTGGAATTTATCTCTTTTTGTCAATGAAGAAGAAGAAACTACTCTGATCTAAGATTTTGGTGGTAATTGCTTTTCACGAAAGTGTCATGTCATGAGTACAAAAGTTAAGTGGAAGATAGGTTAATCACTACAAGTTACTTGAGATAAGGATAGCATAAAGCCAGGGATTCCTCCAAAGGAAGTTGCAAGGGGAAAGTGTTGGAGATTTTTGAGTTTTACAGGTGAACATCTCCACTTGTGATCACTTGGAATGAGAAAATCATGTTTTCTAAAGAGTGCCATAAAGAATTTGATTAAATTTCAAAGATGGGCAAGAAGAATATAGTGTCATCTACTTGCATATGGTAGCTAAAACCTGAGGAACAGAGAACCTTGCCTAGAGGTCAAGTCTAAATGGAATAGTTAGGGGGATGAGGACATACACTTAAGAGATTACTAAGGGTAGAGCATGAAGAGTTGGAGGTAACTAGAGGAGAACCAAGTAATTCAGGCATTACTTTTAGAATTTGTAGATAGAAGAAAAGACAAAACAGTGCTTTGTTCTATGTTAATGTTAGAATTTTGACAGTTTGTATTGCCTATATTCAATAATCTGAAAGGACTTGGTTGCATTTTGTATTGCCTGTATTCAGTAATCTGAAAGAACTTGGTTGATGTCAACATGTATTTGGTTGAACCACGTAAAGTTTTCATTCATGAATCGTTTCGACTCAAAACCCCAGCAATTTCATATGGTCCAATTTTAAGCTTCTATAGTGAATATGACTATCTCTTCCCTGTTAATCAATAGAAAGCATAAAAGTCATCTTTTAATCACTTTTCTAGATTAACCTAGAACTAACGTCTTCTAGCTTCATGGAGCTGCTGCTGTCGTTCAGTTGCTGTTGTCTCTTACTATTTGTGACCCCATGGACTGCAGGACGCCAGGCTTCCCTGTCCCTCACTATCTCCAGAGTTTGCTCAAATTCATATCCACTGAATCAGTAATACCATCCAACCATCTCACCCTCTGTTGCACCCTTTTGCTGCCCTCAGTCTTTCCCAGCATCAGGATCTTTTTTAGTAAGTCGGCTGTTCACATCCAGTGGCCAAAATATTGGAGCTTCAGCTTCACTATCAGTTGTTCCAGTGAATATTCAGGGTTGATTTCCTTTAGGATTGACTGGTTGGATCTCCTTGCTGTCCTAGAGACTCTCAAGGGTCTTCTCCAACACCACAGTTTGAAAGCATCAAATCCTTTGGCTCTCAGCCTTCTTTATGGTCCAACTCTCAGATCCATTCATGACTACTGGAAAAACTATAGCTTTGACTATATGGATCTTTGTTGGCAAAGTTACGTCTTGCTTTTTTAATATGCTGTCTAGGTTTGTCATAGCTTTTCTTCAAAGGAGCAAATGTCTTAATTTCATGGCTGCAGTCACCATCTGGACCCTACATTATTTTAGCAAAATAAATGTCAAAAGAAAAAGTAGTGCTGGGGATTCTGGGAAGATAGCAGTGGTGTCAGAAGGCATGAATTCCCACTAAAACAGTCAACTAGAAAGTAAAACCAAATCCCCGTAGTCCGTATACTTAAGACTCAGATGACAGTATCCTCGTGAACACTAAGATTCAAGTTGATAGAAATTCCCAACAACTACAGGATCTGTGTCTTATTAGCAGATGTGCTGCCAAGATATGCAAGCAACTTATCAATAGATAAATGGATAGAAGATGTGTACACCCACACACACACAGCACAGTGGAATACTCGTTCAGTCGCCAAGTTATGTCCGACTCTTCACGACCCCATGGACTGCAACACGCCAGGCTTCTCTGTCCCTCACCATCTCCCTGAGCTTTCCCAAGTTCATGTCCATTGCATCAGTGATGCCATCCAACCATCTCCTCCTCTGTTGTCCTCTTCTCCTTATGCCTTCACTCTTTATCAGCATCAGGGCCTGAAGAGTCAGCTGTTCACATCAGGTGGCCAAAGTATTGGAGCTTCAGTATCAGTCCTTGCCAAATATGGAAAAGGTGTATACAGTCAGCAAAAAGAAGACCTGAAGTGACTGTAGCTCAGATCATCAGCTTCTCCTAGCAAAATTCAGGCTTAACCTAAAGAAAGCAGGGAAAACCAGTAGGCCAGCCAGGTATGACTTAAATCCCCAGAGAATATACAGTGGAAATGATGAATAGATTCAAGGGATTAGATCTAGTAAACAGATCTAGAATCTAGTGCCTGAAGAATTATGGACAGAGGTCCATAATGTATTCAGTTAGTCGCTCAGTCGTGTCCGACTCTGCGACCCCATGAATCACAGTGTGCCAGGCGTCCCTGTCCATCACCAACTCCTGAGTTCACTCAAACTCAAGTCGATCGAGTTGGTGATGCCATCCAGCCATCTCATCCTCTGTCGTCCCCTTCTCCTCCTGCCCCTAATCCCTCCCAGCATCAGAGTCATTTTCCAATGAGTCAACTCTTCGCATGAAGTGGCCAAAGTATTGGAGTTTCAGCTTCAACATCAGTCCTTCCAATGAACACCCAGGACTGATCTCCTTTAGGATGGACTGGTTGAATCTCCTTGCAGTCCAAGGGACTCTCAAGAGTCTCCTCCAACACCACAGTTCAAAAGCGTCAATTCTTCGGTGCTTAGCTTTCTTCACAGTCCAACTCTCACATCCATACATGACCACTGGAAAAACCATAGCCTTGACTAGACGGACCTTTGTTGGCACAAGTAATGTCTCTGCTTTTCAATATGCTATCTAGGTTGGTCATAACCTTCCTTCCAAGGAGTAAGCGTCTTAATTTCATGGCTGCAATCACCATCTGCAGTGATTTTGGAGTCCCCCAAAAATAAAATCTAACACTGTGTCCACTGTTTCCCCATCTATTTCCCATGAAGTGATGGGACCAGATGCCATGATCTTAGTTTTCTGAATGTTGAGCTTTAAGCCAACTTTTTCACTCTCCTCTTTCACTTTCATCAAGAGGCTTTTTAGTTCCTCTTCACTTTCTGCCATAAGGGTTGGCGTCATCTGCATATCTGAGGTTATTGATATGTCTCCCGGCAATCTTGATTCCAGCTTGTGCTTCTTCCAGCCCAGCATTTCTCATGATGTATTCTGCATATAAGTTAAATAAGCAGGGAGACAATATACAGCCTTGACGTACTCCTTTTCCTATTTGGAACCAGTCTGTTGTTCCATGTCCGGTTCTAACTGTTGCTTCCTGACCTGCATATAGGCAGCAAACAAAATCATCCCAAAGAAAAAGAAAGAAGGCAAAATTGTCTGAGGAAGCTTTACAAATAACTGAATGGAATGCTACTGAGCCATTAGAAAGAAAGAAAATTTGCCATTTGCAGCAACATGGATGGACTTGAAAAGCATTACGCTAAGTGAAATAAGTCAGAGAAAGACAAATACTGTATGATATCACCTATTCATGGAAACCAAAAAATACAAAAAACCAGTGAATATAACAAACTAGAAGCAGACTTAACAGATACAGAGAACAAACTAATGGTTTCCATTGGTGGGAGTAGGGTACAATATAGGGCTGGAGAAGTGGGATGTAAGACTATTGGATGCAAGATAGGATGGAAGATGTATTGTACAACATGGGGCACATAGCCTATGTTTTGTAATAACTGTAAATAGAAAGTAACCCTTAAGAATTGTATAAAAAAATTTTTTTTAACTTAAAAAAAGAACTTCAGCCTGGAGTGTTTGGTTGCTCAGGCTCTGGGATGTGTCTTGGGGAGAGGTGGAATGAAATGTTGAAAGAATTTGAGGGACTTCCCAGGTGGTCCAGCAGTTAAGAATCTGCCTTGCAATGCAGGGAACATGGGTTAGATCCCTGGTTGGGGACCTAGGGTCCTACTTGCCATGGAGCAGCTAAGCCTGTGTGATGGCAAGTGCTGAGGTTGCACACCACAACTAGAGAGTTCTGTGCACCACAATGAAGAAAAGAATGAGAAGACAATAAATACTGAGTATGAACAATGGAGAGTAAACATACAGATACCAGGAGTCCCTGAAGAAGAAAACCAAAAGCAAAGGAACAAGACAAATACTTAGAACTATAACTCAAAAGAAATTTCTTCTAAAAAGATTTGAAACTACATAATGAAAAAACTTACCAAGATCCTGGGAATACTAACCCAGTGCAACCATCACCGAAACACATTCTGGCAAGATTACTGGACATGAAATAAAAAGAAAAATCCTTTGCACATCTAGGGGGAAAAGATCATAGCTTAGAATATTAGGTTACTTCCAGATTTGACTAGTAGAGATACAAAGAAAGTGTTGAGATAATGGATTTTATATACTATTAATGCAAAGCTGGCTTTTAAGGTAGCAACTATTAGCAGTGTGCAAGACCTGAAGAGTATGCTGTTGCCATGAACCCTTCCTGCATAATCTAATTGAGAGGTTGTAACAAACCAAAACGACTAAAGAGACATGACTTAAAAACAAATCATTAGTCTTTAAAATTTTATCCTCCCACATTCTAGCATTTAGTTAAAGATTGCATTTTGAAATTTTTACCTCCATGTATCCCCCATATAAACTACCTTAATTGCTTTTTATATTAAAGTCATTTTCAGTTGCTAACTCCTGCTACAGAGTTACATAGGTTTCTTATAGTTCTCTATTATATCTGCTGTATTGTCCCTTCGACAACTCACAACATCGTTTGTTGCTTTTGCCTACAGAGTCCTAATTATTACTCTCTTCACCTAGTTAAGTCCAAATTTGGTCCTCAACTTTTTTCTTCCAGAAAGTCTTTCCTAACCAAACGGCTAGGCTAAACTAATGCCACATCTTTGTGCTACACACCTTCTCAGATGCATCTTGCCCAAGTATATATTCTTATCTGCGTATGTTTGCTTATGGAAGGTGGGAATCAACGTTAATCCTCATTTTTGTTCCACACCTTATGCGTTTCCTAGCACATAATAGACACTCAGAGTTTGTCTACTGAAATAAACTAAATTTCATCCAGAGTCTGTTTCCTAATTTAAAGTGTACCAAAATATAATAAAATCTGTGTTCACTCAGAGTTGAACTGTCAGGAACCAAACACAAATTATTATGTCTCTATCATAGGAAATTCATGTTAAAATGCACACTGATTTCTGAAATTCTGTTAGAACCTTACTCAGTCTTAATAGTGAGTTGATATTTGATTATTTTAAATAGTTAAATAAGTATAACTATTAGTCTATTGACTACATCTACCAAGCGCTTACACTTGATGTGTACGATCTCATTTTATTGTTCCCAGCAGCTTCAAGAAGCATAGGTCCTGTTAGTTTCTGTATTTACAAACAAGCACACAGTTTGAAAAAAGTTACTTGGATTTAGAGCCAGAATTCAAACCTGGATCTCAGTAGAACCCCTCCTCTTACTTGTACTTAGTCGCTCAGTCGAGTCTGACTCTGCCAGGACTGTAGCCCGCCAGGTTCCTGTGTCCATGGGGATTCTCCAGGCAAGAACTCTGGAGTGGGTTGCCATGCCCTCCTCCAGGGCATATTCCCAACCCAGAGGTCAAACCCATTGCGCGTGGATTCTTGACCATTTGAGCCACCAGGGAAGCCCAAGAATACTGGAGTGGATAGCCTATCCCTTCTCCAGGGGAATTTCTGACCCAGGAATCAAGCTGGGGTCTCATTGCAGGCAGATTCTTTACCAGCTGAGCTACCCAGGAAGCCCTCTCTTCCTTACTTAAGAAGTACTGTTACCACTCTATATTGTCTGAAGGAGAAATGTACGTGATATTTATTCTTGTTCTAGCTGGTATCCCAAATAGTGTCTAGTAACCAACTATTTGTGTGTGTGTGTGTGTGTGTGTGTGTATTTAAGGACAGTGTGTGTATATATATATTTAAGGACTAAAAGATTAGTACCACAGTTACAACCACTGGAACTCAAACTGTCATTAAATGATAGGATTGAAAAGAGTTAGATGACTCATTTGTATAGAATTTGTAAAATTATTTGTTTCCCAATAAAACAAACTGAAACCACAAATTTTCTCTAAAGCCATATACTGTGAGCGTATTTCTTTCATATTTCTTCATAGAATATGCTCATATATGAAACCCAGGAAATTTTAGTCTTAGAATTTAATATAGATAAAGGAAAATTGTGTTAACCTTCAGTGTTTTGTTTTATTAAAAGGAAACTATGAAAAGTCACTTAGACACTATGATCTTTTGCTTCAGTATCTTCAGGAATTTTTTTAAGTACTAAAATGTTTTAGTAGAAACAGACTAGACTGAAACATTTAACAGTGAGTCCTTTAAGGAACAACAAGATTGTAAGGATATTAGATTTCAATTTTGTTACATTTTTTTTCTGTGTCATTTGGCCTCAAGTGACTTTAGGTGATGCAATGGTTAAGAATCCGCCTGCCAGTGCAGGAGATACAAAATACGCAGGTTTGAGCCCTGGATCCGGAAGATCCATTGGCGTAGAAAATGGCAACTCACTCCAGTATTCTTGCCTGAAAAGTTGCATGGGCAGGGGAACCTGGCAGGCTACCGTCCATGGGGTCCCGAAGAATTGGACACAGCTGAGCACACAGCACACAATTAGATGTTTTGATTTGGGGCTGTGTGTGTAAAACTTTGTTAAGAGAAACTTTCTTTAATTATTAATAAATGAGAATATTGGTATTTTTTACGAATGTAATTTCTTGAATAAGTCTTTAAAAGCTATTGGTGAAAACAAACGTTTCTTAGTTATAAAAAGCTGGAAACAAAAATTCTGTTACTCCTCCAAGGGAAAAAAATACTGTTCCAAAAGATCTTATTAATTACTAATTTATGAGAATTAGAAAGAAGGAGTTTAGGGACACTTTGTTCACTTCTGAAGACAAAGAATTTGAGGTAGCTGACTGGGAATCAGAAAAATGCAGATTAATCTGAATACCTTTAAAAATGAATCACCATAAATGTTCTTCTTTCTTGCAGTTTATTTACGTGAATCAGTCCTTTGCCCCCTCCCCAGACCAGGAAGTTGGGACCCTCTATGAGGTAAAACATTCCTGCTTTATTTTCGTCATGGAATATGCTCATCTGTGTATAATGTGACCATTAACTCACATCATTTAAGAGAAGGAAATGGCAACCCACTCCAATATGCTTGCCTGGAAAATCCCATGGACAGAGGAGCCTGGTGGGCTACAGTCCAGGGGGTCGCAAGAGTCTGACATGACTTAGTGACTAAACTACAAGTTCATAATTGTCTATCAAAAAAGATTACTTTGTTGTGTCTCAATAAATGACACAGTGATTGAAAAATTAAGGAATGAATAATACAAATAGAAGATGACTGAAATATGACCAGAAAGTGAGATCTCCTTGTTTGCCTGCAGGGAGTATCCTCCACATTGTTTATATAATCAGTAATCCAGATCACCCTCCAAGAAATTGAAAAGGAGACTATGTAAGAATGATTTAATTTAGCATCTTTAACGTTTATGATGACTAGTATTTTTCCAGTAACAGCTTGTATCTGTTGAAGGAAATAGCCTTTATAGATACATGTACAAGGATATTTATGATACACATAACAATTCTTTCTTAGTTTCATCTAAAGATAACAAAAATTGAGTTTAATTTTCACTGCATTTTTTTCTTTTTGTAGTGTTTTGGCAGTGATGGTAAACTGGTCCTGCATTACTGCAAATCTCAAGCATGGGGATGAACTACAGAGGAAAAGATCTTGCTAACTTAAAAGGAATCTTCACAAAGGAAACTGCTCTGAAAAGTTTTCGTCTTGTGGTTGTAATCTGTTCAGCATGTATCTACTATGACCCACGTTTATTTAAAATATCCACAGAGTAAATGGACTTATAAAAATGTGATTTGTATTAATACAAAAATCATCATAAAAGATTGACATTAGTATATACCCATTACTACAGTTATTCCTTCAGAGGTATCTTCAAGGTATTGAAAAGGAGACTAAGATGATATAAAGCTGCTTTTGTACTACTTCTCAAAATAACTGAAATTGTTTACTTGAATAATTAGCACTCTACTGATCCCCCCCCCACAAAAAGTCAATTTACTAAAAGATTCTTTGGGGGCGTATTCAGGGAGTCAAATTTGTTTGTGGCAGTGATAGGCCTTTTCTCATTCACATTTCTGTCAACTGTTACCTTGTGAAACAGATTTGCATCGACCAGCTGGCTTTATTACCTTAGTCAGTCAGTAGAGGGCAACCCAGCTGCCAGAAAGAGTTAAGCAGCTTGGTTCTACATCTTTACCAGAAGATAATAGCTATTCCTGCTAATTTCTAGCAAACATCTAGCCAAGAGAGCACACATGTTGACACACTGGAAAACTGCTTTAGAGAAGAGTCATGGTTTTGGTTTGTTTTATTGGGAAACAGAAGTAATTTTACAAATTCTAGACAAATGAGTCATTGAACTCTTTCAATCCTATCATTTAATGATTCTTGAGTCCCAGTGGTTATAACTGTGGTATTACGCTCTCTTTCATTTCAAAGTGTCAAAAACACTCATTGAGTAAGCTTGGAAGCATCTTTCAGTTTTTTATAATGTATTTTCCAACTTGAAAATGCTCAAAAAATAATTGGAAAATAGCTAGATTTTATGCCATGAATAAAACTACTATTTTTTTTTACTGATGCTATTAAACTGATAATTGCTTTAATAAGATTTAACTTTTTTCTTCATTCTGTATTATATTTGTGATGCAGCATTTTTATAAAACATTCTAATAAATTGAATGGAATGTTCAAACAGGATCTAAGGTGTGTGCAAGAAATCTAAGTGTTTATTTTCAAAGATAATGAGAATGATATGATTTTGTCAAAGACAAAGTCCTTTGAGTCCCAGAATGTACTTTATGGTTAATTATCTGCCGTACATTATCATTAGGGAATGCCAAGGAACAATTCAGTTTAAGGTAAGGAAATCATGTTCAGTTCTCCTTTTCTACTTGAGAAAAAATTTCTAAGCCCCCTTATAATGATGTCCCTGTTTAATAAATTAATGCAACTAATATTTAGCCCTGAAATAATACAGGTTGAATTGTGTAAATTTATTTTGTAAGGTGAATTAAGAAATCAGTATATGTGTTGAAAGTTGGAAAAGTATATTATTTTCAGATCAAGTAAGTTGAATATGGTGAAGATCTGTTGTCTAGTTTTGTGCTCTTACAGTTTACTGAAGGATGTATATATATTTACCTACATGCATTTATATTTAACAGATGGCAAGAATGTGTTTAACCTCTGTGTATATTATGTTTGCTGCTAAGGTTTCAAAATGATAGACTGTTTACTTAATACTTAACATCAAAACTACTTGAGTTTGAATTGTGTCATCAACTTATTCTTTTTTGATCTGAATAATTGATTAATTTATTAAATCTGAGGTTAGTTAAATATGTATACTTTGTTTTCTTCCCTCACAACCTTTAAAAATAGGGCTTTACAAGTTTTTCAAACTATATTTGCAACACTTACTTGGAAGCCTAGATCCCCTAAGTTATTTGCTTAATTAGAACCTAGAATGCAATTCACAAAAATATTTTTGCAGATGTTTGAACTCTTGATTGACATGAGCTTGGGGTGTTGGGGGGTACCTGAACCTTAAGTTTTCCATATTTATGAGAAAATCAGTGTCAGTAATGTCATGCTTTACCTTACTGTACAGAGATTACAGTGTATGTAATGTTAGACTGTGGGGCTTCCCAGGTGTGCAGTGTAAGGAATCCCGCCAGTGCAGGAGATGCTGAGACTCGGGTTCGTTCCCTGGTTCAGGAAGATCCCCTGGAGAGGAGAGTGACAACTCACTCCAGTATTCTTGCCTGGAGAATCCCATGGACCACAGAGCCTACTGGGCTACAGTGGGAGTCGCACAGGTTCGAACACCACTGAACAACTGAGCGCACACAACGCAGTGCTGTAACACTCCGCTTTATCTTTGAAGCTGCCTGTGCCAAGGACTTCACGGTGAGTTCTCCATATTTAGGGTATAAGGTAAGCTTAAGAATGTCTATCTGGAATCAAAATAAGATGGAACAGTTTCTGGAATAATTATTATTTTGGATATTGGGGGGGGGGGCGTGGCAGAGTTTTAACCCTGAAGGGACCTTTAATATTATCTATTCTGATAAGATTAGAAAACTCAAAGAGAAGTGCAGACCCAGCTTAGATCACATAGCATTAGATTACACTTGCTTTAGATGACACAGCCAGTTTAGTTGTGAGTAACTCACACTGGGAAAGTGCAGTGTTCAGGGGTATAATAATGAAAACCACCTTTTGTGCAGCTTCTGCTTCATTTCCCAAGGATTATAAATATACTTAGTGCAATATGCCTTAGTAAGGCATAAGGGAATTCAGCTACAGACCACATAATGAAAGGAAAGTATTCAGAAAACAGTACAGCAGATTTAGTTTTACAAATAACTCTTTTCCTTCAAAATTGTTCAGCCTGCACTAGATTATTCACTATTCCCTGAACATGCATTGTGTGTGTTTTCTGTTTCCTCCACTTCAGCCCCTTCAAGTCTCACCTCTCTGCCTAATTCATTTTTTATCTTTCTTAAAAATTACCTGAATCTCAGAAGGAGGAGATAGTCTCATAAGAACAGTGAACTACCACGCTTACAGCAGTTACTGCACTTACAACCTTATAAGCATGCTGAACACCCTTTCATCATTGTAATATCCCTAAAAATGGGATGTTTGGGGGCCTTTTATTTGGTACCCACTATGTAATACTTAGTACATTGCCTTAGCCATAATCAGTAATTTATCATATATTGAGTTTATGAAATTAAGTGTGGTTTGCAAAATGATTTGACTTAAAGCAACAAGTAATTTGTTTTTAATTTTTCATGGCATAAGATAAAAATGCAATATGACAGTTTTGATGTCCAATAATTGAAGAGCTCATTTCAGTTGATAGGAAAAGACCATTGAAAAATGGGCAAAATACATTAAAATGCAGTTCACAAGAATAAAAATATTGATGGCTAATGGGGCATGAAAAGTACTGGACATCACTAGTTATAAAAAGTACAAGTAAAATCTATGAAATGCTGATTATCACCTCATTATCAGTAGTTAAAAACAATTACCAGTATTAACAACACGGGGGAAAATAAGCCCTATCATACTCTTGGTGAATGAAATATGAATTAGTACTGCATATTTAGGGGACATTTTGGCAATCTATCAAAAGTCTTGAAATTGTAAATTTTCATTTGTTTATTTTGTCTATTCACTTATAGAGTGCCTACTATATCCTCAGCATTGGAATAAAGCATAAGATCCCTGTTCTGGAACTTTATAGTTGGGAGGTAGATTGTCAGGTGTGAATTTAATTCTTGAAATTTTAAATTGATTTGTTTAAATAATAGTAAGATACTTGATACCAAATATTAGATTTACCTTTTTTTTTTTTTTCCTTTTTGGTCATGCCACTCAGCTTGTGGGATCTAAGTTCCCTGACTAGGGATTGAAACTGGGCTCTCAGCAGTGAGAAGGCCAAGTCCTAACCACTGGCCTGCCAGAGAATTCCCTTTGCTTTCTTCTGTGATATTGATGAAGGAAAGATAAAACGGGTATGTGTATGAATATGATTAGAATCTTGAGTTAGAGGAATCCTTATAAATCAGCTCCCATGGTTCCCTATATGTTCTCTCATGAAGCAGATATACCTGAAACTCATTGGTTATTTACAGTGACACCCTATCCATTTGGAGCTGGATCTATTCTTTACAGAACTCTCTTTCCCTACTGCCTTCCTCCCTACCTCTTAAAACTGTCTCTTCCCAGTTGTACTAAGTACGAAGCATATCTTTTCCCCTTTCCCACCTCAATTCTCCCAAGTCCTCTAATTTAATCATGGCAAATCCATTCCTTCCAATTCTTTAACTAACTCCTCTCTAACAACCCACTTCCAGTCTGTCAGCACATCTTGGCAACTTTACCAAAAACACGTTTGGAATTCAGCCATTTTTCATCTCTTCTCTGACTCTAGCCAAGGCTACCATGATTTTCATGTGAAATATAATAGCCAGCTAATTGGCTTCCCTTTATCTTCTCTGTGGCCAAAATCCCCAAGTGGCTTCCTGTTTCTGAGTAAAAGTCCTAAGTGATCTAAAGTCCCCATTTCTACAGCTTGCCACCCACATCCGTGTTCATCTGTGTTATTCACACACTGGGCTTGCTTCCATCCCAAGGCTTTCTGCTTACCATTTCCTCCACCTGGGAACTTCCCTAAGACAACCACATTTCTCACTAACACATCCTTTAGTTCCTGCTCAATCATCACTTCATCAAGGAAGTGTTCCCCTGAGCTCCCGCTAAAATGACACCTCCTCACCACTTTCTATCTTCTTTCCCCTGCTTAATTTTTCTCCACCGTGTGTTGTATATAGTAACAATACCATGTGTCCATTTCTGTATGTATACTGTGTGTAGTATTAGTTGCTGTAGCTACCCCCATGAACACTAGAACATAAGTCTTCTGAGGGCAGTCTTAAGTTTTATAGTACATGCTTTTAAATATGTGTTGAATGGATAGATAGGTCAATATTGTAAGCCTCTAATAATTCTAGCTCCTTTCTCTGGATATCTACCACATGTCAATGTCTTTCTTAAATGGTCTTAAATCTATCTTAAGCATGATTATCATTGCCCTGGGCCATGCACAGTGCAGTAGAACTACCACCTTTGAATCTAGGTATTCTGCTTATGTTCATAGAGCCTGTATTGGCAGTCACCTGGGGTAGGGCGGGCATGAGGGATACTACCATTACAATGTGCAGTTCTTTGTGGAAGAATATACGCTTACTCCTTGGAAGGAAAGTTATGACCAACCTAAACAGCATATTCAAAAGCAGAGACATTACTTTGGCAACAAAGGTTCGTCTAGTCAAGGCTATGGTTTTTCCTGTGGTCGTGTATGGATGTGAGAGTTGGACTGTGAAGAAGGCTGAGCGCCGAAGAATTGATGCTTTTGAACTGGGGTGTTGGAGAAGACTCTTGAGAGTCCCTTGGCCTGCAAGGAGATCCAAGCAGTCCATTCTGAAGGAGATCAGCCCTGGGATTTCTTTGGAAGGAATGATGCTAAAGCTGAAACTCCAGTACTTCGGCCGCCTCATGTGAAGAGTTGACTCATTGGAAAAGACTGATGCTGGGAAGGATTGGGGGCAAGAGGAGAAGGGGACAACAGAGGATAAGATGGCTGGATGGCATCACTGACTTGATGGACGTGAGTCTGAGTGAACTCCGGGAATTGGTGATAGACAGGGAGGCCTGGCGTGCTGCGATTCATGGGGTCGCAAAGAGTCGGACACGACTGAGTGACTGATCTGATCTGATCTGATCTGATGGGTGTTCTTTGCAAGAAAATTAAAAGCCTGCCAAGAAACAAGTCTACTGCATTTGAATGTACAGCCACAAGGATCCTTAAAGAAAAAGCCAACAGTTGAATTACTCTAATCAGTTAACGGTATGTTTTTACTGAAGCCACCATTCATGTACACTCAAAGCACTGTGCTAGGCACAGAGGCGAGGATACAAAAATAACACGTAATTGAAGTGTATCCCAAAGGTTCTCATTGTCAAAATAATCCACATAAGTAACTACAGATACCTGCTACAGGGTGGTAAGTACCATAAGAAAGATACTGATTATTGCTCTAGTTGTTCAAGAGGAGACATGAGAAGAAAGCATTTGAGCTAAGACCTTAAGTAGGATTTGGACATATTAAAATGTCTTTCTAGTATCTAAGCAGAAGGAAAAGCTTAAGCAGAAGAATGGATTTGGTAACCACAAGACATACTAACTAATACAATCTGGCTGGAAAGTGAGAAAAGTAAAGGTGAAAGATGAAAAAGATATTGTAGAACCAGGACATGGAGCATTTTAAGTGCCAGACTGACAAACCTAGTGTGTAGAAAATAAAGAGTTACTGAAAGGTTCTGACCAGGAGACATCATCAGTCTGGAGTTTAAAGGATAGTTAGCGTGTATAATAAGGGGTCCACAGTGGGGAAGGCCAGCACAATAATTCACCCAAAATGATAGTAGAGGCTTGACCAAGTGGAGTAGCAATAGAAATAGGTGGGAAACCATAAAAGATATTCTGGGGATTTTAAAAGTTATCTATTGGTTGAAAAGGCTTGAGAATGAAGCAATGAGGTCAAACCAGTCAATCCTAAAGGAAATCAGTCCTGAATATTCATTGAAAGGACTGATGCTGAAGCCAAAACTCCAATACTTTGGCCACCTGACGCAGAGAACTGACTCACGGGAAAAGACCCTGATGCTGGGAAACAAAGTTGGACGCGACTGAACTGAATTGAGAATGAAGTTGGAAAGAGTAGGCAGTGGTGGATGAGGTTCTTGAACTTTGGTAGCCTCATTGTGGAAATAGAACCTCCAGGAAATGAAAACCATGTTTGAAAGGTGTTTTAAATATGGTATATTTCATTTGTGGTACTAAAAGTTGTTAGAGATTGCTCTCAGTGTGTGCGCTTAGAGAGATGTAGGAGACATCCACATAGAGGGGATCAATCGTGATTTTGGGGGGAGAGTTTAGAGAGGCAATGAGTATGAATGTGTGGATATAGCTATATTACATAGATCCTTGATTATAGATACATATAATATTTTATATATACATATGTATATACACACACATATATATATATATATATATGTGTGTGTGTGTGTATATATATATATATATATATATATATATATATATATATATCCTTGAGGTCTCTGAATGTCAAGAGGAGCTAGAAAAAGAAATACTGTCTGAAAAATTTAGGGAAGTGTAATCCACTATGAAATGCAGGAAAGTTAAGCTCGTATCTGATTTTTGTTTTTCATTCCCAATATTTGTGAGTTAAAATGGCTGAAATGAGGTACTCAGTAATGAAGAGACAACAGGAAATTCAGTAATAGCCACAGGACTGGAAAAGGTCAATTTTCATTCCAATCCCAAAGAAAGGCAATGCCAAAGAATGTTCAAACTACCATACAATTGCACCCATTTCACATACTAGCAAGGTAATCCTCAAAATCCTTCAAGGTAGGTTTCAACAGTACGTGAACCAAGAACTTCCAGATGTACAAGCTGGATTTAGAAAAGTCAGAAGAACCAGAGGTCAAATTGCCAACATCCATTGGATCATAGGAAAAGCAAGGGAATAAAAAAAAAAAAAAATCTATTTCTGCTTCTTTGACTATGCTAAAGCTTTTGACTGTGTAGGTTACAACAAAATGTGGAAAATTCTTAAAGGAGATGGGAATACCAGACCACCTTACCTGTCTCCTGAGAAACCTGTATACAGGTCAAGAAGCAACAGAACTGGACATGGAACAATGGACTGGTTCAAAATTGGGAAAGGAGTATTTCAAGGCTGTATATTGTCACCCTGCTTATTTAACATATACAGAGTATATCATGTGAAAGGCTGGGCTGGATGAAGCATAAGCTGGAATCAAGATTGCTGGGAGAAATATCAACAACCTCAGATATGCGGATGATACCACTCTAATGGCAGAAAGTGAAGAGCAAGTAAAGAGCCTCTTGATGAGGGTGAAAGAGCGAAAAAGCTGACTTAAAACTAAACATGCAAAAACTAAGATTATGGCATCTGATCCCATCACTTCATGGCAAATAGAAAGGGGAAAAGTGGAAACAGTGACAGATTTTACTTTCTTGGGCTTCCAAATCACTGCAGACAATGACTGCTGCCA
The DNA here is from genome assembly GCF_002263795.3 of Bos taurus. NCBI lineage: Eukaryota > Metazoa > Chordata > Mammalia > Artiodactyla > Bovidae > Bos > Bos taurus. Next base: position 4,673,217 of record NC_037337.1, on the reverse strand, counting down.
TGAAATTAAAAGACACATGCTCCTTGGAAGAGACATCACTTTGCCAACAAAGGTCCGTTTAGTCAAAGCTATGTGTTTTCCAGTAGTTGTGTAAGGATGTGAGAGTTGGACCATAAAGAAGGCTGAGCGCCAAAGAATTGATGCTTTAGAATTGTGGTGGTAGAGAAGACTCTTGCGAGAGTCCCCTGGACTGCAAGGAGATCAAACCAGTCAATCCTAAAGGAAAGCAACCCTGAATATTCACTGGAAGGACTGATGCTGAAGCTGAAGCTCCAATACTTTGGCCACCTGATGCAAAGAACTGACTGATTGAAAAAGACCCTGATACTGGGAAAGATTGAGGGCAAGAGAAGGGGGCAACAGAGGATGAGATGATTGGATAGCATCATCAATTCAATGGACATGAGTTTGAGCAAACTCGGGAAGATAGTGAGGGACAGGGAAGCCTGGTTGCTGCATTTCATGGGCTTGCAAAGAGTAGGACTTGGTAACTGAACAACAATAGGAAACACGAGAAGAAAAAATTTTGAGATGATCAAAAGGCTACAAGTTTTTAATACTTTGTCCTATAATTCTTTAACCACCTCTGCAACACACACCACAAAAGGTTGGCTTCTGGAGTACTAACGTATACAATATATACAGATATTCATACATATGTATATATGGCACCCCACTCCAGTACTCTTGCCTGGAAAATCCCATGGACAGAGGAGCCTGGTGGGCTGCAGTCCATGGGGTCGCTAAGAGTCAGACACAACTGAGCGACTTCACTTTCACTTTCCACTTTCATGCATTGGAGAAGGAAATGGCAACCCACTCCAGTATTCTTGCCTGGAGAATCCCAGGGACGGTGGAGCCTGGTGGGCTGCTATCTATGGGGTCGCACAGAGTCGGACACGACTGAAGCGACTTAGCAGCAGCAGCAGCAGCAGCATACATATAAATACCTTGGAGCAAAATCTAGGAAAAACAAACCAGTCTTCCAGAAGTCTAGACCTTAAATAAACCCCAATCTATCTATAGTGAGAAAGAAGGATTCTCTACTGGCATTTCTTCTGTCCTTCACTTTTATTTTCATTCATACCTAATTTGTGTTCATCTCAAAGCTTGCTGTGTGCTACGCACAACATAGAAATGCATTTTCTTGTGTGTATTACTGGTACAAACAAGTACCAGTAGTAGTATCCTTCAAGCACAAGCCTAAAATTGAGAGATTTAAGTAACTAGAATGCTTTAAATTTCTTTGACTTGAAACATCAGGTCTTTGCATTGAATACATTATTTTTAAGGAACTGTTTTATTTTAAAAATCAGAGGGATACCCGGCCTTCTTTTGTTTCACTAGGTTGTTCTAGACACAAGCCTCCCTTGTCAAACTGTAATTTAAAGTACAACACATTCAGATTTTTTTAAAGAAGATTTTGATTTATTTTCACCTAGCCTTGGAGCACATTATCGATGGTTTTAATCGGCAGAACAGTAGCTCTCCAGCCTTAGGTGTGCAATCCCTCCTCAACCTTTGCGAACTGTTCAGAATCCCTCGGCTCCATTTGGAAGAAAACCCCCTTTCTTTCCCGTTTCTTCCTCCCCGTCGTCCTCCCCTTCTCCAGACCCCTTCGGTCGACGTCCTAGCATTGTGAACCGAGGCTGCAGAGCGGAGCCTCAGGGAGCTGGGCGGGGGAGAAGGGTATGGATGGGCTGCCAAAAGGCGCCCTGCTCCGGGGGGGAGAGACTGCGCGAATCCCACCCCAAGCGCTGGGACCGGCGAGGACAGCGTTCCGCCAGGACGAGGCTGCCGAGGGAGCCGGGGTCGTTTGCATGGGCCTTACCCGCACACGTTCTCGCCGCTCTAAGCACCCTTCTCAGGTAGCTTCCCGCTTCTCCCCACACCCCGAGAGACGTTGGTACATTCCCGCCGACTCCGAGAGCTTTAAAAGGGCCCTGGGAGGCTGAACCTACAAGGTTTGGTCCCGATTTGTGTGCGCAGCGCGTACCCAGACCCGCCAGGGCGGGTATCTTGGCACGGGCTTCTTTACGCCGTGGCCCTCGTGCATTCGGGGGCTTTGTGTCGCGTGTAACTGTCTAGCCGGCGCCTAGGAACTCTCGCCTCCGGCTCCTCGGCTCGCTCAGTTCCTCCTCCATCGCAGCCCAGCAGCGAGACGCGTGCCGCCAGTTACTCGGGGGATGGAGCGGACCGAGGTGCTAAAGCCCCGCACCCTGGCCGATCTGATCCGCGTCCTGCACCAGCTCTTCGCCGGCGAGGAGATCAACGTGGAGGAAGTGCAGGCCGTCATGGAAGCCTATGAGAGCAACCCCGCCGAGTGGGCAGTGTACGCCAAGTTCGACCAGTACAGGTGAGCGCGCTCTCGCCCGGCTCTCCGAGGCTCCGCGGCGCCGGCCTCCCGGCCCAACGGCGGACAGCACGGGAGGAGGGGGGTTCCACCGCCGGAGAGCGCAGGCGGCCGGGCTCCCGCCGCGCCCACCCTCGCTGTGCTCCCAGCCGGCTCCCGCACCCCAGCGCCGCGCCACCATGCCCGCGAGCCCTGGGGCTGCGCTCGGCGCTTTGGGCCGAAGCTGGGTCCCACTGGCCCGAGACTGCGACAGGCTCCCGGGGGGGCGACAGGGACCGCGCGGCTGCAAGTTTTCTGTTCTCTTCTCGTTGATAAACCCCTCGGCTTCCGAACAGCCAGTCCTCCCAACCCTGGCGTCCAAAGCAGCAGCCCTCCGCCCGCCCCCCACCCCGCTCTGGAGCCTTCGCTCGCCTAGTCCGCGGAGGAGATGCGGGAAGCCCGTGGGGGCTGGACGCCCTCAGGCTCGGACTGGCTGGACTAACCCGGGGCGCTCCTAGAAGGTCCAACAGCGGCCCGGAGAAAGGGGTGACTGTGGCAGACACAATTAAGCGACAGGAATTCTCGCACTTCTCCCTCGGTCGCCTGCAACCAGGCGTCCGCCGGCAAGCGTTTTTGCTAATATAAAATAACGACCTGGGGGTGTCAGCTGCTGTTTTTCAGTCTATGCTGATCCTTCTCTCAAAGCAATTTGTCTCCCCCGACTGCGGGTTTATTTAAACCCACTGTTTGGTTCTCAAATGAGTGCTTCTCTTTCATCCCCCAAGCAATATACTGTTTCTTATCCTTTAGATCTGAGAGTCTGGAATGTAAATTGAAGACCCCTCGCTCCTCAGCTGTGCTAGAGTGAGATGAACGGGGTGGGTGCTCATTGCAGCCCTGGCTCGGAGATTGAGTAAAATTGAAACGTGAAGCACTACAAATCCTCTGGGGAGAGAAGTAAAATTTAATCACCCGGAAGAGTGAGGATTGCTTTTTCCGAAGGGTAGCCAGCGCTCCGGTCATAATGGTTGGTAGTGTTGAGGGTAGGGAGGGCTCTGGTACTCTTCCCATGACTTGACACGTGAGCTAACAGGAGCTACCTCACAACGGTTCTGTGACATAGTTGCGGTTCTTATCCCTATTTTACAGGGGAGGAGGAGTAGGTAATGAGAGGGTTGGATTACCTGCATAAGAACTAATGTCCAGGATTCAAATTAGCATTCTTGTTCCCGAGCCTACACTAAACCACTACTAAACTTCCTATGAACATAACGTGCCATCATAGCTTTCTTCTACCTAGATTTTTTATTGACCAAATGAAATCAATTAACCAGGGTAGCTTGTAAGAGCTTTTAATCTGTAGAACAAGGGCATTTCCAAGGCCTTGAATTTACCTTGATAGACAAGCTCGAAACCACTTGATACCTTTGGATTGACCTATTCCACGGGTTTCTGAAGCACCCCTCAGTAAGATAATGGGTGCAGTCCTGCAGTTGGAGGAGGGAGGGAGATGGGAGAACAGAAATCAACGCCATCATATTTTGTGCATGTATCAAGTGTCCCAGTACAGGGAAGGAGTCTGATCTCTGGCCTTGGGAAGGCCAGTGTAGAAGAAACAACACCGAGTTAAGTGCCAGGCAGTAAATTCTCCTGAAGAAGCCCCAGCAAGAGGAGGACCCTAGGACTGATGGAAGAATAGGACCCCTAGTACAGAAACCGTTTCCCAGGGTCGCGGGCGATGTGCACGGCCCCTCGCAGATCATAAAGGGCTGCGAAGTGAGGATAACTGTCCTCTAATCCACTAATCAATCTCAGAGATCCTGCTCTGCCAGCACCTGGCCTCCAGCCGAGGGGAGGAGGGGGGTGTGTGGGGCGCAGTGAGCAGATGACCGTGTGAACAAACAAAATGCGATAGAGTCCTTTCCTTAAAAATGAGTTTAAATAAATGTCTTAATTACCTAACTTTGTTAATTAGATGGCGTCAAGAGAACCCACTAGACCAACAGAAACTTTAAAGTTGATTTTTTGAGGTGGGGTGGTGTGGGTGGGCTTGTTTTGGTTTGAGATTTTTGGAGGCCAATTGCTAATTTCTCTTCACTGTAAAAGGTTTAGGGTATTATTTTACTTCACAAGTATAGAGACTTTTGTCCTGGTACTTAGGTCCCTCTGTGGAGGATTTTTCATTATGATGCTTTTGAATGTGGATGTCGTTTGTGTCTTGGCTGTAGTAAAACTAAGGAGAGTTCCAGAACAGCTATTTAATAAAACCTTGTTTCTCAAATTCTGGTGTAGCTACAGGGAGGAGAAAAAAAGATAATAGCATTCTTGCTTAGAGCAGTAATGTACTTTGAAAATGCTTTCTGTGAGAAACTTCTTTTATCAGTTTGAGGCTGTCACATGAAAAATCAAGGAATTTGATTTTTTTTTGTTACCTTTTTCATTGCACTGATTGAAACTGAGCAACTGTGAACAGTGATTCAAAATACAAAAATGTCTAAAATGAACCATAGAAAAATATTTGTTTTCATTTGTGCTCAATGTCTAACTAGACAACCACATTTAAAGTTGCTGAGAGGTTAAAAACATTAGCATTTGTAAATTAATGATACTGTATGACATTTTTCTCCCAGTGCTTGTCTCATCAAACAAATTCAAACTTCTGATATGTTCTTTTTAGGTATACTCGAAATCTTGTGGATCAAGGAAATGGAAAGTTTAATCTCATGATTCTATGCTGGGGTGAAGGACATGGCAGGTAAGACAGCTGCTCGTTTGGGTATTTATTACAGTGTTTGGTCCAGCATATGAAAAGCGCCGTGCGGAGTGGCCACGTGTCTGTGAGCACTAATGCATCCCAAATTGCTCACAGTGCTCCCTGACCCCAGCAAAACTCCTCATGGGAATTAGCATGAGCGGTTTAGCATACACCATGTATGAGAGACCTGCGCCTCAAATGAATGGTAAATCAAAGGAGGTGGTGGGAAGTAACCAGCTTAATTTAACCTCTGTGTTCTCTGGAGTTAAACTTTCTATGGAATTATGCTAAAACTTGACCTTTGTGGTGCTTTGAAGTGTGTAAACAATTGTCGGGCCAAAGACCAAAGCATCCAGATGTGAAACTAGAAAAGCAATGTGGAAAATTTCTTTCTACTTCAAGCTGATTGTTTCTTTTCTTTCTATGTAGATAAGGTAACTTAGACTAATACCAATTCTTGGTTCTGTAATTTTTCCTCATGTATTTCCTCATTTTTCCGCTTATGTATTTGCAAGTCTTACTACCAGTCAAGTATGATTACCTCTTTAAGCAGGTCCTCCTCAGTCTTTTGAAAATGGTAAAACAAACAATAATCCAGACCCATTTTTGGTACAAAAAAGAAAACATGAATTTATAAGATTTTGGAAACTTAGGTTTATACAGTGCATTTACTAATCTATCTAGAGTGAAGTTGTTTTCATCCTCTCAAAATTTTTTGAAAGCAGATTATATGTTTAGGAGTAGGATGACGCTCTGTGACTTAGGAAGCAAGTTCTTATGGTACATTTATGGGTTAACAGAATTCAACATACGAAATAAATGCTGTAGTGTATACAAATTCATACCTTTTAATCAACCCTATAGCTAATACTACTTAATAAACTTAAATACTCTTTACAGGAATAAACTCTTTCCCCAAATCCAATTTGCTTTTTTATTCTCTCATCAATATTGGGAAGCAATCACAGGTAGGATACTCTAAGTCTATAAAATGGTAACATTTTATATACTTTACAGTGTAGTTTTCAGTGGGTAGCACACACGTTCATACTTTTGTCCTCCAGAGGAAAGAGAGAAAAGCCTGAGGAGGAAAACACTGTCACATGACCTTCAGCCTTCTCAATATGATGCCGTTATTACAGTTATTATCGTTATTATCCTTTATACAATTACTCTAATGTAGTTTTTAAATCAAGTTCTAACCCAGCTTAATTGAGTTATTAAAAGCTGTATCTTGGAAAAGATAAATGGTTACTGGTTTTGTGTTTGTTATCAAAGTAGTTTTACCACAGGGTTTTAAAAAGTGAACTATTCTTCAGTAGGGTTATGGATCAAAACTATACCTCTTATATGCATCAGCATGGAAAATATAGTGTTGTATTACTTTGCCCTGAACAATGTTGAATTATAAACTGATGACATTTAAAAATCCAGCTGAAGTGGATATTGGCCTGGGAGATGCCCTACTGACAGTTACAGCTGTAAGCTCTGGACAGACTGTTATAGGTCTGAGTTCATCTACTGAGTTCCATTGTTGTTTTGTGTAAATATAGCAGTATCCATGATCACACCGACTCCCACTGCTTTCTGAAGATGCTGCAGGGAAATCTAAAGGAGACATTGTTTGCCTGGCCTGACAAGAAATCCAATGAGATGATCAAGAAGTCTGAAAGAATCTTGAGGGAAAACCAGTGTGCCTACATCAATGGTAACATCCAATACATTTTTCTAACAAGTGGGGAAAACCTTGCACACCCATCTGAAATATTGCTGTCTTACATTTGTGCAGTAGAGCATGGATCCTGGAGGCATGATCTCATCTGCTTAGGAAGTAACCTAAAAGTGGGTTTTGCTTTCTTTTCTTAAAGCTTTGCATGTGGATGCTTGCCAAGAGTTGGACACGACTGAGTAACTAAACCATCCCCATGTGTGGATGGGAATCACTTATTAAAAACATATGCATGCAGGCTAGCATCCATTGAAGAGTCATTTACCTACCAAGTCTTAGGACAGTTAGAATCAAATAGGAATTTACATAAGGAGAGTCTTTTAATAAAGGTGAGAGGCCAAGTTGGAAGTATTCTTTGGTTAGAAAATGGAAAGAAATGTTCTGGAAGTGATTAAGAATGCTAGCTAGTCCCTGTTTTCCTAAAGTGCATACAACTTACTTCCAAAGAGTATTCTCAGGAGAAACTTTATGAAGCACATTATTTAGCAATGATTTCTAGATCTCTGACAATTCATTCTTTCTCCTGAATGTAATATGGGAGAGCTGAATGCTCTTCAGTAGAGGCAATGATTAACATCTGTGTTCCTAAAGGGCTTAGTAACTGCAAAAAGCTCCTCAAAGCTTCTGTGAGATAACTTTTTTATTCCCATTTACAGATGAAATTGCCAACACATAGGAAGATTAAGGTCACTCAGGATTTTAACCCAAAGAATTTGATGCCAAAGCCCACACTCTTAGTTGGGATGCTATCCCACTTATCTAAAATAAAGTATTACAGAGGTTTTTCTGGAAAAGCAGGTTCTTTCTTCTTAAATCTTCAAGTTAAGTATTGGCCTTGGTACGTAGCTTAATTTTGTCCATTAGTTTAAGAATGCAAGTCACTTACAAAGGTCAGATTGTGTAGGAACTTTTCCCCCATTCACATAACACGAGGGGGTTAGTTCCTCAAGTGGCAGGAAACTCTTATTTGAGGTGGACTTCCTGAGTGGCACTAAAGAAACTGCCTGCCAATGCAGGAGACATAAGAGATGTGGGTTCAATCCCTGGGTCAAGAACATCCCTTGGAGGAGTGTGTGGCAACCCTCTCCAGTATTCTTTCCTGGAGAATCACATGGACAGAGGAGCCTGGCGGGCTACAGTCCATAGGGTCGCACAGAGTCAGACACGACTGAAGTGATTTAGCACACACATAAATAGCACGCACACGAGACTCCCAAGAACAAGATCACCAGTACTCTTCACAATAAAGCCAAAGCCTTTCAGAATAATTACTTTCCGCTAGAATCACAGTCATTATGAAGCTACATTAGATCTTGGAGAACACTTAAGAATTTTTTCAAGGGTCTTCAATGCAAGAGACTGTGGGAATTGGTGTGCAAGCGGTCCTGTCTAAAGGGACAACATGACTACAGCTCCAGTGAGATCATCCTGGCTTTTTTCCATAGAAGTGGGACATTCTGATTTTTTTTTTTTTTTTTTTGCTGCATCTCATGGCATGCTGGACTTCCCTGACCAGGGATTGAACCCATGTCCTGTGTACTGGAAGCTCACCATCTTCACCAGTGGACCATCAGAGAGGTCCTGGGAAATTCTGATTTTTATGGGAAATTTTGCTAACCAGCAAAATACTGGATAAGATAAGCTAAATATTTCTGTAGACGTATTACTCAAAAGCCACAAACTTTTAACCTTTGATTTTTACATGCAGGAGGAATGCTAGATATGGATAGTGATCAGAGGAAAGATGTTTCAAGTACAGGAAAGAGCATGAGAGAAGGCACAACCATTGCAAAGAATGAAAACTATGTGGGGATGGTCTAGCTGGAAGGGAAGAATAGACTTGGATAGGAGGGGGAGAAGAGTAAAGCAAGATCAGGGCCTTAGCCTCCAAGACAAGCTTCGAGTAAGAGCTTTCTTTGGTCAGCAGAAGTTTACTGGGAATGTCTTGATCAAGCAGTATGCATCACAGGGTGAAGAAGAGGGAAAATGGGGCAAGGAAATCAAGTTACCTGTCTTAATAGGCAGAAGGTAGACATTGCCTCGAACAAGCTGGCATCCATAAGTATCACCAAGAACGGTCCAGTATTAGTGTGACAGAGGGTATATCATTGGCAAAAAGGGAAGGAGGGAAAGACTAATAATAATAATATTGCTGGAATCACATCAGGGATCAGACATGAGCATCTGGGGCTTCTAAAGAATGGGTGAGCTGTTTTTGTGGGATCTTTGCTTGCACTGGGTGGTCTATGCACTTGCAATTGGAGGGGAAAGGCAGTCAGTTCTTCAGAATGTTTAACTTTTGTTCAAAATTAAGCCAGTGTTTTATAAAAGCTTAGGCTATAAAATGGAAGGGTTTGCGTATCTGAGAACTAGGCCCCATTTTTTTAAATGAGGATGACAGAAGATCCTGGAAGTTCTGAGTTGTTCAAAGGTAGTCAGTCTAACTGGGAGTAGAACCAAAATCTTGTTTCTGGGCTACGTTGTTCTTTGTCATGCAAGCTCCTGGAGCTAGATGCTAAAGCGTAAGGCCAAATTAAGTGCCCTAAGGAGAAGATGGTAAAGCGTCTGTCTACAATGTGAGAGACCTGGGTTCGATCCCCTGGGTTGGGAAGATTCCCTGGAGAAGGAAATGGCAACCCACTCCAGTACTCTTGCCTTGAAAATCCCATGGATGGAGGAGCTTGGTGCAGGCTACTATCCGTGGGGCCACAAAGAGTCGGGCATGACTGAGCAACTTCACTTTCAAGGAGAAGAGGGTGGCGGAGGATGAGATGGTCGGATAGCGTCACCAACTCAATGGACATGAACTTGAGCAAACTCCAGGAGACAGGGGACAGAGAAGCCTGGTGTGCTGTAGTTCGTGGGGTCACAAAGACTCGGACATGACTTAGCAACTGAACAACAACTAACTCACTAACACACTGAACTCCTTCCTTGATTCACCTTCCAACTGTCTCTCTACTATATGAATTTCTTTATCCACATAGTTATACAAATACTTTGTTTTGTTTATTTCCGTCTTCTTGAAGACACCTCCCCCAGGCCTTTTGACTTCCTTCAGTGTGGACTGGTTGGCCAGGGCTCCCCCTGGGTCCCCTCACACCACCCAGGCTTTCCCTTTCCTCTCTCTGGGCGCCTATCCCCTCGTTTCCTGAGCTCATGTCTGCTTTCTCTTGGGTTCATATGCTTGTTTTGGTAGCACATGTCTTCCGACGGCCCTGTGAGAAAGGGTACATGGAAGATAAATTTTTGAGACCTCTTATATCTAAAAATCTCTGTCCAACCCTTATGAAATCATGACCTGGCAGCTGCTTTTTCTCAGAACTATAAAGGTAATCCCTTGTCTTCTAGTTTCCATTCTTCTCGTTGAAAGCCTGGTTCCTTTCTCTATGAATCCTATTTTTTCTTTCTAGGAACTCTTGAGGCCTTCTCTCTGGGTGTCTTTTGATGCACTTTGTTTCATGACACTCATTGTGCTGGGAGCTCAGGAGGTCCTTATGCTCTAGGAATTCGTGTTCTTCAAAATAATATTCTCAAGTTGTTTCTTTGATTTTGCTGTTGTTGTGTTTCTGTTTCTGAAACTACTATGGATCAGATATTAAAGCTTCTGAACTAGTCCTCTGGCGTTTTGGGTTTTTTTTTGATCTTCCCTATGTTCTGTCTTTGGCCCTTTGTTCCTTGAGTCTTACAGGTTTTTCTTCTAGTGCTTCTATTCATATTTTTATTTCTTCTCTTTATATCTGTGAAAGCTCTTTTTTACTCTCTAGCCCTTTTTATGGTATCCTCCTCTTATCTCTGTCTCTCTCTGGCTGCACCAGGTGGCTTACAGGATCTTCGTTCCCTGACCAGGCGTTGAACTCAGCTCATCACAGTGAAAGCGCTGAGTCCTAACCCTGGACCACCAGGGAACTCCCTTTCTCTTATTTCTATGAGGGTACTGATGTTTTTGGTTTTGTTTTTTAAGCCTTCTCATGAGTCGTGTCTGTTTTATGTTGCCTTTTTCTCAGGTTGCTCTTGCCTCTATTATACTAGCAGCTCTGCTCACGTGTCTGGTGGCCTTGACTGGGTGCTAGCATTTAAAAACCAGGGACACAAAAGTTAATTGGAAGCTTTCACACATGGATGGTGTTTGTCAGCTGGACTTCATTCTAGATCATCTAGTAAAGCTTTTCCTTGAGGAACAACCAAGGGCCATATCTTCAGGACTTTTTTCTTGAGCTGATCAGATTCTCAGAGAAACAACTTCCCAATTCTTATGTGGAGAAGAAATTCCCATTTGGCAGCATTTTGGCAATTTTGTGATGAAGAAAGTGGGGATCTTACCACTCAATGTGTAAATGTTCACTTTAGTCACCAGTTTTTCACTGAGTATCCACCAGTCCTGAGTTCATCTGCTGTACTCTTTCTAGAGAATAAGTAGATCTCAGACTTCTACCAGGGTTAGAGGGGAGGTGAGGGAAACAAGATGAAAAGCATTTGAGGCTAAACTTAAGACAGACTTCAACTACTGCTTATGTTTGAAGCCCGTCTTTACCTTCATTTCAGGAAGTGTCTGTGCTGCCAGTTTCAGGATATAAATCAGGTTATTTCTTGGTCATGTCCAGGCGTAACTGAGGATTTAGCTTTCTCTCCTCTGCAAAGCCATCCGTCTACTTCTGTACTTTCAATTTTTTTAAGAGTTTTTTTTTTTTACTTTACTAAAGAAGTTTTTTTCTTTTCCTTTTATCTTTATATGTTGATGCCTTTTTAATTCTTCTACTTCAAGAAAGAGTGTCTTCAGGAAAAAGCAGAGTGTCATTTACTCTTTAACTGGAACTTCAGTTATAACTAATTTTTAATAATTCCATATGTATTGGTTGATTTAAGATCTTGGGTGATTGGCAAAACTTTTACCTAAGTCTATCATCTAAGCCCCTTCCTCTCTCCATCCCTCTTGGATATTGTTTAGATTCCATTGGCTTACATCGAGTAGAGAATATTAGCCATACAGAGCCTGCCGTGAGCCTTCACTTGTATAGTCCGCCTTTTGACACATGCCACGCCTTTGATCAAAGAACAGGACATAAAAACAAAGTCATCATGACATTCCATAGCAAATTTGGAATCAAGACTCCATTTGTAAGTATAATTTCTCTCTCCTATGTTTAAATGCTTTGTAGGTTGACAGCATTACATGGATACATTGCTTTTTTTGTTCTAGATATTATTTGAATATCTTAAGTATTCTTAAGTTGAAGTATGAGATGAGCCTTAACTTGGGGAAAAGGCCCACTATATATTCTCTTATTTTCTTTAATTTCAGAGACTATACTTCCATTTATTAAAAAGACAAAGCTTAAATTAGATGAAAGAATTGATTATTGAAAGATTTCAAAATTTAGTAATAACTAAAGAAAATATCATAATTAGGGAAATAAGAGTGAGAACTATATTGATAAATCTGTCACTGCCATGACTTAATGTTCATGGTCTGATCTGCTGAGACAGCATAAATAACTTGCATAGTTAACCTTTGCACAGTTGAGACCCTGTTCTGGTAACGTGAATAAGGAAACTTGCCTGTTCTGGTTCCCAAGTCGCTTTGTCTCTGAGTATGATGGCAACCCACAGTGACACGTTATGGCAGTCTCCCACCTCTGAAGCCAATGGGCCACGTAGGCGAGTGGTCTTCAGTTAGTCGTGGGAATGCCCAGAAATGCACAGTGCATGAAAAGACTGAATATCCTTATCCATCTTACGAAAGTACAGCCTTTGCGAGAAGCCAGGGCAGAATTTTCTCAGCTGATTGCCCTGCTTTATTTCCTGCATTCCGATCCCCAGGAGATAGATAACTCTTATCACAGGAACAAAACAGCAGAAGCCCCACTGCCGTATACTGAATTTTCAAACGCTGCTAGAGAAGCAGAAACGTCTCCTGTAAAGGTCTTACCCTGCTTTCTTTCTTTCTTTCTTGCAGACAACTTCAGGATCCCTGGAGAACAACTAAGGGGCACCAGGCCCTCTGAGGTTTTACTTTAAGGTCCAGCGAATTCCGCCTTGGACAGGAAGATCTGCTACCACTTGCCTGTCCAGTAATACACTTTACAAGGCCAATATGAGATCTACCATAAGGCAGATGCTAGTTATAAGGCATTAAGTAAGCAAATAGTGCCCCGAGCTACTAGAGAAGAAAAATCCCACTAAAGATGAAAAGGCTTATGATTTTCAAGGTCAAATCAAGCAGGTTTTACCTGTTAAACCCATCAGAACCATACTAGGAATGTCAATGATAGTTTTTATAGTTTTTGGAAACACTTTGGTCTCTGGATTGTAATTAGCAATAAATAAAAGCAAGATATCAAACCACCCGCCTTGTTACTTGGAAGGCTAAATGTAGATGTCTTCAATATACTTTATATGTTCTTAATACTTGAGGAGAACTTTTTGAATCTGTGCATTTTATTTTTCCAATCTTATTTTACAAATTCATATTCTATAAATAATAGAGTAGTAGATAGATAAACTTAAGGCACTTTGCCATTTGGTAATTAAATGAAGGGCAGAAGATTTCAAAAAGTACGTGTACCCAAACCCACAACAAACTAAAACTATGAACTCAATTTCTAATGTATCCGGTGGTCAGAGACTCTGTACTGCTGCCAGAATTGCCAAATAATTTTAATAAAGTTGGGTTTGAACATAATTCAAAGTTGTCTTTCTCTTTAGCTTGATCAGATTTTCATATAATTCATGACTTCTTAGATTTAGGTAGACTACCAAAAACGCTGCAGAAGATGCTTTTACGACACAAGAATATAAGAAGACCGAAAACCGCATTCAAGAGGAACTTACCTTTGGGGGTTTTTATATGTGTTCACCAACTGGCCAGAGATAGCAACCCAAGGGTCTCTGGCCCTAGGGCAGTTCATAGACATGATCCGTTTTGCCTGAAAATTGTCTGTGGGGTCTGTATGTGTTTATATATGAATTGGATTTCAACAGTTAAAAACTGGGGGTTTCGCGGAAGGAGGAATGGACTTTGAAGTATCTGGCAAGACTGGACCTGCACTGCCTTTTCACTGACAGCAGTTAGCCGGCTGGGCTCTGCCCCTTGGGTGGGGCCACCTCCCGGATCTGTGGCAGTCCCCATTTTGCCTGTGCCTTTGTGTGTGTTTCCTGCAAAGCCCACTCATGCCTTTGAGTTTGCTGCGCCCACTTTAGGCAATTTTCTTAGGAATAGCTGTCATATCTTGGGTTTTGTTATCTTGTAACTGAATTAGAAAGTAAACTCCTTTGAAGATACTTCTGGTTAGGCCATTGATTGTGGAGTCTCATAGAATTATTTACATCTTTATACCTTTGCTTCCTCTCACTTTTGAGAAGGATATCAATGTTTACTGAGTTTCTAGTTGGTGCTAGTGGTAAAGAATTCGCCTGCCAATACAAGGGTTACTGGTTCGATCCCTGGGTTGGGAAGACTCACTGGAGGAGGAAATGACACCCCACTGCAGTATTCTTGCCTGAAAATACCATGGGCAGAGGAGCCTGGTGGGCTGCAGTCCATGGGGCCACAGAGTCAGATGAGACTGAACATTTAAAACATACTTGGCATTATTATAAGTTGTTAAGATGTATGTACTAACAAACTAAATTCCAGAACCTTCCTTATGAATTAGATACTGTATTGATTTCATTCTGCTGCTATACCACAAACTTATTTTCCTGCAGCTCTGTTGGTCAGAAGTCAGAAGCTTCATGGCATCATGTGCAAGGCCCATGTCAGAGGCTTATCTTTTGGTGTGGGTTCATTGATCATGTACTTGGACGAACTGGTTGATAAATGAAGGGCTTTTACCTGTGTTTCATGCGAAGGGATATCATTACATTTAGTAATGGGGCTTAGTCTTTTTTTTTTTTTGACTCCTACCACTTTGAAATCTCAAATGCTAAAGAAGTCTCCAGAAAGGCCAGCATACAACAGATTTGTTTACAATTTGAGAAAAGATTCCTAGACCCTGTGAAAGCCCTTAGAAGCCCCAGTTAAGAGCTTTGCCATGTATGAGGCTTTCCCAAGGCTCGTGGCAAATGGTGGCTATTTCACTTCATTTTCTGAGCAAGCTGGGTTACTAGTTAACCTGTTAAAATTAGGGGAGGCTTCTAGGAATCACCAGAGGTTGATGCTACCTTGTCTGAGGCACGTCCATGTAGTTCACAAGGTCAGTTCTCTCTGAAGACATGAAAGGCTCTGGAGTCTTTCACAACTTCAGTTATCTAGCTTTTAGGTGTTTTCTTTAAAGTGTACGTGGGGTAGTGAAATAAGTTAGACACAGAAGGACAAAAACAGTGCATGATTCCGCTTATACGAGCCGCCTAGAAAAGGCCAATTTATGTAGACAGAAAAGGTAGCCTAGAGGTAACCAGAGGCTAAGGGGTGGGGGCTGGCAGGGAACGCGAGTTACTGTTTGGTGGGTCAGAGTTTCTGGTGAGGGTAATGAAAACGACTTGGGTGTAGATACTGGTGGTGCGTACATAGCATTGTGAATGTATTTGGTGTCACTGAACTGAACATTTATGTATAGTTAAAATAGTGAAAAAGTGTATGTGGAAGAAAAGTGTGTGTGTGTTGGAATAGGTAAGACTTCCTGTCACAGAGAATGCAAATGATATGAAAGGCATGTGGTGGAAAGTATCTTTTTCACCCCATCCTCAGGCTCTCAGTTTTCCTCTCTCGATGTAACCTAGCCCATATTGCCACGCTCCTGTGCCTCCTCATTTACTTTTCTTCATTATTTAGACACAGGGCAGCATTCTGAAGTCCGTATGGTGCATTTACAAGGAGACTTTTCCACATCCAGATACAAGCAGTTCCCTCTGTACTGACGGTTGCCCGTATGGTATTACACTATGTGAATGTACCATAGTTTACTCCACCGGTCCTCTGCTGATGGACTTTGAGGTGATTTGTAACCTTTTACCATCACAAACAATTCTGCAATGAGTAACCATGTATGTGATGTCATTTCACAAATGTCAGTGGACGTGTCTTTATTACAAAACAACCACGACAACTCAGCCCCAAGAAATGAGGTAGCAGTGGAAGGTCACGGCAAGCCACCCTAATGGAGAGGACCCTCAAGTGTAGAACCTGACGTCATCACTGTTCAATTCAGCCACTTCCACATATTCATTGGTCAGGTGTATTCACATTAAGCCTCCAACCGTCAGAAGCTTGACACTCAGGGAGATTGCTTATCACGAGCAGGGGAAAACCTGTGTTCCTGTGAGAAAACTGATGATCAGTTGAGGCTTCTGCCCATGCAGACAGGAGAGCTGACACATTCCTGATGTTTGGCTTTTGTTTGCTTTTGTCACTCACCTTGATGAATGCTTGAAGATGTGATGGCTTTAGGTGCTTTTGAAAACATCCTTCAGTTTGCTTAATGAGGGCCGTTTTGTTGCTTCTTGAGTAATTCATGAAGAGATGTAAAGGATCTCGGAGCCTGAGATCTGAATGTGATTTTGAGCACTGATTTAAGCCTCAGCAGCCTGAGGGGACATCCTTATACAAGCTCAAGGAGATGGCCATCTGGTTGACATATTTATGTCTGTATATCATATGATACAATGGGATGTATATTTACCTAAAAATGCAACCAGAAAAATTCCTCACACATGAGGGGTGAAAATACAGAACTAGAAAGTAACTTACTGCAACTGAAAAGATTGATTAGCCTTCCAGAAAAAGTGTCATTACAACAATAGATCACTGCCATACACCTTTCCACAAATGAAAGTATGATTTTAACGAGTTTATGCAGGATTCATCTAACCGATAAATATAAAATAATGCTAGAATGAAATCATGAAGATGAAAAGATTGCCAAACAAATCTTTTGATAAATGAAGAAACAGGCAGGTGAAGTTAGGGTTAACCACTGCCCAGAGCAGCTTTGTGAACCTTCACACAGCCCCATGGGAGATGATACGGAGAAATTTCACAAGCTGACTGATAGATTAAAATTAACAATAATGGGAATATTTACACTGTGTCAATCTGTCATTACTACAAGTCAGAGTAGGTAGTTCTCTATCTTAAGAGAGTCTGTTAAATATTTGAGAGCATACCAATATATATAAACCTATTCAGTCAATTCAAAATAAAGACAAGGTTTGCCCAGACTATTTAAATATACATTTCAATCCTTTCATTGTTACTGGACTCTTGCATACATAGAAAAATGTCACTTCAGAGATATCCTTTAAATTGAGACAGAGGTATTGTTTCTCCCCTCCCCATGTCAAAGACGGGGACATATAAGCAGACTTAGATAAAATAGTTTACCCAAGGACACACAGCTAGGTAATGGAAAAAACAAAATAGACATTGGCTTTGCCCAGAACACGTTGAACCTTTGGCAGAAGAGCAAAACTATTAAGCAGGAACAGAAAGTTAATATGCAATGGTGATTCTGTGGCTTTCCTGTCAACTGGTTCTTGATTTCATAGCTTAAAAAAAAAAAAATACTCAGAAGGTACTCAGGCTGAAAGGGACAGTGAAAAGTGAAAAAGTTAAAGTGTTAGTCACTCAGTCATGTCTGACTCTTTGTGACCCCACGGACTGTAGCCCACCAGGCTCCTCTGTCCATGGAATTCTCCAAGCAAGAATACTGGAGTGGGTAGCCATTCCTTTCTCCAGGGGATCTTCATGACCCAGGGAAAGGGACAATCTTTCCCTCTAAAGCGGATCCGAATTAATTATCCTGTGATAACAAAGTTTGGGAGTGAGCTGTGCTTCAGAGTGCAGTTATCATCCCTGGGACTGTCCATCGTCATGCCCTGTGTCACCAGACCAGTATTCCAGGCTGTTTTCATTAGGACTCGCTCAGTTGCTAGTGACAACATGTGACCCAGCTGACTTGAGCAAAATGAGGTCATATAACTGTCAAATCCAGCAGGTTCTTAGGCAAAGGTGGGCCAAAGGGTTGAAACAACTTTTTAGTACTCTTACCTTGCTCTAGCATTTCCTGACTCTGAAGTCTAACCCTTGTATAAGATGATTCCCAGTAACACCAGGCTCACAATTTCAATTCAGTTTTGGCAAAATAAGGTCTTTCTTTACAATCTTTCTATCGAAGTTTAGCCATGTGGGCTCTGATTGCATCGTATACCCATCTCCAACCCATTCACTATGGGCAGCTGGTATGAACTCGGCCCTGGCTCGAGTCATCTGGTTGCCTCTGGAGTCAGGTGGAGCCAGTTCCATCAAATCAAATGGGTTAGTGTGGGGCATAAGGTCACCCAGGGAAGTCAGAAGGGGAGACTAGAGGCTAGGCAGACAAAATCAACAGACTTTTACTACTTGGGAGGTCAACAGATATTTGTTGAATGAATGAAGGAAGGAAGGAAGGATCATAGCAACTAAACCACCATCACCTTTTTATCCCTGGTAACACTAATTTAGGGCTTCCCAGGTGGTGCTGGTAGTAAAGAACCTGCCTGCCAATGCAGGAGATGTAAGAGACGTGGGTTCGATCCCTGGGTTGGGAAGATCCCCTGGGGGAGGAAATGGCTACCCACTCCAGTATTCTTGCTTGGAAAATCCCGTGGACAGAGGAGCCTGGCGGGCTGCAGTCCATGGGGTCACAGAGAGTCGACACGGCTGAGCGACTGACACTGCTACACTACCACTAATTTAAACAATTCAGTGCTAGCTGTTTTCCTTTCACTTACTAAGGAAATTTATAAAACACCCCTTCACTCCAAAGACAGGAATTTACAGATAGACTCCTGACTGTGGCCCAAAGAAAGCTCCAGTATATGAATATTCTCCATCGGTTCTAACCCATGAATAGCATTTTCCCGCCAGAATTGCAGCCTTATGTGATAGGAGGCAAGTGGACTTTTTTCGCTGTCCCAGATTCTCGCTAAATCTTAAAGTTGAAAACGAACGATGTCGAAAATGTCATGCACTAGAGTGAACAGAAAACATCACTAGGAGGCAGGATCAGGCATTTCTCTCCAGGGCTTAGGAGGAGTTGTGTCTCCCAGCAGTAGCACCACCCCGTCACCCCTTCCTCAGCCTGCTGAGGAGTTGCGGTCTTGGCACTGCCTTTGAGAGTTCCTCAAATTCCTCTCTTTATGTTCATTCCTAAATCTCTCTTCTCTCTTTATGTGCTAAGTCATGTCTGACTCTTGTGACCCCATGGACTGTAGCCCGTCAGGCTCCTCTGTCCATGGGATTCTCCAGGGAACAATACTGGAGTGGGTTGAAGTTTCCTCCTCCAGGGGATCTTCCCAACCCAGGGATCGAACCTGTATCGCAGGCAGACTATTTACCAACTGAGCTACGCAGGAAGCCCATTCCTACATCTACATGAGTGCTTAAGTCTGTTAGGACAGCGTTCCAGCTGCTGCTGCACCCACATCTCATGTCTCTCTTCCCCATCCCTCCTCTAGCTCTCCCCTTTCCCCTCCCCAGATGTTTCATTCAGATCTTAGGCTCCCCTGCACTCTGGTCAAATATCACTTTCCTGCCTCACTGACTGCTCTGCTTTCCTGCCTGAAATGTGTCTGTCTCAGTTCCCTTCTGAAGGGAACAGCAGCTCCTCTCTCAGGCCCAGCTCAAAAACCATTTCTTTCAGAAGTACCATGGGCATGGGGCAGTGCTAAGTCTCTTCGGCCATGTCAGACTCTTTGTGACCCCACGGACTGTAGCCCACCAGGCTCCTCTGTCCCTGGGATTCTCCAGGCAAGAACCCTGGAGTGGGCTGCCACACCCCTGCTCCAGGGAATCTTCCCGACCCAGGGACTGAACCCGAGTCTCCTGCAGCCCCCTGGACTCCAGCACTGCAGGCAGATTCTTTACCACTGAGCCACCAGAGAAGCCCCAGAAGCACTGCTGTGAGAGAGAATCTCTCTGTCTTTGGGCTTCCACAGAATGTCATTTTCATTTTCTTGTAGCTGTGAAATAAAATTCACACTTTATAGCAAGACAAGAAACATTTAAATGGGAAAAATGCTCGCTACCCTTTGCTCTCCTCTCTCCCCGCTACTGTGCATTGCATATCTGAATTGTGCATCAGCCAAACCTCCCCTACCGGCAGAAATGTCTGCTCAAAGAGCCACATTCTCCTAGCATCAGCAAGACAGCTGAAAAGATAACATTTCTTCTTGATTTTGTAAGAGGCCTCAAAGAGGCTTAGCTCTGGATTGTATAAACTCAATAACACATCATTTAAGTATAGCCCTCTGTCTCAGAAAACCTTATCTGACTGTGTCTTGACTTCCAATGGATGGGACAGTTCTCTGAGCTTTCTGAGATGTTTCCAGGTTATAATCTTTGTATATGGCTCAAATAAAATTTGCCACTTCTTCCTTAGGTTGACTGGTAATTTTTTCCTCAACATAGCATTACTGCACTGTGCTCTAGGTGACAGGAATTCATTTGTGTCCTTTTCCTACCAGATAGCAGACGCTCAAGGTGCTGTGCAGTCACTTAGAGTTCCCTTCACCGGGCCGAGTAATTCTTGTTGCATTGAGCTGGAGCAAGACAGTTTTTTCTTTTTTACAGACTATAATTTGTGTCTTGTTTTGTTATTGTGCAGAAGTGAGATAGAATATGGGCCACTGAGTATCTTTTTTTCTTTTTTCCTGATTGTGCCTGCATTTGAATTCTCTTGCTTCAGGGGATAAAGAAGTGACTTCAGACAACTTCTCCTGGGTTTTTTTTTTTTTTTTCCCAAAAGCCTAAATTGATGAAGAGATTATGCTTAGTATTCAGGAGTTGGGTATGATGGGCACTGTGGGTGGTAGGTGAATGGAAAAGGACATGGTTTCTTTTAGAAAGACTTGTTCCTTATCCCCTGGAAGTTTTTTAAAGAGTGGATTTATGGAGCACTTAGGAAGGCTGGAGTCTGAGAATGAGCACAAAGCAGGCTCTCTCCAGGGACTATACAGACTTAAGCAACGAGCTTATCAGTGACGACAAAGATAAACTGAAACCCAGAAGTATCTACTTTCTCAGCAGCACATATGCTTCCTGAATTCTTGTGTAATTCTGAGAGGGGGAAGGAACTGCTTCTAGTCAAAACCTAGGAGTGAGCTTCTCACCAGCCTGGCACAATGTTGGCCAAGAGTTGGAATTAGTTTGATTCACAGAAAAATAAAGTAATAGAGCTTCCAGTGTTGGATAAGAGCCTGGCTGCTGTGACCTGAATGCTGAGTCAAAAGGATTTTCTTTCAAGATGGGTTCAGATTCATAGACTTGCAGTGCACTGGACCCTGGGGCAAGAATCTGCTATAAACACCTGGGTTTCTAACTCAGAAAGGGCCCAAATCATGAGCAAAAAGAGCAGAAATTGTATAAGAATAGTGATAGATTTATCTAGAGAGATTGCTGTTGTTTAGTTGCTGTCATGTCCAACTCTTTGTAACCCCATGGACTACCAGGCTCCCTCTGTCCGTAGGATTTTCCAGGTAAGAATATTGGAGGGGGTTGCCATGCCCTCTTCCAGGGGATCTTCCCAAGCCAGGGATCGAACCACGTCTCATGCATTGGCATGCAGATTCTTTACCTCTGCACCACCTAAGAAGCCCTAAGAATACTGGAGTGGGTTGCCATTTCCTTCTCCAGGGGATCTTCCTGACCCAGGGATTGAACTCATCTCCTGCATTGGCAGGTGTACTCTTTTATTGCTGAGCTACCAGGGAAGCCCATTTAGAGATATACACATTCCATAAGGGCTTCCCGGGAGGCGCTAGTGGTAAAGAACCTTCCTGCCAATGCAAGAGATGCCGGTTCGATCCCTGGGTTGGGAAGATCCCCTGTAGAAGGGCATTGCAACCCATTCCAGTATTCTTGCCTGGAGAATCCCATGGACAGAGGAGCCTTGCAGGCTACAGTCCATAGGGTTACACAGAGTCAGACACGACTGAAGCAACTTAGGACACACACACATTCCATAAACAAAATGTGCTTCATCTCAAAAGACGATGACCCCAGGGCATGGGGTCATCCAAGAAAGTGAGAGCAGCCAAGAGAGAAACAAACTCCTGAGGAAGAGTGTGAGCCATCTCAGGAGGTGAGACTCTGAAATATTGGGTGGCTGGTTTTAATGGGCTGGGTGATTTCATAGGCTAATGAGTGGGATGATTATTCCAACTATTTCAGGGAAGGAACAGGGTTTTCCAGGAATTAGGTATGGCAGAAAGTGAAGAGGAACTAAAAAGCCTCTTGATGAAAGTGAAAGTGGAGAGTGAAAAAGTTGGCTTAAAGCTCAACATTCAGAAAATGAACATCATGACATCCGGTCCCATCACTTCATGGGAAATAGATGGGGAAACAGTGGAAACAGTGTCAGACTTTATTTTTTTAGGCTCCAAAATCACTGCAGATGGTGACTGCAGCCATGAAATTAAAAGACGCTTACTCCTTGGAAGGAAAGTTATGACCAACCTAGATAGCATATTCAAAAGCAGAGACATTACTTTGCCAACAAAGGTCTGTCTAGTCAAGGCTATGGTTTTTCCAGTGGTCATGTATGGATGTGAGAGTTGGACTGTGAAGAAGGCTGAGCGCCGAAGAATTGATGCTTTTGAACTGTGGTGTTGGAGAAGACTCTTGAGAGTCCCTTGGACTGCAAGGAGATCCAACCAGTCCATTCTGAAGGAGATCAGCCCTGGGATTTCTTTGGAAGGAATGATGCTAAAGCTGAAACTCCAGTACTTTGGCCACATTACGCGAAGAGTTGACTCATTGGAAAAGACTCTGATGCTGGGAGGGATTGGGGGCAGGAGGAGAAGGGGATGACAGAGGATGAGATGGCTGAATGGCATCACTGACTCAATGGACGTGAGTCTGAGTGAACTCTGGGAGTTGGTGATGGACAGGCAGGCCTGGCGTGCTGTGATTCATGGGGTTGCAAAGAGTCGGACACGACTGAGCGACTGAACTGAACTGAACTGAACTGAGGCTGCTGCCCACTTTTTGGCCTTTTATGGCTTCCCAGGTGGCGCTAGTGGTAAAGAACCTGCCTGCCAGTGCAGCAGACATAAGAGATGCAGGTTCAATCCTTGGGTCGGGAAGATCCCCTGAAGAAGGGCATGACACCCTACTCCCAATGGACAGAGGAACCTGTCAGGCTACAGTCCCTGGAGTTGCATAGAGTCGGACACAACTGAAGCAACTTAGCAGCAGCAACAGCAGTGGTAAAAGAATCTGCCAGTTAATGTAGGAGACGCAGGAGACCCGTGTTTGATCCCTGGGTCGGGAAGATCCCCTGGAGAAGGAAATGGCCACCCACTGCAGTAGTCTTGCCTGGAAGATTCCATGGACAGAGGAGCCTGGCAGGCTACAGTCCAAGGGGTCACAAAGAGTCGGACATGACTGAGCATACAATCGTTGGTAATGGTCAGCCTCAAAACTGTCACGGAGCTGCTGGACGTGTCCTTCATCATATGCTAATGTATTACAATGAGCATATAATGAGGCTAAAGGTCTGCTGGGAATCAAATCTTCTGCCATCTTGGGTCTGCTGCTGCTAAGTCGCTTCAGTCGTGTCCAACTCTGTGTGACCCCGTAGATGGCAGCCCAACAGCTCCCCTGTCACTGGGATTCTCCAGGCAAGAACACTGGAGTGGGTTGCCATTTCCTTCTCCAATACATGAAAGTGAAAAGTGAAAGCGAAGTCACTTAGTCGTGTCTGACTCTTCGCTACCCCATGGACTGCAGCCTACCAGGCTCTTCTATCCATGGGGTTTTCCAGGCAAGAGTACTGGAGTGGGGTGCCATCGCCTTCTCCACATCTTGGGTCTACTAGGTTGTATTAGGTTGGTATAAACATAATTGTGGTCTCAGACCATGAATTTTAAATCATTATAACTTAGGGTCAAACACATCTTTATTAATCAAAATAGGAACCATTACAATCAGCACATTTTTGCCAAAGAGAAATAAGTCAGCTTATTCCTGAAGCATAAAAATGTGTGCTTCAGGATTCGATGAACTTTTGGAAAGCATTTTCTGCCTCCTGCTGGTGGTTTTCCCTCCAAAAAGTTCTTGAGATGCTTGAAAAAGTGGTGGTCGGTTGGTGAGAGAGCAAGTGAGTATGACAGATGAGGCAAAACTTCATAGCCCAATTCGTTCAACTTTTGATGCGTTGGTCAGGCATTGTTGGGGAGAAGAATTGGGCCCTTTCTGTTGACCAGTGCCAGCTGCAGGCATTGCAGGTTTTGGTGCATCTCATTGATCTGCTGAGCATGCTTCTCAGATGTAATGGTTTCACTGGGATTCAGAAAACTGTAGTGGATCAGACCATCAGAAAACCACCAGACAGTGACCCAGACCATTTTTTGGTGCAGCTTTGGCTTTGGGAAGTGCTTTGGAGCTTCTTCTTGGTCCAATTACTGAGCTAATTGTCACCGGTTGTCCCATTAAATCCATTTTTCATCACACATCACAATCTGATGGAGAAATGGTTGTTGTTGTTAGACTAAGAGAAAAATGGCACTTTAAAACAATTTTTAAATTTTTCAATCAGCTCATGAGGCACCCACATATCAAGCTTTTTCACCTCTCCAATTTGCTTCAAATGCTGAACAACCCTCAGATGCTTGGCGTTGGGTTTTTGGCCATTTTTCATGTAGTTGTAAAGAGGATCATCTTTGATGATGCTCTCGGTTGTCATTGTCACCTTCCGTTGGCCAGCCACTGTGCTTCTCATCTTCAAGGCTCTCATCTCCTTTGCAAAACTTCTTAAACCACACTGCACTGTACGGCCGTTAGCCGTTCCTAGGCCAAATGCGTTATTGATGTTGTGAATTGTCATCGCTGCTTTACAACCCATTTTGAACTTGAACAAGAAAACACTCGAATTTGCTTTTTGTCTAACATTATTTAATACAAAATCAGCAGCAAGTAACATCATTAGCAAAAAAACTAAAGTGAGAAATGTGCATTAAAATGATGTATAATATAACCACATTTATTTAGGAATGTATTCCAATATCACATGCAAATTTCAACAGTGCAAAACCGTGATTACTGCTGCACCAACCTAATCACCAGTTTACACTGTATCCACAAGGATTCTGTTATTCTGAAAGGATCGTGCCCTGCCCGCTTCCACCTTGTTTCACAGGTGAGCCTCTGTGGACTATGGAGCTGAGAAATGCACTTAGTTTTACCTCCTTAAATACTTTTGCCGCCTGAAAATATGCCCTTCCTTGTGATGGTAGTTTATATAGTGGTCATTCTTGGTCCCTGATAACAGGCACTTAGAGGTTCAAAATGCGCATTATTATCAACAAATACAGAAGTTAGCTATCAACTATAAACATGTGTGAATCATGGGAAGCCTTCAAGCCTTTGTCAGGAAGAAGATAAATAGATGTCATGAAATACCCTGGTATTTGAGGAACAATATCAGAAACTCTGAGGACAAAAGAAAATTGGTGAAAACTATGACATGAAAAGTATTAGAATTTCCCAACTTTACTTTTGTGAAATACTAACTTTTTGTTCTTGGAAAGTATTTTCAGACAGTCCTTTAGTAACGTAAATACAATCAAGGATTAAAGGAGCACCCCCGCCCTCCCCCACACACCTTTGCTTTTGGGAAAACTGTGGTGTTACCATTTATCTCTCTACAAGTGTTGAAATAAATAAGCTAAATGCGCTGGGTGTCACATAAATTAGTTTTGTGTCTCTGCAGACTTTGTAGTGTGTGTGTGCTCAGTTGTGTTTGACTCTTTGTGACCCCGTGGACCTCAGCCCACCAGGCTCCTCTGTCCATGGGATATTTAAGGCAAGAATACTGGAATGGGTTGCCATGCCCTCCTCCAGGGGATCTTCCTGACCCAGTGATCAAACCCACAGCTCCTGTGTCTCTTGTATTGGCATGCATGTTCTTTACCATTGAGCCCCCTGGGAAGCCCAGACTTTGCTGTTCAGTTCAGTTCAGTTCAGTCACTCAGTCGTGTCTGACTCTTTGCGACCCCATGAATCGCAGCACGCCAGGCCTCCCTGTCCATCACCAACTCCAGGAGTTCACTCAAACTCATGTCCATCGAGTCAGTAATGCTATCCAGCCATCTCATCCTCTGTCGTCCCCTTCTCCTCTCGCCCCCAGTCCCTCCCAGCATCTGAGTCTTTTCCAATGAGTCATCTCCTCACATGAGGTGGTAAAGTATTGGAGTATTCAGCTTTAGCATCAGCCCTTCCAATGAACACCCAGGACTGATTTCCTTTAGGATGGACTGGTTGGATCTCCTTGCAGTCCAAGGGACTCTCAAGAGTCTTCTCCAACACCACAGTTCAAAAGCATCAATTCTTTGGCGCTCAGCTTTCTTCACAGTCCAACTCTTACATCCATACTGGATGTGACCACTGGAAAAACCATAGCCTTGACTAGACGGACTTTGCTGTTACTCTGGAGTAAATGGGTCTGTGGTCTATATAACATGTGCGGTCTGGCTGAGCCTGCCGTCCATTCTCTGCAGAGACCTATAGGAGAAACAGGACAGCCTCGAGGTCACAGTCGCCGCCCTCTGCGGGAGATGGTGGAAAGGCACTGGCCTGGCTGGGAGTAACGCTGCAAGCATTCCTCTCCAGATGGACGGCACCAGACTTTGGCAAGCTGTTTCAGTGGGACTGTTTTCTGTTGTGGGTGTCCAGCTGAAGCCAGAGGGCCGGGTCATATCTGGAGACAGGGTGAGAACAGGGTGGGGCAGGCTTTTCCTGAAGGGAGTGTCTGTTTTTCCTCAGTCATTTTGGGGAGAGGTAGATTCTGGCTGCGGATAAGGCAATGGCACCCACTCCAGTACTTTTGCCTAGAAAATCCCATGGATGGAGGAGCCTGGTAGGCTGCAGTCCATGGGGTCGCTAGAGTCAGACACGACTGAGCGACTTCACTTTCACTTTTCACTTTCATGCATTGGAGAAGGAAATGGCAACCCACTCCAGTGTTCTTGCCTAGAGAATCCCAGGGACAGGGAAGCCTGGTGGGCTGCTGTCTATGGGGTCACACAGAGTCGGACACAACTGAAGCGACTTAGCAGCAGCAGCAGATTCTGGCTGAGACAAAGAGAAGGTGGGCCACAGACTAAAAGAGGGTCAAAAATTCCTTTTCCCCAGCCAAAGAATGTAAAGTGTGGCACGAGTCTGGATTTTTGTAGGAGGGCAGGGCTGTTCCTTCCAGGTAGAGGTGGGAGGCAGCTCTTCAGAGGACCTAAGGGCAGGTCTGAGCCTGAGGGCTCAGGAAACCACATCCCGCAGGACTATGAGGCTCTGTGCTGTGCGCAGTCCATTTCCCTGTGCCCAAGCCCTCAGTCATGTCTTATCCATTTCGACTTAGTTTTTGCTGTGCCATGAGAGATCAAAGGAAGATTTCGGTTGGATCTGCAAAGAGTCCATGGCAGCCTATCCCTGATGCCAGAGCTGGGAGTGCAGTGATGGGCTCAGTGCTCAGTAAACTTCAAGAATCATTGGCAGCATCAGTTGGTGAGGTAACAAAAAGGAAAAAAAGCACTTCATTGCACACATACAAGAAAGCATCTTGCATGTTCTCAGAAATACCCAGGTGTCATTTTGCAAGAACTAGGGTCCAATATCATGCTGGTAGGGTCTGGAAGCCTCATCATGAATATATGTTACAGAATGTGGTGATCTAAGGTTACAGCTGCAGACTTGTGAGAGGTTTATTTTGGACCTAATGCATGGGCAGCATCCCAGGAGAGGCAGGGCACCAGGCCAAGGAGGCCTTCTTCTGCGCCCTCAAGTCTTGCCTTTCTGTGAGATGCTTCTGTTCCAGCTTCTGCTGCTGCCACCCAGCTTGGTCCCAAGGAATGCTGCTCCCTCTTCAACACTTTGGCCTGAGCAAGGATATAAAGCTCAAATTTCTTGAATCAGTTCAGTTCAGTTCAGTCGCTCAGTCCTGTCCGACTCTTTCAACCCCATGAATCGCAGCATGACAGGCCTCCCTGTCCATCACCAACTCCCAGAGTTCACTGAGACTTACGTCCATCGAGTCAGTGATGCCATCCAGCCATCTCATCCTCTGTTGTCCCCTTGTCCTCCTGCCCCCAATCCCTCCCAGCATCAGGGTCTTTTCCAATGAGTCAACTCTTTGCATGAGGTGGCCAAAGTACTGGAGTTTCAGCTTTAGCATCATTCCTTCCAAAGAAATCCCAGGGCTGACCTCCTTCAGAATGGACTGGTTGGATCTCCATGGTGCTATTAATATTTCAGTGCCAGATAAGTTAACTCATACTAAAATAAATAAATTAACATTTTTACCTCAAAAAAGATCTTTAAGCAAATATTGAATTCTAATTAATTACAAATTACAGATAAATAATTACAAATTATTTTAGGTTATGTATTTGTAATTATTCATAATAAAATATTGGCCAAAAAGACTTTATTAGAAACAGCATTTCACGCAATGCAAAGTTTTTCAGTATGAAGATACAGATCCTACAATAACTTCACAATCATGCTAGTGCAATTTCACTGACATCTCTGAATTTTTCTTTTCGACATTCCAGCTTGTCCCCACGGGCCAAGTACCATCATATTCTCTACCACAGGGCAGTGGTGTTCTGAAAGGTTTATTCTCTTTCTCATCCTAGTCATCCACAGTACCCACTCCAAACCCTTCCTTATTTATGTGATTAACAATTCAGAGGGACGGCTATGTAGACCCACATATCATAAGCAATGACCTAACTGTGGCCTATTCTTACAACAGCAATTGTGCAAATTTAGTAAGAGGGAGACAACTTGTCTTACACCCTGCTTCTCTGTGTGGCAGTTTATGTTTTCTAAAACGGTTCCAACAGTACCTCTGGGCCCACGTGCTCTTCCAGACACGACCTTTTTCCTCTCCTCAAACCCGGTTCAATGAATAGAATGTGGCAGAAGTATTAATGTTGCCTAGTGTCAAAGGCTTGGAGAAGGAAATGGCAACCCACTCCAGTGTTCTTGCCTGGAGAATCCCAGGGATGGAGGAGCCTGGTGGGCTGCCGTCTATGGGGTCGCACAGAGTCGGACACGACTGAAGCGACTTAGCAGCAGCAGCAGTAGCAGTGTCAAAGGCTAGACGATCATTTTCTACCTGTTCTTAGTCTCTCTCTCTCCACTCTCTCTCGGCATGCTCACTTTTGGAACCCAGCCACCATGCTTTAAGAAGCCCAAACCAGCTCATGCAGAAAGATCACATGGAGAGGCCCATTAGAACAAGGAATGAGGTCTTCAGCCAACAGCCAGCCTAAACTGCCAGCCATGTGAGTAAATGAGCTTTCAGAGGATCCCAGATATCACAGTGCAGAGAAAAACCATCTCCTCTGTGCCCTGTTTGAATTCATAACCCTCAAAATTAGAGCATAACAAATAGATGCTTTACACCATTATATTCGGGGGGTAATTTGTTACCCAGAGTAACCGGAATGTGCTGGGAGAGTAGAGATACAGATATCAAATGAATCATGATCACTGTCTTCATGGAATTTATACTCTCATATTTCTGAGATTCCTTTCACAGCTGCACACACTGTGGGAGTTCGGGGTGGCCTGAGTGTGGAACAAGTTTAGAGATATTCTTAGGAGTCAAATTTATAGAGCTGAAAATATCAACTTTGTTACTGATCCTGTTCGGTGCCTGAGGCTTCAGGGCTGTAGCCAAGTGCGTTTGCTAATAGATTAGGCTTCGTCACTCCTAGATTAGGTTTAGTCACTCATCCAGGCGCTGGTCCAACTGGAAAACTTCAGGCCTCCCCCCTAACTCCTTTCCCTTCGCCCACCTTTCCCCAGGAGCAGAGAAGTGGAGGCCAGTCTGTAACACCGAGGATGGAGCTAAGTGCACATGCTCAGCTTCTTCTCCCAACCTCTAATCTGAAGACTCCCTCTTCCTCCAAACAGAATGAAGGCCTGGAAAAGGCATGCACAGTGTTAGAGCTGCTGAGCGACTTCCACCCGGAAACAGGAATGTCATACCTCCCACCACATTATTATCAAAAATTTATTATGTTTCTTTAACTTTTTTCTACTTTAACCTTGTCCTAAGCAAAAATTCTCATGAAATTGGGGATTTGATTAACTAATTATACATTTTTCTGCTATACATGAAAATAAGTACTGTTTTAATCAACTATTAAAAGTTGTTGGTCCGTGTACCACTTTAAATAATTGCACATGTATCGGTGGATGTATATCACACTTGGGGAAATTATGCTAGGAGATATTGATTGATGTCACCCCACAAAAGGAGTAAGGTCCACCTCAGCAGATAAACCATTCCATGTTTGCTGCTACTGCTGCTAAGTCGCTTCAGTTGTGTCCGACTCTGTGCGACCCCATAGACAGCAGCCCACCAGGCTCCACCGTCCCTGGGATTCTCCAGGCAAGAACACTGGAGTGGGTGCCATTTCCTTCTCCAGTGCATGAAAGCGAAAAGTGAAAGTGAAGTCGCTCAGTCGTGTCTGACTCTTAGCGACCCCATGGACTGCAGCCCACCAGGCTCCTCCGTCCATGGGATTTTCCAGGCAAAAGTACTGGAGTGGGGTGCCATCATGTTTGGTCAAAGGCAAATATAAGACATGAACATTGATATTAAATGAAGAAAAAGGTAAAGAAGATTACATTTTACTGTTTCTTTTCTGCAGTATAATCCTTGGATGTTGCTGGAATGGTAAAAGATTCATGATACAGGAACTAGAAATCATATGACATTATAATGAAGTCTCCTGATTCTTCCAATAATTCTAGCATTGTGGACATGATTCAGGATGATTGTGTTGTTCTTGATTCTGAATCTTAGTGCATTTCCCAACTGCCCTTCTCTGAGCCTTTGAAGCAGTATTGTTACCTTGCATGTCCTCAGCCTTGGTGACAGAGGCTGTCGCTCCATTTATCTCTCCCCTAGTTCTTCCTTTTCTTGCTCCTGAAACCCACTTCAGATAAGTGAGGAGAGGTGCCAGCCTAGCGTGCTGTCATGGAACTGCAGCGGGGTGGGAATTATCGTGCTCTTGGTGGCTAATCGCGGTCTCTTAGGGCTGCCTCCATGTATGATTTCAAAGTACATTTTAAACATTGAGGTATAAGTGCTGTGGGGCTTCTCTGGTGGTTCAGCTGGTAAAGAATCCATCTGTAACGCAGGAGACCCCGGTTCGATTCCTGGGTGGGGAAGATCCCCTGGAGAAGAGATAAGCTCCCCACTCCAGTATTCTTGCCTGGAGAATCCCCATGGACAGAGGAGCCTGGCAGGCTACAGTCCATGGGTTTGCAAAGAGTCAGACACAACTGAGAACCTAGCACAGCAGCATAGGTGATGTACAATGTTATATGAGTTTCAGGTGCTCACCAGTGATTCACGGATTTTAAAGCTCATACTCCAGTTAGAGTTATGAAGTGTGGGCTGTATTCCCTGTGCTGTACAATATATCCTTATGGCTTATTTATTTTATACACAGCTGTTCTTACCTCTTAATCCCCTACGCCCTATCTTATTCCTCCCTTCCCCTCTCCTCACTGGTAATCACTCATTGTTTTCTAGTCTATATTTTTTATTTCTATATTCACTAGTTAGTTGTATTTTTTAGATTTCTCCATGTAGTGATATAATATAGTATTTGTCTTTCTCTGTCTGACTTAGTTCACTTAGCATAATACCCTCTGAGTCCATCTATGCTGCTGCAAATGGCAAGATTTTATTCTTTTTTATGACTGAGTAATATTCCTCATGTGTGTGTGTGTGTGTGTGTGTGTGTGTGTGTGTGTGTGTGTGTGTGTGTACATATATATGTAAATGTATACATACATCACCTTTATCCAGTTATCTGTCTGTGGACACTCAGGTCCATTTATCTGTCTGTGGACACTCAGGTTGCTTCTCTATCGTGGCTGTAGTAAATAGAGCTGCAATGAACACTGGGGTGCATGCATCTTTTTAAATTAGAGTTTCCCTCTTTTCTGGATATATGCCCAGGAGTGAGATTGCTGCATCACATGGCAGCTCTACTTCGACGTTTTTAAAGGAACTTCCATACTTTTCTCGACAGAGGCTGTACTGATTTACACAGAAATCTACATGTAACAGCTTTCCCCAGAAACCCAGAGCATTCTGATGCACAAAGTCTACAGAACACACTTGAAGAAACACCAGTCTTGTTGCTAGTGTTGGGACTTTCTTCAGGTATGACGCATATGCCTAAACTATTTCTTTTTCTTTTTTAAATTGAAGGATAATTGCTTTACAGAACTGTGTTGTTTTCTGTCAAGCATCAACCCGAAGCAGCCATAGGTATGCATATGTCCCCTCCCTCTGGAGCCTCCCTCCCGTCTCCCTCCCCAGCCCACACCTCTAGGTTGATACACCTAAAATATTTCTTAATAGCTCTTCTGAATTTTAATCCGTTTCTCATTTGACTTTGTTTTCCTATCACAGCCCTGTGCTAGGAGGAATGGAAAGAATATTCAGTCAAGAGATAGGAGCTTCTGACCTTGCTCTGTTACCAGCTTGTACTGGGCTTTTAACTTTTTTGGGCCCTGGTTTCTTCATCTTTCAGTTAGAAGAATTTTTAAATGCTGAGTTCCATAAAACCCTGGAATACTTGGATTTTTTCCCCAGACAAGATTTAATGAAGGATAAAGGATAGACTAATAGTCTGGGATTAAGCCACCGCCCCTCAAGCCCCAACTCCTTCAGCAACCAAACCAGCTCGGTTTTGAATTTTTACTTTATAACTTGGAATTCCAATAATAGTTTTGTTTCAGCAGAGGAGAGACCTCACTACTGAGTTTTAATTTTTTTTTGATCTGCAGGATTTAAAGAGATCTTTAAAGATTCCCTTAATCTCTACTGTCTGTGATACCAGAAAATCCTGGCTGAAATACCTGGCACAAACCCTTCCTCGTGGAATTATCTGTCCCATCTCATGTTCAATCAATGGTGGCTAGCTTTATTAGCGTGGGGAGAAAGGATTCACTCCTGGGAAGCACACTGTAGTAAGAGCCAGAGGTGGAAGTAGGTGACATGGGCATTGTGACAACCAGTGCTTATGGGGATCAACTTGAGAGTCATTAAGCCTGATTGTCAGAGAAGGACACACCTCATCCACTCCTGCTGTCTCCACCAGAGTCACTGCTTCCCCTCCACGTCGCCCCCCTCACAGTGATGCCCCTGATAAGCTATCTATAAGTCCTGCGGACAATGATAGCAGTCTGTCCAAAGGACACTCAGGATGTTCAAAAGGCACAGTTCCCCTCGGAGAGAAAGCATGTCGTCTCAAGGTGAGATAACATGCTTCCTCTGAGTTCTTTCTCTCTGTTCAAGGACAGAATGATATCACCCCAGCAGAAAGTCCCTGGGACTGGCTGCAAACAAGGGAGGCAACCCCCAGTTAGAGCACGTTCAGTCATGGCAGAAAGCAATGGAGAGTGAGCCAAAGAAAAGGGTCACGTGGTCAGAGCTAGATTTTAGGATGGTTTAACCAGTTCTTGGTGTGAGTGGGGCTGGGGAAGGAGAGAAGTAAAGACAGGGAGGTCATTTTAGAGGCCTCTGCAGGAGTCTTGACAGGGCTATCTGGACTAGGGGTTGATGCTTGAAAAGACAGAAGCTAAGGTAGAGAGGAGCTGTTGGCCAGACTGAATCCTCCATGGACTGGCTGGAGGGAAGGCTGGAGGGAGGCTCCAGGGAGGAGGAATAATTCATATTTACCATAGACAAATCAGGAAGAAATATATCCTGTAAAGATAAAATTGTTTAATTGTTTAATTTTGGGTATTTTCATATGGACACAGAATTAGAGCTGATCTGCTTTATATTAATTCTCTTATCAAGTTGACTTGTACTGCCATCAGCAGAGTCTGCAGGGAAACATGAGTGAGGTAGAGGAAGGAAGTCAGTGAAGACGCTTTACAGGGACAGCCAATTCTGTGTGAATCACCAAGAATTCAGCATGTAGATTCACTTCATTTCATTCTATCAGTAACTTTGCAACTTTCTTGAAGTAAAATCATAACATATTTAATAGGTAGCACATGATGATTTGATATATCTGAACACTGTGAAAGAATTGCCACCATTGAGTTAACACATCCATCATCTCACTTATTTGCCTTTTCTTTTGGTGGAGGTGGCATGGAGGT
Source organism: Bos taurus (assembly GCF_002263795.3). Lineage (NCBI taxonomy): Eukaryota > Metazoa > Chordata > Mammalia > Artiodactyla > Bovidae > Bos > Bos taurus. The sequence goes on along the minus strand of NC_037337.1, from coordinate 4,639,280 downwards.
AAGAACAATTCAGTTCTACTCTCCTAGCAAATTGCAGCTGTATAATCCAGTGTTGTTAGCTATAATCACCATGTTATGCATTAGATCCTCAGATGTTATTCATCTTACAAGTGAAAGTTTGTATCCTTTTACCAGCCTCTTCCTATTTCTCCCACCCCCAGCCCCTGGCAACCACTTTTCTACACTGTTTCTATGAGTTCAACTTAAAAAATTCCACATACAAGATTCACTTAATTTACCTGGGTAAATAGGTAAATTAACTAAATATAACCGAGTCTAATTCTTAGGCAGGTGATGGAAAGAATTGTCAAAACTAATTTCTTTTGGAAAAAAAATTCCTATGCAAGTCATAAAAGGTACTTTTAAGGCTGCCTGAAAAGCTAACTCTATTTAACTTTCTATGATTTATAGTTCTCCAAGATACAAACTCCTTTGTATATGTTAATTCATACCTTGTTTGCCAGACCATCAAGCTTTTTTTCCCAATCTGCAATATTTTAAGTCCAGTTTTTAAATCTGACGCATTCTTTCTTTTATCCAGACCAAATATTGGCAGGAATTTCCAGTGGTCCTAACAAGGAAAAATTTTGACTTTAATTTGTGGGTTTTACTCTTAGTGTGGGCAGGTCAAACCCAACTTCGTGTTTTTTTATTTTTAACTTCAAAATCCAAGATGGTTGGAAATATAGAACTCTTCTACTTTAAAAATTTCAGATATTTTTATATCCAAATAGACTATTCTGAACACTTACAAAATGATGTCTTTTGACTCCCTTTACTCTATCCTTGGGTTTTCCAGGCAGCTCAGTCGACATGGGTTTGATCCCTGGGTCAAGAATATCTCCTGGAGAAGGAAATGGCAACCCACTCCAGTATTCTTGCCTGAGAAATCCCATGGACAGAGGAGCCTGGCAGGCTATAGTCCATAGGGTTGCAGAAGAGTCAGACACAATTTAGCGACTAAACAACAACCCTATTCTTGCTTCACAAAATTTAAGGAAACTGATCAAAATCATCTAAAGATAATTCAAAGATTCAAGTTAACAGAGGTCCAAAAAAGGCAGTCCAGTCTACCTCCAGGTAGGAGGTTTAATCCGGAAAATGTGCTGGGTCTCAGCATGAGAGGGTGGTTTTGAAATTACAAAGCAAAGTCACATGAGAAAGAGCTAAAATAGGGGTCAGGGCGTTGAAACTGATGTCTGTAACCAGCTGAGTCCAGCTGGCCCCTGGCCTCCAGAGCATCTGCACAGGCTGAGCTAATCCCTTCAAAAAATGAGAACAATAATAAAAAGTAAAAATCACTACTGCAGCATAGCTACTTATAGTAGGCACTGCATGCGTATCCACATGTAACTTCACCCCATTTCACAACAGCCTTGGGAAGGGCAGTTTTAGCCTCCCTTTACAGATAAGGACAAGCTACATAGTGACAGACTTCTGAATGGGATCAAGTTCTGGCTGCCTCCGAAGTTCATGCCGCATGTACCCTGCTGCTCTGCCTTGCCAGCAGGTTTTTCTCACACTCTTGAGCTGGAGGCCAGATGAACGTCCTGGCTTCAGGCTGAGCCGTTCAGATGCTGAGAGCCAAGAAACTGAGCCTTTGGGCATAAAACTGAGACTCTGTCCAAATTCTCCTGGCAAATGGCCCTCATTTTAGTTCTTACTTACGTTTCCATTCCACTGAACGTTGTTTACTAATTTCTCCTACTCATAAAATATATATTTTTCTATATATAGTCTACTTTATATAAAAACAAGATACTAAAGAGTTGCATTGCACTTCTACTCATCCTCATGGTTTTGCTTCCTCATTCACTAAAGGAGAACTTTAGGATGCAAATAATTCCCTTACTTGGCCCTTTTGCCCAATTCCTATTGGCCGAGATCCTTTGCTATTTTAATTCTAAAAGATTTTTTGATTTTTCACTTGCCATATGTGTCTTCAATGTCTTCAGTTTTGAGACTCTGTATTTGCCACTTACGTTACACATTTGTAACCTTTGTGCCACTATTTATTTAAAATATAACAATACGAGACTTTTCTAGCAGTCCAGTGATTAAGACTCTGCCCTTCCAGTGCCGGGGGGCACAGGTTCAATCCCTGGTTGGGGAACTAAAATTCTGCATGCTGCAAGGCAAGGCCAAAACAAATAAATAAAATATAACAATATGTATGTCAAGGTTCACTGCTCATCACTGTTAAATCTTCTCTTGAGCTTCCTTTAGCTTGAAACATTCTTTCTTAGTATTTTCCTCAGCTGAGATATGCAAGGGATATGTAAGTCATCCCAAATTCACCAACAGGTTTCATTTCACTCTGGGAGGGGGATGGCAGCTTGGCTGAGAGTAGGCTTTTGAAACTGCCTTCCTTTCTTTCCGTGCCCTGTGGTTATTATTCTATCATCCCCTGGCTTCCACAGTTGCTGTTGTTATTTTGTCTTTTGTCTGGAAGGAAGCAAGTAAGATTTTCTGTTTGTCCTTGCACTCGAAAAAGTTCATCAGGATATTTCCAGGAATAGATATATTATTTATTTTTCTCAACCTGCAATGGCACCCCACTCCAGTACTCTTGCCTGGAAAATCCCATAGATGGAGGAGCCTGGTGGGCTGCAGTCCATGGGGTCGCTGAGGGTCGGACACGACTGAACGACTTCACTTTCACTTTCCACTTTCATGCATTGGAGAAGGAAATGGCAACCCACTCCAGTGTTCTTGCCTGGAGAATCCCAGGGACGGGTGAGCCTGGTAGGCTGCCGTCTCTGGGGTCGCACAGAGTCGGACACAACTGAAGCGACTTAGCAGCAGCAGCAACAGCAGCCCAGAACTCAATAAACTTTTTCAAGGTGATCACTTCAGTCTTTATTTAAACCTGAATTGCTGTCCTTTGTTTTAAGACATGTCTTGATTAAAATCTCCCTTTAGCTCAGTTGATAAAGAATCTGCCTGCAATATAGGAGACCCCAGTTTGATTCCTGGGTTGGGAAGATCCCCTGGAGAAGAAATAGGTTACTCACTCCAGTATTCTTGGGCTTTCTTTGTGGCACAGCTGGTAAAGAATCCTCCTGCAATGTGGGAGACCTGGGTTCAGTCCCTGGATTGGGAAGATCCCCTAGAGAAGGGAAAGGCTACCCACTCCAGTATTTTGGCCTGGAGAATTCTGAAGTCTTGTCTGGAAGAGATTTCACTCACAATGACCTTGGGAGCAAGTCTTTTTCACATAAAGGAGAAACAGGAAAAATTTTTTTCTGGCTATGGTTATTTGTGGCTATGCTGCAAAAAGATAAGGAAGCATTTAGATTGTTGATAACCTGTGGTAGTAAATGCAGTAACACTTTATTATGGCCATAGATTTTGTCCCAGCTCTTGAGTATATACTGGCAGTTTTGGAATCAGAAAATCCTCCTGGTAGCAGTACATGTAAACATTCAAGCTAAAATGCAACTGATGATATAGACTGTGAAGGCCATTATAACTTCTGCTATAATTATTTTATCTTCATATGAATTTTTCTCGATCAAAAAATTTTAATATTTTATCATTTTCTTTAGTACTAGATGAAGAAATCATATATCTCTTATGCTCAGCTGTTATTATATGCTGGTTTATACCTGACAGTTTTTATATTGAATAACTGTTGTGTATTAAACAAAGGCTTCAGATGAGAAATTTTTTCTCATTTAGTACATGTCCACTGTTTGGAAATTCATCACAAAATTACTCTGTGTTTTGGCATTTGAGGTTTCAAATATACAAAAATTTTAAAATTATTAATTTGTTATTATCAATCACTGCAAAATTTGAGACAACTGAACTTGATAATCTTATGGCCAGATCAATTCCATTGGTCACTCACAAATCTGAAATCATAAGGAACTATGAAAAGGGTTGCAAGGTTGCTGACCAGCAATACACTGAACTCCATATCTGATGCGAAGTAGATAATCGTTCTGCCTGCCTGCAAGGGAGAGCTACACTTGTAAGACAGTTTCCATGAGCAAAACCAGAGCCGACCTTACACAACGTCTTGGGAAACTTGACATTCAGAGACCAGAAACTTTCAGAAGCAGGAGTGTACAGAGACTGCAGGACTTTCAGCTGCATTGGTAGGGTCACTGCATTGGTTGGCTCAACCTCCAGGAGTGAGGCTACTTGCTGCCTGGCGCAGTATCGAGAAGCACAGGCTAGCACGGAACACTGGCCTTCAGAACCGGGGCTGCCACTAACTTGCCTGCTTGTAGATGCTTGAAGTGAGGCTGTTGACTGGCCAGTCTCCAGAAGTAGGGCTATGGGAGTGAGGCGACAGCTATTTGGCTGATATTCAGAGCATATAAACTGGTACCAAGTTATCGTGAATTAACAGTGATTACTTGTTCACAGCTTGGCAATTTGGCCAAAGAAGAATGTTCTCTTTTCTTGAATATGAAAAGTAAATATTTTTAATTCTCAGTTTCCCCTTTTTCTCTCCCCTCAACCAAACCTGTAGGAGCAACAGTAACAGTTTGCCCAGATGTTTGTTTATAGAGGTATGGTTTTCTATGCCTCTATATAGAAATGCCTAGGATTGCCATTTAAGTGATTTAAGCACCAATCATTGTGACAGAAAAATAGCTCTAACTGATAAATATTTGTAATTTCTCAAAAAAAAAAAAAAAAAAGCTGACTACAAGGGATTTAATAGGTTCTAACAAAGTCTATACAGGGTGTAGGCCATGATTAAATACAGAACTTGTCCCATATATATAGGATGCCTGACAACCCTGTTTAATATAATATTCTAACATTAAACATTTTATATAATAGTAAAAAAGATTTGCTTTCTAAAATTAAAAAAATATATATCATTATTGACCTGAGTATCTTTAAAAACAGCAACTTAAACTGAGCTTATGCTTTTTTCTCTCTCATTTAATCTCCTCAAACTATACAGAGATATTTAAAATCTATTCTATTAATGTATGTATGTATGTGTTAGTTGCTCAGTTGCGTCCAACTCTTTGTAACCCCGTGGACTATAGCCCACCAAGCTCCTTTGTCCATGGAATTTTCCAGGCAAGAATACTGGAGTGGGTTGCCATTCCCTTCTCCAGGAAATCTTCCCAACTCAGGGATTGAACCCAGGTCTCCTGAACTGCAAGCAGATTCTTTACATCTGAGCCACCAGGGAAGCCCACTATTGTATTAAAGGAGGTGTTCAATTTTTTTTGATGTTGATGGTAATAGTTTCCTACTAAAAATTTCTTAAAATAAGATCTGAGTTTGCATGTAACTATTTTGTTTTTGCTTACCTCTTCGCTAGGAGTCGGACACGACTGACTTCCCTTTCACTTTCCATTTTCATGCATTGGAGAAGGAAATGGCAACCCACTCCAGTGTTCTTGCCTGGAGAATCCCAGGGACAGGGGAGCCTGGTGGGCTGCCATCTACGGGGTCGCACAGAGTCGGACACGACTGACGTGACTTAGCAGTAGCAGTTGCTTTATCCAAAGCTATAATTCTACTTTCTAGAGAGAAAGATATACCAATAAATAAGAGATCAGCAAATACAACCAAGAAACTGATTCATGGCTAGTATTGCCTTTTTAAAACAGCAGTCTGAGAATTTTATATTTCTTTAGAAATTTTTTAAAATAATTTATATAGGTCATAAAGCAAAAGATATTTTGTTTGTTTGTTTCTGGCCTTGTGGCTTACAGGATCTTTGTTCCCAGGGATTGAACCTGGGCCCTCAGAAGTGAAAGTGCGGAGTCCTAACCTCCAGGGAATTCCCTAGCAAAAGCATTTTTAAAGAGACTTCAAGAAATCTCGTAGATCTCTCAGTTCAGTTCAGTTGCTCAGTCATGTCTGACTCTTTGCGACCCTATGAGCCACAGCACGCCAGGCCTCTCTGTCCATCACCAACTCTCAGAGTCCACCCAAACCCATGTCCATTGAGTCTGTGATGCCATCGAACCATCTCATCCTCCGTCATCCCCTTCTCTTCCTGCCCTCAATCTTTCCCAGCATCAGGGTCTTTTCCAATGAGTCAACTCTTCGCATCAGGTGGCCAAGGTATTGGAATTTCAGCTTCAACATCAGTGCTTCCAATGAACACCCAGGACTGATCTCCTTTAGGATGGACTGGTTGGATCTCCTTGCAGTCCAAGGGACTCTGAAGAGTCTTTTCCAACACTACAGTTCAAAAGCATCATTTCTTTAGCAGTCAGCTTTCTTTACAGTCCAACTCTCACATCCATACATGACCACTGGAAAAACCATAGCCTTGACTAGATGGACCTTTGTTGGCAAAGTAATGTCTCTGCTTTTTAATATTCTGTCTAGGTTGGCCATAATTTTCCTTCCAAGGAGTAAGCGTCTTTTAATTTCATGGCTGCAATCTCCATCTGCAGTGATTTTGGAGCCCAGAAAAAACAAAGTCAGCTACTGTTTCCCCATCTATTTGCCATGAAGTGATGGGACCGAATGCCATGATCTTCATTTTCTGAATGTTGAGTTTTAAGCCAACTTTTTCACTCTCCTCTTTCACCTTCATCCAGAGGGTTTTTAGTTCCTCTTCACTTTCTGCCATAAGGGTGGTGTCATCTGCATATCTGAGGTTATTGATATTTCTCCCAGCAATCTTCATTCCAGCTTGTGGTTCCTCTACCCCAGTGTTTCTCATGATGTACTCTACATATAAGTTAAACGAGCAGGATGACAATATACAGCCTTTATGTATTCTTTTTTCTATTTGGAACAAGTCTGTTGTTCCATGCCCAGTTCTTACTGTTGCTTCCTGACCTGCATACAGGCTTTTCAAGAGGCAGGTCAGGTGGTCTGGTATTCCCATCTCTTTCAGAATTTTCCACAGTTGATTGTGATCCACACAGTCAAAGGCTTTGGCATAGTCAATAAAGCAGAAATAGATTTTTCTGGAACCCTCTTCCTTTTCGATGATCCAGCGGATGTTGGCAATTTGATCTCTGGTTCCTCTGCCTTCTCTAAAACCAGCTTGAACATCTGTAAGTTCATGGTTCACGTATTGTTGAAGCCTGGCTTGGAGAATTTTGAGCATTACTTTACTAGTGTGTGAGATGAGTGCAATTGTGTGGTAGTTTGAGCATTCTTTAGCATTGCCTTTCTTTGGGATTGGAATGAAAACTGACCTTTTCCAGTCCTGTGGCCACTGCTGAGTTTTCCAGATTTGCTGGCATATTGAGTGCAGCACTTTCACAGCATCATCTTTCAGGATTTGAAATTGCTCAACTGGAATTTCATCACCTCCATTAGCTTTATTCATAGTGATGCTTCCTAAGGCCCACTTGACTTCACATTCCAGGATGTCTGGCTCTAGGTGAGTGATCACACCATTGTGATTATCTAGATCTCTCAATGGTGATCAAATCATAATAATACTGATATAAATTTGCTTCATTTTATGCAATGTATAAATTCTCTAGAATATTAGTTGCTGTTTAAACGCAATCTGTTATAAGTAACTGTGAAATCCAACTGTAGTTCCAGGAACCTGTAAGCCCATTCAACAGATGCCATTAATAAGCAGAGAGAGGCCACAGATGTTAATTAGGGAATCCTATGCAGAGCACATGGGCAGGCCAGCCCCTCCTCCTTCTCCCAACAGCAGTGGCAGCAGTCTTTTCATTTCATGGCTGCAATCTCCATCTGCAGTGATTTTGGAGCCCAGAAAAAACAAAGTCAGCTACTGTTTCCCCATCTATTTGCCATGAAGTGATGGGACCGAATGCCATGATCTTCGTTTTCTGAATGTTGAGTTTTAAGCCAACTTTTTCACTCTCCTCTTTCACTTTCATTAAGAGGCTCTTTAGTTCTTCTTCACTTTCTCCCATAAGGCTTATGTCATCTGCATATCTGAGGTTATTGATATTTCTCCCAGCAATCTTCATTCCAGCTTGTGCTGGAATGTTCGATGCTCACAATGAACCTTGGGGATAACACAGCACAACAGAGCCCCACAGACCTGCTGACTTGGTGAGGCAGAGAAAGACCTCTTACACCAAAGACATCTATTGGGATTTCTCCTAGCCATGTATTCTGTCTCACCCACAATCCCTGGAAGCAGGTTGTAGAAAACAGAAATAAAAGCCACAAACATGTTTATACACAGAGCCATAGATACAAAGATAAGCACACAACTAAGAATCACTACTTGATTCTTGAAATATTGTGAATTGTATTTTACTATTTGAATACTGTGAAAGAGAGGCACCAATGTTAAAGAAACAGAGTTAAGAGAACAAATAGAAAAGACTTTAAAATAGTTATAATTAATATATACAATAAGATAGACAATTATTTGAAAACTCCAAAATTCTTAGAGATTAAAAATATGATCATAGAAAATGTTAAAGCTCAGTGAATAAACTTAATAGAAGAATTGACAAAATTGAAGATTAAATATTGGTTAGAAGATCTGGTTGAATAATTGACTTACTAGTTAGCACCATCTAGAAATTCTGATGTCCACCTCGGAGGAGGGGTAGACAGAGGGAAATGGGGGGAGTGGTAGGGACTCTAAAAATATAATGTACTTTAAAAAAAGATTTAAGTAAGGAATTAATAAAAATAAAGTAACAAAATAACAGATCTTTAATAGATATTTGTAAATATTAACACACTTAGTGTATTTATTCATAGACTTCATTGTAATACAATATATTTTTCTTCTCAGCTAAATAGACAAGCAAGTCAGATGACTAGACTTATATGGGCTAATTTAGACTATAGAAAGTGTTCTAGGCATACATAAAGATGAAGTCTCCGACCTCATTCTATTAGGGTCAAATACTACCACCACCACCACAAACAACAAGCAAACAAATAAAAATCATAGGCCAACCTCAATTGGGTACCCAGCTGAAGTCACCCAAAAAAAGCACAAAAAAATATTAACAAATGAAGCTCACTGATGTATTAGCAAGTAGAGTTTATCCCAGCGAAGCAGGATGATTCCATGTTAAAACATATCTTAATGTTATTTACAATAGTAAGATGCATAAAGAAACAATTTTATGATTTTGATGTGAGAAAGACACACTTAAACAAGATTCAGTCAAAGCTTAGAAACCATGAAGGTTAAAAAGAAGATAAATTATATTTAAACTGTAAATACTTTAAAACTCTATCGTACAGAAGTTACCATAAGCATGTAGAAGATAACAACCAACAGATTTTTCAGAAAATATCTGAAACATATCTGAAAGGATTAATATATCAAATATATAAAGAGTTTATAGAATACCTATGAAAAGGATGAAGATCCAAGGGTGGAATTAAATTAGCAAGTCACAGAAGAAATTCAAAAGTGACTAAGAGCAAATGAAAAGATGCTCCACTTCATCAGTAATCCACAAACTGAACATTAAAACATATTCTTCACTCCCAACACCAGTAGAAAGGCGGAGAAAGGGCCATTTTGGCAAGCACATGGATAAAAAGTGTTCTCATCCTTTTGGTGAGAGCTCACATTGAGTCAGGTTGTCTTCTCTTGTAGTGGTGGCAGTGGCTGTTGTTGCTTTTAGGGTAATTAAGCTGAATCTATTAACACATTAAATGTGCATACATTTTAAACCAGAAACTGTATTTACAAGAAAGATTCCTAAAGAAATTCTAGTTGCACAGATTCTCAAAGGTGTAGTTCTGTGAGGTGACAGTTTGAGAACCAGGACATTTTGGTTCACTTTCCAAAATCGGTTCCATTTCCTATTACTGGAAGCTGCCCGGCAGTTTGGGGAACTGAAGTCAGCATGGGTGGTGGGTCTGAAGAGTCTGAGGAACCCCAGCCTCGCTGCCATTGACTGGTCGAGAAATAGGCAGTCAGCCAGTGAAATGTGAGGTACCTTTAGTAAAGGTTTCTGAAAAAGCTCTTTTTCACTCTTAAAAGAGAACTGTGAGAAGCAAATCTTTTCCCATTTGGCATGCAAACTAGAAAGCATATAGCTCTGGTCATTGTTGTCAGCCATTGAGACGAAATGAATGCTGAGACTGGCAGGGTAGCAAGATAGAAAGGACCTGGCTCCGTGACGGTGTCTTTTGTTTTTCAAAATTTATTTTATTTAAATACAGGTGATTTTTAATGTATTATTTTCTGCTATGCAGCAAAGTAAAAATTTAGTTATATGTATATATCCATTCTTTTTCATGTTCTTTTCCACTGTGGTTTATCACAAGATATTGAATATAATTCCTGGTATAGGACCTTGTTTATCCATTCAATATACAATAATTTGCTTCTGCTAATTCCACACTCTCAGTCCCCCTTGACAACTGCAAATCTATTCTCTGCATCTGCGAGTCTGTCTCTGTTTTGTAAATAAGTTCATTAATGTCTTTAGATCCCATATATAGATAATATCATGTGGAATTTGTCTTTCTCCTTCTGACTTACTTCACTTAATATGCTAATCTTTAGGTCTATCCATGTCAGTGGAAGTGACATTATTTCATTCTGTTTTGGAGCTGAGCAGTTTCCATTTGTATATGTACCACACCTTCTTTATTCACTCATCTGTCATGGAACATTTAGGTTGCTCTCATGTCTTGGCTGTTGTGAATAGTACTGCTATGAATGTAGGGATGCGTGTACCCTTGCAAATTATGGCTTTGTCTGAATATATGCCCAGGAGTGGGCTTGCTGGATCATATGGTAACTCTATTTTCGTTTTTTGAGGACTTTCCATATTGTTTTCCACAATGGCTGCACCAATTTATACTCCCACCAACAGTGTAGGAGGGCTTCCTTTTCAACAGCACTTGTTATCTGTACACGTTTTTAATGATGGCCATTCTGACTGGTGTGAGGTGGTACTTCATTGTAGTTTTGACTCGTATTTTTCTAATAATTAGTGATGTTGAGCGTCTTTTCATGTGCCCGCTAACCATCTGTATGTCTCCTTTGGAAAAACGTCTACTTGGGTCTTCTGCCCATTTTTCAACTGGGTTGTTTGTTTTTTTTTGTTGTTGAGTGACTTAGCAGCAGCATGAGCTGTTTGTATACTTTGGAAATTAAGCCCTTGTCAGTCACATCATTTGAAATTATTTTCTCCTAGTCTGTAGGTTATCTTTCCATTTTGTTTACGATTTCCTTTGCTATACAAAAGTCTGTAAGTTTGGCCAAGTCACATTTGTTTATTTTTGCTTTCTTTTCTATTGCCTAGGGAGACTGACCCAAGAAAACATACCTATGAATAATTTATATCACAGCGTGTTTTGCCTATGTTCTCTTCTAGGAGTTATTTGGTGTCATGTCTTTTGTGCAAGTCTTTAAGCCATTTTGAGTTTATTTTTGTGTATGTTGTGAGAAAGTGTTCTAATATCACTGATTTACATGTCACTGTCCAACTTCCCCAACAGCACTTGCTGAAGACACTGTCTGTTCTCCGCTGTATATTCTTGCCTCCTTTGTTGAAGATTAATTGACCAGAGGTGTGTGGGTTTATTTCTGGGCTCTCTGTCTTGTTCCATTGATCAATATGTCTGTTTCTGTGCCAGTATCATGCTGTTTTGGTTCCTGTAGCTTTGTAGTATTGTCTGAAGCCTGGGAGGGTTATGCCTCCTCCTTTGTTCTTTTTTCTCAGGATTGCTTTGGCAGTTCTAGATCTTTTGTAGTTCTGTACACATTTTAGGATTATTTGTTCTGTGTGTGTGTACTTAGTCGCTTAGACAGGTCCAGCTCTTTGCAACCCCATGGACTGTAGCCTACCAGGCTCCTCTGTCCATGGGATTTTCCAGACAAGAACACTGGAGTGAGTTGCCATTTCCTTCTCCAGGGGATCTTCCCAACCTAGGGATCGAACCCAGGTCTCCCACATTGCAGGCAGATGTGAAAAATATCAAGGGTGTTTTTGATAGCAATTGCATTCGATCTGTAGATTTCTTTGGACAGTATGGCCACTTTTATGATATTAATTCTTCCAGTCCAAGAGCATTTGATTCACAATGGCATTGTTCTGCCAATAAATCAACCAGCGCTTAATCTCTTTAATCCCAGTTATGTGAGCTAAAAATTTATTTATTGTTAAAGCAGTTTGAGTCAGTTTCTATTGTTTTCAGCCAAATGCCTCCTAATTGATGTAATGTATACTGCAGCAATAGTAATAGAGAAAAATAGCCAAACAACCGAAATGCTTATAAGCAGCAGAATGGGTAAATAGATATAGCACATCCTATTGTGGAATATTAGGCAGCCACTAAAATAAAAAAGGTAGATCTGCATGCATGGATTTGCAAAATTCTTCAAGAGCCTGATAAGTGAAAAAAGCAAATGGTGAAATGTATACATACTATATAATCCCTTTGATGTTTTAAAAATTATATATGTGAACATTTGCAGTCATCCGCATAAGAAAAGAACTAGAAGGATACACAGCACTGCAGAATAAAGTAGGAGTGTGGGGTTGGAAGTTAGCCCAGTTTTATCTATTTTTCATAATTTTGTAAGTACTGAATATTTTACAGTGTAATAAAGCCATATATTAATATTAATCTTGTGTTTATAGATGCAAAATTCATTGTACTACACAAAGCTGCATGGCTGATCCTTCTTTTATAGCTTCCACATAAGACCTCATAGGTTTGTAAGAAATAATATTTATTTTTTCCTTTATTTTATTTTATTATTTTATTTTTTTTCCTTTATTTTAATAAGTGCTAACAGACAGCACCTCAAAGATGTTCAGCATAGTTGACAATCACTATTGCTTGTCTCCAGGAAAGATTCTGTAGTTTCTATAAACACTAGCCTCTGACTATAAGCTCTGTCTTTTCATTGGCTGTGCCTCTAATATATAAGATCCTAGGCCTAAGGATTACTTTGCCAACAAAGTCTGTCTAGTTAAGGCTATGGTTTTTCCAGTGGTCATGTATGTATGTGAGAGTTGGACTGTGAAGAAAGCTGAGCACCAAAGAATTGATGCTTTTGAACTGTGGTGTTGGAGAAGACTCTTGAGAGTCCCTTGGACTGCAAGGAGATACAACCAGTCCATTCTGAAGGAGATCAGCCCTGGGACTTCTTTGGAAGGAATGATGCTAAAGCTGAAACTCCAGTACTTTGACCACCTCCTGCAAAGAGTTGACTCATTGGAAAAGACTCTGATGCTGGGAGGGATTGGGGGCAGGAGAAAAGGGGATGACAGAGGATGAGATGGCTGGATGGCATCACTGACTCGATGGAGTCAGTCCCAAGCAGAGGGAACAGTCCATCACCAACTCTGAGTAAACTCCGGAGTTGGTGATGGACAGGGAGGCCTGGCGTGCTGCAGTTCATGGGGTTGCAAAGAGTTGAACACGACTGAGCAACTGAACTGAACTGAACTGAAGGAAGATTTGGCTTTCCTATGGATTATTTCACTGGTTAATTGTGTGAATAAACCCAGAAAACACCATCAACCAGAATTATCCTAGAAAATATTTCAGAGCAAATGGAAAGTCTCCAGCTAATTCCAGGAACAAGTGAATTCCATCTTTCCCTAATGCTAGTGGAGGTTTCTGTTAATCTCTAGTTACAACAAGAATAAAAACATGCAGCTTCAACATATGTAACTGTTTTGGTCACTGTCCACGATGCCTATGGCACCAAGCACATCCCTTGAGACATGACAGTTGCCTTGCTGTTTGGTAATTGTCTATGCAAATGTTCATCTCTTTTGCTAACCTATTTGCTCCCTGAAAACAGAGACCCTTTTACTAACACTTCACTTACTTTTACTCATCCAGTAAATATTTATTGCATGTTGTGATGATTAGTTTTATGTGTCAGCTTGAGTAGGCCATAGTACTCAGCCGTTTAATCAAATATAAATCTAGGTGCTGCTATGAAGGTATTTTGTGGATGTGATTACATATATGATCAGTTGACCTTAAATCAAGGGGAATATTCTAAATAATATGGGTGCATATCATCCAGTCAGTTGAAAGACCTCAAGAGCAAAACCAAAGTTTCCCTGAGGGAAAAAAAATTCTACTTAAGGGCTGCAGCTTTAGTGCCCAGCTGAGCCTTTCCTGTCTGCCTTCCTACCTTACAGATTTCAGAACTGCCTCAGCAGCCCTCAGAGGGCATAAGCCAATTCTTCCTAATAAATCCCACACATGTACATGATGTATGCTCTTTGACAGAACCCTGACTGAACCACATGGCCACTGTGTGATGGGCAGTAAGTGTTCAATGGTAAACAAGACAGAGATGAAATTTACAGCTTAGTATGGGCAGAAATGACAAACACACAAGCAGTGTATATTTGCAAGTTGTGGTATGTACTAAGAAGGAAAATAAATAGGCGTTACTAAAGTGAGAGGAGGAGCCTGATTTAAATCAGGTGGTCAGGGACAGGCTCCTGAGGAAGGTGCCATATATGTGAGGTATGAGGAAGGATCAGTCTTGAAAAATGTAAGGAGAAGAGAGTCCCAAGCAGAGGGAACAGTATGTACAAAGGCCTTGGGAGCAAATGACTGCTTGGCCTGTTCCTGGAATTTCCAGAAGACTGAAATAAAATGTGTCCTGACCTCTCCTCCAAAATCCTGTCACTAACCCAATTATTTCTTTGTCTTACCCACATTTAATTGAACGGTTGGTTTTTGGTCTGTCTCCCCATTACTAAAGTTAAAGTTCCATAAAGGCAGGGATTTATCTGTTTTGTTTCTCTGCTCCATCTTCAGGAACGAAAAGTTTCTGGTACTTAGCAGCTGCTCATAAATATTGAATGAATAAATGAGTTAGTAATTACTGCAGGAGTCTAGACATAAGATATTGTTGGCATGGTTAAAGTGGAAGTGATGGGGGTTGAGAAGGGCCAACAAGCTTGAGATATCTTTTGGAGTTACAGTCAATAGCACTGGTTGATAGGTGAGAAGTGAGGTGTAAAAGAAAAGAAGTCAAGTGGCTCACAGGTTTCCGACCTGAACAGATAGGTAGATGATGGTGGTGCCAGTGGCAGAAATGAGAGAGCCAACTGGTAAATAAGCTGACATTTCCAGGACCTTGCTTTCGAGCTTTTAACTGTTTGATAAGTGAATGAATGAAATGATGAATTTAATCACCATCACTATGTAAAGAAAAAAGTAGCTACTTTAATGTTCACAAAAAACTGTATTTTTTAAAAATTTTAATAAGCTTTAATGATATCTTCAGCTCCTTCTAGAAGACAGCACTTTAGTTTTGTACTTTAATAATATAAAGTAAGTATCCTACTAGGAGGCTGAAGAACTGTGTTTAGAAAACCTTAAAAGACTTTAAGCTATAATGAAATCCAGTAGACAGGAAAACTCTACATGCCACATGCTCCCAAGAACACATGCTTCTGGTGCAATAATCACACAACAGGCCCATATATATCCCAAGAAGTGGGTCTCCCTTTTCTTGGTACCTCCTTCTGTTTTAGGGATTTTCTTTCATTTCAAATTTTAAAATTTCATCTCACTGAAATGTGTTTAAGTTTTGCAAACTACCTAAACTATTTTTTTTCCCTCTAAAATAAATGTCTCAAATAATCTACCATGGATTAGTACTACATGGATTGTGGGCAGAAGAATAGGAGTGGAGACTTGCTAAAAAGTGCATATTCCTAGATCTCAGTTGAATTGAGTGTATCAGCCAATTTGGGGATGGAGGTCCAGAATCAGTATTTTAAATATGCCTCCTAAATGATTCTTAAGCACATGCAGCAAAAATAGAGGACCCTTGTTATAGGACTATGAAAACATATAGGTTTCTAGGGAAGAAAACCCTCAACAGATAGTTTAATTTCATTTCCTGGTTTGTTTTTCAATGCAAATTTATGGCTCTCGAAACTAGCAGTCTTTAGTGTGGTCCAGGGCATCCCTGGGACCCCTGAAACCTTTTTGTGGAGTCCACAGATCAAAACAACTTTTGTAATAATAGACATTACTTGACTTTTTCATATGCATTCTTCTTTAAAAAATTTTTTTCAGTATGTACACGTTGCTATATTTATTTATTTATTTCTGGCTGTGCTGGGTCTTCCTTGCTGCGTGCAGGCTTTCTCTAGCTGCAGAGAGTGGGGTCTGTTCTCCAGTTGCGATCCAAGGGCTTCTGGTTGCAGTGGCTTCTCTTGTTACAGAGCAGTCTCTAGGGTGCTTGGGCATCAATCAGTAGTTGCTGTTCCCAGGCTCCAGAGCACAGCCTTAATGGTTGTGGCGCCCGGGCTGAGTTGCTCCGTGGCATGTGGGATCTTCCTGGACCAGGGATTGGAACCTGTGTCCCCTGCATTGGCAGGCAGTTCCTATACACTGCGCCACCGGGGAAGGCCTTCATGCACAGTCTTTCATGGATATGCAGCGGAGTTTCCCAGAGGCTAACACTGAAACTCCAATACTTTGGCCACATGATGTGAAGAACTGACTCATTTGAAAAGACCCTGATGCTGGGAAAGATTGAGGGCAGGAGGAGAAGGGGACGGCAGAGCATCCTCTGTCGTTGGTTGGATGGCATCACCAACTCGATGGACATGAGTTTGAGCAGGCTCCGGGAGTTGGTGATGGACAGGGAAGCCTGGGGTGCTGCAGTCCATGGGATCACAAAGAGTCGGACAGACTGAGTGACTGAAATGAACTGAACTGAACTGAAGTGGTGAGTGATATCACCACAAACTGAATGCAGAGCAGAAAGGAGAATCTAGTCTTTCTGTGTTAAACTAGCTAGATATTAAAGAGATTTTAAAAAAATATAAAACAATGTCACATATTATTTATTTTTTGTTTGGAAAAAGTTTTATTTTTCATAAAACCATGTTATTTATGTTAACGTGGGATGCAAGTTTTATTATTTTAAAATAAGTTAATAAATGTTTTTAAATCACCTAATTTTAATTTCAAATACAGTAAATACAAGTAGATAGAGATTCCCTTGGAGAAGGCAATGGCATCCCACTCTAGTACTCTTGCCTGGAAAATCCCATGGACGGAGGAGCCTGGTGGGCTGCAGTCCATGGGGTCACTAAGAGTCAGACACGACTGAGCGGCTTCACTTTCCCTTTTCACCTTCATGCATTGGAGAAGGAAATGGCAACCCACTCTAGTGTTCTTGCCTGGAGAATCCCAGGGACCGGGGAGCCTGATGGGCTGCTGTCTATGGGGTCGCACAGAGTTGGACACAACTGAAGCGGCTTAGCAGCAGCAACGTAGATTCCCTGGTGGCTCAGAGGGTGAAGAATCTGCCTGCAGTGCAGGAGACCTGAGTTTGATCCCTGGGTCTGAAAGATCCCCTGGAGAAGGGAATGGCTACTCATTCCCTTGGAGAATTCCATGGACAGAGGGGACTGGTGCGCTATAGTCTATGGGGTCCCAAAGAGTCTGGACAGGACTGAGCAACTTTTACTTTTCATAATTTACATAAACAAAAGCTGTTCGGGATGTTCAATAATTTTTAAGAGAGTAAAGTTCTCCTGAGCCAAAAAGTTTGAAACAGCTATTGAGCCAAATTTATTTTTCTTCTATAAAAGCATCCAAGGGGATCTCAATGGAAACTCTTTCCTGGTCCCTGACCCACTTTGCTTTCTGAACCCTTGTGATTTATGACCAATCAACAGCTTGACCAGGTGAACAAATATACTGTAGGGACTTGGGTGAAGCCCTTTGTCTATTTGAGAGTAAACAGTGGATGGCTTCCATGAAGACTAAGTTAAAATCTAGAAAAAACAAGCTCTCAGAATTCCATTCAAGTAGCCAACGCTAGTCAAATGCGGAAAGAGGAACAGATGAGACATTATTAAAACAAAGATGTTTTAGGCATTCATAATAAGACACAGTAAAAACAGCATTGTCCTTGAAGCAAGCATTCTTGGAAGTTAAGATTTTCTTTCTTGCTCTTCGACAGATCACACCTCTCTGGGACTCAGTTTTTGCATCTGTGGTTTACACTAGAATCTAATATTCATTCATTCATACACCTATTCATTCCTTCTTTCTTTAATTCAACAAATATTGATTAAACATCTCCTTGGCTCCAGATACATTAAGTATTGGAGGTTTATAGGCCAATCATCTAATATCTGACTCTGACAGTCTATGAGGAAGATGAATTACTTAAATTTCTCTGACTAAAATAGCTCCCCGTGTTCACAGCTATCAATCTCTTCACCCTGGTAGGTGTATCTTCATAGCACTAATCATCACATGGTGTATTATACATATTATAGGGGAGGGGTACTCATATCTTTGCTTCCCTGGTGGCTCAGGGGTAAAGAATCCGCCTTCCAGTGCAGGAGATGCAGGTTCAATCTCTGGGTCGAGAAGATACCCTGGAGATGGAAATGACAACCCACTCCAGTGTTCTTGTCTGGGAAATCTCACAGACAGAGGAGCCTGGCAGGCTACAGTACATGGGGTCAAAAATGAGTTAGACATGACTTTAAGCAACTAAACTCATTTCTATGCTTTTCATCAAACTATAAGTCCCAGGAGGACAGCAACTTCGTTTTGTTGATCAAGGCTTTCCTGGCACATGGTTGATATTCAGTAACTGTTTGTTGAATGAATAAAAGAAAAAAAGAGCAAAAAAAAAAAAAGAGTATAAATATAGGGGAAAGAAACAAAAAAGTGCAAGAGAGAAAGAGAATGCCTAGGAAAACATATCAGTATATTTATTAAGGAAAGAAGGATGAGTTAAAATTCAGTGAAGTATTGGAGAGACAGAAGACATTTCAGGCAGGGGAGGAGCATGCATGAAGACTTAAAATGTGGAGTAACATGAAACTGAAAGTCACTCAATGCAGACAGCTGAAGTGTGTGATCTGTAGGGCAGGAGGGGGGCTGTGAGAGATGGTCAGTTCTCACGAATGAATTTATGAAAGAGCCAGCAACGCAGGCCAGGATTCTACTTCCTTACCTGGGCAATGTGGGTTTCTCTGTGAACCGGACTAGCAGATACGTGGTTTTATTGTGGGAAGGTTTTTAGGCTTTGAAAGGAAAAAGATATTGTTTTCCTTCTCTCCACACACACTACTCTTAAGACTTCACTTCTGGCCTCCAAACGTGTGGATTTTTTTCCCCTTACACGGTCCAATACTCCAGCAACAACAATTTAACTCAATTTTGACACTATCTACCTAGAGTTAGTATCAAATGCCACAGGTTAAAGGGATCACTCCCACTCAATGAACATGAATTTGAGCAAACTCCGGGAGGTAGTGGAGGACAAAGGAGCCTTGCGCGCTGCAGTCTATGGGGTCACAAAGCGTTGGACACAACTTAGTCACCAAACAACAACAACAATCCCTAAGACTAATCCCTCACTTCAGACATCGGTTACAGGTCTGGGTTGTCACTTGCGCTTCTTATTGACTGACTGTAAACCAGAAGTTCCCAAGACCCCCTCTTCCCATTTGTTAATTTGTAAGAATAGCTCAAGGAGTTTAGAGAAACAGTTTACATCGTAGCTTATTGTTTTATTATGAAAGAATACAACTCAGGAACAGCCAAATGGAAGAGATGCATTTGGGAAGGAGCACAGAGCTTCCAAGCCCTCTCCAGGCACACCACCCTCCTAGCATCACCACATGTTCACCAAACTGGAAGCTCTCTGACCCCCAAGCTCCATGCCACATGCTAAGTTGCTCAGTCATGTCCGACTCTGTGTAACCCTATAGACTGTAGCCTGCCAGGATCCTCTGTCCATAGGATTCTCCAGGCAAGAATACTAGAGTGGGTTGCCGTGCCCTCTTCCAGGGGATCTTCCTGACCCAGGGATAGAATCCATGTCTGTTACATTTCCTGCATTGGCAGGTGGGTTCTTTACCATTAGCTCTACCTCGAAGCTTAGGAGCTTTTAGGAAAGCTTCATTATGTAGGCATCATTGATTAAATTATTGGCCATTAGTGATTAATCCAACCTCCAGTCCTTCTCTCCCTGAAGGGTGGAGGGTGAGCCTGAAATTTCAACCTTTAATCACATGGTTGGTTTCCTTGGTAACTAGCCCTTATCAGTAGTTATCTAGGGGCTTTCCAAAATTCACTTCAGGAGTGGCTGAAAGGAACTCTTTGTAAATAACAAAAGATACCTCTTTCATCTTTATTGCTCTAGAGCTATTTCAGGAACCAGGGCATGAAAAACAAAAGATGCTTCCATTTTTCTTATTGCTTAGGCAATTACAAGGGTTTTAGGAGCAGAATGTAAGAGAGGAAGACCAAATTTATATTCCTTATTATAAATCATAGTATCATAGCCATCATTTAACCATGTGGATGATAGTATTATTATGATTATGTTTAATGTATACTGGATTCATACTAAGTGATGAAGAACACATATATATCACCTCCTCTTTAAACAATTTTAAGAATTAGAGAGTATTACTAAATCCCACGTTATAGATATGTACGTTGGTGCTCAGAGGGATTAGAGAATCTTCCCAAATTAAGTGACAGAGCCAAACCACTGCAGTCAGTCTCTAAGGCAGCCCTCGATGAGATTCCCTCAGTCTCGGATTACCTCCTGAGGTTCCCATCCATGGGCTTCCCAGGTGGCACTAGTGGTAAAGAACCCGCCTGCCAATGCAGGAAAAGTAAGGGACACAGATTCGATCCCTGGGTCAGGAAGATCCCCTAGAGAATGGCATGGCAGCCCAGCCCAGTATTCACGCCTGGAGAATCCTATGGATAAAGGAGCCTGATGGGGTACAGTCCATGGGGTCACACAGAGTCAGACACAACTGAACCCTTAGCATTCCCATTCGTGTGTCATCTACTCTCACACTGAAGTCAAAGCTGGTCTGTGTGTCCAACAAAATGTGGTACAAGTGATGGTATATGATTCAGAAACTAGGTTATAAGGGATATGGAGCTTCAACCTTACTTTTAAGTTGTGAATTATGAAGACACTCCAGCAGCCCTGTGGAGAAGTCCATGCAAAGAGGAACTGAAGCCTCCCATGAAGAGCATTGGATTCTCCAGTCCCCATCAGGCCTTCAGATGACTTAAGTCCCAGCCAGCATTTGACAGTAACTTCATGAGAAAACTCAAGCCAGACTGCCCACTCAAGCCGTGCCTGAATTCCTGATCCATGGGAATCGTGTGTGTGTTAGTCACTAGTCTTCTCTGTCCATGGGATTCTCCAGGCAAGAATACTAGAGTGGGTAGCCATTCCCTTCTCCAGGGGCTCTTCCCAACCCAGGGATCAAATCTGAGTCTCCTTCATTGCAGATGGATTCTTTACCATCTGAGCCACCATGAAAGCCCAGTAGGAACCATAAGAGATAAAAAATGATTTTGGCTGTATTAAGTCACTAAATTTGGGGTTAATTTATTATATAGGAATAGATCATTAATACAGTTGGGATTAGAAGTCGGATTTGCCTGAGTTGAGGACCAAATTTCTTCATCTTTTTTTCTCTCACTGTGTTTGCTTAGTTGCTCAGTCATGTCTGACTCTTTGTGATCCTGTAGACTGTTGCCCACCAGGCTCCTCTGTCCGTGGGAACTCTCCAGGCAAGAATACTGGAGTGGGTTCTCATGCCCTCCTCCAGGGGATCTTCCCAACCCAGGAATTGAACCAGGGTCTCCCACATTGTGGTGGATTCTTTACCGTCTGAGTCACCAGAGAAGCCCAAGAATACAGGAGTGGGTAACCGGGTAACCTATTCCCTTCTCTAAGGGAACTTCCCAACCCAGGAATCGAACCTCGGTCTCCTGCATTGCAGGCAGATTCCGGATTCTTTACCATTCTTTTCTCTCACTATGTCTGATTTTTAAAATGTCTTGTCTTATTGAGTGTGACCTAAACGATGGCCCCAGGAGTTATCAAATCCAGGAGAGTTATAGGACATGATATTGTTGCTATTTAGTTCTTAAGTCATGTCCAATTCTTGTGACCCCGTGGACTATAGCCTGCCAGGCTCTTTTGTTCATGGGATTTTCCAGGCAAGAATGCTGGAGCAGATAGCCATTTCCTGTTCTGGGGAATCCAACTTGAGTCTCCTGGATTGGCAGGTGGGTTCTTTATCACTGAACCACCAGGGAAACCCTATAGGACATGATACAAGATTCCAAAAGCACTCTATATGTCCAGATAAAAAGCAATTACAAATAAAAGCTGTTTTCCTAATTCCTCATTTTTTTGAAAGTTTCAAAAATGAATATGAAAACTTTTACTGAAGTAGATGAAATTTTGAAATGATTACTAAACCATGTTGCTTAATAAATCTGTTATACAAATTTTAAATTACATATTATAGAAAATAATGTTCTAATTTAGAAATTTTATTTTCCCCACTCTAACATATCAATAAACCATTTTACTCATATTCTTCATATGCTTCTTTTACATCCTTGCTACAAATATCCATGGATTAACAGCAATGGCATCTTGGAGTTTGTTAGATACACAGAATCTCAAGCTCTCTCAGTTCAGTTCAGTTCAGTCGCTCAGTTGTGTCTGACTCTTTGTGACCCCATGAATCGCAGCACACCAGGCCTCCCTGTCCATCAACTCCTGGAGTTCACTCAGGCTCACGTCCATCAAGTCAGTGATGCCATCCAGCCATCTCATCCTCTGTCGTCCCCTTCTCCTCCTGCCCCCAATCCCTCCCAGCATCAGAGTCTTTTCCAATGAGTCAACTCTTCGCATGAGGTGGCCAAAGTACTGGAGTTTCAGCTTTAGCATCATTCCTTCCAAAGAAATCCCAGGGCTGGTCTTCAGAATGGACTGGTTGGATCTCCTTGCAGTCCAAGGGACTCTCAAGAGTCTTCTCCAACACCACAGTTCAAAAGCATCAATTCTTTGGAGCTCAGCTTTCTTCACAGTCCAACTCTCACATCCATACATGACCACAGGAAAAACCATAGCCTTGACTAGACGGACCTTTGTTGGCAAAGTAATATCTCAGCTTTTCAATATGCTGTCTAGGTTGGACATAACTTTCCTTCCAAGGAGTAAGCATGTTTTAATTTCATGGCTGAAGTCACCATCTACAGTGATTTTGGAGCCCCCCAAAATAAACTCTGACACTGTTTCCACTGTTTCCCCATCTATTTCCCATGAAGTGATGGGACCAGATGCCATGATCTTCGTTTTCTGAATGTTGAGTTTTAAGCCAACTTTTTCACTCTCCTCTTTCACTTTCATCAAGAGGCTTTTTAGTTCCTGTTCACTTTCTGCCATAAGGGTGGTGTCTTCTGCATATCTGAGGTTATTGATATGTCTCCCGGCAATCTTGATTCCAGCTTGTGCTTCTTCCAGCCCAGCGTTTCTCATGATGTACTCTGCATAGAAGTTAAATAAGCAGGGTGACAATATACAGCCTTGACGTACTCCTTTTCCTATATGGAACCAGTCTGTTGAATCAAAATATGCGTTTTAACTAGATGACCAGGTGATCTGAACAAATCTTGTGAAGCACCTGCTTTGGGCCCAGCATCACGAAGGCCCTTTCACGTGCACATTCACCTGCATGTAACTGTCTGCTCCACAGAGGTTTACTTTACTCATGGGGTCAAAATACTGGGTTGGCTAAACAATTTTTTCAGTTTTTCCATAAGATGGCTCTAGTAGAGTTTAGATGTCTTTAACTTCATTTGAAACAATTTTGTTAGATTGCATGGTGACACTGTCATGTCAGCAACACATTAAAAAAAACCTTATCAAAATCGGTGAATTTTTGTGTAGCCATTTTCATACTGAAGATAGAAGGAAAAAAGTGTACTATGCTTCATTACTTCAAGCAAGGTAAAAACTCATCTGAAATGTAAAAAAAAAAAAAAAAAGATTTGTGCACTGTATGGAGAAGTTGCTGTGACTGATCAAATGTGTCAGAAGTGGTTTGTGAAGTTTCAGGCTGGAAATTTCTTGCTGGATAATGCTCCACAGTCTGTACACCACTTGAAGTTGATAGTGATCAAGTCAAGACAGTAATTGAGAACAATTAATGGTATACCATGTGGAAGATAGCCAACATACTCAAAATATCCAAATCAAGCATTGAAGATAATTTGCACCAGCTTGGTTATATTAATTGCTTTGATGTTTGGGTTCCACATGGGTTTCCCTCATGGCTCAACGGTAAAGAATCCTGCCAATGCAGGAGACATGGGTTTGATCCCTGGGTTGGGAAGATCCCTGGAGAAGGGAATGGCAACCCACTCCAGTATTCTTGCTTGGAGAATTCCATGGACAGAGGAGCCTGGTGGGCTACAGCCCATGCAATCACAAAGAGTCAGACACTTTCACTTTTCACTTGGGCTTTCACTTGGGTTCCACATAAGCTAAGCAAAAAAACTTTCTTGACTGCATCCTGCATGTAATTCTCTACTTAAACATAATGAAGATGTTTGGTTTTTAAAACAAATTGTGACAATGAAACAACTGTGGTGATGAAAAGTGGATACTGTATAATAATGTAGAACAGAAGAGATCATCAGACAAGTGAAATGAACCTCTACCAACCACATTAAAGGCCAGTCTTCATCCAAAGATGGTGATATCCTGTGTATGGTGGAATTGGAAGAGAATCCTCTATTATGAGCTCCTTCTGGAAAACCAAAAGATTAATTCCAACAAGTATTGCTCCTAATTAGACCAACTGAAAGCAGCACTTGATGGAAAGCACCCAGAAATAGTCAACAGAAAACACATAATCTTTTATCAGGATAATGATATCATAGGACCATGTGTTTCTTTGGTGACAGGCAGAAATCGTTACAGCTTGGCTGGGTAGTTCTGATTCATCCACCGTATTCACCAGACACTGCACCTTCAGACTGCTCTTTATTTCAGTCTTCACAAAATTCTCTTAATGCAGAGTATTTCAATTCCCTGGAAGACTGTAAAAGGAACCTGGAATAGTTCTTTGCTCAAAAAGATCAAATGTCTTGGAAAGATGGAATTCTAAAGTTGCCTGGAAAATGACAGAAGGTAGCGGAACAAAATGGTGAATACGTTGGTCAATTAAATTCTTGGTGAAAATGAAAAATGTGTCTTTTATTTTTACTTGAAAAACAAGGAACTTTCCGGCCAGCCCATAGAAGCCGCGCGGCGGCTCCTCCCAAGCGGTAGGTCTTGTGTCAATCATGCCCGGAGGCTCCACCCCAGAGGAGGAGGAGCCAGAGGAGCCAGGAGCCACCCGCTGGCTTTGAGAACCTGTCCCATTCTCGCCTTCGCCCCCACAAGGCTTCTGGGTAAGAATGAATGTTTTTTCTTTCTGTAGAGTGCCTTTCATTACTATTCCAGAACTACACTTATGCCTAAAACAGTCAATGCCCTTCATTAAATCCATATCTTTCCACTGACAGATCTATTGCACATTAATTTCGTGTTGTTTTTAGTCGCTCAGTCGTGTCTGATTCTTTGCGACCCCATGGACTATAGCCCGCCAGGCTCCTCTGTCCATGGGATTTGCCGGGCAAGAATACTGGAGTCGGTTGCCATTTCCTTCCCCAGGGCATCTTCCTAACCCAGGGATCAGATCTGCGTCTCCTGCATTGCCAGGTGGATTCCTTACCGCTGAGCCACCAGGGAATATTAACTTCACCTGACTTTATATCTCATTTAAGGGAACGAGTGGGAGGAAGTCATGTAACAGAGAAATGGAAATAAAGAGGAATCCCACATTGTAGTTTGATCCCAAATCATAATGAGGTATTGGAGTTTTAATAAAATATTTTTTTTAACATACCAGACGAATACTTCTCAAATTTGAGAGCTATATTAACCTTTTCAAGGAAAAAAACCTTCTCATAAAATCCCAAGAATATGTTGACTTCAGTGGGAAAAACACTCCCTTAAGAAACAAAAATCTTATTTTACAGACTTTCTCTGGATATGAATTATCACGGCAGATGCATGATCTCTTTATAACAAGATGATTTTATGCTATCTTTAAAATCAAAAATTCAGCATTTAAAACTCCCAAGCCTCAAAGAAATAGCAAGTCCCTCTCACCTGCTGCCTAGTTTGAGAAAACCTATGGCTTCCCTGGTGGCTCAGACCATAAAGCGTCTGCCTGCAATGCAGGAGACCCAGGTTCAATCCCTGAGTTGGGAAGATCCTCTGGAGAAAGAAATGGCAGCCCACTCCAGTATTCTTGCCTGGAAAATTCCACGGATTGAGGAGCCTGGTAGGCTACAGTCCACGGGGTCGCAGAGTCAGACACGACTGAGCGACTTCACTCACTCATACCAGCCACAAGTCTCTTTCTATACAAAACCATTCCCAGTCACATACAGGGCCTTTGTGGGCTTTAACAGTGAAAGAAGCTGTACTTTTTCCTTTTGTGTGGTTTCAGGGGAATATATCACAGCCTAATGCTTTTCGTTTGTTTCTGTAGACTATTGTTAATCTGCCTTCCGTTGGTCTGGGTTTGCTGGCTGTGTGACTGGCAGGCGAAATCTTCAGCTTTGTTTTGCAGAAGCTTTTAAGCCCCACCTGCATTCCCAAGTGTCAGGCAGCCCTCTGGGATGGGTTCTCTGACCTGGAGATACCCGTTCCAACCAGTCAGCCGTGTTGCAAGCACTCCAGGGCCTTGGAGGAGCTTTGTCCTCTGAGGCTGTTGGCTGCCTGGAAATCTGAGTCATGCTTTTATGATGGCATCTGGTTGCTTGCCATACGGTATCTCGAGGGGTCTGTGAGCATTTTCTGCAAGAATTCAGCAGAATCATGTTACAGCGTCCAGGGTCTAAGAGAGGCATTTGGCACTGATACGAGAAACACATTACTTGGTGACCTTCTTAGACACCATATGGAAAAGGGGAAAACCTTGGGAAAGCTTGGGTTAACCCCGTAAGGGATGAAGCAAGGAGAGGAATGGCTGAGATGTCAAAGGGCTCATGGTGGATTTATTCTAAAATGTTGGACAGAAATTTGAGGGTGATACTTATTAATATATACATAGTTCCATTTGGTTCCTCTGTACACTATTGCTTTAAAAATACTGATCATTAAAAATCACATGGACAATGTATTGTTATTTTTATGACTGGAAGGAACAGTGTCAGATCTGGATGCTGTCTTTCAGCAGTAGGATGACAAGTGACTTTTTTGTTGTTTCTGTGTATTTTGTGTAATTTCCAGAGGAGCTGCGATGATGCAGGAGTAGGAATTTAGACTCAGACATTTGGTTCCACTAACACCTATGTGGCCTTGGGCAAGTTACTGACTCACTCTACTTTCATTTCCTTCTGTAAAAAGTGGGATAATAATACTAATAACATCTGCCTTTATGAAGCTCTTGTGAGGGCTGAATGAGACAATACAAATAAAGAACTTAAACAGTGCCTGGAACATAGGAACTACACACAAATTTTAGCTTGTGTTACTATTATTACTGTATGCCATTGATTCTAAGATGCACTTTTTCTTGCTCCAATGTGTAGTTTCTAATTGGGATGTATCTTACGTTAGATGCTGTGACATCGCTTAAAGGACAGTTCCTTTTTCCTATCTTGGTGATACATGAGACAGAAACTCACCTTATGTAGTACTTGGTGTTAGCCGAGTAGTTATTTCTGACTCTGTATTTCCTGTGATGGATGTGATGGAATAGCATTTAGCTCTGATTCTTTTGGCCTGTCTCCACCCTCTCCCCTCCTGCCTCCCCAGCTGGAGAGCATGGTGGAGGCTGGG
The DNA here is from genome assembly GCF_002263795.3 of Bos taurus. Classification (NCBI taxonomy): domain Eukaryota; kingdom Metazoa; phylum Chordata; class Mammalia; order Artiodactyla; family Bovidae; genus Bos; species Bos taurus. The sequence continues at coordinate 4,611,703 of NC_037337.1, read as the reverse complement.
CTGCAGGGACCCACCGCTTCCTTGCCTGGTCCTCTTGGACAGAGTATGGAGAGGTGAGTTGAATCTAGGGGAATGCTGGGCTTTGAGGCATTTTCAGAGAACCCAGAGAAATATATAAGGAGTAGAATTGATTTGGGTGCCAAAATAGCCATAAGATGGAGGGTTTAGGTGAGGCCACGTCACACAGATTTTTTGACCATCGGGTTTGATGCAGTCTGCATGGCTGTACAAGTAACCCCTAAGTGCTGTAGCCTGGACCAGAGTCTCTTTCCCTTGGACTACATGGCGTTTTGAACTTGCTGGTTACTGCTGCTTATGAGGTTTGAGTCAAAGGCCTGTGGTTGTCTTTCATGAAAGAGGAGACACAGTAAATGTAGGGGGTCCATGATTGGCCTCAGCAGACAGGCGTGAGGGGGGCTGGCGAGCAACCCAACCCTGGCCTTGCTGTCCTCCACGGAGGTGCTGTCCCCAGGTGGTGGCTTTGATATCCAGGCTGCAGTTCCTTGGATTACAAAGACACACGTGCTTTAGCCTCCTGGGCTTCTTGCAACACCAGCGAGCTTCAGAGGGATTGACAGTGGAGGGGCTGAGGCACTCATCCATTTACAGGGGAAAGAAATTGTTGTGGACACACTTATCAAACAGTGTTCTTTTGCTGCTTTTAGAATGTGATGCGGCTGGTGTGTGTGTGTGTGTGTGTGTGTGTGTGTGTGTGTGTGTGTGTGTGTGAGTGTGTGTGACAGAGGGTTTCAGTGATGAGTGCCAGACCTTGGTAGGGAGCATTAGCTGAGCTGTCTCAATTCCATTATGCCTCCAGACCAAAGAAGTGAGCTGTCAAGGAGCTTGTGCACAGATTCAAGACTCACTTTCCACCATGTGATATTAATAAGGCTCAGATTACAAGGCAGGACTTTTAGGACTAGTGAACCCACAGCAAGAGGTAGTAGAAACAGCTGCTGCTAAGTCACTTCAGTCGTGTCTGACTCTGTGCGACCCCATAGACGGCAGCCCACCAGGCTCCCCCATCCCTGGGATTCTCCAGGCAAGAACACTGGAGTGGGTTGCCATTTCCTTCTCCAAAGCATGAAAGTGAAAAGTGAAAGTGAAGTCACTCAGTCATGTCCGATTCTTCGCGACCCCGTGGATTGCAGCCTACCAGGCTCCTCCGTCCATGGGATTTTCCAGGCAAGAGTACTGGAGTGGGGTGCCATTGCCTTCTCCAGTAGAAACGGCATCTATGGCCAAAGATGAGAAAGGCCTGCTCACAGAAGAATGTAAATGCTCTGTATTATAGCAAACTGGGGTCTACATTCAAATTAATATTGGGGTGCTAGTGAGGTAAGGAGAAGGCAATGGGGTCGCACAGAGTTGGACATGACTGAAGTGACTCAGCAGCAGTGAGGTAAAAGGTACACTCTGATCAAAAATTATGTAACCTTGTCCCATTTAGACTAACACACACCTTTTGTGGTTATCTGATTCTGATTTCTATTTTACAGCTCTGTAAGTTGAAAATAACTGATGGCAATGCAAAATAACTGTTGTCTGCTGACATGGAAATGATTCCTTCCATTGATGGACAACACCTACCCCTCCATCCTATGCAAAAGCCAATTTTGTATCCGTTTGCATATTCACTTCAACATTCCTTACTCCATAAGAATTTGTGCTTCTTTGCCTTCTCCCTTGAACCAGTTGCTTATCTCTTTGGTTTACTCAGTGAGTTAAATAAAATCTTTACCTTGTATTCATTTTATATCTGTGTGTGAGTTATGATTTTGCATCTTTCGAAAATATCTTTTAACACTAGACACATGGAATTTAAAGGCAAAATTGAAACTTAGGAAATGTTACATACATTAGGTAGGTGAAAGTCCCCTCAAATAAGACTGGGGTTGCTGCTAAGTCAGATTTTTAGACTTTGCTCAAAGCACCAATGGCTTAAATGGTCTTCTCTGAGAAAAGACAGTAGGCATAGGTTTCTCTCCCAATCTAGAAAATTGATAGTTCCAAAAATAATCTCTTGCCAAGAGATATTTCCCAATTGACTTAAAGTTCAGAGGTCATGGTCTCTGGACAACTAATAAAAACTCTGGTGCACTGGCACAGCTCAAAACAAACTGGTACTTTTCTGTCAGTGCTGTTGAATCTCTGCTGTCTTCTTGCCAACTCTTTTTGGTTTGGACTAGGTGCTAAGTTCCGGGAATATAATTTTGTTCCAGGCTAACTGTCCAAGGGACTAGGGATTGAGTCATTTTCTAAATCTGGCAGCTGTGGGCCAGTGCTATCATGATCTTGTATGTCTTACTAGCAATTAACTCTGGACTTCTTTCAAGCATGGTTTGTAAAGATTTGGCAATAAATAATACAGTTCTTATGAACTACATTGACAAGGCAGCTTACGCTATAGCTGCTGCGAGAATCACTTTGCCCAAGATGGAGAATCCCTCTGTTACAACTGAACAGGATAAAAAATTAGGAAGGGTGCATTTTGAATGTTAATGTCTTTTTAATTCTGAAAGGCAAGGGAAATTGATTTCCAACTTTTCATTTCTTTTGACTATAATGGCTCTAGATTCACTTTATAAGTAGGGCTTAATTTATGGACCTCAATTCCTCTTTGGGAATGAAAGGAAGTTTATAGTCATATTTCTATGTTGACCATTCTTTGTTGGACTAACTTTATATTGCCACTTGCTGTCATGGTGAACCTGTAACGAACTATGTTGGACGATGAGGCTGCTCAGGATTTGTGATGGGAAGCAAAAGGGATAGTCAACATCTATAATTGGGTAGAAAGCGGCTTTGCCCTTAATCTACCTAATGTATTGTTCCGAGCCACTGGAGGCAAAATCAAAACTCCCACCACTGGTTCCAGGATGCTCTTCAAAGGGGAAGGCATTGGCATTGAGAGCAGTGATGGTGGGAGAGCACGGAATGGTACTGGCCAAGGGCTGATATTTTCCCTCAAGGGAGTGGCCACACCCCAGGATGAGTGGTTGCTGCTGCTGCTGCTGCTACGAAGTCGCTTCAGTGGTGTCTGACTCTGTGTGACCCCATAGATGGCAGCCCACCAGGCTTCCCCATCCCTGGGATTCTCCAGGCAGGAACACTGGAGTGGGTTGCCATTTCCTTCTCCAATGCATGAAAGTGAAAAGTGAAAGTGAAGTCACTCAGTCGTAGGACACAAAATTAGAGAATATGTTTCTTCCCAAGCACACTGGATGTTTCCTTGCACGTGAAGCACAGTCATTAGGCACCACTTTCTCCACCCTCTATCTTATCACACCCTTGAGTTCAGAGACAGCATATACTCCATCTGAGCCTCCCTCCTGAGAGTGCGCTCCCCCAGAGAGAGCACATGAGCGCCTTCCTCCTCCCTGTGCAGAGCGCTGCCCGCACTGCGCCCTTGAAAGAGGGCCTAATTCCAGGTCCAGGGCCAGGGAGTTTACTGTCCACAAATACTGATCCGCCTTCTCCAGAATCAGTTTTTTCAGTAACAAAAGAGGTAATGGATCTCACATCTGGTTTTTGTTTGTTTTTTTTGGTTCCCTAACAACATGTCATTAATCTCAGAGCTAATGAGCGAGCACAGGTTGACCTGATTGTAAATCTTCTCTGTCAGTGGTGTGACGGTTTATGAGCTACTTTCTGTGAGTGAATGTTGAGCTCGTCGTGGGTCGGGCTGCTGGAGATCACACGCTTTTGAGCCCCGTGTGTCCCGTGCACTCACGCGACGTCATCCATTTATAAACACTTTTGCCAACTTGAGTGGCTCTGGACATCTTTTAACATCTTTTTGGTTTGGAAGCCCCTCTCTCCCTCCCAGTAAAAGGAGAGGGAGAACATCATGTTACTTATTTAAACTTTATAGTAGAGAAAAGGCTTTGTAGACGTGTTGTCTATTTCTGCTTCCTCCTTTGTGCATTGTCTCTTCCTTCCTCTTCCCCTTTCTGTTTGATGTGCCATTTGGTATATCTATTTTATAGTAAAGATCTGCAGCCTTTGTTATAAACACTCAAAATATTTATATCTATTTCTTTTAAATGTTATTTAAAAACTCAAGGAGAAGAAAGGTGTCATTTTTTAACTATCTTTGAATCCCAGTACTGTGCATTGTTATTTTAAATGGCACATATATTTTATTTAAAATTATCTCTTATTCAAAATAAATTAATCACTTTCCAAATCAGTTTCTTATATCTAAAATTAGCCCCTGAACTAGTGTGTGTTCATATATCCATACACACACACACTATACATTCATTTTCAATATTTGAATGAGAACTAATTTATCTAAGGAGACATTTTAATAATTCATTCAAGAAACAACAGCTTTGTAGAAAAATAAACCTTTATCTAAGGTCCCAGGATAAGGACTTAACCAAAATTCATCCACATTATAGCAGTTTTATTACAGTCTCAGTCTCGAAATATATTATTGACCAAATCACTTCTCTTGCAGTGAGACACACAAAAAACTGAACATGCACATATAATCACACAAGTGCACATATAAGAACATTGAGTAACAGATTTCTCACATTGTAACCAGCTTTTAAGACCCTGTTATCCCTGTTTTTCGGAGAAGGCAAATCCCATGGATGGAGGAGCCTGGAAGGCTGCAGTCCATGGGGTTGCTAAGAGTTGGACACAACTGAGCGACTTCACTTTCACTTAATGGCAACCCACTCCAGTGTTCTTGCCTGGAGAATCCCAGGGACGGGGGAGCCTGGTGGGCTGCCCTCTATGGGGTCGCACAGAGTCGGACATGACTGAAGCAACTTAGCAGCAGCATCCCTGTTTTTATTTCTTTCAGCTATTTGCTCCACTTTTATCTTCCTCCATATCCCCATATTACTTAAGAGAGTATATATATATATATATATTATATACATAAATATATGTACATACATATTACATATATACATTATGTATATACATACACACACATATATATTTATAGTTTCTTCTTTCTTCACAGTTGATATTATGATACTATTTTTATTTCAAATAGTAGTAGATATATTCCTTTTATCATCGGCAGAAGAGTTTAGGTGTCAGATCTTCAAGTGTTGCCAGTGTGAAAAACAACAGCAGGTATTCCCTGGTGGTCCAGTGATGAGGACTCTGCTTTCACTGCTGAGAGCTTGGGTTTGTCCCTGGTTGGGGAGGAAAGATAACCCAGGATGTGGCCAAAACCAACCAACCAACCAAACCAACACCAAGAAAAACAACAGCATGGAGGAAATAGAATCCATTTGACAACGCACGGTAACACCCTCAGCTTTCCCAAAGGGGTTTGAGACCCATTTACCTCAGGAGTTTCTGGCCCTTTCCAAATCCCTAGCGGGTCTCCTGGGCGGCCCACGCCCAGTGCTCTCAGCTCCACTCTCCAGGGCGCTCCACTCTCAGCTCCACCATCCAGGGCCCTCCACTCTCCAGGGTGCTTCTCAGGCCTGCCGGTAGGCGGCAGTGTGGAGGATCAGCCGGGGGCAGGGGGCGGGGCGGGGGGGAGGAGAACCACAGCCTCTCAGGATGCCCCTTCTCTCATTCAGACACCTCTTTCCTGCACCTTCTTTTGCAGGTGCTCTCTTTTCCTGCGGTGAGTCTTTTTTTTCCCTCCAGGAGCCCTAGCGTCCTCTCCACGGGCCTGTCTTCTCATGATCACATAGCTCTGAGCTCTAGGTCAGGCTTAGCTGGGGCTCAAGCTAAGCCTCCTATTAACGTTTCCTAATTAGTTGAGGTGTAAATAGTGACACATGTATTCACTGGAAAACAGAAATTCAAAAAAGTTTTAGGTGGAAATGCAGTTCAGTCTTCACTAATGTCCCAGTGTAATCTGAGCATGAGTCGAACTTTCCTTAATGACTCAAGGTCAACATTATAAACATGATTTCTGGCACTGTTTTATAATATAGCTCTTTCCTGCCAGTTGAAGGGTGCAGCTGTTTGTCTCCACTCCTAAACTGCGATGCTATTGAGTGTCCTGTTTGTTTTATTCATGGTTATATTGCCTCCCTTGCATCCTTTCTATCAGTTGTCATGTCTTGTAGTCAACATCCTTAGGAATTAGAAACTGGAAAAGAAATCTTAATGAACTAGGTGTAAAATAAGAAATGCATGCACCTCCCATGCTAGTAAGGTCATGCTTAAAATCTTGCAGGCTAGGCTTCAGCACTATGCCAACCAAGAACTTCCAGATGTCCAAGATGGGTTTAGAAAAGGAAGAGGAACTAGAGATCAACTTACCAACACTCACTGGATTATAGACAAAGCAAGGGAATTTCAGAAAAACATCTATCTCTGTTTCATTGACTATGCTAAAGCCTTTGACTGTGTAGATCATGACATACCAAGGAAAGCTCTTAGAGAGATGGGAATACCAGACCATCTGACCTGTTTCCTGAGAAACCTGTATGAGGGTCAAGAAGCAACAGTTAGAACCCTGTATGGAACAACAGATTGGTTCAAGATTGAATAAGGAGGATGACAGGGCTGTCTGCTATCACCCTGCTTGTTTTATCTATACTCTGAGCACATCATGAGACATGTTGGGCTGGATGAGTTACAAGCTGGCATGAAGATAGGCAGGAGGAACATCAGCAACCTCAGATATGCGGATGATACCACTCTGATGGCAGAAAGCGAAGAGGAACCAAAGATCTTCTTGAAGAGGGTGAAGGAGGAGAGTGAAAGAGCCATCTTAAGACTAAATATTAAAAAAACTAAGATCATGGCATCTGGCCCCATTACTGCATGGCAAATAGAAGCGGAAAAGGTGGAAGCAGTGACAGATTTCCTCTTCGTGGGCTCCAAATCACCACAGACGGTGACTGCAGCCGTGAAACTGGAAGACAGTTGCTTCTTGGCAGGAAAGCGACGACAAACCTAGAGAGTGTGTTGAAAAGCAGAGACATTACTCTGCTGACAAAGGTCCGTATAGTCAAGGCTGTGGTCCTCCCAGTCAAGGCTGTGGTCTTCCCAGTCAAGGCTGTGGTCTTCCCAGCGGTCATGTACAATTGATGCCTTCAAACTGTGGTGCTGGAGAAGATTCTTAAAAGTTCCTTGGACAGCAAGGAGATCAAATCAGTCAATCTTAAGGGAGATCAACCATGAATATTCACTGGAAGGACTGATGCTGAAGCTGAAGCTCCAGTATTTTGGTCATCTGACGAGAACAGACGACTTGTTGGAAAAATCCCTGATGCTAGGAAAGATTGAGGGCAGAAGGAGAAGAGCATGTCAGAGGATGAGATGGCTGGATGGCATCACCGATGCAATGAACATGAACTTGAGCAAACTCCAGGAGATGGGGAGGGACAGGGAGGCCTGGCGTGCTGCAGTGCACAGGGTTGCAAAGAGTTGGACACGACTGGGCGGCTGAACACCACCACCAACAAAATAAAATTAAATGGGCTCTGGTGAAAACTAGTAGAGCTTCCCCATAAATGCTATGCATGACCTCGAGTGAATTTGTGGAGCCTTCATTTTGAGGTCTTCACTCTGGCTGCTCTGCTGCCTTTGTGGTTTAGTGTTTGGATCACAGCTAAATCTCTGACCTGTGACTATATATCCAGCTTTTTCCATGAGAGTCCTGATGCCCTAGGGTAATATATTAATGGTGTCCCATTTCATTCTCAAAAGTGTTCCAGATAATGATCACAGATTCAGTAGTCACCCTAAACATGAGTGATAGCATCAGCGTGATTAAATGCTCTAGGAATTTCTTCTCTGAGTGATCTGTATATCAAGATTATACTTGGGTTCACAAAAGAAAAATTAAAAAGAAAACATGAAAATATATAGTGGAGCTCCATTCTAAGATTTCTAGGTTTGTCCACCCAACAGAAAACTGAGATGGAAGATGGAGAGCTCATATTAATTACCTCCTGTTTACTTTGGTCTACATTAGATACATTCACATTTACCAAACTTGTTTAATCCTCAAAGTAGATGTAATTTCCTTTTATGTGAAAGAAGAATTAGCTCACAAACCTTAGAGATGACGGAAGGAAAGAAAAGATAAGCATTGTACCAGAGATGGACTTGTGTCGAGTTCTTTCATTCTGTTTGCAATCACAACATATGTTGATGTCATACAACCAGCTGGAGTACTTCTCCCTGGTAACTTTATAGGATTGTCCTTACTCTTAGTTCGGAGAAGGCAATGGCACCCCACTCCAGTACTCTTGCCTGGAAAATCCCATGGACGGAGGAGCCTGGTAGGCTGCAGTCCATGGGGTCGCTAAGAGTCGGACACGACTGAGTGACTTCCCTTTCACTTTTCACTTTCATGCATTGGAGAAGGAAATGGCAACCCACTCCAGTGTTCTTGTCTGGAGAATCCCACGGGTGGCGGAGCCTGGTGGGCTCCATCTATGGGGTTGCACAGAGTCAGACACGACTGACGTGACTTAGCAGCAGTAGCAATACTCTTAGTTAAGGGGCAGAGGTAGGGTAGGAGAAAAAGGTTTAATTTAATTCTGAAATATCTGGAAAGCCTTAGTTTGGAGGAAGTGCTGAATATTAGATCATAGCTTTAGGTAATTGTGAATCCTGACCGACTGATTACTGCTTTAGTTTCTAAGGTCTGTGGTTTGAAGAACATTTTAAAGTTTTTAATGAGTCAAACAAATGGAAAATCATGAGGGAAAATGTGACCTTAACTATGCTGGATATATCTGAAAATGCAAGCCTTCATTTTAACAAATGAAGGTTTAGAGCACAAAATAATAGTACTCTGAGGAATATGGGATGTATATCGATAATCATTTTTAATGTATTAATATACTAGAGCTTAACTAAGCCATTTGGGGGTTTTTTGTTTGTTTTTAAATTTTTTGTTGGGGTATAGCCCACTTCAGTATTCTTGCCTGGAAAATTCCATGGACAGAGGAGCCTGGTGGGCTACAGTCCTTGGGGTTGCAAAGAGTCAGACACGACTGAGCACAAATGCACACATTGTTCGTTTACAACGATATGTTAGTTTCAGGCATACAGCAAAGTGAATCTGTTATAACAATTGCATATTTAGTCTTTTTTAGATTCTTTTCCCACATAGGTCATTACAGAGTATGGAGTAGAGTTCCCTGTGCTATACAGCAGGTCCTTATCAGTTACCTATTTTATAGATAGTAGTGTGTGCGTGACAATCCCAGTCTTCCAATTTATCCCTTCCCCCTTTGCCCCCAGTAACCTTAAGTTTGTTTTCTACATTTATAACCCTATTTTGTTCATTTAAGTTCATTTGTAGCCTTTTTTTAGATTCCACATATAAGTGGTATTATATGATATTTGTTTCTCTCCGATTTACTTCACTCAGTATGACAATCTCTAGGTTGCCGCAAATGACATTATTTTGTTCTTTTTTATTCCATTGTGTATATGCACCACATCTTCTTTGTCCACGCCTCTGCTGGTGGACATTTAGGTTGTTTCCATGTCCTGGCTATTGTAAATAGTGCTGTAGTGAACACTGAGGTGAATGTGTCTTTTTGAATTATAGTTTTCTTTGGATATATGCCCAGGAGTAGGATTGTTGAATCATATGGTAGCTCTGTTTTTAATTTGTTAAGGAACCTCCGTACTACTCTCCACAGTGTCTGTACCAGTTTACATTCCCACCAACAGTGTAGGAGGGTTCCCTTTCTCCACATCATCTCCAGCATTAATTGTTTATAGCTTTTTTGATGATGCCCATTCTTAGATTCTGGGTTGACAGTCCCTTTAACACTTCACAAACGTGAGTCACATCCTTCTGGCTTCTGTGGTTTCTGATGAGAAATCTATTATCAGTCCAATAGTTTCTCTCTGGTTTTTTAAAGGTTTTCCCTTATCTTTAGCTTTTAGAAGCTTGATGATGAGGTCTTGGTGGGAATTTCTTTAGGTTTATCCTATCTGAAATTTGTTTAGTTTCTTGAATACGTGCATTTTTGTCTCTTGCCAAATTTTGGAAAATTTTCAACCATTATTTCTTTGAATGCTTTTTTTCCCCATTTTTTTCTCCTCTCATTCCAGAACTTCAGTGATATAAACATTAGAATTTTTGTTATGGTCCCATAGGTTCTTGAGGCTCTGTTGATTTTTTTTTCCAGTTTATTTTAAGTTTCATTGTGCTGTCTTCAGGTTCACTAATTCCTTCCTCTTTCCGCCTCACTGTGCTATTGAGCCCATCAGTTGAGGTTTTCATTTTGGTTATTGTATTTTTCATTCCATCAGTTGAGGTTTTCATTTTGGTTATTGTATTTTTCATTTCATCAGTTGAGGTTTTCATTTTGGTTATTGTATTTTTCAGCTCTGGAATTTCCTTTTGATTCTTTATGTCTTCTTCCTCTTTTTGTCTGTTTTTTGAGAAGACTTTTTTTCCATTTGTTTCAAGTGTGATGGTAAATCTTGTTGAAGTAACTTTATGATAGCTGCTTTAAAACGTTCATCAGATAATTCTAATAACATACGTGTCATCTCAGTATTAGCATTCTTTTACTTCCCTTTCTTATTCAAGTTGAGATTTTCCTGGTTCTTGTTATGAAATGATTTTTTTTAACTGTATCTGGACATGTTGGGTATTAAGCTGTGAAACTATGGGTCTTATTGAAACCTCCTGTTTCAGCAGGCCTCCTCCAGCATCACACTGGCAGGGGAAGGCACTGGTTCCCAGTTCCAGTCTCCACTGATAACCCCCAAAAGGGGAGAGGGCCCTTCCCAGTGAGCTGGGTGGGGGTGAAAATCTGAGCTCCCCACTGGAACTTTGCTGACAGGGGTGAGGGTAGGGTTAGTTTTCCCCATGGTGTTGAGCCGGAGCTGGGTGGTTTTCGTGAAAAATGTTCTGGCTTGCTAGGCTGACTTAGCTAGAGAGAACAAGACTTTAGCCAGAGAGAATAGGCTTTTCTCACTGCATTTTTTGCCTGCATCTGTTGGGGTTTCTGGGTTTCAGGCTTCCTCAGCGCCTAGTCCAGGATATAGGAGGCAAAGGAAAACCATGAGGACCCACTGCCGCGTTTCTCAGGTTGCAAGGTCTCTAGAGGTCTGCCTTCTCTCAGCCTTTCAGGGTTCTTATGTTGTTTATATACAATACATGTACAGGGATCTGGCTATTCCTGGAGGAAGGAACAGGAAGAAATGCACCCACTCCAGCTTCCAGCCATGCTCTTTTAACTTTTGGTGTACTCTCAGGGTCCAAATATTTTGAAATAACTTAGCTCCAGAAAGTTCTATAAACAAGGTAAAATATGAGGATTCCTGTTCAACTGGTTCCATCAACTAGTCACACGTTTGAGTAGTCATTTGTAACTGGGGATATTAATGTAGGAGCAAACTCACATTGACTAACTTACCTTGGTCTAACTTGCTTTTTCACACCGCATTCAGCCAGATACTATTGGTCAAATTTATTTCCTTTCCAAAATCATATATAACTTTTTAGGCTAAGTTCCTAGCTTCTAATCTCCTGACTGAATATAAACTTTTTTCCTCATTGCTGAATTAATTTCAGAGAAGTTTGTTTTGGATGTAGAAGTGAAACTACTTCCTCTAATCTCAAAGCACATTTCAAATAAGGGCTCCATTTGTAGAGTTTACCTGTGGGGTGTGGTTGCTAAGTAAATTTCAGGGTGTTACAAGTTCCTTTTCAAGAGATTATAAATTTTGCTGTCAGTGATGTGAGTCCTAAAGTAGGGCAGCGCCAGGTGGGGGACCTAGAATATATACCTGATTGGAGCCTCCAGAGTGGTGGTTTTGGCAAAGGGAATTAGGGAAGACCCCAGGTGATGAGGGACCTGAGGGATGACAAGCAAAGGAAAATAAGTGCATGCTACAGGGAGTGAGAGAGTGCAGTGGTGCGGCTGAAGCTCCAAAGGCTGAGAGAGGAAATCACCAAAGGCACATATCTCAGAAAGTTAGTCAGTATGACTGACTTCGCCTATCAGGGTGGAGAAAGCCACATATTTTGTCCTGTCTTATGATACTCCTGGAGAAGGCAATGGCACCCCACTCCAGTACTCTTGCCTGGAAAATCCCATGGACAGAGGAGCCTGGTAGGCTGCAGTCCACGAGGTCGCTAAGAGTCAGACATGACTGAGCGACTTCACTTTCCCTTTTTGCTTTCATGCATTGGAGAAGGAAATGGCAACCCACTCCAGTGTTCTTGCCTGGAGAATCCCAGGGACAGGGGAGCCTGGTGGGCTGCCATCTATGGGGTCGCACAGAGTCGGACACGACTGAAGCGACTTAGCAGCAGTAGCAGCAGTATGATACGCCTATGAACTATCGCAGGAATTACAAACTCAGATGTCTACAGGGACCAAGAAGGGGACATGGCTACAAAAAATACTTCCTTTTCTTCTTAGCTCGACTACAATAAAATCAACAACTTTAGTATGATTATTATTAGCAAAACCTTTCAATGGCTTCCCATCTTACCCAGTAAATGACAATAGTCTACAGGACCCATACCATCTCTACTTTATGTACTTCATTCAGTTCAGTTCAGTCACTCAGTCATGTCTGACTCTTTGCGACCCCATGGACTGCAAGCACGCCTGTCTTCCCTATCCATCACCAACTCCCGGAGGTTATGCAAATTCGTGTCCATCAAGTTGGGGATGCCATCCAACCATCTCATCCTCTGTCATTCCCTTCTCCTGCATTCAATCTCTCCAAGCATCAGGGTCTTTTCCAGTGAGTCAGTTCTTTGCATCAGGTGGCCAAAGTATTGGAGTTTCAGCTTCAGCATCAGTCCTTCCAATGAATATTCAGGACTGACTCCTTTAGGATTGACTAGTTGGATCTCCTTGAAGTCCAAGGGACTCTCAAGAGCCTTCTCCAACACCACAGTTCAAAAGCATCAATTCCTCGGTGCTCAGGTTTCTTTATAGTCCAACACTCACATCGATACATGACTACTGGAAAAACCATAGCTTCGACTATATGGATCTTTGTTGGCAAAGTAATGTCTCTGCTTTTTAATATGCTGTCTAGATTGGTCATAGCTTTTCTTCCAAGGAGTAAATGTCTTTTAATTTCATGGCTGCAGTCACCATCTGCAGTGACTTTGGAGCCCCCAAAATAAAGTCTGTCACTGTTTCCATTCTTTCCCCATCTATTTGCCATCAAGTGATGGGACTGGATGCCATGATCTTCGTTTTCTGAATGTTGAGCTTTAAGCCAACTTTTTCACTCTCCTCTTTTACTTTCATCCAGAGGGTTTTTAGTTCCTCTTCACTTTCTGCCATAAGGGTGGTGTCATCTGCATATCTGAGGTTACTGATATTTCTCCCAGCAATCTTGATTCCAGCTTGTGCTTCATTTAGCCTGGCATGTCACATGATGTACTCTGCATATAAGTTAAATAAGCAGGGTGATAATATACACTCTTGACATACTCCTTTCCCAATTTGGAACCAGTATGTTGTTCCATGTCCAGTTCTAACTGTTGCTTCTTGACCTGCATACAGATTTCTCAGGAGACAGGTCAGGTGGTCTGGTATTCCCATCTCTTGAAGAATTTTCCAGTTTGCTGTGATCCACACAGTCAAAGGCTTTGGCATAGTCAATAAAGCAGAAATAGATGTTTTTCTGGAAATCTCTTGCTTTTTCAATGATCCAACGGATGTTGGCAATTTGATCTCTGGTTCCTCTGCCTTTTCTAAATCCAGCTTGAACATCTGGAAGTTCACAGTTCATGTACTGTTGAAGCCTGGCTTGGAGAATTTTGAGCATTACTTTACTAGCTTGTGAGATGAGTGCAATTGTGTGGTAGTTTGAGCGTTCTTTGGCATTGCCTTTCTTTGAGATTGGAATGAAAACTGACCTTTTCCAGTCCTGTGGCCACTGATGAGTTTTCCAAATTTGCTGGCATATTGAGTGCAGCACTTTCACAGCATCATCTTTTAGGATTTGAAATAGCTCAACTGGAATTCTGTCTCCTCTACTAGCTTTGTTCATAGTGATGCTTCCTAAGGTTCACTTGACTTCACATTCCAGGATGTCTGGCTCTAGGTGAGAGATTACACCATCGTGATTATCTGGGTCACGAAGACCTTTTTTTGTACAGTTCTTCTGTGTATTCTTACCACCTCTTATTAATATCTTCTGCTTTTGTTAAGTCCACACCATTTCTGTCCTTAATTGAGCCCGTCTTTGCATGAAAAGTTCCCTTGGTATCTCTAATTTTCTTGAGAAGATCTCTAGTCTTTCCCATCCTATTGTTTTCCTCCATTTCTTTGCATTGATCACTAAGGAAGGCTTTCTTATCTCTCCTTGCTAGTCTTTGGAACTCTGCATTCAAATGGATATATCTTTCCTTTATGTACTTAGTCCGCACCAAACCACATTAGATTTTTTTTATATACGTAGTTTCAATTTAATTTCATTAATTCATTTTATTTTTGGCGTGCTGGTCTTTGCTGCCATGCAGGCTTTCTCTGTTTGCAGGACGGTGGGGGCCACTCTCTCGCTGCGGTGTTGCGGCTCCTCACTGAGGCAGCTCCTCTTGTTGCAGAGCGCGGGCTCTACGGCTCGCAGCCTCGATAGTTGGGGCACGCAGGCTTAGCTGCTCTGCGGCATGCGGAATCTCCCTGCCTAAGCGACCAGACCCGTGTCTCCTGTATTGGCAGGTGGACTCTACCACTGAGCCACTAAGGGACCCAAACCACATGAGATTTTGTTGAAGACCCTGGGCAACCTCCCTTGTTAAGAATCTTCCGCTGGGATGTTTCCTGTGCGTAGAATGTTCTTCCCTGGGATATAGCCCTTCAGGTGAGTGTTGTTCAGTCACTAAATGGTGTCTGACTCTTGGCGACCCCATGGACTGCAGCACACCAGTTCTCCCTGTCCAGGGGATCTTCCCAACGCAGGGATCAAATCTGAGTCTCCTGCATTGCAGGTAGAGTCTTTACCATCTGAGCCACCAGGGAAACCCCATATAAATGCTAGACAATATTATTAATAAAATATTATTCAGGTGAGTGGCCTAAAATAAAGCATAACTGCAAGCCTAATCTAGCCTGGGGAAAACCAGTTTGTCTGAGATCCTGAGATTCTTTTTCTCTCCGGAAACCTATGTATTTAGTGTGGTTTTTTTGCCTACCCAGGCCCTTTGAGACTTGACCCCAGATTTTACATATTCCCCATCCTGAGGCTGTGAAGCCATGTGGAGACCATTACAGGAGGCCATAACTCACGGCCTTGATAGTGCTCTTCACCCACACATCCTCTGCAGAGGGGTGGGCTGTAAGGGTTGACCCTTCCACAACAAGGCTCAGCCTTGGTGAGAGAGTGTATTGGCACAGCTCCATGGACTGTGGGACGGTCATTCATAATATACTTGGGGTGCTCACTTGGGGTACTTCTGCCTGGTCTCCCACCGCTCCACCAAACAAGCAGACTGGGAGCCAGAGAGGCTTCTGCCATCTCTGTGTGGGCGGCCCAGCCAGTCCCTCAGCTGCTCCAGGCAGCCTCTGACCGGGCCTTACAGTGAGACTTCCAGGGAGGCAGGAATGCAGGCATGTCTTGTTCTCTGTAGCCTGAGAAGGAGGGAAAACTGCCCAACTGCTCTGGACATTAATCCCTGTTTGTTTCTCATCTTTCCTTTCTACCAAAGGTAGAAAAGGGAGGGGAAAAGCCACTATTGGCTCTGGAATGTACCAGCGTCCTTTGCGGTAGCTGCAAAAAAGCAAGTCAGTAGAAAGTCAGTTTGGGCAAAGAAAGGGGATGATGGCCTTGGGAGACCTCTGGTCCTTTGGCTGAGGTGCTGGAGGGCATTGACCAGCAGGAGTGTGGGGCTCTTTGAGGGCCACGTGAGGAGGGATGTCCTTTGGGCTCCTGGTGAGGCATGTCACCGCAGGACAGACAACAAATGGGAGACCAATGTGGTACCCAAGATGGCTGGTTTTAGGGTGCCTGTGGGATGCCTCCTGCAGGCTCCTTAAACAATTTGGAGTAAATTGGAAGGGGCAGGGTTTCTGCAAGTTGGGTGTGAATGAACGCAGAGACAAACTGCTTTGTTGTTAGTATTACACCTTTACCCTTTAAAATAAAAATAAGTTAAAAATTTTCCCTCTTATTCTAATAATAGTACATGCTTTAAAAAATTCAGAAAATTTAGAAAAGTATGAAGAAGAATATAAAAGTTATTTGAACTCCCACTAAGTAGTGATAGCCACTGCTAACTTTTGAATAATTGCTTTGTGGATTTTTAAATATCCAGGAAGCCAGAGGATATTTTATATATATATATATGTATGTATGTATGTATACATATATTATTATATATACATACATATACATGTACATATACAATACATATATATGATACACACACATATATGTATGCATATATACACACATATCTAATGATAAAGAGAGAATCTTAGTCTATTACCTTCCTTTTGGGGCCAGATGTTGGGTGGCACCAAAGCTTCCCAGGAATCAATCAGGAGAATGGCTAAAGAGCTATTGAGATAGGAGTCCAAGTGATCAGCACCATTCTCCTTAAAACTTCAATAAAGTCAGCAAAAACTCAACAGAGGCTTAGTGTGAGTGGATTTATTGTGGAAGGACATCTGAGTTTTATGAGGTGAAACATGGCAGGGGCACAGTGGTGCAGAAGTGCAGAGGCGATTGGAAACACGAGGTAAACTTCAGGGGAGGGTGTTGAACACTCAGAGACCTTGAAGTTCATGTTAATCTAATACAAGTTTCTAATACTGGGTCCTCAGAGGCATTGGGGTTGAACTGTCTGGCTCATTTTTTTTTTCTCTCTCTCTCTCTCCATGTGTATGTATGTATCAATACACATATGTGTTAATGTATTTTGCATCCCCATGGACTATACAGTCCATGGACTTCTCCAGGCCAGAGTACTGGAGTGGGTCGCTGTTCCCTTCTCCAGGTGATCTTCCCAACCCAGGGATCGAACCCAGGTCTCCCGCATTGCGGATGGATTCTGTACCAGCTGAGCCATCAGGGAAGTCCAAGAATACTGGAGTAGATAGCCTATCCTTTCTCCAGCAGATCTTCCCAACCCAGGAATGGAACTGGGGTCTCCTGCATTGCAGGTGGATTCTTTACCAGCTGAGCTACCAGGGGAGCTCATTAGCACACACATACATGTATAAATATGCATATATATATATATATATATAAATGTAAAATAAGTTATTATACATGTTGCGTTGTCTGATATCCTTTCTAATTTTTATTTAATTTTATTTTTAAGATTTTTACTGAAATATAGATAATTTACTATGTTGTGTTAGTTTCAAGTATATAGCAAAGTGATTCAGTTATACATATATACTCTTTTTTACATTCCCTTCCATTATAGGTTACTACAAGGTATTGAGTATAGTTCCTGTGCTATACAGTAGATCCATGTTGATTATTTTGTATATAGTAGTGTGTATATTTTAACCCCAATCTCTTAATTTATTCCTCTAGGCCCTTTCCTCTTTGGTAACCATAAATTTGTTTTTTATGTCTGTGATCTATTTCTGTTTTGTATATAAGTTCATCTGTATCGTTGTTTTCGATTCCACATATAAACATGATATTCTTTTTATAAAAAAGAAATTATTATACAAATTATTGTGTAATGGGATTTTCTGTAACTTGTCATTGTTCAGTCGCTCAGTCGTGTCTTACTCTTTGCAACCCCATGGACTTCAGCACCCCAGGCTTCCCTGTCCCTCACCATCTCCTGGAACTTGCTCAAACTCATGTGACTTAGTGATGCCATCAAACCATCTCACCTTCTGTTGTTCCCTTCTCCTCCTGCCTTCAATCTTTCCCAGCATCAGGGTCTTTTCTAGTGAGTCAACTCTTTGTATCAGGTAGCCAAAGTATTGGAGCTTCAGCTTACATAGCTTTCTGTGTCAGTAAAAGCATATTCATGTTGTGATCTTTTTAATAGCAGCAGGATATTCTGTTATATGGATCATCATATATTTAATTCATCCATGATTCAACATTTAGATGATTTAACTTTTCACTATTATAAACAATGCCACAATAAATGTTTTGGATATAAATTGATTTGTATTTTTCTAATAGTTTTCTAGGATTAATTCCTACAAGTAGAATTGCTGGGTCTATTTTTGCAGGTTTTGTGGTACAAATTACCAAAGTGTACTTCACAAAAATGGTAGCAATTATTCTCTCACTGATCCTACATGAAGCTCATTTTCCTATTAAGCTCGCTGTAACTAAATATGATGAGGCTTATACTTTTTGGCCATCTGTTTAGCTGAGAAACTGTGGAACTTTTTAAAAAATTATTTTACTTATCTCTTTATAGCAAGGATGTATTTCCTCCTTTTTTAACTGAATGACTATATCTCATACTTTAAAATATATTCTAGTTTTTAATTTTGACATTGTTTTATTGCACCCTTTGGCAATATAGAAGTTTTCTTTTTTCATTCTTAAGTATCCTTAAATGTAATCCTATGCTTCATGGTTCTGCCTTTGTGTCATGCTGAAAGACCTTTATTTACCTACGGGTGGAAAATGATCCACCTATTCCACACTTTTTCTACTATTTACATAGTTTAAAATTTTACTTAAATTTTTAAGCACACCTGTTGTTTTTTTTTCATGGAAAGTTAAGGCAATGATTTAACTTTTTTCCCCCCAATTAGATAGCCAGTTGTCCCAACACCATTATTCCCTCTGTTCTGAAATGTTTGCTTTATGAAAATCTTTGACCCCAAACTGGTACAAACTGAGAAATGTAAGAAGCACATGTGGAACCAACTTGTCCCTGGCTGATGCTTACCCTTATGATATTAAACTTTTACATTCCAGAGCTGCGCTAAACACTAACCCCACTATAATGCCTACTTGTTTGCTGCTTGAGTTCTACCCTAGGAAGCTTGTGTGATTTTGAACATTCTATGCAGTCATTCTCTTCCCAAAGCAAACAGAAGGACTTGCCCAATTTTTCTTCTGAAAATCAAACACTTTTGCAATAAACCATCTGAAAATGAAAACTTACAAGAGAGACCTACGTGGTGTGTCTGCTCTAGGTTTGGGGGAAAAAAGTAATTAATTTTGTCTCTCTTCCAGGCCTTAGAGAAATTTCTTCTTTTGTACCAACTTGCAGAATACTTGTAGACAACTTGTAGACAACAAGCTGGCAGCATGTTTAAATGACACTGTTTCTGCTCTTGGCAGCCAGCAGTTAAGACTTGCTGCTAAGCGCCTTGAATCTGGTTTTAGGCTGAGAGCTACGATGGAATCTCCATTAGCTTGGGCCTGTGAATCTGACATGTGAGGAAAAGTCCTCTATGCTTGAATTTCAAGACTCTTATTCTTAGTCATGTCAACCACAAGGCTCCAGGGAAGAGGAGAGCCTTCCATCTGAACACTGTTTACAAACTTCTTTATTCTGTCACACTCTAAAATTATTCACCAAGAAAGTAGGTACTCATCAAATCTTTTTAGAAAATGTGAACTCATGATTACACCCTACTTTATATTACAGTTATTTTTGTATTTCACTTCCTTACTAAATTATATACTTCTTAGGGGGCACAGCCTTTGTCTTGTATGTATTTGTCTCCTCCTGGGGCACCTACTACAGAGCTGGGGATACAGAAAGGTGGTGTCCTTTAAAAAAAATTTTTTTTTACTGTAGTATAGTTGCTTTATGATGTTGTGTTAGTTTCTGCTGTGCCACCAAGTGAATCAGCCATGTGTGTACATATATCCCCTCCTTTCTGGACTTCCTTCCCATTTAGGTCACCACAGAGCACTGAGTAGGCTTCCTGGAGCCATCTAGTAGGTTCCCATTAGTAATCTATTTTATACATAGTGTTAATAGTTTATATTTGTCAATCCCAATCTTCTCATTCATCCTGTCCCTGTCCCCCCTTGCTATCATACACTTGTTCTCTGTGTCTCTGTTTCTGCTTTGTAAATAAGATCTTCTGAGGCAGTGTCCTTAATACAGGCTTTAGCTTCAGACAGGACAGACATAGCAGACTGTCTCCGTCATCAGTTAGATGTATGACCGTAGATAAGTTGCTTAAGCTCTTGGAGCCCTAGTTACTTATCTGCCAAACGAGGATCGTATTCTTTCTCTTCCCCCTTGCCTTCTCTTCCCTCTTTCCTCCTTTCACTTACTGAATGCACTTACTGAGCACTTCATGTCAGACACCAAGGGGATACAAGACAAGATAATAATGTAGGAATGGTCTTTGTTCTCCTGGAACTGTTTTAAGATTCAGAAGGATGACAAGAATGAGTATGGTGAGGAAATAAAATGTGAGATAGCTAGATAAGAGGTGGGTAGGACTGGAAAGGTGTTATTCACTAAATGAGTTCTAATTGAGAGAGGCTACAGGAATGTGATTGCCTTTATTTGATTTGCTTTTGGCTGCATTGAATCTTTATTGCTGTGCATGGGCTTTCTTTAACAGCGGTGAGCAGGGTCTGCTCTTCATTGCAGGGCACAGTCTTCTCACTACAGTGGCATCTCTTGTTCGGCATGTGGGCTCGAGGCACTCATGGACTCAGTAGTTGTGGCTCTCATGCTCAGGAGTTGTGGCGCACAGGCTCAGCTGCTCCATGGCGTGTGGGATCTTCCTGGACCAGGGATGGGGCCCATGCTCCCTGCAGTGCTAGGTGGATTCTTATCCACTGTACCATGAGAGAAGGCCATGATTCCTTTGAAAATGTCTGGTTGATTACCAATGGAAGAGAAAGAGAAAAAGAAAGAATGAGACAGGAGAGGACTGAAAAGGAAACAGGAGATGTGGATGCAAATGAAAAGAGAGAGTAGAAAAACAGGGGAGATGAAAAACAGGCTGGCGGGTTTAAGCTGGTGAGTTATCTGAGCTGTATGTAGGCTTATCATCAGGATATAAAAGTGTCACTAAATTGTAGCTGGAAATGTGGTTAGTAAACCTCCCAGTCCAGTACTCTCAACTCACTCATTGCTGGATCCTGTGAGCTGTCGTCCCTGTCCTTCTGGCTTAGAATTTCTAATAGAATATAAAGGGACAGGAAAACCAAGAATAACGCAGAGGTTAGGGGCTTGCATGACCAGAGTAATAATGACATCACTCATAGAAACAGAAAAGTGAGCCATGGAAATTAGGTCTCGAGTTTGGTTTAAAACCTAAGTTTCAGGTTTGAGCAGCTTGTCCAGGTGGAGTTAGAGGTTGGAATGTGATTTGGGGCAAAGGTCCCTTTAGAAACATGCATCTGAAAAATGCACTTTGCGGTCATGAAATCGGATAGTTCCTGAGGGAAGGAACAAAGACAAAGGTAAACCAAAGAGCAAATACTGAATTGGAGGGTTATCACTTGGGGGGTTACTAGGTTCTTTCAGGTCACAGGAGGAGGAAGGGCTACAATCAATGGAAACTGGAGTTGCTCATGAAATAAGAGCCAAAGGAGTATCATCATATCAGTGAATCCAAGAGAAGAAATTTCAAGAAAAGGATGGCAAGTGACCACTTGTGAAAAATGATAGTGTGGACGGAGTAAAGATGCTAAGGACAAGGGGAAGAGCCACTGGATATGAGGGTAAGAAGATCAGTGGTGATTTTTAGGAACCACTTGAGGGAGGTGGAAGAAATAGTGAGGGATAAATGAACAATCAAGAGTGAATGCACTGACTGGAGAGTCCTCCACGTGGGCATCGCCCGAGGGCTCATTAGAAACGCAGATTCGCTGGCCCTCACTGACTCAAAGTGTGCCTTCGAATGCAGATGCACTCTGGGTGATTTTCCTGCAAGCGGTGTTGGGGCAGCTGTAGGGTCTTTGTTCAGCGTGACTGGCAGGGAAAGAACGTTGACAGTAGTCTTGTGGTGACAGCACAGTGTCAGGAAGGGTCTCAGAACAGGGGAGATGGGTGCCAGTTTTAGTCCGAAAGGAAGGTATAGGAAGAGGGGAAGATGGTAAAGGAGAAAAGAGAGACTTCCCTGGTGGGCCCATGGTTAAGCATCTGTGAATCTGCCTTCCAGTGCAGGGGACGCAGGCTCGGTCCTTGACTGGGGAACTAAGAGCCCATGGAACCAGGGGTCAGAAGAGAGAAGCTCTTCCTCTGTAGGAAGGAAAAAGATGCCAGGGGTGGAGAGAGAGGGATGGTCCCAGAAAGTGGAGAAATGATAGTGGTTTTCTCATACCATGCATGGCCTTGAGGACAAGGGCTGGCCTCCATCATCTATTTGTGGACATCTGAGACACTGCTGCACCTTAGTAATGACTCCTGAAAGGAAAACAGGTAAGCAGGTTGAATCTCAGGAAAAGCAGAATTATTCACCAGTGCTGTGATCTCTAGGTCACTGCAAAGAGACTGGTACCCAACATTTTTGTTCCTTAGTCTTTTTAAAAAATGTGTTTCTTGTTAAATGGCTGTGTTACATCTTAAGGAATATTTAAAAATAATCTCTCTCCCACATGTGGTTTCCTGAAAATGGAGGGTCAAACTAAAATTAAATTTTCCTGCAGTTAATATGGATTTAGTATTCAAGCTTTGGGTTTGGGTCAGTAGTTATTTGCAAGTTTGTCTAACAAGTAAAACAAAAAGTGAATGAAAAGGGATACAGGCTGGCTATAAAAGAACTCTGAAGATTTATTTTCATGGAAAAATTAAAATTCTGTTTCTTTTGGTATTCCCAGATACTGCTGCTTAATGTTTGATTCCCAAAAGAAAACTACAAAAACCTTCCATTGTGTAAATGGTTACATCCTTTGAAAAAAATGTGCTCCAGAGAAGAAATAAGTCATAAGAATTTGTAAGGAGACACAGTCTTTCTTCCTTTGACCTTCTTTCCCTTATGTTCTTAAAATCAGTAGCAATTTTTGAACCAGAGCTTTTTAAAAAAGATCTTTGCAAGTTTCTTGCGCTTTCCCATTGGCCCATGCTTTGACAGGGGGAGGCTGAAGTGTGGAGGAGAGTTTGATTATGAGAACTGTGTGGGGAGTGGTGGGCAGGACAGGCTGATAAAGATGAAGGACAGTACCAAGAAAAGAAGGTTTGTACCCAGAGAGGATTTCTCCTATTTCACAGATTTTCTTTGGGTCACCCTAAAATGTTTCCTCTCAATTCATCTGCATTTAATATTCATGTTATGTGAGTGGCCTGCTAGTTATTTGCAAACTTGTCTTTAAAATAATTCTAATTGTTTACCCATGGTTTTCGTTTTTACTAACATGAAAGTTCAATATCCCAATACCCAACTTGGAGTTAAGATTGGGAATAAGCTCCCCCTCCCTAGTTTTTCTTTCTTCTTAACTGATTGTGAAATAAAGCAGAGATGTAATGTACTCTGTACACTAGGCGGGGTTTGAGAGTTTTTAATCCAGTGTAAACATAGCAAGTTAATTGAAATACATCCAGAATTTTAAATCATTTATCAAACAAACATGCTATATCTGACTCAGAGTCACAGTGGTCCCAGCTATTTTCATTTTATAACAAAACTAGTTTCATGCAATTTCACAGTAGAGATTATTTTTTAGTATTTTTTAAATTTTTAAAAATGTTATTGAAATATAGTTGATTTACAATGTTGTGTGAATTTCTGCTGTACAGCAATGATTCAGTTAGACATACACATGTTCTTTTCCATTGGAGTTTATCACAGGATACTGAATATAGTTCCCTGTCTATGCAGTAGGATCTTGTTGTTATCCCGACTTCGCTCTTTTCTTTCTTTTTCCACAGTGGAGATTATTACATAAATTGAAATTAAGAAATCTGAACTTGTTCTCACCTACTTGGCCTCAGTTTAAAATCTTGTAATATAGGCAGTGTGTGTGTGCTCAGTTGCTTCAGTCATGTCCGACTCTTTGTGACCCCAAGGACTGTAGCCTGCCAGGCTCCTCCCTCCTTGGGATTTTCCCGGCAAGAATGCTGGAGTGGGTTTGCCATGCCCTCCTCCAGGGGATCTTCCTGACCCAGGGATCGAACCTAAGTTTCCTGCATCTCCTGCATTGCAGGCAGATTCTTTACCGCTGAGCCACTGGGGAAGCCCAGTTTAGCAGAGAGTTGCAGAAACAAAATTCCAGCTAACGCATGTACGGATATGCGATAGTTGTGATGGGAGTGCCCTCTCTTCTCCTGGCTGTGAGGATGGGGGCCTGTCGTCGCTTCACAGAAGCGTCTGTCAGTGCTGTCTATCACCGCACATCTCTTCCTCAGTTTCAGTGATTGTACAGGCATCTCACCCAAGTGGAAAATTCCTGTGCCTGACATGTGCCAGCAGGTAGGTGGGGTTTCAGAGACCTGCAACTGCTTGTATTAAAATTCTGCTGAGAGAGAAACCCACGCATTGCACACCCCAGAATATTTTTTTTCTTTTGCTTCAAGAAAAGGACTAGTTGAAAGTTCGAACGTGTGTGAACTAGGGTAGCAGGGTTTTAACGAAGATCTGGTATTGCCAGTCACTGTGCAAGAGGACAGCCCAGCAGCACCTTCTCCCCTCGGCTGGAGGCAACTAAGTAAACACCCTCATCTCTGGAGTCCAGAGTCAGGGCCACCGGGCCTCATTAGTGGACTGACTTTACTGGGGTCTGGTGAGCAGACCCTCTCACCTCCAGAGCCATCAAGCCTCCAAATCACTGCTTGGAGGGAGGCTGGCAGCACTGGAGTTCTCTCTTATGGATTCTTGTCAAAGTTTGCAAACTCAGATTCTGCAAGGGACAGACAAGTGATGTAAGAGAGCAAGGCAGGCAGATGGAGAGCTGGAGAACCAGAAAGCTTTTTGTCCCATGCAAGGCCCCAGCATGGTTCAGAGAGGCCACCCCTCTCAGCTCGTCTCGTTGTTGTACAGGGAGGGGG
Organism: Bos taurus; assembly: GCF_002263795.3. NCBI lineage: Eukaryota > Metazoa > Chordata > Mammalia > Artiodactyla > Bovidae > Bos > Bos taurus. Next base: position 4,586,910 of record NC_037337.1, on the reverse strand, counting down.
CTCCGTGTTGTCAGATCTTTGGATGTGTCAAGAGAAGCCAGATATTTTTGTAAAATATATTCATCATAAACTATTGGCAACAAATTCAGAAGATATTTTGAGCAGTTTAGTAAGTGTTCAAAAACTTTTTACCTCTTTCAATTCTTTGCTCAAATATTACCTTCTCAATAAGGATTTCCCTGACCACCCTATTGTAAATGACATCCCCTACCCAACTCTGGCACTTCCTTATTCCCTTTCTCTGCTTTATCTTCCTCCATGGCACTTGCTACTATCCAATAAGGGCATAAACTTTTATCTGACTGCTCTCCTTCTGATGTCCATAATCAGGAACAGTGTTTGGCTCACAGAAGGTTCTCAAGATTATTACTGAGTAAATGCAGATCTGATACACAGAGACAGGACTAGGGTAAGGTGAGTGAGGCACCCAGGGTGTGAAATTGAAGACACTGAGCTCCAGTGACCACAGAAGTGAGAACCTCCTTAAATTTTTTTCTGTTAGATGCCATACTCTCCTTACCCTAGTTACTGTCATGGTTATGTAGTTGCTACAGTGGTCTCTGATATAATTCTGAAGACAGAGTGAGAAAGAGGGAAAGGGATTAGAGTGTTTAAAAATGAACATGCTACTGTTATTTTAAACAATATGACTCCAATGAATCTCTAATAAGTGCATCAACAGCACACGTGATATTGACCAAGAATGGTGCAGTGATCTGCTGTTAGGATGCAGATCGTCTGGGGATTAGGAACTTGAGTTTATGCCTTCATCTGCATTCTTACATAGAGAAATGTAAAAAACATGATGAGCTCATAGGAAAATTTTCCATCAACAAGGAGAGACAGGATTGGTTTCAGTTCCAAGCATAGGATGAACAGAGTTAAGAGTTCTTATTTACTGAAAACCACCAAAATGTGGAACAAATTGAAAAAAGAATCAACTTCTGTGGAAGAGGCATTACAATCCATTTTCAAATTGTAGTCAGAAGAAATTTGAGGGAATTCTTTGAGAGAATTCCCTAGAGGTCCAGTGGTTAGCACTCAGTGCTTTCACTGCTAGAGACCAGGTTCAATCCCTAATCAGGGCACTAAGATCCTACAAGCCATGTATTACAACAACAACAAAAAATTGAATGAAAGAAATTAAATATGAGAAAATTTCCAGGTATTGTAACAAGGGCCAGACAGCATTTTTAATATATAGTTTTCCTGGCTGAGAGGCATTCTACACTTATACTCTAACTTTATGTCCAGCTGACAATGAACCATAGTATGTAGGCATTATGTAATGGTGAATATTATAGGCTGTTAAATAAGAAATGCGGACTGAGATTCTGAAATAGAACATCTATCAGGTACCAAAAAGGATGATAAGACAGATCAAAATGGAAGTTGTTGAAATTTAATGAGAAACTATTGATTGCTCAAGCAGAGTTGCAGTGGGAGGGACCTACCAAGGGATCCCTCCAAGAATCCACAGTGATCCCTATGGGAGAATCAGCTTTAAGCATCTCCCATGCCAGATAACACAAAGCCCTTTAGAATGACACCAGTCAAGGAAGAACTTTCTACTCCTTTCCCTCTTCCCTCTAACCCCAAGGACCTACGAGCATTACTCAGCAGGGTGGTAGTAAGAAAAGGCCCACCACCTCTCTTGCTGGAACTCTGCCCTTGCTGGGAGAGGGAAAAGATCTAACACTAAATCAAAGAAAGAGTTCTTTGCATTGCATGGAATGGGGCATTCTCATTATTGCGTGGAGACTGTTCTGTGACGTAAAGTGACCTGAGATGGCCTGTTTCCCAAGAGTGAGCAGTAAAGTCATGGAACATGCTGGATTTCATTCAGGGGAAGGGAAACTGAACAAATTTTAAAGGGATGGTTGGAGTCAAAGCTCGAGTTTCCTTTTGATGACCTCTCATGAATGCACTTGTTCACTGCACGATACTGAGATTACAGCAGGCCCTGCAGTAGCTCTATGGCCATTCTCTGCCGTTATTGTTGAATTACCTAAAAAACATGCTCTTAGGAAGAATAACTAAGAATAGCTTAAAAAGAGTGAAAAGAAGATGATCAGGTATAGTCTTTAGGTGCACTTGTATGGCTGTGCAGTAACTGGGAATCATGTTTCTTAGTTCAGGATACTGTAACAGAATACAATCCACAAAGTGTATTAAGCAACAGACATTTATTTCTCACAGTTCTGGAGACTGGGAAATCCAAAATCAAGATATCTGGTGTCTGGTGCGGGATTCCTTCTGGTTTGCAGAATACCATCTACTAGTCATATCCTCATACAGCAGAGAGACCAGAGGGGAAGCAAATTCACTCACGTCGTGAACTTCCAGATGTTCAAGCTGGTTTTAGAAAAGGCAGAGAAACCAGACATCAAATTGCCAACATCCACTGGAAAATCGAAAAAGCAAGAGAGTTCCAGAAAAACATCTATTTCTGTTTTATTGACTATGCCAAAGCCTTTGACTGTGTGGATCACAATAAACTGTGAAAAATTCTGAAAGAGATGGGAATACCAGACCACATGACCTGCCTCTTGATAAACCTGTATTCAGGTCAGGAAGCAACAGTTAGAACTGGACATGGAACAACAGACTGGTTCCAAATAGGAAAAGGAGTACGTCAAGGCTGTATATTGTCACCCTGCTTATTTAACTTCTATACAGAGTACATCATGAGAAATGCTGGGCTGGAGGAAGCACAAGCTGGAATCAAGATTGCTGGAAGAAATATTAATAACCTCAGATATGCAGATGACATCACTCTTATGGCAGAAAGTGAAGAAGAACTAAAGAGCCTCTTGATGAAAGTGAAAGAGGAGAGTGAAAAAGTTGGCTTAAAGCTCAACATTCAGAAAACTAACACAAAGAACAAATATTAAAAGCAGCAAGGGAAAAACAACAAATAACACACAAGGGAATTCCCATAAGGATAACAGCTGATCTTTCAATAGAAACTCTTCAAGCCAGGAGGGAATGGAAAGACATACTTAAAATGATGAAAGAAAATAACCTACAGCCCAGATTATTGTACCCAGCAAGGATCTCATTCAAGTATGAAGGAGAAATCAAAAGCTTTTCAGACAAGCAAAAGCTGAGAGAATTCTGCACCACCAAACCAGCTCTCCAACAAATACTAAAGGATATTCTCTAGACAGGAAACACAAAAATGGTGTATAAACTCGAACCCAAAACAATAAAGTAAATGGCAACGGGATCATACTTATTAGTAATTACCTTAAACGTAAATGGGTTGAATGCCCCAACCAAAAGACAAAGACTGGCTGAATGGATACAAAAACAAGACCCCTACATATGTTGTCTACAAGAGACCCACCTCAAAACAGGGGACACATACAGACTGAAAGTGAAGGGCTGGAAAAAGATTTTCCATGCAAATAGGGACCAAAAGAAAGCAGGAGTCACAATACTCGTATCAGATAAATTAGACTTTAAAACAAAGGCTGTGAAAAGAGACAAAGAAGGTCACTACATAATGATCAAAGGATCAATCCAAGAAGAAGATATAACAATTATAAATATATAAAAAAAAAAAAGAACATTGGACATGACTGGAGGTATTAAATATCTGTTGAATAAAATAAGGAAATCCTTTATAAAATTATGTTTTCAGAATACTTGATGATAATTAGTGATTTTTTTTTAATTTATAAGAATCTGGTGTTTATATGAGCCTTCCAGATGGATAAAATATCACTGTATTAATGACTATCTCATTAAAATTATGTAATTTTCACTTTTGCCATATTGTATCCATCATGTGTTTTTTAAAGAAGTTAATGAGGGTCTTTGAAGGAACATGATCCTATAATTATTATGGATAGTTAAGGTTTCATTTGGAATGTACTAGTAATTATTTCAAGAGAAAATATTAGTTACTAAACTATATAAGAGTTTTAAAACTATTTTCAAATAGTATTTTGAAAACTCTCTTTGCTCCTGCTGCTGCTAAGTCGCTTCAGTCATGTCCGACTCTGTGCGACCCCATAGACGGCGGCCCACCAGGCCCTGCTGTCCCTGGGATTCTCCAGGCAAGAACACTGGAGTCGGTTGCCATTTCCTCCTCCAACACATGAAAGTGAAACGTGAAAGTGAAGTCACTCAGTCGTGTCTGACTCTTAGCGACCCCATGAACTGCAGCCTACCAGGCTCCTCCGTCCATGGGTTTTCCAGGCAAGAGTACTGGAATGGGTTGCCATTGCCTTCTCCGAAACTCTCTTTAGATATTCTCAAATTTATCAATTCAAGAATATCTGCTGGTTTAAAATTATGTTCTAATGACTGTGAAAGTAAGAGAGTAAATACAACATTTATTGTATTGTTCCAATGACTTTGATTATTGGTTAAAAAAAAAAATGTAGGTAGACTTTGTTGGCCAGAAACTTGTTCTCAAATTCTAATTCTTTTATTTTTTTTTCTTTTATTCTAAAATGAAGGAGTTTGGTTAAGTTATTTGACGTTTTTTTGAACCCACCCACACTATCAACTTCAAAAAAAAAAAAAAAAGAAAACTAAGATCATGGCATCCGGTCCCATCACTTCATGGGAAATAGATGGGGAAACAGTGGAAACAGTGTCGGACTTTATTTTTGGGGGCTCCAAAATCACTGCAGATGGTGATTGCAGCCATGAAATTAAAAGACGCTTACTCCTTGGAAGGAAAGTTATGACCAACCTAGATAGCATATTCAAAAGCAGAGACATTACTTTGCCAACAAAGGTCTGTCTAGTCAAAGCTATGGTTTTTCCAGTAATCATGTATGGATGTGAGAGTTGGACTATAAAGAAAGCTTAGCACCGAAGAATTGATGCTTTTGAACTGTGATGTTGGAGAAGACTCTTGAGAGTCCCTTGGACTGCAAGGAGATCCAACCAGTCCATCCTAAAGGACATTAGTCCTGGGTGTTCATTGGAAGGACTGATGTTGAAGCTGACACTCCAACAGTTTTGAGTTTTGGCCACCTGATGCAAAGAGCTGACTCATTGGAAAAGACCCTGATGCTGGGAAAGATTGGGGGCAGGAGGAGAAGAGGATGACAGAGGATGAGATGGTTGGATGGCATTACCGACTTAATGGACATGGGTTTGGGTGGACTCTGGGAGTTGGTGATGGACAGGGAGGCCTGCTGTGCTGCAGTTCATGGGGTCGCAAAGAGTTGGACACAACTGAGCAACTGAACTGAACTCCTCTTAAAAACTCTCTAGTCCCATCTATGATTCCACCCTCATGACCTCATTGCCTCCGGAAGTCCTCATCTCCAAATACCATTAAACTGGGGATTAGGGTTTCAACACATGAGTTTTGGGGGCACATAAACATTCAGTCTCGGAGAAGGCAATGGCAAGCCATTCCAGTACTCTTGCCTAGAAAATCCCATGGACGGAGGAGCCTGGTAGGTTGCAGTCCATGGGGTCGCGAAGAGTCAGACACGACTGAACGACTTCACTTTAACTTTTCACTTTCACACATTGGAGAATGAAATGGCAACCCACTCCAGTGTTCTTGCCTGGACAATCCCAGGGACAGGGAAGCCTGTTGGGCTGCCATCTATGGGGTCACACAGAGTCGGACACGACTGAAGCGACTTAGCAAACATTCAGTCTATTGTAATAAATGAAGGAGCTCAGAGTAGAGGTCTTGGAGGGAAGAATGAAGCCAGCTAGACATGGGAGCTTGGTGGTGGGGTCCTCTCCTTAAGAATTCACTCCTCACCAGTTACAAAAGATGAGAGTCTCCCTTGTAAAATAGAATCCATCACTCTTGGTTCATACCTTTGAATTCAGGTGTTGTAAAGTGAGATTTTGAAGCACAATTAACAAAGTCTAGAAAGTAAGATAATAAGTAATATATTGCTGGGTAAAATAAGGAAGTGGAAGGAATAGAATTTTGGAAGACAGAGTCAGATCCGCCTCTTAGGGCTCTGTGCTTCTTAGTTTCCTCATCGGTAAAAAGTATGGACATTAATACTGTTTTTAGGATTGTTGGGTGGATTAAATGAGAACATATATGTAAATAAATTGTCTTATACTATGTTGGTTCACAGCCAGCATCCAACAAATAAGAAATATTATTATTAAATGCTAGAAGACTCACCATCTACATTGGGAAAAATTATTTCTATCACTTATATATTACTTACCTCTGTTGTCATCATCATTATGCAATGGCAGGCTTATGAACATTCTTGCAAAAAGCTTATATTGGAACAAATGTGTTTACTTCATGTAATTTGCTTTCCTTACATGAGTAATACAAAATACCTGTATAATAGTCAAGGAAAGCCCCCCAAATGTACTCTCCTAGAAAATTAGCTCTTTTCAATTTTATTTCACACACTAAAAAAAATATTTGAAGTGTTTCAGTAATAACTTTAGCAGTCCTTAAGAAGATTGAAGTGAAGTGAAGTGAAAGCCATTCAGTTGTGTCCGACTCTCTGTGACCCCAAGGACTGTACAGTCCATGGAATTCTCCAGGCCAGAATACTGGAATGGATAGCCTATCCCTTCCCCAGCAGATCTTCCCAACCCAGGGATCGAACCCAGATCTCCCACATTGCAGGTGGATTCTTTACCAGCTGAGCTACCAGGGAAGCCCTTTAAGAAGATTAGGAGAGCTGTTCTAAAATGATTGATTTTTATGTCTTTAAAAGGGAAACGCCTAGTTTATTTTTGGAGAGTGGAAACCTACCCTAATGCAGCTAATGTAATAACTTCTAATGCAAACAGTCTTGTGACTTTGTTTTGTCTCATGCCATCTCAGTAAATATTTGTGAGCCCTGGCAAACTAAATTGTGCTGATTTCCCAGAGTCCCAGGAGATAATGGGAGACTTTTTTTTTTTTTTTTAATGAATGTCTACAGTTTTCAGGAGTTTCAATAAAATATAACATAAGTTGTGGGTAATATAAAACAGCTATCCTCAACCCATGTACCAGTAGGTTAGCAGCATTGCATGGTATCAGCCAATAAGAACGGACGTTCAGATTCTGGCCCCCTCTTAACCAGGGTAATGTTATGATCTTGATAGAGGTTACATAAATTGTTATAGGTAGATATGTGAGGACTGACATTAGGCTGTTCGTGTACGTACCCCATGAATACATAAGTCCCTTATTATCAATAAGCCATCCCTTTGTGAACCTGCATTGTTCTGGGAACTCTTCTCCTGTAAAGCTCAGGTTCTGGGTCCCTCAGTGAAGAACTAGTGCCTTTGTGAGCCCAGAGTGGGGAATCCTTTGAGAATGCAAGAGCAGGACATACAGTTTTTGCAATTTTACTTTCTATTACCCAATTTGTATTTTGATTTTAGTGGTAGTTACATGTGTATCTGCACATTTGTCAAAACTCACTGAATTTCTAAAGATATGTGCTTTGTTATATTTATAAGGACCTCCCAGGAGGCTCAGTGGTAAAGAATCTGTGTGCCGATGCAGGAGATGCAGGTTTGGTCCCTGGGTCAGGAAAATCCCCTGGAGAAGGGAATGGCAACCCACTCAAGCATTCTTGCCTGGGAAATTCCATGCATAAAGGAGCCTGGCTGGCTACAGTCCATGGGGTTGCAGAGAGTCGGACAAGGCTTTGTGACTAACAACAATACCCTAATAACATTGATTAAAAGTAATTATACTGCAATTAGATTATTGAAAAGTAATAATTGACATAAAAAAACCCTTCAGTGGCTCCCATTGGACTATGAGATTAAATTCACACTGCTGAAGATATTTAAAGCTCTCTGTTACATGGTTGAAGATCCCTTGGAGGAGGGGGTGGCAACCCACTCCAGTATTCTTGCCTGGAGAATCCTATGGACAGAGGAGCCTGGCAAGCTAGGGGTCACACAGAGTCAGACATGACTGAAGTGACTGTATGTTATATATGCATGTATGTTGTATGGTTGCAAGCTACCTGCAGCAAAGGTTTTTAATCTATTTGGTGTCATGGCCACTTTTGATGGTCTGGTGAAAACTATGGGCTCCTTCTCAGAATAATGTTTTAAAACGTGTAAATAAAACATGTAAGAGTATAAAGGAAACCAATTAGATGGAATTTATATCAAAATATGTATCAGATTTTTTGTATAGTAGGATATGTACTTCTTTATTAACTCATTAAATGACTAGAGCTGGCTTAAGTCTCATAACTAATGTAATGTCAAAGTATTGAACATAGACAGTAGTTTAAGATTGATATGCGAAATCTGCAACAACTATTGATATGTGGAATCATCTGTGAGTTTTATTGGTAACAAAATCACACATACTGCTCATACGATTGTGATTTGTTTTTCATTCAAATACAAAAGGGAAAGAAATGCTAAATTTCAGCTAGAAGTTAGTGAAAATACATGTGCATTTTTCCCCCCATCAAATTCCACCTTTTCCGTACACCACTCCCCAGACTCTCTCTCTGCCTTAATTCCAGGTGACGATCCCCTGCCTGTCCCCTTGTTCCCCAACAAGCTCTCAGACACTCTCTGCTTTAGTAAACAGGGCTCTTCCCCTCCTAAAACCTATAGGGACAGCAGCTGACAAGAGTATGTGAATGCGAAGTCAGACAGTGGAGAAGGATGAGGGATGTACAGTCCAGGTCCTTCCTCAGGGCATTCGAATACAGCATTTGGTTTTGGGGGAAAAAAACACAATAATGTACCAGCCAGGGGAAGATTAGTGCAGAGCTGGCCAGTGTGCAACCACTGCTTAATCAGGCGGAATGAACTGCCTGTTCTCCTCTGCCTGCGCTCCCACCGCATCTCCAGGGAGCTTCACTTGCGTAGAAAGTCCTTCCCTGCTAATCTCTATCAATCAAAATACAGCTAGTTCAGAGGCTGGCATTTCCTGCTTCCCCTAGCTGGCATCATCTGACCTCTTTCTCTCCTCCCAGAACACTTGGTTCAAATTTTTTTTTTTTCAAACAGAGGTCCCATCTGACCTTGTATTGTGGTGATTGATGTCCGCGTCCATCTTCCGTCGTCCATCCTGAGCTTGAGGGCAGCATGCCCCGCTGTGTCTGAATCTCTCAGTACCTGTGCTCTGGTGCACACAAGGCCATGGGGACACAGTGGGTCAGACTGACTGTGCTGGGCCGGCCTCTGCCTCCCCGCCTCTCTGCCTCACGTCTTTGTGTCTTTTACTGATGGATTCTAATGCTTCCACTGCTAGAAACAAAGCCCTGAAAAACTTCTCTTTCATGGAAGGGCTTACCATAGAGCCACAAAACTCCCAGCCAGAAAAGTAACTGATGTCCTTTAAAGCCTTCCTCCAGAAATTCACTCATTCATTCATGTCCTCTCTCATTCTCCTTAAAGGCCAGGTGAGAGCTTACTGTCTGAAATACATCAGGTGGGGACTGGCAGGATATACATATGTGACGCATGTTTGTGAAACTGTTTCTTAGTAGCCTAGAGACAAGGAGATTAATGCCTCTTCACGAAAGGCACACATTCCTCCTCAAATGAGGTGGAGCTGTCAAAGCAGCATCCTATTATTTATATTTTATTTTTAAATTGAAGAAGTGAAGTGAAATGAAAGTCACTCAGTCATGTCTGATTCTTTGTGTGTGTGTGTGAGTGTGTGAAGTCGCTCAGTTGTGTCCAACTCTTTGCGACCTCGTGGACTGTAGCCCGCCAGGCTCCTCTCTCCATGGGATTCTCCAGGCCAGAATACTGGGATGGGTAGCCTTTCCCTTCTCCAGGGGATCTTCCCAACCCAGGGATTGAACCCAGGTCTCCCACATTGCAGGTGGATTCTTTACCAGCTGAGCCACAAGGGAAGACCAAGAATACTGGAGTGGGTAGCCTATCCCTTCTCCAGCAGATCTTCCTGACCCAGGGATCAAACCAGGGTCTCCTGCATTGCAGGTGGACTCTTTACCAACTGAGCAATCAGGGAAGCCTCTTTAAATTGAAGTATAGTTATTTTACAATGTCATATTAATTTCAAGTGTACAGTAAAGTGGTTCAGTTATATGTATATATATTCTTTTTCAGATTATTTTCCATTATAGGTTATTACAAGATAACGAATATAGTTCCTTGTGCTATGCAGTAGGTCCTCCTTGTTTACCTATATTATGTATAAATACATCCTTTAAATACATGTAAATATGTTAGGGCTTCCCTGGGGGCTCAGACAGTAAAGAGTCTGCCTGCAGTACAGGGAATCCAGGATCAATCCCTGGGTCAGGAAGATCTCCCAGAGAAACGAATGGCTACTCACTCTAGTATTCTTGCCTGGAAAATTCCAAGAACAGAGAAGCCTGGGGCTACAGTCCATGGGGTCCCAAAGAGTTGGACACAACTGAATGATTTTGAACTGTGGTGTTGGAGAAGACTCTTGAGAGTCCTTTGGACTGCAAGGACATCCAACCAGCCCATTCTGAAGGAGATCAGCCCTGGGATTTCTTTGGAAGGAATGATGCTAAAGTTGAAACTCCAATACTTTGGCCACCTCATGTGAAGAGTTGACTCATTGGAAAAGACTCTGATGCTGGGAGGGGTTGGGGGCAGGAGGAGAAGGGGACGGCAGCGGATGAGATGGCTGGATGGCATCACTGACTCGAAGGACGTGAGTCTGAGTGAACTCTGGGAGTTGGTGATGGACAGGGAGGCCTGGTGTGCTGCGATTCATGGGGTCTCGAAGAGTTGGACACGACTGAGCGACTGAACTGAACTGAACTGAATTGAATGACTAACATACAAACACAAGCATGTTAACCCCAAACTCCTAATTTGTCTTTCTCCTCACCCTGCTATCCTCTTTGGAAACCATAAGATTGTTTTCTGTGTCTGTGAATCTATTTCTGTTTTGTAAATAAGTTCATTTGGATCGTTTTTTAGATTCCACCAGTAAGTGGTATCGTATATTTGTCTTTCTCTGTGTGCCTTCCCTTAATGTGATTTCATTCTTTCACATGGCTGAGTAATATTCCATTGTGTATGTGTACCGCAAGTAGCATCCTATTAATTTGGTCGGTCAGCAGTACCCAAGGCCCCACAGAATATCCATAGTTATGGTCTCTGTGAAGCTACATTTAAAAACATGAAAAACAATAAAATATGAGTTTGTATCCTGGCTTTGAAAATTATTTGCAGTGTGACCTTGAGCAAACTATTGAAGATATTTAAGCCTCAGTTTTGTCATCTATAAATATGGATGGTAAAAACATCTACCTCTTAGGGTTGTTTGATGGCAAAATGAATTAATACATGGGCAACACTTACACCAGTGCCTGGCGCATGATAAGTGCTCCATGAATCCCACAAGTGTTCACCAAAACAAAGCACCTCCCATGTATCTATTTTTTATTAAGCACTTGCTATGGGCTAAGCACTGGGTTAGGCATTAGGGATTTAAATATAAATAAAACATTACTTTATCTTCAAGGAACTCATAGCATAATGTAAGGTTTTTCAACCTGTAGACTGGAGATTCCTTAGGAAACCTTTTTCTGAGAATCTATTTGTTCATCTGACTGAGTAAATAATCTGCCTTAGATATATATGCTTTATTTTAAAAGTGTATGTAGTTACTTTAGGATTAATAATTGTTAAAATCATTTAGAAGGATTCATTTCATATTTTTTGTCATTACACATCATCTCAACCAATAAGAAAGGAACAAATGCGATCATGTGATGGTGCCCAACATTTTTTAGAGGATATTAAAAATAGCTTCTTGTGGTCAAGTTGGCTGCATCTACTGTGTGGATGGTATGTTTTGATAGAAGCTCAAACCATCCTGTCTACTTAGGCCTAAAGGGAATTCTCCCTCTGATGAGTGGTAGTCAGTGCCAAGATACTATGTGGGGGAGACTGACTCTCAGGGAATACTTAATCAAAAGTTTCCAGGTGCTCTCCCAAAATTGGGAACACTTCACAAAGAAGAAAGATGTAGAGGGAAACTCGCAAACTGACTCTACAAAAAGGGCTTCTGTTTAGGAGTTTCTGTTTCTCTGATCCAGCTGAAGTAGGAGCAGGTCTCCAAGATGACAAGGGACGGCCCATAGTTGCTAATGCTGGATTTCTGTGGGTGCCTCTTGGATGTGGCTGCTGATGGAGTCCTCACAAACAGACGGAGGTTGCAGAGAGGCATTCAATTGCCTTCTTCATGCTGCTGTTCTGCTACTATAGAAATTACAGAATTGTTCGTGGCAGTTGCTGATCAGTAGGGTTAAGTTTTTAGATCACTTCTTTTTGTGATTGATCGTATAGGGAGGTGGAGAAGCATCAGTGAGTTGGACTCTGATCCGTGTCGCAGTTTGAATTTTCAGTCTTGGCAGTCCTCCTCGGTAAAGTCTTTAAAAGACTGCAATGACTATTCTGGCAAAATTAGAGGGAACTATTGCCAACACTAAGAAACTCCTACCAGCAGAGATTGGATGAGAACCTCCTACCTTGTTCTTTATAGAGTCCCATGCCTTAAAGTAGTTATGGTGCAATGTTCCCTTAGAGAGGAGAGGATTAATATTTACTTTCTGGTCCAGAGCAGAAGATCGGGACACTTGGCTGCAGACAAGTCTGGGTGATCTTTTGGTAGTTATATCATTCTCAAGCCACAGGGTGATCTCCATGGAAAAAAAGAGACTCCCTACTATGGGTTGTTTTGCTTTGTTTGACTTTTGTTTTTCTTGTCTGGGAACTCACATCTTTGGTTCCTCCCAGAAAAATTGTAATTCAGCACCAAGTTTATTGGCTGACAGTAGCAGACACTGAGTTCAAATTTATTGACTGACTGAAGAAATGCTTATTCACATAGCAGTTACACCTCAACCTAAGTCAGCCTTCCTTGGTCACATTCCCATCCCTGAGTTGTTTTCCTCTAGGCCCTTAGGTTCTTTTACTGAAAAAGTTGTTGTGGGCCTGATGGTGGGATCGTTTAGTAGTTAAGAGCACCAGATTTGCAGTCAAACAACACCTACATGACCCACTCCAGTGTTCTTGCATGGAGAATCCCAGGGACAGGGGAGCCTGGTGGGCTGCCGTCTATGGGGTCGCACAGAGTTGGACACGACTGAAGCGACTTAGCAGCAGTGGCAGCAGCAACACCTACATGTGATTTTGGGCTCTGCAAATAACTAGATAGGTGATCTTGAACAGCAAACTACTTGAGTTTCAGCTGCTTCTTTGTGAAAATGTGCTGAATAAAACTTACCTCATAGAGTTGTTGATAGAATTAAATGAAACAAAGCAGATTTCCCCAGATTTCAGTCATTTGCAACTTACCCATACAAAAATGGCCTGCATGATTTTTGCCATATTTAAATACTACTTGTACTATGATTCCTTTAATATTTTCTTTCAATTAACTTTGTTTTTAAGACAGATTCATTTTAAAAGATATATGGATACTTATTACTTTCCTAGTGATAGAAAATAAATGTCATGGAGACTAAACAATATTAAGTTCCAGCTTAATATTTTCACCTGCTAAAGTCTCTGACCTAAGGTCTTCTCTGTTAGGAAGATTCCTGTCATGTGTTAAAGACATATTAGCCCCAAACTGACACTTTATTTTTCCTTTAATTGAAAGAACTAAAAAATGATCAAAAAGGAATAGTGTTTTCACTGTTTGATTCAATGTAACTTGATACCCTGCTTATTTTGTCTCAGAAGTTGCCAGTGGCATTTCTATCACATTTTAGAAAGCTGAGCTAAAATTTGTGAAGATGTTGTGTTTCCAAGTGAAATGATAGAGACACCTTGAAATCTCAGCTGTACTGGGTCACGTGCAGGCACAATATCCACTAAGAAAGTGCAGTTTGGCCAGAGAAAAGAGAAAAGGAAAGTCTGCTGGGGGTTCCCTCTGACTATCACATTAGTTTCTATGAAGGACTCTGAGGTCAAATAGTAGACCCCACAGTGGCTCCTCAAATCAAGAAATCACTGCTGGCCTTAGGGGAGATTGTGAACCTTTGCTCGTCTACAGAGCTCACAGCTGGGAGTGGTGGTGTGCAGATAAGTGGGACAACAGAGAGGGAGAAGCATCTTTTGACAAGTCCCATCTTGGTCTCCACTTCCTTGGAGTCTGTTGTGGGCTGAATAATACACACGCCTCAAAATGTGACTGTACTTGGAGAGGGGTGTTAAAGAGGTAATTAAGGCAAAATGAGGCGGTTAGTCCTAATATGACTCGTGTCTTACAAGAAGAGTTTAGGACCCAGACATACACAGAGGGAAGGCCATGTGAAGACACAGGGAGAAGACGGTCGTCTCTGAGCCAAGGACTGAGGCTGCAGAAGAAGCCAGCCCTGCTGGCGTCTTGGTCTCGGACTTCTGGCTTCCAGAGCTGTGAGACGACGCATTTCTGTTGCTCAAACCACCCATTCTCTAGAACTTTACAATAACAGCACTAGCAGACTAAAAGAGTCAGTGCTTCCCATTTGGATGAAGGGGATAAGGGTCGATTGGCTCATCACTCACAGTGACCTGAACTCACAGACTGGCTGGTGTGTCAGAGAGAGCTAGGCTTCTTTGACTTTTTACATGCTTTTCTCATTACTGTGCTCTCAATCAACCCATCAAAATTCCTCTTTGGCAGGGTGGGGTGGGGGGGCTGAGCAGGTGGTTTAGAAAAGACTTATTTTGTGGGCTAAGAGGACAAATTTTAGTGAAGTTGTAATCTTGATAAGATTTGGATTGTCCCCTCAGAAGAAATGGAGTAGCCATCATGGTCAACAAAAGAGTTCAAAATGCAGTACTTGGATGCAATCTCAAAAACGAAAGAATGATCTCTGTTCGTTTCCAAGGCAAACCATTCAGTATCACAGTAATCCAAGTCTATGCCCCAACCAGTAATGCTAAAAAAGCTGAAGTTGAATGGTTCTGTGAAGACCTACAAGACCTTTTAGAACTAACACCCACAAAAGATGTCCTTTTCATTGTAGGGGACTGGAATGCAAAAGTAGGAAGTCAATAAACACCTGGAGTAACAGGTAAATTTGGCCTTGGAATATGGAATGAAGCAGGGCAAAGACTAATAGCATTTTGCCAAGAAAATGCACTGGTCATAGCAAACACTCTCTTCCAACAACACAAGAGAAGACTCTATACATGGACATCACCAGATGGTCAACACCAAAATCAGATTGATTATATTCTTTGTAGCCAAAGATGGAGAAGCTCTATACAGTCAACAAAAACAAGACCAGGAGCTGACTGTGGCTCAGATATGAACTCCTTATTGCCAAATTCAGATTTAAATTGAAGAAAGTAGGGAAAACAACTAGACCATTCAGGTATGACCTAAATCACATCCGTTATGATTATACAGTGGAAGTGAGAAATAGATTTAAGGGCCTAGATCTGATAGACAGAGTGCCTGATGAACTATGGACTGAGGTTCGTGACATTGTACAGGAGACGGGGATCAAGACCATTCCCATGGAAAAGAAATGCAAAAAAGCAAAATGGCTGTCTGGGGAGGCCTTACAAATAGCTGTGAAAAGAAGAGAAGAGAAAAGCAAAGGAGAAAAGGAAAAATATAAGCATCTGAATGCAGAGTTCCAAAGAATAGCAAGAAGAGATAAGAAAGCCTGCCTCAGCAATCAACAACAGAATGGGAAAGACTAGAGATCTCTTCAAGAAAATTAGAGATACCAAGGGTACATTTCATGCAAACATGGGCTCGATAAAGGACAGAAATGGTATGGACCTAACAGAAGCAGAAGATATTAAGAAGAGGTGGCAAGAATACACAGAAGAACTGTACAAAAAAGATCTTCATGACCCAGATAATCACGATGGTGTGATCACTGACCTAGAGCCAGACATCCTGGAATGTGAAGTCAAGTGGGCCTTAGAAAGCATCACTACGAACAAAGCTAGTGCAGGTGATGGAATTCCAGTGGAGCTATTTCAAATCCTGAAAGATGATGCTGTGAAAGTGCTGCACTCAATATGCCAGCACATTTGGAAAACTCAGCAGTGGCCACAGGACTGGAAAAGGTCAGTTTTCATTCCAATCCCCAAGAAAGGCAATGCCAAAGAATGCTCAAACTACCGCACAATTGCACTCATCTCACACGCCAGTGAAGTAATGCTCAAAATTTTCCCAGCCAGGCTTCAGCAATATGTGAACCGTGAACTTCCAGATGTTCAAGCTGGTTTTAGAAAAGGCAGAGGAACCAGAGACCAAATTGCCAACATCCGCTGGATCATGGAAAAGGCAAGAGAGTTCCAGAAAAACATCTATTTCTGCTTTATTGACTATGTCAAAGCCTTTGATTGTGTGGATCACAATCAATTGTGGAAAATTCTGAAAGAGATGGGAATACCAGACCACCTGACCTGCCTCTTGAGAAACCTGTATGCAGGTCAGGAAGCAACAGTTAGAACTGGACATGGAACAACAGACTGGTTCCAAATAGGAAAAGGAGTACGTCAAGGCTGTATATTGTCACCCTGTTTATTTATCTTATATGCAGAGTACATCATGAGAAACGCTGGGCTGGAAGAAGCACAAGCTGGAATCAAGATTGCCGGGAGCAATATCAATAACCTCAGAGATGCAGATGACACCACCCTATGGCAGAAAGTGAAGAGGAACTAAAGAGCCTCTTGATGAAAGTGAAAGAGGAGAGTGAAAAAGTTGGCTTAAAACTCAACATTCAGAAAATGAAGATCATGGCATCTGGTCCCATCACTTCATGGGAAATAGATGGGGAAACAGTGGAAACAGTGTCAGACTTTTTTTTTTTTTTTTTTTTTTTGAGCTCCAAAATCATTGCAGATGTTGACTGCAGCCATGAAATTAAAAGACACTTACTCCTTGGAAGAAAAGTTATGGCCAACCTAGATAGCATATTCAAAAGCAGAGACATTACTTTGCCATCAAAGGTCTGTCTAGTCAAGGCTATGGTTTTTCCAGTGGTCATGTATGGATGTGAGAGTTGTGAAGAAAGCTGAGCGCCGAAGAATTGATGTTTTTGAACTGTGGTGTTGGAGAAGACTCTTGAGAGTCCCTTGGACTGCAAGGAGATCCAACCAGTCCATTCTGAAGGAGATCAGCCCTGGGATTTCTTTGGAAGGAATGATGCTAAAGCTGAAACTCCAGTACTTTGGCCACCTCATGCGAAGAGTTGACTCATTGGAAAAGACTCTGATGCTGGAGGGATTGGGGGCAGGAGGAGAAGGGGACGACAGAGGATGAGATGGCTAGATGGCATCACTGACTCGATGGACGTGGGTCTGGGTGAACTCTGGGAGTTGGTGATGGACAGGGAGGCCTGGCGTGCTGCGATTCATGGGGTCGCAAAGAGTTGGACACGACTGAGCGACTGAACTGAACTGAACTGAAGTGTCAAAGTAGAATTGTTTCTAAGCCTGTTCATTGTCCAGATAAACTGATTTTCCCCATTTTGACCTTTTCATTACTTTTACCCCTTAAGCACAAAAACAGCATTTCAACATTGCTGCAACTGTGTCTCATGTATCAGTTCTGACGTGACAATTACCCATTTATCATGTTTGTGTCCTTTCCCCTTTCCCACTATGTCCTCACTCCTTTTTATCATCATTGTATCAAGCAAAGACTTTAATTCAAGTTCTTACACCATCTTCCCACCACTCCTGTGCATTTCTGAGCGTCCTTGGCATGTATAGAATTCAACTAAATTGTCAGTTCACGGTTGTGTTCATGAAGTTTGTTACATATTCTTTCTACTCATG
The DNA here is from genome assembly GCF_002263795.3 of Bos taurus. NCBI lineage: Eukaryota > Metazoa > Chordata > Mammalia > Artiodactyla > Bovidae > Bos > Bos taurus. The sequence continues at coordinate 4,569,216 of NC_037337.1, read as the reverse complement.
GTGTACCCAAAGAATGAAGCACAGCCAGGATCTCACAGAATCTCCTACCTAGAGCAAAGCGGAGCTTCTCTTTGTGCCTGCATATCTTTGTAAATAGCTCCAAGAATTCTGACTGTCCCTAATTAACTTGTAAAATGTTTGCCGTTGTACATTCTGTCTCTTGAGAAAAGCTCTCCTGGTTTCATGGGTTCAAACAAAGTTCAGTTATGACTTCTCTGAATATCATCTGTAATCACAAACACTGGCCAGAAGGACCAGTGCTTGGAAGGGTTTTAAATGCTTCCAGCTCCCTGCTTGGGGAGTTGGTAAGGAAGATGTTTGAACGTTTTATGGAAGCATAACAAAAGTGTTTTGAGGCCCTTCATCCAACCAGTTTATCTAGAAGTAATGGGTGAGTGTGGGAGATAAGTGACATGTCTCATCATTAGCCACATAGCACATCCTGGAGGAAAGGAACAAGACAAAGAAAGTCCTAAGACCCCTAGGCAAATAGTGGCTCACTCACATCCTCAGAGCCTGTGGTGAGTGAGTGTGACCTTCCAGTGACAAGAAGATGAGACCTGCATGTTAGAAACCCCTAGAGTAAACAGCATCTGGGAAAGGAGACGCTGATTATTCACTGCTCTTCTGTGTTTTGTTTTATGTGGTCACTGTTTCTTCTTTGGGAATAAATCCCTCCCTCTTAGAGTTTTTCCTGGCCTGATTTCAGGGCCTACCTCTTAGTTATACAGTATGTTGTAATTTGTAAGTTTTTGTGAAGGATCAGCCTGTGAATAGATCTTTTATCCTGTGTGAAAATTTCTGTGCAGTTAGAATTTAGAAAATCTGCAAGAGAGGAGGCCAAAGGCAGTCTCTGAGTCTGATCCCTGTATTTTTCACGCATCTTGGACTGTTGTTCAGTTGCCCAGTCGTGTCCGACTCTGTGACCCTGTGGACTGCAGCATGCCCGGTCTCCCTGTCCCTCACCATGTCCGGAGTTTGCCCAAGTTCATGTTCATTGCATCAGTGATGCCGTCCAGCCAACTCATCCTCTGTCGCCCTCTTCTCCTTCTGCCCTCAGTCTTTCCCAGCATCAGGGACTTTTCCACTAAGTCAGCTGTTCGCATCAGATGACCAAAATACTGGAGCTTCAGCTTCAGCGTCAGTCTTTCCAGTGAATATTCAGAGTCGATCTCCCTTAAGATTGGCTTGTTTGATCTCTTTGCTGCCCAAGGGAATTGCAGGAGTCTTCTCCAGCACCACCATTTGAAGGCATCAATTCTTTGGCATTCTGCCTTCTCCCAACCATGTGTGACCACTGGGAAGCACGGATCCTTGACTACATGAACCTTTGTCGACTGAGTAACGTCTCTGCTCTCAACACACTGTCTAGGTCACCGTGTAGGAAAAGTCTAATGCTTTTTCTTCCCTCTTAACTCCTCACTTCTCCCCTCATAACCATGTGATTTATAGAAAGTGAGGCTGGGTGTGCCTTCCTGAATGCCTGCGTCTACCCTTGTGCACAAACACACTAGCATGTGAACACAGCCACAACCAGTGTTTTCCATGTTGAATTTGTCTAGCACAGGACTGTTTGTCATTCAAACTCTGCCCTGTTTCTACACATTTTAAATTAACGGTGAAGGTCACATCCTGAGTGTCTGCTGTGCTCTTAGCCTTATGTCCCTGCTTCTGCAAGTTTACTTGCCCACAGCCTCATGACCCGGGTCAGACTTAGTACAACGAGACGGGCCTCACAGGAAACACTCTAGGAAGAACAGTCAAGGCCTTGGTGGCTCCAAGCCGTATCTGGTCTTAATCGTTAGCTGGATCTTCGAGCTGCGTTAATGCTAAAACTTTTCCCTATCATTTCAGTCTCTCTGTCTTTCCATCTGTTTTCTCTTTGTGTCCAGTGTTGCTACCAGGAGAATGTGACTCAAAGAAAACTATACCTGAGGATTTATAAGTTATAAATACTATAAAAAAGAAAGAAAGACAGGGCACCCTTGTTAATGTTTTTATAGTACTTTCAAAGCTTATGAGGAACAGAGTCACCCAGAACAACTCGGGAACCTGGGCTCTGGCAGGTTGGGTTTCTGTCTACGGAAAAAGGAGACTTTTCCCCTCCTCTCGTATCTCCAGGCTCAGTTTTCTGAACAGTTTCTTCACCTATGACCTTCTGTTGTAGAAGACAGACTGGTCAGCTAGGAGTAAGGAGACATCTTTACACATCAGATGTGTAAAGCCTCATTCTTGCTCGTCGTGTTTATTCCCTTTCTTTATCACATGCACGATGCCAGACGTCATTCACTCACAGACAGACATTCGTTGAGGAGGGGCACTGTTTTGGACTCCAGATACCTCCATGGACAGGTCAGACAGGGTTCCTGATCTCACCCATTCACATATGAGGCGAATTCAGTGCACCTAACAGTCCTCTGTAGTGTCATGGGGCTTCCTTCAAGAGGGTCCTGAGAGACTTTAAGGTGGCCCATCACAATCCCACGGTCTGGAACTCATGTCCTCTGCTTGAATACGGCTGACCTGTGACTGCCAACAATAGAATGTGGCAAAGGTGAGAGAATGTCACCTTCTAAGCAAATAGGGTAGGGGTTCCCCAGAGCAAGAGAATCAGACATGACTTTCTTGACATAAGAGAAGCCATTTTTGTCCTAAGCCATTATGCGATCTAAGCTTGAACACAGCGCTTGCCCTTGAACAGACATTTAATGATCTTAAAGGAACAAAGCAGGTTCTCAAGTGGTGCTAGTGGTAAAGAATCTGCCTGTTAATGCAGGAGATTCAATCCCTGGGTCAGGAAGATCCCCTGGAGAAGGAAATGGCAACCCACTCCAGTATTCTTGCCTGAAAAATGCCATGGACAGAGGAGCCTGGCAGGCTATAGTCCATGTGGTCACAAAGTGTTGGACAACTGGAACCTAAGAGATGATGTATTGACCTTTTCTGACCCTTGTAACTTCATTAACTAAAGCTTAAACTCCATTGACTGCCCAAGCCGCTTCATGGATATGCATACGCCCTTAGCTTAAAACTTCCCCAGTTTTGCTCTGGGAAAGATCCCCAGTGTTCTCCTTCCTTGTTTCAAGTATTAAATCCTTCTTTCTCCCCGTCTTTGGCTTGGTTGTGTCTTTTAACTTAGGATCCAACAAGAGATAAACCCAGTTTTTCACATAACAACTTCAGTGATCACAATAGGATGTATAAGATTCTGTCTTGCTTGGAGGGCCCTCCTGGATACAATAGCCTCTCCGTTTCCCCCATTTCTTGTTTGTAGAAAATAGGATTTAGTCTTCTAGGCCTTCCCTGAGTTTCAAAGAGGAAAATAGGCAACTACTAAATAGGGAAGGCAAGGAATGCAGAAACAAAGGAAAAGTTGTTAAACAAGAGAAGTTTAGCAGTAAAACAGTCCTCTTTTTCTACAGGAACTAAGACACCCCACCCAGCCACCACCCCCCACCACCCGACGGCAGACGGTGACTACATGCTGAGCATAAGCACACAGACTCCAGATTGGCTGAACCAGAAGAATGGTCGAAATTCTTGAATCACCACCCTGTTACTTCACCATTAACCAATCAGAAGAAAGTCATGACTCTTGAAGCCCTCACTCCCAAATATTGCCTTTAAAAAAGCTTTCCTGGGAAGGGATGGTTAGTGAGTTTGGGACTGACATGTATACTCTGCTATATTTATTTTCTTAATTTATTTTTTATTATGTATGTATTTATTTCTGGCTGTACTGAGTTTCCACTGCTGTCGGGCTTTTCTCTAGTTGTGGCGAGTGGGGCTACCTCTCTAGTTGCTGTGTGCAGGCTTCTCATTGCAGTGGCTTCTCTTGCTGTGAAGCACAGGCTTTAGGACACACGGGCTTCAGTGGTTGCAGCTCTCGGGCTCTAGAGGACAGCCTCCATAGCTGTGGCACACAGATTTAGTTGCTCAGCAGCATGTGGGATCTTCCCGGATCAGGGGTCGAACCCACGTCTCCTGCATTGGCAGGCAGACTCTTTACCACTGAGCCACCAGGGAGGCCCCACACTCTGCTATATTTAAAATGGATAATCAACAAGGTCCTACTGTATAGCACATGGAAGTCTGCTCAGTGTTGTGTGGAAGTCTGGATGGGAGGGGAGTTTGGGGGAGAATGGATGCATGTATATGTATGGCTGACTCCTTTCCTGTTCACCTGAAACTGTCATAACATTCTTAATCAGCTATCCTCCAGTATAAACTAAAAAGTTAAAAAAAAAGTTTCCCTGAAACCATCAAGGAGTTCGGGTCTTTTGAGCATGAAATAAACTCTGTACTTCCTTTCCCCACAAACTGGTGTCAGTAAATTGGCTTTTTGCATAGCAGGTGAGCAGATGCAGGTTCACTTTGGTAGTGCATACTCATTCTAGAGGGGCTTTCCTGATAGCTCAGTTGGTAAAGAATCCTCCTGCAATGCAGGAGGCCTGGGTTCAATCCCTGGGTAAGGAAGATACCCCGGAGAAGGGAATGGCTGCCCACTCCAGTATTCTGGCCTGGAGAATTCCATGGACTGTATAGTCTATGGGGTCGCAAAGAGTCGGACACAACTGAGCGACTTTCACTTCACTCATTCTAGAAACTGTAGGTGACTTTGAAGAAATGAGGGGCTGTATTGGGAAGTTCATGAGACAAGGAACTGAGGCAGCTGCCAGTCAACAAGCAGCAAGTAGGCAAGGTCCTCAGGCCGATAGCTGCCAGCACCCTGAGTGTGCCATCAGATGAGAGCACAGACAAAACTCTGACCACGGCCTTGTGAGATCCAGATAAACCGTTCTTAGGCTCCTGATCCACAGAATGGGAGATGATGTGTGGTGGTAGCTTAAGCTCCTGAAAATGTGGTAATGTGTTAAGTAGATAGAAAACTAATATAGAGACCCTGCATACAAGAGGAAGACCCTGGCCTAGGACTGATCCGCAGGCTTCTGTAGCTGTGGATCAGTACTATTTTCCATGGGATCCTTGGATTGCAGAGCTGTGACTTCGCCATGGAACTTACCTGACCTGGGAAAACATGTTTATAACATCCCAACTCCTGGAACTCCTTAAAATTAGAAAAATGATGAAGCAGAATCGTCTGAAGCAAGACCAAAGACAGAGATTCCTGAAAAACTATAAGCTGGACACTGTGTCACTGAAGGGATTTAAAAGACTTGTCCTCCTCCCCCACCCTTCCCTGCCAAGTACCTTTCAAGACCCCAGATGGATTGTCTCAAGATGATCCATTTAATTACTTGTGGTAACTTTGCATCTTTCATTCATTAGTTCAACTAACAGGTTTAATTTCCTCATTTGTAAATTGAGTATAATATTAGCATCTACTTCAGAGAGTTTCCATGAGAAAAAATGAATTAATACATGAAAAATGTATATATAGTCACTTAGCACATATTAAATACTATACAAATGCATGCTATTACTATTGACATGGTTTTGAGTGTGCTTATTTATTATTATGGCGAGGCAGTGACCTAGGTCTGGGGAATACAGATAGATATATAAGCTATAGACCTTACCTGCTTCTGGTTCCTTATCTATCTACTAGAGAGCTAAGTTTTAAAAAGAGAGACAAACTGGACAGGAAGTTTTATGGAATGGGGGCTTAAAATCAGTAATACAAATTCCAGAGCCACATAAAGCGCCCTGGAAAAGCACATTCTAGGCAGGGGAAGTCTGGAAGTGATAGATGTAAAGGATGAATCCAATAGCATCCTATGTCCTCTTGGTATCATAGGAGTCAATTAGTGCTGAAAGAGAAGAAATGGGTGAACAAGCTCACTCAAATTATTGTTTTCACTGAGCCAGCCCTGCTAATGCAAAAAAAAAAAAAAATTAAACCACAAACACTTGGCATGGCTATAGCATTATTATTCATAGCAAATTATATACCTGGTAAACTCATTTATGACTTCAGTAAAAGTGTAAGTCATAGAAAGGTTAGGTTGGGTTGCTCTTTGAGGAAAGTTATGTAAGGGTGAAACAATCTTTGGTGGGGGGCAGGAACTGCAGTCTGGTCCCTCTTCTCCAGGATCATAGTTCCTTTTCATGAATTGTAGAACAAAAGGGAAATGGGCTGTCCTGCCCTTCATGAGCCAGTTATTAAAAATGAATCTCTTAGGGACAAGACTAGGCTTCCAAACAAACAAGTCATTTAAAATTAAATCCATGTTTCCTTGGGGTTTCATGATTAAGGTATCATCCAAGATAAGGATAAGAATGAGATTGTACCCTGATGAGAGCATGTCATATTTTAATTGCTGGCTGCTGAGTGCATCTCAATCTGTGGTTGAATTTTTTATTCCTCCGTTTTATCTCTATAGCTACCATGGTGTCTGCAAATAGCAAAATATTCTATCTGTATTTACGAATAATGAGTCACCAAATGCTTATTAATAAAATGAGACAAAGAATGTTAAATAATCAAAAGAGGGGAAAAATAACTCATTACTCAATTGTTCTTATTTCTGTTTGCAGATTCCCACATTAAGGGAGTGTTTTGACCAATTTGAATACAATTTTGGTAGAAATAGAATTTCAGTCTAGAAGTGAGGGGACTTTGTTCAAATATTGCATCTATAGAAATAGTTTCTTGAGACTTCCCCTAGACCTTCTTACTCCAAACAACAAGTGCTTTGTTTGTTTTCTGGTGTAGAAAAGATGAAAAATAATTCTCCAGTGCTCTTCCCTTAAACTTCTACTCTGCTGGGCTTTGCAAATGTATGTGACTAAGTGAAACCAGATGTTTCAATTTCCTCTCCCCACCCATCACAAGATGCTTTGATTTTCACCTTTGGGATTGTTTGTTACAGCTTGAGATCTTGTTATGAAAGGCCCTGTGATGGTTATTTTTATGTGTTGATTGGCTAAGCATGCCCACATAGCTGGTAAAATATTATTTCCCAATGTATTTGTTAAGGTGTTTCCAGAAGAGATTACCACTGGATTAGCAAACTGAGTCAAGAAAAGTGCTCTTACCAATGTGGATGGATCATCCAATCATTGAGGGCTCAAATAGAACAAAATGGTGGAGGAAGGGTGGATTTGCTCTGGGACATCCGCCTTCTGCTCATAGACATCAATGCTTCTGATGCTCCTAGAATATGAGCCTTTAGACTGTGTCTGGAATTTGTGTCATTGACCCCTATGAGTCTCAGGCCTTTGGATTCAAATTACACCTCCAACTTTCAGGTTTTCCAGTTTGCAGGTTGTATACCCACAATTGCATGAACTAATTCCTTATATATATATGTGTGTGTGTGTGTGTGTGTGTAGTTACATATATATATCCTACTGGTTCTATTTCTCTGGAGAACCCTGACTAATATATATTTCTTTGCATATCAACTAGTGAATATACAAGCCTGAATTAAGTTTACTGTTTATTTCTTGGGGTAGAGGAAGTATGTAAATGAGCCATCACAAGGGGGTAGAATTTGCAATGGTTAAAAAGAGAGACTTGGAATAGAATCTGAGCTCTACCATTTACTGTCTTGAATGAGCTGTTTAAACTTTCTAAACCTGCTCTTCCTCTAAATTGAGAATACAGTTACTGAATTTAGATCATATGGTAACTTAATGAGATGATTTGTGTGAAAATACTCAGTATATAGTAAACCAATCAATAACTATTTCTGTTATGTTTTGACTGGAAAGCAGGAAGAGCAAAGAGGAGTAAGGGTTAGGAGCCTGGGTGCTGTCCAGCTCGGTATGGAAGGAGAGGGTACAGGAGGGAAAGTTTTAAAAGTGGTGATAGTAGAAAGCTATGGATTTCTCTAAATTCATCGCCTCACTAAGGGCCAATTCTGGGTGTTTATACCTGTGCCAATGCATTCTATAAGAATATCATATCTGTTCCCCACCAGATTCCTGGGACTCGGATGATTTTAATATACTTTGTCCAATAGAGTGTCATAGGCATAATATGGCTCCTAAAGTTGTACATGTCCTAATTTGTAGAATTAAATATGTTACCTTACATGGCAAAAGAGACTTTGCAGATATAGTGAGGATTGTGAATCTTGATATGGATCTTATTTGACTAGGATGAATCTAACTGCATAAGCTGTTAAAAGTGGGAGAAGGCAAAAGAGTCAGTCAGAGAGACATGTCAGAATTGGAGTTTTGCAGGAGAGATTCAGTGCCTGAGAGGTACTCACCCAACCCCCTATTTATGGCTTTGAGGTTGGAGGAAAGAGGTCATGAGTCAAGGAACGCGAGCAACCTCTAGAACCAAGGTAAGCCCCTCCAGCTGACAGTCAGCAAAGAAGTGGGTACTTCAGTACTGCAACCATAAGGAACTGAGTTCTCCCAACTACCCATGTGCTGGAAGATATGAATTGTCCCATAGAGCCTTAAGAAAGAAATGCAGCCCTGCTGACACCTTGATTTTAACACAGTAAGGCTCATTCTAGACTTCTGACATGGAGAACTATAAGATAATAAATTTGTTGTTGCTTCAGTTCAGTTCAGTCACTCAGTCATGTCTGACTCTTTGCAACCCCATGAACCATAGCACACCAGACCTCCCTGTCCATCACCAACTCCCAGAGTCCACCCAAACCCATGTCCATTGAGTCGGTGATGCCATCTAACCATCTCATCCTCTGCCATCCCCTTCTCCTCTGGCCCTCAATCTTTCCCAGCATCAGGGTATTTTCAAATGAGTCAGCTCTTTGCATCAGGTGCCCAACGTATTGGAGTTTCAGCTTCAACATCGGTCCTTCCAATGAACACCCAGGACTGATCTCCTTTACGATGGACTGGTTGGATCTCCTTGCAGTCCAAGGGACTCTCAAGAGTCCACAGTTCAAAAGCATCAATTCTTTGGTACTCAGCTTTCTTTATAGTCCAACTCTCACATCCATACATGACTACTGGAAAAACCATAGCCTTGACTAGACGAACCTTTGTTGGCAAAGTAATGTCTCTGCTTTTGAATATGCTATCTAGATTGGTCATAACTTTCCTTCCAAGGAGTAAGCGTCTTTTAATTTCATGGCTGCAATCACCATCTGCAGTGATTTTGGAGCCCAGAAAAATGAAGTCAGCCACTGACTTTTTCCACTGTTTTCCCATCTATTTGCCATGAAGGGATGGGACCAGATGCCATGATCTTCGTTTTCTGAAGGTTGAGCTTTAAGCCAACTTTTTCACTCTCCACTTTCAGTTTCATCAAGAGGCTCTTTAGTTCCTCTTCACTTTCTGCCATAAGGGTGGTGTCATCTGCATATCTGAGGTTATTGATATTTCTCCCAGCAATCTTGATTCCAGCTTGTACTTCCTCCAGCCCAGCGTTTCTCATGATGTACTCTGCATATAAGTTAAATAAGCAGGGTGACAATATACAGCCTTGATGTACTCCTTTTCCTATTTGGAACCAGTCTGTTGTTCCATGTCCGGTTCTAACTATTGCTTCCTGACCTGCATATAGGTTTCTCAAGAGGCAGTTCAGGTGGTCTGGTATTCCCATCTCTTTCAGAATTTTCCACAGTTTATTGTGATCCACACAGTCAAAGGCTTTGGCATAGTTTTGTTGCTTAAGAGACTAAAATAGTGGTAATTGGTTTGAGTAGCAATATAAAACTACATGGAAATAAAGACAAAAGCTTCATTTAATTTCATTCATTCATTTATTCCATTTTCAACATTCATTGAGCAGCTATAGTGAGTGAGTCTCTGAGCCAGTTGCTAGTAATAAAAGCATGAGTAAGATACTGTCCTGGCTCTCAGCTTATTTAGACAAAGTCAGTGAAATGACCAGAAAAAGTTTCAAACTACCTAAACAACTTGTTCTGGCTTAATTCTCTGAACTACTCCACCTCTCCTCTTGCCTGCAATTTCAAAACAATTAGTCATAGGAGAGGTGTGGCATGTTTTGCAAACTCACTGGCATGGATGTAGCATGAGCAATCTAAAAAAAAGCTAATGGATTTTCCCCCTTGGTCTATTTCCAATAAGACCTTGGCTTTGGTGCCCTTTGGGACAGAGCTTTGGCCACTTAATAAACATACCATCAGGCTGCTGCTGCCCGGCAACACAGTGCCGTCCTTCTTCTTCAGAAGAGCAGTCTGTTGGTGGTTGCCTAGGTCAGGGCTCCTCAAGCCTTGGTGTGCCTAAAAATCGTCTGAGAGGCTTGTTAAAACACAGATTCCTGGGTTCCATTCCTGAGATTCTGACTGAGGAAGTCTAGCCTGGGGCCCAAGAATCTCGATTTATTTTTAAATATTTATTAAGAAATAAATGTTAATATTTATTTAATAATTTAAAGATTAATATTAAATATAATAAATATTTAAGTGTTCCAAGTCTTAATTGTGACTTAAAGGATCTCTTAATTGGTTAATACCAATCTTTTTGGTTGCAGTATGCGAGGTCTTGAGCTGCAGCATGTGAGCTCTTCATTGCAGATGTGGGATCTAGTTCCCCCTCTGCGTTGGAAGCATGGCGTCTTCGCCACTGAGTCACAGGGGAGTCCCCAGAACCGGGATTGCTAACAAGCTCCTGGATGATGCTTCCTGTCCACGGGCCTCACTTGCAGTGTCTTTGGTGGATTACTCCTTATTTATTAATGAACATGGCTTATGGAGCCTGGATGGTCAGAAGCAGACAAACATCAAAAACATGCAGCTTCTCTGCCAGTTGGTGCCATACCTTTGAACACCTGAGCCCTGATAGTCCTCCACCCTGGTCCTTCTCACTTTGGTTCTCAGATGGGACTTCCCAGTCCTCCTATGATCACCCAAGATGCACAGCAGCTTGCTGCAGACTCAGACCACTGAGAAGTGAGGGAGAAGAGGAGAGTATGAGTGGTGTTCCTCTAGCCCGTAAGTCTTGATGCCCTTGCATCATAAACAGCATCCTCACTGATAAGGCAAAATGAAACACTGAAATCTTAACTTACGCAACTCAGCATGGGTGCAAAGGACATGTCCCACTGAGGCACATGCAAAGGGATTACACAACGCGCTCTGTAGACACTGAGACAACACAGGATATAGCAGCCTCTCCTCAACGCCAACAATTAATACCCCCTCACCAAGCTCTGTTGTCCTTTATTTCCCTTGCTGCCATCCTTCCCTGAACTTTTTCAAGTCCAAGGACACCCTAGAATGTATTGACACAGACAACTGCGAATGAGTTACTGCTCAGTTCTCTGACATTGTCCTTCTCAAGATCTTGTCCTTCTCAAGATCTTGTCCTTCTTAAGATCAAGGACAAGATCTCATGTCCTTCCTGAGCTCGAAAATGGCCACAAGTCTTAATACATTCCAGGCAATAACCTTGGACTCCTAAACTGATATTTATACAAATCTCATCATTTTGATTGGCTGTATGAATCCTGGTTCCTCTGTTTAAGATTCAGAAACATAAAGTGGGATTTCGGTCTATTGCTTAGAAAAATCCCGTTGAAATTCCCAAACATCCTCTTTGTCATTTAAAGAGGAAAAGTATCATAAATAAGGGCTTTGTCAAATACTGCTTGCTTGATTAAAAGGAAAAAATCATGTTTCTTGTAAAAATTGGTTTTCACTTAAGTTTTCTTTCTAAACAAAAGATACATCTAGAGTTTTAGGAAGATGGTTTATCTCTAGAGGACTGCGGTATTATTTTCTTTATGCTCAGTCGTTTAGTCGTATCCAACTCTTTGTGACCCTTTCCTTATGCTAGGTCTTTACAAAATAAAAAAGACCTGTTTGACATATGGACTATTAATCTCATAACAGGAGTAAAAGACCATTATTACTTTTATCTGTTAAATTAACCGTAGTGGGGTTTTTTTGCTCATTAAAAAAAATTATAGTTCATGTAAAATATTATATGTTATGGATATACAATATAGTGATTCACAGTTTTTAAAGGTTATACTCCATTTATAGTTATTAGCTTGTGTTGCTGCCCCCTTCCCTGTCCTCACTGGTAACCACCAGTTTGTTCTCTGTATCAGAGAGTCTGCTTCCTTTTTGTAATATTCACTAGTTTGTTTTTTTTTTAGATTCCACAAGTAAGTGATATCATACAGGATTTGTCTTTCTTTGGCATTTCACTTAGCATAACGCCCTCCAAGTCCATCCATGTTGCTGCAAATGGCAAAATTTCATACTTTTTAATGGTTGAGTAATATTCCATTGTACACATACAATATACATATACACACAGCTTCTATATCCATTCATCTGTTGATGGATATTAAGGCTGATTCCATATAAGATTGCTTACCTTTCTTGGCATAAGAATTATTTATTGACATTAAAATTTTATACATCTGAACTTTTATTTTGCTCTAAAGTAAAATTTCTTCACTTATTTTGTATCATGAACCTCTCTGGAATTGTTGATGTCTCCAGGCCTTTTCTAAGAATAATGTTTTATTTATGGATGTATTTGGCTGTGCTGGGTCTCAGCTATGGCATGTGGGATCTTCAATATTTGTGCAGCATGAGGGATCTTTTAGTTTCAGCCTGTGGGATCTTTGCAGCGTGTGAACACTCAGTTGCAGCATCTGGATCTAGCTCCTTGACTGGGGATATAACCTGGACATCCTGCGTTGGGACTGCAGTCTTGGCCACTGGACAACCAGGAAAGTTCCCAAGAATAACGTTTTAAATGCATTAAAAATAGGGAAAAAATAAAAATAATTATTTAAAAATACAGTTACCTAAATATTAAATCACATTTATGATATAATAATATGCTTCTTTGGGCTTTCCTGGTAGCTCAGATGGTAAAGAATCTACCTGCCATGTGAGAGACCTGGGTTTGATCCCTGGTTGGGAAGATCCCCTGGAGGAGGGCATGGCAACCCATTCCAGTATTCTTGCCTGGAGAATCCCCACAGATAGAGGAGCCTGGCGGGCTACAGTCCATGGGGTCGCAGAGAGTCGACACGACTGAGCGACTAAGCACAATGTGCTTCTCTAAGTTATGACCTAGCAGCAGGCTTACTGCCTACTATAATTCTGATGTAGTGATGAGCAGAAACAGTATTTTGAGGTATCTGTAAGAACTAATGAATGGGTATGATTTCTGTTGGAGATATAAATACCCTTGTCTATTACTGTGGTTTGCTGTCTGCATTCTTTTTTCTTAATTAGAGGATAATTACTCAACCATTGTGTGATTGTTTTTGGCATACCTCAACGTGAATTGGCATTAGGTGTACATATGTCCCCTCCCTCTTCAATCCTGCTTCCACCTCCCTCCCCACCCTCCCCTCTAGGTTATTACAGAGGTTTGGCTTTGGGTTCCCTGGGTCACACATCAGACTCCCACTGGCTATCTGTTTTACATATGGTTATGTATATGTTTCAATGCTGTTCTCTCATATCATCCTACTTCTCCTTCCCCCTCTGTGTCCAAAATGTCTGTGTCTCCTTTGCTGCCCTTGAAGTTGGTTCGTCAGTACTGTCTTTCTAGATTCCATATATGTGCGTTAATATGTCTACATTTTTAATTGAAGGAAATTCTAAATTTCAAAAAGGTTAGTGAAAATATAATTATTTCCATCCAGACCCATAGACTCCCCGCATGCTATGCTAAGTCACTTCAGTCATGTCTGACTTTGCGATCCTATGGACTGTAGCCTGCCAGGCTCTTCTGTGCATGGGATTCTCCAGGCAAGAATACTGGAGTGGATTGCCATTCCCTTCTCCAGGGGAACTTCCTGACTCAGGGATCAGACCTGCATCTCTTGCATCTTTTCCTGCATTGGCAGGCGGGTTCTTTACCACCAGCACCACCTGGGAAGCCTGAATTTTATCCATAAAACTGCCTGGGGCTCAGTGGACCACAGGTTGAGAAAATCAGCCTAAAGCCTCTTTTCATGAACTCTAAATTTTAATGCATTCCAAAAAGAGGATTTCTGTGAATCAGCCAGACTTTAATGAATGGAGGCTATTGATGGAATGTCAGAAACTGTTATGATGAAAAGTCTCTGACCCTCGTGAAGTTTTAATTATTCAGGTAACATAATGATCTATTGATTTGACAATTTTCTAAAAAACACTGAAGTATGTATACTGTGTATAAAAAATAGTTTATTCTCCCTCTCAACTTCCACTCTGTTACCAAGAAGGGAATCACTGCTGACAGTGTGTTTGTGTGTGATCTATCTATATATTTTATAATTCTCTCACCATCATGTGCCAATGGGAACACGAATGTATTATTTATCAATAACTGGGGAGAAAAGACAATTTATTTCCACAAGTTTAGTATTTATAGTGCAGGTCCCAAAGAAAGATTAGCTATATTTTCTCTCACATGCAAAAAAAAACCAGGAAAGTTCTGTCAGATCTAGCTAGGATCATATGTCAACTTGGTCCAGGCACTTGGCTGGAAGGGTGTAGGGTTGGATCAGCTTAATACATGGGTGCTTTTGCTGCAACCATGTAAATATGTGGGTTGAGCAATTCTATGATTCAGAAAGAGCTGAGCAGATGCCTCCAGTAACTGACCTTTAGAAAGCTGGTAACACTTGGTCCTCAGCCTGAAACAGAGTGGATATCTCCATGGAGAATGAGAGAACTAGATTTCCCTCTTCTTTTGTTATGAACAAGGACCAAGAGTGCATTCTCTTTTAAAATAATCTCAGTGTTACGTTTTCTGAGGAAAAAGTAATTCACAAGACATTGAGAATTTGAGGAAAAAGTGTAAGTGTAGTAAGGCAGTAACGTATCTTGCATCTCTTAAACCTGCTCGTGCCCAGATCCCACTTCTGGCACATGCTCAGTTGTTTGGTCATGTCCAACTCTTTGCAACCCCCTGGATTGTAGCCCACCAGGCTTCTCTGTCCCTGGCATTTTCCGGGCAAGAATACTGGAGCTGGTTGCCATTTCCTTCTCCAGGGGATCATCCCAACCTTGCATCTCCTGCATTTCTTGCATTGGCAGGTGGATTCTTTACCACTGAGCCACCTGGAAAAGCCATCCCACTCCTGGAGACTCTGAAAAAATTGATTTGGGGTGTGCTCTGATCCTTGGGTGTTTTAAAAATTTCCCAAGAGACTCTGACATCCAGCCCAAGTTGAGAAACTTTGACTTGTCTCATATTCTTTTTAGTTATACAAGTAATGCATAAATACATTTTTGTCAATTTTTTCAAGCATGGTTCTAATTTTTAAAGCATTTATCAAAGTACATGGAATCCGGAGTCTAAAATCTGATGTGCAGTGGAATCACCTAGGAGAATATTTAACATGCAGATTTCCATGCTTGATCTGCTTTATTAAGTGTGAGGGGAGTCCTAGGAATGTGTAATTTTTATAAGTGCCCCTTTTTCCTTTTTTATTAAAGCTTTTATTTTGAAATAATTTTATACTTACAGAAAAGTTGCAGAAAATTCCATTTATTAGGCCCCAAACATCTTACTTAACAATGGTACACTTAAAACCAAGAAGTTAACACTAATATAATATTAGTAATTAAACTACAAACTTCATTTGGATTTCTCATTTTTCACACTCTTTTTTCTGTTCCAGGGAACTATATTACATTTAGCTGTCATTTCTCCTTAATCTTCATCAATCTGTATGGTACTTGGGTCTTCACTTATCTTTCATAACCTTGACTCTTTTGAAGAAGTTTAATTAGTTACCCCCAATTGATTTTGGTATGGAATTTTCCTAACTTTTTTTAAAATTGAAGAATAGTTGATTTACAATATAATATTAGTCTCAGGTGTACAACATAGTGATTCAAAATTTATATGGAATATACTCCATTTAGGGCTAAAGAATCTGCCTGCAATGCCAGAGACCTGGGTTCAATCCCTGGGTTGGGAAGATCCCCTGGAGAAGGGAAAGGCTACCCACTCCAGTATTCTGGCCTGGAGAGTTCCATGGACTGTATAGTCCACGGGGTTGCAAAGAGTTGGACACAACTGAGCGATTTTCACGTTCACAGTTTCACACACTCCATTTATAGTTCCTGTAAGGTGTTGGCTGTATTTCCTGTATGGTACAATATTTTCTTGTAGTTTATTTATTACACACATAGTAGTTTGTGCCTCTTAATTCCCGACCCATGTTTTGCCTTTCAGTCCTTCCCTCTCCTCACTGATAACTACAAGTTCCATGTATCAGTGAGTCTGTTTTGTTGTTACTGTTGTTAACTGTTGTTATATTCATTCATGTGTTTTATTTTTCAGATTCCATGTAAGTGATAACATATAGTATTTGTCTTTTTTGTCTGACATCTTTCACTAAGTATAATACCCTTCAGTTCCATCCATGCTGTTGCAAATGTAAAATGTTATTCCTTTTTATGACTGAGTAGTATTCCATTGCACATATATACCACATCTTCTTTATCCCACTTTGGTAACCATAAGTTTGCCTTCTATGTCTGTGAGTCTGTTTCTGCTTTGTAAATAAGTTCATTAGTATAAGATTTTAGATCTACTTATAAGTGATACCGTATGATAGTGTCTTTGTCTGACTTACTTCACTTAGTATGATAATCTCTAGGCTCATCCATGTTTATACCAATTCATTCTTTCTTTGGCTGAGTAATATTCCACTGTGTATATATATACCACATCCTCTTTATCTCTTCATCTGTCAACAGATATTTAGGTAGCTTCCATGTTTTGGCTATTATGAATAATGCTGCTATGAACACTGGGGTGCATGTATCTTTTTGAATTGGTTTTTTCCAAATGTATGCCCAGGAGTTGGTTGGCTGGATCATATGGTAACTCTATTTTTTTTAAAGGGACTTTTATACTGTTATCCATCGTGGTTACAAAAATTTACATTCCCACAAACAGTGTAGGAGGGTTTCTTTTTCTTTATACCCTCTGCAGCATTTATTATTTGTAGACTTTTTGATAATGGCCATTCTGACTTGTATGAGGTGATACCTCATTGTAATTGTGGTTTACATTTCTCTAATAATTAGTGATGTTGAGCATCTTTTCATGTGTCTATTTGTCATCTGTATTTCTTCTTTGAATACATGTCTGTTTAGGTCTTCTGCCCATTTTTTGATTGGGTTGTTTGTTTTCTTGCTGTTGAGCTGTGTTACTATTTGTATATTTTGGAAATTAAGTCCTTGTTGGTTGCATTGTTTGTAAATGTTTTCTCCCATTCTGTAGGTTCTTTTTGTTTTGTTTATGATTTCCTTTCCTGTGCAAAGGTTTAGAAGTTTGAATAGGTTTCATTTATTTATTTTTGCTTTTATTTCTTTTGCCTCGGAAGACTGGCATAGTAAAACATTGGTACAATTTATGTTATAGAATATCTTTCCTATGTTCTCTTCCAGGAGTTTCATGGTGTCATGTCTTATATTTAATTCTTTAAGCCATTTTGAGCTTATTTTTGTATATGTTGTAAGGGAGTGTTCTAATGTCATGGATTTTCATGTGGCTATCCAGCTGCCCCACCACTTGCTGAAGAGACTATCTTTTCCCCACTGTATATTCTTGCTCCTTTGTTGAAGATTAATTGACATAGACGTGTGGATTTATTTCTGGGTTCTCTATTCTGTTGCCGATACCACACTGTTTTGATTACTGTAGCTTTGTAGTATTGTCTGAAATCTGGAAGGATTATGCCCCCAACTTTGTTCTTTTTCCTCAGGATTGCCTTGGCAATTCTAGGTCTTTTGTTCCATATACATTTTAGGATTATTTGTTCTAGTTCTGTAAAAAATGCCATGGGTAAATTGATAGGGATTGCATTTAATATGAAAATTGCTTTGTGTAGCATGTCCATTTTTAACAGTAGTAATTCCTCCAACCCAAGAGCATGGGATGTCTTTCCACTTCTTTGAATTGTCTTCAGATTCCTTTATTAATGTTTTATAGTTCTCTGCAGATAAGTCTTTCACCTCCTTCATCAGATTTATTCCTAAATGTTTTATTTTATTTTTTATGTGATTTTAAATGAGCTTTCTTTAACTTTCTGATATTTCATTGTAAGCATAAGAAAATACAACAGATTTCTGTGTGTTAAACTGTGAGACTGTAGTAGTGAACAAAATGATGAGGTCTGAGGGAACTTACTTTGCAGCAGGTACATTTTTTTTTTAATTTACAAACACATGACAAAATCATCTATGTGCCACAGGAGATGAAGAAACAGATTAGGAAAGAAGGTGGCACTTGAGCCAGGCCTTGAAGAACAGATACATTTTTAACAACTGAAAATGAAGTAAGGGGTGTTTGAAGTACAAATTGGGTAATAAATGAAGTTGAATTGCTTTCTAATAAACAATAGCAGTACAGCAAAATACCTGTCTTTATGCAGTTCTTAAGAACAAGCATGATCATTTCCCCTCTTATTCCCAGCCAAGTGATTCCTTTCTTCTCTTCATTCCTTTATATTCTACAGGTAGTTGTTTATTTAATAGAAATTCTCAGGTGAAATACCTTGCCAGAAGCTTTGGATTTAGAGCTAACTAATGTAAGAGGAGAATTTTTAATCAGTATGCCCTAGAGAACACTAAGAAAAAACATTCTGACATTGAATTAGAAGTGTGAAGTTATTCCACATTCTGGAAATGGAGGTGCTAGTGGTATGTATGTGAGTGTTTCCCCTGTACTGAGAATTTCTCAAATGAGCTGGTATTTCAATTAAAAAGTTAGTTAGCAGTTGTTTTAAAGGTCTTTCTCCCACCCCTTTTAAAGACAGACCGTGTACACCCACCCTTATCCCAAAACTCCTTCAACAGCTAAGTTTTTTGACCTAATTTCTACCCTGAAAAAGTCCTAGTCTGTCCTGAACTACATTTTTTATCTACCAGCTTCTCAAAATAACTAGATACCTAACAACACTTGTATTCATAAAGATTTGGAATGGGAATTATCTAAGAAAAAAATAATCCAATGCAAATTAATTTAGTCTTATAGCCAGAGGGTAGATAGGGAGTACAAGTAAATTCTGAGGGCTTCAGTATTACATGAAGTTATGCATGAAGTGATTAGAACACAGTCAGTATGCAGCTTGGCATCAGGTTTTAATTCTGCAGCAGAGTTTGCCTTTAGTTAATGGAACGTCCCAGGTGGCGCTAGTGGTGAAGAATCTGCCAGCCAATGCAGGAGATGCAAGAGATGTGGGTTCAGTTCCTAGATCAGGAGGATCCCCTGGAGTAGGAAATGGCAACCTGCTCCAGTATTCTTGCTTGGGAAATTCCATGGACAGAGGAGCCTGGTGGTCTACAGTCCATTGGGCTGCAAAGAGTCGGACACGACTGAGCAACTGAGAACAGCAGCAGCCTTTAGTCAAAAATAAATTCAGTGATAACCAGTAACTGTCCCTGGTTAATGTGAAACAATCCACAGGGGAGGAAATACCAAGCATGTCATCACAATGTATTTTCATTGTCTAAGATTGTTCAAACACAGCGTCTAGTATTTCAAATGTCAATAACTAAAAACATTTTTTAAAACGGAGCTCTTAACATTTTCATAGCACAGTAGCAACTCTTGAGTCACCCTGTCTTCAAAATCATTTGTGAAACTGGCAGACATTTGCGGTTGTCCTAATGACATCACTAAAACCAAATGTTCTCAGTCTAGGTCAGAGCCATCCATCAAGGAAGCTGCCATCGTCAAGTTACCAGATGACAAAATGTTAGATGTAACAGGGGCAGAACCGGAATGAGACCCAGGCTGTCCAGGCCTGGACTGTTTTTAAGCACACTGCCAGAACATCTTTTGAAAAGAGGGGGAAAAAATCTTTAAAACATCTGTTAACCAACTTTTTGAGGTACCAGCTCATCTGGCAAATTCTGGATACAGAGAAAATGCTCACATTCATGCCACCACCATTTCCATTTCCAGAAAGTTCATAGTTCTTGTCTCTGTTAAACTGATTTCTCCTCCCTCCACGTACCACCCTCCCCCATGCTCTTCTGTGACAAAGCACCCTGTAAGCCTAGGAAAACAGCTTTGAAATTTCAGACCCTTTTGCTAGCACCTTCTTTTGTAAGCAGTTTTCTCATGTAGGATGTTTTCTCATGAGTCCACCTTGTTCTGCAGATTTTCTTCCTCTGTGGAAGTTTCCAGAAGGCCTTAATAAAACATAAGAGCAAGAGGGCCCAGTGTTTAGATCATGTCCCTGCTGAAGATTTTAGAATTCTCTGTGAACGGTCACTTTTTTATCTCACTGCCTGGCAGTATTCCTGACCTACCACAGACATCCAGTAGTATTTAAGTGAATAAATATATCAAATAAGTGTGTGTGTGTGTTTAATCTAGCCTGCTAAGAATGGCGAGGCTTTCCCCCCATATATTGTTTATTATATCCCATGAATGGAAGTAATGATGTCGATTCAAGTCTTTTACCTCTTTTGCAGAGACAAATTAATAAAACGGTTGCTATTATTACATTGCACTGCTGCTGTTAAGTCACTTCAGTCGTGTCCGACTCTGTGCGACCCCATAGACAGCAGCCCACCAGGCTCCCGTCCCTGGGATTCTCCAGGCAAGAACACTGGAGTGGGTTGCCATTTCCATCTCCAATGTATGAAAGTGAAAAGTGAAAGTGAAGTAGCTCAGTCGTATCCGACTCTTAGTGACCCCACGGACTATGGCCTACCAGGCTCCTCTGTCTGTGGGATTTTCCAGGCAAGAGTACTGGAGTGGGGTGCCATTGCCTTCTCCGATTACATTGCACTACCTCTTCTAATACCAGAGCAGCTCATAAACATGAAATCTCCCCTCACCAAGTCTTGCTTATATTACAGACAGCATCAGATCAGATCAGATCAGTTGCTCAGTCGTGTCCGACTCTTTGTGACCCCATGAATCGCAGCACGCCAGGCCTCCCTGTCCATCACCAACTCCCGGAGTTCACTCAAACTCACGTCCATCAAGTCAGTGATGCCATCCAGCCATCTCATCCTCTGTCGTCCCCTTCTCCTCCTGCCCCCAATCCCTCCCAGCATCAGAGTCTTTTCCAATGAGTCAACTCTTCACATGAGGTGGCCAAAGTGCTGGAGTTTCAGCTTTAGCATCATTTCTTCCAAAGAAATCCCAGGGCTGATCTCCTTCAGAATGGACTGGTTGGATCTCCTTGCAGTCCAAGGGACTCTCAAGAGTCTTCTCCAACACCACAGTTCAAAAGCATCGATTCTTCGGCGCTCAGCCTTCTTCACAGTCCAACTCTCACATTCATACATGACCAATGGAAAAACCATAGCCTTGACTAGACGAACCTTTGTTGGCAAAGTAATGTCTCTGCTTTTGAATATGCTATCTAGGTTGGTCATAACTTTCCTTCCAAGGAGTAAGCGTCTTTTAATTTCATGGCTGCAGTCACCATCTGTAGTGATTTTGGAGCCCAGAAAAATAAAGTCTGACACTGTTTCCACTGTTTCCCCATCTATTTGCCATGAAGTGATGGGACCGAATGCCATAATCTTTGTTTTCTGAATGTTGAGCTTTAACCCAACTTTTTCACTCTCCTGTTTCACATTCATCAAGAGGCTTTTTAGTTCCTCTTCACTTTCTGCCATAAGGGTGGTGTCATCTGCATATCTGAGGTTATTGATATTTCTCCCGGCAATCTTGATTCCAGCTTGTGTTTCTTCCAGTCCAGTGTTTCTCATGATGTACTCTTCTTCTCACTAGGAAATGTGTTTCCCAGGCAGTGAGACGAAAGGGCTGATTTTTTTGCTTGTCCTGGAGTGGACTTCTCTTGGGGGTGGGTGAAAAAGGAAAGGAGCTGATGGATCCCACCCTTACCT
Source organism: Bos taurus (assembly GCF_002263795.3). Taxonomy (NCBI): domain Eukaryota; kingdom Metazoa; phylum Chordata; class Mammalia; order Artiodactyla; family Bovidae; genus Bos; species Bos taurus. Next base: position 4,547,506 of record NC_037337.1, on the reverse strand, counting down.
GCGGGCACATCAATATTCTGGGCTAGACCCTAGACCCTGCTCCCAACCCCCATGGGGAATGGACAGTGTGATAAAGCTGGCAGGGCACTGAGGGAGTTTGTGTCCAATTGGTGGTTCTGCTGAGGATGAAACAGGACTTCAGATAGGCAGGAAACTCCCTGGTTAGCCACGACAGAGGCAGGGAAGGCAGCTGGGGCTCTTGGCCCTGTACACACGCGGAAGACACCTTCTTCCCATGATGTGGCATGGCAATCCTGAGTCTTCTCCACTTTTTGTTCTGGTTTAAGGTTTTGCTCTTGGAAACAATGCTCTAAACTTCCAGGTTCCTGGAGTTAGGAGGTGTTGTATTTCTTTCTGGATTACAGAAAAATCGAAAAGCTGAATGATTAAAGAAAAAATAACATATTTATGTGTTTTCTGTCAAGTTTTTTTAAAAAGCAAGTTACAGAAAAATGTATAGAGATCAAACCCTTTTTACATATGTGCAGTTTAAAAAAGAGTCTGAACTAAACTGTAAAAAAGGTTACCCCCCACAGGTGTGAGTAGGATTAGCTAGCAGGGTACGAGGGGGACTTGCATGTTATTTTGCTAAATATTATTCTATTGTGTTATTTTTAGTCATGGTGTAATCATGTATTCATGCGTAACTTGTTAAAAGTTACATGAATTCAACAAAGAACCACTATCAAAAATACATGAAGAACCCTCAAAACTCAACAGCACAAACAACAACCATTTCATGTAGAAAATGAGCAAAAAACCTGACAGACAGTTCACTGGGGAGGATATCCAGATGGCAAATAAAAAAATAAAAATTAAAACCACAGTGAACTGTTATTACACACCAATCAGAATGGCTAAAATAAAGGATCGTCAAAACACCAAATTCTGACAAGCATGTGAAAAAGCTGGATCCCATTGCTTTGAGATATATAAAATGATACAACCATGCTTGGAATTTTCTTATAAAACTAAACCTTGTGATCTGGCAGTTGTACTCTTGAGTGTTTGTTCCAAAGAAATGAAAACTTCACACAAAAATGATTGTTTATAGCAGCTTTATTCATAATAGCTAAAAACTGGAATCCGCCCAGAGATTCTTTGATGGGTAATGTATTGTGGTGTGCATGCTTCATGCAATCCCCTTGATACACGCAATGACTTGGATGCGTCTCCATGGAATTATGCTGAGTAAGAAAAACCAGTCCCAAAAGACTACGTTCTGTCTGGTTCCATTCACATGGAGCCTTTGAAATGACAGAGTAGTGGTTGTCAGGGGTTAGAGGAATAGGGAGGTGAGCGTGCTTATAAAAGGGCAGCACAGGAATCCTTGTGATGAAACTGTTTTACATCTTGACTGTGGTTATGGACACATGAATTGACATGCAATAAAACCGCATATAACTAAATCCACAGTACAAATGAGACTGGGGAAAGCTGAGCAGCAGATTATGTCAAGATCACCAGATGTGTCAAGGCCAGTGTCATGGCTGTAGAACTGTACTAGTTTTGCAAGATGTTATTTGGAAAAAAACTAGGTAAAGAGTACATGGAATCTGTATCATTTCTTACCATTGCATGTGAACCCACAACTATCCAAAAACACTTTCCATTAAAAAAAAATAATAATAACACCTCAAAGCATTTAAATATGTCTGCCAACTCCTGTCTGTAAAGTTGCAGGTAGAAGGCAGATCCTGACTTCTGTACTGCCTCCAGTAAAAGGTTGAGGCATCTTTTACACCTCACAGCAGACATCATCTTCCCAAACATGTTTACCTTGCTCTTTCCCCTGAGCACAAAAGGGGGAACAGGGACTGATACTGCCTCAGTAAATTCATTTCTACAACCATGCAATCTGATCATCTTCTAGATCTAGATTTTCAGCTCCAACTAAAGATGAGAACTATAGTGATCCCTTATTAACCTGCCGGTGGCAGCACCCTAACCCCAAATGAGTAAGTCTTAGTCTCAGGAGTGAAATCTAGGCACAGTGTTTCTGTCTGGTGTTTAAGCTTTCAGCACGATTGTGACGTCCAGCCAGGGTTGAGACTCACTCGTCAGAGTGGTGATCACAATGGTGGCTTTTAAAGGCACCGAGCCGGATCCCCCGTCTCACTTCTGCAACCTACACTTCTAGGACCAGAAGGGTATGTTTTTAGGGACTCACTTCCCCTCTGCAGTCAAAGCTGACACTGAGCATAAAACCTCAAGAAGAGGGTGTGTCTGGGGCAGAGCGGGTAGGGCAGTTCTAGAAGGCACACAGGCACTTTAGTGTTCTCCAGGTTGCGTACTTGGTGGAGTGTCTCTAAACCTGGCTGAGCTCTGCTGCTGCTTCTGAGGTTGCTGAGAGGCCAAGCAAGTAGGGGGCAGAGCCCTTGAGGAGTGGGAAGGGCAGGGGAGACAAACATCCTTGGAGGTTAAAGGGCCCTCTTGGGCTCTGTTTCCATCTGAGAGCCTGTGGTCATACCACAGAAGGTTTTGAAATCTAAGGCTCTGAGCAGGTCAGGGAGGTAAAGGGGGCTGCGAATTAATCTGCCTCCACAGTAGAAAAGAGGTTGAGGATTTGGTGTCCCCTTGCTGTGTGCTGCTTGGTGAGGTAGGCACACTCCCAAGCACCCTCAGAGACCATGTAAAGGAAAACTCATTTAATAGCTCCTACCCAGTGGTGGCGCTTCCCAGGTGGCCTGCTAAGCAGAAGATGCAAGAGATACATTTTCGATCTCTAGATGGGAAAGATCCCCTGGAGAAGGAAATAGCAACCTACTCCAGTACTCTTGCCTGGATAACCCCATGGGGAAAGGACCCTGGTGGGCTACAGTCCATGGGGTCACAAAGAGTTAGAAACGATTGAGGACACATGCAACAACGATGATCTAGCAGCCATTAGCATCTGGATGGCAAGCAGAGCTGTTAAAAACTCTGCCCAATTATATCATAAGTACCTAAAGAATTTCTCAAATAACCCGAGCAAATTCCTCAGACTCTGCTAAAAGCCAAGCAGAGGAATAACAACTTTCTGGCCATTCACGCCTTCCCTCCACTGGTATTTATGAATTCCAGACATTTTCTCCATCTAAACCTAATTAATCTCCTGGTCCAAAGATCAGCAGCGTTAGTCTCTCCCACAACCCAACTGTGTCCCAGCATTCACAGTTGTCACCACTCAGATTCTGTCCCGAGGCTGCTGCTAAGGATCCATTAAACAGTTTCCAAAAAGCCACACGCTACTTGACCCATGCTTACTGTGTTTATAGAATCCCAAGTGCAATTATTTAAACAGGTGCTGTTCATCTACATGCTGAGATTGTTTCATTTTGTTTTCTCATATGTTTGACCTCCTTGCCTCATTTGGAGAAGGGAAGAAAATAATTATTTTCTCTCATCCTTAGTCTTTATTTACAATTGCAATCACTCCTCCTAAAAGACTGAAGGCATCATTGTCAAGGGAAACAAAAGATTGAAAAGGCAAAGCAACTATTAATAGCCCCAGCTGCTTGTTACTGTCTGGACTGTGTGCAGAGGGCTTCCAGGACTGCTGGTGCTGGCTGGGACCTTCCCTGACTCTGTTCATTCTTACCTTCTTGATCTTTCTTCTCTTCTCTGGTTTTGACTAAAAGTCACAAGGCAGTGATGTGTTTCTCCTAAAGCAGCTTCCAAACTAGGTGAAAACTCAGTCAAGGCTGTGGCAAATTCCTGCTTCTTATCTCTTTAGGTCAAGGTTGCTCAGGCTCTAAGATAAAACTTAAAAGATCAGCCAATCCGGCAGTATTTATGTGACCAAGTCCCAGTAAAACTCTGGCCACCGAGGCGCTGCCTTCATTGGCAGTACTCTGTGTGTATGTCAACTGTAGTTTCCAGAACAAATGAGCGCTACTCACAGCTCTGCTGGGAGAGGCAGCTGGGAGCTCCAGGGGTGGGACCCTGCTGGACGCCACCCCAGACACCTCCTCTGTAGCTGATCCTCATCTGTTTCTGCTTTCACTGTAATAAACCATAACCATCAGTGCAGCAGCTTTCAGCAAATTCTCAGAGTCCTTCTGGGAAATTATGGAAGCCAAGAATGGTCTTCCAGATCCCTGCTCTTGCAGTTTTTCTCAGGGGTGGTCTTGTGGACATCTCTGACTTTTAGCTCTCATTATTAATGCTGGAACAGTCAAATGAACTTTTGGCCTACGGCTAACTCATCTGGAAAGTGGGGACATGATCATATCTGAGCTGCTGATCTTCATAGAATGAATAAGAAGCTGAAACAACATTTTTGAAAGTACATTGTGAGCCATAAAACACTTGGTAAATCTATTCATTGTGTCTCGCTGTCTGTTTCAAGGACTTCCAGGTGAGACAGCTAACTTAAGATAGCAGAGCTGTAGAGGTTAATGGCCCAGGCTCTGGAGTCAGCCATAGCTGGCTTCAGTTTTTCCCATGTCTACTAATCACTGAGGCTACTTAAGTTTTGCCTTCCTCATCTACAACATAGAAGTCATAATATTTGGCTCATACAGTTGTTGTAAGAATTAAATGACTCTCAAATGCTCAACACATAGAGTTATTATTTTTGATGACCCCCCCACTACATTGGCTAGCCAGTTATGGAGATGGGGGTTGGAGGATGGAGATAATTTGCCAAAATTTTGCATAAAACTCAACATGTCATTGCTCTTTGCCTTACATTATTACTCTGATGTTTGTTAGTAAGTTTTTCTTTAGAATACTAAGTAATTGCCTATATTAACAGAGTTAATGTAACTTCAAAACTCTAATTCACCAGTAAAATATAATCAAGATTGCATTTCATATGTCACTTTGGTTTTACTTAAGCACATATTGGTTGGTTGCTGTTTGGTTGGTTAAGATTCCAGATTCTTCTTCATGCTGCTAATGACTGGATTCTAGCAAGAACTTATAGACTCACATAATAAGAATAGACACAGAAATTAGAATAGGGTTGGGGAAAATAGTGTGATGCCAGTATTTTCAAGAATGTCTTTAAACTTTTTAGAGGACTTGATCAATTTTCCTCCTTCTCTTGAAGACATGATTTCTTTCCCCTCTCCCTGCCCTCTTTCAAAGAAGAAAGAAATGTCTCCCTTTCTCCTAGAATGATTTCTGCCTGCCTGTCTCGACATCTGTGTCCTTTTTTCCAACCTGACTCCTTGCTGAGAACTGGGCATGGTGTCATTGCCAGGAAGGGTTCTCATCTTCCTCTGAAGGGCACTCAAGCTGCTCTTGAACAGCAAATTGTCCACGGACAAACAGTCCACTTCTGTTGGAATGAATTGAAATCAGAATGGAGCACTGCCAGGACAGTCTTACCAAATGCGGACCTAAGACAGACTTTCTGTTTTGTTTTTTCCTTTCTAACTCTTGAGTAGTGTATGAAACTGATCTCAGTGTGTGAAACAGTGTGTGAAGGGATCCGTTTGCACACCTCTTTTCACTACTTCTGGCCCACGTCTCAGCCTCTCTCTGGCCCTGAGCTTCACCCCATCTCTGGGGCTCACCTCTTCATGGGTTGTACCCTATTCTTCTCCCCAACCCTGAGCTCCACTCTCTTTTCTGAGAGTCACCTGCCCTTGACTCCCACTCCCATCTCTGAGCCTCCCTCTCTCTTACTTCTACCTTGCAGCCATCAGGAGAGAAGGAAGGGGAAAGGCATTACCATACTGCTTTAGGGACGACCCCTGGAAAGCACACACGCCTCTTTTTACACTCCGTTGGTCACACTCAGGTTGCATGACCACACTCAGCTGCAGGGCTCTTAATTCTAGTCTCTGTGCACATTCTCTGCCAGTACAAATTCACCTGCTTTACAGGGATTTTCTTTCTTTCTTTTTTTTAAGTGGACTTGGTGGGTTTTTAAAAAATATTTATTTGGCTGTGTTGGGTCTTAGTTGCAGCACATGGGAGCTTTAGCTGTGGCATGTGGGATCTACTTCCCTGACCAGGGATCAGACCTGGGCTCCCTGCTTTGGGAATGCAGTGTCTTAGCCACTTGACCACTAGGGGAGCCCCTGCAGTGATTTTCAGCAGTATATTTTGTGTTGTTCCCCAGGATTTTGCACCATTTTTTTCCTGCTCATCAACTATATGTGGCCACCGCAGAAAACTTGGAAAGCACATATTGCTGCTAAGGGGCAGTGAAAATACAACCTACAATCTTATCACCCAGAAGGAGCACTTCTTCCAATTTTTGGCCTGTTTCCTTCCAGGATTTTCTCTCTACACTTCTTTTCTTTACCTAGCTTGGGTTAAGTTGTAAATACAATGTGGTACTTCTCATTTTTTTTTTTTTTCATTTATTAGTCCCTGCAGCGTCTAACTGGGTAGGGTTTTCACCTAAAGGAAGTGTCCCCAGTAACTGAGAGAGGGAGACAGGACTCTGTCCTCAGAGCCCAGAGGAGGGAAATGGAGGATAAGGAACTGCAGTTCGGGATACTTGGATGGCAGCTGCCTGTTCTCAGTGCAGTCCACACCAGCTGGGGTTGGGGGGGGGAGGGTGCTGTGCCCTGGGCAGGTGACTGGCCAGGCCTTTGAGAAGTGAACACCAGAGGGCCTTGAGCCAAAAGCATGTGGGCTAAGATAGAAGGAACGATGGCCTACTAATTCTGTTCAGGAGACTTGTTCATGAAGCCCAGGTGTCTTCAGGGAAGACCAAGCCTCAGAGTGAACACGGACAGCATCACATGGCCAGGTCACCAGGTGTCACTTTGCCCCAAATTCCTTTTCTGCTGGGAACGAGGCACTGGGGCACTTAGAGATCTCAGTCCTAGAGGCAGCAGAACTGATGAGACCTGCCAGTTTCCTGATGATTTTAACAAGGCTAGGTTGTGGGCACGCCATAGCAGTGGAGAGAGATCCTCATAGTCAGAAGTGGGCGGAGCACTGCCACATAGTATGACATACTTGTTCTTCCAGCCACAGGTGTCTGGGGGCCACCACTGAGGAGGAGACCCATCACAAACAGGGCAGGACTTGATGGAAAGAAGATGCCATACTGGGCCTCCCGTAATACCAGTGAGCACAACTGAATCCTCTTCCTGTGCAAGTCTGCTTAAAGGGCAGAGGTAAAGTACTTAGAAAGGCATGCCTGAAAGTCTCTTGGATCTATAGTCTCAAATTTTCTTGACCTCAGTCAACTCTGTTTGGATAAGAGAGCCCATTGTCTACCTAGATCAGTCTCCCACTGGGACAAGAATTTGGGAGAGAATTAGGAGAGGGCCAGAATTATAATTTATATGGTCTTATTACAGTAATGTAGAGAAGGCAATGGCACCCACTCCAGTACTCTTGCCTGGAGAATCCCATGGATGGAGGAGCCTGGAAGGCTGCAGTCCATGGGGTCGCTGAGGGTCAGACACGACTGAGCGGCTTCACTTTCACTTTTCACTTTCATGCATTGGAGAAGGAAATGGCAACCCACTCCAGTGTTCTTGCCTGGAGAATCCCAGGGATGGGGGAGCCTGGTGGGCTGCCGTCAGTGGGGTCGCACAGAGTCGGACACGACTGAAGTGACTTAGCAGTAGCAGCATTACAGTAACTGGAGAAAAAAAACCAAAGTAATCAACAGAAATAAGACCTATAACTAATTCTACAAACATAGTGTTAATATAAACCTTATGTAGTAATTGAAATCTTTGGCCCATGTACAGTTAAATGTGTCTCATCTAAAAGTTGTGGCAATCCCAACTTTGTATTTGTGCAAAGCTTTGCAGTTAAAAAGCAATGTTAAACATTCAGCTTCATTTTATTATTTAAATCCAATTTAGTTTTTCCACTCTTTTTAAAAAATAACTTTATTAATTTATCTTTGGCTGTGCTGGGTCTTCATTGCTGTGTGGGCTTTTCTCTGGTTATGAAGAGCAGGGGCTACCCTCTAGCTGCTGTGCACAGGCTTATCATTTTGGTGGTTTCTCACGTTGCAGCTCCCAGGCTCTAGAGCACCAGCTCAGTAGCTGTGGTACATGGGATGAGTTGCTCCGTGGCATGCGAGGCTTTCTTATACCAGGGATCAAACCCGTGTCCCCATTGGCAGGTGGATTCTTTACCACTGAGCCACCAGGGAAGCCCCTATTCAGCTTTATTTTAAATTACCAAATAATGTGAGCAATAGATACCCTTATCCTATACTGAATTCTTCCTTCCACCCCTGACCCTCACCTGAGTCTCTGATTCTTGCCCACCCTTTCTAGATTCCACCTCTACTCCTGAGCCACAGCCCTGTCTTGAGCCCCAAGCGAATAACTTGGTAACTTTGGTAAAGTAAAGGAGGAGTCTTATCTTTTTGGCATCATGAACTAGGAATAAATGTAAAATATCTCACAACTGTGACAACAACTGCTTGCTAGCCTCAGTTCTTCATTATTTAGCATAAGATTAACCATAGACTTTGGCCCAAATAATTGAGATATTGTGGTAATAGAAGACTCATGTTGGAAGTGTGAGAAGATTCACCCTGAAATATTAAATATATGGAACTGGCAAGAGAACTGAGGCAAAGGGAGAAACTGAAACCTCAGTTATAAGATGTCACAGAAATTAAGGTGTTTCCCTTGTGGCTCAGCTGGTAAAGAATCAGTCTGCAATGGGGGAGACCTGGGTTGGATCCCTGGGTTGGGAAGATGCCCTGGAGAAGGGAAAGGCTACCCACTCCAGGATTCTGGCCTGGAGAATTCCATGGAGTGAATAGTCCCTGGGGTCACATAGGGTCAGACTGAGCGGCTTTCACGTTCACTTTCATGTCCACTATCCTGAACAGCTTGTTGCATCAGAAATCTCTCGTATATGGACATTAATTCAGTACACTACAATCTCAAATCAGTAAATACTTCATGACTCAAAGCAAAGACTTCACAGTACGTGATAATGCTTATTCTTGTACGTCAATATGTCAGTTCAGGTCCTCTGGGAAACAGATGTCAGATGGAGTTAGAAGTTCAGGAGACTTACTGGGGAGAATGCCTGTGAAGGATTAAAGGGAGAGGGAATTGGAGTGTGCAGGGAGAGGCTTCTACTGTGATGCTGGTCCAACGCCTGTGAAAGGACAGAGGGAAGGAGGACTTGGGGGAAGAGCCTCAGACAGCAGCACAGCTCCAGGAAAGTCAGTCAGCCCCGGAGCCCAGAGTGCTCATGCGGTGAGTCCCACATCAGACAGAAGTGCACTGTCTCTGGGACCCCCACTGTGCTCAGTCACTGACTGGGTACAGCCTGGGAAGAGGTGCCACATGGACAGCTAACCGCACTGCTCGCTGCATGTTCTCTCAGAGGGAGACCTGAGCAGCACACCCACGGCTTCCCCAGTCCGCCCCTGAGCTGCACAGATCCTTGGCCCCATATAGTCTAGGAACTGGAGGTGTTGCCTCCTGAAGGAACATCGTGATGACTTCTCTGGTCTTGTGACCCAAACCCTCATTCCTTCAGGGTCTGAGCCCTTGGTGACTGTACCCATTTCAGGCTGCAGTTGCTGCCCATGTCCACTCACCTTTTCAGCAAAGGTGAAGGGCAAGCATTGTCAAGAAGAACCAAAGTGGACTGCCTGGGCTGCACATTGCTCTGCCTACTCTCATGTAGAAGCATAACATGAGCAGTCCTGCCTCATGGTCCTACTAGTCAGGGTCAGTTATCCCTGCCGTGATGGTGACTCTTCTCACCTGCTGGTGTGTGGATCCAAGGAGTCCAAAGTTCCCTGGCAGTAGCTATAGCAGGTATTTCAGTGGGACTCTTGCTGGGTCCCCTGGCAAGAGTGTGCCTCCTTGGATACTGGGAATGCCAGTCTAAGCCCAGATTTGTCCAGTAAGCACAAAGTCCCTTACTGGGTCATTGGGTTTGATGGTAAGTGGGGCTTCTCTTGTTTCTATCCCGTAGGTCTCTGTTGCTTATATGTTTCCTCTAGGATACACATCAGCATATAGATTCTCTGATTTAGTGTCCATACTGCATCCCAAAGGAAGGCACCGCACTTTTTGCACATTATTGTCTCCAAGATGGCACCTCAGTTGCACCTTCAGAAGGCTCCCAAAGGAAGGCCACTGCTTTTGTACGGTGCTGTATATAACATAGCGAGGGGGCCTCACAGGAATGTGGCCACCCACACACCCCCTTTACTGTGAAATGCGTTTCCTGATTGGATGCTGTGTTATGTGGGATTTTATGCCTGTGAATCAGGTATTCTCTAAGCCCCTACACAGCGATGTTGGCTGTGACTCTGTGGGCAAGAAAACAAACCCATTTTCCAAATAGGTATCTTTCCCTAGGAAGGAATGAACCACTGAGTCTTGCAACATGGAAGGGGCCCAGCGTGGTTTATTTGCCATAAAATGATGGGTTGGTCTCCTCAAAGAATAATGCCATTTGGGGGACTCAGGTTGGTCTCTGTTGCTGGCAGATTGGAACTTCCAAGGTGCCAGTAGCTAAATCAGCCTCAATGACAGGCATGTATGCTGTTGAGTTCAGGCATAGCCTCCATCTCTGCCATTTTGGCCACTCCTTTCATGTGTGTAATGTGTTGATTCTGGGAAAGTCAATGATAAAGCCTTCCCAGAATTGACACATTATGCACATGAATGGTTGACTGGGCCATTGGTACCTGCCCCGAAGTCTGTATTTTTTCTCCCTTAGGGCTACTTTTTCTTTCATACAAAGTCAATGACGAGATGTACCGATCCAAACTCTGCTTACTGAGATTTTTATCTCCATTTTGTTTCAAGGCCAACCCTGAATTTGGCTATAATGCAACTGCTGTCCTCTTTCAGCTTGCATTCACATACCAGGCCAAGTGACCCCTCAAACCCAGTTTTTTTGCTTCTTCATCTGGCTGTATGAGATTCCTGCATAGGTGGTCATGTGTGTGAGTGAAGGAGGGGCACTGGCATAAAGATGGTGGGTGACATGGAGTCTGGGACACCTGTCCATGTTGCTTGCTCATACCTTCTGGTCCTATTTGGCCTCAATCTCAGACATTCCATTTCCCTCTTACCGTGGACTGTTCCTGGACCTGTTCCACTCTATGACTTGGTGAGTCTAACAAAGCCCACCCCATAATGGGCAGTTTTGAATGAACAGTCACTTGGTGCCCTCTGATCAAGTATTCCAGTTCTAACAGGGCCCAGTAACATGCTAGGAGCTGTTTCTCAAAGGGTATGTAATTCTCTACTGCAACTGGCATGGTCTTGCTCTAGAACCCCAAGGGTTTGCATTGCGAGTCTCTCATCAGGGCTTGCAGCACTGCAACATTTTCCATCCCTGGCATCATCAACAGCATAGGGTCTTCCAAATCTCCAGCAGCAGAGCTGCTTGCACTCAGCCCACATTTGCTGCAGAACTCATTTCTGCTCGGGGCACCACTCAGAGCTGGCAGCCTTCCGTATCACTCTGTAAATGGGCTGGAGAAATATTTCTAGATGATACTGTGTTGCCTTCAGTCCAAAATGGCTCACCAAGTTCTTTGTTTCCATCTTTGAAATAAGAAATGAAAGAATCAGGGATTTTCCTTTTACTTCTGAGAGGATGTCTTGGCAAACCCCTAACTACTGAACTTCTAAAAAAATTTACTCAGATAGTAGTCTTGTCTCCCACCCTATGGAGCACAGGTGTCTTATCAAGGCCTCTAGCGTGTTAGTTACCTCTTCTTGCTCAACCCGTCCAGCCAGCATGATGTCATTGATGTGATGAATCAATGTAATATTCTGTGAGATGTCTGGAAACTCCAGATCACTTTAGACTCTGTCATGACCCGAGGCAGAGGAGTTAACAGAGCCCTCAGGCAAAACCGTAAAAGAATATTCTTGTTAGGGAGTCTTGCATCAGACAGAAATGGCCTGGTTCTAGTACTGCCCCTCACCTGCTCAGCTCAACCACTGGCTGAGTGGGGGTCAGGGGCGTGGCCTAGGTGCATGAGTCGAGTACTCTGAAGATGTGGACACTGGAGACCGCCAACTCACTCCACTCCTTGCATAGAGAGGTGCCACTTCACGCTTACCATCGTGTGTTTACATGTTTATTCACCTTATTTTTATCCTGACTGTTGAAATACATTGATGTTAGAAAAATGTGGAAAATGATATAACTTAGTAAAGAAGTGATTAGAAATAATATCCAAATCTTAACATCCTTGGACAAATCGTGCTAATGTTCTGGCACATTTTCTTTTTCTAATTCATTTTTAATTGGAGGATACTTGCTTTACAGCACTGCGTTGCTTTCTGCCATACAGCACGAATCAGTGTTGCACACACACACACATGCATAGAGGTATCCCAGGTGGAGCAGTGTGAAAAATCTGCCTGCCAATGCAGGAGACACAAAAGATGCTGGTTCAATCCCTAGGTAGGAAAGCTCCCCTGGAGAAGGAAATGGAAACCTGCTCCAGTATTCTTGCCTGGAAAATTCCATGGACAGAGGAGCCTGAGGGTCTACAGTTTATGGAGTCGCAGAGTCAGACATGACTGAGTGACTGAGCACACGCACACATACACACACATATAGAGCTCTAAAACCTCTTCCTCTTGAGCGTCCCTTCCACCCCTTCCCCCAGTCCAGCCCTCTAGGTCATCACAGAGCAGGCTGGGCTCCCTCTGTTATACAGCAACTTCCCACTAGCTAGCTGTTTTATATTTATTAGTGTATACATGTCAGTGCTGCTCTCTCATTTTGTCCCACCCTCTTTATCCCCCACTGTGTCCACAAGTCCATTCTGTACATCTGCATCTTTGTTCCTCCCCTGCAAATAGATTCAGGAATACAATTATCCTGGATTCCATATATATGCGTTGATATAGGATATTTGTTTTTCTCTTTCTGCCTTAATTCACTCTGTCTAATGTATTCTAGGTTTATCCATCTCACTTCAACTGACTCACATTCTCTCCTTTTTATGACTGAGTAATACTCCATTGTGTATCAGTTCAGTTCAGTTCAGTTCAGTCATTCAGTCGTGTCTGACTCTTTGCGACCCCATGAATTGCAGCACGCCAAGCCTCCCTGTCCATTACCAACTCCCGGAGTTCACTCAAACTCACGTCCATCGAGTCGATGATGCCATCCAGCCATCTCATCCTCTGTTGTCCCCTTCTCCTCCTGCCCCCAATCCCTCCCAGCATCAGAGTCTTTTCCAATGAGTCAACTCTTCGCATGAGGTGGCCAAAGTACTGGAGTTTCAGCTTCAGCATCATTCCTTCCAAAGAACACCCAGGGCTGATCTCCTTCAGAATGGACTGGTTGGATCTCCTTGCAGTCCAAGGGACTCTCAAGAGTCTTCACCAACACCACAGTTCAAAAGCATCAATTCTTCGGTGCTCAGCCTTCTTCACAGTCCAACTCTCACATCCATACGTGACCACTGGAAAAACCATAGCCTTGACTAGACGAACCTTTGTTGGCAAAGTAATGTCTCTGCTTTTGAATATGCTCTCTAGGTTGGTCATAACTTTTCTTCCAAGGAGTAAGCATCTTTTAATTTCATGGCTGCAGTCACCATCTGCAGTGATTTTGGAGCCCGCAAAATAAAGTCTGACACTCTTTCCACTGTTTACCCACAATTTATTTATCCATTCACCTGTTGATGGACATCTAGGTTGCTTCCATGTCCCTGCTATTGTAAATAGTGCTGCAGTGAACATTGGGGTACACATGTCTTTTTGAATTATGGTTTTCTCAGGATATATGCCCAGTAGTGGGATTGCTGGATAGTATTTAAAGAATCTCCACACTGTTCTCCATAGTTGCTATGTCAATTTACATTCCTACCAACCTTGCAAGAGGGTCCCCTTTTCTCCACATCCTCTTCAACATTTATTGGTTGTAGATTTTTTTAATGATGGTCACTCTGCCCAGTGTGAGTTTTGCTTTGCATTCACTGTAGTTTTTATTTGTATTCCTCTAATAATGAGCAATATTGAGCATCTTTTCATGTATTGGTTGGTCATCTGTTTGTCTTCTTTAGAGAAATGTCTGTTTAGGTCTTCTGCCCATTTTTTTGATTGGGTTATTTTTCTGATACTGAGCTTCATGAGCTGCTAATATATTTTGTACATTAATCCTTTGTCAGTTGTTTCATTTGCAATTATTTTCTCCCATTCTGAGGGCTGTCTTTTCATCTTGTTTATAGCTACCTTTTCTGTGTAAATTAGACTTTTCTCTTTTTTTCCCCCTTTAAAAAGCTGTCATCAAAGTATGCCATTTCTTGCATAATTTTTTCCTCTTTGGTATATTTCATCTAACAATAGTTTTACCCTCAAAAAAGTGTTACTCACCTACTGAAAAGAATATGGATGTCAGTCTGGAAGTTACAGGGATGGGATTACCTTCACTTCAGAGGGCAGAGAGACCTGGCTGGTGGAAGGGTGGCTGTCCCTCATAAATCAGGATATGTCAGGACCTACACCAGTATAGCCATTGAGATGGCAGGCTTGTGTTCAATGCAGTGACCAGCAGTGAGTGAAATGGTAAAATGTTGAATTACTAGAAAATAAAGCAGAATCAAGGCCAATAGAGAGTAAACCCTATGATGAGTTTTTTTTTTTTTTTAACTTTAGTTTTTGTGTATTTCTTTTTTTTTCCTAATTTTATTTTATTTTTAAACTTTACATAATTGTATTAGTTTTGCCAAATATCAAAATGAATCCGCCACAGGTATACATGTGTTCCCCATCCTGAACCCTCCTCCCTCCTCCCTCCCCATACCATCCCTCTGGGTCGTCCCAGTGCACTAGCCCCAAGCATCCAGTTTCGTGCATCGAACCTGGACTGGCAACTCGTTTCTTATATGATATTTTACATGTTTCAATGCCATTCTCCCAAATCTTCCCACCCTCTCCCTCTCCCACAGAGTCCATAAGACTGTTCTATACATCAGTGTCTCTTTTGCTGTCTCGTACACCGGGTTATTGTTACCATCTTTCTAAATTCCATATATATGTGTTAGTATACTGTATTTCTGTTTTTCCTTCTGGCTTACTTCACTCTGTACAATAGGCTCCAGTTTCATCCACCTCATTAGAACTGATTCAAATGTATTCTTTTTAATGGCTGAGTAATACTCCACTGTGTATATGTACCACAGCTTTCTTATCCACTCATCTGCTGATGGACATCTAGGTTGCTTCCATGTCCTGGCTATTATAAACAGTGCTGCGATGAACATTGGGGTACACGTGTCTCTTTCCCTTCTGGTTTCCTCAGTGTGTATGCCCAGCAGTGGGATTGCTGGATCATAAGGCAGTTCTATTTCCAGTTTTTTAAGGAATCTCCACACTGTTCTCCATAGTGGCTGTACTAGTTTGCATTCCCACCAACAGTGTAAGAGGGTTCCCTTTTCTCCACACCCTCTCCAGCATTTATTATTTGTAGACTTTTGGATGGCAGCCATTCTGACTGGTGTGAAATGGTACCTCATAGTGGTTTTGATTTGCATTTCTCTGATAATGAGTGATGTTGAGCATCTTTTCATGTGTTTGTTAGCCATCTGTATGTCTTCTTTGGAGAAATGTCTATTTAGTTCTTTGGCCCATTTTTTGATTGGGTCGTTTATTTTTCTGGAGTTGAACTGTGGGAGTTGCTTGTATATTTTTGAGATTAGTTGTTTGTCAGTTGTTTCATTTGCTATTATTTTCTCCCATTCTGAAGGCTGTCTTTTCACCTTGCTGATAGTTTCCTTTGATGTGCAGAAGCTTTTAAGGTTAATTAAGTCCCATTTGTTTATTTTTGCTTTTATTTCCAATATTCTGGGAGGTGGGTCATAGAGGATCCTGCTGTGATGTATGTCGGAGAGTGTTTTGCCTATGTTCTCCTCTAGGAGTTTTATAGTTTCTGGTCTTACGTTTAGATCTTTAATCCATTTTGAGTTTATTTTTGTGTATGGTGTTAGAAAGTGTTCTAGTTTCATTCTTTTACAAGTGGTTGACCAGTTTTCCCAGCACCACTTGTTAAAGAGATTGTCTTTAATCCATTGTATATTCTTGCCTCCTTTGTCAAAGATAAGGTGTCCATATGTGCGTGGATTTATCTCTGGGCTTTCTATTTTATTCCATTGATCAATATTTCTGTCTTTGTGCCAGTACCATACTGTCTTGATAACTGTGGCTTTGTAGTAGAGCCTGAAGTCAGGTAGGTTGATTCCTCCAGTTCCATTCTTCTTTCTCAAGATCGCTTTGGCTATTCGAGGTTTTTTGTATTTCCATATAAATTGTGAAATTATTTGTTCTAGCTCTGTGAAGAATACTGTTGGTAGCTTGATAGGGATTGCATTGAATCTATAAATTGCTTTGGGTAGTATACTCATTTTCACTATATTGATTCTTCCAATCCATGAACATGGTATATTTCTCCATCTATTAGTGTCCTCTTTGATCTCTTTCACCAGTGTTTTATAGTTTTCTATATATAGGTCTTTAGTTTCTTTAGGTAGATATATTCCTAAGTATTTTATTCTTTCCATTGCAATGGTGAATGGAATTGTTTCCTTAATTTCTCTTTCAGTTTTCTCATTATTAATGTATAGGAATGCAAGGGATTTCTGTGTGTTGATTTTATATCCTGCAACTTTACTATAGTCATTGATTATTTCTAATAATTTTCTGGTGGAATCTTTAGGGTTTTCTATGTAGAGGATCATGTCATCTGCAAATAGTGAGAGTTTTACTTCTTCTTTTCCTATTTGGATTCCTTTTATTTCTTTTTCTGCTCTGATTGCTGTGCCCAAAACTTCCAAAACTATGTTGAATAGTAATGGTGAAAGTGGGCACCCTTGTCTTGTTCCTGACTTTAGAGGAAATGCTTTCAATTTTTCACCATTGAGGATAATGTTTGCTGTGGGTTTGTCATATATAGCTTTTATTATGTTGAGGTATGTTCCTTCTATTCCTGCTTTCTGGAGAGTTTTTATCATAAATGGATGTTGAATTTTGTCAAAGGCTTTCTCTGCATCTATTGAGATAATCATATGGTTTTTATTTTTCAATTTGTTAATGTGGTGTATTACATTGATTGATTTGTGGATATTGAAGAATCCTTGCATCCCTGGGATAAAGCCCACTTGGTCATGGTGTATGATCTTTTTAATGTGTTGTTGGATTCTGATTGCTAGAATTTTGTTAAGGATTTTTGCATCTATGTTCATCAGTGATATTGGCCTGTAGTTTTCTTTTTTTGTGGGATCTTTGTCAGGTTTTGGTTTTAGGGTGATGGTGGCCTCATAGAATGAGTTTGGAAGTTTACCTTCCTCTGCAATTTTCTGGAAGAGTTTGAGCAGGATAGGTGTTAGCTCTTCTCTAAATTTTTGGTAGAATTCAGCTGTGAAGCCGTCTGGACCTGGGCTTTTGTTTGCTGGAAGATTTCTGATTACAGTTTCAATTTCCGTGCTTGTGATGGGTCTGTTAAGATTTTCTATTTCTTCCTGGTCCAGTTTTGGAAAGTTGTACTTTTCTAAGAATTTGTCCATTTCTTCCACGTTGTCCATTTTATTGGCATATAATTGTTGATAGTAGTCTCTTATGATCCTTTGTATTTCTGTGTTGTCTGTTGTGATCTCTCCATTTTCGTTTCTAATTTTGTTGATTTGATTTTTCTCCCTTTGTTTCTTGATGAGTCTGGCTAATGGTTTGTCAATTTTATTTATCCTTTCAAAGAACCAGCTTTTGGTTTTGTTGATTTTTGCTATGGTCTCTTTTGTTTCTTTTGCATTTATTTCTGCTCTAATTTTTAAGATTTCTTTCCTTCTACTAACCCTGGGGTTCTTCATTTCTTCCTTTTCTAGTTGCTTTAGGTGTAGAGTTAGGTTATTTATTTGACTTTTTTCTTGTTTCTTGAGGTGTGCCTGTATTGCTATGAACTTTCCCCTTAGGACTGCTTTTACCGTGTCCCACAGGTTTTGGGTTGTTGTGTTTTCATTTTCATTCATTTCTATGCAAATTTTGATTTCTTTTTTGATTTCTTCTGTGATTTGTTGGTTATTCAGCAGCGTGTTGTTCAGCCTCCATATGTTGGAATTTTTAATAGTTTTTCTCCTGTAATTGAGATCTAATCTTACTGCATTGTGGTCAGAAAAAATGCTTGGAATGATTTCTATTTTTTTGAATTTACCAAGGCTAGCTTTATGGCCCAGGATGTGATCTATCCTGGAGAAGGTTCCATGTGGCTTGAGAAAAAGGTGAAATTCATTGTTTTGGGATGAAATGTCCTATAGATATCAATTAGGTCTAACTGGTCTATTGTATCGTTTAAAGTTTGTGTTTCCTTGTTAATTTTCTGTTTAGTTGATCTATCCATAGGTGTGAGTGGGGTATTAAAGTCTCCCACTATTATTGTGTTATTGTTAATTTCTCCTTTCATACTTGTTAGCATTTGTCTTACGTACTGTGGTGCTCCCGTGTTGGGTGCATATATATTTATAATTGTTATATCTTCTTCTTGGATTGATCCTTTGATCATTATGTAGTGACCTTCTTTGTCTCTTTTCACAGCCTTTGTTTTAAAGTCTATTTTATCTGATATGAGTATTGCTACTCCTGCTTTCTTTTGGTCCCTATTTGCATGGAAAATCTTTTTCCAGCCCTTCACTTTCAGTCTGTATGTGTCCCCTGCTTTGAGGTGGGTCTCTTGTAGACAACATATGTAGGGGTCTTGTTTTTGTATCCATTCAGCCAGTCTTTGTCTTTTGGTTGGGGCATTCAACCCATTTACGTTTAAGGTAATTACTGATAAGTATGATCCCGTTGCCATTTACTTTATTGTTTTGGGTTCGAGTTTATACACCGTTTTTGTGTTTCCTGTCTAGAGAATATCCTTTAGTATTTGTTGGAGAGCTGGTTTGGTGGTGCAGAATTCTCTCAGCTTTTGCTTGTCTGAAAAGCTTTTGATTTCTCCTTCATACTTGAATGAGATCCTTGCTGGGTACAATAATCTGGGCTGTAGGTTATTTTCTTTCATCATTTTAAGTATGTCTTTCCATTCCCTCCTGGCTTGAAGAGTTTCTATTGAAAGATCAGCTGTTATCCTTATGGGAATTCCCTTGTGTGTTATTTGTTGTTTTTCCCTTGCTGCTTTTAATATTTGTTCTTTGTGTTTGATCTTTGTTAATTTGATTAATATGTGTCTTGGGGTGTTTCTCCTTGGGTTTATCCTGTTTGGGACTCTCTGGGTTTCTTGGACTTGGGTGATTATTTCCTTCCCCACTTTAGGGAAGTTTTCCACTATTATCTCCTCAAATATTTTCTCATGGTCTTTCTTTTTGTCTTCTTCTTCTGGAACCCCTATGATTCTAATGTTGTAGCGTTTAATATTGTCCTGGAGGTCTCTGAGATTGTCCTCATTTCTTTTAATTCGTTTTTCTTTTATCCTCTCTGATTCATTTATTTCTACCATTCTATCTTCTAATTCACTAATCCTATCTTCTGCCTCTGTTAATCTACTATTTGTTGCCTCCAGAGTGTTTTTAATTTCATTTATTGCATTATTCATTATATATTGACTCTTTTTTATTTCTTCTAGGTCCTTGTTAAACCTTTCTTGCATCTTCTCAATCCTTGTCTCCAGGCTATTTATCTGTGATTCCATTTTAGTTTCAAGATTTTGGATCAATTTCACTATCATTATTCAGAATTCTTTATCAGGTAGATTCCCTATCTCTTCCTCTTTTGTTTGGTTTGGTGGGCATTTATCCTGTTCCTTTACCTGCTGGGTTCTCCTCTGTCTCTTCATCTTGTTTAAATTGCTGAGTTTGGGGTGTCCTTTCTGTATTCTGGCAGTTTGTGGAGTTCTCTTTATTGTGGCGTTTCCTCACTGTGTGTGGGTTTGTACAGGTGGCTTGTCAAGGTTTCCTGGTTAGGGAAGCTTGTGTCGGTGTTCTGGTGGGTGGAGCTGTATTTCTTCTCTCTGGAGTGCAATGAAATGTCCAGTAATGAGTTATGAGATGTCTGTAGTTTTGGGGTGACTTTGGGCAGCCTGTATCTTGAAGCTCAGGGCTGTGTTCCTTTGTTGCTGGAGAATTTGCTTGGTATGTCTTGCCCTGGAACTTATTGGCCCTTGTGTGGTGCTTGGTTTCAGTGTCGGTATGGAGGCATTTGATGAGCTCCTGTCAATTAACGTTCCTTGGAGTCAGGAGTTCCCTGGAGTCAGGGTTTGGACTTAAGTCTCCTGCTTCCGGTTATCGGTCTTATTTTTACAGTAGTTTCATAGCTTCTCCTTCTATACAGCACCATTGATAAAACATCTACATTAAAGATGAAAAGTTTCTCTATGGTGAGGGTCACTCAGAGAGGTTCACAGGGTTACATGGAGAAGAGAAGAGGGAGGAGGGAGTTAGAGGTGACCCAAATGAGATGAGGTGAATCAAGAGTGGAGAGAGTGGGCTAGCCAGTAGTCACTTCCTTATGTGCACTCCACAACTGGACCACTCAGAGATGTTCACGGAGTTATACAGAGAAGAGAAGAAGGAGGAAGGTGACAGAGGTGGCCAGAAGGATGAAAGGGGGGAATGAAAAGGAGGGAGACAGATCCAGCCAGTAATCAGTTCCCTAAGTGTTCTCCACCATAGGAACACACAGAAATTCACAGAGTTGGGTAGAGTAGAGAGGGGTTAGGGAGGAGACACAGGCAACCTGGTGGAGAAAAAGGAGAGTCCAAAGGGAGAGAGAGCAGTCAAGCCAGTAATCTCGCTCCCTAGTGAAAAATGGGTCCTGAAGATTGGGTCCTTAAAGGTACAAAATTGGTAACAAATACATAAAAGCAAAAATTAAAAATCTAGAGTAGAGTTTTGAATTTCAAAAATACGATGTTAAAGAAAAGAAGAAGGAAAAGAAAGAGAGAAAAAACAAACAAACAAAAACAAACAAGGTCGCGAAAATTATAAAGAAAGTACAGGTACAAAATTGATAACTAATACCAAAAAGCAAAAGTTAAAAATCTAGAGTAGAGTTTGGAATTTCAAAAATACGATGTTAAAGAAAAGAAGAAGGAAAAGAAAGAGAGAAAAAACGAACAAACAAAAACAAACAAGGTCGCGAAAATTATAAAGAAAGTACAGGTACAAAATTAATAACTAATACCAGAAAGCAAAAATTAAAAATCTAGAGTAGAGTTTGGAATTTCAAAAATACAATGTTAAAAAAAAAAAGAAGAAGAAGAAGAAAAATAAAGAGAGAAAACAAACAAACAAATACAAACAATGTCACAAAAATTATAAAGAAAATACAGGTACAAAATTGATATCAAATACCAAAAAGCATAAATTAAAAATCTAGAGTAGAGTTTGGAATTTCAGATATACAATGTTATATAAAAGAAGAAGAGAAAGAAACAGAGAAGAAGAAAAGAAGAAAAGAAAAAAAAAAGTCACAGAAATTATATAAAAAAAATATAGGTACAAAATTGATAACATATACCAAAAAGTGAAAATTAAAAATCTAGAGTAGAGTTTGGAATTTCAAAAATACAATGTTAAAGAAAAGAGGAAAAAAAACAAAAACAAAAAAACAAACAAAAAAACAAGGTCAAAAAATTATAAAATATATATATATATGAAGTTTGCTGAAGAAGAAAAAAATAGGGTCTTTTTTTTTTTTTGCAAAGTAATAGGTTATAAAAGTGAAAATTAAAGGAACAATAGAGGACTTAAAAAAATTTTTTTTAATTAAAAAAAAAAGAAAGAATGATCATAAAAATAATAAAAATATATCTAGGACTTTCTTGGTTTTTTTGTGGGTGTTGTGGGTTCAGTTCATTTTTGGCTAGTTCCTTGGTCAGACTTATATTTCTCAAGATCTATAGGCCCCTTCCTATGTAGTCCGTAGTAACCACAGGGTTTTGATCTATTGCCTGTAGCTTCCAAGGTGTTTCCCTCTGTTATATCTTCTTCTGTTTGCTAGTCTCTTCAGTATCTGGTTTCTGCCCTGACACAAAGGGCACGGTGGAGGACACTTTTTTTTTTTTTTTTTTTAGGCTTACTTGTTCAGTCGCGCTGTGGGGAGGGAGGGAGGGATGCTGCAAACAAATAACACTGGCGTGGGCTCACAGTGCCTCAGCCACCCTGGGTCTGCCCCCGCTCACGGTGCGTGTAGCCTCCCTGTCCACACTGCTCAGACTCTAGGTTGTTCCGCCGGGAACAATCCGAGGCCGGCCCTGGGCTGCATGCACCTCCCAGGTCCAAGCCGCTCAGGTTCAGGCACTCGGGTAGTCCTCAGAGGCGCAGACTCAGTTGGGCCTGCGTTTTGTGCTCTTCCCAGGTCCGAGCAGCTCAGGTGATGAGGTGTTTGGCGAGCGCCAATGCTGCGACTTATCGCCTCCCCGCCACTCGGTTATCTGGGTGTAAAACCGGCGCACCTTCTCAGGCAGATGTTGACCGTCCAGACCCCCAAGAAGTTTTAGTTAGCAAAGAAGCCTGCTTACAGCTTTATAGATAATGTCTCTCTGGGGCTGCGATTGCCCCCTTCCGGCTCTGGCTGCCTGTCACCGGAGGGGGAAGGTCTGCAGCCGGCTATCTCTGTTCAGTCCTTTGTTCCGTGCGCGGGCCTGGCGGTCTTAGGTTAGGGCTGGCTTTTCGCGTGGTAGATATCCCACAGTCTGGTTTGCTAGCCCAAATTATTTGGCTCAGATAGCGCTCAGGGTATTCAGGCCAGATTCTTACTCTAAGCGATGCAGCCCACGCCGCGCCTCCCTGCCCAGCCCCCGCTTGCTAATGGCGGATGCAGGCGTCTGCGCTGCTTCTCCGCTGGGGGAGTTACCATAGGGCTCGCAATCTGCGAGTTTTAATTGTTTATTTATTTTTTCTTCCTGTTATGTTGCCCTCTGTGCTTCCAAAGCCCGGCACAGATTCGGCAGTGAGAAGGTTTCCTGGTGTTTGGAAACTTCTCTCTTTTTAAGATTCCCTTCCCGGGACAGAACTCCGTCCCTCCCTCTTTTGTCTCTTTTTTTTTGTCTTTAATATTTTTTCCTACCTCCTTTCGAAGAGTTGGGTTGCTTTTCTGGATGCCTGATGTCCTCTGCCAGCATTCAGAAGTTGTTTTGTGGAATTTACTCGACGTTTAAATGCTCTTTTGATGAATTTGTGGAGGAGAAAGTGTTCTCCCCGTCCTACTCCTCCGCCATCTTGGCTCCTCCCTATGATGAGTTTTTAAAATTAGTTCCATGTCTAGAGTGAACTCCATGGAGAGAGACATGCCCTCAGGCAAGGGTCAGTCCCCAAATTCATCATGTGGCAAGGGGCAAGGCAGCAGAAAGTGAGGCAAATCAAATTTTCTACTGGCTCTCAGTGCAAGATTGAATGATGAAGCCCTGGATACTCCTGGGCATCTCATGAGAGACTGGCCTACTGAGAAGAATGAAAAGCTTTTCTCGTCATGTTAAGGTCAGAAGAATTAAGAGCTGTGTCCTTATTTTTTAAATTCCAAAGCACAGAAGGTAGTCATATAAGCTAAAATCAAAACATTTCTACTGTGCCTTTCAAAAAGTCTTCAAGTATGGGAATTACACATTAAATAATAAAATATTATTTAGCAAGTAAAAAGGAGTGAAGTACTGATACATGCTACAACCTTGAAAACATTATTATAAGGCCAGTTACAAAGCAATTACACATTGTATGATTCCATTTATATGAACACGCAACTGTGAATATACTAAAATCTATTGAATTATACATTTTACATGTACGCAGAATACATCATGCCAAATGCCAAGCTGGATGAAGCACAAGCTAGAATCAAGATTGCTGGGAAAAATATCAACAATATCAGATATGCAGATGATACCACTCTAATGGGAAAAAGTGAAGAGGAACTAAAGAGCCTCTTGATGAAGGCAAAAGAGGAGAGTGAAAAAGATGGCTTAAAACTCAACATGCAAAAACCTAAGATCATGGCATGTGGTCCCACCACTTCATGACAAATAGATAGGGAAGAAATGGAAACAGTAGCAGATTTTATTTTCCTGGGCTCCAAAATCACTGCAAACAGTGAATGCAGCCGTGAAGTTAAAAGATGCTTGCTCCTTGGAAGAAAAGCTATGACAAACCTAGAGAGCATATTAAAAAAATAGAGACGTTACTTTGCCAACAAAGGTCCATCCAGTCAAAGCTGTGGTTTTTTCCCGTAATCATGTATGGACATGAGAGTTGGGCCCTAAAGAAGACTGAGGGCCAAAGAATTGATGCTTTCAAATTGCAGTGCCAGAGAAGACTCTTGAAAGTCCCTTGGACTGCAAGGAGATGAAACCAGTCAATTCTAAAGGAAATCAACTCTTAATGTTCCTTGGAAGGACTGATGCTGAAGCTGAAGTTTGAATACTTTGGCCATCTGATGCCATGAGCCTACTCATTGGAAAAGACCCTGAGACTGGGAAAGATTGAAAGCATAAGGAGAAGCGGGTGATGGAGGATGAGATGGTTGGATAGCATCACTGACTCAATAGACGTGAATTTAAGCAAACTCTGAGAGATAATGGAGGACAGGCACCTGGTGTGCTACAGTTCATGGGATCACAGAGTCAGATACAATTTAGCAGCTGAACAACAACAGCAACACTATGTAAATCAACCTTTTTATATTAGAATTTGTTTCAATACAAAAGCTTTCTAGCATATGAGAAGTGGCTCTGAGTATCTATTATTTAACATACTGACTGCCCCGGTGTCATTTTCCTCCTCTAAAATGTGCCACCAGAGTTTTAAGCTCATGGTACAAGCATTGCTACAGATGTGTCTGCAAAGACAGGCGATTCTCTACAGTTTGAGGAAAACAAAGTGCAAGAGAAGGTGAATGACAGAGACCTATACCTATGTAATGAAATTATCTGTCTTTTATGGAATAAGTAAGGAAAATGCGAGTTAAAAAAAAAAGGAAGCAGCTTGTGTGTATCTTGAAAATAAGTTAGATTATATAGAAGAAGAAACAAAGCCAAATCGTCATTCTGTGCCAAATTAGAAATTGCCACAGGCTATTTCCTTCCTTGAGTCAGACATAGGAGAAATACTTTTAGGTTTAAGCGAAATTTACTACTTTTGTTTGCTGAGAAGAGTAAATCCCTTTTATTCAGTCCATTTTGTATTTTTTAAAAAGTGCTTTGCTATAAAAAAGAAAGAACCAAAGAAAGAAAGGAAAAGAAATGAGCTTGAAAAGCTCATGCCATGAAAAGGCATGGAAGAACGTTAAGTCCAGAGTACTAAGTGAAAGATGCCAGTCTAAAAAGACTATATACTGATTCCAACCATGCGACATTTTGAAAAAGCAAAAACTATGGAGACAATTGAGGGATTGAAAGGGGCAGGAAAGGATTATTAAGAGAAGCACAGAGAATTTTAAGGGCAGTGAAAATATTCTGTATGGTACCATAAGGCTGCATACATATCATTATGCATTAGTCCAAACCCATACAATGTACAACACCAAAAATAAACTCTAAGGCAGACTGTGTCCTTGGGGTGCTAATGGTGTGTAGGTTCATCAGTTGTAACAAAGGCACACTTGGGGCAGGGGATGGGGAAGATGTCGATAGTGGGGGAGGCTGTGCATGTGTGAGGGTAGAGGGTATGTGGGAAACCTCTATATACCTTCCTCTTAGTCTTGCTATTAATCGACAACTTCTCTAAAAGAGAAGTCTTTTTAAAAAGCACTTGTATAAAACAATATATGTGTAACTGTATTTTGGAGAGTATAACTTATAGAAATGCAATATATTTGACAATACTGCACAGAGAACATAGGTGGGAGTAGAGTCGTACTGGAATAAGAAGATAACACCAGATGGTAACTCAGAAACAAATGAAGAGAACTACATTTGGTGGATAAGAAGGTTAATATAACAAACTCTGTGAATATATACTTTTTCTCTTTTCTTCTCTCAACTTCTTTAAAACACATAATAGTATATAAAGTGGGAGAAGGCAATGGCACCCCACTCCAGTACTCCTGCCTGGAAAATCCCATGGACGAAGGAGCCTGGAAGGCTGCAGTCCATGGGGTCACTGAGGGTCGGACATGACTGAGCGACTTCACTTTCACTTTTCGCTTTCATGCAATGGAGAAGGAAATGGCAACCCACTCCAGTGTTCTTGCCTGGAGAATCTCAGGGACAGGAGAGCCTGGTGGGCTGACATCTATGGGGTCACACAGAGTTAGACACGACTGAAGTGACTTAGCAGCAGCAGCAGTATACAAAGTAATGATTATAACAATGTATTGTTGGGTTTCTAACATATATATGTAATGTCAGTTCAATTCAGTTCAGTTGCTAAGTCGTTTGCGACTCTTTGCGACCCCATGAACTGCAGCACGCCAGGCCTCCCGCTCCATCACCAACTCCCTGAGTCCACCCAAACCCATGTCCGTCGAGTCAGTGATGCCGTCCAACCATCTCATCCTCTGTCGTCCCCTTCTCCTTCTGCCCTCAATCTTTCCCAGCATCAGGGTCTTTTCCAATGAGTCAGCTCATCGCATCAGGTGGCCAAAGTATTGGAGTTTCAGCTTCAACATCATTCCTTCCAATGAACACCCAGGACTGATCTTTAAGATGGACTGGTTGGATTTCCTTGCAGTCTAAGGGACTCTCAAGAGTCTTCTCCAACACCACAGTTCAAAAGCATCAATTCTTCTGCACTGAGCTTTCTTTATAGTCCAACTCTCACATCCGTACACGACTACTGGAAAAACCATAGCCTTGACTAGATGGACGTTTGTTGGCAAAGTAATGTCTCTGCTTTGAATATGCTGTCTAGGTTGGTCATAACTTTCCTTCCAAGGAGTAAGCGTCTTTTAATTTCATGGCTGCAATCACCATCTGCAGTGATTTTGGATCCCAGAAAAATAAAGTCTCTCACTGTTTCCCTTGTTTCCCCATCTATTTGCCATGAAGTGATGGGACCGGATGCCATGATCTTAGTTTTCTGAATGTTGAGATTTAAGCCAACTTTTTCATAAATGTATATTACATATATGTAGAGTCGTACATGACTGAATTGAACTGAATTGATATTATATATATGTAATATATGTATAACAATAACAGCACAAGAAGGGTAAAGAAGAATAGAACTATATAGGGTAACATTTATATATCTTAGTGAAATTAAGTTAGTATAAATCTGAAATATATGCTGATAAGTTAAAATGTATATGATAAATCTGCCATTATGATGCTTAAAATTAAAATGCCATCCAAATTTTAAAAAATTCATTAGAGGAATTAAAATGTTGTAGTGAAAATATTTACTTAATGCAAAAGAAAGCAGAAAAGAAAGAACAGTGGAACAAAGAAAGCATGATTCATGTAGGCAAAAAAGAAGTAGAATATAAGATGTAAATCCAACTATATCAGTAATAACATTGAATATAATGAGATGAAAAATTTAATCAAAAGGCAGAGATTGTCAACTGAAATTTTTTTAAAAAGCAAGATCCAACTATGTACTGTCTATTGTAAGCACACTTTTTAAAAACTTTTTATTTCATATTGGAGTATAGCTGATTAACAGATTTCCTGGGTGGCTCAGTGGTAAAGAATCCACAAGCAATGCAGAAGATGTGGGTTCGATCCCTGGGTTGGGAAGATCCCCTGGAGATGGAAATGGCAACCTACTCCAGTATTCTTGCCTGGGCAATCTCATGGACAGAGGAGCCTGGCGGGCTACAGTCCATGGGGTCACAAAGAGTTGGACATGACTTAGCCACTAAGCGGACTTCCCTGATAGCTCACTTGGTAAAGAATCTGTCTGCAGTGCAGGAGACTCCAGTTTGATTCCTCGGTTGGGAAGATCCCCTGGAGAAGGGAAAGGCTACCCACTCCAGTATTCAGCCTTGAGAATTCCATGGACTATACAGTCGCAAAGAGTCAGACACAACTGAGTGACTTTCACTTTTCACTTTTAGCCACTAAGCAACAGCAACATAGCCAATTAACAAAGTTGTATTAGTTTCAGGTGGACAGCAAAGGGACTTAGCTATACATATACATATATTCGTTCTTTCCCAAGCTCCCCTCCCATCCAGGCTGCCACATAACATTAAGCAGAGTTCCACATGTTATACAGTAGGACCTTGTTTGTTATCTATTTTAAATATAGCAGAATGTACATGTCAACCCCAAACTCCCCAACTATCTCTTCCTCTTATCCTTCTCCCCCATAACTGTAAGTTCATTCACTAAGTCTATGAGTCTGTTTTACAGTTAACATACTTTAGATTCAAAGATACAAATAGGTTGAAAGTAAAAGGGCAAAAAAAGAAAAATGTACCTTGCAAATAGCAATTATAGAAAGCTGGAAAGTTGGAGTGGCTATACTAATATCAGACAACACAGACAGTGAAACAAAAAATGTTACCAAAAATAAAGTTGGACTTTTTATAATAATAAATGTGTCAATCCATCAGGAAGATATAAGAATTATAGTAAGTAAGTGTTAGTTGCTCAGTCGTGTCTGACTCTTTGCAATCCTGTGGGCTGCAGTCCACCAGCCTCTTCTGTCCATGGGATTCTCCAGGCAAACATACTGGAGTGGGTTGCTATTTCCTTCTCCAGGGGATCTTCCCAACCCAGTGATTGAACCGGGGTCTCCTGCATTGCAGACAGATTCTTTACCACCTGAGCCACCAGGGAAGCCCAATAATTATATATTCACCAAACAACAGGAACAAAAACACATGGAGCAAACACTGACAGAATCGAAAGGAGAAATAGACAATTCAACAATAGTAAACAGAGATTTCAATATTCTATTTTCAATAGTGTACAACCCAAGAGAATTAAAATATATGCTCACATAAAAATTTGTACACAAATGTTTATAGCAGCATTATTCATAATAGCCAAAAGATGGAAACAATCCAGTGATTGGAATGGAACAATCCAACTTATGAATGGATAAACAAAATGTGGTATATGGATACAATGCAATATTATTCAGCCATGAAAAAAGAATATCAGTAGGCTTTCCCAGGTGGCTCAGTGGTGAAGAATCTGCCTGTAATTCAGGAGACATAGGTTTGATTCTTGGGTCAAAATGATTCCCTGGAGAAGGGAAAGGCAACCCTTTCCAGTATTCTTGACTGAGCAATCCCATGGACAGAGGAGCCCCGAGGGCTACAGTCCATGGGGTCACAAAAAAGTCAGACACAACTTATCAACTAAGCATGCACACATGAAAAGAAGTCACAATAGAATCTTAAAAATATTTTGAGATGAATGAAAATGAAGACACAATGTAATAAAAGTTATGGGATGCCACTTAAGTAGTACTTAGAAAGTTATAGGTATAAATGCTTATATTGAAAAACAAACATCTCACATGATGTATGTAAGTCAAATCATTATGCTATACACTATAAGCTTATCCAATGCTGTATGTAAATTATATCTCAATAAAACTGGAAGAAAAACATTTTTTTAATAAAATAAGCTCTGACATCAATAGCCTAACCTTTTATCTTAGTACACGTAGGAGCAAAGTAAAACTAAAGCATGAAGAAGGAAGAAAATAATAAAGATTCAGTTCAGTTCAGTTACTCAGTCGTGTCCGACTCTTTGCGACCCCATGAATTGCAGCATGCCAGGCCTCCCTATCCATCACCAACTCCCGGAGTTCACTCACACTCACGTCCATCGAGTCAGTGATGCCATCCAACCATCTCATCCTCTGTCATCCCCTTCTCCTCCTGCCCTCAATCCCTCCCAGCATCGGAGTCTTTTCCAATGAGTCAACTCTTCTCATGATGTGACCAAAGTACTAGAGTTTCAGCTTTAGCATCATTCCTTCCAAAGAACACCCAGGACTGATCTAATAAAGATTAGAATGGAAATTAATCAGGTGGAAAACAGAAATGACAGTAGAGAAAATCAACAAAACCAAAAATTGTTTCTTCGAAACTTAAACAAAAAATTAGCTAGTTTGACCAAGGAAAAGTTGGAGAAGACTCAAATTACTAAAATTAGGAATAAAAGAGGAGACATCACTATCGACCCTAGAGACACACAAATAAATAGATGCATCAGAATGAGGCTGCCAACCTTTCTAAAGTGAAAGTGAGCACAAATTTCCCATCCTCTTGCATCAGTCTCTTTGAAGCACAGAAGGAGAAACAGCTTACGAAGCCATTACTAAAAGCCCCTAAACTTAGTGGTTTTACAGTCGCTTGAAAGTCTGCCAACATAATCAGGACAAAAGGCATTGGAGCTTACCTACCCAAGTTGTTCCCATCTCCCACTGGAAAAAAGAACTTGGTGATAACAATGACTTAAAAATGGTAACATTGTGGCAATTACACAAAAAAATTCCCATTACATGAAAACAAAATGATCCACAAAAGTAAAAAGGACTCATTTGTATTTATTATTTTAGGAACAGCAGCAGATTAAAGCCATGACCCACTCACATCAGCATTGTTGATGGAGATAATACAGTTCAGTCTGAGAATTATGGGGATTCTGGTCTTCGCATCAGATGTAATGGAAATTTAAGCACTCAGTGGCAGCCAGGTGTCTTGGATTAGTCTTCAGTAAACTCTGCTAACTGGTTCATTTTAGTATTCACTTAGTAAAATAATCTATACGAGTGTGCACTAGTCACTCATAGTAAAAAGAAAAATAGGACTTGCACAAAGAGGAGCCCCCGATCCCATTAGTGTTTGGCAGATCTTATTTTGAGAATCATTGCTTTGTTTTGAAACTGCACATGGATTGCCATGTATCTACTTGGAAGTATAACAACCCAGTATCAGTCATGCCTTCCACCTGTCCTTTCAGAAAAAAATGGTAAAGTTGACTTGAACCTCAGTCACATGGAAGCCTAAGCTCTTCTCATGATCTCTGTTAAGTTTCAGGGGTGGAGTACAGGTAGATACATTTTATAGTCTCATGATCTCTTTCTTTTGATTCTCTGTTCTCCTGTTATGTGCCGCATAACAGCAGTACAGATGCAAAATTCCGTCCCTCTTTAAATCCCACCATCAACAACAAGATCCCCTCAGAAAGACATTTTGGGAGGATGTGCGGGAAGAAGGCAGAAGAATGAAATGACAGCCACACAAACCCTTCAAGTAGTGGATTAGTTTTCTCATTCTTAAAATATCTTTCAGCTACCACTTTCTCCACTCCCTCTTTCCCCTTCTACTTGCCCCTGCTCCCAGTCTTGGAGGGACACTCCTCGCCTCGTCCCAGTCAGCCTCCATCATGTTTGTTCGTCTTGATCCTCCTATGCTCCCTGCTTTTATGTTTTTCTTTCTCTCCCTTGTTTATAACAACAAACAAATTTAATCAGCCTCTCAGAGAGTAGAGCTTTAATATTTTTCCAAAGCATGGCACCTGTGAATGAATGCTCAGGCTTTTGGGGGCTCACCCTCAGCTTATTCCCAGGGTTGATATAAGAACTTTTCCTTGAGAATCAACTGTGACCAGCGTATGAGATTATGTGAGAACATGGCAAGTGGTGCTGAGCTACCTGGTTAGATAGGAGGCAGAAGAATTTCTCAAGAAAGACAATACTTTTCTCAGAAGAAGGTGGTGGGAGTGTGGTGCAAAAAAAGAACTGAATGTTTAGTAAATATTTGCTGAAGAAGGAGTTAATGGAGTAGGCAAGTTATGGGAAAGAGAGGAGTAATGGGACAGGATAAAAAGCTAGAGTACAGAGGGACTTCCCTGGTGGCCCAATGGTTAATACTCTGTGTTTCTACGGCAGGGGGTGTGGGTTCGAGCCGTGATCAGCAACTAAGATCTGAGATCCCACATGCCTGACAGCAGGGCCAGAAAAAGACAAAAGCTAAAGTGGGGAGATTATCCCTCTTTAGGAGGAAGCAGCCTCTTCTATGGAGATAGCCTAAAAGGAGATAAGAGGGTACAAGTAAGATGCATTTGCAGGGGAGTAAGAGTAGTCATTTAAGGGCATACTTGTGCAGTGACTTGGATTTTCTCAATGAAGTCAGGAACAAGGTCATCTGGTGACTGAGGCCAGGTAGAAGAGGACTCAGCATTATGACTGGAGGCCATTATTTACCTGTGTTTCTCATGTATAATGTTGTACAGTCTCGTCCACCATACATACCCACCTATGAATAGGAGCAGATGAAAAGTATGATCATATGGATCCTGGGCTGTGGTTTTGTGAGTCCAGTAAAACAGAAGGACATGAAGACCAGTCAGCAAACACAGCACAGACCAAAAATGCCATCTAGGGGAAGATGGTAAATTGGAAGAAAATTTAATGGCTCAGAGGACTGGCCATGAATAAGATGAGCTATATTGGGAGCAAAAGAGTAAGCTATAGAAATAAGAGATTGTTGGCAGAGAGTACTCTGTTAATGTTTAGAGGTTATCACTGAAGATCAGCTTTACATTATGACAGAGTTTGACCCATGGGAACTCATTCTGTGGGCTGTAAGTGGAAATGCCTGGCATTGAGAAGAATGAGGAACTCAGAAGCTAGAGTGTGGTCAGCTTGGATGAAGACTGAGCCAAGGGCACAGACCTCACAAGAGAGAAACCAAGAGGATGGAATATGGCAACAACAACATTGTCACAGAGAAGAAAACTTTCATATTTCATAAAAAGAATATTTTTATTAAAATGAAGTATAATTTGCATGGAATAAATACCAAAATCACTCATTTTGTGTGGGAATTAGAGTTGATCCTCGAGTGATGATGGGCAAGAGAAAGTATGAGGAGCCTGGCAGGCTACAGTCCATAGTGTTGCAAAGAGTTGGACACGACTGGAGTGACTTAGCATGCATGCTCGGCACAATAGCAGAGAGAAAAGGTGATCACAAGCACAGTGTTTGACTCTGGTGCTTCACAAAGGTCAAGACAGAACTCTAAAGCCTGAAAGGATAGCGTGTCCAGATTTTGTTTTCTAAATAAAAGCTAAAATGGGTGTGGGTTGAATGCCTGCTTGCCCGAGTTGTGCTTTTAGGAAGCCTTATAGTAATGGATTTTGGGAGTTACTGAAACAATTAATGCAAGGAATGCTGCTCTAAAACTGGGTAAACAAGAACAACAAAAGGTACAAATGAGCTTATAGGGAGAACAGAAGAAGACCTACAGACATAGAAAACAAGGTTACCGATACCAAAGGAGAGGTGGGGAATCAATTAGGGTGGGAGGAGCATATACATACTGCTATATACAAAACAGATAAACAAGGAGGAACTTTTGTGCAGCACAGGGAATTCTGCTCAATATTCTGTAATAACTTATACGGGAAAAGAATGGTGAGCTGTAGTCCATAGAGTCACAAAGAGTTGGGCACGACTCAGGTGACTTAACACACACACATGTATATGTGTAACTGAATCACTTTGCTGTTCACCTGAAGCTAAGATAGCATTGTAACCAACTAGACTTCTTTTAAAAAAAATTTTCACAGACCCAAAAAAAAACTGGGTAAGTAAATGCCTCATTAAAAACCAAGCACATACACACCACGCACACACACAGACACACGCACACACACCCCTCTAAATCCCCAGTCTAAAAGGCAGTTGCCATGCAGAAGAAACAGATGGTTGAACAAACTAATAATTTAAAAGTGCTTGAAAAAGTCATCTTTCTAGATTAAAAGTTCTTGGTAGAATGAATGTGATAAACCGTAAAGGAGCACGTATCTGGACACGTTGAGTAAAGCAGCACAAAAGCTCTGGAAACTTTTGCTCCAGTTCTTCAGAACTCACTGTCCCTCAGGAAAAATGAAATGTTGCCTCTCATTTGACACTCTGACTTGAATTTGCAGATCTGCATCTTACAAAGCACTGTTTACCCATCCGTAAAAATTCCACCTATCAATGAACAGAGAAATTCTCTCAGACTACCAAATTACCAGCTAATCCTAACAAAGAAGGTAAATATGGAATTTCCCTTTTCGATCATTACTCATAAGCTTTCTGGGACAAAATCTGAAAAAAGGAATAATTCCTGAAGAGAAAGACATATGAACATGTGGTTTCTGTTTATGACTTCAAGCAGCAAAGATTTAATTGCTAACTATAGGCAAATCAAAGCTGTTAAAATTATACAAATAATGAAAAGTTTGTTTTAAATGCCAGAGTATGCTCTAAGAAGAAAGTGAAAATTTCCCTGATGAACTAGAATTCAATCCATTAATTGATTCACTTATTCAAGATATAGTTATAGTAGAGACCAGAGATAATAATGAGCATTAGTAAAAACAAAGTAATTTTTAGCAAAAGTTGCTTGCAAGTATTAAGGCCCATATACTCCTAGCAGGAGACAGATACATTTCTTTTTTTTCAGTCCTTTGGAGAAATTTGTGCCGTGTGTGCTCAATTGCCTTAGTCGTGTCTGACTCTTTGTGACCCTGTGGACTGTAGCCCGCCAGGCTCCTTTGTCCATGGGATTCACCAGGCAAGAATACTGGAGTGGGTTGCCATTTCCTTCTCCAGGGGAATGTTCCCAACCCAGGAATTGAACCTGCATCTCCTGCATTGCAGGCAGATTCTTTACCCACTGAGCCACAGGGAAGTTCAACAGGTGAACCACAAGGGCCTCGTCTGGGAGAACTTTAGATGTGCTCTTATCTGAATTTATTCCAATAATTAAATGTTTATAAATATGATTTGGCATACCACCTTATGTTGATGAACAACATCCGTGTTTAGAAATAAAAGGAGTCTGGAGCAAGCCAGAAGAAATACTCCGATTGCTTGTCTGCTGAAATAGTAGTTCATTTTCATCATCTCCTAAAATGGGAATGTATCTTGCAGCGTCCAGGAAGAGGGGGCCGAAATCATATACACAAAACCCATCACAGCTACTGAGAGAGAACTTCTTTGCTTGGAGCCTGCAGGATTGTCATTTGAATGGCTGTACATTTCACTGGTTAGACTCTAATTTAGAGGGAAGAATAATCCAGTCTTCTGCAGTCTCTAAAGTTCTGCCTGATTAACCACTGATTAGCATCAACTCAGAAGAAAGATCTGCTATCAAAATTCATGCTGTTAAAACTGGAATTGAAAACCATAACAACGAAAATGGCACGCTTTCTTAGTGTCATGTTATGTGCTTTGAAATCACCAGAGTCCTTTCAGTCTTTGTGGTGTGAGAATGCAGGCCTTTGTTCTGGAGAAGAGCACTTGGTGAGAGAGGGCATGCACCGTGTTAGCTGAGGACTCGGCCTGGGAGCAAATCCCAGGGCGACATGGGTATTAGCTCAGCATTTATGCTACTGGCTCTGTTGGTATTGCTGAGATTTTTATTTCCTCTACTCATAGATTTTGTGGGGAATTGAGGATGGCACACAGAAAGGTTTAAGTATTTGAAAAATAATGAAAACTCAACACGGTTTTCTAAGAGCCCTGATTTCCCTGAGCATTTTGATTGTGGCTGTAATTATAAATCTCATTTTAGCAGCCTATGCCCAGGAGGTTCCGTGGAAGTAGGGAGAGCGATTCTTCAGGGAAGCTGTATTTGTACTCCAACTACTGAGATACTTCAGTTCAGTTCAGTTCAGTTCAGTCGCTCAGTCGTGTCCGACTCTTTGCGACCCCATGAACTGCAGCACGCCAGGCCTCCCTGTCCATCACCAACTCCTGGAGTTCACCCAAACTCATGTCCATCGAGTTGGTGATGCCATCCAGCCATCTCATCCTCTGACATACTTGGGCCCTGCCAAATTACTTTATCTCTCAAATTTAAACTTAGGACTACTGACTGAATCTTCTGAAAGTTCCAGTTAAAAACTCATGCAGTTGGCAAAAATTTTATACATGTTTATGCATAATATTGAAACCGTAAACACTAATTTGAAAGGAAAAAAATAATTATAACGTTATGGGAAAACGTGTACAGAGATCCTGTGGGTTGCTGAAGAGCAGTGATATTTTTTTTTAAAAGTAGTTAAGATAGATTTTTTTTTTTATATTGGTCAACAGTTGCTATTAGGACATTGTGGGGGGGGAAAGGACATTGGGTTGCAAGTTCAGATATCCAGAAGAACAATGGTTTAAGCAAAAAGCCATTGGTTATGGGTTCACCTCCTGCTAGATCCGGGACCTCCCACATTGTTAGCAGTCACTCCTACAGCTTCTCTCGTTCTCCAACTCTGCTCTGCTTTCCTCTATGTTGGCTTCATTCTCAAGCTAGGCATTCGTCCCATTGTGTTGGAAAGGTGGTTATCACCAACTCCAGGCTTAATTCAACCAGACTAGTAGCCTCAAGGAAAGAGAGTGCCTTCTTCCCCACGATTTCTGGAAAATCACGGGAATGACATCGACTGGCCTGACTGGGCTGGTGCCCATCCCTGAATCAGTTGCCTGTGAGCTGTGCTTTACTTCATCATGCCGGGATCGCAGGCCCAACACAGAACTGAGAGACTGGGTCAGCATCTCAAGAAACAAAACTGTGAGTAATCACAGTCTGGTTCCCAGAAGGCTCAGTGGTATGCTGTTAGCAAAAGAAGAGGGAAAGGATGTTGGTCAGGTAAATACAACAGGTTGCAAGAATTACAGATGAAGTTCAGTTTACCTCTAATGATAAGATTTCATTGCAAAGATTTGTGTGAAAATAAGGGAGGGCAGAAAACAACCTCAGCAGTGTTCATGGAGAAATGTAGTTCCCAATTCGGCTGTAGCTCCAGTGGTCCGACTGCAACTCTGGAACAGAACAGCCTCTCTAGAAACTGCACCTTCTAGAGTCACGTGCAGAGTAGACGGTAGGGCACATCCATTTCAGTGCTTCTGTTCCTTCTGCTCCGTAGCTACTAGTTCACTCCTGCTCTTCATTTTTTTCTCTCTCTATTGACTTCTGTTTATTGCTTTCTTTCAATGCATTTCCTCTCTTCTGTGCTAACTTTGTTGTCTATTACATTAATTTCTGCTTTCAACACATTTGCTTCTGTTTTCTTTAGAATTTATCTATGGTTCTCTTTCTAGCAAAATTTTATTTAAATAGCTCATTAATTTTCCATCTTTCTTGTTTTCTAATATATGCAATTAAGGCTATACATTTCCTCCTGAGTTCTCCATTGGCTGTTTCCCACAAGTTTTGACATGAAGTGCTCTCTGTGTCATTTGGTTCTGAATATTTTATTTTATTATAAATTATTTTTTATTATAACTGTTTTCTTTATCCCACAACTTCCAAAAAAAATTGTTATGGAGCTATACTATACACAAAGTGCACAATTCTTAAGTGAATAACCTAATAAAATGTTTGTACGTATACACCTGTGTAGCCACTGCTTAGATCAAGATATAGAACATTTTTAGCATCCCAAAGAACATCCTTATGCCACTTCTCCATAAATATACCCCTAGAGGTAACTATATTGACTTAAATATCATAGATTAGTTTTACTTCTTTTTGAACATCATCTGAATTGGAATCATATATTCCATTTTGTGACTGAGAGATTTACCCATGTTGCAGCAATGATTGGCTATTCTTTCCTCTCCATTACTGGAAACAAATATGCTCATTTGTCTATTCTAGTTGATGCATATTTGAGTTGTTTCTAGTTTGAGGCTATTATGAATAAAACTACTGTGGATGTTCTTACAAATGTCTTTTGGGGACCTATTTACTCATTTCTCCCACTGACTGACACTGACTTGGATATATGGCTAGCAGGAGAATTGCTAAGTCATAGGATAGACATATATTTAGTTTTGTTAGATACTTCCAAACAGTTTTCCATAGTGGTTTTAACAAGCTTACACTCCCACTGAAAATCAGAGATACCAAAGGAACATTTCATGCAAAGATGGGCTCAATAAAGGACAGAAATGGTATGGACCTAACAGAAGCAGAAGCTATTAAGAAGAGAAGGCAAGAATACACAGAAGAACTGTACAAAAAAGAGCTTCACGACCCGGATAATCATGATGGTGTGATCACTGACCTAGAGCCAGACATCCTGGAATGTGAAGTCAAGTGGGCCTTAGAAAGCATCACTACAAACAAAACTAGTGGAGGTGATGGAATTCCCATGGAGCTATTTCAAATCCTGAAAGATGATGCTGTGAAAGCGCTGCACTCAATATGCCAGCAAATTTGGAAAACTCAGCAGTGGCCAGAGGACTGGAAAAGGTCAGTTTTCATTCCAATCCCAAAGAAAGGCAATCCCAAAGAATGCTCAAACTACCACACAATTGCACTCATCTCACATGCTAGTAAAGTAATGCTCAAAATTCTCCCAGCCAGGCTTCAGCAATATGTGAATCGTGAACTTCCTGATGTTCAAGCTGGTTTTAGAAAAGGCAGACGAACCAGAGATCAAATTGCCAACATCCGCTGGATCATGGAAAAAGCAAAAGAGTTCCAGAAAAGCATCTATTTCTGCTTTATTGACTATGCCAAAGCCTGTGTGGATCACAATAAACTGTGGAAAATCCTGAAAGAGATGGGAATACCAGACCACCTGATCTGCCTCTTGAGAAATTTGTATGCAGGTCAGGAAGCAACAGTTAGAACTGGACATGGAACAACAGACTGGTTACAAATAGGAAAAGGAGTTTGTCAAGGCTGTATATTGTCACTCTGCTTATTTAACTTATATGCAGAGTACATCATGAGAAACGCTGGACTGGAGGAAGCACAAGCTGGAATCAAGATTGCTCGGAGAAATATCAATCACCTCAGATATGCAGATGACACCACCCTTATGGCAGAAAGTGAAGAGGAACTAAAGAGCCTCTTGATGAAAGTGAAAGAGGAGAGTGAAAAAGTTGGCTTAAAGCTCAACATTCAGAAAACGAAGATCATGGCATCCAGTCCCATCACTTCATGGGAAATAGATGGGGAAACAGTGGAAACAGTGTCAGACTTTATTTCTGGGCTCCAAAATCACTGCAGATGGTGACTGCAGCCATGAAATTAAAAGACGCTTACTCCTTGGAAGGAAAGTTATGACCAACCTAGATAGCATATTCAAAAGCAGAGACATTACTTTGCCAACAAAGGTTCGTCTAGTCAAGGCTATGGTTTTTCCAGTGGTCATGTATGGATGTGAGAGTTGGACTGTGAAGAAGGCTGAGTGCCGACGAATTGATGCTTTTGAACTGTGGTGTTGGGCAAGACTCTTGAGAGGCCCTTGGACTGCAAGGAGATCCAACCAGTCCATTCTGAAGGAGGTCAGCCCTGGGATTTCTTTGGAAGAAATGATGCTAAAGCTGAAACTCCAGTACTTTGGCCACCTCATGTGAAGAGTGGACTCATTGGAAAAGACTCTGATGCTGGGAGGGATTGGGGGCAAGAGGAGAAGGGGATGACAGAGGATGAGATGGCTGGATGGCATCACTGACTCGATGGACGTGAGTTTGAGTGAACTCCGGGAGTTGGTGATGGACAGGGAGGCCTGGCATGCTGAGATTCATGGGGTCGCAAAGAGTTGGACATGACTGAGCGACTGATCTGATCTGATATGACACTCCCACCAGTAATGATGTGAGAGTTCACATTGTTTCACATCTAATCAATGTTTTATATTGTCCATTTTTCTTTTTTAATTTTAGCTATTGTAATTGTATTATATCTAAAAGTCTTTTTAGTCTGCATATCCCTGCTGACTATAATGTTGAGCACCTTTTTATATATTTGTTGATCATTTACATATCTTCTTTTATGAACTATTTATTGCCTATTTCTATAGTGGATTATTTGTCTTCCTATCATCGAGTTATAGGAATTCTTCATACACTCTGATTATGAATTCTTTATCTGTTACATGTATTGTGAATTTCTCCTCCCAGTGTTTTCATTCTCTAAATGATACCTTTTGATGAATTTGTTTATAACTCTATGAAATATATTTCTTTTCTTTCAATGATAGTGCTTACTGTGTTCTGTTTAGGAAATCTTTGCCCACTCCAAGGTCATCAAGATCCTTTTTTCTAAAAGCTTCATGGTTTTGCCTTTCATGTTGAAGTTTATACCCATGTCAATTTTTGTGTATGGTATTATATAGGAATCAAAGTTCATTTTCTTTTCCATGTGGTTGAAACTGATCCAACACCACTTACGAAAAGAATATTGAAAAGACGGCCTTCTCCCGCCCCCAAAGAATTGCAGTGGTATTTTTCTGAGTCTGTTCTAGACTCTTATTTTGTTTCCATTATTTTAATTGACTATCCATGTGCCTAAAACGCATTGTCTTATTTAATATGCTATGTGGTAAGTGTTGAAATCTTTTCATCTAAATCATCAAATTTTTCTTCTGCAAGATTGATGTGGTCATTCTAGATTCTTTGCATTACCATATGAATCTTTAAATCAGCTTGTCAATTTCCACAAACAAAAATCTGTTGGGATTTGACTGAGATTGTATGGAATCTATAGATCAATTTGGATAGAACTGACATTTAATCAATATTCAGTCTTCTATTTCATGAAAGTGGCATATCTGCCTATTTACTTAGGCCTGCTTTAAATTACTCATTGATCTTTTATTTTCAGAATTAATTCCTGGATGTTTGATTTTTTTTTACCTACTAAAAATAATATTTAAAGGATTTTATATTCTGATCTTCATTGTTAATATTATATAGAAATACAATTGATTTTTGCATATTGACCTTACATCCAGTAACCTTACTAAATCCACATATGAATTTAAATAAGTTGTTGGTGTAGTGGGGGATAGTTTGGATTTTCTCCATACACACTCATGTACTTCCTTTCAAAACACTATGCCTTTTATTTCTTCTTGCCTTACGGTACCCATGAATTTTTTTGTAGTGTGCATCAAGAAATTCCAAAACATATAAGGGTTTCTTCTCTCTTTTTATTATTACTGTCTTTGCTGCACTCTTTTTGGGAAAAAAAGTTGTATGACATTAGTTCTTAGGAAGTTATTGAGCCCTACTTTGTGGTCTAGTATATGGTGAATTTTTGCACATGCTACATGTTATTTGTCCCCAGATTCCTGCGATCTAACTGTGGAAGAAGATGTACCGTATATTGGCTGTTTACTCAAGGCACGTGCCATATCCTGTAAGAGAGTGTCCTAACCTTGAGGGTGCTTTTCCCAAAACTGTGTCTTCAGTAAGCTTTTCTGCTTTGCTAGCAATCCAGTGGCTAAACTGGAGATGGGGCACATAGCAAGATCAATGAATTACAGCAGTGTAAATTCATCATCATACCTTCTTTGCTGTAAAGCGTGTCTCCATACTAGGACTCAGTGGTCAGGGTCCCGCTAGTTTTCC
This sequence comes from Bos taurus, assembly GCF_002263795.3. Lineage (NCBI taxonomy): Eukaryota > Metazoa > Chordata > Mammalia > Artiodactyla > Bovidae > Bos > Bos taurus. Next base: position 4,506,387 of record NC_037337.1, on the reverse strand, counting down.
CGTAAGTTTCCCTATTTTAATGTAACAGGCTTCATGGTTTTGACAATTTAACTGGTGCTGCAACTGTTTTAGTCAGACTCTAAGCTTGGTCCTCAGACACATCTTTTTCAACTGTAGGAAATAAGATACTCTTTAAAGCTGCTATCAAGACTTTCTGACATAACCTGAGTTCTGATTCAGTTATTTCACTTCTCTTTTTCCTTACCTCTGCCCTCTAGGCAGATCAGAATAACCTAGAGGACACATAATCCCTCAAATCATCATTGTTGTCACAGAAATCAAGTTCTGCAGCTACGTGACCCCCCAGTATTTGGCCCTTCCATGTCATCATCAGGGATAGTTTGAGTAATCATGATACTCTTGTTTGTCAAGGATTACCCACAGCCCCATTTCTCCTGGGCTCTTTAAATACTGCAGACAGTTCTAATCTGATGCCATTTTAAAGATTCTGATTTGTTTTCTGGGTTAGACTACCAATTACCGTGCCAATCAGAGTCTCAGCAGGAAATAGAAAGTGCATTGAAACTGGATAATTTTGAAAGAGTTTTACAAAAGGACTATTTATAAATGCACAGGCAGAGTAAGGCAAACCACAAAGAATAATGCAATATTCCAGTACTATGAACAGTAGCATTAATGAAGAGGCAAGGAAAGGGGGCGGTAACCAGAATCTAGTTTAAAGAATTACCTGATAGGAAAATAAGGACTTTGAGCAAGAGATGTCGCCCATGGCAGCTCTGAAGGGAGGTTTACATTGTTGAGTTGCTAAGACGTGCCCAACTCTTTTGCAACCCAATGGACTATAGCCTGCCAGGCTCCTCTGTCCTTGGGATTGTCCAGGCTAGAACACTGGAGTGGGTTGCCATTTCCTTCTCTAAGGGATCTTCCTGACCCAGGGATTGAAACTCCATCTCCTGTATTGGCAGGTGGATTCAGACACTCAGTGCTTAAAACTGATGCTCAGGATGCATTCTTCCTGGGCCTGAGAAGAACCAAGCCAACTGGTCTTGAGAATACAAGCACATGCTTTTTACAGCAGAAGAGATACAAACAGTGAGTACGTATGAAAAGATGGTCAACCTCACCAATGATCAAAGAGACACAAATGAAATAACAATTTGCCTTTTATAAATAGAGCTAGCAAAGAGTAAAGTGATAAAACTGACAAGGGCTTAATTTTCAAAATATATAAATAGCTCATACAACTCTTAACAACAATAATAGCAAAGAACTCAAGCAATCCAATAAAAAAAAATGGACAGAATACCTAAACAGGCCTTTCTCCAAAGGAGACATATAGATGGCCAACAGGTACATAAAAAGATGCTCAACATTGCTACTTAATAGAGAAATGCAAATCAAAACTTCACTGAGATATCACCTCATACTGGTCAGAATGGCCATTATCAAAAAAAAAAAAATCTGCAAATAATAAATGCTGGAGAGGGAATGGAGAAAAGGGAACCCTCCTACGCTGTTTGTGGAAATGTAAATTTGTGCAGCCACTGTGGAAAACCGTCCAGAAATTCCTTTAATCCTTTAAAAAAGGTTACCATTGATCTGGCAATCCTACTCCTGGGCATATTCCCAGAAAAGCTGAAAACTATAATTTGAAAAGATATATTCATGTCTATTCAGCACTATTTACAATAACCAAGACATGGAAGCAACCCAAATGTCCATTGACAGATGAATGGATAAAGAAGATATGGGACGTATGTACAACGGAATGTTATTCAGCCGCAAAAAGAATAAAATAATGCCATTTGTATGTCGCAACATGGATGGACCTAGAGATGATCATACTAAGTGAAGTAAGTCAGAAAGAGAAAGACAAATATTATATAATACCAAGTTATATTGGAATCGAAAAAATAATATAAATGAAGTTATTTACAAAACAGAAATAAATTCACAAAGGAAAAACAATTGATGTTTACCAAAGAGGAAGCAAGAAGGGGTAAATTAAGAGTATGGGATTAACAGGTATAGACTACTATATGTAAAATATATAACTAACAAGGACCGACTATATAGCATAGGGAACTATACTCAATATATTGTAATAATCTAGAGTGGAAAAGAATCTGAATCTGAATGGAAAAGAATCCAGTTGCTTCAGTTGTGACTCCTGGCGACCCCTGTGGACTGTAGCCCGCCAGGCTCCTCTGTCCATGGGATTCACCAGGCAAGAATACTGGAGTAGGTTGCCATGCCTTCCTTCAGGGGATCTTCCCAACCCAGGGATTGAACCCACGTCTCCTGCATTGCAGGCAGATTCTTTACTGCTGAGCCACAGGGCTGAATCACTCTGCTGTAATTGAAACTAACACAATATTGTAAATCAACTATAATTCAATTTTTTTTTTAAGTTGGTAATTTCCAGCATCAATGAAAATGTGGAGAGTAGGGCCCTCTTGTGCAGTCTTGGTGGGAATGTAATCTGGTACAAGTTTTCTGAAGGGCAATTTGGCAATTTTACTACTTGTATCAAGTAGTAAAATGTGAATATGCTTGGATAAAGCAATTCTGCACACGGTACAAGAGTGTAGAGCAGGGCAACACAGTTCTGCCTGAGCCTCTTGTACTCTTCTTTCTGTGTGTTCCAGGACTGCAAGATCCTGTCTGCTGTTTCACTGAAGCTATTTCTCAGGATTATTTTTATATAGCTGGTCAACTCAAGGAATAAATGAATATCTTCTAGCTCAAGAACAGTCTCGTTTAGTGCTCGCGATAAAAGCAGTGGATTCTCCAAGCTCAGTGTTCCTCAGCTGCCACACAAACCCACTGTGTGCATAGCATCTGTCTGGCCCATTTTTTTGTATCACTTTCCTGGGACTTGGCAGCCAAAGCCACCAATGCAAACATGTTGATGTTCATGCAGCTTGCAGTGCAGTGAATAATAAAGGCCTTTGTCCCTACAAAAAGATGAGTATATCCATTTCTACAGATGAGTAAATCGGAGATTGTTGAAGTTAAGTGAACATCTCAAATGGTACATTTACAAAGACAAGGCCAGAGCCCAAGGTAACTGAGCCTCTGAGGCTAAACGCAGAACACCTGGATAAGCAGTTTGAGGGCCTGATGGACAAGTACAGGGAGTGCTGTCAGTCAGATTTCATCTCATCAGCCTATGTGGCTATTTGGTGCTTCAGTTCAGTTCAGTTCAGTCACTCAGTCGTGTCCGACTCTTTGCGACCCCATGAATCACAGCATGCTAGGCCTCCCTGTCCATCACCAACTCCCGGAGTTCACTCAAACTCATGTCCATCGAGTCGGTGGTGCTATCCAACCATCTCATCCTCTGTCGTCCCCTTCTCCTCCTGCCCCCAATCCCTCCCAGCATCAGAGTCTTTTCCAATGAGTCAACTCTTTGCATGAGGTGGCCAAAGTATTGGAGTTTCAGATTCAACATCACTACTTACAATGAACACCCAGGACTGATCTCATTTAGAATGGACTGGTTGGATCTCCTTGCAGTCCAAGGGACTCTCAAGAGTCTTCTCTAACACCACAGTTCAAGAGCATCAATTCTTTGGTGCTCAGCTTTCTTCACAGTCCAACTCTCACATCCATACATGACCACAGGAAAAACCATAGCCTTGACTAGACGAAACTTTGTTGGCAAAGTAATGTCTCTGCTTTTGAATATGCTATCTAGGTTGGCCATAACTTTCCTTCCGAGGAGTAAGCATCTTTTAATTTCATGGCTACAGTCACCATCTGCAGTGATTTTGGAGCCCAGAAAAATAAAGTCTGACACTGTTTCCACTGTTTCCCCATCTATTTCCCATGAAGTGATGGGACCAGATGCCATGATCTTCGTTTTCTGAAGGTTGAGCTTTAAGCCAACTTTTTCACTCTCCTCTTTCACTTACATCGAGAAGCTCTTTAGTTCCTCTTCACTTTCTGCCATAAGGGTGGTGTCATCTGCATATCTGAGGTTATTGATGTTTCTCCCAACAATCTTGATTCCAGCTTGTGCTTCTTCCACCCCAGCGTTTCTCATGATGTACTCTGCATATAAGTTAAATAAGCAGGGTGATAAGATACAGCCTTGACATACTCCTTTTCCTATTTGGAACCAGTCTGTTGTTCCATGTCCAGTTCTAACTGTTGCTTCCTGACCTGCATACAGGTTTCTCAAGAGGCAGGTCAGGTGGTCTGGTATTCCCATCTCTTTCAGAATTGTCCACAGTTTATTGTGATCCACACAGTCAAAGGCTTTGGCATAGTCAATAAAGCAGAAATAGATGTTTTTCTGGAACTCTCTTGCTTTTTCATGATCCAGCGGATGTTGGCAATTTGATCTCTGGTTCCTCTGTCTTTTCTCAAATCAGCTTGAACATCCAGAAGTTCACGGTTCACGTATTGCTGAAGCCTGGCTTGGAGAATTTTGAGCATTACTTTACTAGCGTGTGAGATGAGTGCAATTGTGCGGTAGTTTGAGCATTCTTTGGGATTGCCTTTCTTTGGGATTGGAATGAAAACTGACCTTTTCCAGTCCTGTGGCCACTGCTGAGTTTTCCACATTTGCTGGCATATTGAGTGCAGCACTTTCACAGCATCATCTTTCAGGATTTGAAAGAGCTCAACTGGCATTCCATCACCTGCACTAGCTTTGTTTGTAGTGATGCTTTCTAAGGCCCACTTGACTTCACATTCCAGGATGTCTGGCTCTAGGTCAGTGATCACACCATCGTGATTATCTGGGCCATGAAGCTCTTTTTTGTACAGTTCTTCTGTGTATTCTTGCCATCTCTTCTTAATATCTTCTGCTTCTGTTAGGTCCATACCATTTCTGTCCTTTATTGAGCCCATCTTTGCATGAAGTGTTCCCTTGGTATCTCTAATTTTCTTGAAGAGATATCTAGTCTTTCCCATTCTGTTGTTTTCCTTTATTTCTTTGCATTGATTGCTGAGGAAGGCTTTCTTATCTCTCCTTGCTATTCTTTGGAACTCTGCATTCAGAGGGGAATATCTTTACTTTTCTCCTTTGCTTTTCGCTTCTCTTTTTTCACAGCTATTTGTAAGGCCTCCTCAGACAGCCATTCTGCTTTTTTGCATTTCTTTTCCTTGGGGATGGTCCTGATCCCTGTCTCCTGTACAATGTCACGAACCTCTGTCCGTAGTTCATCAGGCACTCTGTCTATCAGATCTAGTCCCAGTATAATCATAAGGTATTTGATTTAGGTCATACCTGAATGGTCTAGTGGTTTTCCCTACTTTCTTCAATTTAAGTCTGAATTTGGCAATAAGGAGTTCATGATCTGAGCCACAGTCAGCTCCTGGTCTTGTTTTTGCTGACTATAGAGCTTCTCCATCTTTGGCTGCAAAGAATATAATCAATCTGATTTTGGTGTTGACCCTCTGGTGATGTCCATGTGTAGAGTCTTCTCTTGTGTTGTTGGAAGAGGGTGTTTGCTATGACCAGTGCATTCTCTTGGCAAAATTCTATTAGCCTTTGCCCTGCTTCACTCCATACTCCAAGGCCCAATTTGCCTATTACTCCAGGTGTTTCTTGACTTCCTACTTTTGCATTCCAGTCCCCTATAATGAAAAGGACATCTTTTTTTGGGTGTTAGTTCTAAAAGGTCTTGTAGGTCTTCATAGACCATTCAACTTCAGCTTCTTCAGTGTTATTGGTTGGAGCATAGGCTTGGATTACTGTGATATTGAATGGTTTGCCTTGGAAGCAAACACAGATCATTCTGTCATTTTTGAGACTGCATCCAAGTTCTGCATTTCAGACTCTTTTGTTGACCATGATGGCTACTCCATTTCTTCTAAGGGATTCCTGCCTGCAGTAAGTAGATATAATGGTCATCTGAGTTAAATTCACCCATTCCAGTCCATTTTAGTTCGCTGATTCCTAGAATGTCGACGTTCACTCTTGCCATCTCCTATATGACCACTTCCAATTTGCCTTGATTCATGGACCTGACATTCCAGGTTCCTATGCAATATTGCTCTTTACAGCATCAGACCTTGCTTCTATCACCAGTCACATCTACAACTGGGTATTGTTTTTGCTTTGGCTCCATCCCTTCATTCTTTCTGGAGTTATTTCTCCACTGATCTCCAGTAGCATATTGGGCACCTACTGACCTGGGGAGCTCCTCTTTCAGTATCCTATCATTTTGCCTTTTCATTCTGTTCATGAGGTTCTCAAGGCAAGACTACTGAAGTGGTTTGCCATTCCCTTCTCCAGTGGACCACATTCTGTCAGACCTCTCCACCATGACCCATCCGTCTTGGGTGGCCCCACACGGCATGGCTTAGTTTCACTGAGTTACACAAGGCTGTGGTCTGTGTGATCAGATTGGCTAGTTTACAATCACTTTAAATGTCCAAACTTTTGTCTGCATCAGTTAACAGTTGTTCTCAATGTCTGCCCCCCACCCAAGACAAGAAGCGTCAGCATGCTCTGATAACTTATTAGAAATACAAAGTCCGACCAGATAAAGTTCTGCAATCTTTTTTTTTTTTTAATATATGAAGATTTTATTTTGGAAAGTTATCCTTTAGCCTATTAGCTTAAGGCAATATTTTTGGAAAAAATAAAGTTTAATAAATTAAGCCAATTAAGAGATGTCCAGGCCTACCATACAGCAATGGGCATTTATTGTTTAACCAATTGAAAAATAATTAAATTTTTCAGTAATCATTTTAGCGTTAACCATATTTTCAGATTTTCATTGTCTTCTTTTATTTTTTTTTCCTTTATGGTTTATTACAGGATATTGAATGCAGATCCCCGTGTTATACAGTCAGACCTTGTTATTTACCCATCCTACATAACCTGGTTTGCATCTTCTCACCCCGAGCTCCCCATCTGTCCCTCCCCCGCCCGTCCTCCACTTGGCACCTCCAAGTCTGCTCTTCGTGTCTGTGAGCCCGCGTCTGCGTCCTGGGTGAGTTCACTTGTGTCATGTTTGGGGTGCTGTGTGTGTCTTACCAAGCCCACCGTTGATCCGGTTGCACACTCAACTTTGCACAGCACCGCTCCCGTGCACAGGGCAACTCCTCACCAGCTCAGCTGTCGCCTTACCAAGAAACTGCTGAATTGGTTCCCACACCTGTGTTACGCCAGTTGTATTCGTCACTCTATTTCCATATTTTAATTTATTATATTTACCAATGAATTATGTGGGCAAAAAGAGAGAGAGTTATTTCAATGAAAGTGAAATGGAATCTTTCTTTCGGAAAGATTCAATGAACACAATTCACTAAAAAATACTCTTGAAAGCGGGAGAAAAGAAGTAAATACCTAATGTTTTGTACTTAGTATGTTTCATTTCAGTAAGCTTGTTCGTTGCCTGACATTATTCCTGGAGGAAAAAGTGTTCAGTGCCAGGCATCTTTGTGAGCATATTAAAAACAAATGCTGGCAATTCTATGATAATGACACTGTTGTTTAAATCTAAACTTTAAGCAATTGCATATAGAGATAGTTTACCGATTAGTAACAAAGGCTCTGAAATAGAAAGACATGAAATCCCAGTAGTGGACAGGAATAGCCAGACTGTCATAAAAAAAATAATAATTTAAATGAAAGAAGAGGACAATTTGGACAACATATTAGAGAAGAGACATTCAGACCAAAGTAGAATAGAGACTATTTTTTGGTTGTTCTTAGCCAAAGGCATTTTAAAGCAATTCTTTATTGAAAAAGAAATTGGAAATTAATATTAGGAATAGTGTGTTGCTGCTGCTAAGTAACTTCAGTCGTGTCCAACTCTGTGCGACCCCATAGACAGCAGCCCACCAGGCTCCCCCGTCCCTGGGATTCTCCAGGCAAGAACACTGGAGTGGGTTGCCATTTCCTTCTCCAATGCATGAAAGTGAAAAGTGAAAGTGAGGTCTCTCAGTCGTGTCTGACTCTTCGCAACTCCATGGACTGCAGCCTTCCAGGCTCCTCCATCCATGGGATTTTCCAGGCAAAAGTACTGGAGTAGGGTGCCACTGCCTTCTCCGAACCATTTGTTTTTTACATGTAATTGTGGTTAAACTAGTTCTTACCTCATAATGTAGATTCAGTCATTTCTCACAAATCCTGTTGGTACTTCAGTGAAACCTGGACTTGAATAACCCTCTAGCCCCCCATCTCACTCCTCTCTGGAGCACCATGGAATATAGACAGTCACAGGCCTCCTGCCTGAAATGATCAGAACTCGGTGCCCAGGATGGATAATATCTGATCAGCAGTCCCTCTTAACTGAATACTTTATTTATTCCAGTTTTATTGCGATATAGTTGACATACAGCACTGTATACTGAATAATATTTTAACAGGCTTATTTCTGTGTAGGAGTGTAACACACTCTAGAAACCATCTAAATGTAGCAAAGGTTTCCTTCTGCACCCCTTTCCATGTGTTCCCTCCTAACCTCATTAAGAAAAGAAAGCAGGGGCTTTCCTGGTGCTGTAGTAGTTAAGAATCTGCCTGCCAATGCAGGGGTACAGGATTGATCCCTGGGCCAGGAAGATCCAACGTGCCTCTAAGCAACCAAGGCCATGTGCCACAATTATTGCGCCTGCTCTCTGAGCCCGCACACCACAATCCTGCAGCCTGCCTGCCATAGAGCCGCCACCACGATGAGAAGGCTGCGAAGAAGGGCACCTGCTTGCCACACCTAGAGAAAGCCCTTAATGCAGCAACGAAGACCCAGCACAGCTAAAAATAAACGTCTTTAAAAAAACAAAGAAAGAAAGAAAACAGATGAGAAGATATGCCTCCTAGAGCCTAAAGGAAGAGGGAACCATTTAGAGGGTAATGACACTGAGATTACTCTGGGCATTCCTGTCTATGTGCTCGAGAAGGGCTTTGTGACTGAGGCACAGAGGCTTCTGGAAAACATGATTAAGACACAGCTAAGTGGATCCGTGGCCTAGGGCTGGGTGTGGGGACCTCTTCCTCTTACCCCTACAACCAAGGTCTCTGCTTGGGGAAAAGAGAAGTAAGGGTGGGATTCAGGTGAAATGAGTGGTAATAGCTAGGCTGAGGCAGAGTCTGATGGAAGGGCGATGGGGAGAGAGGGAAGGAAAAGAAGATAACTGATAAAAGGTCAGAGAGAGAGTATTCATTCAGCTGGATGAGAGGTGTGTGTGTGTGTGTGTGTGTGTGTGTAAGTCAGTAAGAGTCACATGTGCACTTGCTCCAAGGACAGACTTTAGAGTAATTTGTTTCAATGTAATCAGACCACGTCCCTTTTGCTTACTTTTGTTTACCTTCCTGTTTACTTTTTGCAAAAACATTTTTAAAAGATTTAAAGGATTAAGAGTTCAGAATCTGGTGTTGGACAGGCAAGGTTTCAATAAAATGGCTTTGCCACTAATTAGCTGTGTAAGCTTAGTTCAGTTCAGAAAGTTTGGTGGCTCAGACATGTCGGACTCTTTGCGACCCCATGAATCACAGCACACCAGGCCTCCCTGTCTATCACCAACTCATGTCCATTGAGTCGGTGATGCCATCCAGCCATCTCATCCTCTGTCATCCCCTTCTCCTCCTGCCCCCATTCCCTCCCAGCATCAGGGTCTTTTCCAGTGAGTCAACTCTTTGCATGAGGTGACCAAAGTATTGGAGTTTCAGCTTCAACATTAGTCCTTCCAATGAACACCCAGGACTGATCTCCCTTAGGAGGGACTGGTTGGATCTCCTTCCAGTCCAAGGGACTCTCAAGAGTCTTGTCCAACATCACAGTTCAAAAGCATCAATTCTTCGGTGCTCAGCTTTCTTCACAGTCCAACTCTCACATCCATACGTGACCACTGGAAAAACTATAGCTTTGACTAGACAGACCTTTGTTGGCAAAGTAATGTCTCTGCTTTTGAATATGCTATCTAGGTTGGTCATAACTTTCCTTCCAAGGAGTAAGCATCTTTTAATTTCATGGCTACAATCACCATCTGCAGTGATCTTGGAGCCCAAAAAATAAAGTCTGACATTGTTTCCACTGTTTCCCCGTAAGCTTAGTTAAACCTTTCTAAACCTCTCGTCATTTAAAGTCAGTCATGGTAACTCCCATGTAATAGGACTGTCCTAAGAAACAAGATACCACGTGTAAATTAATTAATAGGAGAAGGCAATGGCACCCCACTCCAGTACTCTTGCCTGGAAAATCCCATGGATGGAGGAGCCCGATGGGCTACAGTCCATGGGGTCGCTAAGAGTCGGATACAACTGAGCGACTTTCACTTTCACTTTTCACTTTCATGCATTGGAGAAGGAAATGGCAACCCACTCCAGTGTTCTTGCCTGGAGAATCCCAGGGACAGGGGAGCCTGGTGGGCTGCCATCTATGGGGTCGCACAGAATCGGACACAATTGAAGTGACTTAGCAGCATGCACAGTAAGTGCTCTAAATGGTAGCTCCACTGACTGATTTTATGTATGATATATTAAGAGCTGATTTGTGTCAGCTCCTTTTTAAAAAGGTTACTGTCTTGACTGCAATTAAAGCTGCCATTCGTTATGGTTTTCACGAGGTTTCATACTTTTCCCTCTGTTCTGTTTCCCTGTGATTCTTACCCATCTGCAGAGTGGACACGGATGCTAGGAACACATTCTGTATGACTCAATCTCATAAAACCTGTAGTTCAAATTGAAATGAGTTACATTTCTTGTTTTAAGAACAACTTGGTTATATTATGTAAATATAAATTTTTGAGTAGATGTGCAGTACACATAGGAGCATGCATATATAAATTGTAAATATAATTACTTTGAAATTAATTTATCGAAGATATACAAGAAAATAATCTTCATTATTCTGTTATCTCCTTTCTCTTTTCACTTCTTCCTCTAAAAAAATAGCGCTACCCAGTTAAATTCCCCACATTCCAGTGATATTTGGTCGTTTCTTAAAAAATCATCTTCTTTCTTATATCTAAAATCTTTCCATGCCAATAAATTCAAAAAAAAAAAATAGAGTGGTCACGAAGAAGGAGCCCCAGAGTCTTTTGCACTTTGAAGCATTCATTCTTTAGGCTACAGTTTTGAGGGTAGGAGGACGGCAGTGAGGTGTGGCACAGGAGTTTAGTCTGTCATTTCATGGCAGCCCCTCATCCATTGCCTTTGGTTTGCATCTCATACCCACACTTCATTTGCCATCCCACCTTCTCCAAAGATTCACAGTTCTCTGTTGCCGCTCCTTGTCACATTTTTGTCACAGGACCTCACACTGTAACCACAATTATCCTGAAGTTTTGATTTCCACCCCCTGAGCTAGTCTACCTACCGTAGTGTTTATTCTTGCATTTAGTCCTTGGAGGCATCGTTTCTTTTATAAGTAAGTATAAAGTGGGCTTTATACTTATTCATAAAAGTATAAATTATACTTATTCATAAAAGTATATCTATAAAAACCATTATTATGTGTGGGCTTAGGGAAAACATAATACTATATAATAGCACGTACAGACAATATAAATCAGAGTGACATAAAAATAACATATTATCTTTTATTCTTGTGTAGTATGAAAACTCATATGAGATTATTATCTAGACCCTAACCTTTTCTCTTTCATCTTCACTTTTGTCTCACTATCTTATTCTTTTTTTTTCCCCTTGTCCTGTCTCTGAAGTGAATCTTCAAACCAAGTATATACATATGTATGCTGCTGCTGCTACTGCTAAGTCACTTCAGTCGTGTCCAACTCTGTGACCCCATAGACGGCAGCCCACCAGGCTCCCCTGTCCCTGGGATTCTCCAGGCAAGAACACTGGAGTGGGTTGCCATTTCCTTCTCCCATGCATGAAAGTGAAAAGTCAAAGTGAAGTTGCTCAGTTGTGTCCGACTCTTAGCGACCTCATGGACTGCAGCCTACAAGACTCCTCTGTCCATGGGATTTTCCAGGCAAAAGTACTGGAGTGGGGTGCAATTGCCTTCTCCATACATATATATACCACAGCCTAACTCAGAAACTGCATCCCTACGTGTTTTAAAAGACATTTAAAAACTTATTATGGGGAACCCTCCTACACTGTTGATGGGAATATAAATTGGTATGACCACTATGGAGAATAGTATGGATGATCCTTAAACTAAAAACAGAGCTACCATATGACCTTGCAATCCCACTCCTAGACATGTATTTAGAGAAAGAAATGCATGATCCAAAAGGATACAGGCACCCCAATGTTCATTGCATACTGTTTACAATAGCCAAGGTGTGGATGCAGCCTAAATGTCCACAGAGAGTGGGTAAAGAAGATGTGGTGTATATATATAATATATATTATATATATACACACACAATGGGATATTGTATGTGTGTGTATATATATACTATATATATTATATATAACATTTTATTCCTTCACAAAGGTCAGTGTACAGTTGTCTAATCATATTTATATTCTGAAGGTGGTTATCTGGCATACATTTTGTAATTCCTGGGTGCCTTTTCTTAATGGGAATCATACTGTATATGACACAAGTCATAGAAATTTAATAAACTATCAGTGGTGGTGGTGGTGGTGGTTGTTTAGTCACTAAGTAGTGTCCAACTCTTGCAACCCTTGGACTGTATATTGTGTATATATATATATATATAGTATTTATATATATATACAATATATTATATATGTATATACAATAGGATAGTACTCAGCCATTAAAAAGAATAAAATAATGCCTTTTGCAGCAACATAGAGGGACCCTGACAGAGATTATCATACTGAGTGAAGTAAGTGAGACAGAGAATGAGAAATATTGTATGACATCCCTTATATGTGGAATCTAAAAAGAAATGATACAAATGAACTCACTTACAAAACAGAGAGACTCACAGACTCAGAAAACGAACTTATGGTTACTGGGGGGAAGGGATAGTTAGGGACTTTGAGAAGATCATGTACACACTGTTATATTTAAAATGGATAACCAACAAGCACCTATTGTGTACACGTGGAACTCTGCTCACTGTTCTGCACCAGCCTGGATGGGAGCAGCACATGCTGAAGAATGGATCCAGGTATATGCATGGCTGAGTCCCATCGCTGTTCACCTAAACTACCACAACACTGTTCATCAGCTATAACCCAATACTAAAAGTTTAAAAAGCCTGGAGAAAATTAAAACTAAAAAAAAACTTATTATGGTTTAACATTAGGAAAGCTCAGTGATTTCACCAACCCTCAAGATTAACTACTTCATCACATGTAACCAGTGAGTGAGGAACCAAGAATGGGTTAATTTTCAGCACAAATAAAATCACAAGTCTTAAAACTTTACCCTATTCACCATCTGATTTAAGTAAATACCTAAAATATGAAATATAAGCACTCAGTATTCTATCTAATGTGTGTCAAGTTACTGGTAGATATTTTTCCTTCTTCTTGCCTAACCGTTGTATGGTAGGAAATTTATATATTGGGCAGATAGCCAATGCCTGCCATCTGGGCAAGGCCAACAAACGTTTTCTTTTATTTCTTCATAAAGGTCAGTGTACAGTTGTCTAATCATGTTTATATTCTGAAGGTGGTTATCTGGCATACATTATGCAATTCCTGGGTGCCTTTTCTTAATGGGGATCATACTGTATATGACACAAGTCATAGAAATTTAATAAACTATCAGTGGTGGTGGTGGTGGTTGTTTAGTCGCTAAGTAGTGTTCAACTCTTGTGACCCTTGGACTGTAACCTGCCAGGCTCCTCTGTCCATGGGATTTTCCAGGCAAAAATACTGGAGTGGATTGCCATTTCCTTCTCCAGGGGATCTTCCTGACCCAGGAATCGAACCTGGGTCTCCTGCATTGCAGGCAGATTCTTTACTGACTGAGCTATGAGGGAAGCCCCAAAGCTAAAAGTAACAAAATGAGCCACCAATTATCAGAGTTTTTTTTTTTTTTGACTTATGTGTGTCATATTTTAAAGTGGATTGAAGATGGGTAATTATTAGATGAAATTCTCAGCACATGTTGTCACACTATCCGATGAGCTATATTCTCTGAAGGGATGGCCTAACATCATTTTGTCAGGACTTTACAGACAAGTCTAAGAACTTACATATAATCAGCATAAATATCATAATGCCCAGTAACATAGCATTTTGTTCAACTTTTTAAAAATCACAAGCCCCCCACCAACCCATGTGATTATTACAGTATACTTGCATGCATATTCCCTAAAAAATCAAACTGAGGCAGTAACAAAAGTTCAGATTCCAGGTTGGGAGGCCAACACCACAAGGTATCCAGTGGTGAGACAGGTAATCTCCGATCTGTGTTCACCTGGAGCAAATCTCTGGGGTATTAGGCAAGAGAATTGTTCTGACAGCACTCTCAAACCTTAAAAGTAAAAAGTGAAGTCATGTCTGAGTCTTTGCAACCTCATGGACTGCAGCCTGCCAGGCTCCTCCATCCATGGGATTTTCCAGGCAAGAATACTTGAGTGGGTTGCCATGCCCTGCTCCAGGGAATCTTCCTGACCCAGGGATCGAACCCAGGTCTCCCACATCTCAGGCAGACTCTTCACCATCTAAGCCAGAAGTTTTCCTCAAAGCACAGTATGAAACCCCAGATGGATGGAGCCTGCGGTCACTGAAAACCAAGCCTAGAGGTAAGTTCTAGGGCGGCCTTATTTTATTATTAGTTAAATGCACGACCTCACTATGTTTAAGTAAAATGACTAGGACAAGAATCAGGAAAAACTAGGACCCAGACAATTAGAAGAATGATTATTAGGACACATAGAGGACTTGCAGAATCCATGCCCGTCCTGCCCTCAAATCTTCCAAGATACTCGCCTCGCCTTGCCTTTGCTAGGAAAGCTTACCTCCCTTGCAGAAGAAAGCTGACAGTCATGTCCTGAGTCTCCATATGGTTTGGCTGATGACGAGAATTCAAACTCAGGTAGAGTGAAACATAGAACCAGAGCACAGAGAATGAGGATTACAGGATAAGGAATTGCAGGAATTTACTAATTCACGTCAACCTTTTTTATCATGTTAATGAAAATGGATGTTGAAGGTGCTCGGTTGAAGAGGGAGTATTTTCAGATAGCTTATATTTTGATGCACGTGTTGCCATTCTCTGATCTGGCTCAGGAAACCACATGTGATTCTAAAAGTGTGTTGACTGGTTTAGCAAATAGAAGCCTACAGCGAATGACTGACTGTGTTAAATGATACCAAAAGGGGGCAAGTTCCTTTGCATGAGGAGGAGGGATGAATTCAGTCTTCAGAGGACATCCATGCTGGATTCAATGTTATAAGCATTCCTTCCATCCACCCTCTCACCACCACTGCAGCCCTGAAGACTCACCATCTTGCCATGAGCGTTAGATCGGTGAGGAAAGCATCACCATGAAAATGTGCTTTGAAAAGTGACAGTGTTAGTCATTCAGTCATGTCCGAATCTTTGCAACCCTGTGGACTATAGCCCAGCAGGTTCCTCTGTCCATGGCATTCTCCCCCCAAGAATACTGATTGGTTGGTTGTTAGTCACTCAGTCATGTCCAACTCTTTGTGATCCCATGAACTGTAGCCCACAGGGCTCCTCTGGCCACAGGATTCTGCAGGTAAGAACACTGGAGTGGGTTGCCATTCCCTTCTCCAAGGGATCTTCCTGACCCAAGGATTGAACCCAGGTCTCCCGCATTACAGGCAGATTCATTTTTTTAATACTTAAAAAAATTATTTATTTTAATTGGAGACTAATTACTTTACACTATTGTGGTGGTTTTTGCCATGGGTATACATGTGTATACATGAGTCAGCCATAGGTGTACATGTGTTCCCCATCCTGAACCCCCCTCCCACCTCCCTCCCTATCCTATCCCTCAGGGTCATCCCAGTGCACCAGCCCTGAGCATCCTGTCTCGTGCATCGAAGTGGTCTGTTTCATGTATGGTAATACACATGTTTCAATGCTCTCAAATCATCCCACTCTCACCTTCCCCCACAGAGTCCAAAAGTCTGTTCTTTACATCTGTGTCTCTTTTGCTGTCTCACATATAGGGTCATCATTACCATCTTTCTAAATTCTATATTTATGTGTTATACTGTATTGCTGTTTTTCTTTCTGGTTTACTTTGCTCTGTATAATAGGCTCCAGTTTCATCCACCTCATTAGAACTAATTCAAATGCATTCTTTTTAATGGCTGAGTAATACTCCATTGTGTACATGTACCACAGCTTTCTTATCCATTCGTCTGCTGATGGACATCTAGGTTGCTTCCGTGTCCTGGCTATTGTAAACAGTGCTGCGATGAACACTGGGCTACATGTGTCTCTTTTAATTCTGGTTTCCTCGGTGTGTATGCCCAGCAGCAGGCAGATTCTTTACCAGCTGAGCCTCAGTGGGTTGCTATTCCCTTCACCAGGGGATCTTCTCAACCCAGGGATTGAATCCAGGTCTCCCACATGGCAGGCAGATTCTTTACTGTCTGAGCCACCAGTGGAGCCCTAAAATGTGCTTTACTGTCTGTCTGTATAAGCTTGGAAGTCTGGTAGTAAAAGCTTAAAAAAAAAAAAAGTGGGCTCTCTGAGCTCAGAGAGGTCAGCAAAGTGAAAGTTGCTCAGTCGTGTCTGACTCTCTGTGATCCCATGGACTATATAGTCCTTGGAATCCTCCAGGCCAGAATACTGGAGTGGTAGCCATTACCTTCTCCCTGTTGGGATCTTCCCAACAGAAGGATCCCTAAAAGATAGCATGTCATATAGAATATGGTTCTGCTCATTGTAACAGGCAGCAGAGTGGGTTTGTTAATTAGACCTGGAATAGAGTGTACTATGCAGAGATTTCTGGTTGTGGTTCATTCATGGGGTCCGCAGGAGTAAAACGGGTAAGCAATCTACCAAGGTTTACACAGTCATGGACCACAAGTTTGGTGAAGGCTGGGAGAAACCTGACCTGAACTTCCACTCCACAGTCATGGTCTTCTACTTTCAGACCTAAGTCAGTACCCAGCCCTAGAATGTTTTGAATAAGAAGTTGACTATTTGGCTTCCCTCACAACCCCCTTTTAAGGCAATTTTAATGTTTCATAATTATACCTCAGTTAATGGCTGGAAAGTATGTAGTAAGACAGATTAAATTTTTTATCTTCAATTAAAAAAAATTTTTTTTTGATCACGGGAGTAGACAGTGAATTTGAGTCTAACTTCATCTTAGCTATGGTGCTCACAAAACAAAGGGTATTAACTAGTTCTTTGTTTTTATTCAGAAAGAGTATCCCTTATATAGTTTGTGACTTTTGTGAGCAAAACTTTTAAGTATGTGTGAATATCCCTCTAGTAATTGCAATATGTTTGAATTAGGGATTCCCCATGTCTTCTTTCAGAGAAGGCAATGACACCCCACTCCAGTACTCTTGCCTGGAAAACCCCATGGCCAGAGGAGCCTGGTAGGCTGCAGTCCATGGGGTCGCGAAGAGTCGGACACGACTGAGCTACTTGACTTTGACTTTTCGCTTTCATGCATTGGAGAAGGAAATGGCAACCCACTCCAGTGTTCTTGCCTGGAGAATCCCAGGGACGGGGGAGTCTGGTGGGCTGCCATCTATGGGGTCATACAGAGTCGGACACGACTGAAGCGACTTAGCAGCAGCAGCAGCAGGGGGTCCAGTGGTTAAGAATCCTCTTTGCAATGCAGGAGACACCAATTTGATCCCTGGTCTGGGAGATTCCACGTGTCGTGGAGCAAGTAAGCTTGTGCTCCGCCAGGGCTGAGCCCACATGCAGACTGAAGGTCTCACACTAGAACTGTGCTCTGCCACCAGAGAAGCTCCCACGGTGAGAAGCCTGCTCACCACAGCCAGAGACTAGCCCCCGTCCTCCACAGCTAGAGAAAGACCGCCTGCAGCAACAAAGACCCAACACGGTCAAGTAAATAAACTAAAAAAAAGAGAGAGAGAGAAGTTGAATATCCTCGAGAAAAGCCCTCTCCACGATCATATGTCTTGCCTTCCTTTTAGGGACTTTGGTCATTTACCTTGGAAATCACGTACTTGGAGAAATAATTCAAATTTTGAGGATGAATGGATACTAACTAGCTGACACTAATTCCTGGGGACTCTAACCAGCGCAGTGATTCCTCAGTCAGAGAAGGGCTTTACAAGGGGCAAGTACTAGGTGGGGTTCCGATCCTCGTCTGCTTTACCCTAAGCCCAGCTGGGCCCAAGGCACATTCTGTAGTTATTTTTTCAGCTCCGAACTATAAGGCTGGTATGGCAACAACTGATAGCATTTCCAGGTCGGCTCCTGATCCACAGAGTAAGGAAAATCATGGCAAGATGCTGCATTTGGGAATTATTATAGTATCTTCTCGACAGAGGAGCCTGGCAGGCTGTAGTCCATGGGGTCGAAAAAGTCGGACACGACTTAGCAACTAAACCATCACCATCATTCCTTCTCACTATCAAAATATTAAATCAATTAATACTGAGGAAAACAGAGAATCAAAGATGATCCCCAGATTTCTAGATGAAAGGATGTGACAGTAGAATGAGACTATTGCTCAGAAACAGACTAGTATTCTTCTTTCTGTTTAATGTGTCTAAAATAGCAATATAACCCTAAAGAATTTGTTGTTTATAGTGTCATAGAGGATGGCCTTTTCAAAGGACATTCTAACTAGACTCTTCTTAAATATATGTCTCATTCACCAAGACCACCACTGAATTTTCCAAGTGTCAGTGTTAAGCTAAAAGACATTGTTTTATTATTAGTTCTTCTTACCCAATTATATAATATGATATGTAAGATGCTGTGTGTTGTAAGTCTTGCCAGTTAAGCTCAATGCAGATGAATTAAATCCTCTCCAATCGCTTCCTGCCCTGACCACCCATCTGGAACTCTTCCTCTGCATTTGTCAATGTTATCTTGTTTCCAACTGAGCCATCCCTGTAAATGAAAACGATGATCATTATCTGATTAAGGGTAATCTAGTCAATATAGTTGTTGGAAAATGTTACATATATAATCCTAATATTTTCAAATGGCTAAAATGAGATTGCTACATTAGAAAAGAAAGGGCTGGGTTCTGGTTAGTCCTTACATAGAAACAATGGTCGTTTGTATTTTCTATCTGTCCATCCATCTCTTCAACCAGTATTTATTTACCACCTATTATGTGCCAGATCACGAAGCAAAGAGAAGACAGTTCTCTGCCTTGCGATGTGATATTTGTAAGGAGGAAATTATAATAATAATAAGGTTTCTTGACTTCTTTGTATTTCAAACACCTACCACCAGAAAACACCAGAAAACCAGAAACACCAGAAAAGGCGCTCATTTATAGATTGCCACCTTTCAGTTTTCCCAGAAATGAGTGTTTTCTACTTTCTACTGCCAGGCTGCTCCAGTTTCTTTTGCATCACCAGAACGTCTCTGAATTGCCTTCAGTTAGGGAACTCTTTCCTCACACTCAAAGTCCATCAAGTCACTCAACCAAATCTCTCCTTTTTCTCCCACAGCATCTGCATTCTACTGCTCTTCTTGTCCAGCGTCTTCTCATCTCCTCCTGTCCTGCCTCACACCCTCTTCCATCCTGCACCATCCCAACAGGTGCTGGTCAGTCATCACCAGACACACTTTTATTTCTGGTCACCACCGTCTTTTATCTCAGTTACTATAATAGTCTTTCAATTGGTCTCCTTGTTGCAATATTTTCACCACTCTAACACAGTCTTTCTATGGCAGCCAGAACGCTCTTTTGACAATACAACTTTAATTAGCTTCTTTCAAGCTTAAGATTATTCTGCACTGCCTGGGGAAAAGTCCAAATCTATTAACATGACTTTTCAAAAGTTTTGTAATACATTAACTAACTACTTTTCCCTCATCTTTCTTTCTTTTGTTGTTTTGTTCCCTTGAGCAAAGGTTTTGCTTAAGTATTTCAGTTGTGCTACTGTAAATCACAGATGAAAAAGAAAGGAAAGCTCGTGCTTGGGTATAAATATTAGAAGGGGAGCGGCGCCCCCTAGCGGTCAATATGGTGTCGATGTGGCCTGGAGGGTAAGAGGGGAATCTGAACACCTGAGTTTATTCTGAAGGCCACAGGCTCATTTACAAGCGGAGCTTCCTCCTGTATTGCTTCTGGCATATTGGAGAATGCAGGTGTGTTGGTCCCAAGGAATGTGGTGTATTTGTTACTGTCTTCAACTTCAATTTTTTAATATACAAAGATATTTTCAAATGCATATTTAAAATATTGCCCCATAACATGCTCATAACCTGAAATCCTAACTCTACAGTGTTGAGAGGTTACTTGGTGGAGGGAAAAACATGATCTGACTACAGCTTTCCGGTGAGCTACAATTCAGTGGAGTAGATTCCTGGCTTCCAAAGATTCCGTGTTTTCTATTCAATCACTGGTGAGAGAGTAGTGGCTTTGAATCTGTTCTTTTCTTGAGACATAAGTGTGATTTAAGTGATTGGCCAACATGATTGGCTTCCTTGTGGTTTTGTTCTTTAATCACTATCAAGTAGGCAGTTGTTCTCAGCAAGATTCTAAAGAAGCTACATCAGTTTTAAAGTTTCAAATGTATTGCCTCATGTGAAAAACGTACATGCCTTAATAGTGCTCACAGATGTGGGTATTCACCAGAGTCTGAATATGTACCCTTTCTGCTTATCTCTATGTCTGTCTCTTCAAGTGGATTAAGGAACTGTGAAGAATAATGAATTGCTGTGCCCATTTGACTTTCTCTTAAATATCAGAGATACCAGCTAAGTCTTTGAAAGTGAAAGTGTTAGTCACTTACTTGTGTCCAGCTCTTTGTGACCCCATGGACTGTAGCCCACCAAGATTCTCTGTCCATGGAATTTTCCAGGCAAGAATACTGGAGTGGGTTGCCATGCCCTCTTCCAGGGGATCTTTACGACCCAGGAACTGAACCCTAGGCAGGTCTCCTGCGTTGTGGGCAGATTCTTTACCTTCTGAGCCACCAGGGAAGCCCCAGCCAAGTCTTTACTAGGAAGCAATCTGTAGGGGTTGGGCAAAAATATGAGTCCCTCACTTTTTGAATTCTTGCCTGCTGAAGATTGCAAACAATTTTACTCCAAATTCACTCTAAATCAACACTCACTGTAGTAAATCTGCGTGCATTTGCCAGACATAATACGGTATGTATGTTATGTACACTTCTGGATGAGAGGACACAGAGGACGCTGGAGCTCAGATCATTTTCAGAGAAGTTGAATCCTTGATCTCCTTGCTGACATGGGTTGTACGTTGTTGATGTCATTCATATTATTAAGGGCTATAACTCGAATGTTTGTGTCCCCTCCCCCTCCCAAAATTCTTATTTTAACATCCTAACCGTGGAAAAGTGATGATTCTCGAAGGTGGGAAGTGATTAGGTCATGAGGGTGGAGCCCTCATGAATGGGATTAGTGCTCTACCCCTTTGGAGATCTACCACAGGAATCTGCACAGAGCTCCACAGCTCCTTCCCTCTTGTGAGGACATGGTGAGGAGACACGGGCTGTGAGCCAGGAAGAGCGCTCCTCTAGGTGGCCAGGCAGGCACCTTGATCTTGGACTTCCCAGCCTCCGGGACTGTAACGAATTTCTGATATTTACAAGCCGCCTGGTCTGTGGTATTGTATTATAGAAGTCCCAGTGCACTGACGTTAAATAAAATTATCTATCAACCTTACCAATTAGTTGCTAACTATCAGCATTTTGTAGATGTGATTAAATTAAAGCAAAAAAAAATCACAGATACTGCCAAATATATATATTACTAAGTATTGATATATGGCTGTAGTTACATAGGGACAATGCTGAAGAACTTAAAGGAAACTTTTGCTCACTGTAAGGTTCAGAAGAAGAGGAAAAGGA
Organism: Bos taurus; assembly: GCF_002263795.3. Lineage (NCBI taxonomy): Eukaryota > Metazoa > Chordata > Mammalia > Artiodactyla > Bovidae > Bos > Bos taurus. Next base: position 4,484,594 of record NC_037337.1, on the reverse strand, counting down.
GTACACAATGCTAGAGGTTTAATAGACATTTTAGGTCATGCACAGGAAATGATTGGTGATATAAATAACTGTGATGATAGCATGAGCAGAAGTCTTACATTCAGGATGCATTTCCTTGCATAGCAATCTTGTCATTGGGAGCCACGTAACTGCAATATTCAGTTCAGTTCAGTCGCTCACTCATGTCCGACTCTTTGGGACTCCATGGACTATAGCACACCAGGCTTCCCTGTCCATCACCAGCTCTGGAGCTTACACAAACTCACGTCCATCGCATCAGTGATGCCATCCAGCCATCTCATCCCCTGTCGTCCCTTTCTCCTCCTGCCCCCAATCCCTCCCAGCATCAGAGTCTTTTCCAACGAGTCAACTCTTCACATGAGGTGGCCAAAGTACTGGAGTTTCAGCTTTAGCATCATTCCTTCCAAAAAAATCCCAGGGCTGATCTCCTTCAGAATGGACTGGTTGGATCTCCTTGCAGTCCAAGGGCCTCTCAAGAGTCTTCTCCAACACCACAGTCAAAAGCATTAATTCTTCGGTGCTCAGCCTTCTTCACAGTCCAACTCTCACATCCATACATGACCACAGGAAAAACCATAGCCTTGACTAGACGAACCTTTGTTGGCAAAGTAATGTCTCTGCTTTTGAATATGCTCTCTAGGTTGGTCATAACTTTCCTTCCAAGGAGTAAGCGTCTTTTAATTTCATGGCTGCAGTCACCATCTGTAGTGATTTTGGAGCCCAGAAAAATAAAGTCTGACACTGTTTCCCCATCTATTTCCCATGAAGTGATGGGACCAGATGCCATGATCTTCGTTTTCTGAATGTTGAGCTTTAAGCCAACTTTTTCACTCTCCTCTTTCACTTTCATCAAGAGGCTTTTTAGTTCCTCTTCACTTTCTGCCATAAGGGTGGTGTCATCTGCATATCTGAGGTTATTGATATTTCTCCCAGGAATCTTGATTCCAGCTTGTGTTTCTTCCAGTCCAGCGTTTCTCATGATGTACTCTGCATATAAGTTAAATAAACAGGGTGACAATATACAGCCTTGACAAACTCCTTTTCCTATTTGGAACCAGTCTGTTGTTCCATGTCCAGTTCTAACTGTTGCGTCCTGACCTGCATACAAGAGACCAGCAAACAGAAGCTAAAACAGAGGGAACCGCCTTGGAAGTGACAGGTGCAATAGATTAAAACCCTGTCATTAGTACCGACTACATAGGAAGCGGCCTATAGATCTTGAGAAATATAAGCCACACCAAGTAACTATCCAAAAATGAACTGACCCCACACTGCCCACAACAACACCAGAGAAAGTCCTAGATATATTTTTACTATCATTCTTTAATTTTATTTTAAGGTCCTCTATTACTCCTTTAATTTTCATTTTTATAACCTACTATTACTTTACAAGAAAAAAAAAATAGAGAGAGACCCTATTTTTTAAAGCAAACTTCATATATATATAATTTTTGTGACTTTTTTTTCTCTCTCTCTCTTTTTCTTTAATGTTGTATTTTTGAAAATCCAACCTCTAGTCTAGATTTTTAATCTTTGCTTTTTGGTATTTGTTATCAATTTTGTACCTTTAAGAACCCAGTCTTCAGTACCCATTTTTACTTGGGAGTGAGATTACTGGCTTGACTGCTCTCTCCCCCTTTGGACTCTCCTTTTTCTCCACCAGGTCGCCTCTATCTCCTCCCTCCCCCTTCTCTTCTCTACCCAACTCTGTGAATCTCTGTGTGTCCCAGACAGTGGAGAACACTTAGGGAACTGATTACAAGCTGGATCTGTCTCTCTCCTTTTGATTCCCCACCTTTTATCCTCCTGGCCACCTCTGTCTCCTTCCTCCCTCTTCTCTTCTCTGTATAACTCCGTGAACATCTCTGAGCAGTCCAGACTGTGGAGCGCACATATGGAAGTGATTACTGACTAGCTTGCTCTCTCCTCTTTTGATTCCACCTCATCTCATCCTGGTCACTTCTAACTCCCTCCTCCCTCTTCTCTTCTCCATGTAACTCTGTGAACCTCTCTGGGTATCCCTCACTGTGGAGAAACTTTTCATCTTTAACCTAGATGTTTCATCAACAGTGCTGTATAGATGGAGAAGTCTTGAGGCTACAGTAAAAATAAGACTAAAAACCAGAAGCAGGAGACTTAAGTCCAAATCCTGAGAACACCACAGAACTCCTGACTCCAGGCAACATTAATTGACAAGAGCTCATCAAACGCCTCCATACCTACACTGAAACCAAGCACCACCCAAGAGCCAACAAGTTCCAGAGCAAGACATACCACACAAATTATCTACAAAACAGGAACATAGCCCTGAGCTTCAATATACAGGCTGCCCAAAGTCACTCCAAATCCATTGACATCTCATAACTCATTACTGGACACTTCATTGCACTCCAGAGAGAAGAAATCCAGCCCCACCCACCAGAACACCGACACAAGCTTTCCTAACCAGGAAACATTGATAAGCCACCCGTACAATCCCACCCACAGCGAGGAAACTCCACAATAAAGAGAACTCCACAAACTGCCAGAATACAGAAAGGCCACCCCAAACACAGCAATATAAACAAGAAGAGACAGAGGAGAACCCAGCAGGTAAAGGAACAGGATAAATGCCCACCAAACCAAACAAAAGAGGAAGAGATAGGGAAATCTACCTGATAAAGAATTCTGAATAATGATAGTGAAAATGATCCAAAATTTTGAAAACAAAATGGAATCACAGATAAATAGCCTGGAGACATGGATTGAGAAGATGAAAGAAAGGTTTAACAAGGACCTAGATGAAATAAAAAAGTCAATATATAATGAATAATGCAATAAATGATATCAAAAACACTCTGGAGGGAACAAATAGTAGAATAATGGAGGCAGAAAATAGGATTAGTGAGGTAGAAGATAGAATGGTAGAAATAAATGAATCAGAGGGGAAAAAAGAAAAATGAATTAAAAGAAATGAGGACAATCTCAGAGACCTCTGGGACAATGTTAAATGCCCCAACTTTCGAATCATAGGAGTCCCAGAAGAAGAAGACAAAAAGAAAGACCATGAGAAAATACTTGAGGAAATAATAGTTGAAAACTTCCCTAAAATGGGGAAGGAAATTATCACCCAAGTCCAAGAAACCCAGAGAGTCTCAAACAGGATAAACCCAAGGCAAAACACCCCAAGAAACATATTAATAAAATTAACAAAGATAAAACACAAAGAATAAATATTAAAAGCAGCAAGGGAAAAACAACAAATAACACACAAGGGGATTCCCATAAGGATAACAGCTGATTTTTCAATAGAAACTCTTCAGGCCAGGAGGGAATGGCAGGACATACTCAAATACCCAGCAAGGATCTCATTCAAATATGAAGGAGAAATCAAAAGCATTACAGACAAGCAAAAGCTGAGAGAATTCAGCGTCACCAAACCAGCTGTCCAACAAATGCTAAAGGATCTTCTCCAGACAGGAAACACAAAAAGGGTGTATAAACTCGAACCCAAAACAATAAAGTAAATCGCAATGGGATCATACTTATCAATAATTACCTTAAACATAAATGGGTTGAATGCCCCAACCAAAAGACAAAGACCGGCTGAATGGATACAAAAACAAGACCCCTGTATATGTTGTCTACAAGAGACCCATCTAAAAACAGGGGACACATACAGACTGAAAGTGAAGGGCTGGAAAAAGATTTTCCATGCAAATAGAAACCAAAAGAAAGCAGGAGTAGCAATACTCATATCAGATAAAATAGACTTTAAAACAAAGGTTATGAAAAGAGACAAAGAAGGACACTACATAATGATCAAAGATCAATCCAGGAAGAAGATATAACAATTACAAAAATATATGCACCCAACATAGGAGCACTGCAATATGTAAGACAAATGCTAACAAGTATGAAAGGGGAAATTAACAATAACACAATAATAGTGGGAGACTTTAATACCCCACTCACACCTATGGATAGATCAACTAAACAGAAAATTAACAAGGAAACACAAACTTTAAATAATACAATAGACCAGTTAGACCTAATTGATATCTATAGGACATTTCACCCCAAAACAATGAATTTCACCTTTTTCTCAAGTGCACACAGAACCTTCTCCAGGATAGATCACATCCTGGGCCATAAATCTAGCCTTGGTAAATTCAAAAAAATTGAAATCATTCCAAGCATCTTTTCTGACCACAATGCAGTAAGATTAGATCTCAATTACAGGAGAAAAACTATTAAAAATTCCAATATATGGAGGCTGAACAACGCACTGCTGAATAACCAACAAATCACAGAAGAAATAAAAAAAGAAATCAAAATATGCATAGAAACGAATGAAAATGAAAACACAACAACCCAAAACCTGTGGGACACTGTAAAAGCAGTGCTAGGGGGAAAGTTCATAACAATACAGGCATACCTCAAGAAACAAGAAAAAAGTCAAATAAATAACCTAACTCTACACCTAAAGCATGGAGTAGGCAATGCCACCCCACTCCAGTACTCTTGCCTGGAAAATCCCATGGACGGAGGAGCCTAGTGGGCTGCAGTTCATGGGGTGGCTAAGAGTTGGACACGACTGAGCGACTTCCCTTTCACTTTTCACTTTCATGCATTGGAGAAGGAAATGGCAACCCACTCCAATGTTCTTGCCTGGAGAATCCCAGGGACGGGGGAGCCTGGTAGGCTGTTGTCTATGGGGTCGCACAGAATCAGACACGACTGAAGTGACTTAGCAGCAGCACACCTAAAGCAACTAGAAGAGGAAGAAATGAAGAACCCCAGGGTTAGTAGAAGGAAAGAACTCTTAAAAATTAGGGCAGAAATAAATGCAAAAGAAACAAAAGAGACCATAGCAAAAATCAACAAAGCCAAAAGCTGATTCTTTGAGAGGATAAATAAAACTGACAAACCATTAGCCAGACTCATCAAGAAACAAAGGGAGAAAAATCAAATCAATAAAATTAGAAATGAAAATGGAGAGATCACAACAGACAACACAGAAATACAAAGGATCATAAGAGACTACTATCGGCAATTATATGCCAATAAAATGGACAACGTGGAAGAAATGGACAACTTCTTATAAAGTACTACTTTCCAAAACTGAACCAGGAAGAAATAGAAAATCTTAACAGACCCATCACAAGCACGGAAATTGAAACTGTAATCAGAAATCTTCCAGCAAACAAAAGCCCAGGTCCAGACGGCTTCACAGCTGAATTCTACCAAAAATTTAGAGAAGAGCTAACACCTATCCTGCTCAAACTCTTCCAGAAAATTGCAGAGGAAGGCAAACTTCCAAACTCATTCTATGAGGCCACCATCACCCTAATACCAAAACCTGACAAAGATGCCACAAAAAAAGAAAACTACAGGCCAATATCACTGATGAACATAGATGCAAAAATCCTTAACAAAATTCTAGCAATCAGAATCCAACAACACATTAAAAAGATCATACACCATGACCAAGTGGGCTTTATCCCAGGGATGCAAGGATTCTTCAATATCCGCAAATCAATCAATGAAATATACCACATTAACAATTGAAAAATAAAAGCCATATGATTACCTCAATAGATGCAGAGAAAGCCTTTGACAAAATTCAACATCCATTTATGATAAAAACTCTCTAGAAAGCAGGAATAGAAGGAACATACCTCAACATAATAAAAGCTATATATGACAAACCCACAGCAAACATTATCCTCAATGGTGAAAAATTGAAAGCATTTCCCCTAAAGTCAGGAACAAGACAAGGGTGCCCACTTTCACCACTACTATTCAACATAGTTTTGGAAGTTTTGGCCACAGCAATCAGAGCAGAAAAAGAAATAAAAGGAATCCAAATTGGAAAAGAAGTAAAACTCTCACTGTTTGCAGATGACATGACTCTCTACATAGAAAACCCTAAAGACTCCACCAGAAAATTACTAGGGTTGAATATATATGAATATAGTAAATATATATGAATATATATATGAATATAGTAAAGTTGCAGGATATAAAATCAACACACAGAAATCCCTTGCATTCCTATACACTAATAATGAGAAAATAGAAAGAGAAATTAAAGAAACAATTCCATTCACCATTGCAATGAAAAGAATAAAATACTTAGGAATATATCTACCTAAAGAAACAAAAGATCTATGTATAGAAAACTATAAAACAATGGTGAAAGAAATCAGAGGACACTAATAGATGGAGAAATATACCATGTTCATGGATTGGAAGAATCAATATAGTGAAAATGAGTATACTACCCAAAGCAATCTATAGATTCAGTTTAATCCCTATCAAAATACCAACGGTATTTTTCACAGAGCTAGAACAAATAATTTCACAGTTTGTATGGAAATACAAAAGACCTCGAATAGCCAAAGCAATCTTGAGAAAGAAGAATGGAACTGGAGGAATCAACCTGCCTGACTTCAGGCTCTTCTACAAAGCCACAGTCATCAAGACAGTATGGTACTGGCACAAAGACAGAAATTTAGATCAATGGAACAAAATAGAAAGCCCAGAGATAAATCCACGCACCTATGGACACCTTATCTTTGACAAAGGAGGCAAGAATATACAATGGAGAAAAGACAATCTCTTTAACAAGTGGTGCTGGGAAAACTGGTCAACCACTTGTAAAAGAATGAAACTAGAACACTTTCTAACACCATACACAAAAATAAACTCAAAATGGATTAAAGATCTAAACGTAAGACCAGAAATTATATAACTCCTAGAGAAGAACATAGGCAAAACACTCTCCGACATACATCACAGCAGGATCCTCTATGACCCACCTCCCAGAATATTGGAAATAAAAGAAAAAATAAACAAATGGGACCTAATTAAACTTAAAAGCTTCTGCACAACAAAGGAAACTTTAAGCAAGGTGAAAAGATAGCCTTCAGAATGGGAGAAAATAATAGCAAATGAAGCAACTGACAAAGAATTAATCTCAAAACTATACAAGCAACTCCTGCAGCTCAATTCCAGAAAAATAAACAACCCAATCAAAAATTGGGCCAAAGAACTAAATAGACATTTCTCCAAAGAAGACATACACGTGGCTAACAAACACATGAAAAGATGCTTAACATCACTCATTATCAGAGAAATGCAAATCAAACCCACAATGAGGTACCATTTCACGCCAGTCAGAATGGCTGCGATCCAAAAGTCTACAAGCAATAAATGCTGGAGAGGGTGTGGAGAAAAGGGAACCCTCTTACACTGTTGGTGGGAATGCAAACTAGTTCAGCCACAATGGAGAACAGTGTGGAGATTCCTTAAAAAACTGGAAATAGAACTGCCATACAACCCAGCAATCCCACTGCTGGGCATACACACCGAGGAAACCAGAATTGAAAGAGACATGTGTACCCCAATGTTCATCGCAGCACTGTTTATAATAGCCAGGAGATGGAAGCAACCTAAATGTCCATCAGGAGATGAATGGATAAGAAAGCTGTGGTACATATACACAGTGGAGTGTTGCTGCTGCTAAGTCACTTCAGTCGTGTCCGACTCTGTGCGACGCCATAGACGGCTGCCCACCAGGCTCCCCGTACCTGGGATTCTCCAGGCAAGAACACTGGAGTGGGTTGCCATTTCCTTCTCCAATGCATGAAAGTGAAAAGTGAAAGTGAAGTCGCTCAGTCGTGTCCGACTCTTAGCAGCCTATGGACTGCAGCCTACCAGGCTCCTCTGTCCATGGGATTTTCCAGGCAAGAGTACTGGAGTGGGGTGCCATCGCCTTCTCCCCAATGGAGCATTACTCAGCCATTAAAAAGAATACATTTGAATCAGTTCTAATGAGATGAAAGTGAAAGTGGAGAGTGAAAATGTTGGCTTAAAGCTCAACATTCAGAAAACGAAGATCATGGCATCTGGTCCCATCACTTCATGGGAAATAGATGGGGAAACAGTGGAAACAGTGTCAGACTTTATTTTTTGGGGCTCCAAAATCACTGCAGATGGTGACTGCAGCCATGAAATTAAAAGACGCTTACTCCTTGGAAGGAAAGTTATGACCAACCTAGAGAGCATATTGAAAAGCAGAGACACTACTTTGCCAACAAAAGTCCATCTAGTCAGGGCTATGGTTTTTCCTGTGGTCATGTATGGATGTGAGAGTTGGAGTGTGAAGAAAGCTGAGTGCTGAAGAATTGATGCTTTTGAACTGTGGTGTTGGAGAAGACTCTTGAGAGTCCCTTGGATTGCAAGGAGATCCAACCAGTCCATTCTGAAGGAGATCAGCCCTGGGATTTCTTTGGAAGGAATGATGCTAAAGCTGAAACTGCAGTACTTTGGCCACCTCATGTGAAGAGTTGACTCATTGGAAAAGACTCTGATGCTGGGAGGGATTGGGGGCAGGAGGAGAAGGGGACGACAGAGGATGAGATGGCTGGATGGCATCACCAACTCGATGGACGTGAGTCTGAGTGAAGTCTGAGAGTTGGTGATGGACAGGGAGGCCTGGGGTGCTGCAATTCATGGGGTCTCAAAGAGTCAGACATGGCTGAGTGACTGAACTGAACTGAATGAGGTGGATGAAACTGGAGCCTATTATACAGAGTGAAGTAAGCCGGAAAGAAAAACACCAATACAGTGTATTAATGCATATAAATGGAGTTTAGAAAGATGGTAACGATAACCCTGTATGTGAGACAGCAAAAGAGACACAGATGTATAGAACAGTCTTATGGACTCTGTGGGAGAGGGCGAGGGTGGGATGATTTGGGAGAATGGCATTGAAACATGTATAATATCATATGTGAAATGAAATGCCAGTCCTTGTTCAATGCATGATACAGGATGCTCAGGGCTGGTGCACTGGGATGACCCAGAGGGATGGTAAGGGGAGGGAGGTGGGAGGGGGGTTTCAGGATGGGGAACACATGTACACCCATGGCAGATTCATGTTGATGTATGGAAAAACCAATACAATATTGTAAAGTAATTAGCCTCCAATTAAAATAAATAAATTTATATTAAAAAAGAAAATAAACTAGAAATTGTCCCTTTGCCAAAATAATAATAATAAAAAAACAATATATGCACAATGGACTATTACTCAGCCATAGTAAAGGACTTTGTGCCACTTGCAGCAACATGGATATTAGAAAGTGTAATGTAAATGAAATAGGTCAGAGAAAGACAAATACTATATGATCTTGATCTTGGGTGGCTCAGCCTGCAGAGGCTTGAAGTGGAGCTTCAGTTTCTGGTCAGAGATTGAGGTTGGGTCACAGTGATGAGAGCATCAAGTCCTGGACACTGGACCAGAGGTCAATGACATGGCCCTAGCTCTTTGGCTTTGCAAGAAAAGAATTCCCACACAGATGGAAAGTAGTGAAACAAGTAAAGTATTTATTAGGAAGAAAAAAGAAAAGTAGGTGGACACATGAATGGATTCAGAGTCTCAGAGTCATGTCCTCATGGTAATTTGAATTACTTTTAAGGGGCATTTCTTCTGTTTCCTTTGGCCAGTCATTTTGATTCGTCTGGTTCAGAGTCTACATTTGGTATATTTCAGGATCCTTCCATGTGTGCACATACATCTCTCAGCCAAGGTGCATTCTACCGAAGGGGCCTTCGGGTAATTAGCATCACTCCCCTTTGGACCTCCAAGGAGCCTTCTGAGCATGCGCCTAGTTGGGGAGTTCTCCTGATTTGCAGAATGAGAAATATGTGGTCTCTTGTCTTCTATCTGGGCAGGGCCCAGCCTCCTTTCTCGATTGTCCTGCAATTCTCATCTTGGAGGATCTACCCTAGGAAGGGCTGTCTACCTCCTGCCTCAATCTCACTTGTATGTGGAATCTAAAAACAAAATAAATGAACAAGCAAAACAGAGTGGTTGCCAGAAGGGAGTGAATGAAATAGGTAAAGGGGATTAAGAGATACAAACTTCCAGTTATAAATGAGTCGTGGGAATATAATGTACAACATAGGGAATACGGTCAGTGATACTGCAACAATTTTGTGTGGTGACAAATGGCCCCTGGAGCATGGTGCTCATCTGCGATGTATTTGACTGTCAGAGCGTGATGGTGCGCACCTGACACTGACTTAATTTGTATGTCAGATGTGCTTCAACAGGGCTTCCCCCGTGGCTCACGGTAGAGTCCGCCTGCAAGGAAGGAGCTGCAGGAGGCACAGCTCCAATCCCTGGGTTGGGAAGATCCCTGGAGGAAAGCACAGCAAACCACTCCAGTATTCTTGCCTGGAGAACCTCATGGAGAGAGGAACCTGGTAGGCTACAGTCCATGGCGTCACAAAGAGTCAGACACAACTGAAGCGACTTAGCACGCACACAAACTTCAATTAAAAATAAATAAATAAATAACAATAATATGTGTCGTATTGATTTCCTGAGGCTGCCGTATCAAATCGGCACTAATGCGACGATTTAAAACAGAGAAAAGTATACTCTGACAAGTGCGGAGGCCAGAAGCCTGAAATTGAAGTGTTGCTGGCTTCCAGGTGATAAAGAATCTGCCTGCCAATGCAGGAGACGAAGGATACTTAGGTTCCATCCCTGGGGCTGGAAGATCCCCTGGAGTAGGAAATGGCAACCCATTCCAGTATTCTTGCCTAGAGAATACCGTGGACAGAGGGGTCTGGCAGGCTACAGTCCATGGCGTCGCAAAGAGTTGGATACGACTGAGCACTTGCACAGGGACGGTTCCTTCTGGAGGCTCTGAGGGAGAATTTGTTCCACGCCTGTCTCCTAGCTGCTGGTGGCTGTGGACAATCCTTGGCAGTCCTTGGCTAGTAGATGCATCACTGCAGCCTCTTTGTCTTCGTACGACATTCTCCCTGTGTGTCTGAGCCCTCCCTCTTCTTTCTCTTGTAAGGACACCAGTCATTGGGTTTAGGGTCCACCCTACACCCAGGATGACTGCATCTTGAGATTCTTAACTTAATTACATCTCAGAAACCTTATTTCCTAGGGAGCTTGAATTCACAGGGCCTGGGAGTTAGGATTTGGACATGTTTTGGGGGATACAGTTTCACCTACTACATATGTTAACACAGGTAACACATTTTAAAATGAAAAATAGAAATATTGTCCAAACAAAAATGTAGTGATAAGGGTCATATTGCTTTACATTTGTGTGAATCTCTTTAATATCTAGATTCATACAAGAAGCTGGGTACTCATCTGCTTTTACATTCAATATGTTATATGTTGTTTTGGTTGAAATGTATGATGAAAATCCAACCTCTCTTAGATAATCTCAGACCCTCTGAAGGGGTTTCAAAGGCTCCCAAACATCTTTGGAGCACACTTGGAGAACCACTGCTCTGAATTATATAAAGTATTTGCAAAGTGGAACTTCTAGGTCATCTATGTATCTTCCACTTTATTAGATGATGCCACATTGTTTTCCAAAGTGGTTGTGTCAACTTACATATCCACCAGGGATGTACAAGGGATCTTGTTGTTCTACTTACTCACCAACATCTGGTATTGTTGTATTTCTAAAAATTGGTCTATCTGCCTTTCTGGTGGTGTGTGCTGTATTCATTATGGTCTTAATCTTTATTCATTTTTTCTCTGTATTGCCACTTGATGCATAAAGAAATGGAGGTTTAGAAGAGCAATGTTACTTGCCAAAAGTCAAGAGTAAGAAAATAGAATCCAAGTTTTCTACTTTGAAACTCAGTCTTCTTTCCACTCGCAGATACAAATACTACTTCTTTTTCTGACCTAGTGTTACCAAAAGCAAAGTCCAGCTGCTTGGCACTAGAAAGGTGAAATTCAAGAGCAAGATTGGTTGGAAAGGAAAGTTTGCTTTGTTTTGGAGGCTGGCAACCAGCAGGGAGAGGCAGACTTGTGTCCAAAGGCCAAAGCCTTACTGACAATCAGTGGGCAAGACCTTTTAAACGGGGGTCTCAAGGGCGTGCTGCGATTCACGGGGTCGCAAAGAGTCGGAGACCACTGAGCAACTGAACTGAACTGAACAAGGGCGTATAGGTGGAGGGAGGGGGCTATACATGCAGAAACAGCACAGTCAACTTTGACAGTCTTTTTGAAATCAGTCACGCAGTGGTCTGCTCAGAGTCAGTAAGTCTTCATCTCCAGAGTCAATTTGTTCCTATTCCTTTGCTGCCAGTACTCAGAATTGTGGTAACTTATGTCATGGGTACAGTCTGGTCATCAGGTAGTTAATTTCTTCTACCTGGTGGGGGTTTCATTTTCTACAAGACAGCTCAAGGGCTATGGCTCAGAATCTTATCTATAGCCCTTGAGAAAGAACTAAAGGTCCTTGACATCGTTTAATAACTAAACTTTGTTATTTTGTCTTGTTTGTTTTCCTTTGTTTCTGCATTTTTTTCACTTCTCTGATTAGATTTATTTTTGACCAAAGTAGTTCTACAGACTAAGGGCAGGCTGAGGACACTGGGAGTTGAGGGAAGGCCCCATAGGGTCCTGCCCCCTTTCACTGTTTCTCAGAAAAGTACAGTCTCCCCCAAATCTCATTTCCTGGGGGCTCTTTTTCCCCTGCAGAGGCTTTGGGCACCCAAGGCCATTAAAGATCCTACATCTCTCCATCCCCCTCTCCATAAGCCCCTCTTCCCTGCCTGGTTCCTACCCATGTGCTTATTATATGTTGCTTATTATATGACAAGACTCTTATACAGCATTTTTTAAATGGTAACCATCTGGGTTAAGTACTATTATTATCCTCATTTTACAGTTTCAAAGACTAAAAGAGAGCTTAAGCAGATAGTTTAAGGTCAAGCAGCTAATGAGTAGGGATTAGAACTCCTGCAGTCTTGTGGTCAGAGAATTCGCGCTCCCAGCAAAGCTGCTTCCCCTCAAATTTGTTATTATTTCCAGGAAAACTCTCCGGAAATAGCGGAGCGCTCTTCTTCCGGGGATAAGCCCGTGACGGCCCGGGGACCCCTTCCTCGCTCCCGCCCGGCTCCCCGGGCGCTCAGCGGCTGCAGAAGCACTCCCCCGCAGGTAACGCCTACCGCCGGCCACGCCCTCTCTCTGGGCCCGCCCCGCCACGCACGCCACGCCGGCCCCGCCTCTCAGCCCGGAGTTGGCCGGGGCAGAGCTGACGCCTCGCGAGCTTCCACGTACGCACTCCAACGCCTCTCCCCGCGGCCGAGGCGAGCACATCCGGGTCGCGGGAGCGGGCGCCTCAGGCCCCGCCTCATCTCCCCCAATCCCTAGTCCCCGCTTCCGGCCGTCTCAGGCCTTTTCCGCCTGTTCTTTGCCGGCCCCGTTTCCGCTCCTCGGGTCGTTCTGGCCTCTGGGCCCGGGTACCTCAGTACTTTCCGCCGTACCCAGGGACTCACTCCTCATTTTGACTCTCTCCGGGGCTCGGAGCCACCGGCGGTGCGTCTTGGTGGCGCCGCCCGGGCCGAGGCCTGCCGCGCCGCGGCGAGTTCGTGCAGACCTGACCCCGCGTCTCCCCAGCTCCGTTGAGGCCGCCGCCTCGGCATGCCCCGGCTGGGGTCCGCGCCGCGCTGGGCGGCCGCCGCGGGCCGTTGGGGCTGCAGGCTGCTCGTGCTGCTGCTGTTCCTGGTGCCGGGCCCCGGCGGCGCCTCCGAGATCACCTTCGAGCTGCCCGACAATGCCAAGCAGTGTTTCTACGAGGACATCACGCAGGGCACCAAGTGCACCCTCGAGTTCCAGGTACTACGGGCTCAGGCAATTGCCGGTTCCAGCTCGCGGTTCCAGGGTCGAGGCCGTTTTCTCATTCTTTGTCTGATTTCAGGAATCACATCTAGGTAGCCGATGCAGGCCATTTGGCTTTCCTTTCTGAAACCTTGTGCATTAGATAGTTAAAAACAGATATTAAGATACATGAATTCTAGAAATGCTTCCTGTGTGTGTGACTTTTCCATCCATTCTCTAATGTCCTTCATTTTGAACTTTCTTCCTTTTAAGAGTTAAAAAAAAAAAAAAATTACCCCTGTTCTATAGTGCCCTACGTCACTTCGCCACTCTCTAAACCACACCTCCACTTTCATCATATTTCAAGTGCTGCCAGTATCTGCCTCCATTGCTTTTCAGTTTTTCCATGGATGTTAGGACTATTGGTTAATGTCCCTGTCGTTGGAAGAGCTCTATTCCAGACCAGGTGACCATCTGCCAGAGGTTTTGTAGAAGGAATTGCTGTGATCAGTGAAAGGCACTTTTTCATCTTGGGATTATATAAAAGTGCTTATTTAACAGATGTAATTTCTTAAGTTGGTTAGAACATTCTTTACTCTGTTTCTTTTTTTTTGATGGTAGACTTAACATGTTTGAACAGCTATTGAGTACTAAGTGCCGCTGCTGACAACAGAAGTGAAGAAAACAGATAAGATCGCTGCCATCATTCTTGATTCTCTACCCATCCTACTTTCTTTTCTTAATTAGTACGAGTTCATTCTATAAAATTGTGCTTTAAGAGCAGAGAATTAGGTGATAAACGTTCTGGTCTTTGGGATCTCTTGGCTTCTTTAGGAAGCGATTTGATACCGAACTGTAAAGGATAAGTTATAAATGCTTTGGTGAGGAGAAAGAGAGAATGGACTTTGCAGGGTCATTATGGAAACAATGACTGGGAATTTGAAGAACTGTGGTAATTACGACTAGAAATTTGAAGAAATACTACAGTTGGGAATAAGGAGCCAGAAGAAGGGAGGTCAGCAGGGGCCAGACTATGTAGTGCCCAGCTGGTTGAGTTAAGGATTTTAGTTTTTCCTGAGAGTATGAGAAGCTATCATAGGGTTGTAAGCAGTGCAATGATAAGTTCTAAGTTTTCTGGGTAGCTATAGGGATATTAACCTGAGCAGGTAGAGAAAGTATTGTGGAGAGCTGCCAAGTAGATGTATTAGTGAAAGACTGATTAGGAGGCTGTTGTAGCGATTCAGGCTGAGGCTAGTGTGGTAGCAGCAGGGAGAAGGAAAGTGAAAGGTTAAAGGATGGGAGATACTCTATGTAAAATCCACAGAAGTTGGTGATAATTTGGCTACAGTAAGTGAGGGAGGCCAAGGATGACTCTTTAGCTTGCTTAACTTCATGAGGACAGAAAAGGTGATGGCAAGAATTGTAATATAAAGTGTCAGCGAAAAGCTTATTTCTTTAAACTTAAATATTTCTTGACTTCTGTATGCAGATGCTGTACTTGGTGGTGAGAGTACTGTTACAGGCTAAAATATCAGCATCTGTTGTGTGGCAGACAGTATACCAAGCATTTCCGGTGTATTATTTAATTCCCTGGACAACCCGATATGAGATGGGTATAGTTTCTATTACTCATTTACTAGTGATACCCAAGGTCACAAACTGTAGCAGTAGCAGAATTAGTATGCAGTTCTAAGTTCTTAACCATTGTACTGCCTCTGAAAGATAAATGAGGCTGACCTTGCCCTCAGGGACCTGACACAGTCACACAGTCACGTAATGTTAAGTGCAGTAATGAAAGTACACCCCCAGTGTTGCGCTGGCTGAAGATGGAGAATCATCAGGGGAAACTTAGCGGAGGGTCTGCTGTGTGAGCTGAGTCTGGCGGGGGAAATAATAGTTGCTCTACAAGTGGCGGAGGGGAAAAGGACTTCGTCAGCAGATATGTTACGTTTGTGACACTTAATTCCAGCAAGCCTGAAAATTAGCCTGCGTCGGCACTGAAATATACTGAGTAGCAGTGTTGCTTTGTAATTGTGGATCTGAGGACTTTAGGGGCGATTTATACCAGTTTGTCTGCATTGTTCCTTGATAACAGTGAGACTGATGATTTGTACATGCTCAGTGTGAGTCCCCTGAGAGTCTGCCACTGAGAATAGTCACATGGCAGAAATATGCCTATGTGAACAGCAAAATGTAAAAAACCCAGTCAAGACTCCTGTTTTGGGCTCACTAGTTCCACGGTGTTTCCTGTACACCTGGGTGGTTCCTGATCCAAGAGGGTTTCCTCTGGCCTCATTCCTCACAGAGTGAGGACGGGAAGCCCGGACCTGACCTCTTGTGTGTCCTCTTGTGTCCTCTTGCCGTGAGACAGCTTTTGGCTATGATGTTTGATACTGTAATCTCTTCCTCTAATCAATTGTAGATTTGTAGGCATAATCATTTTGGGTCCTGTGATTCTTTAGCAAACAGACCCTGTGTTACCTGTCACTGTTAGTGCAGAGACTTGTTCAGAGAATTCTGGCATTCTGGTGTTTTTGGAACACAGTGAGAAAGGGTCTCAAAGGTGCTGAGACTTCCTTGAGGAAGTGCTAGGGAGTAGTGTGCTGTTGATGACAGGTTTGGGTTTTTCTGTAGGCCCCAGGAGTTATCAAAAGGCTTTAGGACATGCAGGGAGGGAGGTGTTACCATCATCTAGTGGAGATGCTGCTAAATGTGCTTCAGGGCACAGGGCAGTGCAGCCCCTGCAGCAAAGACTGCTCACCCCAGATAATCCAACCAAGATTAAACCCTGGATTAGACAGGAGAGACTGGGTCCTGGGAAGACCTTTTAGGAAACTGTGGCAGTAATCCTGTCTGGACTGTGGATCGGGAACAGGAGAGATGGAGTGAATTTGAGACAAGCAATAATATCAAGATTCTGTGACTAACTGGGCAGGTAGGGACACATCATTCAAAATGATCTCCAGTTTCTTTCTTACGTGATCAGACAGATTGTTAGCCCCTGGTGGCTCAGTGGTAAAGAATCCGCCTGCCAGTGCAGGAGATGCAAGCGACGTGGGTTCAATCCCTGGGTCGGGAAGATCCCCTGGAGAAGGAAATGGCAACCCACTCCAGTGTTCTTACCTGGGAAATCTGCGGACAGAGGAGCCTGGCGGGCTACAGTCCGTGGGGTCGCAAAGAGTTGGACATGACTTAGCTACTGAACAACAACAACAACAACCTTTATCTGAAGTAAGATTATTTGTTTTAAAGTTTGGTAGAAGAAAAGTGGCAGGATGATCAGTTTGGGTTCTGTTTTTTGTTTGGATGTATGTTTTGATTATTTAAAGTCCTATGGTGTTAAGTATGAGTAATTGGGTCTGTAAAATGCAGTCAGTATCTCACCTAGAAGAAAGGTTGTTCACTTTTGGTGAAAAGGGGAATACCCAATTGATAAGACATCATTTTTGTGTCAGATGTTATATCTATATGTTAATATTTGCCTGTTTTACAATTTCCTAAATGCCCAGTTATATTTCATTTAATTATCGAAATGATCTTATAACATAGTTCAGTTATTCATCTCTCTTTAGTGACAAAGGTCACGTAAGTAACCAGTGTTCTTTGAAGTCCAAAGTTTGATCTCTCTGTTCTACAAATCTAGAATGTCAATATTATGCTAGACCAGAAGGCAAGCTTGAAAATACCGGTACAATAATGGTGGTTGGAAATCCTCTACCCAGTGTCTCCTCATTGCGTCCTCCTCAGGTGGATCAGGCACGCTGTGATTCTTCTCCTGTCTCCTCTCCCTCTTCTCAGTTTTTGCTCCTCTTTACTCCTTTGCTTTTTTTCTCTCTTATACTTGTCCAGGTACCTCAGGAAAAACCTCTTCCTGTCTTCACTTGTGTAATTCAGATGGCTCAGATTGTGACGGCTCAGATATGCTTATGCTGAATAAGCATAACCCCTTGAAAATAGTTCCAGAGTCCTCTTCAGAAGCATTTCACCTGCCTCTGCTTTCCTTTCATGGGCTTTCCTGTTAAATACAGACTTTGCAGATGAACAAAAGGTTTATCTGCCTTTGCCTTGTTCTGTTTTGGTTTTCCTTTAATTACATGTGTTTAAGCAATGTAGTTTAATCTTTTATGCTTCTCTTGGAAACAAGTTGATAATAATGATATACTCTTAGAACAACCCACAAGTCAGTTCTCTTCAAAACGTAATTCAAAACAAAGTATGCATCAAATTCCATATAACTGACCTGTAAAAGAACTTAAGAAACACAGCCTGTTTGTAATTTGGCAGTAAAATGAATTTCAGTTCTATAAGTATAATAGCATGGGGTGTTGGGCTAAAGACTGGCTACTTTTCTGCTTCACTGAACGGTCTGTGAGTGCTTGGATCATGCTGGTGGGAGACTAGGAGAGGAGATTTGGGGAAGGAAAGTACTGCATGGCAGTTAGCTCAGGGTCAAGGGTATACATTTGGCATCAGCCTCTTATGAGCTGAATAATCTTGAGTAGATTACTTATTTTAACTCAGGTTCTTAGTTTGTAAACTGAGGGGGAAATGCCCCCTTGGAGGGTTGTGGGAGAATTAAGTGATGTAGGAGCCGTCTTCTGGTGTGTTGGTTCGCTCCCTCTCTCCTGTCGTGAGGAAGTGTGTTCAGTCTCTGTAAAGCTTTAGCCGAACTGAAATCTGCCTCCCAGGACCCATTCACTGGTAGAAATCAAGAAACATAAAATTGCCTGTGATTGTTTTAAAAACCTTACAGCCATTTTAACGGAAACCTGACTGATTTTTCAGCCTTGTTCCTTGCAGTGATCTCTTCATTTTTTGCTTGTTTTCCTCTCTTGTAGGTTATTACTGGTGGTCACTATGATGTAGATTGTCGACTAGAAGATCCTGATGGTAATGTGCTGTACAAGGAGATGAAGAAACAGTATGATAGTTACACCTTCACAGCCTCCAAAAACGGGACATACAAGTTTTGCTTTAGCAATGAATTTTCTACTTTCACACATAAAACTGTATATTTTGATTTTCAAGTTGGAGAAGACCCACCTTTGTTTCCTAGTGAGAACCGAGTCAGTGCTCTTACCCAGGTAATAAAAGTCGTATGTTTAAAGGGGGGAAAGGGCATAATTTAACAAGCATTAACTCATTGGTGAAACACCAAATCTTGTGACTTTAACACAATCTTTAAGACCTATCTTAACTCTTACAGTATATTAGGCATTTCACAGAGAACTTCAGACTTTTTTAGTGAAGACCAGTGTTAAAGTATTTTATGAAAAGAAAATAGACATTAAAATAGGAGGATCACTTTGGTAGAAACATCATTGACAAAGGAAGTTTAAAGGTCTAAACAGTGCTCCAGCATTCTGAAGCAGTTTCTGTAATTCATGGAGGAATGTTGCTACTGTAACTTAGCAGGGGAGGTTAAGTTACGTGATGCCATAATTAATTAATATATACATATGTATATATTTGCATATACACACTTTTATACAAGTATTTAGTGTTATGCAGACTGCTGCTACAATAACTTTTGCTGTAACTGAAGGTTAAATAGTAAAGATTACTAGTAAGTCATCTAACAAAAACCAAAAATAGTTAAGGTAGCTAAATTGGGTTTTATTTTGAAGAAGAGCTTAATGAGAGAAAGATAGCAAGAGAAATTTAGAGTCAGTGAACAAATACTGCTCAGGTGATGAGAAGGGTTATTTTATTTCTAGTTCAAATACAATATGAGCTACAGATCAGATCAGATCAGTCACTCAGTCGTGTCTGACTCTTTGCAACCCCATGAATCGCAGCACGCCAGGCCTCCCTGTCCATCACCAACTCCCGGAGTTCACTGAGACTCATGTCCATCGAGTCAGTGATGCCATCCAGCCATCTCATCCTCTGTCATCCCCTTCTCCTCTTGCCCCCAATCCTTCCCAGCATCAGAGTCTTTTCCAATGAGTCAACTCTTCGCATGAGGTGGCCAAAGTACTGGAGTTTCAGCTTTAGCATCATTCCTTCCAAAGAAATCCCAGGGCTGATCTCCTTCAGAATGGACTGGTTGGATCTCCTTGCAGTCCAAGAGACTCTCAAGAGTCTTCTCCAACACCACAGTTCAAAAGCATCAATTAGATAACACTAAATCATTCTCCAGAATGGTTTTATTAATTTACACTGTTTTTAGCCTTTTAAGAGGATAGAGGAACACCAGGGGAATAATCAACAAAATCCAGCAAGTGGGAAATGCTGATGGACAGAGGACCCAGTTGAATTTTCAACAAGTAGATGCTGCTGCTGCTAAGTCGCTTCAGTCGTGTCCAACTCTGTGTGACCCCATAGACGGAAGCCCACCAGGCTTCCCTGTCCCTGGGATTGTCCAGGCAAGAACACTGGAGTGGGTTGCCATTTCCTTCTTCAATGCATGAAAGTGAAAAGGGAAAGTGAAGTCGCTAAGTTGTGTTCGACTCTTCGCAACCCCATGGACTGCAGCCTTCAGGCTCCTCCATCCATGAGATTTTGCAGGCAAGAGTACTGGAGTGGGGTGCCTTTTCCGACAAGTAGATGGGAAGGGGGTAAAAAAACAGGAAGAGAACCTAAAGATTAAAGATGACTTGAAAGACATATCAGCTAAATGATTATATTGACCTTGTTTGCTTTCTGATTTGGAAATGACTTTGCTGAGGTGTTTGGGGAAATCTGAATACAGTCTGCCTGCCTTTTTCCTCTGGGCTATGCCATGTGACTTTCGGGATCTTAGTTTCCTCCCAGGGATCAAACCCCGGGCAAGGCACTGAAAGCGCCGAGTCCTAACACTAGGTGGCAAGGGCTTTCCACTGGCTTTATATCTGATCACTTTTAAGGAGTTATTGTTACTCTGTGTTACAGGGCTACTGGGATTAAGTTTTTTAAATTGTTACCTTTCAGAAATAAATATGAAATGTATAAGTATAGCTGAAATGGTAAAATATGTGAGATATACTTTAAAATAATTGGAATGGGATTGACATGGGGTTCATCATACTAGTCACTATACTTTTGGAGACATGAGAACATTTCCACTTTGAAGGTAAAATGAAAAAAAAAAAAAAAACACTACCTTAAAAATTGTATGAATCCACGTAAGTAGTTCTTTAATTTCTGTGATTTTCTCTAGTTCAGTAATTCTTAACCTGTGCCCCTTTGTCATGCTTCAAGAATCCCTTGAACGCTCTGAACTTGTGTCAAATCCTTGTTTTTATACATACTTTTCAGAGGAAGAATTCTTAGCCTGTTCATCATTTTGAGATACATGGAAAGCAAAGAAATGCTAGAAGCACCTGTCTACCTCTTACTAAAACTTATAAACCATTCATTTTAGTACATGGTGATCTTCCATTCCTAGGAACCAGAAAACAAGAAGCAAAAATGTTTGAGTATTCTAATCGGTAAATTCAATTTGTAGACCTAATTTCTCATACTTTTTAAAGAAACTTTCTCTGAAATATTTTTGTAACTATTCCTTTTCTACTTAATTTTGGTAGAACTTTAAGTGCTTAAATTATTTTCTAATGTCTATTATTAAAATCACAACAAACTCATTTTTTTTAAACTCCTAATATGTGGTTTGTGATATAAAATAAGTATAATATAATAAAACCTGTATCTTGCTACCAGGATTAAATTTTCAGCAGTAGAAAAATATTAAACTGGTTGTTTGTATACAACAACCAGAAAAATTAGACTCTTAACCCTTCTCAAGCAAATAGTGTAATGTAGAAAAAGGTAAGATGTCATCAGATGAAGGCCCACTGACTCACAGTGAAAATAAGAATTACGTCCCATTGAGAACGTATATATTGTTTTTGTTGACTGAAATGAGGGAGAAACTTACTTAGCAAAGTGGTCAATGTGGGGGAAAAAATTCCCACTTTGAAGTTTCAGCTGTTTCTAAGATACTTGAAATAACTTTGACAGTCTACTTTTATGCCATATTTTGCTCATTTTTGCTATATTTGGACTTTGACTCATATGCATATTATTGGTCAGATTTACTGACCTGTCATTCTCTTCCTCTTGGAGAACCTGGCCTTAAATTCTGTCGCCACCAGCCTTCACTGCTTAGTGTTTCTTCTACTGTTCGCTTCATGTTCCACCTGCCACCTTACAGATGCTGCAGCTGCGACGCTCCAGTTTGGGGCAAGCAGCTGCCAGTCATCCTAGTGGGAGCGAGTGAAAGGGTTGCTCTGCCAGGACCACTGACATGAATGAGTGAGTGAACGAGGGCCAGTTCAGTGGAATGTTAGTCACATGAGGACTTGCGATCACAGTGAAAGAAACGATGGATATGCTAGATGGATTGTACAGCAAGTATGAAACCTACTAACTGAAACTCTTTCTCTTTAGATGGAATCTGCCTGTGTTTCAATTCATGAAGCTCTGAAATCTGTCATTGACTATCAGACTCACTTCCGATTGAGAGAAGCTCAAGGCCGAAGCAGAGCTGAGGATCTAAATACAAGAGTGGCCTACTGGTCAGTAGGAGAAGCCCTCATTCTCCTGGTGGTTAGCATAGGGCAGGTATTTCTTTTGAAAAGCTTCTTCTCCGATAAAAGAACCACAACAACTCGTGTTGGATCGTAATTTGAGAATTGATGCACCATTGCCGCTGTAATATTGCTGTCCTCCA
Source organism: Bos taurus (assembly GCF_002263795.3). Lineage (NCBI taxonomy): Eukaryota > Metazoa > Chordata > Mammalia > Artiodactyla > Bovidae > Bos > Bos taurus. Next base: position 4,462,278 of record NC_037337.1, on the reverse strand, counting down.
ATTAATTTTAGGTACCGAAGAACTTAATATGGCAACATTTTTAGAACCTTACTCATACACTTGTTGGGGGTGGGTGTACAATGCATATCCCAAGCTGTGGAAAGGACACCTTTTTTTATTTGTAAAGGTAGAAAAACTTTGGGACTTATTTTGGGCTATTCATAAATATTCAACACAATGATTTACACTTTTCTGGGTTGTTTCTATCTACTCACACGCTAACCTTTGGTAATTTTGATTCCTCTTATCCTTTTAAAAGTACTTTTCTTGTAAGCAGTGGATATTTTAAACGAAGCCTTCAATTTAATGTTAATGTGGAGGAAGAAAATTACCTTTTAGTTGTTTATAGTAAATAAAGTTTTGTTTTTAAGAAAACCAAATGTGATTAACTGTAGCCCAAGCCCTATTCCTGCATTGTTTAATTTTATGAGGAAAAAAAATCTACCATAGAAATATTAGTTAATATTGATATAATTTTAAATTGACACATCATGGTTTAATTTATTTCTCAGTAGCTTGGAAAATGTCATTTTTGTTGTTTGGGTTTATTCTATGATCTACCACCAGATATGTTATTTTTTTTTTTTATAAAGACAGGAACTAGTGTGTTTCAGTAACAGAGTTTACAGACACCTTAAAAATCAGACTGTTGTTAACAGGTAGAATAATCACAGAGTAATTTAAGACACTACAATGGGGAGCAAATGACATGAGAAAACTTTCAGTGAGTTATCAGCACACATTACATTTTCAGTGCTTTTACAAAGAAAAAAGGTGATCTGTTTCATTAAACATTGAATTGGCTAATTCTTGCTCTAATGTGGCTTTAATGTCGGGAGTCACTCCTAGCTTTAATTGACAGTTGTTAATATAAAAGTGAAAGTGTAACGGTGCCATATGTTTTATTCCAGTGGGTGTGATGCACTGAGAAGTGAGTTTCTTTGGGTTTTTTCTTTCTTTTTCTTCTTTGTTTTTTGGGGGTTTTTTTGTTTGTTTTTTGTCTTGCACATACAATTTGTACAATCCCTGATATAGCAGCCCTAAGATGATTTAAAAATTTAGAATGCTGTGTGTGTTTCTTATTTGATAATCTTCATTGATTGTACTGCATTTAATGAGTATTAAATAGTGCATTTTCTGTACACTATAGGATTTAGTCTGTGTTTGTATTTTATAATTTGCATAAATTGAGCTGACTGAAATAAGATTTTGTTCCAGGTATTCTAGGATACAATACAAGATGATGCAAAATTGTGTTTAAAGCTCTTACGCTGTTTAAAAAAAAAAATTACGACTGCTTTTTGCCATGTTTCTCTCCCCCACCTAAAAGTAATGAGTACTGAACATGACTGGCATATTTTTAGGGCTTTGGTATGTGGTACTACAGAATACTGATTGGACAGCAATTTTAGTCACTTAACCTCCACCAACTAAAAGTTAGCTCCTAATTCTAAGTTGTCTTAAAATGCACATACACTTGTGCATGTAAAAGCAAGATGAATTCAGGTTGTCCTGCTTGCTAATTTAAAATGCTAGAGTGTAGCAAAGGATGAACATACTTTAGACCCTTTAATTCTAAAATGTTTGAAGACCAAATAGCTACTCCTTCAACAATATTTATCAATGGATTAAGAACTGAAGTTTAAGATTGAACGGATTTCTCTTTTTTGGGATCCTGTCCTGCAGCTTTTTAAGTGTCCCTCTGTATTTAGATTTGCAGGTTTTAAACAGTACTGTTAAAGTGATAAACCTGAGAGTATGCTGAGTGTCCTTTTCAGGTTGCCTGCCTGCTCTTGTGTTCAGGTAATTACACCATAATTAAGCAGAGTTGGGTATCATCAAACTGCCAAATTTGGCATAGATAATAGTTATTTAATCTGTACCTATCTAAACTTCATGATATTTAAAGACTATTACCACAGATAACTTGTGATAAAACTATTGAGGTATATTAAAAAGTTTTAAATCACCACTGTTACCTGTTGCAGAAAATAGTACTGACTTAGTCTAGTCTGTAACTGGTTAAAGTTCGGTGGCTTGTCAATATTCAACTAGGTATGTATATAAAAATTAGAAAATACATATCTACCTGGATATGAATATTAAGTAGAACTTTTCCTTCTATATAATTTGTAGCTCATCTTTCATCTTTAATCCTTTCATAACTTGTTGCTGCAGTTTGAATTTCTCAGATGTTTATATTTGGACACACGGCTCAGAATACTTATTTAAACATCATTAGCTGTATATATTTTTAAAGCAGAATAAATACTGGAAAGGGACTTGATATGCAAGTTTATACTAAAATTCCAACTGTGTGAAGATAACATTTAAAGATATTACTTTGCTAATAATCTAAACATTCTTTTTATTAAAGAAGCAGATGGTCTGGGGTTCACAGCTTTCATCCTGGCTTGATGATAATCAACTTTGAAAACACAGTGGACTGGAAAGCAATTAAAATTGCTTTAAGTTCTTTTAAAGATTTCCTTTAAATCTCTACTATCCAGTTTTGCTTCAGTTTGTAAATGTGTAACATTTATGGTTAAATAGGACAAAGCAGACCCTATTGACTATTGTTTTCAAAAATTAAACAAATTGATATATAAATTATTTAGAGGGCATTTTCATTTACTTTTGGAAAGAAAAATTTGTCTAAATGACACATGCTGGTTCTGCAGGATTGTACCAATCAATTCTTGTAGAATAAAAAAAAAATCTTTCAACAAACTGACTTCACTTATTTCTGTCAAGATTTAAGTCTTTTTAAAGCTCCTTACCAACTTAGGCCTTGGGGTGCAGTTTTGTAGCAAGAGAGTGATAATTTATTTCATATTTTATTGGAACATCTTAGGGACTAAGTTAAAGAAGAGGAATACAACCTCTAATCACCTCACTTTTTAACCTTTTTGGTTTTCTTACTGAAAGTTGGGGGGAAAGGAAGTTTAGCCTTCAATTCCCTAAAAAGCTTCTTAGTTTTTAGGTAAGGTAACATTTGGTTGTATAATATTATTTTCTCAATGTTGTTCCCCCTTTATAATGTCATGGGGGACACTCTGGCTCCTAGGCACAAGTCTACAAAAGTAGCAGGTAAGTAACAGCAATACAGGTTAACCATCAGTATTTTACTTGTGTTGACCCATTGCATCTTTGCAATAATCCTCTGAAGTAAGGATATTATTCCCATTTTACAGATGAGGAAATGGAGGTTAAGAAACCTGCCTGTATATCAGTAATTAGCAAAATACATGAGCCATGGCACTGTGGTTCCAGACCCCTCTTTCTCAACCACAATGTGGTAGTACCTACAATTACCATTAAAGAGTGGATCTCTGAAGGCTTAGCAGTATACCTCAGAAGTGGTTCAGTGCTTTGGTTTTGGAGTTATAGCCAAGATCAGATCATGATTGGGTGATCTCATGCAAATGATCTTGTTAACTCCATATATTTCTGTTTCTTCATTTGTTATTAAGGTTATTTCTACTACAATGAGAACATAATGAGATTTATTATAAAGCACTTAGGCTCCACGCCTGTCATATACAAGTGTTTAATAAATAATAGCTGTGTTTTTGTCATTGGTCCAATTTAATCTCTTGATCCTTCTTTAGTTCTTAAAGTTCTTACTGTAACCAAGCTCATACGGCTCTTAAATAATATGTAACAAATACAGAAGTCCATCATGTACATAATAATCTGCTAAGAGTTTCAAAAATGAGTAAGATAATCTGACCTCCAGGAACATAACAGTTGGGGGAGATGAGATAGCTATATAAGGAACTAATGTTAACTAAGTCATGAAGCAGAAAGAACTTGGTTTCTAAGATACCTACAGGGTGCTAAAGGAGCAAGAAAATACACAGATCAAAAGACTTACTCCTCATGGCATTTTGCTTTGTCCTCTTCCAGAGTCGGGAGGGAACATGGTTTAGCTGGGCCAGCAGTTGAGTGAACCAATCTCTACATCAGGGATGTCTATTTATTGGTACAGATCAAAAAATATGTTGTTACTAGTAAAGGTGATCTCCTGAATAACCTCCATCTTGGTTGTTTCCAAATTCTGGAGGAAAATAAAGGGATGTTATCCTTAAACCACAATATGTGCTATTTTTCAGTCTACATTTCTCCATTTTATCCACAAGCTAGCATTATTAGGATGTTTGGTGAAATCTGGAAATAACACAGGGTCTGGCATGATCTGTTTTTAGTGCTGTAATTACTAGTGACTATTACTACCTTGTGGCTCAGCTGGTAAAGAATCCGCCTGCAATGTGGGAGACCTGGGTTCGATCCCTGGGTTGGGAAGATCCCCTGGAGAAGGGAAAGGCTACCCACTCCAGTATTCTGGCCAAGAAAATGCCATGGTCTGTAAAGTCCATGAGGTCGCAAAGAGTTGGACATGACTGAGCGACTTTCACTCACTCACTCATTCACTACTACCTTAAAAAGAGAAGGGAACACAGGAATTTCAGAAATTGTGGTTCACAGAGTAAAACTGACCAGTAATCTGCCATCCACTTTGATGCACTTCATTTGAGAAATTGTGGTTCAGAGAGTAAAATTGACCAGTAATCCACCATCCACTTTGATGTATTTCATTTGAGAAATGTATTTCAGTTTTTGTACAGATTAATGTATATATTTTTAAAGAATTGGTGTTGTCTGTAACAAAGTTTTAAAACTTTTAAAAATTGTAAACAGGGTATTAAACATGTACAGCTTAAAGAGAAATAAAATTATAAAGCACATTCTCAATAACCCATGCTCAGATTAAGAAATGTAGTATTGCCAACACCATAAAAGGTTCTGTGTACCCTTTCCTGACTATTTCTTCATTAGCGATAACCAGTGTTTCACTTGTAATGAAAATATTTTTTTTTCTTTTTACTAGTTAAGTATGCTTGTTCTTCTCAAACTTTTAAAAAAATTTCCAAGTAATCACAAACAGTTTTTTATTAGTAAATACAAAATCATGTGTTTGAATATTTTGTTAATATTAAATTGCTGTCAGCCTGCCTGAATGCTTGCTTTCTGTGCATGCTTACTCATGTGCTTCTCTCCTCAGCCAGTAACAGTTCAGTGTGGTCACTGGACCATACTTTGAATAGTACTTATGTCTACATTCCTGAAAAATGTCTAAAAAATCAGGCAAAAGTAAACATTAATAAATAAAGTTTAATGGAATATTAAATTCTATTTAATAAATTAGATGTTACATATATTCCTTTGTGACTTTGTTTAGCAAAGTCATCCGTGTTAATGCATATAGCTGTAGTTTCATTACTGTGTAGTAGTCCATCATATAAATATACTAAAGTTACGGTCTTTTCTTCTGTGATGGCATTTGAATTGTTCTTAGATTTTTGCTGTTCTAAAGCCACTATGAACATTTTTGTATATTATGTCCTGTTTGCACATACATATCATCCCTTGAGAATACCAGGGCTTCCCTCATAGCTCAGCTGGTAAAGAATCCACCTGCAATGCAGGAGACCCCAGTTCGATCCTTGGGTTGGGAAGATCCCCTGGAGAAGGGAAAGGCTACCCACTCCACTCTTCTGGCCTGGAGAATTCCATGGACTACACAGTCCATGGGGTCACAAAGAGTTGGACAGGACTAAGGGACTTTCTTGAGGATACATCTACGAGTGGAATGTTTGCTTAAATCTAACTTTTTAAAGCAATAGTATCAATTAGTGCTTTTACCAGTAACAGTGGAAAGTTCCACGTTTGTGCTGTTAGACTTTTAAAACTTTACAAAGTCTCCTGGGTTTGTAATGCTGTTAAAGCAACACTTAAGAATTTGAGAGGAGCTTCCCTGGCGGTCCAGTGGCTGAGACTCCATGCTCCAAACGCAGGGGGCCTGGCCTGGGTTCAGTCCCTGGTCAGGAAACTAGATCCCACATGCTGCAACTAGGACCCGGTGCAGCCAAAGAAAGAAAGAATTTGAGAAGTGACTCGAGGAATAAGACCCACCCAGAAGTCTGTTATCCATTTTCATGTTTTTCAGTTATTTTTCTAGATATATGTATATATTTTTAAAGAAACTGCTGTCAAACCTCATTGTTGCTTCATACTTCTATGAGGTTATTTTTTTCCTCACAGGTTTGTCTGCCACATGGATTTCCTCTTCGTGAAGTCCTTGTTCAGATATTTTGCCCATTTAAAAAAACTGAATGTCTTGATTAACGGGATTCCTTTATATATTCAGGAGATTAATCTTTTGGTTATAACTACTTCAAAAAACTTATCACAGTTTGTATTTATCTTTCTGCTTCTAATGAAATACACCAGTCTTTTCCCATCTTGTTGGTGTTTTAATGTGTTGTTAAATACCTCTCTATCCTGAGGTCATGAGTGTCTTCTGTACTATGTTCTAACGTATGATCGTTTTGTCTTCTGCTTGGATTGAATTTTGTGTTTGGGATAAGGTAGGTGTACAGGTTCGTTCCCACACCCCTTAAAAACTCATCTCTCTGTTGATTTGCCATGCTGAATCTTTGATCTGTTAAGTGCCCATATTTATCTGAGTCTATTTCTGGGCTCTGTTTTATTCCATTAACATTTGGTCATACACCAGTAACATCCTATCTTAATTACTAAAGCTTTAACAGTTCTTGATATTGGTAAAACAAATGTTTCTACCTTGTTCTTTAAGATATTGGCTGTAATCTGTTCTTTACACTTTGAAACAAAGTTCAGAGTTGCACAAATTTCAAAATAAAATTTTCAAAACAAAATCTGTTAGAATTTTGATTAAAAATTGTATTTAGTGTATGAACAGTTTCCTCTTTTTAACAGTGCATTTTCCATTGAATGAACCTCTTTGGATTATTATGGTCCTTAGAGCTTTTGATAAAGATTTGTAATCTTATTCATAGATGAGTTCCGTATACTTTTGTTAAGTTAATCTTGTTTTTTTATTTTTTCATGCTATTATAATCCTTAAATTGCTTATTTTTCATTTGTTGCTGATACGTGGAAACACAACTTTCAGATTGATTCTTCTATTCAGCACTTTGCTAAATTCTTTTCTCAATTCTCGTAATTTGTATATTTTGGACTTTTCTGTATATAGTTGTATCATCTGCAAGTGACGACAGATTTGTCTTCCTGTTTCTCACACCTTTCTTTTTGTTTTACTTGTCTAATTACATTTGCAGAGACCTCCACTACCATGTTGAATAGAAGCCGTTTCAGACATTCTTGTTTTGTTTCTGTTCTCTAGGCATGCTTTCAAGGTATCCATAGACAGTTTATGATATTTTTACTAAGTTGGGAGATTTCCCTTCTATTCTTAGTTTGCAAAGAATTTTTTATGATCTAAAGGCTGTTGAATTTTATCAAAAACTTTTTCTCTGAATTTATTGAGGAAGCTGATTGTTTGCCACCTTTATTCTCTTTATGTGGTCAGAGAATTGCTTTCCTATTATTAAACCAACCTTCTTCTGAAGTAAAACAAGTCTAGTTCGTGATGTGATACTAGTTTTTGACAACTGTATTTGGTTTGTTTATCAAGATTACATATCCATATACAGTAAGTTAGAGAGTGGATTTCTTTTCCTAGTTTCTGGAGGAGCTTCTATAAGATTTACATTACTCTTCCTTAAATGTTTTACTACAAATCTAAGGTGAAGTTTGCTTGGTTGGAGTCTGGTGTGGTTTTTGTGGGATGCTGACTTCATTTTTTTTTTTTAATTAGTAAGACTTTCTATTAATATGTAATACTGATAAATGGAATATTCCTGAAAGTCTGTCCATTTCATCTACATTTTCAGATTTATTAGCACAATATTATTCCTTCCTTTTTAAATTTTATGCCAGATCTGTACTAATGTCCTGCTTTTCATTCCTAATACTGCTATATGTAATATACAAATTTATACCACTGTGTAAGATATTTGTATCTTCTTTCTTTTTTACTTGACCAGTCTTACCAGAGGCTTATTGCTTTTATTTTATTTTTTATTAATCCAAAGAGCTGGTATTTTTTTTCCCTTTTTATTGGAATAGAATTGACATGCAGCACTGTATAAATTTAAGGTGTATAGCAGAATGATTTGACTTACATACATTGTGAAATGATTACCACAGTAATTTCAGTGAACATCATCTCGTGTAGATATATAATAACAATTTTTTTTTAATTTTTAAAAAATTTTTGTGATGAGAATTCTTATGAGTTCTTAACAATTCTGTTAGCAACTTTCATGTATAATATACAGCAATGTTAATTATGTTGATCATGTACTTTACAGTCTTAGTGCTTATTTATCTTAACTGGTAGTTTATGCCTTTTGCCCACCTTCATTCAGTCCCCCCTTGCCCCCGAGAACGACGTCTCTGCCTCTGGTGACCACAGATCTGACCTCTTTCTATGAGATGGTTTGGTTGCTCTCCTACAGCACTATGCCCAATCCTGGTGCACAGCATAGTGATCCAGTATTTCTGTACATTGCAAAACGGTCATTATGATGAGTCTAGCTGCCCACTCTCACCATACGAACATGTTCTGTTATTATTGACTGTATTCCCCACACTGTATACTTCATCCCAGAGACTCATTTATTTTGTATGGAAATTTGTGCCCCATAATTTCTCTCACCTGTTTCATTCATCCCTCCGCCCCTCTTCCCTCTGACAACCACCTGTTTATTACCTGTATCTATGCCTATTTGTTTCGTTTGTTCACTTGTTTTTTGGATTCCACATATAAGTGAAATACTGTATTTGCCTTTCTCTGTTTGACTCACTTCTTTATCCCATCTACCAGTTGCGCATGTGGCAAGATTGCATTCTTATGGCTGAGTAATATTCCATTGTATATATACAAGAGGCACTATTTCCATTGTTTTCCTTGGTATATATTTAATGTCTGTTTCATTGATTTCAGCTTTTTATGATTTTCTTGTTTGCTAGTTTGAGTTCAGGAAATATTAATAGTAAAGCCTCTCTTGCCATGGGGTGGCTACCAATCTAGAGAAATGAGTTGAGAAGCAGAGTTGTATTTTCATCAACAAGAGTTGGAAAGACAAAGGTTGGGTTTGGTATCCACCAAAAGAGGTGAGACATCTGTTGCTCTAGACTAGAGCCCAAGGGCGCTACCCTGGAGTGAGGGTACAAACTTCCTGAATTTGACAAGGTAAGTTCTGTCTTACGTCTTAAGGTATTTATTGTGTTTCCTCATGTTTCATCTTAAGTGGAAACACTGGTCCAAATGACCTGTTTTTTTATTTCCCACTTGTAGAAGTTCGAGGTTACAACTAAGTCATGAGTAAGATACACAGTCTCTGTGCTTTCATTCCCTATTGTACATCAGCCTTGGGTGACTCAAGGGGTTCCAGATGATAACATCCTTTGGCCAGTGACCCATTTATTCATTAAACAAATACTTATTTAGTGCCAAATATGCTCTGTCTATCCTTTTTTCTAGTAATAGGGATTCAATGATAAATAAGAACCTAGTGTTTTGTTTTAAGAAACAAAGTTTTTACATGAGAGTTTTTATAAGTCAGTTTTTATATGAGATTTTTTCTTTAACCTGAGGTAAACCCCTTAAAATTATTTGCAAGTTTTAACATATCTTTAGTCTTCTGAAGAGAGTTTATAGTGTTTATCACATTCTTGGGAGTTTATGATTCACAAAGTTTTATTAAAGAATCAGTGCTCTATAAGAGTAATTCTAGCTTTTTTATATTAGTGCAAAGGTTTAAATTCCAAGCCTAATTTGTAATTTATTCTGCATGGTGGGAATTGCAGAGCTAGATGTTGACTGATTTTAATAAAGCTTTCTGTTACTTAATAGACGTTTGACTCCCTACTGTGTGCTCCGCAGTGAGGATACTGAAGTAAATACTATAGTTTGTACCTACAAGGCACATGGACAAAGACTCCAAGCAGAAAACTATAAATCTTACCTAAAAACAATAGTTCTCAAATATTGGTGGTATAAGAATCACCTGGTCAACTTGTAAAAAACATCTTTCTCAGATTCTTTCCCATGACCATAAGACTTTGATTCAGTACACCTGGACTGAATCTTGGACACCTCCCCAGAAGGCTGATGCAAGTGTTTTTAAAACACATTTTGAGAAGTAGTAAACAAAGTGAAAGTGCTGCACTCAACATGTCAGCAAATTTGGAAAACTCAGCAGTGGCCACAGCACTGGAAAAGGTCAGTTTTCATCCCAATCCCAAAGAAAGGCAATGCCAAAGAATGCTCAAACTACCACACAATTGCACTCATCTCACATGCTAGTAAAGTAATGCTCAAAATTCTCCAAGCCAGGCTTTAAGAGTACATGAACCATGAACTTCCAGATGTTCAAACTGCATTTAGAAGAGGCAGAAGAACCAGAAATCAAATTCCCAACATCTGCTGGATCATCGAAAAAGCAAGAGAGTTCAAGAAAAACATCTACTTTATTGACTACACCAAAGCCTTTGACTGTGTGGATCACAGCAAACTGTAAAATTGTTTAAGAGGTGGGAATACCAGACCACCTGACCTGCCTCTTGAGAAATCTGTGTGCAGGTCACGAAGCAACAGTTAGAACTGGACATGGAACAACAGACTGGTTCCAGATAGGGAAAGGAGTACGTCAAGGCTGCATATTGTCACCCTGCTTATTTAACTTCTATGCAGAGTACATCATGAGAAACGCTGGGCTGGAAGAAGCACAAGCTGGAATCAAGAATGCCGGGAGAAATATCAGTAACCTCAAATATGCAGATGACACCACCCTTATGGCAGAAAGTGAAGAAGAACTAAAGAGCTTCTTGATGAAAGTGAAGGTGGAGAGTGAAAAAGTTGGCTTAAAGCTCAACATTCAGAAAGCGAAGATCATGGCATCTGGTCCCATCACTTCATGGCAAGTAGATGGGGAAACAGTAGAAACAGTGACAGACTTTATTTTCTCGGGCTCCAAAATCACTGCAGATGGTGACTGCAGCCATGAAATTAAAAGACGCTTGCTTCTTGGAAGAAAAGTTATGACCAACCTAGACAGCATGTTAAAAAGCAGAGACATTACTTTGCCAACAAAGGTCCATCTAGTCAAGGCTATGGTTTTTCCAGTGGTCATGTATGGATGTGAGAGTTGGACTATAAAGAAAGCTGAGCCCTGAAGAATTGATGCTTTTGAAGTGTGGTGTTGGAGAAGACTCTTGAGAGTCCCTTGGACTGCAAGGAGATCCAACCAGTCCATCCTAAAGGAAATCAGTCCTGAAAATTCACTGGAAGGACTGATGCTGAAACTCTAGTACTTTGGCCACCTGATGCGAAGAGCTGACTCATTGGAAAAGACCCTGATGCTGGGAAAGATTGAAGGCCAGAGAAGGGGACGGCAGAGGATGAGACGGTTGGATGGCATCACCGACTCAGTGGACATGAGTTTGAGTCAACTCCAGGAGTTGGTGATGGACAGGGAGGCCTGGCGTGCTGCAGTCCATGGGGTGGCAAAAAGTCGGACACGACCAAGCGACTGAACTGAACAGTAAACACTTGAGTAATACTATGTGCCTGCTGCACTATGTTCTACATTCAATATAATTTATGTGTTCCTCTCAACACTGCTCTTTCCCAGTTCACAGATTAAGCAACTGACACACAGAATGATTAAACTGACTTGCCAAAGGTCAGACAGTTGGTGCTAGAACCAGGGTTCAAATGCAGATATCTGCAGGGGCAGGCATGTTTCTCCCTGTGTACATGTAACCTCCCAGTCTTGCAAGGTAAGTGATAAGCTGACCTTGACCCTCAGTGGGCTCTCTCATCTCCAGAATCTCCCTGTAGATTTTTGGCTAGTCCACTGGTCTGCTGTGCACCTCACATGGGCCATGACTTCAGGCTAACAGCTGTGAGCTTTCCCCATTTATGTCCTCCCAAGTTTGCAGTTTTTATGACAGCACACCAGGTGTGGACTTGACTGAGAGCAGAATTTGGGCTCCTGGCCTTGTTGGCCTCACCGTGGTGGCGCTGTTGCCCCAACCAAGCTGAGGCGCGTACAAGGGTCAGGAGATGAGAACAGTTAGTTCCTGCCAAGAATGCCACAGATTCCAACCCAGAATTCAGCAGGATTTTTCAAAGTGAATAAATGATTATCAACTTGTTTGAATTTGGTCAATTTCCAGAACCCCCAAGTGATAGTTTTTAATTGTTTGGTCCAGTTTACATTTGTTTTGAGGGGAGAGAATTTGATGGTATCTTCAGAATCACTGGAAGTCCTTCCTATCCATTTTGTCAGGTCTGGGATTTGATTTTACCCACATACAATGCCTGTTACTGTTTGATGGTTTCTGGCAGAAGACACAAAACTCCTGGATCAGAAAAAAGGTTTTATTGCTCGTGACACAGCAAGCAACACTACTTTCAGCGTATTTGCAGTGATTCCTCTTGCTCAGAAGTCCCCTGGGAATGGCATGAGGCCCAAGTCGATGCTACACATGCAGTGGGTCTGGGTCACATCTGAGCTTAAGGAATTCACCACTCTTAACAGCAAGCAGTAAGCTTGCTTGTTCTCTGTGGAGGGTGACTGTGCCTCATATCTCATGGTTGCCCACTGTAAATGGTAGCCAGGATCTCGCACATACTCATTAAGACAGAGGAACATAAGAGATGCATGGACAACTGCCTCTCCCAGTTTATCTCACCTAGTTGATAGGGACAAAGCTGTTAATACCTTTCACATTTTAAATGTCTTAGGACCTCTGGTGATATTTCCTTTTTATTTCTAATACTGTTATCTGTATCTTGTTTTTTTCCTACTTAGTTTTACCCGTTTTTACCCGTGGTTTATTCATTTTATTAATCTTTTTCAAAGAACTACATTTTGCTCTTCTTGGTCCTCTGTTACTTTTTCCTGTTTTTTAATTTCTGGCCTTATTTTGTTTTTTCTGTCTTTTTATTTGGATTTCATTCCCTGGGGTTTTTTTCTCTCTGATTTTTTTTTTTAACCACACTTTTATTGATTTACTTTTCAATAAGTTTAAATCATTGAAGAGTACAGCATCACATGGATTCTGTGTCCAGTGGCCTTTGTAAGAAGGTTGCTTTGGAATTTGGCAGGAGCCATGCCACTGTTTGCATGAGCGTGTTATCTTTTCCCAGATTACTCTAGTTTTATTAGGTTTTCCTCCAGGCATCACTGTGTGTGTTCTTTGCTTTGTACACATAAGCACATCTCTTGCCTAGATAGAATTCAGTTCATTTTGAGCATATACACCTTCAATTTTCAAGAGAGTTGTGTGTTCCCTCTGGCTCCGTAGACCCTGCTAATAGCCAGCAAAGATGGCCTTGAACCACAGCCTGCCAGACGTATTTGTCGTTTTAAAAGTCCTGTTCCCAGCAGGCCCCCACGGGGCCTAAGGTGGCTGGAAGAGAACGGCTTGCTCCCCGATTGCCTGATGATGTGGTTCAGATAAGTGACTCCCTGCTTTGTTTTCTGACGTGTGTTTAGGAATAGAAATTCCTCTCCTGTTTTAGCTGTATCCAGCAAGTTTTGATATTTAGCATTTTTAGTAATATTCAAATCAAAATACTTGATGAGTCATGTTGTGATCTCATGATCCATGGTATATTTTGAAGTCTGCCTTTTAATTTCCAAGCATACAGGAGCTTTTCTTGTTTTTCTTTTTGCTTTTGTTTTCCAGATTAGTGGTTAGTGTATATATTCACTTTTTTTCAATCTTTTGATTTGATTTGATTTTGCTTTGTGGAGACTTTCTCAGTGGCCAAAAATATGATCTGATTTTGTTAATATTCTGTATGTATCTGAAAAGAATATTCTGAAATTGCATCGTGCCATAATCTATCTATGTCAATGAGGTTAAGTTCATTAATCATGTACAAATCATTTATGCCCTTACTGACTGAGGTGAGTCTGCTGGACATACGTAAGATATCCCGGGAAATGGTAGAGTAAGTGAAAGAGGACAGTGGATCAACATCCTGAAAACATCAGCAAGGAATGCCAAGGGTTTCAGGGGTGTGAAGCCACAGGAAAAACACCCTAAATGTCAGAGAAGCCATCTCTTTACTGACTTAATTAGCACTTTACTCTGCTTTCTTCCATTCATTCATTCATGCTTTTCAGTGAGTAGATCTGAAATTGTAAACAGCGCCCCTTGTCTGTCTCCTGCTCTAGACTGCAAAAGCTCTGTGAGGACTGGGCAATGTCTGTCTTGTTCACATTGTATCCGTAGTGCCTAGCACATCAGTTCAGTTCAGTCGCTCAGTCGTGTCCTACTCTTCGCAACCCCATGAATCGCAGCACGCCAGGCCTCCCTGTCCATCACTAGCTCCTGGAGTTCATTCAGACTCACGTCCATTGAGTCAGTGATGGCATCCAGCCATCTCATCCTCTGTCGTCCCCTTCTCCTCCTGCCCCCAATCCCTCCCAGCATCAGAGTCTTTTCCAATGAGTCAGTCTTCGCATGAGGTGGCCAAAGTACTGGAGTTTGAGCTTTAGAATCATTCCTTCCAAAGAACACCCAGGGCTGATCTCCTTCAGAATGGACTGCTTGGATCTCCTTGCAGTCCAAGGGACTCTCAAGAGTCTTCTCCAACACCACAGTTCAAAAGTATCAATTCTTTGGCGCTCAGCTTTCTTCACAGCCCCTCTCACATCCATACATGACCACTGGAAAAACAGCCTTGACTAGACAGACCTTTGTTCGCAGAGTAATGTCTCTGCTTTTCAATATGCTATCTAGGTTGGCCTAGCACATAGAAGACACTAAATAATTCATACTTGTGGCATAAGTGATAGGTGTGTTTTCTTGAAACCTGTACTGGATAATTTGAGAAGAAAACTTAAACTTGTAACCAATTTGAAATTTTAGTACAGCATGTGAATATTTATGAAGAACAATGCAGAATTTGGAGCAACTTAAAACCTAAAATGAGACAATTCAATTTGTCCTTGACATGAGTCACTTTAGGTTCATTTATGCATAGTTAATTTATGCGTGTAATGTGGGTGGTGAATGGGGAAGTAAATGTTTATCACCTTTGTCATTAATGGTATTTCAATGAAAAGGTTTGGAAAGCAGTGATTTAAAGGGCTGCCAGAGGAAGAGGAACAGGCAGGAAAAACCTGAAAGAGAATTTTAACAAGTTGGATGAGCATGAAGGCTCCTGGGTTGTTAACATCAAGGACACTGAGTATCTGGAGGAGACAATGGTCAAGTTTGTCAGTTGACAAAGGGAGATTGCCAGAGAAAAGGCAACAAAAGTACCAGGGTTAGGAACAGGGAGGCCACTATTTGAAACAGAGGATGGAGGAAAACCCAGCTGTCAGTGGATAATGAATTGTGTTGACATAGGCTTAATAGTGCATTTCACCAAGTAAACAGTCTGCTGGTGCCACCTTCGATGGCCCATTCTGATTGATGTTAGGTAGTGGGGAGAAGGAGAGAAAATAACCTAGCTCTACCTGTATGTAGTAAGCCTCTGAGATCCAGGTGCTCCTCTGTCCATGGGATTCTCCAAGCAAGAATACTGGGGTGGGTTCCCTCCTCCAGGGGATGGAACCTGGGTCTCGTGAATTGCAGGGGGGTTCTTTACCAGCTGAGCCACCAGGGAAGCCCTGGAGATCCAGGTATGGGCCTTCAATTCCAGTTTACTCTTCATTGTCTTCTCTGAGGTTTTGTAATGGAGTTCTCCTCCTTCATCAGTGAGTAGGGATTGCCTGAAATGGGCCTGCATACTGGGTGGGGGAAGTGGGGTGGTGGTCGTGTATGTGATTTCTGACTTGGGGTCTTTGGGTATGATTACGATTGGAAGCCTGAGAGAGAGAGGGTAGGATTATGTATCTGGCTTTTCATCGTCTTAGATTCAGTTCAGTAGCTCAATCGTGTCCGACTCTTTGCGACCCCATGAATTGCAGCACGCCAGGCCTCTCTGTCCATCACAAACTCCCAGAGTTCACTCAGACTCACGTCCATCGAGTCAGTGATGCCATCCAGCCATCTCATCCTCTGTCGTCCCCTTCTCCTCCTGCCCCCAATCCCTCCCAGTATCAGTCTTTTCCAGTGAGTTAGCTCTTCACATGAGGTGGCCAAAGTACTGGAGTTTCAGCTTTAGCATCATTCCTTCCAAAGAAATCCCAGGGCTGATATCCTTCAGAATGGACTGGTTGGATCTCCTTGCAATCCAAGGGACTCTCAAGAGTCTTCTCCAACACCACAGTTCAAAAGCATCAATTCTTCAGCGCTCAGCCTTCTTCACAGTCCAACTCTCACATCCATACATGACCACTGGAAAAACCATAGCCTTGACTAGATGGACCTTTTTGGCAAAGTAATGTCTCTGCTTTTGAATATGCTCTCTAGGTTGGTCATAACTTTCCTTCCAAGGAGTAAGCGTCTTTTAATTTCATGGCTGCAGTCACCATCTGCAGTGATTTTGGAGCCCCCCAAAATAAAGTCTGACACTGTTTCCACTGTTTCCCCATCTATTTCCCATGAAGTGATGGGACCGGATGCCATGATCTTCGTTTTCTGAGTATTGAGCTTTAAGCCAACGTTTTCACTCTCTTTCACTTTCATCAAGAGGCTTTTTAGTTCCTCTTCACTTTCTGCCATAAGGGTGGTGTCATCTGCATATCTGAGGTTATTGATATTTCTCCCGGCAATCTTGATTCCAGCTTGTGCTTCTTCCAGCCCAGCGTTTCTCATGATGTACTCTGCATATAAGTTAAATAAGCAGGGTGACAATATACCACTTTGACGTACTCCTTTTCCTATTTGGAACCAGTCTGTTCCATGTCCAGTTCTAACTGTTGCTTCCTGACCCGTATACAGATTTCTCAAGAGGCAAGTCAGGTGGTCTGGTATTCCCATCTCTTTCAGAATTGTCCAGTTTACTGTGATCCACACTGTCAAAGTCTTAGATTACTTGGTTGTTTTTTTGTTCTTCCTAAACATTCAGTGGCGTTTCGGCTGCGATACAGAATCTGAGAAAGGAATCTTTCTCAAGGTGGCTTTCGGCCTGGCATGTGTGCGTTTGGGGGAAGGGGGGTGGTTACTGATGCGCCACCGTCCCTAACCAGGGATGTGGCTGATTGCTGCAGCAGTCAGTGAGAGAACCCCAAAGAGATAGGGAAAGTCAAGGGACCAACTTGGAGGAACTGGAGAGTCGCTGTACCTCGAGAAGGGTCTTACAGAGTTTGGGTGAGACTGGCTGTTTCCTTCCTTTATAGCATCTAGAGGCTTCTGTTGGGAGCCCCGGGGCTTGCTGCAGGCTCAGTGTTCGGGCGCGCTGGGTAGGCGCAGAGGCCGCGGCTGCAGCTCCCACCCCAGAGCCCAGGTCTGCAGGGAAGACAGTGGAGTCCTTCTTCCGTCCTAACGTCCGAGTCGGCTCTCGTGGGCCTTTAAAAAACAATAACAACAAGGCAGCAGCGCGGGCTGAACTCCCCTGCGCGAGCTCCTCTCCTTCGCTGTCCCGGCCGGCTCCTTCCCACCGCCAGCCGAAGACTTCCAGCCTGATGCACCTCAGCCTCCCCGCGGGCGGGGTGGACCCGCAGACGGCTAAGTGGCGGCGCGCCCCCGAGGGGCGGGACGCGCCGGCCCCCGGACTTCCGCGCGCCGCGCTCGTGCCGCGGGCGTGGGGCGGGTCCGCGCCGCCCGCCGGCCCTCTCGACCCCCGCCCACCGGAAGTCGCGGAGCGCTAGGCGGGCGAGGAAGACGTCGCCGCGGGGCTCGGAGCAGCGCGCCTACCCGGCAAGTAGCCGGCGTCCGCTCGGGTGGGCCGGGTTCCGGGAGGTCTGGGGCCGGGCGGGCGGCCACCTCGGGGAGCCGGGGGTCGGGGAGCCGGCCGTCCTTTCGGCTGAGTCGCCTTCCTCTGAGGGGAGGGTCCCTCTCGCAACTCTACCTTTCTTGAAGCTTCATTTTGACTATAAAACCTATTTTTTTTTTTTTAAATCTCAGAACCCTAAGCAAAGAGCCCAGCGTCTCAGAAGGCTTTAAAAGTGCTCCTGGTGGGAGCCTCCGCCAGGCACGCTTGAGTCTGTGCTCAAAGTTTTGGTTTTGGTTTGCTTATCTGGGACCTTGTCCAAAAGCTAATTTGGATGAAAAGACTTAGGGCTGGCAGCGGCGAGCTCGTTTTCAGTATTGTTTGTTAGGACCTATCCAGTTTTTCATGGCAGTGAAATTTAAAAATCCTTTAAAATGTGGCCCATTTTAACATCGTAAGTAATGTGTTGGTTACAGCTGGAGTTAAGCAACTCACTGAAATAAAAAAGTAGATGAGCAGATACAGACTTACCTCCTCCTCTTGAAGCAAAGTGACTATTCCTCAAATGTCTAGCTGTGTGTTGGGTGTTTTGCACTTCATCTATAGAGTCATTTGCTCCCTGTGATATTTTTTAAATTTATTCATTTAACAAATGCCTCCTGATAAATCAGTTATCTGTGCGAGTTTTCACCTCCTATGAATCAGTTATCTGCTCCCTCCTCCTCGATATTTTTTCCTGCATGTGGCGCTCAGCTCACCGCCACTTTCTGAATGTCCTTCCGCCTCCCTGGCCACTCTTGCTATGTTTCCAGGCTTCTCTTCTTCTCAGCTACCACACGTTAGACTGCTACGGTGTTTGGTTCTGGGCCAGATTCCCTTTTGAACCATGCTTTCTCCCAAGGCAATTTCTATCCCAAGGCGTATTTCATGACTGTAAATACCATCTATAAGACTTACAGATTTTTCTTTGTAGCTTCACTTCTCTCCTGAGCTCTAGATTCACATCTAGCATCTAGCTTAACATCTCCACTTGGAAGTCTGATGGGCATTTAAATTTAGTGTGTTCCAGAAGAATTACTGACAGGCACCCACTCAGTCCTCTCTTCCGTTCTCCTCTCATTTACCTTCCTAATCACAGGAAATGTTACTGCCATCCAGTGAGGCTGCAAGTCTAGGGATTGTCATTTGACTCCTTTTTTCAGCTCAGACCCCACATCCAAGCATCCAGCAAACTGTTGACTCTGCCTTGAAAAGAGAGCTCAAATCCGATCGTACGTTACGCCCTCTCGAACGCAAACCACAGTCCTGCTGTACTCGGAAGACTGTGACGACTGATCACGCCTTCCGGCCTCTAGCCTTGCTCTTGTCTTCAGCGTTTCTCCAAACAGCAGCTAGTTTTAGAAATATCTAGTCAGAGCTTTCCCCTCTCTTCAGAACCTTCTGGTGGCTTCTCATCAGAATCATAAAAACAAAACTCTGACTGTGGCTACAGACCCTGTGTCATCACACCCCTGACTGCTTTCATGGGGATCTCTCCAGCTTCCCTACCCTGCTCACTTGGCTGGAGTGGCTCTGATTTTGCTTCCATTCTCCTTGCCTGCAGGGGTCTCTGCTAGCCTGTCGCAGGCTGTACACCTTTACTTTACCCATTCCCCTGTTCCGGCTTTCTCAAGGATTACTGCCTTAGTCCTGGTACCATCTTCTCGACCCTGACTGTCTGGGTCAGTGGCTGTTAGATACTGAACAGTACTCTCTAATATCCCATGAAGCTGATGGCACTTTTAAATCATTGGTTGCTAAAGCTCGCTAATATTAAAAGAGCACAAGCATTTTTCTCCCAAGTCTCATTTTGATAAAATGTACAGTTTGCGTTTTTGTAAAATGTTTCTGTTTTGGAGAAGATTTAAGATTTAAGGCCAGTTCTCCTTTTGAAATATAGAAAATGAAAGGAAAATCCTCCATTTACTGGAAAGAATATGCAAGTTTTTTTCTTTTCCAATTTCTTCTCTTCAGTGGGAAGCAGTAATCTCTGACTTGGAGCCTTGTTGAATGGTTCCAGAAGCAGGTCATCATAACAGGAAGAAGATAAATGAAGGTGCTTGTTCAGAGGTTATTATATGCATTTTTAAGTTGTGTAGTGACTAAGCCAGTACCACAGAATATCAAGCTTGCATAACAAAATTCAGTTCTCTTTTTAAAATATGTGGGAATGGAAATAAAAAGCAATATTTTCATCTTCTCAAAAAGCTGTTGGGGAATAAAAGATCATTTAATTTATAATATTTATTTTCTATTTTAATCCCAAGCAGCTAGTTCTGTGATATTATCAGTAGTGTATATCCTACCTTCCTCTCTTTTAAAAGAATAGAAAAAACTTTCTCATGTCAGAATTGGGATTTCAGATGTTTGAATAAATATTTACGGTAGAAGATTAAATAAAAATTCAAAGTAAAGGGATTTGGAACATGGAATGAGTAGGAGGGATAAAGGGAAGCCTTGAGGGAAGTTGGGATCAGAACTCCTGCCCTAGGCTTCTCTGTTGATCAGACAGCACTCATTAGCATGGAGCATCTTAGCAGCTGAGAAAAGAGGCAGGCTCTGCAGGGGAAGATCAGCTTGTGCTTTTTTGTTTTTCTACCTGACAGAAGCAGTTTTTTTTTAATTGTTTCATTTATTTATTTTTGGCTGTGTGGGATCTTCGTGGCTGCCTGGGCTTTCTCTAGTTGCGGTGAGCCGGGGCTGCTCTCTGGTTGTGGCCTCTGGGCTTCTCCTGGTGTTTCTCTTGCTGCAGAACACAGGCTGTAGAGCACTAAGGCTTCAGTAGTTTCAGCTCCTGGGCTCTAGAGCACAGGCTTAATAGTTGTGGCATACGGGCTTAGTTTTTCCAAGGAGTGTGGCATCCTGGTCTTCCCCTGACCAGGGATTGAACCCATGCCTCCTGCATTGGCAGGTGGATTCTTTATACCACTGAGTCACCAGGAAACCCTTGATAGAAGCAGTTTTTTAAAGTAATTTAACATTTACTTGCTCAAGGATCTGTTTTAGGTACTGTGGAAATGAATGCTCTGTCCTCTGCTGTGTGTGTTGTTCAGTGGAATATTGGAGGACCACTATTCGGTTTAGAGTTAGAAAACCCCAACTATTAGAAATTTGTATATAGGTTTAAAAAAAAAGGGGGAGGTCAAGCAGAGTTAAACCTGGATGTGGGTTAAACCCATCCAAAATGTGCACGTGTGGCACCTAAGGAGTATACTCTCTGGGGCACCAGGTTAACATGACCTCTGTTTAGAAATACAAAACCTAGAGAACAACGTATTTCCTAAAAAAAAAAAAAAATTTTTTTCCCAGATTACATCCATACATCTACCATACACAGATAAACAATGTTACCTTTTTGATGTACTTCTTTCCGACCTGTATTCTCTGTAGTTTGTTTTTACAAAGCTAAGATCATAGTACAGGATCATTAAAATTTCTTGTATGTTATTAAAGTTTTCTCATGTCGTTAAAATAATTCATAACATTTGTAAACATTGTAATGATTTCACAGAGTTCGTCATGTGAATAGTATGGCATAGTTTATGTTGCCATTCCCTACTATTTGAAATTTTTGATTATTTACCTCCAGTAGAATGTTGGCTAGCCTACAATACTGTATTCAAGTTCTCTAATAAGAAATATATTGTCATATAACTCATACTTCAAAATTTCAATAAAATAGTTCCCTAGATCCTGTGATAGGAGAAAGCTGAGCAAGTTTGAGAAATAAAACAATAAAACCCACGTGTAGGGAACTGGGGGAGCAGAGGAGAAAGAAGCATGAGATGAGCTTGGGGTTGAAGGAGTCAGATCATGAAGGGCATCCTTTGCCATATTAAGAAATTCTGATTCTAAGAGCAGTGGGAAGCCATTGGAGGGTTGTTCAGTTCAGTCGCTCAGTCGTGTCAGACTCTTTGGGACCCCATAGACTAGCACGCCAGGCTTCCCTGTCCATCACCAACTCCTGGAGCTTGATCAAACTCATGTCCATCGAGTCGGTGATGCCATCCAACCATCTCATCCTCTTTTATCCCCTTCTCCTCCTGTCTTTCCCAGTTTCAGGGTCTTTTTCCAATGAGTCAGTTCTTTGCATCAGGTGGCCAAAGTATTGGAGTTTCAGCTTCAGCATCAGTTCTTCCAGTGAACACCCAGGACTGATATCCTTTAGGATGGACTGGTTGGACCTCCTTGCAGTCCAAGGGACTCTCAAGAGTCTTCTCCAACACCACAGTTCAAAAGCATCATTTCTTCAGCACTCAGTTTTCTTTATAGTCCAACTCTCACATACATACATGACTACTGGAAAAACCATAGCTTAAAATTGTGTGGCTGCTGAGTGGAGAATGAATTAGACTGACCAAGAGTGGCCATAGAAGACCAGTTAGGAAGGAGCAGTGTAGTGGACTAGGGGAAAGATATTGATGTAGAATGAAAATACAATAAAGGAGGAAGTGGAACATTTTGAGATGTCTTTTGCAGGTTGACTTGGTGACAGCTTAGAAGTGAAAATGTAGGAGTGGAAGGGACAATATCAGTGATTCCTGAGGTGTCTGGCTGAGGTGACTGGGCAGATCGATGGTGCCATTTTCCATGGTGGAGAAGTCTGGGGAAATAAGGTGGAAGTTACCTTCCAGACCAGCAAGGAAGGCAAGTTAAAAGTACAGTGCAGTGCGTATTATAAGAGATATGAGCAGGGTATTATTGGCAGGTGGAGGAGACATGCTTTACTCAATCTGGAGATAAAATTTGTTGTACAGTCGCTCAGTCATGTCCAACTCTTTGCGACCCCATAGACTGCAGCATGTCTGTATTCTGATTGGGTCAATAATTTGTATAATAAGGATGTTAAAGAGTTGTGTTTGGGTGTCCCTCAACCTGAAAAACTGTTAATCTTATATGTGGAATTTTATGATTCATTCGTTCATTCAAAAGATATTGTTGAATGCTGACTGTTACAAGGCTCTGGAGATACAGGGACAAGAAAGATTTGGTGTTACCCCAGTAGAGTTTACAGGCTAATGGGAAAGATGAGAACCTAAGCAGATACTCACACCATAGTAATTAACTGTCATGAGTGCTGTGCAGGGAAGACGCAGGGTGCCAGACCCCTGAAGATGCCTAACCTTTCTAATGCCAGAGCTGGAACCTAAAGTGGAAAATATAGGCCCTGGTTTACTTTGACTCTAGTAAGTATCAATGGGTAATAGTTGATACAATTAATCCTTTCATTTAGACTGGGCCTTCTCCATCATTATGGATTCTATGGAACTCCCCCAAAGAATAAATCAATGACAACTCACCTTTCATGCAAAGATGGGCACCATAAAGGACAGAAATGGTATGGACCTAAGAAGTAGAAGATATTAAGAAGAGCTGGCAAGAATACACAGAAGAACTGTACAAAAAGGATCTTCATGATCCAGATAATGAAGATGGTGTGATCACCAACCTAGAGCCAAACATCCTGGCATGCAAAGTCAAGTGGAGGAAGCATCACTGTGAACAAAGTTAGTGGAGGTGATGGAATTCCAGTTGAGATATTTCAAATCCTCAAAGGTGATGCTGTGAAAGTGCTGCACTCAATATGCCAGCAAATTTGGAAAACTCAGCAGTGGCCACAGGACTGGAAAAGGTCAGTTTTCATTCCAATCCCAAAGAAAGTCAGTGCCAAAGAATGCTCTAACTACTACACAATTGCACTCATCTCACATTCTCGTAAAGTAATGCTCAAAATTCTCCAAGCCAGGCTTCAAGAGTATGTGAACCGTAAACTTCCAGATGTTCAAACTGGATTTAAAAAAGGCAGAGGAACCAGAAATCAAATTGCCAACATCTGCTGAATCATCGAAAAAGCAAGAGAATTCCAGAAAAACATCTACCTCTGCTTTATTGACTATGCCAAAGCCTTTGATTGTGTGGACCACAACAAACTCTGGGAAATTCTTAAAGAGATGGGAATACCAGACCACCTGACCTGCCTCTTAAGAAATCTGTATACAGGTCAGGAAGCAACAGTTAGAACTGGACATGGAACAACAGACTGGTTCCAGATAGGGAAAGGAGTACGTCAAGGCTGTATATTTTCACCCTGCTTGTTTAACTTGTATACAGAGTACATCATGAGAAACGCTAGGCTGGAAGAAGCACAAGCTGGAATCAAGACTTCTGGGAGAAATATCAATAACCTCAAATATGCAGATACACCGCCCTTATGGCAGAAAGTGAAGAACTAAAGAGCCTCTTGATGAAAGTAAAAGAGGAGAGTGAAAAAGTTGGCTTAAAACTCAATATTCAGAAAACTACGATCATGGCATCTGGTCCCATCACTGTGGCATAATAGATGGAGAAACAGTGAAAACAGTGACAGACTTTATTTTCTTGGGCCCCAGAATCACTGCAGATGGTGACTGAAGCCATGAAATTAAAAGACACACACTCCTGGGAAGAAAAATTATGACCAACCTAGACAGCATGTTAAAAAGCAGAGACATTACTTTGCCCACAAAGGTCCATCTAGTCAAAGCTATGGTTTTTCCAGTAGTCATGTATGGGTGTGAGAGTTGGAATATAAGGAAAGCTGAGCACCGAAGAATTGGTGCTTTTGAATTGTGGTGTTGGAGAAGACTCTTGAGAGTCCCTTGGACTGCAAGGAGATCCAACCAGTCCATCCTAAAGGAAATCAGTCCTGAATATTTATTGGAAGGACTGATGCTGAAGCTGAAACTCCAATACTTTGGCCACCTGATGTGAAGAGCTGACTCATTGGAAAAGACCCTGATGCTAGGAAAGATTGAAGGCAGGAGGAGAAGGGCATGACAGAAGATGAGATGGTTGGATGGCATCAGCAACTCAATGGACATGAGTTTGAGTAAGCTTTGGGAGTTGGTGATGGATGGGGAAGTCTAGCGTGCTGCAGTTCATGGGGTCACAAAGAGTCGGACACGACTGATAACTGAACTAAACTGACCTTCAGTAAATGTTATAAATGTAAGATCAGGTGGATTCAAATTCTACCCATTCTATTCCTGAACATATTGATCACCATAGTGGGGATTTTAAAATATTTTCAGGGTGTGGGTCTGACGTAAAAGTCTGCATGTTCCTCATCTTAACCAGCACAGGTCTGTTCTGTCATGTCCTGGCAATAAATATCCTGGGCCATCTGGGCCATCCGGCTCCCACTAGAATTGCTCACCTCTGCCTCTTTAGCGTGAAATTTGCCATAGACAATACAGGAATGAATGGTGTGGCTGTCTTCCAGTGAAACATACAAAAACAGATGGCAGTGCTGTGTTTTGCTGCTGACTTGCTGTAGTTCCCTGGCCTGGATTTGGATGCTGTATCAATTACAGTTTAGTTGCAGAAAACAGAATCTACTCAAGCTAGTTTAAGCAGAAAGGTATATAGTGGCGGATATTACAAAATGTACACTATCATTGGGCGAGGCGAAGAGCTAGGCTCCAGGTTGAGTTTCTGGAAACACCTCGGAACATCACCTGCAGAACTGGTCTAGTGGAGCAGGGACTTTTGCCAAAACCGTGAACCCTCCTGCAGCTCAGCATGCTGCCAGCTCCTGAATCACAGCAGCTCTGCAAAACATTGCTTCATGCTCTGCCTCCCTTCATATTTAACTCAGACATGTTGGCAGAACATAAGTTACACCCAGTACCCTAGCTTTAAGGAAGTCTGGGAAATACAGCTTTTAGTACTTGTAGTACGGGAAGGTTCACTAAAAGGAAGTTGGCATAAATTTGGTTGAGCCTGTCTGCTGTACCTGCTACAGAATGCCCATTTGGCTACTTAACATCCATACCTTGCCTTCTTTCCATTCTTAAACCTCCAGACCAGGACCGCAGGAGCAGGGCGCTCTCTTCCGATACAATGCAGCCATGCCTCCTAAAAACCAACTGTGCTCACTTTCTCCCAAGATGCCAAATCCCAGAGTCCCACAGGCCACCACACCATCTGCAGTGTTCATCACAGACATTACCCTGAGACCTAACGCCCTGAAGAATTTGGTGGCTGTCCTCCTCCTCACAGGGCAAAGGGGAGTAGGAGAGAGACAGGGCTGCCCAGTGACCAAGAGGAAAACAGCTCAGCCCTGAGAAGTCCCCACACACTTCTTCATCCTCTTTCTCTCTACCAGCCAGTTCCCTCTATTTCCAGGCATTCCGAGTTTCCCTCCTCTTAATGACATCGTCTTCATTTGTAGCTGTTGACTTCTCCTGTCCTTCTTAGCTAAGCTTTCCTCTCTCCTGCACATTTTTGCCTTCGCTGTCACTTGGTTGAGGGCTCTGCTTTCTCACCTAGGTTATTGCAGCAGCCTCTCATCTGATTACTCTTCCTGTCCACAGCCTCACGGCCCTCAGGCTTCATCTCCTTACTCCAACTATCTTAACCTGTCTAAAACAAGTCAGATCATCTCACTCCCCTACTTAACACCTGCCAGCAGCTCTCTGTCTGCCCACAGGATCAAGTTCAAAGTCCTGAGCCGAATATTCTAGGTTCCTTACTCTCTCCAATCCTGCTGTCTGTCTGCCCTGATGTCTAACACTATCCTGTCCCCCTCCCATCCCTGCATATGGACTTGAGGCTTCTAAACACCAGGTGCAAAGCCATCCTAACACGCTGTGCCCTCTGGTGCCTCAAGTGTCTTTGCAAATGCTGCTCCCACTGCCTGAAACCGTCCCTTCTCGGCCTTCCTGATGCGAGTGCTCCCTGCTGCAGTGTCCATCCTGAGTGCTCCGGAACACCTGTTACCTGACGGGAGCACCGGTGCAGTGAGTCCTGTCTCCGTATCCTGGCTCCACTTCCCTAAAACACAGCAGGGCTTGGTGCAGAGTAGGTTTTCAGCTGCTGCTGCTGCTAAGTCGCTTCAGTCGTGTCTGACTCTGTGCGACGCCATAGATGGAAGCTCCCCCGTCCCTGGGATTCTCCAGGCAAGAACACTGGAATGGGTTGCCATTTCCTTCTCAGCAACATTTACATTTATTAATAATGATAAAGCCTGTTAATTAAGCAAAGAAACTAATTTTGTACGTATTTGCCACAAGATGGTGCTATTCAGATAGGAAAAACAACTGAAAGTTTCTCCAGGGCTGAAGGAGCCAAGTATACTAGATGCCTAAATGTTCATTAAATGTATTAAATTTCAGAGGCAGTGATTTAAACACATAAGCATTTTCAGTGGTAAACACAAGGACAGGTTGAAAATTGTGGATGAATATGTATTTTATTATCAAATTATTACTGGTCATTGTTTCACTTCCTGTTGTTTGGGAGTCTCTCTTCCAAAGTTGTCAAAATGTTTTTAAAATAGCAAACAGTAACTCTTAATTCTGAGGGCAACAAACTTTTATGGAGGGTTACAGTTGGGTTTTTCAGCAAAACAGGACCAGTAGGTTTCATAGGGGGAGAGGCAGGAAGGGTGGGAGGTTCACTGTAAGAAACTGGCTCTTGTGACTGGCAGGGCTGGACACTCAGATCGGAGTTGACTTTGCAGTTTTGCATATGAAGGCTGGGAGTTCAGGTGGAATTTCTCTGTTGCCTTCCCAAGGCAGAATTCCTTGGGGAAACCTCAGTATTGCTCTTAAGGCCTTCATTTTTTGGCTAAGTCTCACCCACACTGTGGAGAGTAATCTGCTTTACTCAGAGTCTACTGCGTTATTCATTTACATTTTAAATTTAAGATACAGTTGATTTACAACCTTATATTAGATTCAGCCAGACAGCACAGTGACTCAATGTTTTTACAGTTAAAGTTTACTGCTTTAAATGTCAGTCTCATCTAAAAATACCTGTAGGATGACATCTGGACTGACGTTTGACCAAACAACTAGGCACTGTAGCCTTGCCCAGCTGACACATACAATTAACTGTCGCAAAGGTCTAGGTGAGGAAAGTAAACTTTGTGTGAACAAGAAATTCACACTGATGTTTCAGTTTTGAGTTATGGCCAGGGCAGAGAGGGCTGGCTGTAACCACCCCAAGGAACCTCCTGGGAAGTTTCTGCAGGAAGAGAGGCTGTGGTTGGGATAGGACCCCCTGGGTGCTGCCCTGACCCTCCTGCAACCACAGAAGGCTTCTGCTGGGGGCACCTGGGGACTAGTCAACACGCCAGTTCAGTCCCTGGGTCCAAAAGATCCCCTGGAGGACGGAATGGCAATCCACTCCAGTATTCTTGCCTGGAGAATCCCGTGGACACAGGAGCCTGGCGAGCGCAAAGAGTCAGACACAACTAAAGTGATTTAGCACGCACAAGCATAAAGAAGAAGAATAACCTTGGGGACACCGTAGTCTCACCCCAACAGGTTCCATCCTCTATCATTTAAGTTTTGTTTATGCTACAGACTGAGGTTTGGGGCAGTCCTAAGGAAGGAGTTTTGCTTCCTCTTTTCCTGAGAATAATGAAATAGTCAGAGGGAAGTTCTGGCATCCTCTGCCGCAGCCACTCACCCCTCTGGATGCACACGGCTTAGTTCTGCATTCTGCTACTAAAGTAAAACTGTAAAGTGTTCTTCAGCTTCTTTGTTATGTATTTAATAACAAAATTAACAGCTAAATGTATGGAGCACTCTTCTAAGCCATTTGATCTTGCTGAAAACCTTAAAGGTAGGATTATAATTATCACCATTTAATGCACAATGAGATCAAAGCACAGAGATACACGTACGGTAACTTGTACAAAGTCTTGCAATTGTTTTTTTATAGTAGGGCTGGGATTTATGTTCATGCAGTCTGATTCCAGAGCACGTAATCTTCATGAGAATGGAAATTTGTATTTGACTGTTGCCTACTATGATTCTTCTCTGTGTTCTTTCTTACTTCCTGTAATATTTTTGCACACTTGCCAAGTATGCATAGATGCCATTCAGTTCTTTTCGTCTTACTCCTGTTAAATGTGGGGGGTTCCATTGGCACCTGCTTTTGCCTGAGTCTCCTGATCCTCACCCTGTTGCTCTTCCCTACAGAACTTCAGTATAAGGGCTCCATTCTGTTACGTTGTATCTTTCCACGTTTCTGTTGCCCTGGTGATTAGCTCCATTGGGCTGTGGTCAATAGTAATTGGTCGTTTTGGTCTTAGATCTTTACTGGGGCATGGGATGGAGGTGGGTGTGTCACTCTGTCAAGTTAAAAGCAAAACAAAACAAAAAAATGTTCAGTCTTACAGAGAGCTGCTGCTGCTAAGTCACTTAAGTCGTGTCTGACTCTGTGCGACCCCATAGACGGCAGCCCACCAGGCTCCCAGTCCCTGGGATTCTCCAGGCAAAAACACTGGAGTGGGTTGCCATTTCCTTCTCCAGTGCATGAAAGTGAAAAGTGAAAGTGAAATCACTCAGTCGTGTCCAACTCTTAGCAACCCCATGGACTGCAGCCCACCAGGCTCCTCCGTCCATGGGATTTTCCAGGGAAGAGTACTGGAGTGGGGTGCCATTGCCTTTTCCGTTTACAGAGAGCAGTTTGGCCAAATCTGTCACTGTGACAAACACATTTGTCCTTTGATATAGACATCCCATTTGGGCTCATTATTCTCCAGATGACCTTGCATGTGAATGAAGTGGCACTTGTACAAAGTTATTCATTGCAGCATTTTCATAATAGTTATAGACTGGAAACAAATCACATAGTCAAGGACAGGGGACAGTTAGGGTACATTCACATGTTGGGAGATTATGTGGAGTTTCTCTGTATGCTGATATAGAAGGCTCTGAAGTTATTAAGGGAAAAAGCAGTCGCCTGTCTATCTATTACTCTGGCAGTGTATATGTATATATGCAACGATCCTTTCTTAAATAAGGAAAGAAATATATAGATATATGTATAATGGGGGTAACAGGATGAATGGGGAAGATAAGGATGGTAGTGAGACTTTTCAATACAAATATTTTCAAAACATGCCTTTCCAAGGAAGTAAATTAAAAATGTATAAACACACAAAAATGTGTACACACACATTTTTATTCCTGTAAGCAATCCTGTGTGCCTTTCCCCAGCGGCACCTTCACTGTCCTCCCACTGAATTGAGGGGAAGGAGCAGAAACCTGAATGTCTGAACCCTGGTGCTGGCTGGCTGTGATGGGGGAGGAAGACGCTGACAAGGCTTTGCAGGATTCTCTCCGCCAGCCTTCTTTCCTTCCCTGTTCTTTCCACATTCCCTGCCTGCCTTCTGTTCTTTTTGTTGATGGAGTTAATTAGCTCAGGGTGAGCACGGTCAGGCTCTGCCCCCCACCTTGCAGCCTGGAGAACCCCTGTGATGAATCTGGACCACTTCTCCATCTCTGGATCACGTGGCGATGGGAAAGACAGATCTCCAGCACAGAAAAACTTCCTGCCTCTTTGCCTCTTGGCTGCCTCCTTACTTTAAGTGAAGTCGCTCAGCTGTGTCCGACTCTTTGCAGCCCCATTGACTGTAGCCTACCAGGCTCCTCTGTCCATGGAATTTTCCAGGCAAGAGTACTGGAGTGGGTTGCCATTTCCTTCTCCCTCCCCAAATTAGAAGAAGTTTTCAGACATTGTCACTGACTTGCTTCTTGCTGGTCTGCTTCAGGTGAAGGTGGGCAGCAGTGCTTGGAAGGTGGAACAGCACATCATAGATTTCTGGAGTGTTTTGCTCTTTTCTGCCAACCAGCATTTAAGAAAAATGAGACATGAAATTGTAATTCTTATCCATAGTGTAATTTTTTCCTTTTGTTTTTTGCGTGTGTGCTAAGTCACTTTAGTCATGTCCGTCTCTGTGATCCCATGGAGGAGCCCACGAGGCTCCTCTGTCCATGGGATTTTTTATGCAAGAATACTGGAGTGGGTTGCCATTCCCTTCTCCAGAGGATCTTCCCGTCCCAGGGATTGAACTCATGTCTCTCATGTCTCCAGCATTGGCAGGCAAGTTCTTTACCATTAGCACCACCTGTTTATTTTTTATTTCAAAAATTTCACAATCTAACTTGACACACCATTTTCCCTAGAGGTTTTTGACACTTCTTAGGAAAATCTGCCATCTTATTTCACATGCCCTCATCTGCAGCAACTAGTGTATAAGATAATGAAGTTAAGTTGGTTTAAAAACCTATCTTAATGAGTAAGTGAAGATTATTTTAACTGACACTTTAATAGATTGAATAGTTTAACTTATTTTTAATGCAGGGGAAGCTTCTTTCTGCAATTTTGCATAGTAAAATTTTCTCATGATACAATAACAAAGTCAGCAATAAATCCTAACCAAAGAAGAGAGTCTGAATTCATTCAGGTTTATTATTTGGGATGTATGTATGTAGCATTGGAGGGCTGTCATGCCTTGGACCGCCACTTGGTGGCTGGCATGGTATACTGTGGATCCAAACCTGGCGTTCAGACAGAATGGATGACAGGTGGCAGCCAGCAGTTCCTTCACTATTCAGAGACAGTAGCAAACCTTTCCCTCCTTAAGTACATTAGGAAGAAAATTCTCTTATTTTTTCTTCCCTTAACATTTTTCACCAGTTTTGCTACATGGTTTCTTCTGAACCTGAATTATTTTGGCATATGTAAACTACATGTTACTTAGGACATTATGAATCAAATTCTCATTTCTTCTTGAACTCTGGTTTTTGCCCATGAACAATAAATAAAAATGCTTGGAATATAGCTTATGGGCCCATATTTTGAAAACATGGAATTTATATTTATTCTAAATTTTCTGTCTTTTTATAAAAGAATCCCCCTTGAAACTGCCTATTTTGAGAATTACATTAGCAACACTGTGAACATTATCTGAATATTTATTTAAATTAGGCTCACATGGAGTCCCTTTCACAGCTGATCTAATTCTTCCATCTGAATTTAGAATTTTTTAAATAAAAGAACAAGTATAGACTATAATGATTATTTGTTAATTTCACTGATGAAAACTACAAGGCTTTGTTTCCAGATTTCACTTCCACACCAAGATGTTAATTTCTCCATAGGTGAATAAATATGTTTTCTTAAGTGTTCTCAGGATTAACTGGAAAAAGATATTCCTTACTTTTCACAATCCTTACTATAGTTCTCTACCAGCCCCATAATAATGTAGCCTGACTGTAGACAAAAAAAAAGACTCTAACCCAGTGAATCCTGGTGTGTCGTTTGACATTTCAGATCTTCTCTTTATTCTGAGTCAGTAGAGCTACCTGCTAGCCATCTTTAGGATATTTGTATTGTTTTGTATTTGTGTTTGATATAAAAATAAATTTTGAATATTGAAATATTCTGTTTCTTTAGGTTTTGCTCTTTCTAGTCTACACAATAATTTGTTAGAATAAAGAAGTTGGATTTATACTCCATATGGTTAGAGTTGATAGGGTATCTTTTCACTAAATACCAAAGTAATTTATTATAATATGGAAGTTTATAGCATGAATATAGTACCATTTGAAATTTCCAAATGTCTCCTGTTGTATTAAACTGGGCCCTCTTTAACTTAGCCTTGACTACCTGTCGTAGCCCTTGTGAAGCTCAAAAAAGACAAGTGATTTAATTTCCCAGTGATCTCTTTGGCACTTCTTTCTTCAAGAATGTTATATTAGAATCCTGAGGTTTTTCAGGTTGAATGAAATTTTCCACTTTTAATGTTTTGATTGAGTTTACATTATACTTCTGCTTTGTTATTTCTCCTTTTAGAACGAAATGAAATGCTGAGAAATAAAGCTTTCCTCTTCTGACTCGGATCTTTATAATGGGTATCGGAAAGTCTAAAATGGATCCCTGTCATCTTTCTGTGCCTTGGGGTAAAAGCCAGAGTGTGGATACTAGTCAAAGCCATCACATGTCAGATTCCAAGCAATCTGAAGAAATCTCCCTGCATGGTGATGCTGTGTGCAGCAGTACCGCAGAGATGCCAGCAGAGGAGCAGGAGGGAGTGGAGGAGAGGCCAGAAGAGGACACAGAAGAAGAGGTGTTCCTCAAATTTGTGATACTGCACGCTGAAGAAGACACAGGTGAAGCCCTCCGAGTCCAGAGCCTGCTGGAAAACGATTTTGGCATCAAGCCTGGAATCATCTTTGCTGAGATGCCATGTGGCAGACAGCATTTACAGAACTTGGATGATGCTGTCAACGGGTCTGCCTGGACTATCTTACTGTTGACTGAAAACTTCTTAAGGGACACCTGGTGTAAGTTCCAGTTCTATTCGTCCCTCATGAACTCTGTTAACAGGCAGCACAAATACAACTCCGTCATCCCCATGCGGCCCCTGAACAATCCCCTGCCCCGAGAGAGAACTCCCTTTGCTCTACGAACCATCAACGCCCTGGAGGAAGAAAGTCGTGGCTTCCCTACCCAAGTGGAAAGGATTTTTCAGGAGTCTGTGTACAGGATACAGCAAGCTATATGGAAAGAGACCAGAAATACGGTACAAAGGCAATCTGTTGCCTGAGACAGCACACACAACACACGACAGACTCTTGTTTTGTAAAACAAAGGATTTACCTTCACTTGCGAAAACAAGTTCCTAGGAAAAGTTTCAATGAAAGAGAACCTGCCTCTTACAGAAACCTGTGGAGCCCAAGAAAGATAAATTTCTGCAGGACAGTCCGTAGAGTTGTGGTATTTGCTGATGTTTCCATAAACTGGGACTCTTTAGAGTTTCAAGAGCTCTGTTTCCTCTCAGTTTTCCTGGTTCATGATTACTACAAAGGATATTTTAAATTCATCTTCTTATATTGAACTTGACGAAAACTTACAGACATTTTAAAAATGCAATTAATTACCCTTTGATTTTGTTCTCAAAGGACACACAGAAAAAAACGACCTGGAGACGTCTGATCAGCCTGCCTTTCGAGGTACCTCTCACAAATGTCGTAATGAAGCACTCCGGGTGTTGTCACCCAGACACGAGGACAGCCAGGCTAGAACGTTGAGAATGTTGAGTGCTGATAAGTGTGAAACCCAGAATAGATGCGGCAGTGGTGGGGCTCCTTAAAAGAATCCAGTCAAATGTCCTTCCCCTTCTGCTGTAGTGTACATATTTGCAGGCAGTTCCCACCACATTTGTTGGTACTGTGGGTAGGGAGTCTGTGCCTGGTGTGGACATGACCCCTGGAGCCAGAAGCTCTCTATGTTGGTCATCGGCTATGACCAGAACTTTGTTTGAAGAGCTTCTGAAAGGTGTGTGTATCCTTGGCCAGATGTTCTCCTTTAAAATCAATAACCTCTCCTTTGCAAGCAGTTAAAAATTCCTGTCTCGCACAGTACTTTATCAAGGAAATATTTCTCAGTAGCCTGAGAGAGAGTGTGTGTGTGTGTGTGTGTGTGTGTATGTATGTTGTAGATTACTTTCAGACTTGAAGTGGAAAATGCATTTTATGGTTTCTTGTCCCACAGTGATAGCGAATCAGAGCCTCCAAACAGACCAGTTCCTTTCTTTCACAGCCCTTCTGCCCCAGCTGAAATTGACAGAGAACTATATCAAGTGCAGACCAGGAATGGGAGAGAGTGAGTCCCGTCCTGCTGTAATGAGACAAGCACCCGATAGGGTGTCAGAGCACCTGGTTCTTTCCAGTCTTTTTCACTGAGGAGGAATGTGACCATGGGCAAGCTACTACCCTCCTTCATCTGTGAAAAGAAAGGATTGGATTGATAAATCTGCACAGGGCATTGTTTCTCTCTCGGAATGTGAACAACTAGGAACCAGGAAAGGGAACAAGCAAACAAATGATAGAATTTTATGATGCAATATATAATTTAATAGATGCAGGAGGCTTCGTATATATGCTCACAATGAAAGGATGTTGTATATGTTTACAGCGTAATTGATTTCTAATGCTACCCATTATGCTCTTACAGTCACAGAAAAATATTACAATGCATGCTTAGATTTTTTTTAATTAAAAAAATTTTTTTTCTAGAGACCTTTGCTGCAGAAACATTCTGCCCTATTTTTCTTTCTCTTTATCCCCACTTCTCCATATCCCCTTGCTAACACTGGGGTTTGCTCACAGCTTTCTGCAGTCCGCCTCTTCACAGTCATGAACCAACATGTTTCATAATCTTGCAAGTAAGTCAGACCTCCCCCGATACTAGTACTTATTAAAGATAAGATTCTTCTCATTGCGTGGTGACTTAAAAGTTCCCTTCTGTCATAGTAGCTGACTACTCACTTTTCTTTTTCAGTTCTAATGATAAGCATTTTTTTGTTGTTGCCATACTGCTTCCTGCATCTCCAGTTTCATATACAAATAAAACATTAACCACTCACCCTTGCCTGCCTGCCTGCCAAAGTTGGAGCAATTGATGCTGGATGGTGTTTTTTAATAAATGTTTTTATTCTTTACCTTGACTAAACTTGATTATTTCCTGTGTCAGTGAAGATTGTAGAAAAGTATTTTAAAAAAAAGGCGTCAATCTGTACTTCTCCACAGATCACCAGGCACAATGTCGTCACTTGATTTGGAGTCAAATACATTTTTTATGATGAAGAAAAATGTTAAGTACTGAGTACCTGGTTATGTTGAAATTAACAATTGTAATAAGGGGTTATCAAAATAACAGGATAAAAAGAGGTAAAGCTGTGGCCTTTTTCATGTGAGTGTGTATACGCATGTACATTCAGACTTACACACAGGGAAATTGGGTAAAATTTTGCCACATGCTGGAGAATATCCATTTTGAGTGTCTATGGGCCTTGTTGCTCACCCTGGAGCCACAGGGGAACCTGAGTTGTGTCTGTGTGTGTCAGGATTCTTTCAGCTGTAAGAGAAAAGAAAAGCCAATGCTGTATGACCTGCACTGTAAGGTAGACTTACTGTCTGACTTAGCAAGAGGTCCCCTTATGTGCCTCAAAGATGTCATTAAAAACCCAGTTCTTAGATACAGTGGAGTATTATGCCACCTTAAAAAGAAATAAAATTCTGATACATGCTATAACATGGAAACTTGAAAGCATAGAGCTACAGGAAGAAAGACACAAAGGGACGAGTATGGTTCCACTTATATGAGGTGCCTAGAGCAGCAAAGTCATAGAGAAAAATAGAGGTGACTAGGGGCCATGGAAAGGGAAAAAACAGGAATCGGGTTTTATGGGTATAAAGTTTTATGTTTGGGATGATGAAGTTCTGGAAATGGACAGTGGTGATGGTTGCCAAACATTGTGAGTGTATTTAATGCCACTGAATTGTATGCTTTAAATGGTAAGTTATATATGCATTTTACTGCAATAATATTTTAAAAACCAGGGTCTTTCCATCATTTTGCTCTGCCATCCTCAGCGTCCCAGCTGAGTTTTCCTTAAGAGTTGTACCATTGCTGCCTATCAGGCACAGACATTGGAGCATCCAGCTGAATCAGACGGTGGGAGTGGTTTCACCCAAGTGAGGAAAAATATTTCATTGCATTGTTGAAAATATAGTTTATACATGGTGATAATAAAAAGTCATCTGACTTCTAATTGGTTTCATTATTATTTAAAAATTTTCTCCACCTGCATCCGGTGGACCCTGCCTGTCACCTCCTCCTGCCACCACACTGCTGTGGAGTCAGACTGCCTGGGGTTTTGTTTGTTTACTGTGTATCTTTTAAGTTAATTTCTTTATTTTGGCTGTGCTGGGTCTTCATTGTCCTACACAGGCTTTCTGTAGTTGCAGAGAGCAGGGGCTACTGCCTTAGTCACTGTGTGGGCTTCTCAGTGCAGGGCTTCTCTTGCAGAGCACGGGCAGTGGACACACGGGCTTCAGCGACTGCTCTGTGAGGGCTGAGCACTTGCTGCATGTGGGCTCCAGAGGACAGGCTCGGCAGTTGTACATGGGCTCAGCTGCCCTGCAGCATGCAGGATCTTCCTGGACTAGGGATTGAACCGGTGTCCCCTGCATTGCAAAGTGGATTCTTAGCCACTGAACCACCAATGTTTACTGTGTATCTTTATTCTCAGTTCTATGGTATTTGAGTATTTACATTGTCATCTTTACAGATACCTTTTACAAATACTGAGTATAATTCCCTGTGCTATATATAACAGGTCCTTGTGGATTATCTGATTTATGTAGAGTGTGTATTTGTTTATCCCAACCTCCTAGTTCTCTCCCCCATTCCACTTTCCTATTTCAAAACAGACCATGTTTGTTTTCTGTGTCTAGTGAGGTTTTTTTGGAAATGAGTTCACTTGCATTTATTTTTCCAGGCCAGAATACTGGAGTGGGTAGCCCTTGCCTTCTCCAGGGGAGTCTTCGCAACCCAGGGATCACACCCAGGTCTCCTGCATTGCAGGTAGATTCTTTACCAACTGAGCCACCAGGGAAGCCCTTAGATTCCACAGATAAGCAATATTATATGATATTTATCTTTGTCTGGCTTACTTCATTTAGTATGGTAATATCTAGGCCCATTTGTGTTCTTACAAATGGTATTTTGTCGTTCTTTTTAATGGCTAATATTCCATTGTATAAATGTACCACAACTTCTTTATCTGTTCATCTGTCAATGGACATCTAGGTTGCTTCCACGTCTTGGCTATTGTAAATAGTGCTGCAGTGAACTCTGGGGTTGAATCAGACCTATGTCCTCTACAAATTGTGACCTTCCTGGGTCTTGCTGTTCTCATCCAAAAATGAAGACGGTAATGCCTCCCTGGTAGGGTTATTTTGGGGGTTAAATTAAATAATACATGTGAGGTTCTCAAGTAGTGAGCAATGTATGACTTACCATACCACTTCTGTCCTACTGGAACTATTGTGGCCTATACACATTTACTTTGTAACATGGGAAGGGGCAGAGGGCAAATATAATCACCCACAATCTTGTTCTTAGAACCCTTGCAACTTGTAAGGAATAGGTTTTAAACAAAGAGGAAGCAAGATGCTGAGCCTTATTTCCATGTGCAGTTCTGTTCCCTTCCAGGCTCTGATCCTTGAGAAGCCTGTCCTAATCAGCCGATGCGTAGATTACGGGTGTGGGTTTTGGAGGAGGCTGGGGGCAGGGCCCATGACTAACAACGAGGTTGGACCATAGACTGGGAAAGTGGGAATGTGGAGTCTTGACGTGCCAGCTCTGAAGCCAGTTCAGGGGAATGGCCCTGAAGGGGAGGCCTTCAGTTGTGTGTTGTTGCTCCTCAGGCTCAGAAGAGGTAGGTAAATGTTGCATATATTTGCATTGGAGCAGGGTAACCCCTTTAACTCAGCCGTCTTCTAGAGCTCAGGATTGGCTGAATCATTTTGCCTAGCCTGGGAATACAGGCTGCTTGAAGCTGCTTAGACTGTTTCCCCTGAGAGGAGTGCTCATCTGCTATTCAGCTTCCCTGACTGGATTTTTGCCCTGAGTTCAGGGTTGCTTGCTGAACTTAATCTTCCAGTGCAGGTCAGGGCTGTTTTCCGCTTCAGTCCCAGGTCCTTCGCTTCTGCAGATCCCAAATTTAAAGCCTCAGTGGAGCCTTGGTGTGGGCCCAAACCTCCTGCCAGGGCCTCAGGCCTCCTGGTGTAAGGATGGAGAGAGATAGTTACAGAGACAACTTCCCTGGGTCCTCTCATCCCGTGCACTCATTTCTAAACCCCTGGCCTGTGTGGCTAGTGAGGTGAGCGTTAGCGTGTCTGCCCGAGGTGTCAGCCCTGAGTCTGGGCCTTTCCCCCTCATCACAGTCTTAGGTTCCTGGTCTCCTGTCATCTGATGGGCTGTCACTGAACACGACTGTGCCCTCTGTACTCGGGGGAAGGTCTGAAGGGGAGGAGGAAAGTTCAGCGAGCTGCCAAGCACCTGAAAAAGCAAAGCCGTAAAAATGAATATCGACATCTTTAAAGCAGTGACCAAAAGGAGTGAATACAGGAGAACCAGTGATTTTGTCCATGGAACTGATGTTTCTCAGGAGATTCCAAGGATGAAAACAATATTCTTATGTAAATTTGTATTCCAAGTCATATTTGGCAACCGGCATTGTCAATTAACACATTAAGTATGAGTTGGAGTAAACAATACTTGGAAGTGCCATTAATTAATACCTTAAGAGTGTAAAAATGACTCAATGAAAAGCTAAGTTAACCTGTGGAGAAAAATAAAAGACTCTGGTTCCCCCTCCTCTTTGCCAGTGTCCCAGCTTCCACATGGTTTACTCCATCTTCTGCCCTGGTTCACACCTCCCTCCCTTTCTGGCAGGAGTGAGAATAGTCCTGGGGGAAAAGAGCTCCTTTATTTGGTAGATCATTGCCTCCCGTCTCTCCAAATAGTCAGTTCTGAGTCATTTTACTCTGAGGTGAATAAATAGGAATGCTTTTTTTTTTTTTTTAAACAACAAAAACCTGCCTTTAAGCAGTTTCGTAATCTAATTGAAAATATTCCTTCCAGCCTTCCAGTTACCTCCTCCAAAAAACAGGTTGCAAACAAGGAAGTCCCTACAAACGAGCTTCTCCCAGGGGATTTCCGCGGTTACATTGAGACACATTACCAACTTTACAGTTGTTTTAAGTATATTTATAAATAAAAACACTGTCACACAAATCTAGAGTTATGTTGGGGTGATAGTTGTACAATTTTGCAACTATACTAAAAACTTGAATTGTACACCTTAAATGGGTAAATGTTATGATATATAAAATATAGCTCAATAAAGAATGAGCAAATGAAACCCCATAAGCGGCAATAACAAAATTCTATGATGACTTGGAATACTATTTGGCAGTCGATAATGTTGTAAGTGCGCATATCTTGCAAACTGAGCAATCCCTCTTCTATATTTGTACCCTAGAGAAGTTCCCACGAGTACCCAAAGATGCACATATGAGAAAGATGTCTCTTGTAATATTCTTTGAATAGTAAAAAATATATACATATTGGAAATAATCTAAATGTCCCTCAGTAGAACACAGAAATATGTGATGGGAGGTTCATACAGTTGAATACTATCAGATCAGATCAGATCAGATCAAATCAGTTGCTCAGTCATGTCTGACTCTGCGACCCCATGAATCACAGCACGCCAGGCCTCCCTGTCCATCACCAAATCCCGGAGTTCACCCAGACTCATGTCCATCGAGTCAGTGATGCCATCCAGCCATCTCATCCTCTGTCGTCCCCTTCTCCTCCTGCCCCCAATCCCTCCCAGCGTCAGAGTCTTTTCCAATGAGTCAACTCTTCACATGAGGTGGCCAAAGTACTGGAGTTTCAGCTTTAGCATCATTCATTGCAAAGAAATCCCAGGGCTGATCTTCAGAATGGACTGGTTGGATCTCCTTGCAGTCCAAGGGACTCTGAAGAGTCTTCTCCAACACCACAGTTCAAAAGCATCAATTCTTCGGTGCTCAGCCTTCTTCACAGTCCAACTCTCACATCCATACATGACCACAGGAGAAACCATAGCCTTGACTAGACAGACCTTTGTTGGCAAAGCACATTTAAAATAGAGCTACAAATATCAACATAGATACCTCCCAAAAACCTAATGTTGAGGAGGGTACAGTAAGCTGTAGAATAATATGGATAGTCTGATACAGTATGAGATGACACTAAATTTAATGGGGTTACACATGGATGATGGTTATTTTATTTTCCATGGCCTTGTGTGTGTTTGAATTAGTTGATAATCATTTTTTAAGTTAGCATATACTTACAGTCATGTTAAATGCTAGAGAATTTCCTTCCACATGCAAAGATTTGAGGAATGAAGAAAGGGGAAGACTCTACAGGGAAATCAGTGAAATCAATCATATGGCGGTACTAGTAGGTTTCATTTTTTATCACCTACTGTGTCAGACCCTTCATTATCTCCAGTGGTCCCCTGTTTCTAAATGGTTGGTCTGATTGTGTCCAGTACAAGTTCTGGGAAACTGAAGCTGGAGACGTAAGTCATTAGCCAAGATCAGGGGCTGGTAGTTAACGGAGTCTTGGGACTATCACACTGTCTGGCTCCAAGTCTTCGTCATTTTTAGGCTCCATAATGTGACTTCTTAATGGATCTGTCTGTTTTCTCAAGGTGGAGAATCTTAGGAGAGGTAGTTAGTACAAAGAGAAAATCATGACAGTTTCTAAGTAAAAACAAGAAATGACATGGTGAACCAGCCCTATTTTTAGTCTTCTTTGCCTGGTATGAGTAACTCCTGACTGGGAGTCAGGGAATCCGTGTCCCAACTCCACTGTGCTGCTGTCTAGCTCGTGTTTCCAGTCTTCAGTCTTTAGGATGGAAATTTTGTCCTGAGGTTTGTTTTAGACTTTGGTTTTGCTTTGATTTGTTTGCGTTCTTTGCTTGTGCTAGATGTTATATCGGAGAAAGCAATGGCACCCCACTCCAGCACTCTTGCCTGGAAAATCCCATGGACAGAGGAGCCTGGTAGGCTGCAGTCCATGGGGTCGATAGGAGTTGGACACGACTGAGCGACTTCACTTTCACTTTTCACTTTCATGCATTGGAGAAGGAAATGGCAACCCACTCCAGTGTTCTTGCCTGGAGAATCCCAGGGACGGGGAGCCTGGTGGGCTGCTGTCTATGGGGTTGCACAGAGTCGGACACGACTGAAGCGACTCAGCAGCAGCAGCAGCAGCAGATGTTATATATGTTAAATGAAATGCTGCTTTGATTTAGAGGGAAGAAAGAAAATGAGAGGGACTTCCCAGGCACTCCAGTGGTTAGGACTCTGTACTTCCACTGCAAGGGGCACAGGTTTGATTTCTGGTCAGTGAAGTAAGATCCTGCAAACCTTGCTATGTGGCCAATAAAAAATAAATAAATTTCCAAAAAGAAAAAAGAGAGGGACCCTATAAGTGGGAATCACATTTGTTTAAGGAAAATTAGTGTCACAAAGCTCTTGGACACATGTAGTTATGTTTTTGTGTGTGTGTCTTTAGAACAAAAAGGTGGTTCAGCAATGTATGAAACACTGACTAAAGGAGACAAATAGAGGACATTCACATACGCGTTTCATAAAGGCCTAGTTCTAACAAATTATTTTTGCAATGCTTAGACCATACTATAAAAGTGAAAATCGTGAAGTCATGTCAGACTCTTTTCAACCCCATGGACTATACAGTCCATGGAATTCCCCCTGCCAGAATACTGGAATGGGTAGCTGTTCCCTTCTCCAGGAGATCTTCCCAATCCAGGGATCAAACCCAGGTCTCCCATATCGCAGGCAGATTCTTCACCATCTGAGCCACCAGG
Organism: Bos taurus; assembly: GCF_002263795.3. NCBI lineage: Eukaryota > Metazoa > Chordata > Mammalia > Artiodactyla > Bovidae > Bos > Bos taurus. The sequence goes on along the minus strand of NC_037337.1, from coordinate 4,420,423 downwards.
AAAATCCAAGAATCCTGGAGTGGGTAGCCTATCCCTTCTCCAGCAGATCCTCCAGACCTAGAAAAATTATTAATACCATGAAACAGAATGCCGCACTTTTGATGAGATAGTGGCCTATAGAGACAAATTGGTGGTGTTCAGTTACTAAGTTGTGTCTGACTGTCTGCACCGTGAACTATAGCAGGCTCCACTCTGCTTAACTATCTCCCAGAGTTTGCTCAAATTCATGTCCATTGAGTCTAACCATCTCATCCTCTGTCGTCCCCTTCTCCTTCTGCCCTCAATCTTTCCCAGCATCAGGGTCTTTTCCAGTGGGTCAGCTCTTCTCATCAGGTGGCCAAAGTATTGGAGTTTCAGCTTCAACATCAGACCTTCCAATGAACATCCAGGACTGATCTCCTTTAGGATGGACTGCTTGGATCTCCTTGCAGTCCAAGAGTCTTCTCCAACACCACAGTTCAAAAGCATCAATTCTTTGGCACTCAGCTTTCTTTATAGTCTAACTCTCCCATCCATACATGACTACTGGAAAAACCATAGCCTTGACCAGACAGACCTTTGTCAGCAAAGTAATGTCTCTACTTTTTAATATGCTGTCTAGGTTGGTCATAACTTTCCTTCCAAGGAGTAAGCATCTTAATTTCATGGCTGCAATCACCATCTGCAGTGATTTTGGACACTGACAGAAGCAGAAGATATTAAGAAGAGGTGGCAAGAATACACAGAACTGTACAAAAAAGATCTTCATGATCCAGATAATCACGATGGTGTGATCACTCACCTAGAGCCAGACATCCTGGAATGTGAAGTCAAGTGGGCCTTAGGAAGCATCACTACAAACAAAGCTAGTGGAGGTGATGGAATTCCAGTTGAGCTATTTCAAATCCTCAAAGATGATGCTGTGAAAGTGCTGTACTCTATATGTCAGCAAATTTGGAAAACTCAGCAGTGGCCACAGGACTGGAAAAGGTCAGTTTTCATTCCAATCCCAAAGAAAGGCAATCCCAAAGAATGTTCAAACTACCGCACAATTGCACTCATCTCACACAGTAGCAAAGTAATGCTCAAAATTCTCCAAGCCAGGCTTCAACAGTATGTGAACTATGAACTTCCTGATGTTCAAGCTGGATTTAGAAAAGGCAGAGGAACCAGAGATCAAATTGCCAACATCTGCTGGATCATCGAAAAAGCAAGAGAATTTCAGAAAAACATCTATTTCTGCTTTATTGACTATGCCAAAGCCTTTGACTGTGTGGATCACAATAAACTGTGGAAAATTCTGAAAGAGATGGGAATACCAGACCACCAGAGCTGCCTCTTGAAAAGCCTGTATGCAGGTCAGGAAGCAATAGTTAGAACTGGACATGGAACAACAGACTGGTTCCAAATAGGAAAAGGAGTACATCAAGGCTGTATATTGTCACCCTGCTTATTTAACTTATATGCAGAGTACATCATGAGAAACGCTGGGCTGGAAGAAGCATAAGCTGGAATCAAGATTGCCAGGAGAAATATCAATAACCTCAGATATGCAGATGACACCACCCTTATGGCAGAAAATGGCAACCCACTCCAGTACTCTTGCCTAGAAAATCCCATGGACAGAGGAGCATGATGTCCATGGGGTCACAAAGAGTCGGACACAACTGAGTGACTTCACTTTTACTTTTTCACTTTATGGCAGAAAGTAAAGAACTAAAGAGCCTCTTGATGAAAGTGAAAGAGGAGAGTGAAAACGTTGGCTTAAAGTTCAACAGTGAGAAAAGTAAGATCTATTCCTATCACTTCATGGCAAACAGATGGGGAAACAGTGACAGACTTTATTTTTTGGGGCTCCAAAATCACTGCAGATGATGACTGCAGCCATATAATTAAAAGACTACATCTTAGATTTGTTGTAATGAATGGGTTAAATACAGGTAAAGTGCTTCAGAGAGGAGGATAACACTTTCATCCTGACTTAGCCCACTATTCATGGCTGATGGATAAGCTATTCAGTAAGCGCATAGATCCAGATCTTGACTGTTGTGTTTTTTCCCTTCCAGACCATATGGGTTCACTTTCCTTTGTAAGGAACAATCCATCTGCCACTTAAACAAGAACAGATGTATTGCTTTCAACTTAAAAAAAGACATCTGTAAAGAGGAACTCCATCTTTATGGGCCTCATCTCCTTGCCTCCTCCAGCCCTGCCTTGATGGTTGTCAGACATCCAGTCACTAGAGTGGAGCCAAGGGAGAGAACTCAGAGGCAGTGCTCTAAAGGGGATGTGACATAAGAACCAGTAGTTAATGACCTTGGGAACTCCATTACTTTCTTTCACTGTGTCTTACGTAGCTAGAGAACAGGAAGCTTCCCAGCCATTCATTCATTGGTCAGTCTCGGTGTGCATTGCAGTAGCTTTTTCATTTCTCTCTTCAAGCAAGGAGATGAAAGTGAGGGCAGTTTGAGGCCTGATTGTGGCAATTTGAGCCATTGGGGAAGTTCTGGGATTGGTTAGTGTTCTGCGACATGGTTAGTGTGACAGTCGCTCAGTCATGTCTGACTCTTTGAGACCCCATGACTGTAGCCCACCAGGCTCCTCTGCCCATGGGGATTCTTTAGGAAAGAATACTGGAGTGGGTTGCCTTGCCCTTCTCCAGGAGATCTTCCCAATCCAGGGGTCAACTCAGGTCTCCTGCATTGCAGGTGGATTCTTTACTGTCTGAGCTATCAGGGAAGCCCTAATGTATAATATAAACATAATTAACACTGCTTTATATTATATATGAAGCCCTATGGTTGGTATGGGGACTAGATAATTCAGACTGCCTGACAGTTGAGGGCTTTGGGGAAAAATAGGTCGTGATTACTGACCTTTTGCTAAAATATTTCCTTTATTTTTCTTGGGACTAACTCATTAGGACCCAAGCTGTTTTCTGTGATTATAACAACCTACTCAACTTTAGAAATTTAATGTAGTTCTATTTAATTTTTAGGATAGTATGTTCAAATGCTTAACAATTCAGAAGTTTCTATGAAGCAGTCCAGTTTCCATTTTCAAAGTCAATTAATATTACCAGCTCATTTGTGTTCTCTTCCAGAGATACTTGATACATATGCAATCAATAACACATGTGCATATGTAAATGATTTTATGTCTATCTATCCATACCCAGTAATCAATCTATCTCAGCAGTCATCCCATCTCAATACATGGGGAGCTTTCTCCTTTTGTTCTTCTTTTTGACTGTCTTAATATTTCATTGCTTCAGTGTATCATTTATTTTAACCAGGCCCTGTTGATGGACTTTTAGGTTGTTTTCAATCTTTGCATTACAATGCTCCTATAATGAACAAACTTCTATGTATATGAAATTTTGTACAAGTGTGAATGACTATATCAGTAAGGTAAAAGAGTAGTAGACTTGCTGGGTTAATAAACATACGCATATGGACTTTGGTAGATTTTGTACTGTTAAAGTGCTCTTCACAAAGGTAGCATCAATTTATACTACCACTGTTTTCTCAGACTCTGCTAAGAAAATGTCACTAAATGCATTCATCTTTGCCAATCTAATAAGTAAAAAATAACATCTCAAAAAAAATAATATCCAGGTATAAATTGCCATTTTTCAAAAAGTGAGGATGAACATCTTTTCATAGGTCTAAGACAGAGGATGAGATGGTTGGATTGCATCACCAACTCAAATGACATGAATTTGGGTAAACTTTGGGAGTTGGTGATGGATAGCGAGGCCTGGCGTGCTGCAGTCCTTGGGGTCACAAAGAGTAGGACATGACCGAGTGACTGAACTGAACTGAATTGAAGAGCCGGGGGTATTCCCTTTTCTGTGGACTATCTGTGTACACCTTTTGCTCAAATTTCTATTGAGTTATTGGTCTTTTCACATGGATTTAATAGGAGATCTTCATGTGTGGGATACATTAGCCATTGTCTGTGACTTAAGCTGCAAATATTTTTCTGAATGTTGGTTTTACTTTGCTTTTTTCCATGGATATATTTTTTATTTGAAAATAATAGAATTTATCATTATCTTTTATCTGGTCTTTTTTTTTTCTTTTTTTATGCTTAGGACGGATTCCTAAGATGTAAAGATTATTAAAGATTATACTCTGGTTTCTTCTAATACTTCTGTGGTTTTGTTGTTTACATTATAATCTTTGACCACTACAGAATTTATTTTGGTGTAAAGTATAAGATGTTGGTGTAATTACCTTTTTTTCTAGCTGCTCTAGCACCATTTTGTGATAATCTGTCTTTCCCCAATAGTTTTAAATTCACCTTTATCATATATTAAGTGTTCATGTGTGTATTTTGGGTCTGCTCCTGGACTTCATATTATTTCCTATTAAGCTGTGACTCTGTTCATGCATACTTATAATACTTTTTTATGGTAATATTTTGTGTTTTATTTTACATATATGACGTTGTATACAACATTCTGTAACTTACTTTTTTCATTCAATATTTTGTTTTCACAGATAGCTAGTGGGAACCTGCTGTATAGCACAGGGAGCTCAGCTTAGAGTTCTGTGGTGACCTAGATGGGGGTGATGGCAGGAGGGAAGTCCAAGAGGGAGGGAATATATGCATGCATATAGCTGATTCACTTTGTTGTACAGCAGAAATTAACACACAATTGTAAAGCAACTATACCCCAACGAGGAAAAATACATGGTTTCAAGATCTATTCACGTTGACCCATGTAAACCTAGTTCATTGATTTTTGACTGGTGAACAGTATTCTTCACTGTATAAGCATACTTAAATGTACAATACTGTATGTATCAAATGCATTAGTTGATGCAAATTTGCACAGTTGAGTTTCTGGCTGATAGGGAATCTTTGTAGTGCTTGCCTATACTCAGGGAACAGACAGCATTTCTAGGTGAGTATAATGAGAAAAAATTGTCAGTTTGTCCTTCCCACCATCCATATCTGACATGATAGCAAAGTGTCCAGTCACTTAATGGGTCAAGTTAAATACCTCCTGAATCTGACATCACAGTAAGTGGCACAGAGGAAACTTGGTCTAGGCTAAGACTCCTAAAGAGGTAACCGAAAGGATTGCCATCTCTCCTTGAGAAAGAACACACAGAGGAATAAAGAAAGAAGCACGCCCACTCTGACTAGAATGAAGATTTAACACAAAATAATTCTTCTCTGAACAGTAATGTCAGGAAATTGCATTCTCATTTCTGAGCTTCTAGAAATGGATCAGGAAGTTTCTACAGTATTTTAAAAGATTTTGAAATTGACCTGGGATGGAAGAAGATAGCAAAGTCTGCTTCTGTAGCCATTATCCTCTGCCTCCTTGAACTTGAAGCACCTAAATGCTCATTAGCTAGTGTCTTAACTTGGTGGGAAGGAGAAATCAGAAAGAGAAGAAAGAAGCCTCCTTGTGGGAGAACTGGGTGTCATTATCCAAGATCTTGTCTCAAGTCGATGAAGGCCAGCTGCAGTGTGTCCTCCTGGGACCCAGACACTGGGCCGGATCTGGCCAACTGTCCACATTCTCTGACATCCAAGTTGAACTGCTGTAATGTTTCCAAGGTGAGCTGCCGTTCTTCAGCTTCCAGCAAAAGTTGCATCAAAGAAGTGGCTAAATGCTTGCAAGCTGACATACATGCAGTCTGGACCACCTTTCCGGGAAGGTGTGTGAATACAGCAAAGGTGCTATGTAGAAAGGCAGTGAGGTCTACTAGGTAATCACTTGCTTTGCTGCCCAAATCTCCTGTCATCCAGTCATAGCAACCAGCTGTAGAAACTGGTCAATTTCCTGGTTTAAGTTGGTATAAATCTCTTCTTCAGCTGTATGTCTGGCAACCTTACAAGTCACGGTGCCATACAGCTTGGTAGCATGAACTATCCCTGGAAGCACATTAGTGATATTGGTTATAAATTCTTCCAAGTACTTACAGGATTTCTCCAGGTGTGTTGTATTGATAATAATCTGGACAAGCTCAGTAAGTCCAATATTCTGCCTTTTAATGACATTCTGCAGAGAGTTGCTTAGAGTCCTAGTCAGCAACAGGTCTATAGATTTGCGAATCACGTCATCAACTTCAGCTGAGCTCAGATGAAGTTCTGAAAACTTCAGACAGGTGTAGATAAATTCTTTAATTTGGCTGTACGCTTTTGGCACAAATTCAAAAAATGGAAACTTTTGGAAATGGTTGCTTTTCCAGCTCTGTATCTTGGAATGGGAATTGTCCTACCATCTTTTTATACATCTCAGGACTGTAGTTGTCAGAATCAAGTATGTTTCTGAAAATACTCGACCACTTCTTCAGCAAAGTTTAACTAGTCTCTGATTTCTGGCAGCATGTCAAAAAACTGATTTACAGGAAAACCATACACCTGAAGTGTCAACAAAAAGCATAGTGAGGTTCTTAAAATCTAACATGAGGTTTGGATCAGAGCAGTAAGACGAGTGAGTATGGAGTGCTGCAATGGTTTTTGAAAGTGCCATTTCCCACAGTTCACCAATGTGGGCTCTATTTACTAAGTCTTGCATTGTATGTAAAATGTGATCTTCACAAAAGAAAAAAAAAGCCGACAATTTGATTAAAATATTTCCTGTAGCCATCTAAAGTTTTATGCATGTTAGACAGAGGCTGGAGCACCAAACAAGCCTGTTTTCGCCTCTGTTTTCCGTAGTAGTTCTCAAATGTTTCCCAAGCCCAGGACACAATATGTGTAGACATTGAGAAACAGGAGAGAAATCAACCATATCTTGGGTCCCTTCATCATCTTCCTCATCTTCAACATCCAGAATTCCTGAATCCTGTTCAGACTTGGGGCTAGTGCTTTCTATCTCTGTATCCAAAAATTGTATATGCTTCTTTCTTAGATTTTTCTGTTCTGGGTTGTTTCAAGATATTATCCAGGTTTCTTTTTTGTTGAGCTTGCTTCATGGCAGTCTCTCCAATTTTGTCTGAATGTTGTGAATACTCTCCAGAAAGTCTTTGAGATCAAACATAGACACATTCTTAAGTTTCTTCTTGAAGCTTGGGGATATTGTCTACCCTCACCTTGCAGAATCGATAGTGGCTTACTTGAGGCAGACAGGTATGTTCTACCTATATTCCAGAGTTTTCAGTTCAGGATAACGCCTTTTAGTTTTCATCTGGTCCCTCAGTTTGCTATACATCTCCAGGACTAGAAGACACAAAATTAATTTATCAACAGTGGCAGAAATATTTCTGTGTTGTAGTTGAAACTGCTTCAGCTCTTCCATTGCTATTACCAGTTCCTTTCCCTCATGTTGTAGTTTTCTATTCATATCTGTCACTTGATGTTTGAGTTCCTGGGCTTCTCCTCTCACTTTCAGCAGTTCTACTATAGAGTCCACAAAGCCCTAATAAATGAAAGTTGCACAATTTCTCGGTCATGATTGCAGATGTGAGTTTCAAGCTTCTCCATGAATGGTCCATGTTCTTTACCATCATCAACAGACCTGAGTGTGGGCTGGATGTGGGCCATGCGGGTGCTCTGGATCTCTCTCTCTCTCTCTTTTTTTTTTTTTTGGCTTCACAGTGGTTTAACATGAACAGAGTTGAATATGACATTGTCTGACAGAAGAATGAACATCTTGCTGAATAAAAGCCCCGAGTCAGGATATATACACAGCAAAAATGGGGCCTCAAGGCTCTCAGCACTTGTACACAATGAAAGAAGGAATCTTTAAAAACAAATAGTCAATAACAGATACAGATGAAAAAGGCAGCAACACCACCAACAATGGAAAGGTGGGAAAGGGAGCAGAGCTTCTCTCTAGGGGCTGCTTAGGCCCTGAAGCCAGAGAGCTGGTATGTCTCAGGGAACGTCAACATTTAGATGGACATAAACCCCATATTAAAATTCAATCCTTAATCTCTCTGTTCAGGGTCTTGTCAGAATCAGTAATCCTTTTCCCCAAGACTATATAAAGAAGTCCAATCCTTCCATGATAGGAAGTCTAATAAGCAAAGAGCCCCCACTTTTGACCTGACACCAGAGTTAACCTGCTCCCATCCCACAACTTGGGATAGACTTCGGGCCCCAGCAATCCAATGACCACCTCCCAGAGAGAAGCCCAGGAAAGCTGCCAGCCTCAAGAAGCTGCTTCAGACTCTAAGATTTAGCAAATCTATACCCAGCTGCTAACCCTAGCTCAGCATCTGGGGAGAACGCTGGGCTTCCATGGGAAACAAGTACTGCTGCTAAGTCGCTTCAGTTGTGTCCGACTCTGTGCGACCCCATAGATGGCAGCCCACCAGGCTCCACCGTCCCTGGGATTCTCCAGGCAAGAACACTGGAGTGGGTTGCCATTTCCTTCTCCAATGCATGAAAGTGAAAAGTGAAAGTGAAGTCACTCAGTCGTGCCCGACTCCCAGCCATCCCATGGACTGCAGCCCACCAGGCTCCTCCGTCCATGGGATTTTCCAGGCAAGAGTGCTGGAGTGGGGTGCCATTGCCTTCTCCCGGAAAGAAGTACAGGCAGTCCAATAACCCTGTGACCAAGCTGGGGAGGGCAGTGACACATCTTGCCCCTAAGCCTCATTCAACAGCTCAAAGTGCTTAGGAGAAGTCAGACTGTGGTTTGTTCATGTGTTTCTACCTTGTGGCAGCACTAAATAGTATGGGGGAGGGGAGGGAGAATGGAAGGAAGAGAGTAGTGATGTTCTTCCCTACCACTGGGAGGTACCTAGAAAATGATCCACTCCCACACTTCAAGGAGTTAATCTGGCAGTAGTGAGTTTCCCCCTCAAGGTGGCCCTCAAGCCACCAAACCTGCAGAGCTAACCCGTAAAAGTAGCAAGGGCTTGGGGAGTGAGAGCTGCTGGCGCAGCCCATACTGACTCATCTGCTGGTGAGCAAGAAAGAGGCAGCCAGAGTGGAGAGCCACAAAGGAGGGGCTAGGCAACAGGATCTCCCTGACTTTCCTGTGGCTTTCTTCTGATTCTGAAGCTGCCATGATGATGGGCTCAAAACACCCACACACCTTGCTCCATACAACAGACTGCTTGCTGCTGCTGTGTCGCTTCAGTCTTGTCCAACTCTGTGTGACCCCATGGACTGCAGCCTATCAGGCTTCTCCATCCATGGGATTCTCCAGGCAAGAACACTGGAGTGGGTTGCCATTTCCTTCTCCAATGCATGAAAGTGGAAAGTGAAAGTGAAGTCACTCAGTCGTGTCCGACTCTTCGTGACCCCATGGACTGAAGCCTACCAGGCTCCTCCATCCATGGGATTTTCCAGGCAACAGTACTGGAGTGGGGTGCCATTGCCTTCTCCCAACAGACTGCTTAGACTCTAGAATTACTGCCATGAAAAGCAACAAGGGAGAAAGTATAGCAAAAGAATTGGCCTAGAGAAAATGAGAGCTTCAGAGGTATCTTCCACCTTTCCCAAAAGAAAAAGGTCATGCAGGTAGGAAAGGCAGGGTCTTTCCCTGCTCAGCATTCCTGGTTAAACCTGAGTAAGAAAAGACTCCTGGACTTGCAGTATCAATATGTATCCAAGTGCCCACCAGCACAAGACCCCCCACCCCCAGGTTAGCCTTCTGGTATGGGTAAATGCCCAAGAAATTGCCTTCCAGTCCAGTAACCCCATCCACTCCCCAACCCCAAGCAGAGGGCATCTGCCTGTGGTTTCCCACGTCCCCTCAGAGAAGAGGATCCTAGTAGAGTGCCCACGGTATAGTCAGGTACCAAGGGACACAACACCAGACAGTCTATTAGACCAGGGGATGGGCAGACGACTTCGGATCAGAGAGAGAGAGAGGCTTCGTGCAAAAACCAATGTCAGTTCAGCAGGAAAGCAGAGGGCAAGTGGTGAGAGGGGCTCCTACTGGCGCACCTTCCCGGGGATGTAGTTCCTGTCAGTTGCCTCCTCCTGCAGGAACATGTGTAGGCAGCATTCTGAGCCAGTGGGTGCCCAGCAGTTTTGTTAATAAACTATTGCAGGCCCTGCCTCCTTTCTTCAATAAAGGTCTCCTCAAAGATCCCTTCGTCTCCTCGGATAGGGTGCTGCCGCTTCAAGGCTTTCCCAGGGAGTGGTGGTACTACAATCTTGCTATCTCGCTGCAGCTCATTTTTTAGCCACTCAAAGTCACTGTAGCGTCGTCGTACAAGGGACTGCTTCAGTTTGAAGGAATGCTTCAGTTCGTCCGCATGCGAACCTCACAGGCGGTGAGGCGCGCGGCCCAGGCCCACCGTCTGTGGACTAAACATGGCGGTCTCCAGGAAGTCACTCGGAGGCCCGTAAGCGTCAGGCAGGTCCTCCTGCGGCTTCGAGTAAAGGCCCGGAGCGTTAGCTGCTGCCGTGTCTGACATCTTTCCGAAGGAGAGAACGGGAAAGGGGAAGGGGGCGGGGGACAGAGGCCGAAGGCAGGAGCCTGCTCTGGAACTCCTGAAGAACCCGTTTGAGCTCCGCCACCTTACCGAGCTCCGCCACCTTACCCCGCTCCACAGACTGGGGGAGCCCCACACCGCGTCCCCTCCTGCTGCGCTCGGCTTTCACTCCCTCAGTCTCCTCTCTCCCTCCAGGCTCCAGAGGCTCCTCAGCCTCCGGCCACCTGCAGGACGACTTTCATGCGGTTTTAATTATTGTCACCTTATAATATGCTTTAATATCTAAACAGGCTAGTCATCCTTTTCACTCTTTAAGAATTTTCTTTTCCTATACTATCAAATTTCATATGAATATGAAATACTAATTAACATATTGTTATTAAAATATGTATATATTACTTCAAAAATCCTTTTGTTACTTTTATTAGGACTGCCTTACAGTATGGCTTAGTTTACAAAGATTTGATATCTTTCTTTGCACTATTGCTGGTTTACAATGGTTGCTGGTGCTGCTGCTGCTAAGTCGCTTCAGTCGTGTCCGACTCTGTGCGACCCCATAGACGGCAGCCCACCAGGCTCAGGCTCCTCCGTCCATGGGATTTTCCAGGCAAGAGTACTGGAGTGGGGTGCCACTTAGTTTCTTACATATATATAGACAATATATATGTATTCAGATACATATATATATATATTCCTTTTCAGATTCTTTTCCATTGAGAGTTTCCGGTTAATAGGTACACACTACTACTATATATAAGATGGATAAGCAACAAGGACTACTGTATAGCAGGGGATATTATATTTAATATCTTAATAATAACTTACTATCTTAATAATAACCTATGAGATAGTATATTTAATATCTTAATATATTATATAATTGTAATTATATGATAAACATAATTACTATAATACTAATTAATTATAGTATAATTATAATATAGTACATATAGTATAAATAGTATATATAGTATATTAGTATATATACATATATACTGTATATAATATGTAAGAATTACATAATTACTATATAATAATTATAATTAAAATATATTATTAAATTATATAATGACATAAATGAATTATAGCAAATATAAATGAAAATAATTATATTTACTATAATTCATTTATATGTCATATAATTTAATAATAAATTTTTAATTATAATTATATAGTAATTATGTAATTCTTACATAATTATATATGGTATATATACTTATATACTACTATTTATACTATATATACTATATTATAGCATAATTATACTATAAGCAACAGTTAGAACTGGACATGGAACAACAGACTGGTTCCAAATAGGAAAAGGAGTACGTCAAGGCTGTATACTGTCACCCTGCTTATTTAATTTATATGCAGAGTACATCATGAGAAATGCTGGGCTGGAAGAAGCACAAGCTGGAATCAAGATTGCTGGGAGAAATATCAATAACCTCAGATATGCAGATGACACCACCCTTATAAAGTGGAAAGTCAAAAAGTTGGCTTAAAGCTCAACATTCAGAAAACAAAGATCATGGCATCCGGTCCCATCACTTCATGGGAAATAGATGGGGAAACAGTGGAAACAGTGTCAGACTTTATTTTTGGGGGCTCCAAAATCACTGCAGATGGTGACTGCAGCCATGAAGTTAAAAGACGTTTACTCCTGGGAAGGAAAGTTATGACCAACCTAGATAGCATATTCAAAAGCAGAGACATTACTTTGCCAACAAAGGTCCGTCTAGTCAAGGCTATGGTTTTTCCAGTGGTCATGTATGGATGTGAGAGTTGGACTGTGAAGAAAAGCTGAGCGCCGAAGAATTGATGCTTTTGAACTGTGATGTTGGAGAAGACTCTTGAGAGTCCCTTGGATTGCAAAGAGATCCAACCAGTCCATTCTGAAGGAGATCAGCCCTGGGTGTTCTTTGGAAGGACCGATGCTAAAGCTGAAGCTCCAGTACTTTGGCCACCTCATGTGAAGAGTTAACTCATTGGAAAAGACTCTGATGCTGGGAGGGATTGGGGGCAGGAGGAGAAGGGGACGACAGAGGATGAGATGGCTGGATGGCATCACCAACTCGATGGACATGAGTTTGAGTGAACCCGGGGAGTTGGTGATGGACAGGGAGTCCTGTCGTACTGTGATTCATGGGGTCGCAAAGAGTCGGACATGACTGAGTGACTGAATTGAACTGAGCTGATATATAATTAATAATTTTTAATAATTGCATGTAATTATATATAACAATTATCTAGTGCTTATATAATATATTGAGATATTAAGTATATTATCTTATAGGTTATTACAAGATATTAAATATAATTTCCCATGCTATACAGTAGTCCTTGTGGCGTATCTATTTTATATATAGCAGTGTATACCTATTAACCCCAAACCCTCAATTTGTGCCTCCATTCCCCCTCCTTTGGCAACCATAAGTTTGTTTTCTTTGTGCATCTGTTTCTATTTTTTAAATAAGTTTATTTGTATCATTTTTTTAGATTCCACATACAAGTGATATCACATGATACCTGTCTTTCTCTAATTTATTTCACTTAGTATGATAAAAAGATATGGTATCTTGATGATAAAGGTCTCTGATGTGTGTCTTCCTGTCTAGCACTATCTTATGCCAAAGAGTAACATGGGTACCATTCTGGGAGCTTTTAACAAAAAATGTCAAGCTTTTGAATGCATTATGTGCCAAGGATTTAAAGTGGGCCTTGTATAAGTGCACCAAAAATTTCTATTTTAGGACTTGGACAGACATCTTGATACTTTACGCTATGGTTATGTCTGTAAAATTAATAGTAAGGATTTTAAATTTAAATACATATAAAGAACCTTAAAAATTCATATTCTAGTAATGTTTGAAAACAAGAATATAATTAGAGATATGAAGATATGTATAAGAATGCTTAGTATAATATTTTTCATAACAACAAAAATTGGAAATAATATAAATGCATACCAGTGGAGGCTTGATTAAATAATGGTAATCTTTATCTTAAAATACCTTTCAGTGAGTCAAAATTTACTTTTCATAAATATTTATTACCATAAATATTTTAGTTACAATTTTAAATGTAAAAGCAAAAGTTTAATTAGTATGTTTCTAATTTGTTTTTAAAAGTTGAATGTGTATATATTATGTAGTTTTTGAAAAAATACAAGAAGTCAGTAAACCAAAATGTTAGCATTAGCCATTTACAGAGTTGGATCGTGCTTAATTTTATTTTTGCTTTGTGTTTTGTTGTATTTCCCCCTTTTCTATAAGAAGCAGGATTATTTTATAATAATTAATTCTTAATGAAATCCTTAACAATGAGCTTTCATAACAAGGTTGTGGTGAACAGCAGGCATAGGAGGTGTATCAGTAGTTGAAAAATATTTTCTGAAGTCAGAACAGCGTAAATGCTGAGTGATCCTCCACTTTATTTATGTCATATTTGCCTTTCTGAAGGGCACTGCAAGTTTGCAAAGTCCTGGAATCATGGTTCCATTATTGAATAGCTGATATATAAAAACATAGCTTCAAAAATGGTGACTCGTAGGAAAAAACATGAAACACAATAGTAAGATTGGATGTGCAAAATTAGAAAAAAAATGAATTACTGGATAATTTTATTGTTTGCCAGTGGCTTGACTGCAAACATTTTGTAAAACATAACAACAGTGATAGAGAAATCAACCATTGTTATAGTTTTACTGTCCAAAAGAAAAGGTCTTAACCATCTATAAATTAGCAAAAAGAAAGAGGCTAATTACATGATTGTGATATGGATCAAGAGCAGATGAGGGTGCCAGTGTGTCTGCTCTGTTTTTACGGCTGCGCAAACACCTGCTTCCCATTGCGTGTTTATATGCTCTCAGGATGAATGTTGTCAACTATCTGTTGCTGCTCCTGGGCTGTGTTTACTGTGTCGTTCCCTCAGACACAAGGGAACGACTGAAAACTTACTTGAACTCAATCTTAAGAAGTGACGATTTCTCTTTTGTTAGGTTCTATTTGAAATATTTATGGAACTGCATTTTCCTTTTATCCCCAAATTCTTTTATGGCTGAGTTTTAAAATGTTTTTTTTTGAGTTTTATAAGAAATTAAATTTATAAGACACATGGATTTTTTCTGGAGACTTCAATAACTACTGTGGGCTGAAATTTTGTTGACACATGAGTGTAACTTTCAGTCAATGAAAGAGCATCAGGGTTTAAAATGAAAGAAGATTTACAATGGCAACCCTTTGTGTGCAGGGGTGGGGGGACAGATGGGGAGAGTAAAATTTTTCCTTAAAAATGTGTGGTTTTTTATCCACTGCTGACCCTTGACCTTCCAACATGAGATATTTATAATCAAATGTTTTTCTAGGAAATGGTGATTTTTTTCAGGTTGAGAAATAGGACTCAGAGTTCTCAGACTGTTGCAGTATAGAATTAGTTCTACCCTCACCTACAGCTTCATTCAAAATCTGTTATTGAACATATACTATATGCAAGAGCCTGAAGATGTAAAGATAAATAAGACATGGTTGATGCTCCCAAGAAGGGTTAAGATGAGTAAAAGGCACAAACCAGGTAAGAATATAGTCGTAGTATAAACTCCACTTACCTGGTATTGTGAAAGATGAAAGAAGAGCACTTGGACTCTGACCCTATATAGAAATTTAATCCAGTGGGTGGTATCCTCAGTGGAATGGAGTAATAATGCTAATAATGACTGACGGCGAAGACAACAGTGATAACAGGGCCAGACATCGTGCTCAATACTTTATACATATTAATACATTACCTGTTTAGGCTTTGCCATAGTTCAGTGAAGTGGGTGGTACAGTAATTTCTTTTTACAAATGATGAAACGAGAGGCACAGCTAAGATGCAAACCTGGGTCCATTTTATTCCGAGTCCAAACCCTTAAAAAGTTCGTGCTTTGAAGTTCCACACACTAAATCTTCTTGCTGAATACCTACTGGTAAGTTACTTCACCTCTTTAAGCTTTGATTTCCTGCTTTGTAAAATGGTGATAATTAATAACACCCGAGAACGCTGTCTGCCTCCTACCTGATGGCTACCTCTCCTTCCTTCTTCCATGCCAGTAGAGCTCACCTCCAATTACTAAAGCTGAACATTCCAGATGCTCATGTTCTCAGCTGCCCTTATAGCCAGGGCCTGGATGCATGACCAAATCCTGGCCCAGGGAACCTGAGAGGGAAATCAAGGGGAGGAACAGTTCATCTCTAATAAGAATTAATGCTAGGAATCTACTTTCACTTCCTGCGGTGAAGCCCGATACTACTGTAGCCAACCTGCAATCCTAAAGAGCCGCCATGGACACGCTGAGGAGAGCTCCCAGAAGGCGGTGAGCAGAGGAGTCCGTGTTAACATCATGGAGCAATATGGACAGTACATTTTCTTCCTTATTTAAACCACTTTTAATTGGATATTCTGTGACTCAAAGGTATTCCAAATTTATTGAGTTTTAGATGAGCTAAAGAGTGTACAAAGCACTTAGTATAATACTTGCATACAGTAAGTGCTCAAGAATAGAGGGTCTTATCATCTGCTTGGTCAAAGCTATCTAAGTATGGTTTGTGTTTTGTAGCTTTTGATCGTTAGTAAGATACAGAGTTTTCTTTTCTCTTTTTAAATAACCATTTCTAAATTGACCAAGTCTAGACTTATAAATAATATGTAAACCAAATCACTGATACTCTTTGACTCCTCAAGGGATTAAGCATAGTGCAAAGTAACAGCTGGGGGCTTCGGAGGTGGTGCAGTGGTAAAGAATCCGCCTGCCAATACAGGAGACTCAGGAGACTTGTGTTCCATCCCTGGGTTGGGAAGTCACTCTGGAGTAGGAAATGGCAACCCCTTCTAGTGTTCTTGCCTGAAAATCCCATGGACAGAGTAACCTGCTGGGCTATAGTCCGTGGGGTCACAAAGAATTGGACACAACTGAGCACACAGGCAGAAATTAACAACTGAGTTGGCCCAGACCATTGAGCTCTCAGATATGCTGCCGAATCAATCATTAAATCCAGATCCATTCCAGAACGTGTATGGAAGGATTATAGGCATCCTCATGCATGCATGCTAAGTCACTTCAGTCACGTATGACTGTGTGTGACGCTATGCACTGTAGCCTGCCAGGCTCCCCTATCCATGGGGATTCTCCAGACAAGAATACTGGAGTGGGCTGCCATGACCTCCTCCAGGGGATCTTCCCAACCCAGGGATCGAACCTGAGTCTTTAATGTCTCCTGCATTGGCAAGTGTGTTCTTTACCACTAGTGCCACCTGGGAAGCCCAGGCTACTCATAAAGAGGCTTTTCTGTTTTTAAGTTAAAATCATACACCTGACCATCAAGAACGCACCTGGAACTCCGCTTTCCACCAGGTGAGCACTGTAGAAGTCAGCAGTCTGCAACCTGGAAGAGGGCCCTCACCTGAACTCGACCATGTTGGCACCGAGGTCTCAGACTTCCGGCCTCCAAAATGGTGAGAAATGCATTCCTGTCTGTGCTTTGTGAACAAAAATAAGGATGCACCTATAGTTAGGCAAGGTGGGATTATTACTCGGTGCAGAGAGGGGAACACACATCATGGGGAATGATGGAGCACCTCAGTGAATGGATGTTAGGATAGTACTACAGGACTGGGACTTGGGTTGGGTAATTTGGAGACTCTAAGGAGATGGGGGTTTGTTCCAGATCACATGATGTAAGAAAGAAAGACCAATTCTATGACTGGGCATCAACCAATCTTATCTATAGAAAGGGGAGATTAGACTGAGGATAGAGTTGTCACTGACTAATAAGTAGCAATCAGTCATCTTGGCCAAGCAAGGAGATGTTTGGCATTTTCAGGTAATACAGTGCCTTTACTTCTGCTTGTGCTTAGACAAAATTATGTAGGGACCTTATTTGGTCTCATTTTATTATGATCTTGGCATAACCTTGCCTAAGGTTGATGTTCTGTGAGAGAGATTGACATCTAATAGTATGACATGGCCTCACTGTGAGTGTAATGCAAACTTTTGGATGTCAGGGACTGTCATTTTTGTTTTTATTTCGATGCAAAATGCAGTGATATTAGATGCACGTGTGCTTCTCTCTATGTAATGCTGTATTTTGAAATCCAGAATTAAAATCAGTATGGGGATGGTGTGTGTGTGTGCTCAATTGTGTCCGACTCTTTGCAGCCCCATGGACTGTAGCCCGCCAGGCTCCTCTGCCTATGAAATTTTCCAGGCAAGAATACTGGAGTGGGTTACCATTTCCTTCTCCAGGGGATCTTCCTGACCCAGGGATCAAACCCACGTCTCTTGCGTCTCCTGCACTGGAGAATTCTTTACCACTGAGCCACCTGGGAAGCTTCTACCTGGGATGGTACTTTACTGTAAAGGGAACAAGAGCAAAATCCTGTTGTTTCTATTAATGGTCCATGTTGGAAAGATTCTATAATTCTTTTTGGCTGATGTAAGGAAGTTAGGGTAGGAGTACCCCAACAATAGCAGGAAATTACTTCCCCAGAAAGGGTGTAGTCTCCAGCTAGCCACATCTTCCTTCATCGCTGGACAAAAGATAAAGGAGGAATATTCTACTTTATGTTTTATTCATTCACAATTATTTTTTGACAATCAAATCCAAGCTATCATTCTAAGTTGTTGGGTTTTTTTCAATCTGGTGTTTATTTTTAAAAAGATCTTCAACTGTCCTTGGTGTCTCCCTTTCTGTTCTTGTTCATATATTTAACAAGTGATTACAAAAGACCATGATAATGAGAATAACTTAAGCATTGTTCGGGAAATGGTATTATAAGTTAAGATGAGCTACAGTTGATGTGTTTCAGTTCTAGAAAAATTTTCATAACATGTGGCCAGTTGCAAACTGAAAATAAACCATGAAGACTTAGGGGTAGAAATAATGACAAAAGCTTCTGGATTACAAGTTGGAAAATGCATTTTCACAGGGAAGCGTCAAGGAGACACTTAATGAAAGCATGTTAGTAACTGTCATTTCTTAAAGAAATAAAAATAAATAGTGCTTGGATGATAAAGGGAATAGATGTTCAGTTACTGCCCCGAAATAAGCACAAAACTCTGTCTCACTCCCTCTCACTCCTAATATATGATTTTTAACTCAAGATTGTCTTACTTCATCTATGTTTCAAAAACAATTTTCTTCATTCAGAAGAACTATTGAAACACTTATATTTTATTTTTTATTTTTTTTGAAACACTTATATTTTGAAATCTTTTTCATGTGAGATATCCCATCCTCAAGGGTGAGGATTACCCAAAGTCGTTCTCATTCCTTTTTTTCCGTTTTTTGTGCCTGGCTATATTAAGTTACTGATTGTTTTTCCATTCTCTTCTGTTACATATTTAACTTAGATTTATTCCCACAATAATAATTTATAATCTATTACAAACTTGTCTTGAATTAATAGGTATATATGCAGCTCAACAATAATCTGCTTTATGATATATCCAAGTTGCAAAGCAAAATGAACAGCATTTGACTGTTGCTGCCTTTCCACATGTCCTGACAGAGAGGATCTAGTGTGAGAATAGAGGAAGCTGGTTTGTGAGGAAAGAGGAAGCTAGGCTATGGGCTTGGTTCTGTGCTTGTTAGTGGAAGGTAAGGGTGAGGGCACTACTGCTGGTTCTCACACTTTATTGTGCATCGAAATGACCAGAGGCTGTGTTAAAACATCGGATGCTGAGCCTTACCTCCAAGAGTTTCTGCTTCCTTAGGTCTCAGGGTTGGAGAATTTGTAATTGTGATGAATTCCCAGGTGATGCTGTTACTACTAATTCAGGGACCACATTTTATATTTAAAATTTATTTTATCAACGTATAGTTGATTTGCAATATTGTATTAGTTTCTCTTGCACAGCAAAGAAATTCAGATATACATATATTCATTCCTTTTCAAATTCTTGTCCCACAGAAGTCATTACAGAATACTGAATATAGTTCCCTATGCTATATAGTAGGACCTTATTGTTTAATCCATCCTATATATAATAGTTTGTATCTGCTAATCCCAAACAAATTCCGTTATCCTTTGGCAACCCCAGATTTATTCAATATGTCTGTGAGTCTTTTTCTGTTTCATAGATAAGTTAATTTGTGTCATACTTTGAATTCCACATGTAAGTGATATCATATAGTACTTGTCCTTGTCTTCCTGATTTCACTTAGTACAGTTATCTCTAGGTCCATCCATGTTGCTGCAAATGGCATTATTTCATTCTTTTTTATGACTGAGTAGTATTCCATTGTGTATATATACGTGTGTGTGTGTGTGTATATATATATATACACCACATCTTCTTTATTCATCTGTTGATAGTTGTTTGTTTCCATGGCTTGGTTATTGTAAATAGTGCTTCTATGAACACGGGGTGCATGTATGTTTTTTTTTTTTTTCCCCCATCTCCATCCCTCAGCCTCCTCTGACTCCGGGCAGGCGGGGTCCTCCTCAGCTTCCGGATACCGGGGGGGGTGGACCCAGTACCCCTCATCAATTAGGGGCGCGGACGAGGTCCTCCCCAAGCTCGGACGAGGAGGCGGAGCTTGAGAAAGGGGCGGGGCACGTGGGGGCCCCGCCCACTCCATGTATGTTTTTAAATTGCAGTTTTGTCTCGATATATGCCCAGGAGTGGGACTGCTGGATCATATGGCAATTCTATTTTTAGTTTTTTGAGAGCCTCCATACTGTTTTCCATGGTGGCTGCACCAATTTACTTTCCCACCAATAGTGCAGGAGGGAAGAACCACATTTTAAAAACCTTTACCCTTGTTGATAAATGTCTGTTGATCCCCCAGCTATGTGGGTTACAGGTTCCTCCTTTCCCGTATAACTTCTTACCATGCTGAGATAAGTTGGGGTGGCCTAATCTCATGTCTTCTCTGCTAGCTTGTTATCTGGACCTCTGGTCTAGAGCCTGAAGCTTAGTGTCTTCTTAGGCTGGGTCCTAGTTTTTCAGGCTCTTTGCTCATGTCCCTGAGCCTTCATTTCTCTCATAGCTTAGACTGGACATTGAATCACTGAAACATCTTCTCTTGGCCTTAACTTCTAGCCTGTCTCCCATACCCATGTGACTTACAGTGCCTGTCAACCCTTCTGTCTGCATCAATCATTCTTGGCCTGCCATGTAAATGGTAATCCAGTCCAGTATTCTTGCCTGGAAAATTCCATGGACAGGGAAGCTTGGCTGGCTACAGTCCATGGGTGGCAAAGAGTCAGACACAGCTGAGCATGTGCGCACATGTTCTGTTATCATCTAAGTCTCTTGTGAAACTTACCACCTACAGAATTCTGATTTCATTCAGTTCCATTACTATGATAAATATAATAAATTAGAGTTCCTTGGAACTCAAAGGACACAGAAACATGTGACCTGATTGAGTTTGAAAGAAGCAATATGTGGTTGTTAGTTATCATCAGACCTAATAAGACAATGAGAAATTCAGTTCAGTTCAGTTCAGTCACTCAGTCGTAGCCTACTCTTTGCGACCCCATGAACCACAGCACACCAGGCCTCCCTGTCCATCACTAACTCCCGGAGTTCACCCAAACCCATGTCCATTGAGTCAATGATGCCATCCAACCGTCTCATCCTCTGTTGTCCCCTTCCCCTCCTGCCTTCAGTCTTTCCCAGCATCAGGGTCTTTTCTAATGAGTCAGCTCTTCACATCAGGTGGCCAAAGTATTGGAGCTTCAGCTTCAGCATCAGTCCTTCCAATGAATATTCAGGACTGATTTCCTTTAGGATGGACTGGTTGGATCTCCTTGCAGTCCAAGGGACTCTCAAGAGTCTTCTCCAACTGCTCTGTGATAAATGACCATAAACTTGGTATCTTCAAGTAACACCCATTTATTAGCTCACAGTTTTGTCTGTCAGAAGTCTAGAAAGCAGAGCTGGTCCACTCCTGGGATCCACACAGAGGTGAAATCAAAATGCTGACCGGCCGCATGCTCTTATGGAGGCCTGAACAAGGAAGAACTTGCTTCCAAGCTCATTTGTGTTATTAGCAGAAGGCAGTTCCTTCTGGTTATAGGACAGAGGTCGGACAGAGGTCTTCCTTTTCTTGCTGTCAGCCAGGTACCACTCTCTGCTTGTACACAGCTCAATTCGTTGTAATTCGTTGATTAGGCCCAGCTGAACAATCTCCGTTTTGACATGTAACATAATCATAGGGATGTAATCACATTCTTAGTTTCCACCAGCACTTAAAGGGGCAGATGATTTGATTATACAAGATTGAAAGACACTGGGGTAGAATTCTGACTACTGCAGTCCACCCTCTCCCCCACAACAATCCACATCTGTTTCACACACAAAATACCTGTACCTGCTCCAACCTATCCCTTTTCAATATCAACTCAAAAGTCCAAAAAAAAAAAAAAAAAAAATCTTCTAAATCAGGTTCTGATGAGGCTCCGAGGGCACACTCCCTCTCTAACTGTGGTCCTGTGGAACTACAGAGACAAGTAGTTTGCCCCCACACTCTCAAGATACAATGGTGGGCAGGCACGAGATCACAGTTCAGGGATTCCAGCTCAAATGGGGTGAAAACGGAAAACACAGAGGACTTATCAGTCCAAAGCAGTTTTGACATCCAGCTTGGCTAACTCATTAGGCCTGAAAGCCGGAGAATAATTCTCCTTGACTTTTTGTTTTACTCTCTTGGCTCTTGGTTCTGCCCTCTGAGTAAGGGCTACTAGGGGTCATTCTTAGACTAATGTTACTGTAGTCATGATTTGATTTTTGGTGTAGACTGCATTTCAGGTATCTTGAGGAATTCATGGCAGATACATGGGAATGCATGAAATTTATATTAGTAAGTATAATTCAAACATTTATAAAGCTAACAAAATGGCACCCCAGTTTTTAAGCACAATGATATTAACCACCTATGTCAGTCATTCCCCAAGCCATGAGCTCATAAGATGATGACTTCTAGGAGTAAAGAGCACCCATTAGGAATGGTCACCTGATAGATGACTATCTCAGTGAAGAAACAGGAGGAAATCAAAGAACTGAGAAAACAAGTTTACAGTAAGGCTTTAAATAAAGCCTACTAGTATGTCCTTAAGCCGCCTTTTCTCTAACATAGTCGAATATCGTCAGGAAGAAAAAACCAACCAAAGGTCATGTATTTGGGTACTTGTTAACATCAAAAAAGAGACACCTAAGACCTAATTAAGGACCAGTGTCCAGTACATGGATGACTCTTTGAAGTTATTTTGGCAGTGGCCTCTAAAGCATACAACCTTGGAGACTTCTACAAGAGGCTGCCCTGAATGTGACCCTTAGACAAAGCCACAAGAAGGCTGCTACAGACAAAGACAAAGAGAGAGAAGACCTTTAGTCTAATGATTTGCAGCAGACAGGGGGAAGTTGAGGGAAAAGTTACAGTGATAATGTAGACACTTCACACTTCACATATTAAACAGTGGCCCAGGCCCACTGTGAGCACAAAATGTTCTTTGAGATGTTTTTCAAGTTGCAATTGTGGATTTGTGCTAATATAGTCATCATTTCTTGTCCAGTCTCTCCTGTGAACAAGGGCAAGTATTACAGTGGGTTATTGTTAGAATTACTGCAGTGATTGGGTCGTGTGAAAATTCAGTTTGTAGTGGGAGAGTGAGACCCACTCAGCCAAGCACAGATAGAACAGGAACTCTGGGTTCTGGCCTTGTTCGATAGCCTAATGGCCACCATTTGTGGCGTGCCCTCTGTGTGTAAGACACTGTTATGTGTTTTACAAATGTTATCACATTTAGTTCTCAGAGCAATCCTTAGGCAGCAGGAACTTTGATTCGGTTTCATATTTGTAGACACTGGGGCTCTGAGAGAGGTTGCCATTTGCCCAAGGACATGCAGTTGGTAGGCGATGGCTGCCTCTGGAGCACTCTGCGTAGTTTCCTCATAGCTTGCCCATCATGTTGAAATTACCTGTTCGAGTGTTGCCCACGCGACTATAAGGTCACAACAAGAGGGATTCTGTCTTATTTGGAACCTAGTGCAGGCAACATATGTGTGTTGAACTGAACTGTCAGCCCCTAAAGCCCATGCTCTTATCATCTGTCAGGATGTGCTAACTTCCTAACATGATAAAAATGTGGCAGAGAGATAACCAGGGCTTGGAGACAAGGAGGGTGCAGAGTTCTGGGGTTAGAAGACCTTCTAGAAATGACCTACATCTGTCTTTTCAGAAGAATTCATTCTTGGAAGTCTTCATTCATGCAAATTCTTGCTGATGAAAAACTATTTCCATGGACGATACATAGAGAACTGTTGTAGAAATTCTCTCTTCCTCTAATTTCTTCCCCCACCCAGAGCACACGGAAAGCAATAGAAATTGGACAAGCTATTTTTTACATTTTTCCTATGTTCCTGTCAAGGCTGCTCAAGAGAGCTTTGGTAAACGGGTAACAAGGCACAGAATAGGTCACGTATCTCTACCACGTGTCTGCCACCTGGACCCTGGGGCTATAGCCACCCCTAGGCCTTTTTACCTTGAGAGTGAAGTGACCTGGGCACAAAAACGTTCTGGATATACACTGACCACTGTCTGAGGCTTGACGTCCAGGCCATAAGCTAGTATGGACGCCCGTGGAAGCTTATAACAGCGGGTATGTTTTAGAGAGTGGAATTTCCTGGGTGTCGTATTTACTCAAAGAAGCCAGAAACAGCAAAATGAAAGGGGTCAGTGCAAACCAAAATTCATATGAGCCATCCACTTGCGTTCCAGGGAGACACGGTCACATGTCAGGTCTAAAGGTAAATCTATCTGCACGTGGACAGTAAATCCAGTTCTGGGGCCAGGCCTGAAAAGGCAAGTGGGAAGCAATTAAGGGATACAAACCATGAGCAGGACCCAGGGGGAGGTCTGTTCTCATGGGTGTTTCTGCGGTGGTAGAGGGACAGGCCTGCTAGCTCAAGGCTATGGGGCAGGCCCAGAGAGGCAGAGTCCTTGAAGGAACCAACTCTGTGTAGAAACTCAGCCCCAGGACCTAGAGACCCAGGGGGCTGGGCAAGTGGCAACTTGTAAAGGAGACATGCATTACTGAGAAAGTACCTAGGGGAGGCATGTATTGAGCTGGCCAAAAAGTTCACTGGAGTTTTCCCATAAGATTGATTTTTTTTAAGTCTTTATTGAATTTGTTACAACATTGCTTCTGTTTTCTTTTAATTGGGGGATACTTGCTTTACAATGCTGTGTTGGTTTCTGCCATACAACATGAATCAGCCATAGGTCTACATACGTCCCCTCCCTCTGGAACCTCCCTGCCACTCTCCTTCCCATCGCGCCCCTCTCAGTGGTCACAGAGCGTGGGGTGAGCTCCCTGTTATACAGCAGCTCCCACTAGCTGGTTTGCTCACGGTAACGTTTGCGTTTCAGTGCTACTCTCTGCATTCTTGTGCAGCTTCTCCTCCCCTGGTTGTGTCCACAAAGAGGCTGTGTCCTCTTTGTCTGCGTCTCTGTTCTTACCCTGCAAATAGGTTCATCAGTACCATTTTTCTGGATTCTCTGTATATGTGTTAATGTCCGATATTAATGTATGATATGTTTTTCTCTTTCTGACTTACTTAACTCTGTATAACAGGCTCTAGTTTCATCCACCTCACTGGAAGTGACTGCTTTCTATTTTTTACGTTTTGGTTTTTTTGGCCCCGAGACATGTGGGATCTTATTTCCTTGACCAGGGATGGAACACACACTCCTTGCATTGGAAGGCAAAGTCTTAACCACTGGACCATCAAGGAAGTTCTGGGTGTTTCCATAATATCTTAACAAACAAACATTTTGGCTAACCCAGTAGCATTATGATTCAGAACTTGAGTTCTGGATTCAGATTATCTGGATACCAAATCCACCTGCCACAACTGATCATGTGATTTTTCTTTAGTTATTCAATCTCTCAATCCCTCTGTTTCTCCACCTATGTAATAGTACTCACAGCATTCATTATTAAAAAAATAAAGCAGCAATCCTAAAGCTTTTTTGCACAACCCCTTGCACACTGAAGTACTAAATACATGCTTAGTGTATTGTCTACACTACATGTATAGCTATCAGGGACGTTTTTATAGTGTATTGTCAGTAGCAGCAAATTTCAGTACTAATTAGCAACAAAAAATATCCCATGGACAGAGGATCTTAGTGGACTACAGCCCATAGGGTTGCAGAGTTGGACACGAATGAGCAACTGAGCACACAGCACACACACACACACACACACACACACACACACGCACAATTAGCAACAAAGGAAACTTACGAACAAATTAGAAGAAACTTAGGAACAAATTAGAAACCCATGGTCAGCCCTGGAGCCCTCAGTGCTCTCTCAATGGCCACGCTTTGCATTCAGTGCTCTGGGTGCCTTCCCCAGGTCAGAGGCTCCTGAGTCGTGCTGGTGGGCTTGAGAGAAGGCAGCTTTGAAGTAATAGTCTGGAACTGATGCAGGATGTGAAAACACCAAAGAAGTGAAGGCTGTGAAAGTAAAATTCATCTCCTGGGCCCTGTGAGATCATATGGGTGTTCAGGGTGTGGCAGACAGGAACCTAGGAGTGGATCTGGGGCTCTGTCCCCAGGGCTGGGACAGAAGCCAGGAGCCCCCAGCCCAGGTTGTGGGGTGGTAGGGGACCTAGATGGACTGCTGCTTAGAAGCCATCCGATTCCTCCCTCTTCAATAAAGTGTGGCTCCTAAGACTTGGGTAGGGTGCCATATGCTTGTACCTGATAAGAACCTGTCCTGTCTGATATCAGTATAGGGGGTGACAGAGAATCAACACCAGGGTTCTTCACTTAGGGTGGGACTCATCAGGCTAATTCTTCAGTAAGCCATTCTTGAGACATTGCTGGGATAATCCATCAGCCATAAAGATGTATGCTTGGGCCTGAGCTAAAGAATTCTATAGTGGTTTTCTATAGTGGTTTTAGGTTTTCTGCCCAGTGAGTCCTACTGAGAAGACACTGATGTGATTAGAGGAAGCATGGCTGGGACCCACATGTGTGATGTCATCTCTTTAGAAAGCTGGAAGACAAAAACTTATATGACCGTAGTTCTCAAGCTTTGTGAGCATAAGAATGGTTTCTAAGATGGGTTTACAATGCAGACTCTTGTGCTTCACTTTAACTCTTAGTGAATCTGAATTTCTGAGAGTGTGGCCCAGGAAGCCTCATTTTAAACAACTTTCCTTGGTGATTCTTATTCCTGAGGTTTATGGGTCTAAGAAACAATGATGTAGAGGCTCATTCTGCTACAGCAAGTGGAGATGGATTTTCCATTTTATGAAGGCTGGATGAAATCCAGCCCGATTCTGTTCATCTATAATGGCTTAGATGTGGTTGTAAGGAGTTTGGAGGAGGTGTGGTCATCGGACTCTGCCATAACTGATAAAGATGAGAAAAAATGGATAGATGTTGATGGTAAAATTTCTAGATTCATCAGGCCAACTGGGGATGAGGCCAAGGATTACTGGCGAGGTGGAGCTACTTCTGGTTAAATGAATAGACATCCACATAGGCATGGGCAGCTAGTCAGGGGAATGGACTCAGGAAGGACTCAGACTGAAGCTGAAGCCAAGGCCATCAAACATGGGCTCTTTCCCAGCTGCCCTTAATGTGCTGACAGGAGTGTGCAGCTGACATGGGCCTCGTATCTGGGATGACTCTGGCTTCCTTCATCTGTCCGACACCTGGGAGTCTCTTTTAAGCTATTAAAAAAAAAACAAAACCCAAATGCTCAGAACAGTTTCCCAGCTCTGAGTTATCAACTACATCCTCATCTCTTCAAGAAACTTGAGCTTCTATGCCAGAACTGCTAAACAATACTCAGGTGGGATGGGTTGGGATGTGAGTGGGGAGCCTACCAGGGGCTGGAAGCTGAATCTTAAGAATGGTTGGAATCTTTCTCATCCATTGCTCCTGGAAAGCTAGAGCCCTGACAACTTCAGGAAGCGAAATGACAAAGAAACAGACACTTTTACAACAACGCAAGATTTCTAGCTTGTGATAATGCGACCCAGAGAAAACTGTCAGACTATGGTGACCTAGTTGCTGCCTCCTCTTCTCACATTGTTCAAGGAAGTAAAGACAGGCTCGACTGAAACACACTATGGGGGGTCTGGAAATTTCTCAGCTAAAAGAATTCTGCCCTGCACACTTCTACAATTTTAAGATTCATTTGAGCTTACAAGTTTCCTTTTTAAAATGCTAGTACCCCAAGGATGTCTTCTTGCTTGAAGCAGGTTACTTTCACCAGGCTGCACATCTCCTAAAACCTCTAGGAGGACAACTGCACTGAGAGAAAGTAAATTCTAGTTGAGCTGCAGAAACAGGAAATTGTGGATTATAATGCACTTCAAGGTGGGGAGTGGAGACTTTGTACATTCAGAAGGTCGCCTAGTTTTCCACTCTACCTGGACAGGAAGTGGGAAGAAAGAAAGGGCCATCTCTGGTGTTTTTTCAGCTCCTTGTTTCTCAGTGGGGTTTCTAGTCTTTCCTATTGCCTTTTGACTGGGCTTCCTCCCACTAATCCTTGAAGATCCTGTTTAACCATCACCTCCTTTCATATTTGCCCAAGGAGAATTAGAGGTTCTGTCCTTTGAGCTCTCACAGTTGTATACATATCTTTCACTCTGGTCTGTTTATTGCCACATTTCTCCCACCATGAATTCCTTGAAAACAGGGATCATACTCATTAGCATCTAACACACTATACAATAAGGCACCCCACTCCAGTACTCTTGCCTGGAGAATCCCATGGATGGAGGAGCCTGGTGGGCTGCAGTCCATGGGGTCGCTAAGAGTTGGACACGACTGAGCGACTTCACTTTCACTTCTCATTTTCATGCATTGGAGAAGGAAATGGCAACCCACTCCAGTGTTCTTGCCTGGAGAATCCCAGGGACGGGGGAGCCTGGTGGGCTACCGTCTATGGGGTTGCACAGAGTCGGACACGACTGAAGTGACTTAGCAGCAGCAGCAACAAGTGACATGAGGAATGAACTTACCACAAAATACGCTGGTAAAACAAATTATCAGTGTTAACAGATTTCTTTTATAAGACAGGCATTTCTAAATAGTTTGGGGAGCATATACATTACTATACTATTCTTGTATAACTTTTATATTCACTTAAGTAGGTTCGTTTCATACTTTTCTGAATTAAACTGATGTTCAGTTAGTTACTAAAAATAAGAAGTATTTTGTCATTCATTCTATCTTTTCCCTAAATTAGACCAAGTTAACAAAGTTTACCAAAACTGTGCAAGCTGACTCTTTCATTGAGGCTTCTGGTTTAAGCAGAGAGCAGCAAGAATTAAATATTTGAAAAATCTTCAAAGGAAAACTTTGTAAGGAATACTTCACTAATTATAGGAGATTACATGGACCCCCTCCTGCAAAATCACAAGGTGTCCAGGCAAATTTGGGAAATTTTAATGTACTATTTTACACATACCAAGCTAGCAAGAACTTTAAGAATTTAGCACACTCTCCTGCCACTAACATAGCAGATTGGCCTGACTCTTTGGGAAAATGATACAATATGTATGAGAAGCCAGAAATATGTTCCATAATCCAACTCCTGGAAATTTATCCCAAAGCAATATGTGAAAAGAAGAACACAGCTTAGACATCTTGAGCATGTCTGTCATTCTAGTAGTAAGAACACCCCTTCTCTTTTAGTCCAGTTCCTTTCCATCACCCTTTCAGGATGGGGTGATGTCCCCTCCGGGCTTACAGTGTCTTGGGGGCTTTGCAAGGAGGTGCCTTCAGAGGCACCTGTAATGTCTTGGGTCTCAGGCAAGACCAGTGAGTCAGAGCTGTGGATGCAAGGACACACGGCTTCGCCTCAGAGACAAACTGGGTGCTGGACTCTGCTTCTCCAAGTGCTTCCTCTTTTGACTGTCATCTCCTGGGCGCTTACCAGAATGGGTTTCCTCAGAGGCTGCATCTGGTCCTTTCCCTCCTTCTACCTCTCTAGTTCTCACCTGTACCACCTGCAGGCTCCTTGACCATGAGTCCATGGTTCTCCTTGTTAAATCCCTAAAAGCATTCTGCAGTTTTCAGGAAGACAGTAATTGCTGATTAAACCAGAGTCCAAAACCTTAGCGACCAAAGCAGTCCAAATCAAACCAAGCAAACCAAACAAAGCCGTTTTTCTTTCCAGTCATAGAAGGTGACCTAGGAGATAGGTGCTTAGGACACAACGTAAGATCTTTCCACAAAAAAGAAAAAGGAATTTTAGTTATCTCTATTTAAGAAAACAAAAAACTAAAAACAAAGTTTGGAAGAACAAATACAGACAAAATCTTTAGAAAGGGAGACAATCTCCAACAGGAGGTTGATGAGTAAATCAGATGTTTTTGTTCACATACATGAAATATTATTTACCCTCTTGCATATTTCTAGGCTAACATTTAAATTTTTTCATCTTATGTTTAAGCAGTTCCAAAGGATGAAATTTCCCGCGTATTGTAAAAATGACATTTTAAAGTCACTCTTTTGTACTTTAAAATGTCATTTTTCCAATACGGAGGAAATGGCGGGCTTCCCTGGTGGCTCACTGGTAAAGAATCCGCCCACCGATGCCGGCCTCATGGTTCGATCCCTGTGTCAGGAAGATCCCCTGGATTTTGGCAACCTACTCCTATATTCTTGCCTGGAAAAATCCCATGGACAGAGGACCCTGCCAGGCAAACAGGTAGACACAACTTAGTGACTAAACAACACAGCAAGTAACTCTTTCAAATGAATCCAGTGAAATCCACTATCATAGCAATTATGCCTGTTATCAGCCATTTACAAAATGTATGAACAAACTCTTCTTTACCTTCAGTACATTTTATGTAATTTATTTTTCTTTTCATACTTATAACTCCATTCTACATCCCCATCCCTCAAGAGTTTATCCTAATTTAATGTATATTTTTGTTTGTATTTTATTGATCATCCTATTATATTTCTCTGCATTGAAAATATATTTAATTTTAAATTTCCATTTTCTTCTAGATTGAGAATTATTATATTTACTAGTAATGATGAGGTATTCCAATAATACAAAGTATATTATAAATGTTTATGATTACTAAACATGTAACTTTTTACAATTAGTACACACAACTGCATCTTACAAGAATGAGATAGAATTTAGCATCAAATGTTTTTCTCAATTTTTAATTTTTACAAATCCAAAAAAATGTTTTTACATTAATAAATATATACAGTTGTGAGAAGTGTTGATATGTTGTCATATTAATGTCACTTAATTCTTTGAACTACTTCTAATTTATAAACTCACTTAGTGATCTTAAGGTCATACTTTGCTGTAAGCAATTACTTGCTGTGCAAATCAATCACCTGGCTTGCAGAAGAATTTGTTATCCAGTTAGTGAAGTATACTCTTAGTACAGTCCAATATTTTAAATTGATTAAGAACTGACAGAGGTTGCCTGAGGTTTTTACATTTTGGAACAATGCACTATTTTAAGATTCTAAGTGAGTGAAAGTTATGTCCTTTCTTTTTGACATTTGGGAAATATAGGGCTATTGTGAAAGAGTTGGGAAATGAAACAGGGAGACACCTTACTATATTCCTTTACCAGCATATCCGTTTTAGGAAGTCCTATAGATGCAAGTTGAAGATTTCAGAATCTGGTGTCCTTAAAACTAAGTGTACACCTATCCCTTGAACATCTCCTGGGGGATGCACATGTGAGATTGAAGACCACTGATGTCAATTTTTACATCCCCTTATTGAATTTGATAAGAGAGATAGGTCAGCTCAGGTTAGGCCTTGACTGAGAATCTGTACTCTGGTGTTTACTCTTTGGGAGTATAGAACTGTGGCCTGTAACACTAGAGATAAAACAGTCAATCCCTCTTGGTTGTTTCAATTTTTTATTGATAGCTGCTCTCATCCTTTCTACTCTGTCCTTCTGTACTTTTTTCTCAGTGGTAATAACTTTTAACTTCAATTGTGGGGTAGTGATGTTGAGTTTACATACTGACTGCCTGAGGCAAATGTAATGCCCCACTTAAAAATGATTATTAAGATCATAAAAACTATAAATCTTTAGAGTGTATTAAAAGGGAAAAAGCAAAGTTTGTAGTTGTATGAAATTTCAGTTCTACAAAGCTACATAAACTTCTGAATAATAAGTCAATGTGCAAAAATGAAGTTGTGATTTTTTTAAATAAAATGTCTTTAATGTTGCATTACTTTTAAAGTGATAATGCTGATAACATTTATGAAACTAAGGGGTCAGATAATTTAATTCTCTCTTTTTCTCAGTGGTACCAAGCAACTGTGAGTTTAAGTTCCCCAGGGGACTGAAAACTATTGTGTTTTTTTTTCAAAACTATTTTCTCATCATGATTCATTATGGATGTTATTCTCCAAACATATTTAAACTTCTCAACCGAGTTTAATACATCCCACGTGTTAACGTCACGAATTCCACAAGTTTACTTCCTGATGTACGAAGTAGTAATTCTTTTCTTTCACATTAACTTTTTAGCCTCATTTCCTGGTCTGATTGCTTAAAGTCAAGAACTCGACCATGTTGACTTACACTGGTCTCAAGTTTTATCACTCTTTGAATCTTTACAGTTTTTAAGAGTTTGTATTTTTAAAAAATAAGTTTGACACCAGCTAAAAGGAATCTCTTCCTCAAGTTTGTATCCTGCGTTGTTCTTATTTGGCTTTTTCGAACCCTCCCAACGAGCTCGGTATATTCCAGGGCCCACCAAAGGAATAAGCCGTAGAAGAGGCTAGTTTGAGACAGTTTATGTCTGTGAAAAAAGAGTATAACGGCTACCACCCCTCCGGAGGTTGTGGCCTTGGGACTCGAAGGCCCCCCGAAACTGGCACCCAGAAAGGCGGAGCGCGGAGAAGCCCGCGAGATCTCAGTGGCTGGTCCGCCAACCCCCGGCCGCCGCCGCCTACTTGGCCACGCCCCCTTCCGGACCGCCCCGCCCCGCCCCGCCCCTAGGCAGTTGCTCGCGGCGGCCGCCGCCTTCCCCCGGCCCAATGGCTAGGCTGCCGCGTCAGTGATGTGAAGCCGTGCTCTGGCTTGTTCGGCCCCCGGCCCTCAGCCCCATTACACCATCCGCCGCGGCAGCCGCTGCAACCGCTGCCACCCGTGCAGCCTAGGAGGGCGGGAGGCGGCTCGGCGTGGCGGGGCGGGGCGAGCGGCGCGGCCGGATTCATTCCTGTGGGGCGCGGGGCATGGCGGAGCGGGGCGGCCGCAGGCGGAGCGGGGCGGCCCGGACGGCGGCGCGGACAACGGTTTCACTTTGAAGGGACGGCCGGCAGCGGCGGAGAGGACTAGCCCCCGGGCAGGTAGTGGCGGCGGCGGCGGCCCGGCGGAGCCCAGGCTGCGGCCTGAGGGGCCTGAGGGGAGGCCTGGGCGGGAAGGGGAAGGAGGGCGCCCCCAGCCGCGGAATGCGGGAGGCGGGCTGGAGGCCACGGGCTGGGCGGGCGCCGGGAGCGGGTCGCGGCCGGTCGAGGAGCTTGGGGGTGTGGGGAGACTGTATCTGGATATGGTACAGGTGAAGGTTATGTAGGGGCGATCGTGGTTTGGGGAACTTACGGATCCCTTGGCGGGGAGGATCAAAACGGGGCGGATGAAGTTAGCTAAAAGGCAGCCGGATTTCCTGAGTCTCGAGTAGTTTTAAAGGGAAGAGAACCTTTCGGGTGAGGGTTTTGGCGTTAGCTGGCCGCAGTTTGTTGAGTCCGACCTTTTTTTTTGTTCCTTCTGGAAAGCCATCCAGGCGACAACAGGGCCTTCCAGCCTCGCGCCCTTGGCCCGCTCTCCTCTGCAGATGTGAGAAAGGGAAACATTTCTGCACCCGCGCCTCCTGCCTCTGTCGGTTGTACTCTCCCTGGGCGTGTGCAGAGCAGAAACTAGAACAAAGCTTGGCTGCTTAGGAGGCGAGAAAACCGGTTGCGTGTTTAAATTTACGGTATATAGAGAAGAGACTGCCTCCCACGAAAACATTGGGGTCTCTGTGTGTATCTTTTTGTATTCTCCTTTCCGACCTTTTTCGGGGCCGGGGGCGGGGGGTTGCGGAGTACTCCCTAAAGTATGGCTCCCTTCCCCAGAAGTAGAAATTAAGAAAACCTAGTGTTTCCGCCTTTACCTGTGGAAAATTCAAAACTGCTACTTTTTTTTTCCTTCTTTTTCTAGTTTGGTGCTCTGGTTGTCAGATGTTGGAAGGCAGTAGACAGAACATACTCGCCGTGGTTTTATATCCGTTCTGGGGTGCAGTGGTTAACACTGAACTTTGGTTCCTCTAACTCTTGCCTGGGTCGATAGAGTTAAGCTGGAGCGTTGCTTCGAAGGATAAATAAAGCACAGCCTCTCAACTGGACATAAATGGATCTAAAGACAGCAGTATTTAACGCAGCTCGAGATGGCAAACTCCGGCTTCTCACCAAATTGTTGGCAAGCAAATCCAAAGAGGAGGTTTCCTCCTTGATCTCTGAAAAAACAAATGGGGCCACGCCACTCTTGATGGCCGCCAGGTATGGGCATCTTGACATGGTGGAATTCCTCCTAGAGCAGTGCAGTGCCTCCATAGAAGTAGGGGGCTCTGTCAATTTTGATGGGGAAACCATTGAGGGGGCTCCGCCTTTGTGGGCCGCTTCTGCAGCAGGACATCTGAAGGTGGTTCAGTCTTTGTTAAATCACGGAGCGTCTGTCAACAACACGACTTTAACCAATTCCACGCCCCTTCGAGCTGCCTGTTTCGATGGCCATTTGGAAATAGTCAAGTACCTGGTAGAACACAAAGCTGATTTGGAAGTGTCAAACCGCCATGGGCATACGTGCTTGATGATCTCATGTTACAAAGGACACAAAGAGATTGCTCAGTATTTACTTGAAAAGGGCGCAGATGTCAATAGGAAGAGTGTTAAAGGTGAGTTCATCTTCTTCTTTTTAATTTTTTTAAGTGTTTGCCACTTATTTTCAGGAAGTGTGACACATAATTTTAAGCAGTGGTGTTGAGTAAGCCAACATTGACAGGCCTGTTTTAATTAGGTGTCCCTTCCTAAAAAAGACCTCTATCACTGTTAAGCAGCATTTTCTCTCTTTATTTGGAGTGACTTCCAATTCTTGGAGAGTGGGTTCCCCAAGTTTAGAGCATGTTAGTGGCAGTTGATCTGAGCTATTAGACTTGTGTTTACTTAAGAATATACTTTGATGTGATGCATTATTCTAGGTTTTATTTTTTTAGAGCACCCTTGGAGTAGAAACTACTATATTTAGTGAGTCATCCTTTTGTTTATCTTAGGTAGGCATTTCATTTGTTATTACATCAGGGAAGACCAGGCCATACTGACTTGGAAGGATTAGTATCATTGAAAAGAAGAAAATCTGTTTCCTTATTCCCTACTTATTTTGTGGCCAGTAGAAAATCCTTTCATTAAATATAGCAAGAGGGAAGGCAGGTTTTTTAAAACTGCTACAGTGCTGAGAGCAAAACAAGGACTAGGTTAAGCAGATGTGGATTTGTTGACTAGCAACAGTGTAAATATCTTTGTCCAGAAGAGGAGCTCAGGTTTATGGTTGTATATCCTTTTTTAGGATATTTTTTAACTGTTAAAAACAACTGCTATGATAGTATAATACTGATGCTTAATGTTATTTTCCTTACACGTTTGTTTATGCAAAGGAAAGTAATTCACTGTCTAATGTTGAAAAACTATAAAATTTAAAGGAGCATACATACATGATAAAAAAGAATCATACAATACAAATTGATTTGTAGTGTTTGCTATGAAAAATAAGTCTTACTACCTTTCATTTCTAGACCTCCAACCACTATTTAGAGTGCTTTGTGTGTCCTCAAGATAGTCTATGCAAATGAAAGTATATTTATATATCTCTCCCTCCTCCTTCTTTGTTACTTGATATATACTGTTCTTTCTTTTCTTTTTTTAATTTATGTTGGATATCATTCAACTCCAACACACACAATTATCTCATTCTGTTTCATGGCTACACAGTATTTCATTGTATGAGAGTGCATAATTTATCTAGTCCCGGTTGATGGGCAGTTAGGTCACATCCAGAATAAACAGTGCTGCTATGAATATTCTTGAACAGATGTGTGTCTTTGCACACTTCTGTGAAAACAGCTCTATTGTAAATAAGTGGATTTGCTGAATTAAAGTGAATGCTTATTTGTCACTGTGTTAGTGACTGCCTCTCAGAGCAGCTAAACCTCAAAATTACAGGTCTCTACAAAGTTACTGGACATATTTACTGAAGTTAGTATAATCTTTTAAAAAAAGATTTGTCATAAAAATGATACAATCTCATTGTGATTTTAATAATTTTTTTCCCAACCAAGTATAAAAATCTCACAAAATTCTAGCACTTAGAGATAATCCTCCCAAAGATACTGAATTTTGCGTTTAGATATATGTATGCAATTTTATTTTATATGCTCTTGTGTACCTATTTTTTAGCTTAATAAATGTTATCCTTAATGGCATTAATTATAGCTCTTTAATTTCAATAGCTGCTTACTCTTCTGCTAATGGAGTTTTACATTGCTTTGCTTCTGGCTTCTCACTATAAGAAATGTTTCTGTAAACATTCTTGTAGATTCATTGTTCCTGATTATCTTTGAGGTAGGTATTGAGTCAAAGGACAGCATGACTTATTTTCTGCAACAGTCACTATTCTTTTAAAGAATGATTGTTTTGAAAGAACAAATTACTGCTTAATTGGCCATGTTAGTACTGGGAATGCTTTGAAATCATACCTAGAAGAGAAAGGGTTAAAAGATATGGCTGCATGATAGGCTTGTTGAATTTTTAGTTTGTTTCGGCTTTTTATTCATCATCCTAATGATGTACAGATTGTTGGTAAACTCATGTATTTAAATCAATTTGGAGCATGTTTTAAACTCATGTCAGTGGAGGGATGAGTACTGGTACTATCTCCCTTCTGTTTTTTGAAATTTTTTATGCTTCTAAAGATATACTATTTGGGAGAACTGTACTGTAAATAGCCCATATTTTAGTGAGCATTTTTCCTTAGTAAACTGAACAATATTTAACTCGATTACCTTTGGTATTTAAGAAGACTATTCCTTTAAATACAGTCATCATACAGTTTTGTACTTTAGGATGTATATGCTCTCTGCTCTCTCTTGGCTAATTCTAGAGTTGTTTTTTTTTTTTTTTAATATACTTTTTTTTAAGGTACATGTAATTTTTTAATACCAAAAATTGTTTTATATAGCTTCAGTTTTATATACATATATATACAAACAAACACATATGTATTATTATATGTATATATAATATATCACTTTGTGTGCAGTATTTGAATTTTTGTATGGTGCCTTTAAATTTGGCAGTGAGTCTTAATTAATGAATGTTGGGAGCAGATTAAAGTACATTTGTACCTCCCCCACTCTGATCCTGAAGCTTCCATTCTTTGATAATTACTCTCTCATCTACTATTCAGATTTTTTTCATTTTTTAGTTTTATGGGTTTGGGGTAATAGAAAAACAGGAACCAGTTGAAACTGAGGCAGGAGCACTGTAGAAGGATCTGGTAGAGCATCAAGAAAGGATTTTTTCCCCCCACATTTTTTATCCTCATCCAAAAAATGGGAAAAACTGATAAGACTAGGGGTAAAATGGAATAATTTCTTAGGAAATTTTATTTTATATGTCAGCTGTTGGAAATGGTTCTGAAGAAAGAAAATGCCAGTAGATTATGCTTGGTCTGCTAAAATGTAAAATTCATGTGACTTCTACCTTCCGTTACTTTTTAACAGGCAGTTGGCATTTGAATATATTAGTTAACCTCTTTCCATTACTTTTTAACAGGCTGTTGGCATTTTGAACATGTTTTAACCTAAGGTGGAATTCATTCATTAATTGAGAGTATTTATTGAGTTCCTTGAGTGTGCCAGGCTGTTAGGAAGAAAATGGCAACACACTCCAGTATTCTTACCTGGAAAATCCCATGGACAGAGGAGCCTGGTGGGCTACAGTCCGTGGGGTCACAAGAGTTGGACCTGACTTAGTGAAACCACCAGCTTACAAAGATGAGTAAGACAAGATTCAGTCCTTGATTCCCTGCTCTTGAGGAGCTCATGGCTGGATTGGAGAGACAGGTTCATAAGCAGATACTTAAACCACAATATGGTAAGTGCAGCAGTAGTGTTTTCTTGTCTTAGATTTTTGGAAATACTTTATCCCCAACTAACCCGTTATCTGAAGGGGCAATGGGTTCCCATGGCATTTAGAAAGAGGAGAAAAACTGAGATATTTTATGTGCTTCTCCAGTTTAACACAGCAGTTGATTTTTGAGACAGGAAAGTTGGTTGCTATTTAAACAGAGTCCCTAAATGAGAAGTGATTAGACAAGCCCATCTTAGAGCCATCCACATTTATCTCAGTACTTCATAGTTATAGTCATTTTTGACTTTTTGACTTTAATTGGTCCTTTTTTATTTGAGTTTTTTGTTTTTGTTTTTTTGTTCTGTTTTTATTTGAGGGTTTTTTTTGTTTGTTTGTTTTCAAATGCCAAAAACAAACAAAAGGCTCTGAGTAGGACTTTGCAGATCTATGAAAAACTTAAGTCCTTAATTCAGCTGGAAATTGAGCAGCTGAAAGTGATTGAGTGCTAGAGACCTATAAAATGGCTCTGAGTTGGAGCTGGGGAGACTGGCCCCAGAGGACACACTATCCTTAGGCATGGGTCGATCACTTTTAATTATCCAGGATAATTAAATAAATTGGTAATCAGATAATTCCTGTGCATTTTCTGTCGGCAAGGTATTGTGTCAAGACATTGTGGAGGCTTTGAAAAGATAGAGCACATCACATGTGTTCGCTGTTAAAGGAATAGTATAAATTCATTCTATAGAATTTTGGAAGAGTAAGTGGAAAGGCTTCGTGGACAAGTTAACTGGGCTTTAAAAGGATTGCTGGAGTTCAGATCTGCAGAAGGAATCTGATACAGTTTTTAAGACTTAAGGAATGACGTAAGGAAAGGCACATTGAGAAATATGCTTGGAGGGTACAGAAATTGGAAAGTAGGCGTATTTGGACCAGTGGGCACTCAGGGCTAAACTTTACAAGACATTGATTTCCAGGTAAAGGACTTTGATTTTATTCTTTATGCAGTGGTAAGCCGGTAAATGTTTTTAGTAAGGAATGACTGAGGTTTTTTTTTTTTTTTTTAAAGAGAACCCTATCTTACAACATTCTAATTCTGTTACATTGTGAGCTCTTTGAGGTTAGAGACCTGGTGTTTGTATCCATGTGTTAGAAAGAGAAATCCCGACCACAATGGACATTTGGTCAATAAGCTTGTTGAATGAATGTGTTGCATTTAAGAGAGGAAAGAGTATGAGCTCTTTGATGGCAAGGACTAGTGTTTTCTAGTCATTTTAGTACAGAAACACACACATGAAGACATTGGGACAGTGAGTGAAAAATAAGTGGTACAGGTGGAGCTCTAGAGCCGTTCAGAAAACAGAAACTCATGTAGGCTCATAAGTATAGACAGTAGGTTGGTGAAAAAGTAACTTTGGCTTCAGACCATGAATTTTAAATCATTATAACTAGGCTCAAACACATCCTTGTTAATCAAAATAGGAACCATTACAGTCAACACATTTTTGCCAACGAGTTTGTTTATTCCTATAACATAAAAATTTGTGCTTCAGGACTCAGTGAACTCTTGGAAAGCACTTTCTGCCTCCTCCTTGTTGTGGAAGCATTTTTTCTGCAAAAAGTTGTGGAGATGCTTGAAGACATGGTAGTCAGTTGGTGAGAGGTCAGGTGAATTTGACAGATGAGGCGAAACTTCGTAGCCCAGTTTGTTCAACTTTTGAAGCATGGTTGTGTGACGTGCTGTTGGGCGTTGTTGTGGAGAAGAATTGGGCCCATTCTGTTGACCAGTGTCAGCTGCAGGCATCACAGTTCTGTGCATCTCCTCCATTTGTTGAGCATACCTCTCAGATGTAACGGTGTCGCCAGGATTCAGAAAGCTGTACGGATCAGACGGGCAGCAAGCCAGCAAACAGTGACCACGACTTTTTTTGGGTGCAGGTTTGGATTTGGGAAGTGCTTTGGAGCTTCTTGGTCCAGCCACGAGTCTGGCCGTCACCAGTCCACTTTTCACTGCATGTCACAGTCTAATCGAGAAATGGTTCATTGTTGCATAGATTAAGAGAAGACAACACTTGAAAATACAGCATTTGTGATTTTTGGTCAGCTCATAACGTATCTACTTATTGAGCTTTTTCACCTTTCCAATTTGCTTCTAATGCCGAATAGACCATAGAGGTGCCAACGTTGAGTTCTTCAGTAACTTCTCTGTAGTTTTAAGAGGATCGGCTTTGATGATCCTCTCAGTTGGTCATTGTCAGCTTCTAGTGGCCAGTCACTACGCTCCTCATCCTCAAGGCTCTCGTCGCCTTTGCAAAATTTCTTGAACCACCACTGCAGTGTACGTTCAATAGCAGTTCCTGGGCCAAATACATTGTTGGATGTTGCGAGTTGTCTCCACGGCTTTATGACCCATATTGAACTCAAATAAGAAGATTGCTTGAAATTGCTTTTTCTCTAACATCACTTCCCTAACTCTAAAATACTTCCCTGGTGGCTCAGACGGTAAAAGCGTCTGCCTACAAAGCGAAAGACCCAGGTTCGATCCATGGGTTGGGAAGATCCTCTGGAGAAGGAAATGGCAACCCACTCCAGTATTCTTGCCTGGAAAATCTCATGGATGGAGGAGCCTGGCGGGCTGCAGTCCGTGGGGTTGCAAAGAGTTGGACACGACTGAGCAACTTCACAATAAGTCATTAGCAAAAAACATAAAGTGAGAAATGCATATTAAAATGATGTATAACATAACCACATTTATTTAAGAATGTATTCCAGTATCAAATGGCAGAGTTCAACTGCAGTTATTTTTGCACCAACCTTAATACTTAATAGCTTTAAAAGGATTTGAGAGAGAGTTAGTTCAGGCAGTTTATTTGCCTGTTTATTATGGACATTTTCTGACTTAGGTGCAAGTGGAGAAAGTAGAGAGAAGAATACTTTAAACTGCTATGTACTTACCATCATGCTTCAACAATTATCCACATTTGCCAGTGTTAAAAAATACATTTCCTTCATCCACTTATTTTGTTATCTACAGTAGTTTAAAGCACACCCCAGGCATTATTTCTCTCCCACGGTATAGGCAGTTTTAGGTATAGATGTATTTCAATCAAGATGATTTTTTTTTTTTAAAGATCCTTTTTTTTTTGTTACCCACTGTAAATCCAAAAAGAATACATAAAAGAAAATCTCCACTGTAAATTAAGAATGTTTGGAAATAAGGTAATGGACAAAGATAATGACTTGCCATGTAAATAGGTTATTTGCATACTTTAGGACTTAAGCCCTGATAGATCAGTTGGTAAAGAATCTGCCTGCAGTGCCGGAGACCCCAGTTCGATTCCTGGGTTGGGAAGATCCCCTGGAGAAGGGATAGGCTACCCAGGCCACTATTCGGGCCTGGAGAATTCCATGGACTGGATAGTCCATGGGGTCCCAAGGAGTTGGACATGACTAAGTGACTTTCACTCTACTCCACTCAGGACTTAAGAGTGTTGGAAGCTGAAATTCTCTTTCTCTTTGAGAACTCTAGCTTAGCTCTTGGTTACCTCAGGATACACCTACTAGCAGAGAAGAGTAAAACAGAAGGATTTAAAATTTTCTACTTGTAACATTCTGTGTTTATTTTGATTTAATAATAATATTTACTAGTTGAATTTGTTAATTTTTTTTTTGGCCACACCACACGGCATGTGAGATCTTAGTTCCCTGACCAAGGATTGCACCCAAGTAGTCTTAACCACCAGACCACCAGGGAAGTCCCAAATTCATTAACGTTTTAATCACAGATCAGGTTACTCCCACAAGCCGTTTCTTGTTCATTCCTTTCCTTCCTGAATCCCCTGGCACACTTTCTCTGTGTCCTCAGGGAGACATGGCATCCTGGTTGGGGAAGCTGAGCTGTAGATGGCGTGTCAGTTGACTGGGGCTATAGGAAACTATCCATTGCATTCCTCTGTCCCTGGAGATTAGGCTGGGCGCTCTGCTCCTTTAATATCCTAAAGGGTTCCTCTCTACCCTCCCCACCTGCTCCCTTAACACATGGTGCTGTTGTTGATTAGTTGCTAAGTCATATCTGACTCTTTTGTGACCCCATGAAATGTAGCCCTCCAGGCTCTTCTGTCCATGGAATTTCCCAGGCAAGAATACTGAAGTGGGTTGCCATTTTCCTCTCCAGGGGATCTTCCCAAACCAGGGATCAAATTCATGTCTCCTTACCAATTAGCTGTTGGCATAAATAGCTAATACCAGGAATAAATACAGGAATAAAATGCTTGAAATCAGTATTTTTATGCAGTTGAACTACACACCCCTCTCCTAGTCTTCATAGGTAGACCTCTCTTAAAGACTCAGCTTAGCCCCAGCTGCAGGGTTGAAAAATGGATGCCAAGCACAGTAGGCTAAAGAGGAGGAATGAGAACTGTTTTTGTGCATTTCCAGATGAATCTATTACAGTGAAAGACCTTTTAATTGCTGCTTTTATCAGTCAAAATTTATACTTTACTAAAAACACACTGTGGTTTTAAAACAGCTTTGACACATAACTCACATACTGTTCACCCATTTAAAGGGCGCACTGATTTTTAGTATGGTCGTAGATTTGTGCAGCCATCACCAAAATTAGTCTCTCATCCCCCCCTCCCCCCAAGACCCCTTTCCCATTAATAATCACTCCCATTCTCCTCTTCACTCCATCTTCAACCCCAGGTGCACTCATCTTAGGCGACCACTCATATTTCTGTCTTTGTAAATTTGCCTGCTCTGCACATTTCTGATGAGTGGAATCATACTATGTAGTCTTTTGCAACTTTCACTTAGCATAGTGTTTTCAAGACATCCATTTTGCAGCATCAGTGCTTTTTATTGCTGAATAATCCAGTCTATACATACACTGCATTTATCCTTTCATCACTTAATGGGCATTGGGGTTGTTTCTGCTTGTTGGCTATTATCAATAATGCTGCTATGAATATTTGTGCACGAATTCTTATGTGGATATATATTTTTCATTTCCCTCAGGCATATATGTTGGAATAGGATTTTGGGGTCATACGGTAACTATTTTTTTAAGGAACTGCCAAACTGGGTCTTTCAAAGTTGCTGCATTCCTATCAACATTGAAGAAGGGTTCTAGTTTTTCCACACCTTTACAAACATGCTATTACTCTTTTTTAAAAACTAAGTTTCTATTTATTTTTGGTTGCGCTGGGCCTTTGTTGTCGCTCATGAGCTTGCTTAGTCTTGGCAAGTAGGAGCTGCCCTGCAGTTGCAGCTCGAGGCCTTTTCATTGCAGCAGCTTCTCTCACTGCGGAGCTCGGGCTCTAGGGTGCACGGGCTTCAGCAGTTGCAGTTCATGAGATTAGTTGCTCTGCTGCATGTGGAGTCTTCCTGAAGCAGGGATTGAACCCCTGTCCCCTGCGTTGGCAGGCAGATTATTAACCACTGGACCACCAGGGAAGTCCCCTTTCTTTTTTAACATAGTTTTTTTAGTGGCTCTGAAATGGTGTCTCATTGCGGTTTTGATTTCTTTTTCTCCAGTGGTTAATGATGTTGGGCATCTTCTCATGTGCTTATTGGTCATTTGTATATCTTCTTTAGAGAAATGTCTTCTTATCCTTTGCATGTTTTAAAATTGGGTAATTTATCTTTTTATTACTGAGTTGTAAGAGTAACTTACAACTTTTGTTGGAGTTGTAACATCACCGACTAGATGGACGTGAATTGGCATCATTAACTGGAGTTGGCATCACCAACTTGATGGACATGAGTTTGAGTAAGCTCGGGGAGTTGGTGATGGACAGGGAAGCCTGGCACGCTGCAGTCCATGGGGTTGCAAAGAGTCGAACACGACTGAGCAACTGAAGAGCAATTTATATATTCTGAGTACAAGTCTTTACCAGATATATGATTTACAAATACCTTCTCCTGTCCTGTGGATTTTCACTCTTTTGATGGTATTGTCTAGAGCAATTTGGATTTTCTTTTACAAATTAATTTTTTTTAAAATCTGACTTTGGATCACTTCAATTTGACTTATTGTTAAAAATAGTCTGCAGGGTTTACTGATACCTTTTACTACATGGATAAAAGCTTTCTGTGGATCAAACTATAATCTAGTTCAGTTCAGTTCAGTTGCTCAGTCGTGCCTGACTCTTTGCGACCCCATGAGTCACAGCATGCCAGGTCTCCCTGTCCCTCACCAACTCCCGCAGTTCACCCAGACTCACGTCCATTGAGTCAGTGATGCCATCCAGCCATCTCATCCTCTGTCGTCCCCTTCTCCTCCTGCCCCCAATCCCTCCCAGCATCAGTCTTTTTCCAATGAGTCAGCTCTTCGCATGAGATGGCCAAAGTACTGGAGTTTCAGCTTTAGCATCATTCCTTCCAAAGAAATCCCAGGGCTGATCTCCTTCAGAATGGACTGGTTGGATCTCCTTGCAGTCCAGGCGACTCTCAAGAGTCTTCTCCAACACCACAGTTCAAAAGCATCGATTCTTTGGCGCTCAGCCTTCTTCACAGTCCAACTCTCACATCCATACATGACCACAGGAAAAACCATAGCCTTGACTAGACGGACCTTTGTTGGCAAAGTAACGTCTCTGCTTTTGAATATGCTCTCTAGGTTGGTCATAACTTTCCTTCCAAGGAGTAAGCGTCTTTTAATTTCATGGCTGCAGTCACCATCTGCAGTGATTTTGGAGCCCCCAAAAATAAAGTCTGACACTGTTTCCACTGTTTCCCCATCTATTTCCCATGAAGTGATGGGACCGGATGCCATGATCTTTGTTTTCTGAATATTAAGCTTTAAGCTAACCTTTTCACTCTCCACTTTCACTTTCATCAGGAGGCTTTTTAGTTCCTCTTCACTTTCTGCCATAAGGGTGGTGGTGTCATCTGCATATCTGAGGTTATTGATATTTCTCCTGGCAATCTTAATTGCAGCTTGTGTTTCTTCCAGTCCAGCGTTTCTCATGATGTACTCTGCATATAAGTTAAATAAGCAGGGTGACAATATACAGCCTTGACATACTCTTTTTCCTATTTGGAACCAGTCTGTTGTTCCATGTCCAGTTCTAACTGTTGCTTCCTGACCTGCATAACAAATTTCTCAAGAGGCAGATCAGGTGGTCTGGTATTCCCATCTCTTTCAGAATTTTCCACAGTTTATTGTGATCCACACAGTCAAAGGCTTTGACATAGTCAATAAAGCAGAAATAGGTGTTTTTCTGGAACT
Organism: Bos taurus; assembly: GCF_002263795.3. Classification (NCBI taxonomy): domain Eukaryota; kingdom Metazoa; phylum Chordata; class Mammalia; order Artiodactyla; family Bovidae; genus Bos; species Bos taurus. Next base: position 4,375,672 of record NC_037337.1, on the reverse strand, counting down.
CTCTTGCTTTTTCCATGATCCAGCAGATGTTGGCAATTTGATCTCTGGTTCGTCTGCCTTTTCTAAAACCAGCTTGAACATCAGGAAGTTCACGATTCACATATTGCTGAAGCCTGGCTTGGAGAATTTTGGGCATTGCTTTACTAGCGTGTGAGATGAGTGTAATTGTGCGGTGGTTTGAGCATTCTTTGGCATTGCCTTTCTTTGGGATTGGAATGAAAACTGACCTTTTCCAGTCCTGTGGCCACTGCTGAGTTTTCCACATTTGCTGGCATATTGAGTGCAGCACTTTCACAGCATCATCTTTCAGGATTTGAAATAGCTCAACTGGAATTCCATCACCTCCACTAGCCTTGTTCATAGTGATGCTTTCTAAGGCCCACTTGATTTCACATTCCAGGATGTCTGGCTCTAGGTGAGTGATCACACCATCGTGATTATCTGGGTCGTGAAGAACTTTTTTGTACAGTTCTTCTGTGTATTCTTGCCATCTCTTCTTAACATCTTCTGCTTCTGTTAGGTCCATAATCTAGCAGACCCACCCTATTCCTGCTATGGCATATAATGTTTAAATTTAGAATAAAGAGGAATGGAGAATTTTCATTTCTGTAAGATATAAAACAGGTCTGTTTTAAACTTCTATTCTTAACACTTGATATAGTTACTGGACATGTTAGCTATATGGCAAATATCTATGTAGCAAACAAGAAAATAAAGATTCTTTTTCTATTTCTTTTCTGCTCGAAGTAGCGAAGACCAGGAGTATAGTCATCACTTGGACCCATGTTGGCTCACCTGAATCAGAATCTTTATTTTGGTGTGATCTCTGGTGTTTTTTACTTTAAAGTTTGAGAAACACAACATTATTTGACTTATACAAAAAACATACACAAAGTTTGAACTCTGTGAAGACTTTTAAGAAAAGCAGAATCTGTTGAATTGATATTGTTAGAAAAAGCAGTTTAAATTATAATGGACATTTTGCATTTGTTAAATATTTTACAGCTTTTATGAAGACTTTTCAATTCATTAAAAAGATAAATTCTGTTTGCTACTTGGGAGTACTTTGAAAACTGGCAGTTCTGATCCTAGTGAATCTTAAGTAGTTTTACCCAAATTGAGATATTTATAATGCTGTATTGAAGTTCTTGTATAATTTAATTATGGTTGATGGTTGGTGACACCACTTATTTATTGTTTAGTCATTCCCTGAACATCTGGTTTGGAGCAAGGGAACTCTTCGGGCACAGACTAATCCTTACTCAGAATACTAATATGTTTTTGGATTATTAACTTTAGAAAAATCTTGACTCCACCGTTAGGTACCTTTCACAATTGAGCATAAATTCCTATCTCTTTTGAGCCTGCTATCAAAAATTTACAAGTCTCTTTAAAGTTACCAGCATTTAGGATTGGCACTTCACACAAGTCTTTTTGAGGAATACCATCATACTTTAATGTGTGAGCACTTCCCACAATCTCCTTCCCATAGTAGCCATCTCCAAAGTAGCCCAATGAACATGGCTGTGTTTTCTTCCTTCATGGTTTTAAAGCACTGTCTCTGTGTTACTATATAGTTGAAAGCTAGTGTATTTGGATGGTTACTATTTTAACTTTCTTTGGAAATAATTTTTAACACTTAATGTATCATCAGTTTGATTTTATAGAAATGTCCATATAATAGACACATCTTTTGAGAAATCATAAAAAATTTGCCATTATAAATTCAGTACCAGAAATTTTATTTTTTTCTCCAGAAATTTATTTTTTATTAATCAGGCATTGAGAATTGTATAATAAGGTACTGGTGACCCTTGAACAACATGGGTTTGAACTGCAGGGGCCCATCCATATATTAATTGTTTTCAATAATTATAATACACACTGAGGATGAGGAACCATGGATACCAAGGGCTGACTGTAAGTTGTCTACACTTGAATTTTCCACTGCATGGAGTGTCGGTGTCCCTAATCCCCGAGTTATTCAAGGGTCAGCTGCTCTTAATCTTTTTTCTTTAGCTGAAGGTAAATTCATTAAATTTTAATGCTAAATACCCTTTATTTCACTTTTTAGAGAAGATAGGTATTTTTAACTAGTTAACTTCTGACTGTGCTGGGTCTCATTGCTGCCCACGAACTTTCTCTGGCTGTGGCAGGTGGAGGCTCCTCCCAAGTTGTGGCGCACAGGCTCGGTAGTCGTGGCTCATGGGCTTAGTTGCCCTGCAGCGTGTCATGAGGGATCTTAGTTTGCAGACCAGGGATCCAACCCATGTCCCCTGCATTGATAGGTGGATTCTAAGAGGCACATAACCCAGGGAAAATGCCTGAGTTGAATCTTCAGTAGTACCTTCTGTAATCTTCAGTAATGCAATAATATTATGCATTAAAAGTTTAAATCAGTGAAGTTACCTAGCAAGAGTTAGATGTGATCTTACTGATCTTTGGCATATATAGTTTAACACAAACTACTCACAAGGCCATGGTAACTTGATTTTTAAATCAGCTTGTTATATTTTTTCACAGGACCTTGCATTTATAGTGTATCTAATTCTTGAATGAAAGAACAAAGGAAAATATATGCAGTAAATATAACAGACTATTATATACATATATCATTTTATAAAGTACTTACATGTTGAAAATCAGACTTACCCCAGAAATGGGAACATAAATATACATGTCCTGAAAGAAAATAAAGTTTGTGAACAGACATGGGAAAATGTTCTGGATACCCAGGTATCAGTTCAGTTCAGTCACTCAGTGTCCGACTCTTTGCAACCCCATGAATCTCAGCATGCCAGGCCTCCCTGTCCATCACCAACTCCCAGAGTTTACTAAGACTCATGTCCATCGAGTCAGTCATGCCATCCAGCCATCTCATCCTCTGTCATCCCCTTCTTCTGCCCCAGCATCAGGGTCTTTTCCAATGAGTCAGCTCTTTGCATGAGGTGGCCAAAGTACTGGAGTTTCAGCTTCAGCATCAGTCCTTCCAATGAACACCCAGGACTGATCTCCTTTAGGATGGACTGGATCTCCTTGCAGTCCAAGGGACTCTCAAGAGTCTTTTCCAACACCACAGTTCAAAAGCATCAATTCTTCTACGCTCAGCTTTCTTTATAGTTCAACTCTCACATCCATATGTGACCACTGGAAAAACCATAGCCTTGACTAGACAGACCTTTGTTGACAAAGTAATGTCTCTGCTTTTTAATGTGCTGTCTAGGTTGGTCATAACTTTCCTTCCCAGGAGTAAGCGTCTTTTAATTTCATGGCTTCAGTCACCATCTGCAGTGATTTTGGAGCCCCCAAAAATAAAGTCTGACACTGTTTCCACTGTTTCCCCATCTATTTCCCATGAAGTGATGGGACCAGATGCCATGATACCCAGGTATAGAGGTAATATAATTACAGTTAATTTCCAGTGCTAGAAGGAATACCGTAGAAGCATTCTTTTAAAGGAATTTATAATTCTTTTGAATTATAAAGATTCAAAAGAATCTTTTGAAAGATTTTATGACTCCTTTGGAAGTGAATTAAAGATGTCTCTTAAGCTGTCACACATTTCTGGTTCTAAGGTAGGGATTAATTTTTATGTCATTTGTTTATTGAAGTACACTTCATGTACAATAAAATCCATCCTATTTAGTATATAGTTCTCTAAGTTTTGATGAACATAAGCAGTAATTTAATATAGATGGAATGAAATATAGATGGAATGAAAAACTCCTGTATTGCCCCTTTGCATTCTCTCAGCGCCCACCCTCTGGCAATCACTGGTCCCTTATCTGTCCTTACATTTTTTTAGGCATTAGTCTTATAGTGAAAATTCTGAAGCAGTGCAAATGTCCATCAGCAAAGTGTTTATGTAAATTGATAGTATCTGTGTAGTTCATGTAGACTATGTACATGGAACATGACAGAATGACTCACATGTAGGTGAAAAGCAGGAAACAGTTGTATATTTTCTGATTACAACTTTAGAAAAATATACTATGTAAAAAGACTTGGAGACATGACATAGTTGCTTTAAAATTATGCTTTTCGGACTTCCCTGGTGGCACGTTGGATAAGAATCTGCCTGCCAGTGCAGGGGACATGGGTTCAGTCCCTGGTCCAGGAAGGTTTCACAGGCAGAGCAGTTAACTCTGTGGACCCCAACTTCTGAATCTGCTCCAGAGCCCGCGCGCGGCAGCTGCCCTGCCTGCGTGCCACAGCTCCCGAAAGCCGGTCCTCTGCAATGGGAGAAGCAGTGGCGGGCAGAAGCCCGCATGCTGCAGCAAAGAGCGGCCCCTGTTTGTGGCAACTAGAGAAAGGCCGTGCAAAGCAACGAAGACCCAGTGAAGCCAGAAATGAATAAATAAAACTAGGCTTTTGTTTTGGATTTTGGTGGGATTTTTTTTTTTACCTATTGTCTAAACTTGTAAGTAAAGAACTAGGCTATACTTTGAAGATTTTTTTAGGGCTCCTAGGGCAGGGGCATGAAAGTATGGTGGTTATATACTTGTTAGAATAAAGACTATATCCTCCTGCTAAGATTTTACTTTTTAAAGTTATTTTGTCCTTATTTGAAATAATGTTTTGTGATATCTGGTGTTAAAAATTTAAGAATCTACCTTAGCTTTGATATTGTGCTAACTGCTATCTGGGATGCAAAGGAAATACAGGCTCTGTGTACTTTAGGAATAGGCCGTTTAGGTCAGAAAACCTATTTGTGAGGCCAGAACATATGTTACTTCCCTTGTGGCCCAGAAAATAAACAATCTGCTTTCAATATGGGAGACTTGGGTTCCATCCCCGGGTCAGGAAGATCCCCTGGAGAAGGGAATGCCTACCCATTCCAGTATTCTTGCCTGGAGAATTCGATGGACAGAGGAGCCCGACAGGCTACAAACTTATATTGTTGCAAAGTCGAACACAACTGAACAACTACTACAACAACAACAACATATTATGTGGGCTTCTCCAGTGGCTCAGTGGCAAAGAATCCACCTGCCAACGCAGGAGATGTGAGCTTGATCCTTGGATTGGGAAGGTCCTCTGGAGAAGGAAGTGTCATCCCAGACCAGTATTCTTGGCCTGGGAAATCCCAGGGACAGAGGAGCCTGGGGGGCTACAGTCCATGGGGTCACAAAGAGTTGAACACGACTTAGTGCCTAAACAACAGCAGCAGCATACTATGTAATGTATTACACAAGGTATTATATGAGTACTTATCAGGATGAGTGAAACATTCATTCACCAGACAGTCTCAAAATGATAAATTAGTATAACCAAGAAAACCTCTTTGAGCAGCTAAAATCTGTTGAAACATGGCAGAAAAGTTAAAAAAGTAAAGAAGGAGGAGTATATTATAGGAAAATTAAGAGGCACGGAGGTGGAGATAAGCAGGGCTGTTTGTGGGGCTGGAAGAGGTAACGCAGGATAGAGGGATTGGAAGGCTAAGCAGCTTCTCTGTCTTGGGTATAGCAGGTATTGATAATGTCTTTTGGGTCAGAGTGGGTGTTGGTAAACTGTGTCCCAGAGGTCAAATTCTGCCCACCCCCCCAAAAAAAAAAAAAACAAATTCTGCCCACCCCCTGCTTTTGTATTGCTTGAAAGCTAAGATAGGGTTTTTGTATTTTTTAGTGGTTGAAAAAAATGAATAATATTTCAGGACACAAAACCTGTATTTTAGCTTCCATAAATAAAGTTTTGTTGGATAACAGCCATTCTGTTAATTTAACCAATTGCCTGTGGATACTTTTTGTTATATGGTAGAGTTGAGTGATTACAACAAAGACCGTATGGCCTGCAAAACCTTGAGTTGGACCATCTAGTCCTTTACAGATCAAGTCTGTGGCTCCTGGGCTAGATACACAGAGCAGCGTTCATATTGGAGGTAACGAGAAGTGAAGCTGGAGAAGTTGGGTAGGGAAATATTTCTCTTTTCAAAAATCTATTTCCTGTAGTGTTTCTTCTTATGTGTGTTTCCACTACCAAGATTAAACTTAACTTCACATAACATGCCTTCTGAAACTGTAGATGTCTGCTTTGTTGCTTTCTCACCCTCTCACAGATAATGATTTGAGAATCAGTGCTGTAGAATTTTGAAATCTTAAAGATTTTCAGCTGTTTCCTCAGAGGAAGCATAAAAGCTTTTGAATTGGAAAGTAATGTGATTGGTAGACGTTTTGTTACGAGGTTTGATTTTATTAGAAATAACTTATTCACAGGAGTATAGTATGACTATCATTTAAAATACCACCTTAGATATGTGCAGTACATTGAAATGGCAAATGGGAGGCATGGATTTTGATTTTCATACTAATTCCTCTGGTTTCTATTTGTAGAACAAGTTTATCTTCTCTACTTTGCATAGTTACTAATATAAGATTACAAGAGGGCTGCTGCTGCTGCTAAGTCGCTTCAGTCGTGTCCGACTCTGTGCGACCCCATAGATGGCAGCCCACCAGGCAAGAACACTGGAGGGGTTGCCGTTTCCTTCTCCAATGCATGAAAGTGAAAAGTGAAAGTGAAGTCGCTCAGTCGTGTCCGACTCTTCGAGACCCCATGGACTGCAGCCTACCAGGCTCCTCCGTCCATGGGATTTTCCAGGCGAGAGAACTGGAGTGGGGTGCCATCGCCTTCTCCGTACAAGAGGGCAGTGGTTAATACAGTGGTTAATACTGGTACCTTTTTTCTTCATTTATATCTGCTTTTTATTATTCACTTCTAGTTTCTCTAGGCTTACTTTACCTTTTTCTGTATAACTTCATGAGATGGAAACTTAGCTGTTTTTCAAACATCCTTTCTTTTCTAATGTACATTTAAGCATACTTTTAGACATATCCCATAAGATTTTTTATTTAATGTTTTTATGTCATCCAGTTAAAAATATTTTCTGCTATCCTTTGGGATTCCTCCTTTGACCCATGTGCTATTTAGAAGTATATTTTTAAATTTCAAGGATGTGGAGATTTTTCTAGGGTGTTTTTTTTTTCCAGCTGTGCTGGGTCTTTGTTGCTGTACACAGGCTTTCTCTAGTTGAGGCACTCTAGGGCAGGGGCTTCTCACTGCATCAGCTTCTTCTGTTGCAGCTCCCAGGCTCTAAAGTGAAGGCTCAGTAGCTGCGGTGCACAGACTTAGTTGCCTCGTGGCATGTGGGATCTTCCTGGACCAGGGGTTGAACCTGTGTCCCCCTGCATTGGCAGGTGGATTCTTAACCACTGGACCACCAGGGAACTCCCATTTGTTTTTAATCTAACTTGTATTGTGAACTTAGAATATATTCAGTGGTTTCAGTCCCTAGACGTTTATGTGAGTCTCATTTTATGGCCTAGAATGCGGTCAATATTTATATATGCTCCAAGTATCCTTTGCAAAAAAAATGAAACTCTATAGTGTTCATTATGCAAAGTCAAATGTGCCTTAGGAAGTATTACTACAAACAAAGCTAGTGGAGGTGATGGAATTCCAATTGAGCTGTTTCAGATCCTAAAAGATGATGCTGTGAAAGTGCTGCCCTCAATATGCCAGCGAATGTGGAAAACTCAGCAGTGGCCACAGGACTGGAAAAGGTCAGGTTTTGTTCCAATCGCAAAGAAAGGCAATGCCAAAGAATGCTCAAACTACTGCACAATTGCACTCATCTCACACACTAGTAAAGTAATGCTCAAAATTCTCCAAGCCAGGCTTCAACAGTATGTGAACTATGAACTTCCAGATGTTCAAGCTGGATTTAGAAAAGGCAGAGGAACCAGAAATCAAATTGCCAACATCTGCTGAATCATCGAAAAAGCAAGAGAGTTCCAGAAAAACATCTACTTCTGCTTTATTGACTATGCCAAAGCCTTTGACTGTATGGATCACAACAAATTATGGAAAATTCTTAAAGAGATGGGAATACCAGGCCACCTTTCCTGTCTCCTGAGAAATCTGTATGCAGGTCAGGAAGCAACAGTTAGAATTGGAAATGGAACAACAGACTGGTTTCAAATCAGGAAAGGAGTATATAACAGTAGTATATTGTCACCCTGCTTATTTAACTTACAAGCAGAGTACATCATGAGAAATACCGGACTGGATGAAGCACAAGCTGGCATCAAGATTGCTGGGAGAAATATCAATAACCTCACATATGCAGATGACACCACCCTTATGGCAGAAAGTGAAGAGGAACTAAAGAGCCTCTTGATGAAAGTGAAAGAGGAGAGTGAAAAAGTTGGCGTAAAGCTCAACATTCAGAAAACTTAAGATCATGGCATCCAGTCCCATCACTTCATGGGAAATAGATGGGGAAACAGTGTCAGACTTTATTTTTTTGGGCTCCGAAATCACTGCAGATGGTGACTGCAGCCATGAAATTAAAAGATGCTTGCTCCTTGGAAGAAAAGTTATGACCAACCTAGACAGTATATTAAAAAGCAGAGACATTACTTGGCCAACAAAGGCCCGCCTAGGCAAAGCTATGGTTTTTCCTGTGGTCATGTATGGATGTGAGAGTTGGACTATAAAGAAAGCTGAATGCCGAAGAATTGATGCTTTTGAACTGTGGTGTTGGAGAAGAGTCCTGAGAGTCCCTTGGACTGTAAGGAGATCCAACCAGTCCATCCTAAAGGAAATCGGTTCTGAATATTCATTGGAAGGACTGATGCTGAAGCTGAAACTCCAGTACTCTGGCCACCTGACGCAAACAACTGACTCATTGGAAAAGACCCTGATGCTGGGAAAGATTGAAGGCGGGAGGAGAAGGGGATGACAGATGGCATCACCAACTCAATGGACATGAGTCTGAGTGAACTCTGGGAATTGGTGATGGACAGGGAGGCCTGGCGTACTGCAGTTCATGGGGTCTTAAAGAGTTGGACACGACTGAGCGACTGAACTGAACTGATCGTGTTCATTTAATTTTCTGTATCATTACTTATTTTGGTCTTCTATATTGAGAAAGATGTGTTGAAATGTATTGTGAGTGGATTTATCTGATTTTCTTTGTAGTTCTGTTGATTTTTGCTTTATTTTGTTGTGTTTTTATTTGAAAACAAACTTAAAATTATATCTTTATGTTGTTTTGAATTTTATTATAAAATGTTTCTTTATCTCTAAACATGCATTTTGTTTTACAGTCTACTTAATCTGATATTTTACTATCAGATAGCTTTCTTATGGTTAGTTTTTGCATAAGAGTATATATATATTTTTTCATCATTTTACATCAGTCTTTTTCTGTTCTTACATTTAAGGTATTTCTCATGGAAGCAGCATGTAGTTGAGTTTTATGTGTTTGTATTTTAATCTGATAGTTTTTGTATTTTAATGGCACATTTAATTTGTTGTATTTAATATAACTACTTAACGTATTTGGGTTTTAATCTCCTAGCTACTTACTAATTTTTATTTTTCCAGCTATTTTGTAGTCTTTGTTTCTGTCATTTGGATTAGTTTTCATTTTTTTTTTTTTTTTCTGTATTGTAGGATATGTAGTAATTATCTGCATGTATACCCTCTATTATTTTAGTGGTTCTTCTAGATAGTACTACTTTGACTTTTTAAAGGCTAACATAAATTACTAATTTTACCTTTTTCTAAGCAATGCAGAAATCTTAGAATACTTTAACTCGTTACCATCATTCAGTTCAGTTCAGTTCAGTCGCTCAGTTGTGCCCAACTCTTTGCGACCCCATGAATCGCAGCATGCCAGGCCTCCCTATCCATCACCAACTCCCGGAGTTTTACTCAGACTCATGTCCATCGAGTCAGTGATGCCATCCAGCCATCTCATCCTCTGTCGTCCCCTTCTCCTCCTGCCCCCAATCCCTCCCAGCATCAGAGTCCTTTCCAGTGAGTCAGCTCTTCGCATGAGGTGGCCAAAGTACTGGAGTTTCAGCTTTAGTATCATTCCTACCAAAGAAATCCCAGGGCTGATCTTCAGAATGTACTGGTTGGATCTCCTTGCAGTCCAGGGGACTCTGAAGAGTCTTCTCCAACACCACACTTCAAAAGCATCAATTCTTTGGCGCTCAGTTTTCTTCACAGTCCAACTCTCACATCCATACATGACCATGGGAAAAACCATAGCCTTGACTAGATGGACCTTTGTTGGCAAAGTAATGTCTCTGCTTTTGAATATGCTCTCTAGGTTGGTCATACCTTTGCTTCCAAGGAGTAAGCGTCTTTTAATTTCATGGCTACAGTCACCATCTGCAGTGATTTCAGAGCCCCCAAAAATAAAGTCTGACACTGTTTCCACTGTTTCCCCATCTATTTCCCATGAAGTGCCGGGACTGGATGCCATGATCTTTTTGTTTTCTGAATGTTGAGCTTTAAGCCAACTTTTTCACTCTCCACTTTCACTTTCATCAAGAGGCTTTTTAGTTCCTCTTCACTTTCTGCCATAAGGATGGTTTCATCTGCGTATCTGAGGTTATTGATATTTCTCCCGGCAGTCTTGGTTCCAGCTTGTGCTTCTTCCAGTCGAGCGTTTCTCATGATGTATTCTGCATGTAAGTTAAATAAGCAGGGTGACAATATACAGCCTTGACATACTCCTTTTCCTATTTGGAGCCAGTCTGTTGTTCCATGTCCAGTTCTAACTGTTGCTTCCTGACCTGCATACAGATTTCATAAGAGGCAGGTCAGGTGGTCTGGTATTCCCATCTCTTTCAGACTTTTCCACAGTTTATTGTGATCCACACAGTCAAAGGCTTTGACATAGTCAATAAAGCAGAAATAGATGTTTTTCTGGAACTCTTGCTTTTTCCATGATCCAGCGGATGTTGGCAATTTGATCTCTGGTTCGTCTGCCTTTTCTAAAACCAGCTTGAACAACAGGAAGTTCATGGTTCACGTATTGCTGAAGCCTGGCTTGGAGAATTTTGAGCATTGCTTTATATGAGATGAATGCAATTGTGCGGTGGTTTGAGCATTCTTTGGCATTGCCTTTGTTACTTGTATGCTATTACTATCAAGCATTTTTCTTTATACACGTCTCAAACCCTGCTATAATGTTTAAAGTCAATATTTATTTAGATATCTCACAAATAAGTTGGCATTTATTTTCTTTACTGCTTTAAGGCTTCTTTTGTTTCTGATTAGATCTTTGCCGGTCATTTCTACCTATTCTTTTAAGATTTTTCTCTTTGACTTTAGTGTTCAGTTTTGCTGTAGTGTGCCTCGGTGTAAGTTTCTTTTTTATCTAGCCTTCTTGTTTGTAAAACTTTTTAAATTTGTGGCTTAATCGTTGATCAGCTTCAGGAAATTCTCAGACTTTATCTCTGTAAATCTTGCCTTGCCTTGGGCCCGTTTTCTCCCTCTGGAATTCTGGTTTTAAGTATACTAATCCTTCTGACATCCTTTCCTCTGTCTGCTATAGTCTCCTGCTTTCTCATCCTTTTACTTTCTTGCATCTTTCTGTGGATTTTCATCTGACTTATTCTCTAGTTCACTGATTCTCTATTCAACTGTGTGTGGTCTGCTTTTAAAGCCACCCATTGAGTTTTTCAGTTTTAGAATGTTCATTTGGTTCTTTTTTTTAGTTTCCAGTTTTCTAATTCTGAAAACTTTAAATCCTTCTGAATATTCTAAGCATAATTATTACATCAAAGTCTTGTGTTTGATAACTGTATTATCTAGGTCCTCTGTTAGGCTTTTCTCTTAGCTCTTATTTCTCTTGGTTTTTGTGTTGTGGCTCCTGATTTTCTCTTTTGTCCATTATGTTTTATTAGATACCGAACATTATAGATGAAGAATATGTATATAAATAAGTTGAACCCTAGTGTGATAATTGCTTCATCTAAATAGTATTTGTATTTGCTTCTGGCTTTTGATTACATATGCCAGCAATCCCGGATTACTTTAATTCCATATCAAGATGATTTTAATTTCCATTTCAGTTCCTGTGATGACGGGTTTCTTTGCACTTCATCTTAACTCCTAGAGAGCAGCCCCACAGAGCTGTACCCTGAAGTGTAGAGGGATTTCTTAATGGGCTCTGGACTTTAGCATTCTCCTCTAACCCTCCAAGATCAAAAGCTCTCCTCAGTTTTTCAGCTGCCTCTTCCACAATCAGTAGAGGTCATTGGGGGAAATTTCCCCAAATTTTGGACTTAACTATTTTTTTTTATTCTCCTGGATGTTGTCTCCATGTGAGCTCTTACCTACTGTCATACTGTCATTTTTTAAAACACACTTCTCAGCTTTTCTAGTTCTTAGCAGGAGGGGATCCTATTACCGCTGCCGTTACTAGATGTGAGTCTCTTAGTCCTTTAAAAAAATAAAACAAAAACCATTTTTTTCAGCATATGGTGTATTCAAAATATATGTATATTCTGCATTTTTCCAAAACAGCAATTCAGTTAATTAAAAGACTAGCTTTTGCTGCATTTTTATTTTTGATTTTATTACTATGAATGGAGAAGAATGCCATCTAAGCCTTCTCTTTATTACACTATTTCTTAGAGAAAAAGGAAGTATTGTGGATCCTTAATTCAAGAGCGTTTTAAAAATATACTTAGTAGTAGTCATGTTTAATTGAAACTATTTTGAGCAAATAAACAGTAGTCAGAAGTTCTGGGCTCTTGAGTGCTTGGTTACTGTACACATTGCTGAAACCTTCTATCAGACGCTGTGAAATGCTGAGTCAGAATAAATATACAGATGTTGTCAATGTAATCCCTGTAGATACAGAAGACAAATAAGCAGGATGCATTTGTGAAGAGATTAAAGTTCTATTATAACTTGTGCTTTTTTGAATTTTAGTTGTAGATTTGTAATGTGAAGGATTCAGATTTAAACCTCTTTCTAGAACACATCCTGCACCTGGGGTTCCCATGGCCACCCCCACGTTTGGAGTTAACATACAGTCGTACTCATTGCTGAGATTTCTTCCAGTGATGTAGTAAGGACATAAATCTGGATCATGAGAGGAAAGGTACAGGTGGGTCCAGGGGACTCTTGGCAGGCTTGTTTATGCTCTGTCCTTCTTGTGAGAGGTCACTCAGAGCACAGTCTTCTAGCAACGTAAATGTATGCGTGTGATGTTCCTGCCCAGGGAATCCCATTGGGTTGATTAGAAGCTCCATGCCTGAGTTTTGATTGGGTGCTGGTTACGTAGGCATCCTCTGCTGAGCACATATTCAGAATTCCAGCCTCCTGGAAGGAAAGCAGATAGTCCTCATGAATTTACCCTTATCATTTAGGGAAACTTAGATCTTGGAACTGTTTACCAAGCAGCATTCCAGATGCCAGCCAAGGACCATCCTTGCAAGCAGGTCTTTCTAAGAATAGCTGTCTCAGCCAGCTAGGTTAGCTCTTTTCCACACAAATGCCTAAAGTGACTCACTATTGAAATTTTCTGTAAACACTATGTGAATACCAAAGGTCTCCATGATAATTTCTGTTTTGATCATAAGTAGAATGTTTATCATTAAATTTAGGTAGCTAAAGTAACTTCAGTGGTTATTATGTCTTAGTATGTTCCATCCATACAGGGCTTTTTATTAATGTGCCAGTGCCTGTTGTCAGTTTTAATCCATGTGTGGGAAGAAGCGTACAGTATTAGAACATTTCGTACATCTAAAAAGAATGTTTAAGAAACTTAAATTACAGTGGGAAGTAATGCATTATGAAAGGATACTTCAGATGTCTCCTTTTAAAGTTCATATTCAACCACCCATATGTTTTTTAGATTTCAGTGGATTTGTTTTTCTTATGGGAGTTTTTTGAAGAAAGTTCTTTGTTACCAGTATTTTTTACTAAAGCTGAAGTTCACTTGGCAACCTGGAAATACTGAAAAAATAACTTCTCACTCTTAGACTCAAATTGAAGAATCTTAGATACTTATAGAGTAGATTTCTTGTTTATAAATGGGGAATCTGACTCAAAGTTACGTGACTGTCAGCAAAACTGCACAGCTGGTTAATTTCATCAGTTTTTAGTTGTAGAATATACACTTGAAAACATCAAAAAATACCGAAAGGGCCATGGACTAATTTTGAATTCATTTACTAACTTTGAATATCTTTTCATGCCTAATTTGGTCATTTCATTTATTCAGAGAACTTAACCAATATTGTTTTTCCCTTGCTGTGTGTCAGACATTAATTTTAGGTGCTGGGGATCTTTTTTTCTTATTTGGAATCAAATTAAAGAATGTCTCATTGAGGGTGGCTTGGAGCTGCCTACTTTTCTTTAGATTTTAAAGTACACTTATGTATTACATTGTATCCCGGTTCCTCAAAATATGTTATTTCTTTTTTCCTTCTCTAAGGTAATACTGCATTGCATGATTGTGCGGAGTCTGGAAGTTTGGACATTATGAAGATGCTTCTTATGTATTGTGCCAAGATGGAAAAGGATGGTTATGGAATGACTCCCCTTCTCTCTGCAAGTGTGACTGGTCACACAAATATTGTGGATTTTCTGACTCACCATGCACAGACCAGCAAGACAGAACGGATCAATGCACTAGAGCTCCTGGGAGCTACATTTGTAGACAAAAAAAGAGACCTCCTTGGGGCTTTGAAATACTGGAAAAAGGCAATGAACATGAGGTACAGTGATAGGACTAATATCATTAGCAAACCAGTACCGCAGACACTAATAATGGCTTATGATTACGCCAAAGAGGTGAACAGTGCAGAAGAGCTAGAAGGTCTTATTGCTGATCCTGATGAGATGAGAATGCAGGCACTGTTAATTAGAGAACGCATTCTCGGTCCTTCTCATCCTGACACCTCTTACTATATTAGATATAGAGGTGCTGTCTATGCAGACTCTGGAAATTTCAAACGATGCATCAACCTATGGAAGTATGCTTTGGATATGCAGCAGAACAATTTGGACCCTCTCAGCCCAATGACCGCCAGCAGCCTGTTATCTTTTGCAGAACTGTTCTCTTTCATGCTGCAGGATAGGGCTAAAGGCCTGCTGGGCACCACTGTTACCTTTGATGATCTTATGGGCATACTGTGCAAAAGTGTCCTTGAAATAGAGCGAGCTATCAAACAAACTCAGTGTCCAGCTGACCCATTACAGTTAAATAAGGCTCTTTCCATCATTTTGCACTTGATTTGCTTATTAGAAAAAGTTCCTTGTACTCTAGAACAGGACCATTTCAAAAAGCAGACTATATACAGGTTTCTTAAGCTGCATCCAAGGGGAAAGAATAACTTCAGCCCTCTTCATCTGGCTGTGGACAAGAATACTACCTGTGTAGGGCGGTACCCTGTTTGTAAATTTCCATCTCTGCAAGTTACTGCAATACTGATAGAATGTGGTGCTGATGTGAACGTCAGAGACTCCGATGACAACAGTCCCCTCCATATCGCTGCTCTGAACAACCATCCAGACATCATGAATCTCCTTATTAAATCAGGTGCACATTTTGATGCCACAAACTTGCACAAACAAACTGCTAGTGATTTGCTGGATGAGAAGGAAATAGCTAAGAATTTGATCCAGCCTATAAACCATACCACGTTGCAGTGTCTTGCTGCCCGTGTCATAGTGAATCATAGAATATACTATAAAGGGCACATCCCAGAAAAGCTAGAGACCTTTGTTTCTCTTCACAGATGATATTTTGACTGTTAAAGCACGAATTGGTAACAGTTGTTTCATAAATGAGCACTGTTGTGATAACACCAGCATTCATTTAGCTTGATTCCATCGTGCTCTCATTGGCTAAAGCATTGTAAGCATCAAATTTACAGGATTGGTTTCCCAGTATTTAATATAAATATACCATATAATATATTGTTTGTGAATTACTGAGAAATGAAATGTCATATTCAGTTTCTAAAATTGTCTGCCAAAGGCTTATCCATTCTGGTTTTGTTTGTGTTTGGTGTTTGGGACAGAACCATTTTTCAGTGGTGTCTTTATACTTTTTTGATTTGTGAATTTTATACAATTGAAGGTCTTTTTTTCTGCTTCTTCCCTCTTTTCTCCAAACTTCTCTCCTGTTTCCACTTTATTTTTAACTTAACCATTTCTCCTTAGCAGTTTTTCTCCCCTCAAGGGCACATGTTAAGTTGTACAACTTTATGGACTTGTTAGCATTTGCAGTTTACCATAAGTGCTTTATCTTCTCTATGCACGGGCTTCAACTTGACTGTTGTATGTGAGCATATTTCTATGCAGCAGTTGGTCAGCTTCAACTCTGAAACACTGTTAAGTGCGTTACAAAGTTCATTTTATGAAAGCACTCTTGTAGCATGAAAATTTGTAGAGCTACAGGTTAGCTACCAGAGCTTGAGCTTTTTTGTTGTTTTTTTCTTTACATCTGAGATTTCTTTTTCTAATCCACTGAAATTATTGTGTACTAAATTTGGGAAGCAAATCTATTCTAACTCATTAACCCAGTTGAGATTTAGGTCTGTCATCTTAATATATCATGCAGTAAAAGGAAGACTCTTCACAAAGAAACACACCTTTCATGCTATGCCAGCATTGTCCTGCTTGTGCCGATGATGTGATTAAATGTAGAGAATTTGCTTAAATTTAACCTCAGAGTTTATCACACAGCTTAATGGGTCTCATTGAAATATTCAATAATTGAACTGCAAATCACTTTTAGTTACTAAAAGAGCTGAAGCATGTCAGTGGCATGATGCTTGCCAAGCCAGACCTAGGCATCTAGGATAATTAAGGTATTTTAGTCTGCAATTTACTGCCATAGTATCAAAGGTCAGTAACGGCATTCTTTCTTTCTTCAAGCTTAAGTATACCTTTGAAGATCACTTGCATGGATTTCTTTGGTCTCAATTATTTGTCACCAGAATTAAACACAAAAGGTTGCAGTGCTTCCTGTTCCTTTAATGAAAATTAACTTTTTTCTCTTTCTTTTTTTTTTTTTTCCTTCCTTCCCCTTGCTTCCTCCCTTCTTTCTTTTTTTTTTTTTAACAGCTTTGCTAATGCCACAGAAAGGGCTCTTTTAAGAAAAAATAAGTGAAAAGTACTAAAAAAAGTTCAGGTAATTATCATTCAGCACTTTATTGTTACTCAGAATAAAATTTATGATGGCATATTTGCCTTGCCAGTGTCTTAATAAAGTTGTTCTGAATAAAAAGCTCCTTATTGGTTTGAGAAAAACTCAGTTTACCTGTGAGTTTAATGAGCTGGATCACTTGGATTTTTGTGTTGGCATTTTATTCTGAGGGTGGATGTAGTGGTATTAAGAGTTGTCATTGCAAACAGTCATGTTAGGTTTATTTCATCTTTACTCAGTAAAAAACTTGTAATGAAGAATTGTAAATAAATAAAAAAGCTTTAGACTCACTTTCTGGTTAAAAAATTGAAGTTTAATTTTTTAAAAGATACCCTTACTCATTTTACTAGGTTGTACATTTAATTTCACCATTGAAAAAAGTGGTTTGGATATAAATGGTTACTCTCCAAACTTTTGATGAAGAGATTTGCATATCTTGTTTACTGTGGGCAAATTTGATGAAATATTTGAACTGCCACCATTTGTGATTTAGAGAAATATTCTGGAAATATCAGACATCAATTTTTGAAGTCATTTGCCTCTAACTCTGTGGTATAAGAATTATATATGCATAAACTACTTTTTAAAAAAAAAAATGAAAACTTTTAAGTATAGTAAATTTGCATTAGTTAATCTCAATAATTTACAGATGAAAGGTGAGCAATTGGATTTTAAGTGACTTAGTCCTTTTTTGGGGATGGGGTAGAAGGACTTTACATGCTCTTATAGTAAGGCACATCTCACACTACGTTATAGGTGAATTTGAATTGTGCAACTTGAGTATAAAACAAGGATTTCTTTACATTGCATTTTCCCACCTCTGACTATAGGTAACTTAGAACTATTCCTCAGTCTTGATAACTGAAATGCATTATTTCAATTAGGATACAGTTTTGTTTGCCATCTCCCCAAATGCTGTTAGGAGCTCTTGAAAAATCAGTTAGTTTAAAAGCTCAAAATTATCCATTTTATTTTAAAGGAAGTTGTTTCATAAATGTGACCTCAGGCACTGTTTAAGGCCTTTGTCAGAAAGTATTCTCAAAATTATGAGGCTGAATTTTTAAAAAACTTACATTTGTGTTGTTTTTTAAACCAACAGATAAGTAATTTAATACTTAATGACTAATTGTACTCTCTACTGTACACTGTAGCATGGTAATGTTGACTGGCGCTAATGTATATGATTATATTTCCATTAAAGTTCTCAGTTAGGGCCTGATGAATTTAGATGTTCCACTCTTGATCGTTTCTGTAAAAGAAATGGTAATTTTACTCAGATTAAATACCAGTCTAGTTTATAAAGACAAATGGATTATAGATTTTAAAAATAGTCCTTTTCTTCCTGTTAATTGGACAGGGACATAAGCCTACATCAGCAAAAGGTAATTTGGTGCCCAGGATGATTTTGCAGTTAAGTGATTGCTCATTTGTAAAATGACTAGCTTAAGTTTTCAAGACCCCTATCTACTGTGACTTGGGAAAACTGTTTAGGTTATATTTGAAAAAGTAGCTTTTTAAAATCATATAAGCCCAGCAGAAACCCTAGGTTGAATTTTACAGGTATAATAATCCTTGTAATTTTCCCAGAATTGTGGGGGCTGGATGAAATAATAACCATATTCTTGTGCATTTTAACAGCAGTTTTACTGCTTGGACCTTTAACCATTTGAGTTAGCTACTAAGGGAAGTAAAATTAATTGGTTGTCACGGTTCCCCGCCCCCCCCCCGCCCCGCCCCCATATCACTAAACAACTAGTTCCCCTGCCCTTTTGTCAATGCCCATTGTGTGTTTTTCCAAGAAGTACTGTATTCTGGTGCCAGCCAATAAATTGTCACACAATGGAAAATGATATTCATTGTAAGGTTTAATAAAATTAAATTTGCACCAAATACTAGTGTATTATTATTAACTCAATACTTGATTGATATTATCTTAGTGAACTCTTGTCTCAAAACACCCACTGGTAATGTATAGTTAGAACTCAGGAGATAGCGTTTATTATTATACTTCTGTGTGAAAAGCAGGGAGGATTTATGTAGTTCATTCTAATTTTTTTTTTCAAGTTGTAACCGCAGAAACTAAAGATACAGTAAGATTTTTGCTGTGAGATGAATGGGAGAGGGACTGCTTTTACCTCTTCTTTTTTAACTAAACTCAGTTTTTTAACTGAGTTTAAGTATCAGAAGTATGTCATAAATATATTACTATAAAGTTAAGTTTTATAAACTTACTTGCATCACTTCTATAAAAATCTTAAGTAGTCATTATCTTTTCCATATGTGTAAGTTCCCTCATATAAGAAGTTTTCATAGATCCAGAAAATGCATACTTTCTCAACTCCAGGCATAAATTATAATCTTCAGTTACATGGGCTTTCCTCTTTTGAAATTTTGAATTTGTTATATTTTGAATATATTATTGAAAATTTGAATTTATTATCCATAACAGATACGGATATGTCTTTGTCGTCATTTTGACAGGACTCTCTTCAGTGTTAGTATTCTTTACCCTTGGTCCTATGGTCGTTCTCAACTACAACTAGAGATACTTAAAAGGAAATCTTACCAAACTTACAAGGATAAGCATATTTTTAAGGATTTGAACCAAAAAAGTTGTTATATCCTTTTTTCCCTCCGTCTCTGCACTTTGTCAGAAAATTCTTTGTTGAGTAATATTGGGATTGTGGGAGAACTGTGAAGTTGCTGGTTTTTGTGTGCCGTGTTATCTTACATTCTATTATAAGGCTCTTAATATTTTTTCCTAAAATTAATTGTTTTTAAATAATTATCTTAATTTAGTTTCTTAATATGTCTGATTTAAAAAATAAAAATACGGTTCCATGCCTTTAAAAAATTGAAAATTTAAACTTTAAAAAGAAATACACTTCAGACATATGTTCACATTAAAGGATTTAATTTAGTGCTACTAAAACAATTTGGGTGCTTATCAATCATTATATTTTGGTGTAAGTCAAGGAGTGGAGTGGTATAAAGTACTTGACATCGCCAAAAATATGAATAAGATAATTTTCTTGGTGGCTCAGATGGTAAAGAATCTGCCTGCAATGCAGACCTGGGTTCAATCCCTGGGTCAGGAAGATCCCCTGGAGAATGGAATGACTACTCACTCCAGTCTTCTTGCCTGGAGAATCCTATGGACAGAGTAGCCTGGTGGGCTACAGTCCACAGGGTTGCAAAGAGTCAGACATGACTGAGGGACTTAAAGCCCCAGTAAAACAATTAGAATATATTTTGTTGTAAGTCAAGGAATAGAATGGTTTGAGATATTTGAATTGCCAAAAATATGAATAAAAGGTGTTATGGTCTATCACTGAAAAATTACTTTACAAAACTTCCCAGTAATGTCTTTTCTAAAGTGAGGTTTACTTGATTTATTTTAGACATTTGAGCCTTATTATTTTTTTCCTTTTCCAGAGGAAGATTTTGTTAATAGCAGTCTCCCTTTTTGTTTACATAATAGCCATATTAATTGATCCTAGGATTGATACTTCTAAAATACTTTTATCCATATAAATGAATGGGTTTGTAGATTATAAAGCTTTATAAGGATACTTGTGATAATACTTGGTTCTAAAAGTTAGAAGGTACCTCTGTTTTATATATGTCTTTTAAAAAACAAAATATTTAACATGCTCATTACAAGGATTCAGCTGAAGACAACTGAAAAAACTAAAATGACACACAGCTTAACAGAAATCAAAGAAAGGACAGACATCTAAGGAATAACCAAGGCAACACAGTGAAAGAGGCTGACAGTTGGAACCCGGGTTCTTGGGTGGAGGAAGACCTGCTCTAACCGCAGTTTCTCGGCAGGCACTTAAAGGTTGTGGGTGTTTCTAGAATTTAGTAGTGTGTGTGTTCTGAGGCCTGTCGATGTTGGGTTCGATGTTGGGTTCTACCAGGCTCTACGTGGAGAGCAGGTGGTCCTGACGTCACGCAGGTGGACCCACTTGCCCTCCAAGCAGTCCAGCCCGACGTGAGCCTGGCGTCCACGTGGTGCCGGTGCAGGCCTGAGGAGCTTCACTGCGCACGCGCTGCGATGGAAGCTGCCCGGGAACCCCAGGGACGGACCTGGAGTCTTCACGTACCGTTCCCGCTGCACTATGGATGATACCCCACTCATTTGGAAAGCTCTGATGCAGGGTAGGCAAGAATTTCCTTATCTCCAGACTTCCCGGGGGTCACCAGCTCCTACTGGAGCGTCTTGGTCCACGGGCTGTCGGCCCCTCCGCCGGGGGACGTCCCATTCCTTTAAAGGAGTGGCTGTGGGGTCTTGGATCCAATCGGTCACCTTGATTCTTTAATAGCAAAAGTAATACCAGTTCAGTATTCAGTCAATAATATTGAGTTCCTGCAGTAACAGACATTGTCAAATGATTGTTTTACTCACTGGAAGATTTTCAAAGATGATCAAAAAGAAACTATCCCATACCTCCCAGTTATACACAGTTAATGCTTTAGTATTTTTTATTTTTCTGTTTTCAATCTTAAGTTCTTTCAAGACAAATTCTAAGTAATAGATTGTAGCTAAAACTCGGACAATTCTGAAAATAGAGTTAGGTCACAATGAATTTAGATGAGTGTGACCTGTTTATACTGGAGTGTTAAGGCAAAAGTAGGCATATTCTCCATGCCCTTTCAGGCTAATCTTCACAAAAAAAATCAATTAGCAAAATGAGTCCACGTTCTTTGTCAGTCGGTAACAATTCATTCCTGTTTATCTCTGAAATAGCTGATGTTAGGACAGCTTCTAGTCACGTAAATATAACTTATTAAAGAAAATATGGAAACTTTAGCTACATAAACAGCTTATAAAATACATTTAATTCTTTCTGATTTTTAACAGATGAATTACACAAATTAGTAAGAGTTGTAGAATATTTTTATTTCTATGAATATACCAAAACTTTTAAAAGTTTTGGAGTAATTTTAGATTTACAGAGAAGTTGCAAAGATAGTACAGAGTTCCTATATACCCTTTTTGACTTAGCAGCAGCAGCAGCAGCTTTGCCTAATGTTCACACATTACATACATGGTACCTATTTGTCAAGATTTTGTTTGTGAAAACCAAGAAATTAACATTGGTATAGTGGTATACTAAATGTTATACCAACTATTCACAGCTTTCCACTAATGGCCTTTTTCTGTTGCTGGATGAAATTTAAGCCACCACAATTGGATTTAGTCCTTGTGTTTCCTTAGCCTGTTAACAGTTTAGACCTTGAAGTTTTTGAGTACTACTGGTCAGATACGTTGTAGAATGTCCCTTGAATTGGATCTGTCTGATGTTTTCTCATGATGTTAGTGGGACTGTGATTTTCTGGGGAGGAATACGACCAGAGACGAGGTGCCCTAACCCCTGTATCACACCAGGAGTGCGTGGCACCAGCAGGACAGCACTGATGACACTAACCTTGATCACTCGGTTAAGATCGTGTCTGGTGGGTGCCTTTATTTGAGAGTTATATTTTTCTATTCCATAGGCTGTTCTTTAAAACTGAGTTGCTAAATCCATCCCTTGTTTGAGGAGGAGAGGAATTAAGCTCCTCTTTCTTGACAGAGGTGTCTATGTATATTATTTCTAATGGAAAGGAAGTTTGTCTCTTTTCCCTCATTCAGTCATTTTTCAGTTATAGGCTCATGGGTATATATTTTATTTTTTTGTGGTATAATTAAATGCTGTGATTGTTTTATTGCTCAGATTGTTTCAGCTTTGGCCATTGGGAGCCATGCTGTTTGGACATGACCCCCTTTTTCCTCCTTAGCCTGCCTTCCTTTCTGTAAGCGTGCCCCAGACTCATGTTGTATTTTTTCTGCCCCAGCCCTAGAATCCATTTCTCTAGAGCCCTGTTGTCTTAACTGGAGAATGGAATTTACAATCCAAGATTTGATTGTTGGGTGTACTTGTTGAATGTATATTTACACATGTAAACACACATATCTTTAATTATTTCTGTATCTGTATGTATTTAAAATAAACCTGAGTTCAGACTGACATCTCCTACACCCGGTCTGACAGCACAAAAATTTTTTTTTAATTTAAATTTATTTATTTTAATTGGAGGCTAATTACTTTACAATATTGTATTGGTTTTGCCATACATCAACATGAATCTGCCACGGGTGTACACGTGTTCCCCATCCTGAACCCCCCTCCCACCTCCCTCCTTGTTGAATGTATATTTACACATGTAAACACACATATCTTTAATTATTTCTGTATCTGTATGTATTTAAAATAAACCTGAGTTCAGACTGACATCTCCTACACCCAGTCTGACAGCACAGAATTTTTTTTTAATTTAAATTTATTTATTTTAATTGGAGGCTAATTACTTTACAATATTGTATTGGTTTTGCCATACATCAACATGAATCCGCCACGGGTGTACACATGTTCCCCATCCTGAACCCCCCTCCCACCTCCCTCCCCGTACCATCCCTCCGGGTCATCCCAGTGCACCAGCCCCAAGCATCCTATATCATGCATCGAACCTGGACTGGCAATTTGTTTCTTATATGATGTTATACATGTTTCAGTGCCATTCTCCCAAATCATCCCACCCTCTCCCTCTCCCACAGAGTCCAAAAGACTGTTCTGTACATCTGTGACAGCACAGAATTTGTTACAGCTTCCTCCCTTTGCTTCTTTGAACTTCTTTCTCTGTCAATGACAAACCTAAGTCTCATTATCTACAGTTTGTTTACTTATTTTTTCAGCTCCAGTACGCACATGAAGTACTTTTAAAATGGCTAACGCAGTATCCTTATGAGAAATTTACCTGTTAGAGTACAGTGCTCATTCACATTTTGCTTTCTACTTTTGTTGTTAGCTTTATAGTATTTAGTCAAAATTCTGTATCCCAAGGTAGCACCTTTTATCCCCACAACTTTTTTAATGCCTATTTAGTAACAGACATCAAAGAGAGTAACTTTAATGTTCTAACTAGAAGTTATAGCTCTCTAAAACAAAGAAGTGTATAAAAGACATAATGTATAAAATGTTAAAGTAAAAATATATACATTCAACCTCTAACTAAAATTGCCCCCTTTTTCCTGTCTCAGCTGATTGTTCAACCAAGCTCACTACAGTATCTTTTCACTACTTTTGCTGATTTCGCTAGTTTTTTTTTAATGTTAAATTTAGAAATTGTGATTACTGAAATAGAATCAAAATGTCAGTTGGTGAAATTCATTGTCTGATATTTTGAGTAGGCCTTAAAAAATGAGGTGATGTTTGAGTATTGTTAGAAGTAGATGGGAGCAAGTTTAGAGAAAAGTCGTTTATCTTTTTAAGAAAGATTAAAGGAAATTATTCTCCGTGTTTAAATACCGAAACACTTAATTTGTGCTAAAAGCCAAAATAAGGGAGTTGCTGGTAACCACCATAACAGTTTATAGATCTGTGGTGAAGGCACCGGCTTTTCTTTAGACCCCATCTACCTCATCTGCATGCAGCAACATGACATCAAGTTTAAACTTCCCTAGCTTACCAATGTCGGAGAAGGCAATGGCACCCCACTCCAGTACTCTTGCCTGGAAAATCTAATGGACGGAGGAGCCTGGTGGGCTACAGTCCATGGGGTCGCTAAGAGTTGGACACGACTGAGCGACTTCACTTTCACTTTTCACTTTCATGCATTGGAGAAGGAAATGGCAACCCACTCCAGTGTTCTTGCCTGGAGAATCCCAGGGACGGGGAGCCTGGTGGGCTGCCGTCTCTGGGGTCGCACAAAGTCGGACACGACTGAAGTGACTTACCAGCAGCAGCAACAGCCTACCAATGTACTGAAAGTTTAGGGAAAAGAGTCCTTATGACCGAAGGGAAATAAATACGGGAGGAATTTATCGTGTAAATTCACACATTCAGTAAATGTGTTGGCCATGCAGTGAGTGAGGGTATAAAGACAAATGATACAAGTCTGCCATTTAAAAGAGCAATATTTTTAAGGAAGCAAATGAAACTCTTTCAGCTGTATTCTGAAGGGCGGAGGGTTTTTCTGACTTTAGGTAAGAAAAGAGAAAGATCTTGAATTAAAATTGCTTATACGTTACCTTGTACACTTAAAAAAAACGTCGTTCATATTTTTAAGACTGGCTATTTCATCTTTTTATCAAAATGAGGTTTAGAGGAAAAGCGCATAGCCCACTGACTGTTCCTCATCATTTTGACCTCACTGTTGTGTTA
This sequence comes from Bos taurus, assembly GCF_002263795.3. NCBI lineage: Eukaryota > Metazoa > Chordata > Mammalia > Artiodactyla > Bovidae > Bos > Bos taurus. Next base: position 4,350,496 of record NC_037337.1, on the reverse strand, counting down.
AAATTTGTACTTTGTATTTTATTTTGCAGTTTGTCCTTTTCCTTACATAACATTATAGGAGCTGTCTGAGTGAGTGAGAGAATGTGTGTGTGTATGTTTCCAAGCAACGTCTTTTGTATTCTGAACTTGTTAAATCTGGCCCGTGCTGTGCATTCAGAATTTGTGCTCACCAGGATTGAAAATCAGTCAGAGCCTAGCAGGTTCATTAACAAGATCTATTCTCTGAAGTCTGAAATTTCAAAGAAACTTTATTTTATTAAGACAAGGAATTGGCAGAAGAAAAAAGTTGAGTGAGGGGTCAAAAATAAATCTCACAGTTTTAACCTTTTGCTAATCTTTTAAGCCATCTAAAACTGTGTTTTAATTTTAAAACTGATCCAGAAAATTTAACTCCTCAACTACCATTAGAATGGGGGAAATTTGGTTTGAAAACAATTTTTTTCCTTTTTTCTATTTCGTAACCTTTGTTTATAGTCTGGGCTTAGTGTTATCGCAGGTGAAAATGATTTCAGGATATTAATCAAATGAGAATGTCTGCCTCGGAAAACTAAGTTGCTGAGGAAGATATTAAAGAGGATGGGACCCAAGTGTGAATATTCTGATCAACAATAGTACATGTGGGTTTTATTTCATTTTTAATTTAATCTGAAGTTGTCTTTTAACAATTGCAGTTTAACTTATTCACACTTACTTTCTAATTCCTTTGGACTTAATTTCTAGCATCTTATTTTACCATGGTTTTTTTTTAGCTTTTATTTCTCATTTCCTACTTCAGGGAGATTGTGTTCTATGTTTCTTTTTCCCTCTATCTGTTTGGAAGTTTTGCATCCCATTAGAAAAAACAGATTTTTAGTGGCTACCTTTTTGTTTTTAACATGTGCACTGGGTTAAATTGTGGTCTCTAAAGATACGTCCGCCCAGTACCTGAGAATGTGACCTTATTTGGCTTAAGGTTTGCAGATACAACTAAGGATCTTGAGATGAGATCATCCTGGATTAGACTGGGCTCTAAATCCAGGGAAGAGTGGAGAAGGCAGTGTCAGAGGGGCCCAGAACAGAAGGCTGTGTGAGGCTGGGGCAGGGAAGGGCATGGTGCGACGCCAGGTTAAGGAACGAAAAGGGTTGTTGGCAGCCCTCGCAGGCTGGGGCCAGGTTCTCAGAGACCCCAGAAGGAGCCAGCCCTCTCGACACTTTGATTTAGCACTTTGGCTTCCACAGTTGTGAGAGAATGTATTACTGTTGTTTTCATTACATTTGTGGTAAGTTGTTATGGCAGTCCTAGAAAACTAGTCCAGCGTGAGTCCTGAGCTATGCATACTGTAAGGACCTTGGGGTGTTTTAACTCGTCCTTTCTCATCTTGTTGTTTAGTTTCTAAGTCGTGTCCGACTCTCTGTGACCCCATGGATTGTAGCCCACCCGGCTGCTCTGTCCATGGGATTTTCCAGGCAAGAATACTAGAGTGGATTGCCGTTGCCTTCTCCAGGAGATCTTACTGACCTGGGATTGAACCCACGCCTCCTGCATAGGCAGGCAGATTCTTCAGTGTGAACCACCTGAAAAGCCGCTCTTGTCTTCTGTTTGTTTGTTCAGTTGCTAAGTTGTGTCCGACTCTTTGTGAACCCATGGACTTCATCACATCAGCCTGTCGTGTCCTTCACCATCTCCTCAAGTTTGCTCAAACTCCTGTCCATTGAGTTGGTGACGCCATCCAGCCATCTCATATCTTCTAGGTTGTTACAAATCTGAGATAATTGTCCACCTTGGTTTAACCTCCCTCCCATCCAGATGAATCGTTGTGTTGTTTTAGTTTGTACTCATATATACTTATTTACCAGTCTTATTAATAGTACTACTCATTACTTGGGCCCCATTTCTTTTTGAGAAAATTTGTCTTCTTTGTAAAGCACTTCAGATATTTAAAAAACATATATTAAAATACCTTTAATATTCTTCTGTTGTTAGTAGGGGTGGGTGTTGGGTATTATGTCTCACTCTGACAGCTTGTCCCTCAGCATTTTGAAGATACTATTACATTATCTTTTGGCCTCTAATGTTGCTGTGAAGTTCTGTCATTCTCTGTCCCATTGTGGTAATTATTTTTTAAAATCTCATTTGCATTGAGATTTTTCTCTGTCTTCAGCATTTTGCTGTTTCCTTCTTAAGTGACTAGGTTGGGATTTATTTACTTAGCTTGCTTGTGACTCAGCATGAGTCTTCAGTTTGTGGGCTAGCATCTCACTTCAGTTATGGAAAATTATCCATGAGTGGGCTTCCCTGGTGGCTCAGCTGGTGAAGAATCCACTTGCAATGCCAGAGACCTGGGTTCAATCCTGGGTCAGGAAGATCCCCTGGAGAAGGGAAAGACAACCCACTCCAGTGTTCTTGCCTGGAGAATCCCGTGGACAGAGGAGCCTGGTGGGCTCTTTGGGGTGGAAAAGGGTCTGACACAACCAAATGACTAACACACACATGTATCTATGTGTATTGACTCTTCCTCAGTCTGTTTTTTCTTTCCTTCTGGATCTCCTATCAGACATATTTTTAGACTTATCTGATTGCCTGTCTTTTACTTTTTCTCAAATCTTCAGTCTCTCTGTACCAGACTCTGATTTTCTTAAACCTTTCTTCCAGTCACTAATCCTGTCATTTCTATCTAATCTGCTAGCACAACAGTGAAGTTGTAAAGTTTCAATGCCTGTATTTTTATTTTTAGAAGTTCTGTTTCGTTCATGATTTCCTATTCCTTTTTCAGTTTCTACCTACTTATCGCTTTACACGCTTGTGCTCTGTCGTCCCCTGTAGTCATGCCGTCTCGAGTTCCTGGCGTGCCCGCTCCCCTGTGTCCAGTGCTGCGTTCTTCGGGGTGGCTCCTCCTCCTGGAGGTTGTAACGGGGCTTTTGTGGCTTTCTCAGCATTCAGTGTTTCTGCAGGTGGAAGACCTGTGTGTCCGGGGTTTTGTGAGTTGCCCCATGGAGCAAACAGGGCTCCAGAGCAAGTTTTTATATTGAATCTTCGACTTGGGCACCCTATAGGAAGGGCCCCTTCACTCAAGGGGAGTGTCTCCTGGGTTCCTTACAGTCTGTGTGGAGCTCAGTTCCAGCTTCCTGTCTGACTGGGACTCAAGCAGATGCCTCTGTGGGTGCGAAGCCCTCAGCCCCTAGTCGTTAGACATCCCTGCCCCCGTCAGTGTCGCAGCAGCTCACGCACTTATGCTGTGGCTGTGAATTCCCCTCTTCTGAAATTGAAGTGCTCTCCTTTCTTCGCAGCTCACCTCTGTATTAGAGAGGTGGGGGAGGTTTATCTGCCGGCCGCTTCCACGTGTTTGGAGTGAGAGCGGCCTGCCCTGAGCGCACCAGCCTGTCCTGCCTCATGGTCTCCAGTCCTGTGCTGGGTCACCAGTATCAGAGTCAACTAAGGGGTTTTCAGTTTTAGAAATTACAGTTGAATCAAGGGTATTTTTATGTTGACATTCTCCTTAGAAGTCAGTTGCACTTTGTTAATGGACCAGGAAAGCATAGGATTAGAATTGCGACTCTGGGTATGCCCACGGAGTTCTGTTCTGAATATGAGCGGTGTTTTTCCTCTTCCACAATAGAAACCGAAGTTGCTTAGAGCAACCTGTGCTCAGGCCAAGACTTGGGGCTGAAAACCTTTGAGCCACAGAGCAGTCTTCACTTCATAATCACAGACTGTAGGCTTAGCTCAAGTGAACCCTGCTGCAATTTCCAGGGCAAAAAGGAAGATGAGAGTTTGTATAATGTGTTTTCTCTGATTTACTGGAAAAATTCACTCATGGGTTATTTAAGGGTACAAAATACATCTTTTCTTTTTCTTTTTATGTATCTGAAGCACGTAGTGTTTCATGATTGTATGCCTCTAGCAATGAACTAGTATCTCCAGATACCTAAAAGAAGAAATGTGTATTTAATGTATCCTTTCATCATAAACATTCCATTAAATGTGTGTTATATATTGACCCATAAGACACTCCATTTAATATGCACATATAAAAATACAAATATATATATACACATACATACATAGATGTCTATATGTGTTTGTGTGTGTATGTATATATAGAGAGAGAGAAGAGAGAAAGATCCTTCCCAAAGCATGATTAAATATATGACTAAGAAGTAATGCACTTTGTAGGGCTGTACCAACAGCACCACAGATAGGATATTTGTTAGAGTGCTTGTGTTCAAGTCAAGGAGTGACTTAGTTAGTTATAATGCAACCCACTCCAATACTCTTGCCTGGAAAATCCCATGGAGAGAGGAGCCTGGTAGGCTGCAGTCCATGGGGTTGCTAAGAGTCGGGCATGACTGAGCGACTTCACTTTCACTTTTCACTTTCATGCATTGGAGAAGGCAATGGCAACCCACTCCAGTACTCTTGCCTGGAGAATCCCAGGGACAGAGGAGCCTAGTGGGCTGCCGTCTATGGGGTCGCACAGAGTCAGACACGACTGAAGCGACTTAGCAGCAGCAACAGTCTTTAGCCCTAGAAAATGAGAGGCATTCAAAGGTCAGGTGTCTAAAGTTGGGTCCGTCAGATGGGAACATACTTTAAATAATTGTGAGCACATTTGTTTTGCTTGCTTGTTTCCTGGTTACACAGAAGCCCAGGACAGCGCTGCAGCCGCAGGGAAGAGATGGTAAATTACCCTGGTTATCAAACAGCTGAGAAAATAGTTTGGCTCTGGTAGTGAGTGAGAAACTTATGTTTAGAAAATAAATCAAAGCTTATTGGAGATCTTTTACTGCGGTAAATTCATTCAACATACCTTCTTTGTAACATAACATTATAGTGTTAACAGATTAAGCGTTAATTATGGATGTTCAGTTTTCTTAGGTAGCTACTGAATACTGCCTTTTCAAGAAATGTAAAATTTCACGTGATTTTATTTATTCATTCAGTTAGATTCTACAAGTCAGGTCAATGGCAGTGATGAGCAGAACACAAAATTTAAAACAAATAATTTATTGGAGTGTAAAGATTAATACATACTTGATGCATGCATATCTGTTACTAGCCCTGTGACCTTGAGCTTCAGTTCCATAGTTTTCATGAGAGTTAATAATGCCAGCCTCAAGATTTTTCTGAGGAATAAATAGAGAATTTCAAATGCTAAGTAGAATACCTGGCACATAATAATTTTTTTTTTTAATAAATACAAGTAGCTGTTAGTATTTTTTGGTGGAATAGTAGATAACAAATGCTGGGTTTATTTGTATTTTAATCCTTAAACTTAATAGGTACAGTGAGGTTATTTTATACTTGACCAAAAATGTGAATTTTTTATTTTATGAACTCCAAAGCATAAAACTGAAGAGTGCAGCTGGTTTTGGAGTCTAGTAAGTTGTGCTTTCTTGAGAGATGAACTTGGAAGGTATAGTAGGAGGAGAGAGCTTAGAATTAGAGAAGCTTCATTCTTAATTTTGAATCATGAAGAGCCAGGCTGTGAGACCTAATACATCAAAATTCGGTAATATCTGTGAGATCAAGCCCTGCAGTAGCTGGTCCTGGAATGAGAAATGTGCCTAACTTTTCAAAGCTTTGCTTTGAAGGATCCCAATTGTATTGTCTTTCAGACAGGGAGACCTGATTTCTAATTCTGCATATAAGAGGAAATTGGCCATATTTTCAGAATTATGAGCAGATTCCTAATGTCCAAAGGGAATTATGTTCTGTCTTTTATTGCCTGTGGGAGGGGTGTTGCTAAGAAACAGAATTCCTGCTACATTCTGAGGAAGGCAGTTTGTCCTTTTAGTGATGCACTGAGAATAAAACACACTGAAGACAATGTAAATTCAAACTCTAGAGCTGTTACTATCCAAAGAAGACTCCCTTTCTAGACAGCTAGCTGTAACTCATCTGATTAGGTAAGGCTCAGAAAACAAACCTTAAAAGCTTATATGTTGACACACTAAGAGCATGTGTGGCCTGCCAAATCATTCTTTTATGAGTGTTTGAAGGATGAAAGAAAATGACCTACAGTTTGAAGGCTGAAGGAAGCAAGCAAGCACCGAGGACTTCCGGACAAGCACCGAGGACTTCCGGACAAGCACTGGGCTGGACTCGGTCACAGTTGTACCTTGCTGATGCTCCGTGATAACCTGCCAAGTCGGGGCCATAATTTCCACTTTACATATAAGGGGATAAGTTCATCTGAAATGACCAGTCTCAAGGCCATTGAGTGTCATTACTTGCAACTTCAGACTTACGTTTTCTCACTCCAAGTGCAGAGTTCTTGCCACTACACTTACCATCTACTGGCTTCCATTTTTAGAGACTAAAGTAGGGTCAGAGTAAGACCGCAGCTGCAGGGGAGATCAGACAGAGTCTGTGATGCCAGGACACAGGCCTAAATATTCTGGAAGGCCTCGATTTCTGGTTCCCTTGGCCACTAAAGAACAGCTGCTTCCTCATATTTCATCCTCTCAATTACTGTACCCTCAAGTGAATAGGAATTTTTGGCAGAGATCTTTAAGGTACAGAAGTCAGGGAGGTACTGACAGCCTACCAGTGGCCGTGTGGTCTGGTGCCATAGGAGGCTCTCTGAAATGACGGGCCTCTCAGGGCCCACCCAGTTCTGTGTCTCACATACCACCACGTTTTCAGACACCTGTTTTCGCCTTTTTGGCACTCAGGTAAGCTTTCTCTATTACGGTAACTGGGGTCACAGACAGTTCATGGAAATAAACAGTAGGAGAATTCATTCATCCAGCAGGTATTGATGGAGAGCATGCCACGTGAAAGGCAGTGTCATGGGAACTGAGAATCAGCAGGAAAGACAAAGTTCCTCTTCTCAGGGGGCTTATCTTCCAATTGAAGAGAGACATACATATGATTTCAGATATTCTTATGTGCTCTTCAGGAAACAAGGGCAATGTGGAGGGATGGAGATTGAGTAGGGACGGGAATGTGGAGGGGTTTAGAAGACTGGTCTGTAGTTTGGTCCGCTGTTTGTGCTGAGACCTGAGGGGTAGGAGGGAGGGAGTCGTACCACCCTCAGAGGACAGTGTTTGAGACAGAGATAACAGCAGGGTAAGGTCCTGAGCCGGGTGCTCCAGCCTGGTTATTTAAGGGGTGGCAAGGACACAGGCCCCGGGTGGGAGGGGCTGGCATGTGTGTGGTATCGGCCTGCATGGCTGCATGGAGGAATCTGGGTCTTCTTTGGGGTGTGATGGATGGGAAGTCACTAGAGGGTTCTGACCTGTTATTGAATGATGAGTCTGGCCGCTGTTGGGAGAATCAGTTGTTTGAGTGGAAGCTGGGAAACCTGTGGAAGGCTCTTACTATAGTCTGGATGAAAGATGGTGGCACCGGTAACAGGCCTGGAAATGGAAGGATGCAGGCTAACGCTTAGAGGTAGTTCTTAAAGGACTGCTGATGGACTGAGTGATGAGTATGAGGGCAAGGAGTCAGGGACTCTATAAACAAATGCTTGGCAACTTGTAACTTTCTTAACAGTTGTAAAACAGAACACCCAGTCTTTTCTGCCACTCTCTGAAACCCAGCAGCAGTGACTGGCTGTACACTCTACTTGTGAGTGATGATGAGATTTTTTAAACTGAAGCTTTAAGTGCTTTCTCCTTTCATTCCTGCGCTCATGCAGTCTGTACGCCCAGATCAGGCCCAGAACGTACCTTCTATGTGCACTTCTGGAGACCTTTGTCCCTTTGTCCTTAATGTCGGGATTTAACTGGTTGTAAGGTGGGAATTTCCTATGGTCCTGACTGGTAAGTTTGGGGTAGTCTAGAAGCCCAGTCTCTTCTGCAAGTGGGTCCTAAGATCCAGACCCAGGAAGCAAGTGGTATAAATTCTGTCTCGAGGTCACCCTGATTCAAGGCAAGCACACGTGCTGTGAAGAAATCACAGCAGTCCTAGGGGGTGAAAGGGCAGGGAGTAAAGGAGATAGGGTAGTTAAGGAAGACCCCTCTTAGGACATGAGCTTTAAGCTGACGCATGAATATGGGAAAGGAGGAAGCTATCATGAAGATTTGTGGACAGAAGTTTTGGGGCAGAGGACACAGCAGAAGTAAAGTCCTCGATGGGAAATCAGCTCAGATGTTCCAGAAGTAGCAGGAAGACCAGGGTGGGAGAGTGGTAGGACAGAAGGTCGGAAAGAGGAGCAAAGGAGCATGTAGTGCCTTTGAGGCCCTGATTCAGTTCAGTTCAGCTGCTCAGTCGTGTCCGACTCTTTGTGACCCCATGAACTGCAGCACACCAGGCGTCCCTGTCTATCACCAACTCCCAGAGCCTACTCAAACTCAGTGTCCATTGCGTCAGTAATGCCATCCAACCATCTCATCCTCTGTCATCCCCTTCTCCTCCCACCTTCAATCTTTCCCAGCATCAGGGTCTTTTCCAACAAGTCGGTTCTTCACATCAGGTGGCCAAAGTATTAGAGTTTCAGCTTCAGCATCAGTCCTTCCAATGAATATTCAGGACTGATCTCCTTTAGGATGGATGAGTTGCAGTCCAAGGGACTCTTAGAAGTCTTCTCCAACACCACAGTTCAAAAGCATCAATTCTTCAGCACTTAGCTTCCTTTATAGTCCAACTCTCACATCCATACATGACCACTGGAAAAACCATAGCTTTAACTAGACTGACCTTTGTTGGCAAAGTAATGTCTCTGCTTTTTAATATGCTATCTAGGTTGGTCATAACTTTCCTTCCAAGGAGCAAGTGTCTTTTAATTCCATGGCTGCAGTCACCATCTGCAGTGATTTTGGAGCTCCCCCCAAAATAAAGTCTGTCACTGTTTCCATTGTTTCCCCATCTATTTGCCATGAATTAGGCCCTGATTAGGAGTTTGGATTTTATCCTGAGCATGATGAAAACCACAGGAGGGTGTCGAGTACAGAAGTGATGCAGTCAGATTCGTGTTTGAAAATGCCTCTGACAGCTCTAGGGAGAAGAGATGGAGAGGAGCTAGGATGGAGGGAGGCAAGGTGGTGGACGTGGACAGATTTGGAATATGTTTTGGATATGACTGATACATCTTGTTAAAGTTTTGAATATTAGATATGAAGGAATAAGAGGGAATCAAGGATGCCTCCTAAGTATTGAGCCTGAGCAACCAGGTATATATATGGTGGTACCATTAATTAAGATGGGTGAGTGGAGATGGAGGGGGAGTGGAGGGCAGAGTTCTGTCTGGGATATGTTACACTTGGGATCTTATTGGACATCCAAGAAGAAATGTGAAGTGTAGTCCAGTCTGTAACTCTGGGGAGAGACTGGGGCTGGAATATAGCCATCAGTGTCGAGATGATGATGTTTCAAGTCATGGGTCTGGCTGATCTCACCTATGGGGAAGATCTCACCTATGGTCTTGCCTCACAGGCAAGATTCTTGAGAACTCAACTTGAGAATGGAAAATGGAGGCTGAAAAGGAGACTGAGAAAACAGTTGTTAGGATCCTCCAGACAAACAGAATCAATAGGATATGAATGTATAGAGAAGGAGCTTTGTTTATTTCAAAATGTAAACTTTTTATCTCGTATTGGGGTATAGCTGATTCACCAGGCTTTCTTGCTGGCTCAGACAGTAAAGAGTCTGCCTGCAGTGCAGGAGACCCAGGTTTGATTCCTGGATCGGGAAGTGTCCGTGGAGAAGGGAATGGCTACCCACTCCAGTATTCTTGCCTAGAAAATTCCATGGACAGAGGAGACTGGTTGACTGCAGTCCACGTGATCGCAAAGAGTTGGACAGGACTGAGCGACTCTTTCATAGCTGCTTAACCACGTTGTGGTCTTCAGGTGAACAGTGAAGGGACTCCGCCAAACAGATACCTATATCCATTCTCTCCCCAACCCCCTCCCATCCAGGCCGGCACATAACAATGAGTAGGTCCTTGTTGGTGATCCGTTTTGAATATAACAGTGTGTAACTGTGTACATGGCCTTCCCAAACTCCATAAGTATCCCATCACCACCCCCCACCACCACCCCGCCGGCAACCATAAGTTCATTTTCTAAGCCTGAGAGTCTTTAGAGACTAGAGATTTATTGTAAGGAATTGGCTCACACAGTTGTAAAGGTTGGCAAGTCCAAGTGTGCAGGAGGGGCCAGCTGGTCAAGACTGGGGTGAGCTATTGGTGCAGATCAAGTCCCAAGGCTGTCTGCTGGAGAATTCTCTTTCACTTGGGGGAGGCCCACCCACATTAGGGAGAGCAATTTGCTTTACTGATTAAAATGTTAAACTAGTCTAATGTTAAACCTATTGATATAAATGTTAATTCCACTCCAAAACATATAGAAAGACACAGACCAGATATCCAGGCATCCTGTGGCCTAGTCAAGTTGATGCATGAAATTAACCATCACAGTGGTACAGTCAGGTAAGAAAGTGGGTTTCTTGACTCTTGATACTTAACACTTTCTTATGCATATGTATATGAGCTGAATAGAAGTGGCAGAGAAAAATGGCATATTTGAGTCTACTTTTCAGCAAGAAGCATAAGACCCTGAAAGAGACTGTAAAGTCCAACTTTCCATCCAATTTTTCGATCTCGGCTAAAACATTTGCAGTGCTAAGGTGCTCACTACTTCCTAAGATAAAAGATTCTGTTAATTTGACTCTCTGTTTCTTAAGACAAAAAAAGTTATCCTCATGTTGAGCACAAGTCTTCCTTATGAAGCCTGCATAGCTGTCAGCTTCCAGGCAGGTAGTACAGACGTGAAGCTGCCAGATCACCCCTGCCACGGCTTGCGTCAGTTCTGGAGCTTTGTGGAGTTTGGAGAGCTTTATCAGTCCTGGAACACAAGGCTCTTTCTCCCCCGGACACCAACATGCCACCCAGGTAGCTGGGTCAGGATGGATGAAAGTATTGTTTATCTGAAACCACTTACCAGACACTCAGGCCTTCCTGCTAAATCTGCCGGCTGCTTCAAACGGTGAGCATGTTCCCAGATGCCTCTCTGGCCCCACCAGCTGACATCTGTCAAAGCTGAAGGCTGTCAACCCTGACAGCATACGTCTGAGCCAACTATGGACATGCTGCTTTTTTTTTTTTTTTTAATTTCTCAGCCTATGTTTAGGTCAGTAGAAGTGAATAGATTGGAAGAAGGATACACGTGGTTTAGCTCCAAATCCCTGTGCAAACATTAGCTCCACTCTCCCTGGAGATGCTGTAGTTGGGGGGACCACACATCGCTTCTGCTTTTGTTCCTTGGTGACACATTCCCTTTTTATAGCCAGTGGACTCAGCTTTGCCCTAATACCAGCACCATTTTTATAAAAACGTGTGCAAGTTACAACAGAGACATCGATGAAACAAGATGGTTTCTTTGGGAGCGAAGCCCTGGATTGTAAACACATTCCAGAGGCTGCCAGATTCCTGGTGCTGGTGGAGACACAGGCCTCAGAACTGTGCAGATGCCACTCTACTAAGAATCGTTGATTGTAAAATTGACCACAGGCCTAGGAGAGAAATGTCATATAAGCCAAAGGAAGAGGATAGGACAGGATTAGGTCCGACCACTTTAAAGTCTTGCCTTCTACCCGATAAATGAAAGCTCTTAGAAAAGAGTAGTAGTCGTGGAGGAGGGGACTGGCTCAGGTGTTCAGAACCCTGCCAGGCAGTCTCTTCAGCCTGCTGTCTGCAAACACTTGGGTGTGATGCTCAGGCAGAATGTTCGTGTCCTCCACTCCCACATTCATCCATTGAAACCTTATCCCCAGTGTGATGGTATCAGGAGGTGAGACCTTTAGGAGACAGTTAGGTGGTAAGGCAGAGCCCTCATGAATGGGGTTGGTGTCCCCAGAAAAGAGACCTCAGAGAGCTCCCCACCCCTTCCACCCCGGGAGGACACAGTGAGAAGACCCCCTCCAGTCTTTGTACCGGGAAGCAAGCCCTCACTAAACAGAGTCTCCCAGAACCTTGATCTCAGATGTCCAGCCTCCAGAACTGTGAGAGAGAATTTCTGTTGTTGATAAGTACTCAGTCTCTGGTATTTTATTATAACAACCTAAACAGACCGATACATATAACATCTTTTGTCTCTTGTTTTTTTGGAAAATGCAGTGGCCATAACTTTTTCGACATGTTGTCAAAAAAGGGCAACACATCAAAAGAGGGCTTGGTACACAAATAATCACCAATGATATGTTTGATTATTGAGTTCTATTAGGAAACTGGGGACACTACTGAACTGAGGTCTGGCAAGCAGGAACCACTCTGGGTGTGAGTCTTTATTTTCTTCCCTACAAGGCAGTGTTCACCCTTCAAATCTTCCCCAACCCCAGCTCCCCTCACAGGATAATAAACTTTGTCCATCCAGTAATTACAGATGCACCTCAGCATTCACACCTCTTTCCTCAAAAACAGTTTCTCGCAACATAAATACTCTGAGAACCCTTATGCCTTTTGTAGGGTTTGTAGTGACATCGGGCTGTTCAGTTTTGTTGATTCAGTTGTGAACTTGAGAAGAGGATGATAGCTCAAATATCTTTTTAGGCACATATATTCGCGAAGACTCAGACGGACTAACATTTTCACATATTTTGAATACAGTCCTGAACTTAATGAACCATAAATATGAAGGGGTAAAAATAATAAATGCAATAATAAAGAGATTCCTATGTACTGATATCTCTTGGTAGTAAATTGCACTCTGTTTATGGTATATGATAGTATATACAGTTGGCCTTCTGTGTTCACAGGTTCACATTCACAGAGCCAACCAATTGTGAATAGAAAGTATTCAGAATAATAATTCCAGAAAGGATCAAAAAGCAGCCCTTGAGCTTCTTGTGTCCTGGTGACTACTCCCATGGCATTTACGTTGTATTACATACTATAAATAATCTAGGGATGATTTAAAGTATACGCAGGAGATGTGCATAGGTTATAGGCAAATGCTATGTATGCCACTTAATACAGTATAAGGGACTTGAGTATCTGTGGATTTTGCTGTCCAGGGAGGGGTCCTGAACCCAGTTCCTTGCAGATACTGAGGGACAGCTATATGTATATTTGAAAGTAAAAAAAAAAATGACTGTTATTATAATCCCACTGTCCAAGTGTAACAATGACTGAAACTTTGTTGTGTTTACTTTAGTCTCTGATTAGTGGAATTATTAATACCACATCAAACAACTTTCCTTATAAGTCAAACTTTCCCTGTATAATTGTGCTGTTTCCAGCTCTTGGCTCACAATAATGATCTATTAATAGTTAGAAAGAAGCTAATGTGATTTCATTGGTTTACTTCGTTTAAACAGAATCCTCTGTGTTCAGGGCCAGGTAGCTTTATTGGCATGGCCCTTCAGGTCTGAGCGGTATGTGCGTTGTTTAGAAAAAGCAGCTCCTGACCACACCCTATTGAACTTCAGGGTTTCAAGATATGTCTGTAAGTACAAAAAATGACTGAAGTGATTAAGATTTTAAGAGGTTTTTTGGGGGTGGGGGTTGTTAATTTGTTTCTTACCTTTTGCCTTAATGATCAGGCAGAACTGTTTTGAGATCTGAATTATCTGAGTAAAAAGTTCTTCAGTTTTCTGTTAATACTAAGTGGCATTCACTAACAAGTGGAAATGTTCCCGTGGTGTCAACCTCTAGGCACCCTTTGGATATGCTACTTTTCTTTTTAGAAATGTGCTTATGCTACAGATCCCGAGGCCAATGATTCCTTGTCCTCTGGGACAGTCCGAACAGGTGTATAGATAAAGGGGCAGAGCTCTGGGCCTCCCGATTCTCATGGAAGGTGCTGTAAACTGGTTTACTCAGCACGCACTCCAACGCCCTTTTCTCTTGACTCCTGATCAGAGAGGCTGCAGAGCAGAGCATGTCTTTCTCACCCTTCTGGCCCCGAGGGCTCTCTGCGTGTGATGCTGCATCAGCTCAATCCAGGGATCTGTGTGGGACGAGGAGTGCGTGCAAGCTGGCAGGCAGTGGGAGTGGGAGTGGGCTGGAGCGCGGTTCTTTTGACAGGCGTGGTGCGAGAGGCATCCGCTCTTTTGGGGCAGCTGCGGCAGCGTTTCTAGCGTTCGGTCTCTGCTGATGTGGATTCAGTGCATTGGCGGGTAGAGAGGCCTGTGTTCTGCCAACACAGTCACATGCTGTGGGGTGGCTTTCTTACAGTGTTTAGTTCTCTGTTACTCCCGGATTCCACAAACTTCTAGGAGTTTTTCAGTAACCCCTTTTGTTTACCCTAAATAGAAAGAACTCTCTTGACCTTAAATAAGAATCAGGTTGTAGAATGACATCTCTGGTCTTGAACCGTAGTAATTCTCCGCTGTTTGGATTTCTTGGATAGAAAAAATTTCCCCAAAAATATTTTGGAATTCCATTAGTGTGGCCAACGTTTCTTTTTCCAAGAAGAGATATTGACAATACAAAGTGAATAATTTGCTATCAACCATAATTTACCTGAAGAAATACTTTTGAAGACTTAAAAAAGTAAGGAAGGACATAGATGCAGAAAAAAGGACAGCTTTTAAGATGAAAAAAATTTGCATTATGAAAAGCCTCACAGAAACATCCTGATATTTTCTTTTATTGCCCTTGGTGAAAGGTATTCTTAGGAAGTCACCGGGCAGGACACCAGTGGTCTAGAAGGAGTCCACACACGCCAGCCCCCCGCTGACTGTTCTTGTGTTAGTATTTATTTATTTATTTGGCCGCTCTGGGGCTTAGTTGCAGCACATGGGATCTCCTGTCTTGTTGGGGCATGCGGGACTGCGGGATCTTTACTTGCAGCATGTGGGTTTTACTTAGTTCCCTGGCCAGGGATCAAACCCAGGACCCACTGCATTGGGAGCTCTTGGAGTCTTAGCCCCTGAACCACCAGGGAGGGCCCGCCACTGATTTTTTTTTTTTTTTCGGTGCATGAAGTTTTCTTGGAATCCAACCAGGCTCATTCACAAATGTTCCTTCCCTAGGACTGTTTTCATGGGCAGCAGCAGACGTGAATAGTCATGGCCATGACTATAAGGCCTAAGTCTGAAATACAGCTATCAGGTCCTTTAGCAAAAATTTGCCAACTCTGAGTGACTTGTAAGACTCCTTCTATCTGGAAGAGTCTCAGAACCTTGAGTACTCTCTTTCAGAGCACATCCTTTGTATTCCCTAGAATCGTTGGGGAGTCTACTCCTTCAGCAAACTTTGATTGAATATCTGTATGTGCAAGGCTGTCTTCTAGACGCTGGGACACAAGAATGAATTGCAAAGACAGGTTCTCTAACCTCACAGAAATCATGTTCTAAGCAGAGATGGATGCTAAACAATTACATGAAAAAATGAAAAAGACTATTTCATTGAGTAATAAATGTTTCCATGAAAATAAAACAGGTTTGGTGATGATGAAGACTGACCCAAGAGGAGGATTAGTGTATTCAGTTTGGGGGTGAAAAGAGCGGGTAATTATCAACTCTCATGTTACCTTATGCTGAATGGGTTAGACCATAAAGGTCCTAGTTGTAAATCACGTAGAAGCACTTCTGCCTGGACCAGTACGTACTTGTGAGTGGCGCAGAAAAAGGAGATGCAGAAACAGCTAATCCAGAGAATGTAGACACAAGTTACCAATAATCTAAGTTCCTCGACCTGAGGGAAATAGATCAGATGACAGAGAGCTACAAAACTAGATCCTAGCTCTAGGTTTTAGACTTTTTTCCTGTATCAGGACACAAAAACAAGTTTAAAATCAAAATGTTTTACTCTGCACAGAACATTGTGGTATAGTGTTTGAGTTGAGAGGGACATGTAATTTCTCGTACTTTTCTATACTTTATGTATTTTTGTAAGGCCACTGTGGTGAAGGTGGGGACATTCTGTGACCAGGTTGAGAATCTCCTAAACAGAAAATAAAAGGTGATGCTAAACTGGCAGACAGGAGATTTATAGAAACCTTGTTCTCTGGAGAACTGTGGTTTCACATTATAAGCGATTTCATTTATTTTGTTGGTATTTCTCATTATTTAAATAATAAGGCATGCTCTTCTACCTAATTCAATGACACAAAATAAACCAGCCTAATTAGACTCATCTATTCCAGCCTGAATTTCTGGTCGGTCAACTTTGGAAAGCAAAAAACAAAACCAAAAAGTCTGAGTCTGCTTTTCTGAACTTTAACACTGGTATAATACCTTTTCAGGAAGGGGAACACCTCTTGTTTATCCTTTGATCAAATTCCTCAGATCATAACCAATGCTAAAATACAGTCTTGACTGGCACCCTGCCACGGGGCTTGGAAGTGATGGTATAGAGTGGACTTGAAGCCTCTGATCTCTTGCTTGTTTTGAAACAGAGAGCCCCGTATTGTAAAAATGGCAGAGTTCTTACGGTCCCTGGTTGAGCATAGCTAATTCCCAATCCGTGGGAGCATGTTTGTATTACAGTGATCCTAATTTACCCATAAATAAATTATTCTCCTCTGAAGCCCATAATAAATATAGTTTTAATTGCATGCCAACTGTTAGACCCTAAAATTAGATCGCTTCGGTCCTCCTTTGCCAATGGGAGGAGGTGTTCCGGAATATTTGAGTGGAGATGTTCTGTGGTTCCAGAGGCACTTTGGGAGAGAGGAGAGGCAGAGATATTCTGGGTGAATGTCTGAACAGATTTCAGTTGTAGAAGCCTGATTTCTGGGTCAGACAGAAGCCATGTTCAAATGTTATTCAGCCATTTGAAGAGTGGTATTCCAGCCATGCCTTTGATCATCTTGCTTCTTTTGAATCCCCAGGGTCCATTTTCATAGAGGAATCCAAAGAGGGTAAGTCAGAAACTGCCCTCCTGCCCCGTCCAGCTTTTAGTCTGCCTTCATTAGCAGAAACAGTACCCATTAGAAAAGATGTTTGTGCCCTGGTGACGAAGAGCCTTCAAATAGAGTCACTCTCTAAGGGGAAATGTAGGACAATCTTACAAATTGACTTGGGCACAAGGGAATATAGGCCATGTGTGAAATTAGGTTGGCCCCGATAGAAGTGAGGTTAAGGCGCTTGAGGGGAGAGTCTGAGCTACCCCACCCGCATCCGTACCCCTTCCCAGTCCCCTCCAAGCAGAGCAGCTTGCAGGAGCTGAGTGACTTCAGGCAAGTACTTAACCTCCTGACACCTGTTTCTTCAGTTGAAAAACAGAATAACAGTCCTTTGAACTGCAAGGACTAAAGGAAATCAGTCCTGAATATTCATTGGAAGGACTGATGCTGAAGCTCCAATACTTGGGCCACCTGATGCAAAGCTCTGATTCATTGGAAAAGCCCCTGATGCTGGGAAAGATTGAAGGCAGGAGGAGAAGGGGATGACAGAGGATGAGATGGATAGATAGCATCACCTGCTCAATGGATATGAGGTTGAGTAAACTCTGGGACTTGGTGATGGACAGGGAAGCCTGGCGTGCTGCAGTCCATGGGGTTGCAGAGAGTCGGACACAAGTGAGCGGCTGAACTGAACTGAACAGTGCCTGCCTCCCCGAGTGGTTGTAAGGATTAAATCAGATGCTGTTTGTAAAGTCACCCCGCTCCCACGAGGGTCATTAGAAGGTACTGCTTGCTTCTCCCCTTTCTTCTGTAGTGAGTTACCTCCTAGCCCTGCTTTTCCTTTGCTTCCCACCTTCCTCTGTACCCACATTGTCCATCTGTGGAATGATGAAGACAGGTGTACTAGGTAAGTTTCTTTTGAGAGAAAGGGGTTGTGTACTAATACTGGACTCGAAGCCCTGCTGTTGCTGCTGCTGCTAAGTCGCTTCAGTCGTGTCTGACTCTGTGTGACCCCATAGACGGCAGCCCACCAGGCTCCCCCGTCCCTGGGATTCTCCAGGCAAGAACACTGGAGTGGGTTGCCGTTTCCTTCTCCAATGCGTGAAAGTGAAAAGTGAAAGTGAAGTCGCTCAGTCATGCCCGACTCTTAGCGACCCCATGGACTGCAGTCTACCAGGATCCTCCGTCCATGGATTTTCCAGGCAAGAGTACTGGAGTGGGCTGCCACTGCCTTCTCCACAAAGCCCTGCAGTCCTTGTTTAATGAGCCAGTTGATAGAAACCCCAGTTGGAGCCAATCCAGGATCCGGGGGGTGCCTCAGGATCATTGCAGTGATGACAATCAGGACATTCTTGTCTGCTACCACGGTAGCATTCTGGAAGCTTCCTTAACCCCTGGACTTATTTTGGAGCGAAGCACCAAGTGTCCTCTTATTCCTCAGTTCACGTTTTTAATAGACAAGATCAAATCTTTTAAAACAATTTTGAAGCCATGTTCTTTCAAACAGTATCATCTTTCTTCCCTTTTTACTAATTAAAACTCTTATTTACTTAGGTATATTCAGAATTTTCATAACATACCTGCGACTTTTTTTTTTTTTTTTTACAAGTGTAGGGTAAGTATTCCATTAATAGATCAATAATTTGAATTCCTTGTTTCTTTCCTCTTTGGCAAGAGTGTAGGTTTTAATTTCTTTTTCATAATAGTCTTTGTTCACCTTTGCCATGCCTTCACATTTCCTTTCTCTTTGGCAGATCTGCCCTTCCACATTTCTTTCTTTTTTTTTTTTTAGTTCTACCAGTTTGTTGCTACCAACCTGTCTCCCTCCACCCTCAAGCATGCATGCTCAGTCATGTAACCCCATGGACTGCAGCCCGCCAGGCTCCTCTGTCCATGGACTTTTCCAGGCAAGAATCCTGGAGTGGGTTGCCATTTCCTTCTCCAGGTGCCCTTCCACATTGCTGAGTGCATTTAAGAAATTTCCGAGTAATTGGCTAAAGCATTTGAGTACTTCTTTTTTCTTGTGCCTCTTGGCTTCTTAGAATTTCCTTTGTCCGTGTTTAATTATTTCTCCAAATATTAGAAAATAATGTTGCTGATTTTTTCTTTTTTTGCTTCCTCTAGATAAGGAATAAACAGGAAGCAAGAGAAACAAAGGAAATAAATCCTGGAAGCAAATTCCAGGTCTCAATTAATCATACACCAGTCAAGTAACTCAGGATTTCCCAATGATCTTGTCTGCAGGGACGAGCCACTTTTGAGTCCACGTTGGATCTGTTTCTTTAATCTTTGCTTCCCATTGCTTTTCACTAAAAGGATACTGTTTATACATAATGGCATGCCTCAGGGAACCCTGCCCCTCTGCTTGAATGTTAAACCAAAGCGCCTTTGCTCAGAAATTTGGGCTTCCAGGGTGGCCTAGTGGTGAAGAACCTGCCTGCCTGCCAACCTGTAAGAGACATGGGTTTGATCCCTAGGTCAGAGGGCTGGCCATTCCAGGAGGTATTTGTAAGATTAATGGCCTTTTTAACTTTAATTCCTCACTCTACCCTTCTCTGTTTTTTTGAGAACCTGGCATCCAAACCCCATAAGATGATTATTTTGAGACATTAGTCTGCCATCTTTTCAGTCTGCCAGCTTTCAAAAATAAAATCATATTCCTTGCCTCAACAGCTCATGTTGGATATATTGGCTAATCATGCAGAATGAGCCTGGACTTGGCAGGAGTTTCTTTTAAAATATCCCATTTGCTTGACTTTGCTTCTTGGAGAATGTATTCTCTGACAGGGGTTGGGGCATCCTTATTAACGTCCAGCACTGCAGCTGACTTTCCTTGTATAGTTTTGAGTAGATAATACATGTACATGTTCTGTTCTTTTATGAATCTCTGGGGTAATATTATGAACAAAGCTTTTGTTTCCTTTGCTTTCACCACTTTCCCTCCATTGCCTGTTCCCCCACCAGCAGTCCCTGCTACCACTTTCATCAATGTACTCATATACCCTTCCAGGGTACTTTAAACAAATGCAGGTATGAGTGTCCTTGTAATTCTTCCTTATTTTCACATGGTTGTCACCATACTTGTCACAGTGTTCGGCACCTCGCCTTTTCCAGTAACAGTATGTGTAACAAATCAGTACACATAGGCTCCTGTGTTCCTAAAGATGGCTTCCTTCCCTCCTTGTTACCTGCATACATGTGGAGCTTTCATTAAATAATTTGTTTTGCACGTTCAGTGCCTAGGTCTCTGTTCTATAAGTAGGGGACTGGACATAGAAACTTAAGGCGGCTGACCATTTAGTGAGAATCCTCGGATGCTCTGAGCTCCTCCTCTGCTTGTTGCTGTGTGAATCAGTGTGCCCGGTGATGCACAGGGAGGCCTCACAGGCTGAAATACCAGAGTTTGGAGCAGAGGCTGGTTTATCGCAGGGGCATGCAAGGAGCTGGGTGGCTCATGACCCCAAAACCTCAACCTCCCGGAAGGGTTTCAGCAAGGAATTTTCAAAGGCAAGCTGAGGGAGGAATGTGGTTAGTTGCTGCAAACTTCTTGGTGTAGGAATCCTTTGTTCTTGCAGTTATCCACATAGGTGAGGTCATGATGTTCCCGTAAAACTCCAATGAAACAAATGTTATTCTCTGTTCTGTAACTTTTTACCTCTATGTGAATGAACTCTTTTTTTTTTTAATTGGAGGCTAATTACTTTACACTATTGTAGTGGTTTTGCATACATTGACATGAATCAGCCATGGGTGTACATGTGTTCCCCATCCTGAACCCCCCTCCCACCTCCCTTCCCATCCCATCCCTCAGGGTCATCCCAGTGCACCCGCCCTGAGCACCCTGTCTCATACATAGAACCTGGACTGGTGATCTATTTCACATATGGTAAAATACATGTTTCAATGCTATTCTCTCAAATCATCCCACCCTCACCTTCTCCAATAGCGTCCAAAAGTCTGTTCTTTACATCTGTGTCTCTTTTGCTGTCCTGCATATAAGGTCATCGTTACCATCTTTCTAAATTCCATGTATATGCTTTAATATACTGTATTGGTGTTTTTCTTTCTGACTTAACTTCACTGTATAATAGGCTCCAGTTTCATCCACTTCATTAGAACTGATTCAAATGCATTCTTTTTAATAGCTGAGTAATACTTCATTGTGTATATGTACCACAGCTTTCTTATCCATTCATCTGCTGATGGACATCTAGGTTGCTTCCATGTCCTGGCTATTGTAAACAGTGCTGTGATGAACATTGGGGTACACGTGTCTCTTTCCCTTCTGGTTTCCTCAGTGTGTATGCCCAGCAGTGGGATTGCTGGATCATAAGGCAGTTCTATTTCCAGTTTTTTAAGGAATCTCCACCCTGTTCTCCATAGTGGCTGTACTAGTTTGCATTCCCACCAACAGTGTAAGAGGGTTCCCTTTTCTCCACACCCTCTCCAGCATGTATTGTTTGTAGACTTTTTGATAGCAGCCATGTGAATGGACTCTTAGAGGTCAGAGCCTTGAGAATAGCCTTACCTGTATAATTCAGGCTATAGGCAACATTATTTTTACAAAATGTGCAGAGCCAGCATGACTAAGCCCAGGCAACAGTGTGCAAAGGTTGAAGTAAAAGCAACAGATCTAATATGGTGTCAGACTTGGTTTTCCCTATTGCATGCTGTCTCCCTCCCTGCCTTGGGTCTTGGGTGTATGTTCAGGACAGTATATTGGTCAGGAGGGAGCCACGGTGGACGTTTCTGTTATAGGTCCCACTCTAGCCCAGCCCTGTCCTAGAGCTGTGTTTCTCCTTGTTGCCATATTCAAAGGATTCTTGTGCCCGTCTGAGGGATTTTTAACTGATAGTCTGTGATACCTTTCTTCATTCTCTTGTGTGTTCACGTTAGTTCCAAGGCAGTGGACTTTGGGGTCGGGGTTGGGGTTACATGGCAAGGAGTAGAAAGGCAGGTTGATGTGATGTCAGCAGTGATTAAGTAAACACTCTTTGGCCTCTGGCCCTGGGGTGTACTAAACAGTTTTAGTATTGACTAGAGATTTGTTTTCTTTTGGGTGGGGTTGGTGATAGGCGTGCTCCAGGAGCACAGAGTGCACAGCTATTAGGGATTGAAAAGTCACGAGTCTTAAGTGCTGCCATAAATTTTTGTTCCTTTAGGACTACTTGGCCAATCGCCTATGCCCACAGTGCCCTGATTTTTTTCTCTTGTTGACTGTCTTGGGAGGAAGCCCAAGGACCCAGGTGATGCCTCTTCCTTGGACTAGCCTTGGGGGGGACAGGTGACAGGTTTGGCCATTGGATGGTATCTTCCTTTCCTAGGCCGAGGCAAGAGGACTCACTTTTATTGCTCTGGCTTCACCTCTGTCCACCTGGATCCCATATCCTCTTTTCTAGATCATTATCTGGATATTCCGTGCCCCAAGCTGTGAGGTCAAATCAGGCCACAGTGTTTATGCTCCCAGGTCCAAAGGGTAGCTGAGAGCATGTTTTGGAGGGGGAGTGGTGTAGAGAAGGAGCTTGGATGAGAGCTTCTCACCAGTGTGTAAAGGCCCCTTGTGGAGTGAAATGGGGTGCAGTTGGCCACAAAGGTCCGTCTAGTCAAAGCTGTGGTTTTTCCATAGTCATGTATGGATATGAGAGTTGGACTATAAAGAAAGCTGAGCACCAAAGAATTGATCCTTTTAAGCTGTGGTGTTGAAGAAGACTCTTGAGAGTCCCTTGGACTGCAAGGAGATCCAACCAGTCTATCCTAAAGGAAATCAGTCCTGAATATTCATTGGAAGGACTGATGCTGAAGATGAGACTCCAATACTTTGGCCACCTCATGCAAAGAGTTGACTCATTAGAAAAGACCCTGATGCTGGGAGGGATTGGAGGCAGGAGGAGAAGGGGACATCAGAGGATGAGACGGCTGGATGGCATCACTGACTCGATGGACATGAGTCTGAGTAAAACTCCGGGAGTTGGTGATGGATAGGGAAGCCTGGCGTGCTGCAGTCCATAGGATCACAAAGAGTCAGACACGACTGAATGACTGAACTAAACTGGAACGAGATAGGGTTGTGAGCACAGGCCCTGGGCCCCATTTGTAGGCTTGTCATGGGCCCCGTGAATGTGATGAGTGAGCCTGGCTGGACCCTGATGTCTTAGACTCTGGAGCAGCCTTGATTTCAGCCTGCTTTCAGAGCCTGAACTTCAGCCTTCTGTGAATTCTGTGAGTTCCTCACAACATTTTGAATGGTTTTGCTTGAGTCAGTCTGAGTTGGTTTCTGCTATGTCAAAAGCCACAAAGAACACAGACTGAAACTGAAATCTGAAAGGGAATTTCATTCCACTTTCCATCCAGTAAACACATTTTCTCCCCATCACCCTGGGGAGCATCCTTTTTTCTGGGGCTGAGCACCTGGGTTAGAGGCCAAAGTCACCATCCCATGCTCACACCAGCCTTTGCTTCACCTTTAAGCCAGATCAGAAAAGGATAAACAAATGAAACCTCTAAGTGTTTACACTTGTAACAAGTTATCATCTGGGTTTTATCTGTTCTGCAAAAAAAATGACACAGTCTCAAACATTTGAAATATTAAAGGTTGAATATTAAAGGTTGTTAGAGAAAATTTGCGTTCTGGTGCTTTTTCAATGACTTTCATTTCAAAACTATTGAAATTCATTGTTCTTTCTAAAAGGCCTTTATTACTTTAAATATGTATTTGAGAAGTAGTTAGATATGTAATGTTTATGTGTGTGTGTACTCAGCCCACCAGGCTCCTCTGTCCCTGGAATTTTCCAGGCAAGCATACTGAAGTGGGTTGCCATTTCCTCCTCCAGGGGATCTTTCTGCTCCAGGATCAAACCAATGTCTCCTATGTCTCCGGCATTGGCTGGCGGATTCTTTACCACTAGGGCCACCTGGATAGCTCATGTGTAATGTTTGTTGTTCAGTCGCCCAGTCGTGTCCGACTCTTTGCAACCCCATGGACTGTAGCACGCCAGACTTCCCTGTACCTCACAATCTTCTGGAGTTTGCCCAAGTTCATGTTCATTGCTTTGGTGATGCTGTCCAGCCATCTCATCCTCTGACACCCTCCTCTTCTGCCCTCAGTCTTTCCCAGCACCAGGGACTTTTCTAATGAGTTGTCTGTTTGTGTCAGATGAGCAAAATACAGGAGCTTCAGCATCAGCATCAGTCCTTCCAGTGAATATTCAGGGTTGATCTCCCTTAAGGTTGCCTGGTTGGATCTCCTTGCTGTCCAAGGGACTTTCAGGAGTCTTCTCCAAGCGCCACAGTTCAAAGGCATTCTGCCTTCTTTACGGTCCAGCTCTCACAACTGTATGTGACCCCTGGGAAGACCATAGCCTTGACTATATAGACCTTTGTCGGCAGAGTAATGTCTGCTTTTCAACACACTGTCTAGGTTTGTCATTGTTTTCCTGTCGAGAAGCAATTGTCTTCTGATTTCATGGCTGCAGTCACCATCCGCAGTGATTTTGAAACCCAGGAAGAGGAAATCTGTCACTACTTCCAGCTTTTCCTTAGTGACAAGTCTTCGCTCCCAGACTGGAGTTGGACATCTCTTTGAGGGCAGGAGCTGTTTCTGAGTCATCTCAGGAGCTTAGTGCCCTGCACACAGTAGGACTTCAGCAATATGTATATTGACATCATATATTTTACTTATCATTTATAATAAGGGCTACCGTGTGCTTAGCTATTAATAGCATTTTGCATATGCTGATTCAGCACTAGTTCCTGTGGGCTGGGGTGCCGGGGACCAGCCCCGGCTGATCCAGGGTATTCGAAGCGGGGACGGCGTCGGCGAGGATCAGGAAACAACTGCTTAATTAAACGTTAATTAAGGATATAAAGAGTAATAGAATGAGGATAGCTCAGTGAAGAAATTCAGTGGCGAAAAGAGGCTGAAATAAGGATAGCTCAGTGAGGAAATTCAGTGGAGAAAAGAGGCTGAATAATTCAGCCAGAAGGTAAGAGAAAGAACGACATGGTGAGACCAAGTTTCGGTGAACAAGGCCCACACTTTATTTTCCAAAGTAGTTTTTATACCTTAAGTTATGCATAGAGGATAATGGGGGAAGGGGTAGAGTCATGCAGTAAGCCAGGCTTTCTTCCTGCAAACTTATCATATGCAAAAGTTTAGGTGATTTGCATCATCTTCTGGCCCGGAGGCCTTTTTCTCTAAAGGTGATTATTCTAAAGTCAGGCGCCAGCCTCCAAAAAGCATTAGATAAAGTTGCATTCCTACAGAGCAAAGGTGTGGTGGGCTATAACAAGAAAAAGAATTAATTCAAGGGTCCCAGGTTACAAACATTAAAGCTACTATTTAAACCAATTATATTAATCAATACACTGCCAGGGACACAGCAGGTAAGGGATATGGAGACTTAGCAGCAAACATTGGCCCAACAAGTGAAAATCCCTTCACCAATACAATTTCTAATCAATCTTTTGACTGCTCAAAGGAATCTGTATTTAGACAGTTTAGAACATCTCATGCCTCTCACAGTTTGGAGGCTCTGAGCAATCACATGTGGCCGGAAAAACCTATTCAGGCAGGCTAGAGGACTTCCAAGGGAGTTTGTAGGTTGAAACACTGTCACACCCAGGAATTATTAACTGGAGCTATAAGCTAACTCTTTTTTCAGAGAGGTAGTGGGGGACAGCCCCCCGTAAAGTCAGAGGTGTAGGTGAAAGCACAAAGCAGAAAGTAGGCAGACTCTGGTTTTGGGGGTAGATTGCTCGAGAATTTCCAGGGAGACTCCTGAAGCTCGATCCCGCCTTTGCGTATGCCGAGCCTCCTTCCTCATGACCTTTGTCATGGGCGGAGTTCCTCACGCTGGCTACCGGCAGTGAGAGAATTTCCAGTTGAGCTATTCCAGATCCTGAAAAGTGCTGCACTCAATATGCAATATGCCGGCTCCCGGCACTGGGGAAAATAGACTGAATTTTAAAAAAATTAAAAAGAATACATATACAGGTATTTACCACCATCCCAGAGTAAAAAGTTCAAGGCACATTTAAAATGTTAGTAGTAATGATGTGTAAAAATTTGGGTAGAAGGGAAAGTGGAGTGATTGAAGATGATGATGGGTAGCAACATAGTGGAAGAGAAAGTTCCAGGCAGGAAGCCAAAGAAGAGAATGGGTGATAAAGAAAAAGACAAAAACCAGAATTACCAGAAGTATAAATAAGGTGACATATGTTGAATTTCAGTCTTCAAAGCTTTGTATTCGGGGCCTCTCACCTCTAGAGAGGTAGATGGGCTGACCACGTATCTGGTGAAGCATCTGACGATGTCCAGACACCGGGAAGCTTTTAAGAGAAGGAACAAGAATTGAAAGCCAGGTTTTTCCTCTGCTGCTTTTATAGTGACAATTTGCCAAGTGAGTGAGACACAGACTAGATTAAGGGCATCTTTATTACAAAAGGAGAAAGCCCGCTGATGATAGCGGATCTTTGACAGTTTACATGGCAGGCATTTGCATTAACTTGTTTAATCCCACAACTTAATGCCTATGAAAAAGCTGAAGCAAGAGGTGATTCAGTAACTTCTCCACGGTGACATAGCTCCTAAATGGTAGCAATGGAAGCAGATTGAATCCTGTTTGGTTCTACAACCACATTCCTAGTCTCTTCCCCTCAGTCTGAATGTGCTTCTGCGGCCCTAGAGAAGGCGTGGTCTGCCGTGGTAGCACATACAGACACGGACTCCGCTGCTCCTCTGCTTGTGGGCACAGCAGCTGATCTGACTTCTGTGCTGATTGCTAGGCCAGAAGTACTAAGGATAGTTTCACTTATTTATTGAGCACTTACTCTGTGTGGCTTAATTTTATTCTCAAACATCCTTTAGATATTGACCTAAGCTGTAGAAACAAAGGCATAAATGGTAAATAATTGTACAGGTTCACACAATGAGAAAGTGGCAGAGCCAAGATTTGGGGTAGAACTTTGTGATCCCAAAGATTCCTTTCTTAAAAGTTACATGAAACAACTGAGGTGCCTCTCAGCTCTCTCCCACACACACAACTCTCCTCTCTCTGTACTCCCTGACCAGAGTTTTCATCACCAGTATTGTGATTGATGGTTGCCTTCTCAGCAGCCATGCCCAGCTTCTTCCTTGCAAGCAGAACCATGATGTTGTTTATCTCTTGAGAGGCCAGTGATGGCTTTAGGCATGAGCATGCGTATGCAGTTCTGGCTAGTGAGTCCAGTGTCCTCCGGCCAGTAAATTGAGAGGTGAGTTGTTGGGGCAAGGAATAGAAACCTTCTTTGAAAAGTGAGCAGATCAAGAAGATGGTGGACTTATGTCCCAAAGAACCACCTTGCCTGAGTTAGAATTCAGGCTTCTTTAATACCTAAAAGAGAGGGAGTAAAGCCAAACATTTCCTTTTAGGCTCAGCCTCTGGAGGGGATGTGTTCATTTCTTCCTTTCTGCAGTCATTCATAGGGTGGCCTGGTCAGGATGTTTCCTGTGAGCTAAACAAGGGTATTTTAGCTCATTACCTCGGAGACAGGGTTCTGAGAGATGGGCTATATACATAATGTAAACTTATAGGCAACATCCTTTTAGTGATTAATTTTTGTTGTTGTTCAGTCTCTCAGTCATGTCCGACTCTTTGCAACCCCATGGACTGCAGCACACCAGGCTTCGCTGTCCTTCACCATCTCCCAGAGCTTGCTCAAACTCATGACCACTGAGTTGGTGATGCCATCCAACCATCTCATCCTCTGTTGTCCCCTTCTCCTCCTGCCTCTAATCTTTCTCAGCATCAGGGTCTTTTCCAAAGAGTCAGTTCTTCATATCAGGTGGCAAAAGTATTGGAGTTGCAGCTTCAGCATCAGTCCTTCCAATGAACATTCAGGACTGATTTCCTTTAGGATGGAGTGGTTGGATCTCCTTGCAGCCCAAGGGATTCTCAAGAGTCTTCTCCAACACCACAGTTCAAAAGCATCACTTCTGAGAAGGCTCTCTGCCTTATTTATGGTTCAACTCTCACATCCACACATGGCTAGTGGAAAAACCATGGCTTGGACTAGATGGACCTTTGTTAGCAAAGTAATATCTCTGCTTTTTCATATGCTATCTAGGTTGGTCATAGCTTTTCTTCCAAGGAGTGAGCATCTTTTAATTTCATGGCTGCAGTTTCCATCTGCAGTGATTTGGGAGCCCAAGAAAATAAAGTCTCTCACTGTTTCCATTGTTTCCTCATCTATTTGGCATGAAGTGATGGGACCAGATGCCATGTAGTTTTTTAAATGTCAAGTTTCAAGCCAGCTTTTTCACTCTCCTCTTTCACCTTCATCAGGAGGCTCTTTAGTTCCTCTACTCTTTCTGCCATAAGGATGGTGTCATCTGCATTTCTGAGGTTATTGATATTTCTCCTGGCAGTCTTGACTCCAGCTTGTGCTTCATCCAGCCCAGAGTTTCTCATGACATACTCTGCATATAAATTAAATAAGCAGGGTGATAATATACAGCCTTGATGTACTCCTTTCTGAATTTGGAACCAATCCTTTGTTCCATGTCTGGTTCTAACTGTTGCTTCTTGACCTGCATACAGGTTTCTCAGGAGACACGTAAGTAGTCTGGTATTCCTGTCTCTTGAAGAATTTTCCACAGTTTGTTGTGATCCACACAGTCAAAGGCTTTGGCATAGTCAATGAAGCAGAAGTGGATGTTTTTCTAGAACTCTCTTGCCTTTTCTATGATCCAACAGATGTTGGCAATTTGATTTCTGGTTCCTCTGCCTTTTCTAAATCCACCTGGAACATCAGGAAGTGCTTGGTTAAGGTACTGTTGAAGCCTGGCTTGGAGAATTTTGAGCATTACTCTGCTAGCATGTGAAATGAGTGCAATTGTGTGGTAGTTTGAGCATTCTTTGGCATTGCCCTTCTTTGGGATTCTAATGGAAACTGACCTTTTCCAGTCCTGTGGCCACTGCTGAGTTTTCCAAGTTTGCTGGCATATTAAGTGCAGTACTTTCACAGCATCATCATTTAGGATTTGAAAGAGCTCAACTGGGATTCCATCACCTCCGCTAGCTTTGTTCCTAAGGCCCACTTGACTTCACACTCCAGGATGTCTGGCTTTAGGTGAGTGATCACACCATCGTGGTTATCTGGGTCATGAAGATCTTTTTTGTACAGTTCTTCTGTGTGTTCTTGCCACCTCTTCTTAATATCTTCTGCTTCTGTTAGGTCCGTACCAAACTGATTAATTTATAATAGAATACAAAGCTTCTTCCTTGTTACACTATGAGGGAAAGTCTGCTGGTAGAGGGTAGTTTCCAGAAAATGTTTCTGTTTCCTTGGAAAAGAAAGATGTGATCTCCTCCACCTTTGGAGAGTGTTAGAAGAGGATGTGGTATTTGGAGTGTTGTCCACCATCTTGCCCCGGTGAACTTTAACCCAGGGTAGATCCAACCAGTCCATTCTGAAGGAGATCAGCCCTGGGATTTCTTTGGAAGAAATGATGCTAAAGCTGAAACTCCAGTACTTTGGCCACCTCATGCGAAGAGTTGGCTCCTTGGTAAAGACTCTGATGCTGGGAGGGACTGGGGACAGGAGGAGAAGGGGACGACAGACAATAAGATGGCTGGATGGCATCACTGACTCGATGGCCGTGAGTCTGGGTGAACTCCGGGAGTTGGTGATGGACAGGGAGGCCTGGCGTGCTGCGATTCATGGGGTCGCAAAGAGTCGGACACGACTGAGCAACTGAACTGAACTGAACTGAGGTCACAGCTTATGTGTTGAGAAACTCACAGTGAAGGCAGGAAAGAGTGTGACTCCTTGATGACATTTTTGAGTCAATGAATTACTCATTGTGGAACTTCTTGACCTTGGGACTTCTCGTCATGTGAGTAATAGCATTTCCTTACAGGTAGAGTCACTTCTGTTTGGGTTTTCTGACACGTACACTTGCAGGCACCCACACTGTACAATTAGTATCCTCAGCATCACCACTACCGTCATTAACGCAGTGGCTGCTCATCGTTACTAGAAGCCGTTGAATTTGTATGTGTGTTATCTGAACTACAACCCTAGGAGCTAGACGCTTCTATCATTTTATTTTTACAGATGAAGAAGTTGTAGCTTAAAGAGGTTAATCTGTCCCAGGACCCCTGGTGAGGGAGTGCAAAAAAAAAAAAAAATAAATAACATGTAGAGCTCAGACTCTGCTTCCTTCTTCTTTATTAATGTTTGCAATAAAAACAAGTTTTATGGTCCATGTTTTATTGATGAGGAAACTGCAGTTTAAAGAGATTAAGTTCTGCCTCCCGGCTTTTAAGTGCAGATTCAAACTGAGATCCTTTTTTTTTTAGGTTGTACAACATGATTTTTTTAAATGATGTATAATTTGATGATTTAATACACGTACATAGCAAAATGATTACCATAATTGAATTGACTAATAAATCCAGCATTTCATATAGTTGCTGCTTTTTATGTGTGATGAGAATACTTACAATCTACTCTCTTTGCAAATTTTAGCATATATGGTACAGTATTAATAGCTATATTCAGCACACTGTACATTAGATTCCCAGAATTTATTCATCTTATAGCTGAAAGTCTGTGCCTTGTGACTAAATTAAGGTCTTTGTGACTGCAAACATGTGTTTTTACTGGTCTTTCCAAACTCTGAAGAACATCATGTTCTGAGCCTTTTGTTTATTTATTTTTTTTTAGTTATATATTTTTTTATTGGAGTCTAATTGGTTTACAATGTTGTGTTAGTTTTTGCTGTACAAAGAACTGAATCGGCTACGTGTACACATGTACCCCCTCCCTCCTCAATGTCCCTCCCACCCCACCTCCAAGGCTTTTCTTTAGCTCTTCCTTCACCACCTCCTACCTGTCTTGTGCCCCAGTCCTCCCTTGCTTTCTCCCAGGTGAGAATGGATACTAAAATCTGTTTACAAGAGATCTACCTAATCTGCTGCCTTTCCAGGATGACTTACATCTGCTAACATGCACCTGTCTCTTGGCTGCCCTGAAATCTCAATGTTAGGATGGACAGTGTTGCAGGCCCATGATGGGGTGAAGCATGAGGGCCCCCTGCCTGCTTCAGACCACTGCGCACTGGCATCCTGTTGAGAATGCTTTCCTACGTGAGGCTTAAACTCTGCTCCGCAAGCAGTTAGAACACAAGACACAAAAACCTGTATTTAGCCCAAAGTAGAATGAAAATATGGACAGTGTTAAAACATCAGAGAAAGATCAGAAAAAGAGGAGGCCAGACAAGAGTCAGTCATTACTGTTAGCGATGGAGCCTTCCTGTGGTCCCTCAAAGTCCTGTCCACTTTTGCCCACGTGTCACCCCCTCTCCTGGAGGCCGAGGGCCCTCAGAAGCCATGCCAGTCTCCTAGCCTGTACTCTTGCAGAACTGCGTGGTTCCTGCCGCATCTTTCCATCTAGTCCTACCCATTTTTCAAGACTCGGGGTAAGTCCTGTTGTCCACAAAACACAATGACTCACCTGTGTCTCTAAGTTTCCCTGAGTTCAGGTTGCCATTTAGGAGTTGTGACGATTGCTTATCAAATTTATTCTTATCAAATTTATTGCTTATCAAATTTATTCTCTGCTCTTTCCAAAGCCTTGAAACTTATGAGCCACGGCCCTGACCGATCTTTGGAACTGCTGACCTGTGAGCTGTCCCTGCCTGTACCCTCAGCAGTCTTATCTACCAAAGACTACCACATAACCCCTGCCGAGGGGATTTCCTGCTGTTGTTTAACCTCCATTCATTCCATCTTCTGGTAACATTGCCTCAGTTTTCCTTTGAGGCAGCAGTGTACGTGCATTCAGTCTCTCGCTCGTGTTTGAGTCTTTGCGACCCCACAGACTGTCACCAGGCTCCTCTGTGCATGGACTTTTCCAGGCAAGCATATTGGAGCAAGTTGGCGTTTCCTACTCCAGGGGATCTTCCCAGCCCAGGGACTGAACCCACGTTTCTTATGTCTCCTGCATTGGCAGGCAGATTCTTTACCACTATTGCCACCTGGGAAGCCCTTGGAGTAGCAGGAGGAGGGCCAGACCCAGCCAACCACTCATTTCATTTTTCAGACCTTCTGATTGTTTAAGCAGACAGGACACGCTACGCAGGTCAGTGAGATGAAGCAGTCCTGGGACTAATGTGGAGCTGTTCAGAAGGAGAGAAGCACTCTTTCCTTAGCCTAGCTGAACGAAAGCCTGGATTCTTCAAGCCTTCACATGAGGGTGTGCTGAAAATGAAGGCCGCACAGAGGAATTTGAATGAAGAGTTAGCAAGAGAAAGATTGATTCCTGGCCTTGTTTGATCTGAGTTATGTATCCAGCCAGACCCACCCCTGAAATGTTTAGCACATGCCTTCTGAGCAAGGGGGTTTTTCTCAGTTTGAACTCAGAGTCCCAGCAGATTCATCCACCCAACATGTGGGGCTTCCTAAAGCCATTCTCTAAGCTCACAGCTGCTTGAAAAAAAAAAAATATTATCATCCCCCCAAACAAATGCTGTAGTTCTTCCTTGTTTCCCTCCCTTCTCCCTTCAAGTCCAGAAAAAGGTGGCAGGGCCCAGCATGGGGTCTTGAAAACCCTGGCTTTGAACTTGTCCTCAGACCAGTGACTCCATGCTTAGAGGAAACCGAGGCTGGTTCTCCAGACCTTGACACAGCCGCTCCGGGCCCAGTGAGATGCTTGTGCCAAAGGGCCTCTGCTCTCAGGGGAACCTGGTGCCAGGTCTTTGCTGGAATCACCCAGCATTCCAGACCTTCTGGACAGACTGAGACGACCGGGGCATGTTCTCAGCTTGGCAGCCATTGGAGATACAGCAACAAGAAGGCATTTTCCGAGAAAGATGGTGAATTTTCAGTAGTCTTACTACTCTAGTGGTAGGGATTTTTTAATAAGTTTATATCTTTTGCAGGAATGGCAAGTTCCAGGGCTCTTTCAGTAAAGCAAGAAAGCTGGAGAGGCAAAGCAGAGAGGACGTTGTAGATAGTGAAGCAACATTCAACCGGAAAATGTAGCAATTGCATAAAAACCCAGAAAACAAAAGAAAACAGAACTGATACTTCCTTGCTTGCTCTTACTGTAGAAGCACTTTTTTTTTTGGTAGAACACATTTTTAAACATCGAGTCATCAGATTGTTCCAAGGGCTTACCAAGCAGGAGGAAAATTACTGTCTATGCGTTGATTCCCAGTGACCCCTCTGCCTTGGGTCCCCGTATAGGAGGGACTGGGGAGGCATCCTGAAGTCTCCAGGCTCAAGTTCTCCTCTGGAAGAAGGAAAAGGCTTGGATGAGTGCCCCAGAGCTTGGGCGCCTCCTCCCTTTACTTCATGCAGGTGCCTGGACCTTGAATCCGGGAGGAAGGGCAGTGAGGCTGACAGTGGATTTCTAGGTGAGGCCGGCGGGAGGCTGCCATGCTGGGTGAGGTGGAGGACGCTGCAGGCACAGGCTGCCATGCTGGGTGAGGCGGAGGACGCTGCAGGCACAGGTGGCTGGCGTTCTTTTCAACCAAATGACTCACTGGACAAAGACTTGTCACCGACTGGTTAGACTGGCATCTTGTAGGGCCCGCCTCACCCTGCAAGTCACCTCACTAGTATTTAAATATACAGGCTTTGTTCTCTGGGGCTTTTTACTATGTCTCCCAAGCCTCCCAGATTCCTTAAAGCACGTTTGAGACCACATTTTCTTTCTTTTTCTGTTGGTGTTAACTCTATTCTTAAAATTACCCAAAGAACTCATTCTTATTCTAGAAACAGGACAAAATTCAGAAAAACAAATTGAACTAATAATAAGCCCAGAGATCATCTTTGTTAGCATTTTGTTACATGTATTTTTCTTTTTGTGTATATTGCTCGGTAGTCTTTTTCTTTTAAGTGAGTATAATTTAGGTATCTTTCTTTGTTAATAAATACACCTTGATACAGTCATTTTAAAGGATGGCTGCATTGTATTGTCCAGGAGGTAGAAATTTCCTCCCTACCAGTTCTTTGAGTTCTTTGGGTTGCTCTAATAATTAAATTGACACAAGACTGATGAACTGGAGAAAAAACCAACTTAGTTCATACATACAAAGGTCTCATAGAAATGCGTGCATGCTCAGTCATGTCCCATTTTTTTGCAACCCCATGGACTGTACTCCACCAGGCTTCTCTGTCTATGGAATTTTCCAGACAAGAATTCTGGAGTGCGTTGCCATCTCCTACTCCAGGGGATCTGCCTGACCCAAGGATTGAACCTGCATCTCCTGTGTCTCTTGCCTTGGCAGGCAGATTCTTTACCACTGAGCCACCATGGACAGAGGAGCCTGGTGGGATATAGTCCATAAGGTTGCAAAGAGTCAGACACAACTGAAGCAACTTAGCACGCACGCACGAGCCACCTGGGAAGCCCCTCATAGAAATGCCCCCCACAAAGTGACGAAAGGCTGTTTATATATCACTTTCAGACAAAGAAAAAGTCATTTGTGAAGGGTTAACCAAGAGGTTTGTGCTTGGGGTAGCAGACTAATGGAGAAGCAACACAGTTTGTTTATACAGCGTTCTTAGCCTTAAATTCACCAACTCTGGTGACAAGGATGCTGTCTATACTCCTGGTACAGGAAAGTTACTTTCACAGGGGAGATTTATTTCCCCCTTTCAGGGGAGTGGGGGAAGGAGAGGCATCAGAATATCTTTTTTATTCATGCCCTCCACCTGCCAATGGCTGTTTCTGAAGTAACTTTAATTCAAAATAATCAATAGGCCATTGTGGCATATCTCAGGTGACCTGCTCTGAGCCCAAATGCTGTGACATTGTCTGGATTTACATATTTATTTGCATGTCCCTGTTGTTGGATGAGAAGGTGGTTTCTGTTTTTTTTGTATGTAACATCCTTATAGGTGTGTACTGTACTGAATTTTTCACATAACTTCCTTAACTCAGAATTTTGAGTGAAATCATGCTTGTTTTAAGGTTTTTATGCCCTTTGCCCAGTTGGGCCGGTTATAAGTGCTATTACTTGAACACCAGTTTTCAGGTATTGATGGTAATTCCGCTCAGGCTGCACCCCAAGGGCCACCAACCATACAGAATCCCTTTCTCTTCCCATCTATTTCCATCTTCTTCGTGATTTTGCCTCTGATGGTCCTGGATACAGTAAGAGCTTTCAGGAAAATGGAGACATCTTCCCCTTCCGTATGTTTAAGGAGTATCTGCTAGATGCCAGTGATGAGCTCAGGCTGGGGGCTCAGCAGAGCCGCATGCAGGACCGAGGCGCAGCAGAGCCTCATGCAGGACTCTCCCAGAGCTTGCAGCCTAATAGTGGTAACTGGGACCAGAATCTCACATGAGTGATAACCAGTTTGTGCACAGTAATTGTTAAAGTTTCCTCTTGATATGTGTTGCCTCTTTTAGATCATATAGCAACACTGATACCAGTATTACTATCCCCATTTTATGGATGAAGACATCAAGGCAAAAAGATACCAGCTGAACCAGCTGAACTAACACAGAGTAGTTACTCTGCCTCTCATGCTCCTTCTGCTCTACCCCTAAGAGAGCAGAGGGGAAAGAAGGGATTATATTATGGACAGCAGAAAGGCCTGCTAACACAGAGTGCTTTGTCTCATTGTCTTTCTTCTCTGAAGATCCTTTGTGCACTTATTTATGGTAAACCTTACCTCCTGAGCTGTACTTTTTGTTAAGAGGTAAATAGACATAAAGCCCCAAGAAAAACAACAATGTCTATAGGTTTCTCTTTATGGGAATGTCTAAGAGTGGTGGTTGAGTTGCAGAAATTCTAAAGAAGATGAATGTCTTTGATGCTGCTAAACTGTACACTTAAAAATGGTTAAAACTGGTAACTTTAATGTTAGGTATATATATGTATATGTGGTCACACCCAATTTTAAAAGTCACCATAAACAAATAAATAGAGAAGCAGATGCTGTCATCTGTCAGGTTTACAAAAACAAACAGGAGGGTAGCATTTTAGGATATGAGCATTGCCTACTACATATTTAGCATACATGGGCTCTTTCACCATAATTGTTGGAACTCTAATATTGAAATAATTGCTATTTTAAGAGATGTAAGTTTTTAAAGTTATTTGACGGTTCAAGTCCAATGTTCAATCACTAAGTTGTTTCTGACTCTTTGTGATCCCCATGGAGAGCAGCACGCCAGGCTTCCCTGTCCTTCATTGTCTGCTGGAGTTTGCTCAGATTCATATCCATTGAGTCATGGATGCTATCTAACCATCTCATCCACTGCTACTCCCTTCTCCTCCTGTCCTCAATCTTTCCCAACATCAGAGTCTTTTCCAATGAGTCGGCTCTTCACATCAGGTGACCAAAGTATTGGAGCTTCAGCTTCAGCATCAGTCTTTCCAGTGATTATTCAGGGTTGATTTTTTTTTAGGATTGACTTGTTTGATTTTCTTGCAGTCCAAGGGACTCTTTAGAGCCTTTTCCAGCACCACAGTTAAAAAACATCAGTTCTTTGATGCTCAGCCTTCTTTATGGTTCAACTCAAAATGGCAATCCATCCAATACTCTTGCCTTGAAAATCCCATGGACAGAGGAGCCTGGTAGGCTACAGTCCATGCGGTCACAAAGAGTTGGACACAACTGAGCGACCTCACTTTCTTTCTTTCTCACATCTCTACATGACTACTGGAAAAACCATATCCTTGACTGAACAGACCTTTGTTGGAAAAGTGATGTCTCTGATTTTAATATGCTGTCTAGGTTTGTCATAGCTTTCTTCCAGGGAGCAAGTGTCTTTTGATTTCATGGCTGCAGTCACTGTGCACAGTGATTTTGGAGCACAAGAAAATAAAATCTGTCACTTGTTTCCACTTTTCCCCCTCCTATTTGCCATGAAGTGATGGGACCAGATGCCATGATCTTAGTTTTTTGAATGCTGAGTTTTAAGCCAGCTTTTTCACTCTCCTCTTTCACCTTCATCTAGAGGCTCTTTAATTCCTCTTTGCTTTCTGCTATTAGAGTGCTATCATCTGCATATTTGAGGTTGTTGACGTTTCTCCCAGCAATCTTGATTCCAGCTTGTGATTCATCCAGCCCAGGATTTCACATGATGTACCCTCCACATAAGTTAAATAAGCAGGGTAACAATATACAGCCTTGTGTACTGAAGTCCAATAATTCATCTTTATTTCAGTATAATTTATAAATTATAACACCATCATATTCCACGCATAGAGGTGTGCGTAAAGTCCAGAAACAAGACAGTGGATTTCTGACTCTCCAGTGTTGGCAGAACCAGTTCCCAGGAGCCATAGGACAGTCCTGATTGTGATTTAATCAAATTGGGAAAACCCAAGATGTGGAAGGGTCATATTAGAGATAGGAGAATTTTTGTGTCTGTTAATAAACAAATATATTTCCTCCTATTAGACAAAAATTTAAAAATTAGCTTAGACTTTATAATTCAGTGCTTTCCTGGTTTTCCAATCCAGGCCCTTTTATTATTTTTTTAAGGGGTTTGTTGGACTTTTGGCTTTTGTCATAAGATTTTTCATTTAAAAAAATGTAGATGAGGACTAAAAGATCAATAAAATGGAAGGCGATGTGAAAGCACCACTTGACTCGCAGGCTGAAATCAAAGGACAGAGTCAATTTCTTTAACTGTCACCCATCCAAGTTCAGACCCCTGCCTGCCTACATTTTACCTTTTACCTGAGGCAGCTGCCTTCCTGCCGTCCACGTGCAAGGTGTGTGTTCCCTTATCTATGACTTCCTTGGGCCTGACCCATCAAAAGAAGCCAGATGGTCGTCACGTTGGCTTCTGAAGTTGTTATTTTTAGGCTCAGAGAGCCTCTGTTGGAGAAGTGCTGTGTAAGTACGTCTGCTCCTCACACACTGTCAAAAGAAAAGTTCCTTGAGCCTGAGTGGGCAGGGTCACCCACTACTGCTGCTGGAGAGCTGAGGCCCCAGGACCTTCCAGACGGTAGCAGGGAGGAGAAGGAGAGCGTCCAAGGAGCTGGCCCTGGAGGTCGACCCTGGACTGGGCTGTGCTGCTCTGAGACGCCCTCTTCCATTGGCAACAGGTGCGTCAGCAGACCCCTCCATACACCAGCGGAACTTGGAGTTTCTGCTGGGGTTCTCATCTCTGAGGGGTTGGTTGCTCCAAAGGGTTTTCTTGTGTGGGATTTGGAGTGTGATGCTTGAGGACAGTAGCAAAGATCCTCTGACCTGTTTAAAGGAAGAGAGATGAGCCACGTGGGCTAAGGGCTGAGCGCAGGACCTGTCATTCAGGGTGGCGTCACTTCCTGTTCTCTAGCGCCCGCCCCCGCTCCCCCCAACTCCTCTAGCTTCCGCACCACCGTCGCACCAAAATGATCTCAAGATCACCAGGGAGCCTCCTGTAAGCTTATGTTTTGATTTTACTGGTTTTACAGGGATAAAGTCTCTACAGAACTCTAAGCAGTTTATGTTAGGATTAAAAAAGTGAGGAAATCATATCAAAATAACTTATTTTTCTCCTTTCATTTACTGGTCCTTCTGGAACATCGTGTATCACTTCAAAAATAACGAAAGTTCAAAATCTATTTCCTAGGATTAATGTTAATATATCCTTTTAAATAGCTAAATTTTTTTCCTTCTCCAAAGCAGTTAGCTTCACTTCCCAGGCATTTCCTTTGCAAAAGTGTTTTCTCTCTTTATTTTCAAGGACCACACAAAGATAGCAAAAATGTTGGGAGTAGAAGTTCATTTTTAGCAACTAGGAAAACGTGTCAGAGGTTTTAGAAAGATGGACACTAAGATGCTAGCTAACAGCAGTAAAGCCAACTTATTACACTACAAGTTCAGGAGACTTCTTTGTCTGATACTATTTTTTTTAGAGGATCTGTGGTCGTATATTCTAATTATTTTGTTACTTAAAGTGCAGTATGTAAATCAGCAGATATGACATCGTTTGGGAACTTTTCAGAAAAGATTTGGATGCTCTAGATTTAAATAAATATGAAAAAGATTGCATCAGCTATTAATAGAGAACCCAAATTTCCTTTGCTTCAGCTCATTGGTCCCAGTGAGCTCTAATTACTGGTAATAATTCAACTATCCTAGCTCAGATTTCCCTGGCAGTGCCTGAGACAGGATTTCAGTTCATCTTCAAAGTGTCCTTCAGCTTTCCTTGGAGTCCTTAGAAGTTCATCACCTGCTTCCCGAGGAGTAGATTCCCCCCACCCCCCCACCCCACCTCGTACTGTTGGCTGTGGCTTACTGCCTGCTGGGGTGTTCCAAGGGAACCCCAAGTCCTCTCCCAGAGACAGGCACATGCAAAAACCATGTTTCCTTCAGTACTTACCACATCAGATTCCCCTAGGTCATGACCAGAAATGGGGAATGCCCCCTCACCCAATCTCTGACACTATCTTGTATATACCCTAATATTATTGCCAGCTTGACTCTCCAGAGATCTAAGATCTCTCGAAGGCCTTAGATAGGCACCTGTATTTGATAGACACCTGTATCCTTACTTCCCACTTTCATCCAGGCCCTCTGGCACCAAGTCCTCCCCACAAGCTATTTCCTCCGTGAAAATCACCTCATGTAGAAACTGTGGGTTACCATTAGTACCAGTTCATCAGATAATCTCAGACTCTGAATCCTTCCAGTTCAGGCTCAGCTGGAACCACTCCTGTGAAAAGCAGCAGTATAATGTAGATGGTTTAGATCATAAGACAACAGCCATATCAATAGCCAGTGCTTGCTTTTGTTGCTAAGCAAACCAAAATACTTTGGGAAGTGTTCTTCCTCGATCACTGAAGATACTCTTTGATCTGCTGAGACCACATCGAGGATATACAATTTAGTTTCAGGAGCTAAATGTTAAGATGGACATTCATAAACTGGAGAGGGCCAGTGTAGGCAAGAAGGTTGCTGAGGTGTCTGGAAAGCATTTATATACAGAGTGAAAGGAAGTGGAGAGGTTTAACTTAGAAAATGGAGGTCAGGGTAATGTCTTTAAATTGTAAATAGCTGGCATGTGGCTAGATAAATTCTCTTATGAGAATTTATAAATAATCTTTAATGCACAAAGATTAATGAGAGGAAATTATGGAGAGGCAGATCCTAAGACCACAAGTCCACTGGGGAGAAGTGAATGCCTTGGGAAGCAGAGTTCTATATCACTCATGTGTCTAAGATAAGAGGAGTAGTTTATATTAATTAGAGCACTTTAGGAAAAATTACTGAATTAGGAGGGATTTAATCCATAGTCTAGTATCTTGAAAAGTAAAAGTTGGAATGTTAGAGATTATTGTCAAAGTTTAGGAGACTAAGGCCCAAAGTGCAGGTTTGACTTGCCCCAGTTCACACTAATTGCTGTCCAAGTTTCTAATCACTGTCCCAGTATACTTCGGGCTTCCCTGGTAGCTCAGATGGTAAGGAATCCACCTGCAATGCAGGAGACCTGGGATCAATCTCTGGGTTGGAAACATCCCCTGGAGAAGGACATGGCAACCCACTCCAGTATTCTTGCCTGGGAAACCCCAGGACAGAGGAGCCTGGCGGGCTACAGTCCTTGGGGTCGCAAAGAGTCGGACACAACTGAGCAACTTTGACTTCAGTATGCTTCTTGTTACATGCCATTCTTCCCACTCTCTACTTCTTTAATGCTGTATCTCCCCCAGGGGGACCAGGTGAATGAATAGGAAAATGGAAAAAAGTCTGGTGGAACTTGGAGAATTAAGTAAGTTAACTCTGTCCAAGCTAAACGACTTATCCTAGGACTAGTCTTTCCCGCCAACCAGGTGAATCTACACATTGAATCGTTCACGCCTACAAACTGGTTTATCTTTCAGAATATACTAACAGAGCTATTCTCCACTGACACTATGACTTTATTTGATAGCCACTACAACATGGGGAACCTAATTGAGATTGAGAGGGGGGCAACTGACAGAGAAATCTGAAGTCTCATTTGTGAATGAGAGGTGATATTGAGAGAGCAAGAGAATTTTCTAGGAAGCAGTAATCCACGAGTCCAGGTCTTGGGACAACTTCTTCTTATCTTGAGAAACAGAGTTTGGTGGCTTGTGCTCAGTGCAAGGAGGGAGAGCAATAAGACACAAGAATTGATGGAGGCTGGAGATGTGGAGCTTTTTGAGTTGGGATAAGGATTTTGGATTTGATTCTAAGTGGACTTGGAAATAGTTAAAACCTTCAGGCAAGGGAATGATGTGACTCAGTTTGTGTTTTAAGATGTGCCCTCTGGCTGTCATTAGAAAGACTGAATGAGTTGGAAGAAGAGAGGGCGTGAGGTGTCCAGGTGATGGTGGTTGGGATGGTACAGTGACGTCAAGGCCAGTTTGAGTCTATGTTGGGATTAGAGAACGGAATGACTTTCTAATTAGTGTTAGTCGTATCTGGCCCAACTACATTTGGGCTCTTCTTATCCCACATAGTCAGTTTTGAAGAATCTGTAATTTGCTTTTCAGTAGTTGTCTCTGATCCTGTTGTCATGGCGTTTTTGTTTGTCTTTCTGTTTTTGCCACACTGTGTGGCTTGCAGGATATTAGTTCCCTCGCCAGGGATTGAACCTGGGCCACCACAGTGAAAGCATCAAGTCCTCACCACTGGACCGCCAGGGAATTCCCCCATTTTCATGTTTGATCAGTATCAGCATCAGCTCACTCAGAAGTCTCCTGTCCTGGTTCTTACTCCTCACCTCCACGGCGTGGGTCTTTCCCTGTCCCCTTCCTGTGGGGCAGGAAGGAGGAAGATGATGGGAACCTGTGAAGGAGAAAGGAAAGACTGTAGGGAGGGAGCCAAATGAAGGCTGGCGCCCAGAGGAGCTTTGCTGACCTCTTCCGGGTTTAGCCACAACTTTTACTTTTTACTGCTGTTTGTGCTTGGAAACAGAGCTGCTGCGGGCAGGTCACTTTTCACATCCTGCCTCTCATGTCCCCGCATAGTAGAGACAATGCTGAGAAGGCTGTGTGAGCAGAAGTACTGCCTTTGAGGCTTGGCAGCCAAAGTGGCTACAATTGTAGTGATTCCTTTGGAAAATGAGATACTCTCCAACCTCTCCCCCTCCCAGGGGAAAAGTTTTTTCTTTTTTTTTTTTCACCGATGTCTGAAAATGTCTGAGGGAAGTGGGGAAGTGCTGCAGTGGGTGAGGATACAGTCGGGGATGAAGGGATGGACCGCAGGTGCCTGGGAACCTTCCCGGGAAGGGTTTAGAGTGGACCTCATACATGCTGGAGCCCTGGGCTTAACCTGAAGACTCCTGTGAGAAGTCAGGTGAATTTCCTAGAAAGGACAGTACGAATGCATTGACCTTTTAACTGTAAACCCTTAATTAAATTATGGAATGGGAAGGTGTTGAGCATTTTCTTAGTGACAGAGCTTCAGCTGGACCTTGTGTCGGGACGGCCTTGTTATTCACAACAAGCCCCTTTCCATCGTACCCCAGTTTATGCTGACAGAGCGACTCTGGAGTGTTGGTGGGGTCCTGGGTAGCTTCAGGCTGGAGCCAATGACCTGAAGACTGAACAGGTGAGTCATGGGTTGGAACTTTAAGCCCCTGCCCCCACCCCCACCCCCATTCTTCAGGGCAGAGAGAGAGGAGTTAGAAATTGAGTTCAGTCACCGGTGACCCATGGTTTGATCAGTTGTGCCTATGTAGTGAAACCTCCGTGAAAACCTCTAAAGCCTGGGCTTGGAGACTTCCAGCAAAGTGCTGACTGACCCACTTCCAACAATGTAAGTTGATCCAGGTGACCCGATAGTTTTGTTAAACGTATTTTTGTTGACTAGGTTTTGCTGCCCAGCATCCTTCATCCATTTCCCCTTTCCTCTGATAACAGGATATTCATTTTCCTGGAGAATACATCCTCCTGCTCTTTCAGGTCATGGGAGGAACTGACCCTCCCTATTCCCAGTAATAGGAGTAGTTCACAACCCATGGTGGCCGGTCAACAGAGTCCATCCTTTTAAATAATACTAATAATTGTTTCAAAAATGGGCACATGAAACAAGTTAGTTTAGTAAACTTAAT
This sequence comes from Bos taurus, assembly GCF_002263795.3. Classification (NCBI taxonomy): domain Eukaryota; kingdom Metazoa; phylum Chordata; class Mammalia; order Artiodactyla; family Bovidae; genus Bos; species Bos taurus. Next base: position 4,307,764 of record NC_037337.1, on the reverse strand, counting down.
CCTTGGATTTTTGCTCAACGTTGCAAAAGAAAATTCTCTGTTTTCTTTTGAGATTGCCAACCTGGATGAATGTAAACACAGACTTTCCCATGGCCATCTCACCTCCATGAGGGTGGAGTTGCCTGAGAATGGAGCCCAGACAAGAGGCAACTGAAGGCTGTGTTGCAGCGGGGAGGGAGAATCTTTCTATTATAAGAGCCAATAAATTCTTATTTAGTGAGTTCAGGTTGGGTTTCTGTAACTTGGAACCAAATATATCCTTCTTAGCATTTTCAAATGCACCTTCCTCTTTAGTCTGAGATGGCTTGGGAGGAACATGGACAAAGCTCCTAAATCTATTGTCTGAAATTATTTAGGGTCAGGAGACTCAGTTTTAGTCCTGGCGCCACCCTTATTTACTAATAATGATCATGACAAGACATATAATCTCCCGAAAACTGTGGATGAAAATGCCTCCCCTGCCTGCCTCATGGGTTATGACTATACTAGAATGAGATGAAGGGCGTGCATACGCTATCTTAGCCATGTGAACATACTAAAAACATTAGTGTGGAAAAGAGGAGAAAAGCACTAATGATATTTGGTCTCTGCTTGTGCCAGACACAAGGCCAGGCATTTCACATATGTAATCATATTTCATCTTTCCAGCAACCCCACACCTAGTATATTTCCTGGTTTGGAGAGGTTGTTAAGTATTTATTTCCTGTCGTAAGTGTGCTGCCAGCTTAGGAATCTGAGATAAATAACATCTCCATTTCTCAGATTTCTTCAACTGAGGAGGAAGAATGGTGGCTTGAATGGTATTTAATTCATCTAAGCTGAATTGTTTAAGACAGATTTTGGAACTTGGCTTGAAAAAGAGTTCTATGATCACAAAAGTTTGGAACATGTGAAATCAGAGGTAAACAGGCTCTTGTCCAAGGTCATGTAACAAATCTGTAGGTGATGGGATGTTCTACATCTGATAGGGGTCTGGGTCAGCCAGGTGCATGCATTTGTCAAAACACAGCACCTGTTACCTTAGTATGTGTGCATTTTGTAGTATGTAATTTTGTATCAGAAGTAAAGATCTGTAAAAAAAATACTGAACTCTAATTAATAATATGCTTGCTGAAGTATTTAGGGGGTAGGGTATTGAGGCCTGTACATCACTTTAATGCACCCAAGTTAGCATGGAGTAATGGATGGATAGAGGGATAGATGGATGGATGTGATCATGCAAGTATTGTAAAACAAGGGACCTCCCTGGTGGTCCAGTGGCTAAGACTCAGAGCTGCCAATTCAGGGGCCCAGGTTTGATGCCCAGTCAGGAATCTAGATCCCACATGCCACAACTAAAGACCTGCATGATCCCACATGCCACCACGAGGATCAAAGAGCTTGCATGCCACAACTAAGAACCGGCGCAGCTAAACAAATAGGTGTGAAAAAAGAAAGTATAGTAAAACAATAATGATTGAATCCAGATAGCGTTGTGCCAGCGTCACTGCAAAGTGCTTTCAGCTGTGCTGTACATTTGAGATTTTTTATAATAAAACGATAGGAAAAAAATACCCCACAGCCAGGCTCAAATTCCAGGCCTGAGCTTTCTAATCTCTCTAACCAGCCCACGGCTGCGGCTTCCCTCTGGGCCCCCAGGAGAAGGCCCATGGCCCACAGACCCAAGAGCTCAGTCTCTGTAAGGCCCCTGAGCTGGAGCAGGCGCACTGTGTTTTGTGGTGATTCGCCTCCTAGGTAAAAGGGTCTCACCTTTTTTCATAACCAGAGAAGCGTAATTCCCTCATGTCACTAAGAGCCAGAGTGCTCTTCAGTCGCAGTGAGCAGGTCCGTGTCACCCCTCTGCCTCAGCTGTTGTCACCAGAGACTCTCTTGGCCGTGGCACCTCCTGTCCTTCAGCAGTCACTCTGCCGCCATCACGGCCACCTCAGCCTCCCCCGGGGCCTGACTTCGGGGCCCAGCAAGCCCTAGACTCTTTGGAGCTTCTTCCTTTGCCTTCTGTCTTTCAGTCTCATCTAAGATGAACCCAGAGCTATAAGCAAACGGTTTCTAGTTTTCAGGTGTTTATGATTTTAATTTGTTTAATGAATTAATCAGGCATATCAAATCTGCTCCTGCTGTGTCTGAAACTCTGATCTCAGTCCATTTTTGCACAGTAATAGTTCCTTTATTTGCATATGTTTTTTTTCTTTCTTGTATATGCTTTTCTTAATACCAAGCAGCTTCTGCCTCTCTCCACAGCTCATTTAAACTTTCCTAAGATAGACCGGTAAGTATCATTCCGTTTTCTCAGATGGAGAACCCGGGAGAGTGCAAGCTAACATTTAATGAGTTCCTACTGTATGCACTCACTTGCTGCTTGTCGCCCTGTACACTGTCCCACTGAAAGCCCACACCCTCTTTGTGAGGTGCTTACTGTTTTGGTGCCACTGTAACAAATGAAGAAACTGAGGCCCAGAGAATGTTTCTTGAGGTCCAACAACCAAATGGCAACTGACCCCAGAAGTGCAGTCCCACAGAGCGACAGAGGAGGAGGGGACGCCAGTGGCTTCCTAGGCCAACCACTGCCTTTTCCACTTGAGGACCCTGAGGCCTTGGGAGTAGATGGGAGCTTTTTAGAAGAGAAGCTGGAATTAGAATTCAGGTCTAAGTTTTCTGACTCAATTTAGAAAATGAGATGCTCCATATAGACTTAGACATATGGGCAAAGTTGGAGTGTTTCACACCCACAGGGTAGCTGTGTGCCACTCGAGGCTGGTGTTACTGTTATTAAATCTGCCGTGAGCTGAGGGCCGGGTTGTGTTGAAAGCTTAGCCACTCACAGTCTGCGAGACACTTGAGCAGCCCAGACATAATTGATGTTCCTTGTGTGACAATCCATGTGCTCAGAGGCTCTGAAAGCAGGAGCAGAATCAGCACTTGTCATATAAACATTGACACGAGCAGTGAATGGAAAAATCACGGTACCAGCTCAGCACCTGGGCCTGCTCTTACAGCTTCTTGCTGTCACACCCTGACTCCACTTGGTTGGGCCTGAGGTTGAACAACTTGAGATCTCCCGAGTCATCCATGTGGGAACCGTTATAGCCAATTCACTCTTTCTCCCTGAGTGGTGGTTCCGAAACTCATCAGCACACGGGAACCATCTGGGAAGCTTCAAAATACATGGAGACCTGTGTCCCACCCCTGAGGCTGTGATTTAATTGGTCCATGGTGTGGCCTGCACTTAGAAATTTTCAAAAGCTCCCTGATGATGCTAATGTGCAGACACATTTGGGAAGCTCTGCTCTAAGAGTAAAGTCCTGCGGGACCTCAACTTAATGTGTGGATATTTATCAGACTCTCCACTGAGCAGGCCCTTTTGTCTGTTTTGCCTGCTGAGGCTGCCAAATACCCCAGCTCCACAGTGCAGCTGTTTGCTCCCAATCAGGGCAAAATGACTTTGAATTCTTGACATGGGACTCAGATTTGGCATGGTAATCCTTTGCCGTCTCATAAACAATTTGATGCTTTTAAGAAAAGTTAAAATATATTAATTATTCATATTTATAAAATATATTAATTATTATTTAATATATTTAAGTATATAATGCTACATATAGTACCCTGATAGCTCAGTTGATAAAGAATCTGCCTGCAGTGCAGGAGGCTGTGGTTCGATTCCTGGGTCAGGAAGATTCACTGGAGAAGAGATAGGCTATCCACTCCAGTATTCTTGGGCTTCCCTTGTGGCTCAGCTGGTAAAGAATCTGCCTACACTGTGGGAGACCCTGGGTTAGGAAGATCCCATGGAGAAGGGAAAGGCTACTCACTCCAGTATTCTGGCCTGGAGAATTCCATGGACTGTATAGTTCATGGGATAGCGAAGAGTCAGACATGACCGAGTGACTCTCACTTCACTTCACAGTAATTATGTATATGTGTGTGTGTGTGTGTATATATCTATATCTATATCTATATCTATATATAAGCTGAAACTCCAATATTTTGGCCGCCTGACGTGGAGAGCTGACTCATTTAAAAAGACCCTGATGCTGGGAAAGATTGAAGGCAGGAGGAGAAGGGGACAACAGAGGATCAGATGGCTGGATGGCATCACTCACTTGATGGACGTGAGTCTGAGTGAACTCCAGGAGTTGGTGATGGACAGGGAGGCCTGGCATGCTGCTGTTTATGGGGTCGCAAAGAATCGGACATGACTGAGCATTTGAACTGAACTGAACTGATGTGTGTGTGTGTGTGTGTGTGTGTGTATTCTATACATTCTTTTCCATTCAACAGTTGATCTAAATGGAAAGGTTACTCTAACCTGTCATTAAGGGATTTGAAAGTCCTCCAGTTGCTTTTTAAAAGAGGGAATAGGAAGTTGTATCATAGAGTTCTTATCCTTCTGAATGTATCTTCTAGGTTGAAACTTAGTTTTCCTTCACTTATTTGAAGACAGTCTTATTGATCCCTAACATTCATTGATCTCTAGCACTCTGTAGCTGTTGAAAAATCCTAGTCCTCCTGATGCCTGTTTCCTTGTCAATGAGATTTTTTTTCCTCTGTGGGGACCATTATGATCGTTTCTTTTCCCTCAGAACTCTGACATCTCAACTTACATATTTTGATGTGGGTCTTATACCATTCATTTTCTTAGGTATGAAAGAGACACTTTCAATTTGGAGATTTTTGTTTTTACTGCTAAGAAATGTTTTTGCCATATTGCTTTGATATTTCCCACTTCTCAATTCTCTCTTTTCTCTTTTTTAAGAAATCATTTTGGTTGGGTGATTGACCTCTTGGGTTCATCCTCTACCGTAGTTATCTCTTCTTTCCTAATTTTTAGTGCTCTTTTTTTGTGCCAGTTCTTAAAAGAACTAGCTTTTTCCCAACTTTATTCTCCAACTTTTCTATTGAATGTTTTATTTTGATTAAAATTTTATTTCTAGAGGAAAAGTTTATTTTTTGTTCTTTGATTTATCCTTTTACATAACCTCTATTTCTGGGTGTAAAGAGACAGTATCTTCACTCATTTCCCTATAATCCTAGATTTTTAAATGTTAAATCCCCTTCTGTTTGTTTCTTCTAGATATTTTTTCCCCTTATTCTCATGTTGGTCTTTATCTTTTGTGGTATAGGTTTCCCTCTATTGTCTGGGAGCCTTGGTGCTCTGTTCATATTTAAGAGTGGGCCTCTAGTGTTTGGGGGCCTTTTGTGAGTGGACAGGACTTACGAACCTTGTCCGGCCCATTTAGGGGTGTTTGAGCAGAGGGGTTCATAATAAAGAGAAGGAGGGGACATAAAACTGGAAGCTTTTCTTTAGAGCCATTTAGTCGAGAAAGAATCTTCTGCTGTTCTTCATGTGTCTGTCAGCTTAGGGGGGCAGTTTTGGGAGAGAGAACTATGTAATTCAACCATTTCTCTTTCGGACTTCCATGTGCCTCCCCACTGCTGCCTCCATCTGGGTAACCCTGAATCTGTCTTTCCCATCAAGTTATACAGAAAATAACCCTTAAATCACCAATCGGGAAAATTAGTAGCCTGACTATGTGCGGTGAGGGAAGGATATGATTACTCCATAAACAAACTTTCAACAACTATTTTTGGTCCCTCAGGATGACTGAGTCCTTCAGTGTGCCTTCCATCTCCAAAGCTGCGTGTCTCAGGTTTTCCACTGAGGTGATCTGACTCACTTACTGGTGGTCATTGCCCTCCAGGTGACAGACCATTGCTTCCTCTGCCATGATAAGTCACTTACCTTTTCTCTATCTGTGGGTTTAAGGTTCTTGCTTCTTCTGTCTGCCATATGATGGATGAGGATAAGTGGCTTGTGCAGGCTTCCTGATGGGAAGGACTGGCTGTGGGGAAACTGGGTCTTGCTCTGGTAGGCAGGACCATGCTCAGTAAATCTTTAATCTACTTGTCTGCTGTGGAGCTGTGCTCCCTCCCTGCTAGTTGTTTGGCCTGAAGCAACCCAGTCCTCAGAAGAACTATAATCCCACAGTCTCCAGGATGAAAACCACAATCACAGAAAGTTAACTAAAATGATCATGTGGATCACAGCCTTGTATAACTCAGTGAATCTGTGAGCCATGCCATGCAGGACCACCCAGGATGGACGGGTCATGGTGGAGAGTTCTGACAAAACGAGGTTCACTGGAGGAGGGAATTCCAAACCAATTCTGTATTCTTGCCTTGAGAACCTCACAAACAGTATGAAAAAGCAAAAATATATGACACTCAAAGATGAAGCCCCCCAGGTTAGTCAGTTCCATTGCTCACTTGTGTCCAACTCTTTGCGATCCCATGGACTGCAGCACACCAGGCCTCCCTGTCCATCACCAACTCCTGGAGCTTGCTCAAACTCATGTCCATTGAGTTGGGGATGCCATCCAACCATCTCATCCTCTGTCATGCCCTTCTCCTCCTGCCTTCAATCTTTCCCAGCATCAGGGGCTTTTCCAGCGAGTCAGTGAGTAGTTGTCCAATATGCTACTGGGGAAGAGTGGAGAAATAGCTCCAGAAAGAATGATGTGACTAGTGGTGAAGGTATAGCCCGATACTCTACAGAAAAAAATTGCATAGGAACCTGGGATGTTAGGTCCATGAACCTGGGATGTTAGGTCCATGAATCAAGGTAAATTGGACATGGTCAGGCAGGAAGTGGCAAAAGTGAATATTGACATTTTAGGAATCAGTGAACTAAAATAGATGAGAATGGGTGAATTTAATTCAAATGACTGATATATTTACTGCTGTGGACAAGAATCCCTTAGAAGAAATGGAATAGCCCTCATAGTCAACAAAAGGGTCTGAAATGCAGTACTTGGGTGCAATCTCAAGAACGACAGAATGATCTCTGTTCATTTCCGAGCAAACCATTCAACATCACAATAATCAAAGTCTACGCCCCAACCACTAGTGCTGAAGAAGCTGAATTACAATGGTTTTATGAAGATCTACAAGACCTTCTAGAACTAACACCAAAAAAAAGATGTCCTTTTCATCGTAGAAGATTGAAATGCAAAAGTAGAAAATCAAGAGATACTTGGAGTAACAGACAAGTTTGGCCTTGAAGTATAAAATGAAGCAGAGCAAAAGCTAACAGAGTTTTACCAAGAGAACGATCTGGTCATAGTAAGTACCCTCTTCCAACAACTCAAGACACAGCTCTACACATGGACATCACCAGATTGTCAATACTGAAATCAGATTGATTATACTCTTTGCACCCAGAGATGGAGAAGCTCTATACAGTCAGCAAAAACAAGACCTTGAGCTGACTGTGGCTCAGATCATGAACTCCTTATTGCAAAATTCAGGCTTAAATTGAAGAAAATAGGGAAAACCACTAGACCACTCAGATACGACCTAAATTAAATCCCTTATGATTATACAGGGCAGGTGACGAATAGGTTCAAGGGATTAGAGCTGATAGACTGAGGGCCTGAAGAACTTTGGATGGAGGTTCGTGACATGTACAGAAGGTGGTGACCAAAACCAGCCCTGAGAAAAAGAAATGCAAGAAGGCAAAGTGGCTGTCTGAGGAGGCCTTACAAATAGCTGAGAAAAGAAGAGACATGAAAGACAAAGGAGAAATGAAAAGATATACCCAACTGAAAGTAGGGTTCCCGAGAACAACAAGGAGAGATAAGAAAGCCTTCTTAAGTGAACAATGCAAAGAAATAGAGGAAAAACAATAGAATAGGAAAGAGTAGAGATGTCTTCAAGAAAATTAGAGATACCAAGGGAATATTTCATGCAAAGATGGGCTCAATAAAGGACAGAAATGGTATGGACCTAATAGAAGCAGAAGATATTAAGAAGAGGTGGCAAGACTACACAGAAGAATTATACCAAAAAGGTCTTAAAGACCCAGATAACCACATTGGTGTAGTCACTCACCTAGAGCCAGACATCCTGGAGTGTAAAGTCAAATGGCCTTAGGAAGCATTACTACCAGCAAAGCTAGTGCAGGTGATGAAGTTCCAGCTGAGCTGTATCAAACCCTGAAAAAGATGCTGTTACAGTGCTGCGCTCAGTATGCCAGCAAATTTGGAAAACTCAGCAGTGTCCACAGAACTGGAAAAGGTCAGTTTTCATTCCAGTTCCAAAGAAAGACAATGCCAAAGAATGTTCAAAGTACTGTAGAATTGTGTTCATTTCATGTGTTAACAAGGTCATGCTCAAAATCCTTCAAGCTAGCCTCCAACAGTATATGAACTGAGAACTTCCAGATGTTTAAGCCAGATTTGCAAAGGCAAAGGAACCAGAGATCAAATTGGCAACATCCATTAGTTCATAGAAAAGGCAATGGAATTAAAAAAAAACACATTAAAAAGAACATCTACTTCTGCTTCATTGACTACACTAAAGCCTTGGACTGTGTGGATCACAACAAACTGTGGAAAATTCTTCAAGAAATGGGAACACAAGACCACCTCACCTGCTTCCTGAAAAGCCTGTATGCAGGACAAGAAGCAACAGTTAGAACTGGACAATGAAACAGACTGGTTCCAAATTAGGAAAGGAATACGTCAAGACTGTATATTGTCACCCTGCTTGTTTAACTTATATGTAGAGTACATATGTGAAATGCCAGACTGGATGAAGTACAAGCTGGAATCAAGATTGCCAGGAGAAATATTAATAGCCTCAGATAAGCAGATGATACCACTCTAATGGCAGAAAGTGAAGAGGAACTAAAGAGCCTCTTCATGAGGGTGAAAGAGGAGAGTGAGAAAGCTGGCTTGAAACTTGACATTCGAAAAACTAAGATCATGGCATCCGGTCCCATCACTTCATGGCAAATAGAGGGGGAAAAAGTAAACAGTGGCAAATTTTGTTTTCTTGGGCTCCAAAATCACTGCAGATGGTGACTGCAACCGTGAAATTAAATATGCTTGCTCCTTGGAAGAAAATCTATGACAAACCTAGGCAGTGTGTTAGCACTTTACTGACAAAGGTCTGTATATTCAAACTATGGTTTTTCCAGTAGTCATGTATAGATGTAAGTGTTGGACCATGAAGAAGGCTTTGTTGCTTCTTTATCAATGAAGAATTGATGCTTTTGAGCTGTGGCACTGGAGAAGACTCTTGAGAGTCCCTTGGACTGCAAGGAGATCCAATCAGTCCATCCTAAAGGAGATCAGTCCTGAATATTCATTGGAAGGACTGATACTGAAGCTGAAACTCCAGTACTTTGGCCACCTGATGCAAAGAGCTGACTCATTAGAAAAGACCCTGATGCTGGGAAAGATTGAGGGAAAGAGGAGAAGGGGACGACAGAGGATGAAATGATTGGATGGCATCATTGACTCAATGGACATGAGTTTGAACAAGCTCTGGGAGATGGTGAAGGACAGGGAAGCCTGGCGTACTGCAGTCCATGAGGTCGCAAATGGCTGGACACAACTTAGTGACTGAACAACACCAAATTTCTCTGTCTGGTTCTGTCTTCCAAAATTTCATTAAATTCTCTTGTCTGTCTGTCTTGTTTATTCTCTTTGTCTTTTATAGGTTTCTATTTTGTTGTTGTTGAAGTTCCTTTATTGTCAGTCAGTAGCATCCCAAGAAAAAATGGTGATAGAAATCTTTATTCTTAAGACATATCCCAATTAACTTTAGATGGCTTGTCTCTTAAAAAGAATTCTCTTGGGGCTTTTACTAAAATTGCTTTGGATTTATCAGTTAATTTGAGAATTGTGGATTCTGTGCTGCTGTGTCTTCTCATTCAAGAATAGGGTAAATCTTTCCATTTATCATTTTGACCTTCTGCAAGTTTTTGCAGTTTTCTTCATGTTAGTTTTATTACTGAAATATTCCTCTGCTGAAGAGCACGGCACAATGACAGAAAGGAAGAGTATGAAGGTTGACCTAAAAAACTGACCCAAAACATCGTGCATGCAAAAGGACAAAAAGAAAAAAAATAGGTGAGAAGAGTGAGGAAACTTGGGAAATTGAGCTAGCAATTCCCACAGGCTTCTAGTAAGAGTTTCACAAGGAAAGAACAAAGAGGGTAGAGGGAAGACGCCATCAAAGAAATGAAAGAATGAATATTCCTTAAGTTGTAGAATGAGGCACACACACAGACACCCTACTCCTGTGAACAACATTTCAGAAAGATAATGAGGAAATTCGAAAGGGTTCAAGAGAGTGAAGATAAGTTCCATTAATTTATACCCTAAAGACTTTCTCCACTCATCACAGACAGATGAGAATCACTGACGATAGAGCTGGCAAATAAAAACTGCAAATATTTGTGTCTTGGGAGCAAGCATCCTCTGTCAGCAGCACCAGGAGGCAGGTGAACATCTCAGTCGTCTGTCACTGTCCTCATGGCGAGACCACTGTTAGCAGCAGATAGCGCCGGACCCATCTGTCATCCAGGCAGCTGCAATGACTTCATACTCCCAGCCTTTCATCAAATGTGCTCCACTTGGAGGATCACCTTTCTCCCTCATTCTTCCAACATCTCTCTGGAACAGAGTGAGGCTTGAACCCTTAGAGTTGAAATCTACCCATCATCAGAATGGTGAAGGAAGATACTTCACTTACTTTCTGACACCGGGAACTGGTTTCATGGAAGATAATTTTTCCACCTCCACGGACCAGGGAGTTGAGGGGTTGATTTGGGGATGATTCAAGTGCATTACATTTATTGTACACTTTATGTCTACTATTATTTCACCAGCTCCACCTCAGATCATCAGGCATCAGAGCCCGGAGGACCTCTGCTCTACATGAAGGAAAAGCCCAGAGCAGGACCCGAGGCTGCTCAGTTTCCAATCTTATATTTCCTCACCTTTCCTTCTGAGATCCAAGAAGAAAAGATGTTAATTCAGAGAACCTTTTGAGAGGTTTAAGTGCTCTTGCAGATATGTCACTAACAATAGATGTGATATATTTATATGCAAATGTAAGGTATATATGTAAATGTGTTCTAAATGGCAGCCTGAGAGGTGTAGGTGGACAGTCTCACTTGTCATGAGGGTTATGGAGAAGGCAAATTTTTATGCTGATTATGAGACACCTAACTGTTCTAGCAGAAATTTTTGAAACGCTTTTCCTTTTTTTAAAAAAATATTTATTTGGCCACATTGGGGCTTACTTGCAGTACATGGAATCTTTCATTGTAAGCTTCTCTGCAGCTGTGGCTCACGGGCTCCAGAGCACACAGGCTCAGTAGTTGTGGTGCCTGGGCTTAGTTGCTTTATGGCATGTGGGATCTAAGTTCCCCAACTAGGGATCGAACCTGCGTCCCTTGCATTGAAAGGTGGATTCTTCATCACTGGACCACCACCGAAGTCCTGGAAACCCTTTTCCTTTGCCTTCTTCAGATGCCCCTGAGTACTTCCCAGCTGCATATCTGGGACTCCATGAAGCGTAAGCATCAGATCCATTAGGCTGAGAACCTAAACTAGCCTGAGGACATGAACCTATGTTTGAGACACAGTCCACTCGGTGTTCACTTGCTCAGTATAATGTGAGCTTAATGCCTTTAAGAAGAGAAAGATGAACTTGGCCCCATTCTAAGAACTTAACATATACTAACCTTACCTGGTTCACAATAGCCCTGTATTATCCATGTCATAGAAAACTGAGACTCAGAGTATTTAAAAAACTTATTAAAAGTCACAAAGCTAGGGACTAGCAGAGCTGGGGTTTGATCCCAGGAAATGTGTCCCCTGCGTCTAGGCTCCTAACCACATTGTTATCCTAGCTCTAAAATTAGATTTGATTAACTAGCTCAGGGTCAAGAAAATCTCCCAGCCTTGACAGCATCTAGCAGGGTGCTGACATTCCTTGATTCTTTGATGATTTAAATACAAGTTAACTCTGAGGCTCCATCACTTCTGTACCCCAAACTCCAGCCTACTAGACCTCCTGGATACCTGAGTAGCAAGCTAATGGCATGTTGAACTGTATGAAATTGTCAGTATTTGGTCATTTTTGATCTATACAAATGGCAGTTGCATATGATTCAACCTAATGTTACTGAGCTCCCACCTCCATGCGAGGCTTGTTTCCAGGAGTTCTCCATTTGTTATCTGTTTTAATCTTCACTATAGTACTTCATAGTGTTTCTTTCTTTTTTTTTCAGTTCAGTTCAGTTGATCAGTCATGTCCGACTCTTTGTGACCCCATGAACTGCAGCACGCCAGGCCTCCTTGTCTATCACCAACTCCCGAAGCTTGCTCAAACGCATGTCCATAGAGCAGGTGATGCCATCCAACCATCTCATCCTCTGTCGTTCCCTTCTCCCGCCTTCAATCTTTCCCAGCATCAGGGCCTTGTCCAATGAGTCAGCTCTTCGCATCAGGTGGCCAAAGTATTGGAGTTTCAGCTTCAGCATCAGTCCTTCCAATGAATATTCAGTACTGATTACCTTAAGGAAGAACTGGTTGGATCTCCTTGCAGTCCAAGGCACTGTTATTCTGTTTTTCAACTGGAGAAACAGGTGTCAGGAGGTTAAGTACTTGCTGCAAGCAGGCTTCTCTCTAGTTGCAGTGTGAGGGCTTCTCATTGCGGTGGCTTCTTTTGTGTAGCTGGGGGGCTAGGGTGTGTGGGCTTCAGTAGTTGTGGTTCATGGGCTCAGGAGTTGTGGCATCTGCAGGCTGAGCCCTGGGAGCTGAGCTGTGGCTGCTGCTCCTGGAAGCAAAAAAGAAGGGTCACAGTCAACTGGGACGTTCAAGTTATACTAGTTTTGAAGTGAAACATGAGTCAGAAAGGGGTAAGAATATCATCTCTGAAAAACAGATATGACTCAACTGTCAGTAAAAGTTCACTTTGGAAAACTGAGTCAAAACAGCTTGATTTAATTCAATATGGTCATAACCACTGGCCTCTACACACTTGGGGGTGTGCTGGTTGCACCTTTAAAGAGAAACTGGGAGTTGAAGAACGCTGTGCCTCATTGGAGAGCTCTGCTGTGGGTCGTTGGACAGGAGAGCCCGGATGAAGGGCACCTGGAAGAGCTGGAGACTCTTGGGATAATCACTTCAGGTCAGTCACTCAGTCGTGTCCGACTCTTTGTGACCCCGTGGACTGCAGCACTCCAGGCTTCCCTGTCCATCACCATCTCCCAGAGCTGGCTCAGACTCATGTCCATTGAGTCGGTGTTACCATCCAACCATCTCATCCTCTGTTGTCTCCTTCTCCTCTTGCCTTCAATCTTTCTTTTTGTAAGGGTCTTTTCCAGTGAGTCAGCTCTTCACATCAGGTAGCCAAAGTATTAGAGTTTCAGCTTCAGCATCAGTCCTTCCAATGAATATTCAGGACTGATTTCCTTTAGGATGGACTGGTTGGATCACCTTGCAGTCCAAGGGACTCTCAAATATCTTCTCCAACACCACAGTTCAAAAGCATCAATTCTTCGGCGCTCAGCTTCCTTTATAGTCCAAATCTCACATCCATACATGACTACTGGAGAAACCATAGCTTTGACTAGATGGACCTTTGTTGGCAAAGTGATGTCTCTGCTTTTTAATATGCTGTCTAGGTTGGTCATAGCTTGGGATAATGGGTTGAGACAAATACACCTAGAGACGTGAGGGGTCATGTGGGGAGAGCTGTGATGGGGAGGTCTCTTGCAAATACAACCAAAAGAGTGAAAATGTGTGGCTCAATCCTTGGTGCTGGCCAAACTGTTGGGAGCATGAGAGTCCAGTTAGACCTTCTAGAAATGTGTGGAAAGACTGTAAGTTGTAAGGTATGAAACTGGGACCAGGGAAGTAGGAGTGAGTGTTCAATGGGCGTGAACACATGGAAAGGTGTCCCAAATAATGGGACTGTCATTCAGCAGTAGATGCAGAAATAGTTGGAACAGTCTAGAGGCGTTCATTTTAATTCTTTGGTTTCCCTCTGTGGGTAACTGCTTTCATCGGGTCCTTTTGAATATGGATTGAGTCACATTCTTTTTATTTGACATAAGCATGTACTTGCCGTTAAGTATTTTAAAGCACTGGACAATTGCTGCCTCATTCTTAGGGCTTTGATTGGGGCACTCTTGCTGAGCCACTGTCTCGCCGCCGCCGAGTGGAGGAATTTGAGATGAATCCCCAGTCACTGGAACAAAACCTACCAAAAGAAAGTTCTCGATCAACCCAGATCTTTAACTTTTTTTCTGGGTCATCTGCCAGGTATTGGGAGTACAAAGGCTTGCAGGCTGCCTTTTAAGAGCTTATCATTTGTTTAGGGGAAAATATGACATATACACAGAACACAAGGCAATGTTTTACAAATGCCAGATGTATGGTGAAGAAAGAATGCAACTTACAGAAAGCAGAGGGACTGCCGTTTGCAATGCAGCTAATGAGACGAGGCTTCCTAAAGAGGGTAGGTTTGAGCTAATCATTCAAGAATGAGTGTTTCAGGAAACAGGAGAGTGACAGGAAGTCATTGCAGGCAGAGGGAGTGATACACAAACATGTGCTTGCACATACAGTCCAGGGGTTGGAGAGCCCATATTTGCTTAGAACCTAAGTAGACTGTTTTGGGCAGAGTGAAAAGTTTCTTGGGAAATAAGATCAGTGGCCCCCTCCTTTTCTCACTTGCATGTTCTCCTGGGTGAACTCACTCAGTCTTGCACATTTCAGTGGTATCCACGTGCTCATCCCTGGACTTGGAACTCCAGTACAGACCTCCTATATGCTAGACTTCTTTATTCAACTACCCTACTCAGCATCTCCAGTAATCCCACAGGAATCTCACACTGGACACAGCTACAATGAAACTCTTGGATTTCCCCTCCTGACTGGTCCTTGCCCTTCCACGTTTTTGCCCTCTTGGTGAATGGCGTTGTGCTTCACCCCGTGATCAAGACGAAACCCTGGGAATCATGCTTGACTCCTTCTCTCACTTACTCCCCGACCTGTCCTCCAACCATAATACATGTCATCTCTTCCAGGAGAATCTGTGTCTTCCTGACTCTCATTGCTGTCATCCAGGTAGGCAAGCTCAAGGCACCAACCTCCCTTGTCTGTCATTCTGTAATGCTCCCTAATTTCAATCCTTCCAGACCTTGCTCCCTGTAGTCCTTGCTCTGCCCAAATGCCATGTTTCATTTAGAGCACTGGTCAGAATCAGTATCTCATTTGCTTGTTATCTGGCGCCTCCATTGAAAACATGAGCTTCATGTTGGCAAAAATTTGTCTTGTTCAGGCTGTACCTCCAGGGTCTAGCGCCGTGCCTGGTATTGGTATGTGTGCTTAGTTGCTTCAATCGTGTCTGACTCTGTGACCGCTTGGACTGTAGCCCACCAGGCTCCTCTGTCCATGGGGATTCTCCAGGCAAGAATACTGGAGTGGGTTGCCTTGCCCTTCTCCAGGAATCTTCCCAACCCGGGGATCAAACCCACCTTTCCTGCATCACAGGTGGCTTCTTTACCCACTGAGCCACCTGGGAAGCCTGCCTGGTATTCAGTAGCTGCTTAAATAAGTGTTTGTTAAATGACTGAATGCATGCATACATGCTTGGTTCCGTAGATTCACCTTAATGGGGAGGAAGAGATAGGAAATATTTGCCATAAAGGACAAGAGACACAGCTGGAAAAGGCGGTCCTCCCCTTTCTTGCAGGCTCTTACCTGGGAGCCGTGGCACAGAATGTCCTGCGGAGTACTTGACTGCAGCTGGCCATGCTCACCACAAGCCTGGGGTGAGTCAGGGCAGCAGACGGTTGACCTGGCTGGTATTCTCTGCTGGCCCAGGCCCGGGTGCCGTGCTCACCCTACCTGCAGGTCCATCTCGGGGCCACGTCAGGTCATGGACTGGTCTTGGCCAGGGTTGTTGGGTGGAGGTATCGGGTCAGGGTTACCTCTTCCTCTTTCAGACATGAAACCACCCATTTATTTGAAGGCTTGTGGAGGGAGGGAGGCAGTCACCTGTGAAAGGCCTGGCTTCTCCAGCTTTTCCAGAAAGGCTTTCGAGTGTCCTGCTACTGACTAAGTGGTAGCACTGACAGCAAAGGGTTAGTTGCTCAGCCATGTCTGACTTTGTGACCCCCAAAGGGTAGCCCACCAGGCTCCTCTGTCTATGGAATTCTCCAAGCAAGAATACTGGAGTGGGTAGCCATTCCCTTCTCCAGGGGATTTTCCCGACGCAGAGATGGAACCTGGGTCTCTCACATTGCAAGCAAATTCTTTACCATCTGAGCCACCAAGGAAGCGTGTCTCCTGTACTGGCAGGTGGATTCTTTTACTGCTGAGCTACCAGGGAAGCAGCACTAACAGCAAATGTGTATTTGCTTCATGCTGGGACTGTTCTCAGTGTTTCTTGTGTATCAAGAGTTCTAATTCCCACAGCCACTGAGGTAGATGAACGATGCCCACAGATTGTTTGACACTCTTCCCACTGCGAATTGGGGTCTGTGTGCCCTCCCCTGGAATCTGGATGGCCCCCTGCCGCCTCTGATCCATAGAATATGGCAGAAGTGCTGACAGGCCAGCTCTAAGCTGACTTTGGAAACCCTGGCTCTTGGACACTCACTCTTGGGGAACCACATAAGAGATTTGCCTGCTCTGCTGGAGCAACCATGGGGAGGGCCCTGAGACTACAGAGAGGGACGGGGCCGCCTCAAGCTGTTCCTTGTGAGGCATCAGACTCAGCAGAGAACAAGCCATCTTGGATCCCACCACCCCACCTGGGTGTCATCCCAGTACTGTGCAGCTGAGCCTGCTTAAATTCTTGACCCACAATCTTTTTTTTTTTTTTTTTGAAGTGAAGTACAGTTGATTTACTGTCCCACAGTCTTGTGAGCAAGCTAAAATGACTATTTTAAGTCACTACATTTTGCGTAGTTTGGATTCGGCAATAAATAACTAGAACAGCCACGCTACCTTATAAGTATTGTTATGTCCTCATTTTACGGACGAGGAAACTGAAACCAGAGACTTGTTCGAAGTAGCGCAATCATAGCGTCAGATGTGGAATTCAAGCCCAGGCAGTCTGGCACCAGAGCCTGGGCCATTCCTATAGGGGCACACCAGGCTCTACTCATTCCTGGTGTCAGCTGCCAGCAGAGAGTTCTGCCTGCCCTGGGCTTCTTAGAGTCAGGATGGCTTAGCGCTTAGCACTTTCTTCTTCTCTGCCAAATGACTAGGGCTGAAGTAGGTTAAGGGCTTCCCAGGCGGGCACTAGTGCTAAAGAACCCACCTGCCAATGCAAGAGATGCGGATTTGATCCCTGAGTCGGAAAGATCTCCTGGAGGAGGGCAAGACAACCCACTCAGGTATTCTTGCCTGGAGGGCTGTGATCCGTAGGGTCAGAAAGAGTCAGATACAACTGAAGTGGACTTTGCACGCACGGACTAGGTTAAAAATCTAAAGCAGAGTTTCTCGACCTGCTTTTTGGCTGGGTAATTAGGCCAGATAATTCTTCACTGTGGGCCATGCTGTGATGCTCAGCAGCCTCCCAGGCCTCCACTCACCCTCGCTGAGTGGGTCCAGCCCCTCACTGTGACAGGCAGAGATGTCTCCTGACACTCCCTGGGCCGCCGCCAGCCGAGAACTGTCTCCAGTCCCTTCTAGCCACGCCTTCACGGTTTCCTCCCCTCTGCAGCGCTGCCCCCTCGGCTACTCTTTTTTTTTTCTTTCTTTTTTTTAAATGTTTATGTATTGATTTGGCTGTTCCAGGCCTTTTGGGGCATACGGGATCTTTTTCAGTTGTGTCATGTAGGATTCTCCAGGCCAGAATGCTGGAGTGGGTTGCCATCTCCTTCTCCAGGGGATCTTCCTGACCCAGGAATCAAACCCTTGCAGGCAGATTTTTTTACTGACCAAGCTACAAGGGAAGCTCGAATTCCCTGACCAGAGATCAAACCCAGGCCCCCTGCGTTGGGAATGCAGAGTCTTTGCCACTGGACCACCGTGGAAGTCCCATCCTTAGCTACTCTTAACTCGTGTTTAAAACTGAGGAGGTACCATGCAGCCCAGTCCAGTGTTCTTGCCTGGAAAATTCCATGGACAGAGGAACATAGCCGGCACTAGTCCATGGAGTAGCAAGAGTCAGACATGACTGAGCATGCACGTTGCATCTCGTATCCTCCATGACTCCTCCTCTCAGCCTCTTTGCCCCTGGGGTGAATTATGTGCCCCCCTTGTGCTCCATCATGCCTGGGGGTCTTTCCATGGTATGATATGGAGATGAGCCTGTGTCCCTGCTGGCTCATAAGCTCCATCAGATCAGAGACTATGTCTTAATTGTCTTTGTACCTGAAGTATTGAACACCAGTCCTGGCTGGCTCAGGGCTGGTGCTCAGCAAATTCTTATTAAAACAAGGAATGAATGAGGCGGTACCTGGTGGTCGTTTGAGGAACGTGGGCTGTGTGTCAGGCTGAAGCCAGTTTGAGTCTTGGCTCTCTGTTTGCTAGCAGCATTCAAGTTGGCAAAGTTACATAACCTCCTCAACATTCCTCTCTGGAACAGAGACGGTGAAATCTCTACTTCACTGGGAAAGAGAAAAGGAGAGAGTAACACAGAAAGGAGATGAATTCTCTTAATCGCTTGGCACAGTTTGACACAGAGTCAATGCTCAGTAAGTGGTCTCTTTTACAAAACCAATGCATGTTAGCATTTCATGTCTCCTCCCCTTCACATGACTTATTCTGCCCCTGCAGTTCTGCAAGCCGAGTTTCTTGGCACAGACACTCGTAGAAAGTCTCTTCTTCCTCTTTTCCTTGAGACTGCCTCAGTGTTGTTGTGGGCTTTACTCAGTCCTGGATTCGAATTTGTGCAGTTTTTTCAGCATTGGCGCCAGGTGCCATCCCACCCCTACATCCTCGGACAGATCCAGAGAGCAAGGGGCAGGGCACCTGAAGCCTTAGGGAGGCCTTGTGACTTGAGGCTGGAGAGAAGTGAGGCTCAGGCGATCAGGTGTGGCCCTTATCCTCAGACGGGCTGGACTGGGAACCAGAGCGAGGGAGCTGGCAGGCAGTGCAGGGCAGGGGAGACCGTGGCAGACTGTGGAGAGCTGTAGGGGAGCGGGGTGTGCTTGTAACCCTTCCGTCCTCTTCTGGGGGACATCAGTGTGCATGGCTGTTGCTTTCAGGGAGCATAGTTGCGTTTCATTCATGAACAATCACAGTGGTATTCAACAAGGCTGGGGTGGTAAGCCATTAATGGTAAACCATTGATAAGAAATCTGGCAGAAAGACTGCTCCAGGATTGGCTAATTTATTTAACAGTGTCATCAAAGACCCCGCTTCTTTTCAACTAGACTGTGTTGGCTTGTCTGGCTCCCCTAGTCTCAAAGTGGCTGCCATAGATCCAGGCTTCACACACAGTCATGCGCAGAGGCAAAAAAAAAAGGGGGGGGGCACTCTTTCTTGCTTAGTCTCTTATCTCTTTTATTAAAGAGTTGAAAAAAAACATTCCCAGAAGCCTCCCTGGCTGTCTTCCTTTGTGTCTCATTGCGTCGCTTCACATGTTCATCCTAACCCTACTCTTGGAGGCTCAGATCAGTCCCTGAGTGCACAGATCCTGGGGGGAGAGGGAACAAAATTTGGGTGCTGTTGAAAAGTGGACAGTCAGGTAAATGTTGGTTCGGATTTAACAGGGTCTGCTATATAAAGTTATCCTGTTTTGTTTTTTTGGGAAAAAAACAAAATGTGAAAAAAGAAACACATGAAAGAAACATGCGCTATAAATGTGAAAGGGGCCTAAAGCCATGCGTAAGGGAAGGGACCTGTTAGTTGGCAAGAATTCAGAGGTGCTTCAGAAAACCTGCATGGAGCTCAAACTGACCACACTTTGTGTGTATGGCACAGTCTGTCTCAGATTTTAAAAGGGGTTTCTCTCTTGCCAAAGTCAGGAGCTTTAACTGCTTTATCGTATACTAACTGTGTAGCCTCAGGCAAATTAATTAGCCTTTCTGAGCCTCAGTTTCCTCTTAGATAAAATGGGAATAATAATATATTTTCAGTCTTGATTTCTTAGTTCTTTTCGTTTGTTTTTGAAACAAATTTTATTGAAGTATAGTTGATTTATAAGGCTGTGTTAATTTCTGCTGTACAGCAGAATGATTCAGTTATATATATCTGTGTGTATATGTATATATATTCATTTTCATATTATTTTCCATTATGGCTTATCAGGGAATATTGAATATGGTTCCTAAATAGGGATAATTATAAACCTTCCTCCTAAGAGTTGTTGTGAGAATTAAATGGGGTAGAGTATAACCCAGGGGCTGGAGTATGGCAGCCAGTAAATACTATTATTATGGTTGTTACTGTGTTGTTACATCATCATCATTTATTATTATCATTATTATCTTTGTCATTATCTTTGAATATTCAGCACTTAAGTTGAGGTACATGTTATTTGTTCAATATATGTTTATTGAATGAAGATGAGTGTGGGAATGAATGAACAGGAAAAGGGTATATAAGTGTTAAATAATGGTCATAAAACTAATTATAAAGCAGGTTAACAGTGCAGGCAGACCTAACGAGATGGCAGGGTGTGTAGCTGGTTTCCCCAAGTGAGGTGCCTACGAGCAGGGCCGCAGAGTGAAGCGTCCCTGTGGGGTGGAGCAGGCGGGCAGCCTTCAGCAGGAGGCTCTGAGACCATCCGTCTAGGATGGTGGGCTGAGGAAGGAGACAGGGAAGGGGGACATTTTCAGGTAGAGGTCCCCCCTCCTCCTCAGACCTGACAGCTTAGAAATTGCGAGCATCGAGGACGTACCCTCAGGGAGCTGAGGTCTGGTTTGGTTTTTAGATCCGTGGCTTACTTAGTTCCTCAGGTCCCAGCCCAATTCCAGCACCCGTTTGATTCTTGCAGGAAAGTGGGCAGCTGCCGCCGCGCCAGGCCCACACATCTGCAGAAGCGGTCCCTCAGTTAACCCGCTCTCTATGACAACCATTGCATGTGTTCTGGGGTAGGGGCCAGCTGACTCAGGAATTAATCAAACCCTTTTATGCCAGTTCTCATCAGCTTTCAAAGGGTCTTTACACAGAACACTCTGCACTGAGCAGCGGATGAATATTCATAGATACGGTTTCTCCACCGCTGATCCGGAAGGACCTGCCTTCAGAGCTGCTGGCTGTCTCTGGGTGCAGGGACCGCCTTTGGCCTTTGTGCTTACTGCCGAGCAAAGAGGGAAGTGAGTCACCCTCTGACACTGGAGGCACGTGTCCTCCCCCGCCGGTGCACCACTTGTCAGAGGCCATGCAGTGCTGGGGAAGGGTCAGAGGGTTTCCAAGCAGAGCCCGTGTCTGCAGTGTGTAGAACAGCTTGGCTCACGTCTTCTGCACAGCTGACCCAGGTTATACCCGAGAGACCCATTTTCTCATAACCCGCTTGTCATGCATTTGCCCTCTGCCTGATCTGCCATCCTCTGCGTGCTGGTTGGACACCGCCTTTCAGTTAGAATAACTCCTACAACATCTCCCTGTTGGCTCAGCCGGTAAAGAATCCGCCTGCAATGCAGGAGACGCAGGTTTGATCCCTGGGTCAGGAAGATCCCCAGAAGGAGGAAATGGCAACCCACTCCAGTATTCTTGCCTGGAAAATCCCATGGACAGAGCAGCCTGGCGGGCTACAGTCCAAAGGGTCGCAAAGTGTTGGACACGACTGGGAGACTTAGCAGGCACATTATAGTTCGTGAGTGGCTTTCATCCATGTGATCTGATTCCCTAGACCACCCTGAGGGGAATGCAGGGCAAGGATAACAGAACCTATTGCTTGAGGAAGACACCCGAAGCTCGGAGAGCGAGGTAGTCATCGCCAGGCTCAGGTGAAAGGAGAACTGTCAATCCTGATACCCCGCCCACCGCCCTCCCATCATTCACAAGGGTTCCAGCCACTGGCCCTGAGAGGCTCATAAGCTCAAAAGCTCTTAATAGGCTTTTTCTTTTTTTCTAACAAGTATAGTTGACTTACAATGTTGTGTTAGTTTCTGGCATATAGCAAAGTGATTCAGTTACACACACACATATGTTCTTTTCCATTATAGCTGATTACAGGATATTGAATACAGTTTCCTGTGCTATACAGGGGTGCCTTGTTTGTTTATATATAATAGTTTGTATCTGCTAATCCTAAACTCATAATTTGTCCCTTCCCATCCCCTTTCCCCTTTGGTAACCTTAAGTTTGTTGTCTGTATCTGTGAACCCATTTCTGTTTTGTAAATAAGTTCATGTGTATCATTTTTAGATTCCACGTATAAGTGATGTCTTAGGATATTTGTCTTCCTCTGACTTCACTTAGTATGACAATCTCTGTGAAAGTTGATCCATCACGTCCAACTCTTTGTGACCCCTGGACTATGCAGTCCATGGAATTCTCCAGGCCAGAATACTGGGGTGGGTAGCCTTTCCCTTCTCCAGGGGATCTTCCCAACCCAGGGATGTAACCCAGGTCTCCCGCATCACAGGCGGATTCTTTACCAGCTGAGCCACAAAGGAAACCCTCGCCCTAATCTCTTTAGGTCCATCCATATGGCCACAGATGGCATGACCTCATGTCTTGAGGACATGAAACCATTGTTGGGTTCTTCTAAGGGTCTAAAGCAGTTGGTCATGTTCTGTTCTAAAATAGGCCCCCAAGGGGTGGCCATGCACAGGGCACTTTCTGAGCCCATGGGGACTCCAGTGGGCTTGTTCTCTCTGAGCCTCATTCCGGGGTTCTTCTGGATGCTACTCAGACAGCACCCAACTGCTGCTGCTCAGCGCTCTGTCTCAGGTTGTCTTCAGGGCTGCCCCTTCTCGGGGAACTGGCTCTCCTCAAACATTTCCCCTGCCAACACGCGCTTCCCTACGATGCTTGTGAGGCCATGCAGGCCAGCCTGATGGCAGACAGTTGGGTTTTATCCCTCAAAATTACAAATGCATTAGGCCGCGGGTCCATCAATCTCACTTCTGGGAATTTTTCTATACGTAGCTTTCATATATATAACAGGACGACTGTATTAATATAACATTTTCCATTGTAGCCCTTTTTTGTAATAGCAAAAATCGAACACAGTCTAAGAGACCATCTACAGGGGACCAGATAAATGAATTATGATGGAACCACATAAACCCTACATAGTTATAAAAATGAATAAGTTCTTAGTAAACTGAGAGAGAATGATTGCCAGCAAAAATGCAAAACAGTGTATACAGTTGGCTACATTTTGTGTAAGGGATGGGGAATGAGCATTTTCATATTTACTTGTATTTGCATAAAGGAACACTGCAGAGATACTGAGAAGCTAGTGAAATGTTTACTTTAAGGGGTGGAGAATGGGATGGATAGTGTGGTAGTAAGCAAGAGAACTGTAGATTTTTCAGTGGGCACATTTTATTCTCATTTTGAGTTTGGATTCTGCTCAAGTGCACGCATATCTAGGAAGTCTCCACCTTGGCTGTCCAGGAGGGGGAAAGTTTTAAATATTTGTTTAGACATTAATGGATTGTTGTCATTACATTCAGCAAATTTTCCCCCTACCAGCTGTCAAGGCAGAGGCTTCCTAGATATGTGTACACTTGAGCTGAATCCAAATCCTTAACCCCTGAGCCATCAGCCAGGTACTTTGGTCAAGTCATACCTAACAGGAGCCAGTCAGGAGAGAATGTGTCCCTTCCAATGTAGATGTGATAAAAAGTAAGGCATGTCCTGAGCTGGGCAGGAGCAGGATTGCTTGCAGGATTGAGATGCTGCCCAAGGCTGTTGTGATGACTTTGGGATTTTGTGGAATGCAAGGCCTCACCCTTCAGAATCCCCAGGTCATCTTTCTGCTGTGCTCTGGCTTGACTGATTCCTGTGGCACCGAGATAATGCCGCTCAAAGAGTTAGTGGGCATTTGGCTGCCAGCTCTGCTGCCAGCCCTGGCCCCGCCTGCAAAGAGGCCTGGTTTGACCTGGCTTCTGAGAGGGAGGTCTTGGCACCAACTATTCTGTTCTATTATTGGGCGATGCTGGAAACCTCAAAGCACCCCAGGGCATCAAGTTTTCCCACTTAGCAACCACCAGGTACCTGACTGCTCTGGCCCTGCCCTGGGACGGCTAAATCATTCAGCTGCCCCTTAACCCCCCTCCCTCCTAACACAGACCATGCCCTCTCTTCTTGTTATTGGTCCGGATTCAATTCAGGAAGCCTCCTGAGTCTTAGTCTTACTTGACAGAATGAGTCCAGCCTTCGCCAGGAGCGCTGGCGGGAAGTCCTGATGGGCCTCCCTGCTTCTCCTGCCCGACCTCCACCTCACTGAGCCATGGGGACAGATGTGGGAGTAACTTTGTCATTCTTACAGTTTTCCTGAAGCAGTGAAAATAAGGTAGAAAAGTAGCAGATTTTTACTGCCAGGCAAAATAGGCTTGCCCTTCACAGTTTAGAATGGCTTCAAGCTGGCGTCATTTGTTAGGTGTTTTGAACCATGCGCTTAGCACACGCTCTGCACCCGTGATCCCTCAGTAAGTGCTTGGGGATGGAATGAGGTACACTGGGACCTCTGGCCTCCTCCTTCAGGTGTAACAGAAATGCACAAGAAAAGTGGGGTGTGCTGAGCAAAAGGGCATAATTTGGCGGATCTGCTCTTTCATTTACCTCCACCATGAATGACAGAAAGGGACGTTTTCATCGGTTTCTTATTTCTCTCCCTTTATCCCAATAGAAGAAATACTTCTTTTGCTTCTTCCTGCTTTTTCAAAATATCTAAATGGTCAAAAGAAGACTAGACAGCTTAATAGAGAGCACGCTGAGTTGAAAGTCTAGGCTTATGAGTCTGTGGTTCCTTTCATCAGTCTGTGGGCCTCAGCATCCTACCTGAGGAATGGGTAGCATGAATCTCTTTTGAATGTTATGAAGGACGTTGTGAAAAGGGATGAGCTGGTTCTCCACCTCTGTGGTCCCTCTCTTCTTGTCTCCCTGCCCGTCGTGTTTTCTCCCTGGTACTGCCATAGGTCCCTTCAGAACACCCTATGTTAAAGTCTGTGCAGTCTGGGCTTCCCTGGTGGCCCAATGGTTAAAAATCTGCCTTGTAATGCCAGGGACATGGGTTCAATCCCTGGTCAGGGAAGATCCCTTATGCTGTGAGGCAACTGAGCCAGTGCACCGCGACTACTGAGCCTTTGATCTGGAGTCCCCAAGGCACAACTCCTGAAGCCCTCACGCCCTCGAGCCCATGCTCCACAAGCAGAGGAGCCAGCGTAAGGAGAAGCCCGCACACCACGACTAGAGAGCAGCCCTGCCCTCTTGCAACTAGAAAAAGCCTGTACACAGCGGTGAAGATGCAGCAGAGCCAAAAATTAAAAAACAAATATTAAAAAAATCCCCTGCAGTCCATGTCTTCAAAGCGGTCCCTGTTTCTAACCGGAAGGAAGCAAAGCCCATACTGACAGAAAAGACCGAGAAGAAACAGATGCTACACCCTTAACAAGATTAGAGTCATGTAGCAGGACAGTGACAGAGGAGCCCACGGGGCAGAGTCAGGAGTGGCTGGAAGGTGCAGAGACAGGACCTCAGAGCCAGCTATCTCAGGGGTAGGGGTGGGAACCTGCCCTTATCTTCACGATAGGAGTTAGTGCAGAGGGAGCTGCGCGGTGAAGTTTTGGTGGGGACACTCACCTGTGGGCATGTGGAATGGCTGAATGCAAAACAGTGAGCCAGCAGGACCTTTGGTGGATGCACAGACCTTCCTGCAGGCAGGGCCCAGCCCCTCAGCTGTCAGGTTGTGAGCTCTGGGCCGGCAGGACCCGAGCAGACATTCAGGGGTGGGAAGGAGAGGTGGCAGAGCTGACTTCTCAGCCAGAGAGGACAGTGTGGCACAGAGAGCTATGGGGGGTAGGTGCTTGGGGAGGAGGGGGTCAGCAGGCCCCCACCTAGGTTAGCACCTAGCCAATGTCTCTGAAGCAAGGAGCCCCAGCTTATTCTCAGTCCTGCAGAAGGCCAGAACTGGGCATGCCTGTGTTATTATTATTATTTTTATCATTTGTCACTGCCGTCACCAGGTAACTGCATGTGGGAGCAGGGTCTTTGTCTGGGTCTGCTGGTGCCCGCCCACGACCACTGCCAGCCCCTTAGGCTGATCTGAGTCAGCCCAGTGTCCCAGCCCCCACCCACAGGAGAGGTCCCAGCGGCTGTGCTGTCCCTGCACATGTGGGAGGTGTTGGTGAATCAAATCAGTGACCTTTAGTCCCTCCACTGCCTGCCCAGCTGCATGGCAGATCATTTCTCATAATAACACGTGTCTAAGTATCTGTATTAGGTACATTTATGGTCACAAATAAGGCTAAGGAGAGAGTTTTTAAAAACCCCTGCTTCTTTAAAGTTGAGGCATCTGGAAAAGTGAGAGCATCTCACGGTCACTTTTAATACAAACTGTGTTTGTGTTAAAAAAACAACCAACCTAGCTCACATGTTCCTGATGCGTCTAGCTGTGTTTTCCAAAGTTCTGGAAGAAGAGTAACATAGTCAAATGTTAACCAATGTATGTACAATTATTAACCAATGTGTGTACAATATATATATACATTTTCCCTGAGAAAAAACTAGCTGTGGATGAATCAGATTACAGTAAAACTTGAGGAATTTGATGGCATATTGGTTGAACATACTTCCAGTTGAAGATTTGCCCTATTTCGCTTTTCATCTTAACTGGGACCCCGCTCAGCAATTTGCATTTTGTGTTCATCATTGGGGTTTCTGCTGTGCTGTAGAGTCAGAGTTGAGTCTGTTCACAGACCATACTGGCTTGTTCAGTGATGGAGACTGAGTGTGCAGTGCACTAGGTAACTGGATGGAAAGGGATAAATTTCATTAATTATCTGGAGGATTCCTGGGAGTCCCTGAATATCTGCTTTAGAAAAAAAATAATCAGAGGGCTTCTAAGGCATTCACATTTTATCTAAAAACACTTCTGGATCCACTGGTGCTGAGTCCTTCATTTCCCCGTGCAGCCCCAGGGCCTCTGAGCTGTGTCAGACTGCTGTTCATGTTTGTTCTGCAGAGGTACTTGCACTGGAGATGGGTTGGCAGTCATTGTTCTAATTTGTTCTTTAAGGAGAGTGAAGATGAAAGCTTGTTTTTGTTTAGAATCTTGGCTTGCTTTTACTTAAAACAGAGGAGAAGAAAGGCTGAAGTAATCAGGATGAGATCACAGGCAGTAATTGGTGTAGGGAATGTCTCCACTGGCCCCTCTGAAATGAGTCTTCATGGGTCAGGCCAGAGATGAAGATCAGGGTGAAATCTGCAAGACTCTTTAGCATGTTTTTATAGGAAGAGCCTGACTGGTGGGTGAAATGAAGTTTTAGTTCTGAATGACTTAGATCAAGGGTTCAAAAATCCTGTAATGGGATCAGGCTTGTACATTAAATAGAGTGAGAAGGAAGTATGGCTAATTGGAGCATCTAGGCCCTGTCCCAAGGGGAGGGCACTTGCATTAGCTCCAGCCAAGTGTCGTCCAGTGAAGAATGCAGGTCCTGTGTTTCTCAATGTCACAGTTTTTCAAGAGAAGCTGGAAATCCAGCTTTTGTATGTGTATTTCTGATTTATTGAATGTTAAGCTAAGCAACTAATTTAAAAATGTGTTTAAAACCTTATGAGAATCATCAAAGTATATTTGCAATAAGTATGTGGCCACTAGATAAACAAGATTAACACATACTTCTTTCTACAAAGATCTATGAAGTACCTTCTATGAGCAGCACTATGGTCCTTTTTATGCATTGTTGGATTAAGTTTGCTAGTATTTTGTTGAGGAATTTTACATCTGTATTCATCAGAGACATTGGCCTTTACTTTTCTGTTTTGGTAATGTCTTTGTCTGGTTTTGGGGCTTCCCTGTGGCTCAGCTGGTAAAAGAATCTGCCTGCAATGCAGGAGACCTGGGTTTGATCCCTGGGTTGGGAAGATCCCCTGGAGAAGGGAAAGGCTACCCACTTTAGTATTCTGGCCTGGAAAATTCCATGGACTGTATAATCCATGGGGTTGCACATAGTCAGACATGACTGAGCAACTTTGACTTTCACTTTTCACTTGTCCAGTTTTGGTCAGGGTGATGGTGGCATCATAGAATAAACTTTGGAGGTATTCCCTCCTTTTCAGTCTTTTGGAATAATTTGAAAAGGATAGGTATAAGTTCTTCTTTGTAATGTGGGTTGAAGTCCCCAGTGAAGCTGTCTGGTCCTAGACTTTTGTTTGCAGGAATGTTTTTTTTTTTTTTAAATGACAGCTTCTGTGTTACTTCTAGTGATTGATCTGCTCAAGTTATCTGTTTGTTCTAGACTCAGTTTTGACAGGCTGTATGTTTCTAGAAACTTGTACATTTCTTCTAGATTGTCCACTTTGTTGGCATTTAACTGTTTGTAGTCTTTTCTTATTATTTTTTACATTTTTGTGCTATCATTTATTATTTCTTCTCTTTAATTTTTTATTCTGTTCCCTTGGGTCCTCTGTCTTTTCTTTTTGGTGAACCTAAAAAGAGATTTGTCAATTTTGTTTATTCTTTCAAAACAGCAGCTCTTGGGTTTATTGATCCTTTCTGTTGGCTTTCTGTCTCTATTTTACTTATTTTCTCTCTGATCTTAGTTCCTTCCTTTGTTGACTTTGAGTTGTTTGTTCTTTTGCTAATTCTTTTAGGTGGTAGTTTAGGTTTTTATTTGCATTTTTTCCTTATCTCTCAAAGAAGACCTATATTACTATGTACTTCCATCTTAGAACTACTTTTGCTGCATTCCACAGATTTTGTATTTTCATTGCCATTTGTCTTGAGATATTTTCTGATTTCCTCTTTGATTTTGTTGTTGACTCATTTTTTAAATAGCATTTTGTTTAGATGCCACGTGATTGTTTTTTCCCCCCATTTTTCTTTCTGTAGTTGGTTTCTGGTTTCATACCACTGTGGTCAGTAAACGTGCTTGAAATAAACTCCATTCTCTTAAATTTGTTGAGACTTGTTTTGTGTCCTAGGGTGTGGTTTATCCTAGAGGAAGTTCCATGTGCATTTTAAAATAATGTGTACTCTGCTTTTTCGGATATAGGGTCCTGCAGATATCAGTTAAATCCAACTGTTTCATTGTGTCATTTAGGATTTCTGTTACCTTATTGATTTTCTGTCTGGAAGGTCTATCCACTGATATCAGTGGGATGTTAAAGTCTCCTACACTGATTGTGTTCCTGTCACTTTCTCCATTTATGTCTGTTAGTATTTGTTTTATATATTTAGGTGCTCTGATATTGGGTACATATGTGTTAATGAGTGTAATATCCTTTTCTTGTATTGACTCCTTTATCATTATATGGTACTTATCTTTTTTATGGACTTTGTTTTATAGTCTGCTTTGTCTGATGTGATTATTGCTGCCTCTACTTTCTTGTAGTTTCCATTTGCATTAAATACCTTTTTTCATCCCCTCACTTTCCATCTATGTGTGTCTTTCACCCTACAGCATGTCTCTTATAGACATTTTGTAGGTTCTTGGTTTTTTATCCAATGATAACTTTTTGACATATTGAAATTTAGGTACCAGAGGGACAGCTAGGTGGCGAGGTCCTGAATATGGGGAAAAAATATTAGTCTAAAGCTTAGGAAAGAAGTTAGCGCTAGAAATACATGTTTTGGAGTCTTCTTTATCATGGTGATTAAGTTTGGGAGTAGATAAAAGTGTTACTTAGTGGTGGAGAAGAGAGCCCAGCTGAAGAAAACCTTTGGGAAATACCATGCTTAGGATGTCAATTAGAGATTTTCCTGCAAATAGAGAATCAGAGGGGAAAAGTCAAAAAGAAAGGCATAGTAACATTTCCAAAAGCAGCTAAGGGTCAAAGATACTAGGGACCCAAGAGAATCTTAAAGAGCCATCAAGAACTCCCCAGGGCATGGCTTCAGTTGGGTGGAAGTAGAAAGCAGAAGGCAGGGTGCAAATATATTTAACAGTAAGTGGGTGATGAAGATTTAGCAATAAGCCATAAAGGAAACTTTTTATAATTTGGGCAGGAAGAGGAAAAAAGAGGGCATAACTGAGACAGTACCGATGAATACCGATGGAATGTAATGGGGGCAGGTGATGTTCTGAAGGGCTGCTTGAGGATGTGGTTTCCCGTATGTGGTTGTACCCAGGCGTTTCCCCGACTTAGGCAGCTCCAGCCTTGGAGTATGTATGACTCAGGGAAAGGCTGCTGTAATAGACTAAAGATTTCTTAGAATAGCATCAATAATTTTGGGTGAATTTGAGGCTCCCTGGTTTCAGGACTAGAGAAAAACCCCCTGGTTAAGGAAGAAGGAGAGTGGAGGGGAAACAAAGGGTTATATAAACATTATATTTCCAAGAATGGGGCCCTGCTCTCTGCATCTCTGTGATGGTTAATTTTACATGTCAACTTAGCTAGGCTATGGTGCCAAATTATTTGTCAA
Source organism: Bos taurus (assembly GCF_002263795.3). Classification (NCBI taxonomy): domain Eukaryota; kingdom Metazoa; phylum Chordata; class Mammalia; order Artiodactyla; family Bovidae; genus Bos; species Bos taurus. The sequence continues at coordinate 4,277,455 of NC_037337.1, read as the reverse complement.
ACAGCAGTCTGGATGTTGCTGTGAAGGCATTTTTAAAGTTGTGGTTAGTTAATAGACCTTAAGTAAAGCAGATTACTCTCTGTGATGTGGGTCGGCCTCATCCAATCTGTTGAAGGCCTTAAGAATGAAGACTGGAATTTCCCAAAGAAGAAATTCTGCCTCATAGATTGCAACATATAAACCTTGCCTAAGTTTCTAGATTTTAGACTTTAGACTGCAAGATCAGTTCTTACCTCAATTTCTAGCTTGCCTATAAATTTTGGACTTGACAGTCCCCACAATCACATGATCCAAATCCTTAAAAACCAATCAGTATATCTCTTTGCTCTTCTCCATCTGTAAGTACGTGTGTGTAGATAGATAGCTAGGTAGACAGATACAGAATATCTGTCTATATCTTTATCTATCTAATGATTTTCTCCAGAAAACCCTTACTAATACACGATTCTTAAAACTTTTATAGTTCAGGGAGCCTGAGAGCAAGGAAAACTTTCCTAAGACCCCAGAAAACAAATGATAACTGACGTGAGTGAAGTCGGAGTGACAGAGACAATGGTGAATTAGGGACCCAGACTCCTTCTAAAAGGAGTGATGTCTTCTCAACCCCAGGCAAGGGTTGCCATTTGGGCATGGAGTCTGGTGTTATTAGACAATGTGATTAATTAAGAGAAGCCAAAAATCTGAATTATTGTGAGAAATCACAATAGAAAGGGTTTTGTAGAAGAGGTAGTTTTGAGCATTCCCACAGAAGTGCAGTCTACACTGAAGTGTAGGAAATACTGAGTTTGAAGCCATATAAAATAAACACAAATCCCCCTTTATACCCAAGGACCTCCCTACCCAAAGAGGGAAATAGGTCCCATGAGTTTGAGCCTCTTTGAAGAAAATAAATAAACTTAACTTTGGTCAACTGAGGCATGTGTTTTTATTTAATCACCAAATGTTTCCTTTTTAAATAAAAGAGAGAAGTGAATAGGGCTCACCTTTCCATCAACTTCATTTCTGTCATTTTTTAAAAATCCTGTCAGATATATTTTAAGAAGTCTTTGAATGAATGGCGTTTCATGAAGGCAAGGTAGCTTCCTGAAACTTCACTCGAAGTTATTTCTGGCTTGGTACTTTCAAAGGGCATCAGAGCTCACAAAGCAGAAAGAAGAAGGAACAAACAGCGAAGGTGAAAAGCAAGCCCTTGCACGTAGGAGGCAGGCTTGCATGGAACATGCGATTATGTGGCAGGAGGTATGGATATGAATCACAAAATTGTATAGCAATTTTTTCCTAGGAAAAAAAGTTCAGTGAAACAGACCAACCTATCATTGAAAGTGACATAAATGCTGGTTGGTATTATTGAACCGTAGAAAGCTCAAGTGATGATGATTTTTTTCTTTTAAAAAGCAGCTAATTGCCAAAAATATATTTCCCCCTGCTTTTCAATGCAGTCTTATGTTAGAAAAATTTGATGATTCATGTGATTGAACAAAAACATGTGTTATTACATAAGAGGAAAATGATTAAACTATCGCTTGGATGTGTCTCATTTCCTAGTTCATTATGCACCATGAGAAGTACCTTGAAGTTTTCTATTCTCTTAAGAGTGAAAAATATCCTTTGGCTGAAATGGTTTTAGGTGAGCCATTTTTTTTTTTTTTTGGTAAGAATTTAGCACCCAAAACAATACTACCTTAATTCTTGAAACCTGCTCTGAAATATGCTGAGTGCCAGATGGCACCAGTCACATCAATAAAAGACAGTAATTTCGAAGGCAGTCAGTGAAATGCTCATGGCAGATGCCACTAGCTGCAGGGCCACAGTGGCTGCAATGGGACCTCTGGTATATATTTTACAGGTCGAATTTTTCGCCCCATTCAGCTTGCTCTTCCAGAAGACAGCAGAATGAAATAGGATAGTAGTTCTTAACCTTGGCTGCAAATCACCTAGCGTGTATGTGCTGTGCTGTTGCTTCAGTCGTGTCCAACTCTTTGTGACGCCATGGACTGGAGCCCTGCCAGGCTCCTCTGTCCATGGAATTCTCCAGACAAGAATAGTGGAGTGGTTGCCATTCCAGCTCTTATCATCAGAAATATGCATGCAATTGGTCTGAGTTGTGACCCAGGCATTGGGGGGGGGGGTGGTATATTTAATATTATTCATTCATTCAGCCAGCTGCGCTCAGTGTTAATTTCAGGATCTTAGATCTTCACTGTGGCTTGCGGGATCTTTTCTTCTTAGTTGCAGCATGCGAACTCTTGGCTGTGGCGTACGGAATCTGCTTTCCTGACTGGGGATCAAACCTGGGCCCCCTGCATTGGGAGCTCGGAGTCTTAGTCACTGGACCACCAGGGAAGTACCCCTTGGGTTATTTTTTAAAGCTGTCAAGCTATTTCTAATGTTCAGCCAAGGTTAGGAGTCACTGCCCTGTTGCAGAGCTCAGGAAGTTGTGGATTGTAGACTGTCAGAGTTTACAGGGAATAAATTCCTTGTTTTATAGATTAGGTGACTGATGGTCAGAGAGACTAAGCGATTTGCTCAAAATCACACATCTTTATTAATAGCAACATGGTGACCAGAACCCACCCTGATGTTTTTTTAATAACGCTCTATCACACAGACTTTGGTTGATTGGCTAGTGAGAAAGTAGGGACTTCAAAATGCTTGTGAAGTTATCAAAATATTGTGTAAGGAGCTAACCAGTCCCCCTATACACAGGACCTTCCACAAGTTCACCAGTCAAAAATGTTGTTCTGGGGTATTGGGTATCTAGTCTAGATGGACTCAGATATCCTAGCCTATTTGGGCTTCTTGTTTGAAGTTAAAATGCTTTCTAAGGTAGGCAGGTATCTACAGAGACTCAACCTGTATGAGTCTTATTAACAACCTGTGTGTGTAAGTTCTGCCCTTTAGTGAGGTCCTTTGTCTTTGCCGACTGCCATACATGGCCCTTGCTCAAAGCAAACCCCTTGGTTTTTTATTGTTCTGATGGAGTCAATCAATCGAGCAACAAATGGTGTTGAGCTTCTGTTAAGCTGAGGGTCTCTTCCTGCTGCTTTTAGCAGGAAGACGCAGGATATGGTTGAATGCTGCTTTCAGCCAACATAAGATATAAATGAGGGATAAGGCATCATGGTAAACATCTTTTCTTGCCGCCCAGCATCTCTTGCAGAATCACCTCTTCTCATTCTCTGTTTACATGTATGTGGGCAGCCCCGCCTCTAGATTTATGGCTGGGATTAACCCAGCCTTGGCCAAAATAGCCTGGAACTAAGGAGGGGCAAGTGATACAAGCTGAACCACACAGGGACAGCCCCAGACTTACTGAAGTGATGACGAGGAGGCTCCAGTTTGTAGAATGTTACCTCCCTTGTTCCAGGCAACCAGAGCTGAGAGAGGAAAGACAGGAGCAGTGTTCCTGCCCCTGTATTCAGACTGGCTTGAAGTCCCCTGACTTTCCTAAAGACCCAGGGGTCCCCGGGTACATTAACCATAACCTCCCCACCTCCTTTTTTATTTTGAGCTAGTTTGAGTTGGGCGTTTCTCCTTGTCGACTGAAAGAACCCTAAGATGTGGAGCTGTACGTCAGACCACTTGGATTGTTTGAACGGTTTGCTCCCATTCATCTCCTGGATGTCAAATCCAGCTGAGAATTTTGGCCAGCATGAGTGCTGATAAATCGGCTGTGCTGCCAGACCTGTCTAGTGGCTATTTTAGATTCAATTTGTTTTTGGTTGCTGGTAGAAAAACCTGGAGACATGTGTTTGGTTATATGTAGATTAATTTGATTTTTACTGGTAATACCCTCCTTTGCTGGAGCTCTGGCATCACAGTTAGCCATCCTTGGTGAGATTTGTCACTGTTTTGAAAAATAAATTCATCTCCTGTCTGAGTACCAACCAGAGGGCCACACTTGGAGCATCTTTTCATTCTTTGGCTATTGTGTGTATGGGATGTAGTTGAGTATGTGACTTGGGGCTTAATGGCCCATAGTCTTGGGTGTGCCACTGATGGGGCTACTGAACAGGCAAACTCAGCCTATAATTAGGGTTTCAGAAAAGACATGTTTTTGAAATATATTTGATATTTCAAGAAAGCATCAAAGTATGCACAAGAGGAAATATTAGAACTTTGTAGTCATTCTACTACTCATTTTGGGATTTAGAATTGTGTTAGTTTTCAATTATGTATCAGTAAGGAATGGGAAATGTATCATAATTTAGTCTTTGGAGGTTTTAATCTGTCTCTAAATGCTAAATAGCATAAAAGCAAGAACTGAAGAAGGAAAAAGTTTTCCAGCATGGAAAATGAGGGTTCAAAGAGGGGAGAAAATCACTGGGCTGCACAGTACTTCTTAGTAGAGAATATTTTAGAAATGTGTGAAAGGTTTGCATTATTTTATGTAGAAAGAGGTGTCTCAATTCTTTTGTAAATAATTTGAGGTTTCAAAGACTTTTGGCTTTCTGACTTATTTCAAACAGTCATTGCTTCATGAATTGGCCTCAAGCAGTCCTCGGTAAATTATTTATATGGTACTTGACTGCTGCTGCAGGCTTAGATCAAGTCACAGCTGTATAAACAGAGACTGTTAACCTGTTGGTTGGATTTAGCAGGCACTTTGGTCTATTTAAATCCACTGACATTTCAAATTACTTGTCCTCAGATTCTTCACAGAATAAGTACTGAAGGTGACACTGCTGATTTCTAAATAGCCCTAAGGACAAACGAAATATGTTCTAAAGAACAGCCACCGAGTAAAGGGGAATGGCATTCGATTTACACTCAAAGACACGGAGAGAAATTTCAAAGAGGATGGACGGGAGTCAAGATGTCCCGGAGAGGAAGGAAGTTTCAGTCCTTATGTTAGTGATGCAAACTCTTGTATTTTCCACATATAGTGAGTACTAGCAGCAGTTTATTGGCCAGCTGTGAAATACTGGGATTTTCCACATCTGTATTCTTTTTTAGGTAAGCTCTTGGGTGACTTTTTGTCTGAGCTCCCCCAAACAGATCTGCAGACAAGGCTGAGGTTAGTCAGTTCTTTGGGAGTGGATCCCAGGAAGCATCTCTGAAGGAATGGGACTAGTAAAGCAGGAGAGGAAAGCTGGATTACCCCTGCTGGCGACTGTGGCTCGGTCCCACCAGGACCATCAAGTAAGTGAGTAAAAGGAACATCACAACTTTCCCAGGGAGGGTCAAAGAAGTTGGAAGTATTTATCCATCAACTCTGCCCTCCTTGGTTGAGGATTTCCCTGGAGGCTTTGAATCCTGAAAAAAATCTCCAAGTAGAGAAGGAGAAAGGCTTGTTGCTTTAGGTGAGAAGCTGCCAGAGGGCAAGGAATGGGTCTGCCATCTTGTAGGTGAATAGATCAAGGGAAATATGGGCTGGAATATCAAAAGGGTCAGTTACACTGGCCATTTTTATATAGTTGGAAAACATCGGTTTGTCATGAGAAATCGTCGTTATTTTCTCCATTAGGAAGAGAATCTATTTGTCTGTTTCCTAACCAGAACTTCAATGGAATGATTTGGGGCAGGATTCCCAGTCTGGGACTCCTCCAGTAACATTAATATGAGGTGTGAAGAGAATAGTAATAGAAGCATGGCTAAATTATCAAAGTACCTCTGTCGTAAGAAATATGAAACCATTAACATCATGCTTTTGGAATTTTTAATAACGTGAAAAATGCTAAGTGAGATGTTACCACTAAGTGAAAAAAGTCAGGTTACAAAACTACAGTTTTTGTTACATTAGAAAAATATTTTTACACAAAAAAGAAAAAGACTGGAAAGAAATATACCAGCATGTTAGTGGTGCTATCTTCGGGTGATGAAATAATGTATAATCTTTTAACTTAGTCTTCTTTTCCTCATTTCCTAAACTTTCTATGTTGAACTTTTTAACCTTTTTTTTTTTTTAATTGGCTTTTTGAGTCACTGTGTTTTGGGTTTTTGTATGGTCAGATGGGGAGCTTGCTGGGTAGACAGGTGGGTTTACCCTTAGGCTTGCTGGTTGAGCACAGAGGGCAGGCTGTTACCCAGGGCATTCTGACAGTCTGTGGGTACTCATTTCAAGGTTAGCTCATCAGACTTTTCTACATGAACTTGACAGACAAAGCGGGCATTCAAGGATGGGTACCTGCCGAGCAAGACTCCTGCAAAGACTGTAGGGAGACAGTGGCTGTTATCTGCTTGGGTCAGAGACTACCACCAAGGAGGCAGTACCTGGGAGGGGTTATCTGTTTGTCCTTTTTGGATCAAGCTGAGAATCACATCATGATTCACTTTTATATCAATTTGTCATCTTCAATTACAGCCATCAAGGCTAGTGGTGGTCACAGGCAGCTTCATCTTGGAATAAGCATGGTGCTGGGGGTGGTAGAGGAATACAGACAGGGGTATCCTTAAGGAGGTAATATTCCAGAGAGAAGATATTGTTATCCATTGAAAATAATTGTAAAGAGCATGTTATTAAAGACCAGCGTAACATACAAATATAGTATGTGTTAGGAGTTTGAGAGGTGGTTGGGGAGGGGTGTGCTAGAAAAGAGTCCCTGTGGACTGGAGTGGTTGAGAAAGGCTTTTTGAAGAAGGTCATGCTTTGAATAATGAGTCAATGATGAAAATACGTACCATTGTCTCAGGTCATGTAAGCCCTGAGTGTGTATCTAGAAGTCCAATCATGCTTCTGTCTCAGATTCCCTCTGTGTCATCAGGAGTATGTTTCCTGTTTTATAAAATGCCAGTGCTTACACTCCTCTGCCCAACAGGCATGTTAGGATGAGTAACTGATAGGAAACATCCTGCGGAAATTTGGTGGTGCTTTGCTAAAGGCTTAAAAATGTCAGATTAATTCAATATAGAGACAGGCACTAGTGGGTTCTAGAGATAAAATACAGCGAGAGTGATAGAAGTCTCAGGTATGCTTAAGGTGGCATCCAGTATCAGCAAATTGATTCCGGAGGAGTTTTTCTCCTTGGACATTCTAGTTTCAGGCTAAATACAGAGAGGTGGAATCAACAGAGGACTATTTATTCTGTTCCTTGGGTGTGCTTAGCACTAAGTTGGGTAACAGGGAAATTTAAAACATCATTAGCAAGAGTGTTGTTTTGGCAACTTTAGATTCTGAAAGAGATGGGAATGCCAGACCACCTGACCTGCCTCTTGAGAAATCTGTATGCAGGTCAGGAAGCAACAGTTAGAACTGGACATGGAACAACAGACTGGTTCCAGATAGGAAAGGAGTACGTCAAGGCTGTATATTGTCACTGTGCTTATTTAACTTATATGCAGAGTTAAAAACATCATGAGAAATGCTGGGATGAAGGAAGCACAAGCTGGAATCAAGATTGCCGGGAGAAATATCAATAACCTCAGATATGCAGATGACATCACCCTTATGGCAGAAAGTGAAGAGGAACTAAAGAGCCTCTTGATGAAAGTGAAAAAGGAGGGTGAAAAAGTTGGCTTAAAGCTCAACATTCAGAAAACTAAGATCATGGCATCCAGCCCCATCACTTCATGGCAAGTAGATGGGGAAACAGTGGCTGACTTTCTTTTGGGGGGCTCCAAAATCACTGCAGATGGTGACTGCAGCCATGAAATAAAAAGATGCTTACTCCTTGGAAGAAAACTTATGACCAACCTAGATAGCATATTAAAAAGCAGAGACATTACTTTGTCAACAAAGGTCCGTCTAGTCAAGGCTATGGTTTTTCCAGTGGTCATGTATGGATGTGAGAGTTGGAGTGTGAAGAAGGCTGAGCACTGAAGAATTGATGCTTTTGAAGTGTGTTGGAGAAGACTCTTGAGAATCCCTTGGACTGCAAGGAGATCCAACCAGTCCTTCCTAAGGAAATCAGTCCTGGGTGTTCATTGGAAGAACTGATGTTGAAGTTGAAACTCCAGTACTTTGGCCACCTGATGCAAAGAGCTGACTCATTGGACAAGACCCTGATACTGGGAAAGATTGAAGGCAGGAAGAGAAGGGGATGAAAGAGGATGAGATGGTTGGATGGCATCACTGACTCAGTGGACAAGAGTTTGAGTAAACTCGAGGAGTTGGTGGGGACTGGGAGGCCTGGCGTGCTGCAATCCATGGGGTCGCAGAGTCGGACACGACTGAGCGACTGAAGTGTGAGTGAAGGCACACAGACGTGGACCGGAAGCTGTAATTCTCAGGAGTGCAGACAGTCAGCTAGATTTGTATCACAGAGTTTACAAAGCCCTGGGGAAAAACCCCGAGAGAGGTCACTCTTCCCCAAAGATCTGATTCACCGCATAATTGAATTCATCACCTCTTTGAGCATAGGAAAGCCTTATGCACCTGGTTATTCTATTAATGTGAAATGGATTCAAGCAATCAGGTAACACTGCACCAAAAACAAAAAATAATAGAGAACTGACCCCAGTTCTCAAAGAGAGCATACATTTCTTTATGAACTGTTTACAGCCTGGCTGGATCACCCCTGCTCCCAAGCTGGGTAAATATCAACAGCCAGCTCTCCTGCTCTTTGGGATTAGGCAGTCCTGCTGATTAAAGAACCAAGGAGACGTCAGGGTTTCCTTGGTCAGGTCTGGCTTTCAAGAGGGACTGTGTGGCTATTTCTTGTTCAGCAATGAACCTTTCTACCCCGAGCTGCAAACCACCTGATAAGAGACCTTATAATGAATCTGGAGTAGAAAAACAATAAACAAATAATAAAAATGGGGCCATGGAACATATTAATAACATTTCCTTGTGGTGATATTTGCAGCACTTTTGCAAATATTGGCTCACTAAATAGGAGAGTGAGAAGCTAAACTGTTCTAGAGCTGGGCCAACCATGTAGAGCGCTGGCTACTCACTTAGAGAGTTTTTCCTGGCCCAGGGATCAAGCCTAGAAACGAGCATTCCTTTATATGCAACCCATATTGTCTTCTATACCCATCTAAATTCAAGAAGGGCTTACAGCCTTTTCTCCCAGTGATTAGAAACATAAGGAGGCTAGAGCAGCTGCATGTGGTGACATGTGGGCTTAATGGAAAGAAGCCTTCTATTTTAACGTGGAAATGTACTGTTTTCACTCCCCTCTGCCCTTTTTGTCTACATCAAATGGAGCTAACATAATCTTCTCTCTTCTTGGGAGTGTTTGCTGATCAGGGCCTCTACCCCATGCGTTTGGTTTATCTTCAGACTCAGGGTAGAGTAGACCAAAACGATTATCTTAAAAGAACGGAAAAGAGAAGAGGCAAGTGTCTTAAAGGAAGCTGCTTAGTGAAGAGGAGGGAGGTTCTCTCGTAGCAGAAGAGGAAATAGGTCAGTGGGTTTCTGGAGAAGGGAATGTGCCCGCCATTTGGTCAGAAGTGTTACTGAGTCCAGGTTCATACTGCTCACTGCATAGCAGGCCAGTCAGGTGAGAGACAAGGTGTTGGGACAATGAATAGCAGTGTTATTTGTAAAGCCAGCAGACCAAGAAGATGGTGGACTAATGTCCCAAAGAACCATCTTGCTTGGATTTGAATGCTAGTTGTTTTAATAGAGCAGAGAGGGAGAGTTGAGGAGATAAAGTAAAAAAGGCAATTTGTTGTTGTTGTTGAGTCACGTCTTACTCTTTTGTGACCCCATGGACTGTAGCCCACCAGGTTCCTCTGTCCATGGGATTTCTCAGGCAAGAATACTGGAGTGGGTTGCCATTTCCTTCTCCAGGGGATCTTCCTGATCCAGGGATTGAGCGCACATCTCCTGCATCAGCAGGCAGATTCTTTATCACTGAGCTACCAGGGAAGCCCCCTAAGGCAGTAAGTTGTTACAGATATTTCCTGGTTCCAGCCAGACTCTGGAGGGAATGTGTTAATTTCTTCTTTCCTTGATAGGTGGGCCTAGTCAGGATGTTTCCTGTGATCTAAACAAAGATATTTTAGTTTAACACCCAGGCATGAGAGGCAGGGCTCTTGGAGATGGGCCATTATGTATACTTGAAGCTGTAGACAACACCCCTTTAATGATTAATTGGTAACAAAAGCAATAGAACGCAAAGGTTAAAAGTAAAAAAAACCAGATGCAGTATGGAGTCAGATTTGTTCTTCCCCGTCAGTGGAGCCCAAGGAAGTGGCTAATCCTCAGGGGGATGGTTGTATGCTGTGCCTGAGGGGATGGGGACACAGACTCTGAAGTTTTTGGTCTTGGCAGAAATTTGTGCCAAGCATGGACAGGGCAGCCACCCTCAGGGGTGTGTGTGCATGTGTGTGTGTGTGTGTGTATCTGCGCACAACAGCTCAGCAGAGTGGGACGAAATCAGGTAGATTTCACAGAAAATAGAGAGATGTGGTCCTTGTAGTAAACCTAAGTGGAAGAGGCAACTCTGAGCGCTTCAGTCCAGGACCACATCAGCCTGCCCTGCACATGTGACTCTGCTACAGAATCTTGACCTGGCACACTCAGGGGCTAAATATGTAATCTGGAGAAGGGGGTTTCTTTAAGGAAGAAAAAAAACAAACAAACGTATAAACATAAAATTAGCTAGGGAGCCTTTGAAGGAGCCTTGTGTAATTGAGGAAATCTGAGCTTGTGCCTCTTTGGGGTTTTTATTTATTTGTTATGTTTTGCTGTGCTGGGTCTTCATTGCTGTGCATGCTTTATCAAGTTGTGGGGAGAGGGGCCACGTTGTGGTACCCAGGCTTCTCACTGCAGTGGCTTCTCCTGTTGCGGAGCACCGGCTCTAGGGTATGCGGCCGTCAGGAACTCTGGCTTGTGGGCTTAGTTGCCTCATGCATGTGGAGTCTTCCCAGACCAGGGATCGAACCCACGTCTCTTGCATTGGCAGGCAGATCCTTTACTGATGAGCCACCAACGGAAGCCCTACCTTTCTATGTGCAACCATTTGTAAAAGAAAATTTTGGTGTCAGCAAGCAACCCAGGAGATTGGAAGGAGGGAGGAAGGGGACTATATACCAAACCTCACTAGAATTGCTTATCTGGGTCTTGAAGGGAGACTGATTTGTTCTTGATCGTGAAAGCAGGCGTAGCTAGGTCTCTTTCCTGAAGTACAGGTTCCCTAAGAAGGTTGGCTTCCTCAGAGCTGGAGGAATACTCAGTTTACATAACTGGTCAACATTCTCTGTGTCATCATGGTTCACAGATGAAGGTGCACAGTGGAGTCTTTTTTTGGGTGGCCTTTGCTAGAGGAGGTGGTAAGAGCCCAGTTTCACCAAGGTATAGGGTCATTTCACTGAAGACACGCAAGTACTCTAAAGGAAATTATTAAGACTATTTAGAAAGAAGAATTCCAAGACATTCTGAGCTTGGTGTTTATTCCACTCATTCAGACGTTTGATTTCATTTGTATAAGGAAATCTCATTGGGAATCAGATTTCACTTATATGTTAAAAATACCACAGAATGTTTAAAGGTGTGGTACTTAATTGACATTTTCTAATCTTCCCTGCGTTGGGTGTAATGGGTAAAGAAATAGCATGCTGTCACTTCAGTCATGTCCAGCTCTTTGTGACCCTATGGACCATAGCCCGCCAGGTTCCTCTGTCCATAGGATTCTCCAGGCAAGACCCTGGAGTGGGTTGCCGTGTCTACCTCTAGGGAAAGAAATAGCAGGATCATGCAACAGAAAAGGAAGAACTTGTGTTTATTTTCCACATTTGGGTTTATGATCTTGCCTCTATTTTCTTTTTCAATGCCTTCTATAAAAAGCAATGGAAAATCCCAAGTCTATAGAAGAGGATTCAAAGGCCCCCAAAATAGCCTTGGCCTAAGGTGAAAGAGCAGCACACAGGAGCCAGGGGGCCTGGGACCTAGGCTCCCTTTGGCCACTGGCCAACCAGTCTGGGAATCTGATCCATGTCCCTCAAGCTCCCTACCTTGATTGCTTGTCAGTGCCATGAGAAGCTGGGCTAGATCATCCCTCAAGTCATTCCCAGCTCCAGTGTTTGTTTAATGCTTTTCCTTTGAGAATTCCAAAGCCTTTACATCACTCACAAGTAAGAGTCCATTTAGGGAAGTCCAAGAGCCTCAGCTGTGCTCTCATCACGTAGAACTAGTCAAGTTCAGAAAGGTTCCCTGGCCAAATGTAGGATGGGAACAGTGTGTTCAGACACAGACTGGGAGAGCGAAGAGGATTCATCATCCTTTGGAGGCAGGCTTTGGAATGGGGCTGTTGTCCAGCTTGGGGCTTGAAAAGGGAAAAATGACCTTTGGTTGGAATCCTAGTGTAACGAATAGACGTGGAAGGAGACCTGAAGTCCAGGATGGCCCAGTTCTGACGCAAAGATTGTCCAGCCTTTGTCTAAGTCACTCACCTCTCTGGGACAGTTTGTTTATAGGTGTGAAGTGGGGTTGATAGAGTCAGACACTCCACATCTTATTTATCCATTCATATATCGATGGACACTTAAGTTGCTTTCGTATCTTGGCTGTTGGAAATAGTGCTGTGACATTGGAGTGCACATATCATTTTGCACTATGGTTTTCTCCAGGTATATGACCAGCAGTGGGATTGCTGGGTCATATGGTACATCTGTTTTTAGTTTTTAAGGAACTTCCATACTGTTCTTCATAGTAGTTATACCAATTTATATTCCCACCAACAGTATAGGAGGATTCCCTTTTCTCCATATCCTCTCCAGCATTTATTGCTTTTATTTCTTGACGTTGGCCATTCTGACTGGTGTGAGGCAATATCTCACTGTAGTTTTGATTTACAGTTCTCTCATGATTAGCGATGTTGAGCATCTGTTCAAGTGCCTCTTGGCCATCTGTATGTCTTCTTTAGAAAAATGTCTTTTTAGATCTTCCACTGATTCTTTGATTGAGTTGTTTCTCCTAGCTTATCTTCATGACAGAATTGACTTTGAACCCTCTTTGCTTGGATGGTAAATCCTGTTCTCAATCATTGTGCTCTTCTGCTTCTCTTGGTTCCACAGATCCTTATCAAGTCATCCCAAAGTTGTCTAGATTTTAGTAGAATCCCAAAGTAAGGATTGAGTCAGTTCTGTACAGTGAAGAGACCAAGACACAATAGTGATTCAAAAACGGCCTGATTTGATCCTTTTGGGGGAACAAAGATAAAGTAAATAAAAATCCTGTAGTTCTACGCTGGTGTAGGAAAAGTGAGATGCCCTGGAAGAGATAGGAATGATTTGTGGTTGAGCATTCCAGCTCGTGGCCTACTGAGGAGACCTTTCACCGGCTCACATCTGCCTTCAAGAGCCAATTGTATGCATCTCCTCCCAACTTCATATTCAAGCAAGTTAGCTGAGTAGCTTGGTCTTGGCCTAGGTGGGAGTATTAACACTGTGGAAAATGGCAAACACAACAAATTGGAGTTTTATTTCCCTGTAGAGCCAGTTGTTACTCGGGTCCCTGCACTGATTCTAGCCTTGTCTGTCATCTTTTCCAGTAAATTATACTTTCCTATTAAGAGTTGCTTCTGGAGTTTGGTGTCAAAAAGGAAATCTTCATTCTACATATGTGGATAGTTTACATGGATTAAAGGAGCCTTTCTAACATGTGCAAGTAAAGACAGCGCTGAAAGTTGCTCAATAACTAAACGTGCTCAAGACAAGGGACTTGGCTGCTGGTTCCAGAAGAGCATCCTTCTCAACGATGCTGACCACCTGCAGTGGTCAGTTTCCTTTGGCAAGGCCTGGTGGCTTGGACTGTGACCAGGAGACTGTGTGTGTCTGTGTGAAAGACCTTTTCCTTTTTGGCATGTAAAAATAGCCTACTGAAGATAGCACAGGTAAATGAATTGAAGCACGGAGCTGAGAGGATTCAGTTGAGACAAATATTTTGCCAGATCATGTAACTTTTCAAGTACATGTGCCTTCACCAGTTACGGCACTTAGGATGTTGTCTATAGAATCACCTCCTCTGATTTTCCATGGAACTGGGAGTGAGGAATAGAAGGAAGAAGTAGATCTGCTAGTGACCTGCATCTTAGTTTTCCTGTTGCTTCCAGAGTCTCTCCTATTAAGGCTTTTCTCTGAACTGGAGGAGAACCATGCATTTCAGGTGGCTTTCCAGCTCCTTCCTTCATTCCTCTCTGCATGCAAGGGCTCTCAGGGAGGTGGCGATGTCTATTAGACAGTTACCCTGATGTCATAACAACAGTCATGAGAGAGTTGCCCGGCACCATCTCTCTTCCTCAAGTCCCTTCTAGTTCAAGGATTCTGTGCCTAAATAGCTGTCCTCCATGGGGCTTGCAGTTCAGCCCATCCCTTGAATAAATGTGCTGCTGCAGCCACTCGGGGTAGGGATGGGCCTGGGTTTCAGTCCTAGTTCTCTGGCCCGGTCAAGAATGTTGTCCTTTCAAAGAGTTCTTGCTTTCTTGATCTGGACTTAGCAAGTAGACGGATACCTTCCCTCAGATTCCCTAGTAAGGTAGCAGCCAGAGCTGTAGTGGAAATAACAGGTGATGAAATTAACCACCCTGAGTTAGCCAATAGCTCGCATGGCAGGGGCAGGGAGTGCTGGGCCAGCTGGGAGGCCCTGCCTGGTGCGGTCCTACGTCTGCTGGGCTCTGCACCTCCCTGGAGAGTTTTATATAAGTCTCGGTCACAGCAGCCTGCCCCCTCCACGCTGGGACAGTTCACAGGACCCAGGATTAGCCGGCTCTAGCCAAGCTCTATTTCTGGAAGGCAGAAAGTTCACTGAAAGGGTAGCCACTGACAAGGTACTCGTTTACACCATTGAAGGGAGCAGAGACAGAGACTCCTAGAGGGGAAATTATTTTAGGAGACCGTTTTGTACAGATAAGCCAAGAACATTTAGGATCAGAGCAGAGGAAGAAAGCAGAGCGTGAATACACTTGAAGAGTAACGGTGTTTCTCCCATTGTGATCCTTTCTTTGGCTACTGCACTAATTCAGCCCCAGGATTTTAGAAGTATAATTTATCCAGTAAGGCTGCTGAAACAAGACTCTTACAATTTCGTCTTTGCCACCAAACTAAACTTATGTTTGGACACACATTATACATCAGTACATCATACAGGAAATTCTGATCATTCAACATCCCGGGGAGTCTCTGTACGCCAAGTAAATACCAGGTCCCCATGTCAGGCTGGACATCTGTTATTATATTCAGATTGTGGGGAGGGGCATTGCTGTCATGCATGCGTTTAGCCGTGTTACTGCCTCACAACGTGATTAATTTCTGCAAGACAGAAGGAAATAGGAGGTATGGTGATAACATGGCCAATTAAAGAGAAATGATTTGGCCTCGTGTGTTTAGTGGTGATGACGGTCATGTGCGTGTGCGTGTGTGTGGGAAATGACGGAAATGACAGTTTGGGAAAGGGGGTGGGTCCACAACTGGGACGAGGAGAGCCAAGCTGGGATCTAGGAACAGAGGTTAAAAACTAGCCACCAAGGCAGGTTGAAAGCAGGGACACGGCATGTGGGCATGGAAAAATCCAGAAGGCAGAAACCAAGTCAGGGAAGGGCAATCTTCCAGCCAGAAAGGATAGAGAATGTGAACCAGGAAACTGAGCTTTGAGGAGCCCTGGACATTCCTAAAGCCCAGAGGTTAGCCAAGAGGGTGCACACACCGAGGCCCAGACTAATTCTGTCTGAGTTATAGGCAGGGAATTGATTCTGTCTCCCAGATACTTGAACATGCTGCTTGATACCTGATACTATATATTCAGGTGAGCCTTTTTGGAGGACACATTCTGGAAATTGCTTTCAGAGACAAGATTTTGAACCATGCAGAACATGAAACATAAGTTCTTTGTCAATGATTTTATTATGTTAGTCTTCCTATATTTAAGCAGAAGGGTGCAACACCAAATTTGGGCTGGGTGGGGGATAGACGGGTGCAATGCAGGGACCGTATTTGGGTTCTTTGTTTAAGCAAATTGTTAAAAAGTTGGAGACTTGGAAAGCTGAACACTGGCTTTTTGTATTAAGGAGCTTTTATTTTTACATGTGATGATGGCATTGTGGTGTTTTTGTGAGTCTGTTTTTTAGAGATATATGCTGAGATATTTATAGAGGAAATCATAGGACTGGAGTTTTCTCCAAAAAATATGGGGGAGTGGGAAGGAGTTAGCTGAAGCAAGATTGTCTCTGAGTTGAATTTTGTTAGAGCTGGAGGATGGATTTGCGGGGACTCATTATGCATGGAGCCAAGGCTTTCCTGGTGATGACAGCTGCCACTGCCATGCGCCAGAAGCTTCTCAGAGCTACATGTCTGCTCTGTGTATCGATGAACATTGCTGTTTCACTCAGATGAAGCCATCCAAATGCCCGCTTTAATAGAGAGATGAAACAGAGCCATGAGAAGGTGGGAGTTGTAGAAGAGCTTTTTTGTTTGTTATAAATGTCTGTATCCAGCTCTTTCTGCTAAAAATTGAAGAGAAGAAACATTTTGGAGTTTATCAAGATGAGTAATGATGTGTGGGAAAAGCTCGTTGCCCCCTTTCTCTTGTACTTCCTTAGAAGCTGAACCTAATTGTTTAACAGGCTGAATGGCTGCCCAAATATTCCCAGCCCCCTTATTATAAGGCATGGTCATTTGATTTTGTTCTGGTCAATGAGATATAAGCAGAAATGTTATATAGGACTTTCTGGAAGGCTCTTTAAAGGGAGCTAACTCGTCTAGGAGGTGTGTCTCTCTTTTCTGTCCTCTCTTTCTACTGCTGCCTGGAATGCAGTTGTGAGGTATTGAGCTTCAGTAACTACACTGGACCACTGAGGGCAGAAGTCACATACCTGGTGTAGCAGAGCAGAGAAAAAGAAGGAACCTCTGTCTCTGATGACTTTCTGAAGTGCCAGTCTCTGATCTTATCTTACAAAGAGAAAATATACTTTCATGTAGTTAAGCCAAAACTACTCTAGGTTTTTAATTAGATACAGAAAGCCTAAAAACTAATTAATACAGGTAACAGATTGTTTATTGTACAATAAATACAGCACTAATCAAAAATAAAGGTGTATAGAGTTGTTGACTCAGCAATTCCAGTCAGGATTTCACCTGGTAGATATTCACCAAGAACCAGTATTGTTTGTAAGAGCCAACACTTTAAGCCGCCTATGTATCCATGAATGGGGACTGGTTACAGTAATAAGCCTTCAGTGGGATATCAGGCAGCCAGGCAAACAGTGAGACCTGGGTTGGCATGAAAGAGCCTTAGGTCTTATCATTCAGTGAGAATGAGTAAGTTACAAAAAAGCATGTGTAGTTTGATCTCTTTTGTATAAATTGTATGATATAAATATAAATTGTGTATATAATTGTTGTTCAGTTGGTCAATCATGTCTGACTCTTTGCGACCCCATGGACTACAGTACACCACCCTTCCCTATCCTCTACTATCTCCCAGAGTTTGCTCAAGTTCATGTTCATTGGGTCAGTGATGCTAACTAACCATCTCATCCTCTGTCACCCCTTTCTCCTTTTGCCTTCAGTCTTTTCCAGCATCAGGGTCTTTTTCAATGAGTCGACTCTTTGCATCAGGTGGCCAGAGTACTGGAGCTTCAGTCCTTCCAATGAATATCCAGGGTTGATTTCCTTTAGGATTGACTGGTTTGATCTTCTTGCTGTCCAAGGGACTTTCAAGAGTATTCTCTAGCACAACAATTCAAAACCATAAATTTTTTAGTGCTCAGCCTTTCTTACGGTCCAGCTCTCACATTCATACGTGACTTGTGGAAAAACAATAGTTTTGACTAGATGACTTTTGTTGGCAAATTATGTCTCTGCTTTTTTAATATGCTGTCTAGGTTTGTCATAGTTTTTCTTCCAAGGAGCAAGCATCTTTTAATTTCATGGCTGCAGTCACCATTGGCAGTGATTTTGGAGCCCAGGAAAATAAAGTCTGTTACTCTTTTCACTTTTTCCTCATCTATTTGCCATGAAGCAAAGAATACCCAGCTGTGGATGTGACTGGTGATAGAAGCAAGGTCCGATGCTGTAAAGAGCAATATTGCATAGGAACCTGGAATGTCAGGTCCATGAATCAAGGCAAATTGGAAGTGGTCAAACAAGAGATGGCAAGAGTGAACGCCGACATTCTAGGAATCAGCAAACTAAAATGGACTGGAATGGGTGAATTTAACTCAGATGACCATTATATCTACTACTGCGGGCAGGAGTCCCTCAGAAGAAATGGAGTAGCCATGATGGTCAACAAAAGAGTCCGAAATGCAGTACTTGGATGCAATCTCAAAAACGACAGAATGATCTCTGTTCGTTTCCGAGGCAAACCATTCAGTATCACAGTAATCCAAGTCTATGCTCCAACCAGTAATGCTGAAGAACCTGAAGTTGAACGGTTCTATGAAGACCTACAAGACCTTTTAGAACTAACACCCAAAAAAGATGTCCTTTTCATTATAGGGGACTGGAATGCAAAAGTAGGAAGTCAAGAAACACCTGGGGTAACAGGCAAATTTGGCCTTGGAATACGGAATGAAGCAGGGCAAAGACTAATAGAGTTTTGCCAAGAAAATGCAATGGTCATAACAAACACCCTCTTCCAACAACACAAGAGAAGGCTCTATACATGGACATCACCAGATGATCAACACTGAAATCAGATTATTATATTCTTTGCAGCCAAAGATGGAGAAGCTCTATACTGTCAGCAAAAACAAGACCAGGAGCTGACTGTGGCTCAGACCATGAACTCCTTATTGCCAAATGCAGACTGAAATTGAAGAAAGTAGGGAAAACCACTAGACCATTCAGGTATGACCTAAATCAAATCCCTTATGATTATACAGTGGAAGTGAGAAATAGATTTAAGGGCCTAGATCTGATAGATAGAGTGCCTGATGAACTATGGAATGAGGTTCATGACATTGTACAGGAGACAGGGATCAAGACCATCCCCATGGAAAAGAAATGCAAAAAAGCAAAATGGCTGTCTGGGGAGGCCTTACAAATAGCTGTGAAAAGAAGAGAAAAAAAAGCAAAGGAGAAAAGGAAAGATATAAACATCTGAATGCAGAGTTCCAAAGAATAACAAGAAGAGATAAGAAAGCCTTCTTCAGTGATCAATGCAAAGAAATAGAGGAAAACAACAGAATGGGAAAGACTAGAGATCTCTTCAAGAAAATTAGAGATACCAAAGGAACATTTCATGCAAAGATGGGCTCGATAAAGGACAGAAATGGTATGGACCTAATAGAAGCAGAAGATATTAAGAAGAGGTGGCAAGAATACACAGAAGAACTGTACAAAAAAGATCTTCACGGCCCAGATAATCACGATGGTGTGATCACTGACCTAGAGCCAGACATCCTGGAATGTGAAGTCAAGTGGGCCTTAGAAAGCATCATTACGAACAAAGCTAGTGGAGGTGATGGAATTCCAGTTGAGCTATTCCAAATCCTGAAAGATGATGCTGTGAAAGTGCTGCACTCAATATGCCAACAAATGTGGAAAACTCAGCAGTGGCCACAGGACTGGAAAAGGTCAGTTTTCATTCCAATCCCAAAGAAAAGCAATGCCAAAGAATGCTCAAACTACCGCACAATTGCCCTCATCTCACACGCTAGTAAAGTAATGCTCAAAATTCTCCAAGCCAGGCTTCAGCAATATGTGAACCGTGAACTTCCTGATGTTCAAGCTGGTTTTAGAAAGGGCAGAGGAACCAGAGATCAAATTGCCAACATCCGCTGGATCATCGAAAAAGCAAAAGAGTTCCAGAAAAACATCTATTTCTGCTTTATTGACTATGCCAAAGCCTTTGACTGTGTGGATCACAGTAAACTGTGGAAAATTCTGAAAGAGATGAGAATACCAGACCGCCTGACCTGCCTCTTGAGAAATCTGTATGCAGGTCGGGAAGCAACAGTTAGAACTGGACATGAAACAACAGACTGGTTCCAAATAGGAAAGGGAGTATGTCAAGGCTGTATATTGTCACCCTGCTTATTTAACTTATATGCAGAGTACATCATGAGAAACGCTGGACTGGAGGAAACACAAGCTGGAATCAAGATTGCTGGGAGAAATGTCAATCACCTCAGATATGCAGATGACATCACCCTTATGGCAGAAAGTGAAGAGGAACGAAAAAGCCTCTTGATGAAAGTGAAAGTGGAGAGTGAAAAAGTTGGCTTAAAGCTCAACATTCAGAAAGCGAAGATCATGGCATCTGGTCCCATCACTTCATGGAAATAGATGGGGAAACAGTGGAAACAGTGTCAGACTTTATTTTTCTGGGCTCCAAAATCACTGCAGATGGTGACTGCAGCCATGAAATTAAAAGACGCTTACTCCTTGGAAGGAAAGTATGACCAACCTAGATAGCATATTCAAAAGCAGAGACATTACTTTGCCAACAAAGGTTCATCTAGTCAAGGCTATGGTTTTTCTTGTGGTCATGTATGGATGTGGGAGTTGGACTGTGAAAAAGGCTGAGCGCCGAAGAATTAATGCTTTTGACTGTGGTGTTGGAGAAGACTCTTGAGAGTCCCTTGGACTGCAAGGAGATCCAACCAGTCCATTCTGAAGGAGATCAGCCCTGGGATTTCTTTGGAAGGAATGATGCTAAAGCTGAAACTCCAGTACTTTGGCCACCTCATGTGAAGAGTTGACTTATTGGAAAAGACTCTGATGCTGGGAGGGATTGGGGGCAGGAGGAGAAGGGGACGACAGAGGATGAGATGGCTGGATGGCATCACTGACTTGATGGATGTGAGTCTCAGTGAACTCCAGGAGTTGGTGATGGACAGGGAGGCCTGGCGTGCTGCGATTCATGGGGTCGCAAATAATCGGACACGACTGAGCGACTGATCTGATCTGATCTGAATGGGACCAGATGCCATAATCTTCATTTTTTGAATGTTCAGTTTTCAGCCAGCTTTTTCACTCTTCCTCTTTTACCTTCTTTAAGAGGTTCTTTAGTTCCTTTTGCTTGCTGCCATTAGAGTGGTATTATCTGCATATCTGAGGTTGTTGATATTTTTCCTGGCAGTTTTGATTCCAGCTTGTGACTCATCCAGCCTGGCATTTCACATGCTGTACTCTGCAGGTAAGTTGAACAAATAGAGTGACAATATATAGCCTTGTTGTGCTCCTTTCCCAGTTTGGAACCAGTCCTTGGTTCCATGTCTGGTTCTAGCTGTTGCTGCTTGAGCTGCACACAGTTTTCTCAGGTGGCAGGGAAGGTGGCCTGATATTTCCATCTCTTTAAGAATTTTCCACAGTTTGTTGTGATCCACAGAGTCAAAAGCTTTCTCGTAGACAATGAAGCAGATGTTTTTCTGGGATTCGCTTGCTTTCTCTATGATCCAGTGAATGTTGGCAATTTGATCTCTGGTTCTTTTGCCTTTTCTAAACACAGCTTGTATATCTGGAACGTCTTGGTACATGAACTGCTGAAGCCTAACTTGAAGTATTTTTACCATTACCTTGCTAGCATGTGAAATAAGTACAATTATATGGTAGTTTGAACATTCTTTGGCACTACCCTTTTTTGGGATTGGAATGAAAACTGACCTTTTCCAGTCCTGTGGTCATTGCCGAGTTTTCCAAATTTGCTGACATATTGAGTGCAGCACTGTAACAGCATCGTCCTTTAGGATTTGAAATAGCTCAGCTGAAATTCCATCACCTCCACTAGCCTGGTTGGTGGTAATGCCCGAAGGCCCACTTGACTTCATATCACACTCCAGGATGTCTGGCTCTAGGCGAATGACTACACCACTGTGGTCATCCGGGTCATTAAGACCTTTTCTGTACAGTTCTTCTGTGTATTCTTGCCACCTCTTTTTAATCTCTTCTGCCTCTGTTAGGTCCTTACCGCTTCTGTCCTATATTGTGCCCATTTTCATGCATGAAATGTTGCCTTGATATCTCCAATTTTCTTGAATAAATGTCTAGTCTTTGCCATTCTGTTGTTTTCCTCTATTTCTTTGCACTATTTGTTGAAGAAGACCTTCTTATCTCTCCTTGCTATTCTCTGGAACTCTGCATTCAGTTGGGTATATCTTTCCCTTTCTCCCTTGCTTTTCGATTCTCTCCTTTCCTCGGCTATTTGTAAAGCCTCCTCAGACAACTACCTTGCCTTATTGCATTTCTTTTCTTCAGGATGGTTTTGGTCACTGCCTCCTATACAATGTTACCCACCACCATCCATAGTTCTTCAGGCACTCTGTCTACCATATCTAATCCCTTGAATCTATTCATCACCTCCACTGTGTAATCATAAGGGATTTGATTTAGGTCATAGCTGAATGGTCTAGTAGTTTTACCTACTTTCTTCAACTGAAGCCTGAATTTTGCAGTAAGGAGCTGATGATCTCAGCCACAGTCAACTCTTGGCCTTGTTTTTGCTGCCTGTATAGAGCTTCTCCATCTTCAGCTGCAAACAGTACAATCAAATTTGATTTCAGTTTGACCAGTTTGTGATGTCCATGTGTAGCGTCGTCTCTTGTGTTGTTGAAAAATGGTGTTAGCTTTGACCAGTGTGTTCTCTTGCCAAAACTCTGTTAGCTTTTGCCCAGCTTCATATTGTACTCCAAGGCCAAACTTGCCTGTTACTCCAGGTATCTCTTGACTTCCTACTTTTGCATTACAGTCCCCTATGATGAAAAGGACATCCTTTTTTGGTGTTAGTTCTAGAAAGTCTTATAGGTCTCCATGAAACCATTCAGCTTCATCTTCTTTGGTGTTAGTGGTTGGGGCATAGACTTGGATTACTGTGATGTTGAATGGTTTGCCTTGGAAACAAACAGATAATTCTGTCATTTTCGAGATCGCACCCAAGTAATGCATTTCAGCCTCTTTTGTTGACTGTGAGGGCTATTCATTTCTCCTAAGGCATTCTTGCCCACAGTAGTAGATATAATGGTCACGTGAATTAAATTCAACCATTCCTGTCCATCTTAGTTGATGTTCAAATATATGGCATATATAATTATGTCATATATTTTATTATATATATTTATTCATTGTATAATATATAAACATATACCATATATAAATTATATATAATTAAATACATATTATATATTTATTGTTTTATTGTGCCATATATTAATTATGTATCTATAATTTAAATTAAAAAATAAATGATATACCATATACAAAATTATATATACATGTATAATTTACTGTACCATATATGTGTGCTGCTGCTGCTGCTAAGTCACTTCAATCGTGTCCGACTCTGTGCATCCCCATAGACGGCAGCCCACCAGGCTCCCCCATCCCTGGGATTCTCCAGGAAAGAACACTGGAGTGGGTTGCCATTTCCTTCTCCAATGCATGAAAGTGAAGGTGAAGCCACTCAGTCATGTCTGACGCTTCGCGACTCCATGGACTACAGCCCACCAGGCTCCTCCATCCATGGGATTTTCCAGGCAAGAGTACTGGAGTGGGGTGCCATTGCCTTCTCCATATATACTTTTTATATGTGGAGTGTATGTGTGTGTATATGTTTATTCTTTCTCCTCAGAAGGAAGTTAAAATCTGCTAACTGAAGGAAAAGTGGCCCAGGAATTTGGTGTGGAGAGAGTCTTTTATTTGTCACTGTATATATTTTTGTACAGATTGAATTTTTTCTCTACAATCTCTCTACAATTTCTTTTTATTAGTAATAGAGTTATTTCCAATAGCACAATCCTCCCCAAGCCTGATTTTCTAAATTAATAGCACAAAGAGTTTGCATTTGTTAAATTTCCTTCAGTATCATTATCTGAATATTTAAAGTACAGACTGACTTCAGTCTGTGTTAATTTAAATGGCTGCAATAAAGGTATTATTTCCCACATCCCATCTCCCTGTCACTGTCCTTCTCTCTTTCCTTTCCCTCTCTTTTACTTCCACTTCTCATCTTCCCCTCCTTCCCTGGCTCTCCTCCTTCCATAAATGTGGACTATTAATTGGCTGTCCAAGGACCTGGCCTTCCCAGGGCCCATGCAGAAAATCAGGGACAACAGAACACAGAGGATCATCTCCCCAGGACCCGCGGAGCTAGTTAGGGCTTCTGTCCGCCAGCCCCTGGATGGGAACTGACACTGCCTGAACACGCACTCCTGGGAACGGGCAGTGATCTCCACGTGGTTTTTGCCTGGTTGTTTGCTTCTTGCTGATGGGTGAGGACACATGTGCACCGACAGGAGTTGGCATGTGCCCAGGAGCTTATTTACTCAAGGCTTCAAATGAAGGCAAAGGTTTATTTTGACTCTTTCCTGTGGCATCAGAACCCTGCTTATGAGAACAGGATGAGGACACAGCAGGAAGATAGCAGCAAGACCACCAGGTGCCACGAGGCAGATGGTGGAAGACGTGACATTGGTTTCTGAGGGATCTCACGGCCTGCCAAGCTCACGGGAGCACAGTTAGGGTTTTCCATTTTAGGACAGTTACTTCTATGGGAAATAACCTTGGTTCCTGACCACATACTTTAATGATAAAATCTGAACTGGGGCAACCGTGTGAACCAGAAAGAATTATGTCGGATGATCCAGAAAACTCATGTCTAAAGACTAGCAAGTTTCATGGGAAAGAGTTAGAATAAACCTTTGCCTTCATTTGAAGGCAAGGCTTCCTCTAGAGTTTTGTAGGTGATTACTTGCTGCCATGGGACCCTGAGCCTCAGTGACAAGAGCTTTCCCATTTAAGGCCCCTGTTTCATGTATGTGAACCCCCATAGGCTTTGGAACCTGAGACCCCTGCCCTAAGTGAGGGCACTTGGCTCTGACTTGGGGGTGCTTCTCAGGGATCCCAGTTCCTGCCCCTTCTGAGCTCTAATTTATTAGTCATCATCCTGAGTTCCCAAGACTTTTTCATACCTAGAGTGGGCATGCTCCTTTCTCCCTTCTACCCCCACACAAGTCACCACTTATCTGAGCAAATTTGAGTGGGTTTCAGACCTGGCTGCAAAGAGCTTCTGAGAATTAACCTAGCAAAGGCATGATGCCATGGGGAAGGGAGCTGGCGTGTGTGGCACTTCATTTCCATGCTGTCACCTGGAGCCGCTGGCTCTTCTGAAAAGGTCCTCCAGCCCCTCCTTGATGGCCTCAGAGCCTCTGTTGTTGTGGCCTCTTTCCGGCTTCATCCCACCCGCAGCATCTGGGCACAGCTAACTATATCATAGAAGACATCAAGTTATAAATGACTTGCCTTTTTTTTTTCCCCCCACATTCTTGTTCAAGTTGTCAACTTGTGTGCTTGGAAGGTATTTTTAAATGTTTGCTTTTGTTTTGCTGGATGTGGGTGACCTCATTCACTGTTTGGCGATGCCAGGAGAGGAGAGGGGCCTCGATGTTGGCACTCGGGGACTTGGGTGTTTTTGGGCTCTGGCCCAAGGGAGTGGGTGTGCAGCCTGTTTTAAAGCCATCATGCTGTACTTTGCTCTCTCCTGTGAGTCAGAGTCATGTGCTGTCTAAAATAGGTGGTGAGTGTGGGCAGGGCAGTCCAAACACAAATACAGCTCATTGAGTTTCTTCCCAGGGAGAGTATGACCCCTTGTCTAAAGCCACAGTGAACCTCCTTTTGGTTCTTGTAAGGGTCGGACTGAGCATGTAAACCTGCTGATTTGACTAGTTCAACTCAGCCCTGGTGATCCACGCGTACAGCCCCAGGCTCTGTCCTTTGGGAGACAGGAACCAGCAGAACAAATGGGAGCAAGACCAAACATCTGGACCGAAGGCATGCACGTGCCTGTGTCTGGACTTTCCTGATAAACTGTATAGAGCGTGTGGTTCCCTAAGGATGCACACGCTTCCTAATGTAGCTCTAGACTGAGGCACATTAGCGGGTTTTACACCTTTAGAACATGTGTTTGGAGAGGAGGAAACCTCCCTCGCCCCACACACTTGTATGAACATGTTCTCATGATGTTCATGTGATGTGAATGCTTGACCAGTAGTTCATGCTGGCATAGGAGAAATTGGCTGAGTTCTCCATCTGCCTGTGGGCCCTCGTGCTCAGCTGGCTCCATTTTAGATCACTGACAGGGTCATCCTGTGACTTGCAGCAATCTCACGTGAGACCTGGGGAGGGGAGCATTCTGACTTGAAAAGACCATGTGGTGATGAGTGGATTCCAGGCAGTTGGCATCTGTATTGCATCAGAGCAGGAAATGGACCCCTTTTCTCTAGTGCAAGGAGGAGGGGAAGAAGTTGTCTAGAAACACTGCAAAATCCTGGTGCAGGAAAAGCTAGGGATTTCCAGGGATTACATATGCCCATTGCCTGTTGTGTCAGAGAAGACGTTTAGAGCTCACTCTGAAGGAGGTGAGGAGGAAGGTCCCTGGACTAACACAATACTTGCCTACCTCCCAGGCTTGGCACAGGCGGGTGTGTGGCAGGTTATCCTTTAGCTTCCCTTTCTGTCCCAGTTTTCTTGACCTTGCTCCTGGTTTTTGCATCCCAACCCAGCACCATCTGTGCTGTAGATAACTGTCACTCTCACTGCCCTCTTATATTCCTCATTTTTTTTTTCTAGAATAAGTATTAGTCACTGTGTTAAGTCTTCTGAGAGAAGGAAATGGCAACCCACTCCAGTATTCTTGCCTGGAGAACTCCATGGGCAGAGGAGCCTGGCGGGCTACAGTCCATGGAGTTGCAAAGAGTTGGACACGACTGAGCGACTAACGCTAAGTCTTCTGAGATGATTCTAAGCTTTGCTGTTAACTGTGGAATAGAAGAATGTATTTCCCTTTCACTGACTATCATCAGAAGGGAAAGGACCTGTGGAAAATAGGAGGACTTTTGTACTTTCTTGACACCACGAATCATGGTTTAAGGCATGCTTGGCTAAAGGCAAAAACCCTAGCATATCCAAGAAGAGACCAGAACCATAAAGTCATCCAAATAGAGGGGCAGTGTCCCCGAAAGGGGCTCAAATGATTCTTGTGTGTTGCTGTTTTCATTAGTTTGTTTGTTTGTTTTAATTTGCTTTTTTAAAATTTTATTTTGTTTTAGTTCTTTTTTTCCCCAAGAACTTGACATTTCCCCTCCCTCTGGTGCCCACAACTACGGAAGCAGCCTTGGCTGGCACATGGCATCTCTTCGGGACTCAAGAGTCACTACAGCTTCCAGGTAAGATTTCAGGTCCTGAGGGTCCCTGCCTCCTGCATTTTGGGAAGACATTTTAAGTAACAAGAGAGCAACTAACAAACTACTTGCTGTCAGATGGTAGTTGTTATATATACAGACAGCCTGAATCTCAGCTTGCCTTCACTTGTGAAGCCTGCCTCTGAGCCCCAGCCCCAAATACATACAGATATGTCATCTGATTGCCTTGTTACTTAAATTTGTTAACTTTTGAGAGCAATATCATGGAGACTCAGAAAAGGAAGATTCTGGGATTGTTAAACTAGCTAAAGGTTTTTACCAGTTCTCAAATGATTTCTGAAATGATCACATTTGGAGACATATTACATGCAACTTTTCTACCTCTTAGAGCATGAAATGACCATTCCAAATGGTAATTAATGGTGCCAGGAAGTGAATCCTATTCTTGCTAGGTGCAAACCCCTTAAGACTTCATTTGCTTCAAAGTAATTGACCTGGACTTCTTTATTTACCTAAGTTAATGGTTCTTTCCAGTGTCCCAGTGTTCACGGGATATGTAGTAGGCATTTTCTTTTTTTTAATAAGGAGAAAAAAATATTGAGAAAGCATAACTAGAGTTTGTTCTGAGTCTGTTCCTTTTTTTTTTTTCTATCACAATTCTATCAATTCTCTTGCCAATATTTTCTGATTTCTTTCTTAGTTCCAAAGATTTTCTTCTAATTTATTCCACCCTCAAATTCCGCCAAGTAACAATGTCCCATTCTCTTCCCAGAGTCTTTCCAGTCAACTTCTAACTTTGCTTCCTCCTCATTTCTTTCATCCCATGACTTCTCCCCTTTCCCATAATCATAACTGGGTGGGCTTTCGCCATCCATGGGACAGTGTGACTCAGTGGGAGATCTGATACATTCCCCAATCCTTACAGTTTTCAGTAACCAAATTCTGTTTGCAGGTGGCCCAACATCCTCTTTACTTTTGAATGTTTTTTCCCAATCCCTTGACATGATGGAAATTTCCTCAGCTCGCTGAGAGAGGTACTGCTGTGTCATAATATTCAAAGTTCTCTCACATCTCCAATCTGTTGTCCTTCCTAATACCTTTTCCCCACCTTAACTCTGTTCTGACTTGTTTTCATTCTACATACCTGGTGTTTTCCTACCCCTTGCTGGAGAAGGCATCACAGTAAAGCTATCTAGATGGTCAGCCACCAGAAGTACACAAGGATTTCACAAGACCATGATCCTAGGCCTGACTGGAGAGTAAGGACATCCTACAGTTGCACATAAACATGTTCCCATTTTCCTTTACACAAGTGTGTGTCAGTTACTGGGCTTCCCTGTGGCTCAGCTGGTAAAGAATCCACCTGCAACACGGGAGACCTGGATTTGATCCCTGGGTTGGGAAAATCCCCTGAAGAAGGGAACGGCTACCCACTCCAGTATTCTGGCCTGGAGAATTCCGTGGACTATATTCCATGGGGTCACAAAGAGTCAGACACAGCTGAGCGTGTGTGTGTGTGTGTGTGTGTGTGTGTGTGTCAGTGTCAGTTACTAGTAGAACATTTTTCAAATTTTTACATAATTGAATTGTATTTTGGGTTACTTCATCTTCAGAATTCATTTAATTGGCTTTTCCCCAGGTTTTTAGTTAGAACTAAACAAAAGCTATTGTAGACTAGAAAATCTATCATGATTTCATTGCAAGTTGGTTTCACAAGCTGCATGCTTGAAAATACAGGCATCCCCTGGTGGCTCAGACAGTAAAGAGTCTGCCTGTGATTCGGGAGACGTGGCTTTGATCCCTGGGTCAGGAAGAGTCCCTGGAGAAGGAAATGGCAGCCCACTCCAGTATTCTTGCCTGGAAAATCCCATGGATGGAGGAGCCTGGCCGACTACAGTCCATGGGTCACAAAGAGTCAGACACGACTGACTTCACTTTCACTTTCATACTTGAAAATGAGCATCATTAGCTGAGCTTAAATACAATAGAACTATCAGAGAGCTTGACCCACTGGGCACACAGGAAAAGGTGTTTATTTAAGCAAGCTTCCAAAAATCAATAAGTAGATGACATATTTGATATGGCAGTTGATAAATAACACAGATAAAATGAAAAGGGTTAGTTATCCATGGTGATGACTAATGATAAAATAATGATAAAACATCGATTGCTTAAATATTTCTGTGTGTGGGCAGAAAAAATGACAAGGCGGACAGAGCCTTTTGTGACGAATGTTCCAGCTGGTGAGACTGCCAGGTGGTTTTTGAGTCTCTGCTGAAAACTTTTTTGAACGCTGGCTGTCTCAGAGGAAGTCAGCTCTGCTGTTAAAAGTGCATGTGTGCATTCTCACTTGCTTCATTTGTGTCCGACTCTTTGTGACTCCATGGCCTGTAGCCCACCAGGCTCCTCTGTCCATGGGATTCTCCAGGCAAGAATACTGGAGTGGGTTGCCATGCCGTCTTCCAGGGCATCTTCCTGACCCAGGGATTGAACTTGTGTCTCCTGCATTGCAGGCAGATTATTTAACTGCTGAGCTACCTGGGAAGCCCCTACTTTAAGGTAGTGGTTTACAAAAGCCAGGGGACTTTGTAAGTTCAACATAGTACTAACCATGGCTTCCACCCATGATAATTAATCAAAATATCCAGGGTGTCAGTGTACGTCTTAAAGCTCCCAGCTGATTCTTACGTGTGGCCAGAGTTGAAGGGCACAGCTCTAGGCTTGATGACTTACGTATTTTGAGGGTAGACAAGGAAATTTGGTTCTATTTCAGGATGGTGGACCAGCGTCTTCATTCCTATAGCAAGGGCCTTAACTAATGATCCTATGTAAGAAGTGAAACTTTCAGTGAACCAGAAACCATGATAAATCCTAAAATATGGGATGTAGACTGCATTGATGCAAAAACACAGAGCCAAATCTAAAATGCTTATAGAAGCCTAGTACCCAGAAGGGGAAGGAGCACCAAGACTCCATCCCCACAGGTGGCAGACCCCGAAAGCAGAAGGGTATCAAGGACAATTGACACATCAGTCCTCGGGGCACTGCTGCAGGAGGGGCTAGCAACTCATCCTCTACTGATGCTCTTCCATCTGCTCTTGAGCCAAACAGCAGTGACAAAGTGTCAGCCTCAGGTAGGAGTCATGGCCAGGGAGAACAGTTTAGACAGATATGGCCCTGTGCCATAAGGAGGGAAATTGGGCAACAGACCTGAACACCCCAGAGAAATCTCACCCCGTGGATTTTCCTTCTTCCTGGTCCCTGAGAAAAGGCCAGAGGACAATTTAGACCAGGAGTCTTCCCACGAATATGACACACTGACAGAGGATGTAATTCATGCAATCCAGCAGGGAATCTCAACCTTAGACATTACAGAGACAAGATCGCCACGCATACGAGCAAGACCAACACCACCAAAGATGACAGATGCAACGTGAAGGATGAACCGACACTCAAGCAAGATACACAACAGAGCAAGCAAAGCAGAAATTAAGGATAAGCATATGTAGATTTTCCTGATAGATGTGTGAGGATAGAGGAGTCACAAATCAACTGGAGGTCATGAAGGTGAAAACTTGGCCTGTTTAATAAAATACTGAATAGGTAGATATTTTTTTCTGAAGTCCAGTTTTTTAATAATAAAAACTAATGGTGCCTTATAACCTAGTGACTAGTGATAGTTCATAAGTTCAGTATTTTACTTCTTGGAAAGCATCTAACAGTATAAGACATTATAGAAAGTATTTTGGAGAAGGCAATGGCACCCCACTCCAGTACTTTTGCCTAGAAAATCCCACGGACGGAAGAGCCTGGTAGGCTGCAGTCCATGGGGTCGCTACAGTCGGACATGACTGAGCGACTTCACTTTCACTTTTCACTTTCATGCATTGGAGAAGGAAATGGCAACCCACTCCAGTGTTCTTGCCTGGAGAATCCCAGGGACAGAGGAGCCTGGTGGGCTGCCATCTATGGGGTCGCACAGAGTCGGACACGACTGAGGTGACTTAGCAGCAGCAGAAAATATTTTTAAGTATGAAATGTTTTCTGTAGATCTTTTTAAAAGGCTTGGTCTGTTTTGAAAAACTGACAATAAATGAAAAAAATCAAAAGAAAGAAAAATAAGCCCCCTCCCCCCACCCTGCAAATACATAAGAAACATTTGATGGTATTTGTGTTTTAAGTGCCTGGAATAAAATGGGATGAATTTTTCAAAGGCAGTAATAGTTTGTACAAGGACTTGTTTCATTTGATTTAGCACTAACTAAAATAGAGTAAAAATATCATTTAGGAAATAGCCTAGCTTCTCCTTGGCTTCTCATATTGCTCCACTATTCCAGGCCATAAAACATAAGCACACATTCTCCTGACCCCACCGAAGGAACCCAAAATGCTTATTTTAAAATGGCTGCTCAGAAAAAAGTGGCAAGATTTTCTTAAGATGGGATGTCAGTGAATGCCAGGAGGTATCAACTTCTTTGATCAGGAATAAAGAACTCCACCTTCAGCAAATTCAGTTACTTTCCTAGTCCATTCTATCATATAAAGCCTTTCTAGTGCCACATTTACTAATTATGATGGCTTTTTCTAGCAAGTAAATTTCCGTTTACTAATTATGATAGCTATTTCTGTCAAGGAAATTTCCCACCAGGCATGCTTGATCTATTTTTGTTTCTTAATTATACACTATTTGTATTTTACATAACGGCATGAGTTTTTTTATTCTTCTTTGTTTTTTTAATACTTTAATGTGTTACTCACCAAGGCATATTGATCAAAAGGAGAACTGGCAAGAAGATCCTAAAACACTTTTTTTTTTTCCTGGCCACACAGCATGTGGGATGTGGGATCTTAGTTCTTCAACCGGGGATGGAACCTGTGCCCCCTGCAGAGGAAGTGTGGAATCTTAACTCCTGGACTGCCAGGGAAGTCTCCTCAAACACACATTTCTTAACATCTGAAAAAATGTCAATTACATTTTCCATTAAAGAAAATTTATTCAATTTTGGTGCTTATACAAGAACTTCTAATGTCAATCTCTAACATAAGTTATATCTCTCAGTAAACATGTATTTTCAAAAGAAAACAAGTTCTATCTAAATAATATTTACCTAAATGTTGATTTTTTTTAATAAAAAATAGAAAGTTCTGAGGAAATGGAAGGTATGTTTATCAACAAAATTAATGTAGCTCATGTGGCCACTTTATAGATTTCTTAAAGTCAGCAGTAAATTTGCATTCTGCATTCAGTTATTTTTATCTGGAATTTTATAGAGATAGCATCTCACAAAATCATGTCCTCCATGTTAGAAATGTCTTTTTTTTTTCCCTTTTTTTGGGCATCTGGCTATGCAAAAGCTTCTGATGAAAAATTTTCTCCAAATTAGTATTTTAATTTTTTACTTTTCTGGAAAAATATAAAACCTTACCAGTCATTTATTATTACTAAACAAAAGTTAGATTACTACCAATTGCTCTTTTACTTTTGGTCTAAAAGAATTTTTTAAAGTTTAGACATCTCTGATGTTTTTGAATTGCACACCCATAGAAGACAGCTGGATAAAACACACTAGACAATTTTAAAAGACAATTCTTATTATCAGACTCATTTGGCATATCCTTTATGTCCAGAATAAAATCCACAGAAATAAAACTAATATAATTTTCAAAGAATTCGTACATGGTGGAGTCTTAGAACGAGGACCTTCTTGTGAAAGAAGGAATAGTTCTGTTCATCTTACTGATCACAAGGATTTTTCCTCCTGGAGTAACTGAGTTTTTGGGTGTCTCAGTGGGACTTTGGTTTGCAGGAAAGCCTGCATACAGGGCCAGATCTTACTGGTTTCTGTTCCAGAAAATGTTTCCAATACTCCCTTTTTCTGATAATATTCCAGGACCGGTTTCGTTTGGTCTTGGTAAACCTTCATTCTTTTGCTAAGTGTCTCAGATTTATTGTCTACAGGCTGAATGAGAGGCTTTCCAGTCACATCGTCCACACCGACCACTTTGGGAGGGTTAAATCTGAGGTTATAGACGCGGCCACTGGCTGGATGAACCCAGCGAGCCTCGAGGCGATGCCAATGACCTCAAATGGTACATTCAGGTTCATCACCGAGTGTACCTGATGGACTCTGTCCAGGGCTTCAGCCTGTGCAAGTGTCCTGGGGAAACCACATAACAGCCAGTTATACTGGATGGCATTTTTCAGCTTCTGGAGCAACAGCCGAATAATGAGGTTGTCCGGGATGAGCTTCCCCTGGTCCATGAAGGTCTTGGCCAGCACCCTGATTTCTGTGTCCCTTCACATGTTGTCTCGGATCACATGCCCACTGGAGAAGGTCTTCAGCTGGAAGTGTTTGGTAATGAGCAGTGCCAGGGTACACTTGCCGGAGCCCGCGGCACCCACGATCACGGGAGTGCAGGAGCTGCCTCGATGGCCCCATGGCTGCCAAGCGAGGCCAGGACTGCGGAGATGGTTGGGCCCCAGGGTGGACACCAGCTGCGCCTGCGCCCCCGCCTTCGCTGCCCGGCATCTGGGGTGGCGCCTAGAAGAAGCGCTGCTTCAGAGGGTGCGACCCACGGCTGATGGAGGTATGGAAGAGGGCATGTGTGAATTGAACGATTGGGGTCAAGACATTCCCCCTAGGAGGGTGTAAAGGTGGAGGAGATGGGAAGTCTGAAAGGAAAATGAAGAAACAAAGTGTAGATTCAGAAGTTCCACTATTCACAGGAGAAAAAGGAGAAGAGGGAGGGATACAGTATTTAAAGAGAAAATTAAAGGGACTTCCCTGGCGGCTCAGTAGTTAAGACTTCTTCCTCTCACTGCCAAGGGCCTGGGTTCAATCCCTGGTCTGGGAACTAAGATCCCACATGCCCACATGGCCAAAAAAAAAAAGATAATTAAAGACAAGAATTTCCCAGAATTAAAGATGGTACAAGTCACAGGAATAGATAGTGGAACAGTTCAGAGAGTCTAGAAGCAAATGTCAGCAAAGTTGGTTCGTAGGCCTCTCACACTCCGCTGGTGGGGTGTCCTCACAGCTGCTTGGGAAGGCAACTTGGCAGTGGCTATTTTTTAAGAAATTACTTCTTCAGATCAGATCAGATCAGTCGCTCAGTCATGTCCGACTCTTAGCTACCCCATGAATCGCAGCACCCCAGGCCTCCCTGTCCATCACCAACACCCGGAGTTCACTGAGACTCACGTCCATCGAGTCAGTGATGCCATCCAGCCATCTCATCCTCTGTCGTCCCCTTCTCCTCCTTCCCCCAATCCTTCCCAGCATCAGAGTCTTTTCCAATGAGTCAACTCTTCTCATGAGGTGGCCAAAGTACTGGAGTTTCATTCCTTAGACAAACACTCTTGTGTGGCAAGAAGGCACATACACGATGTTCATTTCAGCCTTATTTGTAACAGCAAAAAAATCGTTAACAATTTAGCTGTGTATTAATTAGAGAATAGCTAAGGGAACCTGTGGAATACTACCCAGCAGCTAAGAAGACAGATCTATGTGCTAACATGAAAAGATTTCTGATATTGTAAATGTAAAAAGTTTCAGATTGATACAATTTAGGTTAAAGAATGGTGTAATTTATGGTTAAATATATTTAATAAGTGAACTCAGAAGCCAGGTTTCTAGCAGTGGACGGACATGATTTTTACTTTTAGACAATTGCTTCGTTTGCAAGATGGCGAGCAGTTAGAAGGCTATTTCAGTAGACCAACAAAGAGGTGAGAAAGTACACTAATTTTAATTTCTTCAATGTAAGTGAGATTGAGCATCTTTTCATCTCTTCTTTGGGCCATTTATACTATTTCTCCATGGAGAATTTTTAAACTGACGGTTACCTGCTGATCACTTCCTTGGAAAAATACTTCGGGTTTGGTTTACGCAACAAGATGTGAAACAGGTGGACAGTTTTGTCTTGGGTGGTCTAAGTATAGACTGCATCACGTGGGGCTTCTCTAATTAGAGGTTGCTGAGCCACCAGCCCTGCATCCACTTCCTTCTCTAACCATTCTTGAGCCACTTCATTTCTGAAAAAAGACCCATAAAAATGCTGTGGTGGCTGGTTCTCATTCTATAAGCAAGAAAGAAAGCTATTTCCAGAAAAAAGGCTTTGAGAGTAGAAACCTAATTTCTGTATTTGTATTTTGTGGCAGCAAAGTAGAATGGCTGCTCTAATTTCCCAGACTTGAAAAAACTTGTTTCTGCTATTTCGGATCTTTAAGTTAGTCACATAATTTCTTTTATTGTTGCTATATCCAAAAGAGTTAAACTGAATACATCAGGTGATTCAAAAGGTAGATGAATATTTAATAGAAATTTAGCTCATATCTTCCAGCAAAAGGACAAAAAAAAAATCATGCTATGATTTGAATCAGTATTTTGCATAATACTAATTGCTTTGCATAATAAAGTTGCACAGGATGAGTGTCTTTTAGAATTACTAATTATATACA
Source organism: Bos taurus (assembly GCF_002263795.3). Taxonomy (NCBI): domain Eukaryota; kingdom Metazoa; phylum Chordata; class Mammalia; order Artiodactyla; family Bovidae; genus Bos; species Bos taurus. Next base: position 4,242,034 of record NC_037337.1, on the reverse strand, counting down.
CAAAAAGTAATACTGCCAAGGCCTTTCTATCCTCCCAGATAGATTTAGACTTCTGGTATATTTAACCTTTAATTGAGATATCTAATTTGGTACCAGCCTCTGATCCCAGAATATTTCAGAGGTGTATCTGTGGAGTGTGGGCAGGGTTCACTTGGCTAAAGGTGTGAGTAGGGTGTAGCTTAGAGCAGACACGGTGAGCCTGTTGGTAAGAGTCTGGAAGCACATTGAGTCACTTTGGCCTCCTGGGATTACCTCACCCCTTCCTCCTTTTCCAGACTAATACCAAACAAGCCACTTGGGACAAAGGGTTATCAAGCTTATTCTTATTAGCAGATGGTAAGAGATTCTTTGATGAAATACATATAAACTAGTATGAGCCAAGTAATATAGACAGTACATTTAACAAAAAGCCTCTGGGGCCAAGCAGATGTGATTGTGGAAGTTTGTGGAAGCTTTCTAGGTATTTTTTCACAGTAATGGAAGCCAAATGGTATAGCAGTAAAAGAAAAACAGCAGGGACTCCTCAGATTATGCCTGCTTTTACAGTACTAATCATTCTGAAGTGAAAACTTCAAAGAAAATTTCTAGGGAGAGTTACCAGTTTAGGGTATCCAAGGAGACAGAACTGAAAGTCACAGAGAGGCTAAGTGGTGAGATACTCATTCATTCATTGATTCAGCAAACTTTAATCAGGCATTTACCTGTGTGACTAGTTGTTCTAAGCACAGAGGATGCAGCCCATGAAATATAATGAATCCTGAATGTCCCTGTGATATGACCTTCTCATGGGTCTCTTGGGCTACTGTTTACCAAGGTGTGACAATTCCTCCTCTGGGGAATGGGACATGCTTTCAGGTCTCAGTAAAAGAAAAGTTGTAACCAACCTAGACAGCATATTAAAAAGCAGAGACATCACTTTGCCAACAAAGGTCTATCTAGTCAAAGCTATGGTTTTTCCAGTAGTCATGTATGGATGTGAGAGTAGGACTATAAAGAAAGCTGAGCGCCGAAGAATTGATGCTTTTGAACTGTGGTGTTGGAGAAGACTCTTGAGAGTCCCTTGGACTGCAAGGAAATCCAACCAGTCCATTCTAAAGGAGACCAGTCCTGGGATTTCTTTGGAAGGACTGATGCTGAAGCTGAAACTCCAATACTTTGGCCACCTGATGCAAAGAGGTGACTCATTTGAAAAGACCCTGATGCTAGGAAAGATTGAAGGTGAGGAGAAGGGGACGACAGAGGATGAGATCGTTGAATGGCATGGCCGACTCAATGGACGTGAGTTTGAGTAAACTCCGGGAGTTGGTGATGGACAGGGAGGCCTGGCGTGCTGTATAGTCCATGGGGTCGCAAAGAGTCGGACTCAACTGAGCGACTGAACTGAACTGAAAGAACATTCCTCTCCTCCACCCCAGGTTTGATAGCTATGTTTTATCTTATTTTTAAAGCTGTTTTATTTTGAAATTTTCAAAGCTGCCTAAAATTAAAGAGAGAATGGTATAGTCTCATGTCCTCGTAATCTAGTTTCAACAGTGATCAATCTTTTGCCAGTCTTGTTCTATCTCATATTTTTTTCTTGATATTTTAAATAACAACACCTTTTAATTTTAATGAAGGGTATCTATGTTCTGATGTGCATAAAAAAATATAGCTAGCACATCCAACCTCATACTTCACAGTATTCTTGCTTAGGACAAAACTAATCCATAAATTGGTTTTAAAACTGCTACACAGAGAGACCAGAGTTCAACAAGGGCGAACATGACTGACAAACATTCCCTTTCATCTTCCTTCCCTCAGTGAGGCTGGGATGGTTAGAAGTGATTTCTTCTGTAGGAGATGCTTAGCACCATGGGTGTCGCCTAAGAAGCACCTACAAAAGAGAAGCTAATGTTGTGTTTGGGAGGCATCTCTGATTCCAGAGAACTGATCCTGGCTCACATTTATTAAGCACTTAGTGTGTACAGGCACTTCGGTGGGAGATTTACATATGTCATCTCATTTCCTTTTCACAGATTTACTCTGAGTGGATGTTGTGATCTCCATTTTCTGAATTTAAAATCAAGGCTCAGAAAAACGAAGTAACTTAAGGTCACAGAGTTATTAAGTAGTAGGGCTAGGACTTCAGTTGAAAGTCTGTCTTCCTCCATGGTTTTCTGCCAGGCCCCCAGGACAGCCAGAGCCCACAGCCAAACTCTAGGAAGCAGTTGGGGAAAGAACTACGCCTGCGGAGTTCACACCTCATTCTTCCATTTGCTGCCATTGTGACTTTAAACATTTCACTTCACTTTTTCTGACCCCCTGTTTCTTGTGCATACAATGGGAACAGTAAGATTAATTATGTAATTTTTGAGCACAGACTGAAGTTATTTATATGGAAATTTAACATTGTAGGCACTAAATAAATGTTAGTATTATATTCACATGCCACTAACAGGGTGTGTGATCTTGAGCAGTCTCCTTCCCTCTCTGGATCTTGGTTTCTTCAGCTTTAAAAATGATGTCATTGGCCCTTAAAGTGCTGCTAGGGTTAGTTGTGGGCTTCCTTGTTGGCTCAGTGGTAAAGAACTCGCCTGCCAGTTCAGGAGACTCGGATTTGATCCCTGGTCGGGAAGAGCCCCTAGAGGGGGAAATGGCACCCCACTCCAGTATTCTTGCATGGAGAATCCTGTGGACAGAGGAGCCTGGCAGGCTACAGTCCATGGGGTCACAAAGCGTCGGACACAACTGAGCGGCTGAATAGCAACAAGGGGATAGTTGTTCCTCGATTGCATTCCAGTTGGATCACAAGAAATATTTACTGACTGAAGTTAATGGAAATAATTTGGTAAACTTCCATTCAGTGTGATTTTATTTATAATTGTTAGCAATGAAGAATTGATGCTTTTGAACTATGGTGCTGGAGAAGACTCTTATGAGTCCCTTGGACTGCAAGGGGACCCAACCAGTCCATCCTAAAGGAGACCAGTCCTGGGTATTCATTGGAAGGACTGATGCTGAAGCTGAAACTCCAATACTTTGGCCACCTCATGTGAAGAGTTGACTCATTGGAAAAGCCCCTGATGCTGGGAGGAATTGGAGGCAGGAGGAGAAGGGGACGACAGAGGATGAGATGGCTGGATGGCATCACTGACTTGATGGACATGAGTTTGGGTGAACTCCGGGAGTTGGTGATGGACAGGGAGGCCTGGTGTGCTGCGATTCATGGGGTTGCAAAGAGTTGGACACGACTGAGCGACTGAACTGGTATTTATCTGGGTCTGATTCATTCCTTAGAGGAGAAGGAAATGGCAACCCACTCCAGTACTTTTGCCTGGAGAATCCCATGGACAGAGGAGCCTGTCAGGCCATGGTCCATAGCGTCGCAGAGAGTCGGAGAGAGGTTCCTTAGAAAGCAGAGCCAGACAATGATATGTTGCTGCTGCTTTGTTAGGCGGTACAGTGCCAAGGAGCAGAAATGAGAGACCTGAGAGGCACCGGAGGAAGGCAGGGAAGGAGAAAGAGGAACTGGAGCAGGTGTAACTGAGCTGGTTTCCACTCAGTGTTCCTGCTTGCTCTGTCTTAAAGAACCAGCCTGTGCAAAGCTGCATCTCAGGACAGTCTTTTTGGAATGAGGAAAAGAGGATGAATTTATCAACAGTTTCCATCTCCCATTTGGCAATGCTTTGACCACAGGATGTCAATTCCTCTGCAGATATGAGCTGTACACTTCTGGGCTCTGGAGCAAGATCCCTTGTGCCCCGTACCTCTGTGTGAACAGGGAAGTCAGGGATGGGAGCTGGGAGATGTGTGGCCTGGACACGGGGCTGGGCTCTGAGCAGTACACCTGCAAATCCTGGGAACTGGTTGCTGTAGGGGCAGTTGGAACAGGAGATGGGAGACCGAGAGGACCTGCAGTGGTGTAGGTGTGTGATACAGCAACTCTTGCCCCATGACTTACAAACAGAGTCTGAAGGTACTTCCTTATAAAACGAGGATGATGAGAAGGAAATAATTCATAGACATTTAAAAAGAAATGACCTCAGTTTATTACCGACCCCATGGACTGTAGCCTACCAGGCTCCTCTGTCCATGGGATTTTCCAGGCAAGAATACCAGAGTGGGTTTCCATCTCCTTCCCCAGGGGATCTTCCCAACCCAGGGATCCAACCTGGGTCTCCCACATTCCAGGCGGACGCTTTACTGTCTGAGCCACCAGTGAAGCTCTATTACCTGAAATGGGAGGATAATAATAGTACTTACCCGTAGGGTTGTTGCAATGACAGAATGATTTCAGGAAGCTAGTATTTGTAGAGCATTTAAAATATATGTGGCATATAAAAACCACTATGTTGATGTTTGTTTAAAAGAAGAAAATACTTAGCCACATGAGCTTTGATGGTTTCTGCAACTGAACATTACATTTGCCTCTAAGCTTCCTAGCAGTTAAGGAAAAGGGAAATATGGTAGATTTCCTAATTTGCATTATCTGATCAAAGTGAGCCTGCTAATTCTGAAAGACAGCCGCCAAAAATCTACCTGTTATGAAAACCCAAAAGGAGTTGATCCCAAGGGACATTAAAAAGCAGACTAAGTAATGTTTTCAAAATGGTTACTTAAGTAAGACGTGCTGAGGAATGTCTCATGTGACTAATTCTTTTGCTGATATTTTATCAGACGCAGCGATTTTCTGGGAGCTAAGGTAAAGAGGTTAAGATTTGTAGCTTTCTGATGTGTCATCTTGACTCGGTGGTTCTTAAGCAGGGGCAGTTTTGCATCCCCGGGGGACATTTGACAACGTCTGGTGATATTTTTGGTTGTCACAACTTGGGGTTGGATAGTGGCGATGCTACTGCTACCCAAAGGATGGAGGCCAGGGATGCTGTTTATATTGCATGGGGTGTACATGTACTGAAGCAATTTGCTGCTGTCTGAAATTCATGTTTGGGAACACAGTGTTTAAATTTGTGAACTCTAGTAGCCACACTTCCTACAGTGCACACGATGGCCCTCCACAACACAGGGTTATCAGGCCAAAAATGCGAATAGACCCGAAGGGGAGAAACTCTGCCCTAAATGAGTACAGATCCATGCATGCTTTCCCAGAACAAGGCAGACATAGTATGAACATTAAAATATCTTTCCCTTAGTCAGACTTTTGTCTGAGATTAGTCAGCTGACAACTTCAGGTCAAAACCTTTGACCTCACCTGGCTTTTTTATATGCACGATGCTGACAGAGGCTTGAGTTGTGTCTCCAACAAGTAGCAAAGTGGGCCTTGCATGGGAAGCTTCTTGAACATTCCCATTGTTCTTTTTAAAAAAATATTTCTTTATCTGGCTGTGCTGGGTCTTAGTTGCAGCCTGCAGGATCTTCAGTCTTTGCCGTGGTGTGTGCGTTTTTTAATTATAGCATATGGGATTTTTTTTTTTTTTTTTTAGTTGCAGCACGTGGGGGCTTAGTTGTGACACATGGGATCTATCTGGTTCCCAGGCTACAGATCAAATCCGGGTCAATGCACGAAGTCTTAGCTACTCAACCACCAGGAAAGTCCCCCATTGCTCTTTAACTGTCTCCTCGTACCAATAATTTGGTGCTTAATCACCTCGTGCCTCATCTGGTTACTTGGAGAGATTTATTGCATAAGCATTAAGCTAATCTGATGTCAAACAAGGTGATTTGGGCAGCAAGAAAGAGGCAAGAAATAGAGCCTGCAGTGTCTGAGGGGCTTATATTCAAGGGAAAGAGACTCTAGGAAGGCATTGGCAATCTTATCTCCATGTAAGAGTAAGTAAAGTTCCATGGTTGACTGATTGACAAGCTGGGACAGAGCTGGGTAAAATCCACTTTCCAGTCCATTCTCTTGTCCCATCTGTGTGGGTGGGCCATGGTTGGGCTCCAGAAAGACGTGGTCTTTGCACGGAGAAAGCCCTGGCAGGCGTACAGCCCTGAAAGAGGATAACGGGAAAGACTTGGTAGGAAGTCAAGGTTTTAATTCCTCTCCTCTGCTTTTCTAATGACCTATCACCAAGGTTCACATCATACTGCTTTCTTTGGTTTTATTAGATGCTCCTTCATGTGCGTCCATGCTCAGTTGCTTCAGTTGTGTCTGACTCTGTGCGACCCTATGGACTGTAGCCCGCCAGGCTCCTCAGTCCATGGGATTCTCCAGGCAAGTCTACGGGAGTGGGTTGCCACGCCCTCCTCCAGGGTATCTTTCTGACCCAAGGATTAAACCTGTGTCTCCTGCATTTCTTGGATTGCAGGTAGATTCTTTAAACTCTGAGCCACCAGGGAAGCCCCCTTCGTGTAACAGAAGCCAAATAATTCCCCCCTGATATACATCACAAACAAAATATTTCCCAGCTAGAGCTGGGAAGGATCCCAACTTAATCTTCCTCCTGAAAATATCAATGAGTTTACTCCTCATCTCTACCTGCTTCTCAGGTCTGGAATGAGGTCAGTAGGGATGACTGGGTTCTTCAGTTGTTCAGAGGATTTGTTTTACATTCAGCAAACTACAGAAGATGCATTGCTGCTGCTGCTAAGTCGCTTCAGTCGTGGCAAGAGTACTGGAGTGCGGAGAAGGCAATGGCACCCCACTCCAGTACTCTTGCCTGGAAAATCCCATGGACGGAGGAGCCTGGTGGGCTACAGTCCATGGGGTCTCTGAGAGTCGGACACGACTGAGCGACTTCACTTTCACTTTTCACTCTTAGACATTGGAGAAGGAAATGGCAACCCACTCCAGTGTTCTTGCCTTGAGAATCCCAGGGACGGGGGAGACTGGTGGGCTGCCGTCTATGGGGTCACACAGAGTCGGACATGACTGAAGCGACTTAGCAGCAGCAGCAGCAGTACTGGAGTGGGTTGCCATTGCCTTCTCCGAAGATGCATTACTAACAGAAAAGGCACAGAAAGGGAAATTCAGCTGCCAGCTGCTCTCCAGCTGAATTGCTAATGTTTAAGAAGGTGGAAGATGCTCTCTGCTCTATGGGGGGCTCACCTGTGGTTCCACACATACGTGTCATATCTGTAATCCATGTCCTTGGGGCTTTCCCTAGTCATTTCATGGCTGTGGAGAGATGGTCCCTGCATTTCCAACTCCATGACTCAGTAAAGAAAGCTAAAGGCAGAACCATGCTTGGTATGATGTAATATAATAGCAGATGTTCATACCAATGACCCTGATTAACCCAGAAAGGATTCAATTGCATTTAGTGTCCTCTGCTCAGAGGGCAGGGAACTTTTATCTGCTTTTGAAGCCTTGCCATGAAAAAAAAAATGCTGAAAATAATGGGGTTTTTTTGTGACTGAAGGATTAGTTTCAATTTTCTGAAACATTGACCTCCATGGTACACTTCCTTCTCCATCTGTGCTGGGAAATAAGGTACCACTGTACTTTCATAATGTGCTATGACTCCCAAAGGCACAGAGGATTTCTTGTTGGCTTCATTTTGCATTGGAGAGTTCTTGATGACATACAGTCACTCTTTAAAAAACAACATTTTTTGGATGGAATAATGTAGAATTATAGAAAGGGGGGCTTCCTTGGTGACTCAGATGGTGAAAAATCTGCCTGCAATGCAGAAGGTCTGGGTGTGATCCCTAGGTTGGGAAGATCCCCTGGAAAAGGGAATGGCAACCCACTCTAGTCTTGCCTGGAATTTCATGGACAGAGGAACCTGGTGAACTACAGTCCATGGGGTCACAGAGAGTCAGACATGACTGAGTGACTGATTCTTTCACTTTCACTTTGTTTAAGTAGTACAGAATTTTCCTACATCCCATCATCCAGTTTGCCCCATTTTTAATATCTTACACAACCATGATACATTTGCTACAACTAAGAAGTCAGCATTGGTACATTATATTAACTAAATTCCAGACTTTGAATTTCACCATCTTTTGGATTAACATCCTCTGTCTGTTCCAGATTCCATTCCAGGCACCCACATTTCGTTTCGTGTTTGTTGCAGGCTCCTCTGGTCTGACGGTTTCTCAGTCTTCCCTTGTTTTTTTGTGACTTTGACAATCCTGAGAAATTGGCAAGTTATCCTGTAGGACGGGTTTGTCTTTTGTTTTTCACATGATTATGTTTTGGAAAAGATACCAAAGAGGTAAAGTGCCCTTCTTGTTACATCATATCAGGGGTAGGGGGGATTCTAAAAAGGAGAGAGGTAAAGGAGAAGCTAATTATCCTTTCTGATGTTTCCTATGTTCTCTTTCTGCTGGCTGGCCCTCTGGTTATTCTTTCTATCTGGCTACCCTTCTCTCCAGCCCCTGTCCCTTGACTTCCCACCTTCCCAGGTGTAGCTGAGTCTTCAGACCAAGTACCTAATAATCAGTGAGAATGTGAGGGATGGCCACACCAGCCCTCTAGAGACAGTGCAAAGCCCTATAGGACTGAGGGTAATAGGGTTTCAACTCCCGAGTTCCAAACTCAAATGGCTTACAGCTCAAACTTGTCATGTTGCAAACTAACCTTCTGCCAAGCTGTTCTTCCATTAATGTTCCTAACTTTGGTAGCCATCCAGTAGTCAAAGTCGGAAACCTAGGAGATGTCTTGACTCCTACCTTTCTCTCTCCTGCCGCTAAATCATGTCCTGTTATTCTTTTTTCCTAAATAACTTAATTCTTCGATTTCTCTCTAGCTGCATGCCACCACTCACACCCAAGTTGTATTAATATCCAAGTTGCTGTCACACGTGCTTAACTGGACTCCCAGCCCCCAGTCTTGCCTGCTCCCATCTCCCTTTCTTCCATTCTGTAGGTGAGAGAAATCAAGTCATATTACTTCCCCAGCTCAACCTTTCCCTCTGGTCTTAGGACAAAATCTGAGCTTCTAACAAAATTCACTAAAGCCCCAAAGCTCTCTTTTGCTAGTGTCTCTAGTCTCACTTCCTCCCCTCTTTGCCTCCACCTTTATGGACCAATCATATCCAGTTTCTTTTGCTTTCCCAAATACACCATGCTCCCTGAGTTCAGAGGCCTTCACACGTGCTATTCTGCCTTCTCAGAATCTCTCCAAATCCAGCTTCAGTCAGGCTTCGACTTATAGTTGAAATACTCCTTTCTGTGCAACAAGAACTCTGGCAGAGACTTTCTTCTTGACCGAACTTTAGACAGCCTCCTTTGAGCCATTTTTTGGACTAGACCTTGTCCTTGGGCCCTATTCTTGGCCTGCTGAAGGCAGTTTTCACAGGAATCCTGTTAAGTAAGTGTAGTGGGAACTCCCCGCTTCCTTGGTGTCCTACCACTTTTGATATCTGATCAGTTTCCTCTGGTGGCTCAGATGGTAAAGAATCTGCCCGTACTGCAGGACACCTGGGTTCAGTCCCTGGGTTGGGACGATCCCTGGAGAAGAGAATGACTACCCACTCCAGTGTTCTTGCCTGGAGAATTCCATGGACAGAGGAGCCTGGCAGGCTATAGTCCATAGGATCGCAAAGAGTCAGGCATGACTGAATGACTTTCACTTCACTTCTTCAGGGTCCTCATCCCCCACCCTTGATGTCTCAGTCCCTGGCCTGCCCTGAGCAAAAATCTTGTTAGGGCAATTTAGCCAGAATCCTTCATCCTTGAGGTGTCTGGTTAGTGGTTTTCCATCCACTGACTCCCTCACTCTGCTTGTTGCCTGTGAATCCCTACCTGTCTCTACTGTATTTGGACTTCTGCTTAGTTTTATACTGAGGTCTCTTCCCCCTACTGTAGTGGTTCCTGAGTGACATCTGCCTTTAGTGCCTGTAGCTAGTGTCTGGCTTGGTTTCTTTTTTGCAAGTCCCTGACCGCTAGACTCAGTTAGGACTCCTGCCCTACCCCTCTTCTACTTGCCTTATCCTGATTCTCAGTATACTTGATTGTAACTTCTGTAATTGTGTTTTTTCTTACCAAACCACACGTGTCCTGAGAACATGGATTAGGACTTGCAGGTGTAGGACAGTCATCGTTTGTGAAGTAATGGAACAGATTTTCAGAGTTGCTCACTCACTCGTATGGAACAAGCACGACAGGCAGTCTCGGTGTGTGGGTCCGTTCTGCAGGTAGCGGGGTGGACTGTCGCCGTAGGTGGACTGAGTCTGTATCTATCTCTGGTAGCGGGGTGGACTCTCGCCGTAGGTGGCCTGAGTCTGTATCTACCTCTGGACCATAAGGCAGGGTTTTCTTGGGTTGGGTCTGCCCTGAAACAGAAATACTGAGCTGACTTTCCCTAGCGTGGTTTCCAGGTGGAACTGGCAGCTGCCTAATTCGTCCATTCATTCAGGCAGACTCTTATCACGAGTGCCTAAAACCCATGACTGCACATTTCTGTGCTTGTTTACCCATTGTTCTATTTTCTGCCTGCCACAAAAAATAGACTAGACCTAAATTAATCAAATTTAATGCTCAGGCACAAAAGAGGATTAAGTTATTTATTAACTCAACCAATCCTCATTTACCTTTGTCTGCTTATTTATCTCATCGATGCTGGGAAGTAACTGATTTTGATATGTTTCGGCACACTGACAAAAAGTATCAGACATGTTTGGAGGCTCTCTGCTATCATGAAACAGAGGCGGAGATAATTTTCAAGCAGCAATAGCTTCATTTTCTAATGTATTTTAACAAAACTTGGAGTGTGGGCAAATGAAACAGTGGTTCCATTCAGTGAAAGTTATCTTTTGTTAAGCAAATAGGTTAACAGCAAAAGGCTCTCATTAATATTGATATGAAGGGACCAGAGGGACCACCTGGGACTTCTTCACAGACCACCAGTACTTCCCTCTGAAGTGGGGAAGGTCTCATTGAAACCCATGTGACTCATAAGGCAGTGTCATAGTTTTGAAGGTTCGTGGCAAAGAGAATTCTGTAACCTCGCTGGCAAACCCTTCTAGGTGCTAGTTAATGCTGATTCTAGGAAACCTGAGTCTATTGATTTTTCACTTAAATTCTTCAGGCTACAGGTAGAACCTAACTCCATTTCTCTTTTTGCAATGTAGGAGGAAACAGAAACCTATAGATGGTAATACCATTACTTGCCCGTAATCTTAGCTAGTCGGAGAAGGCAATGGCACCCCACTCCAGTACTCTTGCCTGGAAAATCCCATGGACGGAGGAGCTTGGTAGGCTGCAGTCCATGGAGTCACTGAGTTGCACACGACTGAGCAACTTCACTTTCACTTTTCACTTTCATGCATTGGAGAAGGAAATGGCAACCCACTGCAGTGTTCTTGCCTGGAGAATCCCAGGGACGGGGGAGCCTGGTGGGCTGCCGTCTCTGGGATCGTACAGAGTTGGACACGACTGAAGCGACGTAGCAGCAGCAGCAATCTTAGCTAGTAAGTGGTAGATTTAGATTTGCACCCGGGTCTCTCTAACTCTATAACACCCCCTCTTTTGTTCTTAGCCATGACACTGCCTTGCCCAGTTAGTGAGACTGTTAAGTAAACAAGGTCATTCAGTTTCTTGTTAACTTCAAGATAGCGCCCACTATTGGCCATAAACCCACGTGACTCCCGCTATGTGTCCAGGGCTCAGGTCAGTGTGAGGCAGCTCACAGGCTCCCTCTGGAAATACTGGGAAAAAAGACTGCAGTGCCCCATGGCCCAGTGTGCTTCAGGAGCAAACCACAAAGCTCTAGCACTGAGTATCCCAGGCCTTTGGAGCAATTTCAGACTTCATCTGTGCATGCGTGCTCAGTCGATTCAGTCATGTCTGACTCTGTGAGACCCTACAGACTGTAGCCCTCCAGGCTCCTTTGTCCATGGGATTCTCCAGGTAAGAATACCGGAGTGGGTTGCCGTGTCCCACTCAAGGGGAATCTTGCAAACCCAGGGATGAAACACGCGTCTCTTATATCTCCTGCATTGGTAGGCGGGTTCTTTACCACTAGTGCCACCTGGGAAACCCTTTACACTTCATATTACCCTGTAAGATTAGTGCTGATATTTGAAAAGGCATAAAGGCTAATCTAAGTTCTGTTCAGTTCAGTTGCTCAGTCGTATTCAACTCTTTGCGACCCCATGGACTGCAACACACCAGGCCTCCCTCTTCATCGCCAACTCCTGGAGTTTATTCAAATTCACATCCATTGAGTCGGTGATGCCATCCAACCATCTCATCCTCTGTCATTCCCTTCTCCTCCTGCCTTCAATCTTTCCCAGCATCAGGGTCTTTTCAAATGAGTCAGTTCTATGCATCAGGTGGCCAAAGTATTGGAATTTCAGCTTTAGCATCAGTCCTTCCAATGAATATTCAGGACTGATTTTCTTTAGGATTGACTGGTTGGATCTCCTTTCAGTCCAAGGGACTCTCAAGAGTCTTCTCCAGCACCACAGTTTAAAAGCATCAATTCTTTGCTGTTCAGCTTACTTTATAGTCCAGCTCTCACATCCTTACATGACTACTGGAAAAACCATAGCTTGGACTAGATGGATCTTTGTTGGCAAAGTAATGTCTCTCCTTTTTAATATGCTGTCTAGGTTGGTCATAGTTTTTCTTCCAAGGAGCAAGCATCTTTTCATTTCATGGCTGCAGTCACCATCTGCAGTGATTTTGGAGCTCCAAAAATAAAGTCTGTCACTGTTTCCACTGTTTTCCCATCTATTTGCCATGAAGTGATGGGACCAGATGCCATGATCTTCGTTTTCTGAATGTTGAGCTTTAAGCCAACTTTCTCACTCTCCACTTCCACTTTCATCAGGAGGCTCTTTAGTTCTTCTTCACTTTCTGGCATAAGGGTGGTGTCATCTGCATATCTGAGGTTATTGATATTTCTCCTGGCAATCTTGATTCCAGCTTGTGCTTCATCCAGCCTAGTGTTTCTCATGATGTACTCTGCACATAAGTTAAATAAGCAGGGTGACAATATACAGCCTTGACGTACTCGTTTTCCTATTTGGAACCAGTCTGTTGTTCCATGTCCAGTTCTAACTGTTGCTTCCTGACCTGCATACAGATTTCTCAGGAGACAGGTCAGGTGGTCTGGTATTCCCATCTCTTGAAGAATTTTCCATACTCTGTTGTGGTCCACACAGTCAAAGGCTTTGGCATAGTCAATAAAGCAGAAGTAGTTGTTTTTCTGGAACTCTCTTGCTTTTTTGATGATCCAGCAGATGTTGGCAATTTGATCTCTGTTTCCTCTGCCTTTTCTAAATCCAGCTTGAACATCTGAAAGTTCATGGTTCATGTACAACTGAGGCCTGGCTTGAAGAATTTTGAGCATTACATTGCTAGCGTGTGAGATGAGTGCAATTGTGTGGTAGTTTGAACATTCTTTGGCATTACCTTTCTTTGGGATTGGAATGAAAACTGACCTTTTCCAGTCCTGTGGCCACTGCTGAGTTTTCCAAATTTTCTGGCATATTGAGTACAGCACTTTCACAGCATCATCTTTTAGGATTTGAAATAGCTCAACTGGAATTCCATCACCTCAACTAACTTTGTTCATAGTGATGCTTCCTAAGGCCCACTTGACTTCGCATTCCAGGATGTCTGGCTCTAGGTTGGTGATCACACCATTTTGATTATCTGGGTCATGAAGATCTTTTTTGTACGGTTCTTCTGTGTATTCTTGCCACCTCTTCTTAATACCTTCTGCTTCTGTAGGTCCATACCATTTCTGTCCTTTACTGAGCCCATCTTTGCTTGAAATGTTCTCTTGGTATCTCTAATTTTATTGAAGAGGATCTCTAGACTTTCCCATTTTATTGTTTTCCTCTGTTTCTTTGCATTGATTGCTAGTCCAGGTTGGAGACTAGTAACTCTGTCTCAGATCCCTTGTTTGTAGAATGAGGGTAATAGTAGTTCTAGTAGGATCAATGCCATATTACACGTGAAAAGGTTGGTACAGGGCCGAGGGGATAGCAAAATCTTAATAAAGCTTAGGTATGAAAAATACATTTAAATCATTGCTATTATTTTTGCTTTTATGATTATAACAACATGAGAACAGTGTTTATACACAGCTGAATAAGCAGTATGTGAGGTTCCTGACTGACCAGTGACTAAGCTGGTAAAAGATGGTGACTCCAGAAGCTACTGCTGCAATGCGTATATTTACATAGATGCCTACACACCTTGAGAATTCTGTGCATTCAATGTAACTCTTCCCAGAATTACATCCACTCTCTTAAAGAATGTTAGTATCTACTAACATAATATTTATTGTATTTACCTCTTGTCTCCAAAGCCTTACTTTGCAGTACTCCCATTTACCATGTAATTCTTGGGTTTCTCTCTTTCATTTCATCTTGAGATTGTTTAGTTTAGTCTTAAATTTTTATATTTTCATATTTTTGACCATCCTCCTTATTGTTCTTGAATTGTTCTTCCTCTTCTCACTCCTTTTTGTAGTTTTGTTAGTTTTATACTATGACCTTTTCTCTAATCTTGCATTAGTAGTTCTTACGTATAGGTCATTGGGGTTTTTTTTTTTTATACTTTTTAAAAGTTCATTTTTATTGGAATATAGTTACTTTTCAATGCCGTGTTAGTTTCTGCTGTGCGGCACAGTGAATCCGTTATATGTACACATGTATTTCCTCCTTTTTGGGTTTCCTTCCCGTTTAGGTCACTGCGGAGCATTGAGTAGTTTCCTGTGCTGTGCAGTAGGTTCTCATTAGTTACCTGTTTTATACATAGTAGTGTGTATATGTCAGTCCCGACCTCCCAGTTCATTCCTCCCCCGCCCGGCTTACCCCCTTGGCATCCGTCAGTTTGTTCTCTGCGTCTGTGTCTCAGTTTCTGCTTTGCAGATAAGTTCATCTGTACCATTTTTTTAGATTCCACATGTAAGTGATGTTATACAATATTTACTTTTCTTTTTTTTCCACTTCTTAAAACTTAAAACCTTTGCTTAAGTTACCTAAGTGTTCCAACTGCACTGGATTATTTTCATGCTGTAAAACATTCAGACATGCTTAGAATTTTTATAATCATTTGTCCATACTTTATGGTCTTGCAGGTGGCACAGTGTAAAGAATCCACCTATCAATGCAGGAGACACAGAGACTTGAGTTCGATCTCTGGGTCAGGAAGATCCCCAGAGTAGGAAATGGTAACCCATTCCAGTATTCCTGCCTGGAAAATCCCACGGACAGAGGAGCCTGGCAGCCTTCAGTCCATACAGTCCATGCAAAGAGACACGACTGAGCACAGCACAGCAGCAGCTATACTTCATTAGCCTCAAAATACTGAACATCTGTTTAAAGTTATAATTGTAGAAATTCCCCTGACATTGTGAGTGGTTCTTTAATTAACAGCATGGTCTTCTTGAGCTCCCTATATGCTTGTACATTCATTAGCAGTCCCATATGAAGGGCTGTTTCAGATGAGTGAGAAGGAGGCATGTCACCCCAGCCCACAGGTAAAGCTGACTGGGTTTCCCTTCTGCCTTGCCCACAGATGCAAGCCCACTTGCCTGGACTGTCCCCAAACTTCCTCCTTGAAGACTATAGATGAAGAGATTCATCTTGATCAGCCTTTATCTCCCTCATGCAGGAGGTGTGTCTCAGGAGTACAGGAATATACCCAGTTGTATATCCCCAGCCACCCCCCACCCAGCCCCAACTGCCCTGCATTTGTGAGTCAGCGTGCTTTACACCGACCGACTGGGGTAGAAAATACCTAAGGAAGTTTGTTAGGAAGAAAAACAACATGTTTCCATCCTTCCTTGTATTCTAGACGCTGATACACTTGAGGCCTCTGTCATTCATGTCTTTTTCTTTCTCTTAAGGCAAACCCTGTCATGAAAATGGCATCATGACTGTGCAGATGAATTCATGCAAATATAAGGAGGTTATTGAGAGGTCAGGGTCCTAATTTAGGAAGATTTAATTGGACCTGCTCACAGGACCTTCTGGCTATTTTGCTAGCGAGTATACACTAATTATGTATGTCTCTTCAGGGCCTGCTGCCCATGTTGAAAGTTCCCAGTATCCACGCAGTGAGTCAGCGGGTGGCTCCACCTCCCGGGGT
This sequence comes from Bos taurus, assembly GCF_002263795.3. Classification (NCBI taxonomy): domain Eukaryota; kingdom Metazoa; phylum Chordata; class Mammalia; order Artiodactyla; family Bovidae; genus Bos; species Bos taurus. Next base: position 4,226,098 of record NC_037337.1, on the reverse strand, counting down.
GTAAGCACTCCGCCTCTTTCAGCTTCTTCTTCCGGCTGGTGGGAGCAGGAAGTAGCCTCATGAATGGAGGTGAAGTGTCCAGGTTGGAGAAATAAAAAGCATCAGGAAGTGAAAGGTTTTTCAGACATTTAAAGTTCCTGATGATATGACCTGAGGTTAAATTTGTAGGAAACTTTGCTTCAGAGATTGAGGTAAAAAGAGTCACGTTTCTGAAGTCTAATTACGACTTGGCAAACCACTGGGGGCACTAGATCCAGGAGGGATGAACCCCTCGCTCCGTGTCAAAGCCGCAGTTGGAGGGCGAATTTATCTGGACAGTCACAGCAGCAGAAAGAACCAGCTTTCTGTGAGGACCTGGGCCAGAGACTAGCAGACGTTTTTCCAGGAAATGGCTGCAGTGCCAGCGTACTTCTGTACTAGACCCAGAAGTAATGGACACAACGTCAGGCTCTGAAATAATTATTTTTAAACACGGTTTATTCTGTTATTGGAAAAACAGAGATATTCTTTCTTCCTGTACTTGCTGTAATCCCTAGCAGGCAAGGGAGGCTCCTGGCCTCCTAAAAGTTCTCTAAGGGAGTCTGTTACAGTCCCCACTTTTGTGTTCATAGGAGAAACATCAAGACAATAGACTGCATAGAAACTTTCATAATCTTGATTCTAAAACGTCCAACCTGACCAAAAATCTCTTTCTGTATAATTGGTTGAAAGTTCATTTCTTAGCTGTGCAGTCTTTTTTTTTAATTGTATTTATTTATTGTTGGTTACTCTGGGCCTTCGTTGCTTTGGTTTCTGGAGTTGCAGTACTCCAGCTTCTCATTGCGGTGGCTTGTCGTTGCAGAGCACGGGCTCACAGCGAGCAGGCTCAGGAGTTGTGGCACACATGCTCAGTTGTCCCAAGGCAGGTGGAATCTTCCCAGATCAGGGATCAAACCGTGTCCCCTGCATTGGCAGGCAGATTCTTAACCACTGGACCACCAGGGAAGTTCTGCAGTTTTTTCTTGAGCGATTCGTAAAGTGAAATTTTAGCTGCACTTATACAGCATTTTGGAGAAGGCAATGGCACCCCACTCTAGTACTCTTGCCTGGAAAATCCCATGGACGGAAGAGCCTGGTAGGCTGCAGTCCCTGGGGTCGCTTAGAGTCGGACATGACTGAGCGACTTCACTTTCACTTTCCACTTTCATGCATTGGAGAAGGAAAGGGCAACCCACTTCAGTGTTCTTGCCTGGAGAATCCCAGGGATGGGGAATCCTCGTGGGCTGCCGTCTATGGGGTCGCACAGAGTCGGACACGACTGAAGCGACTTAGCAGCAGCAGCAGCAGCATACAGCATTTTGGAGAAGGCAATGGCACCCCACTCCAGTACTCTTGCCTGGAAAATCCCATGGATGGAGGAGCCTGGTGGACTGCAGTCCATGGGATTGCAAAGAGTCAGACATGACTGAGCGACTTCACTTTTACTGTTCACTTTCATTCATTGGAGAAGGAAATGGCAATCCACTGCAGTGTTCTTGCCTGGAGAATCCCAGGGACGGTGGATTCCCTGGTGGGCTGCCATCTATGGGGTTGCACAGAGTTGGACACGACTGAAGTGACTTAGCAGCAGCAGCAGCATACAGCATTTCTTCTGCATTTCCTTCTATCTACTCAATAGCATTGACTCAGATCCCTACCTTGGAAGAAGGAAAAAGGGAGATGGGAGAGAAAAGCAGTGTTACTGATTGTTACTGATTTTTGGAAATGGACCCATATGCTAAAAATTCATTTTCCAGAATCAATATTGGAGATACCTTTTGCCACATAATAAGCTGCCTCCAAAGTTGTAGGTTAAAACGATAGCCACTTGTGTGGCTAACAATTTTGTGGATGAGCTTTGCTGGGCAGTTCTTCTGGTCTTGGAAGGCTCAGTCATGAGTCTGCAGGGTTGGCTGGCAACTGCAGGGTGGGCCCAGCTTGGTTGGCTTATTGCTGCTTTACAGTGTCTCCTACATTCCAGCTGGCTGACTGAGGCTTTTGCACATGGTATCTGGGTAGGGATCTGAGAGAGAGTAGAAGTGCTCAACTGCACGACATCAATTGCACCACATTCTATTAGCCAAAGCAAGTCACAAGGATACCCGGGATTCAAGGGCTAGCCTGCCTCTTGATGGGGAAGGTTGTAGTCACATTCTAAAAGCTCAGGTACAGGGAGGGGAAGAATTATAGTCATTTTTACAATCTTTTACACCTACCAAGTAAAAATAAAGTAGATTCAAATAATTTTATCTGTTTGCTTATTTTTGGCTCTGCTGGGTCTTGGTGTGTGGGCTTTTCTCTAGTTGTGGTGTGCAGGCGTTTCATTGTGTGGCTTCTCTCATTGCAGAGAAGGGCATGTGGGCTTCAGTAGCTGCCACTCCTGGGCTCTAGAGCACAGGCTCAATCTTTGTGGGGCACAGGCTTAATTGCTCCACAGCATGTGGGAATGTTCCCAGACCAGGGATTGAACCTGTGTCTCCTGCATTAGTAGGTATATTCTTTACCACTGATCCACCAGGGAAGCCCAGATCCAAATCATTTTACCCACGGACAAAAAATGGGCTGGCAAATACGTTGTATGAGTTTGCACCTTACTTGTTTTTTTTTTTGAGTTTGCACCTTACTTGAAATAGTAATTATTCTTGCTGATATTGAAAGTATCAAAAGAGGAAACTCAGATTCTCAGTTAATTCTCGTCTCTCTTCCAAGGTTTCATACACCATAAATCTAAGGCTCTTCCATTTAATACCATACCTTTTTTTTTTTTTACTTTGTTTCTTTAAAAAAATTTTTTTTTATTGAAGGCTAATTGCTTTACAGAATTTTGTTGTTTTCTGTCAAACCTCAACATGAATCAGCCATAGGTATACATATGTCCCCTCGCTCTTGAACCTCCCTCCCATCTCCTTCCCCAGCCTACCCCTCTAGGTTGATACAGAGCCCCTGTGTGAGTTTCCTGAGCCATACAGCAAATTCCCGTTGGCTATCTGTTTTACATATGGTAATGTAGGTTTCCATGTTACTCTCTCCATACATCTCACCCTCTCTTCCCCTCTCCCTGTGTCCCTAAGTCTGTTCTCTGTGTCTGCTTCTCCCTTACTGTCCTGTAAATAAATTTAATACTATAGCTTTAATTTTGCCAGTTTGTATAGATGTTGTTGCAAGCTGGGCTCTTTGGGAGGTTAGACTCTGAGGGGGAGTGGAGTTTGAAGGATGTTCACTGGATCGCATCCCTGGGATCCACGCTGGTGGGGGAAGGAGGGCGGAGCAGAGGGAGAGGCTGAGTGGCTGTGCGGTCCACAGCCTCAGTCAGCCCTTCAGAGAGCTCTGGGTCTGAGACAGCTATCAGAGTCATCCCGGGTGGGGCCAGGGAGGCTGGGCCTTTTATAAACAAGCGTCCCTTCACCAGTGACGGGATGCAGGCCTCCTCTGGGAAGGGCCTGACCTCGAGCAAAGTGGCTTCTGCAGCTGAGGCATATCTTATGGTGCTCGTGGATGCGGAGTGTCTGCAGACAGCTCTTCTGGGGCTGAAGGCCCTGCCTTCCAGGTGCCGCACAGTGCTGGCAGGATGATGGTGAGACTCAAGCTTCACAGCGCTGGTCTAACCCACAGGAGAAGCAGCACGCGCACATAACATGATGCTGTTTATTGACCCTTGTTTACTTCGATTCACTCAGTTGTGTCTGACTCTTTGCGACCCCATGGACTGCAGCACGCCAGGCTTCCCTGTCCATCACCAACTCCCGGAACCTGCTCAAACTCGTGTCCATCGAGTCGGTGATGCCATCCAACCACCTCATCCTCTGTCCCCTTCTCCTCCTGCCTTCAGTCTTTCCCAGCATCTGATTTTCCAATGAATAAGTTGTTTGCATCAGGTGGCCAAAGTATTGAAGCTTCAGCTTCAGCATCAGCCCTTCCAATGAATATTCAGGACTGATTTCCTCAGAGGATTTAAGACAGCTACATAAAGGGACTCTCAGCAGTGCTGAATTCATTGCTGCTGGAGCTGAGCAATAAATACTGGGTTAATCAAGGAATTAATTAGCCATCGTGCAAACTGCTTTCATGTGTGTTTCATGTTGCCTTCTCCTCCTCCTCCAAAGGAGCACTGATTCCTGCCACCCTGCCCTCTGGCCAGCAATTCCTGGCACTTGGCAATGAAGATTTTCTCTCTCTTTTGTCTTGATCCTCAGTCACCCACATTGTCAGTGGGAAGTGAGTTGGGACTAAGTGGGGGTCAGGGGCCAGCAGTTGAATCCATCTCTAAAGTAGTCATATCCATAAAAATTAAAGCTTACCAAATAGTTCTCCTAGAATTAATTGTATTATAGTTACATTTTTCTTCTCTTTGTGAAGACATAAGGCTACCTTCCCTAGTGTGTTTGGAATAGATTTGATGTGTGTATGGCCTTTCAGTCATCTGCTGCTCTACAGCTGGATTAGGAAAGCTCTAGTGCTTCCCATCGGAATATGGGACCACCATTTTAAGGGCCTTATCATGGTCTTTGTAAGAGTTTGACCAGCCACACTGGGAGGCAGCACTGCCTAGAAGTTAAGAACCCAGGATCTGGAATCTGACTGTTCCGGCTCTAATGTTTTCTAGATGTGTGTTCTTGAACGAGTCCATCCCTCAAAGCCTCAGTTTCCTCATCTACCCGATCAGATCAGATCAGATCAGATCAGTCGCTCAGTCATGTCCGACTCTTCTCGACCCCATGAATTGCAGCACGCCAGGCCTCCCTGTCCATCACCAACTCCTGGAGTCCACTCAGACTCATGTCCATCAAGTCAGTGATGCCATCCAGCCATCTCATCCTCGGTCGTCCCCTTCTCCTCCTGCCCCCAATCCCTCCCAGTGTCAGAGTCTTTTCCAATGAGTCAACTCTTCGCATGAGGTGGCCAAAGTACTGGAGTTTCAGCTTTAGCATCATTCCTTCCAAAGAAATCCCAGGGCTGATCTCCTTCAGAATGGACTGGTTGGATCTCCTTGCAGTCCAAGGGACTCTCAAGAGTCATCTCCAACACCACAGTTCAAAAGCATCAATTCTTTGGTGCTCAGCCTTCTTCACAGTTCAACTCTCACATCCATACATGACCACAGGAAAAACCATAGCCTTGACTAGACGGACCTTTGTTGGCAAAGTAATGTTTCTGCTTTTGAATATGCTATCTAGGTTGGTTATAACTTTCCTTCCAAGGAGTAAGCGTCTTTTAATTTCATGGCTGCAGTCACCATCTGCAGTGCTTTTGGAGCCCAGAAAAATAAAGCCTGACACTGTTTCCACTGTTTCCCCATCTATTTCCCATGAAGTGATGGGACTGGATGCCATGATCTTCATTTTCTGAATGTTGAGCTTTAAGCCAACTTTTTCACTCTCCTCTTTCACCTTCATCAAGAGGCTTTTTAGTTCCTCTTCTCTTTCTGCCATAAGGGTGTTGTCATCTGCATATCTGAGGTGATTGGTATTTCTCCTGGCAATCTTGATTCCAGCTTGTGTTTCTTCCAGCCCAGCATTTCTCATGATGTACTGTACATATAAGTTAAATAAGCAGGATGACAATATACAGCCTTGACGTACTCCTTTTCCTATTTGGAACCAGTCTGTTGTTCCATGTCCAGTTCTAACTGTTGCTTCCTGACCTGCATACAGATTTCTCAAGAGGCAGATCAGGTGGTCTGGTATTCCCATCTCTTTCAGAATTTTCCACAGTTTACTGTGATCCACACAGTCAAAGGCTTTGGCATAGTCAATAAAGCAGAAATAGATGTTTTTCTGGAACTCTCTTGCTTTTTCTATGATTCAGCGGATGTTGGCAATTTGATCTCTGGTTCCTCTGCCTTTTCTAAACCCAGCTTGAACATCAGGAAGTTCACGGCTCACATATTGCTGAAGCCTGGCTTGGAGAATTTTGAGCATTACTTTACTAGCGTGTGAGATGAGTGCAATTGTGCGGTAGTTTGAGCATTCTTTGGCATTGCCTTTCTTTGGGATTGGAATGAAAACTCACCTTTTCCAGTCCTGTGGCCACTGCTGAGTTTTCCAAATTTTCTGGCATATTGAGTGCAGCATTTTCACAGCATTGTCTTCCATCTTTCAGGACCTGGAACAGCTCAACTGGAATTCCATCACCTCCATTAGCTTTGTTCATAGTGATGCTTTCTAAGGCCACTTGACTTCACATTCCAGGATGTCTGGCTCTAGGTCAGTGATCACACCATCGTGATTATCTGGGTCATGAAGATCTTTTTTGTACAGTTCTTCTGTGTATTCTTGCCATCTCTTCTTAATATCTTCTGCTTCTGTTAGGTCCATACCATTTCTGTCCTTTATTGAGCCCATCTTTGCATGAAATGTTCCTTTGGTATCTCTAATTTTCTTGAAGAGATCTCTAGTCTTTCCCATTCTCTTGTTTTCCTCTATTTCTTTGCATTGATCGCTGAGGAAGGCTTTCTTATCTCTTCTTGCAATTCTTTGGAACTCTGCATTCGGATGTTTATATCTTTCCTTTTCTCCTTTGCTTTTCGCTTCTCTTCTTTTCACAGCTATTTGTAAGGCCTCCCCAGATAGCCATTTTGCTTTTTTGCGTTTCTTTTCCATGGGGATGGTGTTGATCCCTGTCTCCTGTACAATGTCATGAACCTCATTCCATAGTTCATCAGGCACTCTATCTATCAGATCTAGGCCCTTAAATCTATTTCTCACTTCCACTGTATAATCATAAGGGATTTGATTTTGGTCATACCTGAATGGTCTAGTGGTTTTCCGTACTTTCTTCAATTTCAGTCTGCATTTGACAATAAGGAGTTCATGGTCTAAGCCATAGTCAGCTCCTGGTCTTGTTTTCATTGACTGTATAGAGCTTCTCCCTCTTTGGCTGCAAAGAATATAATCAGTCTGATTTCGGTGTTGACCATCTGGTGATGTCCGTGTGAAGAGTCTTCTCTTGTGTTGTTGGAAGAGGGTGTTTGTTATGACCATTGCATTTTCTTGGCAAAACTCTATTAGTCTTTGCCCTGCTTCATTCCATATTCCAAGGCCAAATTTGCCTGTTTTCCAGGTGTTTCTTGACTTCCTACTTTTGCATTCCAGTCCCCTATAAAGAAAAGGACATCTTTTTTGGGTGTTAGTTCTAAAAGGTCTTGTAGGTCTTCATAGAACCATTCAACTTCAGCTTCTTCAGCGTTACTGGTTGGGGCATAGACTTGGATTACTGTGATATTGAATGGTTTGCCTTGGAAACGAATAGAGATCATTCTGTTGTTTTTGAGATTGCATCCAAGTACTGCATTTCGGACTCTCTTGTTGACCATGATGGCTACTCCATTTCTTCTGAGGGATTCCTGCCCGCAGTAGTAGATATAATGGTCATCTGAGTTAAATTCACCCATTCCAGTCCATTTCAGTTCGCTGATTCCTAGAATGTCGACATTCACTCTTGCCATCTCTTGTTTGACCACTTCCAATTTGCCTTGATTCATGGACCTGACATTCCAGGTTCCTATGCAATATTGCTCTTTACAGCATCGGACCTTGCTTCTATCACCAGTCACATCCACAGCTGGGTATTGTTTTTGATTTGGTTCCATCCCTTCATTCTTTCTGGAGTTATTTCTTCACTGATCTCCAGAAGCATATTGGGCACCTACTGACCTGGGGAGTTCCTCTTTCAGTATCCTATCATTTTGCCTTTTCATGGTGTTCATGGGGTTCTCAAGGCAAGAATACTGAAGTGGCTTGCCATTCCCTTCTTAAAAGCTGTTCCCTGCAGGAACAACTACAAGGATTCTGCAAGGTGATGCCCATGCAGAGACTGGCATGGACCCTGGCACGTGAGTGTTAGCTTCTCTCTAGGAGGAGGAAGGTGATGATAATGGTGGTGGTGGTGCTGGGACAATCGGGGTCTGCCCTCTGTCACATTCCCGCAGACCCTCATGCTCTTTGTGGTCTACTTAATCTGCCAGTTTTTAAATTTTTCTGCTGTGGGAGACCTGAAGCAATAGATCGTGGGGAAATGTGAAAGAATGCAGAGGAGAGAAATATATGTTTGAAAAATACTACAGATGCACATTTCAAAATAACATCACACAGAATATATCTATGAGAATTACATCAAAATAAATCACTGTGGCTGCTTCAGTGATGCCCGAGAGTGGGTACCCGAGGCAGTAGAGAGAGGTGTGTGTCCCTGGGGTCGTGGCCCCTGGGAGTGAATCAGGTGGGCTCAGCAGTGGGGGGTGTGGAGTGGGGTCCAGCATGGGGAGCCCCGGTGCGTGCCCCCGTGGGAAGCACCCAGAGCAGCGGGCCTCTCCCCATTGCACCCAGCGGTGTCTAACCAGCAGTGACTGATGAGAGGGACAGCGACCAAGGCAAACTGAGCAAGGTTTCTAAATATAAGGACTTTTGACGTAGTCAGCGAAACCTCAGCTGTTCTATAATAAGGTTTAACCTTGGTCCACCGGAGCAAGACTTCACCAGATGGTGGTTTACTCTTGTTTGGCCTCGAGTCACAACTGTGTGTTGCAGAGAGGGACGCTGCTGAATTAACAAACCAGAAACACAGAGATACGTATTGTTTTAAGTGTGGATTAGCTATAAGCTTCATGTTCTACAGTGGGAAGGAAGACCTCTGTCTCTGGCAGTGGTGATTATTGGTGTATTTCTGGATCTGGTAAACTCTTATTTAGTTGGCCTGATGGAGTTCTGGTGTGTCGTGATTAATCCCTGTGCCTTGCTGAGCTGTTTATCATGGTTACACTCAGGTTACCAACCATCAGAGAACTAGAATACAGTGAAATGCATGAACACTGAAGCAAGTAAAATGAATTTACTCTCTCAGGCAATTTAGAAGAGCTTTAGGATCTTCGAGGACCTCACTGCTGCCATTATCACTGTGCGGTCCTACAGGTTGGACACAAACTGTCGGGCCTAACAGAAGCCCCGAGGCTGCCTTGTGACCAAGTCCTCAGCATCTGATTCTGAATGCTTCTTTTTTTTTTTTTAAAATAAAAGGCCATGCCTCAGGAACTGCTTCAGAAACTACTTGCAGTCGTTTGAGTCCTCTCTGGTCTGGGTTCTGGGTCCATGGGATTGTCCTGCTGCAGAAGGCCTCAGATGTCTGCCATTCCCGAGCCACGCTGAAGTGGACCCATGGATAGATATGCTCTGGAGGGAAGTACTGACGGGAGATGCTCTGCCTGGGAGCTCCAGGCCCTCTGCTCTTTCCAGGCCTGGGGACCGGCTGGAAGGTGGGCTGCTGATGTCTCAGTCTGCTTTTGGCTTTCCAGGAAGGAAAGTGGCCTGAAGGGCTTCTTAAGTCATCAATGAAAATGTAAATCACTGTTCTAGTAATTCATTCCTGGCCACGGTCAGACATGATCCGTAACCTCTAAGGGCCTTATGCGTGTCTGTGGACTGCAGCCCGCCAGGCTCCTCTGTCTACAGGGTTCTCCAGGCAGGACAACTGGAGTGGCTTGCCATTTCCTCCTCCACAGGATCTTCCTGACCCAGGGACTGAACCCGCGTCTCTCACGTCTCCTGCATTGGCAGGCAGGTTCTTACCGCTAGCGCCACCTGGGAAGCACCCAAGCCTTATATCAAAGTCTTTTTGTCGTTTCTGTTCTAGTTGTTTTAATCATCTTTAAAAGGAGAGAAAGCTTCTCATTGTATTCTCGATCCTATTGTGTAGACAGTTTGAAACAAGGAGACCGGTTTTCTTGGATAACTGTTGAATGGATTAACTTCAAATGGGAGTCCTGGGAGGGCTGTGAACAGCACAGCAAGTGAGCAGCTGTTTCTGTTAAAATACGTGGCCAGCCCGGACACGGGCTCCGCCGCCGATCGCTTGGCCCGTCACCCTTAGGCGGGCTGGCCAGGCTCTCCCCAGATACACAGCCGTGGGAATGAACTCCTCTGGGCCCTTCCTTCAGTCCCCAGCCCATCTCCCGAGCACTTCTCTTACCCTGCCTGCTGCTCCTCTCTAGCTCGTGACCGGGGCATCTCAGCTCTTGCCTGCAGCTTCTGGCCTCCCCCTCACCTGTCATCAGCCCTGGTGCCTGGTGAGCTGCCCCCGTGGCCACCCCTGCACTCTGCTTCGCACTCACACTTGGGTCACTCTGGGTCACACCACCGGTCCTGCGGGACCCTGAGCCCTCACCCCAAGGCTAGTGCACGTGTGTATGTGGGTGTACACTTGCCTCAAGAGAAAGGTACTAACAGACTTGTTTTACAAACACCTTTTAATGGGTTTTCAGTAGATCTGACCAGTTCTGCAATAGTCCTTCGTTGTACAAGTTCAGCATTTTTGGTTATTGACTCATTGACTGACATCTATTAAGACCTACTCAGTAGGAGTGCTAGGCTTCACATTCAGAAGTTACTGGTTACTTTCAGTCTTGAAGTGGACGTAAGGGTGATCTGACTGTGAGGTCTGTCTCCCCACACATAGGTGAGTTGACCACACTTTATCTCCATGGTTGAGATAGACATTTTCCCGCCAAGTCCACACGAGCATTTCCTGAAGCTGTCAGAAGAGAAACGTCATTCCCAGATGGATCACTGCTTCATAAAGTGCCTGCACGTTGTCAAGTGCAAGCACTGGAAGTAGAGTTTGGTGTACAGTGTATTTATGTCCATTGAAAGAGCAAAGGAGAAACTAAATATATAGAAGCTCTGGAAGAGTGAGCAAGAAAATGATAACGTAGAATTCTTCTGAAGAAGGGATTCTGGCAGCTTGGGAGTCGGGGGAAGAAGGGAAATTTTTCACTGTTTGTACTTTTGCAACTTTGGAATTTTAAATTCTGTGAATATTATGGCTTAAAAAAAAACAAGTAAAATCTATTTTTAAATGTTAAGTCCTTGAAAAGGAGGTGGGGCTAAGATGCTATCACCTGGAATCTTGAGCGAACTGATGAGAATGGTACACAAATATAGATACTGAAAGTGAATCCGTGGGAAATCATGGAAGAAAGAAGTGGAGCTCCGCAGTAGAGGATTAGGTGTGGTAGCTATTGTTGTTGCTTCCTGAAAATATATTGTCCACCACTCATGAATGTGCACCTGCTGGGTCTCTGGCCCATGGCTGGGAAGGAAGTGGGCAGGTGGATGACAGGCCAAAGTAAGATGCTCGTGGGAAGCTTCGTGCTGTAGTGAATCTGAGACTGCCAGCTGCATTCCTTCTACCTAAACACAAGTGTGGGTTTCTGTGAGGGTCCAGCATCATTAGGGATTTGAAAACTGGCAAAGTGTTTATCTTTGTGAGGCCCGTGTGAATTTTAGGCAGGAAGATACTGGGTTTGGTGATACCCTGTCACAGTATCTTCCTTAGTGAATGTCTCTTCTCCTCAAAACAGAATAAATTTGTGTTCCTTGGTGTAAACAGTAAATAACATACACAGAAAGTGCTTTATAATATTGGTTAAGGCAGTATCTACAATCTGCTGTTTACGTTCCCGTCTCTTTTTCTTGGTGACAAATGAGCCTAATACACTGAAGAAGCTACAACAGAGTCCACAGAGGGGAAATCTCAATTCACCAAACACATAGCTTGGTTATCGAGTTTGCAGATTGACCAGTGGGCCACCAGCACTAAGACTCATCAAAAGATTAACACAAATGTTAAAAATTAGAATTTACTTACTAAGCATACTGAATTAGCTTCTGTGCACAGTCTTTTAAACATAGGATTTTTTTTTTTTTTTAAGAAAAGCAGAGCATGCACAAGATTTATTTATTGGGTCATGTTTGATGGACATTTAAAATTTCATGCCCAAATAGTCTTACTGCAACTCTAAACTATGGGACATTGGACAAAGACAAATCCCGGAGGTGGGCAGAATTTTCTACTGAGCTATAACCAGGTGAGCCACCACTTCTGGGATCACAAAGCAGGACCAGAGTCCTTCATTTTGCTTCTCTCATACAGTCAGGTTGAACATGTTCAGCTGCCAGCTCATCATCTTACTGTCATATATTAGGTCATTTATGTGGGTTATTCAATCTTTACAACTGCCAGTTGGGCTCTAATTATTCTGTTTTATGGACGAAGAAGCTGGGACACAGAGAGGCTAAGTCGTTTGCCCCAAATCACAAAGTCAGTCAGTGGTCAAACCTAGGTAGTGTGACTCTTAAACCTGCCTTCTAAGCACCAGATGGAAGAAAAATGCTGTGCTTAGTGGGACCTTTTTATATGCCATGTTTAATGGGAAAGTATTAACTATGTTTGAATGGTAGATGAACACTGTAGTAAGCTTGGGTGGCCAGATCCAGTCATGCATGTGTGCACAGCCCAGCTGCAGGCTCATCTGTGTTACAGCCCCTGTGAGGGGACCCCTCGGTCCTGTGTAGTGCTCAGCATACACAGCCGTGTGCCATGACCCCGAGTCCCTGAAAGACTGGTGAGCTTTGTGTAGCGATGTCTTTACACTGAGTGATACTAGTTCCTAAATCATCCCTGTAAAGTTAGGAAAGTTGATTATAGAAAAAGAAAAGCAGAGGAGGGGAAGAGAAGATGTAAACCATGAAGAGATGGGCAAATTTATTTTTTTAACTATATGCTACCAATTTGACAGACTGAATGAATTTGCTTGCTGTGAGAAACTTGGAAATTTAAATTATTCTCCCACATCTCTTCCCTCTATCTTCTGGATTGTGTTTATCACATCATTATTTTTACATGATCAAGATTTATAGTATTTACAATATGCTAGGTATCATAATTCCCACAGTTGCCTAGTTTTAATCCTACATCTAAATGGACCACTGGACCTTCTATCATGGGCATTCCATGACTCAGAGTGATTAATTTCTTAATTGGCCCCCATATTATCACTGAGTTCCTATTATTTTGTGACTTTTGTTTAAGTATTTAAGTGGGATAGATTCCAAGAACTTGGAATTCTTGGGAAACAGGGGACAAGTATTTAAAATTTTTGTAGGCATTGTCCGATTGGCCTCTAAATACCTGGATCAGGTTATACAATCACCAGGTCTTTGAGAATATCTTTATGCCTTGAATTTGTTGTTGATGTTCGGTCCCTAAGTCACGTCCAACTCTTAGCGACCCAACGGACTGCAGCATGCCAGGCTTCCCTGTCTTCCAACCTTGAATGTTAACCAACCAACCTTGAATAGTAACACTTAAATTTTTCTCAATTATTTGAAGGATTGAGAAGAGTATCTCACCCCAATACCTAGAGATAATGATTATTAATAACTTCTTATATATTTTCCACAACATTTTGCTGATATAGAAGTATAAAATGTACACATCGCACACATACACACGATGTCTTTTTTTAACAGGAAAGGGCACAGTCAATGCAAACTGTTCTCTGTCTTGCTTTTTTCTCCTTTAATCTTACAGAAAGTTTCATATCAGCATATATCCAACTAAATGTTAAGAGCTGTTGCAGTATATAGATATTCCAATATATTGATGACCATTATATAGTTGTTCCAGTATTTATTTAAGGTTCTATTAATGGTCTCTTAGGTTGTTCCAGTGGAGAAGGCAATGGCAACCCACTCCAGTGTTCTTGCCTGGAGAATCCCAGGGATGGGGGAGCCTGGTGGCTGCCGTCTATGGGGTCGCACAGAGTCGGACACGACTGAAGCGACTTAGCAGCAGCAGCAGGTTGTTCCAGACTTTTACTTCAGAGAAGGCAGTGGCACCCCACTCCAGTACTCTTGCCTGGAAAATCCCATGGACGGAGGAGCCTGGTAGGCTGCAGTCCATGGGGTCGCTAGGAGTCGGACACGACTGAAGTGACTTAGCATAGCAGACTTTTACTTCAAAAAAATTACAAAAATTAAAACAGTTAAAACTTTTTATTTGCATCTTTGAACATGTGTGAACATGTGAACATGACTGTTGACTGCTGTGCTGCTGCTGCTAGGTCACTTCAGTCGTGTCCGACTCTGTGTGACCCCATAGACGTCAGCCCACCAGGCGCCCCGGTCCCTGGGATTCTCCAGGCATGAACACTGGAGTGGCTTGCCAATTCCTTCTCCAATGAAAGAAAGTGACTGGACTCCAAGAAGTGAGATTTCCAGGTAGAAAGGTCTATGCCTTTAATATTCGGATCACATTTGCTGAAACGGCCTCTCAAGAGAGGACAGCGTTTGCAGCCCCACCCCCAGCCCCGCCCTCAACAGTGCATGAAGCTGCCTGTTTGCCCACAGCTTCTGCAGAAGAGTGGAGTGTCAGCTTTTAGGACCATTCCCGATCTAGAAAGTGAAACGTGGTGTATACATTTTAATTTTAATGCCCACTTGTCTTACAGGCAACAGCTGACAAACTTTTCAGGATGTCTGACAGTCATCTGTGTGTTCCTTTGTGTGTCTTTTCTGTGAAGTCTCTTTTTATGTCCTTTGCCCATTTTTCTATTGGGTTTTTGGTAACTGCTGTTTCTTTTTGATTTGTCAGCTTATTTATATATTGAATTATAGTCATCTTTTTGTTAATATTAGTTACCCTTTATAGTCTGTCTTTATTTGAAATCTTCTTGACCACGAGGAAATTTTTTTTATTTTTATGTAGACAAATGTATAAATAGTTTATATTTCTAGGTATTGTGCCTTCCTTAGAAAGACCTTTTTCTAATTTATATTTTTATTGAGGTAATGGCAACCCACTCCAGTACTCTTGCCTGGAAACTCCCATGGACAGAGGAGCCTGGTAGGCTGCAGTCCATGGGGTCGCTAAGAGTCAGACACAACTGAGCTACTTCACTTTCACTTTTCACTTTCATGCATTGGAGAAGGAAATGGCAACCCACTCCAGTGTTCTTGCCTGGAGAATCCCAGGGACAGGGGAGCCTGGTGGGCTGCCATCTATGGGGTCGCACAGAGTCAGACACGACTGAAGTGACTTAGCATGCATGCATAGTTGATTTACAGTGTTATATTAATTACTGCTGTACAGCTAAGTGAGGCAGTTATCCACATATGCATTCTTTTTGATATTCTTTTCCATTATGGCTTGTCACAGGATGTTGAATATAGTTCCCTGTGCTATACAGTAGGGCCTTGTTGTTTATCCACTCTCCATATAAAAGCTTACATCTTCTAACCACAGCCGCCCGCCCCATCTCTCTCCCAGGCCCTCCTCCTTGGCCACCATCAGTCTGTTCTCTCTGTTGGTGAATTTATTTCTGTTTTGTAAATAAGTTCATTTGTGTCATATTTTAGATTCCACTTATAAGTGATATCATATGGTATTTGTCTCTCTTTTTCTGATGTAGAGTGATAATCCCTAATTGCATCCGCATTGCTGCAAATGGTATTACTTCTTTTTTATAGCTGAGCAGTGTTCC
The DNA here is from genome assembly GCF_002263795.3 of Bos taurus. Taxonomy (NCBI): domain Eukaryota; kingdom Metazoa; phylum Chordata; class Mammalia; order Artiodactyla; family Bovidae; genus Bos; species Bos taurus. The sequence continues at coordinate 4,210,767 of NC_037337.1, read as the reverse complement.
ATTGTATGTACATACCACATCTTGTTTATCCATTCAACGGTTGATGAACATTTAGGTTATTCCCATGTCTTGGCTGTTGTCAATAATGCTGCTGTGAACCTAGAGATGCTTGTTCCTTTCTGAATCGTAGTTTTGTCTGGATATACGCCCAGCAGTGGGATTGCTGGATCATATGGTAATTCTGTTTTTAGTTTTCTGAGGAACCTGCATACCATTTTCCTCAGTGGCTGCACCGGCTTATATTCCCATCAAAAGCATAGCAGGGTTCCTTTTTCTCCACACCCTCTTCAGCATTTGATATTGGTAGATTTTTTGATGATGGCCACTCTGAGTGGTGTGAGGTGGTCCCTCATTGTGGTTTTGATTTGCTTTTCTATAATAATTAGTGATGTTGAGTATCTATTCATGTGCCGCTCGGCCTTCTGTATGTGAAAAGACCTTCTTTATTCCAATATTGAATTCTAAAATATTCCATATTCTCTTCTAGTGTTTTCATGGTTTCTTTTTAAAATACTTCAATATTTGACTTATCATTTTAGAGGAAAGTAGACATTCATTTTCCTTTTTATTCTCACTGTTGGCCTATTGAATGTTGAATGATCCATCTTTTCTGCACTGCTTAGAAATGCTGATCTCAGATTTCCCTGGTAGAGCAGTGGATAGGAGTCCACCTGTCAGTGCAGGGGACATGGGTTCAATCCATCCCTGGTCTGGGAAGATCCACATGCTGCAGAGCAGCTAAGCCTGCATGCTGCAGCAGCTAAGCCTGCATGCTGCAACTACTGAACGTTCATGCTGCAACTGCTACCCTGTGCACCTACAGCCTGTGCTTCACAGCAGAGAAGCCATCACATTGAGAAGCCTGTGCCTGGCAACGAAGAGCAGCCCACACTCGCTGCAATTAGAGAAGGCCTGAGCAAAGCCATGGAGACCCAGCACAGCCAGATATAAATAAATAAATAAAAATTGAGAAAAAGAAAAGGGAAAAAAATGCTGCTGTCCATAAATTTCCATAAATTTCCATACAATATACTTTTAACTAGTTTTCAGCCTAGACATACACTGTCCTTCCCTGTCCTCCCATCTCCCCAGCTGTGGTGGGAGTTGAATGGAAGTTTTACTTCTTATTAATTAGATATTTTAACAGTGTAGGACAACCTTAGGGTATTTTTGTTTGCGAAAATTAAAACTAAACATCCCTGGAGTCCAGTAGTGTAGTCAATTCAGTCCAGTCCCTCAGTTGTGTCTGACTCTTTACGACCCCATGGACTGCAGCCCGCCAGGCCTCCCTGTCCATCACCATCCACCACTCCTGGAGCTTACTCAAACTCATGTCAGTTGAGTTGGTAATGCCTTCCAACCATCTCATCCTGTGTCGTCCCCTTCTCCTCCTGCATTCCATCTTTCTCAGCCTCAGGATCTTTTCCAATGAGTCAGTTCTTCACATCAGGTGGCCAAAGTATTAGAGCTTCAACATCAGTTCTTCCAATCAATATTCAGGACTGATTTCCTTTAGGATGGACTGGTTGGATCTCCTCACAGTCCAAGGGACTCTCAAAAGTCTTCTCCAACACCACAGTTAAAAAGCATCAATTCTTCTGCGCTCAGCTTTCTTTATAGTCCAACTCTCACATCCATACATGACTACTGGAAAAACCATAGCCTTGACTAGACGGACCTTTGTCAGCAAAGGAATGTCTCTGCTTTTTAATATGCTGTTTAGGTTGGTCATAGCGTTTCTTACAAGGAGCAAGTGTTTTTTAATTTCATGGCTACAGTGATTTTGGAGCCGCCCAAAATAAAGTCTCTCACTGTTTCCATTGTTTCCCCATCTATTTACCATGAAGTGATGAGACCAGATGCTATGATCTTAGTTTTCTGAATGTTGAGTTTTAAGCCAATGTTTTCACTCCTCTCTTTCACTTTCATCAAGAGGCTCTTTAGTTGCTCTTCGCTTTCTGCAATAAGGGTGGTGTCATCTGCATATCTGGGGTTATTGATATTTCTTCCTGCAATCTTGATTCTAGCTTGTGCTTCATCCAGCCCAGCATTTCTCATGATGTACTCTGCATATAAGTTAAATAAGTAGGGTGACAGTATACAGCCTTGACATACTCCTTTCCCAGTTTGGAACCAGTCTGTTGTTCCATGTCTAGTTCTAACTGTTGCTTCTTGACCTGCATACAGATTTCTGAGGAGGCAGGTCAGGTGGTCTGGTATTCCCATCTCTTGAAGAATTTTCCACAGTTTGTTGTGATCCACACAGTCAAAGACTTTGACGTAGTCGAGTAATCCAGGTGCAGTCCACCCACATCAGACATGGGAGAACATCTGTGCCCCTTGCCCAGAGCTTTGCTTCTCTCTCTTTTTTAAAACTGTATGTATTTATTTTGGCTGTGCTGGATCTTCATTGCCGCACAGGCTTTTCTCCAGTTGCGGCGAGCAGGCTCTACTCTCTCGTGGTGTATGAGCTTCTCATCGCAGTGGCTTCTCTTGCTGTGGAGCACAGGCTCTGGGGCACGTGGGCTCAGTACTTGTGGCTCCCAGGCTCCAGAGCACAGGCTCAGTAGTTGTGGCGCATGGGCTTCATTGCTTTGTGGCATGTTGGATATTCCCGGATCAGGGATTGAACCCGTGTCTCCTGCACTGGCAGACAGATTCTTTATTTCTGAGCCCCCAGGGAAGCCCCTTCTCTTCTTGTTTAGATACTGCTATCTGGTCCTGTTCCTACAGAGCATCATGCAGCTGCCACAGCTGCTTAAAAGCAGATTGTGTATGATGATTTCTGTCAAGCAAGGTGCGAAGAATGCTGAGGTCTGTTATCTCCTGGAGGTCTGAGGGTTGACAAAGGAAAACCTGACTGACTGGAAACAGCTTGGCATTTCTTGACACACACATAAAAATTCATAGTCAAAAAGACAGTTCAGTTTGCCATAACAACAAATCCATTTCCTCTAGGGAGGTAGGCCTTTGCAAGGTTATTAGCTGCCCTCACAGCTCAGCATGCGCTTGGCCTCCAAGCTGCAGGCTCCGTGTGCAGTGCCCTATGCAACTCCAGATTCAGGCCCCAAATGTCATTTAGATTCCATGCTGGTCAGATGGTCCCCAGGCCTAGTCCTACCCCAAGGAAGTCACAGATTAGGTCGTGGTTCCTCCCCTCCCCTTCAAGGGTGATGCTTGGTTTGGGGGATGTATAGGGAGGCAGCAACAGCCTGGATTCATCAGTGCTCTTGGAGGAGATTTGTGTCTTGTCATGGAGCAACCAAGGGTAAAATAATCAAAAGCAGGAAAGAGAGGAGTCCAGAGTGAGTCAAAGAGATCATCAGAGCATCTGGGGCCTTGCATGGGAGCTGTTCTCTCTGCTTCTCCAGGGTGTGACCCGTTCCCCAGCACCCTGAAGAATGGGGCTGAGGGCAAGGCAACCACTCTCCTTGCCCCCAGCCTGACCCCTGACTCCTATCCCCTTCTCTGGGGCTCTCTAGCCTCCCTCAAAGGGAAGGCGGGCCCTCGGGTCTTAGATAATGAGATGGCTGCTACACTGAGGAGAGAGAGCAACCAGAAATCTTCAAGAACTCAGGGAAGAAGAAGGGGTGGCCTTCTATCCAGGCATGAAGAAGGGGTAGGCCGTTAACATTCCTCGGGCCCAGCCTGATCCTGCCAAGGCCTGGAGAGTCACTGTCCAGTTCAAGTTGGAGGTCAGGCCTTCAAGAAGAGCCCCAGAGAGAGGTTAGGAAGAAGGATACTCTCTTATTCTGAGAGGAAGGCCTTCTCTTCCACTTGACCACTATCTTTCCCACCATCATCTTCACCTGAGGTTATGCCTGGGTGAGTTGGAAAGTTGCCAGTCTTTGCAAGGGGAGCAAGGAGACACTGAGCAGAAAAAGAAATCTAGGAGATGTCCTGGGCCCCAGAGGCATTCTCCTTCAGTGTATCTAACACGACAGAAGCTCGCCTTCATTCTCCTTGTTTCTAGATTGACTTTTGCCCTGCAGGTAGTATTTTCCTTCTTGTGACAAGCCTCCTACGTATCACTCCCTTCCAGGCAACCAGCCCACTCATTTGGAGGAGGTTATTTTCGTGCACAATTTGCTTGTTGGAAACTAGTTGCTTCAGTGTGAGCAGTGCAGATGGAAAGAAAAACAGAAAAAAATATCCAGTTCTCTGCCTTGGTGGTGAGAGGGGAGAATCAAAGCAGTAGTACCTGCAGCTAACAGGCATTTAGTGGTGAGGGGCGAGGTGAGCAGGGAAGGGTAGAGGGCCCAAGGTCATGGCCAGGATGTGCTCCCTCTAACAGTGTTTGGTCTAGGTCTGACCATCTTTCTTTATACCTAGTTCTCTCCTCCAGAAATAGGTGGGGTGACCCCAAATAAAAACACTAAAGCAAATGGGATGCCTCTTTAGCCCTTTGATGAGTTGAAAGTTGTCTTTGCCGGTCAGTTACAGTCAAAGCAATTATAGAGAAACCTTTTTTTTTTTTTAATGATGAGAATGACACCATGACATAAAAATTGACAAATTAATATCAAGTAGCCTGGAATTTTGTGAAATGAAAAATGATAACAGAAACATCAGCCCTTTTAGTTGTTAAGGAAATGAGTGAAATGGAAAGGGAGAGGCCTCTATCCCTTAAGGAGGTAAGTATGGAAAAGGCTGGTTTTCATTCCAATCCCAAAGAAAGGCAATTCCAAAGAATGTTCAAACTACTGCACAATTGCACTCATCACACACGCTAGGAAAGTAATGCTCAAAATTCTCCAAGCGAAGCTTCAACAGTACATGAACCAAGAACTTCCAGATATTCAAGCTTGCTTTAGAAAAGGCAGAGGAACCAGAGATCAAATTGCCAACATCTCTTGGATCACAGAAAAAACAAGAGAATTTCAGAAAAACATCTGCTTTATTGACTACACCAAAGCCTTTGACTGTGTGGATCACAACAAACTGTGGAAAATTCTTAAAGAAATGGGAATACTGGACCACCTTCCCTCCCTCCTGAGAAGTCTCTATGCAGGTCAAGAGCAACAGTTAGAACTGGACATGGAACAACAGACTGTTTTCAAATTGGGAAAGGAGTATGTCAAGGCTGTATATCGTCACCCTGCTTATTTAACTTATATGCAGAGTACATCATACAAAATGTCAAGCTGAATGAAGCACAAGCTGGAGTCAAGATTGACGGGAAAAATATCAGTAACCTCAGATATGTGGCTGAAACCACCATTATGGCAGAAAGTGAAGAGGAACTGAAGAGACTCTTGATCAAAATGAAAGAGGATAATAAAAAGCTGAGTTAAACTTCAACATTCAGAAAACAAAGATCATGGCATCTGGTCCCATCACTTCATGGCAAATAGATGGGGAAACAATGGAAACAGTGGCAGACTTTATTTTTGGGGGGTGCCAAAATCACTGCAGCCATGCAGTGACTGCATGCACTGTAGCCATGAAATTAAAAGACGCTTGCTCCTTGGAAGAAAAACTATGACCAACCTAGATAGCATATTAAAAAACAGAGACATTACTTTGCCCACAAAGGTCCATCTAGTCAAAGCTATGGTTTTTCCAGAAGTCATATATGGATGTGAGAGTTGAACCATAAAGAATGATGAGTACAGAAGAATTGATGCTTTTGAACTGTGGTGTTGGAGAAGAGTCTTGAGAGCCTCTTGGACTGCAAGGAGATCCAACCAGCCCATCCTTAAGGAACTCAGACCTGAATATTCATTAGAAGGACTGATGCTGAAGCTGAAGCTCCAATACTTTGGCCACCTGATGCAGAGAACTGACTCATTGGAAATGCCCCTGATGCTGGGAAAGATCGAAGGCAGGAGGAGAAGGGGGATGACAGAGGATGAGACAGTTGGATGGCAGCACCGACTGAATGGACATGAGTTTGAGCAAGCTCCAGGAGTTAGTGATGGGCAGGGAAGCCTGGCATGCTTCAGTCTATGGGGTGGCAAAGAGTCAGACACAACTGAGCATCTGAACTGAACTAATGGAGTCTCCAAGTACATGCTGAGAACCATGAGATGCTCTGCCTGAGCATATGAGAATGTGGCTGTAAGATTCTCCACACAGAAGTGTTTTCTTGGCATCCCAAGCGTATGAAGTAAACAGACAGCCATGGAGACCTCTCCCACTTGCCAGTGTTCTAGTAAATACTCTGAGATAACAGGTGGAGCTTAAACATTCTCCCTTCAGTGACCCTGCCCACCACATCGGAACATTTGAAGCAGTGACTGTGGGAAATTTAGAATGAATTGGAAAACTCCCTGCCAACATAGGAGCCCTCCAGCCCCAGAGAACGCCCTGAGCTGAGTGAGATCAGCGTCTATATAGCAAACCCTGCAGAGGGAAGGGAGAGGACAGGGGGCACCGCAGCAAGGAAAGAAAGGCTGATTTCAGCCTTTGGTGTCTATCCCGGGATGCAGGAGCCCTGCCTGGGTGATTATCAGTGGATGAAACTGTTAGACAAAAGGTTGATGGGAAATTTTACGAAGGAAAGACCAAGATGAACCCACCAGAACCCCTCAGACCCAACTTAATGAAACTTGCCGTCTATAAGAGTAGCACAGCCATCCACATGTCTCCTGATACTGTGAGCTAGGAAATACGCAGCATCACCTATCATGTTTTCTTGCCAAGAAAGTTTAACCTAAATTGAAATAATCCTATAAATCTAACTTCTGCGCGGGTAGTGGAACAAAATTAAATGATTGCATTTAAGTCAAAGGCAGATAATGGAATGTTCTACAGCGGTTGGCTATGTATTTTTCAAACCATCATTGAGATTAAAAAGTAAGAGAAAGAAGGAAAAGCTAAAGAAAAAGATACCAAAGAAGAAAGATTGGCTCTATATTCAAAAGATACTTAAGGCACATATTAACCAAATGTAACATGTAGATCTTAACAGATCCTGATTATAACAAGCTGTGGGGAGAAAATTTGAGGTAGTCAGGGAAACTTGAATATGAACTGCCATTAAATAGCATGGAGTTATCGTTAATTTTGTTTATTATGATATTAGCATTGCAGTTATGTGAGAAAATGTTCGTAATTTTAAAAGATGTATGCTGAAGTTTTAGAAGTGAAATGATAAGATGTGTGATACTTGCTTTAAAATACTTAAGAAAAAAAGGATAGGTAAGGCAAGAATACTGTAGTTTAGAATTCTTATGAGATGCTTTTATTAATGATACATGAATATACAATGTGCACCAGTAAAACACATTTGCTCTGTGAAACATACACACAATGAAAAACATGTTAGGCCTGTTAGCTCTCACTTAAGCAGAAGAAGTGCTTGTCTGAGTCACTGGAAACAGATGTATTCTTTATCTTTCAAGATAATCAAAATTAAAAAAGCTTCTTTAGGAAAGAGATAGACAGCTCACATGCAAAGAAATATGGATGACTTTTGAAAAATACCATTTCTTTGAAAATCCTCTAATTTCAAAGAGGCTTAAGGAATGTTAACCTCAGATTTGCCACTTGGATCTTTGTCTAGTGCCCAGGCTTTCTTTAGGAAAGTAATCTTCACAACATCACCTGGATTTTTAGAAATGCAGTCTCTAGGTTTGCCCCAGACCTACAGAATCTGAAATATTTGGAGATGAGGCTGAAATCTCCTTTGAACAAGCCCCCTCAGTGATTCTATGGACACTTAAGATGAGAACCACTACTCTAGGAGCAGCAAGTTAAGTGTTAAGAGGGTATATCAGTTCTGGGAACCTCTGAGAGGCTGTTCACTGCAATGCAGTTGTAATGCACTAAATGATTCATGACTCTTATTTGCCAAATGATGGGGGTTTATCCAGTCATAATATCCCACATTCTCTCTTACAAACATAACTCAGCTGTTGAGCTGTTGTCAGGAAGTGTGGGTTAACAATTCTCTTAAAATCAGACCTGACCAGGAGATTATCATCTCCAAAGGATTTTGAATCTGGTTGGCAGCTTGTGTTCATATAACATCTCATTCCTTGTCCATACCTCAGCCTCTGTTTTGGTGAACCTCATCCTTGAAGTATTAGCTTTAAACTAGACTATTTGGTAGGTCCTTCAGCCTCAGAGGACTGAGTGTATCCACTCCTTGACAGGTCCCCACTCAGGCATTTATATTTTTTCAACTAGTTGGTTCATGCAAAAATTAGAAGCAGAGGTAGAGATATTAGCAGAAATCTGTGCATAAGCCAGAAACATTTTTTTCTCCCATGATCTCTGTGAGAAGTGAGAAATTAGCAGAAATCTGTGCATAAGACAGAAACATTTTTTCTCCCTTGATCTCTGTGAGAAGTGAGAAATTTTTTTTTCTGCAAGAAAAATATATTGTTCAAAGAGATTAGAAGCTCTTCTTGGAAATTTCGTTGTACTTCTGAAATGATCATCTGAATGTTAACTCAGGTGAAAGCAGGAAAATGGAAAGTCACTTGAACAGGTTGAGGCAGAGTTGATGGAGGGGTCAAGGAACCAGAGTCTACCGTGGAAGAAAATCAAGTGGGTCAATTTTTTACTTTCAAACACAATGCTGACTATGCAAGTCCAATCTCACTAGGCTCAGGACTGCCTACCAACTTGGAGACCTAGGTCTGAATTTCTAAACGTGGAAGCTGGTTTCCTAGTAAACTACAGGACAGGGTAGAAAGAGCATAGATTTCAAAACCTGAAAGTACAAGCTTTGTGTCTCAAATTAACACATATTTGTTTGAACTAGGTCAGATGTGTTCTTCTGAGCTTCCATTTTCTCATTTATGAAATAACAGTAACACCTGGCTTGCAAAGGTTGCGTGAATTCTCTCACTCTCACCTTCTCTCTCTCTGTCTCACACATACACAGAGAATATTCTGTTTTTCTGCAGCCAGTCTTCTGCAAACACGAATGAGCTCATACTTGGCCGGTACAGAGTGGAGCAGGGGTGGCCTAACATGGAAGTCCTGACGGACTTCACCAGCACACTACTGTTTTCCTCCATGGGTACCAGCAGCTCATCACAGGGTGTCTCTATACAGCTGAACATGGCAAGTGTGAAGAATACAGCATTGTCCATGATGTCTAGTCACCCCTTATGTGGGTGACTCAGTTCAATCCATTGCTCTGTCCAGAAAGTGTTCATAGCATGTTTTTCCCCAGTCTTTGGACATGTTACCCTTGCTGCCGTAACTCAGCAGCCTGACATTCCCTTATACCCCTTCCATCAAGATACATTCATTTTTAAAGTATTTTTAGGTAAAATTTTTAGATTTATTGTAGTATTTCTTTATGAGGACTTTAACTTTTTTGCTGTACTTTTTATTAGGATTGTTATTATTTTGTTGATAACCCCAGTTACAAATTTGTACAGATTTTAAGAGGGAGGCTCCTAATAATATTTTTCCTATAAGTTGTGTTAGTTTTAATATGAATGCTAATTTTAGTATTAATTTTATAGAATGCTAGGTTTATCAGGAAGGCAAATATTGCAATTAAGCAGAAATTATGTAATGTACCAGGAGAAAAGAGGAGGAAGGATAAATCTAGAGATTGGCATTGACATATACATGCTGCTAGACATAAAACATGTAACTAACAAGAACCTACTGTGTAGCAGAAGGAACGCTACTCAATACTCTCTAGTGGCCGGTATGGGAAAATAATCTTAAAAAGTGGATATATGTGCATGTATAACTATTTAACTTTGCTGTACATCTGAAACTGACACAATATGGTAAATCAACCATACTCCAATAGAAATTAAAAATAAAATGACAGAAAAGGAAAGGAATCACATAATGCATGTATACACACATACACACTCATATAAACGTATATACACGTTTGGGTTCCTGGTAGCAGTGGTGAGCTCTAGTCACTCATTTTAATTCAAACTTCTGTTTTTTGGAGAAGTCACTCTTACCCTTATGACTTCGATGGGGACAAGGATTACCTGTCAGTATTGTGTCTGAAAACACTGGAAACTCGTTAGCTCAGCCCCCTTGCAGCTCAGGCAGAGGCCCATCAGAGCCCAGCTATGCCAGGACTCTGATGTGAGAGGTAGTGACAGTGAAACCCAGAGGCCAGATGCTGTCAGTCATTTTTTGTGGCAATGATGTCAATGATTTCCTCCTCAGAAGGGTCTTGGGCCTTAGCTTTGGTCTTAATTCCTGCTTAGCCTGGAGGTAGGTCTTCAGGGGTATGAGACATGAGTTACTCACTGTGCTTTCAAAACACTTGCCTGCTTAACTCAGTCAGAATTAGCTTCTGTTTATCGCTATGAAAAATTCTAGCTGACATAGTAGTTGTTATTATAAGAATATGATTATTTTTTTAAACGTTTCCCACATTTACTGTGCTTTAAGTGATACCCAAATCATCAAATTACCTGTCTGTTCCAGGTATCTATTTCTGCATTTGACACACCACCCTGAAATCTTAGACCCTTAAAACATTTAGCTTTATCTTACATGTTTTTACAGGTTGACTGGGCCCAGGCAGGGGATTCCATCTTGAAGTCTCTTATGTAGCTGTAGTAAGGAAATGGCTGGCACTGGGGTTATTATCTGAAGGATGGACTGAGGTGGTTGCCCAGGATGGTTTCTTCACTTGCATGTCTGGTTCCTTGTCTTCTTTCTACATGGTGTCTCATCCTCTGGGGCCTCTCCTGGTAGCCTGGGGCTTTTCACAGCATGCTGATCTCAGAGCAGTTATGCTTGGTAGCTGGATTCCAAGAAGCAGGAAGTCAGCACATTAAAGGTAACACTTGGAATTGACATGTCTCACTTTGTATGCTGTTGAAGTAGTCACAGGCCTGCCGAGGTCCAAGGGGGTGGAGAAATGGACTCTAGTTCTTAAAGTGAGACTGGCAATATTAGGGATATTTCTGTGGTCAGCTTTGGAAAATGCCGTCTGTCACGCTACACGTGCTGTCCAGAGAATAATGTGGAAAACAGTCAGCAATATGTTTTTTTTTTTTAAATTTTTTTCACTGATGTATAGTTGATCTATGATGTCTCAAGTCTACAGGAAAGTGACTCAGTTATACATTTGTTGCTGTTTTTAGTCTCAAGTCACAGCCAACTCTTTTGCGACCCCATGGACTGTAGTCTTCCAGCCTGCTCTGTCCATGGGACCTTGCCTGGGAAATCCCATGGACAGAGAAGCCTTGCAGAGTACACTCCATGGGGTTGCATAGGAGTCGGACATGACTGAATGACTACGCACGCACACAATAATTAATGATGTTGAGCATCTTGTTGGTCATCTGTGTGTCTTTGCAAAAATACCTATTTACATCTTCTGCCCATTTGTAATTGGGTTATGTTTCTTTGGTATTGAGGTGCATGAGCTGCTTGTATCAGCAATGTGGTTTTTAAAAGGTAAAGCACTCATTCTTAAGGGGTAATGCTGTGCTGTGCTTAGTCCCTCAGTCATGTACAACTTTGTGACCCCGTGAACTATAGCCCACCAGGCTCCTCTGTCCATGGGGATTGTCCAGACGAGAACACTGGAGTGGGTTGCCATGCCCTCCTCCAGGGACTCTTCTTAACCCAGGGGTCAAACCTAGGTCTCCTGTATTGCAAATGGATTCTTTACCATCTGAGCCACCAGGGAAGCCCAAGGGGGTAATATTAGCTGTGAATAATACAGAAAATGTACAGTAGTATCGTCTTTAAAGAAAGGTATTAACTTCTCAGTAGAGAGAGCTCTGGAGAAGGCAATGGCACCCCACTCCAGTACTCTTGCCTGGAAAATCCCATGGATGGAGGAACCCAGTAGGCTGCAGTCCATGGGGTTGCTAAGAGTCAGACACGACTGAGCGACTTCAGTTTCACTTTTCATTTTCATGCATTGGAAAAGGAAATGGCAACCACTCCAGTGTTCTTGCCTGGAGAATCCCAGGGCCTGCGGGGCCTGGTGGGCTGCCGTTTCTGGGGTCGCACAGAGTCGTACACGACTGAAGTGACTTAGCAGCAGCAGAGAGAGCTCCCCCCATCCACTTCACATGAGGTACACTTTATTTTATGGCAAATAATATGGTGTAATTTGGAGACCTTTTGGAGTTTCACAATTTAAGAGAAAAGTTATCTTCCAGTTATTGACTTTTTTCATTACTTGGGAAAATCTATCAGGTGAAGAAATTGGTCAGTAGTCTTCTAGCTAGTAGAGCTTTGGAACTGAGTGTTTAAAAAAAAAACAGTAAATGAAAAAGATAGTAAATAAACTGCTGAGCAGCAAGCATTTTCCTGAGGTACCTGATACATTAGTGAGCCATTAAGGAAGAGGGATGGCACTTCTGAATTTCATTCCGATGGTCAGAAACTGAGCATATGTCTAAACACAGCTTGATTTACCATAATGCTGCCCAAATAATAATCTGTTTACCTTCACACTAAGCAGTCTCTCCTTATGGCTATGCTTCAGGTATATATAATAAAGCATGCATTGTCTCTGATCTCTAATACATCTGACTCTTAAAGATAGTTTTTCTTATTTACTATTTTGACATCATTGCTTGGGCAACATATATTCTTAGTAGCAAGTACCTAACAGAAATAAAAGTTCATACAGTCAAAGCATACTGAAAAGCAGAGACATTACTTTGCCAACAAAGGTCCGTCTAGTCAAGGCTATGGTTTTTCCAGTGGTCATGTATGGATGTGAGATTTGGACTATGAAGAAAGCTGAGCGCTGAAGAATTGATGCTTTTGAACTGTGGTGTTGGAGAAGACTCTTGAGAGTCCCTTGGACTGCAAGGAGATCCAACCAGTCCATTATGAAGGAGATAAGCCCTGGGTGTTCTTTGGAAGGAATGATGCTAAAGCTGAAACTCCAGTACTTTGGCCACCTCATGCGAAGAGTTGACTCATTGGAAAAGACTGATGCTGGGAAGGATTGGGGGCAGGAGGAGAAGGGGACGACAGAGGATGAGATGGTTGGATGGCATCACTGACTCTGTGGACGAGTCTGAGTGAACTCCAGGAGTTGGTGATGGATGGGGAGGCCTGGCGTGCTGCGATTCATGGGGTCGCAAAGAGTCGGACACGACTGAGTGACTGAACTGACTGACTGACTGACTGACAGTCAAAGCTATGGTTCTTCTAGTAGTCATGTGTGGATGTGAGAGTTGCATCATAAAGAAAGCTGAGCGCCAAAGAATTGATGTTTTCGAATTGTGGTGTTGGAAAAGACTCTTGAGAGTCCCTTGGACAGCAAGGAGATCAAACCTGTCACCCTAAAGGAAATCAGTCCTGAATATTCATTGGAAGGACTGATGCTGAAGCTGAAGCTCCAATACTTTGGCCACCTAATGTGAAGAGCCAACTCATCAGAAAAGACCCTGATGCTAATAAAGACTGAAGGCAGGAGGAGAAGGCGGTGAAAGAGGATGAGACAGTTGGATGGCATCACCGACTCAATGGACATGAGTTTGAGCAAACTCTGGGAGATAGTGAAGGACAGGGAAATCTGGCGTGCTGCAGTCCATGGGATTGCAAAGAGTCAGACATGACTTAGAGACTCAAGAACAACAGAAATACCTCTATTGGTTGCACAAAGCTTCTGAATCTAGCTTTAAAAAAAGAATATTCATCCTGGGGCTTTTCCAAGCTTGACTAGGAAAGTGTCCTGCTGTTCTGGAGCATTAGGGGTTTAAGGTCTGATGTATAGTTTCTGTTTCATGTACCTCATTGGGACTAAGGTTCTTTCCATTTGATTAACAGAATGAGTCAAAAGTTCTCTGATGTTTCTCTGAATCTTTGTTCACTAATTTCTGCTTTGCTTCTGTCAAGGTTATATATAGCAAGGTTCCTATAAGATACTTAGAGTCTTAAGGTCTAATATTATGTTCCCCTTCATGTAAAGTTTTCATGGGCTTCTTCCCGTTGTTGTTCAGTCGCTCAGTTGTGTCCAGCTCTTTGTGACCCCATGGAATGCAGCATGCCAGGCTTCCCTGTCCATCACCAACTCCTGGAGCTTGCTCAAACTCATGTCCATCGAGTCAGTGATGCCATCCAACCGTCTCGTCCTCTGTCATCCTTTTCTCCTGCCTTCAGTCTTTCCCAGCATCAGGACCTTTTCCAGGAGTCAGATCTGTGCATCAGGTGGCCAAAGTATTGGAGCTTCAGCTTCAGCATCAGTCCTTCTAATGAATATTCAGGATTGATTTCCTTTAGGATTGACTGGTTTGATCTCCTTGCAAGGGACTCTCAAGAATCTTCTCTAGCAGCACAATTTGAAAACATCAGTTCTTCAGTGCTCAGCCTGGTTTATGGTCCAACTCTTACATTCATACATGACTATTGGAAAAACCCTAGCTTTGACTATACGAAACTTTGTCAGCAAGTGATGTCTCTGCTCTTTAATGTACTGTCTAGGTTGGCCATAGCTTTCCTTCCAAGGAGCAAACGTCTTTTAATTTCATGGCTGCAGTCACCATCTGTAGTGATTTTGGAGCCCAAGAAAATAAAGTCTGTCACTGTTTCCATTGTTTCCCTATGTGTTTGCCATGAAGTGATAGGACCGAATGCCATGGTCTTAGTTTTTCGAATTTTGAGTTTTAAGCCAGCTTTTCACTCTCCTATTTCACCTTTATCAATAGGCTCTTTAGTTCCTCTTCACTTTCTGCCGTAAGGGTGGTGTCTTCTGCATATCTGAGGTTATTGATATTTCTCCCAGCAATCTTGATTCCAGCTTGTGCTTCATCCAGCCTGGGATTTCTCATGATGTACTCTGTGTATAAGTTAAATAAGAACGGTGACAATATACAGCCCTGAGGTACTCCTTTCCCAATTTTGAACCAGTCTGTTGTTCTCCCCATTATCTTTGCCTTTTCATTATTATCAGCACTATCCTTTGTATGAGTTAGTTGTTTCTTAGTTTCAAGTGACATAGGACCAAACTAAATTTGGCTTAGGGCTTCCCTGGTAGCTCAGCTGGTAAAGAGTCTGCCTCTAATGCAGGAGACGCTGGTTCAGTTCCCAGATCAGGAAGATCCCCTGGAGAAGGGATAGGCTACCCACTCCAGTATTCCCTGGTAGCTCAGACGGTGAAGAATATG
This sequence comes from Bos taurus, assembly GCF_002263795.3. Classification (NCBI taxonomy): domain Eukaryota; kingdom Metazoa; phylum Chordata; class Mammalia; order Artiodactyla; family Bovidae; genus Bos; species Bos taurus. The sequence continues at coordinate 4,195,735 of NC_037337.1, read as the reverse complement.
CCTGTAATGTGGAAGACCTTCTCCTCTGACATGGCAGAGGGCATGGCAATCCACTCCGGTATTGTTGCCTGGAGAATCCCCATGGACAGAGGAGCCTGGTGGGCCACAGCCCATGGGGTCGCAGAGTCAGACACGACTGAATGACTAAGTACATTTAATACTAAAAAAGTACATTTATTTGCCCAGGAAGGTCAAAGGCCCAGGGGCTGTGCTGATTTCAGACAAGGCTGGATTTAATGCCTCAACCATTAGCACTCAATTTCTGTCTGTTTCTTTCCTTTGCTACCTACTATTCTGACTTTTTTGGGGCTTCCCTGGTGGCTCAGACGGTAAAGTGTCTGCCTGCAATGCGGGAGACCCGGGTTCAATTCCTGGGTCGGGAAGATCCCCTGGAGAAGGAAATGGCAATCCACTCCAGCATTCTTGCCTGGAAAATCCCGTGGACGGAGGAGCCTGAGAGGCTACAGTCCATGGGGTCGCAAAGAGTCGGACACGACTGAGCTACCAGCTACTACTATTCTGACTTTATCCTCAAACTCTATTTAGCTCCAGGCTAAATAGTGACAAGATTGCTAGGGCAGCTCTTAGCTTACATTTTCCCAGGTTCAAGTCCAGCTCCAAAGAGATCTTTTACAGTAGTTTCTGAATGAGTCTTGAAATATATTCCATTTGGACCAGTTTAGGTCACGTGCTCATTGTGACAGAGGAATCATTGTGGACAGAAGAATATGCAGTATATTCCGTGGCTTACACTTCATCATGCGTTCTGTCCTTAGAACCAAGGGAAGGGAGCTCACTGGGGAAGGGGCAGATCTGCAGTGGGAGTCAGGAGCTGTTGTTGGAGGAGGCAAAATGAATTCTAGGGAAGTAATCCACAGCTGTGTATGTTCTATTTTTAGCATAATTATTTTTAAGCTACCATTATTTATACTGTCCATTTGGTCCCTAGTACCTGGCACAGTAGCTGCATAATCCATGTTGAAGGAATGAGTTCTTTACTAGTGATAAACATGAGGTCAGTCCCCTCAGCCACCAGTCAGGCAAGACAGGGCTGCTGAGAGTCAGGGGCATAAGTGAAGAGAACATTCTTCCCTTGAAGCATCAATAGTATATCAGACTTTAAAGCAGTTCTTCAGATCTTTGTTATTAGATTGTTTTGATTACATAGGCAGCATTTGCACATGTTATAAAGTGAAGTACACTTTATATCGCTATATAAATGGATGGTTTTAAGTCTCTCCCTAAGTGAGTGAGTCTGACATACTTCACTTTCAGCCAGGTTGGAATGCATCCAAAACCTGTTTGCAGATGTTGCAAAGGCACCCCCATTCTACTGCCTCCCTGTCTGAGCAAAAGCCTTCCCAGCCCTTGGACGGGGGAGGGCGGAGGCAGGAGAGAGAGGAGGAAATTGCCAAGTCAGCTTCAGCAGTGCAGAGGGATGGTTCTTTCTTTTGCATCGTTCCACTCCTACTGCTTGCTTTTTCTACCCTCTAAGCAGAGAAAGGCAGGACCAAGACTTTTGGTGGAGACAGGACACAGAAGATTATGTAACTATTTCTAAATTCTCCCGAGTGGTACTGAATATGACATATAGCTAGTACCATTCTGTATGCATAGAGATGAGATAATTCATTACTAGCACCATTGTATATGCATAGAGCAGAATTCTTTCATTACATATAATGCATGTTTTAGAGCAGTAGAGAATAATTCTCTCATAGAACTCTGCTTGAGAAAGGCTGAGTTAGATCTTCGTAAATCATCATCTTTGTTTTATTTGAGCCCCCTATTGTCTGTTAAAGAAAAGAAGGTTCATTATTTCTCTGGCTATGAACAGGAATGCAAACTGGGAACTGCTAAGTACACACACATAGACACATGTATGTATATGTGCACATATAACATATTGGTACAATACATGTTGTGTTCGATATATATATAATATATATCCAATGTCCAATATACATTATACATTTCAAAATATATGTGCATATATATGTATATGTGTATACATACATGTACACACACACATGAAGTTCTTTTTTCACCTTGGGAAGGAAGGAGCAGTATGACGTCCTGAGTGTGAAGGAGAGAAAACCCCCCCTCAGTACCCAGGGCTCCCCTTCAGAGATGCAGAAATTGCTGTTGAGGAGCATCGCAGTGGCCCAGTGTTAGCAGGAAATGACAGTGTGGTCAACTCCACCCCGCTGGACTCTCCACTCCACTGGACTCTCTAGGTCTGCTCTGCGAAGGGCGGGTGTCTTTCCCCTTGACAACACTGTGTGGGTGCCCTGGGCCCACGTGGTCGCGTGGTCGCGTCTCTGCTTGGGGAGGAGAGCCAGGTGAATCTCATGGAGAAGCTCCTTTCCTGTTGCCTCCTTCCTGCCCAGCATGGCAGCCCTTCTGGTGGGAAGAGGCCCCTCCCTTCTGCAGAAGGCTGAGCTTCATCACTGGCTTGCCCTTTTCCATGAAGCAAATGAGAAGATTCTTTTGACATATCTGTCTTCGATTTCAGTGCCTGGAATGAGAGCTCCAAAGACGGGTATAGAACCGTGAGTCTTCTGACAGAGTTACAGGCGGTGTCAGAACTATGGGGCAGAGACACATGTGCCCTTGATTGTGGCTCCAAGCAGCAGCGAGCCCAGAGACTATGAAAGGAGCAGCCGTGACTCAGGTCAGAGATCCAGATGGGCTATCTAGGGTTAGAAGGATCCTCCTGTTTTTTCTGTGAAGTAAAGATCCTTTTGTGGTATGCACAGACCACATAGGAGTTGAATACCTTGAGTTTGCATAATGCTTTTCATCTTGCTACTTCAAAACACTTCTTTGGAGAGAATTTCTAAATAGAGAAAAGACAAGAAAATCGAAGCTTGATTGGCATAGCCTAACTCTGATTTTATAACATACTGAGCAGGAACGGTCTGTCATGTCACTTAATATTCCGGTGCCTTTTTTTTTCCCCTTCTCTCTCCACTGACTGCTGCTTCTCAGGGGTAATTTAACAAGCTCCAGCAGAGGATTTCATCAATCAGGGCTACATTATGAAATTTTGACTCCCTGAAAGCAATTTTGGTGAGCAACTTTTCAAAGTTGATTTTTCATTAGAAAGAAGATGGGAAGTTGGGGATTAAGTGGGAACAAAACAAACGGGCAAGGATATGTATTACAGCTGTTCAGTCAAACAAACAATGAGTCATCTGGTTTTGCCTCAGCTTTTCTCTGTGGAAGCTGCCCTGCCTGCGGACTGTGCTGCCTTTTTGTATTTGTAAACTGAAAATAGGTTTTAAAACATTATTCTGATAAAGGGTGGATTCACTTTATTCTTGTTCCCTAAAGGCTGACCTAAGGATTGGATTTAGGAGTGGATTTTATTAATAAAAACTGTTCAAATATTTCATGATTTAAGTATTTATTTAATGCTTCATTTTTTAATGAAAATTCAACTGCCCTATTTCACATAGCCTTCGCCTAGGAAAAAGTGAAGTTTACCTTTTATTCTGGCGGCATTAGTGTGAAATATTTGCTTCATCACAAAACAAACTGAAAGAGCAATTTGAAATCAGGTCAAATAAAATCAAAAGTCAGTTTGGATAATAGTCTTTTCCTCTATCCTTGCATTCTATTCCTGCAGGGTTAAATTTTTCATAAGAGAAAAAAAATGTAGCAACAGAGACAAAGGGCGAAAAATGAAAATAATAAAAACAGATTACTACGAAATTGTGTAGAACTTTCTATGACCAAATTGCTGCTGGTGACAAGTGTATATGTATGGAAATACTGCACTTATGTCTTCATTAATTTGTTAAATATTTATAAAGTACCCAGTGTGTAACAGCTATAGAAGTGATGCAAGCAAAGTGATTTTTTTATTTTTATAATATTTTATCTTTTAACTTTACAATATTGTATTGGTTTTGCCATATATCAACATGAATCCTCCACAGGTATACACGTGTTCCCCATCCTGAACCCTCCTCCCTCCTCCTTCCCGGTACCATCCCTCTGGGTCATCCCAGTGCACCAGCCCCAAGCAACCAGTATTGTGCATTGAACCTGGACTGGCCACTCGTTTCACATATGATATTATACATGTTTCAATGCCTTTCTCCCAAATCATCACACCCTCTCCCTCTCCCACAGAGTCCAAAAGACTATTCTATACATCAGTATCTCTTTTGCTGTCTCGTATACAGGGTTATTGTTACCATCTTTCTAAATTCCATATATATGCTTTAGTATACTGTATTGGTGTTTTTCTTGCTGGCTTACTTCACTCTGTATAAAAGGCTCCAGTTTCATCCACCTCATTAGAACTGATTCAAATGTATTCTTTTTAATGACTGAGTAATACTCCATTGTGTATATGTACCACAGCTTTCTTATCCATTCGTCTGCTGATGGACATCTAGGTTGCTTCCATGTCCTGGCTATTATAAACAGTGCTGCGATGAACATTGGGGTACACGTGTCTCTTTCCCTTCTGGTTTCCTCCGTGTGTATGCCCAGCAGTGGGATTGCTGGGTCATAAGGCAGTTCTATTTCCAGTTTTTTAAGGACTCTCCACCCTGTTCTCCATAGTGGCTGTACTAGTTTGCATTCCCACCAACAGTGTAAGAGGGTTCCCTTTTCTCCACACCCTCTCCAGCATTTATTGCTTGTAGACTTTTGGATCGCAGCCATTCTGACTGGCATGAAATGGTATCTCATAGTGGTTTTGATTTGCATTTCTCTGATAATGAGTGATGTTGAACATCTTTTCATGTGTTTGTTAGCCATCTGTATGTCTTCTTTGGAGAAATGTCTATTTAGTTCTTTGGCCCATTTTTTGATTGGGTCATTTATTTTTCTGGAATTGAGCTGTAGGAGTTGCTTGTATATTTTTGAGATTAGTTGTTTGTCGGTTGCTTCATTTGCTATTATTTTCTCCCATTCTGAAGGCTGTCTTTTCACTTTGCTTATAATTTCCTTTGTTGTGCAGAATCTTTTAAGTTTAATTAGGTCCCATTTGTTTATTTTTGCTTTTATTTCCAATATTCTGGGAGGTGGGTCATAGAGGATCCTGCTGTGATGTATGTTGGAGAGTGTTTTGCGTATGTTCGCCTCTAGGAGTTTTATAGTTTCTGGTCTTACGTTGAGATCTTTAATCCATTTTGAGTTTATTTTTGTGTATGGTGTTAGAAAGTGTTCTAGTTTCATTCTTTCACAAGTGGTTGACCAGTTTTCCCAGCACCACTTGTTAAAGAGATTGTCTTTTCTCCATTGTATATTCTTGCCTCCTTTGTCAAAGATAAGGTGTCCATAGGTGCGTGGATTTATCCCTGGGCTTTCTATTTTGTTCCATTGATCTATATTTCTGTCTTTGTGCCAGTACCATACTGTCTTGATGACTGTGGCTTTGTAGTAGAGCCTGAAGTCAGGCAGGTTGATTCCTCCAGTTCCATTCTTCTTTCTCAAGATTGCTTTGGCTATTTGAGGTTTTTGTATTTCCATACAAATTGTGAAATTATTTGTTTTAGCTCTGTGAAGAATACCATTGGTAGCTTGATAGGGATTGCATTGAATCTATAAATTGCTTTGGGTGGTATACTGATTTTCACTATATTGATTCTTCCAATCCATGAACATGGTATATTTCTCCATCTATTAGTGTCCTCTTTGATTTCTTTCACCAGTGTTTTATAGTTTTCTATATATAGGTCTTTAGTTTCTTTAGGTAGATATATTCCTAAGTATTTTATTCTTTTCATTGCAATGGTGAATGGAATTGTTTCCTTAATTTCTCTATTTTCTTCTTCTGTGTGTTGATTTTATATCCTGCAACTTTACTATATTCATTGATTAGTTCTAGTAATTTTCTGGTGGCGTTTATAGGGTTTTCTATGTAGAGGATCATGTCATCTGCAAACAGTGAGAGTTTTACTTCTTTTCCAATTTGGATTCCTTTTATTTCTTTTTCTGCTCTGATTGCTGTGGCCAAAACTTCCAAAACTATGTTGAATAGTAATGGTGAAAGTGGGCACCCTTGTCTTGTTCCTGACTTTAGGGGAAATGCTTTCACTTTTTCACTATTGAGGATAATGTTTGCTGTGGGTTTGTCATATATAGCTTTTATTATGTTGAGGTATGTTCCTTCTATTCCTGCTTTCTGGAGAGTTTTTGTCATAAATGGATGTTGAATTTTGTCAAGGCTTTCTCTGCATCTATTGAGATAATCATATGGTTTTTATTTTTCAATTTGTTAATGTGATGTATTACATTGATTTGTGGATATTGAAGAGTCCTTGCATCCCTAGGAAAAGCACACTTGGTCATGGTGTATGTCTTTTTAATGTATTGTTGGAATCTGACTGCTAGAATTTTGTTAAGGATTTTTGCATCTATGTTCATCAGTGATATTGGCCTGTAGTTTTCTTTTTTTGTGGCATCTTTCTCAGGTTTTGGTATTAGGGTGATGGTGGCCTCATAGAATGAGTTTGGAAGTTTACCTTCCTCTGCAATTTTCTGGAAGAGTTTGAGTAGGATAGGTGTTAGCTCTTCTCTAAATTTTTGGTAGAATTCAGCTGTGAAGCCGTCTGGACCTGGGCTTTTGTTTTCTGGAAGATTTCTGATTACAGTTTCAATTTCCGTGCTTGTGATGGGTCTGTTAAGATTTTCTATTTCCTCCTGGTCCAGTTTTGGAAAGTTGTACTTTTCTAAGAATTTGTCCATTTCTTCTACGTTGTCCATTTTATTGCCATATAATTGCTGATAGTAGTCTCTTATGATCCTTTGTATTTCTGTGTTGTCTGTTGTGATCTCTCCAGTTTCATTTCTAATTTTATTGATTTGACTTTTCTCCCTTTGTTTCTTGATGAGTCTGGCTAATGGTTTGTCAATTTTATTTATCCTCTCAAAGAACCAGCTTTTGGCTTTGTTGATTTTTGCTATGGTCTCTTTTGTTTCTTTTGCATTTATTTCTGCCCTAATTTTTAAGATTTCTTTCTTTCTACTAACCCTGGGGTTCTTCACTTCTTCCTTTTCTAGTTGCTTTAGGTGTAGAGTTAGGTTATTTATTTGACTTTTTTCTTGTTTCTTGAGGTATGCCTGTATTGCTATGAACTTTCCCCTTAGGACTGCTTTTACAGTGTCCCACAGGTTTTGGGTTGTTGTGTTATCATTTTCATTTGTTTCTATGCAAATTTTGATTTCTTTTTTGATTTCTTCTGTGATTTGTTGGTTATTCAGCAGCGTGTTGTTCAGCCTCCATAGGTTGGAATTTTTAATAGTTTTTCTCCCGTAATTGAGATCTAATCTTACTGCATTGTGGTCAGAAAAGAAGCTTGGAATGATTTCAATTTTTTTGAATTTACCAAGGCTAGATTTATGGCCCAGGATGTGATCTATCCTGGAGAAGGTTCCGTGTGCACTTGAGAAAATGGTGAAATTCATTGTTTTGGGGTGAAATGTCCTATAGATATCAGTTAGGTCTAACTGGTCTATTGTATCGTTTAAAGTTTGTGTTTCCTTGTTCATTTTCTGTTTAGTTGATCTATCCATAGGTGTGAGTGGGGTATTAAAGTCTCCCACTATTATTGTGTTATTGTTAATTTCCCCTTTCATACTTGTTAGCATTTGTCTTACATATTGTGATGCTCCTATGTTGGGTGCATATATATTTATAATTGTTATATCTTCTTCTTGGATTGATCCTTTGATCATTATGTAGTGACCGTCTTTGTCTCTTTCCACAGCCTTTGTTTTAAAGTCTATTTTATCTGATATGAGTATTGCTACTCCTGCTTTCTTTTGGTCCCTATTTGCATGGAATATCTTTTTCCAGCCCTTCACTTTCAGTCTGTATGTGTCCCCTGTTTTGAGGTGGGTCTCTTGTAGACAACATACATAGGGGTCTTGTTTTTGTTTCCATTCAGCCAGTCTTTGTCTTTTGGTTGGGGCGTTCAACCCATTGATGTTTCAGGTAATTATTGATAAGTATGATCCTGTTGCCATTTACTTTATTGTTTTGGGTTCAAGTTTATACACCCTTTTTGTGTTTCCTGTCTAGAGAATATCCTTTAGTATTTGTTGGAGAGCTGGTTTGGTGGTGCTGAATTCTCTCAGCTTTTGCTTGTCTGTAAAGCTTTTGATTTCTCCTTCATATTTGAATGAGATCCTTGCTGGGTACAGTAATCTGGGCTGTAGGTTATTTTCTTTCATCACTTTAAATATGTCTTGCCATTCCCTCCTGGCTTGAAGAGTTTCTATTGAAAGATCAGCTGTTATCCTTATGGGAATTCCCTTGTGTGATATTTGTTGTTTTTCCCTTGCTGCTTTTAATATTTGTTCTTTGTGTTTGATCTTTGTTAATTTGATTAATATGTGTCTTGGGGTGTTTTGCCTTGGGTTTATCCTGTTTGGGACCCTCTGGGTTTCTTGGACTTGGGTGATTATTTCCTTCCCCATTTTAGGGAAGTTTTCAACTATTATCTCCTCAAGTATTTTCTCATGGTCTTTCTTTTTGTCTTCTTCTTCTGGGACTCCTATGATTCGAATGTTGTAGCATTTAATATTGTCCTGGAGGTCTCTGAGATTGTCCTCATTTCTTTTAATTCGTTTTTCTTTCTTCCTCTCTGATTCATTTATTTCTACCATTCTATCTTCTAATTCACTAATCCTATCTTCTGCTTCTGTTATTCTACTATTTGCTGCCTCCAGAGTGTTTTTGATCTCATTTATTGCATTATTCATTATATATTGACTCTTTTTTATTTCTTCTAGGTCCTTGTTAAACCTTTCTTGCATCTTCTCAATCCTTATCTCCAGGCTATTTATCTGTGATTCCATTTTGATTTCAAGATTTTGGATCATTTTCACTATCATTATTCGGAATTCTGTTCCTTTACCTGCTGGGTATTCCTCTGTCTCTTCATCTTGTTTATATTGCTGAGTTTGGGGTGTCCTTTCTGTATTCTGGCAGTTTGTGGAGTTCTCTTTATTGTGGAGTTTCCTCACTGTGTGTGGGTTTGTACAGGTGGCTTGTCAAGGTTTCTTGGTTAGGGAAGCCTGTATCGGTGTTCTGGTGGGTGGAGCTGGATTTCTTCTCTCTGGAGTGCAATGAAGTGTCCATTAATGAGTTATGAGATGTCTATGGTTTTGTAGTAACTTTGGGCAACCTGTATATTGGAGCTCAGGGCTGAGTTCCTGTGTTGCTGGAGAATTTGCATGGTATGTCTTGCTCTGGAACTTGTTGGCCCTTGTGTGGTGCTTGGTTTCAGTGTAGGTATGGAGGTGTTTGATGAGCTCCTGTCAATTAATGTTCCCTGGAGTCAGGAGTTCCCTGGAGTCAGGGTTTTGACTTACGCCTCCTGCTTCCGGTTTTCAGTCTTATTTTTACAGTAGTCAAGACATCTCCTTCTATACAGCACCATTGATAAAACATCTAGGTTAAAGATGAAAAGTTTCTCCACAGTGAGGGACACCCAGAGAGGTTCACAGAGTTACCTGGAGAAGAGAAGAGGGAGGAGGGAGTTAGAGGTGACCCGAATGAGATGAGGTGGAATCAATAGAGGAGAGAGTGGGCTAGCCAGTAATCACTTCCTTATGTGCACTCCACAACTGGACAGCTCAGAGATGTTCACAGAGTTATACAGAGAAGAGAAGAGGGAGGAAGGAGACAGAGGTGGCCAGGAGGATAAAAGGGGGAAATGAAAAGGAGAGAGACAGATCCAGCCAGTAATCAGTTCCCTAAGTGTTCTCCACAGTCTGGAACACACAGAAATTCACAGAGTTGGGTAGAGCAGAGGGGTTAGGGAGGAGACACAGGCGACCTGGTGGAGAAAAAGGAGTGTCCAAAGGGGGAGAGAGCAGTCAAGCCAGTAATCTCACTCCCAAGTACAAATGGGTACTGAAGATTGGGTTCTTAAAGGTACAAAATTGATAACAAATACCAAAAAGCAAAAATTAAAAATCTAGAATGGAGTTTGGAATTTCGAAAATACAATGTTAAAGAAAAGAAGAAGAAAAAGAAAGAGGATAAAAAAAAAAAGTCACAAAACTTATAAAAAAAAATAGGTACAAAATTGATAACAAATACCAAAAAGCAAAAATTAAAAATCTAGAGTAGAGTTTGGAATTTCAAAAATACAATGTTAAAGAAAAGAAGAAAAAAAAGAGAGAGAAAAAAAGCAAAGTCACAAAAATTATAAAATATATATACATGAAGTTTGCTTTTAAAAAAATAGGGTCTTTTTTTTTTGCAAAGTAAAGTAGGTTATAAAACTGAAAATTAAAGGAGTAATAGAGGACTTAAAAATTTTTTAAAAATTAAAAAAAAGAAAGAATGAATGATCGTAAAAATAGTAAAAATATATCTAGGACTTTCTCTGGTGTTGTTGTGGGTATTGTGGGGTCAGTTCATTTTTGGCTAGTTCCTTGGTCCGGCTTATATTTCTCAAGATCTATAGGCCTCTTCCTATGTAGTCGGTACTAATGACAGGGTTTTAATCTATTGCACCTGTCGCTTCCAAGACAGTTCCCTCTGTTTTAGCTTCTTCTGTTTGCTGGTCTCTTCGGTGTCTGATTTCTGCCCTGACACAAAGGGGGCGGTGGTGGACACTTTTTTTTTTTTTTTTAGGCTCACTTGTTCAGTCGCGCTGTGGGAAGGGAGGGACGCTGCAAACAAATAACACTGGTGTGTGCTCGCAGTGCCTCAGGCACACTGGGCCTGCCCCCGCTCACAGCGCGTGTACCCTCCCTGCCCACACTGCTCAGGTTCTAGATTGCTCCACTGGGAACCATCCGAGGCCGGCCGTGGGCTGCCTGCACCTCCCAGGTCTAAGCTGCTCAGGTTCAGGCACTCGGGTAGTCCTCAGAGGCGCAGACTCGGTTGGGCCTGCATTTTGTGCCCTTCCCAGGTCCAAGCAGTTCAGGTGATGAGGTGTTTGGCGAGCGCGGTCGCTGTGACTTATTGCTTCACCACCACTCAGTTTTCTGGGTATACAACCGGCGCACCTTCTCAGGTGGATGTTGACCGTCCAGAACCCCAAGAAGTCTTAGTTAGCATAGAAGTCTGCTTACAGTTTTGTAGATAATGTCTCTCTGCAGCTGTGATTGCCCCCTTCTGGCTCTGGCTGCCTGTCACCGGAGGGGGATGGTCTGCAGCTGGCTATCTCTGTTCAGTCCTTTGTTCTGTGCGCGGGCCTGGTGATGTCTTAGGTTAGGGCTGGCTTTTCGCGTGGTAGTTATCCCACAGTCTGGTTTGCTAGCCCAAGTTAGTTTGCTTAGACAGCACTCAGGGCATTCAGGCCAGATCCTTACTCTAAGCAATGCAGCCCGTGCCTCCCTGCCCAGCCCCCGCTTGCTAGTGGCGGGTGCAGGCGTCTGTGCTGCTTCTCCACTGGGGGAGTTACCGTTGGGCTCGTAATCTGTGGGTTTTAATTGTTTATTTATTTTTTCTCCATGTTATGTTGCCCTCTGTGCTTCCAAGGCTCGGCACAGACTCAGCAGTGAGAGTGTTTCCTGGTGTTTGGAAACTTCTCTCTTTTTAAGACTCCCTTCCCGGGATGGAGCTCTATCCCTTCCTCTTTTGTCTCTTTTTTTGTCTTTTATATTTTTTCCTACCTCCTTTCGAAGACAATGGGCTGCTTTTCTGGGTGCCTGATGTCCTCTGCCGGCTTTCAGAAGTTGTTTTGTGGAATTTATTCGGCGTTTAAATGTTCTTTTCATGAATTTGTGGGGGAGAAAGTGGTCTCCCTGTCCTATTCCTCCGCCATCTTAGCTCCTCCTCACAAAGTGATTTTAGAAGGTCACGCTTCACAAACTCAAATGGCCAAGAAATATAGATGAGTGATTGTGACCAAAGCAGTAGGAGTGACCAGGCAAACAGAGAATGCTTATTCAGTTTAAAACATTCATATTGAATTTAAAGATTACTCAGGACCTGCTGTGGACTTTCAATTTTCCACATCTGGATCATGGAAGAGAAAATCAACTCTTACAGAAAATCTTTTATTTACTTCTATTTATATTGAACCTTGCAGGTCTCCCTGGTGGCTCAGAAGGTTAAGAATCCACATGCAGTGTGGGAGACCTGGGTTCAGTCTCTGGGTTGGGAAGATCCTCTGGGGAAGGGAATGGGTACCCACTCCAGTATTCTTGCCTGGAGAATTCCGTGGACAGACGAGCCTGGCAGGCTACAGTAGTCCATAGGGTCGCAAAGAGTCGGACACAACTGAGCAACTTTCACTTTCAGAATGAGTAAAACTCCTCCCACCCCCACCAAAAAAGAAAAAAGAGCAGGAAAGGGCATTCTAACCTGAGACGTCTCACAAGCACAAGCCTGACTAGCAGGGGAGAAGAGCCTTTGTGGGTAGGATGAGGTCTTGAACGCCTGTGTGAGGAGTTTGAACTTTATTTATTGTGCGTAGAATAGAATTTTTAGATCTGCTGCAAGTATCTCCTTTTCCCAGGTACTGTGGCTCAGAAATGTGGCTACCATTCCACCTGTCAGTCAGGCCCAAACCTAAGAGCTACCATTTTTTACTTTCTTTTTCTCTCAGACCCAGGGACAGTCATGTTTTGTGGAAATGAATCTCATAAATTGGTGATGGGTTCTCACAAGAGAAAGGCAATATCAGCTCAGTTCAGTTCAGTTCAGTCACTCAGACATGTCTGACTCTTTGCCACCCCATGAATCGTAGCATGCCAGGCCTCCCTGTCCATTACCAACTCCCGGAGTTCACTCAGATTCACATCCATCGAGTCAGTGATGCCATCCAGCCATCTCATCCTCTGTCGTCCCCTTCTCCTCCTGTCCTCAATCCCTCCCAGCATCAGAGTCTTTTCCAATGAGTCAGCTCTTCACATGAGGTGGCCAAAGTACTGGAGTTTCAGCTTCAGCTTCATTCCCTCCAAAGAAATTCCAGGGCTGAACTCCTTCAGAATGGACTGGTTGGATCTCCTTGCAGGCCAAGGGACTCTCAAGAGTCTTCTCCAACACCACAGTTCAAAAGCATCAATTCTTCGGCGCTCAGCCTTCTTCACAGTCCAACTCTCACATCCATACATGACCACTGGAAAAAACATAGCATTGACTAGACGAACCTTTGTTGGCAAAGTAATGTCTCTGCTTTTGAATATGCTATCTATGTTGGTCATAACTTTCCTTCCAAGGAGTAAGCGTCTTTTAATTTCATGGCTGCAGTCACCATCTGCAGTGATTTTGGAGCCCAGAAAAATAAAGTCTGACACTGTTTCCACTGTTTCCCCATCTATTTCCCATGAAGTGATGGGACTGGATGCCATAATCTTCATTTTCTGAATGTTGAGCTTTAAGCCAACTTTTTTACTCTCCACTTTCACTTTCATCAAGAGGCTTTTTAGTTCCTCTTCACTTTCTGCCATAAGGGTGGTGTCATCTGCATATCTGAGGTGATTGATATTTCTCCCGGCAATCTTGATTCCAGCTTGTGTTTCTTCCAGTCCAGCATTTCTCATGATGTACTCTGCATATAAGTTAAATAAGCAGGGTGAGAATATACAGCCTTGACGTACTCCCTTTCCTATTTGGAACCAGTCTGTTGTTCCATGTCCAGTTCTAACTGTTGCTTCCCGACCTGCATACAGATTTCTCAAGAGGCAGGTCAAGTGGTCTGGTATTCCCATATCTTTCAGAATTTCCCACAGTTTACTGTGATCCACACAGTCAAAGGCTTTGGCATAGTCAATAAAGCAGAAATAGATGTTTTTCTGGAACTCTCTTGCTTTTTCTATGATCCAGCGGATGTTGGCAATTTGATCTCTGATTCCTCTGCCTTTTCTAAAACCAGCTTGAACATCTGGAAGTTCACGGTTCACATATTGCTGAAGCCTGGCTTGGAGAATTTTGAGCATGTGAGATGAGTGCAGTTGTGCGGTAGTTTGAGCATTCTTTGGCATTGCCTTTCTTTGGGATTGGAATGAAAACTGACCTTTTCCAGTCCTGTGGCCACTGCTGAGTTTTCCACATTTGCTGGCATATTGAGTACAGCACTTTCACAGCATCATCTTTCAGGATTTAAAATAGCTCAACTGGAATTCCATCACCTCCACTAGCTTTGTTCGTAGTGATGCTTTCTAAGGCCCACTTGACTTCACATTCCAGAATGTCTGGCTCTAGGTCAGTGATCACACCATTGTGATTATCTGGGTCGTGAAGATCTTTTTTGTACAGTTCTTCTGTGTATTCTTGCCACCTCTTCTTAATATCTTCTGCTTCTGTTAGGTCCATATGATTTCTGTCCTTTATTGAGCCCATCTTTGCATGAAATGTTCCCTCGGTATCTCTAATTTTCTTGAAGAGATCCCTAGTCTTTCCCATTCTGTTGTTTTCCTCTATTTCTTTGCATTGATCGCTGAGGAAGGCTCTCTTATCTCTTCTTGCTATTCTTTGGAACTCTGCATTCAGATGCTTATCTCTTTCCTTTTCTCCTTTGCTTTTCACTTCTCTTCTTTTCACAGCTATTTGTAAGGCCTCCCCAGACAGCCATTCTGCTTTTCTGCATTTCTTTTCCATGGGGATGGTCTTGCTCCCTGTCTCCTGTACGATGTCACGAACCTCATTCCATAGTTCATCATAGCCAGGTGCAAATATGAGTATTTCGGATGGTCTGTGCAAGTGGCAGGAAACCCACTTCTGCAGAATTGATATCAAAACCATCACTGGAGTCTGCTGCTTCTATCTTGAAAAATACATTTCCAAACCCAACTGCTTCTCCTGACATCCACCGCTACTTCTCCAGACCAAGCAACCGTCAGCTCCGGTATTTGTTGTTGTTGAGTCACTCAGTGGTGTCTGACTCTTTGCAGCCCCATGGACAGCAGCACTCCAGGATTCCCTGTCCTTCACTATCTCCCGGAGATTGGTCAAACTCATGCCCATTGCGTCGGTGATGCCATCCAACCATCTCACCCTCTGTCGCTCTTTTCTCCTCCTACCCTCAATGTTTCCCAGCATCAGGGTCTTTTCCCTGATGAGTCAGCTCTTCACATCAGGTGGCCATAGAAGCTGACAATTCTGCCCCCACCAACTGGCCCCCCTGCTGACTCTCTTGCCCTGCTGCACTCTATTCCAGACACATCAAGCAAAATGTTCCTTTTAAAGTCTAAATAAGATCACGTCATCTCTTTGATGGAGATCCTTCAGCGACTATCTACCGTACAAAGAATAAAATCCAGAGTCCTTCCTCTGGGTTTCGAGGTTCTAGTGTACAGCCTCTACTTCCTTCTCAGGCAGCATCCTCTGCCACTCCCCACTTATCACCCCACTGCAAGTGCAGTGGCTTCCTGGCTATTCCTTTAACAAGTCGACCACTCCACTGCCTTAGGGCCTTTGCATTTGTTTTTCCCTGTGCTTGGATCACCCTTTCCGTAAATATTTCTGCATCTCTCAGCATCATTTTGTATAACCTTAGCTAGAATGTCACCTTCTGATCACCCTGTCTAAATGCGCCACTCTTTAACCTTTATCCCTTTACTTTTGCTTTATCGTCTTTATCACTGCTCACTTTATTGTTGATTTTTCGTAGTATTGTCTTTTGTCCCCACTGCACGTAAACTCCCTGAAGGCAGAAATTGTATCTGTTTTACTCACTCTGTTTCCCCAAAGCCTAACAAAGTACCTGCCAGAGAGAATAGTGTAAATCCTTCTCTGGAGATAGATGGGATTCTTCAAAGCCTCCACAATTTTTCAAACCCAGCATTGCCTTTAAAAAAAAATTCCAGGCATACCAAGAAGGAGGACCAAAAGAAAAGAGCTAGAAAGTAGAATGATACCTTTAGATGACCCACTTATTGAAATTATCAGGCACAAACTCTATATTAATTAATACCTTTTAAAAAAGCCAGATTAAACATATGAGACATGGTGAAGATACAGATGCAATATGCTAAAAAGATCTAACATGAGTACGGTGGGACTTCTAGGGAAAAAAAGAAGAAATAGGCTAAAAATAATATTTGAAAAAATAATGGCCAAGAATCTTTCAAAAGTCATTCAAAAAAAAAAAAAAAACACCTTGCCACGAACTCAATCAGCTCTCCAAGCCCCTAAAGGGTTAGTGTTAGTCACTCAGTCGTGTCCAACTCTTTGCAACCCCATGGATTGTGGCCCACCAGGCTTCTCTGTCCATGGGATTCTCCAGCAAGAGTACTGGAGTGGGTTTCCATGCCCTTCTCCAGGGGATCTTCCTGACCCACAGATCGAACCCAGGTCTGCTGCATTGCAGGCTGATTACCGTCTGAACCACCACCCTAAAGGGATAAATACAAAGCAAACCGCGATGAGGCACATCATTGTGACACTGCTAGAGGTGACAGAGAGAATATCTTAAAGAAGAAGGAGGAGGGGAAAGGGAAGAAAGGGAAGGGGGAGAGGAAGGAGAAGAGGAAAAGGAAGTTAGAAAAATAAGGCACTTCCTTCAAAAGAATAACAATAAGACTGATAAATTAGGTCACATTGGAAGATGTGGCAGAAAGAGACGGTGGCGGTCAGAAGGCAATGTAATGGCATCTTTAAAGTCATGTCAGTCGTGTCCGACTCTCTGTAAGCCTGTGGACCATGGCCTGCTAGGCTTCTCTGTCCATGGGACTCTCCAGGCAAGGATACTGGAGTCGGTTGCCATTTCCTTCTCCAGGAAAAGAAAATAACTACCAAAAGGTAAAATTATGTTACCTTTTCGGATCTACAGAAATGTAGGTGGTAACCTCCCTGTGATCTTCTCAGTGTGGAAACCAGTTCTTCCAAGGCCTCCTACCAACACTGGCATGCTCACTTCCTCTGCAGGCCACCCAGAGCTCGCCTCGGGCTCCATCCAGGCCCTGCGCCCTCTGCACGCTCTCATCCCCAGTTGCTGCTCCTCTGCCCTCACCTGTACTCCATAGCGTTGCTTCCTGCTTACCCAGCGACTACAGACCGGCTCCAGGCTGGGAAAACCAGTGAACCTCTCTACCATCCAGTGGTCCGAGTTATACCTCCCACAAGGTCTGAACTCCTGTGTTTATCCTTTTGTGAGAATTCTCTCAAATTCTCAAATAATCTCTCCAAATCTCTCAAATTCTCAAATAAGGATGCCATCTAGAATTTCCTTATACTTTACAGTCACTCTTATCAGGGTGTAGTAATTCTTTATTGTCTATTAACATTATTAAGCTTCTACTGTTTAAGCCACTGATTGGACTCAGATTAATACAAAAGACTATGTCAAAATGTTATATAAAGGGCCATTTCACCAAAGAAACAGAGCAAATTCTAAATTTGAATTCAGCTAATAATACAACTTCAAATTACACAAAACAAAAATGGACATAACTAAAAAGAGAAGTGAATTAATGTATCAGCATAGAAATTTAATATCTCATAGTAATTGATAGAAAAAAGCAGAAGATCTCTATATTCCAAAGCTGTTCTTTGTATAAACATCCTTAAAAAGGTGTCTCAGAATAGAAGCAGCCTGTGCCTCTATACACAAAACTTGCAGAAATTCAAGAGACCCTGTGGAAAATTATCTCCCAATAGTTGTTTGGTGGTATATGGGTTAAAAAAGTTTAAATATTTTTCCTTAGCAGGCAAGTTTAATTTTTCTTGCTTAAAGCATTTGACTAATTTTTTTCAATGTGAGATTTGCAATATGTATAATACATTGGTGGAGGACCAAATGCTCCTGGGCCCTTTTTCTTTTTTTTTTGGAGAAGAAAGAAAGAGTGGCCTTATTACTTTTTCAGGCAAAGGGGAAACACAGTAGGCTAGTGTCTCAAGACCTGTGCCCCCGAGAAGTCTTAATAGATGAAATGAAACTTATTCTGTATCATTATCCACGTCCACTCTCAGTTAAGTGTTCACTGATAACTCGGGCAGCTCTAACTGGAGTGCCTTAAAAATAACACCAGTTAGTATAAATTCTGACGTATCCATGTAAAACCCAGCACAAGTCTCATCTACAACAAGATAATGTCTCGTCTTAAATTAAATGGACATTTAATGTCTTGGAAGAATATAGAAAAAGGGGTTTGGTATCATATATGAAATGAATCGCCAGTCCAGGTTTGATGCATGATACAGGGTGCTCGGGGCTGGTGCACTGGGATGACCCAGAGGGACGGTACGGGGAGGGAGGTGGGAGGGTGGTTCAGGATGGGGAACACGTGTACACCCGTGGCAGATTCATGTTGATGTATGGCAAAACCAATACAATATTGTAAAGCAATTAGCCTCCAATTAAGTAAATTTATATTTTAAAAAAAGAAAAAGGGGTTTGGGGTTGTCTGGGAAAGGAGAGAAAGGCTAAGAATGTACAACAGGAAGAGCTACCTGATTCCATTATTTAACCATACACAAAGAGAAACTTTTCTCTGCATGCATAGCAGCTCTGACCTCCCCTCAGGTATCGTGACATAAGTTGGACTTCACTTCATCAGTTCCAGTGTGGGGGGCACCAGCCGACTTTGGAGTCAGATATTCCAGCCTCTGCGGCTGACTAGCTTTGAGAGTTGTGCACAAGTTTCACGTTTTTGCTCCTTAACTGGGAAGTAGATATAATAATAGCACTTACCTCATAGGGCCATTATGAAGAGTAAATTCTGAAAAGTGCTTATATAGAGTCTAGTATACATTGTCAGTAAATGGTAGCTCATATAGTTGTTGAAAAGACATTAGTGATGATGGTCTTAATGATATATGGGAGAAAAATCATATCTTGTCCTCTATCCATGTTCCTCACATATGTGAGGCAAAAGCCATTCTGTAAATCACCAATGGTGGGTGTAGACTCGCCATCAGAGTGATGAGGCATCTCTGAGACTCAGTGCACCTCCAGGCCACCATGAGGTTTCTCTGGTTAATGATCATCTGTCCATTTCCTGGACTCTGTGCAGCCATAGAGCTCCCAGATCCAGGAGTGGGCTGCAGGGTATGGTAGTTAAGTTTACAGAATGTTCAAAATGTATTCTGGTTCCACTTCGTTTTATACTGAGTTCACTTCTTTTTCATATTGAGTTATCCCTGGTGGCTCGGATGGTAAAGAATCTGCCTGCAATGCAGGAGACTCGGGTTCGATTCCTGGGTTGGAAAGATCCCCTGGAGAAGGTCATGGCAACCCGCTCCAGTATTCTTGCCTGGAGAATCCCATGGACAGAGGAGGCTGATGGGCTACAAAGAGTTGGACATGACTGAGCAAGTAACAGTTTCACACTTACACGTAGTTGATATACAATGTTCTGTAAGTTTCAGGTGTACAGCATAGTGACTCATAATTTTCAAAGGCTATAGTTATTATAAAATATTGGCTATATTTCTTGTGCTGCACAAATATATCCTTGTAGCTCGTTTACTTTATGCATGGTAGTTGGTACCTCTTAATCACCTACCCCTATCCTTCCCCTCCTCCCCCTCCCCCTCTCTACTCCCCCTCTCTACTAGTCTCTTCTTTGATTCGTGAGACTTTTTCTCTTTTCTTATATTCTCTAGTTTGTTTTATTTTTTTAATTCCACATATAAGTGATATCACACAGTATTTGTCTTTATCTGACTTATTTCACTAAGTTATGTATTTCACTTATTTCACCATATTGTTGCAAAGAGCAAGTTTTCATTCTTTTTCTATATCTGAGTAATATTCCATTGTGTATGTATATGTGTGTGTATATATAATGTTTTTAAATGAAACAGAATAATACTTCCCAATCATCTGGGGTCTAGAAGAAGCAGCTCTTGCAGCAAATCTGAAAGTCCTTAATTATTTTTTTTGTCTTACTCATTTTATTTATTTTTTTAATACAAATTTATTTATTTTAATTGGAGGCTAGTTACAATACTGTATTGGTTTTGCCATACATCAACATGAATTCACCACGGGTGTACACGTGTTCCCCATCCTGAAACCCCCTCCCACCCCCCTCCCCATACCATCTCTCTGGGTCATCCCAGTGCACCAGCCACGAGCATCCTGTGTCATGCATCACACCTGGACTGGTGATTTGTTTCACATATGATGATATACATGTTTCAATGCTATTCTCCCAAATCATCCCACCCTCTCCCTCTCCCACAGAGTCCAAAAGACTATTCTATACATCTGTGTCTCTTTTGCTCTAGTATACAGGGTTATTGTTACCATCTTTCTAAATTCCATATATATGCGTTAGTATACTGTATTGGTGTTTTTCTTTCTGGCTTACTTCACTCTGTATAATAGGCTCCAGTTTCATCCACCTCATTAGAATTGATTCAAATGTATTCTTTTTAATGGCTGAGTAATACTCCATTGTGTATATGTACCACAGCTTTCTTGTCCACTCGTCTGCTGATGGACATCTAGGTTGCTTCCATGTCCTGGCTGTTATAAACAGTGCTGTGATGAACATTGGGGTACACGTGTCTCTGAAAGTCCTTAATTTTAGTGAGCATCAGAATCACTCAAGGAGCATGTCAAAAGTGCAAAATTCCCAGGCTCTACCCACAACATTTTTGAATGAATAAATCAGGTGGTGCCCAGTAATAAGCATTTTTAGTAAACTCCCTGGGAATTCTTCTGGTGTTGGTGATGCATGGACCACCCTTTGAGCAATATTGCCTCAAATGTACCAAGCTGGTTGGGGCTTATTAATCCATCTGATATTACTTATTTCTGTTTCTCTTTTACCGTATTCCATCATAAAAAATCTGCTTTTCAGCATGAGATGTAGAACATGGTGGAGAAGATCAACCAGGGTGAGGCAGGCAGCTCTTCTGTTTCCACCCCAGAATCCTTATGTGGGTATCAGGGCCTGGACTTGACACTACAAATAAAAAATGAATTTTCCAGTGATTGAGAGACTGTGTCTTGGTTTGAGAGAAGAGAAATGGAGGAATTTCTGACTTTAAGGGCACAGAAATACATGAAAGAAAAGGTTATCAAAGAATAAAGCAAACAGTGTTTATTAAATAAAAGGAACACTATCCATTAATGTGGTTGGTCAGTGAGGATTCAGGTTATTATTACAGATAAATTCAGAAGCGATGTTTATATGTTTTCAGTGACAAAAATGGACCCTCAGGTTATAATTCTGTTAATTAATATCTCCCGTACTTGAGAAAAGTCATCTGAGGATAAAAGTGATGATAAACACTGTGTCCTTTTCCGTGTTATCACGTTGCAGGTGGACAATACATGATAGAGAGTGGCTGTCAGTTCTTCCCCCAACGTAGGACTGGGGGCAACTTGGTTATTATGGTCTGTTCCCAGCTGGCTGTTTCTAAAGAATGAAGTATTTCTGTTACAGAGACTCTGTGTTTCTACAGGTGCTTTCCTGTTCATTATTCAAATCCATACAAATACCTGCTTCAGCAGCAAAAGTTCCTTTGCTTCAGAATGGCAAGGTATAAATAGTTTTGTAAGATGAGTGTCTAGATCATCTTATAATGTTGAGAACATTGGCATATAGCTGTGAATCAGGTTTCAAGCTGTTGTACCATTTCTTGGGGGAAAAAAAGAAGTGTACTTCTTTAATTTATCCCTCAAAGGTCTAATGAATTTAATTGCTCCTATTTTGAGCCTGGCTTCAAACAGTACACCCAATTAACCTGGCTATATTTAAAGGAGGAGGAAATATCATCAAATAAAAATGCAACACCCAGAGATACAAAACTGAAAACAATGTTACTCTTCATTGAGTCATTTTTTGAGAAGAGTCGAGTGACCTCTTACATGCTAACAAAGTAATACTCAAAATTCTTCAAGCTAGACTTCAATAGTACATGAACTGAGAACTTGCAGATGTTCAAGCTGGGTTTAGAAAAGGCAGAGGAACCAGAGATCAAATTGCCAACATCCATTGGATCATAGAAAAAGCAAGAGAATTCCAGAGAAACATCTACTTCTGCTTCATTGACTATGCTAAAGCCTTTGGCTGTGTGGATCACAACAAACTGGAAAATTCTTAAAGAGATGGGAATACTGGATCACCTTACCTGCCTCCTGAGAAATCTGTATGCAGGTCAAGAAGCAACAGTTAGAACTGGACGTGGAAGAATGGGCTGACTCCAAATTGGGAAAGGAGTATGTCAGGCTGTATATTGTCACCCTACTTATTTAACTTATATGCAGAATACATCATGTGAAATGCTGGGCTGGATGAACCACAAGCTGGAGTCAAGATTGCCAGGAGAAATGTCAATAACCTCAGATATGCAGATGACGCCACTCTGATGGCAGAAAGCGAAAAGGAACTAAAGAGACTCTTGATGGAGGTGAAAGAAGAGAGTGAAAACGTTGGCTTAAAACTCAATATTCAAAAAACTAAGATCATGGCATCCAGTCCCATCACCCTATGGCAAATAGATGGGGAGACAATGGAAACAGTGAGAGACTTTATTTTCTTGGGCTTCAAAGTCACTGCAGATGGTGACTGCAGCCATGAAATTAAAAAACACTTGCTCCTTGGGAAAAAGTTATGACAAACTTAACATATTAAAAGACAAAGACAGAGACATTACTTTACCAACAAAGGTGCGTCTAGTCAAAGCTATGGTTTTTCCAGCAGTCTTGTATGGATGTGAGTTCAGTTCAGTTGCACAGTCGTGTCCGACTCTTTGCAACCCCATGAATTGCAGCATGCCAGTCCTCCCTTTCCATCACCAACTCCCGGAGTTCACTCAAATTCATGTCCATCGAGTCAGTGATGCCATCTAGCTATCTCATCCTCTGTCATCCCCTTCTCCTCCTGCCCCCAATCCCTCCCATCATCAGAGTCTTTTCCAATGAATCAGCTCTTTGCATGAGGTGGTCAAAGTACTGGAGTTTCAGCTTTAGCATCATTCCTTCCAAAGAACACCCAGGACTGATCTCCTTTAGGATGGACTGGTTGGATCTCCTTGCAGGCCAAGGGACTCTCAAGAGTCTTCTCCAACATCACAGTTGAAAGCATCAATTCTTTGACGCTCAGCTTTCTTCACAGTCCAACTCTCACATCCATACATGACTACTGGAAAAACTATAGCCTTGACTAGACGGACCTTTGTTGGCAAAGTAATGTCTCTGCTTTTCAAATGCTGTCTAGGTTGGTCATAACTTTCCTTCCAAGGAGTAAGCGTCTTTTAATTTCATGGCTGCAATCACCATCTGCAGTGATTTTGGAGCCCCCCAAAATAAAGTCTGACACTGTTTCCACTGTTTCCCCATCTATTTCCCTGGTCCCATCACTTCATGGATGTGAGAGTTGGACCAAAAAGAAAGCTGAGCACAGAAGAATTGATGTTTTTGAACTGGGTTTTGGAGAAGACTCTTGAGAGTCCCTTGGACAGCAAGAACAAACCAGTCCATCCTAAAGGAAATCAACCCTGAATATTCATTAGAAGGAATGATGCTGAAGCTGAAACTCCCATACTTTAGCCACCTGACGTGAAGAACTGACTCACTGGAGAAGAACGTGATGTCGGGAAATACTTAAAGCAGGAGAAGGGGACAACAGAGGATGAGATGGTTGGATGGCATCACCAACTCAATGGACATGAATTTGAACAAGCTCTGGGAGTTGTTGATGGACAGGGAAGCCTGGCATGCTGCAGTCCATGGGGTTACAAAGAGTCGGGCACAACTGAGTGACTGAAGTCAACTGTACTAAATGACCTGGAGGCGTGAAGTCTCCAGGCCATCCTATATTTGGAAGTGAACATGGACACAGTGAAATGGAATGATTGACTTCTTCACCAAGAGGAGTACACTGATCCACAGCCCAGTGAGGGGAGAAGAACCTTTCTTCTCCACCTCTCACATAGACAATATCACACCTCCATAAATTCCTAAGAGAGAAAGTCTTCTTCCACCACCCTCCCGAATTCTGTCACAGAGGATATGATGGATGCTATGAAAGATACTGATTCAGAAACTTTCCTATAGTATCTTTAAATGAAACAGAACACCGTTTGCCGATAATCTTTTAATCAATAGGACAATTGTGATTTGCTGTGCATACCTTGTTTTCCTGGCCCTTACTTAGATCGAGCTGTCTAGCCATCCATCCATCTCTTCCCTCCCACTCTCAGATTCATTGTTCAGAGAAGATCATTTCCCCAACACTTTCCACTGTGGTCACTGACTTGTCTAACTTCTTATTCCCTCTGTTCAAAAACTATCAAAGGAGAGGGATGAAACTCAGAAGGCTGTGAATTACTGCATCTTCACGAAGCACCACAGTTTCTGTGTGCATTTGAGAAAAGCACTGAGTTTGGGAAAACCAGACAAAAATAACCAGCTGATACTTTAGGGGTGCTTATCATGTGCCTTTGGCCTTGTTCTGATTTACTTAATCCCCACATAAGGCCATGCATTTATTATATCCATTTTACAAAGAAGTGAATCAAGGAGGAGGAAGGGTCAGTGACTTGCTCAAGGTCACAGTTCACAAGGCTTGGAGCCAGGACTGGAACACGGGCTGTAGAAGGCATGCCTTTAGCCACTGTGTAAACAGGAAGATTAACCAACAGTGTGCACTCAAGCCCTGTTCTCCTGGCCAGACGTTAAGTGGACTGTGTGACTTGCGGAAAAAAGGGGGAAGAGCCGGTGCTTCTGCTGTCACTCAGAGTGGAGAGGAGCAGCCTGTCCACAGCTGAGAATCTTCGGAGGAAACTGCCGGCAATGTTACATGAGCCCCTCAGACCTGGGCTCTGGAAAATAGGCCTCCTTTCCTGAAGCTGCTAGCTCAGCTGGTAAAGAATCCACCTGCAATGTAGGAGACCTGGGTCCAATCACTGGGTTGGGAAGACCCCCGGAGAAGGGAAAGATTACTCAATCTAGTATTCTGGCCTGGAGAATTCCATGGATTGTACTTTCCATGGGGTTGCAAAGAGCCGGACACAACTGAGTGACTTTCACTTCACTTCCTGAAGCCGCAGGACTCTAAAGATCAGTTGACATTTTGCTGAGCAGATGGTCTCTAAGGAAAGGGAGAAGTTTCATGTCTCCTTTCGGTGTCAAGACGTCCATTGCATGTGCTGGTGGGAGGGAGGCCACTGACTTTTGTCCTGACTCTGTGTTTTATCATTATTAATTATTTCTTTATTTGGTTGCACCAGGTCTTGGTTGCATTCAAGATCCTGTGGCCTGCAAACTCTTGATTTGGGTGTGCAAACTCTTGGTTGCTGCCTGTAGGATCCAGTTTCCCAGCTACCGATAGAACCTGGGCCCCCTGCATTGGAGTCTTAGCCACTGGACTACCAGTCTCATGGCTCTGCTCTCTTGAGCCTTCTCAGCTTCACTCCCTGACACGGAGGTGCCAGAGCTCCCCCCACTGCCCCTCTGGGTGGGCGGAGTCCTGAGCTGTAAGGATGTGGTGCTGATGGAGGGGTTTTCTCTGTGAGCAAACAGGACCCTCAAGGCCCCAGGTGTGGCAATGGGAGGTGCACGCCTGAGAGAAGGAAGACCCACTTCCTGTTAGGGCCTGGTCCAGCGTGGCCCTGGGCACTCACACAGCGACACTCACGGGCATCTTTCCTGTAGTCCACTCACGGGGCAGCCCCTTTCATGTGGCCCAGGATCAGGTTCCAAGTGCAAAAGAGTATGTAAATTACACCGGTTTTAATCACTTCAGATATGCATGTGTGTGTGTGTGTATGTGTATATATATATATATATATACACACACAAACTCAGAAAAATCTCTAGATGTTGTCTTCCTTTCTCTTTTTCTTTTCTTCTTTGTTTTTCTCCCACACAATTAAAGCACAGAGTATTTTCTGCAGTTTTGAACAGCAGTTCTCTTTGCTAATGTTCCCTTCATTGTTTTAATAATAGTGCAGTAATTTCTAAACTTCAGTGCAATGCGAAGCTTGCTTGTCTTTGACAAGTAGAAAACCATTTTTACAGAAACAGATGTTTCTGTATGTTTGCACTAACATGGGAAAAAGATGAAAGAATACACCCTGGGTCAGGAATCTTGGTTATCTTGGAAAGGGGGATAGTAATGGGGGTAATGGAGGCAGTTTATATTATTAAGGTTTTCTTTATATGTTTTTTATTGTTTTACTTGTCAGAATAAGCATTTTTTTTTGTAGACTAAGAGAACATTTTCAAAGGAAAATGTAGACTTGCACTTCTAAAAGGATGGAGTAGAGTAGACACACTTTTCTCTACTGCTCCCACCAAGTGCAACTAATAACCTTAGACATTTTATATAAAACAAAAATAAAAATACTCTGAAAGGTAGAGAGAGAAGGCAGGCCAGCATCGGCCAGAGGACTCCACGGAACAACTTGGTATTTAATTCTCTGGGTTTTCCCTTCTGCCTTCTTTATTCCTGACTTTGACCTAAAGAAGCTAGCCCCTCAGAAAAGCCAATGGATACAGACACAAATAAAGCCCAGCAAAAGCCTGCTGTTTGTAACCAAAGGACCCGGGAAAGGGCAGTCTAGTAAGACAGAAAGCATTTAGATAAGAACGAGTGGGGAGCCTAGACTTCTACTTCCCGCAGACTGTCAGAAGAGGGTGTCAGAAAAGACCAGGTCAAAGCCACTGTGCTTGCCAGACAGTAACAGCCCCACACCTTTGTGATGTCAGGTGGCAGTGTGCGGGACCTGGCTTTCCACCCTGCAGGGTCAGTGACAGGCACCCCCCGCTTCCCACCAGGTAGCATCAGGGCAGTCGCCACCATCCAATGGCAAGGAGATGCCCTCCCTCCCCAGGCAGTGTCCATGGGGCAGTAACAAGGGACTTCCAGCTCCTCCCAGCCGGGGAGGTACCCACAGAGGCCTCGTGGGTGCCACCACAGCCCCTCACCCCCACTGTAACATCTATCACCAATTTTTAAAAGCTGTGAGACTCAGAATAAGCAGAGTTGTATCTTGACCAATGAACTACTAATTAGCAATTCATTAAACACGTGCCTTGGATGTTTGAAATACCTGGTTTCCTAAAAAATTTTATATAATATGTGAATATATTCTAATTTAAGAGTCTAAAGTCTATAAAAGTATATAGAAGAAGACAGTCACAGCTAGCAGTTTGATATATACCCTTCCAGAAAATGTTATATCCATTTATATAAATATATACATATAAATTTATAGATCTATAGATAGAAAAATAGTCATTGAAAACTTTAACATAAGTGGAATTAGGCTTATGTGTTGTTTTACTTTTTAAAAACTTATAAATTAAAAAAAAACTTAGCACAATATCATGGAACCCTTTATATGATAGTACATACTAGTACATGATATTTACATGACACGGCACAGTTTTTCCTCCACTGCTGTGTATCTATTACATGCATATATCATAATGCCATCACTACCGTAATGAATATCTTTGTATTCTTTGGGCACATATATATGTATTTTTCTAAGAAAACTCTCTAGAAATGAAAATTCTGGTTTGAAGATCGTGGCATGTTTAAAATGTTGACCCATCCCACCGCATTGTCATCAGTAAAGCGTGTACCGGTATGTCCTCCCAACAGTGAGGGAGCCTCATGCCTCTGTATCTGGAATGCAGCGTCTCTGACCTGGGGGTGCTTGCCAGAACAGACCCTCGCCCACAGCAGCTCTCCAGCAGTGTCCTCTCTCAGCCTACTTCTTCTTGCTGTCTTTCAGGGAATTTTCAAAATATCTGTTATGGCAGTCCTTGTTTTCTAGCATTCCTTTATTTACTTTAAAAATATGGATCTTGTTAATTGAAAGGATTTGGAGAGGTAGACATGTGGGCTCTGACATCTCGTTCTGTTCTTTTAGCTCTGCACAAAGGGAAGATGAGTGATTCAGAATCGTCACAAGAAAAAGACACTAAGAACCTTTACATAGAAACTCTCTGGGAAATTTTCCTCTTTTGGACATCTCTGACCTTGAAATCTGCCAGTGGGCTCTATGAAACATCATCTGTCCTGCCAGCTTTTTGTCGTTGTTGAATGTCTCTCACTGTGGGTCATGGGGGCAGAGGACATTAGATTTTTGTATCATCCTAATGGATTAATGGCTCGAAACCATATCCTGGCAGAATATCAAAGACTTACACCAGAAACACAAGAGTGAAAGTTCCGTCTCTTGAAAATGTATAATTTGGGACTTGTTGTAAATGTTGAATATATTTATCATTTTCTTTTCATCTAAGAAGTCAAAAGAAAACCACATGGTACCAAAGTAAGAAAGCAAGCCTCCAAAGAACACAAAATAATTTTGGAAGCAATAAAATCTACTTTAAAAGATTTGCTCATTTTGAAGAGCAGCTCAATGACCTCACGTTTTGTATCAGGTTTCTGAAGTCTGGACGATCGTATTCTGTTCTCTGTAAAAGTCCCATTCCAGCATCCAGGCACTGCTTTCTCCAGCTGCGTTGTGCCTTGAGCTGTCTCTGCTCTTGTACAGGATTTCACCCGCTTTAGGTGGCAGGAAGGTTTCTGGCCACAAACTCCACACTCAGGGCTAGATCTCTGCAATGCTGTGAAGTCCACAGATTTTCTTTTTAACCCCTGGCTTGCTAGTTTGAACAGCCTTTTTCTTCTTCCTCTGCATTTTCTTCTGTCTCCTGGCTATTATAAACCTTTGGTTCTTTGCTAGGGTTTAGATGCAGATAACTGTGAGTAGCTTAAACTTTTACCCCTTTAAAAGTACCTGCCTCTGATCATCGATGTTGTAACTGTGACACCTTGCTGTCAGCAAGCAGGTGAGGGGCTGGTGACACAGGCCTCTGTGGGCACCAGCACCTTCATCTGCTTCTCTTCTCCTCAGGACTCTCACCTCCTTGTGGCCAACCAGTTCCTGTGCCTCTTCTGTTCAGAGTCTAGAGTCAGCAGGGCTTCGTATGGTCACTGCTTCAGTGTGAGCCCCTCAGAGGCCTCCAGGGGAGGAAGTTGGTGAGGGCAGGTGGGACTCCAGTCCCTCCCTAAACCCGTACTTCAACCAAAGCAATTCTTATTTTTTCCTTTTCTTCAGTGTAAAATGTTTCAAAAGGGTGTTCTATGGCCAAAGGAAAAATTAAAAAAAGGAAAAAAAGTTGTCTGGAAAGGGAAAGATCTGGGCTCTAACTCCATCTTCCTGGAGCTCAGGTGAGTTCAGTATACAGTTGTATATTGATGAATATACATGTCAGAGTATACATGTATGAATGGGCAAATTTAACTCAGATGACCATTATATCTACTACTGTGGGCAAGAATCCCTTAGAAGAAAAGGGGTAGCCATCAGAGTCAACAAAAGAGTCCAAAATGCAGTACATAGGTACAATCTCAAAAATGACAGAATGATCTCTGTTCGTTTCCAAGGCAAACAATTCAATATCATAGTAATCCAAGTCTATGCCCCAAGCAGTAATGCTGAAGAGGCTGAGGTTGAATGGTTCTATGAAGACCTATAAGACCTTTTAGAACTAGCACCCCCAAAAGATGTCCTTTTCATTATAGGGGAATGGAATACAAAAGTAGGAAGTCAAGAGATACCTGGAGTAACAGGCAAATTTGGTTTTAGAGTGCAAAATGAAGCAGGGCAAAGGCTAACAGAGCTTTGCCAAGAGAACACACTGGTCATAGCAAACACCAACTTCCGACAACACAATAGAAGACTCTACACGTGGACGCCCCCAGATAGTCAATACCGAAATCATATTGCAGTCAAAGATGGAGAAGCTCTATAAGTCAGCAAAAACAAGAACAGGAATTGACTGTGGCTCGGATCATGAACTCCTTATTGCAAAATTCAGAATTAAATTGAAGAAAGAAGGGAAAACCACTAGACCATTCAGGCATGACCTAAATCAAATCCCTTATGATTATACAGTGGAAGTGACAAACAGATTGAAGGGATTAGATCCGATAGAGTGCCTGAAGAACTATGGACAGAGGTTTGTGACATTGTACAGGAGGCAGTGATCAAGACCATCCCCAAGATAAAGAAATGCAAAAAGTTAAAATGGTTGTCTGAGGAAGCCTTACAAATAGCTGAAAAGAGAAGCGAAAGGCAAAGGAGAAAAGGAAAGATATACCTGTTTGAATGCAGAGTTCCAAAGAATAGCAGAGATAAGAGAGATAGGAGAGATAAGAAAGCCTTCCTCAGTGATCAATGCAAAGAAATAAAGGAAAACAATATGATGGGAAAGACTAGAGATCTCTTCAAGAAAAGGAGAGATACCAAGGGGACATTTCATGCAAAGATGGGCTTGATAAAGGACAGAAATGGTATGGACCTAACAGAAGCAGAAGATATTAAGAAGAGATGGCAAGAATACACAGAAGAACTGTACAAAAAAGATCTTCATGACCCAGATAATCACGATGGTGTGATCACTCACCTAGAGCCAGACATCCTGGAGTGTGAAGTCAAGTGGGCCTTAGGAAGCATCATTACGAACAAAGCTAGTAGAGGTGATGGAATTCCCATTGAGCTATTTCAAATCCTAAAAGATGATGCTGTGAAAGTGCTGTACTCAATATACCAGCAAATTTGGAAAACTCAGCAGTGGCCATGGGACTGGAAAAGATCAGTTTTCATTCCAATCCCAAAGAGAGGCAATGCCAAAGAATGTTCATACTGCCACACAATTGCATTCTTCTCACACACTAGTAAAGTGATGCTCAAAATTCTCCAAGCCAGGCTTCAGCAATACATGAACCGTGAACTTCCAGATGTTCAAGGTGAATTTAGAAAGGGCAGAGAAACCAGAGATCAAATTGCCAACATCTACTGGATCATCAAAAAAGCAAGAGAGTTCCAGAAAAACATCTACTTCTGCTTTGTTGACTATGCCAAAGCCTTTGCCTGTGTGGATCACAACAAACTGGAAAATTCTTCAAGAGATGGGAATACCAGGCCACCTTTCCTGTCTCCTGAGAAATCTGTATGCAGGTCAGGAAGTAACAGTTACAACCAGACATGGAACAACAGACTAGTTCCAAATAGGGAAAGGAGTACGTCAAGGCTGTATCTTGTCATCCTGCTTATTTACTTATATGCAGAGTATGTCTTGCGAAATGCCGGGCTGGATGAAGCACAAGCTGGGATCAAGATTGCTGGGAGAAATATCAATAACCTCAGATATGCAGATGACACCACCCTTATGGCAGAAAGTGAAGAACTAAAGAACCTCTTGATGAAAGTGAAAGAGGAGAGTGAAAAAGTTGGCTTAAAACTCAACATTCAGAAAACGAAGATCATGGCATCTGGTCCCATAACTTCATGACAAATAGATGGGAAAACAGTGAGAGACTTTATTTTTTTGGGCTCCAAAATCACTGCAGATGGTGACTGCAGCCATGAAATTAAAATACACTTGCTCCTTGGAAGAAAAGCTATGACCAACCTAGACAGCATATTAAAAAGCAGAGACATTACTTTGCCCACAAAGGTCCATCTAGTCAAAGCTGTGGTTTTTCCAGTAGTCATGTATAGATGTGAGAATTGGACTATAATGAAAGCTGAGCACCAAAGAATTGATGCTTTTGAACTGTGATGTTGCAGAAGGTTCTTGAGAGTCTCTTGGACTGCAAGGAGATCCAACCAGTCCATCCTAAAGGAACTCAGTCCTGATTATTCATTGGAAGGACTGATGCTGAAGCTGAAACTCCATTACTTTGGCCACCTGATGTGAAGAACTGACTCATTTGAAAAGACCCTGATCCTGGGAAAGATTGAAGGCAGGAAGAGAAAGGGACATCAGAGGATGAGATGGTTGGATGGCATCCCCGACTTGATGGACATGAGTTTGAGCAGGCTCCAGGAGTTGTTGATGGACAGGGAATCCTGGCATGCTGCAGTCCATGGGGTTGCAAATAGTCAGACATGACTGACTAAACTGAACTGATATGAGTGAGTCTCTGTGCCATACCTGTGCCTTACAGCTGCTGCCCAGCTCAGGCCACACATTTGTAGAGAGAGCACTTCTTCACTCCTCCTTGGGGCAGGAAAGATAATGTACATGAGTACATAACCAAAAACCGTTTGGTTTTTAGTAAACATGAAAAAGCAGACTGTTGTAAGAGACATGTGACATTTTAACTTACTCTCCAAGCCTCAGTTTCCTCATCCGTAAAATGGGAATGATGGCAGTGACCTCATGGGGTTGTTGTGAGGATTGAGTAACGAGGAACATGCAAAGCAGTCTGCCCACTGTTTGGCCCACAACCAGTGTAAGTGCAGCTATTATCATTAAGTGTATGCGGTTCTGTTTCATTCTCCCATCTCTTTTTGTGGGACAATGTGTCTCCCAGCTGGACAGAAAGTGGTTGGAAAATATCTTATGTTTTTAAACTCCTATTTCCCTACTGCACCTAGCATGGTGTCTGGCATATCATGGATTCTCAACAAAACTTGTTGGTTGAGTCATAAATATTGCACCTGAGATCATGAACTCTTTTCTTCTGAAATCAATGAAATTGTGTCACCTCAGCTGACCTCATTGCTGTTTGTTCTTTATATATAGAACACTACCTTTCCTTCTAAGCACTTTTTGATTTTTTTTCAGAAAGAAAAGTTTCTCCTATTTGATCTTTTGGTCTACCTACATGAAAATGTAAAGGAAAAGAAGGGATAAAAATCAACTTCCTCTGTGTTTTTTTTGAATGTACTTTTGAGTCAACTCAGTAAGAGCTTATATTTTCTGCTCTTAAACTATAGCATGTTGGAAGAATCTTTTGTTTTCATTTTGCTTTATAGTCTCATCTTACAAAAAGAAGAGAAAAATATGTTCCTGAATCTTACAGAGACTGTCTTGTTTTTATAAGATTAGAGAGATAAACATCAAGAAAGATCAACTGCATAAAATGTGTTCAATAGTAGGGACATGAAGAGAAGAGGATTACATTCTCTTCCATCATTGGGTGGATTTTAAGTTAAAAACAGATCTGATATAAGGTTGCTGCTAAGTCGCCTCAGTCGTGTCCGACTCTGTGCAACCCCATAGACGGCAGCCCACCAGGCTCCCCCGTCCCTGGGATTCTCCAGGCAAGAACACTGGAGTGGGTTGCCATTTCCTTCTCCAATGCATGAAAGTGAAGAGTGAAAAGTGAAAGTGAAGTCACTCAGTCATGTCTGACTTTTAGCGACCTCATGGACTGCAGCCTACCAAGCTCCTCTGTCTATGGGATTTCCCAGGCAAGAGTACTGGAGTGGATTGCCATTGCCTTCACCGATATAAGATTAGGTTTGTAATTTATGAGGTGGCAAAATAATGACTTTATTAAGTTTTTTAAAATTTGTTGTTGTTCAGTCACTAAGTCGTATCAGACACTTTGTGACCCCATGGACTGCAGCATGTCAGGCTTCCCTGTAATTTTAAGAATTACAGAGTAAATATTATAGTTAATATTAGATTACAAAGGAGTTTTCTTAGTTAACGTATGCTTTATAAACAAATAGGAATAAAGTGGTAGAGTTATTCCAGAATACAGTTGGGTAGTTTCTTTACTACTAAACTTGTGCTTATCATATGACCCAGCAATTGCCCTTTGGGGGATTTATCCCAGAGAAATGAAAGTCACAAATATTCACTGCAGCTGTATTCATTATAACCTCAAACTGGAAGCAACCCAACTGTCCTTCAGTGCCTAAGAGGTCAAACAAACTGTGGTCCATCCATTCTCAGCAATAAAAAGATGAACTATCAATATACACAACAGGAATTATGCTGAGTTAAAAAGCCAATCTCAAAATGTATGGTATTGCATACTGTATGACTCCATTTGTGTAGCATTCTTGAAGTAGCAAAATTAGCACTGTGGAGAACAGATTAGTGGTTGCCACGGTTTAAGCAGGGCAGGCATAGCTGTAAAAGAGGAGCAGGAGGCAGCCTGGTGTTGATGATACAGTTCTGTGTCTTGATTGTGGTGGTGGTTACATTAAGCTACACGTGTGATAAAATTTCATAGAGCTGAACACAAACATACACACACGCATCAGGGCATGTGATGCTGGTGCAACTGAATACGCTCTGTGTGTTCTACCAGCGTCAAACTCCAGGTGTTGATATTGAACTAGCTATGCAGATGATACAGTTAGAATAAACTGGATAATGGGTGTTTGAAACCTCCCCATGTATTTAACCCAGGTATGTTTATTAATCTCTTAAAAATCCAGGAGAGTTCCCCAGCATACTTATCCATATATTTAGAGAAATAAAGCATAAAATGTCTCACTCTATGTATAGTTTAGGCTACCGAATTTCTGTTATCCCAGAAATTCTTTATTCTCCACTATTCTCTGTGTTTCTTTCCCATTTATTTGATCCTCACAATAATCACATGGGATATGTAGGGGGAAAAAACAGAAGTATAAAAATCTTGTGTGCATGCTCAGTTGCGTTTGACTCTTTGTGAACCCATGGACTGTAGCCCACCAGACTCCTCTGTTCATGGAGTTTTTCAAGCAAGAACACTGGAAGGGGTTGCCATTTCCTCCTCCGGGGGATCCTCCCGACCCAGGGATCAAACTTGTGTCTCCTGCATTGGCAGGCAGGTTCTTTACCACTGAGCCACCTGGGAAGCCCGGAGAACTCTTTGTTGTTGTTATTCAATCGCTCAGTCAAGTCCAACTCTTCATGACCTCATGGACTGCAGAATGACAGGCATCCCTGTCCTTCACCATCTCTCAGAACTTGCTCAAATTCATGTCCATTGAGTCAGTGATGCCAAATAACTCATCCTCTATCGTCCCCTTCTCCTCCTGCCTTCAATCTTTCCCAGCATCAGGGTTTTGTCTAATGAATCAGCTCTTCACATCAGGTGGCCAAAGTATTGGAGCTTCAGCATCAGTCCTTCTAATGAATGTTCAGGACTGATCTCCTTTAGGATGGACTGGTTGGATCTCCTTGCAGTCCAAGGGACTCTCAAGAGTCTTCTCCAATACCACAGCTCAAAAGCATCAATTCTTTGGCATTCAGCCTTCTTTATGGTCCAACTCTCACATCCATACATGACTACTGGAAAAATCATGGCTTTGACTAGGTGGACCTTTGTGGGCAAAGTAATGTCTCTGCTTTTTAATATGCTGCCTAGGTTGGTCATAGTTTTCCTTCCAAGGAGCAAACATCTTTTAATTTCGTGGCTGCAGTCACCGTCTGTAGTGATTTTTGAGCCCAAGAAAATAAAGCCTGTTACTATTTCCATTGTTTCCCCATCTATCGGCTGGGACCAGATGCCATGATCTTAGTTTTTTGAATGTTGAGTTTTAAGCCAGCCTTTTCACTCTCCTCTTTCACCTTCATCAAGAGGCTCTTTAGTTCCTCTCTGCTTTCTGCCATAAGGGTGGTGTCATCTGCATATCTGAGGTTATTGGTAATTCTCCTGGCAATCTTGATTCTAGCTTGTGCTTCAGCCAGCCAGCCCAGCATTTTGCAGGATGTACTCTGCCTATAAGCTAAATAAGCGGGGTGGCAAGATACAGCCTTGGCATACTCCTTTCCCAATTTTGAACCAGTCCGTTGTTCCATGTGGCTGCTAATATTATAGTTCTTCCCTGAACTGCCCAGATGTTCACACATACCCAGGCACAAGTGCCCCCAGTAGCCCAGAGACTGCAGGTACCCCTCAAATATCACATAAAGGACACAGTGTGCAGTGACTTTGCAGGTCCTCCAAAGCACTGTGCTGATGCAAGCATCGTGCTGTTTGCCTCATTCCATTCCCCAACACTTTGTTCTCTGACAGTCCTGTGAGGTAGGCATCTTATAAAGAATCCAGAGAACCTGTAAACCTTGTTGATGGAGTCTGGAGATGGCTCAGCCCAGGGCAAGTCCTGGCCGTGCCGCACTTGAGGTGACTCTGTGCTGTGTGGGTCACGCTGTGTGGGTGTGCACTTCCGCTCTAGGGTATGGGCTGTGCCACCCCATCCATATGACCTCTCTGTGCCACAGTCCCTCTGTAAAGTAAAGGGTGTGATCGGAGTGCTTTGAAGATCAAGTAAGTTAATACAAGTAAGTCATTTAGATCAGGGGCCCTCAAGCTGCGTCCTGTGGCCCTCACCCAGCCCCACCCCTGTTGGGGAAAATTCGGTGTCTCTGGAACACAGCCATACCCGTTCCTTCCCCGTTACCTCTGGCTGCCTTCTCACTGCAACAGCAGAACTGAGCTCTGCTTGCAACAAGACCATCTGGCCCACAGACTGAAAACATTTTCTGTCTGGTCCTTTACAACAGTTTGCCAACACCTGAGTTGGATGAATGCTTGGTGAAAACTCAGTGTTCGGGAAGTGGTGACTGTTGTCACTGTTGTTAAAGTTGACACAGAAGTCTTGGGGCACAGTCTCACCCCATTCATTGAGGGCCTAGTGCAGTTCAGACTTGAAGTAGTTTATCCTTCAGTCGTCATTCTGAAGCCTCACGCTACGGAAACCCGTACAGTTGGCCATGTCTTAGGCCTCTGTTACAGGCCTCTGTCATGAGGGCAGTAACCTGATAGAACTGCTTCCTACTTTCAGAGGAAGCTGCAGTCACTCTGATTAATTGAATATAGCTGACCTGTCAAAAATCCCCGGGTCTCGGCAGAGCTGCAGCATGGCTTTCGCAGGTCAGACAAACAGACGTGTTTGCTCGGAAAGCATGAGGCAGTGGACTGCTTCTCTCCTCTACTAGATCGTGATGGTCATGTCCTCTGGGGATGGGAAAGGTTATCACCTAGAAGGCCCTGCTTTTCTGGAGGTCACGTCTAAAGGTAAGGAGAAAGAGAAACTACTCCGGATTTGCCAAAAACAGAAAATGAAAATAATAGCCCTTTCACTGACCCCAGGAGAACTCCTAGATGAGTTGATATCAGTCCAAATCACAAGGCTAACGTAAATCCATTTGTCACACAGCATGCCGCTCCATCTGTGAAGACACAGACCAGATTATGTCCCTCCTTTGACTAAAATCTTTCACCAACTTCTCATTTTAACCTAAAATCAGAATTCTGCGATCCCGCTCTGCTACTTCTCTGACCTCAATTTGCCACCCGCCTCCCGCCTGCTCACGGGGATCTATCACGTACGCCTGCTTTCTGTGCTGGCATGTGTCAGGCTCTCCCACCCGAGCTGTGTGCCTGCTCCCCTCGCCCTTCTGCCTGCCTGGCACACCGTGTCCCTGCATCTCCACGGGGCTGCTGCGTCCTGCTCGTGTGCGCATCTCAGCTCAGATGGCACACCCCCAACCCGTTTGCTCTCAAGATCTCCCACTCACGTTCTCCATTACATCTTCCTGTTCCATTCTGTGCAGAGCCCTCACTACTAACTGAAATTATCTTATTTGCTTATTTGATAACCATCTTCCTCCATGAGTACATGAACTCTGTGAGAACCTAGAATTTCCCTGGTACATGATTGGTCCTTAATAAGTAGTTGTTTGATGAAGAATGAATGAGTCGGCAAGGTTTTTACTTCACAATTTACCAAAAGTCTTGAGGTAAAGAACAGTAAAAAATAAATAAATAAAAAATAAGAACTTTCTAGGGAAAATTAATTTGGGTCAAAGAGCAAGGTGTAGTTGGAGTGTTGTTAGTAAAAGGTGGCAGAGACTGTGTCAGGCAGAGGTCTCCGGGATGTGCTTCCAAAAGATGATGTTCGGATAAGCACATCCTGTCTCCTGCCCCTTAGGCTGGGCTTTCCTACTTGAAAGGTCTATGGACGTGTGTTTTAACTAGCAATTCCATTCCTCCTTGTTAATCTTCATCAAAGTGCCATTAAGGCCAGCAGACAAATGAAATTTCTCAGAGTGCTGAGTTCACCAAAATGTCTGCAGGTAATTTTTTCCTTTCAGGTAGTTTTTCCTCTAGCAGCGTGGTCAAAAGGTCAATCAAGTCCCTCTTTCAGAAGAGAACAAAAATCACTTATAAACACTTTTGAACTTTTGGTTAATGGTTCCATTTCCAGTTTAAAAAAAAAAAAACAAACAGAAAAAGTTATTAACATATAAAAGCCCATTAAGGAAAATCATGTTGTATGTGAGAGTGCCTGCTCATTCGCTCAGTCATGTCTGACTCTTTGTGACCCCGTGGACTGTAGGCCCCTGTGTCCATGGAATTTTCCTGACAAGAATACTGGAGTGCGTTGCCATTTCCTACTCCAGAGGATCAATCTGACCCAGGTATCAAACCCACATCTCTTACATCTCCTACATTGACAGGCAGATTCTTTACCACTATGCCACCTAGGAAGCTACGTATGCGAGAGTAGTTTTCTTATATTTTCACAAAAACTAAAACTGGATTTGTCAAATGGAAGAAATGATGTCATTAACTCTTGGAAAGACCTCAACCATAAGTTCTTTTGCATTAGTACCAAAATTAGACAAATATCCCACACAGAATGTGAGATCTAGACAGCCCCTTAAATTATCTATACTGGCAAACCAAGACTACCATGAAAGCAGGCATCTGTTCTTCAGGAATGTCTCTTAGGACCAAACATGTCTAATTCATTTGTCAACAGTACATGGATATTGTCATTGAAAATGCACTTAAATCTGCATACAAGGTAAAATGTACACAGTTCATACATGTGAAAAGTTCTAGATAAACTTTAGAAATCAAAAACAGGAAAGAGTTTCAAATAATTTAATGAAAAACTACATGTAATATTCTGTGTATGTAGATGAAAGAAGTTTAGCCTAGTACAGATCTTATTTTCTAGCCCAGATACTATTTATTCATTTGTGTGGCAAAAGCTTACTGGTTCATTCACCATTCATTCATTCACTCAACAGTGAATAACTTATTAAGTTCCTATTATGTACCAGGTGAGATTTTAGAATAGAACTTATATCCTAGTGAAGAGAGACAGACAAATATAAAAAAAAAACACAAAAAACAAAAAAAAACCAGAACTTACATACTGGACAATTATAAAAAAAATTCAATTCCATATTTAAATCTGGAAGTTTTAAATGTCAAGCAAATGATCTGAAAATGTTATGGTCTTGACTAAGCTTTAATATTCTTCATGTAAATTATTGACTGCTGGTCTGAACAGACTTAAGAAAGACTCTAGCAAGGATTCTGAATTTCTCATAGACACAGGTTTGAGTGAGAATTTCAAAGTGGGACAGATGAGAAGTGTGTCTTCCAGTAGGATTTTATTTTTAATGAACTGAAAGAGGATTGGCCCCTGATTTTACTGAAGCAAATTAAATATTGGGCATTTGCTTTAATCATGTAACAAAATGCATTTTCTAAATGGAGTTTATAAAATAAAAAAAGCTTTTCATCTGTTTGGTGGCTTAGAAAGGCCAGTCTTTCCTGGAACCACACATTTGGCTTTCTCCACAGAGTGCTCCCCTGAGAGCGGTTTAAAGGGAAGCACATGTGTGTAGGAAAACAGGGCCTGGGGCTCTGGGCTCTTGCTGGGCTCTGCCAGGGTGCAGACGGCTCTACAACCTTTAAACCATCACCTTATTTAGACCTCACAAACAACCCATGCAAAGAAAATGACCGGAAACAGTTAAGTAATTTGCTCAAGGTTTGCACAGCTAGTGGGTCAATGGGAGAATCTAGGTTTGAACTTAGGTCTGACTCAAGAGTCCATCCTGGAGGAGGGCACGGCAACCCACTCCAGTGTTCTTGCCTGGAAAATCCCATGGATAGAGGAGCCTGGTGGGCTACAGTCCATAGGGTCCCACAGAGTTGGCCATGACTGAAGCGACTTGGCATGCACGCATGTAAGCAAGAGTCCAAAAACCCTCAACTGCTTCACTGGGACCTCTCTCAGTTGAGAGATATCTGGTGAACTTGAATTTGAATCAAGACAGCGTTATGGGCCAGTTGACTATTTCCCTAAAGTGAACTGCTCAAGTCCCCTGGATACACTCCTGGCATTTGACAGGCTTGTTTTAATGATGCTGGTCAAAGATATTTTGTCCCAGTGCTTTTGTTTTTCACTATGGATCTTCACTGTGGGTTTTGCCTTAAATTTTTGATTCTTCTTTTAAGTTTGTTAATAAACCTTATCAAAAGGAAATTCATGACATAGTTAAATGCTAAGAGGCCAGGGGACAAACTTAGGGCTGGAAATAGTGACCTGGTTTCTCTAGATATTACAGTAAAATTACTGATTTATAGGTCACTGGTTTTTTTCCTACCAGAAGTGTTTGACTAAATTAGGTTACAGCCTGTAGGCCCTTCACCTGTCTCTCAGATAAATAAAAAAAGATTACTAATGCTCTGATTCAAGAATACAATGTTCCTCAAACAACTTTTCTGCAGAAGTATAATGATTAATGGGAAAATAATAAATCCAAGTTATCTCAATATCTAACCTTAAAAATAAAAATGATGTATCAGTTTCTTAAGACTAAATTTTATTCATGCACACTGTATGTATTAAAGCCATTTTGGAATAAAAATTCTTAAAAAAAATAAAATAAAAATTTACCTGACAAAAAAAAAAAAACTTCCCAAGGGTGGCCTCTCAGCCCTGCTCATTGGATGGCTGACACAAAAACATTTGAACTAGTAAAAATTACCTTTAGTTTGTTTGTTTCAGGAGAAACTTGGTTCCCTCAAATGAGTGTGGTATGATATAAAGATCTGCTCAAAGCCAACGGTAAGTGATAAAATGCCTCTGAAAGGATCCTTCTATGCCTAAGACTCTTCGATTATAGGATATGGAATCGAAATTAATGAGACATGTTTCACATAAATGAACAGATCTAAGATTAGAAGTGTGTCATGATTTAAAGACAACTCCAAATTTGTTTTTAGGCTACATGAATCTTTCAAGGTTCCTGAGTTAAAAAAAAACACATACTTTAGTTAGTTTAAGCAAAAAAAAAAAAATTATTAAAGGTTTTAAGTAGCTCTCAGAATCTTAGTGAGGACAAGAGAATCAACCATGGATGCTCTGAGACCAGGAGCCACATGCAGGTTACATAGGAGGATGGCTCTAGAGGATACCCCGCTGTCCCTGTCTCCCAGGGTCCAGACAGCCCGTCTCCTACCCCCAGTGCTAGATATAAAGGCTCCTGCTAGGACGTCTGGCCATGGCCTCTAGGAGGTGCTGCTTCTCCGTCTGCCTGTCATGATGGAGTCTGTAAGGTACTGTGCTCACTTCCCCATGGAGTTCTCAGTCAGGTGGGTCTGACTGGCAGAATCTGGACCCTACATCCTCAAATCTAAGGTGCCAAAAGAGTTAATGATGTCTCTGGAGAGCAGACTCTTAAATTAGTACATTCTCCAAATACGAAATGAGCCCAAAGGTAATGAGTAGCCAAATAACATGACAAATGCCCACTTCAGTGAAGCAGTCTGACCTCAGCTTCCCCTCCATGCCTGGGGAGACTGAGTCTGCCTTGCCAGGGTAGTTAATGCTCCACGGGGCAGACTCATGACCAGTGGGAAAATGAGGAGTGGGAAAGAGCTAACAGATAAATTCCTTCCCTTTCCCTTCCCCTGATTGGCTGCCTTGC
This sequence comes from Bos taurus, assembly GCF_002263795.3. NCBI lineage: Eukaryota > Metazoa > Chordata > Mammalia > Artiodactyla > Bovidae > Bos > Bos taurus. The sequence goes on along the minus strand of NC_037337.1, from coordinate 4,154,405 downwards.
GATGCAGTAGCTTATCTGGTCTTACTGAACACACCCCATGAGATGGAGCTTAACTCTACATGTTACCAACCACAGGAGCACTTCAGCCTCCCTTACTACACTTCCCCTCACTGTCGCTTTCCTGACATGGCATCTCCTTAGAAAGTGGCAGCTCCTTAGCTTTTCCTGTAGGCTTCTTGCAACCCAGACTACAAGAGCATCTCTTGCAGATGCAGTATATTCTCACTAGAGTCAATTATTTTCTCTAGAAAACTGGTAATAGCAGCTTGTGCTGATTTGTAAACCTGTGTTTCCTGTAACTGTCACTCATTTTGAAACTTTTCTATTCTTTTTTTTTTCTCGTGCAAAAAAAAAAGGGGGGGAATTATTCACTGGGTGGGGTGGGTTGTGAGAGTGGCAGTGGAGGGATTAACTAGCTTCTAGTTAACTGTCTTCCAGTTCCATAAATAAGCCATTGGGTCTCATTTCTCTGTGCCCTCTCTCAGATTATTTTCTCTTCTAAAAAGTTGTTTGCCCTTTCTTTGTCCTTGAAAACTAAGCTTGGGTGTCTCCTCTTTAAGACAACTGTCTTGAGGACATCTGATCCCAAATCTAATTTACACTGGGTTGGGTATTCCCATAAAATACTGTACATTGTATTTATGTGGGCCACGCTGGACTTCGCTTGTTGGTTTTCCCTGAACATCTGTCTTCCCTAAAGGATTGTAAGCATTTTAGGGGCAAGGACATGTCTCATTTGGCATTGTAGTCCCAGCTTAAATCAGTGTGCAGCTGCTGCTGCTAAGTCGCTTCAGTCATGTCCGACTCTGTGCGACCCCATGGACTGCAGCCACCAGGCTCCCCTGTCCCTGGGATTCTCCAGGCAAGAACACTGGAGTGGGTTGCCATTTCCTTCTCCAATGCATGAAAATGAAAAGTGAAAGGGAAGTCGCTCAGTCGTGTCCGACTCTTAGCGACCCCATGGACTGCAGCCCACCAGGCTCCTCCATCCATGGGATTTTCCAGGCAAGAGTACTAGAGTGGGGTGCCATTGCCTTCTCGTGTAACTGGCACTTAATGATTATTCAATAAAACAGCTGCTGAATATGTGATTAATACTTATGGGATGACTCATGGAATGATTCCATTCATGATCCCTGTGCTGTGCTGTGGCAGTACTTGGGAAAGTCCCCCATCCAAGCTCTTTCCTGACTGGAAGAGCTGTTCCACCCTTGCACCCAGGTAAGAGGTGGTAATTGCACTGCAGTGTCCTACTTGAGAAACCCCAGTAATTTCCCCAGGAAAGAAGAAAACCCTATGAAAGGATTTAGTGTTGTATCTGTGCTTGATTCCTGAGTGAGTGAGGGTGATAAAAAAATTCCTACTGAAAAAAATATAAGTGTAATTTCACCTAAGATTTGCTTCATAAATGACCAGTGGTTTTGTTATCCACATACCACTTGGCCAGTGGACAAAAATAGTTGTTAAAAAAAAAAAGACATTTATTTGCTCTCGTATTTGGTAACTCTGTCTAAAGTTAGTCCTCATTTAGTATATGTGTCCAAATATGTTCTAATTTTCTGTTTAGAAGAAGAGGGAAACAGGAAGATGGACAGGGCCGCAAAATGCAGGGTTTGTAGGTCATTTAAGGAGTCTGGTCACACACAATAGGGAATAATAGATTATCAAAGATGAACGAGATTATTGGTAAACATTAACTTGTGAACGTCAAAGTTACAAGTCTCTAATCTTTTGGTTTATATTCTGAAATGAGTTTTTTAACTGTTTATATCATATAGAAATTAGTAGTATTAAAAACTATTCTAACAATTTTCACTAAAAAGGCTTCTTAGATTTAGTATAAAATTTGGGAAAGTGAAATCTATTTGAGAGACTGAATGTCAGTTGACTGTATTTGAGAAACTGAATATGAGAGTAAATGTTTTTATTTTCCTGCCTGGGTTTTGACTGGTATGTGCCTTCATACCCTGCTGCTGCTGCTGAGTCACTTCAGTCGTGTCCGACTCTGTGCGACCCTATAACCGGCAGCCCACCAGGCTCCCCCGTCCCTGGGATTCTCCAGGCAAGAACACTGGAGTGGGTTGCCATTGCCTTAAATGCTGATATATCCTAAGAAGAACATTCTAATGTTCATGCATAAAAGATGAAAAAATTTTCCTTTTGTTAAGAATCATTCAGTCTCTCTACTGTTGTTTATTGTTTCTCAGGTGCCATCTGGTGGATAAAAACTAAAATGCAGTTTTCTGTTTGAGAATGAGAAGCAAAGATGAGGTTTTCAAATTTCACTGCTGGGAAATCATTAAAGAATATGAACTGAACTGGTTGAAGATTAATTTTGCTTACACTTTTGGTGTTCGATTTTCTACATTAAATAGGCATTCTGGGGTCAGATGTAATGGAGAGAACACGCTAGAGAACAAATCCAGGAGAGAACATGCTCTCCTGGATTTGGTAGGTGTTGAGTTCTGCTCAGATTTCTGACAGATGATTTGCTTTTGTTTTTGCTTTTTTAAAGAGCTTCCAAGAGATTAGTTATAGGTGGAAAAGAATCAGATTGTTCCTGGACTTCTTAGTGGCAATAGTGGGTAGAATAGAAAAGAGAATGATATCTTCAGTGTTTCTGAGGGAAAATTTCTTTCTTTCTCTAGAGTACTCTACTGAGCCAGGCTCTCTCCTTCAGGTACGAGCAAAGTAAAAGCACTTTCAGACATACATGGGTAAGAAAGTTATCCTTTCGTATCAGTTCTCTCTAAAAGAGTTACTAATTTCAATGCCATCTTCGTTAGGCCCTGTGTTTCAGTTTAACTTTTTTGCACATATTTATATGTATCAATTCAGTTCAGTCCCTCAGTCGTGTCCGACTATTTGCGACCCCATGAATCGCAGCACGCCAGGCCTCCCTGTCCATCACCAACTCCCGGAGTTCACTCAGACTCACATCCATCGAGTCAGTGATGCCATCCAGCCATCTCATCCTCTGTCGTCCCCTTCTCCTGCCCCCAATCCCTCCCGGCATCAGAGTCTTTTCCAGTGAGTCAACTCTTCGCATGAGGTGGCCAAAGTACTGCAGTTTCAGTTTTAGCATCATTCCTTCCAAAGAACACCCAGGGCTGATCTCCTTTAGAATGGACTAGTTGGATCTCCTTGCAGTCCAAGGGACTCTCAAGAGTCTTCTCCAACACCACAGTTCAAAAGCATCAATTCTTCGGTGCTCAGGCTTCCTCACAGTCCAACTCTCACATCCATACATGACCACAGGAAAAGCCATAGCCTTGACCAGACGGACCTTTGTTGGCAAAGTAATATCTCTGCTTTCGAATATGCTATCTGCTGCTGCTGCTGCCAAGTCGCTCAAGTCATGTCTGACTCTGTGCGACCCACAGACAGCAGCCCACCAGGTTGGTCATAACTTTCCTTCCAAGGAGTAAGCGTCTTTTAATTTCATGGCTGCAGTCACCATCTGCAGTGATTTTGGAGCCCAGAAGAATAAAGTCTGACACTGTTTCCACTGTTTCCCCATCTATTTCCCATGAAGTGATGGGACCAGATGCCATGATCTTCGTTTTCTGAATGTTGAGCTTTAAGCCGACTTTTTCACTCTCCACTTTCACTTTCATCAAGAGGCTTTTTAGTTCCTCTTCACTTTCTGCCATAAGGGTGGTGTCATCTGCATATCTGAGGTGATTGATATTTCTCCTGGCAATCTTGATTCCAGCTTGTGTTTCTTCCAGTCCAGCGTTTCTCATGATGTACTCTGCATATAAGTTAAATAAGCATACATATACATGTATGCATACACACATACATATAAGTATATATGTATACATATAAGTTAGGTGTAGGTGCACATATATGTATACATATAAGGTGTACATATAGGTGTACATACATATAAGTATGTATTCATTTTTTCCTTTTTTGCTATTGCAATTTTGGTGTTTATGTCTTTTCTTTTCTTTTTTTTGCTTTTTTTAAATTGGCATATCCATGATGTCTTCTGCCTGGTTGTTTGTATAAATTAAGGCAATTCATTTTTACACACTAATCTGGTATCCATCCATCTCATAAGTTCTCATATTGTTTACAACAGATTTTTAACTGAGTTTATTGGGTTTTGCAGGTATACAGTTATCTATGAATAATAATAATGTACCACTCTTCCAGTGTTTTTACCTCTTATGTATTTCTCTTGTCTAATTGCATTGGTTAAGCCTCTAGAGTTATGCTAAATAATAGTGGTGACTGTGGACATAATTGTCTTGTTGTTGATTTTAATGGGAATACTTCTAGTGTTTCCTCACTAAACATAAATACTGGCTTTTAAGAAATATGGATCTTTCCTATGTTGTGAAGATTTTAAAAATTAATTATGGATGTTGAAATTCATCAAATGCGTTTCCAGCATATTTGAAGAAAATTGTATACTTTTTTCTCCCTTTTAACCTATTTTATCAGCCAGAGTTCACTTGCAGAAAAGTGAAAGGGATTTAGTACAGGGAATAAACTGCTTATGAATCAGTGGAGAGCTAGAAATGCAAGCTCCTCTGGGAATATCGCCCAAATCCACAGTGTAGACCTGGCCCGTCAGGAGACCCGCTCCCCCTGCCACAGTGGGAAGTCACGCCTGCACTCTTAGCTCCAAGAGCACGCTGTCTTCATGTGGTCTGGGAACAAGAAGCTGCTACCAGAATTCTTACCTGCAGGAGCATAGTTTCTGTCTCATACCTCTGAGTAAGGAGACTGATGCTAGAATTGGCAGCTGCAGAGTTTTACTGCATCTGCCATGACGTGTCCTGGAAAAACGTGCCTCACCACTGTGTCTTCCCCTACTCAGTTGAGTTTTGAAATGGAATTTCACACAAATGCATCTGATTAGCAAAATAGATTTTTACATTGTGAACCCTAACTACAAGGGAGCCTGGGAAGTGAGGATTCTGAGCTTTTCTGTCTATGCAGTATAGATGGCACACCAAAGAGAAGCTGAAGTAGATGCTGAGTGAGCCAGCGGGTGGTACCCACCCACGGCGTAACGTGGGAAATGATACTGAAACGCTCTTATGATACTGGGTGGGGGCAAAGTAGTTTTCTTTTAATTCTTCCAATATGTTACTGGATTCTGTTTGCTGAAACTTGGTAAACATTTTCTGCATCAATATTCATTTTCTTTTTTGTGCTATTGCTGTCAGTTTTTGGTAACAAACATATGCTGCTATTAGAATTTGGAAGTTTTCCACTCTTTATCTCTGCTCTGGAACAATTTAAAATGCATCAGAGGCTGTTTGTTCTGTTAAGTTTCATAATATTAGCCTGTGAAGTCCTCTGGGCCTGGTGCTCTTTGGGAGCCTACCATTTTAATATTTTTTCCTTTTTCTTAGGTTTTTAATATTTAATTTAGGTTTTTAATTTTCTAACTTTAGTAAATTGTATTTTCTTAGAGAAATGATCCATTTCATCTGGATTTTCAAATTTATCTGCAGACAATTGTGAGCAAAGTTGCCTCCTGTGATTCTTTTTTTTTTTTTCAGTTTTCTTATGTATGGTTAGTGGGGCTTTCTTGATTTTAATTCTTGATCAAGTTAGCCAGTGATTTATCTGTCTTAACTGGTTAAATTTATTCATTAGAATTGTCATTCCCTGTTTTTTATTTTATTTTTTCTTTTATATTTCTTAATTCATTTCTCCTTTTTTACTGTTTTGATTATTGATTTTTTCCCCATCTTCTTGAGTTGAGTGGTTAGTTCATTTATTTTTATCCTTCCTTATTTACTAATATAACTACTGAAATTGCTTATTTTCTTCTGAGGATGGATTTAGCTGTATTCCATGGATGTTGGTTTGTAGTGTTACCAATGTATTTTAATTAGATTGCAGTTTTAGTTTTCATATTTTCTTTGACTTGGGAGTCTTAAATATTTATGTAATAGAGTCTTTATGTCTTTTCAGTTTTGTGTATGCGGGTGTGTGATCAGAGGATTATATCTGCATTGTTTCTGCTTTTTGACATTTATTGAAGTTTGGTGGCCAAAATATATGGTCGTTTTTGTGACAAAAATGACCCACTTCATGAGTGTTAAAAAAAAAAAAAAGTATAATCTATGTTTTCAATGAATACATTTCAGGATATGTCAATTGGAATTATCTTATCAATCTATCATCTAATCTACTCCATATTGAAAGCTCCTGTCTGTGCCCTTCTTCATATAGTCTCCCTGTGGCCTGACAGCCTTAAAGAAGGAAAACAATTCTGCAATAGATGTCTGATAGCTACAATCCCAAGCTCTGCCAAGTAAGTGAGCACCCCTGCCTCCCAAGCTAAGGATTAGCCTTTGCAGAAATATTGACAGACAGAGGAAGCAAATCTTATTCATTTACACTGACCAATAGCCAAGTCAAGCACACCAAAACCTTTCCTTTTTTTTCTTTCTTTCTTTCTCATTTGATTCCACTAAGGTTTCCACCAAGTACTTCCTGCAGACAGATCTGTATCACCCTCTGAGCAATCTTTCAGTGCTGCCCAAGTCAGGGTGGGCTGTCCACTTCCTTGTACTTTCCTGTCTTTGGAAACCTGGTTTGGTATCTATAGTCTTTCACTGATAATGGCCCTAACACTTATTGATTTTCCTTCCAATGTGAGCAAGTCATATAGGGTCTTTGTGCTCCAAATTATGCCTATCACTAGACATTTCCTGTTATATGTTACAAGCACTATAGAAGGAAATGCCAACCCACTCCAGTATTCTTGCCTGAGGACTCCCATGGACAGAGGAGCCTAACAGTCCATGGGGTCACAAAGAGTCCAACACCACTGACCACGCATGCATGCATAAGCACCATCTGGGGCTTCCCCTGCGGCTCAGCAGTAAAGAATTCACCTGCAGTGCAGGGGACACAGAAGACACGGGTTCAGTCCCTGGGTCAAGAAGATCCCCTGGAGGAGGGCATGGCAACTCACTCCAGTATTCTTGCCAGGAAAATTCCATAGCCAGAGAAGCCTGGTGGGCTATGGTCCATGGAGTTGCAAAGAGTCAGACATAACTGAAGCGACATAAGCACCAGCTAGTATTAAAATGTTAAGATTATCTCAGTTTATATGTAACAAAAATTCAAAAAACACTGGTTTAAAAAATAGTTCTTTTTCTCACATAAAAAGAAGCCCAGAGGTAGCCAGTATATAGCTGCTCAAATTAATATATGTAATTGTAAATAAACCTCAAACATTACAGAAGTCCCAACCATTCAGTAATATTTTCTGTATCATTTTCATGATGTACAATTCTTTAACTTCCGCATTTATATAAAGAAATGATTTAAAATTCTCAAGTAAGAGTAAATACGTCATTGAAAATTTATTGTGTTCCTATGAGCTAGGAGTTCCTGACATTTTTTTGTATAAATCCAAGGGAATATGTATGTATGATACATGAGTTTAATTTTCTATCCAACTGTAGAAGAATGACCCTGCAGAAGAATGACTTCTGAAATTAATTTTTAATGGTAGGTTCATGTTCATCAGATGGGTTTGAATTTTCAGGGAAAAGTGCTCTATTGGGATTAAGGGGTGTAGTCATAAAACTGTCAACCATACTAAAGATTTTTCATTTCCTAAGGCTGATTTAAAAGATGTAAAGCTAGGACCACCCGAAAAAGAATAATCAACATCCATTCAAACACAAGTGATTGTCTTCTTTATTTTCACTTGTCTCCCAGGAAAAAAAATATTTTTCAAAAGAAGAAAAGAGACTTAGAGGCTTTTTTGTTTGTTTTTGTTTTTGCTTTAGGAAAATAAGTTTTAACTATTAAGTTAGATCCAAGTCAGATCCAGGCTTGATGCTTGGCTCTGCCATATTCTAGCTATATTATCTTAGAAAGTTTATTGACCAAGATTCTCAAACTTCATTTATTTATAGCAAAGAGTAGTTATGTGTGTTGATAAGAGTGTTTGGCACCAATAGGTCATCAAAAGTGAAGATTGTTGTTTTTAAAATAACTGTTCACATTTTCCCCTTTTATCTAGATCTACTTTCGAATTGTCTTAACAGCTTCATTTGATGTAAAAATCCACTGTTGTTGCTTTGGCTGCTGCTGTTGTTATTGTTCAACAGTAAATATTTCGGCCCATCCCTAGGGAACTGACAGCCTGTTGAAGAGTATATGGTTAAGGAATTCTAACATTACCAAGGACCTATAAAAAAAGAGCTGAAAGACTGGGAACTCTTTAAATCACTTTCTCTTTTCAGTTTCTAGAAATATAGCTGTTTAAACAATTGAACATTTTGCATGGGGATAGTCATTTAAAAGTTAGTGGAAGGAGTTCAGGTGTTTTTATTTGAGATGAAATGAAAATTGTGGAGAAGTTATCATCTCTTACATAGGTAATAGGGCTTGCCTGGTGCCTCAGTGGTAAAGAATCTGCCCGCAGTGCAGAAGACCCGGGTTCAATCCCTGGGTTGGGAAGATCCCCTGGAGAAGGAAATGGCAACCCACACCAGTATTCTTGCCTGAGAAATCCGATGGACAGAGGAGCCTGGTGGGCTACAGTCCATTGGGTCACAGAGTCAGACACAACTGAGCGACTAACACTACATAGGTAATATTGGTTAGTTTGTATTCTAATTTCTGAAGTCAATATGAGACAACCTTATTCTAGCTCTGTCAGTTTATACTGATGAATTCTATAGCTCACCATACAGTTATCCATTTGTTAGTGTTTAAGAAGATAATACAAATATTTTGTTATTAATTAAGCCTTATATAAAAGAATAAATCCGGTGCCCAGGCATAAGAGTATATGTGATTTTGCTTAACTGTCTGGAGCAGTTCCACACATTTTAAGCATATTATTCTGTGACTTTGGGATGGATCATAACTGTTTCATCATGCAATAGTGATCTCTGCATAATTATTAAGACAAAAAATTTGCCTCTTCTAAGTCCTTGTTTCGTGATCTGACTTCATGCTGGTTGCTTCATTTGTGTCCAACTCTGTGCAATCCCATGGACTATAGCCCACCTGGCTCCTCTCTCCATGGGATTCTCCAGGCAACAATACTGGAGTAGGTAGCCATGCCCTCCTCCAGGGGATCTTCCTGACCCAGGGATCGAACCCAGGTCTCTTATGTCTCCTGCTTTGGCAGGCAGGTTCTTTACCACTAGCCCCACCTGGGAAGGGGAACCCAAATTGACAGCCTTCTTCTGTCTTCCTGTCTGGAGTAAGTGTGAGAACTAGAAAGAAACAGATAACATTATCTCTATTTGCAGATAATGTAATTGTATAAAGGGAAACCCTTAATGTAAAAATATAAAATTAAGAAATCATTCTTAACTGTACAACCAAAAGTAACAGAATTGATTAAAGTAGCAATATAAAAAACTAACAAAGAAAAATCAATAGTGTTTATATATCCAAAGAATAACACTAGAGGATATCAAGGGAGGGTAAATCACACCTGTAGTTGCAATAGAAAATTATTAAAACCTAGGAATAAGCTTAAAATATTCATTCTTCAAAGGTGCAAAAGTAGACTTGAACAAATGAAAGGCATACCTTTGTTCACGGGTAGGGCAACTCTACATCATACTTATGTAAATTCTTCCCAAGTTAAGAAAAAATTTAATGTAATTCCATTAAGAATATTGCGATTCTTCTCTTAAAGTAGACTCTTGATTCTAAAGTTCTTTGGGGATTAGGAAAAGGCAGAAAAATCCCATAAAGAAGAACAATGAGAGGAACTAGCCCTGTATGATACTAAAACATTTTATCATTGCCCTATAAATTTAAAAAAGCATCTTCATTGATACATAACTAGATATACAGAATGACAGATTAGAATAAAAAATTTAACATAGAACAATTGTATGGGAAAAGTGATACCTCAAGTCACTGGTGAAAATATACTGTTTTTAATAAATGTTTTTGACATAACTAGATAGCCGTTTGGGAAAAGTAAAATTGAATCCATATTTCATCCTGGATACCAGAATGAAATCCAAATAATCCAGATATATAAATGTAAAAAATAAAACTGCAAAAGAAAACAGATTCATTTCTTTATAAACTGGGAGTGAGAAAAAAAAAACTGCAAAATAAAACAGATTCATTTCTTTATAAGCTGGAAGTGAGAAAAACCTTTCCAACTATGATTATCAATCCAGAAGCACCAAAGAAAATACTAAAACACTGACAGACTTGACTCCATAAAAATAAACTTTTTCAAAGCAAAGGGGGAAAGAAGCAAAAGTCAACTAATCAAATTAAAATCCAGAAGAAAATATTTGCAATTTATATCAAAAAAATCACAATCACTTAAGTGATAAAGAGCTCTTAAAAACTGGAAAGAGAAAGACCAAATACCATTAAGGAAAGATATGAACAGAATTTAAAGAAAAAGCCAATGTCCTTCAACTTACAAAAAAAAGCTTCATTCATACCAAGAGAAAGGCATATTAAAATTACTTACATATACTATTTCTCACCTATTGAGATTGTCTAAAATATAAAAATTTGAAGAACTGTGATGGCAAATAATAAGGAAACAGGCACCCTTAGGCAATGCTAGTGGGAGTGCAAAATGGTACAACTTTCTATGGAAGGGAATTTAGCAATATCTAACTACATTTTCTTTGCATTTATCATTTGACTCAGCAATTCCACTGAAGGTACACTTCCCCAAATATGAAATACTAATGATCATTACCAGGCTTCCCTGGTGGCTCAAGTAATGATCATTACTTGTGATGGAGTTCAGGGCAGACCAATCCAAAGTATGCTACTTTGACATATTGATTGTTTTGAATTCAAGTCGAGAACCAGCCAGTGCAAGAAGGACATTCTGACCCTGCCCTCTTTCCCCTGAAATCAGGAAATAAATCTCCCATCTAAAAGGCAGCCTCTGAGCACCAGGGCATGGGACATCTTTATGTCCAGGGATAGAAAATTCAAGACAGAGACGACTCTGCTTGGTTTCTTCACTCATTAGTACCCAAGCCTAAGTGTCTTTGTCAGTTCTTCACAAAGAAATCTATTGTTTCTTTGTCTAAACAATATAAAAGCTGCCTGCTTTAGTCATTTCTATGAGTCTCATATTTCCGTGAACTCCCATATGTGTGGAGTTAAAATTTGACCATTTTCTGTTAATCTATCTCATGTCAATTTAATTATTAGACTACAAGAAGAACCTAGAAAGGCAGAGGAAAAAAATTTCTTCCCCAACACTGTAACTGCAAAAGATTGGAAGTAACCTATCCTCAGTTTGTCAATAGATGACTGAAAATGAAAGTGTAGTCCCTCAGTTCAGTTCAGTTCAGTCGCTCAGTTGTGTCCGACTCTTTGTGACCCCATGAATCGCAGCACGCCAGGCCTCCCTGTCCATCACCAACTCCCGGAGTTCACTCAGACTCACATCCATCGAGTCGGTGATGCCATCCAGCCATCTCATCCTCTATCATCCCCTTCTCCTCCTGCCCCCAATCCCCCCCAGCATCAGAGTCTTTTCCAATGAGTCAACTCTTTGCATGAGGTGGCCAAAGTACTGGAGTTTCAGTTTTAGCATCATTCCTTCCAAAGAAATCCCAGGGCTGATCTCCTTCAGAATGGACTGGTTGGATCTCCTTACAGTCCAAGGGACTCTCAAGAGTCTTCTCCAACACCACAGTTCAAAAGCATCAGGTGCTTAGCTTTCTTCATAGTCCAACTCTCACATTCATACATAACCACTGGAAAAACCATAGCCTTGACTAGACGGACCTTTGTTGGCAAAGTAATGTCTTTGCTTTTCAATATGCTATCTAGGTTGGTCATAACTTTCCTTCAAAGGAGTAAGCGTCTTTTAATTTCATGGCTGCAATCACCATCTGCAGTGATTCTGGAGCCCCCAAAAATAAAGTCTGACACTGTTTCCACTGTTTCCCCATTTGTTTCCCATGAAGTGATGGGACCAGATGCCAGTTCCTCAGTTGTGTCCAACTCTTTGCAACCCCATGGACTGTACCCCGTCAGGCTCCTCTGTCCATGGGATTCTCCAGGCAAGAATACTGAAGTGAGTTGCCATTTGCTTCTCCAGGGGATCTTCCCAACCCAGGGATCAAAGCCAGGTCTCCTGCATTGAAGGCAGATTCTTTACTCTCTGAGCCACCAGGGAAGCCAGATAGATGACTAGCTGAATGAAATACGGGCATTGTGGTTGTTGTTTATTCACTAAGTCATGTCTGACTCTTTGTGTCCCCATGCTCAAATTCATGTCCATTGAGTTGGTGATGCTATCTAGCCATCTCTTCCTCTGCCACCCCCTTCTCCTTTTGCCTTCAATCTTTTTTAGAATAAGCGTATTATGAATTCATTTTTTAAAAATAAGGAATATTTCTGTGAACTTACTTCAAGGAGTTACAGAATCAGTTCAGTCAGTTCAGTCGCTCACTCATGTCCGACTCTTTGTGACCCCATGGACTGCAGCACGCCAGGCCTCCCTGTCCATCACCAAGTCCTGGAGCTTACTCAAACTCATGTCCATCGAGTCGGTGATGCCATCCAGCCATCTCATCCTCTGTCGTCCCCTTCTCCTCCCGCCTTCAATCTTTCCCAGCATCAGGGTCTTTTCTAGTCCAAGAGACTCTCAAGAGTCTTCTCCAATACCACAGCTCAAATGCATCAATTCTTTGGCGCTCAGCTTTCTTTATAGAGTCACAGAATATATTAAGTTAAAAAGTGTAAGGTATAGAGTATTATATATGTGCTATGAATTGAATTGTGTCCTCTAAAGAGATATGCTGAAGCCCTGATCCCAGTATCTCTGAATGTGACCTTATTTAGAAACCAGGTCTTTGCAGATGTAATAAAGTTAACATCAGGTCATATGGGCTTATAAAGAACCCTAATCCAATGACTGGTGCCCTTATAAGAAGAGGGAAATTTGGACACAGAGACACAGACACAGGGGAGAGAAGGCCATGCAACCATACAGGTGATGACTGGAGTAATGTTTCCACAAGCCAAGGAATAATACTTCTCTCCAGAGATCCTAGGAGAGAGGCATGGAACAGATTAACCCACTCTGAGTAGGGAGGAACTGAGGAACCAGGATCAAAGCCTGGCTGAGATGGTGGAGGAGATAATGAAGGTTATGAGATTCTTAATCATTTTGTTTTGGGAAATTTTTCATCCTAACAAAACAGGAAAAGTCTTAAAGCAGGTATTTTGCATATTGTTACCACATTCCCTTAAGAGTATCCAGTGGCCTCTGCATTGTCAAATCTAACCATCAGTTCTGTTTTCATGTCACTCAGCCTCTGGGCAGCAGAGCACAGTTGATCATCCTCTCCTTCTTGAAACACTTCCTGCCATAGGATTGTGGACCTCTCCCACCGTCCGTGTCATCTATGTTGGAGAGTTCTAGGCCTCACTTTCCAGACTCCAGTTTGTACTCTTCCTGAGTGGTCTCGTTAGGTCTTTTAAGATATTTTCTTAAAATATCTTATGGAGATGAAAACCAAATTCATATCTTTAGCTCCAGTCTTTGTCCAGGGCTCCAGAAGCATTTATCCATCTGCCTATTTAACATTTCTACCCGGATGCTCTCTGGAGTCAGGCCACCCAAGCTTGTATTCTAGTTCCCACCTGTATGATCTTGTGTTACTTAACTATATCCGTGAAATGAAAATGATAATAGTACTACTTCTCTAGATTATTTAGAACAGTGCTGGCTCAAAGTAAGTGTTCAGTAAATATGCTGTTTACTTGTTTGAAGTCACTGCTAGAAGTTTGGAAGGAACCTTGTGTGTTCACCTGATTCAACAGTTAATTTTCCAGGGCTGGCAGCTGGATATTGATTGAATGAATGATTTGATGAATGGATGAATCCATTCCTTTCAAGGAAGAAAATGCAAGGTATTCACAAACTAGCTGAATTGTGACTGGTTGCCCATGCCTTGACTGGAGAAGTCATCTCTGCCTTTTTCCCCACCTTCCCAACACTGTATCTTTGGAATTTCTCTTCTCTTTGGCCAAGTCCTTGGAGTGGGCCATTCCTGCTTCTGATATCTGATGGTGTGGGGCATGCTCTGTTTTTTTGGTTTGAAAATGTGAAATATCGTTTATTGTTCAGGCTCATCAATCATGTTTTTTCATTTTATACTCAGTTTCACCAGAACTTAGTAGAAACCTAGAAAAAAGTTCTATTATTTAAAGTAATCTATCTTTGTTTTTTTGTGAAGTTGCTCAGTCGTATCCGACTCTGCGATCCCGTGGACTGTAGCCGACCAGGCTCCTCTGTCCATGGAATTTTCCAGACAAGAGTACCGGAGTGGGTTGCCATTTCCTTCTCCAGGGGAATCTTCCTAACCCAGGGATCGAACCCAGGTCTCCAACCCAGCTCTCCCACGTTGCAGGCAGACGCTTTACCGTCTGAGCCACCAGGGAAGCCCAAAGTACCTATATCTATGAATATATAGATACCTATCTATATAGTATATATGCTGCTGCTGCTAAGTCGCTTCAGTCGTGTCCGACCCTGTGCGACCCCATAGACGGCAGCCCTGTCCCTGGGATTCTCCAGGCAAGAATACTGAAGTGGGTTGCCCTTTCCTTCTCCAATGCATGAAAGTAAAAAGTGAAAGTGAAGTCTCTCTGTCGTGTCCGACTCTTCGCGACCCCATGGACTGCAGCCTACCAGGCTCCTCCGTCCATGGATTTTTCAGGCAAGAGTACTGGAGTGGGGTGCCATTGCCTTCTCCGATATAATATATATAAGACATGAATAAATTTAAGTATGACAGTGAAAGACAGTGAGTTTTCCTGGCAGTTAGGGAACCGGGGGCAGGGAGAAACATTTTTGCCAAGAGTAGATACATGGACGGCGATATATCAATACTGCCGCGCCACACAGCACGGCACAGCCCACCCCGCGACCGGGTTCCCACCCCCCGCCCCCGGCCACCGGCCTCCGCGCCCCGCCCCGGTTCCGACCCCGCCCCGCCCCGCCCCGCCCCAGCCCCCGCCCCGCACCGCGCTCTGAGCCGCCCCGGCCCTTGCTCCGGTCCCTCCCCTGCCCCGCGCTCCGGCCCCGCCCCACCCCAGCCTCGCCCCGCCCCAGCCTCCGTCCCGCGCTCCGGCCCCGCCCCGCGCCCCGGCCCCGCCCTGGTTCCGACCCCGCCCTGGTTCCGACCCCGCCTCGCCTCGCCCCGCGGCCCGGCTCCGCCCCGTATCTCCGTCGCGCTTGGCATCCCGGTGGAGGAGCCCCGCCGCCCCGGCAGAGCCCGGATCTCCGCACAACCGAAGCCCTCCACCCCAGACCCGGGTGGCCGCCGCTGGAGCGCGCGGCGCGGCGTGAAAAGATGGCCGCCCTGACGACGGTCGTGGTGGCGGCGGCGGCCACCGCCGTAGCCGGGGCTGTGGCGGGGGCGGGCGCGGCCCCGGGAACCGGCGTGGGAGCCGCGGTGCCGCAACAGGTAAATAAATGGAGGAGGCAGAGGTGGGTCTGAGGGGGCTGCGGGCGCCGGAGGCGCGGGACGGGTCCCCGGCTGAACAGGTGTCCTCTGCAGCGCGGCCGGGAGGCGAGAGCCGCGGCCGTTAGCCTCCCTTCGCTCGGGGCCTGGCGCTTGCTAGCCTTGTGCTTTGTTCGCTCGTGCATTTTTAACTGCTGTTACGGAGCCCCCTCCCTGGTGGTTTGGGAGTGCAAGAAAGTCTGGGTGGAAACCCTGGCTCTGCCTCTGTGACAGGAACACACTTAACCTCTCGTGACTCCGTTTCTTCTCTAAGCGTTGGATCTGATCATACGCACCTTCCTGAGCCGTGCACCTTGTCTGGGAAGCCCCTGGTACAGTGCTTGGTTAGAGAGAGAGTCAGTGCCCAGTGACTGATGGCTGCTCTATTATTGTGTCAGCGCTGGGAACACAAGGAGGAATCAAACTGGGATGATCTCTGAGGCAGATGTGTTTCCAAAGATCTCCTTGGGACCCCTTTCTCTGCAGTAAAGACTAGGGGATTCCCGGAGGAGAATCGTTGGAGCCAGCAGCTCTTGTCAAAGATCTCGACTCCTCCGCATTCTCCCACAGCCCACACCCAAAGCACAGGCAATTCCTGTCTGCCCTATCTTCAGAATAAGTCAAGAATCCCACTTCAAGCACCACTACCCATGTCCACACCATCATTTCTCCCTTAGCAGAAACACTTTCCTAGTTGGTTTCTATTCACCCACTCTTGCCTTCCTGACATATTCACAACAACCAGACCATTCAGGAATGACACTTGTCTGCCCAGATCCCTCAGAGTGAAAGCAAACGTTTTCACCATGTTCCACACCTTAGACTCTACAGGGCCTCTGAGCTGCCCCCAAGATCTCCCTGTCACCTCATCTCCAGTCCCCTGCCCTGGGTCTACTGCAGCCATACTGGCTTCCTGTGGTCCTTCAGACAGGCGAGCACACTTCTACCTCAGGAGCTTTGCAATTGTTGTTCCCTCTGCTTGGAATGCTCTTCCTTCCTGGTCTCATGGCCAGCACCATCTCCACCTTCAGATATCTTTGTTCAAATGCAATCAGCTCAGTGATCCTTTCTTTGACCTCCCCCAACTGAATCCCCTTACCTAGCACACTGTTCTCTTTTTAGGTTTTTTCTATAGCACTTATCCTATAATATACTACATATTTTATATTCATTTTTTGTGTGTTGTCTTTCTCCACTCCATCTAGGAATGTAAACCCTGCCCTCTATGAGGGAAGAAACTTTTGGAAATTTTATTCACTGTTACATCCCCAGCACCAAAAACTGTGCTGCTTTAGTCCAGAAACGTAGTAGACACTCCCTAAATGTTTGTGGATTAATCCAAACCTGAAGGAAGGCTGTTAAGAGCTAAGGACAGATTCCATCATTTTCTTCCTCTAAGGAGATACAGTGTCTTTACGTATTTCCAGAAATTCCACTTCATCCTGGTTTGCATATCTCACAAGTTGCTTAGGATTGTTACTGACGCACACTCCTGCCCTCTAGAGTGGTTCTCAGAGGTTTGCCTTCCTCAGTGTTGGATCAGAATCACCTAAGGAGCTGTTTCAACTGTTCCATCAGCCCCTCACATTTAGCAATGTCTGGAGACAGTTTGGGTTGTCACAACTGCAGGTGGACTGTGGAGAAGGTTGTGTGTGCTACTGACATCTAGCCGGTACAGGCTGAGGGGCAGCCCCCACAACAAAAAGTTCCCTGGTCCAAAATATCAGTAGGGCTGAAGTTGAGACACCCGATTTTATACGCTCTCACCAATTTAGAGAAGGCAGAGCCTCTTGGTTGGCTATTGTGGCAGTAGCGAGGTAGAATTTCTCAAGGGTGTTTGGGTTTTAAAAAAGAATTAGAATCTCTAGCATATTGTGACTTTTGAGGAGTTTATGTGTTATCCTTCTTTGTACCCCACAACATACCACATATATATATATATACACCACACACACACACACACATATATATATATATACAAACACATGCACATTATAGACTCAGATTCTGTAGCCCAGCTCTGGACTTGAATACTTGTCATAGGATTTCATGAATCTATGACCCTGACAGTGAAACAGCTAACATTTTTCTGAGAGGAGATCATTTTCCTTGTGACAGCCTCATGATATTAGAGGTATCTGCCAAAACACTAAGGTTCCTAGATTAGCCTGCCCGGGCTTCCATAATAAAATACCACAGACTGAGTGATTTAGATTACAGAAATATATATATATATATATATATATATATATTTTTTTTTTTTACACTTTGGGAGGCTGAAAAGATCCAGCCGAGATCTTGTCCAAGATGAAGGAGCCGTTGGGGTTGGTTTTTGGCTTGTAGACAGTTGCCTTCTTGCTGTGTCCTCACGTGGCCCTTTGTCTGTGCACATGCAGAGAGAGAGTTCTCTGGTGTTCCTCTTCTTATAAGGACACCAGTCCTGATGGACTAGGACCCTATCCTTATGAGCTTATTTAACCTTAATTACTTCCTTAAAGGCACCACCTCCAAATCTAGGGCCTCCACATGTGAATTAGGGGAGTGGTAATTCAGTCTATACCAGTTCCCTTAAATTATTTTGAAAACAATTATCTTTGAAGTTTTAGAACTATTTTATATTGCATTTTATTTTATTTCACAGCCTCCACAGAGTGTGAAATCTTCTGATTCATCATTAGGAAAAGTAGTAATGTACCCTATCTATGTATTTTAATGTTTGTATATTATTTGTTCAGCCATTATTCCTCTCAGCCATTGCTTTTCAAGACCAAAGACTACAAATTTCTTGATTCTCCTCTTAGATGCCATCTCCCTCTTGATCTTTTTAGCACGTTGAATTATGACTTTTGTAGTATCTCTGGCTGTATCACATGAGTGTATGTCCCGGTTTTGCTCCAGAGTAGGGCTGTGTCCTCTCTTTGTCTCTAGTGCCCTCTCTGTGATGACCTGTATTTAATGGCATTCGGCTGACTGGAGTGGGCCTTCAGTAATAACCACATTACTTTTCTGACTTTACATAATTACTCAAAACGGATTTCCTCTAGAAGATCACACAAATGAATAGGGCTGTGTATATATCCAGGTGTGGCAGAGTGAAGAATTACCCCACACACACCTTTTTTTGGTCTTCTTTTGACATTTCCTTTAATGTTGTTATACAACGAACACAAATAATACACAATAAACACAAATAGGGGAGGGGGAATCCTTTGTTATTAATATACTTTTACAAGCAAGCCTGTCCCAGACAGCTGCTTGGACAATCCTTCTCTGCCCCATGTCAGCCATTTATTTCCGTCTGCCTCAGACACAGTGGATTGTAAGTCATTGTGCATCCTCACGGTATCACTAGGTTCCCTCAAGGATAGTCACATCCTAACCCCCAGCACCTGTGAACGTGTGACCTCATGTGATAAAAGGAACTGTGCAAATGTGATTAAGTTGAGGCTCTTGAGGTGGGGAGTTTATGTGGGATTATCTGGGTGGGCCAGTGTATTCACAGGAGTCCTTGTAAGAGGGAAGCAGGAGGATTAGAACCAAGAGGAGATGTAACAGTGAAAGCAAGAGGGCGATGCGATGTGAGGAAGCGGCCATGAGCCAAGGAATGAAGGTGGCCACTAAAAGCTGAAAAAAGGTAAGGGAGTAAATACTCTGGATCTCCAGAAAGAATGCAGTCTTTTCAAAACCTTAATTTTAGACTTGACCTCCAAAACAGTAAAAGAATAGATTTGTGGTGTTTAAGTCTCTTAAATTTGTGGTAAACTCATTTTTTTGGTAAGTTTGTTACAGTAGTGATAGGAAATGAATGCAATCAGAGAAAGCCTAAGAAGGCCTGAGCTCTCATCTTTGGCTGACCTTGAAACTTGTGCAACAGGAAGTGAAGGCTAAAGTGGAGTTGTAAACTGCTTGCCCCAGTACTGATGCCATGTTCCAGCTTGCACACAGACCCCCTCAAAGTATGGGGACTTACAGGTTCAAGACATCTAAGAAAATCTTTGACCAACCAATCATTCACTGACAGCTAACAAAGCAGAGATTTCAGTGCCACACAAACAATCCAGACTTTACCGAATTAGTTCAGAGAAATGACTGAAAAAAACCCAGCAACAACAGCAGACCTTGGAGAGAGGGAAAAAAATCTCATTTTTAGTGTTGCCACATTATGTATTATTTAAAGTGTTGAGTTGCTGACAAATTATGAGATATGCAAAGAAATAAGAAAATATGGTCCACACACAGAAGAATTAAAAAAAAAAAAGAATAGTAAAAAGAAACTGTCCCTTAAGATGACCAAATGTTGGACATAACAGATAAAGATTTTAAATTATTGATTTAAACATGTTCAAAAAGCTAAAGAAAACCATTTCTAAAGAAATAAAGTATAAGAATGGTGTCTCACCAAATAGAAAACATCTATAAAGAGACTGGAAAAGGTGAGTTTTTAATCCAATCCCAAAGAAAGGCAATGCCAAAGAATGCTCAAACTACTGCACAATTGTACTCATCTCACATGCTAGCAAAGTAATCCTCAAAATTCTCCAAGCCAGGCTTCAACAGTATGTGAACCATGAATTTCCAGATGCATCAGGCTGGTTTTAGAAAAGGCAGAGGAACCAGAGATCAAATTGCCAGCATCGGCTAGATCATCGAAAAAGCAAGAGAGTTCCAGAAAAACATCTACTTCTGCTTTATTGACTATGCCAAAGCCTTTGACTATGTGAATCACAACACATTGTGTAAAGTTCTTAAAGAGATGAGAATACCAGACTCCTGACCTGCCTCCTGAGAAATTTGTATGCAGGTCAAGAAGCAGTACTTAGAACTGGACATGGAACAACAGACTGATTCCAAATCGGGAAAGGAGTACATCAAGGCTGTATATAGTCACCCTGCTTATTTAACTTATATACAAAATACATCATGAGAAATGCTGGGCTGGATGAAGCACAAGTTGGAATCAAGATTGCCAGGAGAAATATCAATAACCTCAGATACGCAGGTGACACCACCGTTACGGCAGAAAGTGAAGAAGAACTAAAGAGCCTCTTGAAGAAAGTGAAAGAGGAGAGTGAAAAGTTGGCTTAAAACTCAGCATTGAGAAAACAAAGATTATGGCATCTGGTCCCATCACTTCATGGCAAATAGGTGCGGAAAGAGTGAAAGACTTTTTTTTGGAGGGCTCCAAAATCACTGCAAATGGTGACTGCAGCCATGAAATTAAAAGACGCTTGCTCCTTGGAAGAAAAGCTATGACCAACCTAGACAGCATATTAAAAAGCAGAGGCATTACTTTGCCAACAAAGGTTCATCTAGTCAAAGCTATTGTTTTTCTAGTAGTCATGTATGGATGTGAAAGTTGGACTTAAAGAAAGCTGAGCGCCGAAGAATTGATGCTTTTGAACTGTGGTGTTGGAGAAGACTCTTGAGAGTCCCTTGGACAGCAAGGATCCAACCAGCCTATCCCAAAGGAAATCAGTCCTGAATATTCATTAGAAGGACTGATGCTGAAGCAGAAACTCCAATACTTTGGCTACCTGATGCAAAGAACTGACTCATTTGAAAAGACTCTGATGCTGGGAAAGATTGAAGGTGGGAGGAAAAGGGGACAACAGAGGATGAGATGGTTAGATGACATCACCAACTCAATGGACATGATTTTGAGTAAACTCTGGGAGTTGGTGATGGACAGGGAAGCCTGGCGTGCTGCAGTCCATGGGATGGCAAAGA
Source organism: Bos taurus (assembly GCF_002263795.3). Taxonomy (NCBI): domain Eukaryota; kingdom Metazoa; phylum Chordata; class Mammalia; order Artiodactyla; family Bovidae; genus Bos; species Bos taurus. The sequence goes on along the minus strand of NC_037337.1, from coordinate 4,133,205 downwards.
GCCATACACGACTGAACGACTGAACTGAACCAAACTGATAAAGAGAGAAGTTCTAGCAAAAGAATGGAATAGAAATTTTGGAGTTAAAAAGTACAAAAATGCAAATGAAAAATTCATTAGAGAGACTCAGCACTATGTTTGGGCTGGCAGAACAAGGTAGGTCAATTTAGATTATCCAGAATGAGGAATCTAAAGAAGAAAAGAATGAAGAAAAGTGAACAGAGTGTTAAAGACCTGTGAGACACCATCAGATGTCACAGCTAATGAGAGTCCCAGAAGGAGAGAGGGAAAAGTGGGAAAGAATTTTTGAAGAAATGATGGCTGTAGTATTGATCTACACATTATTGGAACTTAGTGAACTTCAAGATCCATACCTAGACATGTCATAATCAAACTGTAAAAAGAGACAAAAAGAAAATTCTGAAAGCACCAACAGAGAAATCAATTCAAAACATATTAGGCATTCTCAATAAGATTAACAACTGATTTCTCAACAGAAACCTTGGACTTCAAAAGTATGGGATAATACGTATGCATGCTAAATTGCTTAAGTTGTGCCTGACTTTTTGCAGTGCTATGGACTGTAGCCTACCAGGCTCCTTTGTCCATGGGATTCTCCAGGCAGGAATACTGGAGTGGGTTGCTGTGCCCTCTTCCAGGGGATCTTCTGGACCCAGGAAGCGAATGCATGTCTATGTCTCCTGCATTGGCACGTGGATTCTTTACCACTAGCCCCTCCTGGGAAGCCCCATGGGATAGCAGACGTAGTTATGCTGTTAGAAATGCTGAAAGAAAAGGACTGTTGACCAAGAACTCTGTGTTCAGCAAAATAATTATCTAAAAATGAAGGAGGCTACATCAAACTGAAATGATTCTGCACAGTAAAGGGAATATCAGCAAAATGAAAAGATGACCTACTGAATGGGAGAGAAACATTTGCAAATCATATTTTGATAAGGACATATCTAAAAATATAAAACTCTTAAAACTCAAAAAGACACCCCAGTTTTTAAAATTGGAAAAGATATAAGTAGGTATTACTTCAAAGAAATAGCCAATAAGTACATGAAAGGATGCTCGGCATCATTAGTCATTATGGGCTAATCAAAACCACTGTGAGATACTACTTCACATCCAGTAGGATGATTATAGTAAAAGAGACAGACAATAACAAATGTTGGTGAGGATGTGAAGAAACTGGAACTCCCTTACATTTTTTACATTTTTACACTACTCCTTTACACTGCTAATGGCAATGTAAAATTATATAATGATGCAGCCACTGTGGAAAACAATTGGATAGTTCTTCAAAAGTTCAAAACTTCTGTGCTTCAAAGGATATTATCAGGAAAGTGAAAAGAACTCAGAATTGGGGAAAATATTTGCAGGTCATTTATCTGATAAAGGACTTACGGGAATGCTTCCACTGTAACAATAAAAAATAACACAAATGGAAAATTAAAGACTTAACTGTGATTCAGAAATTCCACTGCTAGAAATACCCAAGAAAATTGAATTCATACTAAAACTTGTACATAAATGTTCTTAGTAACATTATTCATGGTGACCAAATAGTGAAAGTAACCCAATGGTCTGTCAGGTGATGAGTAAACAAAATATGTTAGAGTCATGTGGAATATTACTTAACCATGAAAAGGAATGAAGTACAGATTCATGGTACAACATGAATGAATCTTTAAAATATTATACTCAGTGAAAGAAGCCAGACACAGAAGGTTGTACATTGTATGATCCTGTTTATGCTAATTGTCCAGAATAGGCAAATCCATAGAATCAGAATGGAGATTAATGATTACCAGGAATTGGGCGGGAAAAAGGTATGGGAACTGGCTGCTTAATGAGTGCGAGCTTTCTTTTGGGTATAATAGAAATATTCGGGCACTAGATAGTGTTGTGGAGAGGGCAATGGCACCCCACTCCAGTACTCTTGCCTGGAAAATCCCATGGACGGAGGAGCCTGGTAGGCTGCAGTCCATGGGGTTGCTAAGAGTCGGACACGACTGAGCGACTTCCCTTTCACTTTTCACTTTCATGCATTGGAGAAGGAAATAGCAACCCACTCTAGTGTTCTTGCCTGGAGAATCCCAGGGACGGAAGAGCCTGGTGGGCTGCTGTCTATGGGGTCACACAGAGTCAGACACGACTGATGTGACTTAGCAGCAGCAGCAACAACAGATAGTGTTGATGATTGCACGACTTTGTGAATATAGTAAAAAACACTGGATTGTAAACTTTATGTGCACATTCTATGGTATGTGAAGTAAATCTCAATTTTAGAAGTATTAACCTAAAATCATTACTTTATTCTTGTTTGCTCGTTCCTCGAAATTTGAAGGCTTGGTTCCTTTATTTTCTTTTTAATCTCTCAGGCTGTCAGCAATTCCTCTTGGTTATACCTCCAAGATACATTTAGGCTTCTTACTTTTAGTCTCCACCATCACCCTGGTAGACCTGAATACCATCATTCCTTGTCTTTGTTGCTGCATCACCTGTCTATTGATTCTCCTGCTTCCAGCCTTGCCTCCTCTCTTCCTCCACCTCCCTGAATTTGTTCTTTAAAAAATAGAAAGATTTTCTTTAAAAATTAAATGTATCATGGCATTCTCCTACTCTAAACCCTTCAGTAAAATTCAGACTCCTGTAGTGCCTTAAAATGCTGGTGTGATATGCCACTTGCCTGGTTCTATACCCTCAACTCCTACAAAGCTCTGCATTTCACTCATCTTATGTCACAATTGCCTTTGCTCTGCTTGAACCAGCCAAGCTTTTTTCCTCCTGGAGGGCATTTGGACATGCTGGTCCCTCTGCCTGGCACACCTTTCCCTGCAGCTTTTGTCCTGGCTGGCTCCGTTCTTCCTTAAACATCATCCCCTCAAATAGACTTCTGTGGCCATTCTAACTGAAAAGAAAACAAAACAAAACAATCCCTTGGCCCCATTATCTTCATCTCAGCACTGTTTATTTCCTTAATAGGCCTTACAGTGTTGATTTTTTTTTAAAATGTCTCACTTATTTACTCTTTTCTTCTTAAGTCTGTTTCCCTCTCTAGATTTTAAGGCAGAGGCCCTATTATCATGGGCTTCCAGTGGCACTAATGGTAAAGAACTCGCCTACCAATGCAGGAGACATAAGAAACGTGGGCTCGATTCCTCAATCTTCGGGGTCTAGAAGATCCCCTGGAGGGGGGCATGGCAACCCACTCCAGTATTCTTACCTGGAGAATCCCATGCACAGAGGAGCCTGGCAGGCTGTGGTCCCTAGGGTCACAGAGTTGGACACAACTGAAGCGGTTTAGCAACAGTGCACACATGTTATCATGGCCCATCTTTGTTTCCCTAGTGTCTAGGCCAGCACCTGTCACATCGTAAGTGTTCAATGCATGTTGGTAAATGAGTGAATGAATGAAAGAATTAGAGATTTTTATAAAACTCCCTGAAGACTTTACATTTCTCACTAATTTAGCATTTTAAAACACATATTCCTTCTTCCACGAGCTGCATTTTTAAAAATTAAATAAGATTGGCCCCAAAATTATCCCGTGAGAAACTCCATTATTGATGTTTTATCTCTGAAAAAAGGGCTTCCCTTGTGGCTCAGACAGTAAAGAATCCACCTGCAATACAGGAGCCCTGGGTTTGATCCCTTGGTTGGGAAGATGCCCTGGAGGAGGCAAGGCACCCACTGCAGCATTCTTGCCTGGAGAATCCTTGTGAACAGAGGAGCCTGGTGGGCTACAGTCCATGGGGTCGCAGAGAGTCGGACACCACTGAGCAACTAAGGACAGCACACACTCTGGAAAAATTCCACGTTCATCTCCCACCATTTTTATTTTTGAGGATAAATTTATCTTTGTTTTCTCTTCAGAGTGATGGCTGTCTCGGTACTTCAGGTGGAATTCGTCCTTTTCACCTTCAAAACTGGAAACAGAAAGTTAGTCGAACTAAGAAAGCAGAATTCATACGTACAGCTGAAAAATATAAAAATCAGTAAGTATAAGAACATTATCTTCAAGGAACATTACTCATCATTTTATTACAAACGATATAAAGTTAATTCTCCTCCACTCTAATCCCCTACCAAAGACTAGTCACTAATCTTTCAAATGTAAAACAAGGGGCCCATGAGAAGTGTGAAATATACAAACGATAGTAAACTATTTAATATAAAGTTAATTTTAAGTAGAGTTCTTTAAATCTTAATTTCACTATTTTGAATCAGTGTATATCAAGGAGAATAAAAGATTTCTTTAGATCACATATGTCAAGTAACAGATTGGATACATTTTGACTTAGCAAAGTAAGCACTTGGTAAATATTTTTGAGTGAATAATTTTAATGAAGAGTCCTACTGTACTCTTGAGGTTTTTTTTTTTTTTTTTTTTTTTAATTGGCCTTTTAATTGGTTTCCCTTCCTTGGTCTCTACCTCTTTCAGATCTACCCTGTACATTATGACTAGAAAAATTGAGAAGATGGCATTTAAGTTTTAGTGTTTATGTATTTTTAAATAACTAGTGGTATTTACTGAATGTTCACCATTGTTAGTAGCACCATATGATTTAATAAATATAATGAGTAAAGGTAAAAGAACTGGAGCTCAGAGCAGCTAGCCCTCTCCTATAGTTGGAGGCTTTATAATACACTGCTCTGAATTTATGCAGTATCAATTTGCTGAAGAACCAAGAGAAAAGGAGGCTTTTGTAAGAAATGATCTCTAGACCAGAATTAGTGGCAGTTGTCTGTTTAGAAATTCTACCAATACATAGTATACTGTTTGAATTTTAACAAGTTATACCATAGTGCAGCCTCGTGAGACTGAATTCTGACTGTATCAGTTTAATTCTTTCATTTTTAATACTCAGAATTTGATAAACTACATTTTTTTTTTAATTTATAAAATGCATTATCTTAGATAGAATTGGACTCTAGGTTAAGATTTCTGGTTTATGTTTCTTTCTAGATAAGATAATCTGCCAGATGATTAATGTACATAAATATAGCAAGCCAGTTAGATTATGCCAGTATAGATAGGTACCTTATCTGTGTATAGGTTTTATAACTCTGATTAGGCTTTCTTCATCTGTTATAAGGTTTTGGAAAAACTCATTGAAATAGTATTAGAAAAATCCATTGAAATTGAATCCAACAATTCTCATTGAATATAAAGGGAAGAACACCATTTGTAATATTTTTATTTTCAGAATAGGTTATATATTCACATAATTCAAAAATTAATTCATATCAAAGGATCCACAGTGGAAGGTCTTTGTTTCACCTGTGACCCATATCACCCATTTCCCTTCTCCCCAAACAACCATTTTTAGTTTCTTGTATATCCTTCACAGGTATTTTATATGCTTTTTTAAGGACATAAAAATGCATATGCAAATAGTTCCCTTTTTTTTTATAAATGGTAGTATACTATATATATATTCTTGTGCATCTTGTTTTGTATTTTTAACTTAAGAGTGTATCCTAGATACCAAGAAGTTACTGGTTTTGTTCAGGCATGATAATGGTATTATAATTATACAAATCAGATACTCATAATCTCTAGAAATGCACACTGAAGTATGTTGGGGTGGAAGTACATAATGTAGTGGATTTCCTTTAGAGTAATTAAGCAAAAAAGGAAGAGGAAAGATAAAAGATAGATGAAAGAGAGGAAAAAGACAGGTAAAATTGTTGAGTTAGAGTGATATGAGGTATATCATGTGGAACGATGTGAGGGGAATCAGTTTTCCATTCTCTAGTATGTCTTAACATTTTCATGTAAAACTTTTGTTAAAAAGGAGTGTATCTTGGAGGTCTTTCCTTATCAGTACGTAGAACACGGTACCGCGTTGCATTCCAGTGTGTGCGCGTACCAGCACTTATTTAATCTGCCCCTTAGTGATAGACATTAGATTACAGAAAACGTTAAATTATAGTAAATAAACGCTTAATTAATTGAGCATCCATGGAGGTTCATATCATTTTGCACATCTATAAGTGTGTCTTTATGAAAAATTCCTTCAAGTAGAAGTGCTGGATCAAAGGTATATGAATTTGCGATTGTAATGAATAATTTCTGATTATTCATGATTATGATGAATAATGAATAATTTCTAAATTATCCTTGATAGGCCATTTATGATTTCACCAACAATATATGAGAGGACCCATTTCCCCACAGTTTTATCATCAGAATATGTTAAACTTGTGTGTTTTTTTCCCACCAGTCTGATAGATACACCATGTTACCATGGTATAGTTTCAGTCTTTTCTCATGTTACGAGAGAGGTTGAGCATCTCTTTTTGTTTGGCAGTTTGTCTCCATTATTACATTTTGAGTATCTTTATGGGTCAATATCGAATCCAGGAGTAACAAAGCATGACTTACTGTCGTAGCATAGCCTGTGTCCATGATGGGCATTTCTGTTTGATTTCGGTGCCTTTCCCCACCCCAGCCAGAGTCGAGGCAGGCTGGTGCTCAGTGCAGGGCTCCAGCAGCTGCCCGCAGCCTGTTAGACTGACCTGCAGACTAAAAGCTTTATTGATGTCTCTGTTCTTCCCCTTCCTTCCTCCCAACATAGATTGAAGTTATGACTCCCTCAGCCTTGGGGCAGCCAGGTAGGGCCTGTGGCATTCTCATCTATTTACCTCAGTGTGCCTTTTATATTAAATTCTCTTCTTGGTTGGCAAGTGAAAAAGATTGGGAAACTCTGCCTTATACAGTTGCCCCTCAGAATAGAGGAAAGGAAATCAGTGACCAGAGATACTCCACCACTCATTAAATTCAGGATTAGTGGAGAAGTATTTATATTAATTTCCACCTTGTGGGAGAAAGAAAATAGATGTTGAGAAAATAAATTTCTTTGTCCAACCGAAAAAGTTTCTTGATGGTAAATTGTTTTGTTTTACCCCAGGGTTCAAGCTAACATTAGAAGTCCTTACTGGTAGATGGATTAAAGCCAAGGAGCAAGGATGAGATGAAGAAGCTTTGACTTAAATGTAGACCATATCCCATAAAAACATTAAATCCCTGCCTTCACAGATGTTTGCCTTTTGAAGTTTTAGTTTTATTAGCATTAGTAACTTGCATTTCTATAGTGCATTTTTCTTCCCTTGTGGCTCAGATGAATCTGCCTGCAATGCTAGAGACCCAGGTTTGATCCCTGGTTTGGGAAGATTCCCTGGAGAAGGGAATGGCAACCCACTCCAGTATTCTTGCCTGGAGAATTCCATGAACAGATGGGAGCCTGGTAGGCTACAGTCCGTGGGGTCACAGAGTTGGACACGACTGAACGACTAGTATACACACACACAGCACTTTCCTAACTACTGTTTTCATTCCATAGCCTTATTGATCCAAGTAATTTTATTTTGAATCCTTTGATGAATTAATACAAAGTACGGATTGTAAGTATATCCATATTTTAAACAATTAAAAATGTACTTAAATCATATTTATACTATTTGTTTCTTTCCCTAAAGGGTTATTAATCTAGAAAAAGACAAACACAGTCATTTCTACAACCAAAAAAGTGACTTCAGAATTGAACATAGTATGCTGGAAGAATTGGAAAATAAACTGATTAACAGCAGGAAAACAGAAAGTAAGTTGAGTTCATGATGAACAAAACTCATTGAGAGATATAAAGTCATAGTTTTGCCCTGTGCGTTGTCCTTGTGCGTGACTGTTACAGTCTCTATCAAGATACATTCTAGTTGGTGTAATGTTTATCTTTTAAGGATATGTATTTATTTTTGGGGGTCACTATTTAGTCTGGATATTTATAACTGTATTGTTATAACTGCATTGTTTGCTGTGTAAATTTCGTCTTAATAGGAAAAAAGAGGGTTTTGTTTTCTGGTTGTCAAATCAGTTAATGATACTACATTATTTTAATAAAGGAAGGGTGCCTTAAAGATCTGCACAGGCTGGGCTTGCAAAAGGATCAGCATGCCTTTAGCTGGAGGTATACTGTAGCCTTCCTTGGAAGAGGAACAGAAAAAACATAAAAAGAACAGCTGGTTCAAAGTCCAAATTCTTACTTTATGTTTGTAAAATGTCCAGGTGGCTACAAGATTACTTACAGCCGGGCTTACACAGTGGCATTTGGTGTAGGTTGTTCAACTGTTGTGCCAGCCAATAGGAGGAAAGGCCAGACTCAGAAGGATGTTCATTTAGAAGAAAGCAATACTAATGATCCACACAGTTTCCTGAATCTGTGTCCTGTCGCAGAAAGCCTTTTCAGTTCAGTGATTCCAGTTAATCTACCAAGATAATGTAATTATGTTTAATTTTTTGCAAGGTTTGCAACAACAGTCTCATATTTTGGTGTCAGTTTTTAAATAAAGCTTTGATTATGGGCAATAAATTTGAAAAATAAAGGAAAACTGATTACTGGGTATCTGATCTTAGCTCATCACCAGGATCCTATCAACTGAATCCCAGACTCAGTAAGCATCAACAGATTCAGAACCTGTATGACCGTTAAAGTGCTCAAGTCACATAGTTGCTTAAACCTGAGTTTACTTGTCTGTGATATATTAATAAAACCTGCCATTTCTGCCATAGGAGAGCTGTCTGTGCATCTGATGAAATAGTATTGGGTAGGCTCAAAGCTTCGTTCAGGTTTTTCTGTAAGATGTTATGGAAAAACCCAAATGAACCTTTTGGTCAACCTAATATATAAGAAAGTGTTAGAGATTGTACAGTGAATATGTTCTACTGCTTGTTATGAATATTAATAATTACTAACTGTACTAAATGTTGGCCTTAAAAAAGAATTTTACAAGAATACCTTGTTTCCTTGTAGAGTAGATTTTTTAAACTGCAAGTCCTTATTTTATAGTAAAAACACTTCCAAACTTTGGTTAAAGGAAAAGTAATGGTTTTCAGGGGCTTCCCAGGTGGTGCTAGTGGTAAAGCACCTACCTGCCAACACAGGAGACGTAAGAGATGTGGGTTTGATCCCTGGGTCAGAAAGATTTCCCTGGAGGAGGGTATGACAACCCACTCCAGTATTCTTGCCTGGAGAATCCCATGGGTAGAGGAGCCTGGCAGGTTATGGTCCATAGGGTCGCAAAGAGTCAGACACAGCTGAATGGACTTAGCACAGCACAGCACAGCAGTGGTTATCGTTGAGCTTTATACAATATTGAGACTTATTACATAGAGACTATACTGCTCATGAGACACCTTTATAGTTAATTAAAAGAAATTTTTAGTAAGTTTTTCCTTTCAGAATATAAGATTGCACTATTTTAAAAAGTCATCTTTTGTCAGACGGTGGCAAGAATCATTCTCTCTCTTCTGTTGGAATGATGAGACCTAACATAAATGCCAGATTTCTAGTTCTCCTCTTTGATTCATAGAAGAATCTGAGCATCCCTTGTTTAATATTAATGTTTCTTAATATCCCTCAGTTCTTTTATAGACAAAAAGGGTGATTTTTCTGTCTCTCTATCATGCCATTAAGTAGAGTATCTCCATTCTGTGCATTTTAAGTCACTTGATTTTCTCCCTTTTAAGGCACTTTATTTTTATTTTCTAATTTCCCTTTGTCTACAGTTTTGCTTCTCTTTATTCATACCTTGTGTTTATCTTATCTTGGAGAAGAAGGAATGCACTGCATTAATATAAGGATATAGAAATTTCCCTTTCACATGTTTCGGTTCAGAAGCATTAAATAGCTATACTTTACCTCAAATACTATGTCACATTTTAGCATGCATTTGTGTAAATAGCTATACTTTACCTCAAATACTATGTCACATTTTAGCTGCATTTGTGTAACGTTGTACTTGAATGCTGTGCCTCTAGTGCAGAATGTCAGTTCCAAATGAATTACTAAAAGATCATTTTCTCTATAGTGGTATCATTGTAGCTGTTCAAACTACTGCAGATGTAAAACAACAGAAAACACTTTCCTGATTACTAGGGAAGTTTCTTGACTTAAAATTCCTAAAAATGAGTTAGACCCTGTAAAATACATTGGGTAAAGTTTCTACTTTTATAGAACTCTGGAATTTTAATAAAAAATGGAAAAAGCCAAAGTCATATATGCATATTTGGGTTTGTTTTGAATATTAGCACTGGCTTCCAGCCTAAAGATAAACTTTTTAAAAAAATAATTGTTTTTAAGGACTTTTGAACAGAGCCGTTTGGTGTTTCATGTTCATTTGTGGAAGAGTTGCAAAAAAAAATAAGGGGGAGGTGGATAAGTAAACTACCCAAAGATGATGATCAAATATTACTATAGGAATATGTATATAAATATGAGTATTTGACTTTATGCTAATAATTTAAGTGATTACAGTAAGGTTACTACTTCAGAAGGGAAATATTAAAGAAGAATCCAGTCTTCCTGCTGATGATACAGAACATCTGAAAATGGCTTTGAGACCCTTTGTTCTTCAGGCTTCTATTGTGGGCCTAGCACCTTACTTTAGACTGGTCCTTTGGCTGCGCTTGACAACCTGTAGTATAGCAGTAGCAACGTTAGTCTCTCAGACATGTCCGTCTCTTTGCGACCCCACAAACTATAGCCCACTAGGCTCCTCTGTCTATGGGATTTTCCAGGCAAGAATACTAGAGTGGATTGCCATTCCCTTCTCCAGAGGATCTTCCTGACCCAGGGATTGAACCCAGGTCTCCTGCATTGCAGTCAGACTCTTAACCATCTGAGCTACAGGGAAACCTATAGCATAGACCCCAGTAAATGGCACCTGAGACATCTCCTCAAGACCATGACTATGACACCACTGGGTGTCACCAGCCCGCCTTAGTTGGTGTGGTTAGGTAAAGTTAATTCTCACTGGGCAGTTTGTCAGTATTCACAGCATTAATGTTGGCAATACAGTTTTAATATTCTAACAATAATTGAGATCAACTCTATGTCCGCAAATTATAGCAAAAAGGAAAAAACTGTTAAAAAATAAAACATGATTAAAATTATGCTACTGATCCATGTTTTGGAGTTTCCAATAACTCAGTCTCCAGAGTTAAAAAAATATTTCTAAGGACAGTTCCCTGGCACAGGTTATAATAAGACTTAACCTGTTGTGCCTTAAAAGATTAGACAAAATTAGATGCTTTGTTTACAGCAAGAGTTGGTTCGGGCTATACTAACACTCATAAACCATCTTTTGTTCTTTAATTGTTCTTCAATAACTTACTAGGTGAGGGTGATCAGTCTTGTGTGAAGAATCCTGAATTGGTAACCACATTTGTCATAGACTTATTTTAAAGTACATCCTTCCTTCAGTAGTTCAGTTCAGTTTAGTCGCTCAGTCATGTCCGACTCTTTGCGACCCCATGAATCGCAGCACGCCAGGCCTCCCTTGTCCATCACCAACTCCTGGAGTCTACCAAACTCACGTCCATCGAGTCGGTGATGCCATCCAGACATCTCATCCTCTGTCGTCCCCTTCTCCTCCTGCCGATATCCCTCCCAGCATCAGGGTCTTTTCCAATGAATCAACTCTTCGCATGAGGTGGCCAAAGTATTGGAGTTTCAGCTTTAGCATCAGTCCTTCCAATGAACACCCAGGACTGATCTCCTTTAGGATGGACTGGTTGGATCTCCTTGCAGTCCAAGGGACTCTCAAGAGTCTTCTCCAGCACATCTGTTCAAAAGCATCAATTCTTCAGCGCTCAGCTTTCTTCACAGTCCAACTCTCACATCCATACATGACCACTGGAAAAACCATAGCCTTGACTAGACAGACTTTTGTTGGCAAAGTAATGTCTCTGCTTTTGAATATGCTATCTAGGTCGGTCATAACTTTCCTTCCAAGGAGTAAGCGTCTTTTAATTTCATGGCTGCAATCACCATCTGCAGTGATTTTGGAGCCCCCAAAAATAAAGTCTGACACTGTTTCCACTGTTTCCCCATCTATTTGCCATGACATGATGGGACCAGATGCCATGATCTTCGTTTTCTGAATGTTGAGCTTTACGCCAACTTTTTCACTCTCCTCTTTCACCTTCATCAAGAGGCTTTTTAGTTCCTTTTCACTTTCTGCCATAAGGGTGGTGTCATCTGCATATCTGAGGTGATTGATATTTCTCCCGGCAATCTTGATTCCAGCTTGTGCTTCCTCCAGCCCAGCGTTTCTCATGATGTGCTCTGCATATAAGTTAAATAAGCAGGGTGACAATATACAGCCTTGACGTACTCCCTTTCCTATTTGGAACCAGTCTGTTGTTCTTTGTCCAGTTCTAACTGTTGCTTCCTGACCTGCATATAGGTTTCTCAAGAGGCAGGTCAGGTGGTCTGGTATTCCTATCTCTTTCAGAATTTTCCACAGTTTATTGTGATCCACACAGTCAAAGGCTTTAGCATAGTCAATAAAGCAGAAATAGATGTCTTTCTGGAACTCTCTTGCTTTTTTGATGATCCAGCAGATGTTGGCAATTTGATCTCTGGTTCCTCTGCCTTTTCTAAACCCAGCTTGAACATCTGGAAGTTCACAGTTCACGTATTGCTGAAGCCTGGCTTGGAGAATTTTGAGCATTACTTTACTAGCGTGTGAGATGAGCGCAATTGTACAGTAGTTTGAGCATTCTTTGGCATTGCCTATCTTTGGGATTGAAGTGAAAACTGACCTTTTCCAGTCCTGAGTTTTCCAAATTTGCTGGCATATTGAGTGCAGCACTTTCACAGCATCATCTTGGATTTGAAATAGCTCAACTGGAATTCCATCACCTCCACTAGCTTTGTTCATAGTGATGCTTCCTAAGGCCCATTTGACTTCACATTCCAGGATGTGTGGCTCTAGGTGAGTGATCACACCATCGTGATTATCTTGGTCATGAAGATCTTTTTTGTACAGTTCTTCTGTGTTTTTTTGCCACCTCTTCTTAATATCTTCTGCTTATGTTAGGTCCATACCATTTCTGTCCTTTAGCGAACCCATCTTTGCATGAAATATTCCCTTGGTATCTCTAATTTTCTTAAAGAGATCTCTAGTCTTTCCCATCCTGTTCTTTTCCTCTACTTCTTTGCACTGATCTCTGAGGAAGGCTTTCTTGTCTCTCCTTGCTATTCTTTAGAACTCTGAATTCAGGTGCTTATATCTTTCCTTTTCTCCTTTGCTTTTCACTTCTTTTCACAGCTATTTGTAAGGCCTCCTCTGACAGCCATTTTGCATTTTGGCATTTCTTTTCCATGGGAATGGCCTTGATCCCTGTCTCCTGTATATTGTCACAAACCTCCGTCCATAGTTCTTCAGGCACTCTATCTATCAGATCTAGTCCCTTAAATCTATTTCTCACTTCCACTGTATAATCATCAGGGATTTGATTTAGGTCATACCTGAATGGTCTAGTGGTTTTCCCTACTTTCTTCAATTTAAGTCTGAATTTGGCAATAAGGAGTTCGTGATCTGAGCCGCAGTCGGCTCCTGGTCTTGTTTTTGCTGACTGTATAGAGCTTTTCCATCTTTGGCTGCAAAGGATATAATCAATCTGATTTCTGTTTCGACCATCTGGTGATGTCCTTCTTCCTTACAGGAGCAAAAATCCAGCAACAATTGGCCAAAATATACAACAATGTAAAGAAACTTCAGCATCAGTTAAAAGATGCCAAGCCTACACCTGATTGTAAGTAAATTTACATTTTCTATTTTTTTCTTATGTATTAGTTTTTTCTATTGTTCATTAGAAAAATATATACTTTTAAAATAAATTTTTCTATTTGGCATTAATGGAGGAGCTAAACTTTACTTTTTGTTAGAGATTAATAAGGAAACATTGGAAAAATGTAATATCTGCTGTTTATGTATTTTTTTTAGTCTTTAAAATGCTATCAAAGGCTTATAAATTATGAAGTAGAACAGATATTAATGTCATATATAGGATGAATAGGGCTTCCCAGGTGGCACTAGTGGTAAAGAACCTGCCTGCCAATACAGGAGACACAAGACATACAGGTTTGATCGCTGAATCGAGAAGATCCCTTGGGGGAGGGTATGGCAACCCACTCCAGTATTCTTGCCTGGAGTATCCCATGGACAGAGGAGCCTGGTGGACTAGAGTTCCTGGGGTTGCACAGAGTCAGACACGACTGAGGGACTTAGCAGCAGTAGCAGCTTCAGATGAAGAATCTATGGTATACAAAGATTCAGGTTCAGCTGATAAAGAGGAAAAGATTCTTGATTCTTTGCCTACTGTTCCCATCATTTGCTAATTGAAGTTATTGCCTTTCACAGGCATTTCAAATACCTGAGGGAATGGCTAAGTAGTATTAGGGCAAATTTTAGTCATTTGTGAAAGATGAAATAGGGTCCTTACCTCTTTCCTTATACCAACATTCATTCCTGAGGGATCAAAGCAGTACAGTAAAGTGCTCAAGATGTATGGACTTAAGAATCAGACACATGCTGGGTCAAATCCTTGAATTGTCAGGTACGTGGTTTTAGGCAAGTGACTCAGTCTGTTTGAACTTTCACTTACTGAGCTCTGAAATGGAGATAATCATACAGCCTAACTCAGAGTTGTGGGAATGAAGTGAGACTGCACGTAGAGCACTGATGCACTGCTTATAGCATAATCACTAAAAATAGTAAATATCCAAAACCACTAAAAATATGAGAAAAGAACACGGATTACTATTTTTATGATTATATAATTTATAAGAATGACAAAAGTCAGAAATCATAAAGAAAAAAGTGGACATAATTGACTATTCAAAAATACCACAAACCTATCAGAAAAGTTGAAATACAAATGAGAGTAATATTAGCAATATATATGTAACTTTAAAAGCTAATATCCATAATGTGTAAAGAGTGTCTACAAATTCGAGCAACAAAAGTAACAGATGAAGAGAATGGGCAAAGATTATAAGTTGCATATTATAGCCAAAGAAACACAAAACACATACGGAAAAGTGTTCAGGCTTATTAATTATTATAAAAATGTCAGTTAAATCAATGATAATAAATTTTTGATTATTTGGAAAAATAATCAAATTTGGAAATGGCTGGAATTACATGAGCAGGAGCACTCCCAGGAGCTGTAAATAGCTCGAGCCTCTTTGAAGGACAATGTGACAGTATTTTACATATTGTAAAGTGGGCATACTTTTTATAGCAATCAGTTATCCTCTAAAAATACTTATTTGAGGGGGGAGGGATAGATTGGGAGTTGGGCATTGACATGTACGTACTGCAAAATAAATAGGCAATAGGGACTTACTGTATAGCACAGGGGACTCTGCTTGATATTATATAGCAACCTGAATATGAAAAGAATTTGAAAAAGAACAGATACGTGTATATTCGTAACTAAATCACTTTGTTGTACACCTGAAACTAGCACCACAGTGTTAATCGATGATAGTCTAATATAAAATGAAAATTAAATAAAGTGCTGTTGGCAACTTGTAATAAAAAATAAATAAATAAAATGAAAATTAAAAAATAAAATAAAAATACTTATTTGAGCATGCAGAAATATGCAAAGATAGTTACTACAGCATTGCATGTCTTTAAAGATTCATCAGTTGGAGAATTAATGATTTAGGGTAGCATTAGACAACGAAATGCCATGTAGCCATACAAAGAATGAAGTACCATATGTATGTTGATATGGAAAGTTAATTACAACATATTGTTAAAGAAAAAGTGCAAGTCACAGAAAACATATGTGATATAGAAGTTTTTTTGGAAAAAAAATAATATTTAAGGTATGTATGCTTAGGAAAAAATCTGTGATAAAAAAAATCGCAATCATAAAAATTTACTTTTTAAAAATACATTTTTTTCTTATCCTTTAGGCTGAGAAATGTTTTTTAATTAAGAGAACATTCTAATTTTCTTCCTAATTTTTAATTCTTAGTCATAATAAAATATGACATAATTTTTCCTTTTTTTTTTTTACAGTTGTTGAAAAGCTCAGAGAAATGATGGAGGAAATTGAAAATGCAATTAACACTTTTAAGGAAGAGCAGAGGTTGATGTATGTTTTAAACACATTTTAATTTAAAATTATTTACCTTTATTTTTCAATAACTTTTTAGGTAGTTGTATGTAAACTATTTTATTGTTACAAATTTAATATTAGTCTTACACAAAAGCAGTATAATACTTCTCTTTTGCTTGAGGTTTTAGCCTGCTTTTAATGTTTTAAGTGAATTTTCATTTATATTTGGAGTCTGTAAACTCTCAAATAAGAGTTTGAAAGATTGTTTTTTCCTCTGAGGAAACTCTTTGAAGACTTAGATTTATAAATGTTAATAATGTGAAGTGGAGAAGATATCAAGAGTTGGGAATAATAAAATTTGAAGGAAAACAAAGGGCTAATTTGGATTGGTTTGTATCTTATTTTTCAAACTTTTATTTTTAAAATTTTAGATATGAAGAGCTTATTAAAGAAGAGAAAACAACTAATAATGAGTTGAATGCCATATCAAGAAAAATTGACACATGGGCTTTGGGTAATTCAGAAACAGAGAAGGCTTTCAGAGCAGCATTGAGCAAAGTTCCTGTGGACAAAGTCACACCAAGTGCTCTTCCAGAAGAAGTGGTAGAGTTTGAAACGTTCCTTCAGCAGACGGGAGGGCGCCAGGGGGGCTGGGATGATTATGACCACCAGAACTTTGTGAAGATGAGAAGCAAGCATAAAGGGAAGCCAGTGTTCATGGGAGAAGTTCTGGAGCACCTTCCCGGAAGAACGCAGGATGAAGTTCAACAGCATGAGAAATGGTATCAAAAATTTCTGGCCCTGGAAGAAAGAAAAAAAGAGGTAATAAGAATTGTAATAGCTATTATTTACTGTATATGTCTGTGTTCTAGGACTAGGACTGTGCTACACTCTTTAACATATATTATTAACTTTAGTGCAAGCCTATGAGATATGTTTACGGTTTTCTCCCGTCTCATAGCAGGTGAAACTGAGGCATTGAGAAGTTAAGTCATTTTAGTGGAACTATAGTTGACATACTCAACATCCAGCATAATCTACTCTAAGAAATAATACAATGAGTCAGAAAACATCTGACAATGGTAACATCCTATGTCCACTGGAAATGGGAAATTCAGATTTAACCAGGCTTTTGATAAGTCATCTTACTAGTGAAGTCCACATTATTTGCAACAGAAAATAAAGAGGGCAGTAGGAAAAAAAAATTCTTTGACTCAAAAGTTTCTAAATAGTTTTGGAACTTTAGTTGCACTACTTATTTTAAAAGACTCAAAGTTTTGGCAACCCCAGAGTAGAGTAACTCTTAATTGTAGCAAATACCTAAAAGGTCCCATTTTCACAAAAATATTATTGTGGCTCTGGTTTAGATTAGGATTCCTCGCTGGCATTGGTGACTGTTTGGACTGTGAGGGCTGTCCTGTGCGCTGTAGGGCGGTTAGCAGCATCCTTGACCTCCACCCAGTAGATGCTGGTAGCACCACCTTAAATGTGATGATCAAAATATCTCCAGACATTACCAGACGTCCTCTGGAGGGTAGAAATGGCCCCTGGTCAAGAACCATAGGCTTAGATAGTCCTAAGTTTTTTTTTTTTTTAGACTTGAGCGCAATAAACTTTAATTCAGTTTGGTTTGACAAGAAAGGTATGACGATTCAGCTGGCAACATACCCAAAAAGGAGCATTAAAGAAATACTTGATTTTACATGTAAAGTATTAGAGGAAATAACTGGTGGTTTGTTGTTGCTATTGTTTCTCTCCAAAATAAGTTGAATGTTCATAAGGTCGACACTTAAAACTTTAAGAAAACATTTTGAAACATAAGTCATTTTTTAAAACTCAAAATAACAATCTAATAAGAATTATTTGGACTTCCCTGGCGGCTCAGACGGTAAAGCGTCTGCCTACAATGCGGGAGACCCGGGTTCAATCCCTGGGTTGGGAAGATCTCCTGGAGAAGGAAGTGGCTACCCAGTCCAGTATTCTTGCCTGGAAAATCCCATGGACGGAGGAACCTGGTAGGCTATAGTCCATGGGGTCACAAAGAGTCGGACACGACTGAGTGACTTCACGCACAAGAATTATTTGAGGTTTTTTCCAGGGGCCAGGAAAGTGGTCTGAGGAGCAGCAAAGTCAGCGTCACCTGGGAACCTGTTAGAATTTACAGGGTCCAACCCCAGACCTGGTCTGAACTCAGAGGGGGGGCCCCGAAATCTGAGTTTAAATAAAGCCTCTAGGTTATTCTGTTAACAAACTCAAGTTCCAGAACCACCTGCCTAGGGTAAAGGAACAGACAGTGTTCCTTAACTATGCTTCTTGTAATAAAGGGAAACCACCTAGATTCTGGCTTTCTCTTCTCGTTCCCAGCCACCGTGTTTCCTGATCCCTGATGACTGATTGAATGTCAGGGTGATACAGGAAAGAGTGTGAAAGAGGAGATGTCATTTACAGAAGCAGGACATGTTCGAGGAGAAGTGGGAAGTTTGGGAGTATAGCATCAGGAATGCAGTTCTGTATTTTGGGGTTTTTTTGGCTGCACCCTGCGGCATGCAGGATATTATAAGTTCCCTGAGCAGGGACCAAACCCATGCCCCCTGCGGTGAAAGCATAGAGTCTTAACCACTGGGTGGCCAGGCAAGTCCAGAAATGCATTTTAAATCTGTTGAGCTGAGAAGGTTGAGTAGAAAATTTACCATTCTTATCTCCCACTTCCTTTAATATATCGTATGTTTTGCCTAAATGAACATACTTCTTTTCAGACGTTCCATGAACTTTGTGGTCCATGTCCTCTTGCTTATCTTGTTCTCACTTTCTGGAACCTCCTTCTTTCTTCCACCATCCACTGCTAACTTAACCTGCATCTGCCCAGATCATATGCTGCTTCCTTTTGCCTACTCACCCCTCAGAATTTCACTAACACTTGTTTATATGTCTTGTGTGCTATGCGATGGCATGTTCTAAAATATGTTCTAGTATTTATGCACATGTCTTATCTCACCTAGAGCAGTGCTGGTCAAACTTGGTCCATGGGTTGGATGTTAGTTTGCAAACTGTTTCTGGTCTTCAATGAGTTATTGTGATTATACAAGAATCAGCTACCCAGTAAGCATGCTATTTAGTTCAAGTGACTGTTTTTTCATAGAAAACTTCCTCGTTGAAAGAAGCAGTACATTGATTTACCTTCCGGCATGAATTCCTGATATTGTTGTGGACTGGTACTTTGAGTAGCACTGGACTAGATGGCATCTGGTATTGTTTAATCAGCTGTGGGTCCTATTCACATTGTCTTGCATATAGTACACACAGCAGAAGGATGTATTTCATGAAAATGGATGATATACCATGAGGAACTTCAGGGAAAAGTAATTCAGTTTCCTTTATGGCATAGAAAAGCCCGCTAGAATTTTAAATAATCTTTACATACCCACTTATAAAGGTATGAAGCTATTTTCCTTTTTTTTTTTAATACTTTTGAAGCACTATGTGCCAAGCACTGACTCATTTAAATTTCAGAACAACCCTATTTGAGAAATGCTACCTACGACTTACAGATGAGCAAAATAAGGACAAAGACATGTAACGACTCACCCAAGGTTACATCTAGTAATTGGAAAAGCCAGGATTTGGTCCCAGATACCTGGCTTCAGAGCACATATCCTCACCTACCTCACTTTTAACTCCTTTTCTGAATTTGACCAGAGATGGGTCACTCAGAAGGGATTATAAGCCTAGAAAGAGAATTTGGAAGCAGAAGTGAAATGATCAGAGGAAAGGACTGTTTCCCGTGAACATCAAGGAAGGAGGTAAAGGGGAGGAGGAGACTTCATGAGGTGCAGTCCTTGTGTACCTGGTGATTCAAAGAGGAAGAGAAAGGCCAATGGAATAGCCATTATTTAGTGTTTTAAAAGATACATTAAATTTTTTACAAAGAGAAGTAGAAAAAAGTTGCATTGGTTTAAAAAACCACTTTTCAAATCTAAGCAACAAGCATACTGCAGTCACTATGTAGAAAGAGATACGGATTTGAGGTTGTATTTTAAAATGGTTTTGGCGGGAATTCCCTGGCAATCCAGTGGTGAAGATTTGGTGCTTTCACTGTCGAGGCCCAGGTTCGGTCACTGGTTGGGGAACTAAGATGCCACATGCTTCACGGTGCAGCCAAATTAAAATAAAAAATAAAATGCTTTTGGTTATTAAAAAATTTTTTTTCTTGCTATTGTTGTTTTTTAACCACATAGTCTATTCAGCATTGGAAAACCAAAAAGCAACAAAAAAAGGAGGAAATTTTCAAATTAAAGGAAAAAGACAGCATACAAGTACTTTCTCATAGTAAACAGGAAGATAATCAAAAACAAAAAGAAGAACAAAGAAAGAAGCAAAAATTGGCCATTGAAGCTTGGAA
Organism: Bos taurus; assembly: GCF_002263795.3. NCBI lineage: Eukaryota > Metazoa > Chordata > Mammalia > Artiodactyla > Bovidae > Bos > Bos taurus. The sequence continues at coordinate 4,112,872 of NC_037337.1, read as the reverse complement.
AAAACAGAGAAGTATAGAAATGTCAATGAAAAACGCTTCCCAGTTAAAAGAGGAAGAAGAGAAAGAGAAAAAGCAGCAGAGAGAGCGTCAGCGCCAGTGTAAACTGAAATTGCTGCTGGAAACGTACACCCAACAGAAGAAAGAACAGGAAGAATTTTTGAGACTTGAAAAGGAGATACGGGAAAAGACAGAAAAGGCAGAAAAAAGGAAAACTGCTGCTGATGAAATTTCCAGGTTTCAAGAAAGAGTAAGTAAATACATTTCCTGAATAATTTTTCAGTGATACACATGGAGGTATTACTTCCAGGCTCAATTCGGCAAAAATTAATTGAATGCTTCTTACGTATCTGGCCTGGACCTAGCATTAGTACACCAAAATAAGTAGGCTGTGCTCCCTGCTTTCTAGTAGGTTATAGTCTAGTGGGGATGAGTGGTGTGCAGATAGGGGACTTCGCTGTGATACGGTAAACAGTGTGGTGCTTGAGGTGCGGACAGACAGCTTGGGGAGGTGGAGTGCACGGAGGGAAGCTCACACAGCTGCGTGAGGCAGAAGGCGATACTTGAGTCTTGAAAGGGAAGGAAAGAGCTCCTTCCTAGCAGAAGAAACAGCGTGAATGGGCGGCTTGGAGGAGCGTAACAGTAGCTTATGGGGGAAACTGTAAACACTTCAATATTCTTAGGGGGAGATGGAAGCCAGTATCGAGGGGGATACGGAAGCCAGCAGGAGACGAGACTGGAAAGGCAGCCACAGTCCAGGCCATGAAGGTCTTGTCTGCTCTGCCACACTGGCTGGGTTTTCCCCGTAGGCGATTTGCTTACTTGGTCACTGTCCAGCTTCCTACCATAGTGTAAGCTCTATGAAGGCAGAGGTTTTGTCCTTTTTGTTCATGCTTTACCCCAGGGTCTAGCACATTATACTCAGTATATACTTAAAGGAATCAAGGTTATTGCTGAGAGGTAGGGCTATAGTGATTTTAAACAAATGTATACGAGAAAAATCCTAATCAAAGAAAGAAGTTGCAGTCTCATCAGATAGGGCAGAATTCAGTCCAATTATATTAAAAAAGACAAGGAAGGGTACTTTAAAATGAAAAAGAGTACAAATGAGAGATAACTTATGAATTGCATCAAAATATACGTGCAAATATAGGCAACATTTATAAAGCAAAACATAAGGGAAGTACAAAGAAAATAATAAAAAATAACACATTACTAATGGTATTTCTTTTGGCTCATATAAAAAATAAAAATCTCCCTAACCAAAGATCCATTCCCCAAAAAAGCAAGCAAGTCACATAATAAAAGACTTAGAAAAAAAGAAAACCTTGTATTGCACAGAAAGTATAATGCAAGAGATCTAAAACCAGACATCTCTGTATTGATAACTGAAAATTTTACCCATTAAAAGAAAGGAAGTTTTAGATTGACCCATAAAATAAAACAAGAAACAGTTGAAAGAAAGTGATTCAGAAAGGATATGCATGTGTTACGTTGATATTCAGAGAAAATAAAGCTCTTAGATTTTCTTTTTTTGGAAAAAGTTTATATTAAAGGTATATTGCTATTTAAGGTAATTTAATTTTACATGCAAGCAACTAAACTTTGAAATAAATTCTAGTTAATTTTACTTCTTAATGTTATCTTTTTTGTTGGTATATGTCTTTTAGGATTTACATAAACTTGAATTGAAAATTCTGAATAGACAATTAAAGGAAGATGAGAAGGCAGAAAAACAAAGAAAACTGGCAAAATTAAAAGAAAAGGTACTCTACACTGAGATTAATTATTTTTATTGTTATTATCATAATTCTTTTATTTGTAAGGCTCCAAACATAAAATCCAGTTCTCTTTTATCTCCATCTCCTTTATTTCATACTTATTTACAAATTACAAAGCAACTGTTTAATTCTACCATTTCACATTATAAGCACCTCGTTTTCTTTTATCCTAAATTCCTTCTTTCTTCCTGCTCTTCATTCTTTTCTTTATTCTTCCTATGTGAAAAAAAGTGAAAGTGTTAATTGCTCATTTATGTATAACTGTTTGCAACCTCATGGGCTGTGGCCCACAAGGCCCCTTTGTTCATGGAATTCTCCAGGCAAGAATACTGGAGTAGATAGCCTTTCCCTTCTCCAGGGGATCTTCCCAACCCAGAGATTGAACCCAGGTTTTCTGCATTGCAGGCGGATACTTTATTGTCAGAGCCACCAGAGAAGCCCCCATTCTTCCTATATGAGCCTATACTTTAGATCTATAGCAGCTATGAGCATTGTTGAATTTCATTGGTGATAAAGATACTAGTGACTCTCACAGATGAAACAAAGGACTACTTACTGGTGGTTATTTATCTTAAATTTATTGTCCGTCATAGTTTGCTGTGTTACATTTTCCTCATGCTGCTGCTGCTGCTGCTAAGTCGCTTCAGTCGTGTCCGACTCTGTGTGACCCCATAGACGGCAGCCCACCAGGCTCACCTGTCCCTGGGATTCTCCAGGCAAGAACACTGGAGTGGGTTGCCATTTCCTTCTTCAATGCATGAAAGTGAAAAGTGAAAGTGAAGTTGCTCAGTCGTGTCCGTAGCAACCCCATGGACTGCAGCCTACCAGATTCCTCCATCCATGGGATTTTCCAGGCAAGAGTACTGGAGTGGGGTGCCAGGGCCTTCTCCAATTTCCCTCATGAGAGAAATACAAAAAAATACAACAGCGAAGTAGAATAAAGTAACTAGAAAAAATAAATTAACATTTTATTAGTAGATTGATGTAATCCAAATTTTATTTTAGCTGTATGAGCACAATTAGAAGTTTACTGAAGAGGTTATTAACAGTTTTATTTCTGTCTAGGGAATATCAAATATTTTTCTTAAACCTGCTTTCTGTTACTAAAGATCTTACAAGTACAAACTGAATAGTTCATTTAAATTAACTGGCACTCATTTTACTTCCGATTACAGGTTGAAAACAATGTTAGTAGAGATCCCTCTAGACTTTACAAACCTACCAAAGGTTGGGAAGAACGGACCAAAAAGATAGGACCAGCAGGCTCTGGGCCACTTCTACATATCCCACATAGGTAAAGGAGGGGTTAGAATGGTGTGCACTCTATAATAACCTAATAAACTGTATATGAACTGTATATATTTTATGTAATTTATATATATTATATTTTATAATAGTTTATTATAAACTTTTTAAAGAGTGTATAGATAAAACAAATCTATATACTTTTTAAAAGTTAACATTTAATCAAGACTTTAAAAAAATACCCTATATATTTATACTCTCTTTTCTTCTTCTCCTTAGGGCTATTCCAACCTGGAGACAAGGAGTTTAGAAAATATGGGATCATGAAATTGTCATTCCGTTGATGAGAATGTTAGCATATGGAGTTACAGGAGGAGAGAATGACCATGTCCTTAAAATTTTATTAGCCTCTTCAGATTGATTATTGTGTTGCATGTGAATTGGCAGGTATTAAGTTCTACAACGCATTGTCATTAGTGTTTCTTGTTTATACTAAGAGGGTAATTAATACATGTTGGCCTACTGATGTAAAAGTTCTTTGAATAAGTTTATGTTAGAAACAGTATTTTATTTAAATACTTAAAACATTTGAAAGATTTTTTTTTTGTCATGGCATGGCAAAATAAATTGAGACAATCATAGAGTGACATTTTTAAACCAAGATTTTGTACCATTTATAACTTGGAACTAAATTAACTTGAGTAACAAAAATTTTAAGTTTTTTCTTTTGAGTTATGAAATAAGTTAGAACTTTTTCTAAGTTTAACAAATTGGTAATTTGTCAGTTACTACATTTTTGTGTAACAAATATTTTGTATTTGTTTGACGCATGCTTTGTTTTATAAGGAAAATATTTATTTTAAAAATACACCTCTCACCTCCTATATATTCTGTTATTTGCATTATTGATATACAATCTTACTGGTCTCCTTCAGCTGTTCCACGTCTCCGTTCAGCCTTCCTGGGCCCACACATTTATAAACCTGTGTCCTTCACATCTTCTTCCTGGGCCCACACATTTATAAACCTGTGTCCTTCACATCTTCTTCCTGGGCCCACACATTTATAAACCTGGGTCTTTCACATCTTCTTCCTGGGCCCCACACATTTATAAACCTGGGTCTTTCACATCTTCTTCCTGGGCCCACACGTTTATAAACCTGGGTCTTTCACATCTTCTTCCTGGGCCCCACACGTTTATAAACCTGTGTCCTTCACATCTTCTTCCTGGGCCCACACATTTATAAACCTGTGTCCTTCACATCTTCTTCCTGAGCCCCACACGTTTATAAACCTGGGTCCTTCACATCTTCTTCCTGAGCCCCACACGTTTATAAACCTGGGTCCTTCACATCTTCTCAGCTGATACAGTTTTCTTTGGTGCTTTGTTTGCCTCAAGATGTGAAAGTTTTGTTTTTAACAGCATCGGAAAAGTAAGCTGACTTTAAAGGACTATGATATTTCTTAGTAGTATTTAAAATTTTTTAAATTGCTAGACCAATACGTTTGGTCAAAAGAGTCAGTTTTAAAATTTCCAAACTTTTATAAATGAAAACACAATTTAACTTCATTCGACTCAATTTTATGAAAAAAAAATTTTAAATCTTAGTTCCTAACTTTAAGTAGTTCCCACCTTACAGGAAGGGCATCACATACATGACAAATATAAGAAACTTCATTTCTTATAACTTTTATCTCAGTGTATGTTAATTATAATTTGATCATTTAGGTCAAATGATTTAGATACAAATTTACTAGGAGTAGTGTTTAAAACCTTTTCTTATTTCACAGTTAATATTCAAAGTAGATGGCTTCCAGATTTTGGAAACTGAATTCTATTTATACAATTCGTGGTGCAAAAAGAGAGAATTAATATAAAACACTGTTACTCAGGAATGCCCATTTTATTTGTTGCACTTGTTCTCCTTAACTTTTTAAAATGATTTGAGGTGGCTTAGAAATAAAATACAAACAACAGGACAAGAGAATTTAAAAACAGAACTGAATAACAACAGGATAGAGCAAAGTAAAGGTTTCTTATGCATTGCTTTCTGACATGTTGCTTTTTTGTTGTACACAAATACAGCTTTCTGTTTCCTGCATTTAAGGTAAGCCTATTGTATTGGGTGAGATGATTCTTACAGTTTTTGCTTAATTTTGTTTATAGTATTTTGAAGAAACTTGTCCTTCTAGTTGTATCTGAAACAAATAAGGAATTTATCATATGGATCCTTTGTATAAAGGATGCAGAGTAAACATAATGTCTTCAGTTACAGGCTCGTGGAAAAGAGGTCAGATAAACAGGTCTTACACTGGATTAAGAAATTGAGGAAAAAACACTAAAGGAAAAATGTTATAAAGCACCCACAGTTCTACTACTCTGAAGGTAACTTCTTCTGAAAATATACCTACATATTTTAAATAGCTATTCTTAGAGTACATTTTAGATACTATACTATTATCACTTAGCATTACAGCACGTACAATTTTTCTATGTTTCTATATAATTCAAACATTATCATTTAATAGCTAAATATTCAATTTTATACATACTCTGTCATTCCTATACTTTGAAGACTTGTGGTCTACATTTTTTAGCTAATAATGTGCAGTGACATTCTATGTGAAGGGTTAGATTCTGTCATATGTATGTCAGAATTCTTGTATGGTCAGAATCACCCATGAAAAAGTGGGTGATTACTTACCTAGGAAGTATATTCTGTCTCAGTGAGTCCACCATAGAAATATTTTCTCCATTTGGATCATATTAGTGGTTCTTGAGCTGAGAATCAGATGAAATATTTGGCTTCCCGCTAAGAGCCAGGTTGAATAGATTGTCTTTCTGTCTGAGCTTTGAATAGCTTCAGCCATTTGGTGGTGTATCTGTGCAAGTGAGAAAAATCTTCATTGTAATCATGGAATGAAAACTCCTTTAGACTGGACATACCTATGGACAATGTCTCTTGGCCTCCATATTTGTGCAGAAGCACCAAGGACAGCCCTCTGCCCATACCTGGCAGTTTGTTAATGTAGTATTTGTTAAAGACATGTAGGAATACCTGAATAATTAGTTACTAGTACCTAACATTATTCAGGGTGCTTTGGATTGGTGAAAACTCCAGCCCACATGGTATGCTTTTTAAGAAATACATTTTCTAAGAAGGCTAACAAAATTATGCTCAAACTTGTATTCAGATCAGATCAGTCGCTCAGTCGTGTCCGACTCTTTGCGACCCCATGAATCGCAGCACTCCAGGCCTCCCTGTCCATCACCAACTCCTGGAGTTCACTCACACTCACATCCATCAAGTCAGTGATGCCATCCAGCCATCTCATCCTCTGTCGTCCCCTTGTCCTCCTGCCCCCAATCCCTCCCAGCATCAGAGTCTTTTCCAGTGAGTCAACTCTTCGCATGAGGTGGCCAAAGTACTGGAGTTTCAGCTTTAGCATCATTCCTTCCAAAGAAATCCCAGGGCTGATCTCCTTCAGAATGGACTGGTTGGATCCCCTTGCAGTCCAAGGGACTCTCTCTCCAACACCACAGTTCAAAGGCATCAATTCTTCGGCGCTCAGCCTTCTTCACAGTCCAAATTTCACATCCATACATGACCACAGGAAAAACCATAGCCTTGAGTAGACGGACCTTTGTTGGCAAAGTAATGTCTCTGCTTTTGAATATGCTATCTAGGTTGGTCATAACTTTCCTTCCAAGGAGTAAGCGTCTTTTAATTTCATGGCTGCAGTCACCATCTGCAGTGATTTTGGAGCCCAGAAAAATAAAGTCTGACACTGTTTCCACTGTTTCCCCATCTATTTCCCATGAAGTGATGGGAACGGATGCCATGATCTTCGTTTTCTGAATGTTGAGCTTTAAGCCAACTTTTTCACTCTCCACTTTCACTTTCATCAAGAGGCTTTTTAGTAAACTTGTATTAGCTGACTGTAAAAACCCGAGTTCAGACCGGATCCTTGTGTGGATATTTTCCCCTAAGACTACCTCATAAACTTTTAAAGGGAAGAATGTATGGCTGAAGCAACTGAAATCCCTCTTTTTGAAGAAAATTAAAAAGAAGCTTATGCTGTTTCATTTTCTAGCATATGCCTATTTGTAGAACACCTAGCATTTATTTGCTGTTGCATATTGATGCATTATTGATGCTGGATGACACACTGACTTAAAGAGTACAATCTCTAGTCTCCTAAAAGAAAATGATACAAACCCTCATATGCAAATCAGCAGTGGTGTGTGTGCGATACAAACCCTCGTATGCGAATCAACAGTGGTGTGTGTGTGTGCGCGCGCGGGCGCATGCACATGCAATTCCTGGTATTCTAGAGGAGTAGAAACATCTCTTGTGTAGCGTCGATAATGATTTAATGAGCATTTAGTTATCTCTGTATTAGTTTTGTAGATTTTCCCCGTTCAGCTTAAAACTGTGGCCCTTCAAAAATGAATCTGTTGGCAACTCTATACTGACCTATTTCGGTTTTCGTATATACCCTCTTCATGTTGTTTAGGGCCCTAATTTTTTCAAAACGACTTTGAAGCTATTGACCTTGCACTTCTTCCCAAAAATCGAACGAAGATAAAAGTTCTGGAAGGATTTGTTGGCTGAATCTTACAGGGTTTAAAAGGTGTTTCCAAAGCTTTGGGCTTAGAGTACAAAAAGGAAAGATCGTGCCCCACCAAAGGGGAAATCTGAGGGAGAAATTGCCGCGTAAGGCCTTCGGTTGACAGCGTGTGGTTTCAATCGCCAGCTGGGGTGGGGGCGGACGCACGCCCCCTCCCCACGCACGCCCCCTCCCCACGCACGCCCCCTCCCCACGCACGCCCCCTCCCCACGCACGCCCCCTCCCCACGCACGCCCCCTCCCCACGCACGCCACCCAGGTGTCGCCCCTCGGTTCCCTTAGAGCCGCGCGCCAACTGCTTCCGGGTCGCCGCAGACGTCGTTTCCGTAGCAGTATGGCGGCCACAGAGGATGAGCGGCCGACGGGGAGCGGAGAGGGAGAGCGGTTGGATTTCCTACGAGACCGGCACGTGCGGTTCTTCCAGCGCTGCCTCCAGGTTTTGCCTGAGCGCTACTCTTCGCTCGAGACCAGCAGGTAATTGGTAGCTCACAGTCAGCGGGGCCGACACGGGGCCCGGCCCCCCGAAAGACGCTGCGGAGCTTGGCGGCTTAGTGGGCGCCCGCAGGGGGCTGCGCCGCCGTCCACTGGGTACTGCCTCGCCTCCCGGGCCGTGGTGCGGTCCCCATTGCTCCCGCGAGCTAAGGCGAGAGGGCTGGGACGAGCTGGAAGTCGCGGGCTTTTGGAATCTTCAGGTTCCGCCCTTTTTCACTTCCCAAACATTTTTTCGTATCAACTCTGAGCTGCTTCCCCGAGCCTGTGAGTCACTTGGCCTCACTTCGGAGTATAAAAAGAGTATTTGTTATCGTATTTTAACTAATAATCTCCAGTGCTTCCCTTGCCTCCGTAAGGTCATTAACTCTTCATTGAATGTCTGTAAGGCATTCAATGTATAGGAGCGGCAGAGAGCCTCTAAGGTTTCCGTAGATAAGAACTTCCAGGATTATAAGTCTGAGGATTGGCGTAAAAGGTGCAGTGTTGGTTGGAGCAGCCTGTTAAAGTTTGATTTGCAGTAGTATTGTGAGTTAGGGTTGTCTGAGGACTGTGATCTGGCAGAGGCTAAGAAACTGAATTAGCCATTCAGAGTAGAAGTCGGGATGAGAAGAACGAGAGGAGGAGGCGATCTTTGCTCTGCATTGCTGTATTTCAAAGTAAGATTCCAAAGATGCCTTGCACTGGCTTGGAAGAGAAGGCAGATTGGTTTTGCTCTGATCTCTTTCCGTGTTTTCTTAACTGAGCCTGGGGTTAAACGGTTTGACCGTTTCATGACTGGGTCAGTTTGGGAAGTTTTATAGATTACTTCTGCATACACGGTCAAGAAATATTGTATAGGTGCTGGAGGACAGCTGAACAAGACACGCAGGCAGTTTCAATAGGGCTTTCAATAGGTTCCTAAACCAGATTTCCTTAGACTTTCCCTAATCACCCTTTCCAAAAGAGACTACTTCCAGTCACCACCTGAAATTATATATTGATTGATTGATTTGTTTAATATCTTTCACACAGGATTGTAGACTTCAGGAAGGCACAGTTTTTGTCTTTCTTGTTTACTTCTATAACACCTGGACTGCTTCATCCAATTTGGTAGCCACATTTGGATATTTAAATTTGAATTAAAGTTAAATAAAACTTAAAAATCACTTCCTCTGTTTGCAGTAGCTACCACACTTCAAGTGCTCAGTCACCACATTGGCATGTGGTTTTTGTGTTTCAATATTTCCGTCATCTCAAAAAGTCCTGCTGGACAGCATTGCACTAGATCCTTGACTAATCTGGCCTAAAGGCAGGCAATAAGTACATAATTTTGTTCAGTAGTCATTCTGAGCTTAGCCCTGAAAGATGAGCAGATTTTTGCTAAAGAAGGAGTGAAGCATCATTTATATTCCTTTCTCCATCCATGTGCATTGACTGACTAGTAGAGCCTATGTTTTGACCTAAATTAAATTAGCATTTCCAAAACTCAGTCAATTGATTGGGATGTTTAGAAATATACTGGTAAATCACAGTTTATGATGATTAATTTTATGTGAATTTAAGGCATTTGAATTAAAAATGTCATCCTGTTTTGACTGTTGAACAGTTGAACTTTGCTTGTAGCTACCACAGGTCTGTGTTGCTTTTTCAAAATGCCACTGTGTTTGATCTCTCTAAAATTCAGCAAGGACAAAACCATATAGACTAATGTATATTGGCAGTAAACTCTAATCTTGCTCGTAGCATAAGTAAAGCAGCAAAAATTATCTTATTAAACAATTAACTTCAATTGATTTAATAACCATATAATCTTAGAATTTACACCAGGCATTGTGTATTAGATAACAGATATGTAATATACTGTGCTAGTAAAGAAATATTAATTATATTCTTTTTATGCTTCATGTTTGTTACCTAATCACTTTGGATTTTTTTAATGGCTCAGTTAATAACCACATTTAAGATACCCTGCACATACTGGTTTTTGTAGTGATTTTTTAGCAGTTTTTCAGTATTTCTTGATTCAAACTTTTTACTCTCCTTAGTTCAGCATTAAATCCTTTTGTGGTGTATGTGATTCATAATTGACTTTAAGATGCTTGTGAAAGAAGCTTCAACTTTTTAAGCAAAGGTACCCAGTCACAAAATTTTTACTTAAGATAAAACAGCGTGTTAACTAAGTCATAACTGTTAGCTGGTATTGTAGTTAAATTTCACAAGCATTTATTGAGGGGCTGCCATATGGCTGGGTATGAGGATATGGTGTAAAGCAGCAGTACCCGAGCTATTTGGCACCAGGGACCAGGTTCGTGGAAGACGATTTTCCGTGGACGGAGAGAAGTGGGGAGGGCGGTGCAGGATTCGAGCACATTACATTTATTGTGCAGTTTATTCCCATTATGATATCAGCTTCAACTCACATCATCAGGCGTTAGATCCTAGAGGTTGGGGACCCCTGGAACCTACGATTCAGGTATTCCTGTGTTCACTTCTTTTTACTGATAGATAGGAAGCAGCTGACTCCTGGGAAGGCTACTATTGAACTAGACATTTAGACTCTCATTTTCTGACACATCATTTTAATAAAATCATTTCTCTCTCTCTTTTAGCCTGACCAATAGAATACTTTTATTTTTATTTTATTTTTCTAATAGTGGCTTTATGAAAATTAAAAGGTTCACTCAGGTTTTTCTTTTATCTTCTGAAAAGTGGTAGTTACTAGTTAACTCAGGTGAATATAGGCCTTGGATTGTGAGCTTTATCAGTGAGCAGGTTTCTTTTCATGAATGGTTTAGAGAGCTTTTTGGTTATGTGATATTGTTGTCATTTGTATTTGGGCAGTGGGCATTAAAATAGGTCTTTTTAAATTGAGAAGCAAAATATTGACCATAGTCTGTTATTTTTACAGATCCAGCTCTTCTAGAAGGGTTTAGACAATTCATTTTGTTTCTAAGACATTTACAAAGTCTTTCTATCCTGGTGTCCTCCATATCCCCTGTGTATCCTGTGATGTCACCACTTAGCCACCTACAAACTTCTTTGTCCTTTGGTTCCCTCCCTTATCTGAAGTACATCACAGTCTGACAGTGTGTCTCTCAATCAGTGATAATGGGGTGCTTATAAAAAGACATATACCTGAGGCCCCTCCCCAGATCTGCTTCGTCGGACTTTCTTATGGGCTTGGGAGTCTAGCAGCATAGTAAGCATCCCAGGTGGCTCTCATGCCCACTAAAATTTGAGACAGTTTGCCTAATAGAAGAAAGAAAAGTACAAACAGGTGGTTACAGCAGTGCGCCCCAGCTCTAACGTGCATGTGACTCACCTGGGGGTCTTGTCAAAATGCAGATTCTCAGGGTGTAGGTCTGGGCGGGGTCTAAGATGCTGCGGTTGCAACAGGCTCCCAGGTGAGGCTGAGGCTGCCGACCCCTGCTGCCCCTCTGTGAGTTTGTTCACACAAAGGTTGTGATCGTCACAGGGCATTCTGGAAGCACCTGTGTAATTCCACCCAAAGAGAGACTCAGAGAAGAGTCTAGTCTGAGGCTTCTTGGAAGAAGGTAACCCTGGGGCTAAATATTAAATGTGTTGAGTTTTCATGTAGGTGGGTGGATAATAGGCAAAAGGACGATAAAGACAATAAAGATAGATAGGCGAGTGTTGACCAGAGTGTCATCAGTCAGTTCTCTTAATAGTGGTTCAAAATGTTAGGCAGGTATGGTCAGAATCGAGTATGGAGGGGTAGGTATGGACTTTGCCATGTCAAGAAACTGGGAACTAAATATCATGTGAGTAATGGGAAGTTGCCAAGCAGTGGGTCTTCTGGTTAGATAAGCATTTCAGAGTGATCGCTAGACTTTAGATAGGTTATTATGTTAAGTGGGACAAGACCAGAACCAGAGTCATCAATAGTGACTGAAGCTGTTGCAGTCATCCAGGAGCCAGGTCCTGGGATAGCAGAAATAGGAATAGAAAGGAGAGGATGAAGAAGGAAGGAGGAATCCCAGAATTCTAGGGTTGAAACTGCCAACTAGAGAACAAGAGGCAGAAGGATATAGGTACTTTGTAATTTTCCCCACAAATTTAACCTGCTTAAGTTTAGGATGTTTGTCTTATTTATTTTTGTCATGACATCTAATCTGTAGTGGCAAAGAATCTGACTGCAATGCGGGAGACCTGGGTTCAATCCCTGGGTTAGGAATATCCCCCTGGAGAAGGGAATAGCTACCCATTCCAGTATTCTGGCCTGGAGAATTTCATGGACTGTATATATAGTCCATGGAGTCGCAGAGTCAGACATGAATTTCACTTCTAGTCTGTAGTGGATATTCAGTAAACATTTCTTATTAAAAATTAGTTTGCAGGAGAAATTTTATTTTGCATGTTAATTCCAAAAATGTGTGACTGTTCTTGAAAATATTTATAGGCTGAGCTATTATAGTTATAGGCTATATATCTATAGGCTATATATTTATAGCTATTATATTTATAGGCTGAGCTATTATAGTTATAATAGCTAACTATTATAATTTGTAGTTATAAATTGATCAATATTGACTATAAATAGTCAATTTATAGGCCTATATTTCAGCGTAAAATATAGGCTGAAATATTTTAATACCTTGAAAATATTTCAAGATATTTTCAATATCTTGAAAATTACTGTTTCAAGATATTATGAATGAAGAATCAGCTTAAAATTCTGGAAATCACAAATCTTTCTACCATTCATTCATAATTATTTATTGGTGCTTCTATGTACTATGTATTTTAACTTCATGATTCTTTCTAATGTATACTACCAGACTCTCCATTTCCACTGTTAATTTTATCAGCAGTGGTGCTTCTGTTTCTTAATGTAACTGTTCATTTATAATTAAGAGCTCTTCGGCAGCATGATTTTGGCCATGTTGTTGTCCTCACTAATTTGTGTCTGACTCTTTTGTGACCCCATGGACTCCTTCCTGCCAGGTGCCTCTGTCCATGGGGTTTCCCAGCAAGAGCACTGGAAGGGGTTGCCATTTCCTTCTCCGAGGGATCTTCCCCAACTCAGGGATCGAACCTGAGTCTCCTGCATTGGCAGGCAGGTTCTTTACCACTGAGCCACCAGGAAAGCCCTGGTTTGGCCATAGCCCCACCTTAGATCTAGCCAGGAATGCAGTCTATTGTTGAAGATGCTGGTAGATGTCAGTAAAGAAATTTGTACTATAAAGTAGCAGAGCAAGTGACCCAAAATTTGAGAATCTAGTCAACTCCCGTGAAAAGAAAGTGAAAGTCGCTCGGTCGTGTCCAACTCTTTGCGAACCTGTGGACTATATAGTCCATGAGATTCTCCAGGCCAGAATAATGGAGTAGGTAGCCTTTCCCTCCTCCAGGAGATCTTTCCCAACCCAGGGATCCAATCCAGATCTTCCAGCATTGCAGGTGGATTCTTTACCAGCTGAGCCACAAGGAAAGCCCAAGAATACTGGAGTGGGTAGTCGATCCCTTGTCCAGCAGATCTTCCTGACCCAGGAATAGAACCAGGGTCTCCTGCATTGCAGGCGGATTCTTTACCAACTGAGTTATTAGGGAAGCCCTGATCCCTAACTCCCATAAGTGAGTGTTCCTGGTATACCCCAAATGATCGTTCACTTGCTCTGACCTGATGGTACAATACTCAGATAGTAGCATAAGAAAATCATATCACAGCTGATCCTTGAGCAACTTTGGGCTTGGGGCCCAGGGTGTGCAGTGGAATATCAGAGGTCAGGCTCTCCTTACCAGAGGTTCCACAACTTCAGATTGTGTGTAGTACACTGTAGTATGTATTTACTGGGAAAAAAATCAGCATATAAGTGGACCCGTGCAGTTCAAGCTTGTATTCAAGAGTCAAATTATAGTATGGCTAGAATTTTTTTCCCCCCACTGCACAGAATGTTTTTCCTTTTTTCTTTTGGTTTTATTTAATTCTTACTTCTTTTGTGCTGTTTTCTAAGCCTGAAAACAGTTGTTCTTAAGTCTAAAAAATGTGAGGCCTTTTGGAAGCATCATTTAGTTCATGTCTCTTACCTGCAAATTGATCTGCTGGTGAAGGAACTTGATCAGGCTCAGGGGGAGTGGGGTGGAGATGTTACTTCTTCATCCATGTAAGATTAAACTTTTTATATGTAATGTTCAGAGTAGGAGAACGGGCAGGAAGACATGGCTTACTTTGGTTTTTCAGGCTACAGTCTCAGAGTTCAATTCTGGGGGAAAGAAGAAAGGAAGAAAACAGACAGATGCACTCTGAAGAAGTAATAAAGTAAAAAGCACTTTGCTGGCCTCATCTTAGGAACATGTACTGGCACAGTCACCCCTCTAGATGCCTGCACCAAGACAGGTTGCCTGATGGTCTCTACCCCAGGCACCATAAGACCTCACATTATTTCTCCCAGAGGCCCCCAGCCCAGAATTCCTTTTTATTCCCTAGGAATTATTTAATTATCTCGCTCTCAGAGTTTTAGGACTACTTGAGAACTTTAGTATGGTCCCCAAAAGAATATTTTCTTATTATCTTATCTTAGAGGAAGGCTGGATGTTTGCTCCAAAGGCTTCTTGGCTCTATTCTGCCAGCCACTGCTGGATGCTAAATTTGATAAACAGTCTTTTCACTATAGTGCTGTTAATCCTATAAACCTTAGTCTAAAGTGCTATGGGTTGAAAATGCTGGACTTTAAGAAGCCTTTAATAAGTATACAAGGTTTTAAAATAGTTTACCATCAGATGACTGATTTCCATATCATAGTACCAGTATAATTTTAAAAAAGACTCAGTTAACACTTGCATGCAGATAACCGTAAGACTTGAGGGCAGAGTTTCTAGACCTCAGCACTTTTGACATTTTGGTCCAGATAGTTCTTTTCTGAATGGTCCTGTCTTGTGCATCATAGCAGCGTACCCCACTGTACCAACTGGGTAGCAGGAGCACCCTTCTCTAGTGATGAGAACCAAACTGTCTTCAGAATGGCCGCTGGGGAGCAGTGTTGACCCAGTGCACATCACTGTGCTTCTGTAAGCCTTGCTGCCCACTAGAGTCACCTGAGAAGCTCACTGCTTCCCATCCCCACTCACCCAAGCCCCAGGTGCCAGACCCTGCCTTCCGTCTAGGATTTCTGATTTCTTTGCTGTGTAGTGAGGTCTCGGCCTCCAGGTTTTGCTGCTGGTGTGGTGTTTGTCTTTACGCGGATTCCAGTTGCGCCATACTTGAGAAACACGCCTTTGACTCAGAGCCCCTCAGCAGTTTCTGTTGGTGATCCAGCACTGAAATCTGAAGTAAGTTACTTGAGTTCTTTGGATTTTATTATCTTGAGCTAGAAAACGAAAGAGATGGACTGGATGACTTCTGCTTTTAATTTAAAAAATAATACCTACTTATTTTTACAGCCCCTTGTTTACATTTTTCTGTAACATATTTTAGTAACGGGAAGATCATTGTTCTCTCAACGTCTTCACGTTGTCTCTCACTTACATCTCTCTTCATTTTGCTTAAAGACTCCGCCAGCAATGCGGGCTAGGCAGGATCAGTTCCTGGGTCAGGAAGATCCCCTGGAGGAGAGTACGGCAGCCCACTCCAGGAGCCTGGCGGGCTAGATAGTCCATGGGGTCACAAAGAGTTGGACACGACTGAAGTGACTGAGCACATAGTAATGATTTAATAAACTAAATTATTAGATGCCTTATTTTACCTGACTGTAGTCATTCACTTTATAGATTTCAGCAAAACTGAACCCAATGATAGCTCTCCAGGAGGGTTAGATGTAATATTGCAGGTCCTTTATTTGTTAGTTAATTCTGTAAATTATTTGACTGCATATCATGCACAAGGCAGACCTTATCTCATGAAATATAACTTTCATCAAGTGAAGTGACTTTCAAATGTGGGTACTGTTAGGTAGAAATTTTCCCCACGTCTAAAGCATTTGGTTTTAGAGAAGAGTGGTTGGGGGTGGGGGTGGTGGAGATTGCCAACCAGTGAAAAGGCCTGTAGTGTTAAGACCGTGAATGTTAGCGCTGTCCCTTCAGATCAGGAAATACCAATAGCAGTAGCTTCCATTTATTTAGTGCTTGCTTGTGAGCAGGTAAGCACAATAACTGTGTGAAGTACAATGATTTACAGGTAAGGAAGCTGACTTAGAAAAGACTTAGAAAGGGTTAGGTAACTTAACCACATTACAGATGGATGGAAATTGGCCAACCGAGGATTTGAAGCTAGCTCATTTGACTGCAGATCTGAGCTCTCAACTACTGCTTCCCACATAAAGGGGTTCTACTCCCCTTCATGTATTCCTGATCTTACTCAGATAAATCACCTCTCTAATTCAAGTGGATCTCAGTGACTTGTTGGAATTAAACTGAGATAATAATGAGAAATTTTCTAGGTCAGTGCCTGCTGCTGCTGCTAAGTCGCTTTATTCGTGTCTGACTCTGTGCGACCCCATAGACGGCAGCCCACCAGACTCCTCGGTCCCTGGGATTCTCCAGGCAAGAATACTGGAGTGGGTTGCCATTTCCTTCTCCAGGTCAGTGCCTAATACATAATAATAATCTCTCAATGGGCTTCCCTTGTGGCTCAGCTGGTAAAGAATCCACCTGCAATGTGGGAGACCTGGGTTCAAGTCTGGGTTGGGAAGATCCCCTGGAGAAGGGATAAACTACCCACTCCAGTAGTCTGGCCTGGAGAAGTCCATGGACTATATAGTCCATGGGTTCGCAAAGAGTCAGATGCAACTGAGTGGCTTTTACTTTCCACTTTCCAATCTCTAGATAATGTAAGTCTCCCAGAGTGTCTTCTTGAGTATACCAGTATCTCACTAGTTTTAATTTTTTGGTTGGAATTAAAGCTTTGGTTGGAATTAAATTGCTCTCTGATTTCTCCTCCTGTTATCTAATGGATGCCAGCCTTTTCAACCAGGGATTAGAGAGAGAATTATACCCTTTAAAAAAATGAGTGAATGTTTTTCCATTTCTCCTAAAATTAGTAATACCATTCTAAATGCAGAGGAGAGAAGTTAATTATATATAGTGATTGCCTTAGTGCGTTAAGGCTTAATTTTCCCTTGGAATCTCTATAAAAGGTTATAGAATGCATGGAGTGGCTCTGCGAGAAGACTTTAGACCAGATAATTTGAAGTCCTAGTTTGTCAGTGTTAGTCATAGGAATTATTAGAATGTGGAAATGAGATAACCATGTTCAATCAGACAATACCATAGAATGCATCTCAACAGGAAAGGAACTATATATGTAACAAACTATTCATGTAAAAAGCAGCCACTGCGGGGACCAGTTTTTATGTGAGAGTACGGGCTTAGCTTTCTGAGTTAGTGCACAATCTTGGAGGGGAAGGATTTTGCTTTAGAGTGTTCCATTTCTCAAAGACTGTTCATTTCTAGGAAATGGGAGTTACAGTGCATTTGCATTTTTAGTGTTCCTTGTTCCCCCTTTTTTCGCAAGGGGTCACATTATTTATAAACAAATTTGAATAATGATAGATTTATTCTAACATCCTTAAAAATTAAGCACCAGGTATAAGCATAACTGCAGATGGTGACTGCAGCCATGAAATTAAAAGACGCTTGCTCCTTGGAAGGAAAGTTATGACCAACCTAGACAGCATGTTGAAAAGCAGAGACATTACTTTGCCAACAAAGGTCCATCTGGTCAAAGCTATGGTTTTTCCAGTAGTCATGTATGGATATGAGAGCAGGACTATAAAGAAAGCTGAGCGCCGAAGAATTGATGCTTTTGAACTGTGGTGTTGGAGAAAACTCTTGAGAGTCCCTTGGACTTCAAGGAGATCAAACCAGTCAATCCTAAAGGAAATCAGTCCTGAATATTCATTGGAAGGACTGATGCTGAAGCTGAAACTCCAATACTTTGGCCACCTTATGTGAAAAACTGACTCCTTGGCAAAGACCCTGATGCTGGGAAAGATTGAAGGCAGGAGGAGAAGGGGATGACAGAGGATGAAATGGTTGGATGGCATCATCAACTCAATGGACATGAATTGAGTAAGCTCTGGGAGTGATGGACAGGGAAGCCTGGCATGCTGCAGCCCATGGGGTGGCGAAGAGTCAGACATGACTGAGCAACTGAACTGATAAATTGCTGTTAGCGAATCAGTGAAAATTGAGATTTGTATATATTTTCCATCCTTTTGGCCTTATATATACTGACTAGGTGCATGGAATTCTTTCTCAATTCTACTTCTAGCCTTTAGGTTGCTCATAACCTGGCTTCAGTGAATTCATGTATACTTCAGATGAGTAGCACTGAGTTCTTAAGCCTTAAACATCCCTTTATTAGAAATTAAAACAAAGATTTGATTGATATTATTAAATTATAAAACTAAATTGGGTTTTTCTGTTTTCACAAGTTGGGGCTATCATTTAAATTATTGTAAAGTTAGAATGAGTTTATTATTTTTCTGAAACAGAAAGACTTCATTGGTTTGATAAGATGGAATTTTATATTTTTTTCTTTTTAGGTTGACTATTGCATTTTTCGCACTCTCTGGGCTGGATATGTTGGACTCCTTAGATGTGGTGAACAAGGATGATATAATAGAGTGGATTTACTCCCTGCAGGTCCTTCCCACAGAAGACAGTGAGTGAGTTTTTAGCATTTTATTTTTAGTGTGACTAGCTGTACCTAGCGTAACACGTGTGTTGGACTCGGAAATCTTCGTGTATTCACAAACCATTATCATATTGGGTTGGCTGAAAAGTTCGTTCGGGTTTTTCGTGACATCCTGCAGAAAAACACGAACAAACTTTTCGGCCAACCCAGTATTTTATTCATCTGCGTTTTCCTTGTAATACGACACTCCCTTTCTGTTTGAGCAAGGTGCTGACCAAGGTAGGCATCGTGCCTTGCGAAGACTGCTCAGAGGTTGAATGGGGATTCGCAGTTGTGCACCATCCTGCTGTGCACGTCCACCCTGACAGCTGCTGCTCGACGACTTGTATTCCACATTTATGTTTGGTTAGTTTTGTAGCATTCACTCTGTTTTTCATTCTCAGCCATTCTTTTTGTCTCTTCACTGAAAAAAAACTTGCCATCAAAAAGTTTCATTCCAGCCTCTTAACCATTTTCCCTGCTAATGTTCCATTAGTGTTTCTTTAATGGTTTCTTAGAACTCTTGGTTATACTTCAGTCATTTTTATGGTTCTTAAAACTTTATGTATTTGATCAATTAGTTATCAGAATTCATAAATTACTGATCAGCTAAATACACACAAGTTTTATAAATTCTGTTGTTCACTCCGTTAAGTTTAAAGTATCGAATATTGATTTAACTTACAAATGTTAGAAATGCTAACATTGAGCTGGATTAGATCAAGCCCAAATAAACTCCCAGAAAGTCATGTACTTCTTATGTATGATCACTGCTTACCTTTCTTTTATAAGTCAGCATTTATAATTTAATGATGTGGTTCATTGGTTGGAATAATCTCACCCAGGTAAGCTTTGGGGAAATAATAAACCAAAGCTTTATTTAGAAAGAAAGAGCTTTGATCTATTAGCAGATGCCATTGGACATAGTTTGAGCTTTCTACTTTATTATTCTTGAAGTTTGTAGTATTTGTTTATAATTTTAAAAAGTCTTTGCCTATTAATGAATTCTTGTTAAAAAATGATTAGGCAGTTTTAGATCTTTCAGAATTCTGATATAAATATCTAATCATTTTTCACCAATGACATAAAGCAGCATATGTGATATCCTGAAGAGTATAGATTCTAACATCTTGCTGAGTAGTATTTATTGAATGTTCTGCTAAGAATACTCTGCTAAACTTGTACAGAGGGACTGTTGTAAACTATGAGATATGGTTCTTGTTCTCTAGGAGCTTGTGGCTAAGGTGAGGTTAATTTCTAGTCACCTGCAAAATGGAAGTAATTTGTATTTTCCTTTTTAATCAGAATTTTTTTTTCACTAGTCTGAGTGAAAGTCTGAAATTTTTTAAAGAGTTAGATATTAATATTAAACAGATGTAAGGTAGTTTTGTTACAGATTATGTGTAATTTTTGTTTGTTTATTAACAGTGCATGTCCTAATTATAAATTGGTGTTTCCTAAATATATTTCACATAATACAGATAGGAAATTATACACTGTGGTATATAGCAAAGCTATTCTATAAGAAGTTTTTGCTAAAATATATTACTTTTAGACATTACTTATGATACTTAATTTTCTTGGAGTAAAATAGCTATGGTTCCTCTAGAAATGTAGGAAACCCATGCTATAGGTTACAATCATCAGAACAGTAGTCATTTTTTTCATTGTGCTTCCTACTTTCTTTTATATTTTTATCTGCCTTTAAAGACTGTTTGCTGGCTTCATGATTGAGCTAATTAATACTATATTCTTTTTGAAGGCTTCTTACTTTTCTCATTATTTGATCTTCTATTGCAAGAGCCTTGCCAACTGTCATCTGAAACTGTCACGTTATCTCTGATAATTATGTTAGCTGTGCACTCACTAGAATGACCAAAATGAGAGAGGTGGAAAATAACAAATGTTGATGAGAATGTTGCACAACTGTAACTATTTTATAGTTACTGTTTGGCAGTATTTACTAAAACACAACAAAGTTACTAAATTTACAAATTTACTAATACGCAACAAATGTGCATTCTGTGACAGCAGTTCTGCTCCCTAGTATGTACCCCAGAGAAGGCAACGGCACCCCACTCCAGTACTCTTGCCTGGAAAATCCCATGGACGGAGGAGCCTGGTGGGCTGCAGTCCATGGGGTCGCTAAGAGTCGGACACGACTGAGTGACTTCACTTTCACTTTTCACTTTCATGCATTGGAGAAGGAAATGGCAACCCACTCCAGTGTTCTTGCCTGGAGAATCCCAGGGACGGGGGAGCCTGGTGGGCTGCCGTCTGTGGGGTCACACAGAGTTGGACACGACTGAAGTGACTTAGCAGCAATAGCAGCAGTATGTACCCAACCAGAAATGAAAAAATGTGTTCTCCAAAAGATATGTACTAGAATGGTCATTCATAGCAGTATTTTTCACAGGAGCCCAGAGTAGGAATATGCAAACTACCCGTCATTGGTGTTGCAGATCAGTGATGTATCGGAATTCACACGCTGGATCACTGTACAGTCATGGGAAAGGACAGTTTAGACCTACATACAAAAATTTGGATGAATGTCGCAAACATATTTTGTGATAAAGAAATATATAGTATATTATTCTATTAATACAAAGTAAAAATGTCAGTAAAGCCAACCTGAGCCTTTGGGGAGTGCCAAGAAGGAAGCAGGATGGGCTTCTTGGGTGCTGGTCATGTACTTTTTCCTGAGCAGAGAGCTGGTTATACAGGTAAGTTTACTTTGAAGAAGTTCATTAAACTGTTTATTATACTTTGATGAAAGTTTAAAAATTTTTTGAATTTGGGTGTATTTACCATCTCTTTTGACATCTGTCAGAATTCTCTTTCCCATTGTACTTTCAACTCCATGTACTTCATAAATTGAAGCCCATTGCTAATTTTTTACTTTTTCAATCATTGCTGCTTAACTCTTGCTTAAAATATTTTTGCTTATGTCTGAATTGTAGACTTCTGGAGGGCAATGAATGAACCTGTCTTAGATTTTTTTTTCTCTTCTCATGTGTAGTGCATCACTGCATATCAGCAATTGTTGGACTGTAAATGACTTATACCTTTTCCTATTTTTTTTCTTTTCTGTATTTTCACATTTAGCCTACAGCATCCTGTAGCTCCTCAAATATTTTCACATTTATAGGGCATTTGCAAGCTGAATAGAATGCTTTCTATAACTCATAACTCTCTATTGGTTCTACTTTGTGATATCACATAAAATCCTAGGGGACTCAAAAATCTTAAAAGTGTTAAACAGAACCCAGAGACCATAAAGGAAAATTTTGGCAGATTTGATTAAATAAATATTTTTAAATGTGACATAGGGAAAGATAAAGTTGGATAAATAACAGACTTGGAGGAAATTGTGCCACTGTATATACTAGACAAAATATTCATACCAAAACTGTAAGAAGTTGTTAAAAGATTGAGGAAAAGATGACACACTGCCACTTAGAAAATGACAAAATTTGTGAATAGGTGCTTCACAAAAGAAGTACATATAGTCATTAAATACATGAAAAGAGGATCGACTGATACTAGAAATTAGGGAGATGCAGTAGAAACAAGAATATTAACATTATTTTTTACCTAACACATCAATTTACTGAAAAGGTTTTAAAAGTTGGTAAGAATGTGGGGAAAGGAGCACTTTAATACTCTGTTGGTGGAAGTAAAAATTGTAACCTTTGGAAGGGCATTTTAGGAGTGTGACTCTTTGCCCTCACCTGTCCTTGTGTGTGTTGTATCTAATTAAATAATGGTCCCCCAAAGGCATATGCACCCAGAACCTCAGAGGGTGACTGCATTTGGAAGCATAATTGGGAAGCATAATTAGGGTAAGGAGCTCAAGAAGAGTGACTGGTGTCCTTCAGAGAGAACGGAAGGGAGCTACTCACGGAGGACGACAGGCCATGTGAAGACAGACGCAAAGCTCAGGGTGGGTCCACCAGAAACTCAGAGCGGGTATACACCGGGCTTTGTCTCAGAGCCCTCGGAAGGAGCCAACCTGCTGACAACTTGATTTTGAACTCCTGGGCTATACGAGAGAATACATTTCTGTTGTTAATACATTTCTGTTGTTTAAAGCCTCCAGGTTAGTGGTAAGTTGTTGCTAACCTCAGGAACCTAGTACATGTGCACAGAACTCTGTGTAGACGGATGTGTTGGCATTGTTTGTTATAGTAATACGTCAGAAACAGTAAGTATCCACCGAAAATGAAACAGTTAAATCAGCTGTAGGCCAGTAAAGAGTACTCCCCCGCAGTACGGTGATTGAGGTAGATCTGTGTATGTTCTTACATGACACTGTTCATCAGATGCAGTTAAATGATAAATACCGGCATGTACAGGGGTGTTTTGTTTTAATAATCTATTAACATCAGTGTATAGGAAAAGCTCCAAAAGCATGCATAGACAGCCTTTGTGGAGGGGGAAGGAGATGAGAACAGAGGTAGGGGATGGCTGGATAAGGTACTTTTGTTTGATTCTATATTTCTGCATTGTTTGAATGCTGACAATAAAAATTCTGTATTTTAAAAATTTGAGTTAAGAAATCTTTATCTCAGCCTCTTTAAAACACAACACAAATAAAAACTAAGCCAATTTATATGACTGTACACAAATATTGACATTTTGCTACTGGCAGGAACAATTCAGTGCATTATTTAATACTTTGTAGTTTTCAAATACACCATCACATTGTTCTTCCCTCAGTCTGCCTTTCCCAGAAGTCGGGCAGACATTGAAAGGAAAAGTGAGTGAGAGGCCTGCCCGAGGTCACACACAGATGTCAGTGACAGAGTCAGACTGGAATCCCTGGCTTCTGACTCCAGGTCCCCATGCTGCTATACTGGGAAAATATATAGTCCCTTGTGGAAACTGTCCTGTGTGGCAATTAAGTACCTTGTAAATATTTAATCACAATTACCCCTGGCCTTCCATTTAATCCTAGGAGTGTAAAGATCCCAGTGGTATCCTAGTAATAAGTGTGCGGTCAGACCATTGGAGGGTTGGGGCCCTTCTCATCAATGTCAGGAAGTATTTAGGAAACACCAGGGATCAGCCTGGCGACTTCGTTACCCTCTCTGACCAGGGGCACAACCAGACAATTTTGGAGCTAGAACAAAACAAGGAATATTATAGTCCATCAGTTTACAAGTAGATGTTAAGATCCAGAGAGAGTATCCAGAGAGAGTAGTCATTTGTCCACGGTAATATAACTAGTTAATGTTAGAAACAAAGTTAGAATACAGCTTTCTGTTTCTCATTTTCAGTTTTCCCTATACTGATCCCGTGCGTCGAGTGCTTTTTATCATGTGTATTTTTCTGTGAGATAAGAATTTTTTCATGAGAACTCTGAGGCTGTCTTATGTGTTTAAAGGAAAATAAATCTGATACCTCTTCCTTAATAGAGCTCATAAAAATTAGAATTAAGTATTTGGAAATGTAGATAAAGTGGTTTAATATTAAAATGTAAAATGTTCAGTGATTTCAATTTTTTAGTAGACTTTCAGTGAGTTTGCTTCCTTTTTTTATTTTAAACAACATGCTGGAAATATAAGTATAGTTTCATGTGGCTAAACTGAGCGTTAGAAATTTTAGAAATTATAGAACACTTGTTTGGGAGGCATTGTAGATCAAGAATTTTATGTAAAGGTAGTGTCCCAGTCATGGGTTGGTTTATGTCCCCAGCGGCCCTTAGTCACTATCTGGTATGCTAGGTCACAAGTCTTTTCACAGCCCACCTGCAGTTCCAAATTCTCAGCTTACTGTTTTGTTGGATGAAATGCTATTAAGTTTCAAATCTCTATGAAAGAAAATCCCCCACCTGCCTTCTCTTTAACTGGTCTAGGTCCTATTCTAAAACTAATCTGTGGAATTTAGGAAATAGATACAAAAAAACATTTTTTAAGCTATATAATATTTTATTTACCTTGTGTGGATCTTTCTTGACATCCTGAAACAGGAGTCATATAAGATATGTTCTTTTACTAGGAAATCTTGTGTTTCTTGAGACCTGTGAGAAATTATTTCTATAGCCATACAATGTAAATGTCTACTTTTACGTTAAAAAAATCACCGCATTCACTTGAATTCTTTTTGCATAGTGCAATAACATAACTTTGAAAATGAAAATTAGAAAGTTACGAACATAACCAAAACAAGTTTTGGATTATATAAGCAGCGTAACACCACTAGTAATTTGGTGATATTTTAGCTTGAGTTATCTTTTATTGGAAGCATTTAAATATAATATTTTATGTATTTTTATTTTGTCTCAATAAAATTTTCTCTTTAAAAGAGGGCAAATGCACTTTCTTGTGAAAAGCAAAGTAACTCTCCTGACTAAAATCTTTTTAAACTCTCATTAAAGTTTTACATTCTGTGAGTTTCTTTGCTTTTTAGAGAATATCTAAATACATTGTCTTTATGATGCTTGGCATGGCTGGTGTTTCTTTGAGTTAGTAGTCAAATCCTAAGTTGTAAGTTAGATATGACCCAGTCATCAAGCAGAAGTCAGCTTTGTAGCTTAATACTTATCTTTAATGTGCAAGCATGCAGATAAAGGGATTGTTTTTCTTTATGGTTGATAGCTAAACATGTTTTATTCTTTAATACATCTCTCTACATACTTGGCCTTCCTTGGTGACCAAGTGGTAAAGAATCTACCTGCCAATGCAGGAGACATGGGTTTGATCCCTGGCTCAGGAAGATTCCCTGAAGGAAGAAATGGCAACCCACTCCAATATTCTCACCTGGAGAATCCCAGGGACGGAGGAGCCTGGTGGGCTACAATCAATGGGGTTGCAAAAGAGGTGGACATGACTTAGTGACTAGACAACAACTACATACTCACACATAAATACCCATGTGTATATTACACCCATTCATATGCCCATTTTTGCTGCTGCTCCTTTTTCTTTCTGTTGACCCAGTTTCATTTGTTAAGTAATCTGGGTTTTTATGATGCATAGCTGTCTAAGCTACTTCCATATAACATGGTAAACTAGTCTGACTTTATGGATGTATTCACCAAATCAGTGGTTCTCAATTCTGACTGTGTAATAAGGCAGGGATTATTTTTCTTTCTTATATGTATTATAATGTTCAGGTCCTACTCTGAGGGTTTTGATGTGGGCCGAGGTTATGACCCAAAAGCATCTACATTTTTCCGAACTAGACTTGATAATGTTCATCCGCCAGACCACATTTTATTTGCTAGTACTGAATAGGAACACTGGAGGGCGCTATCTAAAACCCTCCGAAGAAGTTTAAACTTTATCCTGAATATGCACTCAGTTGTAAATTCGGAATAAATTGCATGTTTGTACTTGAATAGTTATCATAAATAAGTAAGCTTACTAGTATTATGAAAGAATTCACAGTAGCAGACAAATCTTGACAGAAGCCAGACAGAATGGCCTGATGAATTTTTTAAGATGATGATGTGTACTCTCTTTTGAAAATGGAAGAAAAGATATTTTTATTTTAAAGAAACGTTGCTTTATTAAGCCCCTACTATATATCAGCCTCGATATGAAACTGACTTAGTGGGGGCTCCAGAAGGTTTCTTAAGGGAAGTATGAACTCTGACCTGAAACATGGAATCAGCTTTCTTTCATCAAAAGTAGAAATAGGATTTGATTTTCATAGAGAACTGTCAGTGGATCAGTAGCTTGAAAAGATAACTTTTAAAAAGGCAGTCCAAAGGGAAAAAAGGAAAAGCTGATTGAAAAAGTTTAAATAATAATAGTAAAACATTTTAGGGTTCAGATAAAATATAGGACCTAGGAAAATATATCGTTTGACATTACCCCTCACCCAATTCAAGATGGATTAAAACAAATGACCCTAAAAGGATAAAGGCACTCGTAGCTTGGTAAGGAAGGGATAATTTATTTTTAATTTAAAAAATACAATGTTATATCCAGTTTGGAGTATGGAAAGAGTATTAGGCAGAATTCTGAATATGTCACCTCCTCTCCCCCCATAATTCCTGTTCCCTGGTTATTCAGTCAAGCACTAACCTAGGTACTACAGATGCTGCAGATGAAGTTAAGGTTGCTGCTGCCGCTGCTGCTAAGTTGCTTCAGTCGTGTCCGACTCTGTGCGACCCCACAGACGGCAGCCCACCAGGCTCCCCCATCCCTGGGATTCTCCAGGCAAGATTTCTGGAGTGGGTTGCCATTTCCTCCTCCAATGCATGAAAGTGAAAAGTGAAAGTGAAAATGAAGTCGTGTCTGACTTGTAGCGACCCCATGGACTGCAGCCCACCAGGCTCCTCCGTCCATAGGATTTTCCAGGCAAGAGTACTGGAGTGGGGTGCCATTGCCTTCTCCGGAAGTTAAGGTTACTAATTAGCTAATCTTAAAATATGGAGATTGTCTATGGTTGTTATACATACAGTCACAGTATAATCACATAAACCCTTATTACAGAAGACAAAAGAGAAAAATGCAGGAAAGGAGGACAAGAGAGAGATGCTGCAGAAGGGGAAACTAGAGAGAGTCTAAGCATGAGAAGGATTTGGGCCCCATTGCTGTATTCTGAGATACAGGGGCCCAGATGCGGGAAATGGCAGGAGTGCCCTCTGGGAGGTAAGGGCACGCCCTAGCTGACATCTGGCAAGGGAGTAGAGACCTTAGTCTTACAACTGCAAGGAACTTGGTTCTGCCAAACAACCTTAAATGAACTCAGAGGCAGACTGTTCCCCAGAACCTCCAATAAGGAATGTAGCCCTACAACATAAAACAAGTATTTTAGCCTGGTGAAACCTATCTTGGACTTCTGACCTTACAGAACTGTGGGACAATAAATGAGTGTTGTTTTAAGTTACTAAGTTTGTGGTAATTTGTGACAAAGACAAAATTCAACTTTATTCATGTCCCACAAAATGTTTATTGCCTTTGAAGCTTTGATCATAAGTACACTTCACCTAATTATAAACATAATACACATATATTTTTGTATCCTGCTTTTCTCTTAACTTGATCATATATATTTCTCTGTGTTACTATTAAGTTTTCCCAAATAATTGCTTTTAATAGAGTAGTAGATGCTTTTAATAGAGTAGAGTAGAGTAGATACATTGCTTTTCTTTGAGTAGATAAAATACATTACACATTTAACGCATTGGACTTCTGTGTCACTTCAAAATTTTTATCATCAAAATACTATCTTGAGTGTTTCTGCGCATATAATCATCTCATTTTCGAAGTTACTGGAGTGGATATTCATGTCCATCATTCCCAAGTCAAAGGGTACGAGCCTTTTTATGACTCACGATGTATTCAGTTCAGTTCAGTTCAGTTCAGTCGCTCAGTCGTGTCCGACTCTTTGCGACCCCATGAATCGCAGCACGCCAGGCCTCCCTGTCCATCACCAACTCCCGGAGTTCACTCAGACTCACGTCCATCGAGTCAGTGATGCCATCCGGCCATCTCATCCTCTGTCGTCCCCTTGTCCTCCTGCCCCCAATCCCTCCCAGCATCAGAGTCTTTTCCAATGAGTCAGCTCTTCGCATGAGGTGGCCAAAGTACTGCAGTTTCAGCTTTAGCATCATTCCTTCCAAAGAAATCCCAGGGCTGATCTCCTTCAGAATGGACTGGTTGGATCTCCTTGCAGTCCCAGGGACTCTCAAGAGTGTTCTCCAACATCACAGTTCAAAAGCATCAGTTCTTCGATGCTCAACCTTCTTCACAGTCCAACTCTCACATCCATACACAACCACAGGAAAAACCATGGCCTTGACTAGACGGACCTTTGTTGGCAAAGTAATGGCTCTGCTTTTGAATATGCTATCTACGTTGGTCATAACTTTCCTTCCAAGGGGTAAGCGTCTTTTAATTTCATGGCTGCAGTCACCATCTGCAGTGATTTTGGAGCCCCAAAAAATAAAGTCTGACACTGTTTCCCCATCTATTTGCCATGAAGTGATGGGACCAGATGCCGTGATCTTCGTTTTATGAATGTTGAGTTTTAAGCCAACTTTTTCACTCTCCTCTTTCACCTTCATCAAGAGGCTTTTGAGTTCCTCTTCACTTTGTGCCATAAGGGTGGTGTCATCTGCATAACTGAGGTTATTGATATTTCTCCCGGCAATCTTGATTCCAGCTTGTGCTTCTTCCAGCCCAGCGTTTCTCATGATGTACTCTGCATATAAGATAAATAAGCAGGGTGACAATATACAGCCTTGATGTACTCCTTTTCCTATTTGGAATCAGTCTGTTGTTCCATGTCCAGTTCTAACTGTTGATTCCTGACCTGCATACAAATTTCTCAAGAGGCAGTTCAGGTGGTCTGGTATTCCCATCTTTTTCAGGATTTTCCACAGTTTATTGTGATCCACACAGTCAAAGACTTTGGCATAGTCAATAAAGCAGAAATAGATGTTTTTCTGGAACTCTGTTGATTTTTCCATGATCTAGCAGATGTTGGCAATTTGATCTCTGGTTCCTCTGCCTTTTCTAAAACCAGCTTGAACATCAGGAAGTTCACGGTTCACATATTGCTGAAGCCTGGCTTGGAGAATTTTGAGCATTACTTTACTAGCGTGTGAGATGAGTGCAATTGTGCAGTAGTTTGAGCATTCTTTGGCATTGTCTTTCTTTGGGATTGGAATGAAAACTGACCTTTTCCAGTCCTGTGGCCACTGCTGAGTTTTCCAAATTTGCTGGCGTATTGAGGGCTGCACTTTCACAGCATCATCTTTCAAGACTTGAAATCGCTCAACTGGAATTCCATCACCTCCACTAGCTTTGTTCATAGTGATGCTTTCTAAGGCCCACTTGACTTCACATTCCAGGATGTCTGGCTCTAGGTCAGTGATTACACTATCGTGATTATCTGGGTTGTGAAGATCTTTTTTGTACAGTTCTTCTGTGTATTCTTGCCATCTCTTCTTAATATCTTCTGCTTCTGTTAGGTCCATACCATTTCTGTCCTTTATCAACCCATCTTTGCATGAAATGTTCCCTTGGTATCTCTAATTTTCTTGAAGAGATCTCTAGTCTTTCCCATCCTGTTCTTTTCCTCTATTTCTTTGCACTGACCACTGAGGAAGGCTTTCTTATCACTTCTTGCTATTCTTTGGAACTCTGCATTCAGATACCTATGTCTTTCCTTTTCTCCTTTGCTTTTCACTTCTCTTCTTTTCACAGCTATTTGTAAGGCCTCCCCAGACAGCCATTTTGCTTTTTTGCATTTCTCTTCCATGGGGATGGTCTTGATCCCTGTTTCCTGTACAGCGTCAAGAACTTCATTCCATAGTTCATCAGGCACTCTATCTATCAGATCTAGGCCCTTAAATCTATTTCTCACTTCCACTGTATAATCATAAGGGATTTGATTTAGGTCGTACCTGAATGGTCTAGCAGTTTTCCCTACTTTCTTCAATTTCAGTCACAATGTATTAGCAAGTCTTAAATGGCTTACCAATTTAAAGTGAAAATGAAAATCGCTCAGTCATGTCCACATGGACTGTCCATAGAATTCTCCAAGGCAGAATACTGGGGTGGGTAGCCTTTCCATTCTCCAGGGGGTCTTCCCAACCCAGTGATCAAACCCAGGTCTCCCTCATTGCAGGCGGATTCTTTACCAGCTGAGCCACAAGGGAAGCCTTACCAATTTAAAAGTCTTTAGCAAAAGTAAGAGAACCATGGTCATCAAAATCATTATCACCATTAGATAGTATTCATTTTTAAGTAATGTTTTTTGTTGTTAATGGGGGAAGATTCTTCATGCAGAGTTTTAAGTTTAGGGAAGGAGTTTCCTAGATTACTCAGAGAATTAATGTATAAGCTACTATTCTAAGTATTTCAGGAGATACAAAACTGAATAGTGTGAAAGGTAGAGTCGCTCAGTCATGTTTGACTCTTTTTGATCCCATGGACTGTATAGTCCATGGAATTCTCCAGGCCAGAATACTGGAGTGGGTAGCCTTTCCCTTCTCCAGGGTTTCAAACCCAGGTCTCCCACATTGCAGGTGGATTCTTCACCCTCTGAGCCACAAGGGAAGCCCAAGAATACTGAAGTGGGCAGCCTATCCCTTCTCCAGCAGATCTTCCCAACCCAGGAATGGGACCGGGGTCTCCTACACTGTAGGTGGATCCTTTACCAGCTGAGCCACAAGGGAAGCCCTGTTACAGTGTCTAGTGCCTGAAGCCAATTATGATTACTCGTGCACCAGTCAGAAGGGGTGTGAAACTAGGTCCTCACCTCAGAACCAGTTTTTAAGTCAGCTTGATTTTTTTCCCGAAACTTATTTTTTTTTAAACTAACTTATTTTTAATTGAAGGAAAATTGCTTCACAATATTGTGTTGCTTTCTGCCATACATCAGCATGAATCAGCCATAGGTATGCATGTGTCCCCTCCCTCTGGAACCTTCCTCCCACCTCCCCACCCTTTCCCACCAGTGTCACAGAGCCCCGGTTTGAGTTCCCTGAGTCATACAGCACATTCCCGTTGGTTATCTACTTTACACGTGGTACTGTATGTGTTTCCACGTTATTCTCTCCATTCGTTTCTCCCTCTCCTCCTCCCCCCAGCCCATGTCCATGAGTCTCTTCTCTGTGTCTGCATCTCCATTGTTGCCCGGTAAATAGGTTCATCAGTGCCATCTTTCTAGACTCCATACATATACATTAATACACGATATTTGTTTTTCTCTATAATAGACTCCAGATTCAGCCACCTCATTAGAACTGACTCAAATGTGTTCCTTTTTATGGCTGAGTATTATTCCATTTTGTATACGTACCACAGCTTCTTTATCCATTCATCTGATGATGGATATCTAGGTTGCTTCCATGTTCCAGCTGTTGTACTAGTGTGTTGGCTTGATTTTTTTTTAAATAACAATACACATACAGTCTGTTAGTACTACATTCCTACCTTCTATTTCTATCATGCTGATTTTCTAATAGTTCTTAAAACCACACTTACCTTTTTAATGTGGGTATGACCACTTTTTTCATTTATATTTTTGAATTTCTTTCCAACATTCTGGAGATATTACTGACATGTATGTAAGTTTAAGGTATACAGCATGATTATTTGATGTACATATATACTGTGAAATGATTACCACACTAAGGTTAGTTAAAAGCTCCATTCCCCTCACAGAATTACATTTTTGTGTGTGTGGTGATAAAATTTAAGTTCTGCTATTTAAGGTCTTATTAACTTGCAAGGATACAGTATAGTATTGTTCAGTACAGTCACCATGCTGTACATGCATTAGATCCCCAGATCCTATTCACCTTACAGTTCAAAGTTTGTACCCTTTGGCCAGCATCTTCCCTGCCTGCCCTGACAACTCATATTCTCCTCTCTCTGAGTTCAGCTTGTTTGGATTATGACATGTAAGTAACATGCACTGTGTGTCTTTCTCTGTCTGGTTTATTTCACTTAGTGTGATGCCCTTTTCATACTGTCCATGGGGTTCTCAAGGCATTACTTTGCCAACAGGGTCCGTCTAGTCAAGGCTATGGTTTTTCCAGTGGTCATGTGTGGATGTGAGAGTTGGACTATAAAGAACACTTGTATACCTGTGGCGGATTCATTTTGATATTTGGCAAAACTAATACAATTTGTAAAGTTTAAAAAAAAAAAAAAAAAAAAAGCTGAGCATTGAATGCTTTTGAACTGTGGTGTTGGAGAAACTCTTGAGAGTCCGTTGGACTGCAAGGAGATCCAACCAGTCCATCCTAAAGGAAATCAGTCCTGAATATTCATTGAAAGGACTGATGCTGAATTTCAGCTGAAACTCCAATACTTTGGCCACCTGATGTGAAGAGCTGACTCCTTTGAAAAGACTCCGATGCTGGGAAAGATTCAAGGCGGGAGGAGAAGGGGACGATAGAGCATGAGATGGTTGGATGGCATCACCGGCTCAATGGGCGTGAGTTTGAGTAAACTCTGGGAGTTGGTGATGGACAGGGAGGCATGGCATGCTGCAGTCCACAGGGTCGCAAAGAGCCAGACATGACTCAGCAACTGAACTGAACTGAACTGAACTGAATGCCCTTTAGGTTCATCCATATTGTTGCAAGAAGCATAATTTCCATGTCTTGATGGCTGAGTCATAATATCTTTGTGTGTGTGTGTGTGTGTGTGTGTGTGTGAGACATATATGTTTATAGATACTTCACATGTTTTCTATCCTTTCCTCCATAGTTGGACACTTATGTGGTTTCCATGTCTGGGGTATTGTGAATAGTGCAGTAAACATGGGACTACAGATAATGTTTGATATAATGATGCCATTTTTTTTTTAATATATATACCCAAAAGTGAAATTGCTGGGTCACATGGTGGTTCTAGTCTTAATTCTTTTGAGTGGCTACAACAGTTTACATTCCCATCAGTAGTGCTCAAGAATTCCTTTTCATGGGTGTAGCTATTTCCTTTCTTAGGTTCCCAGTTATATTCCATTGATATCTTGAAAAATGAAAAATTTTAGGTAGGAAAAATATCTTGTGATTAAACATGCTATGAATAAGCAGATACCAGGTTCTAACTAAAGTGTTCTTTTGTACAAAGCATTGTACTTAGAAAGAAGGACTATCTAATACTAAAATATAAAGTACATTTATTTTCTGCAACTGTAGAACAATTTATACCTAAACATTTCTCCTCTGTAAAGAAGCTGTGAGTTAAAGTTAAAAGACACTGGATGGGACTATTTGTGTTGCTAACCAGCTATTACTTTGAACATGTCACTTATTATCAGCGCATCTGCTTTCGGTTCTATAGCAAGAGAGGTTGAATATGTTGATCACATGAAAAATCGTCATTTAGAAAAGGTAGGAAAACATTTTTGACTCAGTGACATAGGCTGAAATTAAAAGTATCTGGTAGGAAGTCATATTTTGGTTTGGACTGGTTTGGAAATTAAATGAAGAATCCGCGTAAAGCTCCTAGAGCAGACATTCAGCATTAGGTAGCATGAAAATGGAGATAGTGACAAAGCTTTGGTACTAAAATACACTTTTTCTGAGAGATTGTATAATTGAACTGCATTAGAATCTGTGTGAAAATAAGGTACACTTTAAAAGTACATGTTTTTATTTTCCAGGATCAAATCTAAATCGCTGTGGTTTCCGAGGCTCTTCCTACCTGGGTATTCCATTCAATCCATCAAAGGTTAGTTCTGTTTGGATTAGGAGGAAAGAGGAGGGGGAGTGTAGAGCTTTTTAGTAAGAAAGAAAACCAAGAAAGTATATAGAAAGAACCAGGTTTCCAAGTTTTAGTGTAGCTAAATAAAGGTGTTTTATGAACTGTAACTTTTTAAAGGAAAGCTGTACCCACCTTACTTCCTGAAATAATGCACAATATATAAGCCCACAGGAATTCCTATTGTTACAAAAATTATGTTTTTGTTGCTATTGCACCTGGGTGTGTGTGTGTGTGTGTGTGGGTGTGTGTGTACAAATTATAGGTGATTTCCTGGAGAAAATGGGAATAAAGTACTCGAGTACGTTTGTTCCCTAAGAAACCTTCCATGTGTTCCAGTAGGACTTTATATGTGGTTCACATTTCTTAGGAATGAAAGAAAACGTTCTTGCCAAGGCACTGGTGCGAGGCCAAGTAGTGATGGATTGTGACGACCTTCATGCAAAGGCAGGTTGTCACCAAGGCTCAGGCAGGACTGTGGCGCTAGTGCGTGCAGGTGCCGAAAAGCCGTAGGTCCTGACAGGAGCTTTGTCCTCTTCAAAGAGGCCCCAAACAACCTTTTGTAGGTGTTTCTTCTGCGTACAAAGTATTTTTCTACAATAGAAAGCAGAGAAAAGTGTCATCATTTTGTGGAAGAAGACCTCACAAAATAGAAACTTTTTCCTAGATGGGATCGGCCTGCGTATATAATGGTTACAAGCCAATATCTGGCTACACTGAGTACATCAAGATTTGTATCTGGTTCCAAACTGAAGGTAAATGGCATGCTACCAGTTTTTCCATACTCTGCTTCAAAATTTTTGAATAAATAGCAGTGATTTTGGAGGAAGTGACATTATTTGACAGAGGCACCACTTCAGCTTTCTTCCTTTGCCTTAAGCTGTAGACAAGCGTGCCTGTGTGAGTCATATGACTTTGCTACAGTATCTCCAATCACGTATGCCCATTGCTTTTATTAGAGAATCTAGAAAAATCCGTAAAAATTGTTCTTTTTATCTGATGCATAAAATACTTTGCAACTTAAGCCAGTGCTAATTAGAGATAGCTCTGCATTTAGTCATAATGGAGAGGATATCTATAAGTCATGACCCTGATAATAATGACCGTTATACAGCACTATACCCTATACAGATGTATACCTACACTTGTTGGAGTAAAACAGTTCTTTGATAACATCACTTTATGGAAACAGCTTCCTTTTTCCCCTCACCCCTCTCCCAAAGCATATTTGAAATAACAAGAATAAAGTTTAGGAAGAAACCTTTTTTGCCTTTGGTTCACAGAGTCTCCTAAAACCCATTTGTGGCCCTAAGTCATCGAGACCTAGGCATTTACTGGGGAAGCTGGGTCCCACTCCATTCTGTGTTGCATTAATCTGAATGTTGAATGATAGAAGGAGCTAGAGGCTCTGGTGGAATCATACGGGCCCACGAGGAGTTGTCTGTTAGGGTGGTGGCTGAGAATCCAGGAGAGGGGTGAAACCACGAGAACCTGAGGGAGCAATAAGACTGTCTAATATAGTATGTAAATAACATCGTCAGTTTTTCTTCTAAAACCACCTGTAGGCCATTGACTTAACTGAAAAATGCTCAGGGCCGCTAGTGGCCATAGAACACGTTTTGAGAAACACTGATGGATCCTCTCAACCCCCTTTCTCACTGTTTTTCTTCCAACAAATCCCGTATTCTCTTTGAAACTATGTGCTATCCTTAACACATACTGCATAGCCAG
Source organism: Bos taurus (assembly GCF_002263795.3). NCBI lineage: Eukaryota > Metazoa > Chordata > Mammalia > Artiodactyla > Bovidae > Bos > Bos taurus. Next base: position 4,077,204 of record NC_037337.1, on the reverse strand, counting down.
GATTTTTCCTTCTCTGCTTTACTTTTACTTTTCCTCCTGCCTAAAGCCCCCTTTTCATCTGTACCTAACCAAGCTTCTCTCATCCTTCAGAAAAAAATCTTTATCCATGCATTATTGTATTTCCATCATGACACTTACTGCATCCTGATTTGTACTGTACTTAAATAGACTTCTCTTCTACCTTCACGATTAAGGTACACGTTTGATTTATGTTTGGATATGCCACAGTGCTTTTAACGTAGCAGGTACTTAGTTTAAGTAAGCTCTAATACTTTGGCCAACTGATGTGAAGAGCTGGTTCATTGGAAAAGACCCTGATGCTGGGAAAGATTGAGAGCAAGAGGAGAAGGGGGCGACGGGATGAGATGGCATCACTGACTTGTGGGCATGAGTTTGAGCAAACTCCAGGAGATGGTGAAGGACAGGGAAGCCTGGCATTCTGCAGTTCGTGGGGTCTCAGAGAGTCAGACATGACTTGGCAGCTGAACAACAACAACAACCAAAAAAGAATTCTAAGAAGTCAGTTATAAATGTGGAGTAGAGTATCCAGGCATATCAGAGCTTAAGTTCTAAGGAGAAACTCAGAATGAAAGAGATACCACAATGAAGAGTTGCTTGTCATATTTGTGAGACTGTATAAGGAGTTGTATATGTAAGACTGGATAGGTGGGGCGAGTTCATATTTAGAGGAAATTTGAACACCTTACAAACACATTCTGTAAAGAACTACGGAAGGTCAGTGAGCAGGTAAGTGTTCTGATTAAGTCACTGGTGGTTCTAAGACCCTTGGGTCATGACTCCAAAGAAGTAGTGGCCCTTTGGATACTTGCCTTGCCCTTGCATTATCATCAGTAAGATAACTAGCATCTGTATAGACAGTAACTTTATTTAATCTTCACAGTAAGCCTGTGAAGTGGACACTAATATCTCCATTTTTCAGAATGAGCAAGCCAATGTGTAATAGAGCCAGGATTTGATGCCTTTCAGTAGTGTAGAGGTTAACATTTATTGTAGAAAGCAATGGAGTCTATTTTAACCAAAATCTTTGTATAAGATTCATTTTAACTTTGTAATATTTTGAGCAGTTATTCAGGTATTGAAGTAGTTATTGATGAGCCCAACTAAAACAGAAGGAAAGCCTGTGAGAAAGATGAATTTAAAATGTGCTCTTAGTCTGTCAAAATCAAAACTTTCTTAACAGATAAATTAGTACAATGTAAAATTTTTTTAAGTGAAATTAGCTTTTTAAAATAACTAGTTAATAGGATTGGCTATTTGAAAATAATTATAAAATTTTAAGTGCTTTGTGTATTGTGCAGTCTTAAGTTACTTGGCTTTACATTTTTACTTTTATTTTAAAAAGTTTTTAAGTTAATTTTATCTGTGTCTGTGCCAACTGGAGTCTACAGGGTTTCCTACAAGGAGTCACATATTTTATAAACCTTAAGAGATTTTTGATAACTTTTTGTAGTTTTGTTGGAACCGTCAAATCAGTGAAACTAATTCAGTAAGTATTTTGGTAATATGAGTTTCGTAGTTTGACTCCCCAGCTCTGCCTGGTCAATTACTAGTCTAACAGTCTTCACAAAATACTTTACAGTCAGTACTCATTTGGGATCTAAACTTTAAAAGTTAGATTATTTTATTCCAAAGAATTTTTCAATGTTAGTATCTTAAGCCTTTGCATTTTTTTGTTATTTGCTATTCTAAGTGTTAATGTTATTAGAAAGTCAGATAATTCAACTGTATGAGAATAGGAAAAGATTTTTCAACTATATTGTTTTGTATTATTTTTAAATGGTAATTACTACTGTGGTACTTAATTTGAATTTGTATGGCATAAAATAATTATTTCTACATGCTTTTCTAAATAATTGATGTGGTTGATCAAATAGAAAGTTTAAATAATTTGGTTTATTTGAATATCAGATCTACTTCCATAAAACTTGAGGATAAATTTTAAAATTACGTGCCTGGATAGTATGCAGTAATACTTATGTTGAGACATACATGAAACTGAGTTTTATTTTTCTCTACCAGATGTCTATACAAGTCAGTAAAAACAACATTTGATTTTACTGTTTACTGAAACTTCTTGTCAAATTGTATAATGGAGTAAGATTTCATTCAGTTTTCTAATTAACGTTATATTACTTTTGAATCTAGAATCCCGGAACTGCTCATCCTTACGACAGTGGCCACATAGCAATGACCTACACTGGCCTTTCATGCCTAGTTATTCTTGGAGATGACCTAAGTCGGGTAAATAAAGAAGCTTGCTTAGCAGGCTTGAGAGCCCTTCAGCTAGAAGATGGAAGGTACAGGTCATTTTCTGTTACTTGTCTCTCTCTCTTCTGTTGTTGTTTTTTTTTTTTTTTTTTTAAAGAAAAATCTTTTGAAACTAAAAATGAATATACTAGACCTGTAGAATTTGTCATAAATTCTTATTCCAACCACCTAAAAGTTCACTGTATAATATGGTTGAAATGCCTAATCAATGAAATATTTCTTATGTGAATGAAAATGAAAGTAATCACAATAATAGAACTCCATTTTTATTTCATTTTTTTTTAAGAAGACAGTAAGTGATCCATAAATAAGTGGTTTAATAGTTTCAGGATTAGAATCTACTTTAATTTACCTTCTGGGTAAAAGATTAACATTTTGAAGTAGACATACATTTAGTCTCAATGTTTTAGAAGTTTATTTAATCTAAACTTTTATGCCTTAAGATAGTTATAGGAGGAAAAAGGGATGAATGTTGAATATTATATTCTAGTTTAGGTAGTTTCTGTGATATTTTTAAAGGCTAGAAAAAGAAGTTAGTTCATTAATATTTGATGATCTGAGTCATGGGTCTAACAAAAAAGAGTTTTAAGGTGAAGCATTTTTTTAAGTCTTGGAAGTAATAAAGCAGTAATGATTCTGTCTCAAGAGGAAACTTGGCAGACAAATCCTGCCATGTTATATCTGTGTTCCGTCTACTCTTGTCTGTGTTTTCCTATCATTATTTTAAAAACACTGCTCTTGATGAGGGGAAAATTAATGGAAACATGCGAGATAAATTGACATTGATTAGAAATACTATAATGGAGAAGGTGATGGCACCCCACTCCAGTACTCTTGCCTGGAAAATCCCATGGATGGAGGAGCCTGGTGGGCTACAGTCCATGGGGTCACCACGAGTCAGTCGCGACTGAGCGACTTCACTTTCACTTTTCACTTTCACGCAATGGAAAAGGAAATGGCAACCCACTCCAGTGTTGTTGCCTGGAGAATCCCAGGGACAGCAGAGCCTGGTGGGCTGCTGTCTATGGGGTCGCACAGAGTTGGACACAACTGAAGCGACTTAGCAGCAGCAGCAGCAGAAATACTATAAAACTAAATACTTAACGCAGCAAGTACATGTCACTAATTTCTCAGTATTTCACTATAGTCTTTGGTTACTGCTATCTTACCCTTGTTTATAAATAAAAGAAATGAAACACTATTATATACTTCTCTAAAACTGTTGCTAAGTCGCTTCAGTCGTGTCCGACTCTGTGCGACCCCATAGACGGCAGCCAACAGGCTCTGCCCTTCCTGGGATTCTCCAGGCAAGAACACTGGAGTGGGTTGCCATTTCCTTCTCCAATGCATGAAAAATGAAAAGTGAAAGTGAAGTCGCTCAGTTGTGTCTGACTCTATGTGACCCCATAGACAGCAGCCTACCAGGCTCCTCTGTCCATGGGATTTTCCAGGCAAGAGTACTGGAGTGGGTTGCCATTGCCTTCTCTGACTCTAAAACTAATTATGGGTAAAAATTAAAACAATATGATCAGTTATCATATTGGTTATCTATATATACATTGAGAAGAAATTTTACATAGGCAAAACCAACAGTTCCCAGGTTTCACCTGGTCCTGTTTCTCTCATGAATTCTCAGACCACTGTGCCACAGCTTTCCATGGCTGAGAGTAGACGAACTTACTCTGGAGTGTTGGCGTCTTGAGAGGAGTAGCTGCAATCGTGGGTTAAGCTACCCAGACACCAGAACTTTGGAGCAGAGTGATGATTTAGGGGTAGTTTTATATCATTCAAGTTAATAGTCCTATTCTCTACTGAATAATACAAGTAGTATATGATTTTTAAATCCATTATTAGTGATGGGTTCTTCTGTGAGTGAAAACATGAAGTGGCTGTCTCTAAACAACCCCCTGTACAAGTGAATTACAGTACAGTAAATCATATTGTTCTTACTTCCAGTTTTTGTGCAGTACCTGAAGGCAGTGAAAATGACATGCGATTTGTATACTGTGCTTCCTGTATCTGCTATATGCTCAACAACTGGTCTGGCATGGATATGAAAAAGGCTATCAACTATATTAGAAGAAGTATGGTGAGTTATGTTGATAGTGACTCCCTCCTTTAGTTATTATTGCTGAAATAGGAGAGCTGGGAGGAGAATGGGCCAACAGAGGATGAGGTGGTTGGATGGCATCACTGACTCGATGGACATGAGTTTGAACACGCATCAGGAGTTGGTGATGGACAGGGAAGCCTGGCATGCTGCAGTCCATGGGGTCGCAAAGAGTCGGACACGACTGATGAGAGCTGGGGCATGCCTCATCTCTTCTATTAATAGCAGTAATTTGGAAATAGGGTAATAAGATTGCTTTCTACGTACATCAGATATCAGAATAGCCATGTAAAAATAGTCTTCAAGGACAGATTGACTCTTTAGCCATTAAATTTTAAATATAATCGGATTGTATCCAAAGAGACAGTGTCTTTAGTGGAAAGAAATTGGTCAGCCTTGGAAGCAAAAAACAGTAAAATCTCAAAGTAAATGTTGATAGCCTATCGTAGTAAGGCTCCTTGAGAAGTCACAGCCAAACTTAAAGGAGAATTGTGGTGCCCTTGGTGAGGTTATTCCTATATATTGGGTGTGAGATGTTCCTTAAGCCATTTTAAGTAGCAAGATTGGGCTGACAATAGATTTTTGGATAATTTTTGGTTTCTAAATAGTTTTATGTGTGGGTTGTTTTTTCTTTTTTTTTTTTAATCTAAGGTTTAAGGAGCGTATCAAGTAGAAATGTTATTCTTTCACACAATATAGTCTTTTTTTTTTTTTTTATCAACAATAGTAAGGAAATTTTAGTCTCAGCCGGAAATATCATTTGCTCTACTTTTTAGTCTTTTGTATAAAATCAGAGTAATAGAAGTGCTGCTTCCCAGGTTTATTTTACTTACTAAATATGAAATTTTTATTTTATAGATTAAAATATTTTAGGCTGTTAGTTCAGCTTTTACTAGTCCATATTTCAGAGCAGAAATGTAAGTTCCTAGAGGAATAGAGTTATTTTTAATTAAATATATAAATCAGAATTTACAGAATATCAGATCAGATCAGATCAGATCAGTCGCTGTCCGACTCTTTGCAACCCCATGAATCACAGCACTCCAGGCCTCCCTGTCCATCACCAACTCCCGGAGTTCACTCAGACTCACGTCCATCGAGTCAGTGATGCCATCCAGCCACCTCATCCTCTGTCGTCCCCTTCTCCTCCTGCCCCCAATCCCTCCCAGCATCAGAGTCTTTTCCAATGAGTCAGCTCTTCGCATGAGGTAGCCAAAGTACTGGAGTTTCAGCTTTAGCATCATTCCTTCCAAAGAAATCCCAGGGCTGATCTCCTTCAGAATGGACTGGTTGGATCTCCTTGCAGTCCGAGGGAATCTCAAGAGTCTTCTCCAACACCACACTTCAAAAGCATCAATTCTTCGGCATTTAGCCTTCTTCACAGTCCAACTCTCACATCCATACATGACCACAGGAAAAACCATGGCCTTGACTAGACGGACCTTTGTTGGCAAAGTAATGTCTCTGCTATTGAATATGCTATCTAGGTTGGTCATAACTTTCCTTCCAAGGGGTAAGCGTCTTTTAATTTCATGGCTGCAGTCACCATCTGTAGTGATTTTGTACAATAGTACAAATTTTTAAAAGCCTCGGGAGGCAGAAAGAACAAACCTTTAAAGAAGTTTTAAGACAAAAGGAGTTTGATGTTATAGACAAAGATCGGTGATTGTTTTGCCAAAAGTTTTACTTTTGTTTTCCATTCAAAGGATTCGTTAGCCAAAGAAACCATTGTTACACACGTAAACAATTTCAATTTTTTATAGAAGAAAGATAATTTGAAAAGAAATATAAATATATAAAAAACAGAAGTAACAGTGTATACATCACCAAATTGGGCTGAGCTACATCCAGACTTTCACAGCGCTAGGAAGTCCCTTATTAACAGCAATCTGGAGGCTCAATTGAGAAGGGTCCAGGGGAGGTGCGTCCACCCCCCAGTGAGACTTCAAATCGCAGTTTCAGGGGCTCCTGCTCATAATCCTAGGCCACAAGCTGATATCATTATCAGTTTGTGTGCAAAAATGCGGGTATGGTTTTACTTTAATCTTTCTACAACATGGAAAGATTTGTTTCACCTTATGAGTTTCATTAAACCCTCCGGAGATGGGGCAGGGGTTGCCCAGACCATCAGGGGCTCAAGAATTTCAAGATGAACTCCCTTTCTAATCTGAAGTGCTGCCTGACTTGCTGTGCTCGCCAGCAGGCGTGGAATCCAGGCAGTGTCCACGCAGGTCAGAGCAGGTCAGAGGGCTGCTCTCCTGCTTCTGAAGCCTGAACAAGACTTTCCCCTATTTCCCTAACAGTGATAGGTATTGTGATAGGCATGATTATTGCAGAAATAATATCATGTTCTTCTTAGTGCATTGTATTTGGAGGTACAACTTGTTGATATGCCTTATTATTGGTGATGTTAACTTCGATCACTTGGTTAAGGTGGTGTATGACAGATGTTTCTCTGTAAAGTTAGCATTTTTTCCCTTTGTGATTATATTTATTATCTCATGGTGAGATACTTGGAGACTATGTAAATTTCCTGTCCCTCATCAAACTTTTATCCTCTAGTGTTAGCATGCATTGATGATTTTCCAGCTCTACCATTCATTCTATAATTATCAGTTAAAATTCTGCTGCTAAAAAAGCTTTCCTTTTACCTTTATATATTTATTTATTTAATTTCAACAGGAACTCCAGATTCTTGTTTGATTCAATGGGTTATTATCTGTAACTATCACTCATTTAAAAAGACCCTGATGCTGGGAAAGACTGAGGGCAGGAGGAGAAGGGGACAACAGAGGATGAGATGGTTGGATTGCATCACTGACTCAATGGACTTGGGTTTGGACGGACTCCGGGAGTTGGTGATGGACAGGGAGGCCTGGCGTGCTTTGGTTCATGGGGTCACAAAGAGTCGGACACGACTGAGCGACTGAACTGAACTGAACTGATCATTTATTTTGATACTGTCCCAGATTGAGCCAGCAAAAACCCCTTCATGCAGGCTCTTATGCCCTTTTGACGTGTCCCATTCATTTTTGAGCACGTCCTTGCTCTCTGGCACAAAATATTCTGGGTTCATAGTTTAATTTCCCAGCCTCAGTTCTAAAATTGGTCATTTCTTCAAGAAGTTCTGGTTCTTCTTTTTGAAGGCTGGTGTTTAGAAACCAGGATTTGGGCACAAAATGTGCTCATTGGTACTAGGATGTCATTGCTTCTAGCCCCTCTCTTAGAGGTAGGAAATGTATATATGTATACACAGACATTCCCTTATACACATCCACACGTTTATATCTATTTACCAAAAACCATGAATTCATGCTAATGGAACGATGAAAGCGCTTAGTCATGTCTGACTCTTTCTGATCCCATGGGCTGTAGCCTGCCAGGCTCCTCTGTCCATGGAATTCTCCAGGCAAGAATACAGGAGTGGGTACCCATTCCCTTCTCCAGGAGATCTTCCCCACCCAGGACTTGAACCCGGGTCCCCTGCATTGCAGGCAGATTCTTGACCATCTGAGCCACCAAGGAAGCCCGAGTTCATACTAATTTTAATCCAACACCATTTGTTCAGTCGCTGACTCTTTGCAACCCATGGACTGTACGTGCCAGGTTCCTCTGTCCTCTGGTATCACCCAGAGTTTGCTCAAATTCATATCCATTGAGCCACTGATGCTGTCTAACCATCTCATTCTCTGCTGCCCTCTTCTTTTGCCTTCAGTCTTTCCCAGCATCAGAATCTTTTCCAGTGAGTCTGCTTTTCTCATCAGGTGGCCAAAATAATGGAGCTTCAGCTTCAGCATGAGTCCAACAAATATTCAGGGTTGATTTCCTTTAGGATTGACTGGTTTGATCTCCTTGCATTCTGAGGGACTCTCAAGAGTCTTCTCCAGCACCACAGTTCAAAAGAATCAATTCCTTGGCATTCAGCCTTGTTTATGTCCAACTCTCACATCCTTACATGACTCCTGGAAAAAGCATAGCTTTGATTATACAGACCTTTGTAGGCAAAGTGATGTCTCTGCTTTTTTACATACTTATCTAGGTTTGTCATTAGCTTTTCTTCCAAGGAGCAAGTGTGTTTTAATTTTGTGGCTGCAGTAACCATCCTCAGTGATTCTTGTGGGCCCCAAAAAAAGAAAATCTGTCACAGCTTTCACTTTTCCCCCTTCTATTTGCCATGAAGTAATGGACCGGATGCCATGATCTTTGTTTTTTTAACTCCATTCAGTTCATTTTAATCTTCCTCTTTTCATTTGTAACTTCCTTCTTGGACAGTGACAAACCTGACTCCTATTATCCAGAATGCATTGGTTCTTGTTGCTTAGAGCCCACAGGTATAGTGTCAGAATGTTATATTTAAAAAACACTTGGGTTTTTTTTTTTATTCCCTCCACCAGCAGCTTACCCCCAACCTTTAGTGTGTTTATGTCATTTATTTGAAATAGAGTTGTTTGTTTGGATTCTACTTTAGGATCACCCCCCCCAACTTTGTTGATTTTATTTCCTTAATATGTTATATATTAACTTGCTTCTGAAAGTCAGAATTTTAGGTTCAAAACTGTGTAACTCACAAGGGCCTCCCTTATCTTCGGTCTCCTTCCTCTGCTTAACTCCCGTGTTTTCCGCCATGTTCCCATTCACTCTGTAGGTAAATGTTCTCTTTAGTTTCTGGTTCACCCTCCTCTCTCACTCGAGAGGACTTTTTTGCATTTTGCTTTTTTCACTTAACAGTATAGCTTGAAAACCACCCTGTATCAGGTCAAAAAATTATCCTCATTCTTTGATTTTCTTTTTTTGCAGTTTTGTAGTACTCCATTATGTGCACATCATGGTTTTTTCCAACTATTCTGTATATAGGGTATGTATTTTCCTAAGGCGAACAGTGTTGAAACTAATCCTTTCTGCATGTATGCTTATGTATTCTTGGGAATATATTTTCAAAATAAATTCCTAGACGTGGAATTGCTTGATCAAATAGTAAATGCAGACATAAATTTTCATTTTCACTCCAAAAATAGGAACCAGTGTGTATTCCCACCAGTGTGTGAGCGTGCCTCTGTCTACACAGACTCACCAATAGAATGTTGTTGCAGTATTTTTATTTTTACCAATCTGGTGGGTGAAAAATGATACCTTGGTGTGTTTCCAAATTTGCATTTATTTTATCAGGATTGAGATCGACTGTTTTCTTAACTTCAGGGCTACAGAAAACCAGCCTCAGGCCAGATTTAGCCTGCAGGCTCCAGATTGCTGACCCCTACTTGTAGTCCATTGTTTTTCCTTTTCCTTTAGATATTGCAGTTTTGTGTAATTTTCTTTCTTTGCTCATCTTTCATTTCAACCACTTTCTCTTCAACTCCTTTTACTTACTTCTTTATCTCATTTTTATTCTGTTGGTTGTTTTCAGCCTTTCTTACATGCTCCTTAGTGTCTTTTCCTGAAATCATTTAATTTTCTTTATTTCTTCCTACTGTTTATCCTTTTCATTTTTTAACTTTAAATCTCTTTTCACTTCCCAAGTGCTATTTGAGGGTATACAATTGAGTTTGGGGTGCTTTACTACAGTTTTCTTTTGCTTTCACCATACTTTGGAGGTGAAGGCAGATTTTCCTATATGGAGATATTTTCATCCTGATCGCCGTGTTTCCATCTCAGAGACTCAGAGTTCCTTTTGTAGATCTGTCTTTTTCTGTTTAGTCATTAGTGGATTTGTTTTTTCTTACAAGAATTCCTAGTTTAGTAAGAGTGTCATCTTTTCAGTGCAGAGAAACAAAGTATGATTTTTTAAATTTAGATTGTGTTTTTGTTTGTGTAGTTAGTGATTGGGGAGGGGTAGTGAGTTCTATGATTTTCTGCTAGGAGAGAGTTCTTTTTTGTTTCCTGGGTTTTTAAAGTTTGCTCCTGGGAGTTTTCCTTTATTATCTGATCTTCAAAGGGCCCTTCTTTCTTCCTTTTTCTTCTTCTTCTGTCTTCACCAGAGTTATGCCCTTTGAACGCTGCCACCTTGACTTGCATGCCCTCCTCAGCCCCTTTCCTGTGGTCAGTGCTCACTATAGGCATCCTTGCTTTAACTGGTAGCCCCAGACTATAATGATGGTTGTGCTGGCTGAAACCATACAAAATGATCTTAATCACCAGTGGGAAAAATGACACTTGTTCTGTGACTTTTATAAATTTTTTGCCAGAACATTTAAAACTATTAATGTTACTGTCAGTTATAAATGTATAGAGAAATTTTAATGGTAAACCAATATTTGTTAGTACACTGTAATTTAAAACATTAGCAATATTGAAAAAGTTTAGAAAATTCATAAGGAGTAGTTTGAACAGCATTCTTTGTCTTCTCATTATATAACTTACAGTATGGAACAGGCATCTTTTCTGTCTTGGTAAATGATTATACTCTTTTCTAAGTTTGTATCAACTTCCATCATTTTGTCCTTTGCATTGTCATTGTTGTGAAATACCTGAGAATTCCTTTTATGTGAAGTTTTTGCCAACATCACTTCTCTAGAACATCTTCCTTTTCATGATAGCCACTTTCTTCATTCATGTAGATATTTCACCTTTCCTTAATTTTTCTGACTTCATATCTAGTCTCAAACAGCCATCACTATCATGATAACTATCTCTTCTATTACTCTGTTTGATCTCAGTTTCACTTTCAGTGCTACTGCTTTTCATTTCTTTACTGCACTTTTATCTTTGGTGGCCAGTCTCTTCCTTGGTTTTGGCTTTTTGCAAACATCACGTTGGTTATTCATTAAAATACAAAGAAACAGCACAACCACATACGTTGCTGTGCTGAATAACGTGCAGTGACCAGTTACAGACAGACAATGAAAAAGGTGATGTGAATGTTCATAGCTCATGATACACATCTGTTATTTATGTAGTCGTTTGTGGACTGAGGAACTAGCAGCAAGTTTGCACTTCTTGCAGTTGCTCATAGTTACTATACTGTTATTACTGAAATGTGAGGCATACTGTGTTATTGGAATTAGTGTATATTAGAAGAGTGCAAAACAAGGATTTCCTGTAATTTCACACTTAAGGAGGCCTTTCCTTTTGAGACAGTAATTTTAGGTAATCTTAGACAGCCCCCCTCCTCTCTCTTCCTCACGATTTTTCATGAATTGCCCTTACTCTCTGCAAAAGTGTATCAGGAGTGTGAGAGTTGATGTTTCTTTTTCTGTAGACAGATAATTTGAAGCTTCAGCATGTCTTCTAGCTTTGATAGAGTTTAAGTTCTATGTAGTTGTATTATTCTTTTTTAAAAATACTTATTTATTTTTAATTGAAGGATAATTGCTTAGTTGTATTATTCTTATCCTGTTTTGATTTTGTGGGATATGTGGGGAAATTCAAATTTTAGGTAGGACACCATTATCCTCAGCTAACCACAAGCCTCAAAACAGATTTGTTTTATATTTATAATGTTATATATATGAGTATGAAATCCTTACGTTTTCCTTAAAATCATACCTCCTGCAAGTGGGAGAGGAATAAAGGTTGAGGCTTTTTATTGGGTGAAGATTAAATATGTAAAGTGCCATCTTTGAACAATCTATTCTCAGAATGTGCCTAGTGTATACATTTACTGATTCAGCTTGGTGAATAAGACAAGATCAGGTATTTGAAAATGCCTAGATGTATTTTATTGTGGGAAAAAATACATATTTTGAAAGATAAAAGGGAGACATAAAATTATATCAAGAAGAAAAATTGCATCATGACACCATATTATTTATTATTATTTCAGTATTAACTGAATATGTTTTTCTTTTTCAGTCCTATGACAATGGGTTGGCACAGGGAGCAGGACTTGAATCTCATGGTAAGGCATCTTAAATAAGTGGATGTGTGGTTTCTTTTGTCTTTAAATAACATCATGGTATCTTCAACATGTAGGACCTCAGAAGTTTGTCTCAACTCTTGATGCAGCCTGATTATCTTCTTTCCTACTTCTCCCTGTTGACACTGTTGTGCCAACTTGAGCCTCTTCTAGGTCAGTAATCATTCAGAGATTATTCAGACCAGAATGTTCAAACAGTATTTTCTAGTAATCTTTTCAACTGTTAGCTGCATGAAAGCATCTTGGGAGGATTTAAGAAATTGTTAGAAAAGAGCAAGTTTTCTTTTTTGGTGTAATACTAAAAAGCTAGATACAGAATAATGAACATGAATCAATGAATTTGTGAAGAAAAAAATTTTTTTTACCTTCTTTAATGTAATTGTACTAAGTCATAGTGATAAAACATTTTTGTGTATGGCATATGTTCACTACACACACTAATACAAGTCTCTCACATTTTCCCTCAATTTTGGGAGAACCAGAGAGTGAGCAATAGTCAGTCTGTCAGCGTATCAATAGCCTGAACTCTTCACGTGGAAAATTTTCATGTAGAAGAAAATATACTTCCATGCTCCTTAAAAAAAAAAAAGAGCTCAGATCAGGGAGGCTTTCTGAATGAACCCCGTATTTCCTCTTTCTGACAGCCGTGTTTTTGTGCTCCCTTGGCGTGTCCATCCCCCTGCTAGCACGAGGGAGTGGACGGAACACATTCGTATTCAGGTCTCAGCCCTAACACTCGCTGTGCAGCTTAGGCTCCTCACTGAGTCGCTCAGAGGCGTTCTTCTTTCTTTGTTAGAGATATGAGGGAAACTGGTTTGTAAACCGCAGGACAGGTATGAAAGTTTTTTGAACGTAATGCTTGTGCTTCCCCTAGGGCCCGGCCTCTTCGGTCACTCCTCCTCTCTCATGCTCTCACGCCCTCCTTCAGTGGTGTTCGTAGAGCGTGTGCCAATGAGGGGCATAGAGAACACTGTCTGGGATTTTCCTCTGAAGCCATCCTGTAATGAGGACATCTTAATTCTTGTGTGTGCCTGAGTCTCTATGAGACTGGGGTGGCAATAGCGATCGTGTCACTGGTCATCACCCCTTGGTAAGGAGGAATATGCTCACAGTTGCACAGAGAGGAAATCTGGCATCTGTAAAAATGTCTGAGGAGACGGGGTCTGAGCTCTCTACTAAAGGATGTTAGTAGCACCCTGGCTGAGGAGATACTTAGCAGTGCAGGAGACTTGTGGAACAGATAGCAGAAAATGGTATTACGTTCTCTAGGATGTGAAGCAGAGAGGGCTGCTCAAAGCTGATACTCTCTGATGGGAAAAAAAAAAGTCTTGCTGAATCACACAAGTAGTGATTTTGAGTCCATTTGTCTCAAGTAGGCTCTTACCCAACAGGACCATCATTGATGGACTGTGGTTCATGCCGAAAAGCTTACATATTCTTTTTACCTCTCTTTTTGGGTTGATAGGTTTCAGGACTAAAGCTGTAGAGGGGAGGGCTTCCTTCTCAGGGTGCCAAGGTACAGGATACGCTGCAGAAGGGTTATAGGCCTGCCAAGCTATTGCTCACTTGCTCCTTGCTCACTCAGCTTTTGGGGCAGCCAAGACCTGGGTGTCTAGAGCTCCTTGGCACCACTGAGTGTCCTACAAATGTCAGATGTGTTAATGTTCTTGTGTGCTGTGAGGTTAGACAGGCTGAGAAGTACTGTTCTGGAAGGCTTTGGTATAGGCTCCCTTCTTTGTCTTACCCCTGTCTGCACTGGCAAGAGAGACCTCTTTCTAAACACGAGCACTGCAGTTCGGGCAGTCTGTGAAGTCGTCGTGTTTGTTCTCCTTTCTTTCCATCAGCAAGGATCAGATTTGAGCGGCCCTGGGAAATGGCAACCCACTCCAGTGTTCTTGCCTGGAGAATCCCAGAGACGGGGGAGCCTGGTGGGCTGCCATCTATGGGGTCGCACAGAGTCGGACACGACTAAAGCGACTTAGCAGCGGCTCTCCTTCACATCCCAGAGAACATAGTCTCATTTTCTGGTGTCTGTTCCACAAGTCTCCTGCACTGCTCAGTATCTCCTCACCCAGGGTGCCCACTAACATTCTTTACAATAGTGAGCTCAGACCCCATCTTCTCAGACATTCTTACAGGTGCCAGATTTCCTCTTTGTGCAGCTGTAAGTGTATTCCACTTACTAAGTGCTGATGACCAGTGACACAGTTGCTATTGCCACCCAATCTTCACATCCTCCAGGTATTGGCTCAAATGATATTTTTGGATAAGCCCCCTATTTAAAATTGCAAACTAACGACAAACACAGCTCATTTTTAGAATTGGAAACCAACCATATATACATATCCCATTCTCTATCTGGAAACCTTCCTCTTACTTGTATGTGCCTTAATATTCTCTTACTGCCTTCGATAAAGAAGGTCATTTATTTACATAACCTTCTTCAACTGAGGCATAATGAACAAAGATTAGAATTTGGATCATTATTATGAGAAGCAGTTCTTAAATTGTAATTTAATATAATGATGGGATGTTCTCGAAATTTTTTGATGCTTGTAGAAATCATTGACCTAATCCTATTAATATTTAGCCTTAAAAGCATATTGTAGTTGAGTTCTCGTGCCTGCTCTGTTAGTAATGTTTTTTAATGTACTACGCTGTCAGAATGTTACCTGTCTTTTGCTGTTTTTATGTCTGCCTCTTACACTCTTCTACCATGCTACTTTTAATCCAATTTTAATAACTGGTTTTTTAGAATTGTTTAGATAGGAACCTCTTAGGAATAAATGTTGATAAGTGAGTTTTAGCTTAAAGCATAGACTTTGTAATAACTGTTTGGCTCTTCAGAGTCCAAGCTTACTTCAGAAGTTGTTATTTTCAAAATCTGGTTGTTTGGGCAAAGTAAAGAGTATTTTTATTTTGAATTGTTCTGGCTTGCTTTAAAAAATTCCAACAATTATTTTGGAGAGTAGCAATTAAATACCTCTTTATTTCTTGGTGCAGTTAGTTTTAAAAATTATGTACTTTTTGTTAGAGGCTTTATATTTAATTATCTATAATACTTGAAGTCATGGGCAGCTTCATAAAAGAGAAATTGAAACTAGTAGGTCATTGAAGGAGGAATAAGATTGATAGTTGCTGAATAGAAATTAATCTAAAAGGTAATGATATATTTGTTTTACTTTTGTTTTAATATACTTATTGCTAACATAGATCTTCCTCTTTTTTTTTTCCATTGGGAAAAAAAATCTGAAGACTAAATAGTTCTTACAGTGACTCTTTATTTATTTGTTTGTTTTTATTTTTTGACAGTGACCATTTTAGTGTGATAGCTGCCTTACATTTCCTAGAGCGAATGCTCACTTTTCCTTTGCCAGAGAATATAACCAAGATTTGTAACACCAAAAGGAGAATTGCAAAATGAGGCATATTAGGAACAATCTATTTAAAGAGCTAGAACTAATAAAAATCTGTAATTGAAGTTGTAATAAATTGGAAATATGGAGTATTTTCAGATTGTTTGGAGTTGACAACAGATAGTGCCAATGGAAAGTGGTGGAATTTTTTTGTTTGTTTTTTCCTATGTGGAAAAATACTGACTTTTCATTTCCTGAGGAAAGTAGTTACCTTTGTGACTGTATTGGTTCCTTTGATGCTATAACATTTTAATAAACTTAGGGGTGTTAGACAATGCAAATTTGTTCTCATAGCTCCAGAGGCCAGAAGTCCAAACTGCATCTTACAGGGCTTCAGATCAAGATGTCAGCAGGGTGGGTTCTTTCTGGAGGTTCCAGGAGGTCTGTCCCTTTGCCTCTTTCAGCTTCTGGGGACTGCTGACGTTCTTTGGTTTGCCGTCACATCACTTGAGTCTCTGCTTCCATTGCCTCCTTTTTGATTGTAGTTTAGTCTCTCTCTGTCCCTCTCTTACAGGGACACTTGAGGTTGCATTTAGGGTGTCTCCCACCCAGGATAATCTCCCCATCTCAAATCCTTAACTTCCACCACGTTTTCATAGTCCATTTTGCCATATAAGAAAACATGCCCATGTTCCAGGGATTAGGACCTGGGTATCACTGGGCAATGGTGGAAGGTGGGGTGGGGTGGGGCATTTTTCAATCTAGCATAGTGAGCATCGATACGTATTGTGCATCTACTTCCAGATAGTTTTCTTCTCCACCCCCAACACACATATACTCTTTCCCTTTCCTATTCCTTTGTTTAAGGAACTTTTCTTCCTTAAGATAACTTTTGCTAAAGAAAACACACCTGCAATGTGGGAGACCTGGGTTTGATCCCTGGGTTGGGAAGATCCCCTGGAGAAGGGAAAGGCTACCCACTCTGGTATTCTGGCCTAGAGAATTTCATGAACTATATATAGTCCATGGGGTTGCAGAGTCGAACAGGACTGAGCGACTTTCACTTTCACTTTTTCTTCCTTAAATTTCTGAAGCTGAGTGCATATAAGCCTCTAGTTTATGTTATATGTAAAAATTAGCCTGTAGCTTAGGCAGATGGGACCTTAGTTATAAACAGTACACTGTCATTTTTAAGGGAATTAAAATCAGACTCAGGTGTTTAAGAGTGGTATACAGGAAACAGTAGTCCTAGACTTTAGTTTCAGCCCTCCCATTAGCCATAAAATTTTGAACTACTTTATAAATCTTATGTTTTTCATTTAAAAAAATGATTCTTATACTTTTAAATTATTTTAAACTTTTTTCTGTTTCTTAAGTGCATATTGAAGACCTCAGTGCCTAGTGGTTATTTTAAATAGTGAGATTTAAGTAAATAAAATAGTAATATAAAAGTAAAATTATATTTCTTTTAATTTTACCTTTCTTTCACTGCTTTCTAGAATTACTTAACCATTTTTTTTTCTTCAATCATTTCATATTACTTCCCTAGACATCTAATAAGTTTAAAGTACTGTGTGGTTTTAATTAACAGGAGGATCAACTTTTTGTGGCATTGCATCACTGTGCCTGATGGGTAAACTAGAAGAAGTTTTTTCAGAAAAAGAACTGAACCGGATAAAAAGGTGGTGCATAATGAGACAACAGAACGGTTATCATGGAAGGCCTAATAAGCCTGTTGACACCTGTTACTCTTTTTGGGTGGGAGCAACTCTAAAGGTAAGAGAAATAATAAAAATGAGAAACTTTTACTCTTTGTTAATAAAAAACTGTGCTTAAAGGGTTTGGTCTTTTAGTGTTCATTAAATATTGTTAGGTTAAAGCCAAAAAGGTTTTCCTGTTGCTCTGGCAAAGCTGGTTTCTTGCGGAGGTCCAGCCCCGGCTGATCCAGGGTATTCGAAGGGGAGACGGTGTCGGCGAATATTTACATATTTATCAAAGATATAAAGAGTAATAGAATGAGGATAGCTCAGTAGGAAAATTCAGTGGAGAAAAGAAGCTGAGTAGCTTGGTTTACACAGAAAACCAATATAACCCATGACACCAGGTTAGTTCTGACCACGGAGGCCGCAGGCGCCCTCTTGAATAGCGGAAGGTGCCCCACCTTAGACACGTTCTCGAGTGGGTCTTAGAAGCCCAGGCAAATAAATGGTTGCAGAGGATATCCGCGCTCCAGATGGAGACTCAGCTGGAAATTGAGGGGAAAAATGACATGGGGAGACCAAGCGTTGGTGAGCAAGGCCCGTAGCTTTATTTTCAACAGGGGCTTTTATACCCTAAGTTACACATAGAGGATAATAGGGGATGCAAAGTCAGCAGTCTTTGATCCTTATCAAAAACCAGGGTTTCTTTCCTGCAAATTTATCGTATACAAATGGTTTAGGTGATTTATTTATCCAGGGGGACTCCTGAGGCTCGATCCCGCCTTTGCGTATGCCGAGCCTCCTTCCTCATGACCTTTGTCACGAGTGGAATGTCTCTCGCCGGCTCCTGGCAGTTTCTGTATGGTTTTTCCACAGAATTCAGTTACCTGTTCTACTACTTAAAAATTTTTATTCTTATAGGACTCTAGTGTCCAGAACCTATATAAGAAACTAGGTGTAGTGCTATAAAAAGCTCGTAACTGAAACTTACCAGTAGTCCACCTAGATGGAACATGTCTGAACATACCAGTAAAGGATTTATGGGAAAATACCTTAAAAGATAAACCACGGGGTAATTCCTTTAAAAACCATTTAAAGTTTTCTGTTTTTTATTCATTTATTTGTGTAAGCCTTCTGAAATGTATTCATTTATATGATCATACATTTTCCCCATCTCTGCTACCTTTTGATTTGTGTAAATCCATAAGATTATTAGCCATTGAGTACCCACAAGTTTTCTATATCCTAAAATTGCAAGTATCACCTAGGCCTGATATTCTGGAATCTAACAAAAGTATATTCATCATCTATATAACATGTTAATTTTTTTCTCTTAAAATTTATACATGTGGTTGAAGTAAATAAAGAAAATAGAATGTTTTTTCTATTCTCCTCACTTCTAGTACCATTTATCTGGTGCACCATTTTAATTTTTTTAATTATGGAAAATTTCAAACATAGTGAAAAGAGAAAATGCTGTATAATGAACACTTAATATGTTCAGTAGCCAATTTCAACAGTTCTCATCTCAAAGCCAGCCTTCATTCATTCATACAGCTGCTCACTTTCCTCCTCACTGTATTATTTTAAAGCAATTCCTAGATAACCCCTTTTTACTTTATCTGGAAATTCTTCAGTACAGTCATTAAACAAAGATAGCTTTTTAAAGAATGGAGATGTAATATTCTGTCTTCTAAAAATTCAGCCATAACTCCTTATTATCATTAAATATTAAATCAGGATGATGTATATTTCCTATTGCATCACATCAAGAGGAATATAATATAATCAGTCTCTGGTTGTCTCTGCTTTTTGATCTAAGGGCTCCAGAGTTGTCAAAGCTGATTTATCCATTATAAAATTCCCCATCAACCTGTTTTTCTTCACCTTTTTTTATGGTGGTAAAATATATGTAATGTAATATTTATCAGTTTAACTGTTTGTAAGTGTATGGATCAGTGTTGTATAATCATTACCATTATCTATACCCCAAACATTTCCATCACCCTAAACATAAACTCTGCTCATTAAACAATAGCACCCTTTCTCCCATTCCTCCAGCCCCTGGTAACCTCTTTCCTGCTTCCTGTCTCTCTGAATTTGCTTATTCTAGGTCCATCATATAAGTAGAATTATGTAATATGTGTCCTGTGTCTGGCTTATATTTCTCAAGATCCATCAATATTGTCATATATATCACAATTTTATTCCTTTTTATGATTGAGTAATACTCTACTGTAGGTATATACCACATTATGTTTATCTGTTCATCTGCTGGTGGACACTTGGATTGGTTCCACCTTTTGGCTATTATGAATAAGGTGGTTATGAGCATTGGTATAAAATATCTGTTCAAGTCCCTGCTTTCATTTTTTCCAGGTAATTAACTAGGAGTGGAATTGCTGGATTATATGGTAGTTATGTGTTCAACCTTTTGAGGCACCAACAAACTGTTTTTCACAAAGGCTGCACCATTTTAGATCCCCCCTGGTGATGTATAAGGGCTCCAGTTTCTCCACATCTTCACCAATGCTTGTTTCTTCCATTTTTTTATAATAGCCATCCTGATGGGTATGGACATGAATTTGAGCAAGTTCTGGGAGATGGTGAAGGGCAGGGAAGCCTGGCATGCTGTAGTCCATGGGGTCGCAAAGAGTCGGACACGACTGAGCAACTGAACTGAACTGAACAATGAGCGATATCAAGCATCTTTTGATGTGCTTATTGACCATCTGTATATCTTCTTTGGAGAAATGTCTGATTTATCTGTTTTTTCTTTTGTTGCTGGGGCTTTTGGTTGTTGTTCCATGAAATCATTGCCAAATCCAATATTATGAAGATTTTCCCCAGTGTTTTATTACAGCAGTTTTTAGTTTTAACTCTTAAGTTTAGGTCTTTGATCCACTTTGAGTTAATTTTTTTATAATGGTGTAAATCAAGGACTTCAGCTTCATCTTTTTACATGTGGATATCCAGCTTTCCTAGTACTATTTATTGTAAAGACAGTTCTTTACCCATTAAGTGGTCTTGGCACCTTTGTTGAAAGTCATCTGATGTTGTATGTGAGAGTTTATTTCTGTGCTCTCCATAGTAAGCATTGGTCCTTACTATTTTAATTATTGTAGCATTGTAAGTATCGTTATCAAGCAGTATGAGTCCTCAACATTTTCCTTTTTAAAGATTGTTTTTGCAATTTCACACGAATTTTAGGATTGGCTTTCCCATTTCTTAGGAAAAAGGCTGTTCACATTTGTATGGAGATTGCATTGAATTTACAGATTGCTTGGGTAGTGTTGACATCTTAACAGTGTCTTCCTATCCATGATGATGGGATGCTTTTCCATTTATTTAGATCTTTAATCTCGTTCACCAGTGTTTTATAGTATTTTGCGTACAAAGCTTTTACCTCCTTGGATAAATGTATTCTCAAGTATTTAGTGGCTTCTTTTAGAAGCCATTATAAGTAGAATTGCTTTCTTAGTTTCCTTTTGGATTGTTTGTTGCTGGTGTGTAAAAGCTTTATCATCTTCTTACAGAATGGTTTTAGCAGCTATTGACGATCATTTCTTAAATCCATTATGTCATTGGGGGTTGTTAAATGGTGATATTCTACCATTCCCTGTAAATTTACTAACTAGTATCCTTTTGTAAAGAAGTTCACTTTAACTTAAGATGTGGTTATACAGAGAAAGACAGATGATTATTTATTTTAACTTTAATAATGTTCATTCCATCCATTGAGTTGGTTCTCTAGCATCCTCTACAGTTTTCCAATAAAATAATTGGATTTTAGGGTTTTTTTTCTTTTTTACCCTTTGAGTGCCATTGTGAACCCATAGATTTTAATGTTTTATCTGTTTTAGTCCATTACATTGTTCTTGTTAATGCTCAGATTGTCCCATCTCTGACCAGTACAAGCCCCTTCAAGTTCGTTCTTGAGTCTCTTTGTATGATTTTGGTGGCCTTTGACAACTTTCTAGAGGCAACTTTTAAAATTTTTAATTCTTATAGATAACTTTAAATAACTTTAAACATGCTGATTGCTTGAGTTGACTCATTTAGACATTATCTTTGATTCCCAGTTGTGAAAAATGAAAATTTGGTCTCCCTTTTTTCCAGCAAATTGTTACTGGGTTTTTTTTTTTTTTTTTTTCCTTAAGTTCTGAACCTTTTCTCTTCCTCTTCCTTCTAAATCTGTCAGTTTGCCTTTTTTGTATAACGTCAAGTTAGGTAACATTCATATTTTGCTCAGTAACAATGGTCAAATATTTTATGCTTTGCCTATAGGTTGATTTTAAAATTTGAAAACTAATAATCACTTACTAGAATTGTGTAAATATTCTTTATTGCTTAACCAAGTACGATTATAGTTTCTTCTCTATGTAATGACCCATGTGCCACTTGATACTAGAAAGCATTTCTAGTATCAGGAGTCTAAAGAGTCTCTGCTTATATTCTATTAGTTAAATAAAAATGAATGAATAAGTTTGCTTCTTATTAGTACCGTAACTTTCTAATTGGTTTTATTTTGCTTTTTGAGACATGATGCTGCTTTGTTAGTCTTTAATACTTTCTGTGGCTCTCTGATTCATATTATTAGCACACCTTCAGCTGCTTTGTGACACTTGAGCTTTCCACCATCCCCTGACCCTGTTCTCTTCACAATTTGATTTATCCTTTGTTTTTTCTATTTAATAGGATCTTGGGGAAAAGAACAATACATGTCCTGAATCTTTAAGCTACTTAATCTTTTATGCTAAAATTGTATTTGTCTCACCTTTTATCTTTCTTAATTAAAGAGCTTTAATTTTTTACTATTCTCAAAATTGTCTTTAGCGTGTGGTTAATAATTTTTATTGTCCTTTTTTTTGAAGTATTTTTACTTATCATTACTATAGTTCATAACAGTTCAGAAATCTATTATAAGAGTTAGAATATGGGTAAATAAAATTGCCCTTGTAAAAATAACTGGTGAAGTTGAACACATTGGCAAGTTGTGTTTTGAATATGTTGCAGAGAAGTCATTTGGATCTGTTTCAAAAGAAAGAAATAGTGAATGGGTCACGAAAATGAGAGTAGATGATTTTTAAAAAGTTAATGTGGTTGATAATTTTAAATGTTCAAATCCCTTAGGCTTGCTTTGAGAGCCTTAACTAGAGAAAAGCATTTTAAAATTATATATATCTGAAAATTGAGCCACAGGTTGATATGAAAGTTTTATGTCAATAAATTTATATTTGTTACTGTCGTTTCAGCTTCTGAAAATTTTCCAGTATACTAACTTTGAGAAAAATAGAAATTACATCTTATCAACTCAAGATCGCCTCGTTGGGGGATTTGCCAAGTGGCCGGATAGTCATCCAGGTAGTTTATTTTTTGTGTAAATCCAGAGCAACCTTTGTTTTATTTATTGAATAATCTTTAAGCGTTTGTCAGAAAGGGTATGTGATAGAAAATATAGCCACAGTTATAAACTTAACTTTAAGTAAGGTTTTTAAGAAGGTAAATTGTTTCAGTTTACAGTAGATTTAGGATATTCAGGGTATAAAGGAAGGGTTTGATTATCAAGATACTGGTATAGTTTGCCTTTTTTCCCAAATATTTCACTTAGCAATGTATTATGTTATTGCAGACAATAAGACAGGTGGTCTGAATGGTCCCAGTTCAAATGGTCCCAGGTTTTTATAGAATAATTTGGTTCAAATGGTCCCAGGTTTTTATAGAATAATTTGGTTCATCCAAAATCTTTAGGAGTATTAGCTGTCACTTGAGCTATGTGTAGAATAAATTACTCTTAAATCCAAAAGAGAACTAATTCTTACTCTTTTCAGAAGTCATTCTCCAAGCTACTTCCTCCTCCCTCTTAGGTTTCACCTCCAGTAAATGATATATTTACAGCCTCCATAATCTCAATTCAAGAGTTTGTTAAAAATAAGTCAGAACTCTGACACTTTTGATAAGCAGAATGACAAAGTATTAGCTATAAATACATGAAACTAGATTCAAGAAATGATTGCTTTTGCAGCATTGCAATAATATCATGGTTTTTATTGTTAGCCTAGAACCTCTTTACCTCATCTCTTGTCATAGAACTGTTACAGTCAGAATATGTACCTGAATTGAAATACAAATAAAGGGCTCATGAAATCATATTTTTGTACCTGAAGAAAGCAGGAATATTCCCTTATATCCATATTTACTTGTTTTTTTCATGCAAAATATGCTTCTTTAAAAAAAAAAAAAGTGCAATGCTTTTTATTTCTACGTGTTAGAAAGTGTTAGTTGCTCAGTCACATCCAACTTTTTGTGACCCCATGGACTGTGTAGCCCATCAGGCTTCTCTGTCCATGGGATTTTCCAGGCAAGAATACTGGAGTGGGTTGCCATTTCCTACTCCAGGGGATCGTCTCAAGCCAGGGATCAAACCCATGTCTCTTGCATCTCCTGCGTTGGCAGGTGGATTCTTTACTACTAGCACCATCTGGGAATATTTAGAAATTTTGGCATCTGTAACCCATAGCTGTAAATATGTTTTAAAAGTCCCTCAAGAAAACAATTGTTTTGGTATCAATTCCATTGTTTTCAACCAGTACATGGTACTATTTTTAACAAATAATGAGAATAGGGAAATGACATTCTTGAAAAGCATTTCTTATGTAAACATATTGAGATACATTTTGGTTTTTTACAATAGCTTTTTTAAAAGAAAATTCTTGGAGCTTTTTTGTAGAGAGGTCAATTGCTAAGTTTAATATTTGTGTAAATGCTTGGTTGTGATATTCTTTATAGAAATGTTGCAGTGTCTTCCGATTCTATACATTACAGAGCATAGAAATCGTTGTATGATAAATTGAATTTATGTGGAAAAGATTTGTTTCCAGAGCTGTTATAAAAATTATTTTAATAGGATTTTTTAAAATTAGCTTATGCTTGGTTCTAATAAATCAATCTTTTGACACAAAGAGATTTTATATACATTAACAGGAAAAATTGATTAAAGGAATTAAGTTTTACTATGAAGAAAATGTATATTTCTACATCTAAAGTGCTCGAATACATCACCACCTACAGATGAGATTATTATTTATTTTTAAGGTTTGAAATGTTTAACTTCTATTTCATTAGCTTTTATAAAAAATCCTTTTGAGGAATAAAAATTTTACATTACCTGGAACGTGTAAGATCCTATTTTACATTATTATGAGTGTATTTTCTGTTGCATTTTTTTCCTAGAAAAGTTTTCGCATTTCTAGACAATAAAATTTAATGTTGCTTTGTGCCTTTTGTAATTTAACATAACTGCAAGAAAAATAAAATAGGAAAAATCAAATTTTTTTTTTTTTGGTGTGAAAATTAGAGGAAAGTGAGCTAGAAGAAGTCATAAGCATTCTCTGAAAAAAACATAAAAGGGGATTAACATGGGCCTAACTGGTGAAATAACTTTTTCACAAATAACACTGAATAAGTACAACTGTCTGTCATTCCTGTTGTGAAAACTAAATGATATTTATTTAAGTCAACCTTTCTCTTTCATTCTTTTGATACACTTTGACTTGGTAAGATGTTTTGAACCTTAATAGCCCATGAAGCTATAAATAATAACCAACTCAAAAATAGAAAAATATTTTGACTAGTACAAAATCTATTTTTTGTAAGTGTTCCCATAACGGCAGAACTCTGAGCACTTTTACGACTCCATATAAGGCTGCCATACAGGCAACAGCCATGTGATTTCAGTGGTCATTTAATGGAAGAAAGTTACTGCCCCCGAAAGATGGGAAACTATAGTGAGGTCAGTGCAGAATCGTTCTGGTGTGAACAGTCACATTATTACAACCAAACAGAATGTCTGAGTTTGTTTTTACTTTCAGGTTGGATATTTTTAGAGTGACTGACATTACTTCAAATAGGAAAATTAAATATAGTACAGGATTCCAGAATGAGTTATTTTGCTCAGCCTTCTTTCATTTAACACAGAGTTGGCATTGTGTGGTTTAGGAGTTGTCAGAGTTAAAACTTAGCAGGGAATGCAGTGCTACTTAGATTCCGAGGTTTATTTATTTTCATTTTTAAGAAGAAAAGTTCCTTTTATAATAGAAACATCTTTGTTTCCATATTCTGTTGTCAGCAAAAGAGAAAACCCATTAAAGTGAGGAGTCTTTGCTAGTACTCTTCCTGTTTATTCTTCAGTCACAGAAGATGTTGGTGGACTCACTTCTTAAGCTAGGAACTGTTTTCCTTGTTAGTGATATTTTCTTGAATATCATCTGATTTTGATCATCTAGTTTTTAAAAATTTGAGGTTTGAGACTCTGAGAAAGCAAATATTTCAACACTAGTATTTTTCTAAATTTATTTTTAATGTACTGATGGGCTGATAAGTAGCTAAATATTTTGTACAAATAATAATGCCTGTTGTGATGAAAAAATGTCTTATTTTCAGATGCTTTGCATGCATACTTTGGAATTTGTGGCCTGTCACTAATGGAGGAAAGCGGCATTTGTAAGGTTCATCCTGCCCTGAACGTAAGCACACGGACTTCTGAGCGCCTTCGAGATCTCCATCAGAGCTGGAAAACCAAGGACTCTAAACAGTGCTCAGAGAATGTGCACATCTCCACATGACTAACTTTAGCCGGGGGCGGCGGGGAGGGTTTGTAGCCTAACTGTAGCTCAAGGTTAAAAGCCATGGATAACCACATGTGCTCTTTTTTTAAGAGGTAGTCTTACAATCGAATCTTGTGCCGATGTCACTTTGGGATATGGTCTTGAGCCAGTAACCTTTGTACTAGGTTTCAAGAAAATCTTTGTTGAAGTTTGAACCACAGTGGACTTCGTCGTGGTTCTTAAATGTTTATACTGTATTTCTAAGTTCTTTGAGGCAAATTAACTGTATGTATGTAGGTTATCTTAAAAAAAAAAAAAACTTGAGTACAGAATTGTATCATATTATAAAATGGACACGAATCTTCAAAAGAAGTTCACATAGCAGTGGTAATCTTCGGGTGAGCACTTAGTGATCATTTAAAAAGCTTGACTGCTTATGGTGGAACATTGCTTTAATGAATTAAGTATCTGGGGTTATTCTTTGAAAACAGATGATCCCATAATTTTTTAAAAAAGAATGACTTATTTTGTGTTGTTTTTAAGTAAAATGTGCCAATTAAACTTTTGTGGCCTATATAAATGAAATTAACTTCATAGCAAGAATGAATAGGCTTAACTAATACAGTAATTTCCTAAAGGGAGATTGTTATACAAAGACTCTTATGTAGCTGAGGAGAAAGTAATTTAACTGTGTGCGATTGTGAATGGGAAAGTTTCGTGCTGTGTGGGTCATCTATTTTAGATGTTGTTGGGGTAAATAACAGTTACGTTTGCTTTTAATCTCGAATCATTAGTCATTTTTTTTTTTCTCCTTTCTCCAGGGAAAGCCGTCTTACCTAGAGGGAAAAACATTTAGTGGTTTTGTTTCTTTTTCTGAGATAAATTTTAAACTGTATTTTTATAACTGAGTTATTTTTAGCCATTTGGTTTTTTGTTGTTCTTGCTTCCAGTGTTTTAGCTTTTCTGATTTCAAAGTGATGATTTTCTAATTTTTTGAAGTTAAATAAGTAAACATTTAAGTGAAAAAAAATAACACCTCTCAATTAAACTTAATGGTATAGCTCCATACACAGTCATTCATATTTTTGTAATATTTTCAGGTAAGTGGGAAGGTAATGTATCCCTTAGAGGTTAAGGACTGGGGTTTGCTTTTCATTGGTCTGTTTTCTTCATTTTGTGACCTACCTGAATTGTATAAGGAGTGGTGTAAAAACTTCCCTTTATTAGTAATCAGTTTATCAATGAATCACACCCATCACCATTTGCTCAGTGACAAAGTTACGAGAGTAGTTCTGAAACGGAGAAGGAAATCATTTCACCAGAGGGACTAGGTTTAAGTTAAAATCTTGGTGAAAATAAATGTTGGATTTTTAGGTTTACAAGTATCAGGATAAAAACTAAATTACTGGTATCACTGTTTAGGTATTGTAATATCTAAATTTTTATTTTTTAGTGGTGAAAAAAAGTACCCTTAAATAATGATCCCAGGGAAAACCTAGTATATACATGACAAAATGATTCATTTATTATTCGCATGCTTAGTTTAAACCTCAATTTGCCAAAGTCAACTCTTTTTTTTTTAATAGAAATAAAATCAGAGAACTGATGGTGGGGAAAAAATAAACCTGACAACAGGTGTCATCCTTCCATGAATTTTTCCAGTTTGCACTGGTTTAAATCCTGACAAATTAAGATACCTGCATCTCAAACTAAGACATTTCTTAGACATCAGGAGTTAAAATGACATATATGTAATAGCTTTAGAACTATATGAAAAGCCCCCGATTTTTTTTATTCTGAATTGCCATTAGTGGTTGAAAGTGTAAAAAAGTTAGTATCTGTATTTGTAAGATGTAGAATTCCAAGGTCAAATTATTTCATAAAACTGCTAAATATTTTCTAACTCCTTGTGTAATTTAATTGCATAAGATTACATATGTCAGTGCGATTCTAATTAGCATGCTCTTGAGAGGCATTCTTAGGAAACTGTTGGCCAGTGAATGTTCAATTCCACAACAGCATATTGACCAAAAAAACCACCAGGCCATTGTGAATTGTGGAGAAGCTATTCCGAACTTTTTCTAAATAGTTACTTACAGGAAAGTATGAATAAAATAAATTATAAGCACTGTTTCATATGTATACTTGATCTTTAGCAGTGGTAATAGAACGAGAAGGTGGATTATGAAGTCTCAATCTGTTCCCTATGCTCTTTCCCCACCTCCAGTATGGTATTTTTTTAAACTGTGGTAGGAGAATCCTTGTTTTGGACATCTGCATGAAAACAAGGTTGATCAGGTCGTTACAACACGATTCAACCTATTTATCATCTACAAGTGCTTTTAGACTTGACCTATGTGTACATTTTAATTAGATCTTTAAATAATCATTTATAAATATTTAAACTCAAATAGAAATTTTTTCCAACGGGGTACATCGTTTGAAACTGTGGTTTGTTGGGTCTGATAATATTTCAGTGTCATTATCGTAAAGAGGTACTCTGGAGTCAGATGACTGGGGTTTAAGTCCCACATCTGCCAGTTCACCAGTGTCATACTGGACCCTAGCTCCCCCTTTGATAAAGTGAGGTGAGGGGATCTCACAAGGTTTTCTGAAGGTCACATGCATGCATTGCTAAGTCGCTTCAGTCGTGTCCAACTCTGTGACCCTCCTGGACTGTAGCCTGCCAGGCTCCTCTGTCCAGGGGATTCTCCAGGCAAGAATACTGGAGTGGGTTGCCACTTCCTTCTCCAGAAGGTCAGATGAGATAATACATATTAAGTACTTAGCATACTACCTGAATACAGTGAACTCCTAATTATAATTTCTGTTATAACCATCTTCAAATTGTTTTTAAAACCTCTCTTTTCTATAATAGAGATCCCACAGAATTTAAACTCTAGGAAGATGATGGCAGCAGTGTAGTTTCTGAGTCTTCCCATTCGACCCTAGAGTAACTAGGATCACCACAGACCCCATTCTACAAAACCAGGTGACAGGGTGTCCCTGTGAACTTCAAAATACAGTGTTGGACAACCCACTGACCAGCGTAGTTTCAGCATCTGTGTGGGAGGAAGTGAAAGGCAGGCAGCTGGTTTCTGTTGGCCTTGAGAACAGAGCTATCACACTGCCCACAGTTTTCTCACTAGAAAGTGCAGCGGGCCAGTCCGAGAGCAAAAGCTGGAACTGGAAGGGGTCGCACAGGTCCCCACGTGCACCTAAGTGTTAGATCAGTATAGTGTGGTCTGATCGTTGTGCGGGAGCAGCCTGGGCCCTGGCCTGTTTGCATCTTAAACCTAATGAGACAAAGCCCTGCTCAAGTTAGAATCCAAAGTGGCCCAGATAGGTACCACAGGACCAAGGGAAGAGAGAGGCCAGATACATAGAAAGAAAGGGCAGCATACATAGACACGATACGTGGACATGGGTGATCACTTTGTGGAAGTGAAACAGGAGCTTACAGGGCCAGAGAACAAAGAAGAGGCGTCCTAGGGCACCGCTCCCCCGTAAGAGTACAGGAAAACTCATTTTGCCAGAAACAACCTGAGAAGGATTACTGTCAAGTCCTATTAAAACTGTCTTAAGGAATAGAAGGAGAGCCCAGCGTCCCTCAGACAGCGAAAGCACTCCAGAAGGACATGACTACGAGACTATGAAAAACTATTACGACAGGAAATGTATAGTTTCAGAACAAGATCAATAAAAATGGGAAAAGCTAAGAATTACATAATCAAGTCTTAAAAGCTGGAGGAAAAAGCAAACCCAAAGGAAGTAGAAGGAAGGGATTAATAGAAATGGGGAAGGGGGAAGATGCGATAAGACAAACAGCCAGACTTTCTAACAGAAAAAGGATAAGTTTCAGTAGCAAGAGAAATAACCATAAACCAGGAAATTTTTCAAAATTACAACGTAATTTTATGTGATAAATTAGAAAATAATAGCTTTTCTTAGAAAAATGCCAATTGCCAAGATTACCCTAGTTGATACAGAAATTTGAAAACAAATGGGCTTTTTACCAAAACAGTATCAGGCCCAGATTGTTTCAAGGGTATTTCTACCAGACTGTCATGAAATAATCCTAATATTGTTTAAACAATTCCAGGGGCTATTAAGAGACTCTTGAACCCCAAAGGGGTAAGAAAATAGAAACAAAAAAAGACTTCTAAATTCATTTTGTAAAGTGAACATGATGGCGTTGTTTTTTAAAACCTAACAAAGATTGTACCAAAGAGAAAATTATGGATGGCTCTTACATGAATATATCAGTGCATGTATTGCACTGATAACATTAGCAAATAATTAAAAAGCACTATTAAGTCATGACTAATTTGGGTTCATTATAGGAATGCAAGAATAATATTAGTACATTATGTTAAAGAGTTAAGGAGAAAATAATGATTATCTCCATCTTTGCAGAAAAGATATTTGACAGAATTGAGCATTCATTTATGTTAAGTATACTCAATAAGCAGAACCTGTTGAGTAATTCATTTCACACTGTACTTCTCCATAGAAGCCAGCATGTTGCTGTTGATACAAGAGGCTTTCCAACTAAAGTCAGGGACAAGGCCTACCCCTCCTCTACTACTTCATTTTGTGTTGGGAGGTTTTAGTCTATGAAATTAGATGAAATAAATGTGAACTGAAAAGGTATAGGCACACTATTTGCAAGTTTGATTTTGTATCTGGAAAACCTAAAGGAATTTGTTGGAAAGCCATGAGAACTTAGTAAAGTATCAGTTGCACACAGCTAATAGGTAAATATCAGTAGCTTTCACCAGGCATAGAGTGCATGCTCTGATGCCATTTAGATGAAGTTCAGGATGGGCAGAATTGATCATGAATGGTGTCAGAAATCAGTGCCCTTGTTTAGTCACCGCCTCACTTCTCAAATGTAAGCAGTCATGACTTAAATCACCGTCAGTTTTTGAACTTTCTCTGAGTGGAGTCATAACCAACACGTTAGTTTCCATCTGGTTTCTTTTGCCCCACAGGGCCTGGAAGAGCACACGGCGTGGCAGAGCCTGTGGTGCTGGTGATGTTCTGTGTTCTGGGCGCTGGTCACATCGGTGCATTCACTTTATGAATATCAAGCTGGACACTTAAGACTTGTGCAGTTTTCTGTATGTGTAATTTTAGTTCTAGAAAAATGTCTACTAAAAAGAATAAAAAACTTTACATATAAACCTAAACTAGTTAGAAGGTGTGCTTAAAGAGAAGATTCGTCTTAATGATTACAGAAAAACAAACAGAAACCACCTATCTGTAAACTTAAAATGCCCAAATCCTGTATGGAGAAAATTGTAGAACTCTTAAAAGCCCTCCAGGTGGCTCTGGTGCACTTAGAAACTTGAGAACCAATCACTGATTTAGAAAAAGTACCTTGGGAGGAGGAAAAAGTAAGAACCCCATAATTATTTGCAAATTTAAATTGTAAAAAGTTTTAGGTGACGAGTGTGATTCAACAATGTGATCTTTGCTCCCACCCTAAAAAGGTTAGTATGACCTTAGTCTGTGGTAGTAGGGTTGAAATGTAATGAAGGTGCAGTGGCGATAAGAAGATGCAGATTTTCTCAAATGGACCCAGGCTTCATTTGCCCACGTCTTTGGCTGTCAAAGGGTAGAGGAGGTTAAGGAGCAGGACCATTTACATTTGTCAGCTACTCTTCTGATACCAGTGTTGTGTTTTGTTTTTTCCTTCTGCTCCTTGTTGTCTGTGTGTATGTGCCCCCTGGCAGTCTGTGGCGGGGAGTGGGGGACTCTTGTAGGTTGCTGGCCTGATGTGGTACCTACTGGGCGTCTGCCCCTGGTCTAGTGTGGCCTTTCCGGGTGGGTTTCTGCCCTTTGCTTCTGATTACACAGTCCCATGGCTATGGCCTTTTTGCTCTAATCCCAGGCCACCACCAGTATCCCTGATTTTAGTGAGACTCTTCTCTGTACCCACAAGTCCCCTACACACACCATGCCATCTCTTTGGCCTATGCAGAAACTCCTGGGTCTTTATTCCAGAAACATGGTCTTCATTTCATATATCTAGTATATATATCCCCTCCCACGTCAGTGTTCCTGAGCCACCCTGGGCGTAGAGGTAAGCGAAAACTGTTTCTCCTGGGACTTCAGGTCACAGCACATAAACTATGTGTGTACATATTTTAAGAGTTGGAATTCATGCGAGGGAATTACATTCTATTGTGGCTCAGCTGGTAAAGAATCTGCCTGCAATGTGGGAGACCTGGGTTTGATGCTTGGGTTGGGAAGATCCTCTGGAGAAGGGAAAGGCTACCGCCTCCAGTATTCTGGCTTGGAGAAGTCCATGGGGTCACAAAGAGTCGGACACAACTGAGCAACTTTAATTTTTCAAACTAACAAATACATCCTGATGACAGATCCGGGGCTGGGCAGCAAGTGATGCAGAATGATTGTGAATAGCTTAAGAGCACGATTAATTTCACTTTCCACTCCAGGCCATGCCTTGGCAATGACTGTTGCTCGTTTGAAGCAGAACAGGCAGACAAAGGGAAAAGGCATCCCCTGGCTTGCCAGCCCTGGCTCCCTGCCATGGTTAGAAATATCAGCAGAATACGCATCCACTTTCTTTTCTTCTTGGAGGGAGTGTAGGGGGTGACTCTTGGACACATCCACCCCCAGACTTGATCTTTCTCTGCGCCCCTGTGCCTCTTCCATCCCAGCACAGAGTTACTCCACACAGTCTGAGCCAGGTGATCTTTGCCCACATCGTCTGTCCAGACTCCTTACCCACCAACGTCACCCTATCAAGCATCTTGAAACAGGTGCTGAAATCTAGAAATCTTGGCCTCCTCAGGGATCACAGCCCATGGCCAGCCCTCTCCCCCACGTAGGCACCCTCCCACACCTTGAAGGGCTGGCTCCCTTATGCTTGTGACAAGATTCATATCGCCTCCAGCTCCCCTAGGCAGCTGCTCCGTCGTCATACCTTGGGCCCCAGGGTGCGCACACACTAGCAGCACAGTCCAGCGAGAGCCACGTGCAGGCCCTGGAAGTGGGCTCCTGTTGGAGTCCCATTGTCCCTGGTCCTTGGGGGAATGCTCCAGAAAGGGGGCCTGGCAGTCTCCTACGGGGAGCGCTGCACTGGGGCCTCCTTTCCCAGATCTAAGGGCAGCACTGACAGAGTGCCAGCCTCTGTTCTCTTCCTGCACGCCTGCCTAGACCCTGCTAGGAGGCCGTCCACACACCTCCACTCCATCTCTCTCATCCTCTGCACTTCCCCAGGGCTGAGAGTAACACGATTTCTCATGTGTGTGTGTAGCAGGGACTTCTTTCTTTCCCAACTTCTCTCTACCATCGCCTTGATATGTTAACTGGAGTTTGATTTAGAAAATTCTTTCTCAAGTGACAGAGGCTGGCTTTATGATTTTTATTTTGCTGCAGACTCTAAGGTTGTTGATTGCTTCCCTTTCTCTTCGTTGTAATATGCTAAACCTCTCAAGGTGAATGAGTGCCTCTGGTGGGACAGGAAACGCAAAGGCAAAAACACCACCAGGTTGCTCAGTTAGCCCCTGCCTATTGAAGCATCCCTTCAGGAGAAGCAGGGCTGCTGAAACGAAGGAGGTGCTGACACCACCGCGCTCTGTTCGGTCAGTTTCACAGGACCACACAGCAAAACGGTTACAAGTGGGAAGATGAGGCTTTCCAGGGGGACAAGAAATGGGCCATATGTATCCCATGCAAATACTTGAGAGCCGTTCTGTGGAATAAGGTTTAGATTCATTGCCAACTCCAGAATGTGTTTGGTGTGGGCTTAGGGAGTGGCCATCACGAAGAAGGTGAGGCCTAGAGGACTTCCTTGAAGCTGATTTGCGTGTCGCCAAACACTCTGTTTATCGTGTTTATTTGAGCTGGCTTCAGAGAGCAGGCGAGGATTGGGGGTTAATCCTTGTGTGTACCCCTCGTTTGTCACAGTCTGGCTCCACCAGGAACTGGCACCACTCAAATCTTTAAACATGTAAAACAAAAATATTTTTTGAATAATGGATTGATAAAGGAGTCTCTACATGAGAAAGATAAAGGACTTTGCAAAGTCAGAGCTGCATGAAGCTGGAATGGAACCAGTTAGCTTCCCGCCCCAGAGAAGGTGAGCTCAGCTGGAAGGCAGGAACTGATCAGAGGACCACAGGCTGGCCATGCATGGCTAAACTTGCCTTTAGATTATGCTCAGTTTGGACGGCAAAATGTCAAAGAGGAAAACAAACACTATGATTTTAGAATAGGACTCCATTTCTAAAGTCAGCATTCCTATTGCCTGTTCTTGAACAAACTGCATGTTCAGAGTAAACAAATCCTAATTGATGTGGGAAAGTTCCTCTTTTCAGAAAAAGTCTCAGTTTAAAAGGAATGATGGGAGATGGGTGGGGGGTGGGGGGGTGGTTGAAAAGAACTATTTAAAAAATTCTCATGGATTCTAGGTAAAAATCATCAGTGGATACTGAAGCCATTAGGAGAAAAATTGATGGAAACTATAAAATGGAAGGCTCAGAATTCCTGCACTTGAGTCCACTGGTCAGTCCTGCCGTCTCTAAAAGGGTAATCAGTTCAGTTCAGTCACTCAGTCGAATCCAACTCTTCACGACCCCATGGACCACAGCACACCAGGCCTCCCTGTCCATCACCAACTCCCGGAGTTCACTCAAACTCATCTCATCCTCTGTTGTCCTCTTCTGCTCTTGCCTTCGATCTTTCCCAGCATCAGGGTCTTTTCAAATGATCAGCTCTTCGTATCAGGTGGCCAAATATTGGAGTTTCAGCTTCAACATCAGTCCTTCCAATCAACACCCAGGACTGATCTCCTCTAGGATAGACTGGTTGGATCTTGCAGTCCAAGGGACTCTCACGAGTCTTCAACACCACAGTTCAAAAGCATCAATTCTTCAGTGCTCAGCTTTCTTTATAGTCCAACTCTCACATCCATACATGACTACTGGAAAAACCATAGCCTTAACTAGATGGACCTTTGTTGGCAAAGTAATGTCTCTGCTTTTTAATATGCTGTCTACGTTGGTCATAACTTTTCTTCCAAGGAGCAAGTGTCTCTTAATTTCATGTCTGCAGTCACCATCTGCAGTGATTTTGGAGCCCCAAAAAATAAAGTCTGACACTGTTTCCATTGTTTCCGCATCTATTTGCCATGAAGTGATGGGACCGGATGCCATGATCTTCATTTTCTGAATATTGAGCTTTAAGCCAACTTTCTCTCTCCTCTTTCACTTTCATCAAGAGGCTCTTTAGTTCTTCACTTTCTGCCATAAGGGTGGTGTCATCTGCATATCTGAGGTTATTGATATTTCTCTCAGCAATCTTGATTCCAGCTAGTGCTTCATCCAGCCCAGCATTTCACATGATGTACTCTGCATATAAGTTAAATAAGCAGGATGACGATATACAGCCTTGACATACTTCTTTCCTGATTTGGAACCAGTCTGTTATTCCATGTCTACTTCTAACTGTTGTTTTCTGACCTTCATACAAATTTCTCAAGAGGCAGATCAGGTGGTCTGGTATTCCCATCTCTTTCGGAATTTTCCACAGTTTATTGTGATGGACACAGTAAAGGCTTTGGCATAGTCAGTAAATCAGAAATAGATGTTTTTCTGAAACTCTCTTACTTTTTTCATGATCCAGTGGGTGTTGGCAATTTGATATCTGGTTCCTCTGCCTTTTCTAAAACCAGCTTGAACATCTGGAAGTTCACGGTTCACATATTGCTGAAGCCTGGCTTGGAGAATTTTGAGCATTACTTTACTAGCATGTGAGATGAATGCAATTGTGCGGTAGTTTGAACATTCTTTGGCATTGCCTTTCTTTGGGATTGGGATGAAAACTGACCTTTTCCAGTCCTGTGGCCACTGCTGAGTTTCCAAGTTTGCTGGCATATTGAGTGCAGCACTTGTACAGCATCATCTTTCAGGATTTGAAAGAGCTCAACTGGAATTCCACCACCTCCACTAGCTTTGTTCATAGTGATGCTTCCTAAGGCCCACTTGACTTCACATTCCAGGATGTCTGGCTCTAGGTCAGTGATCACACCATCGTGATTATCCAGGTCGTGAAGACCTTTTTGTACAGTTCTTCTGTGTATTCTTGCCACCTCTGAATATCTTCTGCTTCTGTTAGGTCCATACCATTTCTGTCCTTTATCGAGCCCATCTTTGCATGGAATGTTCCCTTGATATCTCTAATTTTCTTGAAGAGATCTCTAGTCATTCCCATTCTGTTGTTTTCCTCTATTTCTTTGCATTGATCGCTGAAGAAGGCTTTCTTATCTCTCCTTGCTATTCTTTTGAACTCTGCATTCAAACAGGTATATCTTTCCTTTTCTCCTTTGCTTTTCACTTCTCTTCTTTTCACAGCTATTTGTAAGGCCTCCTCAGACAGCCATTTTGCTTTTTTGCATTTTTTTTTTTCTTGGCTATGGTCTTGATCCCTGTTTCCTGTACAAATGTCACGAACCTCCACCCATAGTTCTTCAGGAACTCTGACTATCAGATCTAGTCCCATAAATCTATTTCTCACTTCCACTGTATAATCGTAAGGAATTTGATTTAGGTCATACCTGAATGGTCTGGTGATTTTCCCTATTTTCTTCAATTTAAGTCTGAATTTGGCAATAAGGAGTTCATGATCTGAGCCACAGTCAGCTCCCAGTCTTGTTTTTGCTGACTGTATAGAGCTTCTCCATCTTTGGCTGCAAAGAATATAATCAATCTGATTTTGGTGTTGACCATCTGGTGATGTCCATGTGTAGAGTCTTCCCTTGTGTTGTTGGAAGAGGGTGTTTGCATTCTCTTGGCAAAACTCTATTAGCCTTTGCCCTGCTTCTTTCTGTACTCCAAGGCCAAATTTGCCTGTTACTTCAGGTGTTTCTTGACTTCCTACTTTTGCATTCCAGTCCTCTATAATTGGAGAAGGAAATGGCAACCCGTTCCAGTATTCTTGTCTGGAGAATCCCAGGGACAGAGGAGCCTGGTGGGCTGCTGTCTATGGGGTCACACAGAGTCGGACACGACTGAAGCGTCTTAGCCCCTATAATGAAAAGGAAATCTTTTTTGGTTATTAGTTCTAGAAGGTCTTTGCGATCCCATGGACTGTAGCCTACCACGCTCCTCCGTCCATGGGATTTTCCAGGCAAGAGTACTGGAGTGGGTTGCCATTTCCTTTTTAGTAGGTCTTCATAGAACCGTTCAACTTCAGCTTCTTCAGCGTTACTGGTTGGGGCATAGACTTGGATTACTGTGATATTGAATGGTTTGCCTTGGAAACGAACAGAGATCATTCTGTCGTTTTTGCGATTGCATCCAAGTACTGCATTTTGGACTCTCTTGTTGACCATGATGGCTACTCCATTTCTTCTAAGGGATTCCTGCCCACAGTAGTAGATATAATGGTCATCTGAGTTAAATTCACCCATTCCAGTCCGTTTTAGTTCGCTGATTCCTAGAATGTCGACGGTCACTCTTGTCATCTCTTTGACCACTTCCAGTTTGCCTTGATTTGTGAACCTAACATTCCAGTTTCCTATGCAATATTGCTCTTTACAGCATCGGACCTTGCTTCTATCACCAGTCACATCCACAACTGGACATTGTTTTTGCTTTGGCTCCGTCTCTTCATTCTTTGTGGAGTTATTTCTCCACTGATCTCCAGTAGCATATTGGGCACCTACCGACCTGGGGAGTTCATCTTTCAGTGTCCTATCTTTTTGCCTTTTCATACTGTTCATGGGGTTCTCAAGGCAACAGTACTGAAGTGGTTTGCCATTCCCTTCTCCAATGGACCACATTCTGTCGGACCTCTCCACCATGACCCGTCTGTCTTGGGTGGCCCCACACGGCATGGCTTAGTTTCACTGAGTTAGACAAGGCTGTGGTCCATGTGATCAGATTGGCTAGTTTTCTGTGATTGTGGTTTCAGTCTGTCTGCCCTCTGATGCCCTCTCTCAGCGCCTACTGCCTTACTGGGGTTTCTCTTACCTTGGACGTGGGATATCTATTCACGGCTGCTCCAGCGAAGTGCAGCCACTGCACCTACCTTGGATGTGAGGTAGCTCCTCTCAGCCACTTGTGGCTCCAGCGCCGCGCAGCTGCCGCTATGACCCTGAACATAGGTCCAGGCAGTAGAGCCTCCTGACTGATGCCCTGTGAGGTACTCTGTACTAGCAATAAAGCATCCTTGCCAAAGACGAGGCTGGATCTACTCAATCTGCTAGACCTGAAATGGGAAAAGTAAAATGGCACCATGAGGAAGCAGACAGCCACGTCAGAGGTACCGCATCCTGAGGACGACTCTGGGTTCTTCAGGAAGGCAGTGGCGTGAAGAAATGGAGGGGACGTGATAAGGTAGACCGTTAAAGAGAAATGAGAGATAACACATGCACCTAATTTGAGTTTGGGTCCTGATTTGAACAAACTAATTTTCCAAAGACATTTTTGAGAGGACTAGGAAAATTTGATATGAACTAGGGATTTAGTGACACTGCTGCTGCTGCTGCTAAGTCGCTTCAGTCGTGTCTGACTCTGCGACCCCATAGACTGCAGCCTACCAGGCTTCTCTGTCCATGGGATTCTCCAGGAAAGAACACTGGAGTGGAGTTACAGTGGGTGGGAGTGGCTTCGTGGGCACCATGGGGCCACGCTCTAGGCTCTTCCTCTGCTTTCTGCTCTGGGGAAGCACGGAGCTCTGCAGCCCAAAGGAAAAAACAAACAAACAAACAAACACTGGAGTGGGTTGCCATTTCCTTCTCCAATGCATGAAAGTGGAAAGTGAAAGTGAAGTCGCTCAGTCGTGTTAGTGACACTAAAGTTTTTAATTTTGTTAACTGTGATAATGGTTTATGTTATACAAAATTTTTTTCTCATATTTTAGAGATTCACTGAGAATTTGGATTGATAAATTCAGAGCTGCCCTTTTAAAGAACCAGAGTGAGGCTCAGCTCCAAAGGTTTTTCATTCAGAAGGTTATGGTGGACAGGAATCTTTAAATACCACAGGTAATTCTGATGAGAAGCCAGGTTTAGGAGTTTATACTAAGTAATTCAAAGGGCGTTTTAACCTGGATTGTAGATGATGTTAAGGTGACTTCAGACTGATAAATGTATGTATCTTGAATAATAGCTCCAAGCAGCGGTCTTTAGGAGGCAGTCAGAACGCACGTGTGTCCCTCTCCTGCCCCGCCCCACACACCCGTACCCGAAAGTTCATCAGTATTGAGAAGCCTGAAGATTTGGAAGAGGGAAAAATACAGGTAAAGGATACTCGTAGCTCTTGATTTTCTATGTCAGACCTAGCTGTAGGAGACATGTCCAACACTGGAGACGGAAGATGTTTGTATTGAAAAGACTGAGGAAGTGAGGTTTGGCTCGATATTAGCTATTATATTGAAATGTTTTAGCTCAGTCACTCACAGATGAAACCAAAAAATGCAGGAAGAATTTCTAAGTGGAGGACCTATTAATATGTAAGTAGACAAATGACTTTTAGGAAGTACTGCCTGGCTAAGTTTCTTTTTTTTTCAAACATTGTGCTACCTCCTATAAGGAGAAGAAACACAGATTACAGAACACAGTGCTCCAGACCGAATTATCCCAGCTTTTATTTCTACAGCAGGCATGTACCAACTTTACTTTAGTGTCTAAATGGCTTCAGAGAGCTCACTCCAATTCACTAAAAGGAGATTTCATTTAAGTCAGAGATTGCAAACTGGGTTATTATAACTGTTGCATGTTTAATACTCATAGTGTCTATGAATGTTTAATACTCATAGTGTCTATGGAAGTAGCTTCTTCTCTGCTTATAAATATATAATACCATAATGGAAATTATCCATTAAATTTTAACAATGTAGCATCTACCTGGAAAGTGCTTTGCCCCAGAGTTGTGTGATAGTATATGTGGGGGAGACAAAGTGGTAGGAAGGGCATCAATGACGAAGTTAGCCTGTGTTTAAAAAAGAAAACATGCCTTTCCCTCCAGTTCATTTTTTTTTTTTTTGCAAATTTACGTCTCATTTTTATTTTGTTTCACTGTTGTCTAAAGAGAAGGCAGAAACTGTCAACCAAGGACACAGTTGGAAAAAATTCTGACTTAACAGGGAATTTATTTCAAAGATTTATTTCCTTAATAAATTACTCAGGCCTGGGTAACTTAGCTTCAGGAGACCTGACGACTTTCTTTTTTGCCCCTGAAACACATAGAACAAGAAGAGCTTTAAGACCAGATGATTGTTACTGCCCAAACCAGCAGACTAAAGGGTGTGGCAAATGTCATCATGCGTTTGACCATGGTGACCTCTGTCTTCTCTACTCTTTTTAAAGGCAAGCGATCATATCAGAAAAATTTTAAGCAAGACCACAGTGACACGCTGACCCCGATCCTGCAGCAGCCGTCTGCAGAGGCAACACGTGTGTCCAACTGCTAGAAATGGACCTGCAGATACAGCCACATCCGTGTGAATGTTTATACCCACATGCTTATATACAGTGGCGACCTCGACCAATCTACTCAGCAGAAACCCGAGTTTTCTTTTATTTGACAGAGTCTGGTGTATTCATTTTCCATATTTCTATTTCATTCCTGAGAATATTGAGGAAGTGGGGGCTGGCTCAATGTTTGTTACTATATTGAAATATTGATATTTTATAAGAAAAAATGGTCAGTTTTATCATCTATGTTATATTTTTAGAAAGGACTAAGGGATGACTTAAAATCACTTATAGAAATAATTAAACAATAGTAACTGGGAGGTCATAGAACAAGATCTTGAATTTCTCATTTCCGCTGCTCCTTTGCCACCTCTGCGTAGTGGCAACTTTGAGCTCGGTAAAGTGGGGTTGTTGCAGACACCACCACAGGCTGGATGACCTGTCTGCTGCAGAGGTGGACTGGAAGCAAATTTCAATCTCCTGACACTTAACGCTTGAGGAGAGAAGGCCCTGGGGCCATGCCAACAACCAGTATCAGCCGCTGAGGGTAACTGGGGTTATTTGTTGCAACACTGTGGTTTCTCAATAGAAAACCAGATTGCGGTTCTTACAGCGAGACCTGCTTGTTTGTGCCGGCTCTGTTTCTCCACCTTCCTCACATCATAGAACACATAAGAGATTTTGTTTGTAAGCCACTCAGTCAGCCCAGGAGGCAGCTTTTGGGGGGCATCCAACATCCTAGAGGCTCTGTTGCCCAGTGTTGGTTGCTCAGTCGTGTGCGACTCTTTTCAATCCCGTAGACTGTAACCCACCAGGCTGTTGGCCCAGGTCCTACCCTAGACCCTTCTCAAAGGATTAACAGTAGCATATCTTAGCACACAGGGGATCCATTCCAGCTACTGGAATTGGTGATTATTTGCTACCCAAGTGAGGCCTGAAAAATACTGCAGCGGCAGCATCACCTGGTGCTTGTTGGAAAAGCTGACACTCAAACCCGTCCAGTCAGCATCTGTTTTAACGAGCTCCCCAGTAAGTCTTGTGAACATTAAAGTCTGAGGGGTGGAGTCCATGGAGTAACCACGTACCTCCTTAGCAAGCTGGATAAGGCCCTGGTGAGCTAAGCCCTGCCTCCCTTTGCAGCACTGCCTTTAGTCCTTCCCTTCTCTCCAACCCCTCATACCAGGGGGCACTCTGCTCTCTCTGTTCTTTCCTTTGCATAGACTGCCTCTCAGCCTAGAATGCCCTTTATCTGCCCTTCTGAACTCTTCCTCTCCCTTCAACCGTCAACTTAAAAGTCAGGTTTCACCCGCCCAGCTAAATTGGGCAGAGCAAGATGCTGGCCTGTTTCAGACTTTTGCTTCTGCCCTGTTGCTCCCTAGTTCTGATTATGTGCCTCTGCTAAAGAACTTCCCAGGTTGGACAGTAATTACCTGTTTACTTAAGCAGACTGTGAATGCTTGGTGTCAGCAGCTTCGGTTTATTCATCCTTGGGTAGTGGTAGGTGTGACAGTCATGCTCACTGGATAAATCAATCAGGGAATCTTGTTGGCCATTTTTACAAGAAAGCTATTTCCCTAAAGCAGCAATGTATATAATATTTATAAGTCGTTTCAAAATAATTCTGTTTGTATTCCTCTGATTTGTGGCTGGTTTTCATGAAATGCAGGCTAGCATGTACCCCATTTCTTATCCTTCAGGCCAGATGTACAATTATGCTCTTTTTATGATTTAATATTATCACTGTAACATAGTTGTTACAAGAGAAATTAAATCATATCAAATAAGTTATAGATGAACACATCTTCTGATATGACTACTGTCTAGTAAGCCACCATTCGGTGCTTATTTTTCAACAGTGTAACTCTAAATACTGATTATCATCTTTTCTTTAAAGATGCTAAAAAAAAAATCCTGATTCCTAGCTGGTCTGCATTCACTTTAAAAATCACATTCTCAGATTGTATCCTTTTTTTCCCCTGGGTATTGTAAACTTATGTATGTATCCCCACATACATCCTCAGCCAGCCTTTTAAACGCACCATTTTTAAAATCCAGCTCTAGGTGTGAAAGAAATTTTACTGTTAGGAAGACTCATAAAAGGAAGATGTTATAAAAGACCAATTTCCCCCAAAGGCGGAACAGTTATTGGGGTAATTTACCGAAGAAGTGCAGCCCGTGAGACCACACCGGTGACAGCACCAGCAAATAGAGTCTCTTTCCTCTTCTGGATTTAGGGAAATGAGCATGAAGGGAAGGGTATTAACTCTCTTGGGGTAAGATGCGGCATTGTCTTTGAGAGCAGGAACTTCTAGGACATTGAGAGGGGCTGGTGGTGACAGAAGGCTCCAAGGAGGGATGGAAGAGGGGCCCACTTGCTGGCTGCTTGCCATGTTCCGAGAACGAGGAAAAGGAGCAAATAACTTCAAAAATATATAGAATAAAACTAGCAGATAACAACTGATTTGAGACCTCCCATTTAGGGAACTGCTTCTTTAATTCAGAGACTTGCTACTACAAAGAAAACAATCTCTTGCATTTGCAGAATGGGCTTTGTACAGTACCTCAGACCAGGGCCTAGAGGAGCACAGAGTTACCATGACTCCTTGCATCTCCCACAGGGAGGAAACGGACCAAGCAGAGGTTCACAGCCTACGAAGATCTGCCTGTGCCCTGCTAGCAAAGGGTGTAAGAAAATCGCATTAGTCTATGTGGTCCTGACTAGCTAATCACTAAAGGCACAAACAGAAAATTCAGGCTGTCGACACTCTCCTAGGAGTGCCAACATACCTCACAGTCCAGAAAATCCTGCATGATTTCCCTTTTCCATTTACACTTCAGAGACACAGGAGGAAGCCAAGCAAATTGGACAGTAGCTTCTTTTTCTGTTTTGCTATTCGTGTCTGTTGGAGCCCTTCCATGCGCTCACGGGATCTGGGTCACTGACTGTAAGATCACTGCCCTTCCAGAAAGCGGGTTTCAGTGCTGCAGCCTCACCCCTGCCTCCACGTGACCCTAAGAGGAGGCCTGAAGGGGCTGAGAGGCCAGACGCAGCAGGACCCCTAACGAACTGGGAAATACATTTTCCCTAAGCAGGCCTCACCTGCACCTCAGGCTGAGATTTTGTTTTCTAGGACTAAATAGCCACCTCCTTCCTGGGGGAGCCTTTCCTCTCAACTCTCTCCATGCTCTTCGCTTGTCTGCCTTGGCACTTAGCTCTTGTGTTGAAAATAACTGTTGATGTATTTCTCTCTCCCCACCTGCACCGTGCAGCCTTTGAGCAGGGAGCACCCCATTCAGCTTAAGGCCAG
Organism: Bos taurus; assembly: GCF_002263795.3. Lineage (NCBI taxonomy): Eukaryota > Metazoa > Chordata > Mammalia > Artiodactyla > Bovidae > Bos > Bos taurus. Next base: position 4,033,531 of record NC_037337.1, on the reverse strand, counting down.
TACTGGTGGGTGCTAGTTGACATCCATCTCCCCACCTAGCCTGCAGGGGTACCAGGAGAGGTTAGCAGTCAGGGCTCCACACCCAGCTCGGCTCCCATCCTGGTGACTTTTAGCAAGCCATGCCTGTGCAAGATCTCATGATTGCATAACACGGGGATCATAAAATGTGCCTCATGGATAGCTCCAAATAATGAAAACTAAGGTGTCTCTCTTTATAAATTGCCCACAGCTCTTCAGACAACAGGGGTGTTGAGTTCCGTAAATGAAAGAACAGTATGTCAGCCAGCCCAGCAGATTCTCACATGTGTGCTAGGACTTGACAATATTGCCCATGTTTGCTCCAAGTTAACAAGCTTTTCATTTTTAGATGTTCTAGATTTACAGAAAAATGCAAAGATGGTCCAGAGAGTCCCCAAACACTCCTCATGCAGTTTTCCATATTATTAACACCTTATGTTAGCAGGGTATATTGGCTATAATTACTTAACCAATACTAATGCATTCTTCTTATTATTAACTCTATTCAGATTTTCCTTAGGTTTTGCTTGGTGTTCTTTTTTTGTCTCAGGATCCCATTCAAGATACCACATTACATTTAGTTTTCATGTCTTCTCTTGACTGTAACAGTTTTTCAGACTTTTCTTCATAACCTGGACAGTTCTGAGTACTGGTCAGGTATTTTGTAGAATCCATTCAGTTGGGATTTGTCTGATGTTTTTCTCATTATTCGACTGGGGTTATGGGTTTTGGGGGGCTTCTCTGGTGGCTCAGTGGTTAAGAGTCTGCCTGCCAGTACAGGAGACATGAGTTCGATCCTCGAGTTGGGAGGATCCTTTGGAGAAGGAAATGGCAACCCACCCCAGTATTCTTGCCTGGAGAATCCCCCTGGACAGAGGAGCCTGGTGGAGTACAGTCTGTGGGGTCACAAAAGAGTCAGACACGACTCAGCAGCTAAACAACAACAGTAGGTTTTGGGAGGAAGATCACAGAAGTAAAATACATTTTTATAGCTTTCTGCTTTTTAAAAGTTCTTTCACTTCCTCTCTCCCCCTGCCTCTGCCAAAACGCTGTTAATACATTGATGATGCCAGTTAGTATCAAGGAAATGGGCCCTATTCCTGCATGTGTTACAAGACATCATTCTCCTCAATTGGACACTGCACACTAGCAGGAATGGACTCTTTAGAAAAAATGTCCGCGGAGAAGTGGCCTTGGAGCCACAGACCAGAAGTTCCTGTGGGCTTTTGATAGTGAACTCAGATAAAGGACCAACCGAAGACAAGCCCCCAGCACAAAAAACAGTACAGTCCTGGTATTTGATCTTGCCTGAGAGATTTTATCATCCTTTGTGAGTAAAGAAAGAGTGGAATAACAAGTCATAAAAATACAACTACAATTAAAGGCACTAGGTCAAATAGTCACACCTCCGCCCACCTGGGGCTTGAAGAGTTGAGGCAGAAGTGGAGAGTTCATGACTAAGACGGATACTGTGTGCAGGCTAAGAGTGTGGGCTCTCTCCTCACTCTGCTGCTGCTTCTCCCGGGGATGCTGGGCAAGTCGCCCCACTGTTTGTGGCTTAGGTAACCTTCTCTGGACATAGCGGATATGGTAATAACTGCCTTGTAGAGTTTTGTCAGGATCAAATGGGATGATATGAGTTAGCACTTATAATGGTGCTGACTCAGAGTGAATGCCTCAGTACATATCAACTGTCTTCATTTTTATATTAAAATTGGAGTGAAGCTAATCTGAGAGGCACTCTAAAGTTAAAACCCTAAGGCTCAGAAGCCTAAATAAACCAGATGGAAAAAAAGTCAGATTTCTGAAAAAGATTTCAGAAATCACTTAAAAAAAAAAAAAAAAAAAAGCCTGTTACAACCCACGTGCACCTGCTGGCAGGTGGAGAAGGCAGACAGTTTCTCCAGCATGGCTGAGTTACACGCCCACATGTCTTCTCCCACACAATTGAAACTTGGAATCCTGTTCAGAGGGCAATTAACCAGGGTTAAGTACACTGCACAGTCTAAAGCCATGGAATGGAACCAGCCAGCTGGCCCTCACTGGAACGGCAAACTTGGGCTCCAGCCACTGAGCCCGTCAGCTAGTGACTTGCCAACACAAACGAGCCTCAGCATTCACCTTCATCTCAGCACTCTGGAAAGGCCTAGAGGAACTTGGTTATCTGAAGGTGTTTGCGAATCTCTGAAGTGATTTTAATTGAGAAGCATGCATTATTGTATTATCAGGGTTCTGTTAGGCCCTTTGCCCAGGTCTCTGACTCTGAAGGATGCAGCAAGAAACAAATTCCGCGAATTTGCCTCTTCACACACACTCTCCTTTCACATTTAAACTCCAAGTATGGTATTATGGATGGTACAAGTGCAGAATAGTGACAGACAGGATTCATTGAGCATTCAGTCTGCTCTGCTTACAATTATAATCACTGTACGTGTATTAGTTCATTTAATCCTTATAACAATTCTCTGAGCCAGTACTGTTATTTTGCCCATTTTTAAAGATGAGTAAACTGAGATACAGAAAAGTTAAGTGAATAACTAAAGGCCAAATAGGTATGATGTGGTTCTATCAGTTGGGACTATATTTGGTTGCATGTAACAGAAAACTCAAAAGAAAGAAAGGAAGTGAAGTTGCTCAGTCCTGTCTGACTCTGCGACCCCATGAACTGTAGCCCACCAGGCTCCTCCGTCCATGGAATTTTCCAGGCAAGAGTACTGACGTGGGTTGCCAATTCCTTCTCCAAAAAACATAGTCTAAACAAGTTAGAGTTTAATTTTCTCTTCAGTAAAAGAAGACGGGGGTCGGGGTGGGGGGGGAGTAGGACGTCTAAGGCTAGAAGGGAAGCCCCAAGATTCCTAGAGAACTGGACTCCTCTCTTTTTCTTCTCTAGTCATCCTAATACATGACTTCTATCCTCAGGGTGTCCTCGGGAGTCCGAGCTGGAGGTTGGAGTGCCAGGCATCAGAACTGTGTTTCAGTTAGGAGAGAAGAAGGGAGAGGGCAGAGGGCTTCCCTGGAAGCCGCACGTAACAACTTCCGGTGACATCTCACTGACTACCTCTAGCTGCAAAGACCGCTGGGGTTTTGTTTTTATTTCTCTATGCTGGGCACATTGATCAAGGTTCTATAACAAAGAAGGGGGAGAAAATACATTTGGGACTTAAGTGCCAAAAAATGTGGGCTTCGCAGGTGGCACAGTGGTAAGTCTGCCAAGCAGGAGACGCAGGTTCCATCCCTGGGTTGGGAAGATCCCCTGGAGAATGGCAACCCACTCCAGTATTCTTGCCTGGGAAATCCCATGGACAGAGGAGCCTGGCGGGCTACAGTCCATGGGATGGCAGAAGAGTCAGACATGACTTAGCAACTAAACAGCAAAACAGCCATAAAATACAGCTTTTCAGAGTAGAACTGTGGGGCCAATAGCAGGTAAAGATATGGCTATATTTCTGGTTTTATTTCCCACTTGCAATAGTCATTTGGAAAATACGAATAAGATGGTGTATGCAATTTTTAAAAAGTTATAACTTTACTAAGATTTCCAGCTTTTTCTTATCCACAATTTCAAGTCATAATTGATGAGACTCTGTAAATTCATAGTATTTAAACTATTTTTCCAGACTTTTTTAATTAAAAGAAACACAGAAGTGGTATTTTAGATCAAATAATTTTCTTCCTTATTTTTATTCTGAAATTTTAATCTGAGGCTTTTTATCTGTAAAACATTACTCCCAGGTTTCCCTTTCAAAGAGGAAATGTCCATTATTAGAACTTTCTTTATCCTTTAACGAAATATAGGAAAAGAATATATGAATCATATTTTCAGAGAATTTCCTGAGTTATACATAATTATAGCTAAAAACCTTTCTTTTGACCTCGGTTTCTCCAGTTATAAAGTAGATATATATATATATATATATTCATTCATGAATATATATTCATGAATATATATTGAATGAATATATATATATATATTCATTCACTCATTGAATATATACTTGTGGGCTTATTAGGTATTGGATACTTTATATATGATAGTCCTTTTTGTCTGTGTTAACAAAATAATGGGGGTAATTATTAATTATGGAGTTTGGTACTCAATTGGTACTTTTACAGTTAAATTTCTTTTCATACAAGTAAACCAAATTTGATATATTGAAGAAAGAAACTTAAAACTCCTTCTGGAATGAGATGCAAATATTTCAACTAGGTACACATTCAGTTCAGTTCAGTTCAGTCGCTCAGTCGTGTCCGACTCTTTGCGACCCCATGAATCACAGCATGCCAGGCCTCCCTGTCCATCACCAACTCCCAGAGTTCACTCAGACTCATGTCCATCGAGTCGGTGATGCCATCCAGCCATCTCATCCTCTGTCGTCCCCTTTTCCTCCTGCCCCCAATCCCTCCCAGCATCAGAGTCTTTTCCAATGAGTCAGCTCTTCGCATGAGGTGGCCAAAGTATTGGAGTTTCAGCTTTAGCATCATTCCTTCCAATGAACACCCAGGACTGATCTCCTTTAGAATGGACTGATTGGATCTCCCTGCAGTCCAAGGGACTCTCAAGAGTTTTCTCCAACACCACAGTTCAAAAGCATCCATTCTTCGGCGCTCAGCTTTCTTCACAGTCCAACTCTTACATCCATACATGACCACAGGAAAAACGATAGCCTTGACTAGATGGACCTTTGTTGGCAAAGTAATGTCTCTGCTTTTGAATATGCTTTCTAGGTTGGTCATAACTTTCCTTCCAAGTAGTCTTTTAATTTATTGGCTGCAGTCACCATCTGCAGTGATTTTGGAGCCCCCCAAAATAAAGTCTTTTAATTTCATGGCTGCAATCACCATCTGCAGTGATTTTGGAGCCCCCCAAAAATAAAGTCTGACACTGTTTCCACTGTTTACCCATCTATTTCCCATGAAGTGATGGGACCAGATGCCATGATCTTTGTTTTCTGAATGTTGAGCTTTAAGCCAACTTTTTCACTCACCTCTTTCACTTTCATCAAGAGGCTTTTTAGTTCCTCTTCACTTTCTGCCATAAGGGTGATGTCATCTGCATATCTGAGGTGATTGATATTTCTCCCAGCAATCTTGATTCCAGCTTGTGCTTCTTCCAGCCCAGCGTTTCTCATGATGTACTCTGCATATAAGTTAAATAAGCAGGGTGACAATATACAGGCTTGATGTACTCCTTTTCCTATTTGGAACCAGTCTGTTGTTCCATGTCCAGTTCTAACTGATGTGCTGCAAATGTTACCTATTTTTTTAGCGTTCCCTCAGCTTGCTAGGGGGAAGTGTTGTATTTCACAAAGCCATTTCATATTATATTGTTTACTCTTAAATAGGAAAATTGTTAATATTTATCTTCTAGTACCCTTATATGTAATGATTCACAATACATGTTTTGCTATATAGCAGAGAAGATAAATATTGTACTAGATAAGTACTAGAAGATAAATATTAACAATTTTCCTATTTAAGAGTAAACAATATAATATGAAATGGATTTATGAAATATAACACTTCCCCCTAGCAAGCTGAGGGAACTCTAAAATAGATAACATGTGCAACACATATTTTTAAAATTTATATTAATGTAGCACATATTTTTAAAATTTATATTAATGTAGCTATATTGCTGCTTCTCTAAGGAAATACTTACAGTGTCACTGTGTTCCAGAAATATGTTAGAAAGAAAATCATAGTAGAATCCTCTGTAACGGGAAGTGTCATAATAATGTTTCCCCTGATAGAATTCAAAATTGTGCCCCTCCGGGTAAATGAAGAGAGAGGTCAGAGTCAGAGCTCAAGGTTGGGGTACTGTGGTTTACTCTCAGTTTGTTACTAATTGTAATCACCTTCTGACACTGGCCAAACCAGCAAAACTCTGGACGTCCTCACTTTCCTCTGCCAGCGTACATGGGGCGGCAGCGGTCAGGGTGGAACCTTGGCAATCCTGGGAGCTTCATGACACAGCTGACGACCTGCGAGCGTTAGGAGAGGGGCCGCAAAAGTTATTTGAGCTCTTAAAAGAGAGTATATCTATTTCACATCACAGAAGACACAGGTCCTTGCATTTCAATTCTGGATTCAAATAAGAAGCAGATGAAGTAGAGTCAGTGAGGAGAGGTGAGGCAGCGAGGATAGCCAAACTTGGAAGGAGAGTGTTCCCCGAGAAGGGAATAAATGCGGGAGTTATGGAAGAGCAGCAAGTAGGTTAATAAATAGAAGTTTCATGCATTTTCCCATGTGCCCTTAATCTTATTCAGACAAAGGTGCTACTTTTAAAATTTTGAATATACTCCATAGCTCACCTCTGCCTTGGCTGGCTAATTGTAAGTGAAAATTCTTGACCAAAAGCTTGTCCTTCTTACTGCTTAAAGTCAATGTTTTTATAGTATGATGTTTAGAGCCTTTTTCTTACCATTTTTTTCTACTCTGTAAATTTCTCCCCAGATACTTCTCCCCTGTATAATAGATCATCACTACTTGAAGCCCTATCAACTATCAGTACTTGGATTAACCAGTAAATTGGTGGCCAATATTGATGTTGACATTTTAAACTTCAAATTAATGGAGATATGAGCTGTGTTCTTTGCTGAGAAACAGTGGCACAAAAAGATTTTTTAAATATGTTTTGTCACAAAAGAAAACAATAGATGCACGTTATCACTTTTACCAAAGCCAATGAACTCTGCTATGTGATAATCTTACACTAATTTCTTCCTTTAAATGCAACCCCATCTCCTCACTCACTGCTGCCAAAACCATACCAGATCTGAATCCTGAAAATGACCCCTTCTCCTTCCTCCCATGTCTTCCCTCCCACAATTCTCACAAAAGAAACAACCCTCTACAATAAACAAGGAATTAGAGGAGAATGGTCTAGAGCCAGCCCATTTATTACAGCACTAAGTAACTTCTTTCATCCCTGGCTTGTAACATCTCAAAGCAGCAATGGACTCAAGATTCTCCAGGATGGTTAAAAAACACTGAGACTAACCTGTGAGGCAGAAGAAATAATACAAAGTGAACCTTTGCCCCCAGAGAATGACTGAGGTCCTGCGGGAAGATTCTTCAGCCTTGCAAAGAGCAAACTTATGTGGCAGTAACACAAGCAAGCGTGATGAGAGAAGGAGATCAAAGAAACTAAAAACGGAGTATGTGGTTAAATTATTTATGATCATGCCACAGCTGTATTGATCCGAGGCAGGTTCCTCTCTTAACCCTACCTTCCCCGTACTTATAGAGGGTGTGGATGTCATCCATCCTCCAAAGAATTATGTCCCAATGTGAACGGGTTGGGGACAAGGTGTGGGGTTAGTTTTCAGGACCTTAGTTACAAGAAGCCTGGTTATCTAATATAGTTCTACCATATCTAGTGACAGACAAACCAGTGATCTCTTTGCATATCCCATTTCCTAGGAAAGAAATGGTGTATCATTTCACAGTGTACCTTGCAGGAAAAAAAGTTCTGCCCTCCCTGCCAGATCATATTACCTTCAGCATCAAAAAGTCTAATACAAAATTGAGGTTTTGAAAGCACAGCATGGTATTGAAAGGGCACTTATATTTTAAGAGTCTTGCTTATTTTGCTCACTGCTGAATCTGCACTGCCAGAACATTGCTGGTCGCACAGTAGGTGGTCAGTCATATTTGATGAATGAATGAATGAATGTTGTTGGTATACTTATCGGGACTCAGTGAATGGACATGGAATGCAGGCATTCAAGTCTCTGTGCTCAGCAGCTTGGCTGATGGGACCGCAGGCTCCTAAGATAGCTGGAACTGGCCATTCCAGGCTTCCTTCTGGGCCCAGTCTTACTTGCTTGAGAAACAAGTGTCCTCTGAGACCATGGATGAATTTAGGATATGTGCACCCAGTTCCAACTTTGTAGTCTGGGAAACTCTGAGACAAGAATTGATCCTCTGTCCTTCAACAAACCGCCCTAAAGCAGTTTGCCACCCTCTTTGGGCCAAAGATTGTCTGTGATAAACTTCTGAAGAAAAGAAGCTGGTAGAAAACACAATATCCTTTTCACTTCAAGGGAAAGGGAACTTAAAAGGAAAGTTCTTCTTAATGTTGCTGAGGTAACTAACATTTCATTTGGGGGGAAAAAAATCCTTATTCTGATGCAGAGGGGAAAAAAAGATTGGTAGCTGATCAAGCTGGTTCATTCTAAGAAAGTCTAAGAATTTGTCCCAATTGAGTGTTGAAAAGTCATTTAGGGAAGGCAAATTGTGACTTATCTCTGTAACAGACAACTTTGGCTAATGTATTACTACCTTTATTCCTAACAGCTACATTTTATGGAATTTAACCAAAAAACCACATTAGAAAGAGAAGAAAATGTTACTAGGTAGATGTGTTTAGCTTCTGGTGATAGTTAAACTGATCAGAGAATACTAGAAATTATCAGGTTCCAGCAAGACAATGGCACCCCACTCCAGTACTCTTGCCTGGAAGATCCCATGGACGGAGGAGCCTGGTGGGCTCCAGTCCATGGGGTCGCTAGGAGTCGGGCACGACTGAGCGACTTCACTTTCACTTTTCACTTTCATGTGTTGGAGAAGGAAATGGCAACCCACTCCAGTGTTCTTGCCTGGAGAATCCCAGGGATGGAGGAGCCTGGTGGGCTGCCGTCTGTGGGGTCGCACGGAGGCGGACATGACTGAGGTGACTTAGCAGCAGCAGCAAGAGTCTAAAATGGCATCAACCTTGGAGTTTGAGGAAGAAGGAAATAGAGCCATGCAAAGACCTCTGTTCCTTCCATGTCAGGCTCCTGGAAATGACAGATCTTTTATGCTTTTTTAAAAAATTCATAGCAGTACTAGGAAACAGGAAGTGATACATTGGGCAGGCCAGAAATTATTATAAGGAATCCTGAAATATATGCAAAGCAGATGGAATAATGTTAACAGAGAAAAGCTACTAAGCTAAAAATGGAAATGACTTCAAATGTGCTACTGACTCAGGGCACATACAAGGAACAGGAAGAATCCTAGGCCCCCAGAAAGTGATCAAATGAGACAAATATGGACATTGAAGCAAAAATGCTGAAGAACATGTTGGTACATCAGTAATGTATTAATAGACTTATATATCATAACCAAGCAGGACTTATCCCAGAAGAGATTCAACACTGGAAAAAACTTAACATAATTCACTCTATTATTACATTAAAAATGGAAATCCTACAGTCATGTAAACAGATGCCTCATGAAAGAATTCAATTAATTTCAACATGTATATCTAATAAAAAATTCTTTTTAGCATAGTAGGAATAGAAAAAACTTTCTTACCCCAATAAAAGATATTATTAACCCAAAATCCTTAACCCCCCAAATCCTCAACTACAAAGATGAACTATTTGGAAGGTTTCCATTAAAATCAGAAATAAGTCCAGAATGACTTATCATTTCTGCTAGCCAACATTATAATGAAAAGTGTAACAAAATGGGCAAAAAATTCTCTAAATATTGGCAAAGAATAGGAAAAGTGAGCTATGTCTATTCAGATAATATAATGTGTGTTCTTTTTTTTTTTTATTATTCCAGGAGACTTAACTAGCAAACTATTAGAAATAATAACAGAGCTCAACAGTGCGACCAGAAACAAGACAGACAGCCTTCAGCCTTAGATGGATGTGTGTGTTCCCTCCAGAGCACTTGTGTGGAAATCCCAACCCCTATTGTGATGGTATTAGAAGGTAGGAGCTTTGGGAGGTGATTCAGTTCAGTTCAGTTGCTCAGTCGTGTCCGACTCTTTGCAACCCCATGGACTACAGCATGCCAGGCCTCCCTGTCCATCACCAACTCCTAGAGTCCACCCAAACTCATGTCCATTGAGTCAGTGATGCCATCCAACCGTCTCATCCTCTGTCGTCCCCTTCTCCTCCCTCCCTCAATCTTTCCCAGCATCAGGGTCTTTTCAGATAAGTCAGCTCTTCTCATCAGGTGGCCAAAGTATTGGAGTTTCAGCTTCAACATCAGTCCCTCCAGTGAACACCCAGGACTGATCTCCTTGGGAGGTGATTAGGTCATAAGAATGGAGCCCTCTAGAATGAGATTAGTGGCTTCTACTAAAGACATATTTTTCTTTCACAAAAAATGTACCTCAGTTAACATTGATATTACTAATTCTTTGAATTCTTTGCCTGGTAAAGAATGAAATGGTTTATTTCATTTTTTTCCCAAGGAGTTTTCTTTTTCTCTTTCAATTGGGACAGATTCCTCTGTCTTCTCATTCTTTCTGACTTTGTCTCTCTGAAATTCTGTGAGACAGTTACCCATTGTGGTCTTGAAGGAGTATGCTCCTTATGTGGGCGCATACTCATTCAGTGAGTGCCCAGTGGCTTTGGCAAGAGAGCTGAATCTGCTGTGGTCCTGAGTCACATCTCCCCCAGGGTGTGCTGGCAGCTACTGGCTTGGTAGGAGGTGCGCTTGAGTTGGAGGGGCTTGGGCTGGAGCCAGGTGTGAGCTAGGTCTTCCTGTCTTTCCCTTGACCATCATCACCCAGTCAGGGGCCGGCTTGGGTCCCAGGTTACTGGAGCGGAAGCCTTGAGGATTGGGTCTGAGCTGTTTCCATTCCCTGTTAGTGAGTTCTCCTGCCCATCCCAGCACCCGTCCCTTCACCCTATGGGGAAGCAGTGCTGGACAAGGAGGGCTGGTGTGGGCCCTTGGTGTGAGTTGGGGCATGGCCTGTAGCAGTCTGGCTGGGGTCAGAGACCCAGGCTGCATTCTGACCTGCCGCCTATGGAAGAACCAGTGACGGCTGGCCCTGCCCTGCTCGGACGTCACATCAGGCCTGAGTCACATGTGGTCTCTCTGCTGAGCCCTCTCCCTGAGCCTTGGCAGCCCCCAGCCCAGTGTAGAGCTGGTTGTGACGCAAGCCGCTGTCTCAGGCTGGGGCAGGCTCGGGAGCAGTGTGCCATCTCAATCCACCGTCTCTGCCTTGCTTCGGGAGCAGGCTGGTGGCCGTGTCCTCCTCACGAGTGGAGTCCCGCTTTCTGCAGGCCTCCTGTTAGCCCCACCAGCCCTCCAGCCAGTCACGGGGGCTTGTCCTCCCCGTGTTGGACCTCAGGGCTAGGGTGCCGGTTTGTGCCTGAATGACTCACTCCCAGGGCGAATCTCCACCCGTGTAATCCCTGTTTGCCTCTGACACTCTCCCAGGACCACAGGTCCCAACCTGACTGTTCCCCTTCCCTTCCCACCTGATTCTGCTGCATGTATCTTTCGTACCGCCTTGGTTGTATGACAGTCTTCTTGCCAGTCACCAGTTAGTTTCAGTGTGAATTGTCCCACGTGTAATTGTATTTTTGATGTGTCCACAGGGGCAGGTGAGTTCTGCATCCTCCTATTCCATCACCTTGCTCTCCACCCTTTCATCACTGATTTGAAGTATCACCTGTATTACTTAGAAAATAAATATAAATCATGTAAAATCTAATCACAAGTTTTAATCTAGATTTTCTATTCTGTCTTATTGATCTACTTACTATTCTTATACCAATTGTTCTAATTATTATGGCTTCATTTTTGTATTTGCTAGAGCGTTGTTCTTTTATAAATTGTTTTGACTAAAATCTTGTGTATTTCTCTTTTGAATTAATTTTATAATTAACTTGGCAAATTCCTGGAAAATCCTGAGAGTACTTTTATTGTGATTATTTTGGATTTACAGATTAATTAAAAGATTGCAGAAATTTGTTGCTAACACACTGTCTTGCAAATATACTAAAGGAGGTTTTCAGAATGAAAGGAAATGACTACAGATAGCAGAAAATGATGAGTACCAGAAATGATAAATCATGAGTAAATAAATTGTGTACATATGTTTTTAAACTCAATTTCTTTTGCAATCTTAGACTGCAATGTTAGACTGTGTAAAGTGCTAATTATAAGAATGTATTCTTGGGTTGATAACATACATAGGTGTTATACATACATAATATATATGGCAATTGAGGGGGGAGAATTGGAACTACCTTCTTAAGCTGCTATAATTTACTGGTATTAAGTCACTATTAACCTAAAGTAGATTGTGACAGGTAATATTTATATCATAACTCTTAAAGTAACTATTAAGAAATAGGAGTTGTTAAAAATCAACAGAAGAATGAAAGTATGTTCATTAAAAAATATTAAACACAAAAGAATACAGTAAAGGAAGAACAGAGGAAGAACAAAGATCTGAGAAATGGAATTCTCTACCCAATAGCAGAATGCACTACATTTTAAGCATACATGGAATATTACCCAAAACATAATATTTTAGGAAATAGTAAACTACTACCCAAGGGCCAGGCACCTAATTTTCCAAAACTATTTTAAGTGTGTAATTCATTGGCATTATTTGCATTCATAATGTTGTACAACCATCACCATTATCTAGACCCCAATTTTCATCATCCACAGCATAGTCTCTGGACCGATTAAATGATAATTCTCCATTTTGAATTTATTTATTGTAGACATTTACATAAGTGAAATTACACAGTATTTGTCCTTCTGTGTCAAGCTTATTTCACTTAGCCTAATGTCTTTAAGGTCTGTCCATATTGTAAACATATATCAGAAGTTCCTTCCATATTATAGACAAATAATATTGCATTGTATGTATCTGTTATACTACATTTTGTTTATCCAGTCATATGTTGATCAGCACTTGGGTTGTTTATACCATTTGGTTACTGTGAGAAATGCACCAGTGAATACTTTGTGTGCAAGCAAGTATCTCCTGAGTCCTGATTTCAGTTCTTCTGAGGGGTGGAATTGCTGGTAATTTTATGTTTAACTTTTCAAGGGACCACTGAACTGTTTCTCACTGCATCATTTTCTACTTCCACCAGCTGTGTACTAGGCTTCCAATTTCTCCACAGCCTTAATATATTTAAAAAACACTGAAATCATTTTTTAAAATGATTTTTGTTCAAATTAGATGAGAAATCAACAGGAAGAAAGAGAAATCTAAATTATTTAGAAATTTGGAATAATTTGGAAATTAAGCAATATATTTCTAAATAGCCTGTGAAAAGGGGAAATTAAAAAACATTTCTCTAAAACATGTATGTATTTTGACTTGTGCCCGTGCTGGGTGTCCATTGCCGTGCACAGGCTTTCTCTAGTCTTGGTGACGGGTGACCCTTTGCTGCGATGCCCGGGCCTCGCACTGGGGTGCTCCCTCTTCTTGGGGAGCAGGGCTCTAGGGCGAGGGGGCTTCAGTGGTTGTGGCACACAGGCTTAGTGCCCCACGGCATGTGGGATCTTCCAGACCAGGGATCGAACCCATGTCCCCTGCCTTGGCAAGCGAATTCTTAACCACTGACCACCAGGGAAAGCCAAGATTGTTTCTAAATGAGTAAAACAAACCCACAGTGTACCAAAATGTATGGAATGTAGCTAAACCAATATTTACGGTTAAGATGGAGTGTGTTTCCCCTACCATTAGGAATAGGCAGGGATGTCAACTCTTGCCACATTTATTCAGTATTATAATGGAGGTTCTAACTAGAGCAATAAGACAAGAAAAATCAAAGTATAAAAACTGGAAAGGAAAAAGTAAAACTTTCTCTAATTACGAATTAATGAATTTTACAACATTGTAAAATACAGTCTACCATGCAATTATTAGTTGCATTTCTATGTACAAACAATAACCCCAAATGAAATTAAGAAATCAATTTCTTTCACAATAATAAGATACTTTGCAGTGCATTTAACAAAAGCAGTGCAATATATCTGAACACTAAAAGCTATAGCTAGAGCACAGCTGGAGAAATTAGAGAAAATCTCAATAAATGGAGAGATATTCCTATGTTTTAGAAATAGATTATGAGATACCTGAATAACTCCATAATCTAATAAAAATTACTAAATTATACCCTTATGATTGGTGGGGTTTATGGTATGTAAATTATACCTCAATAAAGCTGTTAAAAATTGTTTTTTAAATGACCTTTCTGGGTATAGGTGCTGGATGCATTTGTGCCAGAAAGCTCTATTTTATTAATATGTTTGTACTCAAAGACTGCTGAAGTAAATATGCAAGTTAAGATATTTTTATATTCCTAATTCCAGTCTCTAAGTCTTAAACTGCTAAACGTTCATCATCATAGATTTCAGCTTCTAAACTTGTACAATTATTTATTTGTGTCCACAGCCATAAAAAAATTGGAATGTGTATTTTTTGTGTTATTTGTTGAAACTATTGTATTATGTTGTGTACGACAAGGAAGAGAAAATAGGGTGTCTTGGGTGAAAACGAAGCTAAAAGTTGTGGCTCTCTACATGTGCCACGTTGCTTCAGGATTCTCCAGGCAAGAATACTGGAGTGGGTTACCATGCCCACCTCCAGGGGATCCTCCCGACCCAAGGACCAAACCCATGTCTCTTATGTCTCCTGAATTGGCAGGCAGGTTCTTTACCACTAGTGCCGCCTGGGAAGCCCATGGCCCTCTATAGGTTACAATTATTTCAATAATCCACTTAGCAGTCAAGCCGTTATAGTGAAAAGTTATGTCCATTAGATGGAAACTAGCAATTAGATTTCCCTCAGTGAGGGATTCTTCAATATTGCTAGACTTCTCAGTGAGGAAAATTCACACATCATATAATCCCTCTATTAAATATCTTCCTTTTAGGTGGGTAGGTTTCCTGTGAAGCAGCACCTGCCTTGTTACCTTTATTATTTTCGAGAAATGTGAATTCACTTTTTTCTTAATTTTGGTTTCTCTGGGGAATGAAGTTAGGTATTACTTTGTATACTAATCTTACTGTCTTCTCAGAAGTAAGAGAAATAATAAAGCAAGTTTTGTTGGGTGCCAGAGCCTGTGTCTTAGAAGTCCATACAGAGAACGTCAGGGGAAGTGTTAATGCTGTTTTCATTTTGTATGCCCCTCATCTTTGAAAGGGCTTCCCTGGTGGCTCAGATGGTAACGAATCTGCCTGCAATGCAGGAGACCTGGGTTCAATCCCTGGGTTGGGAAGATCCCCTGGAGGAGGGCAGGGCAACCCACTCCAGTATTCTTGCCTGGAGAATCCCCAAGGACAGAGGAGCCTAGTGGGCAGCAGTCCATGGGGTCACTCAGAGTCAGACACGACTGAGCAAGTAAGCACACAGCACATCTTTGAAAAGTTCTTAATGCTCCATAGTGCTGTTCACACGCTGACTAAATGAAGAGCTGTAAATACCACCAGGCATCTGAATACATAAATGCTCAGGGTTCAACTTGTGGACACCTATCTAGACCTCAGGGGCAGTTTCACTCCCTGCCTCTACAGCAGGGATTCTAAGACCCTTGCCCCCAGCCTTGGGGGCGGAACTCAGGCAACTGTTAAGCATATTGTGCCTGAAGTATTTCCTAGTAGCAAGTGATTGGGTGGACAGATCTTTTATAATAGAAGTTTTTTTGGGGGAAAAGAGGAGCAGCTAGTGCTGTCAGGTGGCAAAGGGATCCTTAAATGGGAGATATTATTAGCACTAAGACCATGAAGAGGTTAGAGACAGTTTAGTTCAACATCAGTCATTTTACAAAAGAAAAAACTGAAACTCGGGAAACTGAGTGGATTTACCCCAGGGGTAGCCAAAACTGACAGTTTCCTACTCAGTATCTGTTTCTTCTTCCTCACTAATGAACCCTGGATTTTGTTTAGAGTGGCAATGTTCCCAGAGTAAAAGAATCACCTTCTCAGCCTTCCTTGTAGCTAGGGATAAAGATATATGTCCCAGTCCTCACAAGGGAGATGTACTCGGAGGTCATTGGATGGGGTTTTGGAGAAAGCTTTCTAAAGGGAGGCGTCAGACTTCTTTTTGTCTCTTCCTTCCTCCTTCCTGTGTGTCACGCAGACACAAGACTAGTTGTTTGGCTTTAACATTGTGATTTTTATTATTTCTGGGTGTGAAAAAAACTTTCTCTTTTAAAGCAATACCTCTTGCAATCTATCAAATATTGGTGGAGAAGGACATGGCAACCCACTCCAGTATTCTTGTTTGGAAAATCCCATGGACAGAGGAGCCTGGCAGGCTACCATCCATGGGGTCGCAAAGAGTCCAACACGACTGAAGCAACTTAGCATCAAGTATTGGAGGAATCTGTTCATGAATGCTACAGCTGCTGCTGCTGTTGCTAAGTCGCTTCAGTCGTGTCCGACTCTGTGCGGCCCCAGAGACGGCAGACCACCAAGCTCCCCATCCGTGGGATTCTCCAGGCAAGAACACTGGAGTGGGTTGCCATTTCCTTCTCCAGTGCATGAAAATGAAAAGTGAAAGTGGAGTTGCTTAGTCATGTCCGACTCTTCAACACCCCATGGACTGCAGCCTACCAGGCTCCTCTGTCCATGGGATTTTCCAGGCAAGAGTACTGGAGTGGGGTGCCATTGCCTTCTCCGTGAATGCTACAGATCTTACTTGAATTCTGTACCTAGCTTTTCTTATGGAAGCAAAGGACATACCAAGGTTCTACAGAACCTGAGAAGGACAAGAAGCTTATCAGCAAGACATATGCTTGTTTCTTAGTTTCTCCTGAGCCCTCACTGTGAACCCCCAGCACATTAATTTTTGCTGCTTGCTGTAGGAGGGGATCAGCAGCAACTCAGAGAGGACAGTAACACCACCAACAAAAAGGCGGAGAGGGAAGTAACTCACTGAAGAAGGAGCAAAGTTCTGGTGGAAGAAAAGCACACGTTGTTAGAGCTTTATGGAGAAGTATGAAGGGAAAAGAGAAATTATTATATACTTTAGGATTTCTGGGCCAGAGAAGAAAGGGGTTTTTTTGCTTCTTTTTTTAAAGAGAAAAGTCCATGCCCTTATCACTTTTCTCCTTTTCAAGAAAGATAAAGAGTCTGCATATAGTGCAGGAATAGAGTAGACCTGACTTTGTTCCGCCAAGTTTTCTTCTCAAGAGAAGCAAAGATTGTCAGGTTTGAGTGAAGCAGAGAAAAGCCTAAGGGGCCAGTTTCAGCTGCAGCCTGCTAGGGGAGCTGCTATTTTAAAAGAGAAGTATAAAATACGAGAAAAGCGGCACTTAATGTCTAACTCCATGAAATGAAAATAATTGGAAAGTGAGTTAGTAGTAGCTAAAGGGTGAGACTGTTTATCCAGGAAGCACACCTTGATGGCCAGAATCGTCTTTTTTTTTTTTTTTAATTAAAGGAAAGTTGAGTATCAAGAGGATACAGAGATATAATCGACCTTACACACTTGGTGTGCTTAAAATACAATCCCTGGTGTTTGTTCTCATCTCAGGAGCGCGGGCTTGGTTTTTGTTACCTATCGGATTTCAGGAAGGCTGACTTGAGATGCGGCGTTGCCATTTCCTGGGCCCTCACTTATTCTTTTTTTTCCGGCGCTGTCAGCCAGATCCTTTGTTGTGCCTGCTCTGCATTCATTCTCTCTGCCCTCACACCTCCAGACAGTGGGATGGGGATTTTTCCCGGGCCTTGCAGGAAGAGCTCCGGACGGCCA
The DNA here is from genome assembly GCF_002263795.3 of Bos taurus. Classification (NCBI taxonomy): domain Eukaryota; kingdom Metazoa; phylum Chordata; class Mammalia; order Artiodactyla; family Bovidae; genus Bos; species Bos taurus. The sequence continues at coordinate 4,016,052 of NC_037337.1, read as the reverse complement.
CCGTCTCAGGCATCAGATAAAGGGCAGCTTTAACCAGCCAGTGGGTGTCGGGGCTGGGTCGGCGCCACGCCGGGAGCAGACACGCTTTTGTGTCGGTGTTTGTCTCGGCGGCCGTCCGACCCCCGGGCAGGAGGCGCGGGCCGCGACCCCCAAGGAGGCGGGGCCTCCGAGCCGGGCTCCGCCTGGTGTGGATTTCACGGTCGCCGCCGCCGCCCTCGTTTGTTCCGTTACATCGCCCTGTCCTGAGCTAAGAACGCCAGTCGTGGCTACCCAGGAGCCCTCCATGGCCTTCCTTCCACCCAACTCTGCATTTTGCTTTTCCCCCTCGCTTTCTCGTTTTTCCTCGTTAACAGCATCCTGGCAGGGCGCTTGGCAAAACTCAGGCTAAAAACAGAGAAAAGAGAGGAAAAGGACAAATTCGGTGCACCTGCCTCCTTCCTCCAGAGTTTGCGAAGGATCTTAACCATGTCTGAGTCGGGGGAGGTTAGTGAATTTGGCTACATCATGGAATTGTTAGCCAGAGGCAAGGTAAGTGCCGGGGCGCGCGGAGCTGCGGCCTGGGTTCCGCCCCCAACCCCACCCCCCGCCCCCAGCTCCGGGCACTACTTGGCCTGTGGCTGCAGATGTCCCGGGCCCTGGCAGCCCCCGGGGAGGGCGGGACTGGAGTCCCAGGTCCGTGTCCTCAGCCAGGACGCCCAGCCGCTGCTGAAAGCAAACCAGACGTCTGACCTCCCACCCTCTCCACCCCCATTAATAGCGCGGCATCTCTGAAATGAGCCAAAAAGGACTTGGCCAGCTGGGTGACGGCGGGGGCTCTGGGGACCGAAAGGGGCAAGGGCTTAGCCTGCGAAGATGGGCAGGAGGGCCGGGCGTTGGCCAGGGGGCGCTCCTCGACGCGCCCAGGGCTCCTAAGCGTGGTTGACATCGTGTGGTTGACCTGGTCTGTCCAGGCGCAGAGTGCGGAGGGAAGGCTGGACCAGACGGTGGATAGACTATGAGGGTGGGATCGGGTTCACGCAGTCCGACCTTACGGCGGATAAGTAGGGGCAGAACCCCGGTTCTCCCAGCCCTGGTGTTTTCAGGTCCTCGGCCGTTGTCCTAGGCCCGGAACATTTCAGGCGTCCTTCCTTTGGAGGGCAGAGGGAGATGCAAAGGCACCGGGTTTCAGCCAGGCACCTGTTCCTTTCGGAGTCCTTGGAAACCCAGGCTGGCGCTGTCGGTGACGCCTGGTGACCCCGCCCTCTGCCGGGCGGAGTGGCGCCTTGCTGAAGCGGAAAGCCTTGCAGGAGTCTGCCTTCGGAGCTACATCTGAGAAAGTGCCTGGAGAGGCTCCTATGTGGTTTACAGGCGGGAAGAACTGGGAAATGTGAAGGTCCCGCGGTCCGCCAGGATTCGTCTGTGCTTAGAAAGCGAGAAACGGCGTCTGCATTTGTCCTCTGCAGCTGGAGTTTCGAGAAAAGGTTATGGCACAGACGAGAAAAAGATGCCCTGCGCAAGGTCATCATGAAAAGAAGGATGATCTGCAGCTATGCTGTGAGCCCCTGGAACATGAGTCTCGTATCTCACCAATCCCGGCAACGTGGATGCTTCAGGCCAGACAGTGCCACGGCTGGGGAGCAGGTTAACGTCCTCCCTGACCAAAGGGTCCCGGGCTAACTGTGGGCCTCCTGAATTCCCTCTCTTGTTGTGCAAACAAGGAATACACGCACCCAAAACAGAATGCTTATTCACTTTTCTTTAGTAGAGTCAGTGTTTCAGGCCATCCCTGACATTTACACCCTGGACCAGAAGCAGAAACGGAGGACACCGGTTCGACTTTCTTTCATGTCCCGAGGCTCCATCCTACACTTCGAGGGGCCTCCAGCACACGCGTAGGGACATTCTGGCCAGCATCTCCAAGCTCTTTGTCGCCCCAAACAGCTTCCCCTTGGCCACAAGCACCTCCCTTCGCCACCCCCGGTCTGGAGTGCGTACCACAACCCTCTCCACCCTCTGGAGGATCGACCCTGGGGAGAGAAGTTCAGAAGAAAGTGCTGAGCGAGGAGGCTGGCTTCCAGGGGGCAATCCTGGCCTGTCTAAAGCACACAGCAGGACCCTGGTTGCCCAGGAACCAGACGGGGGAGGAGGATGACTTTTGTTGGTTACAAAATCAATGGCCCACCCTAGATGGGATCAGGAGCAGAATGGCTGAGAGGTCAGTTTAGGCCCCTGGTGCTCAGGCATTCTTCAGAGTTAGCTGGAATTGTATTCCTTGGCTAATACTGTCCTTCAGTAAGCAGGCAACACTTGATATTAGGAGAGAATAGTTTTGAGGTAGGATCCAGGGATCTGCAAGTTGACATCCCAGGTGATTATGAAGCAGGCAGGTGAACTTCTCATGAACACTAAATGGGCAAGGAGGGCGGAATCATTCATGAACCCTTAAAACGTCTTATAATAAAGTCAGGTGAAGGAAACGAACCTCTTGCAATTAGCATTGTGTTTCACAGTACGCTCACTGTAGTGAAAAAAGATGACTCAGAACCTCCTGGCTTTATCCCCTGAATTTCTCTGCCTCACTCTCCACTAGGTGGACCCTCTTCAGAAAAGGGCCTGTAGCCGATGTGGAGGCGTGAGCTCAGCTGACTTCCAGAGTCAGAGGGGCAGGTGTGCCTGTGAAATCTCTGGGGTGGGAAAGTGGACTCTCACAGTAGGGTCTCTGCCTTTTATCTGGTGGAGTGAGGGGTCAGGAGTAGCCTCTTAACCATTACAACTCAAGCTTCTTCTCTGCCCTCTTTCCTTATAACTCTGCTCCTCCTGGTTCTTCTTAAACCCTCCTCATATACGTGATTATATAGGATTTGAACACTGAATACCTTACTGAGCATTAGCCATGGACTAACAGACCTCTGAGGTTTGACTTGCTTTCTTTTCCTCTGAGAAGTTAGGTTCCACTTTGTAGCTCAAGTTGGTAATGTAAAGAATAATATGAAATGGATCTAATTACACCAGGTTTGTGAAGTTTAAAACAAAAGAGTTGAGGCTCTTGTCTTCTTGCCCCCTCCCCTTTCCTCCCCTTCCTTCAAAGTTGGGACCAGTGGGTTGACCATCATCATAATTTCTTTCACTTTTCTCTGATGGCTTTAAAATTTTAAAACATTTAATATATGGTCATTGCAAAATATTGGAGAAGGCAATGGCACCCCACTCCAGTACTCTTGCCTGTAAAATCCATGGATGGAGGAGCCTGGTAGGCTGCAGTCCATGGGGTCGGGAAGAATCGCACACGACTGAGCGACTTCACTTTCATTTTTCTCTTTTATGCATTGGAGAAGGAAATGGCAACCCACTCCAGTATTCTTGCCTGGAGAATCCCAGGGACGGCGGAGCCTGGTGGGCTGCCATCTATGGGGTTGCACAGAGTCGGACACGACTGAAGCGACTTAGCTTGCAAAATATTCAAGTTTTATCGAAAACTTTACAAAGTCAAAGGTGGAACTTCACTCCCACCTCCAATCCACTGCGTTTCCCAGGGGCAGCAGTTTTCTTTGTGTCTACTTCAAATTAAATTAGCCTGCCATTGTGTTCTCTGAATGTGGGAGGTGAGCCTTTCATCTCAGGGTAACATAAAACCCACATGATGAACTTGATCAGCTTATTGACTCTACTGTGATGATTACTTTAATATTTAAAGTACACAGTGATCTCTCCCACTGTGGTCTTTCTGTTCATCCAACAATACTCTATGAGTATGGGTGATACCTATGATTTATTCTCAAGAGGTTTAAAAATCAATGTAAATGGACTCCTTATATTTCACTATCACAGAAATTTGTACCATTTCTGGAAGCCACTTTCTGAAGTTTGCGGTTTGTTTTTTTTTTTTCCCAAAAAACTTCATATTTTGTACTGGGGCCTAGCCGATTAACAATGTTGTGATAGTTTCAGGTGAACAGCACAGGGACTCAGTCATACATACACATGTATCTATTCTCCCCCAAACTCCCTTCCCTTCCAGGCTGCCACATAACATTGAGCAGAGTTCCATGTGGTATACAGTAGGACTTTGTTGGTTATCCATTTTAAATATAGCAGTGTGTAGATGCAGAGAAGGCAATGGCAGCCCACTCCAGTACTCTTGCCTGGAAAATCCCATGGACAGAGGAGCCTGGTAGGCTGCAGTCCATGGGGTCCCTAGGAGTCAGACAGGACTGAGTGACTTCACTTTCATGCGTTGGAGAAGGAACTGGCAACCTACTCCAGTGTTCTTGCCTGGAGAATCCCAGGGGCGGGGGAGCCTGGTGGGCTGCCGTCTATGGGGTCGCACAGAGTCAGACACGACTGAAGCGACTTAGCAGCAGCAGCAGCAGCAGCAGCAGTGTGTGGGTGTCCATCCCAAACTCCTTAACTATCCCTTCCCCCCATCCTTCCCCTGTTCAGCCCGCTGGCCTGTCTCACCCAGAAACCACAAGTTCCTTCTCTGAGTCTGTGAGCCTCTTTCTGTTTTGTAAGTTCACTCGTATCATATCTTTTTAGATTCCACAAATAAGGGATGTTATATGATGTTTCTGCTTCTCTGTCTGACTTACTTCACTCAGTATGACAGTCTCTAGGTCCATTCATGTTGCTGCAAATGACTGGGTAATATTCCATTGATACATGTACCACACCTTTCTTGTCCATTCCTCTGTCAACCTGTGAACATTCAGGTTGCTTCCATGTCTTGGCTATTGTACACAGTGCTGCAATGAACATCGGGGTGCATTATCCTTTCAGATCATGTTTTTCTCTGGATGTATGCCCAGGAGCGGGTCATATGGTAGGTCTATTTTTGGTTTTTTAAGGAACCTCCATAGTGTTTTCCATTGTGGCTGTACCAATTTACATTGCCACCAACAGTGTAAGTGAGTTCCCTTCTCTCCACACACTCTCCAATCTTATCGTTTGTGGATTTTTTTATAATAACCACATGGTTATATGAAGTGATATCTCATTGTAGTTTTTATTTGCATTTCTCTAATAATTAGCAATGTTGAACACCTTTTCCTGTGCTTCTTGACCACATGTATGTCTTCTTTGGAGAAATGGCTGTTTGGTCTTCTGCCCATTTGTTGATTGGGTTGTTTGTTTTGATGCTGTTAAGTGTCATGAGCTATTTGTAAATTTTGGAGACTAATCCCTTGTTGATCAGATCATTTGCAAATATCTTCTCCCAATCTGTGGTTTTGTTTTGTTTTTCTTCTGTAACTCATCTCTTTGGACTAAAAGAGAGCTTTCCAAATCTGTGATCAAAATCTAGCATTACACAATGCAGTGTTTTCAAACTGTTTTGGTCTCTAGAAAGATGTACCTTATTAATTTGTTATCATCTTCACACATTTATTTTCTCTACACCATTGCATACTTTTCTGGAATCATATAATGAAAACTTGATGACAGGAAACCTAGAAGAATTTATATTTAGTGTACGTCTTTATTTAGAGTTTAAACATATTTATATTTATGTATTCATAGCCAGAAAGCACTTATTTCCTACAGTTCAATAGTTACTGTTAGGGCACATCCAAAGAGGCTTTGGAAAGCTTACATTTAATTTTAATAGAGAAACAGTGATGATTCCATTACTTGGTGAATTATTACTTTTAACTTTGAATATCTTTGTCACACAAAGAATTGAAGAACGTTTATAAACACAAAATTTGCTTTCAAACAAGATGCTTATGCACTGAAAGAAGTACGTTTGGAAAACCCTCAAATCTAGTGTGAAGTCTTAAACATCTCCTGGGACTAAAATAAAAATACCACCAAATGATCTGTTTCTGAAGACTCAATAGATAGTTGCTTTCACAACTGGATCTAAACTGGGTGATAATACTAAGGTTGTATCCACTGCAAAGTGTTCTTTAAAATATTTTTTTTATATCTTGGGATTGGGCAAAGTGTGTGTGTTGGGAGGAGGGAACACAAAGAGATTTAGGTGTTAGCAATATCACTTGAAAATGGCTAATTTTGTAAATATTAGAATTTTCTTCTGATGTTTTTACTATATTGCTCAAAGATAATTTGGGAGGGAAAAACTTTCTGTGAAATGACTTTGTCAAATAATGTTTAATCACATTTTCTATGAAATTGTAAATTACATGTTAGATGCTTACTTGTGGGCAGTGCTAAAGTAGGGAGGCTAGAGTGAGTCTCAGGTTTGAATCTTAGCTCTTGGTGTGTAGGCATGTGTCCTTGATGGTATTACTTAATCTCTGGATAAAGCTGGAGAGAAGTTGTCATTGTTAATGTCCCCTCTGAAGGGAAGTATACCTATTTCACAGGGTTATTGCAAGGATTAGATGAATATTTTGTGCAAAGTTCTTAACACTGTTATTAGCACCTAGTAGGCCTTCAATAAGTAAAGCTATTACATCTACTTACTTTGACGATAGGTTTTGGTCTTGAGACACCTTATATGCAAATTATGATTATTTAACAATGGAAGGTAGAGGTGCCAGATAAAATGCCAGATGTAGAGTTAAATTTGAATTTCAGGTAAACAACCAATTTTTAATCTAAGTATATCCCATTCAATATTTGAGATATACTAAAAAAAAGTTCATTATGTATGTGAAATTCAGATTTATCAGGGTGTCCTATGTTTTTATTTGCTAAAACTGGAAACCCTAAGTATAGGAATAGTGAGACGCAGTTATAGGGACCTGCTAACAGCCCCTAAGTATTATTGATGTTCATCCTAAGTTGGCTAAAGGACCCCTTTGTCTACCAGTTACGCAGCCAATACACTCCTGTCATTAATGGAAACATGTCTACCAGGGCAGCGCTGTGTACCTCCTACCAACTCTGAAATTGTTGGTCTGGTGCTACCAGTTAGCCGATGAATGCCTCCTGGATTTTCTTTTAAACAAACAAAAGCTTGAAATGGTTGGGGAGATAAAGTTTATAAAACGTCAGACATGAGTGTATGGAATAAGAGCATGTAATTGTGTTAAACTGAGCAGTAAGGGGAGTACTCGAGTAGCTCAGAGTAAGGGGAACTGATCAGTGAGAACTAGACTCATGAGGATGGAGACTAGATCTGCAGCTTGAAAGGTGAGCAGAAGTTGGCCCACCAAGGGAAATCTGAACTTCCTGGCTGGCTGGACTCCTCTCCTCTGAGGTTGTTCCCATAGAAACTCTTTATGACAGGTGAGCTGGGCCTGCCAGAGACTTAGGTCAGTAACTGGTAAGTGTCATTTATTGTCCCTTTACCTGTAACTTCCTGGTACCCAGCAGCACAGACAGTGCATGTGCCAATCTACTGGAATGCCCTGTGGTTTGACTTCATTGCCACCTTCCTCACCACCTAAGTCCAGGGCTCTCTTAATTGAAAACCCAGATTGTTTCCAAACAGGGGGCAAGGTTTAGGAGTATGCTGGCCATGTCACCTGGTTGCTCATTCTTGCTCAGGATATACTCACAGAATGGTACTCTGGCTGTTTGACCTCAGACTGAACAGATGAAGAGCCAGTGGTGCCTCATGGCACTGACTGAGATACGCACCATGGCCATTAGGACATGACTCAGCCTGGAATTTAATCTCTTGTGTGGTATTAGGAATCAGTGTGGAAAGAGAGATGGTTAATTTAATGAATACTGTATAGCCTAAAGGGTATCAGGCTTATATTTTAAGTGTGAGCTCATGAACATTTTTTGGGCCTCTATTTTACCAGACCTGAATAATGTGTGTGTGTGAGTGTGTGTGTGTGTGTGTGTGTTTTGGGAGTGGTGGTTGTTAGCAGGTGAAGGAGGAGAAATTGTCCTTTTGGACTTCATGAAACAGATAGATTCGAAACAGTTCACGGCCCTGTGATAGAAGAGCAATTACACAATGCCAACAAGCATAAGATATCATAATGTAGGCAAGAGTATAAAGGTCAAGCGACTGAGTGGGTGACAGATGTGGAATAGGCTTCCTTGTGTTGAATTTTGACCCATGTTTTAAAAGAAACTTGGAAAAGAAGGTACTAGGATACTCCAAACTGAGGGGGAGGAGGCACCAAGGGATAGTGTATGCAGGACAAATTGGGAGAATAGGGATTTATAAAACAAAACACATCTTCTGTGTCATTCCTACTTAAACATCTTCAAAAGCTTCCCAGTACCTACTAAGAAGAAGCATGGTAGTTCTAGGCCCCACATACAATACTGGACTCTTGTGTTTCTGCAAGAGCATTTGAAGGCTGTCAGAGAGAGGGATGGGGAAAGGAGAGAGAAGGATTTTTTAAAATCTCCAAACCCATAGGACTTTCAGTTGAGCAACTGAGAAAGGTATTGGTTCTCTTTGATAGATGGATGGGTGTTGGGAGAAAGTGATAAGATGACCCCAAGCATGGCAGCCATGGGAAGAGCAATGACTAGGTAGGTGGGAGAGTGGCAGTTTAGACTGGTGGTTTTCAAATTTGCTTTCTTCTTACCAATATTCACCCTCCCCTGTTTTGCTTTTAAAAGTATATGGATGAGTTTACATAAGTATAAAAACGGTTATGGGTTAAATTACATTAAAAAGTTTCTAGAACTAAAACAGGTACATACTATAAAGTGCAAACAATACAATGTGGAAGGAAAGTCTTCCACACCTGCTTCATCCCCTTACTTCTTCACAACACTGTTAGCATTTCTTGTGCTCTATTGCAGACGTTTTTATTTGCTTATTTGTGCACATAAACAATATGCCTGCTTGTCTCATCTTTTTTATTTTTGCCAAAATGGCAACATACAGAATCCATATGGTTTTTTTTTTTGGTTTGTTTTTACACTATTTTAGAAGTCCTTTCTCATCAGTGCATTCATTTTAACTGCTAAATAGTATTCCATGGTGTGAATGTGCATTATGAATGGTAGATATTTAATTTCTACAAATAAAGTCCCTCAGAGATCTGTGTACATATTTTTGTGCATACACACACACACACACACGTCTTTCAGTGGGAAAATTATTAGAAGTGGAATTGCTTAAAAGTAGAAGCACTGAAATTTTTTTGATAGAATTTGCAAAATTTCCCTTCAAATAAACCAAACCAATCTGCACTATTACAAAAAAGTTTGAAGGTGCCTGTTTCCCCCATTCTCAACCAAGTGTATTGAGGTAACTTTTGAACTTTGAGAATAAGATGGAAAATGGCAACTTACTGGCATTTGATTTGCATAATGGAAGGACTTTCAAGTTTACTTGCAGCCAAATGTTGTCTCTACAGTTTTTTTTTTTAGTTCATGTTAACGAAACCTAATCTCTTTTAGTCTGTACTTCAACTGATTCGTTTTGGACTAACGCACTATTCAAGTGGGGTGGTGTAAGATTAGAGCGACAGGGTAATTATTGAACCAAAAGACCATAATTAAAAACAAAAATTGGTTTATGATGCTTATTAATGGTTGAGCCTTTTAAAATCTATACGAGAACATTGTGTCGGACATCGTACAGGCTACTAAATTTCGCAGGCATTTATTTTCCTCAGTTCCCCCGGATTAGGACGATTCAGACCCCGTGGGGAGGAAGCAGCCTCAACTCCAGCCTGTAAAGCCACGCAACCAGGCATTACTCGGTGAGGTGTTCGTCCTCTCTGCACCTTATCTGTAAACTGAGGGCATTCCATTAAAGACCTTTGCTATGGTCCATTGCTGTTTTCAATTGTACCCTGCCACACTGTCATTTAATTGTCGTCTGGAGAAGAGGCTACCTCTGCTGACAGTGCTGTGGAAAGACGGCGGAACTGGTCACAGCGAGAGACTTGTCCCAAAAGGAAACAAAAGTGGGAAGTGGGTCAAAACCTACTCGGGATTCCGCGCTACAGCTCTGCGGTTCCCTCGCCCAGCTGTTTGTTTAGAGCGCCTGTTTTCTCAGTCTACACATAAGAGAATGGAATTATTTAGCCCGCTGGAAGGGCAGGGGCGTGATCTAACAAGACGGCTTTCAACAAACCCAGGTTCATTTGTTTTCGAATTGTCTTGAAATCTGGAGGAAACGCGCTTGGACTTCAGCAGGTGAATTTTGCGCAGCTAGTCTTCGAGCTCGGAGAAGGCAATGGCACCCCACTCCAGTATTCTTGCCTGGAAAATCCCATGGACGGAGGAGCCTGGTAGGCGGCAGTCCATGGGGTCGCACAGAGTCGGACACGACTGAGCGACTTCACTTTCACTTTTCATTTTTCATGCATTGGAGAAGGAAATGGCAACCCATTCCAGTGTTCTTGCCTGGAGAATCCCAGGGACAGGGAAGCCTGGTGGGCTGCTGTCTATGGGGTCGCACAGAGTCGGACACGACTGAAGTGACTTAGCAGCAGCAGTCTTCGAGCTGGAGAAGCTGGGCCTGACCACTGGCTGGGCGCGCCCACCAGCGGGTGCGTGGGTGCGGGAGCAGTTCAGGACCACCTGTTCCCATTTCCCCGCACCCTCCATGCCGGGGCTGGGTGGCAGGGACCCGCAGAGCAGTGGCGGCATGGACGGGACGCACACCCTAAGTCGGGTAGGAACGCTGCAATTCCTGGCCAGTACCCAGGGAGAGGGACCCCAACCCTGCGGCGTGTCCAAGCGCCACTTGGCAAGAACGTGCCGTGCGTGACGGCGCCGCGCCTTGGTGTGTAAAAGCAGAAGCAGAGCATGAGTGCCTGGCGAGCAGCCTTTAGGGAACGTGCAGCTCGCCTTGCGCATCGGGCCGAAGAGGAGGGGTGCGGGGCTGGGGCAGGGACCCGCTCGGGGAAACCCCCGGCCCGGGTAGGGCGGTGTGAGCCGGCTCTTTCCCTGGTCGCCTCCCTGCCGCGCGCGGCACCGGTGCGACAACATGGGGAAGGAGGTCTGGGCTCGACCTCGCCTCACCGCCCCGTCTAGGGTCAGGAAGTGGTGCTTGTCTGTGATGCTCAAGGCGCGCTTTACCGAAGGCGCGGACGTCCGGAGGCAGAGCCGAGGGATGGCGCGGAGAAGCGGCCCAGGATGCAGGCGGCACGGCTCCACCTCGGCCCCGCCCCGGCTCGGCCCTCCGCCGCCGCCGCCGCCCCTTCCCCGCCTTCGCTTCCGCCCCTCCGAGGCTCCCGACCCCGTCAGGGGGCTTCGGCCGCGGCTCGGGCGGGCGCCCCGGGCGGCAGGGAGCGGGCCGAGGCGGCGGCGGCGGAGCGCGGAGACCCCGGCGCAGGCCACACCCGCCCGCCGCGCGGCCGCGGGCCTCCCCGCCCCCTTTGTGCGGTGGGCGCTGTCGCCCGGGCGACGCCGCCGCCCCGCCCCGCCCCGCCCTCCGCGGCCCGCGCCTGGGTCTCCGCGCGGCCGCCCGCCCCGCCGCAGTCCGCAGGAGCCGCCGCCGCAGCCGGTCGCGGGCCGCGATTCCCGGGGCCGTCGCAGGAGCAGAGCTCGGCTCTCCGCGCCTGTGCTGTAGTCCGCCCTGGCCGCCTCCTGCCCGCGTCGGTCCGCTGGCCGGGGCCGGCTGACCAGCTTGCCCTCCGGGTCCGAACCGAGGCTCGGCGGCCGCCGCGGGAACCCGCCCGCCAGAGCCTCCCCGGGGCCGCGCGTCTGCCTGCTGGGGCCCTGCCGTTGATGACACCGAGGCTGCGATGGAGGGGGACGGCTCAGACTCGCTGGTGGGTAGGGGCGCGGCGGCTGCCTCAGCCCCGAGGGCGGCGCGCCAGGGCCCCGCGCGCTCGGTCTCCGCTGCCCTGAGCCGGGAGCGAGCCTCTCTTCCCGAGGAGCGGGGGCGGGCGTGCGGTGGCCCCGCTTCCTCTTCGCCTTCCGCGCCCCGGGCCGGTTCTGTAACCCCGGGCGCCCCCTGTCTGCCCCTGGGAGGGGAGGGTCGGATTCGAGGTCACCCGGGCCCGGAAGGGGGCGCCTCTCGGGCGCGGCGATGGCCCACCTGAGAGCCTCGGGGAGTTGGGGAGGGGCTCTCCAGTGGCCTTCAGACTGCCGAATTCGCCTTAAGGAGTCGGGGGCCCGCTGCGGCCCCGGGCGCCGGGACCGCCGCCCTTTGTCCCGGAGCACGGCGGGGCTGGCGCTCGAGTCCTCCTCGGACCCCCGCGAGCCCGGCCCGCGGTCGCCGCGAGCGCTGGCTCTTCCCCGGCTTTGCCTGCCCGCGCGGGGCGGACTTGCTCCGGCAGCTGTCGGGGTTCAAGTGCTTTTGTTTCAGGGAGTCGGGTGTGCAGTGCAGTTCTTCTCAACTTGTTGGTTTTCCGTCGAACCTCATTTATTTTGAAATGGCTTAATTGGGGGAGCCACCACACCACATTTCTAGTAATCAGATTGCTTCCCTTCAATGTATGTAAAATGAACACTCGTTTTTCTTTTGCGTAAGAATTGCTTTATATCCATCGTGATTAGAAAGCTTATACACTGCTCTGTTTACAAGAAAAGTGGAAATGATTTTAGATCTTCCAATGAGAGGTAAACCTCCCATAAAATAGGGCGTGAGAATCTGTTTTGGATTTTGAAAGACAATATTTCCCTTTGAATTAGGTGTCAAATTCTTTATGAAATGAGATAGGATGTGAAGATTCTGTATTCTTTGATGTGAATTGTGAAGTGTGGGTATCTTCCAGATTTTCTAAAACTGACGTGATGCGGGCTTTACTAAATAATTTATTGAGTGATGCAGCAAGAACCGCTGCATTGCACGACCCACGGACAGTGATAAAGCCCGTTGGCTGAAGTACTGTCGTCAGGGATTATTAACTCACTTGGTGTCATTTTAAGGGGAATAGACTCGCATACATTTTTATTTAACTAAAAGAAGTGAATTGATTCAGTTTTAATTTTATGTGTGTAGTGGAAATGGTTGACTAACGTTGTACCATTATTACAATTGCAAGGATGCTAAATATAGATTCATAGCACCTGAAGCTTGGGATCCATGGAGGGAAAACTGCACAGGCAAAGGATGGGAAAGCTGGTATGAGGTCATTAGACCTTTATAGTTGTGATGAGTCTTAAGTGTTTCTCATTGAAAATAGTGCAAGCTTGTAGCATTGAGAGCACTTATACTGGTTCTTTGTAATCCTCCCTACCCTTTTAGTATTCATAAAGTGCTTTCAACATAACTGCTTTGGTATTCAGCCTGAGAACCTCAAGTATTTTACATACATTACAGTTTCTGCATGTGGAAAATGATCACGTTTAATGTAGAAAATTGCTGATCATTCAGCTTGTAAGTAGATTTCAAATAGGGTCCAGGAACATAATGACTAGTCTAGTTTTTACCAGCTCCTGTTACTTGTCAGTTACAGAGCTAATGTGCTAAATAGGAATAATCCTGTTCTTAGTGCTGCATTCTTTTTTTTTTTTTTTGGTGCTATATTCTTAATTTTTATTAAAGTAATCTACTTTCAGAATTTCACTGAAGGCGAAATATTATGGATGCCAAATATTTTATGCTAATTTTTCTCATATTTCAAATATATATATATATATATATATATACACACACACTTTTACCATCTCACGTAAAATCTCATGTCCGTTCGTTCACTTCTAGGCCAAGCGATGATGAGGGGGTGGATAAAATAATGGTGTAGACTTTCATAGCCCAAAAAGAAACTTCAGATTTTAAAAAATCTTTAATTCTTTTTGGTAGTAATTATATATGTATTTATACACGGGGTATAAGCAAGTTAATGTATTTACACACTAAAAGCCTTTTGTTCTGATTTCTGCTTCTCATTAAGGTTACCATTAAGAATATCGAAAGAGAGCTCATTTGCCCGGCATGCAAGGAGCTGTTCACCCACCCGTTGATTCTCCCTTGTCAGCATAGCATCTGTCATAAATGCGTGAAGGAGCTCTTACTGATGCTTGATGATTCATTCAATGACGTGGGGTCTGACAACTCCAATCAGAGCAGTCCTCGACTTCGGCTTCCCTCCCCTAGTGTGGATAAAATTGACAGAATTAGCAGACCAGGTATGTGGTAGAACCGGCTGATGAAGCTTGTTTATATGTTCAGAGATAATTGTAGAAGGGAAATTTCATCATTTTGGGGGTTAATCTTTCCAGGTGAATAAATTAAAACTGTACTTATACAAGAATCTCTCTCTCTCTTAAAATGAACTTTTAAAATGTCAGAATGAACTTTTAATTGTCTTTTGATATTCATTTAAAGTGGATATTGGATGTTGAACACCAGCTTTGTGTTAAACCCATTGTTAACTGTGTCTGTATTTTAGGGCATGTTCTATAACCCTGTGATGTCCTTTATAGGAGGGTTGAAATAATGGACTACTGAAGTACTTACTAGGGACTCTTCTATGTTTGGTAATAGGTAAATAAATATGCAAAATTAAAGGGTGAGACTATGTAATGCCTAGTCCCAGAAGCCTTTCAGAGTAATGTTATTTGGTATCATTCTAATACATTTTATTCTTCAGCCATTTTTTTTGATCCAGATTTTAAAATAACAATTTTGAACATCAGCTAAACAGTGGAATTCTGTAATAGTTTATAGAAGTAGATCTCAGTTCAGTTGAGTTGCTCAGTCGTTTCCGACTCTTTTCGACACCATGTACTGCAGCACGCCAGGCTTCCCTGTCCATCACCAACTCCGGGAGTTTACGCAAGCTCATGTCCATTGAGTCGGTGATGCCATCCAACCATCTCATCATCTGTCATTCCCTTTTCCTTCTACCTTCAATCTTTCCTAGCATCAGGATCTTTTCCAAGGGGTCAGTTCTTTGCATCAGGTGGCTGAAATATTGGAGTTTCAGTTTCAGCATCAGTCCTTCCAATGAATATTCAGGACTAATTTTCTTTAGGATGGACTGGTTTGATCTCCTTGCAGTCCACGGGACTCTCAAGTCTTCTCCAACACTACTGGGATGGTATTTTTTTCTTCTGAACATCTATTGCAGGATTAATGTAGATCAAAATGAATTTGAAATCACTGGGAACAAGGCCATTGGAAAATTAAGGGCCAGAATGAGCAGTGAGAATCAAGAGGAGGCAAAGGTTTGGATAGAAATGTCACAGCCTTACCTTCAGCACTTCCTTCCTGTTGAGGAGAGTCCTCTAGTGGCCATGAGCACCAGATCTCAGGGCTTCAGCTCTGCCTAGTTTGGGCTTTGAAGTTTCCAGTTTCATCCTTTGTCCACTCTATTTCTCTTTCGTTTAGGAGTAACTTTTTAATATTGTAAAAAAAAAAAACAAAAAAAAAAACAACCCAAAAACGAAACTTTTTTTTTAAAATCAGAAAAAGATCTTTTTCTCATTTGCGTGCTAGAGAATGCCATCACCTCTGGTTGTGCTATGATACGGAATCTCCTTGGGCAGTATTTGTGTCTGTGTGTTCCATTAGAGAGTGGATAAGAGGAGATTTGTGCTAAGAGTGGTACTATGGTATTTTAAATCCATGAATTTTTCTTTAAATGGTAATCACTAGTTGCTTGGAGGGTATTTTACGCACATAAAAGTTGTATGTGTATACATAAAAGGGAGCATTGGGTAACTGGGAGGTGCAGGGTGCATGAGGGTGGAGAGGGCTTTGCTCTTTGTGAACTTATCACTTTCATGTTTTCCTCCTGAGAGGAGACTGGTGTACTGAGGAGGGTAGGAAAGACGGTGATAGCTTGAAACCATTCTACCAGATAAAAGTTCATCTTCTATTAGTAGATTCTTAGAGAATAATTAGGGATCCTGGCTTGATTGATGAACAAGATCCACTTTTTGTATACTAATGTTCAGCCCAGTCCATTAAATGAGATTCTAGTTAAATACTAGTATTTTTACTGATCTTTAGATTGAGCTCACATGTGTATTTCATGAAATTCTTTATTATGTTTAGGCTTTTAATCTTAAGACTTGGTTAGTTTTTGTAGAATCAGTATAAAACATGAATAAAAAATAGTTAACTGTTTCTGATTCCAGGAACTTACCTAGCCCAGCAGTTGGTAGCCATTCAATAAATATTTGTCGCATGGATGTTGAATGGCAAACGTCTGCTATGAGATTTGTATAGAGCATGCCATAATGGCTTATCTTCATTGATAATGGCATTGTTTTCCAGGACAAGAGATCAAAAGTAGATTTACTAGATATGTTCTTCCCTCTTCTTTAGGAAGAGCCCTTTTAATCTGAACTGTGTCCTGACAGGGGACAAGTTAGAAAGCTGCTCTGCGGAGAGTGATTAAAGGAAATAAGAATGTTAGCTGGGAGAAGGGTGTGACTGCAGAATATGATGGCTGTCTCATGGGAGAGTAGTAGTGCTCTAGGTATGTTCGCAGCAGACGTTCCAGGTCTGTCCAGTATACTGGCCACATATGGCTGTTGAGCACGTGAAACACGGTAGTCTGAATGGAGGGATACATGTGGAGCTCTTAGAAGGAAAAAATGAACATAAATATCTCTAATAATTTTATATTACATTTTGAAATGATAGTTTTTGAATATATTATATTACTAAATATGTATTTCTAAAATTAGCTTCACTTCTTTATTTTTACTTTTTTGATATGGCTATTGGAAAATGGAGGAGGAAATGGCAACCCACTCCAGTATCCTTGCCTGGAAAATCCCATGGACAGAGGAGCCTGGCTGGATACAGCCCGTGGGGTCGCAGAGAGTCGGACATGCCTGAGTGCACACACATTGGAAAATGTAAAATGATGTGTGGCTTACACTTTCACATGCATTTCTTTCAAATTGCATTGCATGTTTCATTTGACACATTTTAAAATAAAAGGATGCCTTGAAAGGAGAGCAAGATGTGTATCTATAACATTAGCATATTAAGTTGTAAAATCTAAAAGAGCTGTATAGCTGTTCGTTTTTGGTCGTATGTGTGTGTATATATATATACACACAAGATTTTTCTCCCATTTTGTCGTCATGTCCCATTTGTCTGTTGTCATTAAGATACAATCAGTGTTAGTAATATTTATTTATTGTGCTGATTTCGGTCACTTAAAACAAGCAAAGATACTTTACTTTGACTTTGTATTTTCAACAGTTACCATAAGTAATTGTTTAAAAACACAAATATGTGATTGTTTAAAAACACAGATCCACAGGATGAAGTATAGGCTCTTAATTGCTGCACCAACAGTGTTTAATTCTGAACTGTGATAAAATAACCTCGATGAATGCTTTACATTGGTGGCTTTATATAAATACCATGTGTACCAGGAGGAACACATTTTTTACTGTCAATTCAATAATTGTGTTATGTGTAGGACACAGTTACTGCTTTATCTTTTGTTAACATGTTGTGAATCTTCTCTTTGAAATTAAATTCTAAATCCGGCTTTCTGTTCATTGTTCACAGCATCACAACGGAGATCTTTGGGGTGGAGAGGTAGAAAATGCTTTATTGCTTGTGTGGCCGCAGGCAGTATAGTGTTGGATTTAAATTAAATAACTTTATAGAGATAAATTAAAATCATCATCAGTGGTCAAGTCTTCAAAATCATGTAGAAAGTGAACAAATTGGGCTGACATGACTTAAAGGTCAACAGGACTAAATTTTCAAGCAAGTTCTGATGTTTTTAAAGGGAGTTCTGATTATTAGTGCTTGCATTTTGTCATATATGCACACACACGTGTATGTATCCATGATGGGATATGTTTAAAGAAAAAGACATCCCCTTGTTACTATTTTTTTAAATGTTACCTTAAAAATGCTTTACATTTACTTAATGGAGCAAAGCTTAAATTAACAGCCATATTGCTGCCTTGGGGAGGTTAAATAAGCCAGTACCTTAATTTGCCTAAATGTATTGATAATTTCCCTGGTGGCTCAGATGGTAAAACATCTGCCTACAACGTGGGAGACCTGGGTTCGATCCCTGGGTCAGGAAGATCCCCTGGAGAAGGAAATGGCAACCCACTCTAGTACGCTTGCCTGGAAAATCCCAAGGACAGAGGAGCCTGGTAGACTGCGTCCATGGGGTCGCAAGGAGTCGGGCATGACCGAGCGACTTCACTTTGTTTCACTTTATTGATAATTTTGGTAGTTAATACCATAAATCTTTGCTTGTTTATACATATGGTGTATTTTTTGTTAATATTTTAAATTATTTGGGATCTGAGTTTTAACATTTGGGTCTTTCTCATTGTGAATAAATAATGTACATTGCTTTTGTGTGAAAGGTGGGCCAACTCATCATATTAAAATAATTTCTTTTTTTATTCCAGTTGACCTTTAAAGTAAAATTGGCTACTTTTTTTTGAGGGAAAATGCTGGTGATACCTTAAATTTTGGTGGAGAAAATAAACACCTGAAATATTACCCTTTTCTGTTTTCCTCATCTTCTTCTACATGCCTCAATTTAAAAATCTTAAGCCACTTCTAGAAGCCACAGGTAATCCATTCTCTTATAGGTTTTAGTGAGACCCTGAGAATTTGAGGTGTTGAAACTTAGTAATTAGGAGGAGAGGTAGGAACAGTTTGCTTAAAAAAATAATTGCTCATTACCCACTTTTGATTCAAAGGGTAGTGGAGAAAGTTTTTGCAGTTTGAAAATCTAATACTCAAAGGGATAATGTAACTCATAGGCATCAGATGGTCAGAATGTGGCTGCATTAAGGTGGTGCGTAAGGCGGCAGCCTTTGCACAGCACCAGGGAGCCAGCGTGATGTCAACTGAGGAGATACCGTCTACTGTGTGGCCAGGTAGTAACAGTGGGGAGTAGTTTGCAGCCAGAATATGGCAGAAGATAATGCAGTTGGAATAGGTCTGGGATTGGTGATGAATTTTGTTTTGAAATACTCGATATTAAAATGCTTTATTACTATTTTTTGTCATTTAAATGGGAAATTGTGATGGAAAGATGACTTTTGAGGGAGGATTTGCTATAAACCAGTTTGAAATAATTTTGGAGTCTTCATTTTTATGCTTAACTGGTTTAATCTGTCTTTGAAGTTAAAGGTATAGGGGGAAAGTGTTGATTCTGCAAAATGAGAGTGTTCAGATAATTAGCAAATATCATTAACCCAATGAATGGAATTTGACTTGGAAAATTGTCTCGCTTGGCCTGTTTTGCCGCTTTACCTTTCTAAGTGGTCATTACTCCCGTCCTATTATACCGTGCTTTTGGGTAGGACGGTCCACAGACCTTTGTGTGATCATGGAAACGCTTGACCCTGTGCCATACAAGAGGGTAACCAAAAATGGCTTTTGACAATTTTAAATGTGGGTACTACCAAGGAATTGACTTTTTATATTAAATTTTAAGTAAATTTAAATAGCCGCACTTGGCTAATAGTTACTGGATTAGCAGAGTTATAGAGAAATATTGATTCTGTTATGTTTTATTCTTAGTTCTATTGACTTGATTTTTTTTTTTCCATCTGGCTTACTTCTCAGAATATCTTTAGATTTGTCTTGTTTTCTTTATTGCCCTGAAGTATATTTTATTGTTTATTTTTATGAAAACGATGGTAGAAGATAAGACAGACAAAATAAAAGTTCTTTAGATTCATAAAAAAATTTTGAGAGCTTTTAAGATCTGTTTAGAAAAATAGCCAAGATATATTGATTTAATAGTTTGTCTGGTTTAAGTAGTTCAGTGTGATGCCTTACACCTTACTTTTTATTGTAAAAACAAAAGAGGCTTACAGAAAAGGGATAAAACTTGTTTTTGAAATTTCTGAACATGAGGGTCAAAATCTGGGTGTCACCAGTGTACATGTTAAAGCATGATTTTACTGGCATAATTTATTTTTGTTTTTTCCCCATTACTTAATTGAGCACAACCTTCAATTCATAAAACCAATAATTCCTTTTTTTAAAACATTGACTGTTAAGATTAGTTATCCATTTTAATTTTTATCACCTAGTTCATGTGTGGAAGCATGTAACTAAATATGAATTTCCATTTGTTTAAACTTGACCACTGCACTGTATCACTTCCAGAATTATTTGGCTTGTTTTTTCACTAAATGAAATTTTCATTGGCATGTGTTTTAAAACTAGTTCTGCTGCTTATTTTATTATGTGCCTGCTGTGGTGTGAAATATCTCATACTATATTGCATGTTTTTGGAATTATTACAAGGATATATTTTACATAGGATTTTCACATTTTTATGTGACTGCTTTCTTGGGTATATTTTTAAATGTAAAGTTTAAAAGTGTCTAAATTTTTTGAAGATATTTAAAATTTAAAATAATGCAGTTGCATGCTTGTGGCATAAGTAGCTTTGGGGGCCTAATGCTGTTTTGCATGTTGTAAAGTCACTTCAAATGTCTCATACCGTGGACTGATCACTAAATTTTACCTATGTAGTGATATGTCAGACATCTTTTAAGATAGTCTTCAGTAATGATAGTAATGTTGCCTAGGCGATATTAATACAGCTGTTTAAAGACATTTTCTAAATGTGATTTACTAGATTTAACCACTCACTTTTGGTATTGGATAGTAGTATGAAAGAAGGCTATAGCCAAAACAGTTTGTGTTTGTACTTAGGGAGTTGTTTTGTGGGCAACCAAGACTACCTGCTTGGACTAGATTTATGCAGGAGAGGAGGAAGCAGGATAGGCATGCCCCTGTGTTAAACAGACCACCCCAGACTCCTGCGAACCTGTGGGCAAGGACTGTCATGCCTTGGTTTCTTGATTTGTTAAAATCAGGATACTACTGAGGAAAGGTGTGTTGTAAAGTTACTTGTAGTATTTTTGGTATATCTTTTGGCTTACTGAATTAAACAATCTTAATGATTCTTTTTTTCAGGTCATAAGAAGATAATAAATGGTTGGTTCCTCTTAAAGTCACTACATTCTAGGTCTATGAATAAGCTTTTCACTCTCTTATAGATTGCATTGAATTAACTAATGATTTTGCCAACTGAATTTTCTAGATAAAACAATACTACAGTGGGATACCCTCTATTGCTTCTTAATAATTTTGTTGTCACGTATTTTTCAGAGAATCTGAGCTATGGATTTGATTGTTTTTTTTAATTTTTTAATTTCTTTTTATTTTTTTGTGCTATGGATTGTTTAACCAGAAAGTATGTATGGATACATAGATACAAAATTTTGCATGCAATTTCAAATAGTTTACTAAACTATTTGAATCTTCCTGTAATCAATCCATGGACCCTGCCTGGGTTAAGGGCTCCTGCCCTTTTGTGTATAAAGTCAGTTACTATCAATCAGCCAAGGATATTTTCATTTAAATGCAAGCCACATTCCTTTGGGTATGATGTATAAAAATAACCATGTTTATATAATTGTTTACTTTCAAAAAATCTTGACCCTGTGTAGTATTGTATGCTTCGTCCACATACCTGATTTAATATGGGATTTATATGGGATTTACTCTAGAATAATTTCTTTCATCTTTGATTTGGTAACTTAGTAGCTTGGGCTTTTGTATAC
The DNA here is from genome assembly GCF_002263795.3 of Bos taurus. Taxonomy (NCBI): domain Eukaryota; kingdom Metazoa; phylum Chordata; class Mammalia; order Artiodactyla; family Bovidae; genus Bos; species Bos taurus. The sequence goes on along the minus strand of NC_037337.1, from coordinate 3,994,749 downwards.
CAAGGAAAAACCATTTAAAAAAAAAAGAATTTTCAGTACACGAACTGATTCATATGCAGCCACTTTGAGTATTACGTTCTTGGAATATATATGTAGATACATACCTTTGCAAAACATGACTCCTTTTTTTTTTCATTCTATTCATTTTCCTACCTATGTAACTAAACAAGAACTTATTAATTACACAGGCTGGAAGCGCAATTCACTGACCCCTAGGACAACCACTTTTCCTTGTCCTGGCTGTGAGCATGATGTGGATCTTGGAGAGCGGGGTATCAATGGTCTTTTTCGAAATTTCACTTTGGAAACTATTGTTGAAAGATATCGGCAGGCAGCCAGGGCGGCCACAGCCATTATGTGTGACCTTTGTAAGCCACCACCTCAGGAATCCACAAAGAGCTGCATGGACTGCAGCGCAAGCTACTGCAACGAATGCTTCAAAATTTACCATCCGTGGGGCACTGTAAAAGCGCAGCATGAGTATGTGGGTCCAACCACGAACTTTAGACCCAAGGTGAGTGACGTTTCTATGAAGTTAGTGTATTAAACTTAATATGATGAGATGAATTATACCAAGTCCAGAACCTGACAGAAGGAAAATAATTTTAAAAGCTGACAGGAGAAATTAAGGCCTTATAGTTGGAGTTGCTGCTGCTGCTGCTAAGTCGCTTCAGTTGTGTCCGACTCTGTTCGACCCCATAAACGGCAGCCCACCAGGCTCCCCCGTCCCTGGGATTCTCCAGGCAAGAATGCTGGAGTGGGTTGCCATCTCCTTCCCCAATGCATGAAAGTGAAAAGTGAAAGTGAAGTCGCTCAGTTGTGTCCGACTCTTAGTGACCCCATGGACTGCAGCCTACCAGGCTCCTCCGTCCATGGGATTTTCCAGGCAAGAATTAGTGTGTTGCTAAACGTCCCCAGAGCTTAGAAGGCAGTAGTATGGTTCACTCTTATTAAAACACAATGATGTACAATACCTGAGTATTTGTAATGATTACTGAGAAATAGAGGAAAAGTTCTGTCAGATATACTCTCTATACTCTTAAGACTGAGATAGTTAAAGTTAAAAAGCTTTTGTCCTTTAATATGACAAGCCTGTCATTGTCTAAAAGGTGTGGTTGGGCAATATCCTGACATTTTTAGTTACCTAAATTGTACCATGAATAAATAAGAGTAATTACAGCCGAATAGTTTGAAGCTTATGATATAATGGTTATATAGTATCTGAAGTGGAATTTGCATTTTTAAGTATTTGGGTAGTTTCTGTAATAATGTACAAAGGAACTTGATGAATGAGGTTATAGTTGTCTCTGAATGGATATTTATTGAAGCTAGATAAAGGATACATTGTGATTTATTTTATTATTCTTCCAGGTAAATAAATAAACATTACTCTGTTTTTTGAAAAAGGATTCTATGCATTGTGGTTTGCCCTACTATGTGATTCAAAAGCAGAATGTGTTTTTGACATCTTCACTTAATACTGCTTTCTGATTTTATATAGATTTAAAACATGTAATTGATTCTTTTGATTGCTGTTCTCATTCCCCTAAACCTAGTAACTTGTGTGAATATGAATTCTATTTATGTTGTTAAACGTAAGACACTAAGCATAAGACATTTCCATAGAAAAATGGAAAAAAAAAACAGTCTTCAAAGTTGTCTTGAAACTGTGAGCTGAATACTTCTCATTTCTTATTAAATGGGGTAGGTGTGGTGGATTAAAACAAGAGCAGCCTGCGCCTGTGCTTTTTGGAATGACTTCTTTCTCAAACTGTGCCAGTGTAGCAATAGACTTCGGAGAAGGCAATGGCACCCCACTCCAGTACTCTTGCCTGGAAAATCCCATGGACGGAGGAGCCTGGTGGGCTGCAGTCCATGGGGTCGTGAAGAGTCGGCACGACTGAGTGACTTCACTTTCACTTTCACTTTCATGCATTGGAGAAGGAAATGGCAACCCACTCCAGTGTTCTTGCCTGGAGAATCCCAGGGATGGGGGAGCCTGGTAGGAGGCCGTCTATGGGGTCACGCAGAGTCGGACACGACTGAAGTGACTTAGCAGCGGCAGCAGCAATAGACTTATTAAATACTTTAAAATTCGCTATTATATTCCTTAGCTCAGCTTAAATGCTTAAGGTCATAGATTTTTAAAAATTTATGACTTCAACCTAGTGTTTGATGTGTCTTTTAAAATATTAATTAAATTGATTAGTACTATTCTATCATGAAGGAACCTATAATTATTAAGTATGTTGGGCTTTAGTTTTTAGGAGTTAATTTCATAAAGTTGACCATTTTTGAGTATAAATTATAGTCTTGTTCTGTTTACAAATGTAAGATTGATAAGAGAATGAAATGTGAAGAAGTTATATTGAGGAGAAGTTTTTTCCCTCCAAGTGTTATTCACTGTAGTAAAATTCTAAAAAGGTGTCTCTTATCCTATAGAATATTTACTTGTAATTTTGAGTTCTTGCATTCTTTGCATGAAGCGAAGTTTTATATTCTAATTGTAATGGCTTTGAGAATGTAGGAACCTGGATGTGCCTAAAAATTTGAAATCTTTTCCATTATTTTTCCTGGAGCTACATATTAGTATTAGGACTTTTTGTATTAGAATTAAAAAAAAAATTTCTAAGCTATCAGACCAGTTGTAGCTGCTTAAAATATTATCTTGTGGAATAATTAACAGCTTTTTGATTAAAACAATCCTTTTCTTCCAAATGAAAACAGCTATATTATATAAAATTCAGTTTAACTATGATGATAGTTTATGGAATAAATAAAAAGGTAGAAACGAAAATCAGGAAAGCACAGTCCTAAATTTGTTCATTGTGTGGGTAAACAATATGTAAAACCAAGCATTTGGAACCTTGTATGATGAAGTGTTCCAAGTTCCTTAGTGACAGATTTCTTGTGAGGATAATGAAGCAATAGGTTCTCATGGTTGTTTGTTTTAATACTTTATAAACATTGATCATAATCATGAATAATTGCCTAGTCATTGTGGTCAGAGGACCTTTCTAGCTTGTTTAAGCGTTTTACTTAAGTCTGATAGGAAAGAAATTTTCAACTCCTTAGCACTAAGTTTAGGGGAAATAACGTTTACATAATTACTTGACCATTTGAACCCTTAAATTAAAAAACAATAATTCTAATGTAGACAATTTTCATACAATGGGCCAAATGCTTTTATTTCTTTTTACTTTTTTATTTCTTTTATTACTTTAGATGGCTTTAGTTAGTGATTTTATAATGCAAATCCTTGTGTTTTGGTACTTTATCCAATTACTTGACATCTTTTGAGTGTATGTAATCTATGAGGACCCTTAATCCCACTTTTATCCTTTGTTCAATAGATTTTGATGTGCCCAGAGCATGAAACAGAGAGGATAAACATGTACTGTGAACTATGCAGGAGGCCAGTGTGTCATCTCTGTAAGTTGGGTGGGAATCATTCCAATCACCGCGTAACCACCATGAGCAGTGCCTACAAAACCTTAAAGGTAGAGCTTGTTTTAGAACTAAATTTTGATTCTTTATAACTTTAGACCCTTAACTTTTTTTTCTGTATAAAATCATGGCAGATTGTGTGATCTGTTTTGCTGAAATGAGTTAACAGTCTGAAGCATTGCTTAATGATCTGCTAATATTAGGTTGTTAGTATATGTGACCAGGCAGCTCTTCGTCCTTGTAATGTGCTAGTTCTAAAGTCTGAGTGCTGAGAGGGACAAAGGACTCTTCCTTATGATCCATCCCTGTGTGAGCCCAGCGCCATGACCTTGAGTGTGGTTAGTAGCTTTTTGAAAACGCTTGATTCTTGTTGCTTGCCAGTAGAATAAGTATAAACTTTTTTTGTCTATTCTGTGGATACTAGCTAAACCTGAGTTACTTGCTGTCTGTTAACATTATACATGGCCCTCTTAATACTTAAAAAAAATTTTTTTTGTTTCATTCTTTTTTCCTTTTTTAAAAGGAATTCATTCATTTAGAAATCTACCACCCATTTAAATTGTTGTCTCCTTTAACAATATATGTATGTGTTTTTGGCATATCTACCTACAGTTTCATGTTTCGTGTTTTGTGGGTCTGTCATGCTCAGCCTGACCTCTTGAACACGTGGGTTACAGGTTTTGTTTATTGTCCACCTTTGTTTACCTAATTCTGTCAACCTCTGTCATTTGTAGGTCAATTTTGACTGATTTTCCTCATCATTTTGAGTTGGATTCCCCTCCTGCCTTGCAAGCCTGGCAACTTTTGATTGGCTGCCAGGTATTGCAAAGCTTACCTTGTTGAGCCCTGGATATTTTTGTATTCCTACAGTTCTTTGGGGGTTTTCTTCTAGTGTATGATTAATTTACTTGGGAGCAGTTTGCTCCTTTTGGGTCTTAGTGTTAAGCTTTCTTAGGCAGGACAGAACAGCATTTCGGTCTGGGACTAATTTTATCTGACTATTAAAGTTGTTTGTTTACTCTTCCCAATGCCCTGTGAATTTTGAGGGTTTTAATGTTTTCTTTTTTAGTCTGACTGGTGGGGAATAGGCACTATTCTCAACTTGTGTGAGCTCTGAAATTGTTCGTTTCAATTCTTGTGGGTGTTATTTTCCCCAGCCTGTGGCAATTTCCTTACACACACGAATTGACCAAAGCTCTTGTGAATAAAGAAGAGAGGCCCTTGGTAAATCTCTGGAGTTCTTTTTTTTTTGTGGCTATCTGTTCTTAGGTGTCACAGTCTATAAACTCTGGCTTTCCCAGACTCTCAGCTCCATTTCCTCTTCTCACAGGAGATCCTGAGCTTAGTTTGAACTCTCTGCATCAGGTCTGGGAAGTCTTCTCCAGAAAATAAGCCGGGGCCACCATATTCCCTTGTGGCTCTGATGGTAAAGAATCCTCTTGCTGTGCAGGAGACCCAGGTTCCATCCCTGGGTCAGGAAGATCCCCTGGAGAAGGAAATGGCAACCCACTCCAGTGTTCTTGCCTGGAGAATCCTATGGACAGAGGAGCCTGGTGGGCTACAGTCCATGGGGTCGTAAAGTCTCGGACATGACTGAGCGACTAACGCTTTCACCATAGGCTCATCTTGTTTCCCATCCCTCAAGGTCACTGCTTTTTGTTTCTTGATGTCCAGTGTCTTGAGAGCTGTTCCATTTGTTCTGTTAGTTGTTTCAAGTGAGGGAGTAAATCCTGTCTTAGTTTTTCTCTTGTGCCTCACACTGGCAATATACCACTGTTTGCTAATTTTAACTTTGGCTTCTTTTTTGTTTGTTTCTTACTGGTTGAATATTACACAAGTTGTCCAAAAAAATTTTTTTTCTGTTACCTGGAATTAATCTTTGGCAATAATATACACCTAAATTAGCCTTTGTATTCTGTTGTTAATTTCTCTCATTTATGTTTCAGACTTTAGAAAAAATAGACTCCCTATGGAGTTTTCAGTTTATTCACTTTTTAGTAAGGATAAAATAATTTGGGTTGGCTAAAAATAACAAGAAGATCTCCCAAGATCATCCTTCTTACTTGGTTTTAGGTTTTATGTCAGAGGGCTTCATGATCTAGGTGACAGGTTTATGATATTTCAGTTTTGCTCACTGGAGTGTTGCAGGGGGTGATTACACACTCTGATGGGCCTTAGAGTCTCCTGGGACACTTGGTAAAGTTACAGAGGCCAGTGCTGACCTCCTTCAAAGAGCTTGGGCGTCTGTGTTCTCATGGGCTCTCAGGAGATTGGTACTTACCAACATCTGAGAACCAAGCTAGCTTTGAGCAGCTTTGGGTTCCTTGAGAATTTAGCTTCTCATCATTCCTGGAGAGCTGGGGTCTTAGTAGAACCAAGGGGTTTAAACCTGCTCCCCAGATGAGATGAGCTTCCCAGGTAGAGTGTCTAGTATCTGTGTCTGCTGCATATACTTTTTGGAGGCTTATGAATAAACGGGCCACTGATTCTTGGTTAAAACAGATCTCGTCTTAACACAGACTGCCCAGGTTTAAGGGGACTCGGAAGACTGGAGCTGTCTCAGGTAAAGGCTGCTGTGGGATGTGGACTTGCTCTCAGCACCACAGCTCACTGGAACCGCTCAGACCTTGGACCGTGTTTCTGAATTCTGTCCTCTCTCCTCCTCTAGCCTGTTTAGCCCTGCTAACATCATCTGTTGACTTAGAACTAAGTCCAATTCAGTTTAATTGTCCAAATTCCTTTCTTTGCTGCTGTAGCTAAAAAGAGTGCCAGCACTCACACTCAGTGGGTTTGGTCCTAACCTGGGCCAGACAGGGGTGGGGTCCTGGAGGAACTGGCGTCTTCCTCACGGCCTGGTGCGGAGGCAGGGCCTCTGCCTGTGGCAGCGTGGTTAGTGTGCATGAGGAAGTTTCCAGTTCAGCCTCTTACTGTGTCATGTTTGTGTTCCGCTTTGGTTTCTTCGTCTGTAAAATGCTGTATTAAGACACAAGATTTTAATGTCTCTTCTGATCCTTAACATCCTGCAGTTTCCTTCTTGGTCCCGTCCTGCCCTGATTCCTCAGAAATCTTATTCCTCCACCTAACAGGCCTTTCCTCTGTCCCTCTATTGAGTCGTGAGGGAAACTCACTGGGTCTGATCCTGGGTGTCCCAAAGAGTTGTAAAGGTGGGTCCTGCCAGAGAGACCTGTTACTTTGATTTGTGTACACTTTCTCTTACCCTGTAACATGGTCTAAGTAGGGGAAAAAAAAAAAGATGATATAGGAAGGAGATTCATTCCTAAAGCTTTAATTCTCTGCCCTGCTTCTTAATAACCCTTTTCAACCCTTGGTCACCAGTTGTGACCAGGAATGCCCAGATCTTCTGTCAGGGCTACAGCTTGCGAGGTGTTTTCTGGATTTTCTTAGTCTTGCTTAGACTCAGAATACGTTGTCTGTCGTAATTTTTTAGCCTGTCTTACTTCAGGGTATGGTTGTTGGTTTTACAATCCATTTTGGGCATACTGTGTTCTGTGGACTGTGCTAGTAATCTCATTGAAACCTGTGACTGTCTCTGTGGTAAACTGTGCCAGTGCCGAATGACTGCTTCATAAACAAGCTATGCAGTAAGCTCTGCAAGTTACCTATTACACGTCTGTGTTTTCGTCACTGCATGTGGTATGGCTGTTGAATGACCATCTAGGCTGGGTGGACCATGCAGATTATTTTGAAAGGCTCTTTGTTTTTTTTCTGTTGTGTGTGTGCTGCGTCAGTGTTCATGAGTGTGTTGTAAAATCTAATGGAAGAAAACACTATTTGGATTGCTACTCTTCTATTTACTTTGAAGCTTTGTGAGGCATCATTCTGGGAGTAATGATGGGAGACAACAAAACGTAGTTTGTAGACTCGGAATTTTTGAGTGCTTTACCCTGCTCTTTTTGTTGGTGTGTTTTTAGGTAACCTACTTCTGATTGCTCGTATCTTTGGGCCTGTGTGCTTAAAGCCAGTGACTGTTTACCCGGGGTTAATAACAGTAATCATTAGAGTTGAGAGAGGAGGATGCTGTGTTAAGAAAATTCTGCAAGCCCTTTGTTCCACTTCTCTTTCTACTTATTTGTGTTTCTGATATGTTCTAACAGGAGAAGCTTTCAAAGGATATTGATTACCTTATTGGCAAGGAGAGCCAGGTGAAGAGTCAAATTTCTGAGCTAAACTTGTTGATGAAAGAAACAGAGGTAAGTGATATTTTTCTTTTCTTTTATATTTCAGAGGTGAGGTTTGCATATTTTTAATTCATTCATCTAGACATTCATTTATTCATTCATAAAATCCTTAAGGTATATTATGAGCTGGGAGTAGAGTTGTATTAGATTTCCACCCTTGCTTTTCTGGGACTAGGAAAACAAAGGTAAGGAATGGAATGCTGTGTGATCAGTGCTGATAGAGGTAGTGATTAAATGATACTGAAACACAGATGAAAACATTATTTTCCTTATGTTGCTACTTTTGAGACCTATCTTTTTTTTTTTTTTTTGAGACATGTCTCAAAAGTAGCAACATAAGGAAAATAATAGCTTTCAAAATTATCTATTTTTTTTTTTTACAAAACTAACAAATTGCATTTGAAAGATGTATGTTAATAGGACTAGGTTTATTTAAATTTCCCAGATATTCTTAAATATATACCTGTCATATGTTCACCAAAAGACATGTATTAGAATGTTCATAGCTGCAAAAAAAAAAATAAGAAAAAGGTTTTTGTAGCTGTGTTATTTGTAATAGCCACAAAATGGAAAGCACTCAAAAGCCCATCAATAGTGGAATGTAAATAGCAATGATGAATGAATATCTACAACTGTGGGCAACGATGTAGATAAATCCTGCACTAATATGAAGGGAAGATGCAAGACACAAAGGAGGACTCGCTGTGTGAGGCTAAGAGGCGAAACTAGGCTGTGCTGCTCAGGAGAGGAGCTGCTGAAGAGGCGGAGGGCCAGTGTCCGGAAAGGCTACATGGGGTAGCTTCTGGGATACTGGTAGTATTACTTAATCTGAATGCTGGTCACATGGGTGTGTTCACAAAGACTCTGTGATCTTACACTTACGTGTACATTCTTCTGTTTGCATATTATATTTCAGTAAAAAATTGGAAAAATTGATAGCATTTTAAAAATATAGCAAAAGAGGATAGAATTAGGTTATTTTAAAATTATAAATATTCTTCACTGACTTTGATCCCTGTTTTCTTTTCTTTATTTGAAATAAATTGAAGGTCATTTACTCTTGATCCCTTTAAAAGTTTTAATTAAATATAAAAATATTCTGACTAGCATGAGACTTACATCTTAAAACAAATACTTTCTAAAAGTGGGTTAAATTATTGAAAAATTGGGTGAATTAGCACATTACCAGTATTGCTTTAGTTTTTAATATTTTGTTGATTGCTTTCACCATCCTAAGTAAGTTGGTTTTATGTGTAATTTAAAAGGTAGGGTTTTGTTTTTCATATTTGTGTCTGACTGACAAACTCTTCACAGTTTAATCCCTAACACGTGGCACATTATCACCCAGGCAGGTGGCACATACCACCCAGAGATTGTATCTGTCGTCATTTTAAGTTTGTCCTCATAGTTTTCTCAGTCATCTGCCTTTATTCTTTAAAATGTATTTTTGGCTGTGCTGGGTCTCCACTGCTGTGCAGACTTTGTCGTGCTGCGGCGAGCGGGGGCTCCTCTTGGGCGCAGTGCAGGGGCCTCTCATCGCAGCGGCTCCTCTCGTTGTGGAGCACAGGCTCGAGGGCGTGCAGGCTTCAGTACTTGTGGTGCATGCGCTTAGTGCCCCCACGGCATATGGACTCTTCCTAGACCAGGGATCAAACCGCGTCCCCTGCATTGCCAGGAGGACTCTTATCTATTGTACCGCCAGGGAAGTCTGCCTTTACTTCTGAGATAAGGAAATCCAGTGCTTATTTTTGAGTTTGTCATTCAGTAGCTTGAAAACTGAGGAATTCAGGCATTAAGTATTCGTGTAGGCACTGACTCCTTGAGATCCTGGAGACATCATTTAACATTTTTTGTACCTTTGACCTAAGCTGTATTTGTAGGGTTATCAGTAAGAGTCTTCTGTACTAGAAAATTTGTCTCTGTTCTCGGTGAAGATTGCGACACTGTCTTCTATCTATAATTATACTTTGCTGGAAACAGCCTCCTCTTTACCTGTGTATAATGATATTTCTGAATTTAATGTGCTATGTCACTGAAAAACTACCAGAATGTCATCACTTTCTTTCTCTCTTCCCATCCCCCCTTTAAAAGATTGGCTGTTGGGGTTAGAAAACAAGAGAAGGAAATCTGGAAAAACTTTCCTTTCATTATAAATGTTGGCCAGAAGCCACTGAAAAATGTACAGTGCACTTGTGCCATATATTGTCAGCTTTTAAGAATGTTCTCGAAGACTGTACTGTTGGCTGCTGTTATGAGTGTATTATGAGTGCTTGTAAGTGCTTTGCAGTCTTATTTCCAAAGTCAAGTCAATCTCTGATTTTGTGGACATCCAAAATGTTCAATAAGCATCTTATAGAGAGGATCATTTTATGGCAAAGTAGTGGAACAGCTGTGTATATGGTGAAAATATGTGACATTGAGGTATGCATTTATGTATTAATGAATAATCTTTCTCAATCTTCAGAAAAGCCTACATGGTCTCTCTTATCCCTAGTTTTCAGAACAGAAAAATAAGAATAAAGAAGTTAATTTGCATAACATGTTATTAAATCAGTATTAATTAAATTACAATTTATTTATAGTTACTGGGTTGTCTGAAAAGTTCATTTGGATTTTTGCATAAGATGTTACAGAAAAACCCAAATGAACTTGTTGGGCAACCCAATATATCACTAATACTAATTTGAAGAGAAAAGTTACAATTTTATATCTTAGTAATGTAATTTTTTTCAGTTTTATATCTGTGGGTTACCTTTTTAAAAAATTGGAATATGGTAGAAAGAATAAAATTTCTTGAATTAGAAATGAATAAATAACTGCAGATTTTTTTTTTCCTGTGTCCTTAGTTAAATCAGATAATTTCTGCCTATGTTCCTTCATATACAGATTGAACGTTGCTTTTTATTTCATTGAATACATTGTTTATTGCTGAACTTTGGAGATTGAAAGCTTAAGGAAATACAGTTATTATAAAATCACAAACTGTGTCTAAAAGTTGCTCATCATCCCTCATTAAGTGTATTTGATGTCAAGTTATTGTTCTGACAGCTTCAAGGTGTCAGACAAAATCTTCTTCCTTCCAGGATTTGGGTTTGTTGTGCTGAATTTTGACTCCTTATGAAAAGGCATTTGGATTTAGCAGATAAGCTAATGCTTTGCTTCTTTTACAATAGTGTAATGGAGAGCGGGCTAAAGAAGATGCAATTATACATTTTGAAAAGCTCTTTGAAATCCTAGAAGACAGGAAATCATCTGTTTTGAAGGCAATTGATGCTTCTAAGAAACTAAGATTAGACAAATTTCAGACTCAAATGGAAGAGTACCAGGGGCTGCTGGAGAACAATGGGCTCGTGGGGTACGCTCAGGAAGTGCTGAAGGAGACGGATCAGTCTTGCTTTGTCCAGACGGCAAAGCAGCTCCACGTCAGGTATTTTGATTTGAACTGACAATCTCTCTAGCCGCATCATTAAACACTGCTCCGAGTTTCCGCTGTAGCTCTGATGGCTTCGGAATGCTGTGCCGTGTGCAGGACCTCTTGCTTCACTCTTAACCGAGTGCTGAGTGAAGTTTTCTTTAGTTAATCTCATTGCAGATGTTTAGTCTGATTTGCCTTTTTAAAGAATCATTTTTATATAAAACATTTTATATCTGTCTATAGAATACAGAAAGCTACAGAGTCTTTGAAGAGCTTTAGACCTGCGGCTCAAACTTCTTTTGAAGACTATGTTGTTAACACATCTAAACAAACAGAACTTCTTGGAGAATTATCTTTTTTCTCAAGTGGTAAGTTTTAATATCCTTATATCTTCGCTTTTTTGGTTGGAAATCATACTGTGTAGATGACACATGGGCTTTCCTGGTGGCTCAGCGCTAAAGAATCCGCCTGCCAGTATAGGAGATGCAGGTTGGATCTCTGGGTCGGGAAGATCTCCTGGAGAAGGAAATGGCAACCTACTCCAGTATCCTTGCCTGGGAAATCCCGTGGACAAAGGAGCCTGGCGAGCTACAGTTCTGGGGGTTACAACTAGTTGGACTCGACTTGGCAGAATACACACAAATTCTCTTCAGCTTGACACTATAAAGCAGCAACTCAGTTGCCCAGACCTTCCTATCCTAAAATTGTATGCCATTTATGTTTTTATAACCATGTTTTTATGCCCCAAAGCTAGGTTCTATTGGTTTGTATGTTTTTAAACATTGTGTGAATGGGCATCACACTGTATGTGTCTTTTTTGGTAAATTGCTTTTTTGAAAAATTAAGTTTAGGATAAATATTTGTTAATATATGAAGTTCTGGTTTACAACTGTATTTTAGCTTTACTGTTCCATTATATAAATAACTTTCCTACTGAGCGACAGTCTGTTCCTGTTTTTTATCTGTTGTAAACAGCTCTATCAAACATCTTAGTCAGTGTTTCTCTGTGCCTGTGTATGAGTCTCCCTAGGGCAGAAGCCTGGAAATGGTATATCCAGGTTAAAGGTGACTCTAAGATGTTTAAGCGTTTACAGTGCTGTATGAGTTTGCTAGGGCTGCTGACACGAAACACCACTGATTGGGTGGTTTAAACACCAGAAATGTGTTTTCTCTGATTCGGGAGCCTAGAGGGCTGAGATGAAGCTATTGGCAGGGTCGGTTTCTCCTTGAAGCGCAGGTGGCCGTCTTCTCCTTGTGTTCTCACACAGTCTTCCCTCTGTACGCATCTGCATCCAGATTTCATCTTAGAAGGACTCCAGTCATACTAGTCATTTGGTACTAGGTCCACCTCACTGACCTGATTTTAACTGTGGTACTTGTTTAAAAGCCCTCTCTCCAAATAAAGGCACATTCTGAGGTATTAGTACCAGGGGCCAGAACCTTGCCATGTGGATTTTAGGGCACATGGTTCAGTCCCTAATGATTGCTTGTGTTTGTGTTCTGCTGCTCACCAGTAGGGGGGTAGTCCGTTCCTTTTTCTTCTCGTCTTGTTCATCTCCTTCAGACTTCTCTCCATGGTGAACAGTTACACTCTTTGGAAAAGGATCTGTGTGTGTCCTTAGTTGCTCAGCTGTGTCCGACTCTGCAACCCCGTGGACTGTAGCCCGCCAGGCTCCTCTGTCCAGGGGATTGTCCAGGCAAGAATACTGGTGTGGGTTGCCATGCCGTCCTCCAGGGGACTTCCCAACCCAGGTCTCCCGCATTGCAGGCGGATTCTTTACCATCTGAGCCACCAGGGAAGCCCAAGAATACTGGAGTGGGTATCCCTTCTCCAGGGGACCTTCCTGACCCAGCAATCGCCTGCATTGCAGGAGGATTCTTTACCAGCTGAGCTACAAGGGAAACCCTTGGAAAAGTATAAGCTTAATTATTGTGTAGATACAGATGTGTAGATTTGTATTTAGTCAAAGGAAATATGTCTTGTTAAAAAGTTAAATACTGAAGGATTATTACTATGACCATCTTTCTCTTCCAGTCAGTGCCTGAATCTCCTTTTGACTATATACTTTTCTTATCTATTCTCTTTTTCCAAAATGTATACTTGAATTGTTTTTTATATATATGTTATTGTTTGTTTACTTAGGAGTACAAGGTCCTTCCTCCTCTGGGGCAGGGGGTCCCGGAATTGTCTTTCGAAAGAGGAGATTGAGGTTGGCTAATCTCAGGCTATGCCAGTGCATAACGCAGAACCAGTAAAACCTGTGGGTCAGGATGTAAAGTGGTCACCCGTCTTCCGCCTGCTGGGTGCTCTCCTCACTGTTCCCTGCATAACATTTTTTTAGTAAGCTGTGGTTTAAAAAAAAAGAAAAGAACAGAGGTATAGGGTGAGGCATACCAGTCATGATGGTTGTTTTTTTTTTAACTTTAAAATGTAGTTTGGATGACTTGTTAGATCCCTTGACTGCACAGAGACATGCACAGACACACTTACGCTGTCCATTGCTTGTACGCAGCTGGAGGATAAAGGAAGCTTCTGCTGTTCATTTCACGTGTTTCTCTGTGATTTGATACAAACGTGTGTCTGTTTCTGTGTGCGTGTGCATGTGTAACCCTTACAGCTTATTTTTACCATATGACCAAAGCAGTTAAGCTGTTTGGAATTTATTCTATGGAAAAGATGATGAATACACACAAATATTTAGCTGTGAAATTTTTATCATTGTATTTTTAGTGAAAAATTAGAAACATGTTTCTGAAAATAGTTAAGTGTTGCTATAGTGGGATACCACTGGGAGAAAAATACTGGCAGGAGCTATACAAAATTATTGTAGTGATAATCTTTGAATTATTTAATTTGTGTGTGTGTTTTATGTAGTTTCTGATTTTCTTACAAAAATGTGTATCTTGTTAATGCCAAGAAAAAGTCATTTTAAATTGCTTTGCAATTCTGAGAAAGATAATATGAAAGGAAATTATATAACATTTTGACATTATTATACTAACCAAACTTAGATTTTTTACTAAAGGTAGTAACTAAGTTACTAAAATAACTTAAAAGAGGACAGAAATTAGAAATTTCACATCCAGGGTTGTTATTTCAGTAAATGGGCATTGAAAGGTATATGGTTAAAAATTTTGATTTATGACATTAAATGGCACCCCACTCCAGTGTTCTTGCCTGGAGAATCCCAGGGATGGGGGAGCCTGGTGGGCTGCTGTCTATGGGGTCGCATAGAGTCGGATATGACTGAAGCAACTTAGCAGCAGCAGCAGAATTAATATGGAAAGCTAAAATTGTTTTACTAATTTTGTCTTATTTTTCATTCTTCTTTCCCCTTTCAGTTTTAAACATAAATATACACTTTGAAAATCTCTATTTTATTTATTACTTTTCTTTTAAAATTTTATTGTAACAAAACTTATCCTGAGATCCACCCTCTTAAATTTTTGATACAGAATGTGGTTTTGTTGTCTATCGTCACAGGGTGTACAGCAGATCTCTAGAGCTTATTCATCTTGCTTAACTGAAACTTTATGCCTGTCTATTAATAAGCACACATTTCTCCCTGCCCCCCAGCTCCTGGTAACCACCATTCCAGTCTTTGATTTCATGAATTTGGCCCTTGTAGATACCTCACATAAGTGGGATCATGACATGAGCATTGGTCTTTCTGTGTCCTGTTCGCTTCATTGAGCCTGTCCTCGGAGTCCATCTGTGTTGTTGTATTTGTAGGAATTATTCTTTTACTTATACACCTTATTATAAATACAGAAAGTTCTTGGACAACAGAGAAATCCTTTAGTTTTTGTCAATAAATCATTTTTACTGAGGAAAAAAATAAAGGTTCTGAAATAATAGTTTAATATTGTTTTCTGTTTTATAATTCTTTCAGGTGTAGATGTGCCAGAGATCAATGAGGAACAGAGCAAAGTTTATAACAATGCTTTGATAAATTGGCACCATCCAGAAAAGGATAAAGCTGATAGCTATGTCCTTGAATATCGCAAGATTAATCGAGATGAAGAAATGTTGTCTTGGAATGAGATAGAAGTGTCTGGCACAAGTAAAGTTATTTCCGATCTGGAGAGTAATTGTAACTATGCTTTCAGAGTAAGAGCCTACAAGGGTTCCATCTGCAGTCCTTGCAGCAGAGAACTGATTCTTCATACTCCTCCAGCTCCAGGTAGTGTGAATACTGGGGATAAGAAAAGCGTACAGTTGGAAGAGACCATGATAAAAAATAAACCTGCTGATGTGTCTGTGCAGACCTACATTAAAGCCACCTCTCATTTGTAAAAGATTCTAGAAAAGTAGATTCTATATCCAGCTAGGATTTAGAAATAGAATGAATACTTGAATTTTACCATGCAGGCTGAGAATAGGATTAGACTTCTAACTGATAACAGATACAGAATAACATGACATTTGAATGTGTAGGGTTATTAATTTGGAATTAAAATAATGTAAATGCTACCTTACAAGTTTTATATAGTATAATTCTATTTTTTGATCAGTTTATAGAGATCTCTATTAGCATAGGATCTGGGTAGATATTTTAGAAATTTATTGGTATGATAACATGAAGTATAATTTTAGTTAACCTAATTCTGACTTGTCTGGCTTTTCTAACCCAGTGATTACCAGCCCATGGGGATGGAAGGCACATATTAAAGCCACATGGATAGCCCTCCTTCCCCTTCCCCCCACACTGAGAGCTCCTTCTACGCAGCACTGCCTCTCCTTTCCAACCTGGTAACCACCGATACTACTTAAACAAGGCCTGTACATTTTTATAGAATGAGAATGACTTACAGGTTAGTTGATGTTCACTACAGTGTTTCCACGGAGAAGGGACGTATAGAAGCAAAGTTACGCTCATCCTGGTGACCAGGAAATCATTTTGCCCTTAGACGTTTCTTCACTTGGCTTTTAGACCCCATCGCGCCTGCCCATTTTAGTGGCTTATGTACCCATATTTTGTGCACTCTGCCCTTCCTTGCCGTTTTGTCCAGGGTGTGCTATTCACTCTTTCTTTTTCATGTATATTGTAGCTAATTAAGAAAAAACAACAACCAAATGCATAAGGTTGGCTAAAAGTACTTTTCTTGAATTTTAATAATATCCATAAGAGAGTTTTAGGGTGCATTTACAAGTATTAAGTAAATATTTTATGGTTTATGCAGTTTCTACTTTATTTTCTAGTCTGACTGAAAGCGGAAGGAAAAAGAAACCTGAAAGCAGCTGCTGTTTTCAGTGACGAAGTGGAGGGGGGTGGAGGAGGGGGAACATTAAAAGCTGTCTTCCTTTTCTCTGGGAGAAGCCATATGAATAGGCTGACCATCTAAATTTATTTTGCAAACTGGGAGACATTTGAGATTGAAAGCAAGCGTGAGTTGTCATGCCAGGACAAACCGGGAAGACTGGTCAGATCTCATTCACGGAAAATGGTTTTAGCTTGTTAGCAACATGGCAGCCCACTCCACTTTCCTCGCCTGGAGAAGCCCCATGGACAGAGGAGCCTGGCGGGCTACAGTCCATGGGGTCGCAAAGAGTCAGACATGACTGAATGTTAAAATTTGCCATTTTAGCTATTTTTAACTGGATGCATCAGTGGCATTAAGTACATTCTGTGCACCCATCATTATAGTCTCTGGAACTTTTTCATTTTTCCAAATCAATACTGCATCCATTACATGGTAACCCCTCCATCCACCCTTCCTTCTGCCTCTGCCTCTACGAATCTGCCTCTTCTAAGTACCTCGTGTGTGAATGGATTTGCATAATCCTTTTGTGACTGGCTTTTATTTTCAAGCTTCCTTCATGTTGTGGCACCTATCAGAATTTCCTAACTTTTTTAGGTTGAATGGTATTCCATTGCATGTATATCCCACTGTCAACTTAAAAAAAAAAAAGCCCAATGTGAGAGTGTTATTGGGGGCAAAATGAGGACTGCAGTCTGGGAAAGCAGCCACTCAGACAGCTCTGAGAAACTGCTCCAAAGAGGCAGAGGGGAAGGTCAACACATGTATGATTTTGGTGAAGGGAGAATCCGTGCAATCAAGCACATATTTTTTTATTTTTCAGAAGGTTTCTGCTAGTTACAAGGAGCAGTCGTCACCATGAAGGATTTTAGTGCTTTTTTAGATAGGAGGCGATAACAAGAACTGGGCTCATAAACTAGGCTCCTGAAAATAGAGCAGTCCTGCCAGTCTGCCCTCCCCGCCCGCCCCCTGCACCGAGGGCCTCATTTCTGTTCTCCACCCTGAACTCATTTCAGGGGTGTTGAAAACCGGCAGCTGCAGCAGCACATGATTTAATCCTTGCAGAGATAGACGGCAAGTGCCAGTGGCAAGTGCCAACTTGAAGTTGACACCACATTTTCTTTGTGCGTTCATCTGTTGACGGGCATTTGGGATGTTTCCACTTTCCGGGCTAGCCGCCAATGAATGTTAGGCTTAATGGGTTTAAGTTGATAGGCTTAGGAGAGTAGTGTTGTCTCCATTCTGCAGTTGAGGAAATTAAAGTTTAGGTTAAGCTCCAGTTAAATGTTTGAGCTAGGAATTCAAACCCAGGTGTCTCTGAACCCAAAGCTTATGCTTTTTTTTTTTTTTTTTAAAGCAAAACACTTTCTTGTGTCTGCTATCTTGATTGGTAAGGAGAAGACCTTATTAAAATTGCTAATATTTTCTGTATTTGTAAAATTTGGGCTTCCCTAGTGTCTTGGTTGGGAAAGAATCTGCCTCCAATGCAGGAGACCTGGGTTTAATCCCCGGGTCAGGAAGATCCCCTGAAGAAGGAAATGGCAACCCACTCTGGTATTCTTGCCTGGAAAATTCCATAGACAGAGGAGCAGGAAAGGCTGCAGTCCATGGAATTGCAAAGAGTCGGACATGACTGTGACTAACTTAAAGACAAAATTTGGAATAAATTTTAAGAAAACATGCAGATATTTTTGAAAATATACAACCCCTTATTTTAGGGATAAAAAAAGAACAGATTCAGTAGTATAAGGTGTTTACGTTTGCTGTATCTATTCCAAGGAGCTACATTCATAAATTTCTCCTACATTGAAAATGTTTCTTCCACTTTGAAATTACTGAAAATTTTCAGGTACAGAGAATTTGCTGGAAATCGTTTCTGAGTTGGGGTTTTGGTTTGTGAATAGGGTAGGATAATATTCTTCCTCCTATCTCTTTTTAGTAATTTCTGTTTGAAAGCCTGTTAAATTTAACCATAGAGTGTAGAAATGCTAATAAATAATTTGCAGGCTAATTTTAAGCTCTGTTTGCAGTTTTCAGTTTCCTCTTTGATGAAAAATGCGGCTATAATAATGAACACCTCCTGCTGAACTTGAAGAGAGACCGTGTGGAGAGCAGAGCTGGCTTTAACCTTCTGCTTGCTGCGGAGCGGATCCAAGTGGGTTATTACACCAGCTTAGACTACATTATCGGAGATGTTGGGATTACTAAAGGGAAGCATTTCTGGGCCTTCCGTGTGGAGCCGTACTCATACCTGGTGAAAGCGGGCGTCGCTTCCAGTGACAAACTGCAAGAATGGCTCCGGTCTCCCCGGGACGCAGTTAGTCCAAGGTAGAGTCTTTTATTGCTCTAGAGCTTGATAATTCTTTAATTCTGTAAAATGTAAACATCCTGGTTTAGCACGGCAAGCCTGAAAGTGGACTTGGATTTACTTCCTGCATTTAGAGTATTTAGTATGTAGAGGATGCCTTTCTCAGATTCAGAGGTTTTGGCTGTGCTTATGTGGCTGGCTAAGAAAAGATGTCACGTCGTCTTGTATCACAGTGACTAATGAGCTTTAGCAGTTAAATTCTAATGCTGTGAGGAAACAAGTCTTTTTTGGGTACACCTCTTGATTATGGTATAGCTTCGCAATTTAGAATATTCAAAGGCTTTCATATCAGTTCTCTTAATTATAAATAAAATTGCATAAATGTTTTTTATTTATTTTAGTTGCTCAGTCGTGTCCGACTCTTTGCGACCCCATGGACTGTAGCCCTCCAGCCTCTTTGTTCCATGGGGTTCTCCAGGCAAGAGTACTGGAGTTGGTTGCCATTCCCTTTGCCTCTAAATGCCATATTTCACAATTGGTGCTAAATGGATACAGTTTCTTTAAACAGTCCTATAAGTACTTTAAAAATTTGGTCACGGTAAACATGCTCCCATGGCAAAGAATTTCAGTTACTTGAGAGTGACTATTTAATGTTCTGTACAGTTTAGTTGTGTTACATGATGTAGTGTGAACTAGTCCAGACAGACAGTTTTTGATCACTTACCTCTACAGAAATCCCAGAGTAACAATCTGAGTGACAGGAAAAACTTGTTGCCCTAAGATGAGAAATTGAAACAATAGTGAAAATTGCAATACGGAAATAGTTTCTTAAACACAGTGGCGTGTCTACTTGGTAAATTATTAACAATGTTAAAAAAGTTTACAACATGAGAAATACTAGAAGTGAAAAGACCTGATGGAAATGGTTGATGTCCTGTGCTCACAAGTGTACTAACATAAGAAGCACCCTGCACGGGGAAAAGTGGAAGGAACTTTGTATCAAAATTTTCTTTAAGGTTTCACTGTTTTATAATCAAAGGAGACTAAAACTCTTCATGATGCTTGCTTGCATCATAGAGCCATGTAGAAAATCCCAACCAGGAAATAACAGTTCTTAGCAGCAGAATGAAACATGCTTTTTTCTCCTGCTTTATTTTGTAGTGCCCATTTATTTTACATAGTCTGATAAAGTTTTTGGATTAGGAGATCTGTGTTGGTTTCTGTTTTCTTATATATGATTTTATGCTATAAATATTCAATATTTGTCAAGCCCCTTCCATTTCATCCTCCCCTGCTTTATTTTTGATAGGCCAAAATTACTAATTATTTCTAACTTCTCATCTGTTTGTTTATATATATATAGGTAAAAATGGGTGATACTTTATGACAGAATTTGGGTCTGAGTCTGTGGTGTAATTCTAAGTGACACTGTAGTCCTTACGTTTCTAACTGATTATGGTTTAGCAGAAAGGTTTTGATGTAAAAGCAGTTACAATTGATTTTAATTGAACTCAATGTATATCATCTGGTGAAAATGTTCTGAAGCGACTTGCAGGCCTTCGGGTGATGATGCAGGTGAGATCCTGCTCTGTCTGTGCTGTGTTTTAGGTACGAGCAGGACAGCGGGCACGACAGCGGCAGTGAGGACGCCTGTGTCGATTCTTCGCAGCCCTTTACGTTGGTTACTATAGGTATGAAGAAAGTCTTTATTCCCAAGTCACCTACTTCTTCTAATGAACCTGAAAATAGAGTTCTTCCCATGCCAACAAGTATAGGAGTTTTCCTCGACTATGATAAAGGCAAAGTGGCTTTCTATGACATGGATCACATGAAATGCCTCTATGAGCGCCAGGTGGACTGCTCGCATACGATGTATCCAGCGTTTGCCCTGATGGGCAGTGGAGGAATCCAGCTCGAAGAATCCATCACAGCGAAGTACCTAGAGTACCAAGAGAACATGTAGTCACACATCTGATGTGATTTAGTATGAAAACTGTGAGCAGAGTAGTGCCTCGGGGTTAGCCTCCGTAACTAATTATATATCATCTGAGCGTTGTGTCACCACACTTATTTTTTGTGTCTGTTTCTTCTTCAAACACAGAAAACCTAAGCAGCCTTTCTGCCTTTCACAAATGCCGGGGAGAGACGTTCTTTCCTAGTTAACACTGAGATGGGTAACTGGACTTTTCTTTTTTATGCACAGGAAATCTAATTTATTTGTATCAGCTTGTGTTGCTGATACTTAGACATTCCTTGTTTTGGGCTGGGGGGAAGGGATCCCAAAGTATTTATTACTCTTCTTTTGTGTTTGGTTTTCATTTTTGTATCATGTTTATGTCCTCACAGAAGATATTTTTTAAATGCCTTATGGATAGAAAGTAGTACTAAGCATGGTGTTGTGCATTTGTTTTTAATAGGAAAACAAAGGTATAGATAGATAAAACGAAAAAGGCCATAGAAATAGTAGTATATTTAAATGGAAAATTATGTATTTAAGAATATATTGCCTAGAAAATGAATACTACTGTTTGTTTTCTTCTGAGACCACAAACTGTAAGGACATCTTAGAGTTTTCTTGGCTGGTAATGCCTGTACTTGCATGTGTAAGAAACATGATTTATTGCAGGAAACACAGAATCCTTGGCTAACACATGAAGCTTTTCACTTCATATGATTTTTTGGGAAACTTTTTTCTTCAATTTTTTTTTTTTTTTTAGTTACTCTGTGAGCATATTTGAGCTTATATCAATATTTATTTTTCATAAATACTAGTGACAATAATGATGCCATTCTTTTGTTTTTTGTGTTTTGTAATTTTCATTTTGGGACACAAATATTACATATCAGATTGTCCTGGTTTATGTTTACATATTTGAAAAGTTCACAATATATTTTCAGTGTCATTAAATATGTTATAAAA
Organism: Bos taurus; assembly: GCF_002263795.3. NCBI lineage: Eukaryota > Metazoa > Chordata > Mammalia > Artiodactyla > Bovidae > Bos > Bos taurus. The sequence continues at coordinate 3,973,198 of NC_037337.1, read as the reverse complement.
CGTGAAGTAACTATCTGGTCAGTTGTATGGCATTTTCTATGGCTCATTGGTAATAGGTATTTATTATATAAGGAAATAAAAGTATAGATTTGTTTAGAAATAATAACTGAAATCATAATGACTGTGTATACCCTTCTTAAAAGTCGAAAGTTCTTTGAAGAATTACATTTTATCTAAATTTTATCCTCATTTTTGAAAGATACTCTTTCTTGGGTGGTTTTATTTAAACTGGTTAGTTTTTTTAAAGTTAGCGTATTCAGAAACTAAGACCGTTAAGTATATTTAGCGTTAATCATTTCGGAATTCTTTTCATACATTTTAATTGACTAACCAAAACTCTTAGCTCTGGCTTTTTCGTTGTTGTTATATACATATATTAATGGAAATCTGTTATTCAGGTTGGTAACACTAAATTAGTACCTTTTCCCCCAGACCCAAGAAGGAAATATCATGGAGAGTTTCAGTGTTTAGGAAGCTTTGTTCCTTTCCCACCTATGAATGGCAATCTATGACGTAGGCTGAACTGAACAAATACGCGGTGTTATGCGGGTCGCTGTGCAATAAAGCCGCTAACGTCACATGTACGGTAATGTCTGATAGTCTCCAGCCTGTGCCGTGCGTAGCATGTAGACATTTTAAATATAAAGCTTTAATAGGGATAAGAAAGCTGGATTTATAAAGGGATATAAAACATTGTATAGTTGCATATAATTGTTCTTTTGAACTTCTTTCATTTTTAATAAAAATTAAAAGTAAGTCAAATGTCATTATTGAAGTTTGCATTCCAGGAGTTCTCAGTGTGTTTACATGGAGAATAGAAGCAGTGTATGAAAAGATGTTTGACTGAATATATTAACCTAGAGGTAAAGTTCTATTTAAAATTATTTTGGGCTTTTGCTAGCTTTAATTCTTGTGGAAGTGATCATTAGAAAAGCTTAACATCAACAGGGACTCTTGAATAATGCAGAATTAGGGGGGAGTCCACTCTGTATGCAGTTGAAAATCCCAGTATAACTTTATGATCGACCTTTTGCATCCTCGGTTCTACGTCTAAGAACCCAACCGACCGGGGATTGTATAGTACCATGGAATGTGTTCACTGAAAAAAAATCCATTGTAAGTGGACCCATGCCGTTTAAACCTGTGTTGTTGAAGGATGAACTGTCTAAACTGATCAGTTGGTCTAATATTTCTATTTTAAAAGTTATCTATTGTTTCTGACTGCTCTGGTTCTTCGGGGTGGCACGTGGGCATTTCTCCTGACGTGGCTCACAGGCCCTGGAGCACACAGGCTTCCACAGCCGTGCCACGTGGGCTTAAGGTCCCTGGCGTGTGGGGTCTGTTCCCTGACCTGGAAGCAAACCCAAGTCCCCGGCACTGGAAGGCACTTTCTTAACCACTGAACCACCAGAGAAGTCCCATTATATTTCTTCTTTGATCTATACTAGGTCAGGTATTTTTCAGATGAGCAGCCCCTCCGTCACATTTATACTCTTCGGTTATGAGGCTCTGGTATAGTTAAGTCTGAATCGCAGTGAATTGTTACTCATGGTTGATGGGTCTTAATTTTAAAATAAATAAGAGTATATTCACAAATAACCCTATAATAGTGTGTAATAACTTCATTCTCATATTCACAACTGCTTTCTTGAAAGTAGTAGAAATCAGACTATTTCTGGGGGATTGAACACCATCTGAACCTGTTACTCTTCTAATAGCCCCCGTCATCTGATAGCCCCTGAGAATGCACACTGTGTGGAAATAGAATCAGTCTTTGGATTGCTACAGGAAGCAGTCGTGAACTAGTGTTGTGGGTAGGAACACTCTTAAGAAATGATGTTCCACCAGACAGATTTGCATTCATTTTAAATGAGTTTTACCTGCTTATGGGAATAACATCGCATAAGAATTGGAGGGTGTCTTGGGACTTGAATTAAACTTGAAGGACTTTTTTTCCAAGTTTGACTTGGAACTACGTCATTTCACAGAAGTCTTGGACTCCTGCTCTTATTAGACGCTGTGCTGTGTAATGGGTAAAAAGTGAACGAGACAGTCTGGTTAGGTTCCTGCCTTTAGGAGCCTACTTTCTAGGAAGGAGAGATGATAAAAATGAAAGGGACCAAGGGGGTGCTGGAGGTGGGAGCTAATACTTGATTTGTGGTCAGGGAAGCCCCTCTGAGGAGGGTGATAGGAGTCTGACACTTGATCTCCAGGAGCTGGTCGGTGTACCAAGGGCTGAGTGCTGAGCATGTTAGGTATAGTGAACGTGAACTGCAAAAAGGCTTTGAGATAATAGAGTTCTGGCTGGTAATAGAATTGCCCTAGCTGGTTCAATTGAAAAGAAGTTAATGGAAGAGTTGCTTAGAGATACGGGCAGCCTTAAAGTCGTGAGATGGCTGGCACGGGCTAGCCACAGCTTAAAGCCATTACCACATCTAGAGCAAGGAGGACAAGGGGAAATAGTGTTCCTAGATCCCAGGGAGAGGGAGACTGGGAAGGGAGGGTTGCCACGGAGGCAGCTGTCAGCACGGGTGGGTGCCAGGCGGGGAGGGGAGGAAGACATACCGTCCTCTGGATCTGCTGGGCTGCCTACTGACCAGGCCTGACTGGCTGCCGCTGGTGCCCTCTGGAGATGCTCACCGCGGGAGTCTTCCTGGGGCAGAAGTGGGGTGACCGGGTCTGTGGTGGTTGTGGAGGGGGTGGTGTAGGGGGAGAGGAATGGGCAGAGCCGGAAGGAGGTTGTTGTCTTTGGGGGAGAAGAGGGGAGGCTGTAGGCCACTGTGCTGGCTGCTTCAGTGAGGGCATTTATAATCTGAAATGTAAACAAAAGGAGGCATTTTGATCCCTAAAGACTTAGACAGCTAACACACTTTCCCCTCTTAGCTTCCTGGTACTTCTCTTCTTTGCTGCCTGTTCTTTACTGAGATCTGAGTCTAATGATGTTGCTTTTTTTCCCGAGTTTGCTGTCTCTTGTCTGAAATACCTTTGAATAGGGAAGAATAATTAAGTGTCATGGTTAAGAAAAAACGTTTCCTTGAAGTTCTGGGCTAGACTGATGCATGCAAGTAAGTTTGTAACATACTGTCAAAATAAAATTGAAGTGTGCCGTAAGTGAATTTTAGACTATAGCCTACCCGTGGATACTAAAAATATTTTTAATAAAATTATTTCCCTTTTTTTAAAGGTGCATTTATTTATCTTATCTGAACACAATGGTTTATTAGGTTTTCAAATGCTATATTGCATATTTTTAGAAGACCTAAAAAGGTTCCTTGGCTTTGTTTATGTTGGGATGTGGTTCAGTTGAGTTTGAATCTCTGCTCACTGGCCAGATTATATATGATTGCTTCCGAAGATCTGCTTGCTTTTCTTCCAAGTCTTGGTCTCATTAAAAGACTATAAATCTTTTAAGTGCAGAGGTAATGTCCTTTGGATTAGTGTACCTGTCATGTGATACTAAAACTGTTGGAGCAACATTGATTTTATTTTCTTAGTAGAGTGGTGAGTAGTCTTAGCTGCTGTAGAAATGTTTTCTCTCTCTTTTTTTTTTTTATTGGGGGGGTGAAGGGGAATGGGGGCAGAGGCGGCGCCCCACAGATGGCAGCCAGCCCAGAGTGAGGTGCGGGGGCTCCAGAGGAGAGAAGAACCCAGTCCAAGGCCCCCAGAAGGGCGAGGCGCGCACCCCTGCTCCTGGTCGTGGGAATGATCCAGCCAGAAAGCCACCACGCGATCCAACTCGCGCACCACGCGATCCTTCCAGGCCCGCAGCGTCTCTTGTTCCTTCTCCATGTCCTGTGGAGAGAGACTTGGAGACACGGCTCCCCCAGAGGCCATGCCGTCTTCTCGGGTGCCCGTCCCGTCGGTGGACTCCCCGGGGCCGCAAGTCACCCCAGGCTCGAGTAGCCCCCTAGGGCTGCCTGACTCGGAGCCTCGGGAAGCCCCCCCACGCCCCCCAGGGCAGGCCTGCCCTCCTGACCAAGATGGGCCCCCGGATTTAACTCCCCGTTCCCGCCCCCCCATCCTGGAAGGCCTCCTCCAGGACAACACCGACCATCCCCAGCCCGCACCCCTGCCCGGGCCGCTGAGCACTGGCCTGCCACACTCGGAGACCCCGGCTCATCACTCCCTGTCTTCCAGGAAGCCACACGGAGCAGAGTGCTGTCGCGTGACTGTCACTCAGCTGACCCCTGTTTTCTCTCTCTCTTAAGTAATATCTATATGTCTCCAAAATAACAAGTGCAGGGTTTATAAAGTTAAATAATAGTAAAAAATGCTTAACAAAACCCAGAGACCTCCCAAACCCCCACCTGTACCCCTTCTAGCTCCCTAGAGTCAGTGACATTGACTCTTATTTGTTTCTTCTGTATTTATAGTAATGTTCATTTTCTCCTAATATAAGAGATTACTTACCAACATCCTGTAATATTAAATGAAGGTTTTAACTCTCAGTAAACGTCGTTCCATATTCAGCTAAGTAAGTCTGTTATGTCTGCCTTTCTTGTACAACTTTTGTTTTTCTTTTGGAATTAAAAATTGCCTGTTTTGTTGACTTAATTTTCTTTAGCTGTCTGTCTAGCTAAATTGTCCTACCTCTTTCAAAGGTTTGTAAAATGCCTCTAATATGGCAATTCCAGAGGTCAAACATATTTCTATGTTTTTATTTTTCCTGGGGAATCTGCTAGAGCTCTGTCCTCCTGCTCCAATGTGGACTGCTTGGTTCCTGGGCCTGTTACGAATACATAGCTCTCGGGGCTTCCCTTTGCCTTTATGCTAGGAATAACCCATCCTTCTAAGTTGAACCCCATTTCCTGGATCCCATGTTTTTCTTGTAATTTATTTATGCCCTCATTTTATAAGTAAGTATAAGTAAGTATCTTGAGAGATGGTTCAGGGGAGGTAGAATTTTTGGAAATCTTGCATTCTAAAGTTTCTTTACTCTAACTTCCCACTTAACCATTTGAAATAATTCTCCTGTTTTTCAAAGAACTTGTATCTGGTGAGTAGATTCAGTATTTGATAAAATTGGGGCATTTTAAGATGCTATATGACACCTTAATTTGTTTTACTCATTTGAAATCTTTGTACCTAAATGCTCCCTCCATTTTTAAGCACATCTGACTTAAGTGGAAATATTTGTATTCCAGAAGTTATTTTGCTGGTAAGATTTCTTGGGTTACCAATTCTGCCCATAACTTTGACATGTAAGCATTTGAATTCCTTCTTGGAGAGTCCTAGTAACTGAGCAACTTTCATTTTCACTTAATACAGCCTAAAACTGTTGAGTGACAGAGAACATTTAAAAATGTTGTAAAGGTTAGTACATCATGGTGTCTAAAGGGTAATATGTCTAAGAGCAGTTTAAAGGTATGGAGGAAAGGGGAGGACTCCATGAGCAAGTAAGTTTGGCTGTTACTCCATAAATTTAAATTAGATACTTGATGTGTTTTTGACTGCAGGAATTTTCACAGTGTTCACTGCCTGCTGATTTGGCTCAGTCTCACAGAGAATTCTGTGGATCACATGGACACAGTAGCAGTGGTTATTGTGAATTTTTGGCTTGGACTTACATCTGAGATTTGTCATTTAATAACTGTATGATCTTAGACAAGTTCATCACCTGTAAGCTTTATCTTATCTGTAAGATAGTTCTAGTGCCATGTACTGAGGCTCGATAATGTACACGAAGTACTTAACACAGGGTCTTGTATACAGTAAGTACTTATATATGGTGGCTTCACATACACATTCTGCTTTTAAATAGCGCTTCTGAAAATAGTATTTAACTTTATAAGATATCTTTTACAAATGATAGAAATATATTTGAATACAGAATTATACTAGGGAAGTCTTAGAGTTTTCAGCTGCTATTATTTGCTTATAAAGTTCAAAACCAAACTGGAGAGGTACAGTGGCCCCCCCTTATCCACATGGAATGTGTTCCAAGCCCCTCTGGATGCCTGAAGCTGCAGATAGTGTTAAACTCTCTCTCTCTCTATATTTTTTCCTGTACCTACATACCTACTGTGAAGTTTAATTGATAAATCAGTCACAGGAAGAGGTTAACAACAACAATAAAATACAACATTTGCAACACTGTGTGTACTTGGTTGCTCAGTTGTGTCCAAACTCTTTGTGACCCTCCTGGACGGAGTCCTGCCAGGCTCCTCGGGATTCTCCAGGCACAGAATGCTTGGGTGGGTAGCCACGCCCTTCTCCAGGGGATCTTCCCAACCCAGGGATTGAACCCAGGTCTCCTGAACCGCAGGTGGATTCTTCACCGTCTAAGCCACCAGGGAAGCCCCTTTGTAACACTGTCCTGTAATAAAAGTTACCTGGATGTGGTCTCTCACAGTACCTTATTTTCCTGTACTCATCCTTCTTGTGAGATGTTAAAATGCCTACATGATGAGATGAAGTAATGTGAATGATGGAGGCACTGTGAATCTCCCTAGGCTGCTGCTGATCTCCTGATTCTGGATGTCTGGTGTGGACCCTGTTGGTGGTTGAGAGTTCTGGGCAGGGGGCAGCCAGACAGCGTGAGTACATCCCTGTTACTCAAAGCAGCACAGTTTAAAACTCATGAATTGTTTCTGTCTGGAATTTTCCATTTAATATTTTTGAACTCTGGTTAGCCGTGGGTAACTGAAAAAGCAAAACTGTGGCTGACGGGGGGACTATTGTATATGAATAATTAACTTGAGGAATAATTCAGCCAGTAAGATAATTCAGTTTTCTATGAGATCAAGATAATATGGTCCATGTGTTTCTTTGCTTGTTACTTAACAGGCGAGAGAATGTAAAACACAAAGGGAAAGGACTCGTGGCCTGTGTCGCCTCTACAGGGTCTCAGATAAACTCAGTTCACCCTACATCTTTCAGTCGCTCCTGGAACCTTGTGAGGATCATGTTAATTAAAATGCAGCATGCACAGGGCTTCCCAAGTGGCGCTAGTGGTAAAGAACTCATCTGCCGGTGTAAGAACTGTGGGTTTGATCCCTGGGTGGGGAAGATCCCCTGGAGGAGGGCATGGCAACCCGCTCCAGGACTCTTGCCTGGAGAATCCCTTGTAGAGAGGAGCCTGTGGGCTGCAGTCCATGGGGTCACAAAGAGTCGGACACGACTAAAGCGACTTAGCACGGTACAGCACACATGTACTTCGGGGCAGTGCTTTTCCATGTTAACGTGCCTGTGGGTCACCTGGGGGCCTCATTAAAATGCAGATTTTGACTTGGGAAGGCTGAGAGGGAGCTTAAGAGTCTGCATTGCTAGCTGGCTCCAGGTGAAGCCAGCTTCTACAGACCGCAGTGTGAATAGCCGGATGTTGAGAGCACGACACAACTAAGCGACTAAGCAGAGCCCAGCCCAGCCCACCAAGCAGGATGGCTCCTCTCTGTGAGTACGGCTGGGGAGCCCCGGGGTAGAAGAAATTATAAAACAGTTTGCAGTGAAAGTTTAGCAGTCTCAGCGCAGCTGGACTGGGAAGTATCATCTGAGTTCAGCTTCATGAGGTTTACAGGTAAGTCGTTAATGTGTTAAAGAAGCTTTGAATCGACTCCACACTTGGGCAAATATTCAATTGAAATTTCCAAGCTACTGAGTTTTACAGTATTAAGACTGAGTTTGGGCTTCCCAGATTAAGTCCATGGGTTCGAGAACCCATCCATTTAAAACAAACCAGCTGAACTCAACACGCGTCTTCGAGAATGTATCTTATGTAAAATTGCTTGATCCTAAACTAAGATCATGGCACCCAGTCCCGTCACTTCACGGCAAATAAATGGGAAACAGTGGAAACAGTGGCTGACTTTATTTTTCTGGGCTCCAAAATCACTGTGGATGGTGATTGCAGCCATGAAATTAAAAGACGCTTACTCCTTGGATGGAAAGTTATGACCAACCTAGACAGCATATTAAAAAGCAGAGACATTACTTTGCCAAAAAGGTCCGTCTAGTCAAGGCTATGGTTTTTCCAGTAGTCACGTATGGATGTGAGAGTTGGACTATAAAAGCTGAGTGCTGAAGGATTGATGCTTTTGAACTGTGGTGTTGGAGAAGACTCTTGAGAGTCCCTTGGACTGCAAGGAGATCCAACCAGTTGAGGTCCTTTAATGGACTGGAACTTGGTGGTCCGGAGCCAACCGATAAGAAAGTAAAGGAGAGAGAAAGAGGCTGATATTCCTTGGTTTACACAGAAAGCCAATAAAGCCCCTGCATGGGGCTTGCTCTGTTCACGAAGGCCTCAGGCGCCCTCTCGATGGGGTGAAGGTGCAGAGCGCCTTCTCGAGAGGGTCTTAGAAGCCTGGGCAGGAAAGTGAACTCAGCCTCTGCACTCCAGGGGATCAGCCTGAAAAAGAGAGTGGGGGGGGAGAGAGAAAAAAAGACATGGGGACCAGAGCTCTGATGGAACAAAGGTGTTTGATTAAAACATGGTGTGGGTATATATACTGTCTTACAAGGTAATTATTCTCAGCAAAGATAAAAATTCCAGACTTACAAAACATAGGCGATCCATATTAAAGACAGAGTTGTAAACAATCACTTTTACCATGTGGCTCACAAGAAGGAAGAGGGTACTTATCACTGTAGAGAAAAACTAATGAAGGAAATGCCTGGATTCCTCAACCCCCGGGAGAGGCTTGCCTCTCCTCTTAATTCCTGAATGCTCAGGAATTAATAAGGTACAGAGAATTCCTGACAGATCCAAAACAGCACACATGCAGCCTCCTGTTAAATGCTTCCTGACAGTTTTACCTATTTTACAAGTAACCTCCCTAATGTCTCAATGCTAGTTGGTGGCAGAGGGGGATTTGAACTCAAACCTTACTACAAAATCTAAATATTGAACTGTTATCTAACTTTCTTGTTAAACTCACTTAAATATTGAGGAATGTTTGTAAATAAAATGATGACAATAACTGAAAAAAATAAATTCTGCCATCAACTCTTAGAAAAGTTTTAAATGACTCTGCTGCTGCTGCTGCTAAGTCACTTCAGTCGTGTCCGACTCTGTGCGACCCCATAGACGGCAGCCCATGAGACTTCCACGTCCCTGGGATTCTCCAGGCAAGAACACTGGAGTGGGTTGCTATTTCCTTCTCCAGTGCATGAAAGTGAAAAGTGAAAGTGCAGTCGCTCAGTCGTGTCCAACTCTAGCGACCCCATGGACTGCAGCGCACCAGGCTCCTCCGTCCATGGGATTTTCCAGGCAAGAGTACTGGAGTGGGGTGCCATTGCCTTCTCCGTTAAATGACTCTATAGCATTTAATTGTTGGATCGTTAGATTTTCTAGTCTTTGCTCTTGTTCATGTTGCTTTGAAGAATGTCCTTGGTAGAGGGGTTTCAAAGTGATGACTCCATGAGGAATATACCTGTATATATTTTCCTCATCTGTAATGGGAAAAATGCCTATCTTGTAAAGAAACAAAACTTGAATTTGAACATTTTTCTGCTTTGGGGCAGGGCATATACTTTGCATTTTAGGGTCACATCTAACCTTTGTAACTTTCCCTGCCTCTGAAAGCCTTTGAGTTTTTCAAGGCTCATATAAAATTTTGAAGAGATGTTGTTGTCATCTTGGAAGATGAGAAATAATCTTTTCAGTATCTTTAGTAGACTCAGCTTTTATGTGTTTTTGAAAGAAACCATGCCTAAGTTGGTGTTAACACAAATGGTTTGATAATTCTGCTGATAAGAAATCATGTTCATAGGCAATTTTCAGTTTATCGGTTCTAAAATGGTTGGAGTTACTAGATTCCAGCTAAGGAAAAGCTCATTATCTGCAAAGTGTAGAGATGTGTGTACTTTGGTGACAGTTTATTAATTATTTGCTTTGTCTACAATATCCAATGCCTTTTCCCTTTACCCTGAAATAGAAGTGGTTTCAGAAAAGAATTTAATCTGTGTGTAGTCTTGGTTGAGTTCTTTGAGATAATTTCCCTAACTCCTCCGAAGATCTTTTTGTTTCCTCAGTTTTAATTCAACCATCTGCCACAACCACTTCTCTACAGTTTTTCACCTGTCCGCAGTCCATTTAGATAGTAAATTACTATGTATGTATGTAGTTAGTAAAATTACTTTATACTTCAAAGGGGCATTTGTGAAACTAGAAAAGCTTCCAGTCTGTATTAACTTTATTCTCTCTATATGTTAGCATTCCACTGATGTACAGTTTAATTTAGGGACAACTGAAGTGAAAAAGGCATTGATTAAAACAAAAAAATCACATTGAAGATAGTAAAAAATATTTTGATGGTGGAGATAAATGTTACAATTATTTGAATCAGTTGTGTCGGTTCCTAATCTCGTAATGTAATTGACTCACCTGCACTTACGTCTTTTAATAGTCTTGAATTATGTTGACCCATGAGTTTGAATTTTTTTCCCCAATTGATCAATTTCCTAAGGATATTTCCAAGTCTTTCCCATCCAGACTCCCTGTGAATAGGGACATTAGCTAGCCTTTGCAGTTAGGTGACTGTAGATGGGAATCTAGACATCTGAGAAATCTGTCCTTGTATTAATAGAAGACAGCAGCACGCCACAGAAACGCAGACTGAAGGATAGGTTCCTACAGGTACTGTGAACTGAAGTTAGGCTGCCTCTCCTGGGCTCCTGTCCTAAAAGGATGGATTGCAAATAAGTTAATTTGAAGAGATTAGATCTCTTACAAACAAGTCTTTGGAGGAAAAACAGAGAATCTGGATCATGGTGTTTTTCTGTTGCTGACATTCTGGGAGAGAATCTTGAGTCATTTTGGACCATCTGTGTTTGCTCTGGGTGTTTAGGACTTTGTAATTCCAAACTCTGAATTGATTAACACTGGAAGCAGAGTGGGGCCCTGACTCACACATCATCTTAATCCCTTAGGTGCTCTCATCTTTGCACCTGGCTTCAGTCATGGTTCCATAGTTTATTACCTCCAGCCTGTATCTCTCCTGTATTTCCCAGACCATTTATATAACCGCCTACTTGCCATGGACAAGTCAGGTATCTCAAGAGTCCCTCAGAACTAAAACTAAGCTGCAGTTTCCCAGGGCTGTTGATCCTTGCTCTCCCCAACCAGGCAATTCATTTTAAAAGGAGAGCTACTAAGTTGTTTTTTTTTTTTTTTTTTTTTTTTAAAGATAGAATAGTGAGTCAGAGAGATAACTTAGATAGAGGGTCCTTTGGGGATCTTCAACTGCTCACGAAGTGCACCAGAAAATCACGTCAGCAGTTCGCCGTCCCTCCTCTGAAAGCCTACTAGATGGTGAAGAATAATGGCTTCTGTGGTAAATTCTCCTCACCTCCCCAACTCCTGTCAGTGTGACGAAAGTTCTGGCCCAATTGCTTTCCTGTTCTTTAGCAACAGCATCCCCATTTGGCATGCTTACTGGATCCACTGCCTAGGGATTGTGGTGCCATGTAAAGAATTTGAGAGTGAGGCTGTGTGTTGTTTAATCACTCAGTCATGTCTGCCTCTTTGCGACCCCATGGACTATAGCCTGCGAGGTCCTTCTGTCCATGGAATTCTCCAGGCAAGGATACTGGAGTGGGCTGCCATTTCCTTCTCCAGAAGGTCTTCCCAACCCAGGGATTGAACCCACGTCTCCTGTACTGGCAGGTGGATTCTTTACCACTGAGCTACGAGGGAAGCCCTTGGAGCAAGGTAGACAAGTTCAAATCTTAGGTCCACTACTTTTTATGGAATAGCCTTTGCACAGTTTCACAACCTTTCAAAACTACTATAACCGTAGTTATAAAATGAAAAACACCCACATCATAGAATTTGTTGAGTATTAGATGAAGTAAGTATGCCTGGTGTAGAAACACTCAATGAATATGAATTCCCTCCTGCTTTCACAAACTGGGAGCAAAGGTCACAAGCTCCCTGTTTCTAATTCTCCCACACAGTAAAATATACTTGTTGGCTTCCTTCAATAACATGAGCATCTCTCTTGTTAGATTGAGGAAGTAAAATTCTTTCTTCTGTTTTCCATTTTTTTGTTGTTGTTGTTCTGTCAAGTGTCCTATTAAAAGAGTATGTTCAAAGAAAAACAGTTTTTTTCCTGGTAATTTAACAATTTTATATTTTAAGCTAAACCAATATCTTGAATCAGATGATAAAGAGTTGTTTTTAGATTGTTCTTTTGCTTCTATTAACAATTACTTTGAAATTACCTTTTGAGGTGACTTCCTGCTGTAGCTTTCTTGACATAGTGTCTGGCCTATTCAGTTCAGTTGTCCAGTCGCTCAGTAATGTCCGACTCCTTGTGACCCCATGAATTGCAGCACGCCAGGCCTCCCTGTCCTTCACCAACTCCCGGAGTTCACTCAAACTCATGTCCATCAAGTCCGTGATGCCATCCAGCCATCTCATCCTCTGTCATCCCCTTCTCCTCCTGCCCCCAATCCCTCCCAGCATCAGAGTCTTTTCCAATGAGTCAACTCTTTGCATGAGGTGGCCAAAATACTTGAGTTTCAGCTTTAGCATCATTCCTTCCAAAGAACACCCAGAACTGATCTCCTTTAGAATGGACTGGTTGGATCTCCTTGCAGTCCAAGGGACTCTCAAGAGTCTTCTCCAACACCACAGTTCAAAAGCATCAATTCTCCGGTGTTCAGCTTTCTTTATAGTCCAACTCTCACATCCATACATGCCCACTGGAAAAACCATAGCCTTGACTAGACGGACTTTGTTGGCCAAGTAATAGTAGGTGCTAAGCAAATTCTAGACCTGATTAGCTGGTGGTACAACTGTCATTGTCTCAACAATAACACCTAGGGACCTCCCTGGCGGTCCAGTGGTCAAGCCTCCACACTTCCAATGCATGGGATGCAGGTTTAATCTCTGATTGGGGAACTAAGATTATGTATGTCTTGTGACATGACCAAAAAATAAGCAGTTAAAAAAAGACCAATAACATCTAAATTATGATGACAACCTGTAGACTTGCAGTATCAGACATATGCTCAAGATCAGGTTTGCTCGTGTATTTCACTGTCAGTGAGCAGACTAGACACTTCGGAAAAGAGGAAATCCAAAAGACCAACGCATGTTTAGAGATGCAAGACAAGATGACATCGAGACGTCACTAACACCTCTGATTGTCTGGCAAGTACTTGTAAAATTGTGGATTTTACAGGAACTCAGACATGGCTGGTGAGATGGTAGATAGGTGGAAGCCTTTTTGAATAGTAGTTTTATTTTCTAGTCAATTTGAGGGTTTGCCTATCTTAATTGCCTAGCAAGTCTGCTCATAGATGTATGTCCTAGAGATTTCAATCTCCTGTCCATCTGGATACATACAGGAGAAAAGAGTCTCAAAATGGATGTAAACCAGATGTCCACCCATAATGGAATGAAGAAATATGAAATATTTGAATGTGGGATACTGTGTAGCCCAATGAAAGTTATCTATAGCTAACACATAATGAAGTGAATATCACAATGTTGTACAGAAGAAATATGGTGCTGTATGTCTGCATGATATTTATATCAAGTTCACAAATTTGCTAGAATCTAGGCTCGGTGAGGGGAAGGATCTTACTATTTCACATGCCCCAAACAGAGAGCCTGGCCCACATAAGATAGATGCTCAATGAATATTGAATGAATTGAGCCATATTGTTCAGGGATTTGGATGTGGATATCAAAGTATAAACCTTTAACATTAAAGTCAGGATAAGGTTACCTCTAGGGATAAGGGCAGTGGTTATGACTAGGCAGGGACTAATGGAAAGGTGTCTTAAGTGCTGGTAATTTCTTGACTTCTGTGATTATAGGAGTGTTCACTTTATGTGTTTGTTTTATATACTTTCTTATATATGATGTTTCACAGTGAAATAGCTAATGCAGCAGCCTTGCAGTTTATCTGGTTTCATTTTCACGTACTTATTTTGGAGCGTAGGTGAGAGGAGGGTGGGGACAGCTCTTCTCCCTGGGACGGCACGTGCACGTTGGGGGCTGGATTGACAATGGCGACCATACAGCTTTTCACTGTCTGCACCAGGACATCTTAGGAGATGCTTAGACACTGGGAACTTGGGTTCAATTCCAGCTTAACCCCCACTGGCTGTGTCATGTGGGGAATGAGGCAGGCTCTTCAGCTGTGAAGTGGGCACAATAGGAGCCACCTCAAAGGGGTGTAGTCATTAACTGAGGATTAAACAGGATAAACCACGAAGGCATCTTCACTGGCAGGGTCTCTGCTAGTCCACGGGGTGCTTTGCATGAATTAGAAGAGCACCTTCCCCCTCACAGACACTGCCTTGGGGGTATACAGCTTGGTGAGCAGATGGTACCATTGTATCCGTTAGAGGAAGAGGCAGTGCTGAGTTTGGGCCCCTGAGCCGAGTCCTACTGTGCAGTAAGTAAACTGCAGAACTCTCTGCAGCCGCCTTGGCATTTGGCGTAGAGTAAATGTTTCATGTACCTGCCATGATACAGATGCAAATTGCTATCCACTCCAAACATGAGCTTGTACAAGGAATCAGCTGAATTAACCGTGGTGGAAATGGAGTCTCAGTTCTTCTGTTGGAGAAGTTTTATTTTACACCCCCTGGAGGAATCGTTTTCTGTCAATTCCTTTAGGATGTTTGTAAACACAACTTCACTGAAAAGAGCAGTGTTTTGGGGTTCCCCAGGCTCTGGTCTCAGAGCTGGATCTGGAAGCTATGAATAGGAACTAAGGTTCTGTTCCCTCATTTCACAATGGGAGTTGCATTGGAAACTGTGGTCCATGTACCTGCTGGGTGAAAGACAGGGATGCTTTGAGGTCAGCGGGGCCAGATGTGATGAGGCTGGGGTCCTACTCTTGGCGCATAAGAACAGAAGTCATTCACACTGGAAATCACAAGTTCTAACTGCCCAAGTAAAAATGACAATTCAGGGGCCACTCTTGGGAGTTTTCACAATAGTTGGAGAGCAAGTCTTTCACAGTCCCTAAGCAAACTCTGAATGGCATTTTTTTATTTTACTCTCTGGATTATTCGCTTTAATGGGACAGATACCCTAATATGGAGGAATAAAGCCACAACAAAGATGTGTTAGGTGTGTGCAAGTGCGGATCAGATTCTGAATGAGGCTGCTGCCCCCTAGTGCCGAAAGATAGCCCAACAAGGAGCACCCCCTTCCCCAAACCGCAGCCGCACACTTTTGAGGTTTTCATGTTTGCCCCTAGACCCTATCACCCTGATTTTGATTTGATTGTGGGTGCTCAAAAGAACTAATGGTAATCACACAGTGTGAGAGAAATGTGTAACAGTTACTATTGCCGCTTTGGGTGCTGGTTGGAACGCGAGCACGGCTATTTTCAGGGACAGGGCTCTCATGTATGAGAGATGGCGGGAGCTATGCAAGCAAGCAGCTCATTTCAGGAATGAATTTCAGCTCACGAGGTCTTCCACGTTTGTGGTAAGTGTCTGGGTGCTTTGGGGCATGAATCTGGCCACTAGGATATGGAATTTACTGTCCTTCATGAAAGAAAATCTTCCACATTTGTGGTAAGTGTCTGGGTGCTTTGGGGCATGAATCTGGCCACTAGGATATGGAGTTTACTGTCCTTCATGAAAGAAAATCTTCACGTGCCTTTTATGTGCCTTGATATTAGCTATCACTGGTGTCAGATTCTGTGAACAATGTCAGGATATTGGATTCAGTTTTTTCATTTGGAAAACTGGCCGGGCCAAAGTCTCATCTGGGTTTTGTCATCAGGTAGAGCAAGTGTGTGAGAATGGCTCCTCCCTCTGAGCACCTGTGTCGGTCAGGGTCCAAACAGGAGACAAAGACCACACGGTAATATGAAAAGGAAATGTTAAAGTGTAAATATTAACATTTACTGGGGGTTGGAGTAACAGGGAATTGGCTAGTAAGGAGGACAAAACCTTCATGAATGAGAGTTATACCCTCACCAAAGAGGCCCCTGAGCACACCCATTTCCACCAGCAAGACGACACGGTTATGAACCAGGAAGTGGACCCCCATCAGACTCCAAGACTGGCAGCTCCTTGGCCTCTGTGTTTTAATTTCTGATATATATCGGGTCTGCCTATGAGATGGTGATCGAAGAGGCTCTTTTACTTAAAAAACAAATTCCCTTTTACCATGGCTAAAAGCCCAGTGAAGCCGTGTATCTCAGGTCATTTAAAATCCAACTCCCGCCAAACCTCCCCTTCTCTCTGGCGCCCACGAAGAGTGAGAGTCTGATGGCGGGAGAGACTCTGGAGGCACAGGCACTTCTGTGATGCTCAGATGTGTGCGGTCTCTCTTCCGAGCTCGCAAGTCCCTTGTTATCCATCCTGAAAACTCAGAAGATGCGATAACCGAGGCTCTCCAGATAACTGACGTGAGACAGCCGGTATCATTTCCCGGGCACGCCTCCCACGGTTTACCTTTTCTTCTGCATTGCCCCTCCTCCATGCTCCTCCCTCCCGGCTACCGCCTGCCATACTCCTCCGAGTCCCTGGAGAGCTTTCATACTGTCTGTCCTTTTCCTATCCCTACTGTTTCTCGTCATCATGCTCCATTCTGGCTTTCATCTCCAATTCAGGGATGGATGCTGGTTTGTGGACCTGAAGCTTCTACAATTTTCTGGGTAGGGAAGCCCCTGTAAGAAAGGATCTAATTATGAATACAAAACTAGGCATGAAAATAAATGTGTGGAGTGAAAAATAAATCACTACAAATTAAGATATTTTTTAAAAAGGATGGTAGAGATCACAAGCATTACAAAATAAAAACAAATTTTTAAATAAGTATCTGATGTACCTGTATATAACTTGTCCCTTACCTTTATTGGTTCTGCATGTTCTTTGTCTCCTCATATGACAAAATTCTGTAATATAATTTTCTACAGAGGGATTATAAAGATAATTTAGTCTTTCCTCTAGCATAACTGACCACACTTTTAAAAATACTTCTTTTCATTTATTTATTTGGCTGCATTGGGTCTTATCTGGGGCATGCAAAATCTTAGTTGTAGCAACTGGGATCTAGCTCCCTGATCAGATATTAAACCCAGGGCCCCAGCATTGGGAGCTCAGAGTCTTGGCCAATGGACTACCAGGGAAGGCCCAACATTCGTGTTTTTTTTTATTGGTCCTTGGGCTACATAAAACATACAACTTGGCATATCACATATCATTGCTACAGGTTTATACCCAACAAACACAGGAACTCTGACAAAGTCTTCTTATGTGATTCACAAAGAAAAGGAAATAGCATATTTAATAATTGCCTTCACAGCAATATCAAGTGTATTCTTGGTAGAGAATTTCCATGTTGACAGTGTGTGGGTGATGAGAATGAACACCCTGCTTATAACTGGGGACTTGGCACAGGCTTGTTTCTCGCCCTGTGTACCTCAAGCCTCTTCCCTCCCACCACCCAACTACTCCACGTGCAGGCTGCCAAGCCCAGAGGCCCCTCATTGTCCCTCCTGTGTCACCAGGACCAGTTCACTCCCTTCTCAGTTCAGTCCAGTCAACTCAGTCATGTCTGACTCTTTGTGACCCCATGCAATGCAGCACGCTAGGCTTCCGTGTCCATCACCAACTCCCAGAGCTTGCTCAAACTCATGTCCATTGAGTCGGTGATACCATCCAGCCATCTCATCCTCTGTCATCCCCTTCTCCTCCTGCCTTCAATCTTTCCCAGCATCAGGGTCTTTTCAAATGAGTCAGTTCTTCACATCAGGTGGCCAAAGTATTGGAGCTTCAGCATCAGTCTTTCCAATGAATATTCGGGACTGATTTCCTTTAGGATTGACTGGTTTGATCTCCTTGCAGTCCAAGGGACTCTCAAGAGTCTTCTCCAACACCACAGTTCAAAAGCATCAATTCTTTGGTGCTCAGCTTTCTTTATAGTCCAACTCTCACATCCATACATGACCACTGGAAAAACCATAGATTTGACAAGATGGACCTTTGTCGGCAAAGTAATGTCCCTGTTTTTTAATACAGTGTCTAGGTTTGTCATAGCTTTTCTTCCAAGGAGCAAGTGTCTTTTAATTTCATGGCTGCAGTCACCATCTGCAGTGATTTTGGAGCCCAAGAAAATAAAGTCTGTCACGGTTTCCATCACCCCATCTATTTGCCATGAAGTGATGTGACCGGATGCCATGATCTTTGATTTTTGAAGGTTGAGCTTTAAGCCAACTTTCTCACTCTCCTTTTTCACTTTCATTCAAGAGGCTCTTTAGTTCCTCTTCCCTTTCTGCCATAAGGGCGGTGTCGTCTGCATATCTGAAGTTATTGATATTTCTCCCAGCAATCTTGATTCTAGCCTGTGCTTCATCCAGCCCGGCATTTCACATGATGTACTCAGCATATAAGCATCAATGAACTTCTCGGGGAAAGCTTCCTTCTCAGGAAAACACTTTTTCTCTCGGTTTCCATGACTTTTCCTGGGTTTTTCCTTTTTTATAGGCACTTCCTTCTCTGTCTCTTTTGTGTGTCATGAGGCTCAGTATGGGCTGCTGCTGATTTATATTCACTCTTTAGTGATCACTTCCAGCCACATCATTGCATGTACTGGTTAGAAAATGATGCCTCCCAAATTTACACTTCTGGCCTGGACTTCTCCCAGAGCCTGAGACATATTTACCTACTCACGATCCCGCTTGGATTCAAACGAGCATCTCAGAGAAATCAGTATGTTCAAAATGACCTGCAATCCCAAACCTGTCTTCCCCATTTTAGCAAATGCCTCCATTATGACTCAGCAGGTCAGTCTAAAACCAAGGAGTCACTTGATTTCTCTCTTTCTCTCTCATATGCATTAGTCCATTGGCAAGTGCTGTCTGTCCTACTTTCAAAATAGATTCTGAATCTCACCATTTTCACCCCCTCTACTCCAGCCAGCTAGTTCAAGACCATCACCATCACTCCCTGAGCTAGTGTTGTTGCTCCCCAGCGGGGAGCTTTACCCCATATAGATTTCCTTCATCCCCTGCTTGAAATCCCCCAGTGGCTTCCTGACACATTTAGAACATAATTGGAGGTCTTCTATGATCTGCAAGGCTCCACAGTGGTGATTTTCAGTGTGGTCTCCAGGCCAGCAGCATCAACCTCACCTGGGAACTTGGTAGAAACGCACAATCAGAGGCCCCACCTATTGAAGCAGTAACCCTGAGGGTGGCCCGCAGTCTGTGCTCCCAGCTGTGCTCCGGGTGGTTCTGAGCGGGCTCCGTGCGTCTGCGTGGGCTGGCCGGTGGGTGGCCGCTCCTCTGCCCTCCTGAGCCCAGCCCCTCGCTGCTCCCGCTCCTGTGCCGGAACATGAGGTATGCAGTCCTCCCGGCTGCGGCTCTTGTGCTTGCCTAGTCTGCACCCTTGTCTCCAGCTGGCGGGTGACTCACTCCCGCTTCAGACGGGGCTGTGTTCAAGAGCCATCTCCTCGGAGGGCTGGTCCTGGCCACCCTTCCAACGTCACTCGCCCTTTCCCCTTTGCTCACCCTTGCATATTTTTCTTCATTGCCCTTGTCGCCACCCGTCATGGCTTCGTGTTTATCATCCCTCTCCCTGACTATAAGCTCTACAAGGCTAGGGATTTTTTTTCTGCCCCCATCCAGGCTATCTCTAGTACCTAGAACATTCTCTAGTACATTAGATGCTCAATAAAGTCTTGTTGAATGAATGAACTAACCGATGGTATTGGATTGGTGCGGGAACCACTTCTCATCTTCCTGTATTTTTTCTGCAGTAAGAATCTTGTGAGTTTATGCAGTCCCCTATTATTAATAGATTGACTTCTGTGGACCTTAGCGCAGTTTAGGTGCATTTTATTTCATATCCTCACACCTAAGAGCGGGGTGATGAAGTGGAAGAGGCCCCAGGTTTAGTGTCAGTCGCCTTGTGTTTTTCTTTGCTCCAGTTGCTGACTGTGGGAAGGAGTTTGAGCCCAACAAGCACTGGATCCTTCTTTGGTGAGATAGGGGCAGTTACACCCACACCCACAACAGGGGTACAGTGAGGGGTAATTGCATTTAAGTCACCTTTTGGGGGCTTCCCAGGTTGGTGCAGTGGTAAAGAATCCACCTGCCAATGCAGGAGACATAAGAGACTTAGATCCCTGAGTTGGGAAGATCCTCTGGAGGAGGAAACGGCAACCCACTCTGGTGTTCTTGCCTGGAGAATCCCATGGACAGAGGAGCCTGGCGGGCTACAGTCCATGGGGTTGCAAAGAACTGGACGTGACTGAACACACACAACTCACCTTTTACAGTGCCTGACATAGGTAGGTAGGTTCTAGAGAATATTAGTTTTCTTTCAAATTTAATGCTCTTGGTTTCTGAATAGGAGTGATTTCCTCAGAAGGTGATGAGAATGGCCTGACCATCCCTGGTTTAGAATGAGGAAGATTCGAGCTTGCTTAGAATGCCCAGTGCAAAGCAGTTCTTCTGAGGTGTTCAGCATCTGGAGGTTTTGCCAACTTTTTTTTCAGAAAACCTCTCTTGCCTTTCTTGAGGCGCTAACTCATCTGTGACCAATTGTTTTCCCTGTTAAAACCCAGCGAAGTGTGCAAATAGAGAGAAGGGCACACAGTGGCTGTGGTGAAGTTGGAAAGTTCACCCTCGTGAAGAGGGTGGGTGTGTGGATTTCTGAGGAGGCCCCAAAGACTGAGGGTTAGTGCCAGGAGTGACGACCTCCCAGGCTGGTCAGGGGGGCCTTATCTGAGCCAGCAATCGCACTAGAGCAGTCAACTTCCTCTGGAATCTAGAGGTGTTTTCTTCCGAGCCACACACCTTCCAGGCATGCCAGCTGGCATCATTGGGATGGTTCAATGTGTGTATTTTCCCCCTCCCAGATCTTCCCATTTTAAAGTTCTCACCTCAGTCTCTCCTCCCCACTTCCCTTCCCTCAGAGCCTGACTCTACTTTGAGAAACATCTTCCCCAAAAGGTGACAGTTGGAAATGACTTTCCTTGGATAGCCTTGTTGCTACTTGAGTAAGAAACCAAAGTCCTTTGTGAGCTCGTTGGACTGAATTTCACGGGCAGACACAGAGACACGCTGTCCACCAGCAGCTTCTAGGGCCCCCCCATTACAGCACTGTCGTCTGCCTCTGTGTGGTCAGCAGTCTCTGAGGAGTGCAAGGTGGTGCTTTCCTCTGTGCTCTGTGAAATCTCGGGCTTTGATGTTGCTTTCATTTTTACCAAAATCATTATCTCACATTTTTATTTTGTGATTATTTCCAAGCTTGCCAAAACCAACCAACCAACCAACCAACCTATAGAATTGTCGAAACATTGGCTTATTAAAAACAGAGCTATTATTGAATGATCCCCTTATTATTCATTTTCCCAATAGCTTGCCTGCACTTTGTTAACTTTTAGAAAGCCCTCGGTCACAGGGTTAAATGCTGTTTAACAGTTTAAATGTATGACTTCAGCCCTAACATAACACTTCCCTTTCCTTATTTTGCTCGGTGTAAAGCCATGGAAATGAGCCAATGCTTTTCCCAGATTCCTTCACAAAATCTAGCAATTTCACTGCCATTGATAAAAGCTGACTTCTTTTTACCAGTGAAGCATTTAAAGTTTTCTCTTAAGTCAGCAAAGAATTCCAAATAATCTGCTGAGAGCTGACATTCTCTTTCAAGGCAAATATGTTGGTAAAGCTTATGAATAAAGATTGTTCACCATCTATCTGTTGTTTTTATTTATTAGAGGTATTAACCCTTTGTCATAGTATATATTACAAGTATTTTTTTCCAGTTTATTGTTTAGCTTTTGACTTTCTTTTTATGGTGTGTTTTGTCCCGCAAATCTTGTATTTTATATGGTAATTTGAAAATGTTACTGTTGGTCTAGCCTGTGACATGTGCTAATTTATTTTCTCTCAATGAAAAGGGAAATTTCAGTGACAGAAGCCACATGAGGTCATCATTTGGTGGCCTAGGTGCTTTCTGCTCCACTGGACTCAGAAGGTGGGTCAGAATGGCTTGATCCTGCGGGCTGGTGAATCTTGCTCCTTGTTTCCCAACATGGAGGTTGGGCTTTTCTCCCATGCTGGAGTTGGTTTCCAGTGGTTGCACATAGGTAGTCTGGCTTCTCCCATCTAGGCCTTCTTAAAACCCTAGCAGAGTCAGCTGAGCCTCCCCAGCCTGCTCTCTGGGAGCACATGAGCATCTTCGGGGAAAAGCACTGGCTGGACCCAGGGTGGTGGCGGCCTTGCCCCTGGCTGTGGTTTGTGAGTCTGCTGAGAACTCTGAGAGCAGTGCTATGCACAAAACCCTCGGCAGTGTGACGCTCTCATTCTCCCTCTTGGAAGGACTTTCTTCCTTCAGCTCCAAAAAAGCAGTGGTCAGTCTCTCTATATCCTTTTCAAGCATATGCTTTCACATGCTTGTGGTTGTAAACACAATAAACAAAACAATCATTTTTCAGTTGACATTATAACACAGGTCCCTTTTCGTATTCCTATGTATATATCATTTTTAGTGATCACATAATGTTCTATTAATTGGATATACCAAAATTTTTAGAGAAGGAAATGGCAACCCACTCCTGCATTCTTGCTTAGAGAATCCGATGGACAGAGGAGCCTGCAGGCCATGGTCCATGGGGTCGCAGAGAGTCGGACATGACTGAAGCAACTAAGCACACACATGTCAAAATTCCCCTCACTTTCTGGTCTTAGCCTGAGCTTCCCCTGAAGTAGACGGAGTCAAGGATTTGAGTGTAAGAAGTTCATCTGGGAGGTGATCCCAGGAAATACTCAGAAGGAATGGAAAAGTGAGACAGGAAAAGGAAGAAGCCATTTAGGTGGCATTAAACAAGGGTTTTGTCTGGGGGTAACTGGGACTCAGTCTTGTTGGGATCCCTCTAAGAAACAGTGGGAAACACAACTCAGAGTTGCGCCACCCAAAGGTGAGAAACCTGGGGTCATTATCAACTCCAGAATCAATGTCTTTCATTGTTTGAGATTCACTCGGGGGGTGTGAACTTCCTGGCCCTTCCACCTTTCCCCACAATGGACAGCCAAGCACTCTTTCTGGGTAGAGAATGCTCTCCGGCAGAGAGATGCAGGAAGCCACTGGACCATTGGGGATGACTATCTTCACATGAACTCCAGGGGTGTCAAGGGGACAAGGGCAGGACTTGGATGCATCTTCCCCGGTGCATTCCTTGAACTGCTCATTGCCATGCCCCACAGTAAGTCACTCTGGCCCTGACTCTCTTTCAGGATGGTTTTCAGTCCTATCTCTAATATCGGGATGTAACAGCAGGAGAGTTGGTGGGGCACAGCTGTGGTGTTCCGCAGGCTACAGTGATATTCATCCTTTTCCTCCCAGATAACTCAATCTGGATTCTCCTCGCTTTTGGTTATCATTTTCACTGTCGATTGCTAGCCTGATGCAATGACCCGGACCTTCTACCCTGCTGAGACTCCCTGGTTATCTTGCCCTTGTAAAGCTGTGGAAGCATTAAGAGGCACCCCAGTGAATCACCCACATTCTTAGGCATATTGCTTCCTGCTCCCATTATGTGGCACCCACCTTCTCTTTATAATCACATTTAGTTACCCCTAGTGTATATGGGGCTTTCCTGGTAGCTCAGCTGCTAAAGAATTCATCTGCTATGCAGGAGATCCTGGTTTGATTCCTGGGTTGGGAAGTTCCCCTGGCGAGGGGATAGACTACCCACTCCAGTGTTCTTGGGCTTCCCTGGTGGCTCAGATAGTAAAGAATCCACCTGCAATGCAGGAGACCTGGGTTCAATGTCTAGGTTGGGAAGATCCCCTGGAGGACGGCATGGCAACCCGCTCCAGTATTGCCTGGAGAGTCCCCATGGACAGAGGAGTCTGGTGGGCTACAGTCCATGGGGTCGCAAAGAGTTGGACACAACTAAGTGACTAAGCACAGCACAGTAGTGTGTGAACTCCTACAGAGGAGCCCCAAGTGATCAGGTGGCGTTGGTAACTAGATTCAGTGGAAGTCTGTACTGTACTTGTACTGTACTGCAGATCTCCTTTGTGACTATTTCTGAATATTGCTCTCTTGCTCCTTTTAGGCCTCTGACCAACCTACCGAGTCAGTTGCCACTTCCCAGGAGTTCTTGAATATCCTGACTTCTGATCGCTTCTCCCTCTACACAAAATTAATGACTATGTGTGCTACTTGGAGGATTTTTTCAGGGTACCTTTTATGGTGGTAATAGCACATTTTATGACCCATTCATGAACCAGGCTTGCTGCTGTTCTTTTTTTTTTTCCTTTTATCATCAACTGGTACTTGGGACCCTTTCATAAGATCATAGATGAGAACTAAGGGAGGGACATATGTGCTAAGTTGCTTCAGTCTTGTCCAACTCTTTGTGACCCTATAGACTGTATCCTGCAGGCTTCCTCTGTCCATGGGATTCTCCAGGAAGAATACTGCAGTGGGTTGCCGTGCCCTCCTCCAGGGGATCTTCCTGACATGGGGATCAAACTCACATCTCTTACATCTCCTGCATTGGCAAGTGAATTCTTTGCCATTAGTGCTGCTGCTGCTGCTGCTGCTAAGTCGCTTC
This sequence comes from Bos taurus, assembly GCF_002263795.3. Lineage (NCBI taxonomy): Eukaryota > Metazoa > Chordata > Mammalia > Artiodactyla > Bovidae > Bos > Bos taurus. The sequence continues at coordinate 3,948,708 of NC_037337.1, read as the reverse complement.
AGTCGTGTCTGACTCTGTGCGACCCCATAGACAGCAGCCCATCAGGCTCCCCCATCCCTGGGATTCTCCAGGCAAGAACACTGGAATGGGTTGCCATTGCCTTCTCCAATGCATGAAAGTGAAAAGTGAAAGGGAAGTCATTTAGTCGTGTCCAACTCTTAGCAACCCCATGGACTGCAGCCTACTAGGCTCCTCCATCCATGGGATTTTCCAGGCAAGAGTACTAGAGTGGGGTGCCATTGCCTTCTCCTACTAGGCTCCTCCATCCATGGGATTTTCCAGGCAAGAGTACTGGAATGGGGTGCCATTGCCTTCTCCTACTAGGCTCCTCCGTCCATGGGATTTTCCAGGCAAGAGTACTGGAGTGGGGTGCCATTGCCATTAGCACTACCTGGTGCTAAATACTGAATGTTGCTCAGCCATGTCCAACTCTTTGTGACGCCATAGCCCACCAGGCTCCTCTGTCCATGGAATTCTCCAGGCAACAATACTAGAGTGGTTAGCCATTTTCTACTCCAGGGGAACTTCCCAACCCAGGGATTGAACCCAAGTGTCCTGCATTGCAGGCAGATTCTTTACTGTCTGAGCTACCAAAGGTTGGCAACTTGGGGTCTAGAATGCCTTTTTGTGCAACTTTGTTGTGTCTTAAACCTGTTTGGGCTCAGTCCAAATGTAACCCTTCTCTTGTGCCAGCCACTGATGTTGTGCCTGCCTGACCTTAGACCTTCATGGATCTGACCACACCCAGCTCCTGAATGGCAGCTCTCATCATGTGGTCTCTTGATTATTATTTTTTTTATATAATTAGCCATGCAGCCTCTAGCAACATGTTATAGCTGCTTTCCAAATGGTGAACAGCTATTTGTTTTGCTGCGATTCTTCCATTTGGGCTCTCCCAAAGACTCCATCGGAGAAGGCAATGGCACCCCACTCCAGTACTCTTGCCTGGAAAATCCCATGGATGGAGGAGCCTGGTGGGCTGCAGTCCATGGGGTCGCTAAGAGTTGGACACGACTGAGTGACTTCCCTTTCACTTTTCACTTTCATGCATTGGAGAAGGAAATGGCAACCCACTCCAGTGTTCTTGCCTGGAGAATCCCAGGGGCGGTGGAGCCTGATGGGCTGCCATCTATGGGATCGCACAGAGTCAGACACGACTGAAGCAACTTAGCAGCAAAGACTCCATATGGGAAGTTTATTTGAGAGGTGGTTGCAGAAATTTCTATGAGGGATTGTGGGAACAAGACAAGGAAAGCCATTAATGAGCCGTGGACAACCATGGACAAATGGATCTTCATTGTGCTGGAGACCACAAGAGAAATTTGTCTGGAACACAGCTCTGAACTGTTCCACTGAGCATTAGGAAACCAGGACATTTACCCACCAATCTTCCCCCACCATCAGGCATTACATCCTCGCCCTTGGTCTTATACAGGTATGTTGACAGACTCCCATGGCCTGATGGAAACTTTGGGGACTAGAGATGCCTGAAACCAGCAGTGGGAATAAGAACCACCTACAAGTGCTCAGTGGATAAAGAATATACCAGCAATGCAGGAGACACAGGAGATGTGAGTTCAGTCCCTGGGTCAGGAAGCTCCCCTGGAGGAGAGCATGGCAACCCACTCCAGTATTTTCGCCTGAAAAATCCCATGGACAGAAGAGTCTGACAGTCTACAGACCATGGGGTTGCAAAGAGTTGGACATGACTGGATGACTAAGCATAAACACGCACAACCCCTTCCAGGGTGGGCTGAGCTCATTAACACAGGGCACCATAGCACTGGCTTTGTGTGTCTCTATTCTATCAACTCTTATTGCTTTCACAATGAATACAACACAGTCTTTCCTCAGAGGGGTTCATAGTTCGATGGGGAACTAAAGAGGATACAGGTAATGTTACAGTGGAAATGTAAGAGAATTAAAGTGTATGTGGGATCCTCCATCATGGAGAAACTAAACCAGATTCTCAACGTTCCCAAGAATACCTGAAAAGAGATATTATTCAGGTAGGACCGGAAGAAGTCAGTTGGTAGCATTAATTAGATGATTTGGAGATAAGTGCTTCCATAAGCATGTAAAATTCCATAGGAATGAGCTCCATCAGACAATTTGTTTGTTTGGTCTTAAGGGTGTGCTTAGTCGCTCAGTATGTCCAACTCCTTGTGTTGGACATGACTTAAGAAAGGCTTGCCTCTCTTAAGGGTGACATAGTGAAAAGTGAAAGTGTTAGTCAGTCCTGTCTGACTCTTTGCAACACCATAAACTATAGCCTGCCAGGCTCCTCTGTCCATGGGATTCTCCAGGCAAGAAAATAGAATGGTTTGTCATTTCCTTCTCCAGGGGATCTTCCTGACCCAGGGATATAACCTGGGTCTCCTACATTGCAGGTAGATTCTTTACCCTCTGAGCCACCAGGGAAGCCTGTGTAGGAGGACATGGAGGCACAACAAAATAAAAATTGAAGACTTGCCTCTAAATAGTGAAAGAAAGTGAAAGTGTTAGTCACTCAGTTGTGTCTGACTCTTTGTGACCCCATGGACTGTAGCCCACCAGGCTCCTCTCTCTATGGAATTCTCCAGGATATTGGATGGGTTGCTGTTCCCTTCTCTAGAGGATCTTCCCGACCCAGGGATCAGACTTGGGTGTCCTGCATTGCAGGCAGATTTTTTTTTTTTTTTTTTTAACTTGTTTGAGCCACCAGGGAAATCCAAATCATAAGTTAAAGATGAACTCTGAGACCAACAGAGAAGGAGGGGGATGCCACGCACACACCTCTTCTCTAAGCTACTGAGTCTCTGTATGAATTGTCCTGTTTGCTTCTGTTGGGTGGTTTGAAAAATGGGGCAGTTTCCTCAGGTGAAGTTTTTGGTTTGTTTAAGCTAGGGGAAGGTGAGTGAAGTTGAAGGATAATTGACTCTGGATAGTAGAACCAAGAGAATTAATTAGCAAATAACTAGACCACAGATCAACTTCTCTCTCTCCACCTTCCCTGCCCTGCCCTGTCCAAGCCCGTGTCTCCCTGCCCAGCCTCAGACTGTCTGTCTCTCTGTTCAGGGTGACAGATTGTCAGAGAAAGCCTTCTTTTGCCCTGTAACACCATTTCTTGTTGACTTTATTTCAGAGGCCCTGTGGCTGTTGAAGCTTTAAACATCAGCCTTTCCAGGTCCAGTATTTCTGTTGTATTTGAACAGCCTGGACCTCTGGGAGAGGCCACTGGCTTTCCTGGGAATGCTCTCTTCAAAAGGCATCTCCTCTGAAAGTCTTCCCTGGTATTTTGGGTAGAATTATTGGATAAATTATTGTAAAACTTTGTTACTACACACCAACTGTACAGCAATTGTTTCCAGTTTCTGTTCAGCATTGACAAGCACTCATGGAGTGGTTGCTATGAGGTATCATCTAGGTATTTTCACAGACTACCTCTTAGATTCTTAGATATACATTATTGATAACTCTTCTCTCTTTGTTCAGCTTTAAACTGTTTGAGATCAAAATGTGTCTTTCATTGTTCTTATCATTTTTAGTCAAGCGCTTATTGTATTGGGCTTCCCTGGTGGCTCAGATGGTAGAGAATGATAACTGATAACTTTTTTAAAAATATAAATTTATTTATTTTAATTGGAGGCTAATTACTTTACAAATTGTATTGGTTTTGCCATACATCAACATGAATCCGCCACGAGTGTATATGTGTTCCCCATCCTGAACACCCCCCCTCCCCCATACCATCCCTCTGGGTCATTCCAGTGCACCAGCCCTAAGCATCCTGTGTCATGCATCGAACCTGGACTGGCGATTCATTTCACATATGATATTATACATGTTTCAATGCCATTCTCCCAAATCATCTCACTCTCGCCCTCTCCCACAGAGTCCAAAAGACTGTTCTATACATCTGTGTCTCTTTTGCTGTCTCTCATACAGGGTTATCGTTCAGTTCAGTTCAGTCGCTCAGTCGTATCCAACTCTTTGTGACCCCATGAATTGCGCAGCAAGCCAGGCCTCCCTGTCCATCACCAACTCCCGGCGTTCACTCAGACTCATGTCCATTGAGTCAGTGATGCCAGCCAGCCATCTCATCCTCTGTCGTCCCCTTCTCCTCCTGCCCCCAATCCCTCCCAGCATCAGAGTCTTTTCCAATGAGTCAACTCTTTGCATGAGGTGGCCAAAGTACTGGAGTTTCAGCTTTAGCATCAGTCCTTCCAAAGAAATCCCAGGGCTGATCTCCTTTAGAATGGACTGGTTGGATCTCCTTGCAGTCCAAGGGACTCTCAAAAGTCTCCAACACCACAGTTCAAAAGCATCAATTCTTCGGCGCTCAGCCTTCTTCACAGTCCAACTCTCACATCCATACATGACCACTAGAAAAACCATAGCCTTGACTAGATGGACCTTTGTTGGCAAAGTAATGTCTCTGCTTTTCAATATGCTTTCTAGGTTGGTCCTAACTTTCCTTACAAGGAGTAAGCATCTTTTAATTTCATGGCTGCAGTCACCATCTTTCTAAATTTCATATATATGCAGTGTAAGAGGGTTCCCTTTTCTCCACATCCTCTCCAGCATTTATTGCTTGTAGACTGTTGTATAGCAGCTATTCTGACTGACGTGAAATGGTACCTCATTGTGGTTTTGATTTGCATTTCTCTGATAATGAGTGATGTTAAGCATCTTTTCATGTGTTTGTTAGCCATCTGTATGTCTTCTTTGGAGAAATGTCTGTTTAGGTCTTGGCCCATTTTTTGATTGGGTTGTTTATTCTTCTGGAATTGAGCAGCAGGAGTTGCTTGTATATTTTTGAGGTTAATTCTTTGTCAGTCAGTGACTTCATTTGCTATTATTTTCTCCCATCCTGAAGGCTGTCTTTTCACCTTGCTTATAGTTTCCTTTGTTGTGCAGAAGCTTTTAATTTTAATTAGGCCCCATTTGTTTATTTTTGCTTTTATTTCCAATATTCTGGGAGGTGGGTCATAGAGGATCCTGCTGTGATTTATGTCAGAGGGTGTTTTGCCTATGTTCTCCTCTAGGAGTTTTATAGTTTCTGGTCTTACATTTAGATCTTTAATCCATTTTGAGTTTTTTTGTGTATGGTGTTAGAAAGTGTTCTAGTTTCATTCTTTTACAAGTGGTTAACCAGTTTTCCCAGCACCACTTGTTAAAGAGATTGTCTTTTCTCCATTGTATATTCTTGCCTCCTTTGTCAAAGATAAGCTGTCCATAGCATGGGTTTATCTCTGGGCTTTCTATTTTGTTCCATTGATCTATATTTCTGTCTTTGTGCCAGAACCATACTGTCTTGATGACTGTGGCTTTGTAGTAGAGCCTGAAGTCAGGCAGGTTGATTCCTCCAGTTCCTTTCTTCTTTCTCAAGATTGCTTTGGCTATTCTAGGTTTTTTGTATTTCAATACAAATTGTGAAATTATTTATTCTAGCTCTGTGAAAAATACCGTTGGTAGCTTGATAGGGATTGCATTGAATCTATAGATTGCTTTGGGTAGTATACTCATTTTCACTATATTGATTCTTCCAATCCATGAACACTGTATATTTCTCCATCTATTACTATCCTCTTTGATTTCTTTCCCCAGCGTTTTATAGTTTTCTGTATATAGGTCTTTAGTTTCTTTAGGTAGATATATTCCTAAGTATTTTATTCTTTTCATTGCAATGGTGAATGGAATTGTTTCCTTAATTTCTCTTTCTATTTTTTCATTATTAGTGTATAAGAATGCAAGGGATTTCTGTGTGTTGAGTTTACATCCTGCAACTTTACTATATTCATTGATTAGCTGTAGTGATTTTCTGGTGGAATCTTTAGGGTTTTCTATGTAGAGGATCATGTCATCTGCAAACAGTGAGAATTTTACTTCTTCTTTTCCAGGTTGGATTCCTCTTATTTCTTTTTTTGCTCTGATTGCTGTGGCTAAAACTTCCAAAACTATGTTGAATAGTAGTGAAAGTGGGCATCCTTGTCTTGTTCCTGACGTTAGGGGAAATGCTTTCAGTTTTTCACCATTGAGGATAATGTTTTCTGTGGGTTTGTCATATGTAGCTTTTATTATGTTGAGGTATGTTCCTTCTTTTGCATTCCAGTCCCCTATAATGAAAAGTAATGCTCAAAATTCTCCAAGCCAGGCTTCAGCAATATGTGAACCGTGAACTTCCCGACGTTCAAGCTGGTTTTAGAAAAGGCAGAGGAACCAGAGATCAAATTGCCAACATCTGCTGGATCATTGAAAAAGCAAGAGAGTTCCAGAAAAGCATATATTTCTGCTTTATTGACTATACCAAAGCCTTTAACTGTGTGGATCACAATAAACTGCGGAAAATTCTGAAAGAGATGGGAATACCAGACCACCTGATCTGCCTCTTTAGAAATTTGTATACAGTTCAGGAAGCGACAGTTAGAACTGGACATGGAACAACAGACTGGTTCCAAATAGGAAAAGGAGTTCGTCAAGGCTGTATATTGTCACCCTGTTTATTTAACTTATATGCATAGTACATCATGAGAAACGCTGGACTGGAAGAAACACAAGCTGGAATCAAGATTGCTGGGAGAAATATCAATAACCTCAGATACGCAGATGACACCACCCTTATGGCATAAAGTGAAGAGGAACTACAAAGCCTCTTGATGAAAGTGAAAGTGGAGAGTGAAAAAGTTGGCTTAAACCTCAACATTCAGAAAACGAAGATTATGGCATCCGGTCCCATGACTTCATGGGAAATAGATGGGGAAACAGTGGAAACAGTGTCAGACTTTATTTTTCTGGGCTCCAAAATCACTACAGATGGTGACTGCAGCCATGAAATTAAAAGATGCTTACTCCTTGGAAGGAAAGTTATGACCAACCTAGATAGCATATTCAAAAGCAGAGACATTACTTTGCCAACAAAAGTTTTTCTAGTCAAGGCTATGGTTTTTCCTGTGGTCATGTATGGATGTGAGAGTTGGACTGTGAAGAAGGCTGAGCGCCAAAGAATTGATGCTTTTGAACTGTGGTGTTGGAGAAGACTCTTGCAAGTCCCTTGGACTGCAAGGAGATCCAACCAGTCCATTCTGAAGGAGATCAGCCCTGGGATTTCTTTGGAAGGAATGATGCTAAAGCTGAAACTCCAGTACTTTGGCCACCTCATGCGAAGACTTGACTCATTGGAAAAGACTCTGATGCTGGGAGGGATTGTGGGCAGGAGGAGAAGGGGACGACAGAGGATGAGATGGTTGGATGGCATCACTGACTTGATGGATGTGAGTCTGAGTGAACTCCGGGAGTTGGTGATGGACAGGGAGGCCTGGCGTGCTGCAATTTATGGGGTCACAAAGAGTCAGACACGACTGAGCGACTGATCTGATCTGATCTGATGTTCCTTCTATTCCTGCTTTCTGGGGAGTTTTTTTTTTTTTTTTTCTTAAATGGATGTTGAATTTTGTCAAAGTGTTTCTCTGAATCTATTGATATAATCATATGGCTTTTATTTTTCAATCTCTTACTGTTGTGTATTACATTGATTGATTTGTGGATATTGAAGAATCCTTGCATCCCTGGGATAAAACCCATTTGGTCATGATGTATGGTCTTTTTAATGTGTTGTTGGACTCTGATTGTGGACTTTTGTATTTTTGCATCTATGTTCATCAGTGATATTGGCCTGTAGTTTTTTTTGTGGCATCTTTGTCAGGTTTTGGTATTAGGGTGATGGTGGTCTCATAGAATGAGTTTGGAAGTTTACCTTCCTCTGCAATTTTCTGAAAGAGTTTGAGTAGGATAAGTGTTACCTCTTCTCTAAAGTTTTGGTAGAATTTAGCTGTGAAGCTGTCTGGACCTGGGCTTTTGTTTGCTGGAAGATTTCTGATTACAGTTTCAATTTCCATGCCTGTGATGGGTCTGTTAAGATTTTCTATTTCTTCCTGGTTCAGTTTTGGAGAATTTGTCCATTTCTTTCAAGTTGTCCATTTTATTGGCATATAATTGCTGATAGTAGTCTCTTATGATCCTTTTTATTTCTGAGTTGTCTGTTGTGATCTCTCCATTTTCATTTCTAATTTTATTGATTTGATTTTTCTCCCTTTGTTTCTTGATGAGTCTGGCTAATGGTTTGTCAGTTTTATTTATCCTCTCAAAGAACCAGCTTTTTGCTTTGTTGATTTTCGCTATGGTCTCTTTTGTTTCTTTTGCATTTATTTCTGCCCTAATTTTAAAGATTTCTTTCCTTCTACTAACCCTGGGGTTCTTCATTTTTTCCTTTTCTAGTTGCTTTAGGTAGAGTTAGGTTATTTATTTGGATTTTTCTTGTTTCTTGAGTTATGCCTGTATTGCTATGAACCTTCCCCTTGCACTGCTTTTACAGTGTCCCATAGGTTTTGGGTTGTTGTGTTTTCATTTTCATTCGTTTCTATGCATATTTTGATTTCTTCTGTGATTTGTTGGTTATTCAGCAGCGTGTTGTTCAGCCTCCATATGTTGGACTTTTTAATAGTTTTTCTCCTGTAATTGAGATCCAGTCTTACTGCATTGTGGTCAGAAAAGATGCTTGGAATGATTTCAATTTTTTTTTTTTGAATTTACCAAGGCTAGATTTATGGCCAGGGTGTGATCTATCCTGGAGAAGGTTCTGTGTGTGCTTGAGAAAAAGGAAATTCATTGTTTTTGGGTGAAATGTCCTATATATATCAATTAGGTCTAACTGGTCTATTGTATCATTTAAAGTTTGTGTTTCCTTGTTAATTTTCTGTTTAGTTGATCTATCCATAGGTATGAGTGGGGTATTAAAGTCTCCCACTATTATTGTGTTATTGTTAATTTCCCCTTTCATACTTGTTAGCATTTGTCTTACATATTGCGGTGCTCCTATGTTGGGTGCATATATATTTATAATTGTTATATCTTCTTCTTGGATTGATCCTTTGATCATTATGTAATGTCCTTCTTTGTCTCTTTTCACAGCCTTTGTTTTAAAGTCTATTTTATCTGATATGAGTATTGCTACTTCTGCTTTCTTTTGGTTTCTATTTGCATGGAATATCTTTTTCCAGCCCTTCACTTTCAGTCTGTATGTGTCCCCTGTTTTCATGTGGGTCTCTTGTAGACAACATATATAGGGGTCTTGTTTTTGTATCCATTCAGCCGGTCTTTGTCTTTTGGTTGGGGCATTCAACCCATTTACGTTTAAGGTAATTATTGATAAGTATGATCCCATTTCCATTTACTTTATTGTTTTGGGTTCGAGTTTATACACTCTTTTTGTGTTTCCTGTCTAGAGAATATCCTTTAGTATTTGTTGGAGAGCTGGTTTGATGGTGCTGAATTCTCTCAGCTTTTGCTTGTCTGTAAAGCTTTTGATTTCTCCTTCATATTTGAATGAGATCCTTGCTGGGTACAGTAATCTGGGCTGTAGGTTATTTTCTTTCATCACTTTGAGTATGTTCTGCCATTTCCTCCTGGCCTGAAGAGTTTCTATTGAAAGATCAGCTCTTATCCTTATGGGAATCCCCTTGTGTGTTATTTGTTGTTTTTCCCTTGCTGCTTTTAATATTTGTTCTTTGTGTTTGGTCTTTGTTAATTTGATTAATATGTGTCTTGCCTTGGGTTTATCTTATTTGGGACTCTCTGGGTTTCTTGGACTTGGGTGATTATTTCCTTCCCCATTTTAGGGAAGTTTTCAACTATTATCTCCTCAAGTATTTTCTCATGGTCTTTCTTTTTGTCTTCTTCTTCTGGGACTCCTATGATTCGAATGTTGGGGCATTTAACATTGTCCCAGAGGTCTCTGAGGTTGTCCTCATTTCTTCTAATTCGTTTTTCTTTCTTCTTCTCTGATTCATTTATTTCTACTACTCTATCTTCTACCTCACTAATCCTGTCTTCTGCCTCTGTTGTTCTACTATTTGTTCCCTCCACAGTGTTTTTGATCTCATTTATTTCATTATTCGTTATATATTGACTTTAAAAAATTTCTTCTAGGTCCTTGTTAAACCTTTCTTGCATCTTTTCAATCCTTGTCTCCAGGCTATTTATCTGTGATTCCATTTTGAGTTCAAGATTTTGGGTCATTTTCACTATCATTATTCAGAATTCTTTATCAGGTAGATTCCCTATCTCTTCCTCTTTTGTTTGGTTTGGTGGGGATTTATCCTGTTCCTTTGCCTGCTGGGTTTTTCTCTGTGTCTTCATCTTATTTATAATGCTGTGTTTGGAGTGGCCTTTCTGTATTCTGGCAGTTTGTGGAGTTCTCTTTATTGTGGAGTTTCCTCACTGTGGGTGGGGTTGGACGGGTGGCTTGTCAAAGTTTCCTGGTAAGGGAAGCTTGTGTTGGTGTTCTGGTGGGTGGAGCTGGGTTTCTTCTCTCTGGAGTGCAATGAAGTGTCCAGTAATGAGTTATGAGATGTCAATGGGTTTGGAGTGATGTTGGGCAGCCTGTATATTGAAGCTCAGGGCTGTGTTCCTGTGTTGCTGGAGAATTTGTGTAGTATGTCTTGCTCTGGAACTTGTGGCCCTTGGGTGGTGCTTGGTTTCAGTAGGTATGGAGGCATTTTATGAGCTCCTGTCAATTAACGTTCTCTGGAGTCAGGAGTTCTCTGATGTTCTCAGGATTTGGACTTAAGCCTCCTGCTTCTGGTTTTCAGTCTTATTTTTACAGTAGCCTCAAGACTTTTCCATCTACACAGCACCATTGATAAAACATCTAGGTTAAAGATGAAGTTTCTCCACGGTGAGGGACACCCAGAGAGGTTCACAGAGTTACATGGAGAAGAGAAGAGGGAGGAGGGAGATAGAGGTGACCAGGTTGAGATGAGGTGGACTCAAAAGAGGAGAGAGCAAGGTAGCCAGTAATCACTTCCTTATGTGTAGTCCACAGTCTGGACCGCTCAGAGATGTTCATGGAGTTATACAGAGAAGAGAAGAGGGAGGAAGGAGACAGAGGTGGCCAAGAGGATAAAGGGGGGAAACAAAAGGAGAGAGACAGATCCAGCCAGTAATCAGTTCCCTAAGTGTTCTCCACTGTCCGGAACACACAGAGATTCACAGAGTTGGGTAGAGAAGAGAAGGGGGAGGGAGGAGATAGAGGCGACCTGGTGGAGAAAAAAAGAGTCCAAAGAGGGAGAGAGCAATCAGGCCAGTGATCTTGCTCCCAAGTAAAAATGGGTAATGAAGATTGGGTTCTTAAAGGTAAAAAATTGATAACAAATACCAAAAAGCAAAGATTAAAAATCCAGAGAAGTTTGATTTTCAAAAATACAATATTAATGGAATAAAGTCACAAAAATTATAATATATATATATATATATATATATATATATATGAAGTTTACTTTAAAAAATAGGGTCTCTTTTTTTTTTTTGCAAAGTAATAGTAGGTTATAAAAATGAAAATTAAAGGAATAATAGAGGACTTAAAAAAAATTAAAGAATGATAGTAAAAATAGTTAAAATATATCTAGAACTTTCTCTGGTGTTGTTGTGGGCAGTGTGGGGTCAGTTCATTTTCAGATAGTTCCTTGATCCGGCTTATGTTTCTCAAGATCTATAGGCCCCTTCCTATGTAGTCGATACTAATTACAGGGTTTTAATCTATTGCACCTGTCACTTCAGCTTCTTCTGTCTGCTGGTCTCTTCAGTGTCTAATTTCTGCCCTGACACAAGGGGGTCGTGGTGAACACTTTTTAGGCTCACTTGTTCAGTCGTGCTGTGGGGAGGGAGGGACGCTGCAAACAACACTGGGGAGTGCTTGCAGTGTCTCAGCCACAGTGGGTTTGCTCCCACTCACGGTGTGTGCGCTTTCCCTGTCTACACTGCTTAGGCTCTAGGTTGCTCTGCCGGGAACTGTCTGAGGCTGGCCCTGGGTTGTATGCACTTCCCAGGTCTAAGCCGCTCAGGTTCAGGCACTCGGGTAGCCCTCAGAGGCGTAGACTCATTTGGGCCTGCGTTTTGTGCCCTTCCCAGGTCTGAGCAGCTCAGGTGATGAGGTGTTTGGCGAGTGCGGTCGCTGTGACTTATTGCCTCCCCCGTCCCTGCCGCTTGGTTTTCTGGGTGTACAACCGGCGCACCTTCTCAGGCGGATGTTGACCATCCAGAATCCCAAGAAGTCTTGGTTAGCAATGAAGCCTGCTTGGAGTTTGATAGATAATGCCTCTCTGGGGCAGTAATTGCCCCCTTCCGGCTCTGGCTGCCCTTGCCTGCCTGTTACTGGAGGGGGGTGGTCTGCAGCCAGCTAGCTCTGCTCAATCCTTTGTTCTGTGAGTGGGCCTGACGGTGTCTTAGGTTAGGGCTTTTCACGTAGCTCTGCTCAGTTCTTTGTTCTGTGAGCGGGCCTGGCGGTGTCTTAGGTTAGGAGTTTTTGCGTGGTAGTTATCCCACAGTCTGGTTTGCTATCCCAAGTTAGTTCCCTCAGATTGCCCTGGGGAGATTCAGGCCCGGTCCTTACTCTAAGCAATGCAGCCCACGCCTCCCTGCCGAGTCCCCGCTTTTTAGTGGCGGGTGCAGGCATCTGTGCTGCTTCTCTGCTCGGAGAGTTACCGTTGGACATGTAATCTGTGGGTTTTAATTATTTATTTATTTTTCCTCCTGATTATGTTGCCCTCTGTGGTTCCAAGGCTCACCACAGACTCGGCAGTGAGAGTGTTTCCTGGTGTTTGGAAACTTCTCTCTTTTTTAAGACTCCCTTCCCAGGATGGATCTCCATCCCTACCTCTTTTGTCTCTCTTTTTGTCTTTTATATTTTTTCCTACCTCCTTTTGAAGACAATGGGCTGCTTTTCTGGGTGCCTGATGTCCTCTGTCAGCATTCAGAAGTTGTTTTGTGGAATTTACTCAGCATTCAAATGTTCTTTTGATGAATTTGGGGGGGAGAAAGTGGTCTCCCCTTCCTATTCCTCTGCCATTGTAGGACCGCCCCCTGCCTGATAACTTTTGAGTGAATTTACGATGTAGTAGTAAAGAATCTGCCTGCCATGCAGGAGATGCAGGAGCCTCGGGATCTATCCCTGGGTTGGGAAGATCCCCTGAAGTAGGAAATGGCAACCTACTCCAGTATTCTTGCCTTGAAAATTCTGTGGACAGAGAATTCTGGCGGGCTGTAGTCCATGGGGTTGCAAAAAATCGGACATGACTGAGTGACTAAGCATTCACATACTGAGTAAAAATTAATGACTGCCTGGGACCAAGCAGCTTAAGCCTGTAAGTTTATGGATATAAGAAAAATCACTTAGTCTTGCCACATAATGTGGATGGCAACAAATGGTCGGCTGTTCCATTATCCCTGATTTAATCACCAAATGCTATTTTAATTAACCTTTTTTATGGTAGTAAAAATAGATACATTAAAATTTACCTTTTAAATGGTTTTTAAGTGGTGTTAAGTGCAGTACCATTGTTGTGTGACCATTACCACCACGCATCTTCTGAATTTTTAATCTTCAAAATGAAACTCCTTTGCGATTTTCATTTAAAAAATATTTATCACAGTAACACATGCACCTAATTTAAAAATAATTTTAATACAAGAAGTCTTTTAAAAAAGATCAATTCCCCTCTCTTTTCATCTGAGAAGCAATTACTTTCTACTCTTTGAACGGTTTCTTTTGATGTTTATCTGCATATTTACAAGGATTAATTTTTAACCTCTATTTTCAAATATATCAATTTCACATTATTTCTAGACTTCTGTGATAGCAGTTAAGGCTCCAGCCCTCTTCCTTCCTCTCTGCCACCTACACTCTCTGAATCTTCCCTACAGTTATCCCCAAATTTTTGGTTAAATCATTAATGACTGTGACATAACTTTGATTAAATGAATAATTAGTGTTTACACCGTCTGAGTCCACAGTGGTGTGTAAACCTGGATGCTGGTATTCAAGGCTCAAGTGGAGGAGGGATGGGCTAAGTTCACTCTGAATTCTTTTATTTAAGCCTTTTTATTTTTTAAATTTTTTGCCTGGTGCCACATTGAGTCCTTTGCTGTGCTTGGCTTCCCAGAATTCTGAGCCTCTTGCACTTGCTTCCCTTGGAGAATAAACCTCTGTCTCCAGAGCTGGCAGGGAGGGGAGCCCGGTGGTGGGTGAGAACCAGGCCGGTCACCTGGTTCTGTGGGAATGGGGTTGGTGGGGGCAGTGGCGGGAACTCCTTCTAACTTCTCTCTCTCTAGACTGGATTCCAGCCTGCACACACACGGATCTCCTCAGTGACCCTGCAGACTCAATTCCTGTGCTTCTCTGCAGCACTGATTCACATGGGCAGTTACACGGAAATACCACTCCATACATGTGCCTGGATGTATGGACTGAGGTCCATCAGTGCTCAGGGCTCCACACATGTGCCAGGATCTTTGTTTGCCATTTCCTCCTCTTGAATTCTCTTTGTCCTGGGGGGTGATGTCTTTAATTTTGTCATTGTGGTTTTAGTCAAGTGTTGGGAGGGAAAGGAAGAGAACACGTGCGGTCAATTTGTCGTGATTAACCTGAAATTCATATGTACATTAAATGGAGAGAAGACCCAACATTTAATTTACTTACAGCCCATTAGAGGAGTTTCTAATAAGAGAGAGCAGACGGCAGTGATGGGCCCATCTTTCTCCCTTATTCTCACCTTTTCTCGGATGTGGAGAAGATTAGGGAACAAGATCAAATCTTGAAAAAGAAAGTTATTTTTGGAAGGATGCTCTGTTACTGAGATATTCAGGATGTTGCAAGGGTAGGGGTCTGGAAAAAGAAGACCTTGAAATCAAATTTGCATGATATATTTTTGATATGTTTAATGTAGAAATTTCTATTTTTATGTGAGCTTGGCAAGGATATTATTATTTTTCAGAGAATCTTTCCATTGAAGGTCAGTAAGAGAATTAACATTAGGGTTTAGTTTGGTCTGTAGCATGTTACTGGCATTCCTTCAAGTTGGGGCTCACCAGTTCAAGCTCCTGGAAAGAGCAGTGAACTTCTTTCTCAGCCCTTTGCCCACTGGCCCCTCAGCTGCAGGCTTGTGCACTCTTCATGCTGTCAGCTGGCACACTAAGAAGCATGAAATGCCTCCTGGCTTGTCTTCTGGAAAATTCTCTGGGATGTTCACGCTTGCCCCTTCTGTCTGATGCTTTTTCTTAAATGGAAGAAAATTTTCTGCCAAAGAAGGGCGCAAAGGCCATTCACGTGTTCAGAGGGTTTCTTTAGGGGGACACAGATGTCACCAGCAGCTTGGGAGTGAGAATTTGCCTTGCTCCAGCCTTTCTGTGGCCATCTGGAAGATCTGGGCCTTGGAAGATCTAAGGACATGAGTATTTGGCAGAGGGCAGCTGTCTGATTAACTCCTGTCTTTCTTGTCCTGTGTCCTAGCTCCTAGATTCTTGCCAGTAGGTGGCAAGCTAGGCCTGGGGAAAAATAGCAAGAACCTGATGGTTTTGTGGATTCAGTTTGATCTGGCAAGGCTGTTTTCTGCAGACATGTGGGGCGTGAGGAATTCTCTGAAGGAAGCAAAAGGATTCCTGGAGGTCTATCATCAGGCTAGCTGGCGGGTCATCTTAGTATTAGATTATTATTATTTTTTAAATAAAGTGTATCTGTGTCTAACACACATAAGTTTTTGATAGGAAGACTTTCTTAGCTCACGTGCTGATGGCTTCCAGTTCAGGAGATGGGCTTCCAGACCGACGGACAAAACCACTCTGGAAGGGTTGATTAGAGGTGAGGATTTGGGGTAAATGAGACCAGAAACTAGACACCGAAGTCAGAAACAAAGAGATGAGAGTCAGTGCAGCAAGTCAAAGCCAGGATCCTGGAGGGTAAGGCAGTAGCCAAGCAGGGCAGAGGCGCCAGAGGGGACTACGGCAGCGTGGACTCACCAGCTGGCACAGCTAGGCAGAAACACATGTCTGGGGGTGTCCCTGGCACCAGCTCCTGTAATCCTGTTAACTCTGGGTATGCCAGGCTGCCTCTTGGCAACGTGTCTAGTGTGGTGGTGAAGAGCTTTGGTTTTAGAGACAAAGAGATGTGGGTTGGAATTGCAGCTCTGGCAACTCCTAAGACTGTGAGGTGTGGTGCGTTGTCTGCCTTCTCTGCACCTCTGACACCTCACTGTCCAGATGTGATGGTAATATTCAGCTCGAGGCTGTCAAAGTTAAGTGAAAAGTTTTATTACTAATTCTGGAAAGGAATAGGGGCTTTATAAATAGTATCTTTGATTATGCTTATTTGTGGATTAAAGTATGATGAAAAATTAAAAAGAGGCATCTCATAAATACACTCTTTGGTCACCAAGGGAGATAAATATGAGAAAACAGCACTAAGCAACTTTCCTACCCTGAGAGGGTTTTTCCCCTCTTCATGTTTTCCTCAAGAGAGCAGTGTACCTTTCTTTGTGATGGGTGAGAAAATTCTGAGCACATTGCAAAGAGTACCTTGAAGGTGGCAGAAAAACTACTGTTGAGCTTGTCCGGAGGCACATCCCTAATTTCTGTCTTTTTATTCAGGTAGTAGTGATAACAGTATTTTCTAGTCCAGACATGTTTAGCTTCATTTAGGAAGAAGATACCGAAGTAGGTTCAGAGCATTCACAGATATGCTTTTTTTGGCTGATGATTATTTGTAGATTTCTTTTGATGTGGGCCCCCTTTTCCCTTAAGTCTTTATTGAATTTATTACAACAGTGCTTCTGTTGTCTGTTTGGCCACCAGGAATGTGGGATCTTGGCCCCCCGATCAGGGATGGAACTGGCACACCCTGATTGGAAGGCAAAGTCTTAATCTCTGGGTCACCAGGGAAGTCCCCCACATATACTTTTAAATAAAATAAGGAAGCCACATAATGGAGGGCAGACACAAAGCAGAGGCACGTGACTCCTCTTTTCTTTCCTGGCTTCCTACCCAGTTTTCCACTTCTGGGGTGAACAACATCACCCCTCAGACCCACACACCAGCCTAGGCTGTGGGGAGGTTTCGCTGTCTCAGGGGTAGAGTTTCTTGTGTGTTCAAGTGTGTTGAGTGTGGCAGCTCTTAAATCACCTACTTGAAATAAAGACATTCTAGATTTTATCTTTCCCACCTCTAATTTTATTGTGCTCCAGCCTATTGCTGCTCCTCAGTTAGAGCTGATCATGATTGTCAAAGGGTAAAGAATCCTCCTGCAATACAGGAGACCCAGGTTCAGTCCCTGGGTGGGGAAGATCCCCTGGAGAAGGGAAAGGCAGGCAACACACTCCAGTACTCTGGCCTGGAGAATCCCATGGACAGAGGAGCCTGGCAGGCTACAGTCCAGGGGGTCACAGAGTCAGATACAACTGACCGACTAACACACACACACACACACACACACACACACACACGAGGGAAGACCTTGGAAAAGGTCTTCTTCTCCAAGTGCTGTGTTGAAACTCCTCTGGTGACACCTGGTAGGCACGAAGGGGATGGAGAGGGAGCCTTCCACCCTCAGTTCAGTCCAGTTCAGTTGCTCAGTCACGTCCAACTCTTTGCAACTCATGGACTGTAGCTTGCCAGGCCTCCCTGTCCATCACCAACTCCTGGAGCTTACTCAAACTCACGTCCTTTGAGTCAGTGATGCCATCCAACCATCTCATCCTCTGTCGTCCCCTTCTCCTCCTGCCTTCAATCTTTCCCAGCATCAGGATCTTTTCCAGTGAGTCAGTTCTTCGCATCAGGTGGCCAAAGTATTGGAGTTTCAGCTTCAGCATCAGTCCTTCCAATGAATATTCAGGACTGATTTCCTTTAGGATGGACAGGTTGGATCTCCTTGTAGTCCAAGGGACTCTCAAGAGTCTTCTCCAGCACCATAGTTCAAAAGCATCAATTCTTCAGTGCTCAGCTTTCTGTATGGTCCAACTCTCACATCCATACATGACTAACCCTTCCACCCTATTGCTAGCCAGTTCTGCTCCTTAGAGGTTAACTCTACTCCACAGCCACAGGATCTTCCTGAATCCAGTTAACAGAGCTATGTGGTTTGAGGGAAGCATCAGGATAAAAGCCCAGGAGAAGAACCCAGGCCTCACTGAAAAGTCACTGTTAGAACCACCATCCCATTCAACACACATCAACTTGTTATCCATTAAACAGAGGCCAGCACCCTCACTTAACATACATATTTTTACATTTCCTAGTCATTGTTACAGTGTGATTTTATTGAACCAGTTCTGTGAAAATACCACTTCACATGTAGTTATGGTTTAAAAAGAAGGCAATCACCTATTTGCTCTAAGAGGAGCTGGGGAAGACTCATGAATGTGTCATTTCCTTTGTTCTTTGGATCAAAAACTCAACAGCAAGTAACCTATAGATTGAAACATTCCTAGGTAACTGCCTGCCAAGCTTTGGAGCCCACTCCTCTGGACTGGATCACCAGTTGATCTGAAGTTGGTTCTAAGTTTCTATCATTAAACATCCTTTTTATTACTATCAATAATTTTTTTCCACCAGCACCTCAATAGTAAGCTGGACTTATGAAAGCATTTCTCGGTTCCTTTTCCATTAAAGCATTCAGTGTACTGGTCTAATGTGCTGGTTATATTTTAGCATCTTTGTGGCTGTAAGTAAGATGTCTATTATGACTCTGCATGCATGCTAAGTCACTTGAGAAATGTCTGACTCTTTACAACCCTATGAACTGTAGCCCACCAGGCTCCTCTGGCCATGGGATTTTCCAGGCAAGAATACTGGAGTGGGTTGCCATGCCCTCCTCTAGGGGATCTTCCTGACCCAGGAATTGAACCCATGTCTCTTATATCTCCTGCAGTAGCAGGCAGGTTCTTTACCACTAACACCAACTTAGGAACACACACAGATTTCTCTCATTAATCGCTATGAGGCTCAGGAACCCCAGTTTGGAAATCACCATATTCAATAGATCCTGTATTCTCTTAATTTCTCCTTTCTTTCTTCTTTCTTTCATTGCAAATAACCTACGATATCTACCAGTGAGTACCCTAATTAGTTACTAAGACAATAATACTTTGGACATATGACCATAGGATGAGATATTTGAAACTGAAATTGTCCTGGAAATTCTAAGATACATGATCTTTTTAAAAATTAATTTTATTGAAGTAAAGTTGACTTACAATGCTGTGTTAATTTCTTCTGTACAAGAGAGACTGTTACATATGTAAGGAAAGATATAAGCATCTGAATGCAGAGTTCCAAAGAATAGCAAGAAGAGATAAGAAAGCCTTCCTCAGCGATCAATGCAAAGAAATAGAGGAAAACATCAGAATGGGAAAGACTAGAGATCTCTTCAAGAAAATTAGAGATACCAAGGGAACATTTCATGCAAAGATGGGCTCAATAAAGGACAGAAATGGTATGGACCTAACAGAAGCAGAAGATATTAAGGAGAGGTGGCAAGAATACACAGAAGAACTGTACAAAAGAGATCTTCACGACCCAGATAATCATGATGGTGTGATCACTGACCTAGAGCCAGACATCCTGGAAGGTGAAGTCAAGTGGGCCTTAGAAAGCATCACTACGAACAAAGCTAGTGGAGGTGATGGAATTCCAGCTGAGCTATTTCAAATCCTGAAAGATGATGCTGTGAAAGTGCTGTATTCAATATGCCAGCAAATTGGAAAACTCATCAGTGGCCACAGAACTGGAAAAGGTCAGTTTTCATTCCAATCCCAAAGAAAGGCAATGCCAAAGAATGCTCAAACTACCGCACAATTGCACTCATCTCACATGCTAGTAAGGTAATGCTCAAAATTCTCCAAGCCAGGCTTCAGCAATACGTGAACTGTGAACTTCCAGATTTTCAAGCTGGTTTTAGAAAAGGCAGAGGAACCAGAGATCAAATTGCCAACATCCGCTGGATCATGGAAAAAGGAAGAGAGTTCCAGAAAAATATCTATTCCTGCTTTATTGACTATGCCAAAGTCTTTGACTGTGTGGATCACAATAAACTGTGGAAAATTCTGAAAGAGATGGAAATACAGACCACCTGACCTGCCTCTTGAGAAATCTGTATGCAGGTCAGGAAGCAACAGTTAGAACTGGACATAGAACAACAGACTGGTTCCAAATAGGAAAAGGAGTACGTCAAGGCTGTATATTGTCACCCTGCTTATTTAACTTATATGCAGAGTACATCATGAGAAACGCTGGACTGGTAGCAACACAACCTGGAATCAAGATTGCTGGGAGGAATATCAATAACCTCAGATATGCAGATGACACCACCCTTATGGCAGAAAGTGAAGAGGAACTCAAAAGCCTCTTGATGAAAGTGAAAGTGGAGAGTGAAAAAGTTGGCTTAAAACTCAACATTCAGAAAATGAAGATCATAGCATCCGGTCCCATGACTTCATGGGAAATAGATGGGGAAACAGTGGAAACAGTGTCAGACTTTATTTTTTTGGGCTCCAAAATCACTGCAAATGGTGACTGTAGCCATGAAATTAAAAGACGCTTACTCCTTGGAAGGAAAGTTATGACCAACCTAGATAGCATATTCAAAAGCAGAGCCATTACTTTGCTAACAAAGGTCTGTCTAGTCAAGGCTATGGTTTTTCCAGTGGTCATGTATGGATGTGAGAGTTGGACTGTGAAGAAGGCTGAGTGCCAAAGAATTGATGCTTTTGAACTGTGGTGTTGGAGAAGACTCTTTAAGAGTTCCTTGGACTGCAAGGAGATCCAACCAGTCCATTCTGAAGGAGATGAGCCTTGGGATTTCTTTGGAAGGAATGATGCTGAAGCTAAAACTCCAGTATTTTGGCCACCTCATGTGAAGAGTTGACTCATTGGAAAAGACTCTGATGCTGGGAGGAATTGGGGGCAGGAGGAGAAGGGGACAACAGAGGATGAGATGGCTGGATGGCATCACTGACTCGATGGACGTGAGTCTGAGTGAACTCCGGGAGTTGGTGATGGACAGGGAGGCCTGGCGTGCTGTGATTCATGGGGTTGCAAAGAGTTGGACATGACTGAGCGACTGAACTGAACTGATACATTTATACATATATTCTTTCTCATATTCTTTCCCATTATGGTTTGTCGCAGGCTATTAAATGTAGTTGTCTGTGCTATATAGTAGGACCTTGTCATTTATTCATCCTATGTATTCTAGTTTATTTCTGCTAATTCCAAGCTCTCAGTACATCCCCCCTTTTCAACCACAAGTTTGTTCTCTCTCTCTGTGATCTATTTCTGTTTCATAGATAGGTTTATTTGTGTTGTAATTTAGATTCCACATATAAGTGATTTTATACAACATTTGCTTTTTTCTTTCTGACTTAGTTCGCTTAGTATGATAATCTCTAGGTCCACCCATGTTGCTGCAAATGGTATTATTTCATTCTTTCTTATGGCTGAGTAGTATTCCATCACATATATATCTTTGTCCACATCGTCTTTATCCCGTCATCTGTGACGGCCTTTAGGCAGTTTCCTTGTCTTGGGTATTGTAAATAGTGCTCATATGAACATAGGGGTGCAAGACACATGATCTTTTTACTCAACCTCTTGATTTTCATGACAGTATCAAGATTTATAGAATCTTTACTGTAAGTATTGTAATCAATTACTTAATAAAAAGAATAGCTACTGCTAGTATTGTAGAGTATTTGCTGTGTATCATGGGCCAGGTCCTTTACATACATTAATCTTAAATCCATAATAATACAATGAAGCAGATAACAACTTAAATTGCCTAATGAGGGCACAGACGCTTCCATTCTACTAGTAGGAAGAGGAAGAAGTGGGACTCAAGTTTTCTCAGACTATGGAGGACATGCTTCTCTTGCTCCTGTATAAATGGAACCTGAGAACTCTCAGGTTATGATGGGGAAGCTGGTTTGCTTTTGAGTTTCTTTCTTTCCAGAGAGAAAAAGGAGGGCAAGCACCAACTGTGAGAGGTGGCCTTTGTCTTGGATCCTGAAATATTACAGCATGATCTGCCAAAACAGTGCAGTGAAGACCACAAGCCTTTGATGGTAACATGGGTTACCATCATGTAACTGACTGTGATCTTCCTTTTGTGGCTGTTGGATTTTCCATCTGACAATATCTGTGAAGAAAAATATTTTTCCATGAAAACCTCTGGGATGCAGCTCTGTTATTTGGTTTGGCTTTGTGTTCTTCACCTGATGATATTTGAGAAGAAAAATATTTCCTCTTGAAAACCTTTGGGAAGCAGCTTAGTGTTATTTAGGTTTGGCTCCATATGTTCCCCCATTTGTGTAGAAACCTGCAGTACTGTTTTTCAGTTCTGTACTGATGTCCTAGGAATGGTGAGCAATTGGTCTTTCTATCTGTGTATCTGGGCTTCCCTGATATCTCAGTTGGTAAAGAATCCGCCTGCAATACAGGAGACCCTCGTTTGATTCCTGGGTTGGGAAGATCCACTGGAGGAGGGATAGGCTACCCACTCCAGTGTTCTTGGGCTTCCCTTGTGGCTCAGCTGGTAAAGAATCTGCCTGCAATGTGGAAGACCTGGGTTCAATCTAAATATCGATCACCAACCTCTCTGTTGATCTATCAGTCTATCTCTATGTATCTAGGTCTATCTATCTAGATCTATCTATCCATATCTATCTTTATTTTTGTATCTATCTGTATATTTATAAGGGCTTCCCTAGGGGTTCTAGTGGTAAAGAATCCACCTGCCAATATAGGAGATGCAAGAGACACAGGTTTGATCCCTGGGTTGGGAAGATCCCCTGGAAGAGGAAATGGCAACCCACTCCAGTATTCTTGCTGGAAAATCCCATGGACACTGGATCCTGGTGCGTTACAGTTCATGGGTTGCAGAGTCATACACAATTGAGCTTACACATACACATATATTTATAAAGTATTAAATATTTATGTAGTATATAATATATACCTAAATATGGCATTAAAATATAATTATATTACATTTAAATATAATTTGTACATAAATATTAAAATATATTTATATTTATATTTGAAAATGTTTATAAATATTAAAATATTAAAAAATTGTAGATATGTTTTTTGTTAAGCATGGATATGTTTAACATTAATACTTCCTCACTGGAAAAGTATAACTGACTATTTTCTCTCAGAGAGGATCGATAAAAATCTCACTCCCTTTGAAAAGGATTTCTGAACCCTAGGGTAGTCATAGTTTCTCTGATTTAAATTAAAATGTCTTCTTACTTTCAGCTCCATTCTTCTTGTGTCACCTGTCTGTGTTTGCAAGGTAAAGAATGTAGTTAGGTGACCTTGCTGCCTAGGGAACTGAGTTGCTGCTGTCTGCTTTCCCATAGCCGTTTACTCCTCCTTCAGGAACATTCAGTCTGTTTTCAGGGACTCTGGATCCATTCCTGAAAATGGAAAACTGAAGTTTCAGGGGGCAAATGATGGGAGGAAAAAGAAGTGGGAGAGGAGGATTTACTGGAGTGCGATAAGGAAATGAATGTTGTTTCTTATAACCCAGCATGTCTTCACTTCCTGAGCCATCTGGACTTATTACTTAAATGGGGGATGAAAGAGTTTCTAATGACTTTGAGCTTTTAAGATCTGCATGCTCCCTTTTTACTAAATGAATGAGCTTCATTTTTGGTTCAGGGGCTGTCTGGTTCTGGCAGAATGAATTTGCCAAATGATACCCCAAAAGCCAGTCTCCCCAGCATTGTCCCCAACTAGAGAGAACTGGTGAAAAGATCAGATTCCAGCTGGAGGCAATGCTTTTTTTTAAATTGATTTTTGTTATTTTCCCCTATCATTTTTATCTGTGGAGCTCAGTTATTAAATTTTGGGACCTTGTGTCCAGTTCATGGCTTTAAAATCACATTACAGATTTCACTACCAGGCAAGACAAGAGTATATTAATTGGGATAGAACAGTAAAAATAATGTTTCTAGTCTCAGCATCAAGTGCTCATTTAGTTTTTAGGAAAATGATAGAGAAGTCTTTCTCTATTCTTGGCGAGGTGTTTCTGAGGGGAGTAGAAGGTCCTTTGGTCCAATCCACCCTCACAACAAGACTTTAAACTAAGAGAAGCAAAAAGAAGTTACAAAGCCATAAGATAGCTCCAGCTGCAGGAACTGGAGTCTATAGCTTAATTTGTTTGAATAGACATAGAAATAGAAGCTCATGTTCTTTGAGCATAAAACATCCAGTAGGTTGAGGATCTACGAACTTCCTGTGATTTTCTTGCATTTGCAGTACCCAAGCTAATGGCCAAACTTTCTCATCACTGACTTTTTGGGCAGCTTGAGTGGGAATCAAATGCATCACTGGTTATCTGAGAACAGTACAGTAATACTTGATGAAAGTGAAGTGTGCTGTACTTGAAGTCCAAAGATGCTTTTCACCCACCTTGGGCACAACCTGTGCTTTGCTTCTCTAGCCAAGGTGTTGACTTTGTAGAAATCCACTTACAGCCTGTTCTGTCTGCCTCAGGACCGACAGTTCCCAAGGACAGGGCTGTGAGCAGGGCACAGGGTAGAAGGTGCCTTCCCAGAGCAGTGTTAAGACCAGTGGCTCCAAAGAGACTCGCCTTGGTCTCCAATGAGGCTATGCAATTCAGACAACTTCCACGGTAATCTATTCACCACCTTAAGATATCACTGGAAAATATCTATGAGTGAAGAGAGAAATATGGGTGAATTTCTACATTTTAGGGGCCTAGGAAAGTTGATGAAAGAAGGCAAATATCAAACTCAACTACAGATTATGATATCAAGTCTAAGTAACAAATATGCCTTAATGAAACTCCCATCACCCAAAGCTTACACTTTTTAAAATTTCTATTTTATTTTTTATGAGTTGCTTTTGAAGTCAGAAAACATAAGCAGAGTAAAAATATGTCTCCATGATGTCAAATCTGGGTAAAAAGTGGAACAAATCAGACAGGCAGGGACACGACAGGATCTGCTTCACGACAGATATTGGTCTTTCGACTTTTGTAATTTTCTTATCTTTGGTAGCTGGCCAACTACTAAGTTCATTGTTCTTAGGGAATGCTGAAAGTGGTGCTGACTGGAGTCAACTTGGTCTTAACATGTTTTTGTCTTTTTCTGCGGAGGGGAAAGGAAAGGATAAAGAGTGAGATGAGAGGTGGATAAGATTATCAGCAGAGTGTTTTTAAGTTTTTAATACAATAAAACAGAATATGGGACCTCACTGGGAAAATGCAGAAACCATTCTCTGAGGATATTGGTCTCTTTGTACCTTGTCTTTCCTTTATGTTGAGATATCCAGAGAGGAGAATTCTTAGTGGAAATTCTGAGGCCCAGGATGAAATAACTAAGCTTTAGAAGTACATGGACCTAAGCTGCATCAAGTCTTGAGGCAGATCTCAGAGACACAGTGACTTATCTTAAGGTCACACACTTGCTAAGCAAGCCCAAGCTGGCTGGTTGAGCACCGACTCTTCTTTATCTCGAGGGAAACTGTCCCCCATGGATACGGATCTGCATCATGGTCAGTGAGAAACGTTTTCCTGGAAGTCTGCTGAATGGAAAGCACTTGCTGGGCTCTAGGGATTTAGGGAGGAATTCAGCATGGTCTCTAATGGTAAGCTCTCCACAGTTACAATTTAGTGTGGAAAATCCCATGGATGGAGGAGCCTAGTGGACTGACGTCTCTGGGGTCACTAGGAGTCGGACACGACTGAAGCGACTTAGCAGCAGAAATAATGTAATAGTAGTTACTGACAACAAGAGAGTTCCACATGAAAGCTACAGATGAAGGCATTGTTGCAGATAGTAAGTATTTGGTAAATCTTTGAGTGAGTGAGTAAATGAATGTGAATTTGGGTCATCAGTGAAGTGCCATCCTATCACATCTGTTGGGAAGAAAGACCTCACATAAAAGGTTTTAAAGGAAAAGTAGGACTTGGCTGGATGGTCAATGAGGGAATCCCACCACTAGAAATGTACCTATTATCTGTTAAGATCTGACTCTTTAGCATAGTTAAATGTGGGAAAATCCAGTCCATTCCCCTTCAGCACTTATTTATCATGGGGCAATGCAGAGCAATGTATTGGTTGGAGAGACAGTTTTAAAAAAGCTGTGATGCTCTTGGGGATGATGCTACTAGATCTGGGTAAAAATTCAAATGCCAGGTATACAAGCAAATTGGAAGCCAGGAATAGAAAATATTTTTAGCAGCAGGCGACTGACCACATGAAGCCAGTGCTAATTAAGAAGCTGAGTAACACTGCGGTGTCACAACAAACATAGTAATGTAACTGGCTAACATAATACTTGTGGAGCTTTGACTATGTGCAGACACTGTGCTACCTTCCTTCATTTCATACTTAAAACAACCCTGAGAATGAGCTTTCATTATTACACTAATATATAAGCAATGAAGTCAAGACTCAGAGAGTTTAAATTACTTGCCCAAGGACACATAGTTATGGAGACCGAAAAGAAACCCTCTAATTCTGCCTGTTTTTCTCAAGAACTCCCTCACCCAGCCTCTTGCAGGCCAACGAGGAGACAGAAAGAGTCTTGTATCTACTATCTCATAGGGCCTGAATGATGGAGCCTTTCATGAGGTAGGCTGGGATCAAGACCTTTCTCAGTTACTTTGTCAGAATCAGGCTTCAACAGTACGTGAACTGAGAACTTCCAGATGTTCAAGCTGAATTTAGAAAAGGCAGGGGAACCAGAGATCAAATTGTCAACATCCATTGGATCACGGAAAAAGCAAGAGAGTTCTAGAAAAGCATCTGCTTCATTCACTACGCTAAAGCCTTTCATGGTGTGGATCACAATAAACTGTGGAAAACTCTTAAAGAGATGGGAATACCAGAACACCTTACCTGCCTCCTGAAAAACCTGTATGCAGGTCAAGAAGTAACAGTTAGGACTGGACATGGAACAACAGATTGATTCCAAATTGGGAAAGGAGTACGTCAGGGCTGTATATTGTCCCCCTGCTTATTTAACTTATATGCAGGGTACATCATGAGAAACTCTGGGCTGGAGGAAGCACAAGCTGGAATCAAGATTGCTGGGAGAAATATAAATAACTTCAGATATGCAGATGACACCACCTTTACGGCAGAAAGCAAAGAATTAAAGAGCCTCTTGATGAATGTGAAAGAGGAGAGTGAAAAGGCTGGCTTAAATCTCAACATTCAAAAAATGAGGACCATGACATCTGTTCCCATCACTTCATGGCAAATAGATGGGGAAACAATGGAAACAGTGAGAGATTTTATTTTCTTGGGCTCCAAAATCACTGCAGATGGTGACTGCAGATATGAAATTAAAAGACGCTTGTTCCTTGGCAGAAAAGCTATGACCAACCTAGACAATATATTAAAAAACAGAGACATTATTTGGTCGACAAAAGTCTGTATAGTCAAAGCTATGTTTTTTCCAGTAATGAGAGTTGGACCATAAAGAAGGCTGAAAGCCTAAGAATGATGCTTTTGAAATGTGGTGCTAGAGAAGACTCTTGAGAGTCACTTGTACTGCAAGGAGATCAAACCAGTCCATCCTAGAGGAAATGAGTCCTGAATATTCATTGGAAGGACTGATGTTGAAGCTGAAGCTCCAGTACTTTGGCCACCTGATGCGAAGAGCTGACTCATTATAAAAGACCCTAATTCTGGGAAAGACTGAAGGCAGGAGGAGAAGGGGACACCAGAGGATGAGATGAATGGATGGCATCACTGACTTACTGGAAACGAGTTTGAACAAGCTCTGAGAGATGGCGAAGGACAGGGAAGCCTGACGTGCTGCAGTTCACGGGGTTGCAAAGAGTCAGATACGACTGAGTGACTGAACAGTTACTCAGGGGATTCACTGACTTTTCCTAATTTTAGGTCTAAAATTCCTAAGAAAGCAGAATCTCTAAAAATACAGCCAGGTCTCAAGTCAGCTTATTGTTTGACTTTTCTTTGAATTCCAAATAAGTCTTCTTTATTAGCAAATTTATTAGCACAATGGATGCCCTCAGGGTCTGCCGTGCTGGGTGTTTTTTTTGAAAATCATCTGGCTTTTGAAAATAATTGCTAAGTGTTCCATTTTCATTTAATTCCATCCTTCTCTCAAAGATGACTTTCCCATTGTATTGTATTTTAAGTTTTTTAAAACCTGAAACCACTCAACGTTCTTTTGAACTAGGAAATAGCTTTCAAAATTGTTACACTGGTTGAGGCTCTCCTGTCAGAAAGGCTGTTGGAAGAAGATTCTAGACTATTCCTGTGTTTCACAGACATGTCTGCTCTTACAAGGACCTGTACTCCTTATGAAATAAAACACCTATGCCTTGGACCCTAGAGACTCAGGTTCAGTAAATATCCAGTGAGGCTCAAGAATTTGTATGTTTGGGAGAATGGCATTGAAACATGTAAAATATCATGTATGAAACGAGTTGCCAGTCCAGGTTCGATGCACGATACTGGATGCTTGGGGCTAGTGCACTGGGACGACCAAGAGGGATGGTATGGTGAGGGAGGAGGGAGGAGGGTTCAGGATGGGGAACACATGTATACCTGTGACGGATTCATTTTGATATTTGGCAAAACTAATACAATTATGTAAAGTTTAAAAATAAAATTAAATTAAAAAATAAATAAAAAAGCTCAAAAAAAAAAAAAAAAAGAATTTGTATGTTTAAAACAAGTGCCCAGGTGACCCCTGCTCAGGCAAGTGTGGGAACCCTGTCGGGGAGAGGAGGCTATTGGAGGGATACCTGGAGCTTGGGCTTCTGACCTTGTTTCTGTCACAGACCTGTGTGAGCTCGGGTGAGGCCAGTTTAACTTTTTAAAATTTACTATTAAAGTTTAAAAAAATTTATTAGGGTATAGTTGCTTTAGAATGTTGTGTCCGCTCCTGGTGTACAATGAAGTGAATCAGCCGTATGTATACATGTCTACCTGCCTCTGGCTCCTCCCTGCCCCGCTGCTTCTTCCCCACCCCACCGTCCCGGTCCTCACAGGGCACACGCGCTGAGCTCCCTGTGCTATACACAGCTCCCACGGTCAGTTTCAGACGTTATAGTGGATCCACGTCCACTCTAGTCTCCCAGTTTATCCACCTTCCCTCCCTCGCCCCCTGTCCACGTCTGTTCTCTGCGTCTCTGTTTCCTGCCCTGCAAAGAGGTTCATCTGTACTATTTTTCTAGATTCAGTAATTCAAATATTTCATGTGATGTTTTGAGGCAAACACACTGGGGTCTGAGGTCTTGTTTGCAAGTTGTTCAATTCTTTTTTTACAGAATGGATGTTTTGGATTGAGGTCTAGTTGATGTACATACAATATTATGTAACTTTCAGGTATATGGCACAGTGATTCACAATTTTAAAGGCTATAGGTCGTTTGTAAAATATTATTATTTTATAAAATATTGGCTCTGTTCTGCATGCTGCCTCCTTGCAGCTCGTTTTGCATGTAGTCATCTGCACTTCTGAATCCCCTACTTTGTTCATTTCTTCACGGAGCATCTGTGGAGCATCTCCGAGGCTGGAGTCTCTGCGGCCAGCAATGGGTCTCCTCGGCCTTTCAGGCCTCTGTCTGCTCCCCGAGGCTGCCTCTACCCAGAGCCCGGGCTGTGAGAAGTCGGGGCCGGAGCGGTGGCCTCCTGTGGCCTGGCCCTGTCAGCTTCCTTAGCACCCAGCCTGCGGTGGAGGGGAAGACTCCTCACAGAGGGACTCTCGGTTGTCCCTTCACCAGAGTCACGGCTTCCGCCTGGCCTTAGGGAGTGCCATGCTCTGCTCTGCGGGTGTGACGGCTGGGAGCTGGTCCCTCCTGGGAGTCAGGCCTTCCACTTCATCAAAGGGCCTGAGAGCCACTTGGCCTCGGTCTACTCACTCCTGGAACAAAGGGGTCTTGTCTCACTCCTTGTCCCCCTCCCCCACTTACTCTTCCGACCAGCAGGCGCGTGGTCAGCTCCCCTGGGGCTCTAGCGCTGTGAGCCGGCGGCAGGTGGGGCTGCGGCGTTTCAGTTCCGGGTAGTTTGCTGACCTTCTGCTGTGGCAGCCAGGCTGCAGAGATGGACAAGATGCTGCTTTGCTGGGGGCCGGCAGTCCAGGGTCTGATGGTCTGTGCTCTCTCGCTGTGTGACCTGGAGCAATTTTTTTGACCCTTCTGAGCCTCAGATTCCTCATTTGTGATCTAGGGGTAATGAAAGTACCAATCTTGTGGGGTTATGGTGAGAAATAAATGGCCACATGCAGATAAAGCATTTTAAATAGTGCTTGGCATACCAGCGGACTATAGCATCCATATGGTGCTCTAGGGGCTTCCCTGGTAGCTCAGCTGGTAAAGAAGCCGCTTGCAATTCAGGAGACCCTGGTTCAATTCCTGGGTCAGGAAGATGTGCTGGAGAAGGGATAGGCTACCCACTCTAGTACTCTGGGGCTTCTCTGGTGGCTCAGCTGGTAAAGAATCCACTGCAATGCAGGAGCCACAGGAGATATGTGTTTGATTCCTGGGCGGGGAAGATCTGGAGGAGGGCATGGCAATTTTTAATTGGAGAAAAATTGCTTTACAATGTTGTGTTGGTTTCTGCCATATGTCAGCCCACTCCAGTATTGGTGCCTGGAGAATCCCATGGGTAGAGGAGCCTGGTAGGCTACAGTCCAAAGGGTGGCCAAGAGTCAGACACCCCTGGAGCACCTGAGCACGCACGAAACCATGGTGCTCTAGAGCAGTGGTCCCTAGCATTTTGGGCACCAGGGATCAATTTTGTGGAAGACAGTTTTTCCACGGACCCTGGGGATGGTTTGGGGATGATTCAAATGCATTACATTTATTGTGCACTCTATTTCTATTATTATCATATCGGTTCCACCTCAGATCATCAGGCATTAGATCCCAGAGGTTGGGGACCCCTGCTCTAGAGGCTGCCCCTTGTGTGAACTCAACAAGATCAAGCTGGCGCTCAGAGCCTTATTCAGCTCTGGCTACTTTTCCTGTTTTTCAAGCTTTACTTTAAACCATTGATCCACCCACAGCTTGCACTGATGTCCTTCAGCAGCTGCTGCTCTCTGACCCCTGTTTGTCATCTTCTTCTTTCTGTTTCCCATCCTCAGGTCAAGAAAGCATATGATTTCTCCTAAATTTACTTCCTCTGGGGGTACAGAGCCCCAGTCAAGCTCAGAGAGTTTGGAGAAGCATTCAGTTCAGTTCAGTTCAGTTGCTCAGTCATGTCGGACTTTTTGCGACCCCATGAATCCCAGCATGCCAGGCCTCCCTGTCCATCACCAAATCCCAGAGTTCACTCAGACTCACGTCCATCGAGTCAGTGATGCCATCCAGCCATCTCATCCTCTGTCCTCCCCTTCTCCTCCTGCCCCCAATCCCTCCCAGCATCAGAGTCTTTTCCAGTGAGTCAGCTCTTCACATGAGGTGGACAAAGTACTGGAGTTTCAGCTTTAGCATCATTCCTTCCAAAGAAATCCCAGGGCTGATCTCCTTCAGAATGGACTGGTTGGATCTCCTTGCAGTCCAAGGGACTCTCAAGAGTCTTCTCCAATACCACAGTTCAAAAGCATCAATTCTTTGGCGCTCAGCCTTCTTCACAGTCCAACTCTCACATCCATACATGACCACTGGAAAAACCATAGCCTTGATTAGACGGACCTTTGTTGGCAAAGTCATGTCTCTGCTTTTGAATATGCTATCTAGGTTGGTCATAACTTTCCTTCCAAGGAGTAAGCGTCTTTTAATTTCATGGCTGCCGTCACCATCTGCAGTGATTTTGGAGCCCCCAAAATAAAGTCTGACACTGTTTCCCCATACTCAATTGTTTTTACTATTTTTTCTAATTTTTAATTGGAGAATAATTGCTTTATAATGCCATACCGCAACATGAATCAGCCATAGGTATAACATGTGTGCCCTCACTCTTGAACCTCCCTCCCATTCCCCCCCACTCCCCCCGCCTCCATTCCCCCATCCCATCCCACTTCTCCGTGTTGTCACAGATCACTGGGTTGAGCTCCTTGTGTTATATGGCAATTTCCTACTAGCTAGCTATTTTACAAATGGTGATGTATATGTTTCAATGCTCCTCTCTCAATTCATCCCATGCTCTCCTTCTCTCATGTGTCCACAAGTCCATTCTTTATGTCTGCATCTCTTTCCTGTCCTCAAATAGGTTTATCAGTACCATTTTTCTAGATTCCATATATAATAAACATTTTTTTGACCCATTGCCTGATTTTGCTCTGTTTTTCGGTCACCGCAGAGCAGTGAGTAGAGTCCCCTGTGCTGTACTTGGTTTTTCTGAAATGCCTGGCATGTGGTACCATGCTTACTTTGGGGGCTGACCCCTTCAGAATCCCGCTGTCACGTGATTCTGGGTTGTGGGCGCGAGTGGCAGGGAAAGCTTCAGTGTGGATGAAAGCACTGGCTTTCCCAGAAGAGCCAGGGGGCCCTCCTGGGCTCACTCTGGCTGGCCGTGGCTGGCCCTTGTTGTGGGGAGTGAGGAGAAGAAGCGACATGACTGAGCACAGAGTTGCCAAGGGGCCTGGAGAATCCCCTGCTGGATAATCCCATCATTGAAGACAGGGTGAGCTGCAGTGTGTGTGTCTCATCACGGGCAAGCCTCGTGAAACACACTATGAATTAGAAATATTTGAGGCTTATCTTTATGAGCTGCTTTTTAAACTGAGAGTGGAAAAGAGAAGCTTTGGTTCAAAATGAAAGTTCAGTGCCATGAGCAGGTGAATCTCTTTTGCTTGTCTTTAGGGACTGAAAAAACCTCTGTCCTTCTTTCGTCTTTTTCTTTTATAAAATTTCTAATGAATCTGACAAAGTGGTATCTTTTTACAGTTACCATTTTTTCTCCTTTCCTTCGTCTCTTGAGCAGCACAGTTATTTATGAAACAGAAGCCTGCAGTGATCTTGACCTTGCCTCCAGTGGCCTGGGTCAAGCCATGTGCAGTGGTGGGGCTCAGGTAGAAGAGGTCAGCCTGATGCAGCCCTGGCTAGGGACAGGGCAACCGTTGGACATGGATAGGGGACTGCCTCGGTCCCATTGGGGGTTTTGTGGCTTGCTTCACTGGCTTTATTAATGTCCCTGTCCCTGAAACATAACGTGAGGAGTTTAAACTGACTGGAGTGAGTCTTTTGTGGGTGCTGAAACTCAAGGTCTGCTCCTCTCCTGACTTTTCATCTCTGCTTTCCCTTGAACCTTCTTCATCATCACAGACATTATCTACTGTCAAGAGAGAGTCCTTCACATTTATGTTGGTTATTGTTGGCAAAGTTACATTTTTTTTAACATTTATGCTGAATGCCACTCGTGATATTAAAAAAAAATATTGGTGCTTGGAGTTCTCTTGATAAGCATTCTGATCTGAATTTATCAGCAAACCAGAGGAATCTTGCAGTGGAGTTTATGTTGTTTACTCTGGGACAAAGTGAAAGTGAGAATGTTAGTCACTAAGTCGTGTCTGACTCTTTGCGACCCCATGCACTGTAGCTGGCCAGGCTCCGCCGTCCACGAGATTCTTCAGGCAAGATTACAGGAGTGGGTTGCCATGCCTTCCTCTAGGAGATTTTACCATCCCAAGGATCGAACCTGTGTCTCCTGCATCTCCTGCATTGCAGGCAGATTCTTTATGGTCTGAGCCACCAGGGAAGCCACTCTAGGAAAGGAGGGGGCCTAATTCAGAGGTCCTCAACGATGGTTTGACTACAGTGTGCTGTGCTGAAATTCTGTGCCCTCGCTGTTAGGAGCTCCCCTCCACCATCAGAGCCCCACATTCTTTGTATCAACTCACAGTATAATACAGGCTTAGGTAATATCAGAAAATTGGATGTGGGTGAAACCAGGAAGGGCCTGGGAAAGAACTATATTTCAGAGACCAGGCAGACCTGTTAGGGAGGGCAGGTCATGCATCCCAGGGGTGGGGGGTACCGTGAGGCAGGAAGGTGCTTGGTGGCCTCTGGTCCTATGCCCCTGGGCTTCATGTGACCTCTCCAGCACTGATTCCCACCGTGTTCATTTGACATTGTGCTCTAACCCCCTCAGCTGTCTTTTACTCTCTCTAATGTGCAGCCCTCTGTTGCCTCGGGACCTTGGCACGTGGTTCCTTCAACACTTGTCTGCCTACCTTCCTCCCACCCCTCTCCAGCTCTCTCAGGGTCGCCTTCCTTCGCTCCACTCCCATAGGTCAGATCCCCTGTGATGTGCTTTCTGGCACCCTGGGCCTTTTCCTTCTTGGCATCTAGAGTAGTTAGTGTGTTTCTTTGTTGGGTTATCAGCTTTTTGTCTTTAACCACGAGGTCAAAGATGGTCAGTTGTGCTGACTGCTGCAGAGGGCAGGGTGCTTGGTGCACAGAGAGTGTTCAGTAAGCATGAGTCTGGATGGACCAATGGGAAGAAAGAATGGCTCCTTGGTGGTCTCAGTGTCTGTGATGGTGTAGACCTTGGTGGTGTGGTCCCTCTGATGGTGGAGACCCTGTGTATTTTCCATGGCTTGACTGCTTCCACGCTCTAGCTGACCATGTGCTGATTGGGACTTGTTGCAGCATCTTTCAAGACAGTGGACTAAAGGGGAGAAGGTGATGATACACAAAGACAATACAGTAACTGAAAAATATTTTGTTTAAGATACAAGTACATGCATCCCCATAAACTCCCTGTGAAACTTCTTTAGTATAAACATTTCACAGACAGAAGCGCTAAGGCTCAGGAAAAAGTTGAAAGGAGAAGAACATCTGCTTCTCAGATTTCCAATTTCAAATGTGATGATTTGAATGGAGTATTCTGACCCACGTCATTTTTACTGTCTAGTTGTGTTGGTGAAGGACCAGCATTCTGAACCTAGAGAGGCTGAACGCCTGGGCTCCATCTCCTCAAGAGTTGCCTCCTGCCTCTTCTGCAGGGTTTAGAGTTGCATCCTTGAAAAGGCTGCGAGTCTTCTTTCTAGTACCAGCAGGATGGCCTATGCTTCCCAGAAGCAGATTCTGAGACCAAGGTCCACGTGCAGGAGATTTATTGAGGAAATGATCCCAGGAAAAACCACTAAGGGGGTGGAGAGGCAAGATGCGGAGGGTGAAAGAGAAAAGCAAGGATGGCATTTCAGCTTGATCCCACCAGGGAACTCAGAGTTTGTCCTCACACAAGGCAAGAGAGCTGGACTTTCGTACTGTACCTGGCATTCTCCAGACTCCAGTAGCCTGAGGTGTCGCCTAAGAGAGGTCCAGGAGCAGGCTGTCAGAGGCCAAAGAACACAGTGGCCAGGAGAAGAGCAGTCAGAAAAGAGAAGGGAGACCGAGGACGTGTAGGGAGCACTGACAATGTCCGGGAGAGATAAGAAATTACGCAACAATGCAGTAAACAGATCTCACATGAAAGTATGTTCACATGCTCTCTCATTAGTTCTAATAACATACTGTTTATTTAAGCTGACTCTATGGGCTTCCCCAGTGGTGCTAGTGGTGCCTGCCAATGCAGTAGACACAAGAAACACGGGTTTGTCCTGGGTCAGGAAGATCCCCTGGAGGAGGGCATGGCAACCCACTCCAGTATTCTTGCCTAGAGAATCCCATGGACAGAGGAGACTGGAGGGCTATGGTCCATAGAGGTGCCAAGAGTCAGACATGACTAAAGTGACTTCGCACACAGGCATATGTCAAATATTGTGTAAGTGCTTTACATATATTATCTCTAATTACTATGATATTCCTATAATAATGTTACTATAATTACTCTTCTTATTGTAGGGGTGAGGAAACTGACTTCCTTTTTAGATATTTGAAATAAAACTTTATTCTGCTTCTAAACGAAAAGGAATGGGAATGACAGTAACAAACAAGATTTCACCTCGCAATAATGTCACGTGACTATGCTGCTGCTGCTGAGTCGCTTCAGTCGTGTCCGACTCTGTGCGACCCCATGGACAGCAGCCCACCAGGCTCCCCTGTTCACAGGAGTCTCTAGGCAAGAACACTGGAGTGGGTTGCCATTTCTTTCTCCGTGTTATGTGACTATAGCAGTTTTATACTTGAAACTCAAGGAGGAACAATTGTGTTCCAAATCACCTAAATATGCAGGTCCAAAAATGAAAGTTTTTTTTTTTTTTTTTTAACTGCCACATTCACTCCAAAGCCCATCCACCTCCTTCAGCACCCAAACATTAAGCACATGTTCTGCTTAGCTATGTAATAAAGTGGCGAACACGCTGCACCGCTGACATCACGGGACACTTGCCTATAAAACTAGACTTCCGACGCTGGGCCCCAGCCTCACCTTCCCACAGGCCAGCATCTTCATCTCTGCAACCTCTAAGCCCTGCTTGTCCCGCACTGCCAAGGCTGGGTCCCTGACCGCCCCTGGCGGGGCAAGAGCAGGCATGGCGACGAGCTCCACGTTAGGGTCTCCGATCAGTTTTCTAGCAAGCCAGAGGAAGGGCTCTTCAAAGCTGTAGTTACTTTTGGCAGAAATGTCA
Organism: Bos taurus; assembly: GCF_002263795.3. Taxonomy (NCBI): domain Eukaryota; kingdom Metazoa; phylum Chordata; class Mammalia; order Artiodactyla; family Bovidae; genus Bos; species Bos taurus. Next base: position 3,912,385 of record NC_037337.1, on the reverse strand, counting down.
TTGTACTGAAGAGTCTTCTTTTGGTGGAAGGCAGATGACTTTGCCTCAGCCTTTCTGTCCTTAACGTCCACTTTGTTGCCACATAACACCATCGGGATGTTCTCACACACTCATGCCAGATCTCTATGCCAGTTAGGCACTTTCTTGTAAGTAACTCTCGATGTTACATCAAACATTGTAATGGCACACTGAGTTTGTATATGATAGCCCTCTCTCAGTCCACCCGATTTCTCCTGACCAGCTGTATCCCATACTTTGAACGTAATACGTCCTCTGTTGGTATGGGACACAAGAGGATGGACCTCAACACCCCAGGTAGCTACATACTTCTCAAATTCACCAGTCAGATGACGTTTCACGGACATAGTTTTTCCAGTACCACCATCACCAATACCAGTTTGAACTGAACTTGGGGTTCTCCTTGGGCAGCCATCGCGATGTTGCTTCCAGAATCGTCTCCGCACCTGTCTGACTGAGCAAAACTGACTTTAAAGAATTCAAATGGCTTGCCCAAATTCTCACAGATAGAAGTAACTTTCAGGCTTAGGCTGACAGGACCGTAACTCCAAACTTTCAAGCAATACCTTAAAGCCATCATTACGCTCCCAGGCAAATTCAGAAGGACATGGATGGATGTAAGTACTCCTCCTGAGGTGCAGTGTTAATACAGTATTTTAAGTCCTCTGACGGTTTGACAGGGCCACCTTGCTCTCCATTTGTTGAGGGCTGCCTTCGGATAGAGAGGAAGAGGGCAGGATGGAGGGAGCACGGTGGGGACACAGATCACACAGCTTTCCCATGGAAAGACTCCCCCCATCCCTACCGCCTGCCTCCTCCTTCCATGGCCGCCATGGTGAACCCTTGAGGTGGGTTCCGCCAGCTGGGCTGAGAGCCACTCTTCAGCTCCCACGTGGAAGGGAGACTCAGCTTTTTATAACACTCACACTTTAAGCAATGATCCAGATTATCCCCAAGAATTCCAGAAACACTGGACAAGTTTTTCTCAGGAAGCTGTGGCGTGAGTGTCTGAGCAGAGGCTCTGAGTCCAGGTGCTCCTTGCAGATCCAGGAGCTGCCGAGGTTCCTCCTCATCAGGGAGCAGTGGTTCTCCTTAGAGTAAAAGGAGAGAATGTAACAGAGGGTCAAGGGCAGACCCTGGCCCGGGGCATGTGCTCTGAAACTGATAGCTGTTATTTTTGGATGTGACTTAGGAATTTTGTTTAGGTAAGATGTTTGCTGGGCCACTGTACTGAAATATCCTAGACTGGGTGGCTCACACAACAGTAATTTCTGTCTCACAGTTCTGGAGGTTGGAAGTCAGAGGTCAGGGTGTCAGCAGGGTTGGTTTCTTCTCCTTGCTTATAGATGGCCATCTTCTCTCTCTGTCTTTGCTCAGTCTTTCTTCTGTGTGTGACTGTGTACCAGTTTCCCTTTATTATAACGGTACTGGTCAGGTTGGATTAGAGTCTACCCACATGACTTTACTTATCTTAATTATTTTTTTAAGGCTTGATCTCCAAATACAGCAATGTTCTGAGCTACTGGGGGATCAGGACTTTTAACACTTAAATTTTCAGTAGTTCAGGAGGAGGGGGAGCACAGTTCAGCCCATAACAGAGGAGCATTTCCGATGGGTAGTGAGTGGGAGCTTGATTTCAGACTAGACTGGAGAGGGAGGCAGGGGCCCAGCTGTGTCCTGCCTCTTAGGTCATGTTTGACAAGAAGGCAGTGGTGGCAGGATGGGATTTGCTGTTCAAAAGGTTACTCTGGTTGTATTAGGGACAGGTGTGTGTATGTGTGTGTGTGTGTGTGTGTGTGTGTGCACTCATCTGTGGGGTATTTAGCTTAAATGCCCAGAATCTTAGGAGAATGGGAGGGGGGCAGAGTAAACGCAGGTAGAGCAGTTGCGAGGATCACACATTGGTCCAGATAAGAAGTGGCCAGGACTGGGGTGGGTGGGGGGTGTTGGTGGTAGTGGAAGAGATGGACTGGAGCCAGTGAAATTCCTAGAGCCACCTAGCCTGATTTTAGGAGGTAAAATCAGCCGGGCTTGGTTATGGACTTAATAGTGGGATTGAAGAAGAAATAGATGTCAAAGGGAATTAGATTTTTGACCTGAGTGACTGAGTGGGTGGTGGTGTCATTTTCAGGGATTGAAAATGTTAAAAAAAAACAACAACACTGGATTGTGGGGGAATAATCATGACATGGGTTTTGGACATGTTGAGTTTGAGGTTCTTTTGAGACATCCAAGAAAAGACATGGAAAAGATATTCATAGGTAGGGTCATGGATGAGGAAACAGAGATTGCTATTGCAGGAAACATTAAGTTGCTCAATGTCCTAACTAAATTACATCATCATCAATTGAAAATCCAGTTTCGAGGTCTCAGATCTTCTGATTTACTACTCCAGCGCTCATTCCCACATCAGTGCTTCCTTCCCTTACATAATTTTTAAGGATAAAGGACAGTGCGCACACATCCCCGGGACTCTGGGTATCCAGTCCAGCCAGATCAATCTGCTAAAACATCACATTTATTTGAAGTTGTCTGCTTTTTTTTTTTTTTGAAAAGTCATCTGATTTTTTTTTTTTTTTGTTCTACTGTATAACATATTGTTATTCTATATAGTAATGCCATTAAAAATGACTGATCTTGGAGAGGAATTTCTGCTCCAGGAGGATGCTTTGAATATATTCTGGGATAATGAAATTTTGTGCCAGGGCTATGCAGGTGATACAGATGAAGATGGTTCATTCTGCGATGTGCCACCTGCACCTACTTTACAGCAAAGGAAGTGAAGCAATACACCCCTGATCGTAGGCTCCACTGTTCCCACCACATATTGTACCTCCAGCCCTAATGTACCATGCCACCTGGAAGCTGCAGCCAAAGAGAGCAAGAGAATGGCCTTTCAAAGGCATAGCTGTGGCACCAACTTTGAGATGATAGCATGCAAGGATGGGGTCATCCTCCGGGATGCAATAGGTGTTCTATATCAACAGCTAGTACATGGTGCTGTGACCAGAGAAGGCAGAATACTTGAGGGTAGAAGTAGAAGTGATCTTGGCATCACTTCAGTGAACCACTTAGGGAATTTCTGTTTCTCATCCCCGCAACTCTGTTCTCCATAGGTTTAGAAGTCGTGGTTCCCAGAAGGACATGTTTCCATTGGGAAACACAAGAAGAGTCTCTATGAAACTTCAAGCCATGACAGCCATTAGTTACTTCAGGCTCCTCATGCCAGGATAGCATGAGGCAAGGGAAGAAGTCACGGTGTTGGCAGGAGCAACAACCTCTAGTCATCAGGGGGAGATAAACCTGCTGGATATGCATTTTCCCAGCGGTCTGGGAAATTGGCTGCCATGGTTCATGGCTGAATTCCAACGTGGGAATTGCCATAAAGGGACTTGCTTTCACTCAAGATTATGCCCCTTCCCTGGGGGTGACCTACAACCAAGGGCGGGTAGATCTTGGGTATGAAGTCTGAGCCTCCTTCGCCCAATTTGGAACAGATTTGAAGGGTCGTCAGGTTCCCATGGGACTGACTGAGTCTTTGTTGGGGCTGCAACACAGTTCAACCTCTCCTTGTGCAACCCTGCAGACATCACTGCTTCCCAGGTGGTGTTCCTAAGGGCACCCCCAGTGAACCACCACGTGGAGATCTCCACCTCAGATTCTGCTTCCCAGGGAAGCCAAGCTAAGCAAGATGACTCAGGGACATGTCAGATAAATAGCTGAAATAGAGGCTGGCATTTAGAAGAAATATCTGTGCTGCAGATACAGACTTGGACATCATCCATCTAAGGACAATAGTGAAACCATGCTTGGATGAGTTTGCTAGGATAGTGATAGATTCTGACAAAGAAAAGGAGGACATCTGCTTTAATAGATTGGAAGTAATAGTAATATATGGCTCTATAAATATTGCTGTTTGGTATTGGGTAAAAGGCCTTGTGAAAAGGAGGGAGGTGATCTTGGAGACCTTAGTATTTGAGGTTTTTAAAGTTAGATTGAAATACTCAGTTCACCAAGATAATGAAGAGGGGGCTAAAGAATATCTGAATTACTGTAACTCTATCTCATAATATCTTGTAATTCTTGTACTCTTGTGTCTTAAACAAGGAACACGCTCAAAGTGCAACCAGAGAGGACAGAGGTCTTAATAGACTGTAGATGGTACCTGCTGGGCCCCTGGTTATTGGCATTAGAGGTCTCTTCTTGAAAATGATATTATAATGAGACAAGTCAAATGCAAATAAATCAAACAGTAATGATAAATGGATGGTCTTTGATCAATCTGGCCCCATCCTGGAGAAGGATCTGGAAAGGAATTTGCAAGGGTCACAGGATGGTTAGCATGTCATAGGGGTGGCAGTCTTGGAGTTGTAAACAAAGGACAGAATGGAGTTTTCACACTTGGAACTTCCTCTGTGCTACAACCTGTCCTGTCTCTTGTTGGCTTGGTGTCATGAAAATAAGAATGTTTTTACGTATCTGTGTTACCATTTTTTTCTTCCTAGTGATCATTGTTGCTTGGAATGAAAGCCCCAGATTGGTAGGGTGTAGAATTCTTTCTCCTGACATGGTAGCTTTTGTGAAGCGATTCGGGTCAGTGGCAGTTGTCATTACCGATTGCTGCCCCTCAGAAAGGTTAAACCTTCCCAGTGGAGCGAGGGTAGGAGGTAAAAGTCAGCAGAGAGTGTGTAGGGTGAAAAGAGAAGGGAGCTGAGGACAGGTCTCAGAGGTTACCTGAGGGATCATTTATAACAGCTAAAGCTTTAAAGGCTTTAATCCAGGATGGGGCCAGCTCTTGCCCTAAACCTGGTTTCCCAAGAAAACACTCTTTTATTTTCAGTTTCTAGAGCATTTGTTGCTAAGCTTTTCATTTCTCTGTCAGTCTTCCTTTCTTTGACCATGTTCAACTTCTACTTCAAATGTGGGAGTCCGTAACTGCTGAGAAACTCCTTGGATGAAAGAAAGTGTGTCACATACCACTCCCACATCTTGGGAGTCAGAAAAAAGAGAAAAAGAAGAAAGAAGGAAGGAAAGGAAGAAAGAAAGAAAGGAAGAGAAGCAGACACCTGTCTGGCATTTTCAATCTTACTCTGGATCGTATGGAATTTCATCAGTTTAGTGATGCTTGGATACCCAATCTTCAGTTTCAGTGGAAAACATCTCAGGGACATTTCTGCATCAGATAGGGGCAGGTGTAGTGTTTGGGACCTTCCTACTCACAGACTCTGTGGTCCTACCAAACAAAAGCCTGAGATGTCAATTTTCCATAGGGCATCAGACTCAGGGAGTGTTTCTGCCCAGCCGATTCCACGTGGGCATTCTCAATTGTTTCCTGTCCTCCTGTCTTCCTGGCCCCTTCAGGCACCAGGATAATGGCAGTGCATTTCTTTGTTTATTCACCTTCCCTCATTTTGGTCTTACCCAGTTTCTTCCTTTTCCTCTATTCTTGTGGTTTAATTCTTGTCTCTTTTTGCTTCATATGTTGACTTGCTTTGGTCAGTCTCTGTCTATGTGAATGAAGTCTGTTTGAAAGTTTGTAATGATTATTGAAGTCAAGGGACTTCCCTAGTGGCTCAGCTGGTAAAGAATCCACCTGAAATGTGGGAGACCTGGGTTCAAACCCTGGGTTGGGAAGATCGCCTGGAGAGGGCAAAGGCTACCCACTCCAGTATTCTGGCCTGGAGAATTCTATGGACTGTATAGTCCATGGGGTTGCAAAGAGTAGGACACCATTGAGTGACTTACACTTTCACACTGAAGTTAAAGTGTAATTCAAGTAACATGGGTGTTAAGACTCCAAAGGGCAATCCAAAGAGACGTCATGAAACCACATACCAGCAGAGAAGGGAGTCTCTGCTATTGTAAATTGCGACTGTTGCCTGACACTTTGATCCAAAAATTGCTACCTCAGTGATTCAAGTAACTAGCTTTTGGTTTGATTTTAGTATTTAAACACACCTAACATTGCTCTTTGAGAACAAATCAATGCTGTTTTTCAGGTTGCATTCATCTTTTAGATTAGTAAGTTTTCCTACCTCTCATAATCAGATGTATGTTTTACAAATGTTAAAAAACATCACTTTAAATCAAAAATTAAAGACAACCTAACATGTGGACTAGTCTTCTCTTTTTGGGCTTCTGCTTGTGAGTTTTATAGTTGAGCTGCTTAAAAAAACTTTTTTAACAGCTCAAGCTACTTTTTAACTTTAATATTTTTTAGTAAAAATTTCTGCAGATATTTAAGGGAAAAGGCATTCCCTGTTGTTTTCTTTTGGTGAAGTAAGGAAAAGCTCCAAGCTTGGTGAAATTAATTTTGGGTGAAGAATGGCAATTTTTGGTGATTCAGGTAAAACATTGCAGATGAAAGAACACGTGCTAACTTCTATTAGTAAGAGAACCCTGACACCCTGGGAGAACTCTTCTGAAGGGTGTATGAATTTGGTTAATTTCAACCACCCTGCTTCTTCTGGATTTTTAAAAACATTTATTTATTTATCTGACTGTCCTGGGTCTTAGTTGTGGACTGTGGGCTACAGTTCCCTGACCAAGGATGGAACCTGCGCCCCCTGCTTTGGGAGCATGGAGTCTTAGCTCTAGACTACCAGGGAGGTCCCTCTTTTGGATTTTTTTTTTTTTTTTTTTTTTACCAAAAGTACAGTTTATGAAACATCTGGTTGGGGATTGTGTAGGGACTACTCAGCACCTACTCTGCTGACCCTGAAATGACAAATGCTAAAAGGAGTTTTTCTTGAGCACAGAGTGTACCAACTGGGGTATATAGGGGAGGGGCCCTGTGCCTGGCAGTTGCTCTGAGGCTTGGAGCGACTGCGGCTCCACTGTCTCGGAGCTCAACTGACTGAACAGTCTTAGGTTGCTGCGAACAGTGGAGGGGCGCGGAGGATCCTGCAGGAAGCTTTTAAGAGCCAGGCTTGCAAGTGTCCTACCTGACCATTGCAAACATCCTGTTCACGAGAACCCAGTCCTATTGACCCACAAACTGCAAGGGAGGCTAGAAAAACTGGCCTCCCTGTGTGCTCAGGAAAAGGGATACGAACTGTGAGTTTGTCAAAACATGGAATTGTCTCTGCTCAGTCTGCTTTGCCAATGATCTTTACACAGTGGATTATAGTCACCTTCTCTCGAGGGAGTCCAAACTTTAAAAGAATATATATATATATATATATATATATATATATATATTTAGCAGCTTGAGAGTTTTTTCTTTAAATTTTCAGTAAAAACTTCCTCAGTTATTTAAGGAAAAATGTATTCCCTGCTTTTTTTGGTGAAGTAAGAAAAAGCTTCAAATCCTGAAACATGATGCTGTGAAAGTGCTGCACTCAACATGCCAGCAAATTTGGAAAACTCAGCAGTGGCCACAGGACTGGAAAAGGTCAGTTTTCATTCCAATCCCAAAGAAAGGCATTGCCAGAGAATGCTCAAACTACCGCACAATTGCACTCATCTCACACGCTAGTAAAGTAATGCTCAAAATTCTCCAAGCCAGGCTTCAGCAATACATGAACCGTGAACTTCCAGTTGTTCAAGCTGGTTTTAGAAAAGGCAGAGGAACCAGAGACCAAATTGCCAACATCCGCTGGATCATCAAAAAAGCAAGAAAGTTCCAGAAAAACATCTATTCCTGCTTTATTGACTATGCCAAAGCCTTTGACTGTGTGGATCACAATAAACTGTGGAAAATTCTGAAAGAGATGGGAATACCACATTACCTGACCTGCCTCTTGAGAAACTTATACGCAGGTCAGGAAGCAACAGTTAGAACTGGACATGGAACAACAGACTGGTTCCAAATAGGAAAAGGAGTACATCAAGGCTGTATATTGTCACCCTGCTTATTTTACTTCTATGCAGAGTACATCATGAGAAACACTGGGCTGGCAGCAACACAGGCTGGAATCAAGATTGCTGGGAGGAATATCAATCACCTCAGATATGCAGATGACACCACCCTTATGGCAGAAAGTGAAGAGAAACTAACAAGCCTCTTGATGAAGGTGAAAGAGGAGAGTGAAAAAGTTGGCTTAAAGCTCAACATCCAGAAAATGAAGATCATGGCATCCGGTCCCATCACTTCATGGGAAATAGAAGGGGAAACAGTGGAAACAGCGTCAGACTTTATTTTTTTGGGCTCCAAAATCACTGCAGATGGTGATGGCAGCCATGAAATTAAAAGACGCTTACTCCTTGGAAGGAAAGTTATGACCAACCTAGATAGCATATTCAAAAGCAGAGACATGACTTTGCCAACAAAGGTCCGTCTAGTCAAGGCTATGGTTTTTCCAGTGGTCATGTATGGGTGTGAGAGTTGGACTGTGAAGAAGGCTGAGCGCCAAAGAATTGATGCTTTTGAACTGTGGTGTTGGAGAAGACTCTTGAGAGTCCCTTGGACTGCAAGGAGATCCAACCAGTCCATTCTGAAGGAGATCAGCCCTGGGATTTCTTTGGAAGGAATGATGCTAAAGCTGAAACTCCAGTACTTTGGCCACCTGATGTGAAGAGTTGACTCATTGGAAAAGACTCTGATGCTTGGAGGGATTGGGGGCCGGAGGAGAAGGGGACGACAGAGGATGAGATGGCTGGATGGCATCACTGACTTGATGGATGTGAGTCTGAGTGAACTCTGGGAGATGGTGATGGACAGGGAGGCCTGGTGTGCTGCGATTCAGGGGGTCACAATGAGGGTACACGACTGAGTGACTGAACTGAACAGAAGAAAAAGCTTCAAGATTGGTGAAACTAATTTTGGTCAAGAATGGCAATTTTTGGTGATTAAGGTAAAACATCTGTATGTTTTACCAGTTACCTTCACCCAGCTCTGAGTTTAGGATCTCCAAGTGAATTTCAATAGTTTCTTTTAATTCAGTAGACTCCTCCTTGGTCCTATAAACTAAAGAGATAAGAGTTTGCCCACTTGTTGTTCAGTCTCCTGGTAAGGACAGCTAAACCTCCAGAGACACACATTATCCAAGAATAGCCAGGTCTAATTAAGGTACAGTCCACCCTTCCAGAATTAAGGGGCCTTCACAATGTCTGCCCAGTGGGATTTCAGAATCCTGTAAACCAGTCACTGTTGTGGGTCTGCCATTCTTCCCCCTTCCAAACGGGAGTAAAAAAAAAAATGGCTCCACAATTATATATGAGGGTAGGGGACAAAAATTTGTAATTATTAAAGAATTATATACAAGGGTAGTAGTCATGTACAGATGTGAGCATTGGACCATAAAGAAGGCTGAGCACTGAAGAATTGATGCTTTAAAACTGGTGCTAGAAAACTCTTGAGTCCCTTGAGCAGCAAGGAAATCAAACCAGTCAGTCCTAAAGGAAATCAACCCTGTGTATTCATTAGAAGGTCTGATGCTGAAGCTGAAGCTCCAACACTTTGGCCACCTGATGCGAAGAGCTGACTCATTGGAAAATACCCAGATGCTGGGAAAGACTGAAGGCAGGAGTAGAAGGGGGCCCAGAGGATGAGATGGTTGGATGGCATCAGTGGACATGGACATGACTTTGAGCAAACTCTGGGACATAGTGAAGGACAGGGAGGCCTGGCATGCTCCATCCATGAGGTTATAAGGAGTCAGGAAATTTTTGAGCAGATGAGTGATGTCATTGAAGCTGCACTTTAGGAAGTGCATTTGGGTCAGAGACAGAAGTTAGGAAGCTATTGCATAAATTCAAGGGATAGATTTAGATAATCATCCTCCAAACCAAGAGATCAGTCAGAAAGGGGGGGGGTGGTGACTGTGAGAGGCATGTTGGAGGCCACATTCAAAGGGTTTGCTGGCTTGCAGGTGGGGCGGGGAGGAGAGGAAAGGAGCTCTGACTCCAGGGACTCACTCCTGGCTGACCAGGAGAATGGCAATGCGGCTGGAAGTCGAGAGTCAGAGCTGACTTTGGGGAAGATGAGTTCAGTTTTGGCCATTCTTTGTATCTTACCCACTCACACAAGTGGCCTCCCTGATAGCTTGGTAAAGAATCCACCTGCAATGCAGGAGATCCTGGTTCGATTCCTGGGTTGGGAAGATCCCCTGGAGAAGGGAAAGGCTACCCACTCCAGTATTCTGGCCTGGAGAATTCCACAAGCCCATGGGGTTGCAAAGAGTCGGACACGACTGAGTGATTTTCACTTTCACTTCACTTCACTCACACAGTGGAAATGAACCCATGTCCTAACTTCATCAATGTCCTGGAGCTTCCTGGTTATAAATTTTAGTGGAAAGTCTGTTTTAGGTTTATGAAACTTTATTTGTAAAATTTTTAATTAATTGTATCACTTTTGACTGTGCCAGCTCTTCACTGTGGTGTGAGGGCTTTCTCTAGCTGCAGTGAGTGGGCATTACTCTCTAGCTGTGGCGCTTCTCGTTGAAGTGACTCCTCTCACTGCAGAGCACAGGCTCTAGGCATGTGGGATTCAGTAGTCGCAGCACTTGGGCTCAGTAGTTTTGGCACATGGGCTTAGTTGCTCCTTGGCATGTGGGATCTTCCCGGACTAGGGATTGAACCTGTGTCCCCTGCATTGGCAGGCAGACTCTTATCCACTGAGTCCAGGTTTAAGAAGCTTCAAGCACCTACTTGTTATACACGATGATCAAGTACTCAGTGAGCATTGTAAGTTACCAGCGTGATGCTGGCATTAAAATGGGTCGTAATGCCTTGATTGTGTTTTACCTTGGGAAAGGTTTCGCACTATCTCTACTTTGTGCTCCTTGAGAGAAAATTTCTCTCTGCTTTTGATGGGCATCTCCACTATTGTTTGGCAGTTCTGGTTGTTGATAACCTCTATTTTATATTGAGCTAAAAAGAAGTTTTCCGGAAACTTCTGCTCCGAGTACCCAGTTTTTAACTCCAGAAATCCACAGAACAAGTTAGCATTTTGGAGTCTAGAGGGTAGCAGCTGTGTTCCCTTATCTTCTTTCATTGCGCTCCACAAGGCTTGTCTCTCCATTGCTTTTTAAAAAGTAATTTATCATATTTGGCTGTGCTGGGTCTTTGTCACTGTGCTGAGGCTGCTCTCTGGTTGTGGTGTGTGGGCTTCTAACTGTGGTGGCTCCTCTTGTTGCGGAGCATGGGCTCTCGGGCACGGACTCAGTAGTTGTGTGTGGTACGTAGGCTCAGTTCCCCCGTGGCATGTGAAATCTTCCTGGACCAGAGATTGAACCCATGTCCCCTGAGTTGGCGGGTGGATTCTTAACCCCTGGACTACCAGGGAAGTCCTCACCATTGCTTTTGTGTGAGTTCCTCTGCAGGAGCCTCCACAGGCTGCTGCTGGAGGCATCTGCAGAAGCTCCTGCATGCTTCCCAGGAGACCCTGCCCCTGGGGGTCCTGCTGGTGGCAGAGGCTGCATATACTTTACATGGTCCGAAGGTCTCTCTGCTCTATGATAATCTGGTCAGGAGTCTGATGAAGGGACCCTTAACTTTCAAAGACTTTTCATTTGTAAACCTTCCTTTAGAAGTGGACTCTGAATTCAAGAAGGGATTTTGAACATATTACTATCCCCCTCTCTTGTATGTATTAATAGGATGCTTGATGACTGCCTACAGCAGGCACCACTGGGGGCCCACCGGATAGGCCTTTCCTCCTTTCTCCTTTATTAAGGCATCCATCCTTCTTTCACATGTTGTGCTTCAGGAGAAGCTGTCTCTACTTCCAGATCTAGAGGTGGATACTAGTTGATCCCCGACAATACTGGGAACCCCCGTCTTTCTGTGCACTGCCGCTTCAAGGGAAGGCTAGTGACCTGGGTCTGGTAAGAGACGTAAGGGGAGACGCAAGGGGAGAATTCTGAGGATGGGTCTTCTGGGCGAGGCTTCCTCCTTCCTCGGCAGAAGCTGCTGGGAGAAATGACACCCACCATTCTGCCTTCCCTGCATCTGGATGTGAAGCTCAGAGCTCTCCTAGCCATCTGGAGGATGAAGCCAGCACATGGAGAAGAATGAAGCCAAGTGAGTCACAGGAATCGGATGGCCAGATTTCCAAACTTCTTGTATTTAAAGGTAACACATTTCAGTGTCATCTGTGGTGGTTTCGTCTGGAGTTTTCAGTTACCAGCAATGGGAGGCAGCCCAGCTGATAGAATGACTCTTTTAAAATGAGGCCCTGAGAAGACGGTGCCAGGACAGTGGGGACACCGCCTCCCACGTCTCACCCACTGTACTTCTGGACACGGGCATGCACTCCGAGACTGACTGAGAGATGGAGTAACTCATCACATGTTTTGTTTATCACACAGGGATCCTGAAGACAATTAAGCCCTTCAGGTTTTTTTTTTTTTTGTCTCCACAAATTCTGTTTGTGTGTAAATAAGATTCCTGAAAACCTTTTTTTCCCTTAGGGTGTGACTCCAGGGAAATGATTGGGACTGGTCAACTTTCTGACTGATGAGGAAATCTGTAAGAGAGCCAGCCTATGGATGGCCTTGCAAGTCCATGCGTGCAAGTCCACCTATGGAGACAGGGGTCACTGATGCCTGGTGGAAATGTCTCCAGATGAATAGGCACCTGCAGAGATGGCAGTGGTTTAGTCGCTAAATCCTGTCTGATTCTTTGTGACCTCATGGACTGTAGACTGCCAGGCTCCTCTGTCCATGGAATTCTCCAGGCAACAATACTAGAGTGGGTTGCCATTTCCTACTCCAGGGGACCTTCCTAAGACAGAGATCAAACCTGTGTCTCGCGATGGCACGCATATTCTTTACCCCTGAGCGCACCAGGGCAGCCCAGAAATGGCAGTGCCTACCTCTAAGACCGCTGGAAGGAGCAGCTCTGTATTTAGCTGACTGTGAACTTGTCAGAGAACTTTGGACCTTCCTCCTTACCCTACTCCCTCCTCCAACCATGCAGCACCCGGCTTGGACAGATTCCAGCCATTCTGCCCTTGCAAGGGTCCCCTTCTGTTTACATCCCCAAACACACTGTAATGTGAGAACTTTCCCCTTGCCTGCAGTCAGTCTGAGCTCATTTCAGAGGCATGTCCTTTCCAGCCCGCTGGTGTCCCCTCTGAAATGAGCTCAGGTTCATGCGAGCTTGGAGTATAAATCCCTTTCCTGAACTGGTTTCTCCTCTCAGGTTGGTGTCCCGGTGCTCATCCACAAGGTTGCCAAGGGCATTTGCTCACCTACGAAGTCAGTGAAAGGGATAAGGAAAAGTGTCAAGCTTCTGACACCTTGTCTTTCTTAATAATCAGCTGTCAGCTGCCAAAGACAGAAATTTCAAATCCTCCCAACCCCTCCTCTCTCCCAGCCCAGGAATTGGGCTTTGATGGTTTTGCAGGAAATTCAAGTAATCACTTATTCGGATGCTTGCTATTATGTAACCTCTGAGGGCAATGAACATCTTGAAAGAATCTTTCTGCAGAATCTCTCAGCTAAAGCAGTGGAGAAACCTAATAGCCGCTGGGGCTGGCAGCCAATTCTTATAAAGTCCATCAGTTATCTCTTCTGTTTCAGAGCCAGTGTCCCCTCCGAGAGAGACAAAAAGGCCTCAGAACGTGAGAAGTGCCTGCAGCAAGGTGGCCACACTCCTGTGGCCAGCTTCTTCTTGTGAGGCGTCATTGTGGGCATGGCAGTGGCTAGGTGCGCAGAGAGCCCTCTTTTAGGAAGCCACTCAGTGGAACAGCTGCATATGAATGTTTTCAGTGGCTTTCAAAAGGTGGTTTTGACTCTGTCCATAGTAAGCATTGCGGCTGTTTCTGGCTTAACGGAGCAGCACAGAGAAGTATGTGTCCTCTGGGTACTATTCTAAATAGCACTATGATAAAGCGCTTTTGTAGGAAGAAGGAATGCATCACTGCTTATTCTTACTGTGAAGAGCAAAATGTGTAGAAGTCACCAGGTCTCCACCTTTGACATTGCGAAAACAGTGCTTTTCAGTATAGGTCATCAGAAGGATGCCTGGGGTTTACGTATATGGATTTCTTCCAGAAGAGTCAAAGCTCTTTTGCATGAATTGTGTCCCGTATTATATTGTACTTTTGCTAGATGTAGAGAGCATCAGGTTTACTACTCGCTTCTTGGAAGTGATGAAGGAATTGGAACCATGCAATGGGATTCAAGAATGTTTATAATCGGCTGGTGCTCCCTATTTAATTTTTGAGAAAAATGTATATAATACACAGGAGACAGTGACCTACAACTAGGAGGCAGAGAATTATCTTATTGTTTGCCATAGTTTTGGACACAAGTCCCTACTTCTGGGAAGCTGAGCAGGACCACCTGGAGTTCCTCTTTCCAAAGCTGCTGCTGCTAAGTCGCCTCAGTCGTGTCCGACTCTGTGCGACCCCATAGATGGCAGCCCGCCAGGCCCCGCCATCCCTGGGATTCTCCAGGCAAGAACACTGGAGTGGGTTGCCATTTCCTTCTCCAATGCTTGAAAGTGAAAAGTGAAAGTGAAGTCGCTCAGTCGTGTCTGACTCTTCGCGACCCCATGGACTGCGGCCAACCAGGCTCCTCTGCCCATGGGATTTTCCAGGCAAGAGTGCTGGAGCGGGGTGCCATTGCCTTCTCCGTTTCCAAAGCTAGTGAGCTTTTCATCTCCTGAAGCTGACACCAAATCTTCAATCTTGCCTCAGGAGAGGACTATCTAACATTCACATTACTTGTGCTGGAGGTATCCCTCTGGCACTGAGTGGAATTGGTGGAGGCTGCCTGAGAACCCCAACCTTTTTTTCTGGAGGGCCAGGCTGAGATATGCTTAACTGTGTGCTTACAGCACCTGAAAAGCTGGAAAAAAGAAGTCAGCTGGTTTGCACATTCCTAAAAAAATCTAGAAATAAACTTCTACTATAAACATAATAGATGTGGTTAGATTCGACTCACTCAGATAATGCGGAATAATATCCCCATCTCAATCCTTAATTTAATCACTTCTGCAAAGTCCTTTTTGTCATATAAGGTACCTTTTCATAGGTCTGAAGATTAGGGTGTGGGCTTATTTGGGGGGCCTTATTTGGCCTACCATATTTCTTTGATAAGTTGTAACAGTTGAAGATTGAGGCAGGGGAGGAAATTTAGAAGGAAAAGAAATTAGGTGATGAAAGATGGAAGAAACCTCTTCTATATCCTTTCATGGGTTTAATCAGCTTTTAGCTGATGGTTTCTAAACTCATCTGTAAACAAGTCTTGGTGCTGAGCTCTGGAGTAATATTTCTAGTTGCCCACTGGATGTCTCTACTCTATTCTGCATAGGTTAAGGTCAACAAACACCTTGCCCAAATGAACTCATTCTTTCCCACTGTACCCCTGCCCCTCACTCCAAAGCTCTTCCTGCTGTTCCCCTATATCAACTGATTACTTATGGTCCATCTAGGTGCTGAAGTCACCACATTTGCAGTCTCACTTCACACTGGATAGTCACTAAATTCTGCTAAGCCTATTTTTCTTTCCTTCTTAACTTTATCATGGCAGCTTAGAAGTCAACCTGACCCAAATATCTTTCTCTACAATTAGCTATACTCTTTTGTTTTCTTATTTATTTTTTATTTTCATGGAAGCTGTGCTTAAAAATCTACCAGATCCTTATCACATATTTCAAGATGTAAATACTTTAAAATTATTACCCAGTTGTACTTTCATACTGCACAGTAGTTAAAAGTTTTGCAAAATGTTCTGAAAAACAAGCCTGCCTTTCATGAGCGTGGTTCTTCAGTAGCTCCCACCTGCTTAGATGATAAGGAGAACACTGAACATGGCATCTGAGGATCTGTCTTACCTGTCCCCACCCCACTTCCTGCAGCTCCTTCCCAGTCCAGCCGGCAATTCCAGCACTGGAACCAAACAGACTTCAGATCCAGTTCTGACTCAACCCCTTGAAAGCTGAGTAATCCTGGTTCAGTAATTTAACCTCAATTTACATCAGTTACTTCATCTATAAGTTCAGGAATGGCATTTAGTAAAAAAGAGATTAGAGAATTAAGATAATGTTATAAACATGTCAGCACAGTGTTTAGTAAATATATCTTAAGTGCTCAATGACTATAAATTAATCACATATATTTTAATATCACTTATTTAGGTGCATCATAATTGTGCTCACCTGTCCCTTGTATTAGACTCAATATGCTTTGATATCATTCGTTCAGAATCCCCAGCTCTTAGTCCTGCCCATAGTAGGATGTTTCATAAATGTTTGAAGAGATGAGTGGTGGTCAAGATGTAGCTCATATTATAAAACTGGTTTTTAAAATAAGAGCAAAAATATTTGAAGGTAATTGACTACACATATATTGTCATATTTTGTTGAGGCGGTGTTTTAACTTTTTTTTAAGGTTAGTAACCCCCCATACCAGACCACCTGACCTGCCTCTTGAGAAATCTGTATACAGGTCAGGAAGCAACAGTTAGAACTGGACATGGAATAGCAGACTGGTTCCAAATAGGAAAAGGAGTACATCAAAGCTGTATATTGTCACCCTACTTATTTAACTTATATGCAGAGTACATCATGAGAAACGCTGGGCTGGAGGAAGCACAGGCTGGAATCAAGATTGCCAGGAGAAATATCAATAACCTCAGATATGCAGATGACACCACCCTTATGGCAAAAAGTGAAGAAGAACTAAAGAGCCTCTTGATGAAGGTGAAAGAGGAGAGTGAAAAAGTTGTCTTAAAGCTCAACATTCAGAAAACGAAGATCATGGCATCTGGTGGCATCACTTCATGGCAAATAGATGGGGAAACAGTGGAAACAGTGGTTGACTTTATTTTTCTGGGTTCCAAAATCACTGCAGATGGTGACTGCAGCCATGAAATTAAAAGACGCTTACTCCTTGGACAGAAAGTATGACCAACCTAGATAGCATATTCAAAAGCAGAGATATTACTTTGGCAACAAAGATCTGTCTAGTCAAGGCTATGGTTTTTCCAGTAGTCATGTATGGATGTGAGAGTTGGACTACAAAGAAAGTTGAGCATGGAAGAATTGATGCTTTTGAACTGTGGTGTTGGAGAAGACTCTTGAGAGTCCCTTGGACTGCAAGGAGATCCAACCAGTCCACTCTAAAGGAGGTCAGTCCTGGGTGTTCATTGGAAGGACTGATGTTGAAGCTGAAATTCCAATACTTTGGCCACCTGATGTGAAGAGCTGACTCATTGGAAAAGACCCTGATGCTGGGAAAGATTGAGAGCAGGAGGAGAAGGGGACAACAGAGGAAGAGATGGTTGGATGGCATCACCGACTCAATGGACATGGGTTTGGGTGGACTCTGGGAGTTGGTGATGGACAGGAAGGCCTGGTGTGCTGTGGTTCATGGGGTTGCAATGAATCGGACACCACTGAGCAACTGAACTGAACTGAATCCCCCATAGCTTGCCTCCCTAATAAGATGGCAGTGTCTCATTTAATTTTCTATGTATGGGAGAACACTTTCAGACAATAAAAGCACTTCATTTTTTGTCATTTGAGGATAATCTCATTTAAAGATTTTTTAAAGCCAGATAATATTTTTTGCAACCCAGAGCACAAATGTGATCACCTCTTAGGATTTGCCTTCCCATCCAGAAGCAGTTAAGCTGAGAATCGGGGGAAGCTGGAATTTGGAGGCTGTTTTTCTTGTGTCCTGGTAAATGAGAGTAGTTATGATTTACTTTATGTTTGAGAAAGAATTGCGTTTGTCTTGACTTTGTGCTTAAGGATGACAGTGTCAGGTTGATTCAGTTGATATAGTAGTTTTGTATGATGACAATAATATATATACAACTTTTTCTCTTATTCTACTTATGCTTTCTTATTTATTTATATTGTGGAAATTGTAGTTAAAAAAAACACCAGATCCTTGTAACATTTTTCAGAACTTATATACTTTAAAATTACTTCTCCAGAGGATCTTCCTGACCCAGGGACAGAACTTTTGGGTCTCCTGCATTGCAGGCAGATTCTTTACTGTTTGAGCCATGAGTTCAGTTCAGTTCAGTTCAGTTCAGTCACTCAGTCACATCTGACTCTTTGCAACCCCATGAATTGCAGCACGCCAGGCCTCCCTGTCCATCAACAACTCCGGAGTTCACCCAAACCCACGTCCATTAAGTTGGTGATGCCATCCAGCCATCTCATCCTCTGTCATCCCCTTCTCCTCCTGCCCTCAATCCCTCCCAGCATCAGTCTTTTCCAATGAGTCAACTCTTTGCATGAGGTGGCCAAAGTACTGCAGTTTCAGCTTTAGCATCATTCCTTCCAAAGAACACCCAGGACTGATCTCCTTCAGAATGGACTGGTTGGATCTCCTTGCAGTCCAAGGGACTCTCAAGAGTCTTCTCCAACACCACAGTTCAAAAGCATCAATTCTTTGGCGCTCAGCTTTCTTCACAGTCCAACTCTCACATCCATACACGAGGGAAGCCCATTAAGATTACCACACAGATGTAATTTCACTACACAGTATGTTATTTAGCTAGCCATTATTAAAATTCATACTATTGGCATCTCTGTCTTGACCATGGAAATGTCCAGACATTTGCCATTATCATATATCCTTTGGTCACTTGCTAATACCTTACACATCAATTCCTATGGGTTTCTAGCTACATTTCATAAAGAAGAGTTTACTTGAGATGGGAAGAGATTCATGTTATTCGTTTCTCAGCAGCACTCACGTGCAATATTATCAGGATGCTTGACTTTACATGATAAAGGTTTGGGATGCACCCACAGACTAGGTGTTTTAGGGCAGCAGGTAGGTAGGGTGAGAGGAATTGACCCATTCCCCCTCCCTCGCTATCATCCTTGCTGTTTAACACACACCGTTTCTCGGGTTAGATGCGCAGAGAACGGAGCAGAGCTGTCAGCGTGCAGAGGGGAGGAGTCTTGCCTTTCTAAGGGCTCAGGAGGCTACACAGACTCAGCCCACCGCTTCCACTCCTCTAGCTCCACTGACCCTTCCTCCCAACTCTACACCGGAACAGACTCTGGTTTTCCTTTCTTGAGGGCTGGAGAGGACCATCTTCCTGGGCAGCGGTAAATGCCTTTTCCCCCGGCAAACAGGAGCGCAGTGCTGGCAGCACCTCCTTCTCGTTTGTGACGGGGCTTCATTTTCTCACGCAGCACGTCCGCTTCTGACACTTCGATGGGGGCCGTCGCCTTACAGCTAGCACCCCGTGGGGGCCTCGCTGAAAAGGTGATCCATTTCTTGTTAGTTCACGTTCTCTTAGGTCTCCTTAGTGATACTTGTTTCCAAGACAGAGAAACCTTGAAATAAATACTTACTAATTTCTGAGTACAAAAGTGTTATGAGCACGTTAGAAAGTCCGCCATATGCCGGACATCCGTAATGGAGAAAATGAAAGCTCTTTAGCTGTCACCAGCTGGGTGAAGGTGTCCCCACGTTTGGTTGGTCTTCTCTGCCGATCTTCACACTGGCTCCCAAAGTGTGGAATATGAAACATGAGTGGGACACACAAGAGATGACTTTAGGAGGTACAAGAAAGAACATATTTTAATATTCTGCATTTGTGTTCCAGGTGTATCAGAAAACACTGAACTCAAGGTTTTATGGATGTTATCACTTTTCTAATACATTCATTTATATTAAAAATGGTTGATTTTTAAGAAACAGATAATAGAGTAAGTGGTATAGAACATGGCAACAATTTTGAAGGTACTGCCCTAATACTCATTGGAAAAGACTCTGATGCTGGGAGGGATTGGGGGCAGGAGGAAAAGGGGACGACAGAGGATGAGATGGCTGGATGGCATCACGGACTCGATGGACGTGAGTCTGAGTGAACTCCGGGAGATGGTGATGGACAGGGAGGCCTGGCCTGCTGTGATTCATGGGGTCGCAAAGAGTCGGACACAACTGAGCGACTGAACTGAACTGAACTGACCCTGATACTACCCAGAAGTTAAAAAAATGTTACAAATAATTATTATTTTAAGTGAAATCATTTTATGGTATTACTCTTTTATAATAATCATTTAATATTATTCCATAATTTTCATTTAAATAACTATACTGGGCATGTTTCTATCTCAGAACATTTTCATTTTGGTTGTTTTAGTGGGTGTATAGAATTCTATTCACAGATGGGCCAAAAGTCACTGAACTGGCAACATACACAATGGCCATATGGTTATGCCCAATATTTTGCTGTCTTAGTGTTCCTGTAAACATGTGTTTTGCATTCCCACAGGTATATCTATAGGACTAATCCCCAGAAATGTGATAGGTTAAAGGATATAAACATTTATCTTTTGGGATATTGTCAGTTTCCCTCTAAAGATGCTGTCTGACTTAACATTCCTACTGACAGTGCCTGTTTTCCTACCTAATCTATGCCAGCCATGATCAGTCTTTTTAATTTTTGTCAGATTGCACTCCTCATGAGCAGTGCTATTTCTTCTGTGAATTACTCGTTTATATCCTTTGCCCATTTTGCTTTCAGGTAGTTTAAGTCTTATATTCCTCGGTAGCGTTTCATAATTTTCTTCTTAAAACCCCATTATATTTTTATACTTAGTCCCAAAGAACTCCTTTACACGTAAACACAATGTAGGTTGTTGTAATTCAGGCAGAAGTAGAGAAGGTGTCTATAGAGACCAGCTGGTTCTCACTGGATATATTTATCTTGATGTGGTTATTGTATTTTGAGACAGCAGTCTAGGAATTTCTGCATCTTTTTGAAGTCTGGAATCATTTATTTTATCAATGTACAAAAAGGTGTCAGGTCTCTGAAACTGCTTTACTCAGACCCCATTTACAAAGACTACTGAATAAACTACAGCATGAGATTTAAAACCTACTCTAATAAATAACAAGTGCTAATACATGAATAATAAAATATAAATGCAAACAAACATTCGCTGGGCACCGACTATGGGCCAGGCCACTGAGGCATTAAACAGGATACAAAGGGGACTAAAAGTGGCTTTACTTTCCAAGAGCTAATACTCTCAGGGGCAGGCGCATTTATACACGTAATTGCAATAAAATACTGTAGGTGTTATGATGTGCAGGGCAGAGTGAAGGAACAACAGAGAGGAGTTCTTTCTACCTATGGCAGTGTGAAACGATGGTTGTCAGGAAGGCCTTGAAGAAGTGGTGTGTCTAAGGGAGCATCCTGGAAGATGAAGTGGGAAGGAAACCCCTTCACAAAGGCAGGGCTATGTGAAATGGCACGAGGCTCCAGAGAGCCTCAGGGGCTTCGGGATGACTGGGGAATGGATGGACTTAATGGGGACAAGCTGGGGCTGAACTATTATTCCATCAAAGAGTTTGAAATTTTTCCTGCAGCAGTGTGGAGCCACTGGAGGCATTAAACAGGGCAGAGATGTGGGGAATGTTTAGGCATTAGAGGGCCTGCTGTGACTTCGACTGGAGAATGGAGTGCTTTTGGGTGATCTGGGGGTGAGGGAGGGAGCAGATTCCAGAACCTTCACCTGGGTGAGGGATAATGGCATTAACCTCCTTAGGGAAGGGAGCAGGGGGACAGACTTGGAGGGGAAGATAGTAAGGTCCACTGTATAGATTAAATGTGAAGTGCCTCTGGGAAGGCCAGGTGAAGAAATCCAAGTAAGCCATGTGTGCCCAGCTCTCACATTCACTCATTCATTTGGCAAATATTTATTAAGTGTGTGCTCATGCCTTATACCTTAAATAAAAGGAGGTGCTTCCAAAACCTCTCAGCCACATCTTTACAGACAAGGCCTTTGCTACTTCTAGCCATTCCTTAGTATGATCACTTCACTGCTCCCATAAACTGACCACATACAGTAACAGAAGAGACAGAATAGTAAATATAGTTATTAAATTACATATTTTTTACCTCAGAGTTTTATATTTTCATTTGTTTGTTTCAGGTATGCCATCTGCATTTTTCACTTAAAGGCTTTCATCCCAGACTAAACTATATTCCAACTTTTTAGAGTTGATCTAACTTTGTTAAGAGGTATTATAAAAAAATGGGCTTCCCAGTGGTTAGTGGTAAAGAATCCGCTTGCCAATGCAGGAGACGTAAGAAATGTGGGTTTGATCCCTGGGTCAGGAAGATCCCCTGGAGGGAGGGCACAGTAACTCATTTCCGTATTCTTGCCTGGGAATCCCATGGACAGAGGAGCCTGGCGGGCTACGGTCCACAGGTCAGAAAGAGCCAGATACAACCAAAGCGACTTAGCACACACATGTTCTAAAAAGCAGACAACCACCCAAAGACCTAAGGAGAACTCAACCATTATTTTTATTATAAATAGTAACATTAATAATGAAATTTACCATTTATTGGGTACCTATTATGTATCTGGTCTGTCAGGGACATTATGTTTGTTTTATATACACACATTGTCCAATTCACAAAACAAACCTGTAGGATATATACGTTATTTGCATTTAATGGAGAAAAAATTTTCCTGTTCATTTCTTTCTCAAAGTTCTTTCACAGGATCTTTGGTAGTCTCCTCTGCACATCTCTTACATACGGATGTTTCCCAGGCCATTGTTCTCTTATCTTCTGTGTATCTTCGCTGAGCTATTGCGCCCGCTACGTGCCTCACTCACCGCCTGTGTGATGATGAGTTTCACGTCTGTATATTCTCTCTTGGGGTTTTGAGCTTCAGTCAAGTGAGCCTGATGCCTGCTGGTCTCCTACAGTTGACTATGTCATTGATGCCTGATGATTTAACACATCCAAGCTTGAACTCATTGTCTTTCTAAAATATGCCTGGGCCCCAGGAGTCCCTCGCTGCATGTACCAGAAACCTGGGAGTTACTATTCCCTTCTTTTCTTTTCTTTCTCTTCACATCAACCTGTCTCCAGGTTCTATCAGCTCTGGTTCCTCGCTCACAAACACCCCCTCCTCTAGTTCTTCTAGGCCAGGGCTTTAGTTTGGGTCCTTAACATTTGTCTTACCTCTGGGTTTGGCCGTAGACCAAGTATCAGTTCAGTTCAGTTTAGTTGCTCAGTCGTGTCTGACTCTTTGCGACCCCATGAATCGCAGCACGCCAGGCCTCCCTGTTCATCAACAACTCCCGGAGTTCACCCAGACTCATGTCCATCGAGTCAGTGATGCCATCCAGCCATCTCATCCTCTGTCGTCCCCTTCTCCTCCTGCCCCCAATCCCTCCAAGCATCAGAGTCTTTTCCAATGAGTCAACTCTTCGCATGAGGTGGCCAAAATACTGGAGTTTCAGCTTTAGCATCACTCCTTCCAAAGAAATCCCAGGGCTGATCTCCTTTAGAATGGACTGGTTGGATCTCCTTGCAGTCCAAGAGACTCTCAAGAGTCTTCTCCAACACCACAGTACAAAAGCATCAGGTGCTTAGCTTTCTTCATAGTCCAACTCTCACATTCATACATAACCACTGGAAAAACCATAGCCTTGACTAGACGGACCTTTGTTGGCAAAGTAATGTCTCTGCTTTTCAATATGCTGTCTAGGTTGGTCCTAACTTTCCTTCCAAGGAGTAAGTGTCTTTTAATTTCATGGCTGCAGTCACCATCTGCAGTGATTATGGAGCCCAGAAAAATAAAGTCGGACACTGTTTCTACTGTTTCCCCATCTATTTCCCATGAGGTGATGGGACTGGATGCCATGATCTTCATTTTCTGAATGTTGAGCTTTAAGCCAACTTTTTCACTCTCCACTTTCACTTTCATCAAGAGGCTTTTGAGTTCCTCTTCACTTTCTGCCATAAGGGTGGTGTCATCTGCATCTCTGAGATTATTGATATGTCTCCCGGCAATTTTGATTGCAGCTTGTGCTTCTTCCAGTCCAGTGTTTCTCATGATGTACTCTTCATATAGGTTAAATAAGCAGGGTGACAATATACAGCCTTGACGTACTCCTTTTCGTATTTGGAACCAGTCTGTTGTTCCATGTCCAGTTCTAACTGTTGCTTCCTGACCTGCATACAAATTTCTCAAGAAGCAGATCAGGTGGACTGGTATTCCCATCTCTTTCAGAATTTTCCACAGTTTATTGTGATCCACACAGTCACAGGCTTTGGCATAGTCAATAAAGCAGAAATAGATGTTTTTCTGGAACTCTCTTGCTTTTTACATGATCCAGCGTATAGAGCCATTTAAATAATTTCAGGGCAATTATTGAAGAACTCGGGATATAAAAATTAATATCTGAAGCTTATTTCATCAAGTAAAAGGGAGTAATGCTTACGAGAAAATGAACGTCACACGAGCAGCTCTGGAGATGGGCTAGGACTTAGCATTGCAGCTGCATCTTGAGCTAGTTATAAGTTAGAAACAGAGAGCAGAGGAGGAGCTGTTGAGGGACTAAAGCAATAATTCAAGCGTGAGTTCCCTAGAGCCTGGGGCCAGTGTTCCAGAGGGAAGGGTAGCTGTTTCTGACGTCAGTACCGTGGATGGTGCTCAGCTTCTGACTGCACCACGTTCTGGGAGGAACTGGCGTCAACCTGTCATCACTGGTCCTCTTCTACCTCCTTCAGGGACCCTCTACTTTATTTGGTTTCTTTTTGCTCTTTCCTTTTTTCTCTCCTCTCAACCCAATACTTTCTATGGAAAACTTCAGGTACTAATATGTATTCATCTCCTCTGACTTCGTAAATTGCTTCTGACTTTTGTAGCAGAGCTGGCTTCAGGCAAACTTATTCGGTGGACAATGCTTGTGTGCGGGTATTGGTTTGTCTTTGTCTTACCAGCAGATGCTGTTTTATACTCAGTGCCTAGCCCAGTGTTAAATGGGACTGAAGCAAAAAGTTAATCCAGATAGTTTGATGAACAACAGAAGATTAAACTGCTAAGTTAGAATGAAATGAATAATTCTTCCAGTCATAATATTTGGGATTTATACACATAGGCACAACATAAAAATTCTTTAGTGAAGTCCAAACATAGAGAGGCGCAAATTATATAATAAACAATTTGGAGTTCTTGAAGGTTGTGTCTAAATGTTGCCCGAGAATATAGGGAAATCATTGAGAAAGGAGATGTGATAAGACAAGTACACGGCCAAGTGTCAAGTGAATTATGCAGACAGCAGTTACTTCAGGTTCAGGGATGAGATCATTTTGGACTGCATTTAAGGGAAAGCATTGAAGCTGGATGAAGAAGCAGAGATAAAATTGGGGTAAGAAATGAGGCTGGTGACAAAAAGGTATCTGAGGCTAGAAGTAAGGAGAAGAGTTTTGTGCCACCTTTCCTTGGTGGCTCAGGTGGTAAAGAATCCCCCTGCAATGCGGGAGACCTGGGTTTGATCCCTGGGTTGGGAAGGATTGCCTGGGGAAGGATTGCCTGGAGAAGGAAATGGCAACCCACTCCAGCATTCTGGTCTGGAGAATCCTATGGACTGAAGTGCCTGATGGGCTACAGTTTCGGTTCAGTGCAGTCACTCAGTCATGTCCGACTCTTTACGACCCCATGAATTGCAGCACGCCAGGCCTCCCTGTTCATCAACATCTCCCAGAGTTCACTCAAACTCACGTCCATTGAGTCGGTGATGCCATCCAGCCATCTCATCCTCTGTTTTCCCCTTCTCCTCCTGCCCCCAATCCCTCCCAGCATCAGAGTCTTTTCCAATGAGTCAACTCTTCGCATGAGGTGGCCAAAGTACTGCAGTTTCAGCTTTAGCATCATTCCTTCCAAAGAAATCCCAGGGCTGATCTCCTTTAGAATGGACTGGTTGGATCTCCTTGCAGTCCAAGGGACTCTCAAGAGTCTTCTCCAACACCACAGTTCAAAAGCATCAATTCTTTGGTGCTCAGCTTTCTTCACAGTCCAACTCTCACATCCATATATGACCACTGGAAAAACCATAGCCTTGACTAGATGGACCTTTGTTGACAAAGTAATGTCTCTGCTTTTGAATATGCTATCTAGGTTGGTCCTAACTTTCCTTCCAAGGAGTAAGCGTCTTTTAATTTCATGGCTGCAATCACCATCTGTAGTGATTTTGGAGCCCCAAAAAATACAGTTTAGAGGGTCGCAAAGAGTCAGACACGACTGAGCGACTAACAACAACAAACAGAGGATAAGAGATCTAAGCAGTTAATACGTTCTCAGGTTAATTCTCTTTTTCTGTCTAGTCAGTGATTCTTTGTTAGGAGCTGAAGTATATTAATTCAGGTGACAATTTTGCTGTTTGACAGAAGCAATTCTGTATTTTACGCTGCATGTACTTATTATTTATTGTCTTCATTATACCTTAAATTTTTTTTTTTTTTTCTGGAAGTAATCTTACTTAGTAGAGAGAAATACCTGTGAGTTCTAAAAGTAAGGGAGTGGATCAGATTTTGTGCGTCAGGGCCTGGTTCTTGTGCCAGTTAGGGTTGGAATGGCAGTGGGGCCTCTTTCGGAGCTGTGAGGATTCAGCTTGTGTACTTGCAGGATTCAACTTGTGCGGTGCAGATGTGATGCAGAAGACCCCGAGAAATACTTTATTTCTGTCCTTTATGGCCCCATGTTGCCCCTTGACACAGCTCCTGTCAACTTAGAGCCAAAAAACACAAGTGTTCTCAATGTCCCTTCAGAAGGGGACAGACAAAGCAAAATTAGCAGTCTCTGCTGTTTCTGAAGTCTTTCCTTTTCCCTTTATATTTCACACCAACAGTATCAACAGTCATTGTTTTTTAAACCCTCCCCTTTCCAAAAGCAGAGCCATTACTCATTCTTCCCCAGGAACGGAGGTCTGTGAGATGCCTACCATCACAGTGACTGTTTACCTCCTTACCAGAATCCTACATTATCTTTTCTCATGTCCAAAATCTCCACTGGGAAGTCGCCCAGCTGTCTCAACACACAGGTTAACAATAGGCATTCTATCCCTGGTTATAGAATTGTTCTCTGAGAGGAGTTTTCTAAACACCCCCAAGTCAAATTCATAGCATTTAGTTCTGTGATAAGACGAGCCACTTAGCAAAATAGAAGTCTGTTGCTCTCAAGTTTTAGTGAGCATCAAAGTCCGGTGCAAATGGGGTGTGTTAAAAGAGATGGCTGGTTCTACCTCCTTAAAGTGGAATGCAGTGGGTCTGGGGTGGGGCCAGAGAGTCTGCCTTTCTAACTAGTTTCCAGATGCTGCTGCTGTTCTGGGCATCTGACTATGAGACTCAGTGATCTGATACGCAGATCTCTGTCACAGAGACAAGTTCAGAGTGGTTTATGATGTTTCACTAAATTTAAGAATTGACCCATTCCAGGAATGTATGTTGATGTTGTCTTCAAGTTCAAAAGATCCTAAAGTTTTACATCATCTGTGTGAGCGTTCATGGATAAAGACCATGTCTGGGACCCTGCTATAAAATCTTGAACAACTGGAGGAATTCTTGGCAGTATTTCTGAGAGTCTCCCAGAAAAAGGCACCAACACAAGGTTATATTCCCTGCTAGTCTTGAGTAAAAACTAGAGTCTGTATTTATGTGGGCTTATCAGTAATACGTGGAAGCAAAGCCCTTCCAAAGAATGTGCGAAACCTGCAAAAAAGTAATCTCTGAAAACTGAGGAAAAACAATGTCCAAAGCATGTGGACTTGACTTCCAGGAATGGGCTGCTTCTGGCTTTAGGTCCCCCAGCTGCAACCCGCTGAGGGAGCATTGCGTGTGAATGTGAGGTTTGATCAAGCTAACTTGGTAATGGCAGACAACAGGATGGGACTGCTTAAGCTTACGTGTAATGGTTTGTAGTGATCAAAGGGCCAAAACGGCCAAATATCTACCAGAGTCGTGTTATGTGATGACCGAAGACCTGCAACTTGGAAATTGTTGTGGCTAAAGTGGGATTGGGAAGGGAATTGACTTACAAAACCAAAGAGAACCGACAAAACTGTAGATCTAGTAAATTGATTACTAACTCTTTATATTGAAATGTTATCTAAAGCAAACAAGTGATATTTTAAATATAATTAGAGATGTTTTAAAGCAGTTGTCTCCAACCTTTTTGGACTGGGGACTGGTTTCATGGAAGATAATTTTCCCAGGGACTGGAGTAGAAGGGATGGTTTTGGGATGATTCAAGTACATTACACTTTTTGTGCATTCTATTTCTATTATTATTAGATCAGATCCACCCCAGAACATCAGGCATTAGATCTTGGACGTTGGAGACCTCTGTTTTAAAGGGTCTTGAATAATTTTTTAATTAAAAAAGTAAAATGTATATTCTAATATGTGAAAAATAAAAATGAAGTTCTCAGGCCCTCCTTGGAGAAGGAAATGGCAACCCACTCCAGTATTCTTGCCTGGAGAATCCCATGGACAGAGGAGCCTGGCTGGCAACAGCCTATGGGGTTCCAAAGAATTGGACATGACTGAGTGACGAACACAGACACGTACACACAGCCCCTCCTGATCCCAAATACTATATCTAGGGAAGTAATGTATCTGTTAAAAATTTTTTTTATTGGAGTATATTTGATTTACATTGTTGTCAGTTTCAGGCATACAGCAAAGTGAATCAGTTTATACACATTCCACTTAAAAAAAGTATATTCTTTTGTTTGGCATCTTTGAAAAGCTGTAATTCCCTGAATGAATGTAAGGAGTCAGGTTTTTCTCTAATGTCAGAGTGAAGATTTATGCAGTCTCGTTACATGAGTAGCCTCCTGGGAAGGCATTCCCTTCCTAGCAACAGGGCAGCAGACCACGCCCCTGGAGACTGTGAGTAGAGGGGTGGGTGTCCCCAAGTAGACACAAGGGGCCTACTTGTGAGAGACTGCGGACAAGGATTTACCCTACCTTATTATTATGAAGAAAATAGTGCTAACAAGGGCTTCCCTGGTGGCCCAGTCGTAAAGAATCTGCCTGCAATGCAGGAGAGCTGGGTTCAGTCCCTGGGTGGGGAAGATCCCCTTGGAGGGAGGGCATGGCAACCCACTTTAGTACTCTTGTTTGGAGAATCCCATGGACAGAGGAGTCTGGCAGGCCACAGTCCATAAGGTCAGGTAGAATCCGACACGACTGAAGCGACCAAGCAGCAGCAGCAGTGTTAACAAGTTGTAAAATGTTACCTGCCTTTGCACCTGTCTTCTTTGCTCTCCTCCTGTCACAAGTCAGCCATGGACTTTTGCCCTACATCCCGGTTTTGCTTCATCTTCAAGGGTTTTGCTGCTTGGGTTGTCCTCGTGGTCCACTGCCGGGTTGCTGCACCATTTCTCTCCTCCCTTCCTCCCGAGCTGGACTTCTCACGAGAAATGTCTACTTTCTCTGCATTTTCATCTCTCTTGGCACACTGACCCATTTCTAACCTGGCTTCCACCTTTCTGTTTCATATGCAACTCTTTGCAACATTTGACATAATTTATCACTCCTGCCTTCCTGTAGCATCCTTGTGTCTTTAATCTTCTGCTGCATAACCAATTAGCCCAATTTAGTGGTTTCAAATCATAGACACATTTATTGTCTAACATGGTTTCTGAGGGTCAGGAGTCTAGGAGTGGCTTTGCTGGTAAATCTGGCTTAGGTTCTCTGTTGGCTTAGGAGCCTGTTGACTGGGGTGAGAGGACTCACTTTCAAGATGGCTCACTTACATTGCTGTTGCCTGGAGGCAACAGATTTTTACCATGTAGGTCTCTCCACACTTTGTTATATTATGTATGAGTGTCATTTTTAGCTTGCTATTAAAAAGCCAACACAGAGTATGTTTTGTTTTATTTGCTTTGCCTAAACTTGTGTTGTTTATTTACTTGATTCTAATTTGCATTATTAATGCAAGGTATATACCATTTTTAACCCTTGGAATCCTTATGAATAGACTTTGATATTGAGGGTAACTGTGAGATGTACTGTTTATTTGTCCTAAAAATTTTTCACTTTTCAGAGGGTGAACTTTTAGAAACTCATTTCATCCATTTTTCCCTAAGAAGCAAGGTATCACCAGAGGATTGCTTTCTTAAATGTCTGTAAAAAGAATTACTTCCAGGGCTCCATAGTTTTCAATAAATCACAGACCTTACTAAGTTTTCCTAATATTAACTTAGTATTTTTTCTGCTGCAGTATCACCTCTTAAATGATTATCAGTAAAAATAATCATGTTCATGTCACTCTTATATTAGCCTTTGTCTATTTAAAGGAAATTACTAAGTTTCCCTTGAGCCTTTTCTTTTCTAGGTTAAATAAGTGCCATTTCTTTATATTTTCCTCATGGGTGAATGTTTCCTAATCATTTCACTGTTCTTTCCTGAATCCCTTTCAGATTTTCAGTATCACACTTTAGTTGCTGAGCCCAAAACTGGGCATTTAGTAAAAGCTTGACCAGTGCTGAGTGGGAAGGGAGGCTGATCCATGTTTCTTACATGACTAATTATAGATCCTCTGCTATCAGCCAGAGCCTATCTCCAGTGAGGAATAACCAGTTCCAAGCATACACAATTTTTTGTTACTTCCTCAATTCAGTTCAGTCGCTCAGTCATATCCAACTCTTTGCCACCCCATAGACTGCAGCACGCCAGGCTTCCCTGTCTATCACCAACTCCCGGAGCTTGCTCAAACTCATGTCCATCACGTCGGTGGTGACATCCAACCATCTCATCCTCTGTGGTCCCCTTCTCCTCCTGCCTTTGATCTTTTCCAGCATCAGGGTCTTTTCAAATGAGTCACCTCTTCGCATCAGGTGGCCAAAGTATTAGAGTTTCAGCTTCAGCATCAGTTCTTCCAAAGAATATTCAGGACTGATTTCCTTTAGGATGGACTGGTTGGATCTCCTTGTTGTCTAAGGGACTCTCTAGAGTCTTCTCCAACATGACAGTTCAAAAGCATTAAGTCTTTGGTGCTCAGCTTTCTTTATAGTCCAACTTTCACATCCATACATGACCACTGGAAAAACGATAAGATTTGACAAGATGAAACTTTGTAGGCAAAGTAATGTCTCTGTTTTTTAGTATGCTATCTAGGTTGGTCATAGCTTTTCTTCCAAGGAGTAAGCATCTTTTAATTTCATGGCTGCAGTCACCATCTGCAGTGATTTTGGAGCCCCCCAAAATACAGTCTCTCACTGTTTCCATTGTTTCCCCATCTATTTGCCATGAAGTTATGGGACCGGATGCCATGATTTTAGTTTTCTGAATGTTGAGTTTTAAGCCAACTATTTTACTCTCTCTTTCACTTTCATCAAGAGGCTCTTTAGTTCTTCTTCACTTTTTGCCATAAGGGTGGTGTCGTCTGCATATCTGAAGCCATTGATACGTTTCCCAGCATTCTTGATTCCAGCTTGTGCTTCATCCAGCCCAGCATTTCACATGATGTACTCTGCATATAAGTTAAATAAGCAGGGTGAAAATATACAGCCTTGACATACTCCTTTCCCTATTTGGAACCAGTCTGTTGTTCCATGTCCAGTTCTAATTGTTGCTTCCTGACCTGCATACAGGTTTCTCAGGAGTCAGGTCAGGTGGTCTGGTATTCCCATCTCTTTCAGAATTTTCCAGTTTGTTGTGATCCACACAGTCAAAGGCTTTGGCATAGTCAATAAAGCAGAAGTAGATGTTTTTCTGGAACTCTCTTCCTTTTTCGATGGTCCAGTGGATGTTGGCAATTTGATCTCTGATTCCTCTGCCTTTTCTAAAATAAGCTTGAACATCTGGAAGTTCATGGTTCATGTATTGCTGAAGCCTGGCTTAGAGAATTTTGAGCATTACTTTACTAGCATGTGAGATGAGAGCAATTGTGCGGTAGTTTGAACATTCTTTGACATTGCCTTTCTTTGGGATTGAAATGAAAACTGACCTTTTCCAGTCCTGTGGCCACTGCTGAGTTTTCCAATTTGCTGGCATATTGAGTGCAGCACTTTCACAGCATCATCTCTCAGAATTTGAAATAGCTCAACTGGAATTCCATCACTTCCACTAGCGTTGTTCATAGTGATGCTTCCTAAGGCCCACTTGACTGCACATTCCAGGATGTCTGGCTCTAAGTGAGGGATCACACCATCATGATTATCTGGGTCATGAAGATCTTTTTTGTATGATTCTTCTGTGTATTCTTGCCACCTCTTCTTATTATCTTTTGCTTCTGTTAGGTCCATACTGTTTCTGTCCTTTCTCGAGCCCATCTTTGCATGAAATGTTCCCTTGGCAGCTCTAATTTTCTTGGAGAGATCTCTAGTCTTTCCCATTCTGTTGTTTTCCTCTATTTCTTTGCACTGATCACTGAGGAAGGCTTTCGTATCTCTTCTTGCTGTTCTTTGAAACTCTGAATTCAGATGCTTATATTTTCCTTTTTCTCCTTTGCCTTTCACTTCTCTTCTTTTCTCAACTATTTGTAAGGCCTCCTCAGACAACCATTTTGCCTTTTTGCATTTCTTTTTCTTGGGGATGGTTTTGATCTCTGTCTCCTGTACAATGTCACAAACCTCTGTCCATAGTTCTTCAGGCATGCTATCACATCTAATCCCTTGAATCTATTTGTCACTTCCACTGTATAATCATAAGGGATTTGATTTAGGTCATTCCTGAATGGTCTAGTGGTTTTCCGTACTTTCTTCTATTTAAGTCTGAATTTGGCAATAAGGAGTTCATGATCTGAGGCATAGTCAGCTCCCAGTCTTGTTTTTGCTGACTGTATAGAGCTTCTCCATCTTTGGCTGCAAAGAAGATGATCAGTGTGATTTCAGTGTTGACCATCTGGTGATGTCCATGTGTTGAGTCGTCTCTTGTGTTGTTGGAAGAGGGTGTTTGCTATGACCAGTGCATTCTCTTGGCAAAACTCTGTTAGCCTTTGACCTGCTTTGTTTTGTACTCCAAGACCAAATTTACCTATTATTCCAGGTATCTCTTGATTTCCTACTTTTGCATTCCAATTCCGTACAATGAAAAGGACATCTTTTTTGGGTATTAGTTCTAGAAGGTCTGGTAGGTCTTCATAGAACTGTTCAGCTTCAGCTTCTTCAGCACTGCTGGTTGGGGCATAGACTTGGATTACTCTGATATTGAATGGTTGCCTTGGAAATGAACAGAGATCGTTCTGTCAATTTTGAGATTGCATCCAAGTACTGCATTTCAGACTCTTTTGTTTACCATGATGGCTACTCCATTTCTTCTAAGGGATTCTTGCTCACAGTAGAAATGGTCATCTGAGTTAAACTCACCCATTTCAGTCCATTTTAGTTCGCTGATTCCTAAAATGTTGATGTTCACTCTTGCCATCTCCTGTTTGATCACTTCAATTTACCTGATTCATGAAGCTAACATTCCAGGTTCCTATGCAATATTGCTCTTTCTAGCATCAGACTTTACTTCCATCATCAGTCACAACCACAACCGGGCATTGTTTGTGCTTTGGCTCTGTCTCTTTCATTCTTTCTGGAGTTATTTCTCCACTGATCTCCAGTAGCATACTGGGCACCTACCGACCTGGGGAGTTCATCTTTCAGTGTCCTGTCTTTTTGCCTTTTCACACTATTCATGGGGTTCTCAAGGCAACAATACTGAAGTGGTTTGCTATTCCCTCCTCCAGTGGACCACGTTTTGTCCAAACTCTCCACCATGATTCGTCTATCTTGGGTTGCCTACATGGCATGGCTTGTAGTTTCATTGAGTTAGACTATGTGATTTCATTGAGTTAGGTCCATGTGATTAAACTGATTAGTTTTCTGTTTCATTGAGTTAGGTCCATGTGATTAAATTGATTAGTTTTCTGTGATTGTGGTTTTCATTCTGTCTTCAGCGTCTTAAAACACCCATGGTGGATCAGCTCAATAACTCAGCTTTGAAGCAATGACTGTATCTTATAGGAAGACTGAGAGGTTTTTCCAATGCAAGTGAGCACCTTATTTTGGGTTGCTTTTCTAGGTCGTCCTTGCAGTATTACATTGCTCTAACTGAACTTTTATGTACATCTGAACTACTTAGGTGTGTTTTTGTTTATTTGTTTTAGCTCCTGTGTATCCTGTTTTTGTTTTGATTAAGTCAAAAAAGAGAAAAGGGTATGACCTCCTTTATGCCTTTTGCTTGTCCAGGACTCACAGGGCATCCCCATGGTCTCAGTGACACGCAGGCTACTGGGGGCTTTGCAGAGCATAACATGCCTATGTTTATTTGTAAATTAAAAATGAATGTATTTATGGCTGTGCTGGGTCTTCACTGCTGCATGGCTTTTCTCTAGTGTGGAGAGTAGGGCTGCTCTCTGGTTATGGTGCCTGAGTTTCTCACTGTGGTGGCTTCTCTTGCGTAGGATGGGCATTAGGGCCTAGGCTTCAGTAGTTGTGGCTCCCAGACTCTAGTGCACAGGCTTAGTAGTTGTGGCACAAGGGCGTAGCTGCTCTGAGGCATGTGGGATCTTCCCGGATCAGGGATTGAACCCGTGTCTCCTGCACTGGCAGGTGGATTCTTTCCCACTAAGCTGCCAGGGAAGCCCCTAAATTTTTTATTGATGTATAGTTGATTTGCAGTGCTGTGTTGCAGAGCAGTAGATTATTTCATTGTTGACTAGCCTGATTAATGGATCTGGGGAAACCTGGGGTTTTCCTTGAAGAGGGGGCTCCTGGACAGCCAGGACACTGGAACACTCTGTAGCACCCTTTGCTCAGAAGAGAGTTTTGAAACGGCTGGGTTAATGCTGCTCCCTGTATACTCAGCGTGTTCTCCATGGAACATTAGTCAGTTCAGTTCCTACAGGGTGCTAAGAATTGAACATGGATATAATTTCATTGGCCCTGACTAATCAGTGCAGTCTCTATATTGGTGACTTAAAATAAAACCATATGTTAATCGAAGCAGATGTAAGCACTGGTCACTAGATTTATTAGGAAAAAAATATTCACCCTGTTAGCTGAAGTTTAAAACTGATTTTGCACCTCCTATATCCAGCGGTGGTATAGCCCTCTGTGTCCACTAATGGTTAATTTTCTTGCTTTAATCTCTGCTCTGCGTTACTGCTGTTTTAGCATCTTTGTATTTCTGGAACTCCATGTCTGACACTGCTGGTGAGATTATCTGCAAACAGCTGGGAAAGAACATCTGCTTCATAATTTAAATGACTTTCTTTTTTTGATGAGCTAAAGCTCCTCATTTTAGATAAAAAGCGTGGTTATTGATCTTTGGAATAATTCCTCTCTTAGCAAAATTTCATTGTTGTTGAAGGAGAAGCAAAGGACAGTGTATATGCATTACGATAGGATTTAATTTCTTTATCCCTTTTTAAAAAAGATAGACTTGATTTCTTATAGTTTTAAGTTCACAGCAAAATTGAGGGGAAAGTAGAGAGATTTCTCATATAGCCCTTTCTCCACACATGCATGTCCTCCTCCACTCTCAGCGTCCCCTATCAGAGTAGCTATTTGTTATAATTGATAAACCTACATCACCATCACCCAAAGTCCATACTTTACATTATGGTTTGCTCTCAGCGTTGTATGTTGTATGGGTTTGAACAAATATACAATGACATGTTTCTGAAGCTTCCCTGGTGGCTCGGTGGTAAGGAATCCGCCTGCCAATGCAGGAGACATGGGTTCAATTACTGGGTCGGGAAGATCCCCTGGAGAAGGAATTGACAACCTACTTCAGTATTCTTGCTTGGGAAATCCCGTGGACAGGGGAGCCTGACAGGCTACAGTCCATGGGGTGGCAAAAGAGCTGAATATGACTCTAGCAACTAAAACAACAACAACATATGTATCTACCATCATAGTGGCATTCAAGTTATTTTCCCTGTCCTAAAAATCCTCAGTGTTCCACCTATCCATCCCTCCTTTCCCCTTAACTCCTGGTCTTTTTACTGTCTCCCTAGTTTTGCTTTTTCCAGAATATCACGTAGTTAGAATCCCTCATAGCTCAGTTGGTAAAGAATCCGCCTGCATTATAGGAGACCTGGGTTCAATCCCTGGGTTGGGAAGATCCTCTGGAGAAGGGAAAAGAAAGTTACCCACTCCAGTATTCTGGCCTGGAAAATTCCATGGACTGTATAGTCCATGGGGTTGCAAAGAGTCGGACATGACTGAGTGACTTTCACTTTCAGAATCATGCGGTGTGTAGACTTTCCAAATTGACTTCTTTCACTGAGATGCATTTGTTTCTTTTGTGACTTGGTAGCTTATATTTATCCATTCATTTACTAAAGAACATCTTGGTTGCTTTTTAAATTCTGGCAATTATGAATAAAGTTGCTATAAACATTTCTGTGCATTGTTTATATGGACATAAGATTTTTCAACTTCTTTGAGTAAATCCCAAGGAATGTAGATTCCAATTTGATTTATCCCTTTATGTGTTGTATCTTCTTCTATCATAGAGAGCTGGCATGTTTTGAGCACCTACTCAGTGTCAGAATTTTTAATAAATCATATGACTTTAGCCTCATTACTCCTATGAAAACTTTTTTTAAAAAAATACACAAAGAAACTGATACTTAGAAAATTTAAGTACTTTGCTCATTTGAACAAATTGAAGATTGAAACAGAGAAACTTCTAGTTCCAGTGTTCATTTATTTTCTCTGAAATAAGTTAGAGCTGGAAGGGACCTTAGGAATGATCTGGACAGGTATACCTTTAACATATGTGGGGCTTACAACAAGAATACAAAGGGAGATCCACATGTATTGATTGTTTAAATGTTTAAAGGTAATAAATCAGGCTGAAACACTGTGAGTAAGGTGTTCTGTCCTCCCACCTTGATAAGACCACCTTCACAACAACCCGGAAGACCAATTTTGAGTCTGGAATTCACGTGCTCAGAGTCTAATAGCGGAATGAGGCAGCACAGGAGACATTCCCACAGCATTGCTGCCCCTCCTCTTCCCCTTTCCTTAGGGGCCTTGCATGGACATCTGTGGATTCACCAATCCACATGTACAAACCCCGTCCATGCTGCCTGCCCGCAGCTGTCCCTTGGCCCCACCTCAGGTCGAAGATGTACACAATGGGGTGTGTTCCTTTTTGAGAGGGTAGGCCCAGGGAAGAAGTCTACCCAGAGTTACGGTCCCTGGACAGGAATTCAGGGATTCCAGGGGTCCAGAGTATGACTAGCTAGTGCAGAATTTAGGCTTCAGGCAGGCAGATTTTTTTGACCCTGTGGTCTCCCCACCCCACTGAAGGCAGGAGAACAGACGGTGTGGCCAATGAGATCCACAGTCAGGCCCAGAGCAAGGCCCTTCTTGCTCAGGTCTGAGGATGGAACTGGATCCAGATACCCCAGTTGATAAATGAGAAAACAGAGGCCAAAGTCACATGGCTGCTTAGTGGCTGCACAGGGATGTCCTGATTTCCAGCATTTTTCGTAAGGCTGCCCCCTTAGGAGCCTGGGTTGTTCTATATGTGTATTTATATACACTCATTCCAGGGATCACTTCATAATCACTTTTACCAAAGAACTAAAAAAGTCTGCCCAAGGACATCATTTCTACTCATAGTCCCAACTAGGTGCTCTTGAATGAACCAACAGTCAGTTAGATGACATTACAAAGCAATCAATACCTCAGGCGATTTCTAAAGGCTAATTAGAAACCTTTGGGAACATCAATCACAGAACGTTCCCAAATAATTTCCAAATTACTTCCTATATAGGTCAGTTTATTGATGTGCTTGATGAGTCAACCAGCTCACCAAGAAACCGCAATTAGAAATGTGATCAACATAAACTTGGTTGAAACCACTGGCAGATGTTTTCAGTGATTTGCATATAAATGAGTCACCAGCTTTAGAAATCCGGCTTATCAAGGGTTGAGATTATTTCATACATTTTTTCTTTTGTTGGAATGTGCTGAAAGAAAATGTGTGTTTATTAAAAGGTCATGTCTTAAGTGTCTTCTAGTGTTTAGGTTTTTCCTCTGCATAGTTAATTCCTAATATAATTTTCTCACACATTGATAAATGTCTTTAAAGATACCTTAAAGTTTGAACAGCACTTTATTTCTTATGTATGTTTGAGATGCTATTCTATGTTGATTCTTAGTAATATTCTATGAGATAATTTGGGCAAAGATGCTGTCACTCCAATATTTCTTCAGATGGGGACACTGAGGTGCTTAGGGCTCATGCAGTGGCTCGGGGCAGAGCTGAAGTTTGACTCTTCCACACTTTCCATGATGCCAAGGTGTTCTTTACAAGTGGAGGGCCCTCAGCCTGTCTTAAACTCCCAAGTGGCTTTGCTTTCTAACCATTCTTGTGAATGCCCCTGAACCACCTGGATGCAGAGACCCGTGTTGTACTGGGAGGGCTCCCCATCCCAGTCTCCAATCTGGAACATACTCTTTTCATAACTAAAGAAAGTCCAGGTTCGACGCACGATACTGGATGCTTGGGGCTGGTGCACTGGGACGACCCAGAGGGAGGGTATGGGGAGGGAGGAGGGAGGAGGGTTCAGGATGGGGAACACAGGTATACCTGTGGCGGATTCATTTCGATATTTGGCAAAACTAATACAATA
The DNA here is from genome assembly GCF_002263795.3 of Bos taurus. Lineage (NCBI taxonomy): Eukaryota > Metazoa > Chordata > Mammalia > Artiodactyla > Bovidae > Bos > Bos taurus. The sequence goes on along the minus strand of NC_037337.1, from coordinate 3,874,096 downwards.
TTGTAAAGTTTAAAAAAAAAAAAAAAGAATCCAAATGGATTCTGGAAGGTATAAAGATATCACGAGTCATTTAATAATGGAATAAAATGTGACCTATACTAATGATACTTGCTGTTATTTCAAAGAATACGTTTATTATTATACATTTTCTCTCTCACTATATAATCAGTGAATCAAATTTTTATGCTGCCTTTTTAATTTTTTAAATAGAGCAAACTCTATGAACTTATCCAAACTTGATGTGAGATTGGATCCCTTCAATGCTAATCTAACCACACTGCCCCCAAACTAGTGATAAGGAGCAGCGGGGAAGATGCTCAGAAGCGTCACTCTGTGGGGTATATTCCTCACCAGTTTTCATCATTTCAGGTATTTCTTTCCTTGAAACACACCAAGTTGTTTATACCGTGAGGTTATCACGACACTGTAAAGATAGTAAACAAAGAAAGGGCACAGTTCAAAGCGAGCCCACGTTGAAGGTGTGATCTCTCTTCTTATAGGAAATATTTTCTGATGTACATTTAGGAAAATATTGTGTTAAAAAAAATCCGTTATTTGGCCCCTTCTGTCAAAGTATAGGGCAAGATACTAAATAGTTTAAGGCCCGTGGAGCACTCTGTGTCTGTCGTAACTACTCAACTCTGTTGTTGTGGTGCTAAAGTGTGCGTAGACAATGTGAGCAAAAGAGCATGGCTATTTTTCAATAAAACTTTATTTATAGGAAGATGCAACGGGTAATATTTGGCTCACAGGGTATAGTTTGCCACCCGTTAGTTTGTATACATGAACACACTTCAAACATTTAATTAAAAAAACTTTTAATTTTGTATTGGGGTACAGCCGATTATCAATGTTGTGATAGTTTCAGATGAACAGTGAAGGGACTCAGCCATACATGTACATGTATCCATTCTCCCCCAAACTCCCGTCCCCCATCCAGGCTGCCACATAACATTGAGCAGAGTTCCATGTGACATGCACCAGGTCCTTGTTGGTTACCCATATATAGCAGAGCGTACCTGTCCCTCCCAAACTCCCTAACTATCCCTCCCCCTCCTCCTTCTCCCCCAGCAAGCATAAGCTCATTCTTGAAGTTTGTGAGTCTGTTTCTGCTTTGTAAGTAAGTTCATTTGTATCATTTTCTTTAGATTCCGCTTATAAGGAATCTCACAGGATATCTTTCCTTCTCTGTCTGGCTCACTTCACTCAGTATGACAATCTTCCTGTCCATCCATGTTGCTGCAAATGGCATTTAAAATTTATTTTTAATTGGATGATAATTGCTTTACAATGTGGTATTGTAAATTGGTTTCTGCTGTGCAAAAAAGTGAACCAGCCATAAGTATACATACATCCCCTCTTGAGTCACAGAGCACCATGAATCCCCTTCTTGAGCCTATTTGTCAACAGTCTAAAAGGATGCTGTCCAAGGGTGGAATTCAGGGTCCGACACCCCTGTTCATTACAGTGACTGTCCTAGACACAAACCTTTCTGACATTACACATGCATTCTAGTGTCAGCATCTTTATCTGGCAACCACTCCAAGCCACGTTGTCCTGCGTCTTTTTCTCTTAGCTGTCACTATGTCAGTTACCCACAGCATGTTTGTTGTTCTTTAGTCCATCTGACTAAAGTCCTGTTCGACTCTTTGCGACTTCATGGACTGTAGCCAGCCAGGATCCTCTGTCCATGGAATTTTTCCAGGCAAAAATATTGGAGTGGGTTGCCATTTCCTTTTCCAGGGTATCCTCCTGACCCAGGGATCAAAGCCGTGTCTACTGCATTGGCAGCAGGTTCTTTACCCTTGAACCATTGGGGAAGCCCATATCCACAATCAGTTCAGTTCAGCTCAGTCATGTCTGACTCTTTGGAACCCATGAATTGCAGCACACCAGGCCTCCCTGTCCATCACCAACTCCCGGAGTTTACCTAAACTCATGTCCATTGAGTTGGTGATGCCATCCAGCCATCTCATCCTCTGTCGTCCCCTTCTCCTCCTGCCCCCAATCCCTCCCAGCATCAGGGTCTTTTCCAATGAGTCAACTCTTCGCATGAGGTGGCCAAAGTACTGGAGTTTCATCTTTAGCATCAGTCCTTCCAATGAACACCCAGGACTGATCTCCTTTAGGATGGACTGGTTGGATCTCCTTGCAGGCCAAGGGACTCTCAAGAGTTTTCTCCAACACCACAGTTCAAAAGCATCAATTCTTGGGCACTCAGCTTTCTTCACAGTCCAACTCTCACATCCATACATGACCACTGGAAAAACCATAGCGTGACTAGATGGACCTTTGTTGGCAAAGTAATGTCTCTGCTTTTGAATATGCTATCTAGGTTGGTCCTAACTTTCCTTCCAAGGAGTAAGCGTCTTTTAATTTCATGGCTGCAATCACCATCTGCAGTGATTTTGGAGCCCCCCAAAATAAAATCTGACACTGTTTCCACTGTTTCCCCATCTATTTTCCATGCAGTGATGGGACTGTATGCCATGATCTTCGTTTTCTGAATATTTAGCTTTAAGCCAACTTTTTCACTCTCCTCTTTCCCTTTCATCAAGAAGCTTTTTAGTCCCTCTTCACTTTCTGCCATAAAGGTGGTGTCATCTGCATATCTGAGGTTATTGATATTTCTCCCAGCAATCTTGATTCCAGCTTGTGCTTCTTCCAGCCCAGCATTTTACATGATGTACTCTGCATATAAGTTAAATAAGCAGGGTGACAATGTACAGCCTTGACGTACTCCTTTCCCTATTTGGAACCAGTCTGTTGTTCCATGTCCAGTTCTAACTGTTGCTTCCTGACCTGCATACAGGTTTCTCAGGAGTCAGATCAGGTGGTCTGGTATTCCCATCTCTTTCAGAATTTTCCACAGTTTATTGTGATCCACACAGTCACAGGCTTTGGCATAGTCAGTAAAACAGAAATAGATGTTTTTCTGGAACTCTCTTGCTTTTTTGATGATCCATTGGATGTTGGCAATTTGGTCTCTGGTTCCTCTGCCTTTTCTAAAACCAGTTTGAACATCAGGAAGTTCACGGTTCACGTATTACTGAAGCCTGGCTTGGAGAATTTTGAGCATTCCTTTACTAGTGTGTGAGATGAGAGCAGTTGTGCAGTAGTTTGAACATTCTTTGGCATTCCTTTCTTTGGGATTGGAATGAAAACTGATCTTTTCCAGTCCTGTGGCCACTGCTGAGTTTTGCAAATTTGCTGGCATATTGAATGCAGCACTTTCACAGCATCATCTCTCAGGATTTGAAATAGCTCAATTGGAATTCCATCACCTCCACTAGCTTTGTTCGTAGTGATGCTTTCTAAGGCCCACTTGACTTCATATTCCAGGATGTCTGGCTCTAGGTGAGTGATTACACTATCATGATTATCTGGGTCATGAAGATCTCTTTTGTACAGTTCTTCTGTGTATTCTTGCCACCTCTCCTTAATATCTTCTGCTTCTGTTAGGTCCATACCATTTCTGTCCTTTATCGAGTCCATCTTTGCATGAAATGTCCCCTTGGTATCTCTAATTTTCTTGAAGAGATCTCTAGTCTTTCCCATTCTGTTGTTTTCCTCTATTTCTTTGCACTGATCACTGAGGAAGGCTTTCTTATCTCTTCTTGCTATTCTTTGGAACTCTGCATTCAGATGCTTATATCTTTCCTTTTCTCCTTTGCTTTTTACTTCTCTTCCTTTCACAGCTATTTGTAGGGCCTCCTTAGACAGCCATTTTGCTTTTTTGCATTTCTTTTCCATGGGGATGCTCTTGATCCCTGTCTTCTGTATGATGTCATGAACCTCCATCCATAGTTGATCAGGAACTGTGTCTATCAGATATAGTCCCTTAAATCTATTTCTCACTTCCACTGTATAATCATAAGGGATTTGATTTAGGTCATACCTGAATGGTCTAGTTGTGTTCCCTACTTTCTTCAATTTAAGTCTGAATTTGTCAATAAGGAGTTCATGATCTGAGCCACAGTCAGCTCCTGGTCTTGTTTTTGCTGACTGTATAGAGCTTCTCCATCTTTGGCTGCAAAGAATATAATCAGTCTGATTTCAGTGTTGACCATCTGGTGATGTCCATGTGTAGAGTCTTCTCTTGTGTTGTTGGAAGAGTGTGCTATGACCAGTGCGTTCTCTTGGCAAGACTCTATTAGCCTTTGCCCTGCTTCATTCCGTATTCCAAGGCCAAATTTGCCTGTTACTCCAGGTGTTTCTTGACTTCCTACTTTTGCATTCCAGTCCCCTATAATGAAAAGGACATCTTTTTTTGGGTGTTAGTTCTAAAAGGTCTTGTAGGTCTTCATAGAACCATTCAACTTCAGCTTATTCAGTGTTACTGGTTGGGGCATAGGCTTGGATTACCATGATATTGAATGGTTTGCCTTGGAAACGAACAGAGATCATTCTGTCGTTTTTGAGATTGCATCCAAGTACTGCATTTCAGACTCTTGTTGACCATGATGGCTACTCCATTTCTTCTGAGGGATTCTTGCCCCCAGTAGTAGATATAATGGTCATCTGAGTTAAATTCACCAATTCCAGTCCATTTTAGTTTGCTGATTCCTAGAATGTCGACGTTCACTCTAGCCATCTCTTGTTTGACTACTTCCAATTTGCCTTGATTCATGAACATAACATTCCAGGTTTCTGTGCAAATCTGCTCTTTACAGCATTGGACCTTGCTTCTATCACCAGTCACATCCACAGCTGGGTATTGTTTTTGCTTTGACTCCATCCCTTCATTCTTTCTGGAGTTATTTCTCCACTGATCTCCAGTAGCACATTGGGCACCTACTGACCTGGGGAGTTCCTCTTTCAGTATCCTATCATTTTGCCTTTTCATACTGTTCATGGGATTCTCAAGGCAAGAATACTGAAGCAGTTTGCCATTCCCTTCTCTAGTGAACCACATTTTGTCAGACCTCTCCACCATGACCTGTCCGGCTTGGGTGGCCCCGCATGGCATGGCTTAATTTCATGGAGTTAGACAAGGCTTTGGTCTATGTGATCAGATTGTATATCCACAATATAGAACCACAAAAACTTGGTAGCATGCAGTCTTTAGTTCCTTGCTCTTAAGTCGAGGGTTAGGTGGGACAGCCTAGAGATGGCTCTACCAATCTTGGTTGGACTCATTTAGCAGCCTGGGGCTGTGCTGACTGAGGGGCCAGGTGGCTCAGGTCCAGCTGACTATGTTTTCAGGACAAAGGCAAAGGTACAGAGCATTCGTAGAAACCTGCCTGACTTCTAGGAGCCTGGGATAAAACAAACCTTCACCCCTCTGCCTCCTGCCATTGCACAAGTCCAGATTCAAAAGGTAAGATGACCCCACCTTTTTAGTGGGACTGACGGCAAATTATGGTTTTTCATGTGGTTACAGGGAGGAGTGAAGAACTGGGCCCGTTGGCCTCAAGTCCAGTAGGTTCTACCTCCTTTCTGACTCTCCATGTCATCTCCCTGGATTCCTGTTGCCTGTTCTTCGGTTCCACATCTCACTTGAAATGGATGTGTGACAGTTCTCCTTACTTGCCTTCTCTAGCTCTCAAAACCACCACGCACTTCTCTCTTAATGGCTGAGCCCCGGTCCCATCAGGTCCACGATTAAGAACGCTTAGTGCCTAGCCACCAAATTCTCTGGGGTTGATTTTCTGAGAGCTTCATCTTTTAGCTCCATTTTACCTGTTATCTGGGTTCCCCTACGGTTAGAGGAGAAGGCATGGCAACCCACTCCAGTACTCATACCTGGGAAATCCCATGGACGGAGGAGCCTGGTAGGCTACAGTCCATGGGGTCGAGAAGAGTCGGACTTGACTGAGTGATATCACTTTCACTTTTCACTTTCATGCACTGGAGAAGAAAATGGCAACCCACTCAAGTATTGTTGCCTGGAGAATCCCAGGGATGGGAGCCTGGTGGGCTGCCGTCTATGGGGTCGCACAGAGTTGGACATGACTGACTTGACTTAGCAGCTACGGTTAGAGCAAATTACTCCCCCCTCTAATCACTCCTCAGTTTTTCTCATCTTGAGTCTTTGTTCAGGCCCTGTTTCTTTTCAGGATGCTCTTTGATGCTGTCTTTGTTTGCAGGAATTGTAGTCCTCCTTGAAGATATGACTCAGAAGTCTCTCCCTTTCAGTAACTGGCTCAGGTTCTCCTCCCCCACTGACTGCCTCTCCTCCTTGGCAAGCCGGGATTCTTTCTATTTTTTCATCAGCATTTGGCACATTGCACCTGGAGCTATAGGGCATGTGTTTGGATGATGACTCAACACTTCCAGCACATGTAAGTTCCTTCAGGACCAGAGGTGGCTGTTTGATGTCTCCGTGTCTCTGGTGTTGAACCTGTTCCAGGGTAGGCATTCCAAACAGGTCTGTGGCAGAAATTAATGCTGGAATGAATATGACTAAGGAAGAGGCCTGAGGACAACACTTTGAAGTTCTAGAATTGCTGCTGTTTTCATCTTTTCAGAATCCAGTGGAAAAGAAAAACCCAGTTCCATTTATTTCCTAAGGGCTAAAGCAAGCAAACAGCTGAAACTGGCCTGTCCTTCACCTGATGCTAAAAATGCTCTCTTTTCTTTTCAACAACCGCCCCCCTACCCGCCCCCCACTGCCTTTTTTTTTTTTTTTTTTGCCTAGTTATCATCTTGTCTATTTTATTTTTTGGCCGCACATGCAACATGTGGGATCTTAGTTTCCCCATTAGGGATTGAACCCATGACCCCAGCCTTGGAAGCCTGGAGCCTTAGCCACTGGAGCACCAGGGAAGTCCCCTGTCTTCTCTTTTCTAAAAGGACTCCTGGCCTGGGTGAGGAGGACAGGATATCTAGTGGCTGCTTGTACTGTGTTGGAAAGATTTTCATCCTCCCAGGCTTATGATGCAGAACCAAGCTTGGAATCTAGCACGAACCTTCTACCCACCCTGACTTCCTTGCCCATTGGATCTCTGAATATCAGATGGATTCTTCTCTCTACCCAACGCTCTGGCTATTGTATGCTATAGTATGCCCCTGTCCTAATTCTTCCTACCCCGTGGCTAAGTGTGGACTTCGCCTCTTCTGAGTACATTCACCTCTATGAACCTTCAGACTGAGTTCAGTATTGTTTCAGTGTTTTCTGAGCGTATCCAGTGAGGTTGTGGCAATAGGCCAATTGTACCTGACTATCATCCTTTCCTTTGATTCTGGCCCTGTCTGCTTTCATTGTTGTGTGTGTTATCTCCCTCTGTGTGTTGGACCATGACAGGGCCTGAGGCCCTGGAGCTCTTCAGCCTCTTTCTACCATTTGTTAAGAGTCTTGATTACATGTGCTGATAGCTGATTGGTCTTTGGCCCATTTTCATCTCTTCATGAATTGGAACCATTGGGCTAATATTTATTTTATGATTAATTTTTCTCTCCATCGACGATGTGAATGCTTTCCAAGACTTGCTATCTCTAATTTGAGCTTGTGGCCTATTTTAGCACTTATTTTTTTCAAGAGCAATTTTAATTCAAATCAGCTAGAAATTATGGCCATCATTTTCTATTTAGTTTTCTTCATTGCCTGCTTTACAAGAAAGATAAGACCAGAGGAGGTGGTCATGTTCATGCGATGGAAACTTTTGATACTATATTATTCTTTTGAATATATTTTGTGTGCTAAGCTGGAAGAAGCTTTTACTGGTTAGCTCTCAGGGGTTTATGTTTTTGTTTAATTTTGGAGATATTATTTCTAAAGGTAAACCAGTGTTTGTCCGTCAATGAATAGATTTCAAATGGCCACTGAGGATGGTGACCTAGAATTACAGAGTGAAGATTAGATTTACTTCCTGGCTAATTTCTCTTATGTTCTTGGGTGGGTGGATTTGTAAGAAGATCAAACATTTGTTTTTCCCAACACCCTCTCTCCTCTCTTTCTTACTAAAATTATTAGGCAGTGTACTATAGAATTAGCAGTGTGCATGCTGAGGCCAGAGTTTCCTCAGTTTAAACCCCAGAGTACTTGTTTACTAAGTGTAAGACCTTGAGGAATATATCTAAACCTATGACTCAGTTTTCTCATCTCTAAAATAGGGGCTGGTATGTGAATCAAGTGTGGTAGGATATATGAAGCTGTGGGCATAGTTAATGGACATATTAAAGTAATATGAATACTGTTATTATTATTATTGCCAATATTGTTTGAATCCTTGCTTCAATTTTGCTCAAATTCTCACTTGAGCAAAAATTATAGCTAGAACTTGATCATGTCATAAAATAGGCAAATGGAAGGATAGAGTGGAAATGCTATTGATAAAACTAGGTAGAAGCATCCACAGAAAACTGGTGGTTTACTGGGATAGCACTGTAGAGGGAAGTGGAGTCGCTCAGTCGTGTCCGACTCTTTGCGACCCCATCAACTGTAGCCCACCAAGCTTCTCCATCCGTGGGATTTTCCAGGCAAAAATACTGGAGTGGGGTGTCATTTCCTTCTCCAAGCACTGTATAGTAGTTGGATTTTTTTTTTTTCTTACGCTTACAATTTTATTCACAAAATAATGAGCGGGGGTATAGTAGATATCTATCTTCACAAAGCAAATAATTATTAAATTCTAGGAAGCTATTCATCATGAATGCACTTTTCAAGGACAACAGAAGGCATGATATGTTTCAAGAATCTTTACAAGGTTTCTGCATGAGTCATTGAGGAATGGCAAACCTATTGTTTTCAAGCTTAAATTATAAGACAAAAATTCAATATACTTATGACTAGAAATTTTTAAAAGTTCCAGTGAGTAGGCTTCCCTGGTGGCTCAAACAGTAAAGAACCTGCCTGCAGGGCAGGAGACCCAGGTTCAATCCCTGGGTTGGGAAGATCCTCTGGAGGAGGGCATGGCTATCCACTCCAGTTTTCTTGCCTGGAGAATTCCATGGACAGAGGAGCCTGGGGGGCTGCAGTCCATGGGGTTGCAGAGAGTTGGACATGCCTGAGCGACCAACACTTCACAATAATTCTTTGGAAATATGATGTTTAAAATGGCCAAATAATTTTCCATTTTACAGAAGAAGCATAGTTTTATCTATAGCTGGCCAATTGCCCAACTTATGCTTTTTCTCCCAACTCAAGTCTCTCTCCCCAAAGAAGATATTATTATCAGTCAGATGCTGTTAAGCCATTAGTACAACTGTTCTCTGTACAGGGAAGGAAAAATCAGGTCCTTATCCTTGGTCCTTATCCTTATTCTTGCAGAGCATCCTGGAAAATGGAGCACTCCTGTTCATTCTATTTATGTTTTTTTTTTAAGGCTACTTCCAATAGTTCTGACAGGAAGAGAGAACACTGAGAAATGGAAATAAGTAGAGAGAAAGCCCTTGCATGTCAGGGTTTTGGTCTTAGGGGAGAAACAAAGTGCTTAGATGGAGTATTTGGATAAAGCATGTACACATCTTGGTGAAACAAACCCGATTTCTTATTAAATGGTAAATTTTTGATGGAGTTCTACTTAGAGAATATTACCGAAGACTCACCTCCCCCAACTTCAATGCTTTAAAACTGATCAAGTGGAAAAATCATCTGATTTGGTTTTCATCTCTAGAGGAGAGTGGATTTTCCAAAAATAACCATTGGCTGCGTGATGCCATTTTTCACTGGCAAGCAGCTGAAATGGGTTTTAAGCCTACTGTCTTCTCTATTTTGGGTGAAGAACTCAGAAAAAGCACAAATGTAAGCACAACTTGGGATGTAGAGGAAGGATTAGGGGCTTTGGGGCTTGAAGTAATGAGTATGGGAGTTGGTTCTGTTTTCTTTAAGGGATTATGTCTATAATAACATGCTGCTTTTCTCTTTTAGATTCTCTGAAACATTTGTCTGGTGTCCCAGCAGTTACCATGCCCCTCCTCACAGCATTTAGAAAAGCCTGCTTTATTTTCAGATTCTCTTCCCTGAGAAATCTCAGCTCTTTCTTAGTCAATACGGTCATCAGTAACTTGTGGTACTGTAGTAAATCTGAAGAAAGCAAGCAAAAAAAAAAAATGTTTGTTGTACTCTCAGTGACCTTTGAAAATAGCCACAAGTAAGGGGAAACCTCCTTACTTGTGGAGCTGAAAGGAAAATACCTGTGCACCAAACCCTGCCTTCCCCTTTTCCATAGCAGGTGCTCTGTGCTGCATAACCCACTGGTCATGTGACCAAGCCCTCATACCGGGGCTGAGAATGAGAGCAGAATGTGATGTGGACCACCTCCAGGCCTGGCCCACGAAACAAACCTGTGACATTGTTAGGATAATCCTCCTTTCAGTAAAAACTACATTCCTATCACAGCTATTTGCTAATCTTTATTTCTTTTATGAAGTACATATGATCAGCCTACCCTTTCTTCCATTTGCCTTTTCTAAGTCTAAGAACCTGTGATTTCATAACTAAGCTCAGCATGCCCTTTCAAAATGACTCAGTGACTAGAATTGAGGGCATCTAGTTGATTTTAGGGACTTCCCTATAGCTCAGATGGTAAAGAATCTGCCTGCAATGCAGGAGACCTGGGTTCGATCCCTGGATCAGGATGATCCCCTGGAGGAGGGCATGGCAGCCCACTCCAGTGTTCTTGCCCAGCCCATGGACAGAGGAGCCTGGTGAGCTACAGTCCGTGGGGTTGAAAGAGTCAGACATGACTAATAAACACACAGGCTGATATTTACAGATAATTGATTATATATCTGTGAGAGGTAGGTGAGTATAGGGGTTAAGAGTTCAGGCTCTGGGGTTTTAATTCTTGCAGAACCAGCATCTGGCTATGTGACATTGGGCAAGCTGTTTTAGCTTTTTGAGTCTCAATTTCCACATCAGTAAAATGGGGATAGTAATAGTACTTTATAGGGTTGCTGTGAGGATTCAAAGAATTATTATGTGGAAAGACTTAAGAGAATACCCTCAATAAATGCACCCGATGAATGTTAATTGTGTTCATCACTTAGTCATGAATGGCTCTTTGTGACCCCATGGACTGTAGCCCACCAGGCTCCTTTGTCCATGGGATTCTCCAGGCAAGAATACTGGAGTGGGTTACCATATCCTCCTCCAGGGGATCTTCCCAACCCAGGGATCGAATACAGGTCTCCTACATTGTGGGCAGATGTTTACTGTCTAAACTACCAGCTATCACTATTAATACTTGTAATAAAACAGGTCAGCAAAGCAGGACGTCAAGTATTAAATCTACCACTGCTCCACATACCTATACTCAGTTTATCATATGTAACGATAGCTTCTCTCTCCCTGCATGTTCCTTTTCTGTCTGGAGAAAAGTCTGTGTCATTTCTGATTGTTTGACTTAACTCATTGCCTGCCAGCTCTGACATGAACAGAATGAAATGATGAAGGAGCACTGGAAGATGATAAATGGATTTCTAGAGAGTGAAATTTGGCCAAAGGAAATCTGCTTCAAAGGAATTATGTTTCTAGCCTCATTAGTGCCCATCAATTGCCAGGCTTTGTCCTTCTGCAGTTTGGGCCTGGGACCTGCTGTCTCTTTGGAGCTCCTTTCCCTCCCTGGCTCATGGCCCCCATGTGTTCTCCACAGGGGGTTATTTGGAAAAGTGTCCCAGTGCACACATTTCCTGGCTACAGGAATTCAGCTGTCCTCAGCCTATCATTTTCAATCCCTCTGGAAAAGGGAAGAATAATTCTAAATAAAGTTCTAAAGATACACATACTAGAGCATCCCTCAGGATTTGTGCAGTGTGAGACATAAGGTTTATATACCAGTGACTGAGGTAAATTGGAAAAAACTACAGTCATGTCACCACAGAAGGTCCATTTTTGTGAGTAGACAGCATCAGCTCGGGGTTTAAGGCTGAAGTCTGGGGGCCTTTTGCATTCTTTGTGCACTGTCTCCTGTCATTGACACTGAAGGGAGCCCTAGGGTCTCTCCCCATCTTTGTGTCACCTGCATCTTTGCAGGCCTGAGGAAGACTAGCAGAGAGATGAAGAGTGTGATTCTACTATTCACGCCCTTTGTGGACTTGGATGTGTTGGCCAAGTGCTGAAGTCTTGGTTCCCTCATATATGAATGGAGAACTCTAGGTCCCTGTCCTTGGGTTGCTGTGAGAGCTTGTGAAGGGCTTAGTCTGGTGCCTGGCACAGAGTAAGAGTTTGGGAAATGGTTGTTTTTGGTGTATGAGCGAGGAGGTTGTGCTTTTTGTGTCTGGGTGCAGTGCCCTGATTTCCTCAGCATGTTAGTCTCACACTCACAGAAAATTTCACAACTTGGAGACTTGAGAGTGGATTCTGAATGCTCTAATGCTTGCTTACATGTAACAAAATACTAACTGGGGTTTTCATAAGTGATGCTCCATGTACAATAAAAACAAATTGAAAACTTAGCCACACATCTCAAAGGTTGGGTGAAAAACTCTTCTTATAAAAGAACAGAGAGCAACAGCTAGGATTTGTAAGTTATTGGGCTCCTGCCGCATGATGACTTTAATAGTTATGGAAATGGTACATCCACCCTTACAACTTCCTTACTTCATTCACTCATTCTTTTATTAATTCATCCTGCAAATGTCTAATTTAATTTTGAGTTGGTGTCAAGCATTGGTTCAGATGCTAGAAATACCATGATGAACAAGGCAAAAGTATGCCTACTTTCATGGAGTTAGCATTTGAATGGGAAATATAGGCAAACACTGAGAAATATCAATAACCTCAGATACACAGATGACACCACCCTGATGGCAGAAAGCGAAGATGAACTAGAGAGCCTCTTGATGAAAGTGAAAGAGGTAAGTTAAAAAGTTGGCTTAAAACTCAACATTCAAAAAACTAAGATCATGGCATCCGGTCCTGTCACTTCATGGCAAATAGATGGGGAAACAATGGAAACTGAGAGACTGTATTTTGGGGGCTCCAAAATTACTGCAGATGGTAACTGCAGCCATGAAATTTAAAGATGCTTACTCCTTGGAAGAAAAGTTATGACCAACCTAGATAGCATATTCAAAAGCAGAGACATTACTTTGCCAACAAGGGTCCGTCTAGTCAAAGCTATGGTTTTTCCAGTCATCATGTATGGATGTGAAAGTTGGACTATAAAAAAAGCTGAGCACCAAAGACTTAATGCTTTTGAACTGTGGTGTTGGAGAAGACTCTTGACAGTCCCTTGGAATGCAAAGAGATCCAACCAGTCCATCTTAAAGGAGATCAGCTCTGAATATTCATTAGAAGGACTGATGCTGAAGCTGAAACTCCAATACTTTGGCCACCTGGTGCAAAGAGGTGACTCATTTGAAAAGACCCTGATGCTGGGAAAGATTGAAGGCAGGAGGAGAAGGGGACCACAGAGGATGAGATGGTTGGATGTCACCACTAACTCGATGGACCTGAGTTTGAGCAAGCTCTGGGAGTTGGTGATGGACATGGAAGCCTGGGGTGCTGCAGTCCATGGGGTCCTAAAGAGTCAGAAATGACTGAGCGACTAAGCTGCTGACTGAAGAAAACAGGTGCATTATTAAAAATAACTGTAAATTATAATAAGTACTATGAAGGAAACCAACTGGAAGTCATGGCAATAGAGTGGGGGGAAACTGCTTTATACTTGAGAAAGAGGAGAAGGAACTAGGCATGTAAAGAATAGAGGGGAAGGGCATTTCAGCTGGAGGGAACAGCGTATACAAAGACAAGTGATGAAGTTCAAAATGGGTCAGGCCAGGCCATGCAGGGGCCTACAGGCAATGCTAAAGAGTTTAAATTTGTATCCCACAAAAGGGAAGCCATTAAAGGATTTGTTTGAGCAGGAGAAAAAATACATCACTTATATTTTAGGACTGCTCTGGTATCTGAGTGAAGAAAGTGGGGGAAAGGGAGGGTCAAAAATAGCAGCCTGGATGGGACTTCCCTAGTGATCCAGCGGGAAGACTCTGTGCTCCCAATTCAAGGGCCCTGGTCAGGAAACTAGATCCCACATGGCATAACTAAGACCTGGTACAATGAAAAATTTAAAAAGTAAATATTAAAAAAAGAATATAGAATGGAGACAGGAGACTATAGTTGTGGTTTCCTCTTAGCCTTGGTGTGACGGCAGTGGAGATGGAGAAAGAGGAATTGAGTCAAACAATCTGTGTCTCCATCTATGCATTGGAATAGATACGACTTGTGGAGGGATTAAACGTCCATTGGGCAGTTGGATATGTGAGTCTGGAGAGCAAAGGAGAGGTTGGAGGTAAAAATTTGAGAGTTTCTGACATATATATATATAAATATAAATATAAATATAAATATAAATATAAATATAAATATAAATATAAATATAAATATAATAGTGTTGTAAGAAGGGAATGGCAACCCCCTCCAGTGTTCTTGCCTGGAGAATTCCATACACAGAGAAGCCTGGTGGTCTACAGTCCATGGGATTGCAAAGAGTTGGACAAGACGGCAGCAACTAACACTTTCATTTTCTTTCAAGCTACATTAAGGAGAAGATCACCTAGGAAATGTGTGGGAAGAGAAGAGCCTGGAGAGAACCAATGCTTTAGAGCTCAGGTAAAGAGCTGCAAAGGAGATTGAAAAGGAGTGATTAACACGGCAAAGGAAATCCTGGCAACCATAGAAACCAGGAGACGAAAGAGTGTTTCAAGGAGGAGAGAATTATCAATGGAGCTGAATGCTGACATGAGGTCCAGCAGGATGAAGAGGGTTTTGTTGGGCAACATGGAGAAGGAGTTGGTGACTGTGATAAGAGCCATCCAGCAGAATGGTGGGGTTGAATTGGGTGGTGCGATGTTGAAATTATGTTAGAATGGATTGAAAAGTGCATGGGAATGAGTAAATTGACATTGTATGTATAGACATCTCTTTGGATAATTAAGTTTTGATGAGGTCATGGAAAAAGGAGGACTTTTAAAAGTTGGATTTCAAGAGGGCATGTTTAAGTGTCATGGGACTATTCCTCCAGAGAGTTAATAAGGGAAGAAAAAGCCCTTGATCCAGAGCATAGGGGTAGGGATTGGTTTTGAGAGGAGGAGGAAAACCTCCTTTGTTAACAGAAAGGAAGAGAGACTTCAGTATATGATGAGGCCTGTGGCTGTTAATTTGCCTATTTTTTGTCAGTGAAAAATGACAAGTTCATAAGGTGAGGATATGGATAGAACAGGGAGAATGGGTGGTTTGAAAGAAAGCAGAGGTATAAAATGATCAAATCACACAGTGGGAAAGCAGGCATACAAAAAAGTAATCATAAAGTTGCTGACCTTTCATAAGAGCGCATTTGAGCTCATAAACTTCAAGCAAGTCATGTCGATTAGAATATAGGCTCCACGATTATACAGAGTGAAGTAAGCCAGAAAGAAAAACACCAATGCAGTATACTAATGCATATATATGGAATTTAGAAAGATGGTAATGATAATCCTGTATGCAAGACAGCAAAAGAGACACAGATGTATAGAACAGTCTTTTGGACTCGGTGGGAGAGGGAGAGGGTGGGATGATTTGGGAGAATGGCATTGAAACATGTATAATATCATACAAGAAACGAATTGCCAGTCCAGGTTCGATGCAGGATACAGAATGCTTGGGGCTGGTGCACTGGGACGACCCAGAGGGATGGTACAGGGAGGGAGGTGGGAGGAGGGTTCAGGATGGGGAACACGTGTATACCTGTGGCAGATTCATGCTGATGTATGGCAAAATCAATACAATATTGTAAAGTAATTAGCCTCCAATTAAAATAAATAAATTAAAAACAAAAAAGAATATAGGCTCCAGAAAGCAAGTGCCTTGTCTGTCTCCATGTTGTCTGAACAGCCTGGTAAATAGTAGATGCTAGAGAAATATTTAGTAAATGAATGAATGAGTGAATGAACTCAGTTATTAACTTAAGCTGGCACTATACAGCTCCTCAGCTAAAGACACTGAAAAGATAAAAGGTAACTTATAGAGGACTAGGGTTTTCCCAGGCAAGGATGACAGACAGAGAGCAGCCAGGGCGTTGAGGGTGTTAGCAAGGAAGGGATTATTATGATGGGCCCTAGAATCAAGGGTGGATTAGAACAAAAGGGAAGCTAATGGGTAATTAGCTAATGGACAGTGAAAAAGTGGTTTTGAGGTCATTAAGAAATCAGAAGGAGTTCTTGAGAAAATCTTCTGGACCAGTAAGGGTCATGGTTAGAGAGTGGCAGGTTTGAAACTGGGATTAGGGGGGAAGGGCAGATGCCAGTGATGACATAATTCAGGGCATAACCATGACAGGAGCCCAGATAGAGCAGAGGGAAAGGTCGCCAACGTGGAGGTGGTCAAACAGCTGACTATCTGTAGTCATTTTCTCTTTAGTATCACTTAATACATCATGCTTATGATCCTGGCCCATGTGGAAAAACAGATGAAACTTGAGATGAATTCATGGAAATGTAAAGTTCCTACCTTTTAAACCCCTAACAAATACACATAACCAAGCCTGACATTCATGGATATAAGGATATTAACTTGGTATTCAGGGGAGCCAAAAAATATTATGCAGAGATTTGGCCACACATAATTGAATTATACTGAATATAAGATGTCAGAGGAAAGGCTTAACTAAGCATGAATATATTGTTAAGCCCGCTGAACTGTGGTTGGTGAATTGTAAAAGTTGAAAATCTGAATAGGATATTGTTTTGCCAAAAATGCAGTAATAATATTAGGGCTCAATTCCTCTAGGGTGGATTGTCACAGCAGTTATCAAAATTTTTTTTTAAATTTGAAATATTAAAAATTGTTGGAGAAGGTGGTAAGAAAAAGATTAAGAAAGTTTATGAATTTAAGAATAGAAGGGGCTATGCCCGGCTTCCTTTTTCATTGCTATTATAGCATGCAAGAGCAGGGATCAGGCATCCACCTGGACTGCCGAGGCAGAGGGCCCTGAAGGACAACACTGGATGAGGCACCCTGGATGGGGTGTGGGAACAGTAAGATGTCCTTTTCCCACGTGGGTGCCAGTAATCTGCACATAGCTGAGAAAAGGCCAGTATACGTGGCAGAGCCTTACATGTATATGAACCTGTAAATAGATGTCCCATGAACTTCAGGACTAGAGAAATCTCAATATCTAGCCAACTTACAATTTGAAAAATGCCAGCGTGTCTTTCTTGTAGCCAAGTTCACAAGTCCCTCTTCATATATAAAGACTCTCAGAGGACCAGGAGTGAAGAAAACCCTAAATTACTGGAGAAAAACTTGATTGGCTGAGAAAATTCTAATTTGATTGAGATGACTTTTTTTCATTATCAAATTAGATTGAGCTTGAAATAGAGGTTAAGTTGCCATAATGACTAATTAACTCACATTTCTTGCACATTTGAGTAAGTGGATTGAAAAATTCAGGCTTATTACATAAAGGATGATATTTTACTTATGATATTGGTACGGCTGCTAACAAAGGCCCAAATAATAGTAGCTTAAAGAAGATATAAATTCACCTTCTCTCATGAAGCCATCTGAATATAAGCAGTACAGGCCTGATAGGGTGGCTTCACACTTTTGGGGATCCAGTCTCCCCCTGTCCTATTGCTCTGCCATCCTCAGTGCACTTTTTCCAAATTACAGTCCAAGATGGATACTGTGGTTCTCATCATTATAACCACATTCTGACCAGTGGAAAGGGGAATAATGTGGAACACACAGCCTGTAAGTTGCAAGTATCACTTTCTTGCTCATCCCATCAACCAGAACATAATCACTTGGCACAGATAGCTGCAAGAGAAGCTGAGAAATGTACACTTGAGCTGGTCAGCCATTTATTAAGCTAAAATTTGGGGAGAAATATTGAGTAAAGGACAAAAGAGAAAGCATATTTTGGGGAGACAGCTGGCCATGTCTGGCACTCAGTGTTATGATTACCCTGGGCAATTGAATGAGGTATTGAAAAAGAAGCATAGAGAGCATGAAATACCCCTGGGGAATGAGAGTTGAATTTCTGCTATTAACCCATGGGTGGGCCCTCCATCCCCTGGGCCATTTAATTTCTGACTTCCTGAATGAGCTCATGTCTGGCTCATCCTAATGGTTTCTTTGTGTTAGTGCTAAGTGCTAGAAGCACAACAAAGGCTGCTCTTGAGTTTACCTGCGTAAGCTATGTTTTGGTAGCATTCTGGATAATGGATATGCTTTATTCATATTTTTAATAATATTACAAAACAGTAACTTAAAACTGTAAACCCACGTGTATACCTTTGGTGGCTTGTTTACACCTGTGATCTGATTTGACTGTCACCGAGATGATAAATAAAAGCTAAAATGCTAGGTGTTTAACACTCTTCCTGTCTTCTCAGATTTCAAATCTATAAGCACATTCCAGTTTTAGCTATTTCTCTAGTTATGACTTTTGGGGCTTCCTGTAGGTGCCTCTGTTCATTTCATCCGGGACACCTTTCCTTTCCCTACCTTCCAATTTTTCCCTTGGTTCTAGGCTATTTCCTTTGGGTCCCTTCTGTAGTCATAGGAACACATGAAGTTTATTTTCTGTGCTTTTTCCTTTTCTTGGTTTTTCCACCACTCTCTGTTTTCATCCTTTCCACCTTGATGCCTTTCACACGCGGCCACTTCTCTGAAGCAGTTCCTACGCAAGTCCTTCCCTCTATAGCACATAGCTTCTCTCTTTGGTTCTGTACCTCTTGTTCACTGCGATCATTTTCTCTGTTTTTCTTGGCCTTTTCCCCAACTGTCCAAATCTAGTCTTTATTTATACCCATGTCTCCTTTCTCTTTTTAAATTATTTATTTATTTTATTTTTGTCTGCTCTGAGTCTTCCCTGCTGCGTGGGCTTTTCTTTAGCTGTGGGGCACAGGCGTTACTCTCTAGTTGCCGTACGTAGGGTTCTCCTTGCAGTGGCTTATCTTATTGCGGAGCATGGGCACTAGAGCACAATGGGTTTCAGTAGTTGCAGCTCCTGGGCTCTGGAGCACAGGCTCAGTAGTTGCGGTACACGAGTTTAGTTGCTCCATGGCATGTGGGATCCTCCTGGATCAGGGATCAAACCCATGTCTCCTGCATTGGCAGGAGGATTCTTTACCACTGAGCCACCAGGGAAGCCCTACATCTCCTTTACTGAAGCACAATTAACAGCCACTCTTTCAGTAACTAACTGGGAAGTGTCCCTATATCTTTTGGGGCCATAGAAGTGTCCATAACCAGTTGCAGTTATTTGATTTATTCTTTCTTTCTTCCCTCTTGAGCGTGTCTCAGGGTGTACCTGCTTCTTAGCTGTAATCTGGGCTTGGTTTGGGACTCTGCCTGGCATAGTTTCTTAGCTTTCCTGCCAGAAGCTTTATTTTTCTCCTTTGACTGCCCCATGACTTCTGTTCACAACAGCCACCCACTGCCTTCCGCATCCAGAGCTGCTTTTCAGAGCTGGTGAAACTAAGCTGCCTGCTTCTCCTCTGACAATGCTCCCTCCACTACTATTTCACTTCCAGCCTACTGGTCTGCTCACTGGCTCACCCTTTATCTGATGAGAGCCGCTTTCTTCTTCTTCTGGACCACTGTTTGCTTGGCTGTCTTCCTTCTCTGGGATAGACTATAATTTAAATATTCTGATTTTAGTGAGTCAGAAATTCCAAGCAACTGGGACCTGTACCAAGTGATGTCAAAGTACTCACGGCTCTGCCTCTGCCCACTGTCTGAACTATTCTGGGCCCCAGGACTGCTGGAGAGAGAGTTTGCAATGCTGAATGCTGAAATGTCTGCAGAGCTAACTGGGCTGTTCTTTCACACTGAGGACGGAGTGGGGTCCTGACTTTTTCATTCTTTTCCTCATGGCAGAAATGTGGATCCAGGGCTATCTTCTGTCACTCTGCACTTGAATGTTTTTGGATATTGTAGGACAGGTTTCTATTTATTCTTCTATAGAAATGTAAGAGTTCTATACAAAAATTTTAGAAGAAGAACTGAATTTCTTTTAGGAATTCAGAGACAGAGAAAAATGACAAGTAAGCAATATTTAGGCAATACTATTTCCTCCACTTCCATTTTCTGGGAAAAGTTGTTGTGATTTTACTGACTGCTTAGAGAATAACAGCTAGTGATCAATCTGTTAATCATCTTTGTTTCCTATCAGAAGAAAGAGTGTCAGGATGGGTGGGATTTCTGGTAGGGAACTAACCAGAGAGCTCCCACTGTAGCTGTCATGTCACTTGTTCATATATTTGGCCAATTTTTTAAGTGTATCATCATTATCTGTTTACAACAGTTACCTCCTTCACTAGACTGTGAGTTGTTCAAAGGTAGTGTTATCATTTTATTCTTGGTGAATGGCAATTATGGAACTCAGCAAAAGTTTATTTAACAAACAGAAATAAGTAAGTGAGGAAACTGGAATCAAAGGAGATGATAAGCTGTGTGGTCAAGGCCTGTGTGCTAACCTCTCTGGGCCTTGTTTATTTCACCTGTACATTGAAGATGTTGGCAAAGCAGAAGGGAGTAAAGAGGGCTGGATGTGGCATTGGGCGCCTTCCCTGGTGAAGGGCAGAGGTGTGAGAGAATGTGTGATCCAAGGTCTGGGAGGACCTGTCCTTCATACTGAGGGATCAGAAAAGACAACAAGTCAAAGAATACCCAGCACCCCTCATTGTGTGGCAAGAGCAGGAGAATTGAAATGCTGACAGCTGAATCCAGACAGGCAGGGTCTGACAGAGCTATCAGGCTTCTTACAGTCTGAAATTGGCAGAGGAGAACTTCTAGACCTTTCCCACATACTTGCTGACAGGGCCAGAGGAAGGACTGAAGGAGGCCCCAGGATGTGAGGGAGCCTCTCATTGGAATGAGCAGAGTGCAGCCTGGCTGATGTGGCGATGGCGTTGGAGAGCGTGGCTGGCCAGGGACCACACAGGCTGTGTGGGGCTCTGCACACGGCAGTGGGAGACAGGTGCCGATCAGTGACCAGGGTGATCCAGGACGCTTCAGTAGATGTCCATGCAGGCTGATGAGACGATGATGATGGTCATTTCCCAGGCTCTGATGCTAAGTACCACACAGTCTTTGCCCTTTCTTTGTGCTTGGAACTTAACTGCAACCCTGAGGATAAGAGTTACGAAAACCCTGACTTGATTGATTTTTACCCAGAAGTGTCAAATTCAAGTTTCTGCCAAAAGTGGGAATGGAAAATTTGAGAAAGAAAGTCAGGTCATATATAGAAAATAAAGTTGCCTTTTGGCATAGTTGAGTTTTGTGGATTGAGATTCTGTGCCTCCTACATACATGAGATAATGCAGCCAGGAGCACAGAGCACTAACTGATGGTAGAGACTCCAGGTGGCGACTTAGAAATGCAGGGGCGAGAACGGGGATTTATATTGGCTGTGGTTCTCTAAGCATGGATTTTTGGGTTTCATTTCAGGATTCTGATAGTGTCCTTTCATCCAACCCGTAATCAGGATTTTATTTTTCTTTCTTGTTCTCATTTATAATGTCCATAATTTCCATATATTTGCATTTTAATTTTTCTAACTGAAAGAGTTGAATAAATATGCCATCTCTGCATACCACTGGAGCTGAAACGCATCAAACCCCAGTGATATGAATAAAAGTCCTGTTGATATGCTCCTTACTTTAGCCTCAACTTATTTTCTAAGTTATGGGTGTACTTTTCCTCTTTGGCACCTGAATCAAGCAATACTATTCTATTTTCATTTTTCCTTGCATTGCTGAAAGATTCTAGACTAGCAGCCTAGGCCAGATCCTTCATTTTGCAGATGAAGAAATGAGACTGCAGAAGTGACTTCTCCAGGACTATGAGCAATGGTTAGTTAGAGATAGAGGTGGTTTTAGAAGCCAGGTCCTGTGATGCCAGTGCTTTTCCTCTTATGTTCTCATCTTCCCTAATTCTGCAGGCAGCTTCCTATCTTTTAGAAGCTAATTTTTGGAGCATCTCTATGGTGAAAGCATTAAAGCCTTGGCTTTTTATTATATTTCAAAAAATGTAAGAGTTAAACATTTTGATGATATTAAAGTACAAGTGCAGCTATGGAGGCTGGGGTATACCGAGGGTAAGAAAAAGTGGGAAATGGGTAAGAAGGCTCAAAGTGAAGCTCAAAGGCTAATGTCTAAAGTTAATGGAATAATAAGGTTTAAGTAAGATGTGTGATAGACTCTATCTACCTATCTACTGATTTATCAATCTCTGTATCTCTATATCTATCTATCTATCTTTCTATCTCTGTCTCTACCTGTATCTATATCTGTATATCCTTGTAGGCTATTTTTAAAAGTAGGAAAAATAATAAATGAGAAAATTTTCATTTTCTAAATTGTGTAGCTAATGAAAGTGAAAGTCGCTCAGTCATGTCTGACTCTATGCGGCCCCATGGACTATACAGTCCATGGAATTCTCCAGGCCAGAATAATGGAGTGGGTAGCCTTTCCCTTCTCTAGGGAATCTTCCCAACCCAGGGATAGAACCCAGGTCTCCCACATTGCAGGCAGATTCTTTACCAGCTGAGCCAAAAGAGAAGCCCAAGGACACTGGAATGGGTAGCTTATCCCTTCTCCAGCCGATCTTCCTGACCTAGGAATGGAACTGGGATCTCCTGCATTGCAGGTGGATTCTTTACCAACTGAACATCAGGAAAGCCAATAGACAGTTTAATAATGTTGATAAATCAAGAAGAGTGGGATAGCTTATTGTCTAGAGTCATGGAAATAAAAATTATATGGGTAATGGAACTAAAAACAGCAACAATTAAGAGCTTGCTTAGGTCAGGATGGGATGTGGATAAAGTTGGGATTAGGATGGTGGGATTTTGGCTTTTCAGCACAAACACTGCCAAATGATTTTGTAGACTTCCATATGCATGTGTTCCTTTGACAAAAAGTATATGTAGTGTATATTTTGATTGGTATTTGCCAATATACCCTTTGAAAAGACTGAACAGGGGTGGTCCTAAGATGGCAGAGGTATAGGATGGGGAGACCACTTTCTCTCCCACAAAATCCATCAAAAGATCATTTGAATGCTGAGCAAATATCATAAAACAACTTCTGAACGCTGGTGGAGGACACCAGGAACCCAGAAAGGCAGCCCATTGTCTTCAAAAGGAGGTAGGACAATATATAAAAAATAAAAAGAGAGACAGAAGAGTTAGGGACGGAGACCCATCCTGGGGAGGGAGTCGTAAAAGAGAAGTTTCCAAACACCAGGAAACCCTCTCACTGGCGGGTCTGTAGGGAGTTTTGGAATTTCAGAGGGCAACATAACTGGGAGGAAAAAATAAGTAAAACCCACAGATTAGGCACCTAACCGTAACTCCCAGCGAAGAAGTAGTCCAGATGCTTGCCTCCACCTCCAGCAAGCAGGGGCTGAACAGGGAGGCACGGGCTGCATTACTTAGGGTAAGGACCAGGCCTGAATGCCCTGAGGGCAATCTGAGGGAGCTGATGTGAGATAGCAATCCAAATTGTGGGATAGCCAGAGAGAGAGAGAGAGAGAGAAAAAGAGAGAGAGAGAGAACTTTCCCGGGAAAAACTCTAACCTAAGGCACTGCCTGCCCGCTCACAGAACAAAGAACTGAGCAAATACCGGAGGAGAGCTAGCCAGTTGTGGACCGGCCCATCCCCCACTGGAGGCAGGGAGGCAGGCAGGCGACAGCCAGAGCCAGAAGGCAAAGGGCAAACTCGGCCCCAGAGACGGCATCCTCTACCAAACTGCCAGCAGGCTCCCAGTTGCTAACCAAGTCTTCCTGAGATCCTGGACAGTTGATATACACCAGGAGGGTCACAGCCAGAGATCAGCGCCCCAGAAGAGACACATGGCACACCTGAGACGGTGCTCCCGCTGAGCACCCAGGAAACCAATCATCCGGGACCAGAGAGGTGATAAGACGCACCGCCCCACCCAGGGAGAGTGTGCTTGCCAAGCACCTGATCACCTGAGCTGCTGGGACCTGGGAAGGGCACAAAATGCAGGCCCAACTGAGTCTGTGCCTTTGTGGGGTACCCGAGAACCTGAACCTGAGTGGCTTAGACCTGGGAAGTGCATGCAACCCAGGGCCCACTTTAGACAGTTCCCCTGCAAAGCAGCCTGGAGCATGAGAAGTGTAGCCCATGAAAGCACAGACTCCGTGAGCAGGGGCAAACCCAGTGTGGCCCAGACACTGCGAGCACTCCTCACTCACACCAGTGATATTTGTTTGCAGTGTTGCTCCCTCCCTGCAGCACTGTTGAACAAGTGAGCCTAAATAAATGACCAGCTTTGCCCCCTTGTGTCAGGGTGGAAGTTAGATACTGGAGACTTGAAAACAGAGGAAGCCAAAATAAATAAAGAAGAGGGAACTGCTTTGGAAGTGACAGGTACCACATATTAAAACCCTGTAGTCAGCATTGACTACATTGGAAGGGACCTATAGACCTTGAGAAGAAGTATAAGCTTGAACAAGGAACTATCTGAAACTGAAATGACCCCACATTGCCCTCAACAGCTCCAGAGAAATTCCTAGATTATATTTTACTATTATCATTTTTTATTTTTTTTTAATTTTTAAGTTCTTTATTACTCCTTTAATTTTCATCTTAAAATCTACTATCACCTTGCAAAAACCCTATTTTTAAAGCAAATTTATATATATTTTAAAATAAATTTTGCTTTTTTTTTTCAGTTCAGTTCAGTTCATTGTATTTTTGAGAGTCTAACATCTACTCTAGATTTTTAACCTTTGTTTTTTGGTATTTGTTATCAATTTTGTACCTTTAAGAATCCAATCTTCAGAACCCATTTTTACTTAGGAGTGTGATTACCGGCTTGATTGCTCTTTCCACTTTTGACTCTCCCTTTTCTCCCCCAGGTCAGCTCTATCTCCTCCCTCCCCCTTCTCTTTTCTACTTAACCCTGTGAATCTCTTTGGGTATTCCAGGCTGTGGAGAACACTTAGGGAACTGATCACTGGCTAGATTGGTCTCTTTCCTTTTGACTTCCTCTCCTCCTCCTGGTCACCTCTATCTCTGTCTCACCTATTCTCTTCTCTGTGGAACTCCATGAACCTCTCTGAGTGTTCCAGATTGTGGAGAGCAAATAGGGAATTGATTACTGGCTAGATTCTCTCTCTCCTTTTGATTCCCCCTCTTCTCCTCCTGGTCAAGTCTATCTCCATCCTCCCTCTTCTCTTCTCCATGTAACTCTGTGAACCTCTCTGGGTGTCTCTCACTGTGGAGAATCTTTTCACCATTAACCTAGATGTTTTATCATTGGTGCTGTATGGATAGAAAAGTGTTGAGGCTACTGTAAGAATAAGACTGAAAGCCAGAGACAGGAGGCTTAAGTCCAAAACCTGAGAATACCAGCGAACCCCTGACTCCAGGGAACATTAATTGACAAGAGCTTATCCAAAAGCCTCCATACATACACTGATACCAAGCTCCATCCAAGAGCCAACAAGTTTCAGGGAAAGACATACCAAGCTAATTCTGCAACAATGCAGGAACATAAACCTGAGCGCAAAAATACAGGTGGCCAAAAGTCACACCAAACCCATGCTGCTAAGTCACTTCAGTCGTGTCCGTCTCTGTGCGACCCCATAGACGGCAGCCCACAAGGCTCCCCAGTCCCTGGGATTCTCCAGGCAAGAACACTGGAGTGGGTTGCCATTTCCTTCGCCAATGCATGAAAGTGAAAGTGAAGTCGCTCAGTCCTGTCTGACTCTTAGCGACCCCATGGACTGTAGCCTGCCAGGCTCCTCCATCCATGGGATTTTCCAGGCAAGAGTACTGGAGTGGGGTGCCATTGCCTTCTCCGACCAAACCCATAGACACCTCAAAACTCACTACTGGACAATTCATTGCACTCCAGAGAGAAGAGGTCCATCTCCACACACCAGAACACCTATGCAAGCTTCCCTAACTAGGAAACCTTGACAAGCCACTCGTCCAACCCCACCGACAGGGAGGAACCTCCACAATAAAGAGGAACCACAAACTTCCAGCATACAGAAGGGCCACCCCAAACAGCAACCTAAAAAAGATGAAAAGGCAGAGAAATATACAGCAGGTAAAGGAACTTGATAAAAGCCCACCAAACCAAACAAAAGAGGGAGAGATAGGATGTCTACCTGAAAAAGAACTCAGAATAATGATAGTAAAAATTATCCAAAATCTTGAAAACAAAATGGATTTACAGATAAATAGTCTGGAGACAAGGACTGAGAAGATGCAAGAAAAGCTTAACAAGGACCTAGATGAAATAAAAAAGAGCAAATCAATAATGAATAATGTAATAACTGAGATCAAAAGCACTCTGGAGGAAACCAACAGTAGCGTAACTGAGGTAGCAGATAGGATAAGTGAGGTGGAAGATAGAATAGTGGAAATAAATGAAGCAGAGAGGAAAAAAGAAAAAAAGATTTAAAAGAAATGAGGACAATCTCAGAGACCTCTGGGACAATGTTAAATGCCCCAACATTTGAATCGTAGGAGTCCCAGAAGAAGAAGACAAAAAGAGAGGCCATGAGAAAATACTTGAGGAGATTATAGTTGGAAACTTCCCTAAAATGGGGAAGGAAATAGTTACCCAAGTCCAAGAAAACCAGAGAGTCCTAAACAGGATAAACTCAGCGTGAAACACCCCAAGACACATATTAATCAAATTAACAAAGATCAAACACTAAGAACAAATATTAAAAGCAGCAAGGGAAAAACAACAAATAACTCACAAGGGGATTCCCATAGGGATAATAGCTGATCTTTCGACAGAAACTCTTCAAGCTAGAAGGGAATGGCAAGACATACTTAAAGTGATGAAAGAGAAAAACCTACAACCCAGATTACTGGACCCAGCAAGGATCTCATTCAAATATGAAGGAGAAATCAGAAACTTTACAGACAAGCAAAAGCTGAGAGAATTCAGTTCAGTTCAGTTCAGATGCTCAGTCATGTCCAACTCTTTGCGACCCCATGAACCACAGCATGCCAGGACTCCCTGTACATCACCAACTCCCAGAGTTCCCCCAAATCCATGTCCATTGAGTTGGTGATGCCATCCAACAATCTCATCCTCTGTCGCCCCCTTCTCCTCCTGCCCACAATCTTTCCCAGCATCAGGATCTTATCAAATGAGTCACCTCTTTGCATCAGGTGGCCAAAGTATTGGAGTTTCAGCTTCAGCATCAGCCCTTCCAATGAATATTCAGGGCTGATTTCCTTAGGATGGACTGGTGGATCTCCTTGCAGTCCAACGGACTCTCATGAGTCTTCTCCAACACCACAGTTCAAAAGCATCAATTCTTCAGTGCTCAGCTTTCTTTATAGTCCAACTCTCACATCCATACATGACCACTGGAAAAACCATAGCCTTGACTAGACGGACCTTTGTTGACAAAGTAATGTCTCTGCTTTTCAATATGCTGTCTAGGTTGGTCATAACTTTCCTTCCAAGGAGTAAGCCTCTTTTAATTTCATGGCTGCAGTCACCATCTGCAGTGATTTTGGAGCCCAGAAAAATAAAGTCAGCCATTGTTTCCACTATTTCCCCATCTACTTGCCATGAAGGGATGGGACCAGATGCCATGATCTTCGTTTTCTGAATGTCAACCTTTAAGCCAACTTTTTCACTCTCCTCTTTCACTTTCATCAAGAGGCTCTTTAGTACTTCTTCATCTTCTGCCATAAGGGTGGTGTCATCTGCATATCTGAGGTTATTGATATTTCTCCCGGCAATCTTGATTCCAGCTTGTGCTTCCTCCAGCCCAGCGTTTCTCATGATGTACTCTGCATAGAAGTAAAATAAGCAGGGTGACAATATACAGCCTTGACGTACTCCCTTTCCTATTTGGAACCAGTCTGTTGTTCCATATCCAGTTCTAACTGTTGCTTCCTGACCATATAGGTTTGTTAAGAGGCAGTACAGGTGGTATGATATTCCCATCTCTTTCAGAGAATTCAGCCTCACCAAACCAGCTCTTCAACAAATGCTAAAGGATCTTCTCTAGACAGGAAACACAGAAAAGATTTATAAACTCAAACCCCAAACAACAAAGTAAAGGGTAATGGGATCATACTTATCAATAATTACCTTAAATGTAAATGGGTTGAATGCCTCAACCAAAAGACAAAGACTGACTGAATGGATAACAAAACAAGACCCCTATATATACTGTCTACAAGAGACCCACCTCAAACCTAGGGACACATACAGACTGAAAGTGAAGGGCTGGAAAAAGATATTTCACACAAATGTAGACCAAAAGAAAGCAGGAGTAGTAATACTCATATCAGATAAAATAGCCTTTGAAATAAAGGCCATGAAAAGAGACAAAGAAGGACACTACATAATGATCAAAGGATCAACTCAAGAAGATATAACAATTATAAATATATATGCACTCAACATAGGAGCACCACAATATGTAAGGCAAATGCCAACAAGTATGAAAGGGGAAATTAACAGTAACACAATAATAGTGGGAAACTTTAATACCCCACTCACACCTACGGATAGATCAACTAAACAGAAAATTAACAAGGAAACACAAACTTTAAATGATACAATGGACTAGTTAGACCTAATTGGTATCTATAGGACATTTCACCCTAAAACAATGAATTTCACCTTTTTCTCAAGTGCACATGGAACCTTCTCCAGGATAGATCACATCCTGGGCCATATCAAATCTAACCTTGGTAAATTAAAAAAAAAATTGAAATTATCTCAAGCATCTTTTCTGATCACAATGCAGTAGGATTAGATGTCAACTACAGGCGTTCATGGGGTTCTCAAGGCGAGAATACTGAAATGATTTGCCATTCCTTTCCCCAGTGGACCACATTCTGTCAGACCTCTCCACCATGACTTCTACATCTTGGGTGGCCCCACACTGCATGGCTTAGTTTCACTGAGTTAAACAAGGCTGTGGTCCATGTGATCAGATTGGCTAGTTTTCTGTGATTATGATTTCAGTGTGTCTGCCCTCTGATGCCGTCTCGCAACACCTACCATCTTACTTGGGTTTCTCTTACCTTGGTCTTGGGGTATTTCTTCACGGCTGCTCCAGCAAAGTGCAGCCGCTGCTCCTTACACTGGATGAGGGGTATCACTGTTTCTGCTGTTTCTCCATCATTTCCCATGAAGTGATGGGACCAGATGCCATGATCTTAGTTTTCTGAATGTTCAGCTTTAGGCAAACTTTTTCACTCTCCACTTTCACTTTCATCAAGAGGCTTTTTAGTTTCTCTTCACTTTCTGCCATAAGGGTAGTGTCATCTGCGTATCTGAGGTTATTGATATTTCTCCTGGCAATCTTGATTCCAGCTTGTGATTCTTCCAGCCCAGCGTATCTCATGATGTACTCTGCATATAAGTTAAATAAACAGGGTGACAATATACAGCCTTGACGTACTCCTTTTCCTATTTGAAACCAGTCTGTTGTTCCATGCCCAGTTCTAACTGTTGCTTCCTAAGCTGCATATAGATTTCTCAAGAGGCCGGTCAGGTGGTCTGGTATTCCCATCTCTTGAAGAATTTTCCACAATTTATTGTGATCCACAGAGTCAAAGGCTTTGGCTAGTCAATAAAGCAGAAATAGATGTTTTTCTGGAACCCTCTTACTTTTTATATGATCCAGCAGATGTTGGCAATTTGATCTCTGGTTCCTCTCCCTTTTCTAAAACCAGCTTGAACATCTGGAAATTCATGGTTCACATATTGCTGAAGCCTGGCTTGGAGAATTTTGAGCATTACTTCACTAGAGTGTGAGATGAGTGCAATTGTGCAGTAGTTTGAGCATTCTCTGGCAATGCCTTTCTTTGGGACTGGAATGAAAACTGACCTTTTCCAGTTCTGTGGCCACTGCCTAATTTGCTGGCATATTGAGTGCAGCACTTTCACAGCATCATCTTTCAGGATTTGAAAGAGCTTAACTGGAATTCCATCACCTCCACTAGCATTGTTCGTAGTGATGCTTTCTAAGGCCCACTTGACTTCACATTCCAGGATGTCTGGCTCTAGGTGAATGATCACATAATCATGATTATCTGGGTCATGAAGATCTTTTTTGTACAGTTCTTCTGTGTATTCTTGCCATCTCTTCTTAATATCTTCTGCTTCTGTTAGGTCCATACCGTTTCTGTCCTTTATCAAGCCCATCTTTGCATGAAATATTTCCTTGGTATCTCTAATTTTCTTGAAGAGATCTCTAGTCTTTCCCATTCTGTTGTTTTCCTCTATTTCTTTGCATTGACCACTGAGGAAGGCTTTCTTATCTTTCCTTGCTATTCTTTGGAACTCTGCATTCAGATGCTTATATCTTTCCTTTTCTCCTTTGCTTTTCACTTCTCTTCTTTTCACAGCTATTTGTAAGGCCTCCTCAGACAGCCATTTTGCTTTTTTGCATTTCTATTTCTTGGGGATAATCTTTATCCCTGTCTCCTGTGCAGTCATGAGCCTTCTTCCATAGTTCATCAGGAACTCTGTCTATCAGATATAGTCCCTTAAATCTATTTCTCACTTCCACTGTATAATCATAAGGGATTTGATTTAGGTCATACCTGAATGGTCTAGTGGTTTTCCATACTTTCTTCAATTTAATTCTAAATTTGGCAATAAGAAGTTCATGATCTAAGCTACAGTCATCTCCTGGTCTTGTTTTTGCTGACTGTATAGAGCTTCTCCATCTTTGGCTGCAAAGAATATAATCAGTCTGATTTGGTGTTGATCATCTGGTGATGTCCATGTGTAGAGTATTCTCTTGTGTTGTTGGAAAAGTGTGTTTGCTATGACTAGTACATTCTCTTGGCAAAACTCTATTAGTCTTTGCCCTGCTTCATTCCGTATTCCAAGGCCAAATTTGCCTGTTACTCCAGGTGTTTCTTGACTTCCTACTTTTGCATTCCAGTCCCCTATAATGAAAAGGACATCTTTTTTTTGGGTGTTAGTTGTAAACGGTCTTGTAGGTCTTCATAGAACCATTCAACTTCAGTTTTTTCAGCATTACTGGTTGAGGCATAGGCTTGGATTACCGTGATATTGAATGGTTTGCCTTGGAAATGAACAGAGATCATTCTGTCATTTCTGAGATTGCATCCAAGTACTGCATTTCAGACTCTTGTTGACCATGATGGCTACTCCATTTCTTCTAAGGGATTCTTGCCCACAGTAGTAGATATAATGGTCATCTGAGTAAAATTCACCCATTCAAGTCCATTTTAGTTCACTGATTCCTAGAATGTTGATGTTCACTCTTGCCATCTCCTGTTTGACCGCATCCAATTTGCCTTGATTCATGGACATAACATTCCAGGTTCCTATGCAATATTGCTCTTTACAGCATCGGACCTTGCTTCTATCACCATTCACATCCACAACTGGGAATTGTTTTTGCTTTGGCTCCATCCCTTCATTCTTTCTGGAGTTATTTCTCCACTGATCTCCAGTAGCATATTGGGCACTTACCGACCTGGGGAGGTCTTCTTTCAGTATCCTATTGTTTTGCCTTTTCATACTGTTCATCCGGTTCTCAAAGACTGATGCTACAGCTGAAACTCCAATACTGATGTGAAGAGTTGACTCATTGGAAAAGACCCTGATTCTGGAATGGATTGTGGGTAGGAGGAGAAGGGGACAACAGAGGATGAGATGACTGGATGGCATCATCGACTCGATGGACATGAGCTTGAGTAAACTCCGGGAGCTGGTGATGGAGAGGGAGGCCTGGCATGCTGCAATTCATGGGGTCGCAAAGAGTCGGACACGACTGAGCAACTGAACTGAACTGAACTGGAAAAAAAACTATTAAAAATTCAAAAATCTATGAGGGCTAAATAATAAACTTCTGAATATCCAACAAATCACAGAAGAAATTGTAAAAGAAATTAAAATATAGATAGAAAATAATGAAAACGAAAACACAACAACCCAAAACCTATGGGATTCAGTAAAAGCAGTGCTAAGGGGAAGGTTCATAGCAATACAAGCCTACCTCAAGAAACAGGAGAAAAATCAAATAACCTAACTTTACACCTAAAGCAACTAGAAAAAGAAGAAATGAAGTACCCCAGGGTTAGTAGAAGGAAAGAAATCATAAAAATTCGGGCAAAAATAAATGAAAAAGAAACAAAGCAGAGCATAGCAAAAATGAACAAAGTTAAACCTTGTTCTTTGAGAAGATAAATAAAATAGACAAACCATTAGCCAAACTTATCAAGAAAAAAAGGGAGAAGAATCAAATCAGCAAAATTAGAAATGAAAATGGAGAAATCACAGCAGACAACACAGAAATACAAAGGATCATAAGAGACTACTATCAGCAACTATATACCCATAAAGTGGACAACTTGGAAGAAATGGAAAAATTCTTAGAAAAGTATAACTTTCCAAAACTGAATCAGGAATAAATAGAAAATCTTAATAGACCCATCACAAGCACAGAAATCGAAACTGAAATCAGAAATCTTCCGACAAACAAAAGCCCAGGACCAGACGGCTTCACAGCTGAATTCTACCAAAAATTTAGAGAAGAGCTAACACCTATCCTACTCAAAATTTCCAAACTCATTTTATGAGGCCACCATCACCCTAATATCAAAACCAGACAAAGATGCCACACACAAAAAAGAAAACTACAGGCCAATATCACTGATGAACATAGATGCAAAACCTTAACAAAATCCTAGCAAACAGAATCCAACAATATATTAAAAATATCATACATCATGACCAAGTGGGCTTTATCTCATTGATGCAAGGATTCTTCAATATCCACAAATAAATCAACGTGATACACCACATTAACAAATTGAAAGATAAAACCCATATGATTATCTCAACAGATGCAGAGAAAGCCTTTGATAAAATTCAACATCCATTTATGAAGAAAACCCTCCACAAAGAGGCATAGAAGGAACATCAGTTCAGTTCAGTCACTCAGTCATGCCCGACTCTTTGTGACCCCAGGTATTGCAGCACGTCAGGTCTCCCTGTCCATCACCAACTCCCGGAGTTCACTCAAACTCACATCCATCGAGTCGGTGATGCCATCCAGCCATCTCATCCTCTGTCGTCCCCTTCTCCTCCTGCCCTCAATCCCTCCCAGCATCAGAGTCTTTTCCAATGAATCAACTCTTAGTATGAGGTGGCCAAAGTACTGTAGTTTCAGCTGTAGCATCATTCCTTCCAAAGAACATCCAGGATTGATCTCCTTTAGGATGGACTGGTTGGATCTCCTTGCAGTCCAAGGAGACTGCAAGTCCAAGACTCTCAAGAGTCTTCTCCAACACCACAGTTCAAAAGCAAGGAACATACCTTCATAGAGGAACATACCTCAATATAATAGAAGCCATATATGATAAACCCCCAGCAAACATTATCCTCAATGATGAAAAATTGAAAGCATTTCCCCTAGAGTCAGGAACAAGACAAGGATGCCCACTCTCACCACTACTATTCAACATAGTTTTGGAAGTTTTAGCCACAGCAATCAGAGAAGAAAAAGAAATAAAAGGAATCCAGATTGGAAAAGAAGAAGTAAAACTCACTGTTTGCAGATGACATGATCTTCTACATAGAAAACCCTAAAGACTCCACCAGAAAATTACTAAAGTTAATCAACGAATATAGTAAAGTTGCAGGATATAAAATTAACACACAGAAATCCCTTGCATTCCTATACACTCACAATGAGAAAACAAAAAGAGACATTAAAGAAACAATTCCACTCACCATTGCAACAAAAAGAATAAAATACTTAGGAATAAATCTACCTAAAGAAAAAAAAGACCTATATATAGAAAACTATAAAACACTGATGAAAGAAATCAAAGATGACACAAATAGATGGAGAAATATACCATGTTCATGGATTGGAGGAATCAATATAGTGAAAACGAGTATACTACCCAAAGCAATCTATAGATTCATTGCAATCCCTATCAAGCTGCTATTGCTGCTGCTAAGTCGCTTCAGTCGTGTCTGACTCTGTGCAACCCCATAGATGGCGGCCCACCAGGCTCCCCTGTCGTTGGGATTCTCCAGGCAAGAACACTGGAGTGGGTTGCCATTTCCTTCTCCAATGCATGAAAGTGAAAGTGAAAGTGAAGTCGCTCAGTCGTGTCTGACTCTTAGTGACCCCATGGACTGTAGCCCACTAGGCTCCTCCGTCCATGGGATTTTCCAGGCAAGAGTACTGGAGTGGGGTGCCGTTGCCTTCTCTGCCCTATCAAGCTACCAACAGTAATTTTCAGAGAACTAGAACAAATAATTTCACAATTTGTATGGAAATACAAAAAACCTCTAGTAGCCAAAGCAATCTTGAGAAAGAAGACTGGAAGTGGAGGAATCAACCTGCCTGACTTCAGGCTATACTACAAAGCAACAGTCATTAAGACAGTATGGTACTGGTACAAAGACAGAAACATAGATCAATGTAACAAAATAGAAAGCCCAGAGATAAATTCATGCACCAATGGACACCTTATCTTTGACAAAGGAGGCAAGAATATACAATGGAGAAAAGACAATCTCTTTAACAAGTGGTGCTGGGAAAACTGGTTAACTACTTATAAAAGAATGAAACTGGAACACTTTCTAACACCATACACAAAAATAAACTCAAAATGGATTAAAGATCTAAATTTAAGACCAGAAACTATAAAACTCCTAGAGGGAAACATAGGCAAAACACTCTCTGATGTAAATCACAGCAGGATCCTCTATGACCACCCCCCCCCCCACCCAGAATAATGGAAATAAAAGCAAAGTAAACAAATAGGACCAAATTAAACTTAAAAGCTTTTGCACAACGAAGGAAACTATAAGCAAGGCAAAAAGACAGCCCTTGGAATGGGAGAAAATAATCGCAAACGAAGCAACTGACAAAGAATTAATCTCAAAAATATACAAGCAACTCCTGCTGCTCAATTCCAGAAAAATAAGTGACCCAATCAAAAAATGGGCCAAAGAACTAAACAGACATTTCTCCAAAAAAGACGTACAGATGGCTAACAGCACATGAAAAGATGCTCAACATCACTCATTATCAGAGTAATGCAAATCAAAATCACGAGGTACCATGTCATGCCGGTCAGAATGGCTGCTGTCAAAAAGTCTACAAACAATAAATGCTGGAGAGGGTGCGGAGAAAAAGGAACCCTCTTACAGTGTTGGTGGGAATGCAAACTAGTACAGCCACTATGGAGAACAGTGTGGAGATTCCTTAAAAAACTGGAAATAGAACTGCCATACGACCTAACAAACCCACCGCTGGGCATACACACCAAAGAAACCAGAATTGAAAGAGACACTTGTACCCAGTGTTCATATTAGCACTGTTTACAATAGCCAGGACATGGAAGCAACCTAGATGTCCATCAGCGGATGAATGGATAAGAAAGCAGTGATACATATACACAATGGAATATTACTCAACTAACAAAAAGAATGTGTTTGAATCAGTTCTAATGAGGCGAATGAAACTGGAGCCTATTATACAGAGTGAAGTAAGTCAGAAAGAAAAACACCAATATAGTATATTAACACATATATATGGAATTTAGAAAAATGGTAACGATGACCCTATATGCGAGACAGCAAAAGAGACACAGATGTAAAGAACAAACTTTGGACTCTGTGGGAGAAGGCGAGGGTGGGATGATTTGAGAGAACAGCATTGAAACATGTATATTATCATATGTGAAACAGATCGCCAGCCCAGGTTTGATGCATGAGACACGGTGCTCAGGGCCGGTGCACTGGGATGACCCGGAGGGATGGGATGGGGAGGGAGGTGGGAGGGGGGTTCAGGATGGGGAATACATGTACACCCAGGGCTGATTCATGTGAATGTATGGCAAAAACCACCACAATATTGTGAAGTAATTAGCCTCCATTTAACATAAAAAAAATATAAAAAAATAATAATTAAAAAAAAGAAAAGACTGAATAAATTACACTTCATAAATAGAGTGAAAGAGTAGTCTTTCCTGTACATATTGCACTAAATACTTGTACCAAAAGTGCACATTGATTGTTTGCTATTCATTGATTCTTGCTACTAAACCCTTATTTTTTGTCTTTTCTGTGCACATAAAATAAATGAATCTTTTTTATTGCTTTGAGTTTGCTAATTATGATGTTTAATTCTCCTATATTTTTACTAATAGTATGTTTAATTAAACTATAAATCACTGAAAGAGATGTTAAAACATTGAACTCTCAATGTGAATTCATTAATGTCACCTACATCTGGCAGCAATTCCTTTGTATATTTAGATGTATGCTGTTAGGCAAATGCAAGTTTAAAATTATGATAATCTTCTTGTGACCTACTCATTTTATCATTATATGGTGGCTATGAATACTTTCTTTGTAGTAAATCAGGATGCCTTTGGCTTAGATAGTTAAGAATCTACTACTACTTTATGTAGAAAAAAGTCCCCAGAAAAGAGGGGTAGAGGAATAAGGAATGATAGCCATAATAGTGTACCTTGCAGAGTTCTAACTACAGAGAGTGTGACACTACAGTCTGTCTATAAAAACTCTGTAACCCCTTTGTTCGGGGCTCAGAGCTTGGAGGGTTAACTCCTCTGGGCCTACCAGAGTAATAAACCTGAGTTCTCCAACAAAAAAAGAAAAAGAAACTTAGCTGCTGGTCTCTGAGAACCATTGCTTCATGTTCATGGAAGCCATGCTTCCCACAGGCTGCTCCCCACCAATGACTGAGTGTGGCATTGAGGCTTAGGCAACCCGATTCTGGGAGACACTGGACTCCTCTCATAGCTGGCTTTGGCTTGTGGACCCCCAGACCGCCTTGCACACTTCCATCCAAACCTTCTCTCAGGAGTCAGACTTGTATTGCAATTGGATGGCTCTTCCGGCCTTTCCCACCTCCTCCCTTTTCCTTAATAAAATCTTTGCACATTTAATCCTGTTTGGTATCTCCTTTTCAAGGACATATTTGAACACATTAAGGCTGTTTATTTGTTGAATTAACAGCTTGATGATTTCATCAACTTACCTGATTCCCTTCTTTTCTTGTTCTGTTATCCTCAATGTGTTCTGTTCCCAGGCCAGCTCCAACACTTTTCTGGCCTTTAAGGAAAGACTTGTTATCTAAAAAAAGTCTGCTACTGCTGCTAAGTCGCTTCAGTCGTGTCCGACTCTGTGCGACACCATAGACGGCAGCCCACTAGGCTCTTCTGTCCCTGGGATTCTCCAGGCAAGAATACTGGATGGGTTGCCATTTCCTTCTCCGAAAAAAAGTCTAGTATATATAAAAGTAGGAAAATAGTATGATAAATTCCTATATATTCTCATACACATGTGGAAATGATCAGTTTTGCCACATATAATTTATTTAACCCTTCTCTCTCTTTTTTGTTTTAGAATTTTAAATGAAATCACAGATATCATGCTATTTCACCTTAAATATTTAAGTGTAACTGATTGAGTTCTCTTTATTTTCCATTTTCCCTGTAATTCTTTGAAATTACATTCATATCGTATTTGTCTTAAATATGCATAATTAGTCAATATAGCTACTGTTTTCCCAAACAAAGCACAGGCTTTAGAATTAACTTCCCTCCTTATACATTACCCTTGTCTAGTAGTTTAGTTCCATCTTGATGTGTTAGTTAGGCTAGGCTCAGCTGTGTGATAAATAAATCCCGAAATGCTTGTTGTTTAAAGGTGTTTTCTTGCTTACAGCCCAGGCTCATGTGGACTGGGAAACTACTACAGAGAGGACATCAGGGAAGCAGTCTGCTTCCACCTTGCAGCTATGACATCCAAATATGTGACTTCTGAAGTTCTGGTGAAAGAAAAAAGAGCTAAATAGACTCCAGGCTATTTAACATGGTCTCTAGGAAATGCAGTCTCTCTATTTTTAGAAAAAGTCTGTATAGCATATCAATTCTTACTTAAATGTAACTCTTTTTTCTTAAAATTGCTTCATTTTCTCACTACTTGTAATAGAATCTTGAGCTGTCATAAAAATATAACAGGCTGGGTGGCTTAAACAAACATTTATTTCTATTAGTTCTGGAGGCTGGGATGTCCAAGATCAGGGTGCCAATAAGGTAGGTTTTATCGTGATACCTCTTTTCTTGGCTTATAGGTGATTACCATCTGTTCATATGTCCTTTCTTTGGTTTGTGAGTGGAGAGAGAGGCATCCTGGTTTTTCTTCCTCATCTTTGACAGGTACTGGCCCTCTAAGATTGGGGTTCCACCACTAAATGGCCTCATTTAACTTTGATCACCTTCTGTTAGAACCTATCTCCAAATATAATCACATTGCAGGTTTGGACTTTAACATATGAATTTTGGGGTTCACAGTATAGTTCATAGGACCTCTGTTACTTGGAGCAAGAATTTGACCAAAGAAACAATCAGATCCTTTTTTTAAAAAAGAGATTTGTATAGATATTGATGGAGAAAGAGTGGTCTCTGCATCAGACATAAGAAATACATAAAATTAGATCTGCTGGGGGAAGTGGTCATTGTTGTTACTATGTGAGTAAGGCCTGACTGAATGTATTCAACTGAATGGAAAATTGAATGGAAAGAAATGAAAAGATGGACAAAATCCTGACAACATCATTAGAAACTTTGAATTTAGCTGTAACCGAAGTTAAGATCTAATCCCTGTATTTCTCAGTTTTGTTAGCCAATATGTTTCATGTTTTTACTTTGAATTTCTGACACTTGCAATGGCAGAATCCTGAAAAGATGGTGGTGCCAAGTAGAGACCAGTGATACAAGTAAACGTAAGCCCAGAGAGTGAGATAATTTACTGGATGACATTTTGTTGTGTCACATGACATGATGGGGCGTTATTAACATATTGTTTGCTATTTATGCCTCAGAATTTCCTCTACAATAGTAAACCACAACTGAACTTGACTACAGCATTCTAGGCTGCCGTGGATTAGGTCCCTGTTGAAAAAGAGAATTAGAGAACTGGGCTTGGGAGAAAGATTGAAAACACTGTTTTCTTTTTGGCTGGATCCTGCATTCTCTATCTACTATGAGTGAGAAACCTTTGACTGCTAGAATCAGAAAATCTTGGCTCAAAATGATTAATCAATAAGAAAATGTATTATCTCATATATTTGCTTCAGGTATAATACACATCAGAGGCTCTATAATGCCACTAATATCCCAGGTTCTTCTGTCTCTCCATTTTGCTGGTTATCAATCAGTCAGTCAGTTCAGTTGCTCAGTCATGTCCGACTCTTTGTGACCCCATGGACTGCAGCATGCCAGGCCTCCCTGTCCATCACCAACTCCCAGAATTTACTCAAACTCATGTCCATCGCATCAGTGGTGCCATCCAACCATCTCATCCTCTGTTGTCCCCTTCTTCTCCCACCTTCAATCTTTCCCAGCATTATGATCTTTTCCAATGAGTTGATTCTTCGCATCAGGTGGCCAAAGTATTGGAGTTTCAGCTTCAGCATCAGTCCTTCCAATGAATATTCAGGACTGATTTCCTTTAGGATGGACTGGTTGGATTTCCTTGCAGTTCAAGGGACTCTCAAGAGTCTTTTCCAACACCACAGTTATATTGTTGACTTAATCCAAGACTCATCTTGACATGACCTCAGAGTGGTCTTCTGTATTACTGGGACTAACTACTTGCCTTTCCATGTCCAGCTGCCCACCTCTGGATCATTTAACAGTGGTCAGGGAAATACCGTTCTATTTTTGACTTAGATTAATCAGAAGCTGAATTTAGTGTACCTGAGGGTATATCACTATTGGTCTCAGTGTTGTATCTTTGAGTCCCCCAACTCTCCCTTAGGGGACATGGTGGGAAGGAGTGGATAGTTGTATAAAACTGAGGTTCTGTTATTAAGGAAAAAGAAGGCAATGAATGTTAGATTTGACATCAGCAGTGTCTACTACATACTTTGTTGTAGCCGCGAGAGAGGAGAGTTGTATTTACTTATGAATTTAAAGGAGGAGCTTAATGTTACCTTGCTACCAAGGCCCTTTTCCTTGGTACATCACTCTGATAGTTCCCATGGCAACATGAAACTCATGTGAGTCATCGTAACTTGTATATAGCAGAGGAAGAACATAATGCCAGATTTGTTGTTAGTTAATGAATATCTTAAGTCTCAGATCTTAATTTGGGGATCCAGAATGGATTGCACAAGAGCTAATAATACTTTTCTAAGGGGGAACATTTAAGCCTGTCTTTGAATGACACTGGAAATGTGAGACAGCTTTGGAATTTATGGAATAGTGGGGGAGACATTGCAAGACACCCCGGTTGGATAGGCCTGGATATTAGTGGAGGAAATTTCCGCAAGTCACTGAAGGTAGTATAACAGTTGAACCGTATTTCTATTAATTGCACGAGTGGAAAAGTAAATCAGAAAAAGAAGTGCGGTGTTTACTGGATACCTGAACCACAATGTACTTGCTGTTGTGGGCATCCCGTCCCCCAGATTAGAGAAAGTGGTAGACTCATAATGAGTCTGAAGCAGCTGTTCCATCAAGCTGTTTTCCAAATGGGCTTTCACCATTATTGTTGTTGTTAGACAGAGAGAGAAGTGATTTCAGTGTGAATGTGAAAATGAATTAATGTTGCCTGTCAGGAAACAAAACCAGTGCCAGGAGATCAGCTTCTGCACAGCTGAAATATTGAAAAAGAAAACTCTGGGAGATCAGAGAGCTAAAAAGACAGTGATCCCAAATTCACACTAGTCTTGAAACGTGGAAGGCAGTGCTCTATTCTGGAGATGAAAGCAGCTTCACAGACGGTGCTTTGGTCACCACACCTGGGCAAGCTGAGAAAGTACTGATGACAGTGATGCTAAGACTGTCTCACTCTCAAGCCGAACAGCACATAAAAATATCAATTCCTTGACCATCTGAGTTACTCTGGGAGAGGGTTGCCATACTTAGCAAATAAAAATGCAGAATATCTACCACAATGTTAATTAATTGGGGATTAAGTATGTCCTGAATATTGCATGGGGCATGGTTGACACTAAAAATTACTCATTGTTTTTCTGAAGTTTAAATTTAACTAGATGCCCTGTGGCAACTCTAATCTGGGATAATTGATAATATCTTGATTCCCAGAATATGATGGTATGGTTGCCTTTGAGTTCTGCCCTGAAATGCCTTTGCTTACTAACCATTCATGGCAGATTTACACTATATATCCCAGCCCACACTGTCTTCTGACAATGTGACACTGACACTCCTCTTTTAAGAGGTGGGGTCTGGGTGGACTTTGTAACTGCCCTGACCAATCGAGTGGGCTGGAAGTAATACTATTTGATTCCTAAGCTTGAATTATTAAAGGTAGAATAACTTCCAGTAAGCTCTCTGATCTCTGAGCTGATACATAAGAGTTTTGGCTAACCTAAAGCCACCGGGCTGCAGAAATCACATGGAGAGACCACACAGAGGCAGGGAAGATGCCTGAGGAGTAAAGGTGTTCAGTCTCCAGCTGTTCACATCTCTGCGCA
The DNA here is from genome assembly GCF_002263795.3 of Bos taurus. Lineage (NCBI taxonomy): Eukaryota > Metazoa > Chordata > Mammalia > Artiodactyla > Bovidae > Bos > Bos taurus. The sequence goes on along the minus strand of NC_037337.1, from coordinate 3,832,712 downwards.
GATAGCCCCAACTTTGAGCTGACCCCAGTTTCAACCACTATTTGATTGCAACCTCACTTAAGAATGAACTGAACTGCCAAGACAAGCCACTATGACATTTTTGACCCATGGAAACATGAAGGTTAATAAATAATGGTTTTAATTCACCGTGTTTTGGGTTAAATAGTTACACAGCCATGGATAACTAATAAATATTGTTTTTTTCAAGGACAGGGAAGAGGAAAGACACCACTTTCTAGGTAAACATCTTTTACAATTGCCTTTTAAAATAAGTTGCCTTGTTTTAAGGGATGTGGGCATAAAAATATGCCCAAATCATTATTTAAGTCAGGTTTTTGAAGGTTTTATTGTTACTGTCTCTTCAGCTACCTTTTTTGAAAGTTAAATGGAGTTTAGTAAGTGCTACTGGAGAAGGCAATCGCACCCCACTCCAGTACTCTTGCCTGGAAAATCCCATGGACTGAGGAGCCTAGTGGGCTGCAGTCCATGGGGTCGCGAAGAGTCGGACAGACTGAGAGACTTCCCTTTCACTTTTCACTTTCATGCATTGGAGAAGGAAATGGCAACCCACTCCAGTGTTCTTGCCTGGAGAATCCCAGGGACAGGGGAGCCTGGTGGGCTGCTGTCTGTTGGGTCTCACAGAGTTGGACACGATTGAAGCGACTTAGCAGCAGCAGCAGCAGCAGTAAGTGCTACAGGAAAATCAAATTGTCCATAGTGGGGGGAAAACCTCCAACCAAAAAACTTAGCCCCAGTATTGTAATGAAATAAGTTCCGTACTGATATGGGAGAACTTGTCATGGCTTTGACAATAAGTAGCTCCTGGACTTTGAGCAAATTGCTTATTTTCTAAAACTCAGTTCTTGTATTTGTAGTTGGGTTCAGTTCAGTCACTCATTTGTGTCCAACTCTTTGCAACCCCATGAATCGCAGCATACCAGGCCTCCCTGTGCTTCACCAACTCCCAGAGTTCACTCAGACTCACGTCCATCGAGTCAGTGATGCCATCCAGCCATCTCATCCTCTGCCGTCCCCTTCTCCTCCTGCCCCCAATTCCTCCCAGCATCAGAGTCTTTTCCAGTGAGTCAACTCTTCGCATGAGGTGGCCAAAGTACTGGAGTTTCAGCTTTAGCATCATTCCTTCCAAAGAAATCCCAGGGCTGATCTCCTTCAGAATGGACTGGTTGGATCTCCTTGCAGTCCAAGGGACTAGCAAGAGTCTTCCCCAACACCACAGTTGAAAAGCATCAATTCTTCGGTGCTCAGCCTTCTTCACAGTTCAACTCTCACATCCATATATGACCACTGGAAAAACCATAGCCTTGACTAGACAGACCTTAGTTGGCAAAGTAATGTCTCTGCTTTTGAATATGCTATCTAGGTTGGTCATAACTTTTCTTCTAAGGAGTAAGCGTCTTTTAATTTCATGGCTGCAATCACCATCTGCAGTGATTTTGGAGCCCCCAAAAATAAAGTCTGACACTGTTTCCCCATCTATTTCCCATGAGATGATGGGACCAGATGCCATGATCTTTGTTTTCTGAATGTTGAGCTTTAAGCCAACTTTTTCACTCTCCACTTTCACTTTCATCAAGAGGTTTGTGAGTTCCTCTTCACTTTCTGCCATAAGGGTGGTGTCATCTGCATGTCTGATGTTATTGATATTTCTCCCAGCAACCTTGATTCCAGCTTGTGCTTTTTCCAGCCCAGTGTTTCTCATGATGTACTCTGCATATAAGTTAAATAAGCAGGGTGACAATATACAGCCTTGACGTACTCCTTTTCCTACTTGGAACCAGTCTGTTGTTCCATGTCCAGTTCTTACTGTTGCTTCCTGACCTGCATATAGGTTTCTCAAGAGGCAGGTCAGGTGCTCTGGTATTCCCATCTCTTTCAGAATTTTCCACAGTTTATTGTGATCCACAGAGTCAAAGGCTTTGGCATAGTCAATAAAGCAGACATAGATGTTTTTCTGGAACTCTCTTGCTTTATTGATGATCCAGCAGATGTTGGCAATTTGATCTCTGGTTCCTCTGCCTTTTCTAAAGCCAGCTTGAACATCAGGAAGTTCACGGTTCACATATCGCTGAAGCCTGGCTTGGAGAATTTTGAGCATTACTTTACTAGCGTGTGAGATGAGTGCAGTTGTGCAGTAGTTTGAGCATTCTTTGGCATTGCCTTTCTTTGGGATTGGAATGAAAACTGACCTTTTCCAGTCCTGTGGCCACTGCTGGGTTTTCCTAATTTGCTGGCATATTGAGCGCAGCACTTTCACAGCATCATCTTTCAGGATTTGAAATAGCTCAACTGGAATTCCATCACCTCCACTAGCATTGTTCGTAGTGATGCTTTCTAAGGCCCACTTGACTTCACATTCCAGGATGTCTGGCTCTAGGTGAGTGATCACACAATCGTGATTATCTGGGTCGTGAAGATCTTTTTTGTACAGTTCTTCTGTGTATTCTTGCCACCTCTTCTTAATATCTTCTGCTTCTGTTAGGTCCATACCATTTCTGTCCTTTATTGAGCTCATCTTTGCATGAAATGTTCCCTTGGTATCTCTAATTTTCTTGAAGAGATCCCTAGTCTTTCCCATTCTGTTGTTTTCCTGTATTTATTTGCATTGATCACTGAGGAAGGCTTTCGTATCTCTTCTTGCTATTCTTTGGAACTCTGCATTCGAATGCTTATATCTTTCCTTTTCTCCTTTGCTTTTTGCTTCTCTTCCTTTCACAGCTATTTGTAAGGCCTCCCCAGTTATTCTAGATACAGTGATGGCAAATAGCTTGCAAGCTAACATTTCCCTACCAGGCATCCCTAAAGAATTGTAGCACTTTTCTCCCAGGAAATGACCTGAGAGTTCTGCTCAAAGCAGGACTCCAAGCCATCAGGAGCAGTTAATCACACTTGGAAATAATGACAAAATCACTTTTTGCCTTCCCAGACCTTGAACATGTCTACTGTTACTTCTAGTGTTAAAATTTAATATCTCTGTAATTTAAGTCTTTCAGGAGTTCCTAAGGTGATTGCAGAAGTCATGTGGGAAATATCTGAAGACTCAAAGAACAACATTAACTGACTATGCATTGAGTGACATAGCTATGTATGTACTGTGATGGATAGAGCAATGGAAAAGACAGTTTCTCAAAGAAAGAAAAGCAGACACACAAACAACTCTAATTAAGATAGTTTTATCATCCTGATTCAAGTTAGACTGATTTTGCCCAGATGGTTAGGTAAGACTACTCAACTGTGGCCTTGCGGATAATGTAAGAAAAGAGGTAGTTATGTGTCTCAGGAGTCCTTTGTTCACACTTTAAAAAAGAATTGAAATCGTGCCATTTGCAGCAACAAATGGACCTAGAGATTTTTCACACTGAGTGAAGTAAATCAGAGAAGGAGAAATATTTTATGTCATCCCTTATATGTGGAGTCTAAAAAGAAATGATACAAACAAATTTATTTACAAAACAGAAAGAGACTCACAGATTTAGAGAATGAACTTATGGTTGCTGGGGGAAGGATAGTTTAGAAATTTGGGATGGACATGTACACACTATTATATTTAAAATGGATAACCAATGCATGGAACATAGAACTCTGTTCTATGTAGTTATGTGGTAGCCTGGATGGGAGGGGAGTTTGGGGGAGAATGGATACATGTTTATGTATGGCAGAGTCACTTGCTGTTCATGTGAAACTATCACAGCATTGTTAATTGGCTATCAGTTCAGCTCAGTTCAGTCGCTCAGTTGTGTCTGACTCTTGGCAACCCCATGGACTGCAGCATGCCAGGCCTCCTTACTGGTTGGATCTCCTTGAAGTCCAAGGGACTTTGAAGAGTCTTCTCCAACACCACAGTTCAAAAGCATCAATTCTTCGGTGCTCAGCTTTCTTTATAGTCCAACTCTCACATCCATACGTGGCTACTGGAAAAACCATAGCCTTGACTAGACGGACCTTTGTTGGCAAAGTAATGTCTCTGATTTTCAATATGCTATCTAGGTTGGTCATAACTTTCCTTCCAAAGAGCAAGCATCTAATTTTGTGGCTGCAGTCACCATCTGCAGTGATTTTGGAGCCCACAAAAATAAAGTCTGTCACTGTTTCCATTGTTTCCCCATCTATTTGCCATGAAGTGATGGGACCAGGTGCCATCATCTTAGTTTTTTGAATGTTGAATTTTAAGCTGACATTTTCACTCCCCTCTTTTACTTTCATCAAGAAGCTCTTTTAGTTCTTCTTCACTTTCTGCCATAAGCATGGTGTAATCTGCATATCTGAGGTTACTGATATTTCTCCCGACAATCTTGATTCCAACTTGTGCTTCCTGCAGCCCAGCATTTCTCATGATGTACTCTGCATATAAGTTAAATAAGCAGGATGACAGTATACAGTCTTGATGTACTCCTTTCCCTATTTGGAACCAGTCTGTTGTTCCATGTCCAGTTCTAACTGTTGCTTCCTGATCTGCATACAGGTTTCTCAAGAGGCAGGTCAGGTGGTCTCGTATTCCCATCACTTTCAGAATTTTCCACAGTTGCTTGGCTATACCCCAACACAAAAGAAAAAGTTGTTTTTTTTTTTTTTCCTTTTAAAGAACAACATTATGTTCCCCTGTCCCTTCTTTCTAGTGTTTGAGAGGTAAACCTTTATGATCTTGATTTTTAATACAGTAGAAGAAATTTTAATTGACTGATCTATTTTCTGTCTTTTTATTTATTCCAGTTTTTATTGGAGTAGAGTTGATTTACAATGTTGAGTTGGTTTCTGATCTATAACAATGTAAATCAGTCATAGATACATATATCCACTTTTTTGTAGATTCTTTTCCCATAAAGGTCATTATAGAGTATTGAGTAGAGTTCTCTGTGCTATACAGTAGGTCCTTATCCTTTTTTTTTTTTTTTTTTTTTACAAAAAGTTATCCATTTTATGTACTTTGGTAGCTCAGTAAGTAAAGAATCCACCTGCAATGCAGGAGACCCTGCTTCAGTTCCTGGGTTGGGAAGATCTGCTGGAGAAGGGATAGGCTACCCAATACAGTATTTTTGGGCTTCCCTTCTGGCTCAGCTGGTAAGGAACCCATCTGCAATGTGGGAGACCTGGGTTTGATCCCTGGGTTGGGAAGATCCCCTGGAGAAGGGAAAGGCTACCCACTCCAGTATTCTGGCCTAGAGAATTCCATGGACTGTATAGTCCAGGAGTTGCAAAGAGTCAGACACAACTGAGTGACTTTCACTTCAGGGTGTATATGTCAGTTTTGATCTAAGTGTATCTAAAAGATCCAGTTGTATAGCATCTCCAAATGCAACTCCAATTCTGGAAGAAGTCAAGAGTTAACTCCTCTCAGCTCCTTACACCCGGGCTTAATACCAAGAATTCATACTTCTCTGTAGTACTGCTGACAGCTCCCATCTCTCACTCTTTCCTTACATGGTTCTCTGCTTTTAATTTAGACCTTCTTTCAACTATATTGTTATCTGCTTATTTTTCCACCCTAAGCTTGGAAATCTCCCTTAAAGGCTACTGCTGATCCCCCTTTCACGTGCTTCTCATTTGATCATTAGCTGTTTGTTATCTTTTTCTATCCTGTACCAAGTTTTCAAAAATTTTCTCCAAACGTGTGGTTAGAATTTTTTTCTAAATTAGATGAGGTTTCAATTTTTGTTTCTGTGTAACATGTTTATGACCATCATACGCATTTATAAATATATATATTGAGGTGCAAAACTTCAATATAATTTTTTGAACCTATGAACTATGTAATACAGGACTCCAATTTTAATATCATCCACACTGTCACATATTAAATACTGATCTCTTTGCATAGACAACCCCGTATCAGAACCAAGTAATAAAGTAACTGATCTCAGAAGGTGGAAAAGAGAGAGGTGCATTTCCAGCTGGGAGAATTGGAGAAGGAATTCTAGAGGAGGTAGCATCCTTCATCTTGAAGGACAGATGGGAAATCAGAAGGCAGAAGTAGAATGGGATGGGGATGGGGGGACATTTCAGACTGAGGGAAAAGCAGGAGCAAGGCATGAAGATGGAAAGACAGGATAGTGAAGTGTAGATTTGCCTGCGGTTGTCATTAGAGTAGAAGGGAGACGGTGGAAAGACCATATGGCAGAGGCCCTTGGTATCTCTGGATTGGTTGCTTAAGTACTTGAAAGCTAGTCTTGCTTCACTTAATTTTGGGGGATAGGTGATATGTTTGCACATGGTCTCTGGTGCTTAGTCTCTGTTCTATTTTTGAAAATTAAGGTTTGGCAAAGATGGCTCTCTTGTCTATGTCTCCAGCCTTTTCTGTGGGGAAGAAATGTGGCAAAGGCAGATATTCCAAGTGGTGAAAATTCACTGTGCATTTAAATGACCATTTTAACAATCTGCTTGGGATTCTTTCTTTTCCCACTATAGACATCCCCTAAGCCTCTAAGAGTTGATTATTCTTGCATACTCTTAAAGACAAATGTATCAGTTGGGCTTCCTAGGAGCCCCCAGAGAAGTAACACAGATTTCTTTCATAAAGGACTTTGTCTAGCAGTCATTCTCCCTTTATCCATCCATTAAGGAAATGTTTCACATCTACTTGGAGAAGGCAATGGCACCCCACTCCAGTATTCTTGCCTGGAGGATCCCAGGGACAGAGGAGTCTAGTGGGCTGCTGTCTATGGGGTCGCACAGAGTCGGACACGACTGAAGCGACTTAGCAGCAGCAGCAGCAGGTATGAGGCAGTGAACTGGATATTGGATATAGAGTAGTATAAAACATAGAATATCCTTCACCTTTAGGGGATGAATTCCTGAGGACCAAGTGTTAGGCACAATGCAGCAGAAGAGACTGACAAGCAATAGTACACATCAAATGACAAGGAGGAAACTAATAGATTGTAAATATAAAGACTCACGGGGAGAAGAAATTGGGAGATTTGATCAAACTGATAATGCTCTAGCCAACTCCAACCTCAATCCTTAGAAATAATAAAGACGCCTTTTTAGTCAATGTATGGGTAACACTAGCTGCCATAACAGATGAATCCCAAACTCTCAATGGTTTCACATAACAGAATTTTATTTATTCTCATGTAACATTTAAACCATATGTTTATGATGAACTGATGGCTCTCCTCTAAGATGTGATGTAGGTGTGACTCCTTTCTTGTGGTTTTGTCCCTTTTGACTTGTAAGATCATTGTGTTTACCAGCTGAAGTCTTAAGAAAAAAGAAGCCCATGGATCAAAAGTGGAAAAGACTTGGAAGTGGACAGTTTACTTCCTTTTTTTTTTTTTTTCTAATTTTATTTTATTTTTAAACTTTACATAATTGTATTAGTTTTGCCAAAAATCAAAATGAATCCGCCACAGGTATACATGTGTTCCCCATCCCAAACCCTCCTCCCTCCTGCCTCCCCATACCATCCCTCTGGGCCGTCCCAGTGCACCAGCCCCAAGCATCCAGCATCGTGCATCGAACCTGGACTGGCAACTCGTTTCCTACATGATATTTTACATGTTTCATTGCCATTCTCCCAAATCTTCCCACCCTCTTCCTCTCCCACAGAGTCCATAAGACTGTTCTATACATCAGTGTCTCTTTTGCTGTCTCGTACACTGGGTTATTGTTACCATCTTTCTAAATACCATATATATGCTACTTCACTCTGTATAATAGGCTCCAGTTTCATCCACCTCATTAGAACTGATTCAAATGTATTCTTTTTAATGGCTGAGTAATACTCCATTGTGTATATGTACCACTGCTTTCTTATCCATTCATCTGCTGATGGACATCTAGGTTGCTTCCATGTCTTGGCTATTATAAACAGTGCTGCAATGAACATTGGGGTACACATGTCTCTTTCCCTTCTGGTTTCCTCAGTGTGTATGCCCAGCAGTGGGATTGCTGGATCATAAGGCAGTTCTATTTCCAGTTTTTTAAGGAATCTCCACACTGTTCTCCATAGTGGCTGTACTAGTTTGCATTCCCACCAACAGTGTAAGAGGGTTCCCTTTTCTCCACACCCTCTCCAGCATTTATTATTTGTAGACTTTTGGATCGCAGCAATTCTGACTGGTGTGAAATGGTACCTCATAGTGGTTTTGATTTGCATTTCTCTGATAATGAGTGATGTTGAGCATCTTTTCATGTGTTTGTTAGCCATCTGTATGTCTTTTTTGGAGAAATGTCTATTTAGTTCTTTGGCCCATTTTTTGATTGGGTCGTTTATTTTTCTGGAGTTGAGCTGTAGGAGTTGCTTGTATTTTTTGAGATTAGTTGTTTGTCGGTTGCTTCATTTGCTATTACTTTCTCCCATTCTGAAGGCTGTCTTTTCACCTTGCTAATAGTTTCCTTTGATGTGCAGAAGCTTTTAAGGTTAATTAGGTCCCATTTGTTTATTTTTGCTTTTATTTCCAATATTCTGGGAGGTGGGTCATAGAGGATCCTGCTGTGATGTATGTCGGAGAGTGTTTTGCCTATGTTCTCCTCTAGGAGTTTTATAGTTTCTGGTCTTATGTTTAGATCTTTAATCCATTTTGAGTTTATTTTTGTGTATGGTGTTAGAAAGTGGTCCAGTTTCATTCTTTTACAAGTGGTTGACCAGATTTCCCAGCACCACTTGTTAAAGAGATTGTCTTTAATCCATTGTATATTCTTGCCTCCTTTGTCAAAGATAAGGTGTCCATATGTGCGTGGATTTATCTCTGGGCTTTCTATTTTATTCCATTGATCAATATTTCTGTCTTTGTGCCAGTACCATACTGTCTTGATAACTGTGGCTTTGTAGTAGAGCCTGAAGTCAGGTAGGTTGATTCCTCCAGTTCCATTCTTCTTTCTCAAGATCGCTTTGGCTATTCGAGGTTTTTTGTATTTCCATACAAATTGTGAAATTATTTGTTCTAGCTCTGTGAAGAATACTGTTGGTAGCTTGATAGGGATTGTGTTGAATCTATAAATTGCTTTGGGTAGTATACTCATTTTCACTATATTGATTCTTCCAATCCATGAACATGGTATATTTCTCCATCTATTAGTGTCCTCTTTGATTTCTTTCACCAGTGTTTTATAGTTTTCTATATATAGGTCTTTAGTTTCTTTAGGTAGATATATTCCTAAGTATTTTATTCTTTCCATTGCAATGGTGAATGGAATTGTTTCCTTAATTTCTCTTTCTGTTTTCTCATTATTAGTGTATAGGAATGCAAGGGATTTCTGTGTGTTGCTTTTATATCCTGCAACTTTACTATAGTCATTGATTATTTCTAGTAATTTTCTGGTGGAATCTTTAGGGTTTTCTATGTAGAGGATCATGTCATCTGTAAATAGTGAGAGTTTTACTTCTTCTTTTCCAATTTGGATTCCTTTTATTTCTTTTTCTGCTCTGATTGCTGTGGCCAAAACTTCCAAAACTATGTTGAATAGTAATGGTGAAAGTGGGCACCCTTGTCTTGTTCCTGACTTTAGAGGAAATGCTTTCAATTTTTCACCATTGAGGATAATGTTTGCTGTGGGTTTGTCATATATAGCTTTTATTATGTTGAGGTATGTTCCTTCTATTCCTGCTTTCTGGGGAGTTTTTATCATAAATGGATGTTGAATTTTGTCAAAGGCTTTCTCTGCATCTATTGAGATAATCATATGGTTTTTATTTTTCAATTTGTTAATGTGGTATATTACATTGATTGATTTGCGGATATTGAAGAATCCTTGCATCCCTGGGATAAAGCCCACTTGATCATGGTGTATGATCTTTTTAATGTGTTGTTGGATGACAGTTTACTTCTTCCCTCAGTCTTTGGCCATATCTGCCAGGATGGGAGCCTGGGAAATGTAATATGTATAGAAAGAAAAGGAAGCAGTTTTGGTGACCAGCATATGTATATATATCCTTGTGTAAAACGTTATCAAACAGATCATGTGTTAGGCCATGAAAGAAACCTAGACTGATGTAAAAAGGGGAAAAGAATCACACAGTCTGTATTCACTGTTTATAACACAATTCAAGTAGATGTTCTCAACAAAAAGTAGTTTCTACCTCAAAAAATCTGTACAAAAACCTTTTCAAATAATCTTGGCTTATTGAGATTATAAGAATAAAATGATAAAGTAGTTTAAAATGAACAACACTAAAAGCAGTACTTATAAAAGTCTGTGCTTTGAGATACGGTCAAAATGGTAGAAAAAATGTGTAGCTTTAGATGCATATATTAGCAAATGAGAAAAATAGAAATGAATGGAACTGAGTGTTCAGTGTAAGACGTTAGAAAAAGGACAAGTTAGAGAAAACTATAAAGACTGACAAAGATAAGGACACAAATAGAAGACAAAGACAAAATAGAAAACAAATGCAAAAACAAACTCATGAGAATAGATCAATAACAACAGTTTCTTTCATTAGTTTTTTGTTTTTTTAAATCTAGAAAACAGAAGACATTAATATAACAACAATAAGAATGTGAAGGGGACATCCTTATAGATATAACAAAAATTAAAACAACATAAATATGTATAAATATTACCAACATATTTGAACATTAAATAAATTAACATCAAAAATATAAAATATTAAAATTGGATAAAATATAGAAAAGTAGATTTTAAGCAGGAAACTTAAGGTCTAAAACCATAGAAAATGCTAAACTGTATAATATCTTCTTAAGGCTAAGGAAACTTAATGAGTAAAGTCTTTCAAAATTTCAAGGGTGAGCTAGTCCTCAGGTTCTAGAACAGAGGAAAATACAGCATGATACTCAACTTATTTGAGGAAGTTAATATTTTGTTTTGCATGGGTCCAAAAAATGAATTCTTTGCAAATGTAATTTAGCAGGGGATATAATATGATCAACATATTACTGTAATGGAAGAAGGATCTACTTTAAAAAAAATCCATTGATATAATCACTATTTTAAAGAACTTGTGAAGACATGTCAATTGATTATCTTACTTATCATCTCACTGAATGTGGAAAAGCATTTGGTAAGAATAAATACTGACTTTAAAGAAAAACCCTAAGAAACTAGGAATAAATGAAACTTCTTTACACTGATGCAGGCATCAGCATCCCACATCATTCTTGAGGGTAAACTAGGGCTCTGGCAAGTGTTTACATCTGTATCCTGATACCCTCCAAAAACCAGTATAGAACAACCAGAGCACATCATATCATGCTTTCAGTATAAGTAAAGGGCAAAAGGTACCGAATTTCAAATTAACTGTTAATAAAAAATGAAAAGTTACCAAACCTCAGTGCGTGATTGCTTATGCTTCTGATACAAGTTTGGGGCAAGTAAGGGCAGCCACAGTAGGGGCAGAAAAATGGAGTGGAAGAGAGAAGTAGAGAGTCACAGGTGCACTTGAAACTGCTTCAAAGCAACGTCTGAAAGAGAAAGTTCATTTGAAATAAAAAAAAATGGTAACAAAGCGTCCTGTTGGATTAGAGCACTGGCCATAGAGAGGGTCTTAAAATTATGCATTATATGTAGTGGCAGTCTTTCAAAAGCATACCCTCCAGGTGAAGAAGGCAAAAAAGGCTGATAAAGGGGAGTTAAGGGCAAATTTTAGAATCCTTTGAGACAAAAAAAGAAGGGAAAAAAAAACCCAAAAGGACCATAATTGCTTCTCCAAAAACAAAACCAAAAATAAAAACAAAAACCTCCCCCCAAAGCAAACAAACAGTACTAGGAAGTGAAAGGTTTCTCAAAAAGTAAAAGGATGGAGGCGTGTCAAAGGGACACCGGACCCAAACTGAAATAATTACCAGTGGTCAAAGTTGGAATATTTTGAGGAACAAAATATTGAATTATAAGCCAAAGTTTTAAATAAATATAGACAAGTCCATACTGTTATAAACAAATGATCAAATCAACACATAAATGGGGAGGAATAGACTACTATTTCTATAGAAGAATTCTAAATAATATATATGTTGATATTCCCCTCTCCAGGAGGTAAAGCCTAGCTTTTCTTCTTTTGATTCCAGGCTGGATTCTATAACTTGCTTCCAAAAACTAGAGTGTGGAAAAGAAAAAATAGAAACTTTACAGTGGAGAAAACTGGCAAACACCTTTTACCAAGAAATCAAATTTAACATCACTAGTGAAGACATGAGAATATCCTGTATCCTGTGCTGTGCTGTGTTGTGGTGAGAAAGTCACCTCACCTCTGTGGTGTTCTTTCCAAGCCCTGTAAGTCGTCCAAGCTGAACCTGAGGGACAGTCTATAAGGTATCTGACCAGTACTTCTAAAAGCTGTCAATGTCATGAAAAATTAAGGAAGACTGGAAAGATTTCATAGAGCAGAGGAAAAATGGCACCTAGATACCATGTGTTAAGTTGGATTGGGTCTTGGGACAGAAAAACATATTAGCCAAAAAACTGGTGAAATCCAAATAAAGTTGAGTACAGTTAATAATAATAATATGGCAAAGTTACTTTTTTCTAGTGAACTCTAGGGTAAACTGAAATTGGCTGATGGGTATACACATGTTCTCTATACTTTTTACAACTTTTCTATAAATCTAAAATTATTCCAAAATAAAAAGAATGTTTTCTTATTATTATTCTAATTTTAAAAAATCCCAAATATTCACTGAAAGGAGTGATGCTAAAGCTGAAGCTCCAATACTCCGGCCACTAATACTCCAGCCACCTGATGCGAAGAGCTGCCTCACTGGAAAAGACCCTAATGCTGGGAAAGATTGAAGGCAAAAGCAGAAGAGGGCAGCAGAGGATGAAATGGTTAGACAGCATCACCGAATCAATGGACATGAACTTGAGCAAACTTTGGGAGATAGTGGAGGACAAGGAAGCGTGACATGCTATAGTCCATGGGATCACAAAGAGTCAGCAACTGGACAACATCACCAAAAAGAATGTAGAAACAAACATGCAAACAAAAACATTGACCTCATCCACTAAAGAAACTGCACTTTGCTCACTGATAGAGATGGTGCCTTTGAGCTAAGAATCTAGAAACCACTCAGATTTGCAAAATGAATAGAAAAAAAGTCGGATAAATCTATATAAAATTACTGTATTAGAAAATGAGAAGTAGTCTAACTCAGCTGATGACTGTTTCCCTGTTCAAACAAACAAAGCAACCAAGAAGTACTGGAAAACGGTCAGGCATCTCTCCAAACTGATGAAATGTACTTCAGCAGCATTTGGGGATATGATAGCCTGTCTTGAGTCACAAATACAAAAATTAAGAACAGAAATAGAGTCAAAGAAAGAAATGAAGAGAGTTGATTAAACTCATGAAAGAAATAGAAAAGAGATCAAATCATCTCACAAATGAAGGCTAAATTACAAGTTGCCAAAGGGAGAAGAGACTCAAAAGGAAATTTAATGAGGAGCCTTTGAGAAAGACAGAAAATACCCAAGAGAATAAAAATAGGATGAAGAGAGAAGTAAAAAGAGTCAGGGAGGAAGTGGTTGAAATGGAAGAAAAAGAAGAAATACATGTTTGATTAAAGCCCTTGAAGAAACAAAATAATAAAAGCATCATTTAAAACTTTAATTCAAGAAAACTTTTTAGAAATATAAAGGATCTAGATTTATGTATTTAAAAAGCTCAGTGGATGCATGCAGAAATTAACCCAGAAAAATTAACTTTAAGACATATCTGAGAAAAATAATTAGACTTAAAAGATAAAAAATTCTCAAGGCCTCCGGGTGTAAGCATCAAATAACAAAAGCCAGGGAGTCAGATGGCTCTCAGATTTCTCAAAAACATCATATGGAGCTGCATTTTCAACAAAGTGAAAGTGTGAACTAAAAGTTTATTTCGAGTCAAGCTCTCCTTCAAGTACCGAACATATCACAGTAAATCACTTTAAACATAGAGTAACTTATGGAAGTGGAAGTCATTATTTCCACTACTATTCAACATTATACTGGAGGTATTGACCAATTCAATTAGACTAGCAAATCAGCTAGGGAATAAGAATTGATAAAGAAGTAAAACTACTTCGGTTTGCAAATGATATTTTTCCATACCCAGAAAACCCTAAAGAGTCAATGATAAAATTAACTCAAACAATAAAAAGTAAAGTACCAGATTATAAAATTAATATACAGAAATAGTTTTCATATCCACACATACAGAAAAATGAGTTACAGATTACAAAGTTAGAGAACACCCAACATGCAATAGGAAAAATGAAGACTAAATGTGCAGAAATAAACTTAAGAAATGTGCAAACCTTATTTGAGGGAACTGTAACATACTTTTGGAAAGCATAAAAGTTTACTTGAACAAATGGAAAGACACACCCTTCTCTTGGATGGGGTGATTTGCTAAATTCATGTGTGAGTTTAATACAATCCTTATAAAAATATCAGTAAGTTTTTTTTTTTTTTTTTTTTTAGCTAGACAGGTTGTTTCTAAATATCATTTGGAAAAACAAACATGTGTGAACACCCAGGAAAGCAGCAAAAAAAAAAAAAAAAAAAGAAAACCACAAGAAAGACTAATCTTATCAGACATTAAAACATAACATGAAGCCTCTATAATTAAGGCAATATGATACTGGTACATGAGTGAACAGAGTAGTGAAATAACGTAAAAAGTTGAGAAAAAACTCAAGTATGTAAGGAAATTAAGCATATGATAAAGTTGTATCTCAAACCACCAAGTCAAAGATCCAGTTTTTAATAGTGCTTAAAAATTTGTTTACTCCTTTGGAAAAAAATAAAATTGCATCATTCACTCACACCACACACAGAAATAAATTCCCAATGCATGCAGATTTTAAACATAAAATAGAGTAGTAGAAAAAAATTGAGTGAATTCCTCTATAACCTGGATACAAGGGAAGGTTTTTAAACTGTCTCAAAATCAAGAGGCTATAAAGACAAAAATGGACAAATTTCACTAGAGAAAAATAAAAATTTCATGTCAAAAAACACTGTAAACAGAGTTAAAAGACAAATGACAAACTGAAAGAAAATATTTCAGCATATATCACAAAGGATAATATCTCTATTAAATATAGTTTTCTTAAAAATTGAGAAAATAAACATCCAAAAACTTGACAGGAAAGTGAGCCAATGATATAAACTGATTTTTAAAAAGATGAAAATCACCTTTAAATTAATGAAAAGCTCTTCAACCTTACTCATAATTACAGAAATGCAAATTAAAATTGTACTGTGATACCATTTCTCACCTATCCTATTGGTGAAAATTAAAAACCGGATGACTAAAAATGCTGTTGATGAGGCTGGGAAAACAGCCATTTTCATATGACATTGGTGAAAATGCAAACCAGTACATCCCATTTGGAATGGAATCTGGCAAAATCTAACAAAATTATATATGCAGTTACATTTTGACTCAGCAACCCACTTCCAGAATTCACCTGAAGATATACCTTCCCAAATCTCAAAATACATATATGCCCATGGCTAATTATAGAAGCTTTAAAAAATTTTCAAAATAGAGCTTAAGGAAACAAATACCCATGTATAGGAGGGTGATTGAATAAACCCCAAAACACCACCTAATTGAGGGTTAATGGAAAGAATCTCTATGAATAAAAAAAGTATGAATGATTTCTGGGAGTATGTTGTTAAGTGAAAAATATAAAATGCAGGAGAGTATCTGCAACATGCTATCTTTCATGTAAGAAAGAAGAGGAAATAAGACAATGTTGCTCATTTGTGCAACCCCCTCAGCTCTCCAAATAGAAAAACAACTTAGGAAGAACTGGTGAAACGGAATAGTATGGTGGATGGGAATGGGGTGGAAGGGATGGAGAGAGTGACCTTCTCTGAGTATACCTCTTGCTCTATTTCTGACTTTTAGAATCGTGTTAATGTTTCTTGTTGTTGTTCAGCCGCTCAGTCGTGTCTGACTCCTGGCGATCCCATGGACTGCAGCATGTCAGGCTTCCCACTCCTGTCCTTCACCATCTCCTGGAGCTTGCCCAAACTCATGTCCATTGAATCAGTGATGCCATCCAACCATCTCATCCTCTGTTGTGTCCCCTTCTCCTCCTGCCTTCAATCTTTCCCAGCATCAGGGTCTCTTCCAATGAGTTGGCTCTTCACATCAGGTGGATAAAGTATTGGAGCTTTAGCATCAAGTCCTTCCAATGAATATTTAAGGTTGATTTTCCTTTAGGATTGACTGGTTTAATCTCCTTGCAGTCCAAGTGACTCTCAAGAGTCTTGTCCAATACCACAGTTCAAAAGCATCAGTTCTTTGGCACTCAGCCTTCCTTATGGCCAAATCTCATATCCATATGTGACTATTGGAAAAACCATAGCTTTGACTATGTGGACCTTCATTGGTAAAGTAATGTCTCTGCTTTTTAACATGCTCTGTAGGTTTATCATAGCTTTTCTTCCAAGGAGCAAGAATCTTTTAATGTCATGGCTGCAGTCACCATCTGCAGTGATTTTGGAGCCCCTAAAAGTAAAGTCTGTCTCTGTTTCCATTGTTTCCCCATCTATTTGCCATGAAGTCATGGGACCGGATGCCATGATCTTAGTTTTTAGAATGTTTTAAGCAAGCTTTTGCGCTTTCCTCTTTCACGTTCATCAAGAGGCTCTTTAGTTCCTCTTCACTTTCAACCATTAGAGTGGTGTCATCTGCACATCTGAGGTTATTGATATTTCTCCTGGCAATCTTGATTCCAGGTTGTGCTTCATCCGGCCTGGCATTTGACATGATGTACTCTGCATATGATGTGTCTTACTATATATATATATATCTCCACATATGTATTTTTTGTAACTTAAAAAATCTGAAATTATTTCAAAATAAACATAAAGTTCACACAAGAATCATTTTCTTCCTAGTCAGAAATAAGTTGGTGGTGCTTGCTCTCATTGCTTTCTTTGCTGCCATTCTACTTTGTACTAGGAATCTTAATGAATTCAATATAGAGAGCAAATGCATAATATGCATTGATGTTAGAAGAAAAATCACATATATATGCAGATGTCATGCTGATCTACTTGAAAATGGAAACAGAATCTGGTGACATATGAATTGTATTTCTAAGAGAGTAAATAAAAATGAAGGTATAAAAGTCCACAGCTTTCCTGTGGATCAGTAAACAATTAGAACATAGAAGGCAGATGGTATAAAATGCCAGGTTGAAGGGAATTGAGGAGGGAATGGAAGCAGGTTATAGAGACTATGTGTGCAGTCAAGTTTTTTGAGAATTTTGTATACGAAGAGAAGCAATGGCTGGCAGGCTATGTGAAAGAGCGTAGCTTTCTTCTTCTTCCTCCTCTTCCTTGTTCTTGAGGAGAAATGTTAGAGCATTTTGGTGTACTATTGGAAATTATCAGTGGAGGGAGAAAGATTGATATTGCTGGACAATGGTGGTGACCAAAGGTCCTGTGAAAACATTGGGATAATCTTAAGGAAGAATGGCTTCCCTGGTGGCTCAGACAGTAAAGAATCCACCTACAATACAGGAGACCCAGGAGACACAGGTTCAATCCCTGGGTTGGGAAGATCCCCCGGAGAAGGAAATGGCTAATCACTCCAGTATTCTTGCCTAGAGAATTCCATGGACAGAGGAGCTGGGAGGGCTACAGTCAATGGGGTCCCAAAACAGTTGCACACAACCGAGCAACTAACATAACACTTAGGGAAGACTAGGGCACTTCCTTAATTGAAGCAGAGGAATTTGTAGCCCATATATGCACATGGCCAAGTTGTAGGTCTGGTGATGTAATGATAAGTAAGCATTGTCAAGTCTGAGGCAAGGTCAACATCTGAGACTGAGAGGGAGTGGGAAATTTAGGGAGACAAACGAACATGTGAAAGAACAATCATAGAGGACCGAAAGTCAAATTTACTATAGAAGGAAGTAGAATTGCTGGGTGGTTGAGGTTCTATTTGCCATGCACAAACATGAACTGAAAGTGAAACTGTTCTTCCTGGTTGTTTCCTTGAATTTTTCTAGCCATATTAAGCTGCTCTGGGTGAAGCCATAGATAGGCAAATGGTTGCTTTGTATCCAACGTGGGATTTTTTTCAGCTGAGTATGATGAGGGGAGAGAGGGGACAAGGAAATGGATGATGTTTGCCAACACCAGTTATGGCGTGATTATCATGATGGAGCATGTCATCTAAGCTGAACAAGCAGGGAAATAAATGGAAGACCAGGCTTCGGATGGAGAGAAAAATTATTGGGCCAATGAACTGGAAGGTCCTGATGGAGTAGAAGCGTTTTAAAATGTTGGTACTTAAGCAAGTGGGCTTGCAGGGGAGGAGACTGTTCAGAGAGTGAAATGTTTGCATTCAAGATGCCGAAGTTATATAGTTTTTGGTAATGATAAGATCCAATCTTGGTTTGCCCTTGAGAATACAGAGTAAAGTAAAATTACATCACAGAATAATGAGGTCAAGAACTTGAGTCCTGGGTTGTCAGTGAGGTCTTCTATATGTATGTTGGTATTATTAAAAATGATAAAAGGAATTGGGGTACAAGGGAAAGTTATAAGCCAGGCACATGGTGATATAGCCAGATGGCAAGCCTCACAACTGGTGGATTTGTAAGAGTGTGAGGGTGCAATGGAATGGGCATGCCAGTGAGAAAGGGAAGATGACCCACTCACTGCTACATGAGACTGAATACAAAAATAGCTTGTATAGGGAAGTCTCCCAGGAATGCTTTGTTCTCAGGAGATAACCAGATTTCAATTAAATAAAGAGGTGGAGGAACTATTCCAAGAAGTTGAGTATGTAGGATTGTCTGCTAATCATGGACATGAGTGAAAGGCATTAGGAGAAAAGGGATCAAATAGAGATTGGTTCAGATGGGACAGAGTAGTGTGGATGGAAGGGTTTCAGCAAAAGTAACCAGGGAGGCTTGTACGATGATTTAAATCATGACAGGATTCATCCTGATCATTTTCTAAAGGGGCAGGAATGTACTTCACTATATTTTGGTTCAAGAAGTGTAATTTATTTTTCCCTATTAAATCATACTGGGCTCTGAGTCTTTGCCTGTTTGATAAGAAATGAAATGTTCGGCATGTTCAGTGGTCCCTTTCTGCTCTCTGGGGTTATATAAGCGTGGGAGGTTTCTTACACTGTGCAGAAAGCTGGGGAGGCCCTTCTGGGCTCCATGTGTGGTTGGTGCTGGTAAACTGCTTATTGTCCGAATTGTGTTTCCCTCGAAGTCAGGCAATTATTCTGCTTAAAAGGGTCTGTTTGTTTCACTCCAGTTTTGTCCTATGAGGTTTGACCATGGACTACTGGACTGTGTCTCCAGGTCCAGTCCCTGGGAATCCACATTTATATCAAGGTCTTAGTGTCTCCTGGGACATATGGTGGGATCAGGGCACTGATTTCTGCTTCTGGAGGAATCTGCTTTACTTTCTGTCCTTATCTTCACAAAATCCTCTGTGCCCTGAGGTTGAAGGAAATGGCATTTTAACTGTTTGTTCTCCTGTGCAAAGACTTTTGCAACAAATAGTTCTATTCTTTCCAAGAGGCAGGTCTGCGAGATTAAAAACAAACAGACAAACAACACTATTTGCCCACAGTGTAGCAGGAAGGGAGAAAGACTGAATTTTATTTTTCATTTTGAGGCTATAAGGACATTTCTCTTTTCTTTGGGAATGGCAGCCCACTCCAGTATCCTTGCCTGGAGAATCCCATGGACGGAGGAGCCTGGTGGGCCATAGTCCATGGGGTCACAAAGAGTTGGATATGACTGAGCGACTAACACTTCCACTTTTGTTTTAAACAGCACAAGTTTACTATCTTACGGTTCTGGTCAGAAGTCTGAAATGGGTCAAAATCAAAGTGTGGGCAGAACTGCATTTCCTTCTGTATTTGGGTATAAAAAATGGCAATCCATTCTAGTATTCTTGCCTGGAGAATCCCCTGGACAAAGGAGCCTGGAGGGCTGCAGTCCATGGGGTCACAAGGAGTTGGATACAACAAAGCGACTAAGACACACACACAATGTAATATTTATTTTAGTTTTCTCTATTAAATAGTACTAGACTCTGTGTCTTTGCAGTTCCCAGAGAGAATCAGTTCCTTGCCTTTTCTGGCTTCTCCAGGCTGCCCCCATCCCTTGGCTCATAGCCCCTTCACCACTCCAACCTCTTTCTGACTGATACTTCTGCTTCCTCACATGAGGACCTTTGTGCTTAGATTGGGCTCACATGGACAACCCAGAATAATGTCCCCATATCAACATCTTCAACTGAATCATATTCGTAAAGTCCCTTTTGCCATACAACATGATGTTCAGAGGTTTGGGGATTAGAACAAAGACATCTTTCTGCCTTTACTCTGCCTACCATCCCGCCACTATGTGGTCAGCTGTATCTCTTCTCTTCTCAAACCAATGGCTCTTTTCAGGTCCTCATTGTGCCTCTTCTGGAAGAGTCCATCAGCCACCTGACTGGCCTCCCTTTGCTCATCTGGCACTCTGCAATCCCTGGCCGCTGTGGCCAGGGTGTTTCACCCAGAATATAGGGTCATTTAAAAAATCATATTATTCTCATCTGCCTCTTAGATTTAAGTGGGCACTCGGATCTTGTCCTGGGGTCTGAATATATTACCCACAGCATGGAAACTTCCAGGGCAGCAAGTTTTTCTGCTTGTAAGGGCTCTTGTGACTAAACTGAGGTGGTTTAGGGTGACAGGAGGCACTGCTTCCTTACACAGGCGGGGTGACAGGGCCTCACTCTCTGGCTCCCCGTCCCATAGAAACTAGCAGTCCATGTGGAGCTGCAGAAACAGGAGAGACTTCCCCAAACAGGACTCCAGGAGTTCTCCACCATTATGCAAATCACTTAACACCAAACAGTTGCTTTCACAGTCACACAGTCATGGTGCCCAGAGTAATCGCTTCCGTTGCCACCATCGGGTGGGTGTGAGAGCTGGGCTCGTGTTAAAGCATATGACTAATGAGCATGCATCCGGTGGTCCATCTGGTATATTGATGGGGCTGATCTGAAATGATGGCAGTGCAGCTGAGACCTGGGAACACAGTTCATGGGTAACTGACTGAGCTCATGGGGGGATTGGTGGTGGGAAGGGAAGAGTTTGTGTCTCCTATTTCACTCAGAATATCTTCCCTTTGAGAGCATTTAGTTGAAAGGGATCCAGACCAATCAATTACTGAATGAATTTGTCACCATTGAAAATACAAATAAGGAAACATTTAAACAGTTTTGTGCAGGACCAGCTTCTGGTCACTTTGATTGGCACTGCTTGCCCTTGGGTTTGATCTCACTTAGGAGGAGCATCAGCTTGTTTTCACAAATTGAGGGCGCCATTCATAGGGAGAAATGTAAGTTCAATCATCCATGTGAATAATTAAGAAGAGTAAACACAGGGTAGATCTGATAAACGCAACATGTAGCACAAATGTATTTTAATTAACCACTACATATTAGTTAAGTAAAAGAGGTTAGTTAAATAAAAGAGATTAGTTAAGTAAAAGAGGATGGATAGAATGTAATATAGATAAAGGCAGGAAGCAGAGACAGCTAGAGAATGGAAAAGTGAGAGAAAAAGTAATAAATTATATTTAGCACCAAATACTCATTATCATAGAACTTTATTTTTTTCCATTTTTATCTTTCAGTTGGGTTACAGTTACACTTGCTGCATCAGTTTAAACTGTACAGCAAAATGAATAGCTATACGTATACATATATCTCCCTTATTGGATTTCCTTCCCATTGTGGTCACCATAGAATTCCAAGTGAAGTTCCCTGTGTTACACAGTAGGTTCTCATTAGTTATCTATTTTATACATAGCAGTGTGTTTATGTCAATCCCGAATTCCCAATTCATCCACCCTTCCTTCCCCCTTGATATCCATATGTTTGTTCTCTACATCTGTATCTCTATTTCTGCTCTTCAGGTAAGTTCATCTGTACCATTTTTCTAGATTCCACATATATGCGTTCATATGCAATACTTGTTTTTGTCTTTCTAACTTACTGTGTATGATAGTCTCTAAGCCCATCCACATCTCTGCAAATGACACAATTTCATTTCTTTTCATGGCTGAGTAATATTCCATTGTATATATGTACCACATGTTTATACATCATGAAATCTTATTTATGTTTTTCCTTTGATTTTCACTTTCTTTTTGACCTATTTCTTTATTTCTGTTTGACTTAAAGACCTAAATTTGACCAAAATCAAGTTTTTATAGTGTCAATTGAATTGATTATTATCCATTTTATTTACTAGATTTGGGTTTATGTGACTTTTAGTTTATATTCTGATCTCTAGTGTTACCTGGGTGTTTTCTGGTTAAGGGCTAAAACCTGTATCTTATACCTCTATTTTCTGTTGCTACCTTAACAACTTAATACAAACTGATTATACCATCTTATACTTCTGAAGGTCAGAAGTCCAGTACAGGCCTTTTAGGCTAACATCTTGGTACCTGAACTAAAGTCAAGGTGTTAGCAGGTCTGCATTTTTTTCTGGAGTCTGTAAGGAAAAATCTCTTCTTTTGCCTATCCCAGCTTTTAGGGGCCGCTCACATTCCTTTGCACATTCCCCTACACTGCAGAATCTACCTGCAATGCAGAAGACCCTGGTTCGATTTCTGGGTTGAAAATCAAAGGAAAAACCACTGGAGAAGGGATAGGCTCCCCCCTCCAGTATTTTTGGGCTTCCCTTGTAGCTCAGAGGGTAAAGAATCCTCCTGTAATGTGGGAGACCTGGGTTTGATCCCTGGGCTGGGAAGATTCCCTGGAGAAGGGAAAGGCTACCCCCTCCAGTATTCTAGCCTGGAGAATTCCATGTACTGTACAGTCCATGGGGTTGCAAAGAGTCGGACATGACTGGGCAACTTTCACTTCACATTCCTTGGCTTGTGGCCCCTTCTTCTATCTTCAAAGCTGCAACACTGCATCTTTCTGACCCTTCTTTCATCCTCACATCTCACTCTCATCACAGCCAGGGAAGGTGCTCCACTTGCAAGGGCTGTGTGATTAGATTGGGCCTGCCTGAATAATTCAGGATAATCTTCCCCTCTCAGGGTCAGCTGATTAGCAACCTTACTTGCTTCTGCAAACTTAATTCCCCTGTCATGTATCAGTAACATAACACCTTCAAGGGTTCCAGGAATTAAGATGTGGATATTTTTTGGAGTTATTATTAAGGGTAGGCCATTGATATGCCTATCACAATTTCTTTTGTTTTATAATAATTAGATAATTTCCCTTTTAGATCTACCAGAAGTTATTTCAGTGTGCCAATAGGATTAATCTGTAAGGAATATTGAATAAGGATACTGTGGTCCTAGAAGTGGTTCATTTTTTAAAATTTTATGGAGAATTCACTTCTCCCAAATTCCATACATATATTTTAAAGATTGTTCTAGAAATTTTGATCTACTTGAGCCACAGAATATGTGACTTATATTTAATTTTATTGTGTCCCATAATATTGATATTTGTCATCTAATAATATTTGGAATTAGTTTTTATGTGTATAGATAGCAGCAGGGAAAGGGGAAATCCATTATGAGGACATAGATTTAATCTACTTTTCTAACTCTGGACTCCTGAGTGTCCAGTGTCTCATTCCTCTTGGGAGGGAAAAGTCTTGAAGTGCTTACTTTGAATATCAACTGATCTTTCAAAATAAAAATGGCAATATCAGTGATTTTGCTGACATTGTCTCTGGTTCAAATTTTACCTAAAATGTTTGAGTCTTTTGACTGTGGTCATGCCAAAAGGCATGAGTAAATTGAGGTGAATGGAAATCACCTTGTCATTTTTCTCTTTCCCCATTTCCTTCTACATCACATAAATTCCTTCCACCCTCAGAGAATCAGGGATGGCTGCCATGGGCAAGCCAGTTTTTTTGTAATAAAACTCTGAAAAACTGTTTGGTTTTTGCCCTTTTACTTCCACCTCAGCACTCACAAAGAGCATTCTCCACACAGTGGAAATTAGATATCAGAGAGGGTAATTAATTGTGCCCAAGAACTGATGTTAATATTCGTCTCTGGCTCAGCCAACTGTGAAGAGCATAATTATTCTTCCTGCTTCATGCACATTATAACCTGGTCTCTACGATGCTGGAAAATGTACTCCTCTCATCTGTCCTGTAGGAAATGGCCCATGTCAGAGACACACTCTGAGACTGCTGTTTGACCGGCTAGTGTATCAACAAAGAGGTAAAAGACAGTTGATCCTTTTAATGCCAGAATTCTTGCATGACAACTCCTGAAAGTCTTGATGCTCTATAATCAGTTTTTTTGAAAAGATTGGACACAAAAGAATGCACTTAGGAAATCACTTACTTTTTCTCTCTGATTCCTGCCTTTAAGCCTATCTTCCTTCTGTTCCTAAACAGTATTTTGGGTGCCTTCCAGAGTTTTGAATTTTAAAATAAATTTATTTTTATACAGTTTTAAAGGTTACTTTCTACTTAGTTATTGAAAACTATTGGTTACATTTCCATGTCATATAATACATCCTTGAGCTTATTTTACATCCAGCAGTTTGTACCCCCCACTCCTCGACACTTATATTGCAATATAGCCGCTTTTAAATTGTCTCATAGGAAATGAACATCAGAATGTCACCTGATCAAAAGCTCCTTCCCTCTGTCCAGCATGGACCCTCGACCCAGGCTTTTCCCAACCAGCCCAAGAAAAAGAGCACCTAAAGTGTGTCCATTTTCTCTCTTGACTCTACTTTTCTTGTGTTTGTGGTTGGCAGCTGTAAAGGGAAAGTAGAATAGGGGGAGAATGCAGCCTTCATTGTCTTGTCCAAATGCTGGTTCTCCCTGTGGGTGCTTTAGTTGACTATTTTGACATCTTCCTACTGTGGACTCCTATGTTAGTAGCTTCTCTTTAGTAGTTGACAGCTCTTGCTCCCTGGAGAATACTTCTGGCCATATTGATGTTCAGCCAGTATAGATCTGTACCGGATTATCATCTGCTGGAGTCTATCCTCATTGTTTGGTGCTGGTGTCTTATGTGATTCCCTCATAGCTCAGTTGGTAAATAATCTGCCTGCAATGCCGGAGACCCAGGTTCTATGCTTGGGGTGGGGAGATTCCCTGGAGAAGGAAATAACAACCCACTCCAGTATTCTTGCCTGGGAAATCCCATGGAAAGAGGAGCCTGATAGTCTACAGTGTCTTACTAGTAGTAGGTATTTAAAATATCATCCCTACTTCTAGTCTTTCTTCTTCTGGGAACACTTTCCAGCATGTGGTCCTCCTGAGTGATCTCCTCTTAAGATGACTCAAGCCCAGTTACATTCTACTTAGTCTAAGGCAATGACATTAGCAACACGATCAGGCTTTTCAGCAGTCTTTCATGAGCATAGCCAGGCACCAGTCTCCACCGTACCACCCACTCCTCAAATCCAGGCAACAGGTATCAAGTTTCCCAGGGAACTCTACCCTCATCCTTCTCTAGCTGTCTGGCAACATCAGAGCCAGCAAATTTCCTTATTTGAAAGGAAAAGGGAAAGAACCATTTTCTGCTCTTGGGAATTCCTGTAAAGACAATCTTCTGATTTAACAATATTCACTATTAAATTCAAGTCTCAAAGTTTATTGAGTCCCACATTGAGTGCCCACTGTAAACAGGAAGATGCTGGATTAAGTGGTGCTGGAAAAGCCAAGAGGATTTTGTTTTTCAATCATGCAGTCAATGCACTTGGAGGCTAGAAGATAGCAAAGATATAACCTTGACACAAGTAACCCCAAATCTGATCATCATAATAACAAAGGTATAACAAATATGCTATGAAAATTCAGAAAAGAGAAGCTGTTTTTTTTTGCTCAGAGACCAATGAAAATGTCACAGAGGAGAGAAGATATTTTTATCCAGTAAGACTGGATGAACTAAAATTAAGAACTGGGCTCTTAATCTGAAAATCAGCAGCAAACACTGGCAAAAATTAATTCATTAGTAAAACACTCAACATTTTTGAGTCCTCACTGTGTGTTAGGCTCTGTGTTGTTATTTATAAGCATAGAATTTAATTTGCACAATGACCTTTTGAAAAATTTGCCATGATTATCTCCATTTAACTGTCAGGAAAATTGAGACATTGATTAAATCAACTTGACCAAGGTCACATAGCTAGTAAGTAATGGAGCTGGAATCTGAGTCCAGGGTTTTTCTGACTTTAAAGCCCAGAAGTTAGAATCTCTCTAAAAGGCAAAAATGCACACAAAGGCGTGAGTTTATAAATGAAGGAAAATGCCCACTAATGAAGACCAGACGGATGTATACAAATGTTGTTCAATTGCTAACTTGTGTCTGACTCTGTGACTCCATGGACTGCAGCACACCAGGCTACTCTGTCTTCCACTGTCTCCTAGAGTTTGCTCAAATTCTTGCCCATTGAGTCAGTGATGCCATCTAACCATCTCATCCTCTGCCACTCCTTTTTCCTTTTGCCTTTGATCTTTCCCAGCATCAGGGTCTTTTCCAATGAATCAGCTTTTCATATCAGGTGGCCAAAATATTGGAGCTTCAGCTTCAGCACCTATCCTTCCAATGAATATTCAGGATTGATTTCCTTTAGGACTGACTGG
Source organism: Bos taurus (assembly GCF_002263795.3). NCBI lineage: Eukaryota > Metazoa > Chordata > Mammalia > Artiodactyla > Bovidae > Bos > Bos taurus. Next base: position 3,806,185 of record NC_037337.1, on the reverse strand, counting down.
CTTGATCTTGCTGTCCAAGGGACTCTCAAGAGTCTTCTCCAGTGCCACAATTTGAAAGCATCTATTAATTGGTGCTCAGCCATCTTTATGATCCAACTCTCACATCCGTATATGACTAATGGAAAAATCATAGCTTTGACTCTATGGTCACAAATGTTACAGTACTTAGTTCAGCTGATCTCTTAGTTCTCCCAGGATGATGCCCTGCTTCTGAGTTTCGGTTCTCATAGTCTCAGATGTTCTTCCTATCTTCTTTGTTCAGTCCCTTCCCATGTCTCTTCAAGGCCTAAAAAAGACTTGTTACTATGAAGGCAGTTCTGGTCCAGCATTCCCACAGGCCCAGGATTCTGCACTTTTTCATCAGCAGTTGTAATCCTAGCTCACATCACTAAATACTAAATGACATATTTTATTATTTCTTATTTACCTCTTCAGATAAACTATAAATTCTTAGAAGATGAAGCTATATGTTCCTTTTGTATTTCTCACAGTGCTTGTGAGTTCTGCTGATTGATTATAGGCTTAGGGACTACTTTTAGAGTAGAATTAATTGCTGGTATATAAAGTTCTGCAGGAAAGATTTGACCATCCATTTGTCAAAACTCTTTGCAGGATAAAACTACAGGGTTGAGAAACTTTTTGTGAGTTTCCAAGGTGCTGGAGTATAAAGAAATCGAGAGGATGCTTGTAGTGCTGAAGAGTCATTAAAGATGCCTCCATAAGCAAGGGTGTTGGGTTTGGTAAGAGCCAAAGCAACAGCAGGGAGAATCCAAAGATTTATAAGATCAGTCTGCACAGAGTAGTGTGTGAAACATGAAGGGCCGTTGTTTTTGTCTCAAGTGTTTCCCTTCACAGCAAACGATCCAAAGGGAATATGTGGTTTCAGAGATTGCCTTCTGTTCTCCAGCTTTTGTGACACCCCAGCAAATGCAAAGTATTGTGCATGCATGAATTTCTTCCTTGAACAGGAAGAACTCGGGAGGCAGTGACAAATATTTCACAGTAACTCCCTGGCATCTGAGATGGTTTTCTGAGAGAACACAAACTCCTATTTAGTGGATTCTCAGGGGACATCTGTGGGAGGAGCTTTCCATAGCAAATATGTACAGTCTCACCATCTCCACAGGGCAAATGCCATGAGACTTCTAAAATCTGGTGCAAACCGAGAACAACTGAGGGAGAGTTAAGGAAATCTTAAGGAAAATGTCTGACCACACACTTTGTCCAGAACACTGCATGGTTATTACGTAAATCGTACATGTTGTTTTCAAGAAGTCACAGAGTGGATGCAGTGGCAGGAAGCTTAGGAAGGCAGCAGCTTGGGGTAAAACAAACCTTTATGAGAAAGAAGCACCTTTTGAGAACTGGTCATCTTGAACAATATGACAATGTCGGTCTTTAGAAAAAAGTGACAATCCAAAATACATCAATCTTCAAGTAGCAGTAGAAACCTGGATATGGCTTTATTGAGAGTCTCCCCACCCCCAAACGAAACCACAGTCACATGTCTTAACAGCTAAAGAGCTATGGCTGCTTATCTTCTTGGCTGATATATTTAGATTTTGTTCAGCACATGCTTGGTGAAGTTATACTTGCCAAATGAATTCAAGTTGGCTTGAATAAGAGCTTAGTCATGTGGATCTCAAACTGGATGAAGCTGATTAATAATAAATGTCAGAATTTTAAATAATGAGTGAAATGCAAGAAATGTAGAAGAGAAGGCAGCCTTTTGACACAACCTCTTTCCTTTCAGAGCAGTGTCTGTTTGCTCCACCCTCACCAAAGGCAGGCTGCCAGGAGAGAGGTAGCTAGAGAATGATAATTACTTTGTGAGTTCACCTTGCCCCTTTGTATGTGTGCGCATGGGTAGGAATCATTTAGTTGCCTTGGGTGCTTTAGTTTCCTGAGTTCTGTGACTGCCCCTGGACTCGTCTGAGTATTGTGTAGTACAGGGCAAGTATCCAAGGTGGGATCCTGCCAAGCTCCTCTTGCCCCAGAACTTGCCAGAGGTCTCCAGGATGCTCTGAAGATGGGCTAAAATAAGGCTATGGTTAGCCTGGCATCATGGAACCAGAAAAGGAAAAGCCCCGTTTGTTTGGCTTATTTTGGCCACGCTTGTTCAGCTTCTGAGCTTGTTGCTTCAAGTACAAGAATTTCAATCATAATTTAATGAGTTAGCAAAGATATATTTTTCTGACATCTAGAAGACACAAAGAAAAATGAGACCAGAAGGTCACAGTCTAGAGGAGCAGGACAACAGTTCTGCACAGGATGCCATGGGCATGCAGCGGGGGACTTTCTCCAGCCAGGAGAGCATACAGGAGTCATGATGGCTTTCTCAAGGGGGTGACGCAGGAAGTGGAGGTCTGATGAAAAGCGACAAAAGCGCGTTTTATTCATCCATTCATCAAATATCTCCTCAGCACCTACTAAACACCTGGCATTTGACCAGTTGCTGGGGAAATATCAGTAAACAAGAGCAAACGGAGCAGGACCAACCCAGACATGCAAGCAAGCAAACAAACGAGAAAGAAAGTCCTTTAAATTCTAACATGAACATTGCTCTAAACACCCTGTTCTCTACCAACAGGGGTGGAGGGTGGGAGTAGACGTGCCATTTCAAGGTTGCTGTGTCTTTGGGTTCGGAACAGTCTCTTGTGGGTACACTCAGTTTCTTTGGGGCACCTGGTTGGCCTTTCGGAGCTTTCTTCCTCTCTCTTTTTCTTTCTTATTGTGACGCATCTGGAAACAGGTGGAATTGATTTAACCTACTGGAGTTGGGGTGGGGGTGGAGGGTGGCTAAGTGAGTTTGATCCTAGGGGCATCCTTCTCTGTTGGCATCTACTGACCTCAGCTTGTCTCACCAGTTCCTGAGAACTGACTTCTGTCATCCCTTCATCTGCTCTGTATACTGTAGGTAGTATTTGATCTTGGCACAGGGTATATGAAATGATCATGGCTTAGCAGCTTGAGTATTTCACTCTGCTGGATAGGCACTACCTCAGCTCTTACTTCCCAGGAGGCACTAGTGGTAAAGAACCTGCCTGCCAATGCAGGAGTCGTAAGAGATGTGGGTTCAGTCCCTGGGTCAGGAAGATCCCCTGGAGGAGGGTGTAGCTACCCCCTCCAGTATTCCTGCCTGGAGAATCCCATGGACAGAGGAGCCTGGCAGGCTATGGTTCATAGTATTGCAGAGTCAGACATGACTGAAGCAACTTAGCACGCATGCAGCTCTTGCTAGGAACATGTAACCTCTAAGGTCTAAATATGACTCCTCCTCCAAACCTTGACTCCTCTAGATTATTACTCCTGCGCCCCTTGGGATGTGGACATTTCAACCTTCACCTCAACAAGCTCTCGGTTTCTACCCTCAGCCTTCTTCCTTACCCTTTTCCGTCTCTTCTTCTGTTTAGTACATAACATGGAAGCCACGGAAGACTGGGGGCACCATTTTCCTTTCTACTCTGCCGTGCTGCCTTCCCACAATTCCCAGTGGAAATTGGGGCTGAGACTCTTACTGATTTGACTTCTCTTTCAACCTAAGATTTCTATCTTCTTGACCCACTAAAGTTAGAGAATCCAAGCATCATTTCTACCCTAGGTCCATCCTGGCTCCTTCCTTCAACAGGAAGAGTATTTCTTCCATGGACAACTGAGAGCTGCCTTTGTGTCATATCCTGAACTCTCTCTATGGCTTGTGGTAAATTCTGTTATATCTCTAAGTTTTGTTCTTGGTATGTAAAATGACACTTCTGAAAATTATAAAAAAATTTTTTTACAGGAGCTAAAGTCTGGCTTTTCAACTCTTTGTGTTATGTTGACCTCAGAAGTTTGTTTTAGGGGAAAAAATCTGAACATTTTTTAATTTGATTGCATTTCTACTCTATCAATTCTAATGATTCCTCAAGTATCATTTGTCTCAGAAGTAACAGAGGTGAGTTTTATATAAGAAAGAACAACAGAGGAGTTAATAAAATACTCTGCGAATTATTTTCCTGCAAACCAGATGAGTTACAATATCTGCTTTCATTGAGTTTATATTTAGCCTCAGGAAACTAAACATATAAGATGTTTCCTGATATTGGTAAAAGCATTTCAGATAAAACAAGAAGTAACGTAATGGAGTATGACTTTATGTAGGGTTGGGATGAGTATTCCCTTTAGGCTGCCCAACCATCACCTTCTAGATAGCATCCATAGGTGATGGTTTCCCAGTGGCTTGTAGACTGGCTTCCTGATGAGTCCACAGTGCAAGTGGCAGGAAGGATGTCTCTCTAATGCTCTACAAGAGTTTTATCTGCCACTCTCCCAATCTTGTTCCTCTCCCCAATTATAGAGAATCTGAGCTGCAGGAGAAAGCTGTCTTTGTGCCAGCACTTGGCACAGCTGGGGAAGCCAAGTGCTCACTCACCTGCTCTCCTTTCCTTCCTTGCAGGAGAAATTACAGAGCAAGAAGGTTTCGCTTAGTACTAAGCCATCCTGCCTTGGGGGAGGGGTGATACATGCACAGTCAAGCTGTTTCTCTTATCTGCTCTAAACTCGGTATTTCGTTCCTCCAGTGGAGCCCTGGAACTTCTCTGAAAATCTAGACTTGAACAAAGTCTCTCTGGTTTTTGGATGACTGTCCAAGTCAATGTTCTCTGCTTCCCATACAGTGGCCAAGAGGGGCTGGAACTAGCTCACAGGCCACTGCAGGGACCCCAGCCATGGAGGTCTCTCTGCCTGTTATTTGATATACAAGTGGGTAAGACTCCTCCAGGGTTCCTTGGTGTATGGGGCCACAGTTCCCACACAGACACTTTTATTAATGGATAAATCTCAAATTTTTTCATTGTAGGGGTGAGCAAAAAGAGGGACAGCCTATGTCACCATAATACTGACCTTTGTTCTCTTTCTTCATTTTTTTTTTCTTAATAGTGACCATTTAATAGGTGAAAGGTAATGTCTTATAATTTTAATTTGAGTTTCTCTAATGAATAGTATTGGAGCTTCCTGGGTGGCACAGTAGTAAAGAATCTGCCTGTCAGTGCAGGGGATGTAGGTTCGATCCCTGGGTTGGGAAGATCCACTGGAGGAGGAAATGGCAACCCACTCCAGTAATTTTGCCTGGAAAATTCCAGAATAGAGGAGCCAGGCAGGCTCCAGCCCTTGGGGTCACAAAGAGTCAGATACGACTGAGCAGTTGCGCACACGCACAATGATTAGTGTTGCTTAGCATCTTTTTCAAATGTTTGTTGGCGACTTGTATTTCTTTCTTTATTTTAAGAAATGTCCATTCAAATCCTTTGCCTATAGTTTTAATTAGATTATTTTTTTCTTTTTGTTGTTGAATTGTAGGAGTCTTTAAGTATGCTGGATATTAACCCTATATTAGATATATGGCTTACAAATATTTTCTCACACGTCCTAAGTTGCCTTTTAACTGTTGGTTGTCTTCTGGGATTTGTAGGAGCTTTAACGTCTGACACAGTTCCACTTGGTTGTCTTTACTTTGGTTGCCTGTCCCACTGTAGCCTTTGTGAAGGCCAAGTACACGATTCTCCATTCAGCTACAGCAAAAGAACTGGAACTAAACACACAGACTTCATGTCTGTGCTCCATCTTCTAAAGGGCACCATTTTGTACGGTCTGGCCAAGGCGATCCTCTTCACCTTCATTTCACTGAAATGCCATTGACTTACTCAGCCGTTTTTATAAGATGAAAATAATTACTTTCAAATCGCAGTGATAGATGTTGGAGCAGTTTTGCTGAAATTCCATGAGAATAGAAAAGTTTTGGAAATGTGTGAAGGATATATAAGCCTTTCTTTCCCTTTCTCCTGGAGAAGGGAAAGGCTACCCACTCCAGTATTCTGGCCTGGAGAATTCCATGGACTGTATAGTCCACGGGGTCACAAAAAGTCAAACATGACTTTCACACTTTCACTTCTTTTCTAATGTCCTGAAATACTTTCTTTCATTATCTGTAAGTGTGTGTACACATGGTTTGAAAACATGTCTAAACCTTCAGTCAGATGAATTATTGCTGTTTCTCTAAAGTTGCTAATTAAATTGAGGGCTGATTTTCACCTAGCCATAGTTCTTCAAGCTTCATTTGTATCATATTTAGGTACCATATAAGATTTCCTCAATTTAATATTGAATTAAATTTTAAAAATATTTTTAAAATATTTAATTAAAAATTGATTTTAAATGAAGCCATAAAATTCTACTTAACAGTTCTAAAATAGTGTTGCAACACATTCATTTAAACATTCAACAATAGAAATAAAATTATGTATGGTCTAAAGTGACCTTATGTGGCATGCACACCAGACTTCTCCATTTGCTCACCATTATCTCCTAGTTGCTGAAAAGGCACCTCAAACTCAGGTTCAAAGTCAGGCTGCACAAATTCTAATCATCCTTATCAAACTCTTCCAGTGTCTTTTAGTGGAAAGGACTGCCCTCTATCCAGTTGCTTGAGCAGGAAACCCAGGAATCATTCTACCCCCGCCTGAGCCCCCACTATCCACCTTACTCCTGCCTTCCCCACCAATTCACTATATGTAATCTATCATCAAGTCTTGTTAATTTTACCTCCTAAAAATTTGCCTCTTGGATCCATCCTGTTCTGAAACACATTGTCTCAGTCCTAGGCTGCTACAATGCCTCCTGACTGGTGTCGCATGATGCTTCAGTCACCCTGCACTTGGCCCCAAACACTGCAATAGATTGCTCATTTCAAAAAACAAACTTCTTAACAAGGCCCTTCTGCACCTCTAGCCTAATTTCACATGGCATTCCTTCCCAGCCTCTTTCACAACTACTGGCCTCTCTCAACCTCTTTTGTGCCTTACACTCTGGTTATGGGGTGTTTTCACATACGGACTACCCTCCCTTCAAAACCTTTCTCTCTTTTAATATTCTTTAGCCCAGTTTCTTCCTATTCCTCTTTCAGGTTTCAGCTCAATCACTACCTCCTCAGGGAAACTTCTTTTGACTTTAGTTACTAGGTCAAATTCACTTATTTTCAGTCCTCCTGGTTGATCAGTTCAGTTCAGTTCAGTCGCTCAGTCATGTCCAACTCTTTGCGACCCCGTGAACCACAGCATGCCAGGCCTCCCTGTCCATCACCAACTCCTGGAGTCCACCCAAACCCATGTCCATTGAGTCGGTGATGCCATCCAGCCATCTTATCCTCTGTCGTCCTCTTCTCCTCCTGCCCTCAATCTTTCCCAGCAGCAGGGTCTTTTCAAGTGAGTCAGCTCTTCGCCTCAGGTGGCCAAAGTATTGGAGTTTCAGTGGTAAAGAGTCCATCTGCCAGTGCAGGAGACGTGGGTTTGATTTCTGGGTCGAGAAGATCCCTTGGAGAAGGAATGGCAACCCACTCCAGTATTCTTGCCTGAGAAATCCCATGGACAGAAGAGCCTGGCAGGCTACAGTCAAGAGTCAGACATGACTTAGAGACTAAACAACAACTGCTTCAACTCTACTTCATTCCACTTAGCAAAGTTACAATTTTACATATCACAATTATGTGATAATTTGGTTAAACATTTGACTCCTTCATTAAACTGTGGGGCACCATCTGTGTCTATTTTGCTTTATCTTGTAAAACCATGTGCCTGTCATGGTTTCTGGCACATAGAATGACCTGCATAAATATTTTCTGAAAAAAGTAAATGGATTCATAAAGGGTTGTTAGACTGGAACATGAGAAAGAGATATAAGCTTCAGGATTTGCCAAGAAGAGAAATGCAGAGAAAACCAAGTTTAAAATTTCCCTCAAGAACAGGTTACACAGGCAAAGACCTGGTTGAAAAGCTTCTCATGGTAACTCTTTAAAGACTGATTAAAACATAATCAAACATTGAATTTGACAGATGTTTCAGAGGGAAGAGGAATGAAAACAGAAATAAAAAGACAAGATATTGTAAAGTAATTATCCTCCAATTAAAAATAAATAAATTAAAAAAAAAGCAGATATTGATCAAAGAGAGCAAGGCTGAGAAATTGGAGAGTTGAAAAATAGCTTAGAGGCAGAGTCTGGGAGAAAGAGCTGAAATGCTGGACTTATTTAATCTGAGGAATCAATGACTGAGGTGTCATTTAACAAATGCCCTTAATATGCTACGATGCGAGCCCGAGCCCGAGACTGTAGGGAGAGACTGCACACACAGAATTCTGTTTGATGAAGGAGGGTCTTCTCGTCTTCATGGGTGACTATACCACAGCACAGATTAATGGGGAGGCCTGATGAATCTTCCTTGGAGATCCTTTAGGAATGAAAGAGACAACCGTTTATCTGGAGTAAATGCTGTTGATAAACTAGTCTCACTCTTCACTCCTTTGTGCTTTCGGAATGGATCTTCTGAGGAATCTTTTTTTCCCCCCCTTTTCTGCTCAGATCTACTCATAGAGGCGAGAGTTTTATCTGAGAATACGTTACAGTGAAGGACAGGCTCAGCTACCTTACAAAGAAAATGAAAGTCTTTCCATCGCCGGGTCCCTTTGAGCTGCCATCCTGTCTTCTCTTTCCAGGCAAAGTTCTTTAAAGATGTGTCTGTATTTGTTGACCTCACTTCCCCATTTATTCTTCTATCGCTGCATCCTGATGTCTTGTCTCCCTTCCTCCCCCCTCAACACTATGAATGCACTCTCGTTGGTGTGCTCTAAGGTGTACTTTTATTCCTTCTCTTGCTAAAACTTTTTTTTTTTTTTAGTTTTTTTTAAAAATTTTCTTTTCTTTTTTTTTTTTAATTTTATTTTATTTTTAAACTTTACAATATTGGATTAGTTTTGCCAAACATCAAAATGAATCTGCCACAGGTATACCCGTGCTCCCCATCCTGAACCCTCCTCCCTCCTCCCTCCCCATACCCTCCCTCAGGGTCGTCCCAGTGCACCAGCCCCAAGCATCCAGTATCGTGCATTGAACCTGGACTGGCGACTTGTTTCATACATGATATTATACATGTTTCAATGCCATTCTCCCAAATCTCCCCACCCTCTCCCTCTCCCACAGAGTCCATAAGACTGATCAATACATCAGTGTAGTAATAACACTTGACCGGTCTCCTTCTTGAAACACTTTTCCTCAGATGTTTCGTTTTTTTTTTGATTGTAGGAAAATATGTTAAACAGAAAAATTTCCATTTAAACTATTTTCAAGAGTATAATCCCATGACATTAAGTACATTTGCAATGTTATTAAACCATCACCACTATCTTTTTCCAAATTTTCTCCTCACTACTCACAGAAGCTCTGGACCCATTGAACAAGAGGTCGCCATCTTTTCTTGGATTCGCTGACACCGTACTCTTCCAGGTCTCTCTCTGACTCATTCCCTCCCTTCCTCCCACCCTCTTTTCCTTTTCGGGCTTCTCTGTCAGTGTCATTTCCTTTGTCCATTGCTTAGTCTGCACTTCTTGGATACTCTCCTTGACCCTCATCTCTTTTTACTATATTCATTTTTTTTGGAAGGATAAATCTCAATCTATCCTGAAGCTTCAATGAACATCCAAGCTCAGATCTCTTCTTGGGTCCTTTGATTTAATTTCTTACTTATCCCTTGCCACTCACCAGTCCTATCAGCATTTTTGTCCCTGTGTTTTGCATTATTTTTATGTTTTTCCTTTTATTATTCGTTATTTTTTCTTTAGCAGGATCCATGAATAGTGAGTAACTAAACAAATGAAAAATACTTGGCTTTATTATCAGTCTTTATTACAAAACTGTAAAATATCTGAAGCCTGGGAAGTATGTCCTGTTCAGTGTATTATTGCAGGAGCACCCCCAGTGGGGCCTGTTGAGGCCTTTTATATACCTATGAAAGGAGCTAAGCATGCTGGACCATAAGTACATGAAACAGGAGTTTTAACTCATGTGGTCCAATTCCAAGGTTGTGGTTTCCCTTTATCAAAAATCAATTATTATTAGCTGAATTTGAAAAGCATTGGAATATATGCCATTCATAAAAAACCTTCCTTTTCTTTGAGAGTGTTACATAGATGATGACCTGTGAGTGAATTACTGATTGATATAACTGGATTGCTCATTTTGTTTTTCCAGTGGGACTATAAGCTCCTCGGGGTAAGGAAAGTGACGTTTTTTTTCATCTCGTTTTATTGAGATACTATTGTTTTTTATTTAGTTTTTTATTTTATTTAGTTTTTTATTTTCCTCACTTCTGCAGTTGCATTTCCCTATACTTGGAATTTATTTCTCCCTTTGCTTCAGTTCAGTTCAGTTCAGTTCAGTCGCTTAGTCGTGTCCAACTCTTTGAGACCCCATGAATCACAGCACACCAGGCCTCCCTGTCCATCACCAACTCCCAGAGTTCACACAGACTTACATCCATCGAGTCAGTGATGCCATCCAGCCATCTCATCCTCTGTCGTCCCCTTCTCCTCCTGCCCCCAATCCCTCCCAGCATCAGGGTCTTTTCCAATGAGTCAACTCTTCGTATGAGGTGGCCAAATACCCAGGACTGATTTCCTTTAGGATGGACTGGTTGGATCTCCTTGCAGTCCAAGGGACTCTCAAGAGTCTTCTCCAACACCACAGTTCAAAAGCATCAATTCTTCAGCGCTCAGCTTTCTTCACAGTCCAACCCTCACATCCATACATGACCACTGGAAAAACCATAGCCTTGACTAGATGGATCTTTGTTGGCAAAGTAATATCTCTGCTTTTGAATATGCTGTCTAGGTTGGTCATAACTTTCCTTCTAAGGAGTAAGTCTCTTTTAATTTCATGGCTGCAGTCACCATCTGCAGTGATTTTGGAGCCCCCCAAAATAAAGTCAGCCACTGTTTCCATTGTTTCCCCATCTATTTCCCATGAAGTGATGGGACCAGATACCATGATCTTCGTTTTCTGAATGTTGAGCTTTAAGCCAACTTTTTCACTCTCCACTTTCACTTTCATCAAGAGGCTTTTTAGTTCCTCTTCACTTTCTGCCATAAGGGTGATGTCATCTGTATATCTGAGGTGATTGATATTTCTCCTGGCAATCTTGATTCCAGCTTGTGCTTCTTCCAGCCCAGCGTTTCTCATGATGTACTCTGCATATAAGTTAAATAAGCAGGGTGACAATATAGTGCCTTGATGTACTCCTTTTCCTATTTGGAACCAGTCTGTTGTTCCACGTCCAGTTCTAACTGTTGCTTCCTGACCTGCATATAGGTTTCTCAAGAGGCAGGTCAGGTGGTCTGGTATTCCCATCCCTTTGCTTACTTTTCTTCATATTCCTAAGGTTTCAACTTGGAGGTTCTGTCTCCAGGGAGCAGTTTGGAAACTTCTCTTCTCTTACTATGCTGTCATTGCCAGTCTTCCCTGCTAGTCTCTACATTCCATGAATGATATATTTAGATAAGAACTACCATATCTATTGTGTATTTCCAGTCTCAGCATACAGTAGGCAATCATTAAATATCGATTCAAAGTAATGACTTTTATTGAATGAAGTTATAAAGAAGTATGGAGGACATCTAAGTATCTTTATGCTGATAAATCTAGAGGCTGGAAATAATTGATCCTTTCTGACCTTAGATTGTTGTGTGTGTGATGTAAAAACACTTTATGTCTTATTGAGGAACAGTTAAAAGTAACGATAGGGCTTTTATGGACAATTAACTAGAAGCTTCAAAACCTTATTTGAGACTTAGCTTGATGAATACATTAGCTTAATTGATATTTGTTGATTTAAGATAGTCTTATCTATAATTGTTTAAATTGAGGTTCTTTCTTTTTTTAATTAAAAAATAAGGAAACAGCCCCTATGAAGGAGAGATGCCTCTGTTCTTATTTATATAGAGCATGCAAATTTCTGGATGCTCTTGCTCTGTGGACTACCAGAAGGAGTCTGTAATGGCCTGTTTTGATGCTGTCTGTGTTCTAGGCACTTTGGAGGATGTGGATTTGCTTTGAAATAGAAAGCCTTGTGGCATTTCAGGTGGAGAGGGGTCTTGCTGAAGAAGATCCAGTTGCACTGAGTGGGGTATGAAAGGACAGTGTGATATCATACATCCTGCAACATCCCGTAATTGTGAAATGCATGTTTCTAAACCCTTGTTGATAGGAGTTCTATAAAAAGGGCTTGGAGGCATTTTCTAACAAAATTTCCATTATATATGTATTTTTTTTTTAGATTTTATTTTATAGTCATAAACTTAGCCTAAAGTTTCATTATGTTTAAAATGACCTTAAGAAGTGTCCAAGTGGGTTGCAAAGACTTGGACATGACTGAGTGACTAACACTTTAAGAAGTAAGTCAGAATGAGAAAGACAGATACCATATGTGGAATCTAAAATATGGCACAAAAGAACCCGTCTATGGAACAGAAACCAACCCACAGACATAGGACTCAGGCTTGCGGTTGCCAAGGGGAAAGACAAGAGGGAAAGGGAGGGCCTGGGGATTTGTGGTTGATAGATGGGAACTATGACATCAGGATGGACAACAGCAAAATCTTACTTTGTAGCACAGGGAACTATATCTTATCTCCTGCAGTGAACCATAATGGAAAGAATATTTTAAAAAGAATATATTTGTGTAAAGTTGAGTCACTTTGCTGTACATCAGAGGTTGGCACAATATTGTGAATCAACTATACTTCAATGAAAAAAAAAAATAGAAAAAAAAATAAATGGACCTAAAGATCTCAGAGTCTTAAAATAGCTTCAAGTAGCTTTCATGATTGAAAAAAAAATGTATTTTTAAAATTCTTTTTCATGAGATGATACTTTAAAAAGTAATTTTAAAAAATCGTAAAAGTCAAGCTTAGGAAAATACATGCAAATCAGTAGTTAAAAAAACACAGCAAGTGAGGAAAATGGACAATGGAAATGAATAGTTCCAAATAGAAAAATAATAAATGGATAATACATATGAAACAATTCAATTATAAAGAAATGCAAATTGACAGTAATAAAGTGAGAAAGCTCAGAGTTGTAAAGATATAAAAATTAAAGATAACTTCCTTTGTTGGCAATGATAGTGATTTTCAGTTATTGAGAGCTTACTTCATGCTAGATATAACACTTAGTTTTTTGCCTTTGCTAATGCACTAAGCCATTATGAAAAATATTTTTGGTAGATGTTATGGTCAACTCATTTTTATAGATGAGGAAACTATGGCAGAATGATGATGAAAAATTGCCGAAGGATATGCAACTAGTAAGGAATGAGTCAGAAAGTTTGAGATGACGACCATTATACCACACTGCTTCATGAACTGTTAGGGGAATTGGTGCTGCCAGGAATGACTAATTGGGATGACTGTTGATAGGAATATTCTGGAAATCAGTGTTGGTCTCATTTGGGCTACAGAATATGTGGTTTAATTCTGCAGTAAACGATCACCTCTGCTTCTCTTTCTGAAGAAATTTCTTTGTATCTTTTTCCAGTATCCTATATGCTTTTGTTCCCATAAATATTATCACTATGATTGCATCTTACAGTTTTATATCCCATGTCAACACTCATCTGCCCAAGAATTCACTTACCTAGGTATTCATCTTTGATAACTATCATATTTCAAATCAGTTTTATCTTAGAACATCTTCTGTCTTAAGCTGAACCATACATCAGTGCAGGAAGACAAGGCCCCCAGTGGACTGAAATGACCCCTGTTAGAAAAGATGTGTGTGTGAGTGCTCAGTTGTGTCCAACTCTTTTTGGGTCGACCCCACAGACTGTAGCCCTCCAGGCCCCTCTGTCCATGGGATTTCCCAGGCAAGAATACTGGAGTGGGTTGTCATTTTCTCCTCCAGGGGATCTTCCTGACCCAGGGATTGAACCTGCGTCTCCAGTATCTCCTGCATGGGCAGGCAGATTCTTTACCACTGTGCCACCTGGGAAGCATTATTGGATTGTTCAAAAGCCATACTTTACAACTGTGCCCAGAGTCACCTGTGGCCTGGATCATCCCATGGATCTGATAACTCAGAAAAAGGAGATGGCATGGAGATGCTTGAAGATGGCATATTTCCAATCTCTACCTATGTAAACATATTGATCAATCTTAGCCATCAAGAACAGTGGTCCTAAACGTTTTTTGCTCCTCTGCACACTGGCTGCTCCTTAGACAAAGTGTACCTCTCATTAAGAGTCATTCCCTACAGACCTGCCCCCATCTTTTCTACCCAGGGAGGTGTATCTTATGCTTTTTCAAGTACGTGTTCTCCTCGCCCCATCCTTGCAGCATATACCACCACCCTTAAGAGTGTCTCGCCCACTTGCACCTGGAGAATTACTGTTCTGGATTGAGATAAAGAATTTAGAAAATTCATGACATGATCTATTTTGCCAAATCAGGAACTTCCGAAACTTAAAATGGATTTATCTGGAGTGTGCTCCTCCTTATCAAGCTGCTCAAGGCCTGAAAGACAGATGCGTTCTGATCTGATCGCCTTCTCTCCAGCCTCCCACCCAGCGTCTGGCACTCCCATTCTGAGTGTAATTCCATTGCATTAATAAAAATGTAGCCCCTCAGACTTTATTTCTAGATCTATAAGCAGTACCCAAGAATATTCTCATGGGCTATGCTTGTTTGAATATGGATATGCTTTAATTTATATGTTTAGGTTAAAAGGCTTAATTTGATCTATAATGGGGATAATTCAGGGTGGGAAGAGTTCTGAGTTATTTATCTATGGATATTTAGTTAGCTGTAGCTCAAGGAAGGCACATTGCTGTTTAAAATCCTTTGAGAGATGTTTATCTAAAGAGTCAAAGAGTGGGATGTATTTGAACATTTTGGAAAAAAGCAGCTGCAGTATATTAAAAACAACACAGCAAAAAGATTATTTGGTTTGGAAAGTAAGACATATCAGATTAAGTAAATTCAGAACTTTGTGAGAAAATTAAATAGGGCTCAGTAAGACCAAGAAATAACTAGCAATAATAATCAATAACTAAATTTAAGATATGTGGATTTTAGCAAATTATATAGATGAAATACCGATATACAAAGCTATTATTATAGTAAAATTGATATGATGTTCTCCACTCATAATCTTTCTTAATTTGATAATCAAAACAACCTCCTGATTTTACATCTCTGATCACTACTTGATCAGGTTTTTCATATATCGATTTTTTCAGGCTATGCCCTCTTTTGGGAATTGTCTGCACCCTTTGCCCATGTATCTATAGAAGTCTTGTTTTTTTAATTGATTTGCCATCTTTGTGGCGAGTATGTTTTGCTCTGTTTTTCATAGTCAAGTGTACTACTTAGTACGTTTGTAGGTGTTCAATAAATATTGATTGCATTTAAGAGGTGCATCTGTTTTTGTATTTAGAAGTATTTTTTTCCTTGTGTTATTGATTTATTTTATCTAGCATATGAATTTACTGGTGTATTTATTGCTTTAAAATACATTTTAGTTTTATTTGTTTTGTTTTAGTTTTATTTGTTTAGTTTTAGTTTTTAGTTTTATTTGTTTAGTTTTATTTCCAGAGCATTTCCTTTGGAGTCCCCCCCCCGGTTCTAAAGCTTTCCATGATTGGTATAAGTACAGGAGCTTTCAAAAGAAAGCAGAAGTATCTGAATTTGGGATTCTCTTCTCTCTGCTAATAATAGCTTTCTGCTTTCCATGAGATGCAAGTTGTTATGGTGCTTAAAGGAGTTGAAATTGGAATAGAATGTAATACATTGATGACAGAAAAGGTTTTTAAAAATGGTACATAATTTGTAAGTTTTCTTTTTCAAATGGTTTAATTCATTGAGTTGCCTGTTGGTTTTAGAGGGGCAATAAAATCTCCTGTGTAATTGCAAATCAAGTTAGTCTTTGTCATCTTTCTGCTTTCCTGGCAGTGTTAGGGGCTATGACTAATGAGGGACATCTCCTTGTAGGAACATATTCCAGCCCATCATGTTAAGCTCATATCTAATACCTTCAAATGATTAGATATCCTGGTGTTGAAATACAGCCAAATCTGTCTAATGGGTCTGGACTTCCATGGTAACTACTAGACAATGACCACCATTGACCTTTCCCACTTTGACCAAATGGTCTTGTGTATCATGCATCTTTTCTTCTACAAGTAAATTTCCTGATTTTGCTTTTAACTTCAGACTCTTGGATTTGAATGCCTGATGAACTAGAAAAGCTGATGGAGGAGGCTGAGAAACTGTCTTCTTTCCTGCATAAGCTGTAATGAACTAGACACACTATACTTTTTATTTTTATTTTATTTTATTTATTTTTTTTAATTTTAATTTTATTTTACACACTATAGTTTTTAAATAAAACCAATCTTTCTATTGATGATTGGGTCATATATGACAAACAAATCAAACTTAACCAAGATGAGGTTGACTATGAGGGAGGCCAGGAGCCTCTGAGATGATTGGCATTATCTATTTATTCATTCACTTCTCCAATTCAGTAAATATTTGAGGGCTAATCATGGTATGGGCTTCCCTGGTGGCTCAGTGGTAAAGAATCCATCTGTAATGCAAGAGATGCAAGTTTGATTTCTAGGTCAGGAAGATCCCCTGGAGAAGGAAATGGCAACTTGCTCCAGTATTCTTGCCTGGGAAATACCTATGGACAGAGGAGCCTGGTGGGCCACAGTCCATGAGGTCACAAAAGAATCAGATATGACTTAAGGACTAAACAGCAACAACAAATCGTGTTATAGGGCCAGCACCTGTAATTGCGGCATACTTCACAGATTGTATGGGGCTTATGGAGGCTATTGTCAGCACCAGGAAAATGTGTGTAAGTTTTCCTTCTTTCAAAGCAATAGTGAGCAAGTTCAGGCCAGCGCCTGCTTTATAGGATGGCTCTGCTACAGAAACATGAAATGCTACCTCACTTATGCTCACATTTTGGGTAAAGGTTCTACCTCTTTTTAAAGATCTTGGGAGGCTTGACCAAACCAATAACCATAGTTGTCCAGAGACTTTTTTTTTCATGGTGACTAAAAAGCCTGACAGGTTCTCATATATTAGATACATTAGAATATTATGGTTCTTGATGAAGTCTTAATTTTGTAATAAAATTGGCTTAAGTTTAACTTCTGAACATTGTTGGAAAATTTTAGAAGAGCCAAATTTAAAATAAGTTTAAATGTTTTTAACTTAATTAATATTCAGACTTAGAAAAAGTTTTTTTTTTTATCAATATATAGGGTTATAAATTTAAAATGGCCAGTCTTTCCCCATCCTTTCTTATCCAAACTTACTCCCTTATGTATAATTTGCTATTGCTGGGATTATGAGTGTTTGCTGTTATTTTTATTACTTTTTCCTATGTAGTCATATATACACATGCATATATACACACAAGCATACACATGTTCAAATACACTCACAAATATGCTTTTAAGCACATAAGGTTACATTGAAAGTGAATGTGAAAGTGAAGTCTCTCAGTCGTGTCCGACTCTGCGACCCTGTAGACTGTAGCCTATCAGGCTCCTCCATCCGTGGGATTCTCCAGGCAAGAGTACTGGAGTGGGTTGCCATTTCCTTCTCCAGGAAATCTTCCCAACCCAGGGATCGAACCTGGGTCTTTTACGTTACAG
Organism: Bos taurus; assembly: GCF_002263795.3. NCBI lineage: Eukaryota > Metazoa > Chordata > Mammalia > Artiodactyla > Bovidae > Bos > Bos taurus. The sequence goes on along the minus strand of NC_037337.1, from coordinate 3,788,663 downwards.
GCAGACACTTTACCATCTGTGCTATATATGTTATAATGTATATGTATAGCTTACTCACTATATAATGTATACATTAAACATTATATATTAAAATTTTGGTTTTCTTTTTTTTTGAGTAATGTACCATGGACATCCTTTCATGTCAGACTATATAAATATAATACATTTTGTTTAATGACTTTATAGTATTCCTAGTTTGAACTGTTCATGATTTATTTAACCATTCTCAAACTGATGGGCATTTAGGTTGATTTCAAATTTTTGCCTTTACTAAAAGTCCTGCCATGGACATCACTTGTCCACTTACTTTGGGATACTTGTACAAGAATTTCTTTAGGGTGTAGTCTTAGAAGTAGAGTTGCTTGGTCAAAGGCTAAGCATATTTAAAATTTTCAGAGATGCTAAGGAGAGAATATCAGAGATTTGAAAGTACTTCTTGGCCTCTTTCCTCCCCTCCAGAAATGACCACTTCATGGAAAATAGATAGGGAAACAATTGAAACAGTGACAGAGTTTATTTTCTTGGGCTTCAAAATCACTGTAGATGGTGACTGCAGCCATGAAATTAAAAGATGCTTACTCCTTGGAAGGAAAGCTATGACAAACCTAGACAGTGTATTAAAGAGCAGAGGCATTACTTTGCCAACAAAGGTCCATATAGTCAAAGCTATGGTTTTTCCAGTAGTCATGGATGGATGTGAGAGTTGGACTATAAAGAAGGCTGAGCGCCAAAGAATTGATACTTTTGAACTGTGGCATTGGAGAAGACTCTTGAGAGTCCATTAGACTTCAAAGAGATCAAACCAGTCAGCCCTAAAGGAAATCAATCCTGAATATTCACTGGAAGGTACGGATGCTGAAACTTAAGTGCCAATACTTTGGCCACCTGATGTGAAGAGCCGACTTGTTAGAAAAGACCCTGATGATGGGGAAGTGTTAAGGCAGGAAAAGGAGACGACAGAGGATGAGATGGTTGGATATCATCACTGACTCAATTGACATGAGTTTGAGCAAGCTTTGGAAGATGGCGAAGGACAAGGAAGCCTGGTGTGCTGCAGTCCATGGAGTCGCAAGGAGTCGGACACAACTGAGCAACTGAATAACAACAATAACACAAAGGAAGGTATCCACCATAGTTTGCCAGAGCTCTGCTCTAAGCCAGGATGTCAGAGGATAAACTACTATATTAAGGAGAGTCAGTCAGCCAGTTCTCCTGCTTGGTGTAAGAGCTTGAATTTATAAATAGAGAAAGGAATACTGATTTTGTTATTACTCAATCTGTTATAACGTTGCTTCCCAGATATTAAAAAAGTAATTTGCTTTGTTTTTGAGCCCAATTTCAAATGGTGTATTCCTTACATACCTTGAGAGGATTGTCTGTGGGCCTTACAAATCTCCTGATTGGTCAGGACTGGAATCATTTTCCTCTTGTTGATTCGCTTGCATTTCATAAGTAATGAATTTGCTGACTCACTGCTCGGTGGCCTAGGCTGCTGTGTATGGTCTCACTCCTACCAACTTTAATGACTTCTTAGAAACACTATGATGGTCAAGGTCAGGTGTTCTTTAAAGTAAAAGAAAGAAAAAAGAAGTTCCCCTTTTTAGGCAATCTATCTTGAGTTTTCTTATCTATAACAATCCAGTGATGTTGGTAACCTTGGTTTATTCCCTCTGCTCCTGATTTTAGTAGGTCTGAGAGTCTTATTAAAACCAGAATGATATTTATGTTTGTATATAAGTACCTTAAGCACATATACTAATATTTAGTTACCTCATCAGTTTCAGATTAATGTCCGCACTGTTTTTCTCTCTGACCTTTAGCCCTCTGTGAGTATTACTGATTCCTCAGTTTCTGCCTTAAATTGAATATATGTTTCTGCTAAGTATATATTCCCTCAGTTGGATAATTTTCCAAGTCTGTTTTACTATAAAAGTAATAAGCACTTAAAAGAAACCGTTTAGAAAATACACAAATGGGATATTTAGAAAGTAACCAAATCTCTATGCCTTAAGGAGATTGGCTGTTAATATTTTGTGCATTTTCCCCTAAGATTTAAACTTTTTTAATCTACATGATTTAAATCATTGTATATAAAATTTTAATCTTTATACATTTTTATCATTACACACTTTTGAGTATTTTGTATTGTGGTAAAGTATGCATAATATAAAACAGGCCATTTTTACGTGTACTCCTCAGTGGCATTATGAACATTTATATTGTTGTGATCCTATTACCACCATCCATCCATAGAACCCTTTTCATCTTGTAAAACTGAAACTCTATACCTATTAAACAAAAACTCCCCTTCCCCTCTTCCCTCAGCCCCAGGCTGCCACCATTCTGCTTACCATCTGTATGAACTTGACTGTTCTAGGAACTTCATATAAATGGAGTCATGAGTATTTTTATTTTATTCACTTAGCATAATATTGTTAATGGTCATCCCACGTTGTGGCATGTGTCACAGTTTTTCCCTTGTTGAGACTGAATCATAGTCCATTGTACGTGCATACCACATTTCTGATTTATTTATCTGCTGATGGACACTTGGGTTGCTTTCACTTTCTAGCAGTTGTGAATATGGGTGTAAAAATCTGTCTCCTAATTGCTGATTTTACTGCTTTTGGCACTTACATAAAATTGGAATCAAAGGATTCTTTGGGCATATGTACAAAAGTGGATTTATATGTTTGGTTTTTGAAGAATCGCCATACTGTTTTCCATAGTGGCAGCACCATTTTTTGGTGCACCAACAACAGTGCACATGTGTTCAATTTCTTCACATCCTGACCAACACTTTGTTTTTCCTTTTTTCCTTTTAATAATAGTCAGGTGGACAGGGAGGCCTGGCATGCTGTGATTCATGGGGTCGCAAAGAGTTAGACACGACTGAGCGACTGAACTGAACTGAATGAATATGAGGTAGTATCTCATTGTGGTCTGGATTTTCATATCCCTAATGGTTAGTGATGCTGGGCATATTTTTATGTGCTTAATTGACCATTTAGAAATCTTTGGAGAAATGTTTGTTCAAGTCCTTTGCCCATTTTTGTTTCTTTTATTGTTGTTGAGTTGTGGTTTTTAGACATCTGGATGTTAATCTCTTGTCTTAGTTGGTGCTGCTATATCAAATTTGTTTTTTTTTTTGGTCAGAAAAAATCTTTATACCTCCTTAACTTTTCAAGGATAAATTTTCTGCTTACAGAAGTCTAGATTAGTGGGTTTTTAAAAAATCTCAAAAACTTGAATATTTCACTCTACTCTCTTCTTGCTTGCATGATTCCAATGACAAATTAGATGTAATTCTTATCTTTGCTCCCGTCTAGGTAAAGGTACTTTCAATATATTAAAAAAAAATGTGATATTCTGACATTTGAATATGATTTGCCTAGATGTATTTTTCTTGGAATTTATCCTGTTCGGTGGTCTCTGAGCTTCCTGGATCTATGGTTTGGTGTCTGGCATTAATTATCTCAGGCCTTTGGATCCTTTATTACTCTGTTACATTAATGCTGCCTTCCCTCTGGGTCTCAAGCACACCAAGCTCCTTTCTAACCTTAAGGTCTACATTCTGCTGTTCCTGCTCCTTGATATGCTTCAGCCTTAATTCTTCCTCTAACTTCATTTCATCCTTCAGGTCTGAGATGAACATTTATTTCTGTAGGAATGGAAAAAATAGGAAGTTGACGGGTACTCACTTCTGGCTCAGGCTCTTTTCTACTTCCTGTTGCTTTCTGCAGAGTATCAGGAAGACATGAGTTTTAACAATTTGCAAGGGAAAACTTAAGGGCAGGAAGTGGATATTTGGTACAGTTTTGAAAGATTTATTTTCAGAGTGTAAACTTTGTAAGATAGTGTTCTGAAGAGATTTGAAGGACAGAGATCATGTTGTTTAATTCTTTTGTGTTTATCATAGCAATGGATATTCATTATTTGGAAAGTTTGACATTTGCCATTAATACTGTGGTCATTATAAGAAATACTTATTGGTAGGCTGATTTCTAAGTATTTCTGTTTCATTAAGAGAGATTTACTCTTAAGTAGTCTAGTTTCTAGGCTGGTCTACTGTGTTTATGTATTCTTTGGGCCTCTAGAAATGCACTCATATCTGATTCATTGATTTACCTAATCACTCATCCATTCAACACACATTTTTTGAGACTTTTACATGGCAGGTGATATTGAAATCACAAAGAAAAATAAAGAATAATGATTGGCTCTATCCTTAGAGCCAATAGTTTGGTAAGGGAGACCAATTTGTGAAGAAACCTCTGTACTGTGGTATCAAATATGAGAATCAAGAAAGAATATTTATCAGGCTTCACTCTAGAGATAAAATATGAACAAGTTCTGCAGGGAAAAGTGCAAGCCAGGCAGAGTGAGTGGTGTGAACCAGGGCAGGAAGCTATAGAGATGACACACATATCTGGGAACTGAGGATGGTTAAAGTGATTGGAGTGTAAACTGTGTGTACAGAGAAGGAGAATGACAAAGGGGGAAATGAGAAAACTGAATAAGGACATTTGGTAAAGTAAGCCCTTAAATGTGACACAGCTGTGTTTGAATTTTCTCATGGACTTGATGGAATGGTGACAGTGGGAATGCCCTAATCCAATTATTGTTTAGAGACCTAATTCTGGAATCAGTGAGGAGAATTTCCTGCATCTGTTGATACTGCATTGACTCAGTTACCCTGTTTACTTTCTCAGATGGTGAATGTATAAAATCCTTTATTGCTACCTAAAAATAATACAGCCACCCCCTTTTATGGGGGGGAAAAAGCTGACTGACTATAAAACAATCACAGCAAAAAATACATAAAGATTAATTCCAACCTTAAAAAAACACATCAACTGAAGTGATTTATTTCCTTCAAATTATTTTTCTTTATATAATTAGGTTTTTATTTTCATTTGAACATGCCACATAGTTTTTAATTAGACCCGTGCCTTATAAAATTGAATGATTATATGCTGATCAAACAGATTTTAAACTTGTAGAGACATAGAAATTGTTTTGAGAAATTAAGCCAGCACTTAGGTGTTTACAACAGAACATGTCTGTCGAGAGTGAAAAAGTTGAAGCAGACAAGTTTCCGCGAAGGCCTTGTATATCCCGTCACTTATTCTTCACACTTTTTCATTCAGAAGATTCATGAACAAACTAGGGAGATTCACACTCATCCCCTAACAGTCAATGTGTATGTTTATGGGTATAAGTAAAATAAAACTATGAGTGAGAATTGCCCTTCTGTAAGAACTCAGAGTTGTATAGCTGTTTTGTCAGCAGCATTTTACCTCTTTTCTGTATCATTGGCTTTAAGTAGAAGCAAGGAGAAACAAATCATTTTAGTGCTTGGAAGCAATGCCAATCATTTTGAGAGAATGAAAAACATCAGAATTCATCTCACTTTTTATGAAAGGTCATGCTAGACATGCGTTATTTCTGTGAAAAAGGGTTTCCTAACTGAGTAGCTGAAAAATATCCTACAAGTCAACATCACTGATTCAAAACACATGAGTTTGAGCAAACTCTGGGAGATTGTGAAGGACAGAGAAGCCTGGCATGCTGCAGTCCTTGGGGTTGCAAAGAGTCGGATATGACTGAGTGACTAAACAACATCCTCATAACCACGTGTAGAGATCAAAGAGAAATGTTTATTTCCTTTCTACTTTTTCCAGAATAATTTTTGCCTGGGAAAAATGCTAATCCAGCCTGAAAAACAACTCATACTGATGTTTGTACGTGAACATTTTTCTTTTCTTTTTTTCTTTATTTGTCCAGTAAATATTTATTGTTTTGTTTTGGTTTTTCGGTTCTATGATCCAGCTCACAATTGGGACAAATCACTGGACGCTGGGCCATGAAAGATGGCTTTTATTAGGATTAGCAGCCGATATGCCCTGTGCTAAGTCACTTTGGTTGTGTCTGACTTTTTGTGACCTTATGGACTGTAGTCACCCGGGCTCCTCTGTCCACAGGATTCTCAGGCAGGAATACTGGAATACTGGAATTGGATTCTCTCCCCGAAAGGGATCTTCCCAATCCAGGGATCGAACACATGTCTCTTACATCTCTTGCATTGGCAGGTGGGTTCTTTACCACTAGTGCCACCTGGGAAGCCCCAATATGCCCTGCACCCCTTGGAAAATCCTGTGTCTGGGCTTCTGCTAAGCTTGCACAAACAGTGCTCACCCTCTCCTCAGGGACGTCTAACTGTGGCCAAAGAAAGTGAAGTCACTCAGTTGTGTCCGACTCTTTGCGACCCCATGGACTGTAGCCTGTCAGGATCCTCCATCCATGGGATTTTCCAGGCAAGAGTGCTGGAGTGGATTGCCATTTCCTTCTCCGGGGGATCTTCCCAACCCAGGAATCGAACCCGGGTCTCCCACATTGCAGGCAGATGCTTTACCATCTGAGCCACCAGGGAAGTCAGTACTGTGGCCAAGGCAGTTGTAAATATCAGGACAGAAAAGTCCTCTCTGCTCCTGGGATATGGGATTAGGAGCTCTACTGTGTTCTCTTTGGGATGGGGGAGAGTTACTCTATTCATAGATAATTCAAAGAGAATTAGTCTCTCTAGAAGGATTATATTTTATATCAGAGAGCAACAGATATTTAAAGTGAGTCATGGTTAAAATCTTCAGGGATAGAAGAGACTTTCAAGGTCATCTGATGTTGAATTTCCCTCTCCAGCATTCTAATTGGTTTCTCCAGTAGGGAGCTTCCTGATTCTTTGGGTTACCTGTGACTGAACTTGTTAAAAAAACACACATAGATATTGTCCCCCTTATTTCTGCCTTAAATCTATTCTTTTAACTTTCATTCTATTTGTCCTATTTATACAGTCTGGAGCCTGGATTAGCATCTGATTGTTTAGACCAGTGCTTCTCTACTTGGGCATACTTAAGAAATTGTTACAGTACACTTTCCTGGGGTCCATCCCCAGATATTCTGACTCAGTAGGTCTGAGGTTCTGCCAGAGAATCTGCATTTCTAACAAGCTCCCAGGTGCTGCTGCTGGTCTGTTGATGACCTTTGAACAGCTGATTCAGACTATCCAAGATTCCTTCTCCCTTCCTTTGGGAACTGCACTTGGTTTTTCCTTTGGGGACTAACTTGTCTCCTATGTAGGCAGACTGGTTGAGAGTGGCAGACAAGCCATCCACCAGCTGAGTGTGGGCATGTGACACAAGGTGGGCCAAAGGGATGCTGGTTCTTGAGAATGTGAACGAAGAGGAGGAGAAGTAGGAGCTCTAACACACTGTTGACCACAACTCCTGCCTAGTTCCCTGGGCCTGTCCTGGTTGCCACTGCTTCTGAGTCTAGAACTCAGGTTTTCCTTCTGTTCTTTGAACTACCTCATGTATTTTCAATAAATGATGGTTTTTCTTCTAGTTCTACTTCAGTTCCCTCCCACCCCCACCCTTCTTTCTCCTCCTTTTCTTCTTCCTCGCCTTTTAAAAAATTAACTGGTTAGTTTCTACTTCTTGCCACCAACAATATGAACAGATAAAGACTACAAAGAATACACCTGCTGTCTTGACTCTAGTCAACCCTCCATGTAAAGACAGTGCCGACTTGCTCCTCCAGATCCAGTTTCCCTGTGCTTTCCATGATTCTCTGTAGAACATGTATTTCAAGTCTCCACATTATCATGTTTTCTTTTGGTTCACCTACTAGTCTCCAGACTTCCCTGGTGGCTCAGTTGGTAAAGAATCCACCTGCAATGCAGGACATCCAGGTTTGATCCCTGGGTTGCGAAGATCCCCAGGAGAAGGAAATGGCTACCCACTCCTGTATTCTCGCTTGGGAAATCCCATGGGCAGAGGAGCCTGGAGGGCCACAGTCCATGGGGTTGCAAGTGTCAGACATAGCAACTAAACCATCACTAGCTGTCTCCAGCCCTTTACCACTTCAATATGGCCTGATCCAGACTGCAAGGAGGAAGGAGATGTTTACTGCCTCTGCTGTGGTCACTATACTCTGGTGCCACCTAAAGCAGGAAGAAAAAAGAAAAAGGAACAATTACGTAGCAGTTTGTTTGATAAGTGTCAACAGTGAATAGAGATCACCCAGGTTCCTAAGTGAATCTTTCCTACTGAATGGCTCTCGATTCTGCTGAAAAGCAAGAAGGGAAAAGTGCCTGAGATGGCAGAGAAAAGCAAGGATTTCTTTGGACAGCATGTGCTCGGGGTTGGTCTTGTATCTAGGAGGAGACTCAGAGTCATTATCGTGTGCTTGGGGAGTGTGTTGGCAGTTCGGAAAAACAGTAGAAACAAAAGGCTCTCCTGGGATTCTTCTTAAATGCAGATAAGACACTTGTTTATGGGCTCTTTGGCCTTCTTCATTCTGGGAGAATCAGAGAATTCTGAGAAGGAAGCAGGGTAACTCAGGAGCATTAGGAATTAAAAACAGAAAAAACAAGGCATGGTTATTATTGCTATTCCATGTAAATACTCAGAAGCTTAACTTATCGACTTGATATGCATATTCATAACTAGTCATTCCTTGGGCGGGAACTTCTCTGGCAATAACAAATATTTCTCTTTGTCAAGAGTGATTCTGAATTTAAAGTAGAATGACACAAAGCACTTGGTTTCTTGCCATAACTGTGGTAGGGAACAGAACAACAATACATCTTTGGATTTTTCCCTCTAACTTACTTAAAATTACTGTCATATGTCCCTGAGATTTAGGGTCAGGATGCTTCTGTCCAGCAGAGTGAGGCTGGCCAGAGGGAGGGGATGAAGTATGATGCTCTTGCAACAAAGGCCTCCGAGATGCATGGGGAGGCCTACTGTTAGGACGGCCCATCAGAGTTGTCTCAAACTGTAGCAATGGGTCTGAGACATTGTGTTGCCTTATCAGCTGGCCACGGGATGCAGGCTGCCCTTGGCAGGGGATGTTACCTTGGCTGAGGGGGCGTGTTCTCTGACTGTGGTCTCCACGGATGGCCTCAGCTGAGAGCTGTGAGATGGTCATGATCCAGCAGCTGGCCAGTAGGTCCTGACTGGGGGATATAGAAGGGAGCTGGGTGGTGTTCCCACACCCACTACTGGTCCTGGCTGTCCCGGGGGATGCCTGGTGGGGGTGAGTGACACAGGGGAGTTAACATCTGCAGAGAGGGTTTTGATGGATGATGGGAGATGGAAAGGCACCAACCAATACATTCTCTCCTTTCTTTCCCCTGACGCTGGTTCTGCAATGCTGGTTCTGCTTGATCCTGAGATCAAGCAGGGAGCGCTGCATTGGTTGCAAAGGTGTAACCGGCTTGGTGAGGCCCCCTTGTCTGCACTGTCCCCTATTCTCTACTTCATTCCCTTTCCTTCCTGTTACCCACAAGAGGGTACCTTTGGACCGAAACATCAGCACAGTATCTTTTGCCTTGGCCCCTGTTTCCTAGGGAACCCAGGTTAAAGCCGGATCACCTTCCTGAAATTCCCAGAACTATAGAATTTCAGTTAGCAGGGGCCTTAAAGATCACCTCATCTAATCCTGCCCATTTTATGGGTCAGGAAGCAGAGGCTCAAACGGTTCAGTTATTTGAATGTATCCCAGACCAAGAATCTAGGCTTCCTGACTCCTCATCCCATGCTCTTATCTATGCTAACCTACTTGGAAAGTGATTTTACCCTGGAAAACAGCCCTGTGATGGGATGATAGCAATAGTTGGGGCCCATCCTGGATACACATGCGAGGAGCCTCATGTGAAAGCCTCCCGGAATTTGTCTCACTAGTCTGGTCTCCACACCGTTAAAGCTGGTAGGGAATTGGGGGTCAGCGAGCCCTGTGTTTCCAACCAAATTACCATCATGGATCTCTTCTGTTACTGCCCTTCACCTCTACCCCATGATTCTTTTAAAAAAGATTTCTTCTGAATTGCTTTATTATGACTTATTTCTTTTCTACTCTTTAACTAAAACCTTATAATACTTCCATTGTATTTAATACATAAGCTTACCATTTCAGCCTTATATAGGGGTGGATACATACATGGCTTCTACTTATCTCCTGAAACTAGAGAAGAGAGTAATGTTACCATTACAGAATCCTCCCAAGGAATCCCAGGGATGGAACCACTCATCTGACCTGCCCTCCACACCCACCCTCCACTGCCCCACCCATCAGAGACCCAGCAAATAACAGAGCCTGGACCAGGATCTGGGTCTCCCGACTTGAAGGAGAGGAGGCTCTTTCCAAATTCCTGGCAGCGTTCCTCCTTAAGAAGCTCCCAACCTCATCCGTCACAGTCAAGATCCTGACAGCAGACAGTGTCACTGACCAGATGCTCGCTGTGCCTGTGTCTCCCTCGGCCTCTCACTCTATTGGGGATTCCTTGGCCTCGTCTTCGGGCAGCCACCCTTCCATCTGGGGAGCCCATATTACAGGGTCTTGTTAAATTCCAGTTGCTATTTATTCCTTTTCTAGCAGCAGTGGCTGGTGAACTCGCCATCCCACACTGCTCAGCTCCCAACCGCATGCATGACCAGCAGGGAGAGGACACATGCACGTGGCCTCTGTGTGAGTGGTCACCTTCGGGTCTGTCCACATTCAGAGCTCCCTGAGAAGAGAAGCATTGTAGCTCCTGGGGAGAGGAGGTGTGGCATGATTTCATGGGAGACATTGTACTGGAGAGGAGTTCCTTTCTGTAGTTACTGTTGTTTGGTCACTCGGTCGTGGTTGACTCTTTGTGACTCCATGGACCGTAGCCTGCAAGTCTCTTCCGCCCGTGAGATTTCCCAGGCAAGATTACCTGAGTGGGTAGCCATTTCCTTCTCCAGGGCATCTTCCTGGACCAGGGATGGAACCCATGTCTCCTGCATTGGCAAGCAGATGCTTTCCCACTAAGCCACCAGAGAAGCCCCTGCTTTAGTTACTGGGACTGATTAACTAAATAGATGGATTCTTATTAGCCTCCTACGATCAGGCTGGGAATTGAGAGGACTAGGTTCTGGTCCTTACTCTACCACTCATTTGCAGTGCTCTCTTGAGAACATCTGAACTTCCGTAGGATTCTGTTTCTTATTTTATGTTATGTTATGAACAGGGACCATAATAACCATTTTAGCTTCCTGACAGTTGACCACTTTTTCTGCTGCTATATCTTGGTTCAAGCCATAGTCATCTACCCTTGGACAGCTGCAAGATGGCCTCCCAGCTGCTTCTACTCTTCCTTCATAGGAAGTTCGTTCTCCACAGAAAAGTCAGAGTAATTAAAAAAAAAATGGTCGACTATCACTTTCCTGCTTAAATCCCTCCAATAGCTTGTTGTTAGATTTAAAATGACATATGAGTGGTTTGTTATGGCTTTCTGTAGTCTAACCTCTGTTTATCTCTTGGTTCTCACCTCTTCCCATTCTTGTGCTGGCATTCCCTGCTCCTGCCACATAGATGTTCTGCTTGATCTGGCAAAGCACCAAGCTTTCTTCCTGACTCAGGGCCTTTGCATTGCTGTCTCATCTGCCTGGAATGCTTTTCTACCCCTGGCTGCCTCCTCCTTCTCAGCTCATCTTGTTTACCCTGTGAGGTCTTTCCTCACTGCCCTATTTAAAGTAGTCCTTCGCTCCTACCTTTAGACCTTCTTTATTCCATGATTATTTATCATTCTCTTAGGTTATTTAACATCAGTAAACAAATAGATAAACCAGTTGAACAATCAATTAAGCAAGTGAGCATTTAGTAGGTTTTCTCCCACTAAAATGCCAGCTCCATCAGCCAGGGCCCAGGCTGGCCCCTTCACTACTGTATCTATTTCAGCCACTAGACTCTCAGGGTTGATGTTTGTTACTGAAATGTTGAATGCTTTTATTCATTTCATGATGTTTATTAAGTTTCTACCCCATGGTAGGTACTACTTTAGTCATGAGGATTGGTGGTGGTTTAGTTGCTAAGTCGTGTCTTAGCAAACTCATGACTCTTGCAACCTCATGGACTGTAGCCTGCCAGGCTCCTCTGTTCATGGGATTCTCCAGGCAAGAATACTGGAGTGGGTTGCCATTTTCTTTTCCATGGGATCTTCCTGACCCAGGAATCAAACCCGGGTCTCCTGCATTGCAGGTAGGCAGATTCTTTACCAACTGAGCTACAAGGGAAGCCCACTTAGAGTACTTATGGTGGTAGTTGGTGGTTTAATCACGAGGATTATCAGGGAACAAAATAGACAAAGCCCCTGACTTCCTGAAGCTTGTATTCAATGGGGGCTGGTTTGTGGGAGAAATCACAAGTATAAATAAATAAACAAATAAATACATGTCAGGTGGTAGCAAGAGCTGCAGGGTAAGATAAGACAGAGTAATGAGGTTTGGAGTCTCAGGTAAGGATGGAGATCAGGGAATTCTCTCATTTGATGGGAGACTTGCAGAGAATGAGAATGCAATTGGTGAAGGCTGGGGATGGTGATGAAAGAATGTTCTGGGCAAAGGCCTCGAGGTGGGTGTGTGACTGGTGGATTTGGAGGAATAGCAGAAAGGTTGGTGTAGCTGCAACAGGGAGAACAGAGGGAAGCAGGAGGAGTCGGGGGCGGGGGGAGTGGAAGACCAAGTCAGAGCTCATAGACTGTTAGGTCATGAAACATGCAAGGGTATGGGCTTAACTCCAAGTGGGAAGGAAACCTTTAGAGGCACAGGACTGGAAGTGCATATGATTTGTCTTATGTTCTGAAAAACACACTGGTCATGGTGCTGAGGATAAACTCGGTGGATGGTGAAGACAGGGAGATACTGAGGAGACCAAGGCAGGGATGTTCTGAGTCAAGGTCCATTTCATGGTGAAGCAGATAGGACTTGTTGATAGATGGAGTGTGGGATGGGAGAGAAAAGAGTCCAAGTTGGTTTGAAGGTTTTGGCAGGAGCAATCAGAAGGCATGCATGTGTGCTCAGTTGTGTTCAACTTGTTTGCAACCCCATTGACTAGCCCACCAGGCTCCTCTTGTCCATGGAATTTTCCAGGCAAGAGTACTGGAGTGCCATTGCCATTGGGTTGCCATTTCCTACTCCAATCAAAAGAATAGGATTGCTATTTATTGAGATGGAGGAAGTCTGTGGGAAGAGCAGGTTTTGGGGAAAAATTGGACAGCAATTTTGGAGGAAAGAATTACAGTTGCTCCTTGAATGACAGGGTTTGAATGGCACAGTTCTGCTTACATGTTGATTTATTTTGATAGTGAACACTTTAGTAATATACCATCTGGGTTGGTAGGAACTGCAGATATAGGGGACCAACTATAAGTTAATGAAGATTTTTGACTGGGAGGAGGGTTGGTGCCCCCTAAGTCCTGCCTTGTTTGAGTCAACTGTATATCATCTTAAGGTGCCCTTGAGACTTCTGTTAATTCTAACATCCTCTGCATTCATTTTAAAACCATTTTAATTTAAAAATTTCTTAAAAATATATTTGTGTGCATGTGTTTACATGTGTGTTTGGGACTTCCCTGGTGGCTCAGATGGTAAAGTGCCTGTCTACAATGCGGGAAATCCGGGTTCGATCCCTGGGTTGGGAAGATCCCCTGGAGAAGGAAATGGCAATCCACTCCAGTACTATTGCCTGGAAAATCCCATGGACAGAGGAGCCTGGTAGGCTACAGTCCATGGGGTTGCAAAGAGTCAGACACGACTGTGCGACTTCACTTTGGGGGTATATATAAATGGCTGGAGGGCATGAATAAATCATGCCAGTAATTGACAGAAGCCTAGTTTTGCCATGATGCTAGCTGAGATGGCCCATCCTCCCAACACTCCATGTCATTTGGATACTAGATAAACAGGCCCATAGAGGTGAAGTGCTTTATTTGAGGCCAAGGAGCTACCGAGTAGAGGAACCAGCCCTGGAATAAAGGTCTCTGCTCTGTCTGGCCTCTGCCCCTTCCACAGTATCACACTCACTCTTTACTACTGTTACATCACAATACAGCATCTGGTATCTTTTGCAGAGCAAGGATTAGACATAGCTTGAGTAAACTAGACACACTGTTAAAGATCACTGTGTCCTCACAAATGCTCTGAATCTCCCAAAAGCTAGAGAGAAGAGGAGAGGAGGAAGCATGAATGTTTACAGTCACAGGATGTGAAGCACCAAGCATGTGTCTATAACTTACCCCCAAACTTGAGTATTTATTCCCTCTTTTTTATGCTTGTAAAGCAGCAGGAAGAGACAAGCTGTTCCATTCAGAAACCACCGAGAGAGGCTTCCGTGATCTGAGGCTGCCTGTAGCATATGGGATAAATTCTTTGCATTTAAGATGCAAACATTCAACAGACTACCCTTCCCTCCCCGAGTCTCTGCCTGTGACAGGGGGCCCTCAGAAAGGACTGGCTGACTGTGCTTGCCTTGGGAGGGGGCGCTGAATCTGTACGCCCCCTCCTTTCCCCACTCCAAGAGGGGTCTTTTGCTTGGGAAAGCTGTGAAAGTTCAGTAGAAAAACTGGCACGCTCAGTACTCTCCTTGGATGTTTCTTAAGGTTGGAAAGTGAATGATATAAATGTCTAATTAGAGAAGAAAGACACTTGCACATTTAATCTTGGTGGGGACTGGGGATCACACTTGATCTCATTATCGCCTCTGCTACATACCGTCTTCCCTGACACTTCTCCTATTACTTTCCAGCAGCCATGCCAGTCACTGCACTTGAGCAGCTGAGCGGCGGTTTGATGCAGCTGTCGTTGATACAGACAAGATGGGAAGACCAAAGCTTGGGTCAAGTTTCTTTTATACTCCTTGGGGAAAAGCCACCAATTCAAATCCAGTGAAGGATCACAATGAGACTTTTGGCTCTAGATTCATCTGTAGAAAATTTCCTCCCTATAAGACAGACTGAAGTGTTTGGATAGGTTTCTATAGAAAATACCAGGCTGTCATCTTCTGAGGAGGCATGATTTTTAGAGCAAATTGTTATTGAGTCACTAAGTTTTGTCAGACTCTTTTGCCACCCTGTAGACTACAGCCTGCTAGCAGCCTCTGTCCATGGGATTTCCCAGGCAAGAATACTGGAGTGGGTTGCCATTTCCTTCTTCAGGGGATCTTTCCCACCCAGGGATCAAACCTGTGTCTCCTGCATTGGCAGGCAGGTTCTTTATCACCGAGCCACCGTGGTAAAGCAAATTAACCACTGGTATTTTGGTGATTTTTGGCTTCTGAGCTTTTTCTATACTGTATGGGAACTTGATAGAGTACTACTCTTTAGATTTAAAAGCAAATATATGAATACTCAATGACTGTTTATAATTCCCAGTCTTGTAGCAGTAAAACATTGGGGAAGAGAACACACACACACACACACATATATATATACATACACACATGTATACAACAAACATCAAACAGACCCAAGTGGAAATGTTAGGCTATTTGTCAGAGGTTGGGGCAGACGCTTACTCCTTGGAAGAAAAGTTATGACCAACCTAGATAGCATATTCAAAAGCAGAGACATTACTTTGCCAACAAAGGTCCGTCTAGTCAAAGCTATGGTGTTTTCCTGTGGTCATGTATGGATGTGAGACTTGGACTGTAAAGAAGGCTGAGCGCTGAAGAATTGATGCTTTTGAACTGTGGTGTTGGAGAAGACTCCTGAGAGTCCCTTGGACTGCAAGGAGATCCAACCAGTCCATTCTGAAGGAGATCAGTCTTGGGTGTTCTTTGGAAGGAATGATGCTAAAGCTGAAACTCCAGTACTTTGGCTACCTCATGCGAAGAGTTGACTCATTGGAAAAGACTCTGATGCTGGGAGGGATTGGGGGCAGGAGGAGAAGGGGGCGGCAGAGGATGAGATGGCTGGGTGGCATCACTGACTCAATGGACATGAGTCTGAGTGAACTCCGGGAGTTGGTGATGGACAGGGAGGCCTGGTGTGCTGTGATTCATGGGGTCGCAGAGTCGGACACGACTGAGTGACTGAACTGAACTGAACTGAACTGGGGCGAGTTCATGATATTGTCTAATCACAACCAGCACATTCCTTTGAGAGAAGAAATCTTAGTTTTCTTATTGCAGCGTGTCAGAAAACATATAGCAGAGTTTAAAAAGAAAAAAAGCACAATTCACAATAGACAGTTTGTGTTTGGTTAAAGGCTTTTCAACCCCAATAGCAGAAATTATCCTTGGAATTCCAAAAGCTTTCCCAGTAATTCAAAGGGATGAGGATACCAACAAGCTGGGTTTCATGCCCAATCAACTCTCAACTCTATGTTGAACTCAGCATGTACTCCAATGGCTGACTTCAAACGTCACGGTGGTATTTTGAATTCAGGCCGTGGAAGATGCTCCCTGCCAGGGGTAGCTCCCAGTGCTGCTGGTGGAAAGCCCCCACACCCACAGCTTTTTGTTTTCACTGCCCTTCTGGCAAATTAGCATACTTCATTAAAAAAAAAAACAACTTATTTTTCAAGGTAAAACCAGAGATCTGTTTCAAGAGTGACACCACATCGTGTCAGAAAGAGAGACCCTGTGGCTGCCAGTGAGGCCCTCTCCGGAGGAGCGCCTGGGGGCCCAGCGCAGGTGTGGGTGGAGGCGGACGCAGCGGGCTGTGGACCGGGGCGGCCACGGGTGCTCTGCACCCAGGCCGCAGGCCTCTGCACCAGGCCGCGGGCGCTCTGCACCAGGCCGCGGGCGCTCTGCACCCAGGCCGCAGGCCTCTGCACCGGGCCGCGGGCTCTCTGCACCCAGGCCGTAGACCTCGTCGCCCGCCATCATGGCCTGGCGGGAACCGTGGGCGCCCCGCTCCGCCTGCTCCCTGGAAGGGCGCAGGCTGTGCGGGGACTGCGAGGAGGCGGCTAGCGGCTGGCTCTGACATGGCAAGGACTCAGCTCTCCTCTGGAGCAGTGTCTTCTTCGTGTCGGAGGTGGTGAGGCTCCCAGGGACCGTGTCGTTCTTCTCAGATGTTGTGGTTTTATTTTTATTTTTTTATTCACAGAGCTTCTTGATCTCATGGAGCAGCAACATTCCTACGCAGAGGCTGAGCTCCCGGCCTCCCTCCTACAGGAGATCAGCCCCGGGAAGCCTTCTCTCTCCCACTCTCTCCTTTTTGGTGTTTCATGCAGATTGTATCTTGATTTAAAACTCATCAGAGGAGTACCAAATGCTGTCAGAACTGTAGCGAGCCAAAGGGAACAGCCTATTAATAAAGGGATATTAATTGGAGTACAGACAAGGATCAAAGCCAGAGGACAGAAATCCAGGAGGGGTGGCTAAGAGCAGTCTGTTGCAAGGCCCACTCTTGGGCGGAGGTTTTGACACCGGTGATGTCGTTGGAATAAAGTCCAAAAAGCCAGAAATGCTTCTGCTTTGGCTCCTCAGGATGCATGGCATCCATTTAGGGCTTCCCACTCATAATCTATCTAAACTTCTTGAAATCTCTTTCTGTACTTTTAGGAACCTTTTACGAGCTGGGAAGGATCTAAGCCAGGAATAAGTGGTTTCTTTTTTTAAAGCTCCTAAGTGCTGCCCCAAAGCCATTTAACAATTATCTTATTAATTTGGAGACTTTTGATTTTGCTAATTAGGCTCCAGTATTTCTCCATGCCCTTCCCAATTAACCCAGTTTCATTTTGAGACAGGGAAATTCCCCAGTGGAAGTAACCCCTTCTAGTATAGGCTTCTCACAATGCCGAGATTTCCCCCTCCCCCTCCCTATTTTTCTAACAAACAAGGCAAAGCACGCAGACCTTAGAACTG
Organism: Bos taurus; assembly: GCF_002263795.3. Taxonomy (NCBI): domain Eukaryota; kingdom Metazoa; phylum Chordata; class Mammalia; order Artiodactyla; family Bovidae; genus Bos; species Bos taurus. The sequence continues at coordinate 3,770,993 of NC_037337.1, read as the reverse complement.
GTCATTTGAAATGAAGCCCATGAAAATAGGTGAGCAGAAATGAAATTCTCAGTGTGCTGCGGGGACCAGTGGCTGAGTGAAAAGAACAGAGGTCTCGAGGATGATGATCCTTTGCTGGAGTGGTTCTTGCAGAGTTGAATTCCCAGTCCTCCTACAAAGATAGCAGGATAAAGAGGGGGAAAAAAATAGGAGAAAGCCACAAATGAAGTCCAAACCAGCTGCAGGCTCAAATGATGCGAAGAGTGAGCAACTGAGTATTCTTATGGATTATGACAAAGTCCCAGGATGGCTTACATAGAGCTGAATTCCTTTTTTCTCCCTCTAATTTTCATTTTTGCCATCTTCAGTTTCTCCTCACATTAAAAAAAATAAAAATTTCTTAGTTCAGTTTTCACTTCCCATATTTGGCTCATGTCCTGTCTGTGAATAGCCCACTGTCTCATGTCCTTTCCTATGTACTTTGTTTTCATTTTCTAGCCTTTTTTCTTCTCCCATCTTCTCTAACCTTCATTAAATATATGTGGGACATAGTAAAATGATTTCCTGAACAACTGATTTTCTGACAATTGAGAAATAAAGCACCTTTCTACAGCAATTTTTTTTCTTTTATTTTAGAGGCAAAGCTTGTTTGCTTATTAAAAAACATGAATTCTCATTAAATAGTCATAGCATCTATTAGGTTCCAGCCATGGTTAAAATGCTGGAATACACATTTGAATAAGGTAGTGGAAGCAGCTACTTTAGTGGTAAAGAATCTGACTGCCAGTGCAGGAGACACAAGAGACGTGGGTTTGGTCCGTTGGTCGGGAAGATCCCCTGGAGTAGGAAATGGCTACCCATTCCGGTACTCTTGCCTGGAAAATCCCATGAACAGAGGAGCCTGGTGGGCTACAGTCCGTGGGGCTGCAGAGAGTTGACACGACTGAGTGACTGAGCACAGTAGCACTCTCTTCCATTGTTGTTGTTCAGTTGCTCGGTCATGTCTGACTCTTTGTGACCCCATGGACTGCAGCACAGAAGGCCTCCCTCTCCTTCACCATCTCCCGGAGTTTGCTCAAACTTATGTCCATTGATGCCATACAACCATCTCATCTTCTGTTGTTTCCTTCTCCTCCTGCCTTCAGTATTTCCCAGCATCAGGGTCTTTTCAAATGAATCAACTCTTTGCATCAGATGGCCAAAGGATTGGCGCTTCACCTTCAGCATCACAGTGCTTAATTGTTTGTGTCTTTTTTTTTTTTTTTTTCTGTGCTAACCCTTGCAGCCAGCTTTAGGAGAGAAGTTCAATTTCCTGCATTTTCAGATCATTGCCTTTAAGCATCGGGACCACAATATGAATCCAGCAATTTGGTTACGGAGCCCTGCCCTTAACAGCCAGCTCTACTACCTTCCTTAGTCCCTGCCATAGTGTAGCCTGCTGTTCAGTAAACGTGCATGCAAGCCTGCATGCACAATCACTTCAGTCATGTCTGACTCTTTGCGACTCTTTGCCAGACTCCTCTGTCCATGTCGATGAGATTCTCCAGGCGAAAATACTAGAGTGGGTTGCCATGCCCTCCTCCAGGGAATCTTCTCAACCCACGGATCGAACCCACATCTTTTATATCTTCCTGCATTGGCAGGCAGGTTATTTACCTCTAGCGCCACCTGGGAAGCCCTCCGTGAAGGTGGCTGACACATAAAGTGCGGAGCACTGCTTCCCAGGTCGTTCAGTGGTGAAGAACCCACCTGCCAACAGGTTCCATCCCCGGGTCACGAAGATCCCCTGGAGATGGAAACTGCAACTCACGCCAGTATTCTTTCCTGGGGAATTCCATTGACAGAAGAGCCCAGTGGGCTCCAGTTCATGGAGTTGCAAGAGTCAGATGCAATTTAGTGACTAAACAACAACAACTACAATAAAATGTGTGGGTTGCTGTGCTGTGTGTGTATAGTTGAGCAAGTTGTATATTGCACAGCTCTAGGAAGTATCATTCATCTGTCCTTAAGAATATCCAGTGCTCTAACAGGAGACACAAACTATACAAATATTTTGAATAGGGAAAATTTAATAAGAATTTTTGCCTAGTAATGGAGATTACTAAAGGAGGGTTAAGAGATGTTAAAGAATACAGGAACAGCAGATACAAGACTTTAGTATTTGGATTCCTTTCTGAAACCAGAAAGGGCCTAAAGCATGAAAAAATTATTTTCAGCAGTTGTAAAGAATATTTCATTAACATCTCAAATGCAAATTAAGATTTAACTTCACATATCCAAATTAAGAGGTGTGAAGATGAACTAGTGTGTTTGAGAGATTGTGTTTCCCACAAGGAAACTAACTTCAGCGTGCTCATGTGTGCTAGACCTCCAGAGAAGAACTTCCCTCCGGTCACAGTCAATGGCCAAACCCCACCACAGGCGAAAGGACACAGGGACCAATCATACTTAACATTTACCTGATGTTGCTTCCAAGAGCTATCAGGTAGCTTGTATTGCAATTAGCATTTGCCCTCCACATTATATGGAACCAGTGACTTATTTAAGAACCAGTGAAATCAATGTGTGGTTACGTTTGATTTTATCATTCTTTTTCTGGGAAGACTTACGGCTCATAGTTCAAGGATGGAAGTAACCAGAGGACCTTGTAGAGGATAAAAGGACAGCCTGGTTTTTGCGTCATGGAAACCTGGGCACTTCATTCAGTCTTACTGTAAATGCAGTTTCCACAGAGTAATACTCTAAATCATTCTCCTATGACCAGGATATGCCAAATGCATCCTAGGGACAGGTTGGTTGGATTGCTCAGGTAGATGTCAAGACCTGAGTCATTCTAGGAGCATGTTTGGTGCCTTCTGTGGGCACCACGTTTAAATGGTAATTTCTTGCTTTAGCTTCTACTCACTTATTTCTCTATGTAAGCCATGAGATTGGGTAAAGTCAGATGGCCAATCAGCTCCTTTCCCCCAAGAAAACCATAAAACAAAGCTCTCCCGCTCATCTTTTCCTATTAATTCAACAAGGTGTCCTGTAACAGCATCACTGGAGCCTTCATCCCTCCCACAGGAAATAGGATTATCGTGTACTATTGGTTTCTTGGCTGGCTGCATACACGTCACTCTGCTTATGGTCGGAAAAGTACAAAAAAGCATTGAGTCAGGACAAAGCAGGCAGAACTCACCCCTGCCTTTTTCTTTTCTTTTCTTTTTTTCTCTTCTACCAGTGTCGTAAAGACCTCATGAATTGCAGAAGGCTGGAGATTTGTTTGTTTTTATCCAAAGGCAGAACAGTGTACTTGGTGTTTGTTTTTGTGGAATTAGAAACCATAGCTCAAACCATCAAGAGAAGGTGGGGATAAGGAGTATACGCCCATGCCTTGGCACAGTTTACTTTTCTAGGTCCATGATACATTTGTTCTTTGAAAAATAATAAACGTGATTTCACATAGAAATTCTGAGAGTAGCTTTTTTTTTTTTTTAAAGTAGAGGGTAAAAGGTTTCTGTGATCTAAAGGGAAATCAGAATATAGTCTTGTTTTTTCAGTGTAGTGATGAAATGCCAATTCTAAGAGACCTTGAGGGGACGAAACAAACAAAGCTGACTGAATACAAGTTAATGAAGCCAAAAAGGGAGAAAATTGTGTTTGCATGTTATCTGTGTACATGGGTTTTCACTGGGTAAACATGGCCCAAGAGGGAATGGAAAAGTTCCTGGTGTGGGGCTGGGTCTGGAGGAAAGATCACTCACAGAATAGGACACAGGAAAGGGCTTGTGGAATATTCTGGTAGCTTCCAGTGCTTCTCTGTTTCTACTCTCAGATTTGAATGTTTCTGCCTGATTTCCCTTTGTAAAGCAAGGCTTAAAAAACCCCAGCTTTATTGAAGTGTAATTAACATATTGTAAATTACACATATTTAAGCTCTGTCATTTCATGTGTTTCACATAGGGCTTCCCTGGTGGCTCAGATGGGAGAGAAATCTGCCTGCAATGCAGGAGACCCAGGTTCAATCCCTGGATTGGGAGGATGCCCTGGAGAAAAAATGACAACCATTCCCAGTATTCCTGCATGGAGAATTCCATGGACAGAGGGGCCTAGTGGGCTACATGGGGTCCATGGGGTCACAAAGAGACTGACACAGTTGAGCGGCTAACACTTTTCCACTTCACTTTTACATATGTATACAAACTCACTACAATCAAGATTTGTGATGTTTAAGTGGCTGAAATAAATGTTAAAGGCTCAGCTGATGTATGCCTCAGGGAGCCTCTGGAGACCTGGTAAGTCCCGCTGTAAGCAGGGCTGGGGATGATGGGGTGAGCAGAAGGCAGGGATACGTGTCCTTGTGCTGTGGCTCAAATAGACATCTGCTTTTAACTGTTGTGAATCTCACATCTGGCATCACTGGAAATTATCTGCCTTTCTTTTTCTCTTTTTTGGTGCTTCTTGCTCAATATAGTGCAATCTAATCCAGATAACTGTCAGAACAGTTGTCTTCAGAGTTGTTTTTGAAATCCTTGTGCTTTATTGATCAGTCAGTGTTTGGGGGAAGAGAGGAGTAGCAAATAAAAGTGAAGAGGAGGGGAAGGAAAGGAGTTAAGTAAGGATCAAAGCCAAGGGATCTGGGGTCTTATTGTCATGATTTAAAAAATCCTTTTACAGAGATGGTATCTGTGACTCCTCCCTCCAACTTCTCTCCCTTCAAAGCTACTGCTGGTCTGCTTTCTGTAATGTAGATTTAGTTTGCATTTTGTAGACTTTTATGTAAATGGAATCTAATAGTCTGAATTCTTTTCCTCTGTCTGCTTTCATCAGCATCATTATTTTGAGAGTCAGGCATGGTGTTGCCTGCACCAATAAACCTATTCCTTTTCAGAGCTGAGTGTCATTCCCTTGTATGGTTATATCAGCTCACTTACCAGAATGAACTGGTTATATCAGATCATCGTTCATTTACCTTTTAGTGGACTTGTGGGTTGTTTCTGGGTATTGGCTGTTACAAAAAAAAGTGCTATAAACATTTACGTGCATGTCTTTCTATCAGTTCATTTGAGTCACTAAGTCGTGTCCGACTCTTTGTGACCCCATGGACTGCAGCATGCCAGGCTTCCCTGTCCATCACTAACTCCCAGAGCTTACACAAACTCATATACATTGAGTCGGTGATGCCATCAACCATCTCACCCTCTGTCATCCCCTTCTCCATCTGCCTTCAATCTTTCCCAGCATTAGGGTCTTTTCCAAAGAGTCAGTTCTTCATGTCAGGTGGCCAAGTATTGGAATTTCAGCTTCAGCATCAGTCCTTCCAATCAATATTCAGAACAGATTTCCTTTAGGATGGACTGGTTGGGTCTCCTTGCAGCCCAAGGGACTCTCAAAGGTCTTCTCCAACACCACAGTTCAAAAGCATCAGTTCTTTGGCACTCAGCTCTTTTTATGGTCCAACTCTCACATCCATACATGACTACTGGAAAAACCACAGCTTTGACTAGATGGACCTTTGTTGGCAAAGTAATGTCTTTGCTTTTTAATATGCTGTCTAGGTTGGTCATAGCTTTTCTTCCAAGGAGCAAGTGTCTTTTAACTTCATGGCTGCAGTCACCATCTGCAGTGATTTTGGAGGCCCCCAAAATAAAGTCTCTCACGGTTTCCACTGTTTCCACATCTATTTGCCATGAAGTGATGGGACCGGATGCCATGATCTTAGTTTTCTGAATATTGAGCTTTAAGCCAACTTTTCCACTCTCCTCTTTCACTTTCGTCAAGAGGCTCTTTAGTTCTTCTTCGCTTTCTGCCATAAGGGTCATGTCATCTGCATATCTAAGGTTATTAATATTTCTCCAGGCAATCTTGATTCCAGCTTGTGCTTTATCCAGCCCAGCATTTCTCATGATGTACTGGAATGGGTGAATTTAACTCAGATGACCATCATATCTACTACTGAGGGCAGGAATCCCTCAGAAGAAATGGAGTAGCCATCATGGTCAACAAAAGAGTCTGAAATACAAAAATGACAGAATGATCTCTGTTCGTTTCCAAGGCAAACCATTCAATATCACAGTAATCCAAGTCTATGCTGCAACTGGTAATGCTGAAGAAGCTGAAGTTGAACGGTTCTATGAAGACCTACAAGACCTTTTAAAACTAACACCCAAAAAAGACGTCCTTTTCATTATGGGGACTGGAATGCAAAAGTAGGAAATCAAGAAACACCTGGAGTAACAGGCAAATTTGGCTTGGAATATGGAATGAAGCAGGGCAAAGACTAATAGAGTTTTGCCAAGAAAATGCACTGGTCATAGCAAACACCCTCTTCCAACAACACAAGAGAAGACTCTACACATGGACATCACCAGATGGTCAACACCGAAATCAGATTGATTATAATCTTTGCAGCCAAAGATGGAGAAGCTCGATACAGTCGACAAAAAAAAGACCAGGAGCTGACTGTGGCTCAGATCATGAACTCCTTATTGCCAAATTCAGACTTAAATTGAAGAAAGTAGGGAAAACCACTAGACCATTCAGGTATGACCTAAATCAAATCCCTTATGATTATACAGTGGAAGTGAGAAATAAATTTAAGGGCCTAGATCTGATAGAGTGCCTGATGAACTATGGAATGAGGTTTATGACATTGTGCAGGAGACAGGGATCAAGGCCATCCCCATGGAAAAGAAATGCAAAAAAGCAAAATGGATGTCTGAGGAGGCCTTACAAATAGCTGTGAAAAGAAGAGAAGTGAAAAGCAAAGCAGAAAAGGAAGGATGTAAGCATCTGAATGCAGAGTTCCAAAGAATAGCAAGAAGAGATAAGAAAGCCTTCCTCAGTGATCAATGCAAAGAAATAGAGGAAAACAACAGAATGGGAAAGACTAGAGATCTCTTCAAGAAAATTAGAGATACCAAGGAAACATTTCATGCAAAGATGGGCTCAATAAAGGACAGAAACAGAAGATATTAAGAAGAGGTGGCAAGAATACACAGAAGAACTACACAAGAAAGATCTTCATGACCCAGATAATCACGATGGTGTGATCACTGACCTAAAGCCAGACATCCTGGAATGTGAAGTCAAGTGGGCCTTAGAAAGTATCACTACGAACAAAGCTAGTGGAGGTGATGGAATTCCAGTTGAGCTATTTCAAATCCTGAAAGATGATGCTGTGAAAGTGCTGCACTCAATATACCAGCAAATTTGGAAAACTCAGCAGTGGCCACAGGACTGGAAAAGGTGAGTTTTCATTCCAATCCCAAAGGAAGGCAATGCCAAAGAATGCTCAAACTACCGTACAATTGCACTCATCTCACATGCTAGTAAAGTAATGCTCAAAATTCTCCAAGCCAGGCTTCAGCAATACGTGAACCGTGAAGTTCCAGATGTTCAAGCTGGTTTTAGAAAAGGCAGAGGAACCAGAGATCAAATTGCCAATATCTGCTGGATCATGGAAAAAGCAAGAGAATTCCAGAAAAACATCTATTTCTGCTTTATTGACTATGCCAAAGCCTTTGACTGTGTGGATCACAACAAACTGTGGAAAATTCTGAAGGAGATGGGAATACCAGACCACTTGACCTGCCTCTTGAGAGATCTGTATGCAGGTCAGGAAGCAACAGTTAGAACTGGACATGAAACAACAGACTGGTTCCAAATAGCAACAGGTGTACATTAAGACTGTGTATTGTCCCCTTGCTTATTTAACTTATATGCAGAATACATCATGAGAAACGCTGGGCTTGAAGAAGCACAAGCTGGAATCAAGATTGCCGGGAGAAATATTAATAACCTCAGATATGCAGATGACACCACCCTTATGGCAGAAAGTGAAGAGGAATTAAAGAGCCTCTTGATGAAAGTGAAAGTGGATAGTGAAAAAGTTGGCTTAAAGCTCAACATTCAGAAAATGAAGATCATGGCATCCAGTCCCATCATCTCATGGGAAATAGATGGGGAAATAGTGGAAACAGTGGCTGACTTTATTTTTTTGTGCTCCAAAATCACTGCAGATGGTGACTGCAGCCATAAAATTAAAAGACGCTTACTCCTCGGAAGAAAAGTTATGACCAACCTAGATAGCATATTCAAAAGCAGAGACATTACTTTGTCAACAAAGTTTCATCTAGTCAAGGCTATGGTTTTTCCTGTGGTCATGTATGGATGTGAGAGTTGGACTGTGAAGAAGGCTGAGTGTTGAAGAATTGATGCTTTTGAACTGTGGTGTTGGAGAAGACTCTTGAGAGTCCCTTGCACTGCAAGGAGATCCAACCAGTCCATTCTGAAAGAGATCAGCCCTGGGATTTCTTTGGAAGGAATGATGCTAAAGCTGAAACTCCAGTACTTTGGCCACCTCATGTGAAGAGTTGACTCATTGGAAAAGACTCTGATGCTGGGAGGGATTGGGGGCAGGAGGAGAAGGGGACGACAGAGGATGAGATGGCTGGATGGCATTACTGACTTGATGGACGTGTGTCTCAGTGAACTCCGGGAGTTGGTGATGGACAGGGAGGCCTGGCGTGCTGTGATTCATGGGGTTGCAAAGAATCGGACAGGAGTGAGTGAACTGAACTGAACTCTACATATAAGTTAAATAAGCAGGGTGACAATATACAGCCTTGACATACTCCTTTCCCGATTTGGAACCAGTCTGTTTTTCCATGTCCAGCTCTAACTGTTGCTTCGTTGCTTCTTGACCTCCACACAGATTTTCTCAGGAGGCAGGTCAGGTGGTCTGATATTCCCATCTCTTTAAGAATGTTCCACGGTTTGTTGTGATCCACACAGTCAAAGGCTTTGGCATAGTCAATAAAGCAGAAGTAGATGTTTTTCTGGAACTCTCTGTGATTCAACGGATGTAGACAATTTGATCTCTGGTTCCTCTGCCTTTTCTAAATTCAGCTTGAATATCTGGAAGTTCATGGTTCACATACCATTGAAGCCCGGCTTGGAGAATTTTGAGCATCACTTTGATACAGTGTGAGATGAGTACAATTGTGTGGTAGTTTGAGCATTTTTTGGCATTGCCTTCCTTTGGGATTGAAATGAAAACAGACATTTTCCAGTCCTGTGGCCATTGCTGAGTTTTCCAAATTTGCTGGGATATTGAGTGCAACACTTTGACAGCATCATCTTTGAAGATTTGAGCAGCTCACTGGAATTCCATCACCTCCACTAGCTTTGTTTGTAGTGATGTTTCCTAAGGCCCTGGAATGTGACTTCACATTCCAGGATGCCTGGCTCTAGGTGAGTGATCTTCATTACCATCTTTATTACCTCCACCATAGTTTGGCCACAGGTCAAACAACAGGGAGGGAACACAACCCTGCCCATCAACAGTAAATTGGATTAAAGATTTTCTGAGCATGGCCCCACCCATCAGAATAAGGATAAAATTTTTAAGAATAAAACTGGGAGTTTCCCTCTCAATCAGTCTCTCCCATCAGAAGCTTCCATAAGCCTCTTATCCTTGTCCATCAAAGGGCAAACAGAATGAAAACCACAATCACAGAAAACTAACCAGTTTGATGGATCAAAGCCTTGTCTAACTCAATGAAACTCTGAACCATGTCATGTAGGGCCACCAAAGATGGACAGGTCATGGTGGAGAGTTCTTACAAAACGTGGTCCACTGGAGAAAGGGATGGCAAACCAGTATTCTTGCCTTACGAACCCCATGAACAGCATGAAAAAGCAAAAAGATAAGACACTGAAAGATGAAACCCCCAGGTTGGTAGGTACCCAATACGCTACTGGAGATCAGTGGAGATCTAACTCCAGAAAGAATGAAGAGATGGAACCAAAGCAAAAACAACACCCAGTTGTGGATGTGACTGGTGATAGAAGTAAAGTCCAATGCTGTAAAGACCAATATTGCATAGGAACCTGGAATGTTAGGTCCATGAATCAAGGCAAATTGGAAGTGGTCAGATAGAGGATGGCAAGAGTGAACGTCGACATTCTAGGAATCAGCGAAATAAAATGGACTGGAATGGGTGAATTTAATTCAGATGACCGTTATATCTACTACTGTAGGTGGGAATCCCTTAGAAGAAATGGAGTAGCCATCATAGTCAACAAAAGAGTCCAAAAACAGTACTTGGGTGGAGTCTCAAAAATGACAGAATGATCTCTGTTCATTTCCAAGGCAAACCATTCAATATTAGAGTAATCCAAGTCTATGCCCTGACCAGCAATGCTGAAGAAGCTGAAGTTGAACAGTTGTATTAAGACCTATAAGACTTTTTAGAACTAACATCCAAAAAAGATGTTATTTTCATTATAGGGGACTGGAATGCAAAAGTAGGAAGTTAAGACATACCTGGAGTAACAGGCAAATTTGGCCTTGGAGTACAGAATGAAGCAGGGAAAAGGCTAATAGAGTTTTGCCAAGAGAACACACTGGTCATAGCAAACACTGTCTTCCAACAACACAAGGGAAGGCTCTACACATGGACATCACCAGATGGTCAATACTGAAATCAGATTGATTATATTCTTTGCAGCCAAAGATGGAGAAGCTCTATACAATCAGCAAAAACAAGACCGGGAGCTGACTGTGGCTCAGATCATGAACTGCTTGTTGCCAAATTCAGACTTAAATTGAAGAAAGTAGAGAAAACCACTAGACCATTCAGGTATGACCTAAACCAAATCCCTTATGATTATACAGTGGAAGTGACAAATAGTTTCAACGGATTAGATCTGATAGAGTGCCTGAAGAACTATGGGCAGAGGTTCATGACATTGTACAGGAGGCAGTGGTCAAGACCATTTCCAAGAAAAAGAAATGAAAAAAGGAAAATGGTTGTCTAAGGAGGCCTTACAAATAGCTGAGAAAAGAAGAAAAGTCTAGGGCAAAGGAGAAAAGGAAAGATGTAAGCATCTGAATGCAGAGTTCCAAAGAATAGCAAAGAGATAGCAAATAGCAAAGAGAGTTCCAAAGAGATAAGAAAACGTTCCTTAGTGATCAGTGCAAAGAAATAGAGGAAAATAATATAACAGGAAAGACTAGAGATCTCTTCAAGAAAATTAGAGATACCAAGGGAATATTTCATCCAAAGATGGGCCCAATGAAGGACAGAAAAAGTATGGACCTAACAGAAGTAGAAGATATTAAGAAGAGGTGGCAAAAATACACAGAAGAACTATACAAAAAACATCTTCATGACTCAGATAAGCACAATGGTGTGATCACTCAGAGCCAGACATGCTGGAATGTGAAGTCACGTGGGCCTTAGGAAGCATCACTACAAACAAAGCTAAGGTGATAGAATTCCAGTGAGCTGTTTCAAGTTCTGAAAGATGATGAAGTCAAAGTGTTGCACTCAATATGCCAGCAAATTTGGAAAACTCAGCAATGGCCACAGGACTGGAAAATGTCTGTTTTCATTTCAATCCCAAAGGAAGGCAATGCCAAAGAATGCTCAAACTACCACACAATTGTACTCATCTCACACTGTATCAAAGTGATGCTCAAAATTCTCCAAGCCAGGCTTCAGTGGTATGTGAACTGTGAACTTCCAGATGTTTAAGCTGAATTTAGAAAAGGCAGAGGAACCAGAGATCAAATTGCCAACATCCGTTGAATCATTGAAAAAGCAAGAGAGTTCCAGAAAACATCTACTTCTGCTTTATTGACTATGCCAAAGCCTTTGACTGTGTGGATCACAACAAACCGTGGAACATTCTTAAAGAGATGGGAATATCAGACCACCTGACCTGCCTCCTGAGAAAATCTGTATGGAGGTCAAGAAACAACAGTTAGAGCTGGACATGGAGCAACAGACTGGTTCCAAATCGGGAAAGGAGTATGTCAAGGCTGTATATTGTCACCCTGCTTATTTAACTTGTATGTAAAGTACATCATGAGAAATGCTGGGCTGGATGAAGCACAAGCTGGAATCAAGATTGCCGGGAGAAATATCAATAACCTTAGATATGCAAATGACACCACCCTTATGGCAGAAAGCAAAGAAGAACTAAAGAGCCTCTCGATGAAAGTGAAAGAGGAGAGTGAAAAAGTTGGCTTAAAGCTCAATATTCAGAAAACTAAGATCATGGCATCTGGTCCCATCACTTCATGGCAAATAGATGGGGAAACAGTGAAAATCGTGAGAGACTTTATTTTGGGGGGCTCCAAAATCACTGCAGATGGTGACTGCAGCCATGAAGTTAAAAGACACTTGCTCCTTGGAAGAAAAGCTATGACCAACCTAGACAGCATATTAAAAAGTAGAGACATTACTTTGCCAACAAAGGTTCATCTAGTCAAAGCTGTGGTTTTTCTTTTTCTTGTGGTCATGTATGGATGTGAGATTTGGACTATAAAGAACGCTGAGTGCCGAAGAATTGATGCTTTGAACTGTGGTGTTGGAAAAGATTCTTGAGAGTCCCTTGGACTGTGAGGAGACTGAACCAGTTCATCCTAAAGGAGATCAGTTCTGAATATTGATTGGAAGGACTGATGCTGAAGCTGAAATTCCAATACTTGGCCACCTGATGTGAAGAGCTGACTCATTTGAAAAGACCCTGATGCTGGGAAAGATTGAAGGCAGAAGGAGAAGGGGACGGCAGAGGGTGAGAGGGTTGGATGGCCTCACTGACTCAATGGACATCAGTTTGTGTGAGCTCTGGGGTTTGGTGATGGACAGGGAAGCCTGGCATGCTGCAGACCATGGGATTGCAAAGAGTCGAACAGGACTGAGAGACTGAACTGAACTGAATGAAGATAATGGTGATCTCCTTCAAAAGATCCATGTAGGCACTTGCACTGAGTGCCCCCAACCCTGCAACAGCCCACCACCAACCCACGCCTCCCCTGGAAACTCTTGGACACTCATGGGCGAGTCCAGTCCAATCTCTTGTGGCGTCACGGCTCCTTTCTCCTGGGTCCTGGTGCACACAAGATTCTGTTTGTGCCCTCCAAGACTATTTCCTCAGTCCCGTCTAAGTTCTTGCAGCTCTATGTTGGGTTAATGGTGACCTCCTCAAAGAGGGCTTATGCCATAGCGAGGTCCATTGCACTCAGAGCCCCTGCCCCCACGGCAGGCGACTGCAGACTCGTACCTTCAGAGGAGACACTCAAGCACAGTTCTGGCTCAGTTTATGCAGGGTTTCTGGGTCCTGGTGCACACAAGCTTTGTTTGAGCCCTCTGAGCATCTTTGGAGAGGATATGTCTTTGTAAAGACATATACATTTATTTCTCCTTGGTAAATACCTAGAAATGGAATTGAAGGATAGTTTTATGTTTAATTTAAAAAAGAAAACAGTTTTAAGAAACTGCTAAGCTGTTTTTGAAAGTGGTTTAGTCACTTACCACTCCCAGTAGTTGAGTTTGAGGGCTCCAGTTTCTGCACATCCTCTCCAGCACTTGGTATGGTCAAATCTTTTTAATTTTAGAAATCCTAATGTGTGAATAGGCACCAAATTATGGTTTTAACTTGAACTTTTCCTAATTGCCAATGATGATGAGCATTTTTTCAAGTGACTATTTGTCATCTTCTTGGATGATATGCATGTTCAAATCCTTTTTACCCATTAAAATAAAAAGTGGGTTATTTGCTTTCTTATAATTGCATTTAGGTGGATACTTAATCTATTCTGGATGCAAGGACTTTAGCAGATACATGATTCTCAGTATTCTCTCCCAGTCTGTGGCTTATCTTTTTGGTACTCTGTGTCTTTCAAAGAGCAGATGTTCTTGATTTGATGCAATACAGTTTACCTTTTTATTTTTTTAATGGAATGTGCTTTTGGTGTTGTTTCTAAGGAATTTCTGATTTTCTCATGTGTTTCCCTCTAGAAGTTTTATTGTCTTATTTGTATTTAGGTCTATAAATATATTTTCAGGTAATTTTTATATATGGTGCAAGTATGTGTCAAAGTTTAGTTTTATTTAATATGGATATGAAATCATTCAAGCACCATTTGTTGAAATGATTATTCTTTCCCTGTTGAATTACCTTTGCATCTTTGTCTAAAACCAATTGACCATATTCGTGTGGTTCTATTTCTGGAAACTCTATAATGTTCCATTGATCTATTTGTCTATCTTGGCACCAATACTATACTTTCTTGATCTCTATTGTTTCATAAGTTTAGAAGTAAGGTAGTGAAAGTCTTCATATTTGTTGTTTCTCAAAGTTGCTCTTCTTCTGGTAAATCCTTTGCATTTTCATATGAGTTTTAAGGTCATCTTGTCAATGTCAACAAAAATGCCCATTGGGATTGTGTTGAATCTGCAAATTTATTTGTGGATAGTTATTTTTCCTCATTAATGTTTTACTCCATTTTTAGTTTATTTACATACTCTATTTTGTGTTATGTATCTGATAATTCCTAGGACTCTAATTCTGCTGACAATTGTCTCTGCTGATTCTCATTCATGACAGTTTAAGTAATAATGTAGCTTTGGAGTTTGAATCCATGTTCTGGGGGCTTTGTCTTTGGGAATCTTTTGAGCTTGAGTTGATGACATTTCTCTCCACAGTTGATCTGAGTTTGCTTCTAACTGGAGGAAGCTACCAATCTTTGTTAAGTTAACATTCTGCCATTTTTCTTCCCTAAACTACTTTGGTGGTACAAGTTGAAATCTTAAACCCTTGTGAGGGCAAGCATGGGATCACATGTACTTGGAGAGATTTTCCCCCTCCTGAGTACAGACTAAGACAGACAAATTTTCTTATCATCTTTGTCAGCAAGCCAACTTCAGTATTCCATTCCTCCCCTGACTGTATAGTCCTGATGCAACCCGGACTTTACTTGAGGGTCTCAGTTCCAACTTTCACTTTCTCTTCCTGGCTCCCGTGTGGTGGTCAGAAGTGAGGCTCTTTATTATCAAGATGGGCAAAGATAGACACATTGACTGTTGTGGCTACTTATCGCCTAGTTTCCAGCATCTTCTTCCCTTTTGCTCCTGATCTCTCCTGATTGTGTTTTTCCCTTCAAGCTAAGATCTGCATTTCAGTGGGGGGCAGTTGCATCTTAGTCAGTATTTCTTTGGTATTTTATTTTTGTGTTGGAAGGGATTTTACTTTTTTTATGCTATCTAGCAGACGAGAAGGCGATGGCACCCCACTCCAGTACTCTTGCCTGGAAAATCCCATGGACGGAGGAGCCTGGTGGGCTGCAGTCCATGGGATCGCAAAGAGTCGGACACGACTGAGTGACTTCACTTTCACTTTCCACTTCCATGCATTGGAGAAGGAAATGGCAACCCACCCCAGCGTTCTTGCCTGGAGAATCCCAGGGATGGGGGAGCCTGGTGGGCTGCCGTCTGTGGGGTTGCACAGAGTCGGACACGACTGAAGTGACTTAGCAGCAGCAGCAGCAGCAGCAGCATATCTTCATATACTAAATAAAGTAGAAAGGAATTAGTTCCCTCATCCCCCCTCCCCCATTTAGTATCCATCTTAATGCTGGATTGATTACCAGATCCACATGAAAGATGGCCAGATGTCATACAATCATGCGGTACTGCAAAGGACAAGAGTCGCTGCACTACATCGGGGGAGGGTTGTTGACAATGGTGTTCTCGTTTGTTTTCTTGCTTTCAATGTTTTGTAGCATATGGAGGTGTATATGCATGTGGCTATATGGATTTATGTTTAAATTAACCCCCACAAAATAGACATATGACTTAAAAATATTCCTGCAAATAAGCCATGGACTGTGACAACATTAACTGTGCAGGCGCATGGAAACAGCAAGAGACAGGCAGAGTGAACCCTCCTGCATCTTGGATGAGATCTTCATCAGCCTCATTTTTAATCACTACCAGAATTTAAGGTCACTTTTTATTTTTTCTGTTTTATTTTCTGTGAAGTTTGGTTTGATATAATTGCTAGGTCTATAAAATCCTATTGTACCTGGTTTTCCATTTACTCTCATCAGCAGTGGTATCATGTAAAGGAGTTAGAATATAGTGAATCAGTCTTCCTGGGTTTGAGTTCTGGGGCCACACCCTTCTAACTCTAAGACTTTAGCATGTTTCTTAACCCTAGTGCCTTAGATTTAACCACCTGTAGTAATATCTACCGCACAGATCTCTCATGAGGATGAAAGAAGATACATGGAGTGTTACACAAATAAGCTCTTGCAATAACCTAGCATGTAGCAGATTTAAAAAGAGTGACCCTCCCCTCTGTCTTCCTGTTATAGATGAGTTAGGAAGCACAGGTAAGAATTTGTAAGTAAAGTTGCATTGTAAAGGGTGAAGTGATAAAACAAAGAATTATGAAGGTAATTCTGTAAACCAGGAGCCTTCCCCTGGAATACAACAGAGTTGTAGAAGGGAGAGGAACTTAGCAGGACAATGTTTAGGAAGTTTGGGGATGGAGTTCATGTCACAATTTGGATTTTTTTTCCCTTTGGGAAAGCCATTTTTAAATTTTTAAAAATTTTTATTGAAGTATAGTTAATTCAGAATGTTTCAGATGAGAAGTGTTCGATTTTAAACTCATGAAATAGGTGGCAAACTCTCCCTATAGTTATCTTCCAAACATTCCAGTATTCTGGCACTTAGGCAGCTGTGTTTTTATTGTTTCCCTGACTCTGACTGCTGTGTGGCCGGGAACAAGCCTCCTACCATCTCTGTGTTTCCCTTCCTTCTCCACACGTGTGGAAAGAAGATCCCAGCGTCTTTCCTGAGTGAATCTCAGAGCCAAGAGTGGATATTTGTTTCGTGCTTTAAGCATCATTTTCCCTTTGGCAGTGGCCAGTGACACAAGCTTGTCTGCTGAAAGAGGCAGTCTTCCATGTCGTATGCGGCTACGCCGTGTTGGAGGCCTCTTTTTGGTACGTCCTTTGCCAGGGTTAGGCACCTCCTGCTATTAGCGGGATGTTATTGCCTATCCAAGGCAAGCCTGGCTCCTGCCTCTTCCCTGTGGAACTCCTCTGCCTGTGGCCGCACATCAAAGAGGCAGGACGTTCTTTTCACTGCTCACTACACTGACCGTCTTTAACAGGGTATCTGCACTTCCATCAGGCTGCTGACAGACACACAGCTGGCTCCTTCTAAGTGTCTGTCTTTTGTTGAAAAAGATCATCATCTACAGTCTTTGATACAAAGAAAAGGAAAAAAAAAAAAAAACAAAATACAGGCTAGGGTATTTTAATTATATAGGATTATTCCCAGGTCAAGATTCTGCCCATAAACTCAAAGGAAACTAATTAAAATAATGCCATAGTATCTTTTAATTTACTTATCTGACAATTGTGTCTCTTAATGGTCACTATCTTTATCTTCTGAGAAAATGGTGAAGATGTATTGTGAAGAAAAGGAGAGAAAAGAACTACAGAGCCTTCAGGAGAAAAGAAAGATCAGAAAGTGAGCTTTCCTTGTCTTACAGACCATTATAGGCCTGGCAAGTTTCCTGGCTGGCCCTCTGTGTGAGTGTGCGAGGTTCCATTTGGGTGAAGGAAGGAGGCATGCTATTTCTTCTCGTCTTTGCAGGGATTGTAGCAAGCAGTTAGAGCTCTTCCACTTCTAGCTGTGTGATATTAAATAGATGACTCCATTTTTCACTCTTCAGTCTCCTCATCTCTCAAATGGGAGTCATAATGGCATCTTCCTCATGCCACAGAGGTTTCCCAGGTGGCTCTAGTGGTAAAGAATAGAACTAATAAAGTGATCATTAATTGTGCAACAGTCACAAAACTAGACACTTTATCCACAAAGTCTAATTTGGACTTCCCACCAACCACGGCATGCATGTATGAGTGCTAGCTGCCAGTGCAGGCGACATCAGAGATTCAAGTTTGATCCTTGGGGGGGAAAGATCCCCTGGAGAAAGAAACAGCAACCCATTCCAGTATTCTTGCCTGGGAAATCCCATGGACAGAGGAGCCTGGCAGGTTATAGTCCACGGGTCACAAAAGCATCGATACAACTTAGCAACTTAAAAACAACAACAATTACACCACCACCTATGGGTGGTGTCCTCTAATTGCAGGCTAACACGGTGTTGCCAGGAGAAATTAAATGTCTTCTCAAGGATAGGGTTGGAATCCTGACCTCCAAAGGGGTAATAATGTTTCAGTCACACACTGTTGACTTGCTGTGATGAGTATGGTGTAACTGACTTCAGGATTCTACAATCCATTTACTAGAATGACTTAGGATGATACATTTTGTGCTTAGGTTAAAAAAATCAAAGTGCTCAAAGATAAATAGATTTCCCTTTGCTTCTCAGCCCAAAATAGAGATAGAAATAAAAAATCCTTCAAAGTATCTAGAGATTGCTTTGCTCAGAATGATGAGCACCAGTAAGTATCAAGATGTGCTCAAGGATTCTATTACCAGCATTATAAGGTTTGAATTAACTGAAAAGGCTTTTCAACCTGTTAGAAAGCACTATACCTCTTAAAACAAGAGAACACTCTAAAAGCATTACAACACTATGCAAGAAATTAGAAAAAAATAGTCTGTGGCCCCAGCTGACTTTTGTTTTTTTTCCGATGTTTGCGTTACAATGAAAGCTTTCCTTCCAGATAGGATGAACATGATGGCTGCCAGTTAACTGACCTGATCATTTATCTTTAATGTCTGGATGAGACGTGTCATTGGCTGTGCAATGCAGCCCCTTGGCAGAGCTGCCCAGGCCCCCAGGGAGCACTGTCAGCAGGTGCTATTACTAATTTAGTTGGCATCTTGCATTATGTTTAAAGATCACCAGGACACAGTGCTGTGGGATTATGAAATCCTCAGACAGGAGGGGGCCACTCACAGAGCCTCAGCCATAGTCTGAGCACTCCGTCATATTGAGTTACAAGGATACAAGAGAAACAGTTCTAGCATTTGAAAGTAGGGTGCAGCATAATTACAGGCAATTAACTAAGGACTCCTTGGGCAGCAGCTCAACTTGAGACTGTATCTGACAGGCCTTCAGGGCCAGAGAGATGGGGAGAGACCTTATTTTAGCTGGGTTGGGGAAGAAAATGGCAAAGGTTGCAGCTGATAGAAGTACATCAGTATAATGAGAAATGAAAAGCTTCTACTTCTGTCTTTGAAACTGTATGAAGCAATCACTTTCAACTACTTTGTACTGTACTGTCGGTCTAGGTGGGGTTCCTTTTTCGTGTCCTCTTACAGGATTGGAGACAACGGTAAAGGGAAGACAGAGCAGAAACCATATAGAGGCAAAGTGCATTAGCAACTTTCAGGTACAACCTCTGGTTCTCTACAAAACAAAAAAGAAATGTTTTGAGATGATGATTTGGCACGTTCTTTCTATGACACAAGTCATTGCCAAACTTGGATGTACTTCCTAGATATGAATGCACAATGAATGCCTTTCCAGACCTTTTCTTTCCTCTGCTGCTCAGGGTGAATATTAACTTTATAAAGAAGTCAACACTTGTATTTGTTATGTATGCTGATTCCAGATAAAATGCAAGCAATTCATTCTGGAAATCTAGGGTTTGTTTTCTTATATATTTGCTCTAGCTTGATGAAACTGCTTTGCGTGACAACAGAAATGTACTCTTAGGCTGAGGGAAAGCGTTTTTTAATATTAGATAGACTGCTGATCTTCCTGTAACTTTGAGGAGTAAATGTTTGTGCACAGAATGGCTTCTACTAACTAAGGTGGGATTATTTCAGGAAAAACCCTATCTTTCAAAGGAAGAATGAGGGTAAAATTATAAAGAAAGAATTACATAGGAATGAGAAAAAATTATGTAGGCTCATGAGAAATTATACCAGTTCTGTGCAAATGTCAGTGAATACTCAATGAATGTATTTTACAATAGTGAGCACTGCAGGAAATAGTCCTAGGAGAAATAGAAGACCCTAAGGGATCATTGGAGAAGGCAATGGCACCCCACTCCAGTACTCTTGCCTGGAAAATCCCATGGACGGAGGAGCCTGGTGGGCTGCAGTCCATGAGGTCGCTAGGAGTCAGACACGACTGAGCGACTTCAC
Organism: Bos taurus; assembly: GCF_002263795.3. Classification (NCBI taxonomy): domain Eukaryota; kingdom Metazoa; phylum Chordata; class Mammalia; order Artiodactyla; family Bovidae; genus Bos; species Bos taurus. The sequence goes on along the minus strand of NC_037337.1, from coordinate 3,751,098 downwards.
TTTCACTTTTCACTTTCATGCATTGGAGAAGGAAATGGCAACCCACTCCAGTATTCTTGCCTGGAGAATCCCAGAGACAGAAGAGCCTAGTGGGCTGCCGTCTATGGGGTCGCACAGAGTTGGACACGACTGAAGCGACTTAGCAGCAGCAGCAGCAGCAAGGGATCATTCTAAAAGCCCAAGACAAATAACTTTGCTGCACACATAGGTTTTGCCTAGTGTTCCCTGGCAGCGTTTTACTTGTAGTGGGTATATGCCATCTCCATCTATTATGCCACTGGGCTACTGGAAGATTGTCTTTGCCTCAAGGTAATCCCAGGCACAACGGTCCAAGTCACAACATTCATCTCTTTTTTACCTTGAAGGGCGGGGTTTTCCATCGACCTAAGAATCTTCAGACTCTGGTATTTGGCTCTGGTCTTGTTCATCTCTCCTTTTGCCCCTGAGAGGAAGTGAGACTCCTTAATTACTAGAGGCAATCAGCATCTGCATTTTCTAAGTGTGTATCTAGATCCTGCAAGCGCTTGCCCTCTTGCTCATTCTCTGTACTGTAAAGGTGCTGGATGAAGTTACTTAGGTATTAACTCTCAGCTCTCCTCCTTCCTTCCCTGCCTCTTACCGTTCCCTCCTTTCCTTTTCTGTTTTATTTTGTTAGTGGGGAGGATCACTGATTTTTTAAAATTTTTAATGTGAAAGTGGCTCAGTCATGTCTGACTCTTTGCAACCCCGTGGACTATACAGTCCATGGAATTCTCCAGGCCAGAATACTGGAGTGGGTGGCCATTCCCTTCTCCAGGGGATCTTCCCAACACAGGAATCGAACCTAGGTCTCCTGCATTGGAGGTGGATTCTTTACCAGCTAAACCACAAGTGAAGCCCTTAAAAATATATATATATATATTTTTTTTTTTTTAATTGATTGATGATTGGTTTACAATATTGGTTTGATTTCTGGCATATATGAACATAAATTAACCATAGGTGTACATATGTCCCCCACCTCTTGAATCTCCCTCCCTGAGATAAATGGAGGGAGTAGAATGGATGCATTGGGGAAGGCGATGGCACCCCCACTCCAGTACTCTTGCCTGGAAAATCCTATGGATGAAGGAGGCTGGTGGGCTGCAGTCCATGGGGTCGCTAGGAGTCAGGCACGACTGAGCGACTTCACTTTCCCTTTTCACTTTCATGCCTTGGAGAAGGAAATGGCAACCCACTCCAGTGTTCTTGCATGGAGAATCCCAGGGATGGAGGAGCCTGGTGGGCTGCCGTGTGTGGGGTCGCACAGAGTCGGACACGACTGAAGTGACTTAGCAGCAGCAGCAGCAGCAGCGGCAGCATGGATGCATATACACTAATATATGTAAATAAATAGCCGATGGGAATTTGCTGTAGGACTCAAGGAACTCAAACTGGGGCTCTGTAATATACTAACTGTCTTTTCTGGAGTAGGATTGACATATATACACTCATAGTGGTAACGAATCCACCTGCCAGTGCAGGAGACACAAGAGATGCATGTTCCATCCCTGGGTCAGGAAGATCCCCTGGAGAGGGGAATGGCCACCCACTCCAGTATTCTGGCCTGGAGAATTCCATGCACAGGGGAGCCTGGCAGGCTACAGTCCGTGAAGTCTGGTCAGACATGACTGAGTGACTGAATACACACGCACACATGTAGAACAGATAGCTAGTGGCAAGCTGCTCTATAGCATGAGGAGCTCAGCTTGGTGCTCTGTCATGTCCTAGAGGGGTGAGACGGGGAGGGTGAGGAGGGAAGCTGAAGAGGGAAGGGACATACATATACTTACGGCTGAGTCACTTTGTAGTATGGCAGAAACTAACACAACAGGGTAAAGCAATTATCCTCCAATAAAAGAAAGTTTACATCTTATAGGTCAAAATTTGTTGTGGCAACAAACTCCCTAATTGTGATCTTCTCGCTTAGTAGGAGGACCAGGTTTTGAGGTGTGATTTGGGTTGGATATTGCTTGAAATCAGTTCCGATGCCAAGTTTCTGGAGGAAAGAAAGAGGAGCCGAGTGGTAGAGGGCACACAGACTGGGAGGCAGCAGGCAGGCGATACCCAGTTGGCTCTCCTTCTGTGGAGAGCCGCTGTGCGAAGCTGGGACAGTCATTCCGCCTTGGGCCTGGGCGTTTCGACCTGCAGCACGAGAGCTTGAGATTTCTGGGAACTCTGTACTTTCTCCCCTTTCCTCAAGGCCTACCATTCTCTGTACCAGTTGAAATGGATTTACCTGGACTTCTGAATTTTCAGCTCCCCTGTCCCCATTCCTCTTCCTTTTCATTTTTTGCAAGCACCCATCTCCACCTTTGTTTCTCTGTTTCTTAGGGTCCATTATTTCACAGCAGGGAAAAGGAGAATCAGAAGGGTTAAGTGATTTTCTTAAGGCTGCACAGTTAGTGACTAAGAACCTAAATGCATCTTTAGGGTTGGGCCTCTCTTTCTACTACAGTTCAGTTCAGTTCAGTTGCTGAGTCGTGTCTGACTCTTTGTGACCCCATGGACTGCAGCACACCAGGCCTCCCTGTCCATCACCAACTCCTGGAGCTTACTCAAACCCATGTCCATTGAGTCAGTGGTGCCACCCAACCATCTCATCCTCTCTCGTCCCCTTCTCCTCCCACCTTCAATCTTTCCTAGCATCATGGTCTTTTCCAATGAGTCAGTTCTTTGCATCAGGTGGCCAAAGTATTGGAGTTTTAGCTTCAGCATCAGTCCTTCCAATGAATATTCAGACTGATTTCCTTTAGGATGGACTGGTTGGATCTCCTTACATGTCCATAATTTCTCTCTTGTTCTGTCCTTGTGATTCTTCTTATAGATAGGAAGAAGCCTTCAGAAACAAAAGATAGGTTATAGGCAATCAGCTTGTATTTTTATCTCCGAACACGACAAGGACAGGGTATGTGGGGGATGGGCCGCGAGGGCTCTGCCGAGGCTCCTCCTGCTGGCAGATGGGAAAGAAGCAGCCTGAGTGGGTCCTGGGAATGTTGCTTGTCTCAGAAACAGGGGTGAGAGTGAGGCTAGCTGTTTAATAAACAGAATTTCATTGGGGAAGGCAGTGGGAAACAGCAATTGTGACCACCACCCAAACCCACATTCTAGGTTCTGCTCCAAATGCGAGCCGGGTGGTGTTGAGCATGAGATGACACGAACCTCTTCGGGCCTGAGTTACTTATAAAATAAGCATTTGTTGAGTATCCAGTTGTCAATAACTGGAGAAGGAAATGGCACCCCACTCCAGTATTCTTGCCTGGAAAATGCCATGGACAGAGGAACCTGGCGCTCTGTAGTCCATGGGGTTGCGAAGAGTCGGACACGACTGAGTGACTAACACAACAATGTCAGTGATAATAAAGACTCTGCTTCCGGAAAGGCTGGTTGCAGCATGTGGGTTCAATAGTTGTGGCTCCCGGCTCTGGAGCACAGGGTCAATAGCTGTGGCACACGGGCTTAGTTGCTCCCCAGCACATGGGATCTTCCTGGATCAGGGATCGAACCTGCATCTCCTGCTTGGCAGGAGGATTCTTTACCACTGAGCCACCAGGGAAGCACCCCTCTTCTGGTTCTATATAGAACTGCATTGTATTTATAAGTCAATTACAATAATTAAAAAGTGGATAGACACTTTCCCGGCTCTTACCTGTCCTACTAAGGCAGGCTTCCAGAGACAGAGCTCTGCCAGGCAGCCGCCTAGGAGTCCCAAGTATCATCCTTTTCCTGGTCTATCACCGACACCGGCACCTTCGCAGGCACCCCTTTCTGGCAGGCATCCCTCTCTCTTAGATGGCTGTTGCTGAGTCCGGCTATGGTCCCAATGCCACCCTGGCCCTGCTTACTGACCAAGGGCAGACTCCTTTGCAGCACTACACACACACCTGCAGAAGGTCCTAAATGAGGCCATGGGTGTCTGCACAGCGAGACAGGACTCTGGGTTTTTCCTTAGTGTTTCTAGTTCCCAATAGGGATCCAACTCTGTCTGTTGGGAAGGAAGTAGAAAGGCTGAGCCAGCATGGCAAAGCTGAGGAACACCTCCACATGCTCAGATCCAGGCTGAGGCTTTGTTCTTGGGCCAAGCATGCTGTGCTCCACGGATGACCAGCTTTCCTGATCTCCTGGGATGGAGTTTCTCAGGCAGAGACCCCACCCTGCTAAGACCAGGGAAGTCCCCATTGATCTGAGAAGGCTGATCATCCTCACGACTCCCTTAGCCCACATCCCTTTCTGTGGAGTCCCTCAGAGGCCTGGGCACTTAGCCATCTTTGAACCTCAGCAGTGTATGTAGATTACACTCAGTTTAGGACTGCTGCTTTATATATATATATATATATATATATATATAAATATATATATATAATTTAGCATAAATAAATAAATCCCAATTTCTTCATTTTTTTCCATATCCAAAGAGAACCACTGTACTTGGCGCATCACCCAAAAGGGGCAGCCCTTCTCACCTGGGGCATCAATCAGAGGTGATGGAAAGTGCTAAGACTTCAGCAACCTCAGCAAGTATTTACTGAATGTCTATCTAGACCTTATGCAGACCTTGGCCTCTTAAGGACAAACCTGAACTCTCTTCCTCCTAACAGACTATTGAAAGTATAGGAGGATTCTTCAACATTTCCACAGCTTTTGCTCAGAAAAGTTCCAACCCCAAAGGGGATTTTCTGTTCTTTTGTCGTTACATCAAAAATTAACAATATTATTTTAGGTAATACCACCTGGGAATTAGGACCGACCTGGCAGCTTACAGAGATCAATCAGTTTCTCAGTTTTATATTTTCTTTTACACCACGCAAAGGTAATTTAGCAAGCTTCTAATTGTAATCTATTTAATTACAATGCATGCAGATGTAAAATCAAGTGCCAACACAGGTTGCGATTGGATCATCTTGTCAAAAAACCGTTGTGTGTCCGTGATGGTGGAATTAGAGGATGGAGGAACCCTCAGAGATCACTTAGCTTGTTGTCCTGTTGCAGAGCCTTCACACCGCGTTTGCACAATGCTTTGTGTACATCTGCTGTGATTTTTACATCACAAAAAGGGAGAAGGGATTGACACAAATATTTATTCTTTAGCCATCAGCCACCAGACCTGATCTGGGAAGATAACAAAGATGTTTTCACTTTATCTGCCCAGGAGCCCTAGGAGGGAGGTACACACTTTACTCTTACATGTAGATCAGTTTTCAATGCTCAGAGAAATGATGTTTTCCAAGGGGTCACAGCTCATAGGTGGTATAGGGATGAGCTGGTATGGATGGCCACTCTTACCACCCTAGAATGTCAGCTGCTCTTTTTTTATGGGGGGAGAACATAAGATCCAAAAAGTGACTTGGCCAAGGCTCAGTGACAGGATGTGAGATGTGGAAGGGGTATTGGAGGTTATGGAGCTCAACTTGCTTATTTTCTAAGTGATACAATCAAGGTTTGGAAAAGATGGGTTGAACTTAAGGCCCATTGGTTAAAACTATGAAGCCTGTATCCCTTTCCTCCTTCTTCCTACCCTCTCCCCAACTCTTGCCTTGCTCTCTTTCCCCCTCCACCCCTCTTCCCCTCCCTCCCTCTCTTCCCCTCCCTCTCTCTCTTCCCCTCCCTCTCTTTCTTCCCCTCCCTCTCTCTCTTCCCCTCCCTCTCTCTCTTCCCCTCCCTCTCTCTCTTCCCCCCACTGTCTCTCTTCCCTTCCCTCTCTTCCCCTCCCTCCCTCTCTCTTCCCCTCCCTCTCTCTCCCCACCTCTCCCTTCCCCTCCCTTTCTCTTCCCCTCCCTCTCTCTCTTCCCCCCTCTCTCTCTCTTCCCCCCCCTCTCTTCCTTTCCCTCTCTCTCTTCCTTTCCCTGTCTCTCTTCCCTCTCTCTCTCTTCCCCTCTCTCTCTCTTCCCCTCTTTCTTTTCCCCTCCCTCCCTCTCTTTCTTCCCTTCCCTCTCTCTCTTCCCCTACCTTTCTCTCTTCCCCTCCTTCTCTCTTCCCCTCCCTCCTTCTCTCTTCCCCTCTCTCCCTCTCTCTTCCCCTCCCTCTCTCTCCCCCCTCTCCCTTCCCCTCCCTCTCTCTCTCCCCCCCCCTTCCCCCTCTCTCTCTCTTCCCCCCCTCTCTCTCTTCCTTTCCCTCTCTCTCTTCCCTCTCTCTCTCTTCCCCTCTCTCTCTCTTCCCCTCTTTCTTTTCCCCTCCCTCCCTCTCTTTCTTCCCCTCCCTCTCTCTCTTCCCCTACCTCTCTCTCTTCCCCTCCTTCTCTCTTCCCCTCCCTCCTTCTCTCTTCCCCTCCCTCCCTCTCTCTTCCCCTCCCTTGCCCACTTCCTCTGCCCCTTCCCCTCTTTTTCCTTTCCTCCTCCTCCTTTTCTCACCCCATCAAGGCTCCAATGTTCCAGCTCAAACAGCCTCCCCTCTGCTCTCCTGGACAGCCCACATGTCAGAAGTCACCTCTGCGTGATTAGTTATGCTGGCCTGACTGGTGCCTCTAAGGAAGGCAGGGTGGTAAGTGATGGAGACCTGGCTTTCTCTCTCTCTCTCTTCTGCTCTTCTGGTGCCTAGGAACTTGTTTCCACAATCTGGGAAAATGTGACTATCCCCTAGGTGCAGAGCTAGAATGACCCTTTAAGCTGTAGCTGCATCCACTATAAGGAGGAACCTCAGGCGCCTGAGCAGAGTTACAAGATGTTTTGCAAAACTGAACGTAATTCCAGTCCTGGGTGAGTAGAAGTTTGTTTGTGAATAATACTTTGTTGCTGTTGGTCCTCAAACTAGCTCACATGTGAATCCAGAGGGCCTGGAAATACTCAAGATACCTTGGCCCTGATCACAGAGATTCTGACTCAGGAGGTCTGGGTTCGGGCTGAGAATTCCCATTTCTCCTTGGTCTCTGGGTGATGCTCAGGCAGTAAGACCAGACGCTGGCCGCTTCCCAGGAGCCCTGCTGCATTCATGCACTTTGCTAAAGCCAGCCGGGCCTGTGTGTGCCGGCGGGCTCAGGACATGACAAATCTGAATATTTGAACGTGGCTGTGCTTTTTAAAAAAGGGTTTTTAGTTTTCAGCAAAATGTAATTTATGAAGAAAGTACTAAGGAGGTCTCCCAGTTTGTCCATCTGTTGCCAATTTATTTTCTTTTCCCTTGTAAACAATTGTAGGTTCTACAATTTGTTATGATGTATAAATCTGGTTTTATGATGGGTGAAATCCTGTCTTCTGAAATATGACAATTACACAACAGCGTAACACTTGAACAATAGCATCATTGTTCTACCCAGTGGATGCTACTGGTTTTTATCCCACTTTGAGTGTCTACGGCATTTCTGTTCTTTCTGTAGACCCCCATGTCTGCATACTAGATTCATCTGTAAACTTGGCTTCTTACTGATGGCCCCAGTCTCTCTGGCCTTCCTTTTCCTTAGAGTAAGGAAGACAAAAAGTCACAGGCAGGACTCTATTTACATGGACGGGTTCCCCTTTTCAGTGGCCGTTCACTGATGAGAAGGTGTGAGATAATCTTGGCAGCAAAACTAAGAAACATACCGTGAAAGAATGACTAACTGATCAAAAGAATTAAAGGCTGAAGTGAGGAAATCGCCTTTTAAACTGCAGCTTCGCCTTGCTTTAATTTGCAGGAGCACCACCAAACATTTACAGCGTAAAAACCGTGGAGGGGAAGGAGGCGGTATGTTGTTTTCCCTACACCTCCAGAGATAATTGTCCATGCTGACTTGTGATTTATTGCTTTCACTGAAAACTTAGAGAGGAGGAAGGTATTCAGGAGAACAGAAAAAGAATTTGAAGCATGTACTTTTTGGCTCAGATGGTAAAGCGTCTGTCTACAATGCGGGAGACCTGGGTTGGATCCCTGGGTTGGGAAGATCCCCTGGAGAAGGAAATGGCAATCCACTCCAGGACTATTGCCTGGAAAATCCCATGGGCAGAGGATCCTACAGGCCATGGGGTCGCAAAGAGTCGGACACTACTGAGCGACTTCAACCATCAACCAACCATAGAATGAAACGGCATAAAAAGGACTCTTGACAGCTTTTATGATTAAATTTGATAAACAATTTGGTAAATCTTAGGATATTTACTTGTGGAATTTACCATAAAAGAGCACACTTCTTTGAGGACTGAAAAGATCTGATTTTCCTGCAGAAAATGACGTGGTTCTTTGAACTGGGGAAGTGGAGAAACCTGTAGAAACTTGAGTTGGGCTGTGAACCCCCCACCGGCTGTCTTGCACCCAGGCCCGCCCAGAGGCTTGCTCTGCTTGCTTGAATTACATCACTCAGTTTCTAGTTGTGCTTTTCTCACCCCAAAAGGAAAAAATTGGAAAATGAATGCTTCATGCTTCTTCTTTTATAGTCTGCTATTTTGGGAGGTATTCGAGGCTGTCTTTGAAACTTATTTTATTTAAATTGTTTTTTCATGCAAATGTTTGCTCTCCACCTAATTTTGGTAATTTTTTTGCAATGCCCTTTCCCAGAAGAAAACCAAAAATAAGGGCTGGTGTCACCATGTAAAAGCTTGTTACTCAAATGCCCTAAGAGTCCTTAATACAGTTCTCTCGTATCAGAGAACTATAGTTGCTACTCTTGTTGAAAAGAGTATTTTCTCTGCTTCTGACAGATTCTTCCCTTATTGCCTTAATCCTAAGCCCTACAATTATGGTTAAGTGTCCTGACTTTATGATGAAAGAAAGTGAAAATGAAGTCGCTCAGTCATGTCCGACTCTTTGCAACCCCATGGCCTGTAGCCTACCAGGTTCCTCTGTTCATGGGATTTTCCAGGCAATAGTCCTGGAGTGGATTGCCATTTCCTTCTCCAGGGGATCTTCCTGACCCAGGGATTGAACCCGGGCCTCCTGCATTGTAGACAGATGCTTTACCGTCTGAGCCACCAGGGAAGTCTTTATGATACTTGAACATAAATGGTTCTTAAACAACTAGATATTCTTTTGGCAGTTCATTATTTTGTCTTCTTTCTTATGATAGTTATATAAAAAGATTTTCAAATTTTAATGGCTATGACAAAATCCATTCCTCAAAGCTGAATAATTAAAAATTTTTTCTTATGTACATGATGCTTTTCCAGTTGTTCTTCTGTTTAATCAGAAGACATTCCCAAGAGTGAGATTATTTGCTTGAAGGGTGTCATTGTTTTTAGCTCTTGAAACAGTTTGTCAGATCTATTCCAACATGCAACTACCATGTTTCACCATGATTGTGCTGGAATTTGGTGTTATTATTTAAGTTTTCTTGGTGATCTTAGTAGGAAGAAATGGTGCCTATTATTTTTACATTTTCATATCTTTCATAACCAGGATGGTGATGCATTTTGTAATACATTTATGTGCCATTTGTATCTATCATTAAAAAATGATACTATGTATTGGTAAATACTGGTTAAGTGAATATTAGTTTAATTTACTGAGTTTACCGGAAATATTCTAGACATGGGCAGAATAGGTAGAGGGAGAGAGGAAGAAAAAGAAGGGGCCTGGGGAAGAAGGGAGAGCTCGTGTTCTAACAATAGTCATTGGCAGTGTTTGACCTTGCTCAAATATGAGCCCATCTTATAAAACCTGTCCTGATTTAAAATTAGGCTACCATGAGGGACAGTCCAAATACGCCGGCTTCAGGAACCGAAACCTTCTGTTTAACTATTCTTTGCTTCTTTGTTATGAATGTGTTTAGTGATACCATATGTTCCTCTCCCTTTGAGACGGGCATTTTGCCATGTGTATAATGCTTTGCGACTATTAATTACTCTGTATGAAATAAGTTATTATTACTGTCCTTCTCTTCTGTGGTGATTCCTGTTCTCCAGGAGAGGTGGGTTTTCATCTTGTTTGTTTTTAAACAGGCCGCTTTTTATTTTGAGACTTAGGTGCGGTGGCGGGACACACAGTCATGGTGAGCTTTCGTGATAACTCAGCTTTCTGGGGTCTGAATAGCTCAGAGGAGATATTTGTCGCTGGTGACACTCCCGGAAGACTGAACCTGCTGCATGGCTTCTGCTCTGCTTGGGGACACTGAGTATCTCCTGTGTGCTTTCTTTTTATGGCCACTGCCAGTGAGGATCCACAGACTTAAGAGATGAACACTCCAGTTCTCTGCCTCTTGGCCTTTAAATGCAGGTTCATCTCTATTTTTCCAGGGTCTGATACTGATGGATGATCTTAAGCTATTTCCCAGAGACAGACGGGAAGCAAATTAGGAAGGTATCCTGTTTTTTTTTTTTTTTTGCGGTGTGGTTTTTGTATGTGTGGATGGCTGTGTGTATCCATATGACAAACACAAACACACACAATCACTCACACAGGCATCTAAAACTATGGAATCTGGGCATTGTAAGGGAGCTCAGAGCTCATCTTTTTTTCAGGAAACCGTTGAAGAGGGTTAGGTGACGTCACACAACCTGTTGGTAGCGGAGACAGCACTGAAATGGAATTCTCATTTCCTAAATCACCTGTGCTTCTCTCTTTCTTATGTATGCTGTGTCACCTCCATCTGCCTCCAAAGGATGCTCCTTTCCTGATAATTCTGTTTGAGAAGTATAGAGAAAAAGTAACAACTGTAGATGGTCATTCACTTCAAAATTATCACAGATTCTCTGAAATTAGCAATTAAGTTTGCAGAGGGACTGGGAGAAATTCTTTTATGTCGGAAGTTCCTCCTAGAGATCTTCAATTAATTATTTCTACCACTCCCTCTAGGTGGCACTGTTTCCTCGTTAACACTTGTGAGCAAGTTCACACCATACTTTCCCTTTCCTTATACTACAGATTGAAGGCGGGAGGAGAAGGGGAGGACAGAGGATGAGATGGTTGGATGGCATCCCTGACTCGATGGACATGAGTTTGAGCAAGCTCCGGGAATTGGAGATGGACAGGGAAGCCTGGCGTGCTGCAGTCCATGTGGTCGCAAAGAGTCCCACCCGGCGGAGCGACTGAACTGAACTGAGAATGGTGGAGGTGAGGCTGAAGATCGTATTTAAAAATCTTCAATGAAAGGTAGAGGAATAACTAAAAGTGTCTGCAGCCCGCAGAGTCAGTCTACCCTGGTTTTCGTCCAGTTGCTGCAACTGGACAAAGGGCTCTAGAACCTGGGAGGTGCTAAATTAGAGAAACTGAGGTAGTAGCACGTGTCCGTCTGGGGAGTGTATGGGGAGACATGGTTAAGTTGAAGGGATCCAGAGAAAACACGTTCGAAGTGTGGGGCATATGGGAATTAAAAGGCAGTATAGCAAATTCATTTCAAGCCCTAAACATGAAAGAGTTAAAGAAAGGGCAAGAAGAAAATAGGAGGCTACATGAAAGCTTCTTGCAAGAAAGACAAGAAATGGCTGGGACCCAATAAATGTGGCTGTGAAGATGAGGAAGAAGGGAGTGTCTTGGGGATGGAGAAGAAAGCTGGGATTTGGGGAGAATCTGGTTATGCAGAGGAAATGGATGTGAAGAACTAACCTGGGCTTCTAGTTTTGAGTCTTTGTGTAAATTGAGAGGAGATGGAGAGTAAGTAGAAACAAATGTCCCTTGGCAGTGGGAGATTTTTTGGGGAAAAAATCTCTTTGGAAGAGTTGTTAACAGTGCATCCTGGAATCAGGAGAACTTAGGGGACCTGGTCCAGGAGAATGTACTAACTACTGGTGTGATTTTTTAGTAAGACAGAAATTAGAATGGTGAATAAGGATAAATGGTCCTTCAGTTTTATCACTGCACATTTAAAGCCTACTCTCTACTTGCCAACATTACCTATAAAGTGATGCAGAGTCACTTCTTTAAGTTGCACTTCTTGATACGTGTTTACACATAACACAGAAAGAAAATACTGTATGAGTTCAGCTCCTTATTGCTCTTTTCCCATCAGGAAATGATTCTTCTTACCAGAAGGGACTTTCAGTAAACATCCTTCACTGGGGGATGCTCGCCTATCTATGCTCACAGCAAGGGCCCAGAGGAGAGAGGCAGGGAGCTACAGCATCCCCAGCATGGCCGGCACCTGGCACAGCGGTGAGGAAACAAAGCCTCCAGCAGAAATCAGTGACGCTGCTGTATGCTGAGCAAATATAATCAAAGACCAAGATTTAGTTACAGTTTTTGAAACAATAAGGAGTTTCCCTGGAGAAATTGAACTTTTCAGAGAGTATGGCACAGAACTTTTCCTTAGGTGAAGGGCAGGCCTGGTAATAGTTCCCCAGGGAGGAGGGGCTGAGCACTGTGCCTAGAATTACAGCTGTGTTCTTTCATGCATATATATTATGGAGAGTTTCGATCCTCTGTAAAAACAGACTGGTATGCTCTTAACTTCAACAATGATCAACTCATGGCCAATTTTGTTTCAATTGTCTTCTCTTTGTTCTCATACTATTATTATTTTGAATTGTATTTGTTTCGTCTTGGCCGTGCTGGGTCTTCGGCCCTGCACAGGCTTTCCTCTAGTTGTGGCGAGCAGGAGCTGCTCTCTAGCTGACGATGTGTGGCTTCTTATGGTGGTGGCTTCTCTTGTTGCAGAGCAGGGGCTCTAGGCTGTGCAGGTTCCGTAGCTGTGGCGTGTGGGTGGTAGTTGCGGCTCCCTGGCTCTAGAAGCACAGGCTCAGTAATTGTGGTCCATGGGCTTAGTTGCTCCTCAGCACGTAGGATCTTCCCAGATCAGGGATCAAACACATGTTTCTTCTTTACCACTGAGCCACCAGGGAAGCGCCCTTGTATTATTTTTGAAGCATAACCCAGACAGTGCATTAATTTATTTTAAACATTTTAATATACATGTATCAAATATATAATCAGTATTCAAACTTCTGTCTCGTAATTGCTATATTTTTTTGTTTAAACCAGAATCTGAAGAAGGTGTACCATTGTGATTGGCATATGTATCTATCAATCCTTTAAAATTTACAGGAACACTTTACTCTCTGCTTTTGTTTATTCCTTGCAATCAATTTGTGGGAGACAACTATATTCTTAAATATAAGTTGTTCGAATGTAAGAATCTTGGTGGCAGAGTCTGGCTACACATTCGTGAATCCTGCTTCCTTCTCCTAAGCACACAGCTAAACTAGTTTTCCTGCCCTTTTTCTTCAGTTAAATGTGACCAGATGATTTGAGTTTGGGTCAAGGGAATGTGGGTATAAGGGTAGGTGCCACTACCTCTCAGCTCATAAAGACTTCCCATTGCCCTCTCCATGTTCTCTTCCCTAGTAAAGTGGAAGCCACGCATTAACGATGCTGGAGCCACAAGATGCAAAGAGCCTGCCTCCCTGAATCACCACTTGGAGGATAGTTCCTGGCTGTCTGGGAGTAACTTCTATTTTGTTATGGAGATTTTGGGTTTGTTTGTAACATCAGCTGGCATTTCCTTAACACAAAAATTTTTTTAAGGGAATCTCATTCTAGAATGGTGGTTCTCAACCCTGGCTGCATATTACAAACACCATGGAAACTCAAAAAAGACTGATCTTGATCCAGGACAATTCAATCTGAATCATTGGGAGGGGTTCAGTTCAGTTCAGTTCAGTTGCTCAGTCGTGTCTGACTCTTTGCAACCCCATGAATCACAGCACGCCACGCCTCCCTGTCCATCACCAACTCCCGGAGTTCACTCAGACTCACGTCCATCGAGTCAGTGATGCCATCCAGCCATCTCATCCTCTGTTGTCCCCTTCTCCTCCTGCCCCCAATCGCTCCCAGCATCAGAGTCTTCTCCAATGAGTCAAGTCTTTGTGTGAGGTGGCCGAAGTACTGGAGTTTCAGCTTTAGCATCATTCCTTCCAAAGAAATCCCAGGGCTGATCTCCTTCAGAATGGACTGGTTGGATGTGTGGGGTATAGGGCATTTAAACAGAGCACAGCATGTAATGCTAGTGTCATGGGCCTGAAAACTACTGTTACCAGTTGTGGGGTCAGTAATTCTTAGGGACTCCTTTTCTCATCTTCCTAAAATACTGAGCTGAAAAATACCTCTAGACAGCTTCTGGCAAATTAGGTTTGAAGAGAAAGAACATATAGAAGACAGACCCACAGCATCATTAAAAGCACAAATAAACGTATCATGAAATGTTAGACCTGGCAGGATGCAAGCCCTGATCTAGTCCAGTGGTTTTCAAAGTATGGTCCATGGACCACTTGAAGTCCACAGGGCCTTTCAGGTAGTCTTCAAGATCAAAACTATTTTCACTAGAATATTATACATGATTTGCCTTTTTCATCATGTTGACATTTATGTCAAGGGCACAAAGGAAATGGTGGCTGAAACGGTTGATAGCATGGGTCAAGGCAGTGACACTAAACTGTACTCTTCACCACTGCAAACTCACAGTAAAAATAGTTTTTAAAAATAGTTTTTAAAAAAGCCAGTTTTGATGTTCTTGATAAAACAGAAATTAATTTTATTAAATGTTGACCCCCAAGTACATAACTTTGTACTCTTTGGTATGACAAAGCAGGAAGCATGCATAAAGCATTTCTGCTGCATATGGAAGTATGGTGACTGCCTTCCAGAAAAGCTCTTGGGTGATTGTTTGAGTTGCAAGTCTAACTAGTCTCTTTTTCATGGTATACTATTTTTATTCGGAAGAACAGACTATGCTTGTTCGGACCTGGGCAGATGGTGGGCATTTTCTTGAAGATAAAAACCTGCTATCTCAAGAAAAACATCTGAAAGTATTTGTTGGTGATGGAAATTTTAGCTTTTAAGCAAAAAACTAGAATTTTGAAAAACATATATCTACTCCATATTTAATACTTTCCCAGTAATTAAAGATTTTCCTATGAGATAGGTGGTAATGTTAATGAATATGACTTTTAAATGTTATACAAAGTAATGTGTCTGTATTTGTAAGATCTGAAATAAGGCAGTAAACCACAGGACCAATGCAGGCTTTCAGAAAATCATGTGTCAGTTAAGATAACATTGAAAGTGTGAGATGGACCATGGATGTAACAGAATATAAGAAGTTTTTGATATGCCTTCCATTTGCAACTGATCTTTAAGAGACTGCAACTTACGAAGTTTGGTATTAAATCATGGATGACTAATGACAATTATCTGGAAAGGCTGTTAAAATACCCCTCCTTTTTTCCTACTGTGTATTTGTGTCAGGCTGGACCTACTTCACCTATTGGGTTGGCCTAAAAGCTTGTTCGAGTTTTTCTGAACAACTTACAGGAAAACTTGAATGAACTTTTTGACCAACCTGATACTTCAACCTAAACCACATATCATAATAGACTGAATGCAGAATCATATTTGAGAATCCAGTATCTCTTCTCAAGCCAGATATTGAATAGATTTATAAGATTGTAAAACAGTCCTACTCTTCTCATTTTTTTTTGTTTTGGAAAATAGTTATTTTTCAAAAAATTTGTTTTGTAGGTTAACATATAATGGATTTACTATTATTAAAACACTTTTTAATTTTAATTCCTAATATGTTAAATATTGATGGATGTAGTCTACCTAAATGAAAGATTTTGGGGACCTGCAACAATGCTTGTAAGTAAAGAGGGATCGTGAGACTAAAAAGGTCTGAGGACCACTGCTCTAGCCCATCACCTTATTGTTCTAATGGGGAAACAGAAGCAAGAACTAGATAAAAGATGGTGCATTAAACATCACTAGAATAAGCTGTCAAAATATAGCTGGCAAAGAATGTGCCTGCAATGGAGACCTAGGGTCAATCCCTGGGTTGGGAAGATCCCCTGGAGAAGGAGACGGCTACCCACTCCAGTATTCTGGCCTGGAGAATTCCATGGATTGTATATATATAGTCGAAAAGAATCGGACAGAACTGAGCAACTTTCACTTTCAATCCTTTTGCAGAAGAAACTGCTTTCAGATAGAAAACACACACACAAACAATTCTCTGGTAGAAGTGTTTTGGTTGAGTATTTTTATGACTTGGCAGTGCAGTTGTGATCACTGGAGATCCTAAGCTTGAATAATGTATGACATGGTGCAACTTACCAGAAACAGACAATTTAGTTTATTATTCTCGTATGGATATTAACTCACCTCTGCACTGGTCAGGTTTTTATCTGGTCCAGATAAATACACCATAAGAAAGGGTTCTGAGGGTCTCATCATGGAGAAAAATCCAAACAGGCAGAGGATCACAGTGGGATAAATCCAAGACTGGCTCTCTGAAGTCTGGAAACAACTCATGGCTGATCAAGTGAAAACAAAACCAAAATGAACTGAGGTTTATTCTTTCTGGCATTCTGGATATCATGAAGAGCTGATTTCTAAATGTTTTATGAGAGGACAAAGTTTCCTCTATCTCAAGCTGACCTGAAAAGGTGAGTGGAGGGTTCAGGATAGGGAACACATGTATACTAATTAAAAAAAAAAAAAAAAATTAAAAAACCTTCAGTGTGCATCTCAGTCCCTTGTCTTTTTGGAAAACTACAAAAGAAAATAGTAGCAACAAAGAAGGAGTAGCAGCCATAGAGAATGGCTTACTGGTGGCAATTAGAGCTGGTTAGCGGCTGCCCCGGGGCCAGAAGTCCGAGGTTGCAGTCGTCAGCTCAGGTGACTATAAACGAGTCCATTAGCAGCCATGTACTGTTGAGACACATGTGACTGAGGAGCACAGGGTGCTTTAAAACGCAGTTCCTGCAGGCCATGTCCCTGTCAGAGACACAGGAAGGCTCAGAGGATCAAAAATGTTCAAGGACCGGGGGTAGTGAACTTGAAGTCACGGAGAATTGTCAGGGGCTACTGAGGGCTTCCCTGGTGGCTCCGATGGTAAAGAATTTGTCTGCAATGCAGGAGACCTGCGTTCGATCCCTGGGTCAGGAAGATCTCCTGGAGAAGGGAATGGCAACCTACTCCAGTATTCTTGTCTGGAGAATTCCATGGACAGAGGAGCCTGACAGGCTACAGCCCATGGCTTCGCAAAGAGTCAGGCATGACTGAGTGACTTTCACATCACTGAGGAATAGAAACAGCAGGGTTCTGGGTCTGAGGAGGTGGCGAGAAGAGAATGATTCAGACCCGGAGGCATGAGTAGCTTTAAATGCCAGAGATCAAGCTCTCAGAATATAGATCTGGGTAAGGGGAACCCTATGTATTAGAGGCCCCCAAGTTAGCCAGCTGTAACCATGGAGGGCCTCACACATGGGACCCAAGTCTGCAGGGCCCAGGGGACTTCCACTCACTCATCCCATGCTGTTCACTCGTTGGCCACTTTCTGGGCTCAGGAGGAGCCTGAGTTCAAGGCTCCCAGACTTCACTGCATAAATAACCCCATCCTGTTTCCAGGCTGTCTGTCCTCCTGTGGGTGGGCCAGCCACCAGTGTGTGACCCTAAGTCTGAGGGGAGCTGGGAGTTGTCTATCTGAAGGGCAGGTGGATGGAGCTTGGACGTGTGGTCTGTGGTGTCCATGCTCAAACACGTGAGCTTCCTTGTGGTGCCGCTGGAGTCGGAGTCCTGGGTGGCTCTCCTCACATGACGTTATTCCTGCTGGGTTTAGGTCGGACCTTCTCTACTTCATCACCTCATTGTTGTCAGGGTAGACAGACAGAACCTATTTTTTAACAGTAGGGCTCCATTTGTACTCTTATCTGAGAACCCATAAATGTTAGGGGCCATTTTTCTTCAAAACCGTGTTTGCAGATTTGCTGGTGGACCTTTAGTACTGGCATGTTCCTGGTGAGCCATGGTCTCTATCTTTGATCATTTCTTATCCAGAAACTTCAACACACATTATGAGTTCTTAGCAAAATAAACATGTTTGTGTCTAGGCATTATATCAGAGAATTGTTCAAGTCATTAAAGTTATCGTGAGTTCACTAAGCCTCTCCCTGAGTGGCAGTCAGCTGGGTCAGTGCCCATGTTCTGAGCTGGCAGGCACATGGTGGTCATCCTTGGGGGAATATCCAGAGTGTGTGTTTGTGTTGTTGCTGGAATCCTCCCACACGTCAGTCCGGAGAGATAGCTGCCCCAGGGCAGGGTCACCATGGTATCTGCAGCTGGTGGGGAAGCTAAGTCTGCTAGTTCAGAGACTATCGGACCCAGAGGAGTGATGCACAGAACCAGAGCTCCTCAATCATGACACCGTCTGGGTGCACGCCATACATTGGAGAAATGCCTGTTGACTCACCATCCTCACGGCAGATGGCTCAATTAACAATCCGAACTGTGGCTACTGTGGGGAGTTAAAGATAGGACGTTTGAAATCTTTGCAAGTCAGTCACAAATATAGTTGCCACTGTGGAGAGCTCCCTCCATACCACTAAGCACTTCATCGTCATTGTTGACTTGTTTTAATTTAAATTTGCATAACACGACTCTGAGCCCTCACTGATCTAAGCTTTAAACTATTACTTCATTAATATTAATAGCCTTGTATGGTAAGCACAATGTTAATTTCATTGTACAGTTGAGGAAACCGAGGCGTAGAGCCGTTAGGTAAAGGACCCAAGGTTGTAAACTAGTATGTGGAGGATTGGGGGCATGCCCTGGGGCAGCCTGCCTCTGGGGTCCAGTTCTATTAATCATATATTTGACTCAGTACAGGCACACACTGTTATCCCATGTCACGGAGAACCTGAAACTGAGCTCTCCAGTTTCTCCAGCTTCCCTGGAAAGGTTGCAGAGCTGGTGAGAGGTACTGGGGCTTGAGCCCTGTCTACTAAATTGGCTGGACTCTGGAGCTCCCCCACCCCTTTTCTGAGCATCCTGGATCCACAGCAGTTTGTCACATACTGAACAACCGACCACTGTCGATGTCAAGCCATTGTGTCATTTCCATTCTTCCTAACTAGTGTAGGATAAAGGTCTACAGATGGTCTGGAGGAGGCCCTTTGCATAACACTGGAGATCTGCAGGGAGGAAGGAGGCGCACTGCAGCCAATTGCTATTCTCATGACTTTGGAGACCTTGGTGACTGAGTGCTCAGTTGACCCCTGTACAGTAGTGGCGCTGTGGTAAAGAACCTGCCTGACAATGCAGGAAAAGTGAGTTCGATCCCTGGGTTGGGAAGATCCCCTGCAGAAGGAAACGGCCACCCACCCCGGTATTCTTGCCTGGGAAATCCCAGGGACAGAGGAGTCTGGCGGGCTCCAGTTGGCCATGACTGAGCACACGCACGCACACTGGAAGGGCCCTGGTTTTGAAGGCTGGCAGACGCGGATTTGCGTTCCACCTCCCTTGGTTACTTGGCCTGCTTGGAGTCTCACTGTTTCCTCCTCAGGCGGTGGGGGTGGTGAAACTGGCTGCAGGGTGCAGGGGAGGGCAGGGCAGAGAGCAGGCAGCCCAGGGTTGTGCTGGTTTCCTTCTCTTTCTTCATTCAGAGCCTCACAGGAGCCCAGCAAAAGCCCAGAGAAGGCTCCCTATACTGGGAATCTGGCTAGCAGGGAGAGTGTCATGCCAGCTTACCCGTCCCCTGGACTCCGGAAAGCGGAGACCTCCATGGCCAGCAGTGTGGCCTGCTGAGCCCGCTGACGCAATGGCTCGGGCAGAAGGCCCGGCGCTGCCTGGCCCTTTGCCGGGGCTGCTTAAGCCAAAGAGGGCAGGAGCCAGGAGGCCTGGCTGGGGCGTGCTGCCGTCTTCTCTCTTCAGTCCAGGGTCTGCCTCCCTGGACCCAAAGGGATGCGTGGGGCATTTGCACAATAGAGGGACTGGTGCCAGCTTTCTCCTTTTCATTCCATCCATTCCATCCTGCTGGTTTTATTTTGTGGGGTGGGATCAAGCCAAGTGAGTGGTAAATGTGTTCCTGAGAAGCAATCAGAACTGGCAGTTTGCTCCCCGGGCCGGGACTGCACGGGGTCGGGAAGCTGTGTGGAACCTTATGGATTTTGTCCTCTTGGGTGGAAAGTAAGGAGTCCGGGTCTAGAGCTATTTCTAAAGCGTTTCCTCTGCTCCCCTAGGCTGGCTTGGAGGGAATACAGGGAGCGGAGCATATGTTCCGTATTGATTTGCATTTGCACACTTTCCTGCATCCATTATCTCACCTCATTAGGGCTTGGAAGGGGAAGCCGCGCAGAGTGTGGCAGCAGCATGCGCTTTCCTGCACCCTGTGGAGAATTGTCCTGAACGGTAAATGAGACAGTTGCGAGGGCCGGCCAGGTGCCTAGTGGAGGGTGCAGGGGGCCTAGTGGAGCCTGGCTGGCTGCAAGGGCCCAGCTGTGTCCGCATCACGTGGCCCAGTGCGGGTGCATCCTGGCCAGGCCGCTCCGTGAGGGACGATCCCCGCTGGAGCTGCAGAGGCCACACCAGGCCCCTGTGGATCCCACACAGGCCCCTTTCTTGGTTTTGTGTTCCTTGCACGGTAAAATAAATGGCTGAAATGAAGCAACTCCTTCCCTCCTTCCCTGATGGCCACCTTCTAAAAGTGGGGGGTGAACAGAGAACTGTTTAGTTCTTAATGAGAATGACAGTAGGAAAATCGCAAGGTCAGGGCTGATCAAGAGGTGCGGGGAGTGGCGATGGGGTGAGGAGAGGACCTCTTCTGTGTCGGTTTCATGTACACCTCAGATTTATAGCCAAATAAGCCCCAATGTTCAGTTGTATTTTGTGCGAGAGTATTAAAATTATATATATGTATGTTTAATATACATGTGCATGTATATGTATGTATACATGTATCTATATATATGTTTGGGTGTATATGTATGTATATGTCTATATGCACTGTATATATGTGTACATGTATGTATATGTGTATAATACACATGCATGTATATATGTATGATATGTGTATATGCATGTCTTCTATCTGCATGTTTATGTATATGTGTGTGCACATGTATATATGCATATATGTGTGTATGTATGCACATATATGCATATAGTCAACCAAATCATTAAAAGGCAGATATGGTTGTAGCCCAGGCATCACTAGATCTCTGAATAGCCCTGCTTAGGAGTAACCTTAAATACTTGTGTGATTGTCACCCTTGACCTTTGATGTGTATCTTACAGTTTGTTTCTGAGGCTTTCCTCTCTCGTGGCGTAAGAGACGTGTTAGTAGATCTGACTGCGTCTCTTGTTGGTTGTGTGAACATGGACGAACCACTTGACTCTCCTGGGTCTCAATGTCCTCATCTTCTGAGTAGACTGTGCCACGTTGACTGACCTAGTTACGAGGTTGAGGCCACTGAAAACAGAATGACCCAACAATACCTGCACCCATGCTTTCGTGGTGATGAAATGCTATGTAAAAGTGGAGTGGTATCATTTGGGAATGAATAAAGCCATTTTTCTTTTGCCTGTGAAAAATTGTCTTTATTAATTATCTCTTGATCTTTCCCTTAAAGTAGTCTGGACTAACTCAGGGCCTGCCATAAACAAAGCATCAGAAGACCAAAATTTGGTCTTTGGAAATAAACAGAGTCCTTCATAAGCCTCCGTAAGTGGTAGGAATTAAGCAAACTCAGGGCTTACTGAAGAAGGACTGTGACACAGAGAGGTGTTTGGTGGTGCTTCTTGCCTCCATCCAGAATGGGAAATGGGTGATGGAGACTTTGCTGCCCTGCCTTGTGGTCTCAGAGAGAAAGCAGTCCAGGCTGGAGTAGTGTCAGGAAGGCCACAGAGAGCCAGTGGCCAGAGAAGAGGCCCAGCCGGCCCTGGGCCATGGCATGAGCCTGGCACTGGGTGGAAGAGCATCATCTCATTGATTGTGGTCTCCACTGAGCAGACACAAGAGCTGTCAGGACTGCTTTCACCCCGTGTCCTTGGAGAAAGATTTCTCATGGGTCTGTGTTTTATCATCTCTAAATTAAATGGCTCACAGTGCCATTTGCTTTAAGATAACTTGAAAAGAAATCATTAGGCCCCAGAACACACAGTACAGAAAAGTGGGGTGGATTAGAAAGTAAAATCAGGCATCAGGATGACAACAGTTTACCCTCATGGAAAGGAATATTCTGCCAACTGTTCCCATATACTTTTGTTTCAAACATCCCCTCATTACCATTTTAAAACATGTGCTTATTCAGCTGCTCTCCAATTCTGCAGCTTGGCAAAGTAAAGTTGGTAGTATTGGCCCAGGTGGGAGCCTGCTGGGTCCTTGGCACCCCAGGGTGTAGGGGTAGGTGGAGGAACTTTCCGTGGGTTCAGTCGCAGAGTCCGGAAGCTGTTAGGCCCAGGTCCCCAGTGGCAAACGGGCACAGCAGAGGAGGGGTCGGGATGAGGGCAAACCAAAGGATCAGGCAGACTGTGGTTGCTGTTCCTAGGCACCAGGATCACCCTGCCTTCAGCCTACGAGCAGGTTCCAGAAGACAGTATAGAAGCAGAGTATACAGACCCAACCAAATGGACTGTGTGCCTGGCTTAGGCATGAGACAGGGCAGCAGGCTGTACGAAGGAGGCAACAGTGCCTGTGGTCAGCATAACAGAGCTGGCCTAACAGAGCTGGCTGAGGGACTCGGCCCTGTCTGCCTGGGCTGGAGGTCTACTTGGCAGGCCAAACAAAAGCCCAGCTGTCTTGATGGGGTTTCTCGTCCCAGTTCAAACCCCTCTTGGCTGGCCAACTATGTGGTGATCGGGTTGGGGATGGAGGCTGCCTGAATCTGAAGCATGGATACTTGAAGAGATGCCGGTACAGGACTTAGAGAAGATAGAGGCTGAACTCTGGGGAGGGATTGTATGGCTCTCTTAGATATCATTTGCATGGACTCAGTTTGGTACCAAATTACAAAACACAGGAAGTTCTCCCTTTGGAGATGACCATCCTTTATCCTTTTCATATTACCTTAGATGAAAATGGAATCCCAGTTGGCTCCAAGGGCACCTCACCCATTCTCCCTACCCCACCCATGATCATTGTTATGGATTTGGTGGACAGATGGCTGGAGTCAAAAGCAGTCAGCCAGCGTGACATATAGTGAAGGACCTTTTGCCTTGGCCTCGTGACCTCAGGCTTTCCTCAGTTGAGCTAAACTCTCCATTTGGTTGGAGGTAGTTTTGACAACTGCTGCTGCCTTGAGCGGGCAGGAACAGTGTGCATGGTATCTCATAACCGGAGAAAGGAAGGCTCAGGAGGGGAGCTGGGCTCAGCGCAGGTTGAGCTGTCCATCAGCCTTGTGTAAATAGTAGGACTTCACTTGAAAGTAACACGGAATCTGAAGTAACAAGAACTTTACCCTTGAATTTCCAAAAGGGACAAGTCAGTCCTGTTTGACAGGGTTTTTGGGTTCTGAGCAGCATCCTATCTTTTGAGAATGACAAATGTATCTGGCTCAACAGACTGTAACAGACATTTTTCTTCAGTCCTGCGATTCTTTGGACAGTAGTACCTGAATGTAAGACTTGCACAGGCAACTCAATAATGTGTCCAGGGAACTCTCTGAAAGTGCTTAACATGACCCATAAATAATAAATAATGGTGATCAGGATGATGATAGTAAGAACTGAAGTGTATTTCTTGGGCCTAAACCGATACATTATCTTGCTAAGGGTTCAGCTTCCTGTTGGCTTGCTAAATTACTCTTTTATTATATTTAAGGTACAAAGTTTAGTGATTTACTCCTCCTTGTAATTAGGCTGTGTGATTAGAGAAATCTTGTAGTGACTCTGTTCTTCCCCTTGAGTAATGTGCTCACAGGGAGTCTGAAGGTGACTGCTGCTTGCTGAGCAGAAGAATGTTTAGCATTGGTTCAGAACAGTTTTGCAAAGTGAAAATAAATTTAAATCTTCTCCAGAAATTACCATCAATAATGTCTGTATCAATGTGTGGCAAAATTTCAATGGCTGGTCTATCTACCTTGAAAGATGTTTGGGAAAATAGCTCTTCCAAATGCAGCTACTAAATTAGGTCAGATGTCTCAAATTTTTGAAGTCTTGCTCCAATAGAAGCTTCTAGAGGGTTAAGTAGGCCTTCCCAGGTGTTTCAGTGTAGAGAATCCACCTGCAATGCAGGAGATGCAGATGTGGGTTTGATCCCTGAGTCGGGAAGATCCCTTGGAGAAGGAAATGTCAATCCCTTCTAGTATTTTTGCTTGGAGAATCCCATAGACAGAGGAGTCCATAGGGTTTCAAAGAGTCAGACATGACTGAGCAACAGCACAGAAAGCCAAATATGAGGCTAGAGTGATGTTACCATCTTGGCTTCATTGGTGGAGATTTCATTTTCAGAAGGGATATCTAATTTTTGTCTCTGCTGTTACAGATCATCTATAGCATTTCCTTCGGAGGTGGACTTATTAATGGAGGCTGATTTTGCATGGCAAAGGGGTATCCAGATTCAGTCAAGGCTCTGATGGAAAATGTCATTAACTTCCTATATCTGTTTCCTTTCCCCATGTGTGATGTATCATGGAAGAGTCTCAACCTACAAGATACTTGGCATAGATCAGCTTTCAGGAAGCCAGTTTTCTTAGTGATTATATTTAGCAACTTTGATAGCCTGTGATTTTAGTCTTAAAGAAGCACTGTTGTATTATCCGGGTAGTTTGCTCCTAGGATTAGAAAAGAGGGCACTTTATTGGGCATCAAGTGACATACCTGAATTAGTGGAGCTGAGGGTTCTTATGAAGTTTTAATAGGAGTCAGCACCAGGTTTGTTCATGAGAAAGATAAGAATACAATAGGGTGAACCCAAATGACAAGATAGTTTCCATTTTAATGTTCCCAGAGACATAACTCCAATATTTTTTCATTTTTGTTATTTATAGATCTTACTTTCCCTCGGTGTAGGTTCAGCATTCCCAAAAAAGTCCCTTATGTTAAAGGTGACATTGCTTTCTCTTTTGGAACATGCACTTGGCAAGGAATTCATTAGCCAGACAGGTGTTTATGTCACTGTCAAATTGCAATTGCTACTTTTTTGGTTTGTTTCTGCCTATGGGAATAACACAGCTATTAGATGTTAATAAGAGGCAAATACCTTTCTATGACCTTTTCTAAGTTTAGGCATGTGAAAGAAACAGCAGCCATTACTCCAAAGGTTGCTTACTATTATTGTTTTCTCTCAACAAGCTTAAAATGACACAAGCCTGGAGGTAAATGGAGATGTGTATGCTTGGGGACTAGTTGGAAGAGTATAAAATCAATACAGGAGGCAGTTGGGAGCATCTCATGAGAAGTAAAAATATCAGATAATACATGAAAGAGTTGATTGTTTCTGTAAAATTATATATAGAGGATGCAGAAGGAAAAAAGAGAAAGGAGACTATATTAGTAAGAATGGAGAAGTTTACACTGGAAAAGTTTATGCATAAATAAAAATGACATGGATGGGGGCTGAAACAAAGATTGAAGAATACATTTGAGCACTATCATTCAGCAATATTGGTGTTGGGTATGCTAGTTTTGTAGGCCAAAAAAAAAAAAAAAAAAAAGTCAAGACTATCTCTAAGGTGAAGACATTAGAGAAGAAAGTGGACATGCCAGCCTTTAAGAGTAAGATCAGGAGATAGTAAGTGACCAAGCTGTTACTAACTTCAAATGGTAGTTAAACATTAGAGGGAAAGCGTGAAAAGTTAAAGCTGCAGGAAGCTTAGTAATTATTCAGAATGCTCATCCCAGAGGGGAGACTGGAATACAGCAAAGGTCAATGAGTTGGTTGGCTAGTTAGTGAGACACCTGGGACTACTACCCATGCTTCTTAGTTCGTGTTTTATACCAGAGTGCCCTGTCAATGCCTCATGGAAAATAAACGAGAGCGAAGGCTATCCCAGTGTTTTGGGCACCTATGTCATAGGCTAAAATAGAAGTCAGGACTGCACATGCGAGGTGGATACCAATGGTTTCACCATGAAGCAGTGTCCAGGAATGGCTTCTTTTGAACCAAGTGTATAAGATACAATATATGACGGAGAGGACATTTGAAAGAACTTCAATAGGAGGACTTAGATGTTGGGAGTTCCTGGGAGTACTCTAAATCTGAGGTGGAGCTCGGGGTTTGAAGGGTGTGGTTTGGGGGCTGATACTAAGAGTAGGCAGTGTAGCTGTAACATACCTGAGAATTTGAAAATGGTCCTGTGGGGGCTCTCATCCCCACCCCCCACCTGTCAAGGCTGGTCAATATATTACAGTGTTAGGTCAGAAGTATCTGTTGCCTTGGTTACTCTGACTGGAGATTTATAAATCAGCTTGGTGAACTGGAGGAGTCTTACTGCATCATCAAGTAATACCAGAGAAGACTCTGGGGTCTTAGTTAATTTCTTGAGCTGGTCAGAAGCCAAGTCTGGTTATTTTGAGAGTTTGAGGGCTTCTCAGGGGGACATAGGGATGATGACAATAATTAATAGGCAGTAATTCCAAGGGTTGACCTTGACTCTTCAGGGATGACTTTGAGCAATCTGTGTCGACTCTGAGTTACAGAGCATCTCCTCATTTCAGTCACTCAGTCATGTCCTACTCTTTACAACCCCATGGACTGCAGCATGCCAGGCTCCCCTGTCCATCACCAACTCCTGGAGCTTATTCAAACTCATGTCCATTGAGTCATTGATGCCATCCAACCATCTTATCCTCTGTCCTTCCCTTGTCCTCCCACCTTCAATCTTTCCCAGCATCAGGGTCTTTTCCAATGAGTCAGTTCTTTGCTTCAGCTGGCCAAAGAATTGGAGTTTCAGCTTCAGCATCAGTCCTTCCAATGAATATTCAGGACTGATTTCCTTTAGGATGGACTGGTTTGATCTCCTTGCAGTCCAAGGGACTCTCAAGAGTCTTCTCCAACACCACAGTTAAAAAGCATCAATTCTTCGGCACTTAGCTTTCTTTATAGTCCAACTCTCACACGCATACATGACTACTGGAAAAACCATAGCTTTGACTAGACAGACCTTTGTCAGCATCTCCTAGGGCCTCATAAAACGTTCCCTGGGAGCTGTTGTTAAGGGGAGCTTCCAGCTGTGCTTCACAGTTCTCAACCAGTTCTCTTGACTGGACCCCTGTGCTTCATCTGAGACTAGCTTGTAAGTGCACAGCTCTGCTATGTGTAAGAGGGAACACATTAGAGCTGGTTTCACAGGGATTACTAATGAAATGATTTCAGTGATAGTATGGTGGTTGGTGGTTTAGTTGCTAAGTCGTGTCCAACGCTTATGACCCCATGGACTGTAGCCTGCCAGGCTCCTCTGTCCATGGGATTTTCCAGGCAAGAATACTGGAGTGGATTGCCATTTCCTTCTCTAGGAGATCTTCCTGACCCAGGAATTGAAACTGGGTCTCCTGCATTTCAGGCAGATTCTTTATGACTGAGCTATAAGGGAAGTGGTAGTATAGCCTGGTGGATAAGAACATTCAGACATGTCTTTGATACTTTAATTCCATGATCTTGGGCAAGTTGTTTAATCTGACTGAACCTCAGTTTCATCATCTATAAAATGGGCATAATAAAAATACTTGTGTCGTTGGGCTTTAAGGATGATTCAATGAGATAATATGTATGAGGCAAGGCAAAGCATTATGCCTTGCTTATGGGAAGCATTCCTTCAATGTCAGGTATTATTATTGTGATGTCTAGTGAGTGAAGAGTCTGGACTGTAGTTTGAAGACTGCTCTGGAAATCTTAGCCCTGGACTGCTATGCATCTTCAACCAGCAAGCAGTCTGGTCTCTCAGTATATAGTGGGAAAAACTTCCCTGGGCCTAAAGGAAACCCACTAACTCAAGTGTTCATGTATTTGGAAGGAAGGCAGAATGTGGAAGTAAGAGGTGAGTTCAGCACCGCCTCCGATCACCCCTAGGAAAGTGGGATCTATGTATTTTGCAGTTTTGCAAGGGTATGATCCCTGGAGTTAACTGGTCCCCAACATTGAATTACCATGAGCTCTAAGCATGGGGATTTCTGGGTCTGGACCCCAGTAGGAACAAAACTATTTGGATATTTAGGGAAGGGGGAAATTTGGGAAATGGTTCATCTTCAGGAGCACAGAGTCAAGAGTCAGAGTCTGCACGAAGTACTTGTGGTGGTGGAGACAGTGGGCTTCAGAGAGACTAGGAAGAAGAAGACTTGGCCTATCAGGAACTCAAGGCCAAGGGCCTGACATTCTATGAGATGACAGGGAGTGAATTCCCACTACTTCTGGCCAGAGTCTCAGACCACAGGGAGGGTGAAGGGTGGTGTCAGGCCTGGTTGGTGGGGCAGGTGTATAGGCACTCAGGTCCCCTGCAGGATCCAGGGGGCTCTGAACACAGAAAGAGCTCCTGTTGGAGGTGCAAAGAGTAATAGCAGGGACCAGTAATGGTGACTTCCATTTGCCTGATGCTTTGCAAAGTGCTTCATGTTGAAGAATAACAAATCTGATCATTTTACTAAAGGGCATGGGTTTCTTTTACAAAAGGAATTGTATGTATGTATTAAATGCTTTGTTAAGTGCTTAGGGACAGAAGATAAGGGCCTAAGGGTATGCTTTTTAAAAATAGGACAAAGAATTGCACTATTTTACATCAATGGACATAAATTTGGGGGTGGTAGGAGAGAGGAAAGACGTGCTGGGACTGAGGGAGCAGGACCGGAACAAGACTTAAACCACATCAGGGAGCTGAATGCTGTCTTGCTCAACAGGGCCCAGGGGATACTGGATGCTGCGGAGTCACATATTTAATTTTAACTTGTTTTTCTTATGCTGTCATCCCCCTCCGTTTTCTCAACTTTCAATAATGTCTGCAACTCACCTGACAGCCTTGATGAGCATATATGAGTGTGTGTGCAAGGTGAAGGAAAGGCCCTGGGTCTGGTGGCTGGGTTGAAGTGGAGAGGAACCCACAGCTGGAGTCTCCTCTCAGCTACCCTGTGCCAGTGTGGGTGCCAGTTAGGAGGAGGAGTAAGTCCCAACTTCTTAGGTATTTCATTTGTTCACCAAGTTACGCTGGAGCAAGACATTTTATAAACCCTAAAATAATAAAAATTTCTTTGACAGAATTCTGTATCAGTTTATCAGGGACCTCATAAGACAAAACCCAGGGGAGAGAGGCATTGAGTGATCACTGTCTGTGGTTGGGACAGGCTAACACTTTGTGTCTCTGCTGTTGAGAGGGGCCTGTTCTGGTGAGTGGTCTGCGGTGAATCAGTGTCTGCAGGGATCTTGCAACCCCATGAGCATCTTCCTGCCAGAGATCACAATACCCAAATTCTAGCATCATGAGTAGCTGCTAAGTCACTGCAGTCATGTCCGACTCTGTGCGACCCCATAGACGGCAGCCCACCAGGCTCCCCCGTTCCTGGGATTCTCCAGGCAAGAACACTGGAGTGGGTTGCCATTTCCTTCTCCAATGCATGAAAATGAAAAGTGAAAGTGAAGTCACTCAGTCGTATCCGACTCTTCATGACCCCACAGACTGCAGCCTACCAGGCTCCTTTGTCCATGGGATTTTCCAGGCAAGAGTACTGGAGTGGGGTGCCATTGCCTTCTCCAATCATGAGTAGACTCCAGACACAAATTATTTTACATTCTGGAGTTCCCAGAGATTTAATCACAAGTGGCACCAGGTTCAGTATAACAGTTCCAGCTCCTTCTAGATTCCTTATTTCCTTGCAGGGGATGAAGGAGGTTGGCATTCCACACGTTACTTCTTTATATCCTCCAGCACATTTTATCTAATACTCCTTGGGTTTTAAGTGCCACTGCCAAATGTCAGCCTTTCCAAATTTCTCTGTAGTCAAACTAGGCCTCCTCCGCCTCCCATTTGCAGTCTATTCAGAATCCGTCCCTGTTCTCCACTTACATGAGATCTCTAGTGATTCACAAGCTCAGCTGCAATGAAAAACACTGAGAAATTCCAATGAGTTCATGGATCCTTATGGACTTTTTTCCTAGTAGAAAAAGCTTTTTAATCTACTGTATAAATGAACATGCTTAAAAGTGTAAACTGCAGATAATTTTAATAAATAACTTCCTTTTAATCTTCATTTTGTTCCTGTTGTTGTCATTTAATTGTGTTCGACTGTTTGCGACCCCATAGACCCAATGGACTGCAGCATGCCAGGCTTCCCTGTCCTTCACCATCTCCCAGAGCTTGCTCAAACTCATGTCTATTGAGTCAGTGATGCCATCCAACCATCTCATCCTCTATCACCCCCTTCTCCTCCTGCTTTCAATCTTTCCCAGAATCAGGGTCTTTTCAAATGAGTGAGTTCTTCACATCAGGTGGCCAAAGTATTGGAGCTTCAGCTTCAGCATCAGTCCTTCCAATGAATATTCAGGACTGATTTCCTTTAGGATGGACTGGTTGGATCTCCTTGCAGTCCAAGGGACTCTCAAGAGTCTTCTCCAATACCACAGTTCAAAAGCATCAATTTTTCGGTGCTCAGCCTTCTTTATGGTCCAACTCTCACATCCACACATGACTACTGGAAAACCCATAGCTATGATGCATTTCTCTTTGATTGGCTGTTTATTCTTCAGCGTTTTAAACTCAGATTCTTCATACAAAGTTTAGAAAGCAGCATGCTGACACATAACAAATTTTAGCTTCTTTTTTCTTTCGACATCTTGGTTCTAATTTTCCTTTGATTAGATATCTTCCCAATAATCATCAGAAGCAACAGTATATCTGGCCTTTAATGTGAATGATCTTTGAACATAAGAGACATTCAGAGTAACTCTCACTGATAAATCTGCTTCTGAAAAAAATTTTTAAAATTTATTTGTTTTTAATATATTCATATCATTTTGAAAAAGACATGAAAATCCTTATTAATGTACATTACTGATTTTTTTTTTCTAGAGTTAAGACTAGTAACATGTTTCAATAAGTAGAATGTACAGGAGAACAGTACAGAAGTCGCTATTATTTCTGAGGACAAGATGGCCATCATTTATGTTTATTTTTTGTTAAAAAAAATTTTACAATGTTGTGTTGGTTTCTGCCATAGAACAACATGAATCAGCCATAATTATACATACATCCCCTCCCTTCTTCCCCTCTCTCCCCTTCTCCTCATATCCCTCTGTGTCATCACAGAGCACCAGACTGGACTCCCTGGCCAAAGTATTGGAGTTTCAGCTTCAGTATCAGTCCTTCCAGTGAACACCCAGGACTGATTTCCTTTAGGATGGACTGGTTGGATCTCCTTGCAGTCCAAGGGACTCTCAAGAGTCTTCTCCAACACCACAGTTCAAAAGCATCAATTCTTTGGCGTTCAGCTTTCTTCATAGTCCAACTCCCACATCCATACATGACTACTGGAAAAACCATAGCCTTGACTAGACGGACCTTTGTTGGCAAAGTAGTGTCTCTGCTTTTTAATATGCTGTCTAGGTTGGCCATAGCTTTTATTCCAAGGAGCAAGCGTCTTTTAATTTCATGGCTGCAATCACCATCTGTAGTGATGTTGGAGCCCAGAAAAATAAAGTCAGCCACTGTTTCCACTGTTTCTCCATCTATTTGCCATGAAGTGATGAGACCAGTTGCCATGATCTTCGTTTTCTTTGTTGAGCTTTAAGCCAACTTTTTCACTCTCCTCTTTCACTTTCCTCAAGAGGCTCTTTAGTTCTTTGCTTTCTTCCATAAGGGTGGTATCATCTACGTATCTGAGGTTATTGATATTTCTCTCTGTAATCTTGATTCCAGCTTTTCATCCAGCCCAGCATTTCTCATGATATACTCTGCGTATAAGTTAAATAAGCAAGATGACAATATACAGCCTTGACATACTCCTTTTCCTATTTGGAGCCAGTCTGTTGTTCCATGTCCAGTTCTAACTGTTGTTCCTGACCTGCATACGGATTTCTCAAGAGATAGGTCAGGTAGTCTGTATTTCTATCTCTTCAAGAATTTTCCAGTTTGTTGTGATCCACACAGTCAAAGGCTTTGGCATAGTCAATAAAGCAGAAATAAATGTTTTTCTGGAACTCTTTTGCTTTTTTGATGATCCAACGAATGTTGGCAATTTTATCTCTGGTTACTCTGCCTTTTCTAAATCCAGCTTGAACATCTGGAAGTTCACAGTTCATGTACTGTTGAAGCCTGGCTTGGAGATTTTGGGCATTACTTTATTAGTGTATGAGGTGAGTGTATTTGTCCGGTAGTTTGAAAATTCTTTGGCATCGCCTTTCTTTGGGACTAGAATGAAAACTGACCTTTTCCAGTCCTGTGGCCACTGCTAAGTTTTCCAAATTTGCTGGTACTTTTACAACATCATCTTTTAGGATTTGAAATAGCTCAACTGGAATTCCATCATTTCCACTAGCTTTGTTCATAGTGATGCTTCCTAAGGCCCACTTGATTTCACATTCCAGAATGTCTGGCTCTAGGTGAGTGATCACACCATCTTGATTATCTGGGTTTTGAAGATCTTTTTTGTATAGTTCTTCTGTGTATTCTTGCCACCTCTTCTTAATATCTTCTGCTTCTGTTAGGTCCATACCATTTCTGTCCTTTATTGTGCCCATCTTTGCATGAAATGTTCTCTTGGTATCTCTAATTTTCTTGATGAAATCTCTAGTCTTTCCCATTCTATTGTTTTTTCTATTTCTTTGCACTGATCCCTGAGGAAGGCTTTCTTATCTCTCTTTGCTATTCTTTAGAACTCTGCATTCACATGAGTATATCTTTCCTTTTCTCCTTTGTCTTTCACTTCTCTTCCTTTCACAACTATTTGTAAGGCCTCCTCAGACCACCATTTTGCCTTTTTGCATTTCTTTTTCTTGGGGATGGTCTTGATCACTGCCTCCTGTACATGTCACGAACCTCTATCCATAGTTCTGCAGGCACTCTCTCTATCAGATCTAATCCCTTGAATCTATTTCTCACTTCCACTGTATAATTGTAAGGGATTTGATTTGGGTCAAATACTATATTTGACCTATTTTAGGTTAATATACTATATTTGTTTTTCTCTTTCTGATTTATTTCACTCCATTTAATAAGCTCTAGGTTCATCTACATCACTAAAACTGACTCAAGTATTCTTTTTATGGCTGAGTAATATTCCATGTTGGAAGCCTGGTGTGCTGCTGTCCATATGGTCGCAAAGAGTCGGACACGACTGAGCGACTGAACTGAACTGAACTGAATATTCCATGGTATATACGTACCATATATTCTTTATTCATTGATCTGTCAATGGACATCTAGGTTGCTTCTATGTCCGGAGTGTTGTAAATAGTACTGCTATGAATAGTGGAGTACATGTGTCTTTTTCAACTATGGTTTTCTCAGGATATATGCCCAGTAGTGAGTTGCTGGATCATATAGTAGATTTATTCCTAGTTTTTTTTTTTTTTTTTTAAGGAATTTCGTACTGTTCTGAGTAGTGGCTGTATCCGTTTACATTCCCACCAACAGTATAGGAGGGTTCCCTTTTCTCCACACCCTCTGCAGTGTTTATTGTTTGTAGATTTTTTTGATGATGGTCATTCTGACTAGTGGGAGGTGATCTCTCATTATAGTTTTGATTTGTGTTTCTCTAATAATTAGCAGTTTGTTGTTTATTTTTAAATAGAAAAATTTCCTAGGATATTCTTTCACAGAAACAAATGTTAGATTTTCTTAAATACATAAAATGTGGGCCCACGTTCCCTTGGCCACAGCTCTTTAGTGAATGGGATGTGTGAAGCCAGGGCAGGACCAGAGCAGGGTTTTCTGAGCAAGGCCCAGCACAAGTGTCTACTTGCACAAAGTTTAAGGGCTGTGCGGTGTCAGAAATAGAGGTTAGGCAGTGATACCTGAGAGACCCAATAAGATATGGGGATAGAACTATCAACCCTATAATGTGGCTAGATTTCAATCTATTAGGACCCCGGGTCCTGATGGATCTTGAGTTTCCTTTCACTATGAAACTGAAAAAAAAAAAAAAAAAAATCTGTAAGTAATGTGGTCACACTTTCATGTTCTGGAGTAACTCCCAAGAGGGTCCTCAAAGAGAAAAGATATTTTAAATACATCTTATTTATCTATTTTTATAACGTATTACATGATCCCAGTATAAAATTCAAAGTATACAAAAACTATTCAGTGAAAAATGTCTTTCTTATGCACTTAGCCCAGCTATCCAGTTATTTCCAAAAGCAACCGTTGTTACCAGTTTTGTGTATATCTTTACAGAGGCAGTTTTATGCATTTACCACCTAAATATACATATATTGTTATGCATTTTATTTTTTCCCCACTTAATATAATTTGGAGATTCCATACCATATTGGTACATTTAGAGTTGCCATAGAAAAATGACATATTTTGCCTGCGGTCCTCTGTTTTCCCAGTAGTTTAATAACTGTAGTTAAAGATTAAAAAAGAGGATTTTATAGTTTGCCTGGAAATCTATAAAACTTTTGTATTTTTTCCATATTTCTTCTCCAAGCACTATCTTCTGAAGATTTAATGTAAAATTTGAGTGTTAGCAATTCAAGAGCAATTCATCTGTAACCATATTTAGATTCAACTTCTAGTTGTGGTTTTCACAAAGTAGATGAAATGCATAGACAATCAAAGATAAAAACCAGGTAGATTATTCCATTGAGACTTGTGATGGAAGATACTCCATCAGAATTCACTCTTTCTGATGATAAGAGTTTTCTGAGGTTTTTCATAAATCAACAGTTTCCGAGGCTTCTTCTGGCTTAGGAAGTCTCATTGAGTGAGCCTGGAGTGGGAGCTGGAGATTTGTAGCTATAACAAGTATATTTAAAGTTATTGCATTAGTTATGCATTACCCCCAGTTCCCTCACAACTGCCTGGCTTAAAACGATCATCCTCAGGTATTATCTCTTATGGATTGTGTGGTTCAGTTGCTCACTCTGGACATAGTGCAGGTGGCTAGTCTCTTCTTCATTGGTGTGTGGGGACTCAGATGGAAGACTCAGGTTGGACCAGGAAGTGTCTGAAGCTGCTGTTCACTCACAGGTAGTTGATGCTGGTTGTCAGCTGAACACCTAGGTGGGACTGTCAGCCAGAACACCCACACATGACCTCTCTGTGTGGCCTGGACTTCTTCATAATAAAGTTTGTGTGTCTCAAGGACAATTATCCTCAGAGAAGTGGAAGGAAAGACAGTAGAAGCTATATTCTTGATGTGTCTTAGCCTCAGAAATTTAGATAGTATTACTTTGACCAAATCCATGTCCCCACTGATTGGGGCAGTGAACTCCTCCCTTTTCTCTTCCCTCAATTCAAGGGAATAAAACATAGATCCCACCTCCTAGTGAGGGGAGATCTGTCACTTTGTAAGAAGAGTCTGTGGGGTGGGATAAATATATAGATGTGGCCATCTGCTCTGTTCAGGCCACTCGATGGCCACAATTCATATTCCTCTATGTGCAGAGTATGCTCTTCTCTTCCCCCAAGACAGCAGCCCCCCAACCCGGCAAGCCTCATCCCATCATAGCCTCTGCCTCAGGATTAAGGGCTAGAGATCATCTGTCCCCATGAGCCTCATGTCATCTGGCATCATGGGATCACCTGCACTGGGTCAGGCTGACCCACATGCTGGAAGGAATACCACAAAATGGACAGCATGTGACTTCTAAGGCCAGGTTGTAAAAGGCATTGCAGCTTCTGCTTGGTCTCTTGCTGCTTTGTCTGGAGGAAGCAAGCCTCCATGCTTTGAGGTCACTCAACAGCCATGGGGCAAGACCACGTGGACAGGAACTGAGGCTTTCTAACAGCACTGACTTGCCAGTCTTGTGAGTAAACCACCTTGGAAGTAGTGCCTCTGTCCCCAGTTGGGCTTTCCAATGACAGCAGCCCCAGTGGACATCTGCCTGAAACCTTTGAGGGACTCTGAGTCAGAATTGCCAGCCAAGCTTCCTCTGAATTCTTGTCCCTAAATCTACTGAGTTTTGAGATGATTTGTTTCACAGCATTAAATAACAACTGTAGGTGCCCAGGTAAATCTCATCTTCACTAAAATTTGAGAACCTCACTGAAGACTTCACTGGTCATGCATAGGGAGGAACACCTTTGATCATTGTAAACAGTCTTGTTAGAAGTAAACTGTCCATCTGAGGTGGAAAGTAAAGGTTCCACTTCTCTTTTCTGAGATATATCATGGAATGGGGTGAAGAAAAGTAGGGAAGACTGAGTCACATTTTCAAGTATTTTGGAAAGAAACAATTCTGGACCACAGTTTCTTTAGGAAGAAGGCTCCACGATGGGCAGTTTTATCCTCAGATTTTGATTTGAGTTTGTATGTGTCTTGGCAGGTATTAGCCCTGGATCCCATTAGGAATAGAACTCTGTATCACCATGCTTAACTCTTTCTCCTGAGATTAGGTCCCATGCAAAATAATAGTTTCCATGCCAGTTGTTTTTCCTGCAGGTTGCCTATCAGTTAGTACTTATTCTCCCAGGACAAGTCTAACAGGCTGACTCAGCTCTTCATGTCCTTTAAATCTGCCAGCCAGTTGGGCCCTAAGTGTGTTTTTGGAGTGGAAACCACCTTCCTGTGAGAGTTTATGGTGATATCAGCTACAAAATATGTTGTCAATGTTGTAGGTCAGCAAGGTTTTAATATGGGCTTCCCAGGTGGTACTAGTGGTAAACAACCCACCTTCCAATGCAGGAGACATAAGAAATGCAGGTTCAATCCCTGGGTTGGGAAGATTCCCTGGAGGAGGGCATGGCAACCCACTCCAGTATTCTTGCCTGGAGAATCTTATGGGCAGAGCAGACTGGCTATATCAAATGATTCTTAAATATTCCATTATTTTTTCCCCTTTGGAAAAGGAGAACTGAAATATTGGCCATGATATTTTCCTATGGTAGGGATAATATAAAAGGTTTAAAGAGCTAGAATAAATTAAATTTAAAAGATAGAATAGATAGAAAAAGTTCTCCTAGAGGTAGTGGGAGAACTAAAGAAGTAGAATTGAAAACCGAAAAGTAAACTAAATGTAACACTTGCATCAGCCATTGGCTTCATCTTTTTTTATCTGCAGCCTTTGTGCCTTTTACTGATGCCAAATATTCACTCTGTTAGGGATCATGTTAGTGAGCACCCAGCCTTGTGATGCTGGAAAGTTCATAGCTCTTTAGGACATACTCTGATGTGAAGTGGCTGAGACTCTTATAGAAAAAATATAGACATAGACAGAGATGTCTGTGACATTTATGTCCTAGGGGACATAAATGATAAACGAGTGCTTGCATATCCAAAAAGAAGATTACCTGAAGGCAGGCCCTCAAATAATAGCTAAGAGTTCTGCAAGTTGTGAAAATAATACATATTACAGAAAACCAAACCGATACAAATAAGAACATGGAAGAAGAAAACCTGTTGTTTGACCACATAGAAATAACCAATTAACTTTGTGACCCCATGAACTATACAGTCCACGGAATTCTCCAGGCCAGAATACTGGAGTGAGTAGCTGTTCCTTTCTCCAGGGGATCTTCTCAACTCAGGGATTGAACCCAGCTCTCCTGAATTGCAGGCAGATTCTTTACCAGCTGAGTGAGCCACCAGGGAAGCCTAACCAATTAACAGTAAAGTATATAGTCTCTTGGGATTCCCAGGTGGTGCTACTGGTAAAGAACCTGCCTGCCAATGCAGAAGACAAAAGAGATGTGGGTTCTCTCTTGTTCTTTATTCTGCTTAGTTATCTTGATGTTGTCAAAATCTACTCATTACATTTTAAAATTAAAGTTGGAATTACATTATATACATTCTGTCATTTCTTCTTAATATAGAGAGAGCATATTTCTTTAAAAAAATTTTAATTGGAGGATAATTGTTTTACAAAATTGTGTTAGTTTCTGCCACGCATATGAAGCAGCCATATGCCCCTCCCTCTTGAAACTCCCTCACACCTCCCACCCCATCCCACCTCTCTAGGTTGTCACAGAGCACTGGGTTTGCATTCCCTGCTTCATAAAGGAAATTCTCCCTGGTATTCTAGTTTACATATGGTAATGTATATGTTTCCATGTTACTCTTTCAATTCATCCCTCCCTCTCCTTCCCCTACTGTGTCCACAGCCTGTTCTCTATGTCTGCAGAAAAAGCATATTTCTATATCAACAAATACCTCTCTGTAACATATAAAAATGACGGGCATCTTACTATTAAATATCCTATTGAACATTTAGGTTGTTTCCAATATTTCCCATTATAAATACTGCCTCTTGAGAAACCTGTATGCAGGTCAGGAAGCAACAGTTAAAACTGGACATGGAATAACAGACTGGTTCCAAATAGGAAAAGGAGTACATCAAGGCTGCGTATTGTCACCCTGCTTATTTAACTTATATGCAGAGTACATCATGAGAAACTCTGGGCTGGATGAAGCACAAGCTGGAATCAAGATTGCCAGGAGAAATATCGATAACCTCAGATATACAGATGACACCACCCTTATGGCAGAAAGTGAAGAGGAACTAAAGAGCCTCTTGATGAAAGTGAAAGAGGAGAGTGAAAAAGTTGGCATAAAGCTCAACATTCAGAAAACGAAGATGATGGCATTTGGTCCCATCACTTCATGGGAAATAGATGGGGAAACAATGGAAACAGTGGCTGACTTTATTTTTTTGGGCTCCAAAATCACTACAGATGGTGACTGCAGCCATGAAATTAAAAGACGCTTACTCCTTGGAAGGAAAGTTATGACCAACCTAGACAGCACATTAAAAAGCAGAGACATTACTTTGCCAACAAAGGTCTGTCTAGTTAAGGCTATGGTTTTTCCAGTAGTCATGTATGGATGTGAGAGTTGGACTATAAAGAAAGCAGAGGGCCGAAGAATTGATGCTTTTGAACTGTGGTGTTGGAGAAGACTCTTGAGAGTCCCTTGGACTGCAAGGAGATCCAACCAGTCCATTCTAAGGGAGATCAGTCCTGGGTGTTCATTTGTAGGACTGATGTTGAAGCTGAAACTCCAGTACTTTGGCCACCTGATGGGAAGAGCTGACTCATTGGAAAAGACCCTGATGCTGGGAAAGATTGAGGGCAGGAGGAGAAGGGGACGACAGAGGATGAGATGGTTGGATGGCATCACCGACTCAATGGACACGGATTTGGGTGGACTCTGGGAGTTGGTGATGGACAGGGAGGCCTGGTGTGCTGTGGTTAATGGGTTGAAAAGAGTCAGACACGACTGAGTGACTGAACTGAACTAAACTGAACTTAATACTGGTAATA
Source organism: Bos taurus (assembly GCF_002263795.3). NCBI lineage: Eukaryota > Metazoa > Chordata > Mammalia > Artiodactyla > Bovidae > Bos > Bos taurus. The sequence continues at coordinate 3,712,135 of NC_037337.1, read as the reverse complement.
TGAACATTCTTTTAGCCAACTTTTGTGCACATCCATTCCCAGGGGGTGCTAGTGGTAAAGAATCTGCCTGTCAGTTCAGGAGACCTAAAAGATGAGAGTTGGATCCTTACATCAGGAAGAACCCTGGAGGAGGGCGTGGTAACCCACTCTAGTATTCTTGCCTGGAGAATCCCATGGACAGAGGAGCCTGGCAGGCTACAGTTCATGGGGTTGCAAAGAGTTGGATATGACTGAAGCGACTTAGCACAGCATGGCACATCATTTCCTTAGGATAAAGTCCTAAATGTGAAATTCTGAAAAAATGTGTATGTAAAAGTTTAGAGCTTGTTGACAGTTGCTTTTCAGACTGTTTTGTTAGGTAGTTAGAATAGGAAACAGGAGTCCAAAATGGTGGTGTCTAAAAGACAAGGAAGGGAAAAGCCTGGGGAAATAGAACAAAGGAAGGTCAAAGGGAGGTCCAGGGACCTGAGTGAGGACTTCAGGTAGAACAAACAGCACTCCTGGCTAGCCCAATTTGCATAGGGCAGGCCCAGGGGGAGGGAAAAACCATAAAAAGAGGAGCCAAAGGGCTCTCTCTCTTTCTCTGTCCCCCGCACGCTGGCTTGCTCCTCCACTCTCTTCTCTTTGCGTCTTTGGGTTGGCATGCCCTCATGCTTCGAGGGCGGATTTTCCTGCTATCTTCTAAATAAAATAGAGCTATAACACTGATTTGTCTTAAGAGCTATAACACGGTTTGTCCAAGACCTGAGAGCTGTGATGCGTGGAGGGCTTTAATGTCTGTCTCTCCAAATCTTTGTTGTGACAAGACAGAACAGAGAAGCATACACTCGCCTGACATCTATGGTCTCATGACTCGGGTTTAACCTGGCTGAAAAACCTCGGCGTGGCCCCCTCAAGGAGGAGGCCAAGCATAGCGGGAGCCCAACTCAGCAAAAGCTCCTGCGGTAGAAGCAGAACATGAAGAAAACCCAGTGCAAGGGAACTGACAAGAGGCCCATCTTGCTGGCGATCAGGACAGCGAAAAAACAAACTCAGCAGAAAGCTCATGTGGCTCAGCCTCAGATTCCAGAAGACCTCCGGTTAAGGTAGGAGGTCCTCGCTCTTATGGCTGGAGGGACATGCCTAACAAAATCTTAATTCCTTTACAGTCTCTCATTTCTTGTTTCCTAGAGCCGCACCCCGCGCCCCCTGCAAACAGGTGGGCGGCAGTGGGTGCAATTAAGGGACTCTGGAGAGGCTACTCTTTGGTATGTCCCAAAGGCACTATCTGCTGGGCCCCAGTAGCTGTTACCCAAGCCGGTGGGAGTTCTTCTGTCCTTACTTTTCTCTGTGCCAAGAATCAGGCCAATGAAAACTGTGAGCACAGGTCAGGAATTTAGCAGATTTTCCGGCAGGCTATGAAGGGGATTCCTTGGCACGTTTTCCCACTGCTTTTTCCTCCTGTCCTTCAGCTCTCTCCCGGGACTTGAGCCCGGCCAAAACCCAGGATGCCTGGCTTCAGGACCTAATGAAGCTCAGGCTCTGATGTCTCATTGCAAAAATTCATTGAGAGACAAAGTGATAAATAAGAGGTGGATTTGTTAGGATTCAGAGAGAAACCACTCTTCAGGGTGTGGACCATTGCTGAGGGCAAGAAACGTGGCAAAACCTAGCCAGGCCACATTCCATGGCCTGGCTAGGTTTTGCCAGTGGGGTGAATTCATATGCTAATGAGTGGGAGGATCATCCCAACCATTGGGGAACCACCCACTCCTCTGTCTTTTGACAGTGTCTTAGAGCTGTCCTGCCACCTCTGGGGATGTCTGTTGGCTTATAGATTGGGGATTAAGGTTTACTTGAATTTGACTTGTCATCTTGGACCCAATTGATTTTAATTGGTTTATGTATGCCTTTGTGTGAAAGACTGGTTCCAAATAGAAAAAGGAGTACGTCAAGGCTGTATATTGTCACCCTGCTTATTTAACTTCTATGCAGAGTACATCATGAGAAACACTGGGCTGGAGGAAGCACAAGCTGGAATCAAGGTTGCTGGGAGAAATATCAATAACCTCAGATATGCAGATAACACCACCCTTATGGTAGAAAGTGAAGAGGAACTAAAAAGCCTCTTGAGGAAAGTGAAAGAGGAGAGTGAAAAAGTTGGCTTAAAGCTCAACATTCAGAAAATGAATATCATGGCAGCTGGTCCCATTACTTCATGGCAAATAGATGGGGAAACAGTGGAAACAGTGTCAGACTTTATTTTTTTGGGCTCCAAAATCACTGCAGATGGTGATTGCAGCCATGAAATTAAAAGACGCTTACTCCTTGGAAGGAAAGTTATGACCAACCTAGATAGCATATTAAAAAGCAGAGATATGACTTTGCCAGCAAAGGTCTGTCTAGTCAAGGCTATGGTTTTTCCTGTGGTCATGTATGGATGTGAGAGTTGGACTGTGAAGAAGGCTGAGTGCCGAAGAATTGATGCTTTTGAACTGTGGTGTTGGAGAAGACTCTTGAGAGTCCCTTGGACTGCAAGGAGATCCAACCAGTCCATTGTAAAGGAGATCAGTCCTGGGATTTCTTTGGAAGGACTGATGCTGAAGCTGAAACTCCAGTACTTTGGCCACCTCATGCGAAGAATTGACTCATTGGAAAAGACCCTGGGAGGGATTGAGAGCAGGAGGAGAAGGGGATGACAGAGGATGAGATGACTGGATGGCATCACTGACTCGATGGACATGAGTTTGGGTAAACTCCAGGATTTGGTGATGGACAGGGAGGTCTGGCGTGCTGCGATTCATGGGGTCGCAAAGAGTTGGACACGACTGAGTGACTGAATTGAACTGAACTGAACTGAATGCCCTTTGCTATGTCATTCTTTCAAAGGTTGTGCTCTGCCTCCTTCCCTCCTGTTTCATGCTCCTTTCCTCAGCCCCATCTGGGTCCACAATGTTGCCTCTACAATCTTCTGGAGGGACAACCAGAAAATAGCTGGCCTTGGGAGGGAAATACTGTGTAATATCCAACCCCTTAGTTCTACCCAGCACTGGTCATGTTGGAGATCTTAGGGACGCCCAACTCCAGTCCAGGGGTCCCAGGAGGTCAACCTGCCTTGACCTGCCTAGGGATCTGGTCCTCGAAAGGTTGTCACGCCTCAACCTGCTTGGGGATCCATCAGTCCAGGGGTCCCAGGAGGTTGTCATGCTTCGACCTGCCCAGGGACCCAATTCTCAGGAGGCTGTCACACCTTGACCTGCCTGGGGATTTGATCTAGGAGGCTGTCATGCCTCAGCCTGCCTGGGGATCTGTACCCTGACCCGGGGATGCCTGGCTCTCAGCTTGCAACAGTACTGGGTAGGATAAGCTTCAGAAAGACTCACCCCAAAGGAAGTCCACCCATGAAAATTGAAGGAGACCTATTAGTTTTCTTCTTTTTCTTTTCCTCCCTGTCACGACTGTCTTTCAGATGGGAAATAACCAATCCACTTCCCGGCAGATGCCTTTGAGATGCATCCTTGGTAACTGGAAGCTGTTCGATCCTCTAACTCTGAGGAGGAGTTGTTTAAAATTCTTTTGTGCCACTGCGTGGCCACAGTATCCACTGGGGGATGAGGAACACTGGCCTGAGGATGGGAGTTTAAATTACAATACCATCCTGCAGCTAGAATTATTCTGCAAAAGACAAGGAAAATGGACAGAGATCCCCTATGTCCAAATTTTCTTCCAACTAACAGATATGAAGGAACTCTGTCTTAAGTATGGGATTGTTGTATGCCCTAAAAGTGAGCTTACTAGGCAAATGGTGTTAGGCACAGGCAACCAAGAGAAGGAACCCCCCCGTGAAGGCTCATCTCCACAGCTCCTGAGTTGTTTGGTGCTTCTTCCTTGTATCCAAACATGCCCCCATATCTGGGAGCAGCCCCTCCACAAAAGCCAACTCGAGTATGTCCCTTAGTTGAAACTGGAGGAGAATTCGGACCAACCCGGGTCCATAAGCCCTTCTCCCTCTTAGAACTAAGACCGATCAAACAAGACCTGGGAAGCTATACAGATGACCCAGGCAGATATATAGATACATTTCAACATATTACTTTGGTCTTTGACTTGAAGTGGAAGGACATCATGGTCATATTTAGTCAAATGATATAGGACCCTGAACATACTAGGGTCTTAAAAGAAGCCCGAAGGTATGCAATGGGGCTTCACATGTCCAGTGATTGATACCCAGTAGAGGAAAGTGCAGTCCCCTCCTCTGATCCTAATTGGAATTATAATGACCCTGAGCACATCTGGGAAAGGGATCTTTTCCTAATCTGTGTGAAGGCAGGACTGAAAGCAGCCCAACAAAAAGTAATCAGCTATGCCCGTGTCTCAGCAATAACTCTGGAGCCCAACGAGAACCCCATTGCCTTTCTGGAAAGGCTAAAAGAGGCCCTCCAAAAGTTTACCAATCTGGATTTAGACTCTTATGAGGGACAAGTGATTTTAAAGGACAAATTCCTGTCCCAATGTGCATCAGATATCAGAATTAAGTTACAACAGCTACAGCAGCAGGACCCTGCTGCCTCTTTAGATGAGATGATCCAGACAGCCACCAATACCTTTTATAACAGAGAACAGGAGAAGGAGGCCAAGGCCCAGGAGAGGGAGAGAAGGAAAGAGACAAGGCATGTCCAGATGCTGGCCGCCCTCCAGGAAAGCCCTATGGCAAACCCTTAGTCGTTGAAGGACAAGGAAAATGCCTAATCTGTAGACAGGCAGGGAATTGGGCCAAAGAGTGTCCAAACTGTGACAAGTCTCCTAAAATGGCTTGCTACAAATGCCATCAACTGGGACATTGGGTGGCACTCTGCCCTCGGGACCCAAGAGCCTCAAAGTCAAGCACCAACCCTTCTCTCACGATGGTTCAACAGGACTGAAGCGGCCCGCTCCAGCCAGCCTGCATGTCACAGATAACCATCACGGGGCTGGAGCCAAGGGTGCAACTAGATGTGGCAGGTAGGTCTGAGAACTTCTTGGTTGACACAGGGGCTACCTATTCTGTCTTGATCTCCTACTTTGGAGCCTTCTCCTCCCAAACTTGTACCATTTTGGGTGCTACAGGAAAAGCAATTACTAAAAGATTCACCCGAGCACTTCTTTGTTGCTGGGATGGACAAATATTTTCCCACCAGTTTCTGGTGGTCCCTGAGTGTCATACTCCCTTATTGGGAAGAGATATACTCACTAAACTGGGGACCACCCTTGTGATGGGAAGCTTTTCAGCCCCTAGAGCCCTACAGCTCCTGGTTACTACTGAAGAACCCATTGCACCCTCTCCAATAGAGAGGGACCAAAAACTATGAGAAGACAAAATAACCCCTAGGTGTGGGACCAGGGAATTCCTGGACGAGCCCACCAAGCTGAACCGGTCATGATTGTCCTCTGAGATCCCACTCGGTTTCCTAACCGGAAACAATATCCCCTCAGAAGAGAGGCTCTGGAGGGACTACAGCCTTTAATAAATAAATTCCTTGCTTGTGGGCTATTGGTCCCCACCAGTTCGCCATGTAATGCCCCAATCCTCTCAGTAAAGAAATAGGATGGGACCTGGTGAATGGTTCAAGATCTCTGGATCATAAATGAAGCTGTAGTCCCCCTCCATCTGACAGTACCCAATCCCTATGTAATCTTGGGAGAAATCCCACCCAGTGCAAAGTGGTTTACAGTCTTGGATCTCAAAGATGCATTTTTTTTTTTTTTGACATCAGTTCAGTCGCTCAGTCGTGTCTGACTCTTTGCGACCCCATGAATTGCAGCATGCCAGGCCTTTCTGTCCATCACCAACTCCTGGAGTTCACTCAGAATCACATCCATCGAGTCAGTGATGCCATCCAGCCATCTCATCCTCTGTCGTCCCCTTCTCCTCCTGTCCCCCAATCCCTCCCAGCATCAGAGTCTTTTCCAATGAGTCAACTCTTTGCATGAGGTGGCCAAAGTACTGGAGTTTCAGCTTTAGCATCAGTCCTTCCAAAGAACACCCAGGGCTGATCTCCTTCAGAATGGACTGGTTGGATCTCCTTGCAGTCCAAGGGACTCTCAAGAGTCTTCTCCAACACCACAGTTCAAAAGCATCAATTCTTCGGTGCTCAGCCTTCCTCACAGTCCAACTCTCACATCCATACATGACCACAGGAAAAACCATAGCCTTGATTAGATGGACCTCTGTTGGCAAAGTAATGTCTCTGCTTTTCAATATGCTATCCAGGTTGGTCATAACTTTCCTTCCAAGGAGTAAGCGCCTTTTAATTTCATGGCTGCAGTCACCATCTGCAGTGATTTTGAACCCCCCAAAAATAAAGTCTGACACTGTTTCCACTGTTTCCCCATCTATTTTCCATGAAGTGGTGGGACCGGATGCCATGATCTTTGTTTTCTGAATTTTGAGTTTTAAGCCAACTTTTTCACTCTCCACTTTCACTTTCATCAAGAGGCTTTTTAGTTCCTCTTCACTTTCTGCCATAAGGGTGGTGTCATCTGCATATCTGAGGTTATTGATATTTCTCCCAGCAATCTTGATTCCAGCTTGTGTTTCTTCCAGTCCAGGGTTCTCATGATGTACTCTGCATATAAGTTAAATAAGCAGGGTGACAATATACAGCCTTGACATACTCCTTTTCCTATTTGGAACCAGTCTGTTGTTCCATGTCCAGTTCTAACTGTTGCTTCCTGACCTGCATACAGATTTCTCAAGAGGCAGATCAGGTGGTCTGGTATTCCCATCTCTTTCAGAATTTTCCACAGTTTATTGTGATCCACACTGTCAAAAGCTTTGGTATAGTCAAAAAAGCAGAAATAGATGTTTTTCTGGAACTCTCTTGCTTTTTCCATGATCCAGTGGATGTTGGCAATTTGATCTCTGGTTCCTCTGCCTTTTCTAAAACCAGCTTGCATACCACTGGCCAAAGAATCCAAATATTGTTTTGCCTTTGAGTAGGAGGCCCCAGGAGAAAAACACCAACAGATGACTTGGACAGTATTACCTCAGGGGTTCAGAGATAACCCTCACCTGTTTGGACAGGCCTTTAGCCGGGATCTCCTAGATCTGGACCTGGGAACTAATGGGAAAATATTACAATATGTAGATGACCTACTAATCTGCTCTTCAAATGAGAAAAACACCCAACAACATGCAATTCAGGTTCTAAACTTTTTGGCAGAAAGGGGATATAAAGTCTCCCGTGCTAAGGCACAGATTGTTGAGACAAAGGTCACTTATCCGGGAGTTCAGATTACACAGGAGTCCAGAAGGCTGCCCTCTGATCGGATACAAGGAATCCTCCAGTTGCCCTCCCCCACGACTCAAAAACAATTGCGAGCTTTCCTGGGACTAACTGGATATTGTAGAATCTGGATACCCAACTATGGTCTAATTGCCCAGCCCTTATGTGAAGGCTCAGAGAAGGCAATGGCACCCCACTCCGGTACTTTTGCCTGGAAAATCCCATGGGCGGAGGAGCCTGGTAGGCTGCAGTCCATGGGGTCGCTAAAAGTCAGACATGACTGAGGGACTTCACTTTCCTGTTTCACTTTCATGCATTGGAGAAGGAAATGGCAACCCACTCCAGTGTTCTTGCCTGGAGAATCCCAGGGACAGGGGGGCCTGTTGGGCTGCCGTCTATGGGGTCGCACAGAGTCGGACATGACTAAAGTGACTTAGCAGTAGCAGTAGCAGTATATGAAAGCTTAAAGGGACAGAATGAGTCAATCCCACTGATGTGGGGGACTCCTCAAAAGAAGGCAGAGGCTACACTAAAACAGGCCTTAACTCAGGCACCTGCCTTGAGGTTGCCAGACCCAGAAAAAGCATTCCAACTTTATGTCCATGAAAGAAAGGGAATGGCCTTGGGAGTGTTAACTCAAAGGTTGGGATCTGAGCCCCAGCCTGTAGCTTATTTATCCAAGAGGCTAGATCGGGATAAATCGCCTGAGACTGGCCCCCCTGCCTTCGAAATCTTGCAGCTATTGCAATCATGATAGAAGATGCTTTAAAACTCTCCTTTGGGGGCAAACTAATTATTTTTACCAGCCACCAAGTAAAACAACTCCTAAATGGGAAAGGCCATTTATGGATGGAACAACAGACTGGTTCCAAATAGGAAAAGGAGTTCGTCAAGGCTGTATATTGTCACTCTGTTTATTTAACTTATATGCAGAGTACATCATGAGAAACGCTGGGCTGGAAGAAACACAAGCTGGAATCAAGATTGCCGGGAGAAATATCAATAACCTCAGATATGCAGATGACACTACCCTTATGGCAGAAAATGAAGAGGAACTCAAAAGTCTCTTGAGGAAAGTGAAAGTGGAGAGTGAAAAAGTTGGCTTAAAGCTCAACATTCAGAAAACGAAGATCATGGCAGCTGGTCCCACCACTTCATGGGAAATAGATGGGGAAACAGTGGAAAGAGTGTCAGACTTTATTTTTCTGGGCTCCAAAATCACTACAGATGGTGACTGCAGCCATGAAATTAAAAGACACTTACTCCTTGGAAGGAAAGTTATGACCAACCTAGATAGCATATTGAAAAGCAGAGACATTACTTTGCCAACAAAAGTTCATCTAATCAAGGCTATGGTTTTTCCTGTGGTCATGTATGGATGTGAGAGTTGGACTGTGAAGAAGGCTGAGTGCCGAAGAATTGATGCTTTTGAACTGTGGTGTTGGAGAAGACTCTTGAGAGTCCCTTGGACTGCAAGGAGATCCAACCAGTCCATTCTGAAGGAGATCAGCCCTGGGTGTTCTTTGGAAGGACTGATGCTAAAGCTGAAACTCCAGTACTTTGGCCACCTCATGCAAAGAGTTGACTCATTGGAAAAGACTCTGATGCTGGGAGGGATTGGGGGCAGGAGGAGAAGGGGACGACAGAGGATGAGATGGCTGGATGGCATCACTGACTCGATGGACGTGAGTCTGAGTGAACTCTGGGAATTCGTGATGGACAGGGAGGCCTGGCATGCTGCGATTCATGGGGTCACAAAGAGTCGGACTTGACTGAGCAACTGATCTGATCTGATCTGATCAAAGAATCCTCAGGTATCAAGTAATGCTGACAGAAAATCCAGGCCTCACTATATCCTCTTGTGAGGTTCTTAACCCAGCTACCCTCCTGCCTACCCCCGAGGGCCTCTCCCCTTTCACTCTTGTCTAGAAACCTTGAACCACTGGACAAAACCCCGAGAGGGATTGTCAGATGATCCTCTGACCAATCCTGTGGAAATCTGAAACACTGATGGAAGCAGCTTTGTCTTAGATGGAAAAAGAAGAGCTGGGTATGCAGTAGTCTCCAATTTTGAGACCAGAGAGGCAAAGCCTCTGCCACCAGGTACTTGAGCCCAATTAGCTGAGCTCATAGCCCTGACTCGAGCTTTAGAGCTGGGAGAAGGAAAAAGAATAGCCATTTACACTGACTCCAAGTATGCAGTTCTGGTGCTACATGCACATGTGACTATTTGGAGACAAAGGGGCCATTTGGCCACTCGAGGGTCCCCAATCAAATATGATGATCAAATTCTTAGACTCTTGGAGACAGTCCATCTGCCTACTGACGTTTCAGTCTCCCACTGTAAAGGACACCAAAAAGGGAGCATGGAAGTGGCACAAGGGAACCAAGCAGCTGATCTGGAAGCTAAGATAGCAGCATTACAGAAGCATGACCTAATAGGGGTTGCCACCCTAGTTCCACAGACTAATTTTCCAGAAACTCCTTCATATACTGAAGGTGAGACTCTTAAAGCTAAGAGTGAGGGCTTTCAAGAAGATCATATGTGATGGTTCCAAAAGGAAGGACTCATTTTGGAGTCCCTGGGAACCTCTAATGGAAGTTGGTTAACTCCTTACATGCCACCACTCATTTAGGGGAAAAGGCCCTCCAAAAATTACTAGAAAGGTCCTTCAGAGGAACAGGCCTCCAAACAACTATAAGGCAAGTGGTTTCCTCTTGTCCCACTTGCCAATTAAACAACCCACAAGGAGCTCAAAGACCCCAGCTGGCCCAGCCCACCCAACGACATGGGACCTATCCAGGAGAGGACTGGCAGATGGACTTCACCCAGATGCCAGTTTCTCAAGGGTATAAATACCTATTAGTCATGATAAATACATTCACAGAATGGATCGAAGGCTTTCCCACCCAGACTGAGAAGGCTGAAGAGGTAGTAAAAAAACTGCTCCATGAAATCATTCTAAGATTAGGTCTCCCCAGGTCATTACAAAGTGACAATGGAACATCATTTACTTCTAAGGTCACCCAATTCAGTTCAGTTTAGTCGTTCAGTAGTGTCCGACTCTTTGCGACCCTATGAATCACTGCACGCCAGGCCTCCCTGTCCATCACCAACTCCCAGAGTTCACTCAAACTCATGTCCATTGAGTCAGTGATGCCATCCAGCCGTCTCATCCTCTGTCATCCCCTTCTCCTCCTGCCCCCAATCCCTCCCAGCATCAGGGATTTTCCAATGAGTCAACTCTTCACATAAGGTGGCCAAAGTATTGGAGTTTCAGCTTTAGCATTAGTCCTTCCAATGAACACCTAGGACTGATTTTCTTTAGGATGGACTCGTTGGACCTCTTTGCAGTCCAAGGGACTCTCAAGAGTCTTCTCCAACACCACAGTTCAAAAGCATCAATTCTTCAGTGCTCAGGTTTCTTCACAGTCCAACTGTCACATCCATACATGACTACTGGAAAAACCATAGCCTTGACTAGACTCAAAGTAATATCTCTGCTTTTCAATATACTATATAGTTTGGTCATAACTTTCCTTCCAAGGAGCAAGTGTCTTTTAATTTCATGGCTGCAGTTACCATCTGCAATGATTTTGGGGCCCAAGAAAATAAAGTCAGCCACTGTTTCCCCATCTATTTCCCATGAAGTGATGGGACTGTATGCCATGATCTTAGTTTTCTGAATGTTGAGCTTTAAGCCAACTTCTTCCCTCTCCTCTTTCACTTTTCTCAAGAGGCTTTGTAGTTCCTCTTCACTTTCTGCCATAAGGGTAGTGTCAACTGCATATCTGAGGTTATTGGTATTTCTGCTGGCAATCTTGATTCCAGCTTGTGCTTCTTCCAGCCCAGCGTTTCTCATGATGTACTCTGCATATAAGTTAAATAAGCAGGGTGACAATATACAACCTTAATGTACTTCTTTTCCTATTTGGAACCAGTCTGTTGTTCCATGTCCAGTTCTAACTGTTGCTTCCTGACCTGCATATAGGTTTCTCAAGAGGCAGGTCAGGTGGTCTGGTATTCCATCTCTTTCAGAATTTTCCACAGTTTATTGTAAGCATTGGGCATTACTTATTATCTCAGTTGTGCCTGGAGGCCTCAGTCTTCAAGAAAAGTAGAAAGAGCCAACCAGTTCTTAAAATCAGCAATAAAAAAGATAACCCAGGAGACCTCCCTGGGATGGAAGGAGGCTTTACCAATAGCCCTCGTCCACACCTGTATTGCCCGTAAAGAACAGGTTGGTCTTAGTCCTTATGAGATGCTATATGGGAGACCTTTTGTTTATGTCAATGACCTCTTCCTAGATCCAGAGGTTCAGACCCTCCAGTCTTATACCATGGCCATTGGACAATTCCAACAGGATATATGCTTGTGGGATATGAACCAAGACCCAAAAGACTCTAAGGAGTCACCACTACATGCTCCAGGGACAGAAGTCCTAATTAAAGTCTGTAAAGATGAATCCCCAAAGACTCAACTCCAGCCCATATGGAAGGGCCCCTACCCTGTAATATTTTCTACCCCCACAGGAGTCAAGGTACCAGGACATGACTTTTGGATTCACTACTCATGAGTCAAGCCATGGAAGAAAACAGAAGAGAACACTCAATACACCTGTGAGCCCTGGGAGATCTCAGATACCTATTCAGGACTACCAATGAGTGCCATTCTAATGAACACCCCCAAAATCTGGTTTCTGGGGATAAGATTTTTCAGGACAGCTCTAAAGAGCCAACACAGCTTGGTAGGGACTGTACTCCAAAACAGGAAGGAGATAAATCTTCTGATCCTTGAACAAGGAGGGACTTGAGCCATCCTGCTCATGGGAATTTAGAATTGGCTAATGCCCCTACTAGTCCTTGTTACATCATACTGAGGCTGCTTATGATTGTTCCATGCATTATCAATTGTCTAACCTGTTTTGTCTCTGCTCAGGTCAACAAGCTACAACATGCAGTGCCAGTTCAACCAAGATACAAAACTACAGCTGACGCAATGAGGACTCTGAGGCCTGAGACTAGCAAGAGGAGAGGCCCAATACCCCTCGCCATCCCAATTCAGCAGGAAGTAGCCAGAAAGACGTTGACACCTCTATTCCCAAAGAATTGGGCCTCCCATCTCTTGAGGGGGGAATGTTAGGTAGTTAGAATAGGAAACAGGAGCCCAAAATGGCGGTGGCTAAAAGACAAGGAAGGGAAAAGCCTGGGAAAATAGAACAAAGGAAGGTCAAAGGGAGGTCCGAGGACCAGAGTGAGGACTTCAGGTAGAACAAACAGCACTCCTGGCTAGCCCAATTTGCATAGGGCAGGCCCAGGGGGAGGGAAAAATATAAAAAGAGGAGCCAAAGGGCTCTCTCTCTCTGTCCCCCGCGTGCTGTCATGCTCCTCCACTCTCTTCTCTCTGCATCTTTGGGTTGGCATGCCCTCACGCTTTGAGGATGGATTCTTCTGCTATCTTCTAAATAAAATAGAGCTATAACACTGATTTGTCTAAGAGCTATAACACAGTTTGTCCAAGACCAGAGAGCTGTGACGCACCGAGGGCTTTAATGTCCGTCGCTCCAAATCTTTGTTGTGACGAGACAGAACCGAGGAGCATACACTCGTCTGACAGTTTGTACCAATCACACTTCCATTAAGGATAGGTATATAATTTTGATAGCAGTGGTGGAGAAGTAAGACATTTTAGGCACAGAAGTGATATGAGACATGGATTGACAAAAAGTGTTTAGGAAGTTTGGCTGAAGCACAGATTCTGTGAAGCAAAGTGGTAGGGAAAATGAATGGGAAGGGTGCTAGATTGTAGACGGCCTGAGTCCCAAATTTGGAATTTTTATATTTTTCCAGCAGGCAATTGAGAATCACTTAAGTTTTGAAAGAAGACAATAACATAATTAAAATAAAGCTTTTAAGACATTATTCTTTAAAAATTTGCAGAACAATAATGTCAGAAAGTCCATATAGAAGGTCAAATTGCAGTGGTGGCAGAGAACAGATGTTTTCTCAGAATAGAAAATAGAGGAAATACATGTGAGACATTTGGAGTGTAAGAAAAGAGTTCATGTCAAAGGTCGCTGTGGGGTTGGGGTCTACTTGAAATGATAATGATAACCATTAAATGGGTTAATGGGAGCCCTTGGGTTATAAAAGAAGAAAGAGCTGCTAGAGGAAGGAAAAGATAATAAGTTTTGTTTGGGATATATTTCAAGTGTTGGTGGTCAATTCAGATAGAATTCACTGGAAAACACCAGACTTCAACTTGGGAGAGAGATCTGGCCTGAAAAGGTTTGGGTGTAGTTTTAGGGATTTTGTATAGGCTATGGGACTGATGAGATCTGAGGAGGAAACAACAAGTCAAGAAGCAATGATTAGAACTGGACATGGAACAACAGACTGGTTCCAAATCAGGAAGGAGTACGTCAAGGCTGTATATTGTCACCCTGATTATTTAACTTATATGCAGAGTACATCATGAGAAATGCTGGGCTGGATGAAGCACAAGCTGGAATCAAGATTGCTGGGAGAAATATCAATAACCTCAGATATGCAGATGATACCACTCTTATGGCAGAAAGTGAAGAAGAACTAAAGAGCCTTTTGATGAAAATGAAAGAGGTAAGTTAAAAAGTTGGCTTAAAGCTCAACATTCAGAAAACTAAGATCATGGCATCCAGTCCCATCACTTCATGGCAAATAGATGGGGAAACAGTGGAAACGGTGGCTGACTTTATTTTTCTGGGCTCCAAAATCACTGCAGATGGTGACTGCAGCCATGAAATTAAAAGACACTTGCTCCTTGGAAGAAAAGCTATAACCAAACTAGATACATATTAAAAAGCAGAGACATTACTTTACCAACAAAGGTCTGTCTAGTCAAGGCTATGGTTTTTCCAGTAGTCATGTATGAATGTGAGAGTTGGACTATGAAGAAAGCTAAGCACCTGATGCTTTTGAACTGTGGTGTTGGAGAAGACTCTTGAGAGTTCTTTGGACTGCAAGGAGATTCAACCAGTCCTTCCTAAACAAAATCAGTCCTGAGTGTTCATTGGAAGGACTGATGTTGAAGCTGATACTCCAATACTTTGGCCACCTGATGTGAAGAACCAACTCATTTGAAAAGACCCTGATGCTGGGAAAGATTGAAGGTGGGAGGAGAAGGGGATGACAGAGGATGAGATGGTTGGATGGCATCACTGATGAAATGGACATGAGTTTGAGTAGGCTCTGGGAGTTGGTGATGGACAGGGAAGCCTGGCATGCTGCAGTCCATAGTGTCGCAAAGAGTCAGACATGACTGAGCGACTGAACTGAACTGAGGAAGAAAAGATAACAAAGTGTATTTAGTTGCTGCTGCTGCTGCCGAGTTGCTTCAGTCATGTCCGACTCTGTGCTACCCCATAGAAGACAGCCCACCAGGCTCTGCCATCCCTGGGATTCTCTAGGCAAGAACACTGGAGTGGGCTGCCATTTCCCTCTCCGGTGCATGAAAGTGAAAAGTGAATGTGAAGTTGCTCAGTCGTGTCCGACTCTTTGCAACCACATGGACTTCATCCTACCAGGTTCCTCAGTCCATGGGATTTTCCAGGCAAGAGAACTGGATTGGGTTGCCATTGCCTTCTCTGGTATTTAGTTGAATAGCGATGGTTTGTACACATGTGCCACAGAGGCCCGGAGGAAAAGTATATCGTTAAAAGATTCATATACCATATATGACTTGGTATAAAATCACTGGAAGGTATATTCTACAAAACCCTAAAGCAACTACTATAATTAGCACAGGAGCTGTTTTAGAATCATAAACTAATTAATTAAAAACAATCAGAAAATGACAAAAAGAAAACACAGCACAGATGAAACAAATGAAAAGGAAGTAGCCAGATAGTAGATTTAAACTTAATCACATCAGTGATCACATTAGGTGTAAATGATCTAAATAACAAATAGGAAAATATTGTCATATTGGATAAAAAAGCATGGAAGCTTATCCTGCCGGAGAGAAACACATTATAGTATATGGACACAAATGGTTTAAAGAATAGAAAAAGATTTCTGTGCTAACACTAATCAAAAGAGAGCTGGAGTGGCTATATTAATATAGGACAGAGTAGATATTTGTGCAAAGATTTTTACTAGGATGATAGAAGGTGATTTCTTAAACTTAGAGGTTGACTCATCAAGGGGATATCCTAACTTCTCTGGCTTAAACAATGAGGACATGTGATCTCATGCGATAGGAATGCTGTGACATCTGCTTACAGGGTTGGCTAGTTCAACAGCTCAAAGACATCAAAAAGTCAGGTTATTTCTGTGTTTTGGCTCTGCTATCCCTAGAACATCAGCTTGGTCCTTAGGCTCTCCTCCCTCATAAATGAAAGATGGCCACCATCATTCTAGAAGTCACAGGAAGTGGATGAAAAGAAACCTCTTTTCTCCCCAATTGCTCTCAGCTGACTTTTCCTCAAGGGTCATTTATCAGCACCATGTCAACCCTTGGGCACCTCTAAACTAAACCAAACTCGGGCAAAGGGAAAGGTATTGCTAACTGGATCAGACGAGCATTCAGCAAATTTTTTCTGTAGAGGGTCAGATGGCAAAAATGATAGTTCTGTAGGCCATATGCAGTTCTGTTATTGTAGCATGAAAGCATTCAGAGACATAAATGATGACATGGCAGTGTATCTTTTTACATATAGAAACAGCCCATGCACTGGATTTGACTCACAAAAGCCGTTGTGTGCTCACCCTTGATACGAATCACCTGGAGTAGAGACAGGACTCCCATTGTCACGGGCTGGGTGCTAAAACAAAATGAATATTCTCTTAGCTAGGAAGTTGGAAGGCAAGGCTGTTGCGTTGGCAGTCAGCAGGATCTGTCACATACAGTGTCTCCTACAGTCCCTGGAGTTGTTTGGTGCTCAGGAAACCCTGGCTGGTTGAGTGGTGAGAGAGAGATGCACTAGGAGAGTGAATGAGCACCTCTGCAGACAGACCTAAGCTCTGATAGGGAATTGTTGCCGCAGTCTCACCTCTGCCCCAGGGCCTTGCACGCCCCTGACCTGAGATTTGCGCTCCTTACAGCTGTTGTGTGATACAATTTGGGTAAGCTGGAGGGCAACCAGGTGAAAGAGAGAGCTCATGGTGCTGAAGCGACACCTTTGCTCCACCAGGATGACTTGGCTCCCTCGGGTCCCTGACATCAAAGCTTCCCAGTGGCAGCAGCACAAATAATAAATTAAAAGGAAAAAGATCAAGCGTGACAGTGCATGGCTGAAAGGCTGAATGATGATGTTATGAAGCCAGAGAAAGACAGCCCTTCACCCCCCTTTAAACCTAGAGTTACACTCCTTCCCTTGGCTAGTGAACACGGTTCTTTTATGTCTGCAAATGCCTTCTTTCTGTACTGAATGTGTAACATGCTGTGAAAATATGTGGGTGCCTACTAGGATGATTCATTTCCCCCCAAACATCTAGCAATTGGGGGAGTCATATCACCCCATGTAATTACAGGTTTGGGGCACCCCTTCCTGCAGCTAGCCAGGAGCTACCATATTCATGAGCAATTTGCTGTTAATCTAACCAGGATCCTGGGGAATTCTGAATGGGGGAGATACTTAAGAACTGACAAATCGGTAAGTTGGCTTTTAAATGATGAATTCTAGGAAAGGAAACCTCAGGGTTGATTATAAGAATAGTTTGTTTCTAGAACTAAGAGCTTTCAGGAGTGTTGCCTTTAATTTAACAAAAACAGAAAAATTCTGAACATTTAGGCGATGCCAAGTTCAGCTCCTTGCCCCTTTTCTCTCAGTGCAAGGACATTTGTCATAAAATGCAGTTAAGACATGGAGAACACAGCAACCTGTGTGGTGACCCCGGGACGAAAGAGCAGATAAAACCAAGGAGGGTCTCGGAATGCAGGAACAGAAACACCAGACCCTTATTGTCTGTCCCCCACCATGTTGTAACTATGAATGAATTTCAGGTCCTCCTGAGCAGTATGACCTGTCTCCCCTCCTACCCCATAGGGAGAAGGTATTTGCCTTACTCTCCTCCACCCCCATATGTGCCTCCTCCTATCAGCAAATGACCCACAAGACCCCTATTCTGCTCCTTGTGCCCTGGCTATAAAAATGGACCAAGGACCTGTTCAATGTCTGTTCTCCCTTAGGCCAGCCCACTGTTCTAACAGCGTCCCCCACTCTAATAAACTTGATTTTCCTCTCATTCTGTCTCATGTCTGGAAATTCTTTTCCAAACTGCGCATGGACCCCGACACTCTGGACTCAAGCTTCTGGGTTCAAATCTCAGTTCTATAATTCACTAGTATTCTGAGTTTGGTCAAGTTTCTCAAACTCTCCAAGCCTCTATTTATTTAACTTTAAAAGGGATGTGATAATAGCACCTGTCTCACAGAGGTACAATGGAGAGTCCAGCTACGGAAAATGCAAAGGAAGGGAAAGTGACTGAAAAGTTAGAAAGAAGTACAGGGACCATCTTGTTGCAAAAGGGCACGGAGGGCTGGAAAGGATGCTCTGGGCTTATACCTTCTTGTTCCTGCTCTGCGTGCATCCCAGCTTGGCTTTTCTAAATCATCCTCTGAAGAACATGATATTCTCTCAACAGAGAAAAAAATGCGCAGCATTTCCTGGGCGGTCCAGTTCAGGAAGTAAACAAAGGGGTGAACAATTTGTGTCCACCTGGCCCCTCATTGTATGAGGCTGGTAGAACTGGAATTCCAGGCAGAGCAGAAGTGGATTTCCACTCTGGTTGTCTGAGCTGAGGCCTTCTGTGTCAGACTTCTAAAGATTTTTTGTTTGCTTTTCCATTTTTTCTTCTCAAGTTTGAGCCCGCTCAGAAAAAACAAATTCCTAAATCTGTTTTTTAACCTAGTATAAACACTGGTTTTCACAGACAACAATAGGAAACAGGAGCCAGTCTGGGGAAAGGTTTAAAGAATAGCCTAAGCACTATTGTGAAATGTTTTACAGAACGTTAAATTCTTTGAATATGATAATACATATTCATATTCTACTGGAGTCTTTTAATTTCAACAATCTACTTAAACCTCTTAAATTTACATAAATACGTGTTCAGTTTCTTGAATACGTGGTTTTCGTCAATCTGGAATGATTATTTTCACCGCTTTCCCTGTATTAGATATTGGTATTAGATACAAATTAGATATTTGTGTTGATATACTGATCATGACCCAGGCTTTCAAGGACGTTGCATGTAGTTTTTGTTCTACAATCTTATTCTCATTGCTGCCTGAGTTAGTTTCGCTTCAGTTCATGGCAGTCAAGGGGTGGAATTATAGTCTCCAAATTTGCGAGATAGCGTTCTCTGTCCTTTCAGGAAACAGTAATAACTAAGGAGTTTTGTGTGATTCCTGGTTCCAGCAGATGTCTCCAGTGTTATATCCCACGTTACCTTTAATTCTGTCTTTTCTTTCTTTTTTGTTTACTGATTGAAGATTCAAGTACATTTCATACATGAGTTTCTGTCACTTTAAACATGGTTTAAATACCCAGGACGCGTGACAAAGAAGAGAGACTGAAGCCTTAAGGAAGAGGGCCTGAGGACCAAGGCCAACCCCCACTGTCTATTGATGGTCTGATCTTGAGAAAGTCACTGTGTCTCTCTCAGTTGTAACTATGAGAATCATTTTAACTCCCGTATTGTGAAAAGACCCTGATGCTGGGAAAGATTGAAGGCAAAAGAAGAAGGGGGCAGCAGAGGATGAGATGGTTAGACAGCATCGCCGACTCAACGGACATGAATTTGACAAACTCCAGGAGGTGGTGGAAGACAGAGGAACCTGGAGTGTTGCAGTCCATGGGGTCGCAAAGAGTCAGACACGACCTAGCAACTTAACAACATTGGGTTTAGTTGTTGGATTCGTTGGAGTTATCACCTGTGTGAAACTGCTTGTTAGTATTTGTTGAGCTACATTGGGCTCAGTTTCTTAGTGATCTTTGCTACTGATCGTCAAGTAACCTAAAGTGCTCATTGCTTAACTCAATACTTTCTCACAAGAGAAAGAAAAAGTTTCTACCCAAAGGAGTTGGATTTCCTGAATTCTTACATCACTGCTCAGATTATTAATTTAAATTGTAGGAATTCTACTTAGTCAGATTCTCTCTCTACTCTGCTTCCCCCTGGTTAATCATATCTATATATATAATTTTGCTTTCCCACAACAACTTCAGGATGGCTTTTGCAATCTCACAATTAAAAGAACAATTCCTGTTTTTCATGAAGTCTTTTCCTTGAGGGAAGACTTTAGTTAGCAGCTGATCAAATCCAAGATAAGGCTTTATTTTTATCAACTTCTGCATCTCACTTAGTTCCTGATGTAACAGTGACATCTTGTTCAATCTGCATAAGCGGCTGTGCAGAGAGGAAATTGCAAAAGGAACACGAATCACTATTATGCCTTTAACTAATTTATGCATGCGGGGTTCATTTCCTCCAGCAGAGTCCAGGATTAGAAGTGATGGATGCCTCCCAGGGGCCCCCATCCATCATTAGTCAGAATACTCTGCCACCTCCTGAAGGAAGAGCCTGATTCTTTGAGAGCCTTTTTTTTTTTCCCTCTCCTTATTTTCTTGACTGTTTCTTGCTTGCAAGGATTATCTTTCTTCAATAACCCAGGCTTTACTTTGACCCTGAATAAGGAAGCCATTCATTCATGAATGGCACTTATCCATTCATTTATTTACTTAAAAAAAACCACCCTATATTAGAAGTCTACTTGGTGCTAGCCCCTCTACTATGCACTGAAAATAGATATGTGGAGACAAATTAGTTCTAGCCCTTAGGATTTCCAGTTTTGGAGAGGTACTGAAGAGATAAACTAGGCAATGCTTATAAGGGACTGAATTCTTGAAGAGAAGACTGTCTTGCTGTCTTTATACTATTGCTGTGGAGAATTGTGCTAGCTCATCTTTTAGGGCTTCCCTGGTGGCTCAGTTGGTAAAGAATCTGCCTGCAATGTGGGAGATCTGACTGAGTCTGATCCCTGGGTTGGTGAGATCCCCTGGAGGAGGGCATGGCAACCCACTCCAGTATTCTTGCCTGGAGAATCCCCATGGACAGAGGAGCCTGGCGGGCTACAGTTCATAGGGTCACAAAGAGTCGGACATGACTGAGCAACTAAGCACAGCACGTCCTTTAAAGTTTTCACCATGTGCCAGGCACTGTTCTACGCTCTTGATATGTATTAACTCATTTAAGTCACACAACAACCTTGTAAGGCAGATACAATTGTATCTACTTTTATAGTTGAGAAAATAGGTACCTAGAATTTAAGCAATTTGTCCAGGGTCACAGAGCTGATGCTTTTTTTTTAAAAGGAAAGAGTAGCCGAGAGACATGGATCTCTGCTACTGGTGTGGGGCTTCCCTGGTGGCTCAGTGGTAAAGAATCCTCCTGCCAAGCAGGAGACGTGGGTTTGGTCCTGGGTCGGGAAGATCCCCCAGAGAAGGAAATGGCAACCCTTCCAGTGTTCTTGCCTGGGAAATCCCACAGACAGAGGAGCCTGGTGAGCTACAGTCCATGGCGCTGCAAAGAGTGGGACACGACTTAGTGACGGAGCATGCGTGCACTGCTGGTTCTTAGTGTGTTGTGATTAGACAGATAACACTGTTGTGGTTTCGGCACAGAAAAGTGAAAGTGAAAGTGTTAGTCACTCAGTCGTGTTGGACTCTTTGTGGCCCCATGGACTGTAGCCCACCAGGCTCCTTTGTCCATGGGAGTCTCCAGGCAAGAATACTGCAGTGAGTAGTTATTCCTTTCTCCAGAGGATTTTCCCAACCCAGGGATCAGAAGCAGGTCTGCATTGCAGGCAGTTCTTTATGGTCTGAGCCATCAGGGATCAAACCTGATGGGCACAGGCTGCCCTTAAAAAGCATGACTGTTTACACAGTGCTCATCTGGGGAGATGTCAGTGTCTGGAAGGAAGGCCAAACTTGGATCCTGAGGAAGGGATGTTCCTCCTTTCCATGGGTTGCTCTTTTGGGCTTGGATTCATCCATGCTGGGATAAAACTCAGGCTGCTCCTGCATAGGAAAGGATGGGACTGCCACCCAGGGAAGCCCAGAAGGTCATCAGGACTTTGGTCCTAAGAGGAGTCTGGGACCATGGGTCAGGGCCTGTGGGTTCCTGGAAGAGCTGTTCTAAAGAACAATAAAAATAGTGATTGCCCCAACTGGGCCAGTCAAGATCATCATCATCATGATAATAGCTAATATTTATCAGGCACTTCTCCAGCAGACAGTGGTGCTCAACGCATTGACCATACGAGCTCATGTTTTCTGGCTGAGCAACAAGACACGTAGTATTTGCATTTAGAGATAAGAATACTGAGGAGTGGAGAAATTCTATCATTTGCTCAGAACTGCACTAGGAAGTGAAGAAGTTGTCCCAAGGAATTGAGGTAAAGGCCTGTGGTCATGTTGGGTCCAGAATCATTAAGGGGAGGGCAGGGCCTTCATGCCAGAGGGGGCACTGCAGCAGAGGCGCAGGCCTGGGGGGCTGATGCAGTGAGGGGCATGGAGGTGGCGGCCGTGACACAGGTGGCACAAGTGGCCCTCATGTGATGAGGGAGACTCTGGAGCAAGACAGAGGTGATGTGCAGCTGTAGCAAGGATGTCCACATGTCAGCTCCTTGCTGGGACCACTTGGATAGATGGCGAGGAAAGGTGAGCTCCTGAAAGAAGAGTGCAGGTGGGGGCCACAAATTCACAAAAGCTGCATACTTATCCGTGTTTTTCCAGTCCACCAAATATTTACTGAGCACCTGTTATGCCTCGGTATTGTTTTAGAAGCTGAGGATTCAACAATGGAACAGAGCACAAAAATATTCCTGTCTTCACAGACCTTATATGCACATAGGGAAGAAATCTGGTAAAGAGGTAGAGGAATGAAATACAATATATGTCTATGTGCTCCAGATAAAGATAAAGCAAGAATAGGGGAAAGGAAGTGAATGTGTGTATGTGTGTGTGTGTGTGTGTGTGTGTGTGTGTGTGTGTGTGTGTGTGTGTAGGGAGGTGGCTTCAATTTTCAATTAGAAGTCCAGGGAAGATCTCACTAAAAATGTGAAATTTGCAAACTTTCCCAGGTGAAGGAGGAAAGAAGCTCAGCTCTGAAAGAACAGGATGAGAGGTAGAGAAGGCAGCAAATGTAAACCCTTGAGGAATGGCAAGGGGGCAGGGGAGGGCGGAGGCAGGATTGCAGGGGAGGAGGTGAGAAGCAGGAGGAGGAGACAGATAAGGTTATATTGATGGCCATAAGAATCTTTTCTTTTGTTCTGAGGGATGGAAGTTAATGCAAGACCTTAAGAGTTCATCATGTGATCTACACTGTTACAGAATCTGTCTCTTGCATTGAAAGTAGGGGATCCAGAGAGGAAGCAGGGGGTTATACAGTCTATGTAATCATCAGGTGAGAGATGATGGTGGACTGGCCCAAGCTGGTAGTGGTGGAGGTGGTGATTGTGTAATTTGAAGGTAGAGACTTCATATTTTGCTGCTGGATTAGATGTGGGGTATGAGCTGAAGAGGGGAGTTTAGGATGAATTCTGTGTCTTTGTTTTGAGCCTTTGAGAGAGTGACCTTGCCATAGTCTGCAGTGGGGGAAGCCTGGGAAGAATAGGTTTGTGGAGTGTAGGATCAGGGCTCAGACTTGAACTGTTAATTTGGGAGCCTATTAGACATCTGAGTGTTGATGTGTGCTCATATGCGCCCAAGACTTGTAGAGACTGGAGAGTACTCTGAATTGAATCAAGTTGAAGAAAAGAATGTGTTGAAAATTCTTAGATGTGACAGACAAAGCAAATTCTTGCAATTTCATGTCACTGTATACTGTCACCTTGCTTATTTAACTTATATGCAGAATACATCATGAGAAATGCTGGGCTGGATGAAGCACAAGCTGGAATCAAGATTGCTGGGAGAAAATCAATAACCTCAGATATGCAGATGACACCACCCTTATGGCAGAAAGTGAAGAAGAACTAAAGAGTCTCTTGATGAAAGTGAAAGAGGTAAGTTAAAAAGTTGGCTTAAAGCTCAACATTCAGAAAACTAAGATCATGGCATCTCGTTCCATCATCACATGGGGAAACAGTGGCAGATTTAATTTTTTGGGGCTCCAAATTCACTGCAGATGCTGACTGTGGCCATGAAATAAAAAGATGCTTACTCCTAGGAAGAAAAGTTATGACCAACAGAGACAGCATATTAAAAAGAAGAGGCATTACTTTGCCAACAAAGGTCCGTCTAGTCGAAGCTATGGTTTTTTTCAGTAGTCATGTGAGGATGTGAGAGTTGGACTATAAAGAAAGCTGAGTGCATAAGAATTGATACTTTTGAACTATGGTGTTGGAGAAGACTCTTGAGAGTCCCTTGGACAGCAAGGAGATCCAACCAGTCCATCCTAAAGGAGATATTCAGTCTTGAATATTCATTGGAAGGACTGATGTTGAAGCTGAAACTCCAATACTTTGGCCACCTGATGTGAAGAACTGACTCATTGGAAAAGACCCTGATGCTGGGAAAGATTGAAGGTGGGAGGAGAAGGGGACAACAAAGGATGAGATGGTTGGATGGCATCACCGACTCAACAGGCATGGGTTTGAGTAAACTCTGGGAGTTGGTGATGGACAGGGAGGCCTGGCATACTATAGTCCATGGGGTCGCAAAGAGTCAGCCTTAATCCACGACTGAACGACTGAACTGACTGACTGAACTGATGTTGTTCACAAGTTCTTGTTTTGATGGATCCATGGTGGGGAAGGCCTTTGTGGAGAAGTCCTTAGCAGAGTTGTGAGTGGGGTATACTTCCAGAAACATGCTTTTGAGAAGAGATGTCTGAGACTCATAGATCTAGCAAAAGAATTATTAGTATTATAATGTGGATAATCTTTGGTCTCCTTTCACTATGGTACCAGTAACCCTTCTGAAGATTGAAACCAGTTAATGTATTTTAGAGAATATCCTTGATTTTCATCGTTTGAAATCCCAAGTTGAGTCATAGTCTATTATGCATGTTGCTCAGGTTGAGATGGTCTGTGGATTAGGACATCTGATAGAACTGGCTCTACTGTTTACCCTCCTTTCTACGTTTAAATAGATTGTCATCTACTCAATAGATGAACTGAATGATTTGGTGCTATACTTTGTATAGTAATTTGAAGCCACTGAATCTGGCTGGATTAATGGTAAAGGGGTATAAGACAGAACAAGGCTAAGTTTTAGAAATGTCTTGCCTAAAACATGTTTCTAACTTGAATCAGTTAAGTTTAGGAAACCCAGAAGACTTTGCCTTAAACCAGCCTTGGTCAACATGCATGGCTTGCTCTAGAGGTAGTCCTCTTAGATCATGGGTCCCAGTGAACATCTAGGGAGTAGAGGAGGTTGGGGCACTCAGTTGGAAAGCATGGTTCCTGCACTTAGGAAACCCAGAAGACTTCATGCAACATTACCCAGCAGAATTACTATTTACTCCACAGCAGATATGTATCAATTATTTGGATTTTTGAGGCAGTGAAGTTTGATGTATTAATGATATCTCTGTAGCTATAGAAAGTCTCTTTTTACATGACCAAAGAGTTCCCAAATATTTGCAAGTCAAAACATATCTTCTATAAGGCACAAAATATTTAACAATAAAATTACTTAAGGCATTATTTCTATGAGGCCATTGTACCTAGGTACAAGTTTATTTTTGTTAGATTCATAGCTTGGGTATGTTACTTTATTAGAGTACTTTATCTAGTAAGGTCCTAAATATTGCACCTGGAGTAAGTAAGTTTTAAGAACAAGAGATTGGGGGGAGGTTCTTGATGGTGATCTGCCCACTGAAAGTAGAGTGTTACATCTGGGCTGTTGCATCTCAGAAGAGAACCTGGGTGGTAGGAAGGGACTGGGGACTTGGAGAACAACTTTTAATGGGACTGAGGGTGACACTAGAGGAGATAAATGTAGATGAGTTTCGCTTGCTTGCAACTTTGCCTTAAACCAGCTTTGATCAACATGCATGGCTTGCTCTAGAGGTAGTCCTCTTAGATCATGGGTCCCAGTGAACATCTAGGGAGTAGAGGAGGTTGGGGCACTCAGTTGTAAGGCATGGTTCCTGCACTTGCTGTGAAATGCAAAAACCACTGAACTTTCAATGCTGTGCCAGCTAGCAGAGAGTGAAGTCATGGTGCAGACACACCTGGCCACCTTGAAATCAGAGCTCCAGTTGTCGAAGCCATTTATAAAAGCCGACATCAGAACACATGCCACTATTAAGAGATCAAAGGGAAATTTCCCTTGTAGAAATTCCAGGGAGGACAAGTCTTTGTTGAACATTACCATTCTGTAGCAGATGTGTACTGTACAAGCTGCTGAAAGGAGCAAACAAGGTGAATGGTAATGCTTGTGGATCAGCTCTCATGGCAGGGCTGTTTCCTTTGGTCTCTCCTGGCAGGATCACAGGTGGGGATAATTCAAATGCCCCCAGGGCACTCAACTAGTGTGAGAATCAAGCAGAGCAGGCAAACCTCCATGGGCAGGACACATGCCAAACGGGGCATATTTCCCATGATTTAGCTAAATCTGCTCACTGTGTAGAACAAATTGGTAGAAAAGGCACGTCCTTTGATGGTGGAAGAAATCTCTATAATCCCTAAGTGAAATGATTTTGAATCCTAAAGAAACATTTTTGGTTGCTAGGTTTCTAGGAGGGCAGAAAGTTCAATATTAATTTGTCTGGCAAAAATCTTCACTGTAGAGATGTGGTGAATACTTACGGACAATCTATGTCTGCTCTGTCTGCTGTGGGAGCCCCTAGACTCAAGTGTCTACTTAAAAATAAATTAGGCAAAATAGAAATCTAGCTTCTCAGTCACACTTGGCACCTTTTGAGTGATCAATAGTCACTTGAGGCTAATGGTACTGTCCTGGACAGCACAGATATGGGACATTTCCACCCTCACTGAAGGTCCTATTGGTCAGACTTGATCTGGATCATGACAGTGGCTTAAAGTTTGCTGTTTCACTAAAGAAAGACACAGGTGGAGATTATACACCTGACACAGATTAGGTACTAAAACACACGTCCTGTGTGGGGAGGAAGGGGTGGTTCTTGGAGCCTGAGCTGCATGAAAATGTTGAAACATGTATACTATCATATGTGAAATAGATCACCAGTCCAGGTTCAATGCATGAGGCAGGGTGCTCAAGGCTGGTGCACTGGGATGACCCAGAGGGATGGGATGGGGAGGGAGGTGGGAGGGGGATTCAGGATGAGGGACATATGTACACCCATGGCTGATTCATGTCAGTGTACGCAAAAACCACCACAATATCGTAAAGTAATTAGCCTCCAATTAAAACAAAACAAAAAAAGAAAATGGTGCAAATAGTTTTTCTCATCCCCTTCTGTCTCTAAAAACTTGAGGGAAGAATAACCTGGGCTATTTCTTTTAAGATGTTTTGCATGGATTTTATATATATCCTAGAACAGATATCGTTTGAACTATGGGCTGTGACCCATTAGGTTGTAAAATAAATTTAGTGGGTTCCACTGGCATTGAAAACAAAGGAAATGGAATGAAAATACCATCATGTTTCATGTGTGGTGGGAGTGAATATTATTTTGTAAAATTTTGTTTGAGATATGTACCTATTTGGGTATACTGGTTAACTGTAAAAATGTGTATTTTATTCTGAATCATGTTTACAGCATGTTTAAAAGCCAACTCTGAAGCTATGAAACTGTGAAATGAGCTCTTCGGCTCTAAAGCAATGGCAAAAGGCAAGTAAATGTGCTAAGAAGCTCATTTAGTTATTTATACCAGTTATTTATACCAAAGTCCATTTATTAAGTCTTCTTTTAATGCTGTTTGTAGATGTAAAAGGGAACAGGGCATTTAGAGATCTTTAAGACAATCCTGTAGTGATCCATGGGGGCACGATAGGTGGGGTGGGATGATCTCTGTTGTCTAAGGTCTTTTAATCCCTAACTACAAATGAGTTTGAAAAGAACGCATTTTGTAAATGTCAAGTAGATAGCATGATATTTAATTCACTTAAGTATTTCATTTCCATTTTGTTGGAAGCAGTTTTAGCGCAAGAGTTGCTGGTAGCATTTCCATTGATTCTGCTAAGTCAGGTGGTTTGTATATATAACTTGCATGTGTAACTTCGTTTTATACCTCGATATAGTCTCTTTATGTATAATTAGGCCTTGAGTAGGAGTGGCAGTGAGAATTCAGTTTTTTGATACAAAAGTGCTTTCCAGAACTGTGAACAGAAGATGGATTCTTGCCTTTGTTCTTCAACAGTGTTGAAGGGTTGTTTTTTTTTTTTTTGCCTAGGGGTGGTCTTTTTGTCTTTTTGCCTAGTTTGAGTAGGAATTTGCTAAAACATAAACAGTAGTTTGATCGGTTCTGCTGACTTAGACTCTATAGCAGCCAGAGAGAAAGGACACAGATGGCAATAGGTACCAGGACTTTGCTTTTGGAGGTGTCGATTCTTGCCCTGGAGAGTCTCTAAGAAGATTTAACATGGCATTGTCAGAAAATTCTGCTCATTTTCATACTTGCTTTTTGCCTAATGTCTGTTTATTAGGTGATAAGCTTTGTGAGAACATTAAACTTGCCTGTTTACAGCTGTCTCTGTGCACCTGGTTTGTACTCGGGACATGGCAGGCACTTAACATAACAATTCAGTGCAATGATTCTCTAAGTGGTTCCCAGATCAGCCACAGGGAGGTGGTAGTCACAGGAACTGTAGGGATCCTCCCACCTACTGAAAGGCTGGAGGTGGGGCCCAGCTGTCTGTGTTTAACAAGACCCCACTCCCCACCCAGGTGATTCTGATCTACAGTAAGTTTAGAATGACTTTGCTACATCCTTCACTTCAGGAGAACTGAGGGCCTTCTGGGGGATTTTTATATGCTCTTCTCAAGTGTAGGTATTTTTGTTTAGGTTTTCACCTAAGGTCCCATAGAATGAGTTAGAATATGTGAGAATCCAAGTTTTTAGGAATAAGCCAGTGAACTGGTCTCTTGAAATCCTCATTTATCAGTTTTTGAAGACTTGGCTAAGATGGCCTACCCTGTCATATGCGTGAAGAAGGAATACCAAAGATGAGAATTGTGTTTGATAGTGCATGGCTAATGTTAATCAATAAAATCATTGAAACCAACTTTTTAATATAAATATCCAGATAGAAAATCTTAATTTGAGCTAGCAGATTTTTACACATGGAATTATCTAAATAAATTGTCAGACATGCTATTATTGCTATTACAGCATTTGTCTAAAATCTTTTGCTATTATAACCTCCAAATGTCCAACTACAGCGGAATGTGCATGCATGCTCTGTCTCTCAGTTGTGTCGACTCTGACTCTTTGTGACCCCCTGACCTGTAGCCCACCAGTCTCCTCTGTCCATGGAATTTTCCAGGCAAGAATACCAGAAATGATTGGCGCTTCCTATTCCAGGGGATCTCCCCGACCCAGGGATTGAACTTGCGTCAGCAGGCAGGTTCTTTACCACTGAGGCATCTGGAAAGCCAAAGTCATCAGCACCTATCACAGTGGAATAAGTAAGCAAAATTATGATACAGTCTTTCTTTGGATTATTATGTAACTAGTAAAATATTCTTAAAGATTTTAAGTGATATGGAATGCTTAATATCTAAAGCTAAATTAGCAAAGCAGTTTACAGAACATTGTTTTATAAAGTGTGTATGTGAGTAAAGTGGTTAAGAACAGACAGGAAATATAATAGTGAAACCTTTTGGTTTGTTTTATTTGTTTATGGAGATATTTTAAAAATGGAAAAACTTATATTTCTATTTATGTTGCAAAATACTAAAAAAGTTAAAAGGAAGAAACTTCACCAACCTTCTGCTGTGCTAGCATAACTGTGTCGCTGTGTTCATTTTCCTTCTAGTTTTAGTCCTTATGTGTGCACGTAGTTTTTGATATGTTGATCAATCACATTTTGGCATTTTATAACTGGCCCTAAACACAACCGATTGTCAATTCCTGATGTTTTCTTTTTCAGACTGATGTTTTAGGGTTGCATATTTCTTGGTGTAGTTCAAACAGTTTCAGAATATTTAGTGCCCTGAAATTCATTTGAAGAAAGAACACATTGCACAGAACACACTGTCAGTTCAAGAGGTGCTTCTGGGGAGTATTTGAAGCATAGAAAACAGGGATCTGAAACGGTGAAGTCAACTTTTCCAAATAGAGATAAGAAGATAAGGACGGTGCGTGGGAAGGAAGTATGGAAGGAAGGGTGGGCAAAGGTCTAGAGAGCGTCCTGAAGCATCAGATTGCTGTCCATGAGGGTGGGCTTGGGGTTCAGACCTGAAAATGAGGAATATCCATTGTGTTCCAAGAACTAGGAAAATCATGGTCTCTATCTTTAGGATAGTGCTTATTTTATTACCTATTTTGAGTGAACTGTAACTTGGAAGAAAATAAAAGAAAATGCCGTTGGAACCCATGGTTCTGAGTAGTGGAGGAAGCAGATTTGGGATCATTGCAAATCAGTGCCTACAGCAGCAGTTACAGGGAGGTTTTTCTTAGCACCAGCCGAGACCTTGACATTCCCTCTTGCAAAGGAGACACATTTCTGGTATCACACAGCACAATGGGCCTATTACTTTGTAGTTTTACTATAGGTTTACTACAAAAACAAAGATTTAAATATTTAATCATTTTGGAATTTACACTAGTATAGAAAGTATCTAGTATAATGCTGGGGTCCTTTAATGGACCGAAACCTGGTGGTCTGGAGTCGATGATAAGAAAGTAAAAGAGAGAGAGAAAGAGGCTGATATTCACTGGTTTACGCAGAAAACTGATAAAAAGCCCTTGACACAGGGCTCGGACTGCTTCACGTAGGCACAGGGCACGCTCTCGAGGGGGTCTTGCAAGCCTGGGCAAGAAAGTGAGTGCGGTGGGCTTCTGTGTGCCAAAGAATTAGCCTGAGAGAGAGAGAGAGAGAGTAAGAGAAAGAGAGAAAGAAAGAAAGACACGGGGACCCAAGCTCTGATGGAACAAGGGTGTTTATTCAACATAGTGTGGGTATATATACTGTTTTACAAGGTAGCTTTTTTCAGCAAAGATAAAGATCAAAAGTCCAGACTTACAAAAGGAAACAAGACGATCCATATCAAAGAGAGAGGGTTGTAAATAATCACTTTTACCCTATGGCCCATAAAAAGGAAGAGGGTTGTAAATAGATACTTCTCACAGTATGGAAAAGCTGACGGAGGAAATGCATGCATTCCTCAGCCCCAGGAGTGGTTTGCCACTCCTCTTAATTCCTGAATATTCAGGAATTAATAAGGAACAGAGGATTCGTGACAGATCCAAAACAGCACACAAGAAGCCTCCTGTTAAATGCTTCCTGACAGTACAATATGATCTTAAAAGAAAAAAAAGTTTTTCCAGAACAGCGGGTAGTTATCTCAATATCATGAATTGGTTTGGAATGCCAAATTTATTCTACAAGTTTCTTATGTATTTAGGCCTGTTTCTGAATGCTATACTCTGCTGTTTTTGCAGACATTGGTACCATTCCATTTGTGATATGTTTGTAATGTTTTATTATCTGGTTAGGCTAGTCCCCATGACTCTTTTGTTTTAATGGAAAATTTTGATTATATATGATCTTAAGAATCAACTTATTCAACTTCAAAATTAATGAGAAAATTTATCTTTACAACTTGAATCTTGGAACCCAAGAATAAGGCGAATCTTCCTATTTATCCACCATCCTGTGTATTCATCTTCAGTGTTTCAAACAGTTCTTTATCTATAATGAGGTCATCTCTTGCAAATTTCACATCCACATATTTTATCCTTTTGTTTATGTTGTAAATGAGTTTTTCTCTTACATTTTGTAATTGGTTATTGTTGTCATATAAAAAATCTATTGATTCTGATATATTAATATAATAACCACATACATCACTGGATTCTATTACCATTTCTATTCTTTCACTTGAATTGCTGGGGGCTTACAGGTATGAAATTGTATATTCTAAAATGTTGAGTGTTCAACTTTGTTCTAAGATTTGTCTTTTATTTCTCTTAGCTAATTTAATTGAATACTTTCAAAACAGTGTTAAATAGTGACAATAATGTGTTTTTATTACTTTTTTGGGAAATGTTTCCAGTAATGGCTATGATAATTATAAGTAGTAGTAGTTAACACATGTATGGTACGAAATATCTCCCAAAAAACTCTCCTAAGTATTTGATATGTATTTAGCATGCAGAATGGTTGGCATTTGACATGAGATATATATATATATTTTATCAGGCAATGGAGTTTCTATATATTTATCATTTATTAAAAATTAAAATTCTTCTTCCATACCATGTTATAAAGATGAAATGCAATTTCAGCATCTGTATAGCTGATAATATACATGCTTTTTTCCTTTTAACTTGTTGAGAGAGTGAATTATATTAGTATGTGCCTTAATATTGAATCATCCTTGGCATGGTTAATGATACATCATTCTTTTAGGGTAATTCTGGCTTCTATCTGCTTATCTCTTTATATAGAATTTTTTTATTAATATTCATGAATTGGATTAGACTATAGTGTTTTTTTTTCCTGCTATATTTATCAGATTTCTGTTTCACTATCATGTAGGCCTTTGAAAAAAATCAGCAATTTGTGTTCTCTCCATCTGTGTTGGAAAATTTTAAACAATTGAAATTGTTCTTTGAAGGTTTTTTAGAACTCACCTGTGACATTATCTGTATAGGTGCTTTTTGTGAGGAAAGTTTTGGATAACATTGTGGTTTTTTCCTACTTCTTAGTTTTAGTGTCAGTTTTGAAAGTGAAAGTAGCTCAGTCATGTCCAACTTTTTGTGACCCCATGGACTATACAGTCCACGGAATTCTCCAGTCCAGAATAATGGAGTGAGTAGCCTTTCCCGTCTCCAGGTGATCTTCCCAACCCAGGAATTGAACCAGGGTTTCCTGCGTTGCAAGCAGATTCTTTACCAACCGAGCTATTTAGTAATGTATATTGTCTTTCTCATTTTTGGATTTTATTTGCATAGACTTTGAAACTTTGTAAGCATTCTCTTACAATTAGTATTTTAATTTTCTCTATCTCATATTTGTGTTTATATATTTTTCTTTGCTCTTCACCTCCCTCCTTCCCCATGCTTCTAAATGAGGTTTGTTAGTGGTTTGTATTTCTCTCTCCACTTCTGAAACCAATTTTACCTTTAGATTTAACCTCGAGGTTGTACCTATCTGAGAAATATTACTAAGTGGCTTTTATTAGCTCATTTTACCCAAGTCTTTGCAAAAATTGACTTTGTTCTTGTCAAGGATCCATGATCTTTAAAATAGCTTTGTTTTTTTTAGATTAAAAAGGTAACAGAAGAGTAGGTAAGATCATCAACCTCATTGCAGCTCAGTGGAGAGTTTGGAAGTGATGCAAGCTCTCAGCAGGGGAAAGAGGGTCACCATTGTTCTTGTGACTATATGCTTTCAGGCTTTAGTGGAGAGTGAATTCTTCCTAACTAGTCACACCTCAGACCTAAAAGATCAGATAGTGCTTGTGATTTCATGTTGATCTTGAGCAATTTTCCCTTTTATTTCCCAATTTACCTCTCTATCCCATTAAAATCAATAGTGTTTGGTGACCAATTGGAGAGGAGGGGCAGGAGGGGAGAAGAATGTTAGAGTTTTCATTTGTTTCTAGGCTGGCAGACTGGATGGATGCAGAACCACTAAGCAAGATAGGAAAACAGAAGGAATATATTTGGTTGGAAATGTAATGAATTTCACTCTGTATATGTCATGTTTGCAAAGTCGACAAGATACCAAAAGTGAAATGTCCAGTATGTATTTAGATATGTGAAGACTCAAGTATTTCCCTATCTCTATCTGCAACCTCTGCCTTATTCTTGTAATTTCATACATAATTATTGGAATAGCTTTGGTTTTCCTTGCTTGCAGTCTTGAGTTTCAATCATTAAATCCAGATGAAGTTCTTTCAAACTCTTTATGGAGTTTGGCAAGGTTCTTCACAGTTTGCTTTCTCTACTTTTTTCTCTCAAGCTTAACTTCCACAGCATTACTGTGGCCCTGACCCTGAAACAGACACCCCAGGGTCAGTTAGGCTGAACTATTTTATTCTCTGAACACTTTCTCTCATGACTCAAATGAATTTCACACATTTGCTTTTGTTAATTGCTCTACTGCTTGAAGTTCAACTTCCCTAAAACTTGTACAACTGAATTCCTAATTCTTTGCAAAACATCCTAAATGCTGTCTCCTCTGTGAAATGTTCCAGACATCCCCCTGTAGGGTTGGCTCATAGTATGTTCACTGATCACCTCATAATAATTTGTTTTCTTATCTAATTTATTAAAGAACAGACTTGATAGCAGAGACTCACTTTTATGTTGGTCTTGGTTTATATAGAGTGCTCTGGAGTGTTGGCTAAATGAATGGATTGACCTTTTAATCAGAATGATGATATAGTGAGAATTTCAGGTTGAATGATCAGTGGAGGTGAATTTTGAAATAAGCAGCTGAGATGTTTGGAGCCATAATGGTTATACCTAGCTTTGGGATTTATGAAACAGCCAGATTCACCCATGTGCTATGATAAAGGTGATACTTAAATTCATTGGACTACAGCAGTCACTGTGACTCCATCTGCTTACTTGTCTCTGCCCTCTTTGTGCTCTAATTCTGTCCTCTAAATTTGAACTCTTTGCAGTACCTTCCCAACCAAAATCCTCCCTTCAACACCCTGGGACATAAGATATGCTCTTGTTGTTTTAGTTGCTAAGTCATGCCCAACTCTTTGTGACCTCATGGACTATAGCCCACCAGGCTCTTATGTTGAGGGGATTTTCCAGGGAAGAATTCTGGAGTTGGTTGCCATTTCCTTCTCCTGAGAATCTTGCTGACCCAGGGATCAAACCTGCGTCTCCTGCATTGGCAGGCAGATTCTTTACCACTAAGTCACCCAGGAAGCCCACAAGACATGCTTTTAATCTCACTTAATTTGATTCTTTTCATTGTCTTACTCGTCTGAAGTACCTTATAATAATTGTTCTCAATATATCGATACTTTGTCTGAGGCAGGAATTCCTGCTGCTCCCAAAATTGAAGAACTCACCTGCTGGATGAGAAACTAGATTTCTCATAAAGCAGGCTTGGTCTACTTTGAGGGGGAAATTGAGGTGAGCAATACTTTAAATGATTGCATTTTACCTAAAACTTTTATTTATTTATTTATTTTTTACCATAATTGGCCATAGATACATACAAAACATGGAGAAGGGAATGGCAACCTACTCCAGTATTCTTGCCAGTCCACTCCCATGGACTGAAGAGCCTGGAGGGCTACAGTCCATGGGGTCACAAAGTGTCAGATGTGACTAAGCAACTCACACACACACACACACACACACATAATGATTTTAAGGTTTTGAGGAAATAACTAGTTAGTTTGAAGTATCACAAAGACAAATCTTGACTTTTTGCAAGAGGGTATGATGACACATCATTAAGCAACATCAGCCTATCCTGTTGAGAACTCTTTGGAGAGCTGAGGATAAGGCTGGGAGACAAAATCAAGACCTGTTCCTATGTGATGAGCTCTAAGACGGACCTGGCTTCCCCAGTATTTAACAACATATGAGTAATGTTAATGGCCATACTTAACTAATAGCTCAACAAGGAAAATCAAAAGCCTCTGTGAAGAGTTGAATAAAAATCCCTCAACTGGCTTTTGTTGAGTCTTGTCTCATGGTTATAAATGTCTTGCCTCTTTTTCTTTGTGCTTTGATTTCTGCCATTAAGTATAAAGTCATTTAGGAAGAGTAATATGCTAACAATTGCTGAGAATTTATTGTATAAAGTCACCATATGGATGAACTCATTTATCTTACAATAACCCTGTAAAGTAGGCAACATTATTTTCTCCCTTTCATAGGCAAATAAACTGCAAGTCAAAGAGGCTTAGTGACTTGTGTAAGTGACATGCTCAATGGGTAACAAAGCCCAGCATTGACTGATGGAAGCCTAACTCCAAGATCTGCACTTGGTTCTATTCTAACACTCCAACCTGAATCCATGTTTAAAGATGGTCTGTTGGATTTGTACACCACAGAACTGATTCTGGGGGGATCATCTCCCCAGTGCCCTGTATCAAAGAGCACAACAAGATAAACTGTGCGTGTAGACTGTGTTGGTGATGGGGAGAGTGATTAAAAAACCCAGACAAGGAGAAAAAGCAAGGGGAGAGGTAGGAGAGTTGTGAAAGGACTAGATGTTCAGCCAAGAGGTGCAGAAATAGAAAAGTCTATGGCTTCCTGGAAACATCTTGACGAGATCAAAGGAGACAGAGAATTCCCTACAGGGGAGGCTGGCACAAGCCCATATGTTGAACTCAAAGCAACAGGACTGGCATCTCCCAGCAGACAGGAGGGGGCCACCAGGAAAGGAGAGCTTACAATAGATTTGCACCTATTCTGTTGTAAAACTTTTCTTTGGCTTCCAAAGTCAAACTTGAGCAAGTCATTTTGAAGTAGAATCATAGTCCCGAACCTCTTTGTCTACCAGAATTTTGCAATATTACTCACTTTAGGGGCTCTCGTTTCCTCTGATGTCGAGACCCTGTAGTTTTACAACTAGCGATTGGCATTAGGTACACAGGGACTTATCTAGGTCATGTTTCATGATTAATATATTCTACCCTCAGGATTTTAAGAGCTTCTTTTTACTTATAATCAGATTTTTAAAAAAACTGATAATGACCTTTTAACCTATATTCAGGTAAAGTAAAACTCCTCTTTTGGGAATGGCAATTCCTTAATAGACTTATGAATTAAAGATCTCTTTAGAGAAAAATATTTTTTCTGGGGACTTGGGGAGAGCATCTTATACCAAATTTCCTTACTTTTTGAAAAAAAAAAAAAAGTGTAGTTTGGCCCATTTTCAAGTAATGAGAGCTCTAAATAGAAGCATGCTTAAGAAAAAAAAAATACTGTTTAAAAAAATTAGAAAGTTTGCTCAGATATTAAAAAAAATGTAAATGGAAATAAAAATAGGAACGCAAATGAGTCCCAGATTTAGCATAGATGACAGCCCTCTTTAACGTCACCATCCTAAGACACCCTTTGTACACTCTTTTCTGTTACAAGGTTTTAATGGAAAGCAGCTGCCTTGGAAGGCATTGTTTACAATGGATCTCTGTCATTGCTCTGCATTGTAGCTATAAATAATGTCAACATGTTCTCCTATCCAGCAGCCTAGATGCTGATGCCACCCATCCATACCAGATGAGGTTATATTATTCTCCTCAAACATATTCATTATCATCTTAGGCTGTCCCCATCCCTGAGGGTAATGATGACCCTTTGCAAGACCATTCATCACTCCCCGTGATTGTTTGCAGCTGAGGCTGTTGGCCTGAGGGTCCTCTCCCACCCAGCTGCTTTGTTGCCTGGCAGTATCGTGTCTGCCTTGCTTTCTTTTGGATCTTTCTTGAAGACATTTTCATCTTTTTCAGTTTAGACCTGTGGCTATAAAAGCAATGCAAAGCCAAGGTATTGATACATCTGTGTTAGCATCTGACATACTCCTGTAGTGGTCTTGGCAGTTTAACCAGGTAAGGGATGAGCCACTGACAGAAAGTCTAGGAGACCTTGAAAAGTGGATGGAAGGTCAGGGGAAAGCTGTGAAGTGGGGATTCAGATATATTTTCTTGGAAAAGCTGGAGTGAATGAAGGCCAGTGAGTCAGTGACATTTTCTTGTGTCCACTCTCCCCGGCAGGTTGGTCAGTGTCAGGGGGCCCTGAAGTGTCAGTATATACGTGTTATTCTGGGTAGAAGGTTACTTCATCTTATTGGATTCATGGTTGTAAACCACAGATACAAAATATAATGAATAAAAATGCAGCAGTGCTAAGATATAGGGAGAGGAGCCATCAGTGAACTAGAATTTGAAGAGTACTTGAAAGACAGATGGCAGATTGGTGGGGAAACTAAGCTCAAAACAGGTAGAGGAGAAGATGGCTGCAGACTGTGAGATAAATATAGGGAGTCTCTAAAATCAGGTTTGGGTATCAAGTGCAGAAAGTGGTTCCAAGAGTATCGTCAGAAAACTGGTTTATGGATCAGAAAGTGGACCCGCCTCCACCTACCACACTGGCCAGTGGGAAGAGTGAAAGGTTCTTTCACCTAGAAAATTATTTACTTGTGGATCATGACCTTCACCCTACTAACTGGAGAAAGGCTGTTGTAAAAATAATACCCACAAACAAGCTAATGGTGAATCAAGCAGAAAAACAAGCCAGCAACTCCAATCTCCAAATGTTTGTAGAACAAGCACCACCAACTCAACAGAGGACCTGATGTCTCAGGTTACAATGGAGTTTAACAATTAAATAGCATGAAATCAAAAAGAGATAAACAAGCACTATATATTAATGCATATATATGGAATATAGAAAAATAATACTGATGAACCTATTTGCAGGGGAGGAATGGAGATGCAGATGTAGAGACTGGACTTATGGACACAGCAGGGGAGTAGAGGGTAGGATGAATTGAGAAAGTAGCACTGACATACATTATCAGTATGTATTAACACTGACATACACGTATATTCATACATTACAATGTGTGAAATAAATAACTAGTGGGAAGCTGCTATGTAACACAGGGAGCCCAGCCTGGTATTTTGTGATGGGGATGGGAGGGGGGAGGGATGCTCAAGAGGAAGGGGATGTATATATATATATATATAAAATATTATATATTATTATGTTATAATTATATTGATATTATAATATCAATATAATTATATATATTATATAATGTAATTCTCATTGTTGTATGGCAGAAACCAGAAGAATGTTGTAAAGGAATTATCCTCCAATTAAAAAATAAACTTTAAAAATAAAAGGAGTTTATCTGTTGGCTTCCATGAGATGATAGGATGTCATGTTTACAAAGCAAGAACATTCAATTACATGGTATAGCAAAATCCTTAGAGGTTTTAGGAATAGGAAATAAGATGACCCAGATTGAAAACCAAATGCTCTGTTAACCTGAATAAAAAAAGAAACACAATTTATGCACCAAAATATTGACCCAAGATACTGAGCAGAGCCCCTTCATGGATCCTTTGGGCTGCAAGGAGATCAAACCTGTCAATCCTATAGGAAATCAACCCAGAATATTGATTGGAAGGACTGATGCTTAAGCTCCAGTGTTCTGGCCACCTGATGTGAAGAGCTGACTCATTGGAAAAGGCCCTGATGCTGGGAAAGATTGAAGTCAAAAGGAGAAGGGGGCAACGGAGGATGAGATAGTTAGATAGCATCACCTACTCAATGGACACGAATTTGAGCAAACTCTGGCAGGTAGTGAAGACAGGGAAGCCTGGAGTGCTGCAGTCCATGGGGTTGCAAAGAATCAGACACAGCCAACTGACTGAACAGCAACAATGAGCAGAAGATTATCCCAGAACCACCACAAAAAGGCATGGAAGCAAAAAAGCTTAAAAAAAAATAGCTGAAAGGAAAAAAACCTAGAAATTTCAAAGTTTATCAATAGGAGCACCCAAAGAAGGAAATAGAAGAGAGAATATACTTAAAGAAATATTAGAAGATAATTTTCCCACAACTTAGAGGTTGAATGGGTACCTGATTTTGAATGGGCACACTGAGGCCTGGCGGAAGGAAGATGATGACATATCTTTCTCAATTTACTAGGAAGGAATTCTCAGAACACCAAGTGTAAGCAGACACTTCTGAAGAAAGAAATCCAAAAAGACACACACATGGAAAAAGAGTTGGATTGCCATCATGTTTCTCAATGGAAACATTAGATAGAGGAAGGCAAAAGATTTGAACCCTGATTTATTAATAAATGTTTAGTCAAATTCTCATTTATCTGTAAGAGAAAATATATGTATCTTTTAGATTTAAAGAAGATAAATTCCACACAACCCCCAGTTAAAGAATAACCAGGTGTATTCTAGCAAAAAGAGCAATATATGTAACCGTCCCCCCCCCCCAAAAAAAAATGTATTACAAGAAATCATGGTGAGGAAGAATCTGAGAAAATAATGCTGCTGTTAAGTCTGAATAATTGTTCATTTCTAGACAAAAATTTGTATACTTTAATGTGGAATTAAAAAATATAAGAAGTATGAGCTAACCTGCCTTCCTCGCTCAATGAGATAGATGTAACTAAATATATGTGGTAGGAAAATAAAAATAAATATTAATATACAAATAGGATGTTTGAATTCCAGATCACAAAGGAGAAAAAAAAAATCTAAATTTTTCACTCCAACTAAATACCAGAGAGGAAAGGAAATAAGAAAATATGTTAAATAAAAAAATAAGGTGGCTAACAAAAATTTAAATATACTGGTAATTCTAATAAATGGGAACTGATTGAATTCCCCAATTTGGGGTAGAAATTCTGAGATTGGGTTAAAAAAATTAAGCTCCAAGATATTTCAGGAAACTTGTAAAACAAAAGGAAGCCAGAAGTTCAGAAATCAAATCAGGAAAGAGATCCTAACATTTGCCTTTCAAAAGAAAGCAAATAATACAAAACACCAAGCAAAAATGGCATTCAAGGCAGGAGGCACTAAATGACAGTTTAACTACATAAATCAGTTAAGAAACATGAAGGACAAACCTTCATTAACCTAGTAACATAGATTTATGATGTATAAAGCAAAACATTGAAACAGCATAAGAAGAACAAATTCACAATCAAAGTGGAAGACTTAAAAAAAAATTCAAAAACTTCACTCAGAAATTGATCAAATAGATAAAATGAATTAGAATATGGGGTGATACAATCTACAGATTTGACCAAATATGATCATCTATATATAAGTTTATAAAGTACGGAGTGCAGTCTTCTCAGATATACAAGTTATATTCACAGAACTGGGATTAAAAGAAAATCAAAACTAAATTGAAAAATCATCAATGAATTAAATTGGAGTGAAAGAATTCTGATAAATTTATACATTTAAGGACATTTATTGGACAGCTAGAAACTTAATGTAAAAATAAATATTTTTAAGAAGAGATGTATAAAGATAAAATCATGTTAATTAAAAAAAAAGCAGAGATAGTCAGTTAAGGTATAAGTTTTTTTCCCCCCTTTAACTAGAATCTAGAAGATTCTTGGAGAAATCTAAATAGAAAAACAACAAAAAACCTAAACCTTTTCAAGAGTTAAAAATGGGGTAGAGTTAAAGATGCTAGGAAATTTTATATAAAAGATGTATAACATTATATTACTAAACTTGAGAGTCTAGAAAAAATGGATGAATTTCTAAAAATTAAAATCATGAACCTTGGCTCATAAGGCAGCTTATTTGAATAGAGCTGTTATATAATAAAATTCAACTGAGTAAATTTAAAAGTTTTTGGCTTTATTTCAACCATTCTTGAATCAGGCAGCATCCCATCTAGCAGACAGAAGGATGCTCCAAGGAGCTTTATAAGATGAAAGCCTTTCACAGGCAAAGAGAGCTGGAAAAGGAAGCTGAACTAGCAAAATGTGAATTCATTGTGGTAAGGTCACCTTCCTATAGGAAAGGGTAAGGTTTATTGGGCAGATGACCTCAAAAGTGCTGACTAGGTAATTCCAGAGTGACTGGTTTAAGATTCCATTCTTAAGAGATGGTGAAATTGTAAATAAGTGTTAAGTATTGGTTTGGTGATGTGTGCAGGCATAACTGTCTTGCTTTTAACAAAGCAAAAAGCATGAAAGTGAAAATACAATTTAAAAGAAAAAAAATTCTCCAAAAGGTGAGCTCCGTGTCTATGAGTCAAAAAATAGAAGGAAAGACTAATAAGCAAATAATTACAAATGTCATGAGTGTCACATAAGCAGAAGAAAGAATGCCTCCTTTTTATGTGGTTTTGCTAAAAATCCTTGAGGAAAAAGGGAAAAGGGCCTATTTTCCCATCTTTTTCCAGAAAACTCTTGCTGTTTTTAAAGAATTTTGCCAGTTTTCCACCCATTTACTCCAGGATACAGGAAAGGAAGAAGCTCAGTTATCATAAAACAAGCGAGCGAGAGAGAACTTTTCTT
This sequence comes from Bos taurus, assembly GCF_002263795.3. Classification (NCBI taxonomy): domain Eukaryota; kingdom Metazoa; phylum Chordata; class Mammalia; order Artiodactyla; family Bovidae; genus Bos; species Bos taurus. Next base: position 3,670,749 of record NC_037337.1, on the reverse strand, counting down.
TTTTTTTTCAGTAATATTTTATCTCTGAAGGCAAAGATTAAAGCAGTGGCAATTATATGAGAAAGAAACCCTGTTATCTTGACTGACACAGAAAATGGAAAGGAAGCGTTTCTAATTTACAGTTCCACGTATATCACAGAATGGAAAACATATTATAACATTTAATGAGTAAATTAATTTTTATGGTGTTCAGTTGACTTGAAAACAATGCTGGAATACTAAGGAATGCTGGCGGTGTAAGATGGGCCTCTAAGCATAAGCGATGAAGTGTCAGGTGGAAGTTACATTAAGTTTGGCACACATCATTAAACAGTGTCTCATATGAGCAGATGTTCAATTTTTCACACTGAAGAGGTGGTGCAGGAGATTCTGTTGTAACATAACGTGATGTAGCGGCATAATATGCCATGAAAGTAAAATAAGCCATCTATCTTGGATGTGGCAGTTGGTGTCTGTTTGTGATGTGTGCTAATAATCTCAGTGTTTCTATCTGCAGTGGAAACTGTTCCGAAGGTCCTAAATACCCCTCTATCTACAATTGTTTGTATTCATATTGTACTGAAACAGTACTACGGGTGCCATACTCGAGTAGTTTCTTTAAATATCTGATAATATTATTAGTGGTGTCTGTTAAGACTACTATCTCCCTAAATTTGCCATTATATCCTTTAATACTATCTCAGACTGCCCACTTCCTATGTCCTAGAAGTCATGGGAAAGTTGCCAAAAATGAGTGTAGTAAATCTCTTAGAGGTTCAGTTTCCTAAAAGATCTCTTCTTGATACATTTTTCTACCTAAAGCCTGAGTTCTCTAGTTAGCTGGGGTTATTTAAAACTTTATTTCATACTGGAGTATAGGAGAAGGCAATGGCACCCCCACTCCAATACTCTTGCCTGGAAAATCCCATGGATGGAGGAGCCTGGTAGGCTGCAGTCCATGGGGTCGTGAAGAGTCGGACACGACTGAGCAACTTCACTTTCACTTTTTACTTTCATGCATTGGAGAAGGAAATGGCAACCCACTCCAGTGTTCTTGCCTGGAGAATCCCAGGGACGGGGGAGCCTGGTGGGCTGCCGTCTATGGGGTCGCACAGAGTCAGACACTACTGAAGTGACTTAGCAGCAGCAGCTAGCTTAAGGTGAACAGTAAAGAGACTCAGCCATATGTATACATATATCCATTCTCCCTGAAACTCTCATCCCATCCAGGCTGCCATATAACATTGAGCAGAGTTCCCCTGTGCTGTTAATATATAGTAGGTCCTTGTTAATTATCCATTTTAAATTTAACAGTGCGTGCTAGTCAGCTATTTTGAATGGTGATGTTTATTGTCATTCCTGTTTCTCAATTTTTTATGTGTCAGTATCTCAAAAAAAAAGCTGAGCCAAGGGTGGATGTATAGATTCAATTCTCCCAACTTCTCAAAAAAACAAAAAACAAAAAAAAAAACATCAAACAAACAATAAAAACAACACAACTGCACAAACCCTTTTCCATCACCATAACTAGGAGTCCGACTTCTAGTTACCAAACCTCAAGTTACCACTAACAGGAAGAATAAACATGAAATCCCAGCATACTGTCTCTCATATTCCCTGCTGCAAGCCTTTGTGGCTTGTATGGGCACTTTAGCAAAAGACTGCTGCTGCTAAGTCGCTTCAGTCGTGGCCAACTCTGTGCGACCCCATAGACAGAAGCCCACCAGGCTCCTCCATCCATGGAATTCTCCAGGCAAGAACACTGGAGTGGGTTGCCATTTCCTTCTCCAATGCATGAAAGTGAAAAGTGAAAGTGAAGTCGCTCAGTAGTTTTTGACTCTTAGCAACCCCATGGACTACAGCCTACCAGGCTCCTCCATCCATAGCATTTTCCAGGCAAGAGTACTGGTAGCAAAAGACTACATAGAAGTAAATGGGGAGATAGCAGTGCAATAGAAACCATCCGCAGAAAGAAAAAGGTAGAAAATATAGAAAAAGCATAGTGGTGTTAGGTCAGACCTCTAACTGTAGGGGACGAACTCAAAAGTATTTGTAGGACATAAGTAAATATATAATAACTGAGAATTAACACTGCAGGCAAAGAGGAAGGTTAAGGTAATAGAGAGCCATCCTTGGAAAGTAGCTGGTGGAGGAGAAAGGAAACAAGACAGGGAAGTTTGGACAGAGAGAATCAAAATAGGAAATGACACACCACGCCCCTTCCTCATTGCCCCAACCTCCAAAATATAATACTTGAGTAAAAAAAAAAAAACAAATCACTCCTTGTTACACTGCTATAAAAAGCTATTTGTTCTTTCTCACAAACACCCCAAACTTCTGGCTCTGTCCACAAAAATGCAGAAGAATGTTTCCATCTTCTTTTTAAGACTGTTACAAAAATAAAACAGAATGAGAATAATCCAGACATTCAGGTGATTAAAGACTCATCTTCACCAGAACAAATGGCCAAACAGAAAGAAAATGAAATGCAACAATTCAGACTGGATTTAATATCCCCAAAAAGATGTTGTGGTTTCTAGAGAATGCTTTGAATTGTAAGCCCAAAATCTGAGAACAAAATGGACTAAAATGCAAAAGAAACAACTTCATTAAAGAAAGAAATAGAAGAAAAAGTTAAAATCATATTGGAAATGTAGACTAGCATATAAGTTAGCCAAAAGAATAAGAGACAAAAAAACCTAAAGAACATAGAAAAAAAAGTAGAAAGCCTCCAAGAAAATGTGATAAATGTAGAAGTAAAAAGACACAGGGAGATAGTGGTTGGTTTGAAAGACAACCACAGAAGGAATAACATTTAAATGGTTGAAGTCCTAAGGAACAAAAACAAAAAGTTGAACAGAACTAATATTTACCACTATTAAAAGGAAAAAAAGAAAAACTTTGTGTGTGTAAAGGACTTTTTGAAAGTGCTCACTGGCACTATTGTAAACTAATCGACTCAAAGTCATACTTTAATAAAGCTACTAAACAAAGATAGAGAGTCCTTAGCACCAGCAGGGGAAAAGATTAAGTAAGTTACAAGAAAAGATAACTAGATTGACATGAGACTCCTCAAATACAGCAGACAAAGCAAGGCAACAGTAGAGCATCCGTTTCCAGAAAAGAAAGTGTGAAACAGAGAGTTTTCCCTCCAGCCAAGCTGTCCTTCAAGTATCAAGGCATAGAAAAACAATTTTCAAACCAGAAGAGCTCAAGAAATTATGTATCCTTGAGGTTTCTTTGAAGAAACTAGAACTCCATTTAACCCAGAGATTACCAGGGAAACTTTAGTAAAAGAAGTGATGGACATCATTTAATGAGTTAGGATGAAAAATATACTTAATCATCATAACCAAAAGATAAATTTTATGATATACTGAACTTCATACCTTGATATAGATGATACATGTTTCTCAAGGAGAGGTGAAACAAAAAAATCATATTAGATAACAAAGAAAACAGCAGTCAAAATATTAAATATTACAAATAATGCTATTAGATTACAAATAGCACTATTGGATTACAATGGACTAAAACTAGAAATTATTATTTAAAAAAAATCCAAAGTTCTTACATGTGGATATTTGACTTTTTATTATACAACACTTGAAAGAAAAATGCAATATAAAATTTTATGCCTTCCAATTATTGTATGATTATAAAATTTTGTAGTTTCTACATCTGTATTCAGTTCATTCGATCAGTGTCCAACTCTTTGCAATCCCATGGACTGCAGCATTCCAGGCTTCACTGTCCATTACCAACTCCCAGAGCTTGCTCAAACTCATGTCCATCACAACAACGATGCCATTCAACCATCTTATCCCCTGTCATCCCCTTCTCCCATCTTCAATCTTTCTCAGCATCAGGGTCTTTTCCAATGAGTCAGTTCTGCACATCAGGTGGACAAAGTATTGGAGTTTCAGCTTCAGCATCAGTCCTTCTAATGTATATTCAGGACTGATTTCCTTTAGGACTGACTGGTTGGATCTCCTTGCAGTCCAAGGGACTCTCAAGAGTCTTCTCCAAAACCACAGTTCAAAAACATCAATTCTTTGGTGCTCAGCTTTCTTCATAGTCCAACTCTTACATCCATACGTGACTACTGGAAAAACCATAACCTTGACTAGACGGACTTTGTTGGCAAAGTAATGTCTCTGCTTTTTAATATGCTGTCTAGGTTGGTCATAGCTTTTCTTCCAAAGAGCAAGTGTCTTTTAATTTCATGGCTGCAGTCACCACCTTCAGTGATTTTGGAGCCCCCCAAAATAAAGTCTGATACTGTTTCCACTGTTTCCCCATCTATTTGCCATGAAGTGATGGGACCAGATGCCATGATCTTTGTTTTCTGAATGTTGAGTTTTAAGCCAACTTTTTCACTTTCCTCTTTCACTTTCCTCAAGAGACTCTTTAGTTCTTCTTTGCTTTCTGCCATAAGGGTGGTGTCATCTGCATATCTGAGGTTATTGATATTTCTCCCAGCAATCTTGATTCCAGCTTGTGCTTCTTCCAGCCTAGAGTTTCTCATGATGTACTCTGCATAGAAGTTAAATAAGCAGGGTGACAATATACAGCCTTGACGTACTCTTTTCCGGATTTTGAACCAGTCTGTTGTTCCATGTCCAGTTCTGACTGTTGCTTCCTGACCTGCATACAGTTTTCTCAGAAGGCAGGTCAGGTGGTCTGGTATTCCCATCTCTTTCAGAATTTTCCACAGTGTGTCGTGATCCACACAGTCAAAAGCTTTGTCATAGTCAATAATGCCGAGGCAGATATTTTTCTGAAACTCTCTTGCTTTTTTGATGATCCAGAGGATGTTGGCAATTTGATCTCTGGTTCCTCTGCCTTTTCAGCTTGAAAATCTGGAATTTCACGTACTGTTCACATACTGTTTAAGTCTCACTTGGAGAATTTTTGAGCATTATTTTGCTAGCATGTGAGATGAGTGTAATTGTGTGGTAGTTTGAGCATTCTTTGGCATTGCCTTTCTTTGGGATTGGAATGAAAACTGACATTTTCCAGTCCTGTGGCCACTGCTGAGTTTTCTAAATTTGTTGGCATATTGAGTGAAGCACTTTCACAGCATCATCTTTGAGGATTTGAAATAACTCAACTGGAATTCCATCACCTCCACTAGCTTTGTTCGTAGTGATGCTTCCTAAGGCCCATTTGACTTTGCGTTCCAGGATGTCTGGCTCTCAGTGAGTGATCACACCATCATGATTATCTGGGTCATAAAGATCTTTTTTGTACAGTTTTTCTGTGTATTCTTGCCACCTCTTAATATCTTTTGCTTCTGTTAGGTCCATACATTTCTTTTCTTTACTGAGCCCATCTTTGCATGAAATGTTTCCTTGGTATCTCTAATTTTCTTGAAGAGATCTCTAGTCTTTCCCATTCTATTGTTTTCCTCTATTTCTTTGCATTGATCACTGAGGAAAGCTTTCTTATCTCTCCTTGCTATTCTTTGGAATTCTGCATTCAAATGGGTATACCTTTCCTTATCTCCTTTGTTTTTAGCTTCTCTTCTTTTCTCAGCTATTTGTAAGGTCTCCTCAGACAACCATTTTGCCTTTTTGCATTTCTTTTTCTTGGGGGTGGTCAATAAAATTATATATTACATTACATTTATGTTACCATATGTAAAATAGATGACCAATACAAGTTTGATTCATGAAGCAGAGCACTCAAAGATGGTGCTCTTGGCCAACCAGAGGAATGGGGTGGCTAGGGATGTGGGAGGGGAGTTCAGGATGGGGGAACACATGTGCACCTATGGCTGATTCATGTCAATGTATGGTAAAAACCACCACAATATTATAAAGTAATTAGTAATTAAAATTAATTAAAAAAGAAATGTAAAAAAAACTATGTTTCCTAAAAAATGAAAATATTCAAACAGTGAAATATGCCTAAATCAGTGATAATAGGGAAATAGTAGAACAAAATTTGTAGCATCTTTATCATAAAAGTGAAAGAATAGAAAAATTGCAAAGACAAAAGTTAGTAGATAGCCCAGTGTAAACCAAAAGAGAACACAAGGAAAGACATACTACTGATGAAAGGAGAGATTAAAGAGAGTGATAGAAAACTAGATCTAATAAATTTGTGGTAATTTGAAAACATTAACAAAATAGACAAACCTATGGATACCATTGAACTTTCCTGGTGGCTCAGATGGGAAAGAATCCACCTGCAATGTGGAAGACCTGGGTTCAATCCCTGGGTCAGGAAGATCCCCTGGAGGAGGGCATGGCAACCAACTCCAGTATTCTTGCCTGGAGAATCCCCATGGACAGAAGAGCCTGGTGGCTATAGTCTATGGAGTTGCAAAGAGTTGGGCATGACTGAGCAACTTAAGCAGATGGATACCATGATTAAGAAAAAAAGTAACAAATCACAAATATATAAAATAAGAAATGGCCAGAGTGAGTTGGACAAAATTTTAAAATATCATCAGCCTATTTTGCAAACCTCTAAGCAATAAATTTGAAAATGGAGATGAAATAGTTGATTTCCTAGGGCCATAAAAATTTACCAGATTAACCCAATTAAAGATAACTTGTTTGCTCAAACAAATTTTTCTACAAGAAACTGAAAAAGTTATCAGGATACCCCTAGAAAGTACCATGTTCAGGTGAGAATTCACAGGGGAATTCTAGTAAATGTCAAACAGCAGATGGTCCCAATGCTTTATGTATTATTACAGAGCATTGAAAATGAAGGAAAACTTGCTAATATTTTTATGAAGCAAGTATAACATTGGCATATAAATTTGATAAAGATAGTAAAAACTTTTATGAGCCATTATCATCAATGAATATTGGTGCAAGAGTTCAAAATAAAATGTGAACAGAATCCAGTGCTACTGTAAGAAAGCAATATACAATGACTTGAGCTTATTTTAGGAATGTGAGGTTAGCTTAATGTTTGGAAGCCTGTTAATATATAACTAACTCATATATCTAAGTGATACATCTAAGGGAAAAACAATCAAAGTTTTGTCACCACTGATACTGAAAAAGCTTTCAGCAAATTTGAAAAGGTATTCCTGATAAAATGCACTCAAGCAAATAGGAATTGATCGATGCTTTCTTGGGGGGTACAGATTCAAATTTAAAAAATGATATATATATATAATTAGGCTCACACCCTCCTGAATTGGGATGCTCTAGCTGGATTTCCAGTAACATGTGAGAGAAACAACTATAGTAGGGAATCTGGGTGAAGGTATCTAGGAATTCTTTTTACTAGTCTTGTAAATTTTGTCAAAGTCTGAACTTCTGTCAAAATAAAATATTTTAAACTGTGTAGAATGAGGTTACTAATGCCTCTTTTCTTTATTAGGACCCAGAACAGATATCTCTAGCTGTCTACTCAATGCCTAGTTCCCCTTTCTTCCAAATTACTTTTCAGGGAGATCTGAGGTTAAATACTTTGTAGCCCAATTCTGTCCCCTAACATAAACTTGCAAGGGCAGGGCTCCTGGGAAAAATTTCAGAAAATGACAGGTTTGGCTGACAATACCTTCAGGCCTTTTGCCCTTCCATCCTTTCCTCCAGGGAGGAAGCAGTCCCCTTGTCTCCACAAGGAGGAAAGTCACAGGCTGAAGGTGAAGGAACAGGTACAGAAGAAGCCTGAGTCCCTAGTGGAGTCAAGGAGTCATTATGGCAGCCAAATTCTGGACGTTTTGCATAATAGTTCATCTTACTTACCTAGGCCATAGTTGATTGGGTTTACCATTTCTTGCATGAATTAAAATTTTTTTTTCATGTAGGTATGACATGGACTTTAAATGAGAAAATTAACATAGTTGAGAACCACCACATGATCTAGAATTAAATCTCAAACTACATTTCCAAGAGAAGGGAGTTCACACTATGTCGAGAACCAATCCAATGCCTTGAGAAGAGCAGCACAAGGCAATAAACAGAGGGTATGCTTTCATCATTTTTTATCAGTTCAACATGATTTGCTGAGAAACTACTGTCAAAAGTGCTGGAAAACAGTGGTGTGCTTCAGTAGTTCACAAGGACTTTATAATACCTACTAGCAAGTGAATAGGGATATATGTGCTTTAAGAAATAAAACCCACACATATTATTGGGCTTCCCAGGTGGCACAGTGATAAAGAATCCGCCTGCCAATGCAGGAGATACAAGAGATGTGGGATAGAAAGATCCCCTGGAGAAGAAAATGGCAACTCCAGTATTCTTGCCTGGACAGTTCTAGGACAGAGGATCCTGCATGCTATCGTCCATAGGATCACAGAGTCAGACACGACTGAGCACTCACACACACATGCCATTATGTTAAAGATGTCAATAAGCAGTATGGATGGTACAAATCCTAGATGAATTCAAAGACTTGTACTGGATTAAGTGGAGAATTCATGGAGGAGGTGGTATCTGAATAAGTCTTGGCAAAACGATAAAACTTGGATCATTGGAATGGATAGCGGGAAGGCATTTTTGGCAAAATGCCATCTACTGATGGGTGGAAATTATAAAGAAAGTGACATTTAGGGACAGTAAGACAGCCAGTTCTTTTTGAATAGAAGGTTTTTGACATAATTCTTCAGGAGGATTATAGTCTGATTGAAGTAGAATTTTAAAGTTATCTAATATGAAGGATGAACAGAGGAAGCTTAGAATCAAACAGGATGAAGAATTTAGTAACTTTAATCATAGTTGGAGGAGTAAGAATGGGAAAGACAAATTCAAGAGCTCTTTCTAAGGAAAAATTCACATGCTTCCGTACCTTATCAGATTTATGGGTGGATCAGAAATCATCCTAAAGTTTCTAATGTAATTGCATATAAAAAATACTAGTGTCATTGACAGAAATTGATAGAAATGGGCCTCTTTCCTTGCAGAAAGGAGTGGAGAAGAGTAAGAAGATACTAATTTACACTATTACACTTACTGTCAAAACTAATATTCGGTCTTTTTCCATGAGAACATTTACAAATTTGGTTTAAACTCATTGTTCTAATTTTTAGTTATTTGAAAGCTATGACTCTACTCTAAAATACAAATTCTGGTTTCAAAAAATACACTATAATGTCTCCCTTTGTTGCTATTGACAATGAAATAATAACCATTAAAGCTATGAAAATATTTTCCACCATGTTATAGGTTGAAGCAATTTTTGCATTTTTATCTAAGTCCATTTATCTTATTATCATCTGTACTTTTAGACTTAAAATATTGTTTTCAACCCATCTTTCTGTAGACATCTTTTAATTATTTTCCATATATTCTTTGCTAATCTAACCATAAAGAAATAATTGTATTCAATGCTGTTATAAAGCGGCATTTAAAACAATACTTCTTAAGGTTTTTATTTAAAATTTTTACTCTCATACCATTTAATTGAGTATCCTTGTGTGTGTGTGTGTAAGGATGAGAAAGATTTATTATTGCTTTATTGCTTTCTTCCCTTGAGTAGCTTACCTACACAGAATTATTAGGAATTATTAGGGTAAGAATTGCTTTTAGATAAATATTTCTTTATTGTCTCTGTCCTTCATAGTATATAAGAAAATGCAATTTTTGGAGAAACTTCTTCCATCAAAAATGTGTTCTTTCATGCTTTGCTACTTCTTTTTCTTGGTGCTTGACATACGGATATTGTATGTAGGCATGCTTATATCCTGGTTAATTTTAATAAACAATATTGCATGGTTCTGATAGAACTCTTCCAAACTGTTGTTTGTCCTTTTTAGCTCAAGCAAGTGTTCTTGCACTTTGACTATTACTTTAATTTTTTCCCCCTAGATGTTATCTGTTAACAGAAATAGCAACAAAACTCTAAAAAACATTGAGAACTCTACTGGAGTTGATGTATTTCATCTTACCTTTTGCATAACATATTTGCAGTTTACATTTGAGGTAGTAGAGATTTTACTATTAATATTATCTAGGCATGGTCACTGGTAAACAATAAGGTTAATCATAATTGTAGACATTTCAGAGGTTTAAAGTAGTTGCTCTCTCTTTGATGGCAATTGTATCTGAATTCTAGGTGTTTCATAAGACTATTTTTGCAAAGAGAGTTTATGATATGGAGTAATTTATTTTTTCTGTTGCAGCAAAAAATAAGATATATTTTCTTATCATGCAGATACCATGTTTAATAGTAGTTAGAAGAACACATGGCTTTAGAATAAGTGCTAAATGCAATAGCTTTAGAAAAAAGGACATATATGAGGAACTAAAAACATTAAAAAAACAGAGGTCAAAATAAGATGATTAACAAAGGGAATATGTGGCATGTAATGCTTTGCAGATATATTTAAAAAATACCAGTAATATCTACGCTGACTCTTGATTCTCTCTTCATTTGTTTTTTTCTCATAATTTCAGTTGTCTCTGTGTTTGCATTCTGAGAGGTTTGAAGTTTCTCTTCCGCATAACTGATTTTATTTTCAGTAATGTAAAATACACTTTTTATTTCTTCCCCTGCTGATCTTAATTCTCATGTTGCATTTAAATTTTATAGTCGTTCTTCATCCTATCCAACTTCCTTTTCATTTCTGCCTCTATCTTGGTTCTAGTTAGCTTTCTGTAATGTTAAGTTCTCTACTTTTCTTGTATCATCTTGCCTAGAATATATTTCCGGGACAAAGTTTTTCTTCTCTTTATCAACTGTTGTGTCCTCATTTATATTGTAGAATCTCTATGTAACCCCAGATTGACTGTTTCTGAAATCCTTTTTCCTATCCTATCCCTGCCTGTATGTGGATGCAAATATTTAACAGACCAAATGATTTGTTTTACCTTATCCTTTCTGCCTTTTAATCTATGAATTAACAGCCCCACTAAAGTGTTAACCTGATGGAAAGACTTCTGTTCATAAAAGAAAAAAGTGAAAGTGTTAGTCCTCAATCATATCCTAATTTTCTGCTAATCCATGGACTGTAGCTCTCAAGGGTCCTCTGTCCATGGAATTCTCCAGACAAGAATACTGGAGTGGGTAGCTATTTCTTTCTCCAGGGGATGGTCATAGTTCCATGACAAATCCCTGGTCCTTTTCCTGGGGTGATTCTGCTAGACTGAGAAGGGATCTTTTCATGTATTCTGCATATCTCCTGCTATTAGACTATTCATAAGAGAACATACTTGAGCCTTTTCTCTTGGTCATGGATGATTGCTAGGCACAGGGAGGAGGACATGGGGTGTGGTAGCTTGAATTGGGATTTTAGTTTCCTGATGGAATTGAACCTGGGCTGTGGTGGTGAGAGGGTCGAATCTTAACCACTAGATCACAAGGGCCAGTGAGCTTGAAACAGGACCTCAGTCTCTGTCTTCTGTGAGGAAAGAATTCAGCCAGCAGACAAAAGCTAGTGAAGTTTGTAATGTGTTTATTAGAAGCTAAGCCCATGTGAAGGACACAGATGGGTTCAGAGTAAGCCACACTTTTGGGGTGGCTTAAATTGCTTCCGTGGGGGCACTTTTTCCAGATTTTCTCTGCCCAGAGAAATTTCTCTGCCCAGAGAATTTTCTTGCTTATTGTCCATATCTAGTCTGACTCAGGGCCCTTCCTGATGTGCGCACGTATCTTTTAGCCAAGATGGATTCCAGCGTGAGGGTTACGGGGAAGCTGGCAGGATATATTATGGGCTAGCACCCCCTCCCTTCCCTGGACCCTGAGGGTCTTTTCTGCGCATGTGTGGTCTGAGAGGTCTCCTTGATCCCAAGACAAATATGGCTTCCTTAACTTGTACTCAAGCAGAGCTCTGCTTCTGTCATTATCTGTATCTTAAAGAAACAGGAGACAGGTTCCGGCAGCTCAGCCTGGGGCCCCACTATCTCCTGTCTCATTTCCAACACATGTGACCTCCTAGAAAGCAGTGCTTTCCCAGCTCTCTACTTCTGCATCTTCCCATCACCAAGCTCTTCCTCAAGATGTAGGGTTCTGCCTACTCCTTCCACAAGCAAAAGAGGTATTACATTCATTGGACGTTCATTCAGTCCGGTGTTCATCAAGTAGGTACAGTAAAGGAAGCACTGATGAGGGCAGTAGGGATGAGAAATGCTTTTGTCTGACTCAAGCTGTTTAGAGCAGTAGCTGGGTCACTCCTTATTTTATATCAGAGAAGTCCTGCATCTCTAAAGAAAGGGTCTGCCATTCTGTTAGGTGCAAATTTTCCATGTCTTTTTTCTCACTCTGCTGATTCACATAGGTTCTCTCCCTTGGAGTTCCTCTGGATGTATTGCAAGCAGCTGTTTAATATTACCTGTGCTGCTCTACTTTGCACGTCTCAGGCTTCTATGAATATTTGAATAAGTGGATGAAGGAAAGAAAGCAAAATTCCTCTTCTCTGCCTTTTTAAATCAAGAAATCTCAAATTTCCTTTATGTTGACAGGGCATTCATGGTATCAGGAAGTTACTAGTTCACCAGTGACTGGGTTCATCTATTTTGGGCCATGACACCAGGACACAAGTCTGTGCATTGAACCAGGACCATGTGAAACCCTCAGAAGATGTATGGAGGCAGCAGGCACCGTACTCAGGATTTGGTCCCATGACACACATACCACGTATCATTTTGGGATAACTACCCAAAATCCACAAAACTCTTCAATACACAGTGGTTCCAAGCAATTGTTTAATTTTTTTATTTTGTAGAAATAGGTTCATTAGAGGTAGAATTTTAGTTTATTGTTAGAATAATGGATGTGAAAATTAGCTTCAGGGATCAGAAATGGACTCAATGACATACTAAGTAAAAAAAAAAATGGTATATAAAAAACTTCGATGTGGTTAAAAGAAATAAATGCTGATACCTACTGTGAATCCATATACGTAAACCATATAGGACATAATCAGAAGGTGCTGGAGATCATGACTACACTGAGCACAGACTTAACGTGACTTTCCAGGAAAGAGCAATGGCAGAAGTTTGCTTTAGTAAACACAGAATGCTGGTGTTGGAAAAGATCTGATAGTTCATCTGCTTCTTTATTTTACAAAGGAAGAAATTGAAACCAGGCAGGTAAAGTGACTTGAGATCAAATATGAGTTTAAGGACTCGTTCTGGGCCTAAACCCCAGTTCTCCTGTGTCCTAGTCCGCACCCTTCCATTTCCCCACACTTGTATCAGGAAAAGCCCTTTTGGGAAAGACAACAAAAAATTGCCTTGAATATTTCAGTAAAAGTTCAATTGCTCAGTTGTGTCTGACTCTTTGCAACCCCATGGACTGCAGCATGCCAGGCCTCCCTGTCCATCACCAACTCCCAGAGCTTGCTCAGATTCATGCCTATCAAGTCAGTGATGCCATCCAATCATCTCATTCTCTGTCATCCCCTTCTTCTCCTGCCTTCAATCTTTCCCAGCATCAGGGTCTTTTCCAATGAGTCAGTTCTTTGCATCAGCTGGCCAAAGTATAGGAGCTTCAGCTTTAGCATCAGTCCTTTCAATGAATATTCAGGACTGATTTCCTTTAGGATGGACATTATTTGGAAAAGTAAAAAATCTGACAGTTGAGGGAAAGAAAAATTCCTTAAGGTTTTGAAGCAGAAATGCATAAAAGACAGAAAGGAGAAACTTGGTTCTTTCCTCACTTTTTGAATCTCTTTTATTTATAATAAAATGGGGAATTTTTTAAAAGCTGAATTTAGTCCCAACTCTACTCTAGTACCTTTTCTTTCTTTTTCTTTTTTAAAGAGCAATGGTGTTCATTGGCATGGCAAATGGCAGTTTCTGTTTTAAACTGTCCAGTAGTTTCAGCTCTTGACTGCATCTTCCAACAATTATTTTGGTTTATGATTATTTATTATATGTATTATTGGAAAAGACCATGATGCTGGGAAATATTGAGGGCAAGAGGTGAAGGGGTGACAGAGGATGGGATGGTTGGATGGCATCATCGACTCAGTGGACATGAGCTTGAGCAAACTGTGGGAGTAAAGGACATGGAAGCTTGGAGCGCTGCAGTCCATGGGGTTGTAGAGTCAGACGTAACTGAACAACTGAAAAGCAAATGTATTTTGTAATATTAAGTTATTTTTGGAAGGTAACAGAAATAAAGGTATTGATTTAAAACTCCTATTCCCTTATTTGGATTTCTTTAAGATCATTGTTTTCATTCTCTTTTCTGAACCAAATCACTAATTAGCATCTTGAATGGATACTCTTGGTTTCATCAGGGTTGATGATAAAGCCTCTAAACTTGGTATATATATCTTAAATTCTTATTTTTCTAATAAAATCAGCTGATGGGAAGAGGAAAGTTGGGTTCTGCCTTAGTTTATTTGAGAAAGTAAAATACTTGTCCTAACTAGTTCAGAAAGGAAGAAGAGAGACCACCTACTCCTGGCCCATTAATATGCTTTTGAATTCATCAATTGTATAATTCAAAAGAGTGGAAGCTTTGGGAAGAATTCTGAATGAAGATTCTCCCTCCCAAGTCCTCCCTCTTCTTCCAGAAAGGACCGTGGATGCTGAGCCTCAGAACATGGAACAATCATGTTCTGGGAAGGATGGACAAGCTTCTGGGAAGGATGAACAGGTGCTGGAGTCTCTCAGGAAGTCCACAGGCTTGAAGCTCCTGTCGAGATGAAATTCAAGTCCAAGACTGACAGAGTTCCAGTCTGTTGGCCTGTAGTATCTAAAGAGAATTTACTTGAAGAGGAAAGGATCTCTTCCTTTAGGTTATTTTCCTGTGAGCTAAGAGACCCTGGGTACCAGTTCTGTTTTTGTATGAACTTGAGCAAGTTAATGAACCTCTCTGGTGCTGTGTTTTCATCTGACAAATGAGTTAACAGTGCTGTTCTACCTTCTTTATGAGGAAAAAAATGAAGTATTGATTGCTAAAAGTGCTTCAAAGAAATAAAAAGACCTGGCAAGTATTGTTATTCACTAATTCATTCTGTTAGATTCTCTACTTTGTCAAAAAGAATTGACTCCTTTTTTTCATGGGAACCACATCTGATAGATTTTCTTTAATTCTCTTTTGTTTCTGTACATTTAATTTCTGATTCTTTTGTGTGTGTGTGTGTGTGTTTTTTTAATCATATTGGCAAACTGGATTTGGCTAATAAAAGTGGAAAACGGATGTTCTGAACTTACCATTGAAGGAGGAAACAGATAGAACAGGCTCCATCTTGAAAGCAGGACTCCATCTTGGGCCTGACTGTGGACTTTGAGATATATGCCTAGTATCAATGAAAATGACATACCAACTGGAAAAACCAGGCCCCCCGGATGGAAGAACCCCAGGGCTCATACCTAGACTCTCCATTGCCTAAAAGAATACCCTAATTATCTGTGTAACCAAATAGAATCATAAATTCTATTATGCTTATTGGGGTATGACCACAGGCCTATTGATAATTGTCCACTGTTAACTACCTGGGCTTAAGGCATATGAATCACGGGTTAACTTTGACTGTCTTTCTCTTCCTTTGTTCAGACTAGTTTCAAGGAATTTGGGGAGGTAGGTTTGGGCACGTACACTTAGGGTATATAGAAGTAAAGTGAATTGAAGTCGCTCAATCATGTCCGACTCTTTGCGACCCCATAGACTGTAGCCTACCAGGCTCCTCCTTCCATGGGATTCTCCAGGCAAGAGTACTGGAATGTGTTGCCATTTCCTTCTCCAGGGGATCTTCCCGACCCAGGGACTGAACCCAGGTCTCCCGCATTCCAGGCAGACGATTTAACCTCTGAGCCACAAAGGTTTTCACAAAAACTAGTTGGTGTCCTTGGCTAAGAGGAGACTCTGCCTTGGGCCCGCTGGTGTAATAAATTGGACTTCACTATCTGCATTGTCCTTCTGAGTGAGTTTGTTTCCCAAAACGCATGCCTACAACACCATCACTTTGATTCGAAAACTGCCCCAACATCTGGAAGAAAAAGAACATTGGTGATTATATTAAACTGAGCATATATGTTCAGTTTGAATATTTCCCATAAACTAATATGCTTAATCAAATTAGATACAAGCTCTTAGCCAATGAAATTGTTGACTGAAAAAAAATCAACCAAGCCACCCCCCTAAAAGTTGAGAATGATGCTTTATTTGGGGATATTATTGAAGTTGACTAGGAAAGCAGCCTTTCAGAAAGTTCTGAGGAACTGCTCCAAAGAGGTAAGGTAGGAGTCAAGATTTGTAGGAATTTTTGCTGAAAACAACTTGTAGTTGAACATCAGAAGGTTACTGCTAATCACAAAAACAAGATATCTCAAGTTAATGAGTTTAGTGCTTTTCTATGTCTGGGAAGATGCAAGAGACTGGGCTCCTTGAAATGCTGCCTTTGATATGTATCATAGCTACCTAGGGCCAGGATCCTGTTTTTCTCCATTCTGAATTCCCCTCAGGTGGCTCCATTTTGGGGGCAGCTGCAGTGGCTGATGGCCTGCTGGTGGGCATAATACATTGTTTACCAGAATTGCAGGCAACATTTTTGTTTACTGAAATGGCAGGCAACTTTGTTCTTTGTCCACAGAATAAATGCTGCATTTCAAGGGTCTTCCACAAAGGAATTTTTGGAAGTACTCTCTCCTTGCCTTGGTCTTACGTGTGGGAGTCCTTTAATCAGCATTATTGTGGGAGTGTGTGGTGAGAGGTGGGTCCAGAGCAACCTTGGTAATGGCTGATAGAGACAAATGAATGAGTCGGAGACTGGGAGCCCTGAGTGGGGAGAAGGGGAGAGGAGGGCTCGCTGAGTGCCCAGTGAGAAATGGAGTAGGGGAAGCACACACCGATCACCATGGGCAAGAATCAGAAAGAAGGTGATTTGGGGCTTTATAGTGTCGGGAAACTAGAAGGAATTTCTTCCAGTGCTAAATATCTCAGGGCTCTTGCTTTTTTGTGTGTAGAATTGGGTCCGTGAAAGCCAAATAAGGTGATGTGAGGCCTCTAATCTTCTCAAAGAAAATGCAATGAAGGGAACTGAGTTACATGATTTATTCATCTGCAGTCTCTTCTCTGGCACCCGGAAGCGCATTAGAACTCCAGACAGCAGGTTGAGCTCCTTTGGA
Organism: Bos taurus; assembly: GCF_002263795.3. Classification (NCBI taxonomy): domain Eukaryota; kingdom Metazoa; phylum Chordata; class Mammalia; order Artiodactyla; family Bovidae; genus Bos; species Bos taurus. Next base: position 3,653,779 of record NC_037337.1, on the reverse strand, counting down.
AACGCTAATAGACACATAGGAAGTTAAAATTCAAGTCAGGGGCTGAGATTATTTTAATTCCAAGTTCTTGAATATCCGGAGGCAAAATAAAGTCGAGGGGTAAAAAGAGATGGGTTTTCATGTGTTTCTCCAGTGATGACTGTATCAGGTCATATCACAGGCTCAGGTGACAGCATCCTGGGAAGGCTCAGTGGGAAAAGAACCAGCTTGCGAGTTTTATCACCAAAAACAGGGGCTAAATTGAAAGGCAGGCTCTTTTGCTTTCCAAGAAAGACAATACACTTAAATTAACGTGTGACCTCTCCCTTCCTCTTTATCAGCTGTCAAGGACAGTTTTGCCTCGCTTAGGGCTCACTTCAGTAGTCTGTAATTACCAATCTTGTTTTTCCCTCTCTTTCTTTCAATCTAGTTAGGGTTTCCAATCATTTTAAAACAAGGTCTCTGTCAGCTGGGTACAGGATCTTCCCAATGAGCACAGAGATTAAATTTCCTAGGTTTTAGTTTGCCAAACTGTTAAGTGGTAAGTAGTTTTGCCCTCTTTTATTTGATCAGCGGTGTGAACTCCTGCAGACTGCAAACATATTTTGCCTGCAGGGAATCTGTGTGTTGAATGGGAAAGAACACTGACCTAGTAGTGAGGACCTGAATCTTACCATCAGTTCTTGGATCTACTTATGAGTTAGTTTACCTTTTTGAAATTTAGTTTCTCATCTTTAAAATGAGAATGATAATGAAAAAATAATAGATGGTCTTCACAGCTTATGTGTATTAATCTATGTTACATGTATTAACACATCTCTGTGAAGTAGGTATTATTTTTTAAAAATCATTTTCTCTATGTCTCAGGTGAGAAAAGTAAATCAAAGATAGTTGTAACTTATCCCCAATCTGAATCCAGGTGGACTGATGCTTAGTGAAGTTGAAGGACATGTTAAGGCATTCTTGGCCACCAAGATGGAGGTCAAATGATTGTATCTAGTCCAGTCATGAAGGATGTCATGAAGGAGTTGTTCTCCCATCTGTGCAGAGTGGCATTTGTTATCCTTGGATATGCTGTGGCCACTAATTCAGCTTCCTGTTGAGTTTTGGATTTGTAAAAATGATCCTTCATTCAAATTCTAATTTATACTTGGCTGAGAACACCAGGATGCTTTTTTCATACCAAACCTAACATTAACTCTGGGCAAAGACACGAAGTGGCTTCCCTGGTGGCTCAGACAGTAAAGAATCTGCCTGCCCACTGTTCACGATAGCCAGGACATGGAAGCAACCGAGATGTCCATTGGCAGATGAACGGATAAGAAAGCTGTGGTACATATACACAATGGAATATTACCCAGCCATTAACAAGAATGCATTTGAATCAGTTCTAATGAGGTGGATGAAACTGGAGCCTATTATACAGAGTGAAGTAAGTCAGAAAGAAAAACACCAATACAGTATAATAACACATATATATGGAATTTAGAAAGATGGTAATGATGACCCTATATGCAAGAGAGCAAAAGAGACACAGATGTAAACAACAGTCTTTTGGACTCTGTGGGAGAAGGCAAGGGTGGGATGATCTGAGAGAATAGCATTGAAACGTGTATATTACCACATGTGAAATGGATCGCCAGTCCAGGTCTGATGCCTGAGACAGGGTGCTCAGGGCTGGTGCACTGGGGTGACCCTGGGGGATGGGATGGGGACGGAGGTGGGAGGGGGCTTCAGGACGGGGGACACATGTACACCCATGGCTGATTCATGTGAATATATGGCAAAACCACTACAATATTGTAATTAGCTTCCAATTAAAATGAATTAGTTTAATAATAATAAAAAAGAATCTACCTGCCAGTGCAGGAGATGAAAGAGATGAGAGTTCAATGCCTAGGTTGGGAAGGTCTGGAGAAGGGGCTGGAAACCTACTCCAGTATTCTTGCCTGGAGAATCCCATGGATGGAGGAGAATGGTGGGCTACAGTCCATGGGGTTGCAAGGAGTCAGACATGACTGAGCAACTAACAATTTAACTTTCACTTTTTTCAAAGACACTTCCCTTTACTATGTCACATGCAACATCTTTCCTTTAAAGCCTAACTCGGTATATATTTTTTATGGGGCTTTATTATGTTTCTTTATATATACTAAATTGATTGTATTTTAAGTTTCCAATTTGATAAATTTTGACTGATATGTACACCCATAAAACTATCACTGTAATCAAGATAATGAAAATATTCATATCCCCCAAAAGTTGTCACATACACTTTTAACCTCAATACCTATTCCAATCCCTGAGAAAACTTGATCTGCTTTTTTAAGATTGGCTTGCACATTGTGTTTTATGAGTGAAGTCATACTGCATGTATTATTATTTTCTCTGAGTGCTTCTACCCATACCCTGCATGATTATTTTGAGGTTCATCCTGGCTGTTGGGTGTGATGTTTGTTCTTTTCTGTTGCTAAAATGTTTTTCATTGTATGATTATACCATAGTTTGCTTATCTGTTCACTTGTTGATGGACATTGACATTGCTTACTGTTTTTTGTTATTATAAATAAGGCATGAATGTTCATGAACAAGTCTTTCCCCAGATTTATGGAGGCAAAATTGACAAAACTGTAACATATTTAAAGTGTTCAATGTGATAATAGCCACAGGTGCACTGAGAAAGAATTCCCACAATCAAAATTAATTAACACATCCATCAACTCAAAGTTACCTTTTTATTCCTTTAGTGAAATCACTTAAGATCACAAGCAAATTTCAAGTATATTATACAGTATTCTATAGCCACTATACTATACATAAGGGCCTCAGAATTTTTTCATCTTATAATTAAATATTTAGTATCACTTTGCCAAACTCTCCCCATTTCTCCCATCCCCAGCCTCTTGTGACCACCATGCTACTGTTTTTATGAGTTTGCTTTTTTTTTTTAGGATTCTACATATGAGAGATATTAGGCAGTATTTCTCTTTCTGTCTGGTTTATTTAAGTTAGTCTTATGTGCTCCAGTTTTATCCATGCTGTTGCAAATGGCAAAATTTCTTTATTTTTTAAGGCCAAATAATATTTTGCTGTATACAAATCCTACAATTTCTTTATCTCTTCTCTATTGATAGATATTTAGGTTGTTACCATATCTTGGCTATTTATGAATAATGCTGCATTAAAATGGGAGTATATGGGAGTTATTTCTTCTAGATAGTTATTTCTTTTCCTTTGGGTATATATGCAGAAGTGGGATTTCTAAATCCTATAGTAGTTAGTTTTAATATTTTGAGGAACCTCCGTATTGTTTTCCCCAGTGGTTATACTGATTTATATTCCTATCAACAGCATACTAGGGTTCCATTTTCTCCATTTACCCTATCAGCCTCTGTCTTTTTAATGTCTTCAGTGGTATAAGTTTTGATTTGCATTTCCTTGATGATTAGTGGTCTGAAGTCAGGGGCAGAAGCCAGGAGGACCCCATGCTCGAGGGGCAGCGGCCAAGAGGAGTTACCCCACGCCTGAGGCCAGGGCGGCAGCCAGCAGGACCAACCCCACGTCCAAGCAGCGGTGGCTGCGCGGGCGCAGGAGGGCCTAGGGAGCTACTCCATGTTGAAGGTCAGGAGAGGTGGTGGTGAGGAGATACCCCTCGTCCAAGGTAAGGAGCAGCGGCTGTGCTTTGCTGGAGCAGCCGTAAAGAGATACCCCACGTCCAAGGTAAGAGAAACCCAAGTAAGATGGTAGATGTTGCAAGAGGGCATCAGAGGGCAGACACACTGAAACCATAATCACAGAAAACTAGTCAATCTAATCACACTAGGACCACAGTCTTGTCCAACTCAATGAAACTAAGCCATGCCCGTGGGGCCACCCAAGACGGGCGGGTCATGGCGGAGAGGGCTGACAGAATGTGGTCCATTGGAGAAGGGAATGGCAAACCACTTCAGTATTATTGCCTTGAGAACCCCATAAACAGTATGAAAAGGTAAAATGATAGGATACTGAAAGAGGAACCCCCCAGGTCAGTAGGTGCCCAATATGGTACTGGAGATCAGTGGAGAAATAACTCCAGAAAGAATGAAGGGATGGAGCCAAAGCAAAAACAATACCCAGCTGTGGATGTGACTGGTGATAGAAGCAAGGTCCAATGCTGTAAAGAGCAATATTGCATAGGAACCTGCCATGAATCAAGGCAAATTGGAAGTGGTCAAACAGGAGATGGCAAGAGTGAGCGTTGGCATTCTAGAAATCAGTGAACTAAAATGGACTGGAATGGGTGAATTTAACTCAGATGACCATTATATCTACTACTGGGGGCAGGAATCCCTTAGAAGAAATGGAATAGCCATCATGGTCAACAAAAGAGTCCGAAATGCAGTACGTGGATGCAATCTCAAAAACGACAGAATGATCTCTGTTCATTTCCAAGGCAAACCATGCAGTAATCCAAGTCTATGCCCCAACCAGTAATGCTGAAGAAGCTGAAGAAGCTGAAGTTGAATGGTTCTATGAAGACCTACAAGACCTTTTAGAACTAACACCCAAAAAAGATGTCCTTTTCATTAATGGGACTGGAATGCAAAAGTAGGAAGTCAGGAAACACCTGGAGTAACAGGCAAATTTGGCCTTGGAATATGGAATGAAGCAGGGCAAAAACTAATAGAGTTGTTTTTTTTTTTTTTTTTAATTTTTTATTCCTTTATTTCTCATGTGTTCCCCATCCTGAACCCTCCTCCCTCCTCCCTCCCCATACCATCCCTCTGGGTCGTCCCAGTGCACCAGCCCCAAGCATCCAGCATCGTGCATTGAACCTGGACTGGCATCTCGTTTCATACATGACATTTCACATTTCACATTTCACTTCTGGCTTACTTCACTCTGTATAATAGGCTCCAGTTTCATCCACCTCATTAGAACTGATTCAAATGTATTCTTTTTAATGGCTGAGTAATACTCCATTGTGTATATGTACCACTGCTTTCTTATCCATTCATCTGCTGATGGACATCTAGGTTGCTTCCATGTCCTGGCTATTATAAACAGTGCTGCGATGAACATTGGGGTACACGTGTCTCTTTCCCTTCTGGTTTCCTCAGTGTGTATGCCCAGCAGTGGGATTGCTGGGTCATAAGGCAGTTCTATTTCCAGTTTTTTAAGGAATCTCCACACTGTTCTCCATAGTGGCTGTAGTAGTCTGCATTCCCACCAACAGGGTAAGAGGGTTCCCTTTTCTCCACACCCTCTCCAGCATTTATTATTTGTAGACTTTTGGATCGCAGCCATTCTGACTGGTGTGAAATGGTACCTCATAGTGGTTTTGATTTGCATTTCTCTGATAATGAGTGATGTTGAGCATCTTTTCATGTGTTTGTTAGCCATCTGTATGTCTTCTTTGGAGAAATGTCTATTTAGATCTTTGGCCCATTTTTTGATTGGGTCGTTTATTTTTCTGGAGTTGAGCTGTAGGAGTTGCTTGTATATTTTTGAGATTAGTTGTTTGTCGGTTGCTTCATTTGCTATTATTTTCTCCCATTCTGAAGGCTGTCTTTTCACATTGCTAATAGTTTCCTTTGATGTGCAGAAGCTTTTAAGTTTAATTAGATCCCATTTGTTTATTTTTGCTTTTATTTCCAATATTCTGGGAGGTGGGTCATAGAGGATCCTGCTGTGATGTATGTCAGAGAGTGTTTTGCCTATGTTCTCCTCTAGGAGTTTTATAGTTTCTGGTCTTACATTGAGATCTTTAATCCATCTTGAGTTTATTTTTGTATATGGTGTTAGAAAGTGTTCTAGTTTCATTCTTTTACAAGTGGTTGACCAGATTTCCCAGCACCACTTGTTAAAGAGATTGTCTTTAATCCATTGTATATTCTTGTCTCCTTTGTCAAAGACAAGGTGTCCATATGTGCATGGATTTATCTCTGGGCTTTCTATTTTGTTCCATTGATCTATATTTCTGTCTTTGTGCCAGTACCATACTGTCTTGATAACTGTGGCTTTGTAGTAGAGCCTGAAGTCAGGTAGGTTGATTCCTCCAGTTCCATTTTTCTTTCTCAAGATCACTTTGGCTATTCGAGGTTTTTTGTATTTCCATACAATTGTGAAATTATTTGTTCTAGCTCTGTAAAGAATACTGTTGGTAGCTTGATAGGGATTGCATTGAATCTATAAATTGCTTTGGGTAGTATACTCATTTTCACTATATTGATTCTTCCAATCCATGAACATGGTATATTTCTCCATCTATTAGTGTCCTCTTTGATTTCTTTCACCAGTGTTTTATAGTTTTCTATATATAGGTCTTTAGTTTCTTTAGGTAGATATATTCCTAAGTATTTTATTCTTTTCGTTGCAATGGTGAATGGAATTGTTTCCTTAATTTCTCTTTCTGTTTTCTCATTATTAGTGTATAGGAATGCAAGGGATTTCTGTGTGTTGATTTTATATCCTGCAACTTTACTATAGTCATTGATTAGTTCTAGTAATTTTCTGGTGGAGTCTTTAGGGGTTTCTATGTAGAGGATCATGTCATCTGCAAATAGTGAGAGTTTTACTTCTTCTTTTCCAATTTGGATTCCTTTTATTTCTTTTTCTGCTCTGATTGCTGTGGCCAAAACTTCCAAAACTATGTTGAATAGTAATGGTGAAAGTGGGCACCCTTGTCTTGTTCCTGACTTTAGAGGAAATGCTTTCAATTTTTCACCATTGAGGATAATGTTTGCTGTGGGTTTGTCATATATAGCTTTTATTATGTTGAGGTATGTTCCTTCTATTCCTGCTTTCTGGAGAGTTTTTATCATAAATGGGTGTTGAATTTTGTAAGAAAATGCACTAGTCATAGCAAACACCCTCTTCCAAACACAAGAGAAGAATCTACACATGGACATCACCAGATGGTCAACACCGAAATCAGATTGATTATATTCTTTGCAGCCAAAGATGGAGAAGCTCTATACTGTCAACAAAAACAAGACCAGGAGCTGACTGTGGCTCAGATCATGAACTGCTTATTGCCAAATTCAGACTTAAATTGAAGAAAGTAGGGAAAACCACTAGACCATTCAGGTATGACATAAATCAAATCCCTTATGATTATACAGTGGAAGTGAGAAATAGATTTAAGGGGCTAGATCTGATAGATAGAGTGCCTGATGAACTATGGACGGAGGTTCGTGACACTGTACAGGAGATAGGGATAAAGACGATCCCCATGGAAAAGAAATGCAAAAAAGCAAAATGGCTGTCTGGGAAGGCCTTACAAATAGCTGTGAAAAGAAGAGAAGCGAAAAGCAAAGGAGAAAAGGAAAGATATAAGCATCTGAATGCAGAGTTCCAAAGAATAGCAAGAAGAGATAAGAAAGCCTTCTTCAGCGATCAATGCAAAGAAGTAGAGGAAAACAACAGAATGGGAAATACTAGAAATCTCTTCAAGAAAATTAGAGATACCAAGGGAACATTTCATGCAAAGATGGGCTCAATAAAGGACAGAAATGGTATGGACCTAAAAGAAGCAGAAGATATTAAGACGAGTTGGCAGGAATACACAGAAGAATCATACAAAAAAGATCTTCACAACCAAAATAATCACGATGGTGTGATCACTCACCTAGAGCCAGACATCCTGGAATGTGAAGTCAAGTGGGCCTTAGGAAGCATCACTATGAACAAAGCTAGTGGAGGTGAGGAATTCCAGTTGAGCTATTTCAAATCCTGAAAGATGATGCTGTGAAAGTGCTGCAATCAATATGCCAGCAAATGTGGAAAACTCAGCAGTTGCCACAGGAATGGAAAAGGTCAGTTTTCATCCCAATCCCAAAGAAAGGAAATGCCAAAGAATGCTCAAACTACTGCACAATTGCACTCATCTCACATTCTAGTAAAGTAATGCTCATAATTTTCCAAGCCAGGCTTCAGCAATACACGAACTGTGAAATTCCAGATGTTCAAGCTGGTTTCAGAAAAGGCAGAGGAACCAGAGATCAAATTGCCAACATCCACTGGATCATAGAAAAAGCAAGAGAGTTCCAGAAAAACATCTATGTCTGCTTTATTGACTATGCCAAAGCCTTTGACTGTGTGGATCACAATAAACTGTGGAAAATTCTGAAGGAGATGGGAATACCAGACCACCTGATCTGCCTCTTGAGAAACCTGTATGCAGGTCAGGAAGCAACAGTTAGAACTGGACATGGAACAACAGACTGGTTCCAAATAGGAAAAGGAGTACGTCAAGGCTGTATATTGTCACCCTGCTTATTTAACTTATATGCAGTGTACATCATGAGAAACCTGGGCTGGAAGAAGCAGAAGCTGGAATCAAGATTGCCGGGAGCAATATCAACAACCTCAGATATGCAGATGACATCACCCTTTTGGCAGAAAGTGAAGAGGAACTAAAAAGCCTCTTGATGAAAGTGAAAGTGGAGAGTGAAAAAGTTGGCTTAAAGCTCAACATTCAGAAAATGGAGATCAGGGCATCTGGTCCCATCACTTCATGGGAAATAGATGGGGAAACAGTGGAAACAGAGTCAGACTTTATTTTTTTGGCCTCCAAAATCACTGCAGATGGTGACTGTAGCCATGAAATTAAAAGACGCTTACTCCTTGGAAGAAAAGTTATGACCAACCTGATAGCATATTTAAAAGCAGAGACATTACTTTGCCAACAAAGATCTGTCTAGTGAAGGCTATGGTTTTTCCAGTGCTCATGTATGCATGTGAGAGTTGGACTGTGAAGAAAGCTGAGCGCCAAAGAATTGATGCTTTTGAACTGTGGTGTTGGAGAAGAGTCTTGAGGTTCCCTTGGACTGCAAGGAGATCCAACCAGTCCATTCTGAAGGAGATCAGCCCTGGGATTTCTTTGGAAGGAATGATGCTAAAGCTGAAACTCCAGTACTTTGGCCACCTCATGCGAAGAGTTGACTCATTGGAAAAGACTCTGATGCTGGGAGGGATTGGGGGCAGGAGGAGAAGGGGACGACAGAGGATGAGATGGCTGGATGGCATCACTGACTCGATGGACGTGAGTCTGAGTGAACTCCGGGAGTTGGTGTTGGACAGGGAGGGGTGGCGTGCTGCAATTCATGGGGTCGCAAAGAGTAGGACACGACTGAGCGACTGAACTGATGATTAGTGAGGTTGAACATATTTTCATATATCTGTTAGTCATCTGTGAATCTTCTCTGGAAAAAATTTCTACTCAAATATTTTGTACATTTTCAAGTTGGGTTATTTGTGGGGTATTTTTTGGCTTTTGATTTATACTATTGAACTGTTCAAATTCTATATATACTTGAATTCTAACCCTTTACCAAATATATAGTTTTGGCTCAGATGTTAAAGAATCCACCAGCAATGTAGGAAACCTGGGTTCAATCCCTGGGTTGGAAAGATCTCCTGGAGAAGTGAATGGATACTCACTCCAGTATTCTTGCCTGAAGAATTCCATGGACAGAGGGGATTGGCAGGCTACAGTCCATGGGTTTGTAAAGAGTTGAACACGACTGAGTGACTTTCACCTTCATTTGCAATAGTTTATTCCATCTGTAGGTTGCCTTTTAATGTTGTTAATTGTTTCCTTTGCTGTGCAGAAGCTTTTTATTTGGATACAGTCCCACTTATTTTTGCTTTTGTTGCTTGTGCTTTTGGTGACAAATCCAAAAAATCATTGCCAAAGCCACCGTCAAGGGATTACCTCCTGTGTGTTTTTCTAGAGTTTAATGGTTTAAGGTCTTGTGTTTTATTCCTCAATCTATTGTGAGTAGATTTTTGTGTATGGTGTGAGATAAGGGTCCAATTTCACCTTTTTGCATGTGGCTGTCTAGTTTTCTCAGTACCATCTGTTGAAGAGAGTCTTCTTTCCTCCTGTATATTATTGACACCTTTGTTATAAATTAATTGACTATATATGCATGGGTTTATCTTCTGGTTCTCTTTTCTGTTTCAGCGATCTATGTGGCTTCTTTTATTCCAATACCATATTGATTTAATTACCATAACTTCATAAATAGTTGAAATCAGGAAGCTTGGTGCCCCCAAATTTATACTGCTTGCTCAAGATTTATTAAGCTATTCAGTTTCTTTTGTGGTTCATAAGAATTTTAGGATTATTTCCTCTATGTGAAAAGTGCCATTGAAAATTTGATAAAGATTGCATTGAACCAGTAGATAACTTTGGGTATTATGGAATATTGATTATTCCAGTCCATGAACACAAAATAGCATCTCTTTGTGTTTCCTTCAATTTCTTTCATAAGAGGTTTTATAGGTTTCAAATAGTGTAGAAATCTTTTACTTCCTTGGTTATTGCTAAGTATTTTCCTTTTTGATGATATTATATATGTTTTTTCCATAATTTCTTTTTCAGAGAGTTGGTTGTTAGTATATAGAAATGCAACTGATTTTTGCATGTTGACTTTGTTCCTGCAACTTTACTGAGTTCATTTATTAGCTCTAACACTTTTTGGTAGAGAATTTAGTTTATATATAAATATATATATATTCTTATATATACATATGTGTTCTTATGCACACACACACACACACACATATATGTATGCATGTCATCTGCAGACAGAGGAAATTTTTGACTTGGATGCCTGACTTTTCCTTTCCTGATTGGTTTGGATAGGACTTCCAGTACTATGTTGAAAAGAAGTGGCAAAAGTGGGCATCCTGGTCTTTTTCCTGATCTTAGAGGGAAAGTATTTACCTTTTCACTATTGAGTATGATGTTCTCTGTGATCTTGACATAGGTGACTTTTATTATGTTGAGGTATATCCCTTCTAGATCCCTTTGGTTGAGAGTTTTTGTCATGAACTGTCAAATTTTGTTGAGTACTGTCTCTGAAACTATTGAGATAATTGTACAATTTTTATCCTTCTTTTTGTTACTGTGATGTAGCAAGACTTCCCAGGTGGCTCAGTGGTAAAGATTCTGTCTACTAATGCAGGAGACACAGGAGACATGGGTTCGCTCCCTAGGTCGGGAAGATCCCCTGGAGGAGGGCATAGAAACCCACTCCAGTACTCTTGCCTGGGAAATCCCATGGACAGAGGAGCCTGGTGGGTTACAGTCCATAGGATCACAGAGTCGAACACGACTGAGCAACTAAGCACACACGCATGATTACTGATTTGTGTATGTCGAACCACCCTAGCATCCAAGGGCTGCATTGCACTTGATCATGGTATATGATTCTTTTAATATTCTGTTGAATTGGGTTTGCTAGTATTTTGTTAAGAATTTTTGTTTCTCAGTTCATGATCAATATTGTAATGGAACTTTCTTTTGTAGTGTTCTTTTTTGACTCTTGTGTCAGGGTAATGCTGGCCAAGTGTTCTCTCCTCTTCAGTTTTATTGGAAGAGTTTGAGAAGGATTGGGGTTCATTCTTCTTTAAATGTTTGGTAGAAATCATTAGTGAAACTATCTGGTCCTGAACTTTTCTTAATGGGGAGGTTTTGGTGTAGTGATCCAATGAGAAAAGAGTCTCATTATTGATTTTCTGTTTCTTTATGATGCATCCTTGATAGGTTGCATGTTCCTAGAAATTTATCCATTTCTTCTGGATTTTTAAACAGTCCCATTTTCTCTGAGTCTCTGATAATAATTCATAGAAATAGTATTCCCCATGATACAGATTATTTTATTTTCTTCATCATTCTTAATTATAATAATTTCAAAGCGGTATTTTTCTGCCTCAAATTTAGAAATTGTCAAGGTATGGTGCTATCACCTATATTGTATACTCTAATCTACAGACCACAGGTGACCTCAATGAGCTAAAACTCAATGAAATAGTGAAACAAATTCTAAAACTGTTTTAGGTCTCACAAAGCAAGGTTAATGGAAAGAGAGAGACATAAATAAGACATGCTGATTGAATGACAGTGAAAGTGAAAGTCACTCAATCATGTCCAACTCTTTGCCACACCGTGGACTATACAGTCCATGGAATTCTCTAGGCTAACACAGAACAGCGTTAATTACACCTATTACTTTGTACATCATATCCCCAGTACTTACATAGTCCATGGAATTCTCCAGGCCAGAATACTGGAGTGGGTAGCCTTTCCCTTCTTCAGGGGCTCTTCCCAACCCAGGGATCAAACCCAGGTCTCCCACATTTCAGGCAGATTCTTCACTAGCTGAGCCACAGGGAAAGCCCACTGATTAAGTGGGAAGAAAGTAATTTCTCATGAATTCTGCTTTCTTCACGCCTTGTTCTTAATAGGAATTTTAGTATTTAGAAGTGGAGTGAGGGAGCAGGACACAGTACCGGGGCCTGAGCAGAGATGCTAGTGAGGCAGGACAAGAGCCAGGAGAGTGCAGCCTGGGAAGACGGTTCACTGACCAAAGTGTGAGAGATAATCAAGCTATTGAACTTTGAGTGAATGAAGGATGGAAGGATGAAGTGATGGAAGATGAAGTGATGAAGAATGAAGGATGGAAGGATTTGAGTGAAAGAAGGATGTGTCATATCAGCAACAATCTCTTAAACTGGATTAGTGTCCTTTTATCTCATGGGATGAAACAAATGAGAAGAGGAGAATGTTTGAAAGGTTTTCTAAGTCTACTCACTCCTGGAGACTATACAAAATTTCAACTTACATGATTAAACCCTATCTGCAGTGAAATCCAGTATTTTTAACTTCCTGCAGATAGCTAGTCCCTTTTTAATAGTGTAGTTACAGCAAAGAAAAACATGACAGAGGTTATTATTTTAATGTAAATGTTTTAAATTTTAGTAAATTTAATTTTTATTTTTTAGTAAATTTTTTACTAAATATTTTATTATTTAGTAAATTTAAATTTTAGTAAATATTTTAAATTTTAAAAATTTTGAAGAAAAGCAGGTTTTTTTTTTTTTCCTGAAAAGAAACAATATTTAGTGGAACAAACATACTCATACTTTAAGCTTGTGTGATAATTTGTCATTTTCATTATTATTCATTAGCAGTTGGATGACATAACCCTCCCCTTGTAAGAAAAGAACACAGCAGAATCATTTGCATTTTCTTTGATGTCTGCCTTAAAAACATTTTTTCTTATTTTTTAAATAGCAATGAGATTCAGGCCAAACTTATTGTTAGTCAGATATGATGTCCTCTATTAAGAAATTGCTTGAACCCTTTTTGAGTATTTTCTACCTCAAAGATGAGGGTATTTTAAGAAGACTTTTGATTTCTTTGAGAGCTGGACAGTTGTGTATATGATGCCAGACGTTCCAAGGAGGAGGTTACAGAAAGACAGGAGCAGGGGACACCTAGAAAGTTCCCAGTCACTCTCCAGGCAGGCAGTCTAGAAGTCATGGAGGAGAAAGTCATCTACATTTTCTTTGAGGAACAGAGCAGTGTTGTTTTTTAATTGTAAATTTCAGTGTTACATACAGTTGTGGACAAATTTTTTTCCTTTTGGCGAAATAACTCCTTGTAATTTTCAAATTTTACTTCAAGAAAAATGGTGGACAGAATCTCCTGTATTGGCCCTTTGTAACGACGATATTGTTGACAATGTTTAGCTTGGATTCTGATGTAATCCTCACATCATATATTTTAAATGTGATGTGTTTTGTATGGAAAGATAGCAGTTTCTTTCTTCATTAAATTCTATGTTTACCTCTAGTAATAGTCATTTTTGTTCATATCCACTCCTTTCATCAATATACCATGGGTATTTAAAATTTTTTTTCAAGATTTTAAGTGGTACATATTCCTATGAATTGATAATTTGTTTCTCTTAAATCCAGTCTTTAAAATATTTTAAATATATTTGTAAATAAGTATATAAACTTGGATTGACTGGAGAAGTGGTGAATAAGACTGTACATAGAGACCAATTTATAAAGTTTAAAATTATTTTCATTAAATTTTTTAAAAAAATTAGGAAATGAACTATCTCTTAATGTTCTAAATAATTTAATTTGTTACTGAAGAACTTCTTTCTTCTTGGCTAAATTTTGAAAACTTATAACCATCAGCCAATGCAGTGTCTTGTTTTGATATTCTGCTCTTAAACACATTTTGTTATTGAATGAGATATTTTTGAAAGCTGGCTTCTCTTGTTTTCTTTTGACTGACTTTTAAGTTGCTTAATTGCAATATGTGTTTTGTCTCACAGTGATTCTCAATAGTATGGTCCCTGAAAAAAAAGAGATAATTTTTCTTTGCAAAGAGCCAAATTTTGAAAAGCTCATCTGGAAATTTTCAAATATACATGAAATACAAAAGAACAATGACTATCTTTTTGCCTGTCACTCAGTTTCATCATTTATCAAGATTCTGCCCCATTTGCCTTTTGTTTTCCTTTGCTGAAGTTTTTAAAAACAAATGTCACACACTGTGTTGTTTCACTTCTGCATACGTAAGTATCCTTCCCTGAAAAATATAGACCACAATCTTACCATAGTTATCATAACTTCTTGATAACTTCTGATAACTACTCTACTATCAAATGTCTCCAGTTCTCATTGAAGGTCATCTTACAGTTGGTCTGGTTGAGTCAGGACCCAAACAAGGTTCACATATTAATTTAGTTGATCTCTTTTTCTTAAATTTCTTTCAATTTGGTGTAGTCTTATTCCTCCTGCCTTTTTATTTTCTGCAGGTGATGTGTTGCAGAAACTGAGTTAGTCATTCCTTAGAATGTTTTCTTTCTTGGGTTTGTCTGTTGGCTTCCTTGTGGTGCTATTTAACTTGATTTTCTATTCCTCTCTTGCCAGTAAATGAGAGATGTCTATAGGCTTGATTTTATTCTGGTTCACTTGTTTCCTAAAAATACTTCATAGGCAGGGCTATGTGCTTTGTGTTGTGTCCCACCATGAAAGACACACAGTGTCTGGTTTTCTCACTTCTAAGGATGCTAAGATTGATCACTGGTTCAGGTGGTAACATTGGTCCCTCCATTGTAATTCTCCCCATCCTTCTATTTAATGTCTCTGTCCACTGGTGACTGTTGCAAGGGGTTGCACAAGGGTGCTTTTTTTTTTTTATGAAAAATTATAACAAAGACTTTACTTTTAGCGATTTCATAAATACCAGACAAGAAACTGGACGGTTTGTGAGGAAACTGAGAAAAATTTTTCCATAGAGTAAACTTATAAATTCCCTTTTGGCTCTGTTTTCCGATCCTCCTTCACTGTGTTGTGGAGAGACTGAGTTCTTCCAGGTTTTTGGCTAGCGGGGTGGTCTCCAGATCAACTGGGCTCTCCAGGTAAGTGGTTCCTGCACAGCGCTTTCCAGTCACTGGATCTACGACTTGTCCAACTTTGAAAACGATCTCAGCCAGTTCGTGCTTCACATGCTTTGTTCTTGGGACAGGGAGCGCCTTGAGAAGCACAATATCCCCAACGGTGCACTGCTGGAGAGCATCGTGGGCAAAGTAGGTTTTTTGCTTATTAAAATACTTTAATAAATAGGGATCCAGAACAAGTCTGGTCACTCTCACTTTAGCAGTTTTTTGCATTGCTGTCCCAATCACCTTACCCACAATCCATTTGGCATGGACAGATGAACGAACTACGGACATGATGTGGCTTTGGTCACCTCGCCTTGAGGGCTCCCACGCTGCGCGCTCCGGGACTGGCAAACAACCCACCTCAGAACTCTACAGTTTCGGCGTACGCCCGGCAGAGGGCTTACCGGAGCGTGATGGCGTCACGTCGTATGCAGGTCGCTCCGCCCCCAAGGGTGCTTTTCTAGTTCTATTTTTCCTTTCATATCAATTATCTTAAATTATTCAGTAAAGAATAACTTTTCTCTTGGTTACCCTAACATATAATTTCTTCTAGGAAATGTGGAATACATGTTTAATTTTTTAATTGAAAATATTTGCTCCTTTAGCCCCAGGTCCATTTGCTGCTATTTCCCTGTGGAACCCACAACTGGCCATTAGCCAAAGTAATCAATCTCCCTTTGTCTGTAGACCTGGCCAGTGAACACTTGATTAGTGCATAGTGTGGATTTCTGAGTTTAGTAGATTAAATCTAGCCCTCAGAAACCTTTCATAAAAGCTTTCTGAAATTATGCTCAGAATTATGCTCCAAGTCAGATTGCAAAACTGAAGGAGTTTGGAGATTGCTCAGCCAGTGATGGAAGGTTTGTTTTCGGGGTTTCTGGTGAACATGCTATGTGAAGGGTTGAAAGTCTGTGTCAGTGTCCCTTCGTAGTATTGACACATCTTGAAACCACAGATGTACTTATCATTTGACTTATATTCTCTCTCACTAGACTGTAATGTCAGAGGACCAACTGGGTGGGTTTGGCCACCCAATATAGGAAGATAGAACTTACCTGGTTTTAAGAGATAGAAGTTCAACTCAAACTACAGTTGGCCCTTGAACAAAATGAGGGTTAGGCAGTGCTGACCCTCCATGCAGTCAAAAATCCTGAAAAAATCTGCTTGTTAGTGGACAGGTGCGGTTCAACTTGCATTGGTAAAGGGTTGACTTAATGTGTGACACAAGGATGAATTGTTTGAAAGGTTATGGGGGTAGCTCACAGGGCTGAAGGACAAGTTATAGAATGTTCAGCTGCTCTAGGAATTTCAAGCACTTCAGTTGTACTTGAGTGTCTTCAACACTCTCTTTTCTTTTTGCCTGTAGTTGACAGCTTTATTCTCTCAAATACTCCCATGTGATGGTGGCCATGGCTGTGAGTCACACCAGAAGCTGTGTCTTTCTAATATCAGGCTCTGATTGGTCCTTCAAGAAGCTGTGTCTTTCTAAAATCAGGCTCTGATGGGTCCCTCTGAGATGTGCTCATCTCTGGATCAATTACTGTTCCCAGGGGAAGTGGGTGCTTTGGTTGGCCTACTTGGGGTCAAGTGTCCTGCTCTGTATTCATGAGTGGGGAGAGCAGTAATAGTTTCTGTCATTCAAATGATCAAGTAGAAGTGAAGCACTTCCCCATAGAAACAGGGAGGTGCTGTTATTCATAAAATGAAAGATATGTGCTTTGTAGGCAAAATGGATGTCTACTATACATTTGTATCTCTAGCACCCAAAAAAGTATATTGGATATAACAAAATGTTGTAGAAGAACAAATGGAATCAAGGAAGGCTAATAACTTTCATTCAATGCATTATTAGGTTTGTAGATTCCATTAGATACATCATACTCCATAAAATCACAAAGATTTTATTTGCTCTTTGGGTTATCTGATCCTCAAAACATTTTACTTAACATTGCTGCATTTTAATTAAAAAAAAAAAAAAACACTTTGCTCTAGCCTTCATGAATTATCTAAAGTAATGGTGAATTCTCAAAGTTAAACCTTTATAATGACATAAATAATTTCTTTAGTACTAAAAATAGTGAGTCATCAGGACCTACAAATCTCAGCATATGTTCAAGTGCTGGATCCTTTCATGTTGGTTCTGGTACCCACCACTATTCTGTGCTTCAACATGAGAGCTGATAAACAGAGAGAGTGAGCCAAACAAACTTTTATTTTCAAATTTATTTACCAAGTGATGCTTTTTTATTCCAGCAAATAGATATTTATCTTTTTTTTCCTGGGAAAATGAAAGGCCGCATAGTTTTTAATCATCATTTTCTGATTTTGTATTATATATATGAGTTAGTGTAGACTGAGAATTAAGACTCCCTGATACCTACTGCTTCAGACTTGACCTAAGTTTATCTATTAATAGTAAGGAATTATGACTCTAAATTCATTCTTCATGTGTGGGTTCATTCAGATCATTTAAAATCATAGGACTCCCTAGGAAGAAAGCAACAATTATTAGTGGCAGAAAAGTATAACATTCTTCGTTTCCTAAATTAATGAAATCTTTAAGCAACTGAATACAATCTTTTTTTCTTATTAGTAAATGTGTCATAAAATATTTCACACAAAAATTGCAGTCTTTTCGCCTTGAGTAATTATTCAATTTTTAAATTGGACTCCTTATAATCACCATAAATATATGAATTTGGAATTATCTTAAAAATAAAATATTTAGATGTCTTTAACATTTCATTCCCGTAACTCTTTTTGATGTGTACTGTAAAAGGGAAGTTCACATTTAAAGGTAACAAAGTGTTGAATTTATCGTCCCCTCTCTCCCATTATGGTAAATGTTCATCAAGTTGATAATGAAATCTGCAGTAATATCACGTTGTTTTGATGGCTTTAGATGCAGGAGAATTTGGAAGCCAATATGCAGTTCATTTAACTTGTGCCCAAGCCATCTGCTTATCTGCACCACTCAGCCAGCCAGCTTGCTTCTTTTCTCCTAGCATCTACAGAGCTGATTAACCTGGATGAAGATTCCTGGCAGCCTCAATTCACTTCCTGAATCTTCCACACCATCCAGAATTCCCTGGTGGAGGTTGGCAGGATATTTGGAAAGGCAAAGAGGCTCTTTTGGCTTGAGATGTAGTGTAGATATAAAATGTCAGCTGCTGAACCATTGCTGGGGAGAATGACTTCAGGGTTCAAGGCTTGTTAGAAGTAAGTTTCAAGTTACCAGCCAACTTTAATAAAGAATCACCAAGAAGGGGAATATTTTGGTCGTGATAGTCTCATCTCTTTGTTTTATAGCAGTAGGAATGGTGTAGTTCAACTAAATTTAATGTGCCAACAAATTATTTATCAAAGTCACTTGGAGGATAAGACAGGTGACTTTTTCTTTTCCTTCCTTCCTGACCTATATTAAAAATGACCTTGCACTACAAGTCTTATTCTCTTGGAGGTGGGGGCTGTACTCTTTAATACACCCAGGGATCTCATTATATTAAGATCCATTATAGAGGGTCAGCCAGGGCAGCAGTGTTATTTGGGCTAGTGACACCAAATCTCCTCTAAGGGAACCACAGAGTATTTGGCTGTCCATTTGTACCATGAATATGACTCAAGGATCTGTCCTGCCTTTCTCCCTCGTGAATGTGGTTTTAGTCACCTTGTCCATTTGACCTTTGACTGTGCAACTGCCAGAAACTGTCCAGTTTGAAGAGTATGAAAACTGATGTTAGAATACAGGACTGTAAATCAGAGAAGAAAAATCCCTATGCCAACAGCCCATACGCAGCAGAAAATTTTCTTGCCATATTGCCATGCTGATGCTGAGCATCCAGACCACAGTGCACACCCACCCATCACTGGGTCATCAATCAGAATAATTCACGGCAGTCATATGTTGCCTTGAGTACAGCCCGACAGCATTTTCTTTTTATTATTTGGCATAGGGTTTCTTTAATGGCAATTGTGGAGAAAATATTTTCTGTTCTTTCTTTTTTTAATGTTCTTTTTTTAAATTATTATTATTATTTTTACTTTACAATATTATATTGGTTTTGCCATACATCAACATGCATCCGCCATGGGTATACATGTGTTCCCCATCCTAAACCCCCCTCCCACCTCCCTCCCCATACCATCCCTCTGGGTCATCCTTTTTCTGATGAAAGTTCCCAATATAAATAAGAAGGAAGATTTTTAAAAAGGCAGATCTAAGAGTACTATATGTAAAGACAGAGGGATGGTTTAATGATAAATGCCCAAACACTTACTGAGGGTGAAGGCATTCCATCAGACATGACAGGCCCCATCCTCAAACTAAATTGTATGGATTTCACTGACATTCCTCGCACCTCTGCCCTGGACTGACTTTCTCAAAACTGGGAAGTCAGTCATGCCTGTCATCGGTGCCTCCCAGCTTTCTTGTTTGGCCCTATGTCTGTCTTCCTGGTTTCTCTCATGGGCACCCAGAGCCCTCCCACTGCAGGGCCCCTCAGAGTCTTGCTCCCTTGGCTGCTCTTTTTACTGCAGCACAGCCCTCCCTCAATTCTCCTTAGTCCTATGCTTTGTCCCAAAAGCACCACTGAAACTGTACAACTGACTAGCAAGAACTGTGGAGTGTTAGGGAGAGAAGTCTACTGATCTATGTCTTTTTCGGAGGACCACAAGAGGCCACTGGTGCTGATGCTATGAAAGGACACGTGAATGGTGGCATATCCCAGTTTTCACCTCTCCTTAGTCCAAGATAATTAGGCTGAAAATTTGATATTGATGCTTGTTAACTATACTCCTTTGCTTCTAAGAGTGTGGTTCACTGACTCGAGGCATTGACCTCACCTGGGAACTTATTAGAACTGAACAACCTCAAGCCCTAACCCAAACTTACTGAATCAGAATCTGCTTTTTAACCAGAAGCCCCAGGTAGTGATTTCTCACATTAATATTTGAGAGAAATTGATCTATTCCATACCAAGTTTCCGTGAAAATAAGTGCTATGTTGTGTCAGGTTTCTGGTGAAAATAGAAAATAAGGATCCTGACATGGGTAAACGTGTGAAAAGCTTCATTATTGAAACGTGAGTTACTGGGATCCACCCTCAGTTTCTGATTTAGGTCTAGAGGCCCCCTGAGAATTTTCATTAATAAAAAGTCCCCAGGGTTTCCCTGGTGGCTCAGTGTTAAAGAATCTGCCTGCCAATGCAGGAGTCACAGGTTTGAACCCTGATTCGGGAAGATCCTATATGCCTCAGAGCAAATAAGCCTGTGCACCACAGCTACTGAGCTTGCGCTATAGAGCCCGTGCTCCACAAGAGAAGCCACTGCAGTGAGACACCCCTGCACTGCAACAAAGAGTAGCTTGCATTTGCTGCAACTAGAAAAAAGCCCATGCAGCAATGAAGACCCAGCACAGCCAAAAATAAATTAAAAAAAATAATTTAAAAAATGTTCCCAGCTGATGCTGATCCTGCTGGTCCAGAGATAACACTTTAAGAACCAGTGATGCATAGTGATAGCAATAGAAACAATCTGTGTTGGTTGGAGTCCTGGACAGGAACTTCATGGCAGGATCTCTGTTACGTCTTTATACATACAACAAGGACACTGTTACTTAGAAGCCTTGTCTCAGAGCTTTAGGGCTGTCTTTACCATTGCCTGTCTGGGTGACCTTGTACAGGTCACACTGACTCTCTTGACTTCAACTTCTGTATCTGACAAAATAAAGAGTGGCTTAGATGCTGTATATCATATCCACAATTTCTAAAATACTATGCTATGTCATTTTGTTGTGTGTGTGGCTCCTTGAGATCTAACTCAGAGAAGTAATTCTAAGTGGAGGATCTCAGACCCAGGAGATGCAAAGGGGCACAAGCCATGATTAGAGTTAGTTGGGGATTATTTGAGACATCAGTCATTTCTCTCAAAGTTGGCCAACATTGTACCTGCAGGCACTCATCTTTCCTAACAATTTATTACCCCTGGGACTACTTTCTTTTCTGGGGGATTGCAAAAAATTCAAAGTCCAAATTTTCAGCATTGTGAACTATCTCAGAACCAAAGGATAGAGCAGTCTCAATATATTTGGAACCCAGCTCGGTAGTTTTAATATTTTGGATTTCTGCCAAATGGGCAAAATGTATTCTCAGTGAACACACAGCTGTAATTAACAAATGACCACACTGTTTCCATAGATTGGATGTTAACATCTAGGAATAAATACACTCAGGAATTTGGTCTTTCTATTGGTATTTGGGCAGTATTAAAAGCTGAATCTATGTTCTAATGAAATTTTACTTCTGTTGTGTAAGTAAATGGGTCAAGTATCAGGCATGATGATAGTAGCATCTGATCATTGGTGTCAAAGCTCATACATGTTTAAGTACCATCCCCATGTTAACCTGAAATGTTACCAGTTCTCTTGTGAAGGAGATAACCCTTCAGAGAAAGGAGACCTTAAGGGTCAGTTTATACATCCAGAGTTAGAATTGGGGGTCGAGGTAGACAGTGTTATATCAGAATATGCTGAGGAGCAAGCAGAGACTTGTGGATTTGTCACGGTGAGAATCTAGTTACCATAGATGATGCCTCAAGCATAAGGAGCAACAGTGAGAAACAAAACGTGGAGTTGGTGGTTGTTGAATAGCTTGTAGGAGCATATTGTCACTTGGGTTTCTGATAATTGCTTCTCATATATGTGCCTTGAATTCTCTTTCTGTTCTCCTTCTTGGTATAGTTTCATACATGAAAGAATTTCTCTTGAGATGGCTTTAAAAAACTAACTAAAAATATCCTAGAAGATGAGAAAATACTTCAAGTTTCTGAGGTTTGTTTTATATTTTAAAACTTAAATTAAAAAGCATGGAGACCCTGATCTAGCACAAGATACAACATGAGGGCTGGCAGTTACCACCTTCTGAAGTGTGTAGGAAAGTTGGAGTGGGTAATCAAATAGAGTCAGTAACTGAGATGGTCTCACATAGCTCCTGGGACTTCTGCCTTCCTCCTTGGCCCTCTCACCAAACCCCTGTTGCTTTGCTTTCCCACTAATAATGACAATTCTCTCTCCTACTTTTTTGTTACTAATATTTCTTTTTTAAAATGAAAAAAATATTTATGTGTTTATTTGTGCCAGGTCTTAGTTGTGGCATGCAGGATCTTCAGTCTTCATTAAGGCATGAAGGATCTTTCTTGTTGCACATGCAAATTCCTAGTTGCAAAATGTGGGATCTAGTTCCCTGACCAGGGGTCCAACCCAGGCCCCCTTCATTGTTAGCATGTAGTATTAGCCACTGGACCACCGGGGAAGTCCCCCAAATTTCTTAATTCATAAGAAATTTTCTCATTTTATGTGTGTATGCTCCGTCATGTATGACTCTTTTGAGACCCCATGGACTGTAGCCTTCCAGCCTCCTCTATCCATGGGATTTCCCAGGTAAGAATACTGGAATGGGTTGCCATTTCTTTCTCCAAGGGATCTTCCTGACCCAGAGATCGAACCCAGGTCTCCTGCATTGACAAGTGGACTCTTTACCAATGAGCCACCAGGGAAACCCTCCATTTGTGTTTTGATAATCCCATATCTTTTCTTACTGTTTGCTCCATATTCATCTTGTATTTTCCCTGCCCTGTACCCAAAATCAGTCTTTTCTTTAAGGATCCCTAATTCCTTTTAATAGAAAACCAGGATCTGAACAACAGTCTTTTGATGATTTTTAGTCTTAGTTTATACCATTGTTGCTCTAAATATCCCTTGATCTAACTCTTCGCACATATCTGTGATTATTCTTTATGATAAATACCTAGAAGTAGGATTCTTGTCTTAAAGGAAATGTTAGGCATTTTAGGCTTTCAAAATGTCGAATTGTATTCTAGAAAGATTGTATCCAATTATACGGCCATGAAGCGTATATAAATTTCTAGTTTTGGATTTTGAACACCCAACTTACTTCATTTCCCTGCCAAGTGAGCTCATCGTCATTGCCAGCACACTCACTCACACACACCTCTCACCTCTATCACTGTAGGGACCTTGTAACTAGTCTCCTCTTCTGGTCCCACAATCTCCATCCTTTAGTGAAAAGTCAGAACAATGTTTTAAAAGACAATATATATATATATATATATATATATATATATATATATAGAGAGAGAGAGAGAGAGAGAGAGAGAGAGAGAGAGAGGCTATGTTGTGTTTCTGCTATAAAACCTCTTAAGAGTATACAGAGAGTTAATCAATGTGATACACCACATTAACAAATTGAAAGATAAAAACCATATGATTATTTCAATAGATGCAGAGAAAGCCTTTGACAAAATCCAGCATCCATTTATGATAAACCGCCCCCCCCCCCCCAGAAAGCAGGTATAGAAGGAACATACCTCAACATAATAAAAGCCATAAATGATAAACTCACAGCAAACATTATCCTCAATGGTGAAAAATTGAAAGCATTTCCCCAAAAGTCAGGAACAAGACAAGGATGCCCACTTTCACCACTACTGTTCAACATAGTTTTGGAAGTTTAGGCACAGAAATCAGAGAAGAAAAAGAAATAAAAGGAATCCAGATTGGAAAAGAAGTAAAACTCTCACTGTTTGCAGATGATGTGATCCTCTACATAGAAACCCCTAAAGACTCCACCAGAAAATTACTAAAGCTAATCAATGAATATAGTAAAGTTGCTGGTTATAAAATTAACACACAGAAATCCCCTGCATTCCTATACACTAACAATGAGAAAACAGAAAGAGAAATTAAGGAAATAATTCCATTCACCATTGCAACAAAAAGAATAAAATACTTAGGAATAAATCTAACCTAAAGAAACAAAAGACCTATATATAGAAAACTATAAAGCACTGATGAAAGAAATCAAAGATGACACAAATAGATGGAGAAATATACCATGTTCATGGATTATAAGAATCAATATAGTGAAAATGAGTATATTACCCAAAGCAATCTATAGATTCAATGCAATCCCTATCAAGCTGCCAATGGTATTTTTCAGAGGACTAGAACAAATAATTTCACAGTTTGTATGGAAATACAAAAACCTTGAATAGCCAAAGAAATCTTGAGAAAGAAGAATGGAATTGGAGGAATCAACCTGCCTGACTTCAGACTATACTACAAAGCAACAGTCATCAAGACAGTATGGTACTGGCATACCATATTGAAGACAGAAACATAGATCAATGGAACTAAATAGAAAGCCCAAAGATAAATCCATGCACCTTTGGACACCTTATCTTTGACAAGGGAGGCAAGAATATACAGTGGAGAAAAGACAAGCTCTTTAAAAAGTAGTGCTGGGAAAACTGGTCAACCACTTGTAAAAGAATAAAACTAGAACACTTTCTAACACCATACACAAAAATAAACTCAAAATGGATTAAAGATCTAAATGTAAGACCAGAAACTATAAAACTCCTAGAAGAAAACATAACCAAACACTCTCTGACGTAAACCATAGCAGGATCCTCTATGACCCACCTCCCAGAGTAATGGAAGTAAAAGCAAAAATAAACAAATGGGACCTAATTAAACTTAAAAGCTTCCATGTCCTGGCTATTATAAACAGTGCTGTGATGAACATTGGGGTACATGTGTCTCTTTCAATTCTGGTTTCCTTGGTGTGTATGCCCAGCAGTGGGATTGCTGGGTCATAAGGCAGTTCTACAGATGTCCATTAGCAGATGAATGGATAAGAAAGCTGTGGTACATATACACAATGGAGTATTACTCAGCCATTAAAAGAATACATTTGAATCAGTTCTAATGAGGTGGATAAAACTGAAGCCTATTATACAGAGTGAAGTAAGCCAGAAAGAAAAACACCAATACAGCATACTAATACATATATATGGAATTTAGAAAGATGGTAATGATAACCCTGTATGCAAGACAGCAAAAGAGACACAGATGTATAGAACAGTCTTTTGGACTCTGTGGGAGAGGGAGAGGGTGGGATGATTTGGGAGAATGGCATTGAAACATGTATAATATCATATAAGAAATGAGTCGCCAGTCCACATTTGATGCAGGATACAGGATGCTTGGGGCTGGTGCACTGGGATGACCCAGAGGGATGGTATGGGGATGGAGGTGGGAGGGGGGATCAGGATGGGGAACAGTGTACACCTGTGGCAGATTCATGTTGATGTATGGCAAAACCAATACAATATTGTAAAGTAATTAGCCTCCAATTAAAATAAATAAATTTAAATTAAAAAAAGGAAAAAATAAAAGAAAAAAAACCTTAAAAGCTTTTATACAATGAAGGAAACTATAAGCAAGGTGAAAAGACAGCCTTCAGAATGGGAGAAAATACTAGCAAATGAAGCAACTGACAAAGAATTAATCTCAAAAATATGCAAGCAACTCCTGCTGCTGAATTCCAGAAAAATAAGCAACCCAATCAAAAAATGGGCCAAAGAACTAAACAGACATTTCTCCAAAGAAGACATACAGATGGCTAACAAACACATGAAAAGATGCTCAACATCACTCATTATCAGAGAAATGCAAATCAAAACCACAGTGAGGTACCATCTCATACCGGTCAGAATGGCTGCTATCCTAAAGTCTACAAACAATAAATGCTGGAGAGGGTGTGGAGAAAAGGGAACCCTTTCACACTGTTGGTGGGAATGCAAACTAGTACAGCCAGTATGGATAACAGTGTGGAGATTCCTTAAAAACTGGAAATAGAACTGCCTTATGATCCAGCAATCCCACTGCTGGGCATACACACTGAGGAAACCAGAATTGAAAGAGACACATGTACCCCAATGTTCATTGCAGCACTGTTTACAATACCTAGGGCATGGAAGCAACCTAGCTGTCCATCAGTAGATGAATGGATAAGAAAGCAGTGGTACATATACACAATGGAATATCACTCAGCTATTAAAAAGAGTGCGTTTGAATCAGTTCTAATGAGGTGGATGCAACTGGAGCCTATTATACAGAGCGAAGTAAGTCAGAAAGAAAAACATCAATACAGTATATTAACGCATATATATGGAAATTAGAAAGATGGTAATGATGACCCTATATGCGAGACAGCAAAAGAGACACAGATATAAAGAGCAGAATTTTGGACTCTGTGGGAGAAGGCGAGGGTGGGATGATTTGAGAGAATAGCATTGAAACATGTATATTATCATATGTGAAATAGATTGCCAGTCCAGGTTCAATGCGTGAGGCAGGGTGCTCAAGGCTAGTGCACTGGGATGACCCTGAGGAATGGGATAGGGAGGGAGGTGGGAGGCAGGGTCAGGTTGGGGAACACATGTACACCCGTGGCTGATTCGTGTCAATGTATGACAAAAACCACTACAATATTTTAAGTAATTAGCCTGCAATTAAAAAAAAAGAATCACATAAAAAGAGTGTACAGAGAGTAAAGTATAAGATCTTTGATGTGGACATAAGGCCGTGGTTTTGGGTCCTGTTTGCCTCTCTTGTCTCCTGCTATGCCTCATCGCCCTCACTTGGTAAGTACATTGGGAAAGCATTGGACTTCTTTATGTTTGTCCAATACGCTAACCTGTTTCCTGCTTCATGGCTTTTATATGAATTCTTTCCATTGCCTTGGAGAAGGAAATGACAACTACTGCCAGTACTCTTTCCTGTAAAATCCCATGGATGGAGGAGCCTAGGAGGCTATAGTCCATGCGGTAACAAAAGAGTCAGACACGATTAAGCAACTTCACTTCACTTCACTTCACTTCTCTACTGCCTGGAAATCTTTAAGTTCAGTTCAGTTCAGTTCAGTTAAGTCACTCAGTCGTGTCCAACTCTTTGCAACCCCATGAATTGCAGCACTCCAGGCTTCCCTGTCTATCACCAACTCCCGGAGTTCACTCAAACTCATGTCCATCGAGTCGGTGATGTCATCCAGCCATCTCATCCTCTGTCGTCCCCTTCTCCTCCTGCCCCCAATCCCTCCCACCATCAGAGTCTTTTCCAGTGAGTCAACTCTTCACATGAGGTGGCCAAAGTACTGGAGTTTCAGCTTTATCATCATTCCTTCCAAAGAAATGATCTCCTTTAGAATGGACTGGTTGGATCTCCTTTCAGTCCAAGGGACTCTCAAGAATCTTCTCCAACACCACAGTTCAAAAGCATCAATTCTTCGGTGCTCAGCTTTCTTCACAGTTCAACTTTCACATCCATACATGACTACTTGAAAAACCATAGCCTTGACTAGAAGGACCTTTGTTGGCAAAGTAATGTCTCTGCTTTTGAATATGCTATCTAGGTTGGTCATAACTTTCATTCCAAGGAGTAAGTGTCTTTTAATTTCATGGCTGCAGTCACCATCTGCAGTGATTTTGGAGCCCCCCAAAATAAAGTCTGACACTGTTTCCACTGTTTCCCCATCTATTTGCCATGAAACGATGGGACCAGATGCCATGATCTTCTTTTTCTGAATGTTGATTTTTAAGCCAACTTTTTCACTCTCCTCTTTTACTTTCATCAAGAGGCTTTTTAGTTCCTCTTCACTTTCTGCCATAAGGGTGGTGGTGTCTTCTGCATATCTGAGGTTATTGATATTTCTCCCGGCAATCTTGATTCCAGCTTGTGCTTCTTCAAGCCCAGCGTTTCTCATGATGTACTCTGCATATAAGTTAAATAAGCAGGGAGACAATATACAGCCTTGACGTACTCCTTTTCCTATTTGGAACCAATCTGTTGTTCCATGTCCAGTTCTAACTGTTGCTTCCTGACCTGCATATAGGTTTCTCAAGAGGCCGGTCATATGGTCTGGTATTCCCATCTCCTTCAGAATTTTCCACAGTTTATTGTGATCCACACAGTCAAAGGCTTTGGTGTAGTCAATAAAGCAGAAATAGATGTTTTTCTGAAACTCTCTTGCTTTTTCCATGATCCAGCGGATGTTGGCAATTTGATCTCTGGTTCCTCTGCCTTTTCTAAAACCAGCTTGAACATCAGGAAGTTCACGGTTCACATATTGCTGAAGCCTGGCTTGGAGAATTTTGAGCATTACTTTACTAGCGTGTGAGATGAGTGCAGTTGCGCGATTGGAAATCTTTCCAACCGTCTAAAGAATAAATTTCCAGTAATTCTTCAAGTCTCAGTTTAAATCTCAAATTCTTCATCCCTACTATAATTCTATATGAATGTCCTTTCACAGTTTCTTATACATTATTTTAAAAGCACTTCTACAATTGTTTGATTATTTCATATACACCTCTCTAGTAGATTTTAGATCCATGAGAGCAAGAATGGTGTTCATGTTAATCAGAACCTAGCAGAGCTCGTGGCATTTAGTAGGAACTCAGCAATTATTTGTTGAATGAATATGTGACTCTTGTGTTGAATTCACTCTGTGAAACATGCTCCAGGAGAATATCTGCATTAAAGGAGGTGCTGCTGCTGCTGCAGCTGCTAAGTCGCTTCAGTCGTGTCCGACTCTGTGCGACCCCATAGACGGCAGCCCACCAGGCTCCCCTGTCTCTGGGATTCTCCAGACAAGAATACTGGAGTGGGTAAGGGAGGTGCTATAGAAGTTTAATTATTTATATTTAGAAGATTATTAATTGATATATTTGAGGAGTGAATGGTCTATCCATTCCCCCACTTAGAATATGCTTTGACTCAGGGGGAAAAAGTTATTTTTGCATGTAAGGATTAGAGCATTTATAATAAGATGGTTGGATGGCTTCACCTATTCAATGGACATGAACTTGGGCAAACTCCAGGAGCTGGTGAGGGACAGGGAAGCCTGGCATGCTGCAGTCCATGGAGTCATGAAGAATCAGACATGACTTGGTGACTGAAAAACAAAACACCTCTGGTTGATGCTGCTTTAGCCTTCAGAAAGATATCAGTTCACATTTGGCCTTCTATGAGAGGATGCATTTTCTGACAGGTTTTCTGTGGCAGACTGTTTTCTAAGGATGATCACAGCAGAATCTCCCCTCTCACATGGTCTTTATACAATATGACTTTGATACTCCTCACATTGAGAGATGGGGTTTGTTTATTCCTATAGAATTGGGCAGGTTACTTCAGTGGATTTGATACTATGTGACTCTGGAGGCTGGCTCACAAGGTGATAAGCTTCCATCTGCTTCCCTGGGGACCCTTGTCTTTGGGGGTCTGGGGCACCACTATGTAATAAAAGCAACACCTCTATGCCAGGCCACATGGGGAGGATGCAAGGGTGTGGCCCACAGCCCGGGTGAGTTCCCAGGTGACAGCCAGCTGATGCCATAGGAGTGAAGACACCTCCAAGTGATTCCTGCCTCCCACAGTCCCATCACCTCCAGTTCCTGAGTTTTGCCAGTTGAGGCTTCAGATATCATAGAGAAGAAACAAACTGCCCATTGTGCCTTTTCTGAACTTCTGACCCACAGAATCTGTAAACAGAATTAGATAGTGGTTTTTAAGTTGCCAAATGTTGGAGCAATTTATTTTGCAGCAATAAAAACTGAAAGAAACTTCAACATATGACTTTCAATTTTTCTTAGCGTGTCTCAGAAACACATTATTTCTATTTGAGAATAGAAGCCTGTTATTTAAATATGTCTTCCTTCTATTACTTATAAGATTGAAGACATATTTTTATAAGTATTAACCACTTGTATCTCTTTTCCTATTATCCTTTCCCTGTTTTTCATAAATTTTTCTTTTGAACTTTTAAGACTTCTTTTTGTATCAGGGATATAAAACTTCTTTTTCTCTTACATGTTTCAGATATTTTATTGTTACCTTCTTGGTCTATTAAGATGTTATTTACTTGTATTTATTCTTTAAAGTCAGGCTTGAATGTTTTTTAGATGTTGTTTCTGGTGAACTTGTGACCACTGAGTCATTGCTTCTCTAACCCCAAGCCAGTGTATTTAATTCCTAGTTTGTTGAAGGGTGCAGTGTTCCCTCAGCTAAGAAAATGATTCCCATAACACTTCTATTTTTCTCTCTCAATTTTTTTTTTTTAGATATAATTGACACATAGCACTGTACAAGTTTAAGGTGTACAGCATAACAATTTGATCTACCTACATCATGAAAACTGACTTCAGTAGGCTTAGTCATCATCCACCATCTCATATAGATACAACATTAAGGATATGGCAAAAGTTTTTTCCTTGTAACTAGACCTCTTAGATTTACTTTCTTGACAATTTCATGTATAACACAGAGCAGTATTAATTACATCTATTGTGTTGTACATCATATCTCCAGTACTTATATAGTCCATGGACTTCTCCAGGCCAGAATACTGGAGTGGGTAGCCTTTCCCTTCTCCAGGGGATCTTCTCAACCCAGGGATTGAACCCAGGTCTCCTGCATTGCAGGCAGATTCTTTACCAGCTGAGCCACAAGGGAAGCTTAAGAACACTGGAGTGGGTAGCTTATCCCTTCTCCAGTGGATCGAACTGGGGTCTCCTGCATTGCAGACAGATTCTTTACCAACTGAGCTATCAGGGAAGCCATGTATAACACAGAGCAGCGTTAATTACATCTATTATATTGTACATCACATCCCCAGTACTTATATATCTTAAATTTGGCATTTTGACTGTTCTTATCCACTCCCTCTATACACCCCCTTCCCCATCCCTGCCTCTGGTAACTACAAATCTGATTCTTTTTCTGAGTTTGTTTTTGAATATCATTTACCTACAATGCTATTTTAGCTCCTATCATACAACATAGCAATTGCATATTTCTACACATTTTAAAATGACCACCACAATCTAGTTTTAGTATATCACCATACAAAAAGATACTACATATTACCATATTCCCTACACTCTATGTTTCATACCCATGATTCATTTATTTTGCAACTAGATCTTTGTACTTCTTAACCTTCCTCACTTCTTTCTTTCCTCCCCTCCCCTCTCCCCTCTGGCAAACACCTCTTTGTTATCTGTATCTTTATCTCTGTTTGTTTTGTTATGTTTGTTGTTCATCTCTTTTGCTTTTTAGATTTCACAAAGAAGTGAAATCATAATGTTTGTCTTACTCTGACTTATTTCACTTAGCATAATGCCCTCTAGGTTCACCCATGCTGTTGCGAAGGCAAGATTTAATTTTTTATGGCTGAGTAACGTTCCATTGTATGTGTATGTACACACACACACACACACACACACACACACCAGCTTCATTATCCTTTCATTTATTGATGAGCACTCATGTTGCTTCCATATCTTGGCTATTATAAATAATGCTTCTATGTACATAGGGGTGCATGCTACTGCTTAGTCTCTTCAGTCGTGTCTGACTCTGTGCAACCCCATAGATGGCAGCTCACCAGGCTCCTCTGTCCCTGGGATTCTTTAGGCAAGAATACTGGAATGGGTTGCCATTTCCTTCTCCAATAAGGGTGCATACATCTTTTCAAATTAGTGGTTTTGCTTTCTTCAGAAGAACCAGGAGTGGTATTGTTGGTTTATATAGTAGGTCTAGTTTTAATTTTTTGAGGAATCTCCATACACTTTTCCATAGTTGTTGCATCAATTTACATTTTCACCAACAGTGCACAGGGGTCCCTTTTCTCTGTGTCCTCACTAACACTGGCTGTTTGTTTTTGATAATAGCCATTCTGACAGGTATGAAACGACACCTCCATTGTGGTTTCAATTTGCATTTCCCTGTTGATGAGTGATGTTGAGCATTTTTTTTCATGTGCATTTGACTATTTTATATCTTCTTTGGAAAAATGTCAATTCAGAACCTTTGCCTATTTTTCAATCTTTTTCTTTTTTTTGATATTGAGTTGAATGAGTTCTTTGTGCATTTTAAATATAAATATCAGATAAATTGTTTGCGAATATCTCCTCCAGTTTTGTTGGTATCCTTTTCCTTCTGTTGATAGCTTCATCATACAAAGTTTTTGATTTGATGTAGCCCCATTTGTTTATTTTTGCTTTTCTTTTCCTTGCCCAAAGAGACATCAAAAAAAATCTAAGAAGACTGACATCAAAGAGCATAGTGCCTGTTTTCTAATAAAAGTTGTATGATTTCAGATCTTATATTTGTCTTTAGTCTATTTTGAATTTATTTTTATGCAAGGCATGAGAGTGTAGTTAAGTCTGATTCTTTTGTATGTAGCTGTCCACTTTTCCTAACACCATTTGTTGAAGAGGCTGTCTTTTCTGCATTGTATATTGTTCCCTCCTTTGTCATAAATAAATTGCCCATTGGGTTTATTTCTGGGCTGTCTATCCTTTTCCATTGAGTCAGTGATGGAATTGGTGATGTCATCCAACCGACTCGATGGACACGAGTTTGGGAGTTTGGGTAAGCTCCAAAACTGGTGATGGGGAGGGAGGCCTGGTGTGCTACGGACCATGGGGTCGCAAAGAGTCAGACACGACTGAGTGACTGAACTGAACTGATCCTGTTCCATTGAACTATGTGATTGTTTTTGTGCATATACCATATTGTTTTGATGAACACAGATTTGGGGTAGTGGAACTTGGATTCCCTTACTCCTTGGGGATTACCTCTGCAGTTGCAATTATCCTCCCATTTGTGGATTGACCATCTGAGTTAGATATCTTGACTATACTGTGTCTCTACTCCTCCTACCCATCTCACTGTGATTATTTCTTTTTCTTTTTTAGCTGCAGAAGGAGATCTTGTCTGCTATTTTCCACTCTTTCTCATTAATAGTTACTCTGTAAATGTGTTTTGATGTGTCCATGGTGAGCTTAGGGTTTTGCTATTCTGCCATCTTGGCCACTCCCCACTTCTAATTTTTCTTAAAACCTTGTTATAATTTGGTTAAATGTATTTTCAAAAAGTTATATTGTAGTAAAGCTTATAGTTATTTTTAATATTGAGCTTCTTAATAGAAAAGTGATTTAGTATTTATTTCTATCTTAATAGTTAAAATGTAGTGAAAAAAGACTGTGTTATAAATTGATGTAAACCACAAAATGATCAGTGTAATGAGGAAATGAAGTACCTTACAGATAAAGGTAAAAAGAACTCTTGAAAAATTTAGAAAAAACCAACTAGGAAATTACTAGTAAGAAAATAGTAATTATGAGATATGTGTTAGCAAAAACTCAGATGAGATACACAGATGTATTGCTTATAGGTGAAGAAATGGTGAAAATCCAGATGCAAGGAGGGTACAAAAAACATAGTAGAATTTTACAAAAAACAAGAAAGGCCAAATATAAAAGGCTATGCCTATCGGTAGCTAAGGAAATGACATTTCAAGAAAGTCAATAGATAATTGAAACAAGCAGTAGGCAGGTAAGAAAGGTGCCTATATTTGATATAAGCTTTCTATAGGCCTAAATTACAGAATTAAAGCCATAGATGAACCCTGGAGATATATCTTGTGAAAGATATTTAACCAAAAGTATACTGGTTGGAAAAGTATAATGAATGCAAAAGGAGGAAGTCAAGAGATACCTGGAGTAACAGGCAAATTTGGCTTCAGAGTACAAAATGAAGAAAGGCAAAGGCTAACAGAGTTTTGCCAAGAGAACGCACTGGTCATAGCAAATACCCTCTTCCATCAACACAAGAGAAAACTCTTCACATGGACATCACCAGATGGTCAATACCAAAATCAATTTGATTATATTCTTTGCAGTCAAAGATGGAGAAACTATACAGTCAGCAAAAACAAGACTGGGAACTGACTGTGGCTCAGATCATGAACTCCTTATTGCCAAATTCAGACTTAAATTGAAGAAAGTAGGGAAAACCACTAGATCATTCAGGTATGACCAAAGTCAAATCCCTTAATGATTATACAGTGGGAGTAAGAAATAGATTCGAGGGATTAGATCTGATAGACAGAATGCCTAAAGAATTATGGACAGAGTTTTGTGACATTGTACAGGAGGCAGTGTTCAAGACCATCCCCAAGAAAAAGAAATGCAAAAAGGCAAAATGGTTGTCTGAGGAGGCCTTACAAATAGCTGAGAAAAGAAGAGAAGCAAAGCAGAGGAGAAAAGGAAAGATACAAGCATCTGAATGCAGAGTTCCAAGAATAGCAAGAAGAGATAAGAAAGCCTTCCCTAGTGATACAATGCAAAGAGATAGAGGAAAACAATAGAATAAGAAAGACTAGGGATCTCTTCAAGAAAATGAGAGATACCAAGGAAACATTTCATGCAAAGATGGGCTCTATAAAGGACAGAAATGGTATGGAACTAAAGCAGAGGATATTAAGAAGAGGTGGCAAGAATACACAGAAGAACAGAAGAACTACAGTTCTTTTTTTTTTACATTTAAAACACTGGCTTTATTCAAATACTACCCATCTGTACATTAAGAACAAGCAGATTAGAAGTAAATGGTTTACAAAAAAGATCTTCACGACCCAGATAATCATGATGGTGTGATCACTCACCTAGAGCCAGACATCCTGGAATGCGAAGTCAAGTGGGCCTTAGGAAGCATCACTATGAACAATGCTAGTGGAAGTGATGGAATTCCAGTTGAGCTCTTTCAAATCCTGAAAGATGATGCTGTGAAAGTGCTGCACTCAATATGCCAGCAAATGTGGAAAACTCAGCAGTGGCCACAGGAATGGAAAAGGTCAATTTTCATTCCAATCCCAAAGAAAGGCAATGCCAAAGAATGCTCAAACTACTGCACAATTGAACTCATCTCACATACTAGCAAAGTAATGCTCAAAATTCTCCAAGCCAGGCTTCAACGGTACATGAACTTCCAGATGTTCAAGCTGAATTTAGGAAAGACACAGGAACCAGAAATCAAATTGCCAACATCTTACCTAGAAAAAGCAAGAGAGTTCCAGAAAAACATTCTACTTCTGTTTTATTGACTATGCCAAAGTTTTTGACTGTGTGGATCACAAGAAACTGTGGAAAATTCTTCAAGAGATGGGAATACCAGACCGCCTGACCTGTCTCCTGAGAAATCTGTATGCAGGTCAGGAAGCAACATTTAGAACTGGACATGGAACAACAGACTGGTTCCAAATAGGGAAAGGAGTACATCAAGGCTGTATATTGTCACCCTGCTTAATTAACTTATATGCAGAGTATATAATGAGAAATGCTGGACTGGATGAAGCAGAAGCTGGAATCAAGATTGCTGGGAGAAATATCAATAACCTCAGATATGTAGATGACACCACCCTTATGGCAGAAAGTCAAGAAAAACTAAAGAGCCTCTTGAGGAAAGTGAAAGAAGAGTGTGAAAAAATTGGCTTAAAACTCAACATTCAGAAAACTAAGACCATAGCATCTGGTCCCATCATTTCATGGCAAATAGATGGGGAAAGAATGGAAACAATGAGAGACTATTTTTTTGGGGCTCCAAAATCACTGAAGGTGGTGACTGCAGCCATGAAATTAAATGACGCTTGCTTCTTGGAAGAAAAGCTATGGCCAACCTAGACAGCAAATTAAAAAGCAGAGACATTACCTTAACAACAAAGGTCTATCTAGTCAAAGCTATGGTTTTTCCAGTAGTCATGTATGGATGTGACAGTTGGACTATAATGAAAGTTGAGCTCTGCTTTTGAACTGTGGTGTTGGAGACTTTTGAGAGTTCTTTGGATTGCAAGGAGATTCAACCAGTCCATCCTAAAGGAGATCAGTCCTGATTATTCATTGGAAGGACTGATACTGAAGCTGAAATTCCGATACTTTGGCCACCTGATGTGAAGAACTGACTCATTGGAAGAGACCCTGATGCTAGGAAAAATTGAAGGCAGGAGGAGAAGGGGATGACAGAGGATTAGATGTTGGATGGCATTACTGACTAGATGGACATGAGTTTGAACAAGCTTTGGGAGTTGGTGATGGACAGGGAAGCCTGGCATGTTGCAGTCCATGGGGTTGCAAAAAGTTGGACAGGACTGAGAAACTGAACTGAACTGATAATGATTGGGGTAGGTAGAAAGTCACATATAGTTCAATTCTGGGTTTTAAATTTGAGAATGCATTCTATAGTGAATATTGGTATCTAAAGATTAACAGAATGTCATTGTAAATGCCCTATGAATTTTTATTTCTCTAAGTCATGTTCATATGAATCTGTTCAAGAATGGTATTCTGAATCTTTGATTTACTTTCAGTTACCATGGGAAAGCAGATGGTGGGAAAGATTGTAGGCAGGAGGAGAAGGGGATGACAGAGGATGAGATGGTTGGATGGTATCACCAGCTAGATGGACATGAGTTTGAGCAAGCTCTTGGAATTGGTGATGGACAGGGAAGCCTGGTGTCCTGCAGTCCATGGGGTCACAAAGAATTGGACATGGCTGAGTGACTGAACTGATTTGAACTGAACATAGGGCTTAGCTTGAAAAGTCACTAGATAACATTGCTCTCTTATTAATCAAAAGTACCCTGGTTTTAACAAGTCACAGCAGGGATTTTCAAATTAGTTGTTTGTTGTTGTTCAGTTACTAAGTCATATCTGACTCTGCTACCTCATGGACTGCAGCATGTCAGGCTCTTCTATCCTCCACTATCTCCTACAGTTTGCTCACATTCTTGTCCATTGAGTTGGTGGTGCTATCTAACCATCTCATCCTCTGCCACCCTTGTATCCTTTTGCTGTCAATCCTTTCCAGCATCAGGGTCTTTTCCAATGTATTGGCTCTTCACATCAAGTGGCCAAAGTATTCAAATGAGTCCAAGAGTCCAAGTCTTTTCTGTTCCATAGGAGTGTAAGGGGATTATGAGGCAATTGTATCCTTACATAATGATTAAAATCAATGCATTCCTGCAGTGACATTCTAATATCCTTGATCTTAATCCTTCCCTAGGTGTCATACATGAGAGAATTGTTATGAGTGTTAACATTTATTAAATATGTTAAGACTGCTGAGCACTACTGAGTGAACACAGACAAGGCCATACCAGTAACCTTAACGAATTGGAACCCTGGAGCAGTCTGTTCCCAAAGTCTGCCCTACTAGCTGGTGTATGGAGGGCACACTGCAGGGTTTCCTACCAAGTGAGACTGAAGCCAAAGTCACTCACTCATTCACCATATTAAATACTATTTTGTTTGATTCCCTAACTATACAGAAGAGGAGATTAAGAATCTAGAATCAGAAGGACAGTACAGATGTAGAACAATATATTCTAACTTTATTGCCTAGTCACTGATTCATACCTTTTAAGAGTTAGCTGATTTCATGATTTCCAAGTATCAGTTTGGTTGCTGCTAAGTCGCTTCAGTTGTGTCCGACTCTGTGCAACCCCATAGATGGCAGCCCACCAGGCTCCACTGTCTCTGGGATTCTCCAGGCAAGAACACTGGATTGGGTTGCCATTTGCTTCTCCAATGCATGAAAATGAAAAGTGAAAGTGAAGTCGCTCAGTCATGTCCGACTCTTCGATACTCCATGAACTGCAGCCTGCCAGGATCCTCAATCCATGGGATTTGCCAGGCAAGAGTACTAGAGTGGGGTGCCAACATGTAGATTTAAATGGAAATAGTTTGATATGGAGATAGACTATCAATACACAATTTAAAATGTCAAGAGAAGAGCACAATTTACTAGAGATTCTAATCAGGCAATTAATCAAGAAAATGTAAAAATTTACTTCTCTTTCTATTGGGTATCCGGCAGAGGAACCAGAGATCAAATTGCCAGCATCTGCTGGATCATCGAAAAAGCAAGAGAGTTTCAGAAAAACATCTATTTCTGCTTTATTGACGATGCCAAAGCCTTTGACTGTGTGGCTCACAATAAACTGTGGAAAATTCTGAAGGAGATGGGAATACCAGACCACCTGACCTGCCTCTTAAGAAACCTATATGCAGGTCAGGAAGCAACAGTTAGAACTGGACATGGAACAACAGATTGGTTCCAAATAGGGAAAGGAGTACGTCAAGGCTGTATATTGTCACCCTGCTTATTTAACTTGTATGCAGAGTACATCATGAGAAATGCTGGACTGGAAGAATCACAAGCTGGAATCAAGATTGCTGGGAGAAATATCAATAACCTCAGAT
Organism: Bos taurus; assembly: GCF_002263795.3. Classification (NCBI taxonomy): domain Eukaryota; kingdom Metazoa; phylum Chordata; class Mammalia; order Artiodactyla; family Bovidae; genus Bos; species Bos taurus. Next base: position 3,615,603 of record NC_037337.1, on the reverse strand, counting down.
ATGCAGATGACACCACCCTTATGGCAGATAGTTAAGAACTGAAGAGCCTCTTCATGGAACTGAAAGAGGAGAGTAAAAAAGTTGGCTTAAAACTCAACATTCAGAAAACTCAGATCATAGCATCTGATCCCATCACTTCATGGCAAGTAGATGGGGAAACAGTGGCTGACTTTATTTTTTGGGGCTCTAAAATCATTGCAGATAGTAACTGCAGCCATGAAATTAAAAGATGCTTACTCCTTGGAAGGAAAGTTATGACCAACCTAGACAGCATATTAAAAAGCAGAGACTTTACTTTGTCCACAAAGGTCTGTCTCGTCAAGGCTATGGTTTTTCCAGTAGTCATGTATGGATGTGAGAGTTGGACTATGAAGAAACCTGAGCTCTGAAGAGTTGATGTTTTTGAACTGTGGTGTTGGAGAAGACTCTTGACTGCAAGGCGATCCAACCAGTCCATCCTATAGCAGATCAGTCCTGGGTGTTCATTGGAAGGACTGACGGTGAAGCTAAAACTCCAATACTTTGACCACCTGATGCGAAGAGCTGACTCATTGGAAAAGACCCTGATGCTGGGAAAGATTGAGGGCAGGAGGAGAAGGGGATGACAGAGGATTAGATGGTTGGATGGCATCATGGACTCGATGGACATGGGTTTGGGTAGACTCTGGCAGTTGGTGATGGACAGGGAGGCCTGGCGTGCTGTGGTTCCTGGGGTCGCAAAGAGTCGGACATGACTGAGTGACTGAACAGAACTGATGTTGGGTATCCATTAACAAATTACTGTAGCTTTAGTAGTTATTTTTAATACTCTTATCCTTTAACCTTTATACTAGAATTAAGTGGTTAACACATGACCATATTGTGGTATTAATGTTTTCTGAGTTTGACTACATGTTTACTTTTGCCAGGAAAAATTCCTTTTGCTAATTAACATCTTTTCATTGTACTTCAAAGAACTTTCTTCTCCATATCTTGTAAATCAGGTCTACTAGTGCCAAATTCCCTCAACTTTTGTTTGCTTGGGAGAGTCTATCCTTCATTTCTGAAGGGCAGCTTTACTAGATAAAGTATTCTTTGTTGGCAGTTTCTTTTCTTTTAATAGTATGAATATATCATCACACTCTCTCCTGGCCTAAAAAGTTTCTGCCTTATGGGGTTTTCCTTTTATGTGAAGATTTTTCTTTATTTTGTTGCTTTAAAAATTATCTGTTTTTAGTTTTAGTTGGTTCGATCATAATGTGCCTTGGAAAAGAGTTTTTGAGTTGAAATTTTAGGGGGACTTAGGAGCTTTGTGAACATGGATATTCAAATCTCTCCCAAGATTTTAGAACTTTTAGCCATTACTTCTTTAATAACCTTTTGCCCACTCCTTTTCCCTTTCTTTTCTTCTGGGATTCGATCATGCATGGGTTGTTTTTCTTAATGGTATTCCATAGTTCATAGTATTCTTTATTTCTTTCATTCTTTTTTATTATTTTAATTTTTCTTTGCTATCCTCTGGCTAGATAATTTCAAGTGAACAGTCTTCTACTTCACAGATTCTTTATTCTGCTTGATCCAGTCTGATGTTGATGCTCTCTATTGCATTTTTTATTCTTTATTGTTTTGTTCAACTAAAGGATTTGTTTGGTTCTTAAATTTTTTTTCTGTTAAATCTTATTTTGTTCATATATCATTTTCCTGATTTTGTTGATTTTTTTAAAAAATTATTTTCTTGTAGCTCACTGACTTCCCTTAAAATAACTATTCTGAATTCTGTATCAGGCAAATCACAGATCTCCTTTACTTTGGAGTCGATTATAGCAAAATTGTGTTCCTTCACTGGTATCATGTTTCCATGATTTTTCATGTTCCTTGAAGTCTTGTTTTGCTGTCTTTGTATTTGAAGAAGCAATCACCTCTAGTCTTTATTGGTAGGTTTCAAGAGAGAAATACCTCTTTCAGCTCTGTTAGGGATTCTGAGGCTTTCTCAGATCTTTTTTTGTGTTTACTACTGACTTGCATTTCTTGTTTCCTTTGGTGGGAAATACTTAAGAATGTCTGTTTTCCTTTGATCCTGTAAAGCCAGGCCAGCTACTGACAACCTTCTGTTTGCTTTCCTGTGGATGGTACTGAATACAAGTTTATGTGCTTTCTCCCAAACCTACAGAATCAGGTTAGCTTACTGCATGTGTTCACTAGCTCTCACTGCTATTGAGAGCATGCACAGGAAGCTGGCTACAGGGAGGGGTGTGTATGGGTGAATAATATGGAGTACTGAGAAAGCCTGTGGGTCAGACCTGCAGTCAGGGCAACCCCCCGTGGTTCATGAATGGGCTTCTTCCTGGAGTCTATGAAATGGTTTTTAGGGTCTCTGTCCCTTTGAGTGCCCTCCAAGAGCCCCGGTTACTGTCTCCCAGCCACTCTCTGCAGACTCACCCAGTGATACAGCATACTTCAGTATTCTGAATAGAACGAGAAGGAAATGGGCCTCTCTGGCAGGATCCGGCACAGCGAGAAGAGCTGAGAACTCGCTCACATGATCCCACTTCCCCAGAGGGATCCATCGTGGGCTGAGCAGGCTTCTCTTGGCTCTTGAACTGTGCTGCCTTAGGGGAGAAATGACAAGAGTAAAGTGAAGCCATTCTTGTTCTTCAGTGCAGAGAGTCTTGGATAATTTATTGTTGTTATTCCATTGATGTCTGGAACTTCTCCATTGACTCACAGGCTTCCACAAAGGTGCACTCATCCATGGAAGATTGTCAAAATTGCTGTTCTTTGGGGGAAAGGTGGTGAACACTCCTACCTGCCATTTTGATGGCATTGCCCAACAAGGCTTAATATCATTCTTTTTGCCAACATAAATGTAATATAGAAATAGTTTCTACTAATGAAAAAAATCTCTGGTGTTGACTGAGATAGGGATGGAAAGCTACCTCTGGAATATGGCCTCTCAGATTAAATTAAGCCATCCTCTGCTGAAATGGGCATTTGTGATTAGTGTCCTTGGAGAGTTGCCTTTACTCTCTGATACCTTGTATGACAGTATAATAATTTAAAACTGATTTACAAGTGTCATTACTGGGTGGGTTGGGAGCTACAAAAGATTAAATGCTGTTCTTTTTCAAAAAGCTTATGAAAATGGGAGAGATCCATGCAGTTAAGATTTATCAGATGCTTTCTATATAAGAGGCAGCATTAGGCATTGGGGTTTTAGAGATGAGTAAGATGCTAGCCATGCTTTCAAAAGAATCACCTTTAGCAGAGGAGAAGGACATGTAAACAAATTATTATAATTGCATGGGAAAGGCACAATGCTAGGATTATAATTATGTATATGTATGCACACACACACACACACACACACACAAGTAGTAGAGGAGCCAAAAACTCCAGACGGGTGTTGAATCAGGGGAAGCCTTCTCAGGAAAAGAGACACATAATTTCACTTTTGGAAGCTAGAAAGAAAGAAAGGATAGTTTAGGTATGTCATGCAAGTGTATGTTCCTTGGCTCTTTGTCTTGTCACGAAAAAGATTTGGAGTGACGGACATTAAAGCCCCCTCGGCGTGTCACAGCTCTCAGGTCTTGGATAGTCTGTGTTATAGCTCTCAGGTCTCAAATGGACCATGTTATAGCTCTTAGACAAATCAGTGTTACAGCTCAGTGTTACAGCTCTATTTTATTTGGAAGATAGCAGGAAAATCCATCTTCGAGGCATGAGGGCGCGTCGATCCAAAGATACGAGGAGAAGAGCGCCCCAGTGCGTGGGCAAGAGAGAGAGAGAGAGTTAGCTTTGGCTCTTCTATTTATATGTTTATCTCTCCCTGGGCCTGTCCTATGTAAATTGGGCCAGCCAGGAGTGTTGTTTGTTTTACCTGAGGTCCTCACTCCGGTCCTCGGACCTTCTTTTGTTCTATTTTCATGGGCTTTTCCCTTCCTTGTCTTTTAGCCACCGTCATTTTGGACTCCTTTTTCCTATTCTACCTCCCTAACAGGTAGCGGGTCAGCACTGTGAGGGCAAGCAGTCAGAAGACAGCAGGCAGTGTTGGAGGAATCAATGTTAGTGCAGGGTGCCTGGGTCATGAAGTACTATAGCTTTTGTGACTGAAAGTTGGGTAGGTAAAGGCTGGATTGTAAATGACTTTGAACATTCAAATCTCTCAACAAACAAACAAAAGTAACTAGGAAAAGCATTTCTCTTATTTCACTTAGATGCTGAGGATTTTGTTAGATGAATTGGCTTTCTATTGAGTGGCAGACTTCTCCCTTCTAAAAAAGTCAAGGCACAAAAATGACTGATGTTTAAGAGAGTTAAGGATCTTTATTAGGACCATCCAATGGTCAAGCTGAGAAGCACATTGAATTTGGCTTTGGGTGGCTTGCTATTAAGGTTCGCAGGACCCTGTCACAGCTTCCTCAGACTACAAGTTTTTTTTTTTTTTTTTTGGGTGGGGGGGTGGGGGGGTGGGGGAGGGAGTTACTTGGCTGTCTCTTCTACCAAAGCTCAGACTCTCATCCCCTTCAACTCCTCTTCTTACTGATTTTATCAACCAAGATGTCAGTATCAGTGGTTTACTTTATCACACTAGGCTGTGACAGTGACGATATGAACAAAATACTGACCAGAATTCCTGCTAGAGGAAGACTTGACTTTGAAAGAAATACTTTGATATTTTGCTTGGAAACGGTATAGCCAGTAGAGCATGCTCAAGCAACATTAAGTACTCAGAAAATGGCTATGACCCAGAAAAGAGGAGCTATTTGTTTTGTTCCAGAGGAAGAGAGGGAGAAGAGTTAAGAGAGAAAGAAATGGAGGTGGTGGGAAGGAAGAGTGGGTCTGGAGAGCAGATATTAATAATAGAAGACTATGCTCTGTGATGTCACTCAAGTCTTCAAGTGAAAGTTGACTGAATTTCAAAGTGCTTGGTGAATGGGTTGTGTATGGGTTTGTTCATAAATCATTAAAATCATATGAATATGGATGTTGGAGGTGGAGGGGAGGCTTAGCTAGAGGCCATGAGGCAAATAAGGCCAGAAGGGGTGAAGCTCTTTGAGTATTAATAGAAATTTTCAGGAGAACATTACCTTTCTTATGGCTACATTACAGCTAATTCCATCCAGGTTTAAGGAGAGTTGGGAAGGGGAGGATTCTCATGTATCATCTGAATTGCAGTTGTATTTGAAACATGGTTTCCTGGAAGTAATATGCGAAGCAAAAGAATAAGTATAAAGTTGAGAATTTCAGGTTATTGCAGGGGTCCCCAACCTCCAGGATTTAATGCCTGATGATCTAAGGCAAAGCTGATGTAATAATAATAGAGATAAATTGCACAGTAAATGCAATGCCTTTGAACTACTTCCAAACCACATCCATTCAGCCCTGGTCTGTGGAAAACTATTCCACGAAAGCAGTCCCTGGTGCCAAACTGGTTGGGGACCACTGAAAAATGCTGTGTTGGCTGGGCAAGCAGGCCTTCCACAACTCTTCCAGTAGGAACTTGGCTCACATGAGGCAGATTGAACGTGTATTTTCTACTTGTTAAGGCTAACCTGAAGCAAGGTAGTTGGATTGGACCCTGAAGTTAACTATGCTTCTGAGGGACTTTGTGTCCTTAGGTAACACTATCTCTCTACTCTATAATAAAGCTGTGAAGTCAGCCCTCTTCTTTTCCTGTGTGGCTAGGATGGGGTGACCCTGAGCCTCTGCCTTCCTAGGGCAGACACTCCACAAGTCAGCGGAAAGCTATCTGATCAGGTATCCTCATCTCTGCCCCCTCTCCTGTTGCGGGCAAAGTGACCAGCCTGCAGCAGGTATCAGCCACAGTTCATGTTCCTATCAAGAGCTCTGAAAGGCTACTCTTCAAAAATAAAGGAATTCTCATTTCATCCCTTTCCACATAGCACTGGAGAGAGAGGTAAGGAAGCTGCAGACAGTCCTTCTGGATTCTCTGTTACCCAACTGCTTTCAAATGATGAATTCTGAAACTAGAGAGTAAAAGAAGAAAGGGAACTGAGACTCAGGTTCTGAGAGAGATAAAAAATATACTTCCTTTCTTTTCCTCTGGGGTGGGAATCCTACTGGCTGACTTACAATTTGGGGAAGAGATTTCTTTTAGACTTTTCTTACAGGTTTCCCAGGTTTTCATGTATTTATGACAGTTAACTTACATGGTGGCAAGTAGAGGATTTAAATTCAAATGCCATGGGAGGGAAGGAATACCAGATTCATCATTACTAGAATGATAGTTGTTAAAAATACAGTTCATAAGTTAGCATAGTTTTGATCTTGTTGCTTTAATATTATAATTACATGAATCATTGAGCTTTGAAAGGTTTGCCAAAATATTTTTAATGAATTTATACTTGTTATCATGGGATTTGGCATATGTAACAGTCAGAAATTAGGACAACAAATAACCAAAATTTATTAACAACTCACTAGGTTATGCCAAGATACTTTTCTTTATGAAAATAGGGGATGTTGAATCCTATGTTCATGGAATTTGTATTTTAGTTACGGAGAAGAACGTGAAGTTGTAGACCAAATAGCGTGGTGCCTAATCAGAAAGGAATCCCATTACAAAAGAATCAGTAAAGTCCAGGATTATCAAGCAAAATGCTTATCTGGATTTGGAAAGAGGATGTTTTATATGAAAAAAAAGTATGGGATGAGGAAACAATATTGAGGAGATTGTAGGACAAATGCACACAGCCACTCTGGAGTGGAAGGCATGTCTTCAGGAGCAGAGGGTGATGGATTTGACTCTCGAAAGACGGATTTGACTCTGGTAGGATGGAGGTCTCATTGAAGGTTTTTGAACAGAAAAATAGCTTAATCAGATGATGGGAAGTCTTGCTGTACATGCAATCAAGGAATTCTACTGATGTTCTGGTGACAGTGTTTGCATAGCAGATAATCTGGCCTCTGCTGCTGCTTAGTACGTTGGAAGAGCCAGGATGTCCCTGGGTTTATGTAATCCCTTACCAAAACTCTTCCTTTCTCTCACACACTTTCAAATTCATTCCAGTTCAGCCAGGGTATTTCTCTCCATGTCCACAGGGTGTTATCACAGAACATGAAGTAGGTTTCAGTTTATTGAGAAAGAACATGGCATAGAGTGGTTAACAGGCTCAGTTCAGGATGCTTGGTTTACGCTATGTCTGGAGCAGGGGGGAAAGGACTGTCCCTTTTTTTTTTTTTTTAATAAAATACTTAGAAATATTAAGGCTGATTGCTCAGGCGAACAGCCTCATTGACTTAATTGGTTTATAGTCCAAAAAGAGAAGATGGTTTCAAGTGCTAAAGCTTGTATTGTCCCCTGATGGCAATCCAGGTACATATAGAAGTGTTCCCGAATATTTATTTTTCTAGTTTCTCCTTGACTTCATAGCTCCTGCCTCTGTGGTGTTTCCTCTCCTTGGAGAAGCTTCACTGAGAGTCAAGTCTTCAAGAGGAACATCTCACCCTGAGTGTTTGAGTGGACACTGTCCTCCCTCAGTCTACACACCCTTCCCCATTTTTTCCAACTGGACAGGAAGCAGAATATGCAGTTTTAGGTTTAGCGCGACACTGTTGAAATTTCACTGAGATGAGAGAGCACTTCTGTACTGTGGAGGTTTTGGTTAGTCAGCCAGTCTCCCTTTCGAACTCCTGCTGTGTTGGGAGTATGAGAGGTGGAAAAGAGGTGGACAGTTCTCTTCCCAGGGACTTCTCCAAATAGTGAGACAGACTCCGCCTGAGCCTGAGATGACCAACCCTTTCCAGCCCTGCGAGTCTTTAATCAGGCTGCTCCTTTGTTCTGGGATTGGATTGCCCAAACTTGGATGCAATGCCCGTTTTTTAAAGGTGGATGTCCCTGGAAAGATGAACACTTTCATCTGTAACAGAATGTTTTGTGGCTCTCGTAAGAGGAAACCTCCATGCTTGCTTCACTGATACAGCTCATTTTTTTTTACTTTATTTGGTTTTTTAAAATGATACAGTAGTGAACTACCATGACATAGTTCTCAGATTTGAATACAGCTCTGAATTTTTGTCAAAGGCAAGATTTATACCACCAGCTTTTAGGGATTCATTTGATCCTGGAGTTATTCAGGAGTGATTTAGCCAATTAGCAACACTGACAGTTAATTGTTTGTTTGGTGGAGTCTGAGAAAGAAAATTTAAACTCATTAGCAATTTGACTTCATAGGAAGACAACAAAATTATATACATTTAACTGAAATACCCTGCTTATTTAACTTATATGCAGAGTACATCATGAAAAATGCTGGGCTGGAAGAAGCACAAGCTGGAATCAAGATTGCTGGGAGAAATATCAATAACCTCAGATATGCAGAAGACACCACCACGCTTATGGCAGAAAGTGAAGAAGAATTAAAGAGTCTCTTGATGAAGGTGAAAGAGGAGAGTGAAAAAGTTGGCTTAAAACTCAACATTCAGAAAACTAAGATCATGGCATGCAGTCCCATCACTTCATGCGAAATAGATGGGGAAACAGTGGAAACAGTGTCAGACTTTATTTTGGGGGGCTCCAAAATCACTGCTGATAGTGACTGCAGCCATGAAATTAAAACTGCTTACTCCTTGGAAGGAAAGTTATGACCAACCTGGATAGTATATTCAAAAGCAGAGACATTATTTGCCAACAAAGGTCCATCTAGTCAAGGCTATGGTTTTTCCAGTGGTCATGTATGGATGTGAGAGTTGGACTGTAAAGAAAGCTGAGCGCCGAAGAATTGATGCTTTTGAACTGTGGTGTTGGAGAAGACTCTTGAGAGTCCCTTGGACTGCAAGGAGATCCAACCAGTCCATCCTAAAGGAGACCAGTCCTGGGTGTTCATTGGAAGGACTGATGCTGAGGCTGAAACTCCAATACTTTGCCCACCTCATACGAAGAATTGACTCATTGGAAAAGACCCTGATGCTGGGAGGGATTGGGGGCAGGAGGAGAAGGGGACAACAGAGGGTGAGATGGCTGGATGGCATCACTGACTTGATATATGTGAGTCTGAGTGAACTCTGGGAGTTGGTGATGGACAGGGAGGCCTGGCGTGCTGCGATTCATGGAGTCGCAAAGAGTTGGACACAACTGAGTGACTGAACTGAACTGAACTGTAATAGCATTGTTATTGATATTATGTTTCTTGGTACTGTAAGTGGCTAAAGAACATGTGAAATGATAAATGATAGCATTGGAGGCCAGTCTTTGAAAATGAATATTATTAATACAAACAGCCAATGAACAGAGCATTCAGTTATAATGGTAAATGTACTAAAATGGAATGACTGTTAATTAGACTGCTGCCAAATAATTCTTATTAAATTTAATGAAATCAGTGGGCAGTATTCAGCTTTACCTTCATAAACTTCTAACCACTTACAGTGGAATTTCCCTTTTACTGAACTAGGGTTTATAAAGAAGGTTCTGAATTGATTTCAAGAGGTGTGAATTGCATGGTGATCTCTGCTTTTCATGAGCTATGGCATTTTGTCTAAGCCATTTTCCCTCTCCAAGTTTGTCACCTACAAAACTAAGTCATTTACCCAATGAGCTGAGGATATCACAGGGGAGGATGACATGGTCCCTATTCTCAAGGAGACAGTATTGCTTGAGAAAGAGACAGCCAGGTAAATGAGCAAAATGATTTCAGATGGTGATGAGTGCCGTGAAAATCACAGAGAACGTATCAGGTAGTGGCTGAAGGGTATTTTCAGATCAAGCGTTCAAGGAAGACTTCTGTGGCACGGTGTCATTTGAACTGAGACCCAGATGACAAGGAGGAGCCAATCTGTGAAAGAGCTGAAGGAGAGATGTATGGAGCAGCCAGGGAGACAGCCCTACAGCCAGAGCACATGTGGTTGGTTCAGGAACAGAAAGGAGGTCAGTGAGCATGGCGTACTGTGAGGAAGGGGACAAAAAGGGAGATGCAGAGGTGGGAGTGTGGCCATGGCTGATTCTGTAGGCCTTGAAAGCCATGTGAGGGATTTCACTCTAAGCATGTGAGAAACCATTGGAAAGGGTTGAACAAGTGGTGGTGTTTTATAAAGAACCCCCTGTCTGCTCCATGGGAGAAGGATCACAGAGGGACTGATGGAGGCAGGGAGATGACTGAGAAGGCTAGCATCATTATCCCAGGGGCAAGTGACATCATTGAACTTTGCTCAGTGTCCCTTTATCTCTGAGGATGCAGATTCTCAACTAAGAAAAATACTGAAATCCACTTGTCTAGTCTTATGCATTCTCAGGGGATTATTGTATATCTTGAAGACAATCTATGAATTGCCTCCAGAGAGGGATGGATACTCACTCTGTTTCCTTCGCCTCTTATACTATGTTTTGAATGTTTTCGAAGAGAAAGAAGCTATATACACTTTTTTGCATATCCATATTATCACAAAAATGAAAGAAAAAAGAAATATAAAAAGTTTGTTAAAAGTCCTTACTGTTATGTTGCTTGATTTTTCTGGTAATCTATAGACTGCTACTGATTTTTTGTATGTGTTACTTCAGTAACTTCATTTTCAGAGCTTGAAGCCCTTCATCAACAATTTCACTATTTCTGATGTTTAAATATTTTGCAGTATATTTTGGTAACTGCTCATTTTATATATAGAAGATATTAAAGGTCAGGTAAGGAAGACTTCAGATTTTTATGATATGAAAGCAATTTTACTATATTCTCCTCTGTTTAAATACATAAAGTAATAAAAAAATCACAAAAAAGTGACTACAAAAATTAAAATAACAAAAACTAAAGAAGAAAATCCACCTTGAAAGACAGGGGAAAATATCCCCAGTCACAACCCCAAAACTAAGGTAGAAAAATGACCTGCCAACAGAATGCAATAGGGACTTGGGGAAGGAATATTGGAGCAATGCTGCTGTTGTTGTTCATTCTCTCAGTCATGTCCAACTCTTCACGACCCCTTGGACTGCAGCATGCCAGGCCTCCCTGTCCTTCACTATCTCCTAGAGTTTGCCCAAGTTCATGTTCATTGTGTTGGTGATGCCGTCCAGCCATTTCAGCGCATCCTCTGATGCCCTCTTCCCCTTCTTCCCTCAGCTTTTCCAGCATCAGGGGCTTTTCCAATGAAAAGTCAGAAGACCAAAATACAGGAGCTTCAGCTTCAGCATCAGACCTTCCAGTGAATATTCAGGGTTGATCTCGATCAAGACTGACTGGTTTTATCTCCTTGCTGTCCAAGGGATTTTTGGCAGTCTTCTCCAACACCACAGTTTGAAGGTATCAATTCTTTGTCCTCCTGTCTTCTTTACGGTCCAGCTCTCACAACTGTACATGACACTGGGAAGACAATAGCCTTGACTATATGGACCTTTGTCGGCAGAGTCATGTTTCTGCTTTTCAACATATTGTCTAGGTTTGTCAACATTTTCATGCCAGAAGCAATTGTCTTCTAATTTCATGGCTACAGTAACCATCTGCAGTGATTTTGGAGCCCAATAAAAGGAAATCTGTCACTTCTTCCACATCTCCCCCTTCTATTTTCCATGCAGCAATAGGGGTGGGATGCCATGATCTTAGTTTTTTTAATACTTAATCTTAAGCTGGCTCTTGCACTCTCTTCCTTCACCCTCATCAAGAGGATCGTTAGTTCCTCTTCACTTTCTGCCATTACAGTGGCATCATCCATGCGTCTGAGGTTGTTGATGCTTTTCTCATCTATCTTGATTTCAACTTGTAACTCATCCAGCCTGACATGTCTCATGAAGTGCTCAGTGTATAGGTGAAACAAATAGATGATAGCAGACAGCCCTGTTGTACTCCTTTCTTGATCTTGAACCAATTAGTTTTTCCATACAGGGTTCTAACTATTGCTTCTTGATCCACACACAGATTTCTCAGGAGACTGGTAAGATGGTCTGGTATTCCCATCTCTCTAAGAGATTTCCACAGATTGTCATGATTCACACAGTCGAAGGCTTTAGTATAGTTAATGAACAGAGATAGATATTTTTCCAAAATTCCCTTGCTTTCTCTATAATCCAGAGAATGTTGGCAATTTGATCTCTAGTTCCTTTTCTTTTTCTAAACCCAGCTTGGACATCTGGAAGCTCTTGGTTCACAAAATGCTGAAGCCTAGCATGCAAGATTTTAAGCATGACCTTACTAGCATGGGAGATGAGTGCAATTGTCCTGTGGTTAGCATATTCTTTGGTACTACCCTTCTTGGGAATTGGGATGAAGATTGACCTTTTCCAGTCCTGTGGCCACTGCTTAGTCTTCCAGATTTGCTGACATAATGAATGTAAAACCTTGATGGCATTATCCTTTAGGGATTTGAATAGTTTTATTGGAACTTCATCGCATTCACTAGCTTTATTAACAGCTGTGCTTCTTAAGGCTCACTTGACTTCACACTCCAGAATGCCTGGCTCTGGGTGACTATCCACACCATTGTAGTAATCCAGTTCATTAAGATCTTTTTATATTCAGTTCTTCCATGTATTCTTTCGGTTTCATTTTGATCTCTTCAGCATCTACGAGGTCTTTTATCCTCTATTGTGACCATCTTTGGGTGGAATGTTCCCTTGATGTTTCCAGTTTTCCTGAAGGGATCTCTAGTCTTTGTGCTTTTGCTGTTTTCTTCTATTATTATGCACTATTCATTGAAAAAGGCCTTCTTGTCTCTTCTAGCAATTCTTTGAAACTAGGTTTAATTCGATGTATTTTTCCTTCTCTCCTTGCTTTTCACTTTATTCTTCCGCTATTTGTAAAGTATCCTCAGATAACCACTTTGCCTTCTTGCTTCTCTTTGGGATGGTTTTTGCTACCTCCTGTACAATATTACAGACCTCTGTCCATAGTTCTTCAGGCACACTGTTAACTAGATACTAAGCCCTTGAATCTATTCTTTACCTCTACTGTGAATTCATAGGGGATTTGATATAAGACATACCTGGCTGGCCTAGTGTTTCTCCTGGTTTTCTTTAGTTTAAGCCTGAATTTTGCTATGAGAAGCTGATGATCTGAGCCACAGTCAACCCCAGGTCTTGTTTTTGCTGACTGTACACAACTTCTCCATCTTCAGCTACAAAGAATGTAATCAATTTGATTTCGGTATTGACCATTTGCTGAGGTCCACGTGTAAAGTCATCTCTTGTGTTGTTGAAAAAGGATATTTTCTGTGACTAGTTGAAAACTCAGCAGTGGCCATAGGACTGGAAAATGTCAGTTTTCATTCCAATCCCAAAGAAAGGCAATGCCAAGGAACTTTCAAACTACTGCACAGTTGCACTCATCTCACATGCTAGCAAAGGAATGCTCAAAGTTCTCCAAGCCAGGCTTATACAGTACATGAACTTCCAGATGTTCAAGCTGGAATTAGAAAAGGCAGGGGAACCAAAGATCAAACTGCCAACATCCATTGGATTATCGAAAAAGGAAGAGAATTCCAGAAAAAAACATCTACTTCTGCTTTATTGACTAAACCAAAACCTTTGACTGTGTGGATCACAATAAACTGTGGAAAAAATTCTGAAAGAGATGGGAATACCAGACCACCTGACCTGCCTCTTGAGAAATCTGTATGCAGGTCAGGAAGCAACAGTTAGAACTGGACATGGAACAACAGACTGGTTCCAAATAGGGAAAGGAGGACATCAAGACTTTATACTGTCACCCTGATTATTTAACTTGTATGCAGAATACATCATGAGAAATGCTGGGCTAGATGAAGCACAAGCTGGAATCAAGATTGCCAGGAGAAATATCAATAACCTCAGATATGCAGATGACACCACCCTTATGGCAGAAATCAAGGAAGAACTAAAGAGCCTCTTGATGAAAGTGAAAGAGGAGAGTGAAAAAGTTGGCTTAAAACTTGACATTCAATAAACTAAGATCATGGCATCCGATCCCATCACTTCATGACAAATAGATGGGGAAAAATGGAAACAGTGAGAGATTTTATTTTGGGGGGCTCCAAAATCACTACAGATGGTGACTGCAGCCATGAAATTAAGACATCTGCTCCTTGGAAGAAAAGTTATGACCAACTTAGACAGTGTTTTAAGAAGCAGAGATGTTACTTTGCCAACAAAAGTCTGTCTAGTCAGAGCTATGTTTTTTTTCCAGTAGTCATGTATGGATGTGAGAGTTGGACTGTAAAGAAAGCTGAGCACCAAAGAATTGATGCTTTTGAACTGTGGTGTTGGAGAAGACTCTTGAGAGTTCCTTGGAATGCAAGGAGATCCAACCAGTCCATCCTAAAGGAAATCAGTCCTGAATATTCATTGGGAGGACTGAAGCTGAAACTTCAATACTTTGGCCACCTGATGCAAAGAACTGACTCATTGAAAAGGACCCTGATGCTGGGAAAGATTGAAGGCGGGAGGAGAAGTGGACAACAGAGGATGAGATGGTTGGTTGGCATCACTGACTCAATGGACATGAGTTTGAGTAAACTCTGGGTGTTGGTGATGGACAGGGAGGCCTGGCACACTGCAGTCTGTGGGGCTGCAAAGAGTCAGACATGACTGAGCAACTGAACTGAACTGAGTGCATTCTCTTGGCAGAGTGAGCAATACAACAGCGCTCTTCTAAAACCAGGGGCCAGAACACTCTGAAGAGGGCTGAACTGAAGGCAGCAGGGAATAAGGAGGGTGGAAGTGAATGGCACACCCATACAGAAAAGACCACCATAGCTCAGTTCTAGCCAGTTTTGTCACTGAGGAAAATTTGCCCTTGAGGACTACCAGATGATCTGTTTTTCAAAAAGTCGCTGGAAAATGGATTTTTATGTGAAATGTTCCTGTCTTTCAAACACTGTGTGAGCCAAACCAAATTATCTGCCAGCTGGATCCCATCTGTAGGCTGCCATTCTGTGATCCCTGTTCAAAAACTAAGGGGCATAATCCTCAGCAACCCATCTAATCATTCTTTGATTAGACAGACAAGATCTAGGAGTGGAAAAGAAGCATCCTCTGAGATGTTTGATTCCACATTATAACCAGGTGGGGAAGTAGATTGCTCTATGACTAGGCTTTCAGGCAGGGCAGTTCCTTACATAAGGAGGGTGAGGGGAAGTTGCAACATTGATCAACAGTTTCTGGGACTCTCAGGACTACACTGTGAGCTTCCCTGACTCTTCAGAGTGTGAGCGCCGTGGGAAGATGTGGCTCGTGGCGGAAGACACACTCAATCTGGTTGCGTGTTGGAAATAAACCCAAATCAAAACTGGAAGTGCTTCAGGTTGCTGCTTTTCTCACCCTTCCCCTCCTGTGCTTTGGCAATCATTGGCCTAGATGGAATTACTGCAGAGATAATGAATCACCAGAAGACACAGCAAACGTGGGCCAATGAACCAGCAGGAATCCATGCCTACCATACATAAAGGAATAGACGCAAAGAGGAACATCCGACTTTACATTGGCTCCTCCTAGAAAAAGAGAAGTCAGGCAGGTGCATTTCTCCAGTTTCAAAGAAATGAAAGACAACAAACTTGAAGAAGAAATGTAAAACATCAAAGAAAGAGCAATAACTCAGGAAAGCTATGGGCCTTTCTGTTTAAAAATCACTAAGTCAAATGTTCTCTCTGATTATGATGTTCTTGCTTTCTGGCTGACTTATTCTCTCCTCCCCACAATGACTGTTCTCTGGATCCACAAACACTTTTATTCAGTCTGTTGATATATCTTCTTTCTTCCTATTTCTCTCTCCTTTCTTCATTCTTCTTCAGTCTTCTTAGATTTCACAGGCCAATCTTCTAAGAATCCTGTCTTTTGGGGGATTAAGCTTGCTTTCTTTATTTGTGCTTTGGATACTAATCTCATCCATTCTCCCAGAAAATGTAAACTATGCTTTATATTTTCTTCATCTTCCACATTCAACCTCTCCCTCTCAACAGGAGCCAGTCATTTATTAAAATGCTCAAATTTCTCTTATTAAAACAAACAAACAAAAAATAATGACCCCAAGGAAAAAAAACAGCAAACACCCCTAACAAACAAAAAACAAATGCTTGGCACCCACATCTATGTCTAGCTAGCAGATCTTTTCCCTTTTTACTACTCTGCAATTTGCTCTGTTTTTCCTCGACTTTCTTGTTGCTTAACTAGTTGCAGATTGCCCCACCTCTCCATCAGATTGTCTCTGCTGAAGACAGCAGTGACTCCTATGTCACTCTGCCCAGGAGATATTTTTCAGTCAACTTGTCCTCTCGGCTGATTTGACACTGCTGACCACTCCACCTGCTTGAAAGCGTCTCATCTCCTGGCTTTGCAGGCCCCCACACATGCTGTCACTCAGCCTCGCTGGCTTCTCCTCCTCTGTCTCCCTCATAGGCTCCTGAGGGCTGCATCCTGGATCTTCCTCCCTTCTGCTCAGATTCCATCCTCTCTCTCTTGTTGGTTACGCTGGTAATCATCACTATAGCCATCACGTGTGTGCTTGACTCTCCGAGTCCACATCACCAGCCTCTTTTCGTTTCCTAGTGCGCACCCCACTCAGGGGTGACATCTGGCCTTCTTCCAGAGCCATTGTTTGTCTTGGTGTGAGTTCTTTTCACACACATTCGTTCTGAGTAGGGCAACCCTTCTCAAACTTTCTGGGAGTTTTTTTTAAATTATCTAATCCATCACAGACTGATATTTTATGAGGACAATAAAAAGGAAACACTACAAAAGTAAAATGAATAAAAGACACACAAAATCCAAGCCTCAGTTTTTATTAGATTCAAGAGGTATAAAATGACTCCGTCATATTGCTCCAAAAATTTCTAAATGCTTACCCTCAATTACTGTACAGATGTCCCTGCAGCATGGTAACAAGACGTTCAAGGACAGGAATGGGTTAAATGCCCCTCATGTGCGCAGAACTCTGTCCCCCTTTGCCTAGTGTGCTCATCAGATTTCAACCGAAATGTGTCCAATTTAAGGAAGCCTTCCCTGATCTCCCTAAGTCACTTATATGTATGATGTATTCTGAAAGCTCACATGCCACTCCCCTGGACTGCCTTGAGCAGTTTTTACATTGTGACCTTTGCACTCTCAGGTAAGCACCATGGTGGCAGGATCTGCATTGTGACCTTTGCACTCTCAGGTAAGCACTATGGTGGCAGGATCTGGGTTTCTTCTTTTTCTATTCACTTCTATATTTTCAGCACACAGTGCACATTAACAATTACTTTTTCACTGTGTAAGGAGGACAGTGCACAGAGTTAGGTTACCTATCACCTAACTCTGCCCATAGATTGCAGATGAATTGACTTTTCATTGAGGTGCAGATGGTGGGAAACAGCATTTTGGTGAAGGAGGTGGCATATAGAAAAGCACAGAGCTTGTCTGAGGAAGGGGAAGTGGTTAGGGTGCTTGTAGCATGAAGTGAGCTGAGGTGGGGGAAAGGGCTGTGATTCTGTAGCATGGGGATATAGAAGAGAAGACACACTGTGGGCTGTTAAAGTCCTTGCTGTCAAACTAAGGAGTTCAGATTTTATTACTTCTGGCTAGAAAGTCATTCTTTCTAATGATAGAAAGTCATTAAATAATTTATAGCAGTAGAATACATGATTGGATTTGATTTTGTCAAAGATAATTGGTGGTTATGTTGAAGTAAGATTGAAAAGGTCAAAGGGGAGCGGTTCTCAGAATAGCCTACTTCGTGAGTAACTGAGTGGCCATGGGGAATGGAAAGGAACAGGTGAATGGGGGAAGGATTTAGATACGGCAGCTCTGGGATGAGATTCTTGGGATGAGGAGAGACCATTCTAAAATTATATTCCCTGAGATGACAGCATTGTGAATTTCTGTTTTATTGCTTTAGTTCTCTGACCATGGAATCTTTTGCTTCACCAGAGTGTTAGAAGTGAGCTCTTGGAGTGTATCTTTCTTGAGACCATAAGTCATAATATTAGCACAAATAACCCTACAAAAAAGTTATGCTTCATCCTCTGAATGTATCACACATCTTTATCAAAGATTATTCCTCTAAATAACAATATGTATTGATAAAACTAGTCTCTCATGCCTGCACAATAATCAGATATTTTTTTGAGTTGATCTATGGTTCTATGACCTCTAAAAATATCAGCATCAAAACTGTAATATTGTACATCCAGAGTTTGGAGAAGTTGCCTCATATTCTCATTTCAGCTTGGACAGTCATTCTGTGCAGCTCCAGGAGAGCTACTGGGGCTTTGACCAGCCATGGGTCTGCGGGTGGGAGATAAGAATCACCAAGAAAGGCTGCCCGGGAGACAAGCGTGGTGGAGTGGGAGTCACTCCATGTCTGAGTGCTGCATTCTTGATCTCTGACATGTAGTTGATAATGCCTGCCACCAACCCAACTTTCAAAATGCTATCACCAGCTTCTGATTTCCCATTTCAACCTCCTTATTCTGTGCATGCTAAGTTGCTCTTTGCAGCCCTGTGGACAGTAGCCCGCCACTCTGTGAGATTCTCAACTCAAAGATACTGGAGTGGGTTGCTTCCAGGAGATCTTCCTGAGCCAGGGGGCAGACCCGAGTCTCTTTTGTCTCCGGCATTGACAGGTGGATTCTTTACCACTAGCGCCACCTGGGAAGCCCTTATTGTACATATGCCTTTTATTAAAATTTGCCCCATGCTCTCTTCAGATGTTTCAGATGGGGGTATTCTTTACATATAAATATCTTAACCATATTGTATGTAAATAATACTACATCTTTTGACATAATCTACTGTACTTTTTTTTGAAGAAAGAACTGGTATTATTTTAGCTTCCAGTTTTGACACCTTTCATGAGAGCTGGAAGAAACGGGCTGAAACTAAGAGGCATTTGTAACTTCAAAAAAATTGTAGGAAATTTTGACACAAGTGTATTAGCTGATTCAGTTTGGTGTGGCAGAGAGAAATGTACCCTGCCTTATATCTAGATGATGCTGACTGCTTCCTTGTGGGCCACTTTTTCCTTGTGGAACCAGAGTTTGTCTCGCTACATAGGAACTGCCAGATACTAAGTGAATGAACTGAAGGTAGAGGCAGTTAGGGGGAAAAAAAAGCCCAGGAAACCCTAGGGAAAAGTAGAGTCTCTTATTCTTTCTTATTTTCATTACCTGGATGTTAGCTTCCTGGGAGAAGCTTCCACTGTGGAATTCTTTCTGCTCTTGCTACCATGGGCACTTCAGTTGTTCAGATTTCCCCAGATCTAAATGAGGCCTTTGCTTTGACTTCCTGCTGCTTCCAGACGGAGACCAATTTTGAAAAGTCAACCAAGCAGCTTCTCCAGCTTTGGGAGGTAGCAAAACTTTCCTTAATTTGACCTCGAAGAAAAAGAGAGAGAGAGAGAGAGTTCACAGATTGGGCACGGTGACGTGGTGGACTCTCATTCCTGTCCTGGAGAAGTCAGGAGTGGGGGGGGCAGGAGCTGGTGGCAGGGTGATGGAGGGGGAAAGGAGAGGGTGGACTGGAGAGGTGTTTAGAAGCTAGTGACTCTAGGATGAGGCTCTCAGTGTCTTGGGGACCTGCAGATGAGGAGGGGTCACTGTTAATTCATCATCCCTGGAAAGGCAGCCTTGTGTTCTCTGCCATCCCCAAACTCCTTGTTCTCTGTAGCAGCAGCTACACTGATGAGTTTGTGTCAGTTGGAGTGGAGGGTTCTGGAAGTGGAGGCAGGCAGTGTTCATAAAATTTGTGAAAAGAAAGTCATAATCACCACCGTGTATATACAGGAAAATCTCCCAACTCCTCATTCAATGAATCTGAGTTAAATTGTCCTAAAAAGTAGCACTTTACACTCAGGTTTGAACAAGAAACTTTGTAGAGAATCCAGACCACCCCCCGCCCCCCCCCAAAAAAGTGAGACCTTTTGGCTGTGGGATAGTTTATCCAAAGCAAACAGCAAATGTCTCTATCAGAAAGGGCTGAGAGTCAAGTGCTCCCTCTCCAGTCATTCTGCTTTGAGTTACCTCAGAACACAACACAGGAGTGAACAGTCTTTTCCCTCCTCTGTGATCCAGTGACGCTTGGCCATAGCATTCATGTGATACATCACAATCTATGATTACGTCTTCCTCTTCAGCTGGAGCTCCTCAAGGGCAAGGACTGTTGCTTATTCATCTTTATGTACTTGGCTTTCGTGCAGAACAAGGCTCAGAGTTGGCATTCTATAAGCATTAGTGGAATAAGTTTGATGATGCTGCCTGTTCTTGAAAGCCCCACGAGGAATCTCAAGACTGCTCATATTGCCAATAGCACTATGGCCTGTCTGTGGGAGGAGGTCATTAAGACTGTATCAGGAAGCAGGGTCACCATCCTGAACTGGAATGAGTCATGCTTAAAACCTCAAAACTGGACACGGTTCTCTCTCAGCCACTAGAACTCACATTGTTGTCCAATGCAGTGTGCATTTGTATATCGAGGAGAAACTGAGTCTATCAAAGTTTGGTGACTGGTCCAACTAACTTGCTGGTAACAGAACCCAGAAACTATATGACACAGGTCATACTCGTTTGGTGCTGTTTGTGTCTAGAGCCAATGCAACTCGCAATCCTTGATGATCACTTGAGTCCTCGTTCGCTGGCTTATTTGTGTGGTTATTTTATTAAGGTTAGTCTCCCTGAAGGACTATGTCACTTCCTGCTCACCGTTGTTTCACAGCACATCATACAACACCTACAGATAGCAGTCACTCAGAGACTATTTGAGGAGAAAGGGAAGTTGGGAAGGAAAGACATACTATGGTCTACTTTGGCTCACATCTTTGTTTTTCATCAAAACCACTAGCCCTTTCCCAAACGCGACCAATTGATGTCCTCCTGTGTCACAGAGTTCCACAGATCTTACTTGTACTTAAAGGGGGATTTTCTCCTATTATTATCTGGCCACTAGATGTACATATCACTTAAGTAATTTCTTTAATCCCTTTCAACAGGACAGGGTAGGGGTGAATTATAGCCTTTCCTCTTAATTAAAAAATTAGGAGAGACAATGCCTTCTAAACACAAAGAGCTAATTTGTTAATTCCAGACAAGTAGACAGGTTGGAAATTGGAAATTGGAGGCTCCGAGAGATGGTGTGGCAGCTGTCTGATGTAGGGGTATCAGGATGGATGCTGTGTGCTATTTCAGTTAGGAAATTCTGCACTGTGCAGCACCTTCTGGGGCACACTGCAGGACATTTAGCATCACTGCCTGCCATTCATAAATGCCAGCAGTGCCTCTCAATCACTGTGACTACTAATGAAATTTCAAGTATTTCCAATTGCCTGATAGTGGGAGGAGCGTGGTACTCAGCTGGGCTGAGCACTGCTAGGGGGACGTGGTACAGGAGGTGGAGATGACTTTGCCGCCTCTGGATGAATTGCATTTTTAGTGGGTCCTTTTGGAAACTGCATTTCTCATTCCTAATGTATGATTCACTTTGATTATCTCAAAGCCAGAGTACAGGGCAGGGAGTTATCTCACTAGATTCTTCAACACTGAATACTACAGTTGCTTCTCAGTAAGCAAGCCTCCTAAATGGACTTAGTGTTTTCAAGTATTCAGAATTTCCTGTTAGAAGTTCATGATGGTAGATTTACCATGCTCTTGTCTTTTCTGGTTGTAACCTAACTTCAATTTCTGTTAAATGAGTCTAAGTGTCTAGATCACTTAATGGTAGTCTATGAAAGCAATTTCACTTGCAGCTTTGAGCTCCTCTCTCACCTCAGCAAAATGACTCCTTCTTCAATGCCTTCAACCATTTGAGAAGGAGAATTTTTGTGTGTTTATACTGTTAAGGCAAACTCCGGGAGATAGTAAGGGGCAGGGAGGCCTGGTGTGCTGCAGTCTATGGAGTCGCAAAGAACTGAGCAAGTGAACAGCAACAACAATTAGATAAGGGAAGAAAGCAAGAGGAGTAGTAGAGAACACGGGCGGAGGAGAATTGAACATCATCTCTGGAAAATCCCATGGACGGAGGAGCCTGGTGGGCTGCAGTCCATGGGGTCGCTAAGATTCAGACACGACTGAATGACTTCCCTTTCACTTTTCACTTTCATGCATTGGAGAAGGAAATGGCAACCCACTCCAGTGTTCTTGCCTGGAGAATCCCAGGGACAGGGGAGCCTGGTGGGCTGCCATCTATGGGGTCGCACAGAGTCAGACACGACTGAAGCGACTTAGCAGCAGCAGCTGTAGCAGCAGCTGGAATTTATAGTTGACTAAATATCTAACCAACAAGGAACAGAGAAAGGTGTGTTTTCAGAACTGGTCTTCATTTTGGGCAGTGCTTTATTGCTCTGGCTCTTGCAGAGGCCACGTGAGCCACTGGGCAGGTCAGCCTGCTCAGAATCCCACCTCCTGAGGTGCACGGGGGTGTCATAAGTATGCCTGGGGATCAGGTAGTCCAACTTTGTGACACAGCCATTGGTTTAAGAAAATAAGAGAAGAAACAGTGCTTCCTAGACATGGAGACTTGTTTTTCTAGCACTTCTTTCACTCCTGCCTGCCTGACCATAACTTTTGGGTCACTTTGAATAAACATTAGTTTCCATAAATTATTTTTGAAGGAAACATAATATTTAAATACTGTGTTTTATTTTATAAATGTGAAGGCCATGGTATCAGAGTTCTAACACCAATAGTAAAGGCAATAAGAAATAATTGCCTCCAGATTCAGAATTTTCTTTGCCAGTGCTGGAAATAGAATTTTAACCTTATGGCACGTTCTCTGCATGTGTGAGCCCTGGGTGTGGAAGGGTCCCTAGAGAGCATCACAGTGTGGTGGTAAATGCTGGAGGCCTTGAGTTCTGGTCGTCAGACTGCCTGGCTTCAAATTCTGACTTCAGCATTGATTAGTTAATCTACCTTTCTGGCCTCAGTTTCCCCTTCTCTAAAATAGGGATCATGAAAGCACCTACATCCCAGGACTTCTGTGATGAGCAGAGAAACCAAAATATGTCAAGTTCTCCAAACATCATCTGACTTATACACAGTACACTACAAGTATCAGCTATTTTTGGTTTATAATCTTGGGGAAAGCTTAATTCGCAGGCTTCTCTTTTAACTCTCTTTGCTATGCACACGGATGTCTTTTTGTCCTGGTATTGATAATCATGATGAAAAGTGTTAGCTTGAAGATTCTTGAAATGGAAACTTTGGGAGAATATATTCAGAATACGTCCTGTTGCCCTGTCTCACTCCTTTCTCTCCTGAGCCTTTTTTTTCCCCCTCCAACAAACAACCTTCAGAACATTGTGAATTGGAGTGGTGTGCCCTGTTTCTTCGGAGAAGGCAATGGCACCCCACTCCAGTACTCTTGCCTGGAAAATCCCATGGACCGAGGAGCCTGGTTAGCTGCAGTCCATGGGGTCGCTAAGAGTCAGACACGACTGAGCGACTTCACTTTCACTTTTCACTTTCAGGCATTGGAGAAGGAAATGGCAACCCACTCCAGTGTTCTTGCCTGGAGAATCCCAGGGACAGGGGAGCCTGGTGGATTGCCATCTATGGGGTCACACAGAGGCGGACATGACTGAAGCGACTTAGCAGCAGCAGCAGCAGCCCTGTTTCTTTACCTTTCTCTACTCTTGGGGTGCCCAGACCTCCAGGAACATACAACCTGTCTCCAGGAGACACCTCCGCCTTTCTGGCCCTCACGGACCCTGCTTGGTCTTCCCTCACTGGTCCAAAGACCTATGTTAAGTCGTTACCCCAGGTTTGGAAGCTAATTGTGATGATGACCCCATGTGTTCCCATATCCTGGGATCTTTGCATTCTGTCCTTGAATCCCAGCAGAACCAACACCATAAGTGAATGAAATGAATATCGGTGGAATTTCAGGCATCGTGTCATGGCAGCTGTGAGGATTATTTTTGGACAGGGTTCCCTTTGAGTGTCCCTCAGAATGTACTACATCGGCAGCTGCCCAGCCCACTCAGCTTTCCCACATGTTTCAAGTGGTGAATGAGGCAAAAGGAAAAGCTGGTGCTTTTAAGGGAGGGTGATAATACTGTTAAATAAATATTTAGCTTTTCTTTCCTGGATATGGCTAAATCCCAGCTCAGAGATCAGTTGGGTTGCTGATAAGAAGGATCCTTGCTTACTTCTCAGGAAGGATTGTGAGTGAGGAATGAAAACATGAACACAATTAGAAGTTTAATTATTTTTAAGTCACTGAGTAGCCAGGGGTTATAATATCTCCATAAAGGGACTTCATGTTAGTCCAGGATTATTCTAGTCACCTCCTAGAAAGATTTACCCTTCGAAAATGATAGGCTGGAATGAGTTAGGGGCTCATTTAATTTGCTCTAATTGGAGACAACTGTTGGGGTCTGTAATGGTTTCCCCAATCTTTTTAAAGGTCTGGATAAAAAATACTGCATTTTGAATTTGCTGCTTTGTCAAAAATGATGGTGGCATTTTTCCTGTTTGGGCTTCCCTGGTGGCTCAGTGGTAAAGAACCCACCTGCTAATGCAGAGGATATGTGTTCGATCCTCTGGTCAGGAAGATCCCCCGGAGAAGGAAATGGCAACCCTTTCAGTATTTTTGCCTGTTTAACCACTGAAATTGTGAAACATGAAATGTTAGGTGTTATGGTAGATAGTCTCCAAAGATAACCATCTACAGCCTCCTGTCTCCCTCTGTGAATGCTTTTCTCATATCAAGTCTGGACTGTTGAATGGGCTGACCTTGGAATTTCCCTTGACCAATAGAACGTTTCACAAATGATGTTCTGGGATTTTGGAGTTGAGAACCCTAAGAGAACCAGGAGCTCTCCTTCTCTTGGAGCCCAGTTGCCTTGCTGTGAGAGAGTTCAGACTAGACTATGGAATAGTGTGAGAGACCCTGAAGGATCGGAGGTAAGACTATGGAATAGTGTGAGACCCTGAAGGATTGGGGGTACCTTACAGACCCCCAAGGTGAGCCCCCAGTCAAATGCAGCCACATGAATAGCCTCAGCTACAAAACATGGAACAGAAGACTTGTGGGCTGGGACCAGCCAACTCACAACGCACAGAATTATGAGCAATAGGAAATTATTGCTTTACCTCCAAGTGCCGGGATGCCTTTTAACGTAGCACAGTAGTATCTAAGTCAGGGGTTGATTGTCCCGATTCCCTGCAGTTTTCACTTCTTCTCTTGCACTTCACTTCTGGGACTTGCCTAGGCTGAATCACAGGTCCTTCACATCCCTGGGCTAGAAATGTCCAGCTGAGAAGGTATTCATGGGCTAGTGATCCTCCAGAAAAGCATGCCTTGCTTGTGCCATCAAGCAGGGCATAGGCAGGTCTTTCCAATGGGCCTGAGGGATGTGAAAAAGGATTCATCCACTTGCATGTGTGGGGTTCAGACTGCGAGCTGTTCCATTATAAATAAATGAAGTCTGCTTCATCTAGATATTGTGCTGTAGCCTTCTGGTATGTTTGGCTTCTCAACCATAAGCATAGTTCTTCCTATATGTTAGCAATACAGTGAGCCACTCAAATGTGCCTGTAGGAGAGTCCTTCATTTCCCTTCTTTTTTCCCTTCTCTTCTCTCCTCAGCAGCACTGGAGACGGGAAGTGAGAGTCAAGCCTCCTGCATATACTTCCAGACAGGACAGAGTTTTCTGATATATGTCCTTCTGAATGTCAGTTCTGTTACGTGGAAAAGGAAGATTTATGGGAACTCAGGTTTAGGAAGAAAATGCTAATCAGAGGTTGGTTGGTTGGTTTGTCTTTTGCTGGATTTTTCAGAGCCTTTGATATATTAACAAGCTTTGTGAATCTCTGGGAGCATTTGTTACTTTGCTTTCTTTACCTATTACCATCGCAAGTTATCCCTTCATCTCAAAGAAAAGAGCATCTCTAGGGAAGAATATTTCGTAGAATATTCTTTGGGCACTGTCCATTTGTAACAGGAGATTGTTGAAAACTGTTGGAAACTCAGTCACAAATTTGCATGAAGGAATGCAGATGTTATGATCAATTATCTCTTGCACCAAGAGAACAGTGGAATTGATGTCCTGCCAGAATATCAGATGTACACCTTTTATGGAAATCAGTTCTTTTTCCATATGGAGAGGGGAGAGCAAAGGATGCTGAAACACATGCTTATTCCTCATTCTCTTTTTCGAATATCCTGCTCTATAGGAAAATGTCAAGAAAATGTTTTCACAGTCTGTCTTGTCACCTAGAATGTTTGGGTGTCACTTGACAGTCTGATGCTGGGAGGGATTGGGGGCAGGAGGAGAAAGGGATGACAGAGGATGAGATGGCTGGATGGCATCACTGACTCGATGGACATGAGTCTCAGTGAACTCCGGGAGTTGGTGATGGACAGGGAGGCCTGGTGTGCTGCGATTCATGGGGTCACGAAGAGTCGGACACGACTGAGCGACT
Source organism: Bos taurus (assembly GCF_002263795.3). NCBI lineage: Eukaryota > Metazoa > Chordata > Mammalia > Artiodactyla > Bovidae > Bos > Bos taurus. The sequence continues at coordinate 3,589,320 of NC_037337.1, read as the reverse complement.
GAACTGAACTGAACTGAACTGACAGTGATAGTCATCCTGACCTTAGGCTCAGGATTCTCCTTTCAGACTTCTTCCCATGGTGAAAAGCAGAGAAACTTCAGACTCTGCTTCCGTAGCTGACTCCCTAGCTCTGTGCTCGTTGAGCGATTGGTCCTATCATCTTGAAAGTTCGACAATGACAAGCCCTTATGACCTGTGGTGGTGGGTCAGAGGTTATCCCGTAGCTGGCTAATCATGGCTATGGCCTGATTTCTGACCCTCAACTATAACCTGAGGTTGAATTCTGTCTTATGGTGATTATGGGTTCTGACCTAAGTGGTAGCAATGCTATTCTATTCCTCATATTTCCTCAGAATGGGATTTTGTAGACTGGTAGGGAGGCCTGATCACATTCAGCTATGCTAACCAAAAGGCGGAATTAAGCTTTTCTTCAAGAGATGCTTCTGGAGGACAGCTAAACTTAATGAAATCCTATTGCTGCATTATCCAAGAACATTGCCCAATGCAAGATGGGATTGACCCAGTGGTATAGACTGCTTGAGCCTACATTTGTTCCTCACAGTTACAAGGCACATGCTCATGACCTTCACTGGGTGAAATAGATGCCCTTTTAGATATCCTTAGGATGAGAACATGTAAAGTGTCTCTAGATTAATGGAACACAAGTACCCTGTAACTCTGAATGCAAGGATGGCTGGTGAAACTGGACTGAAGGCAAGGCAGAGGGCTGAATTCAAATAACTGCCTTTACTTCTCTGCTGAGTCGATAACAATCCAGCCTGCAATGATGGTCTGAAATGAGTCATTCATCCCACTTCATTGATTAGGACTATGCGTCTACTTGAAGATAAAGGAAGACAGAAAGGGATAAAATGGCCAAAGTGGCAATCATGCCAATAAGTGAAGTGGGATGCTCTAAAAAATTAGATCAGTGACTTTTCTTCCTTGGTAAGGATTGAGTAAAAGAGTGCAAAGAGAAGAAAGGAATGGATACCCCAATATTCCTACCTTGTGGGGAGAGGGAGCTTGAGCTGAAAGTCAGTAGAAATATGATATGAAAGAGAATATCTCTTTTTTCAAAACAAACACATTTTCTTAAAAAAATGCAAAGCCCTCCAAATTAGGTGAAACAGGAAACATCAATCTGCCAATTGTAAATGCTGTGTTATTCTGTAAAAAGAAGCTAATAAAATTTGTCATTTTTGCTGTAATGATGTTCCAAAGCTTGCAGTCTGACATAGGCTGTGACATAGCCTTAGGGTTAGGAAATATTTGATTACTGATGATTCATAATTACTTCCGTTCAAAAACTTGACCCTTCCTGACACCATCTGGATGAACGGTATGACTGCGTGACTCAGTAAAGTCTGGCTAATGTGTCTTAAAAAAAAAATTTTTTTTTCATTTTATTTTTTATTAAAGGATAATTGCTTTACAGAATTTTGTTGTTTTCTGTCAAACCTCAACATAAATCAGACATAGGTATACATATGTCCCCTCCCTCTTGAACCTCCCTCCCATCTCCCTCCCCAGCCCACCCCTCTAGGTTGATACAGAGCCCCTGTTTGGCTATCTATTTTACATATGGTAATGTAAGTTTACATGTTACTCTTTCCATATATCCCACCCTCTCCTCCACCCCTCCCCACGTCCATAAATCTGTTCTCTCTGTCTGTTTCTCCATTGCTGCCCTGTAAATAAATTCTTCAGTACCATTTTTCTAGATTCCATATATGTGTGTTAGAATATGATATTTACCTTTCTCTTTCTGACTCACCTCACTCTGTATAATAGATTCTAGGTTCATCCACCTCATCAGAACTGACTCAAATGCATTCCTTTTTATGGCTAAGTAATATTCCATTGTGCATATGTTCCACAACTTCTTTATCCATTCATCTGTTGATGGACATCAGGTTGCTTCCATGTTCTAGCTTTTGTAAATAGTGCTGCAATGAACAGTGGGATACATGTGTCTTTTTCAATTTTGGTTTCCTCAGGGTATATACCTAGGAGTGGGATTGCTGGGTCATAATGGCAGTTTTATTCCTAGTTTTATTTAAGGAATTTCCATAGTGGCTGTATCAATTTCTATTCCCACCAACAATGCAAGAGCATTCCCTTTTCTCCACACCTTCTCCAGCATTTATTCTTTGTAGACTTTTTAATGATGGCGATTCTGACTGGTGTGAGGTGATATCTCATTGTGGTTTTGATTTGCATTTCTTTAATAATGAGCAATGTTGAGCATATTTTCATGGGTTTGTTAGCTGTCTGTACGTCTTTGGAGAAATGTCTGTTTGTGTCTTTTCCCCCCTTTTTGATTGGGTTGTTTGTTTTTCTGGCACTGAGTTGTATGAGCTGCTTGTATATTTGGAAATTAATCCTTTGTTAGTTGTTTCATTTGCTATTATTTTCTCCCATTCTGAGGGTTGTCTTTTCACCTTGCTTATAATTTTATTTGCTGTGCAAAAGCTTCTCAGTTTAATCAGGTCCCACTTGTTTACTTTTGTTTTTATTTCTGTTACTCTAGGAGGTGGGTCATAGAGGATCTTGCTTTGATTTATGTCATTGAGTTTTCTGCCTATGTTTTCCTCTAAGAGTTTTAGTTTTTGGTCTTACATTTAGATCTTTAATCCATTTTGAGTTTATCTTTGTATATGGTGTTAGGAAGTGTTCTAATTTCATTCTTTTACATGTAGCTGTCCAATTTTCCCAGCACCATTTATTGAAGAGGCTGTCTTTGCCCCATTGTATATTCTTGCCTCCTTTGTCAAAAATAAGATACCGATAGGTGTATGGGTTTATTTCTGGGCTTTCTATCTTGTTCCATTGGTCTGTATTTCTGTTTTTGTGCCAGTACCATACTGTCTTAATGACTGTAGCTTTGTAGTATAATCTGGAGTCAGGAAGGTTGATTCCTCCAGTTCCATTCTTCTTTCTCAAAACTGCTTTGGCTAGTCAGGGTCTTTTGTGTTTCCATATGAATTGTGAAGTTTTTTGTTCTAGTTCTGTAAAAAAAATGCCATTGGCAATTTGATAGGGATCACACTGAATCTGTAGATGACATTTGGTAGTAGAGTCATTTTCACAATATTGATTCTTCCTGCCCAGGAACATGGAATCTCTCTCCATATGTTTATGTTGCCTTTGATTTCTTTCATCCGTGTCTTATAATTTTCTGTGTACAGTTCTTTTGTCTCCTTAGGTAAGCTTATTCCTAGATATTTAATTCTTTTTGTTGCAATGGTGAATGGGATTGATTCCTTAATTTCTCTTTCTGCTTTTTCATTGTTAGTATATAGAAATGCAAGTGATTTCTGTGTACTGATTTTGTATCCTGCAACTTTGCTAAATTCACTGATTAGCTCTAGTAATTTTTCTGATAGTATCTTTAGAGTTTTCGATGTACAGTATCATGTCATCTGCAAACAGTGAAAGCTTTACTTCTTTTCTGATCTGGATTCATTTTACTTTTTTTCTTCTCTGATTGCTATAGCTAGGACTTTCAGAACTATGTTGAATAACAGTGGTGAAAGGGGATACCCATGTCTTGTTCCTGATCTTAGGGGGAATGCTTTCAGTTTTTCACCATTGAGAATAATGTTTGCTGTAGGCTTATCATATACGGCCTTTACTTTGTTGAGGTAGGTTCCTTCTGTGCCAATTTTTTGAAGAGTTTAAATCCTAAATGGGTGCTGAATTTTGTCAAATGTTTTTTCTGCATCTATTGAGACGATCATATGGCTCTTATCTTTCAATTTGTTGATATGGTGTATCACATTGATTGATTTGCATATACTGAAGAATACTTACATCCTTGGAATAAACCCAACTTGATCATAGTGTGTGAGCTTTTTGATATGTTCTGAATTCTGTTTGCTCAGATTTCGTTGAGGATTTTTGCATCTATGTTCATCAGTGATATTGGCCTGTAGTTTTCTTTTTTTGTGTTGTCTTTGTCTGGTTTTGCTATCAATGATTGTGGCCTCATAGAATGAGTTTGGAAGTGTTCCTTCCTCTGCAATATTTTGAAAGAGTTTTAGAAGGATAGGCATTATCTCTTCTCTAAATGTTTGATAGAATTCTCCTGTGAAGCCACCTGGTCCTGGGAGTTTGTTTTTTGGGAGACGCTTGATCACAGCTTCAATTTCAGTGTTTGTCATTGGGTTGTTTATAATTTCTATTTCTTCCTGGTTCAGTCTTGGAAGATTGAACTTTTCTAAGAATCTGTCCATTTCTTCCAGGTTATCCATTTTATTGCCATATAGTTGTTCATAATAGTCTCTTATAATCCTTTGTATTTCTGCATTGTCTTTTGTAACCTTTACTTTTTCATTTCTAATGTTGTTGATTTGATTCTTCTCTCTTTTTTTTCTTGGTGAATCTGGCTAAAGGTTTGTCAATTTTGTTTATCTTCTCAAATAACAAGCTTTTAGTTTTATTAATCTTTACTATTTTTTTTTCATTTTTTCCCCACTTATTTCTGCTCAGATTTTTCTGATTTCTTTCCTTCTACTAACTGTGGTGTTTTTTTGTTTTTGTTTTTTTGTTTGTTTGCTTTTTTAATGTGTCTTTTGAGAGGTGTTTATCATCTGGTGATCTGCTTGTGAATGGCACATATTCAACTAAAAGATAGAATGTAGACATATCAAAACTGAAAAGCTCAGAAGCACAAAAGCTCAAATGCCTTGATCCTTCATAGTGTGTTATGAAGATATTAAACAGCCTGTTGAGGAGATGTAAAAGGAAGTGGAAGAAATGAAATGTATGTGTAATGACTGAGCATACAGGAAAAATAATGAAACCTGACTTAAAGATCAATTAGTGCTTTCAAGGGTTGGACTAGCAGGTGAGCCAAAGATAGGCATTTTCTTTTACTACCCATGTAATATTTTCAACATTTCACAGCATGGAAACCACACAAAACTCCTGAGAGAGAGAGGTATTACCTTGGTCATTTTGCAGAGAGGGATAGGACTCAGGTTAAAACGACTTGTTTATGGTTGCTCAGCCCAGTATGTCAGAATTTAAACCCATTGTTCTTTTCACTGTATCATACCTACCTTGGTCTTTCCATATAGTCAATTTACTACCATGTCTCCTTGGATCTGTCTTTGAGGTCCTCCTCCACTCCTACCCACCCACCCCGCTCATTTAAAAAACTGACCTAGAGCTAGGAGAGGATTGCAATCAATGGAAATCAGGAACAAGTCTACAGAGAGCTTTCTCACCCAGCCTGTCTTAGGATCTTCCACTCTCAGCCAGGACATGAGGAGTATTTCCTGCCAGTCTCTCTCTAATATAAGAGAGGAAGCAATTTCTTAAGTGGAGATAAGCCATAGCTAACTGAAGCACAGTGAAAGTCCTAGCACTTCTGATACTTTTTTAGAAAGCTGAGCTTAACAGGCAGAAAGGAAGAGTGAAGAATCAACTCTTTCAGCTTTGTATCTGCAGTTTAAAGTCGGTCACACAGAAGGCCTTGTGGGTGTAAAGTTAATCTTATTTAGTATCTTTTCTATGATTTGGGATCAGTGAGAGGTGAACAGAACCACTTGTAATTTTTTTTTCAGGAGCATCAGACTTTGCTGGAGACACAATAAAGGCAAGATATTCTTTTTTCTTTTTCAAGCTTCAATTTAAAAACCTATCATAATGAAGTAAAGCTAAAAACAAGCTCTCCTCATTTTGCGAAATTTTCTTGAATGGGATTGAAGGGCTTGTTGCAAACAGAATATTTTGCCTTGGCAGGGAGTGGAATGAGATGTCTACTGGAAAAGGCAAAGATGTATAGTATTTTGTAAGAGGTGTTGATAATGATGTAGTTTGAACCATCCTCTCAGTGGATCAGATCCCAGCTTCAGATAATCCACATTGCTGATTTATTTGTTTTAAGTATAAAACATTTGAAAAAGATAAGTTAAGAGTAATGCAATGAACTGTGTACCCATTGCTCACCTCTATCATATTGTATCACTTTGCCATATTTGTTTCAGTATATTTAAAATAAGTGAAGCATGATAGATACAGGGGAAGCCCCCTGTTACCTGTCTCCCCTTTACGGTCCCCATCCTCCCTTTCATCAAAATATAGGTATACAAATATAGACATTCATTTGCATTGTGTTTTAAATTTTTTAGTTAACATTTTAACCAAATAACACACAGAGAAGTGAGCAAATCATAAGTGACACATAAGGATAGATAATATGCATATAATGATTATGTCCATCTCAGCTGATGTTTGCCTATGTAGTTGCTACCCCAATCGAGGTACAGACTTTTACCAGGACTCTAGAAACCTCTCTTGGGTACCCTCATAATTATTCTCTCCTCTGAAACTAGTTACTATCCTAACCCCTATGATCATTGATTAACTTTGCCCTTTTTTTTTTTGAACTTTTTTTTTTTTACCATTTCTTTTTTTTAAATTTATTTTATTTTTTAACTTTACAATATTGTATTGGTTTTTGCCATGTACTATTTTGTGGGAGACTTCTTAGGCTCCATATTGTTTGTGAAATTAATATGTGTTGCTGCATATTACCAGTTCATTCTTTTCACTGCTGCATGGTGAATTTTACAAATAAGAGTTTACTCAACCTATTCTACAGTTGATGGATATTTGGGTGTTTTGACTCTTATGAACACTGATGCCAAGACCAGAGATGACAGTAGGTGAGGCAAGAAAGGTGTTTGGGGTGCAAAATTTAAGGAAGCACTCACTGATCAAGATCACTCTGGCACTTTTATGACCCTGGGAGTGAGCACCTCCTCAAATTTTGAGCACTAGGCATCTTCCCTTACTTCCCCCTACTCCTGGTACTGGCCAAGAACACCTTCACCTGTGACTTTGCCTATAGGATATACCTAGGAATGGAACCGATAGATCACAGGATCCATGATGAGCAATTTGCAGCAACATGGATGGACCTAGAAAGTGTCACACTGAGTGAAGTCAGTCAGACAGTGAAGGAGAAATATTGAATGACATCCCCTATATGTGGACTCTAAAAAGAAATGACACAAATGAACATACTTACAAAACAGAAAGAGACTTAAAAAATGAACTTATGGTTGCCAGGAGAAAGGACTGGGGAAGGGATAGTTAGGAAGTTTGGGACGGACATGTACACACTGTTGTATTTAAAATGGATAACCAACAAGGACCTACTGTATAGCACATGAAACTCAAATGTTTTGTGGCAGCCTGGAAGCGAGGGGAGTTTGGAGGGGCATGGATACATGTATATGTATGGCTAAGTTCCTTTGCTGTTCGCCTGAAACCATCACAACATTGTTAATGGGCTATACCCCAATACAAAATAAACAGTTAAAAAAAAAAAAAAGGTACTGCCAAACAATTTCCCAGAGTGATTAAACTAATTTTACATTTAACAGTGTAGAGTTCTAGATGCTCCACATCTTTGCAGCAGTTGATACTGCTAAGGGGTTTTTGTTGTTGTCCATTGGTCATTTAAATATGCTTTTTGAGGTACCTAAGTCTTTTGCCGTATTATTAATTTAGTTACCTGTTTTTCTTTTTTTCTTGTTCACTTGTAGGAATTTATTTATTGTAGATTCTTTGGCTGTATATGCATTTGTCTGTATATGTATATGCATATAAAGGCTTCTTTCTCTTTCTCGCTTGACTTTTCATTCCTTAATGGCTTATTTTGATAAACAGGAATTTTATATTTTTAATTTCAATTTATCAATCTTTTATTTACAGTTAGTGTCTTTTCCTCCCATTTAGGAAATTTCTTTTTTTTTTTTAATTTTATTTTCTTTTTAAACTTTACATAATTGTATTAGTTTTGCCAAATATCAAAATGAATCCATCACAGGTATACATGTGCTCCCCATCCTGAACCCTCCTCCCTCCTCCCTCCCCATACCATCCCTCTGGGTCGTCCCAGTGCACTAGCCCCAAGCATCCAGTATCGTGCATTGAACCTGGACTGGCATCTCGTTTCATACATGATATTTTACATGTTTCAATGCCATTCTCCCAAATCTTCCCACCCTCTCCCTCTCCCACAGAGTCCATAAGACTGTTAACTGAAATTCATGACGATACTCTGTTATCTTCTAAAACTTCTACTTTTCTTTTTAAAAAATAAATTATCTGGCTGCATTTGGTCTCAGTTGCAGCATGCAGGATCTTCTCTGTGGTGTGCTGGCTTCTCTAGTTGTGGGGGATGGGCTCCAGCGCCAGCGGGAGAGTACTTGTGTGTGGGCTTAATTACCCCAAGGTATTTGGGATCTTAGTAGCCCCAACAGGGATTCAACTCACCTCCTCTGCATTGGAAGGTGGAATTCTAACCACTGGATCACTATGGTGAAGTAGAGTTGATTTACAATGCTGTGTTAGTTTTAGGTGTACAGCCAGAGGAATTCAGTTACGTTGATGCTCAGTCGCTCAGTCATGTCCAACTCTTTGCGACCCCATAGACAGCAGCACGCCAGGCTTTTCTGTCCTTCACTATCTCCCAGAATTTTCTCAAACTTATGTCCATTGAGTCAGTGATACCATCCAACCATCTCATCCTCTGTCATCCCCCTTCTCCACCTGCCCTCAATTTTTCCCAGCAACAGGGTTCTTTTCCAGTGCATCGGCTCTTTGCATCAGGTGGCCAAAGTATTGGAGCTTCAGCTTCAGCATCAGTCCTTCCAGTGAATATTCAGGACTGATTTCCTTTAGGATGGACTCGTTGGATCTCCTTGCAGTCCAAGGGACTCTCAAGAGTCTTCTCCAACACCACAGTTCAAAAGCATCAATTCTTCAGTGCTCAGCTTTCTTTATAGTCCAACTCTCACATCCACACATGACTACTGGAAAAACCATAGCTTTGACTAAAGGGACCTTTGCTGACAAAGTAATGTCTCTACTTTTTAATATGCTGTCTAGGTTTGAAATTACTTTTCTTCCAAAGAGAAAGTGTTTTTTAATTTCATGGCTGCAGTCACTGTCCTCAGTGATTTTGGAGCCCAAGAATATAAAGTCTGTCACTGTTTCCATTGTTTCCCCATCCATTTGCCAGGAAGTGATGGGACCAGATACCCTGATCTTAAGTCTTTTGAATGTTGTTTTAATATGCATATCCTTTTTCATTTTCTTCTTCGTTATAGGTTATTACAAGACACTGAATATTGTTTACTGTGCTATGTAGTAGGACCGTGTTGTTTACCTTCATTATATATAAGTAGTTTGTGTCTGTGAATCCCCAACTCCTGATTTATCCCTTCCCCACCATTTTCCATTTCAGTAACCAGTAGTTTTTTATGTCTGTGAGTCTGTTTCTGTTTTGTAAATAAGTTCATTTGTGTTTTAGATTCACATAATTTTCTCTGATTTACGTCACTTAGCATAATCTCTAGGTCCATCCATGATATTGCAAATGGCAGTTTCATTTTTTTATACCTAATATTCCATTGTATAAATATACCACAGTTTCTTTATTCATTCATCTGTTGATGGGCATTTAGTTACTTCCATGTTTTGATTATTGTAAATTGTGCTGCAGTGAACATTGGGGTGCATCTATCTTTTTGAATTATGATTTTCCCTGGACAAAATCCCAGGTGTGGGATTGCTGGATCATACGCTAACTCTATTTTTAGTTTTTTGAGGAATCTCCATACTGTTTTCTATAGTGGCTACAGCAGTTTACATTCCAACAGCTGTGTAGGAGGATTCCTTTTTTTCACATTCTTGCCAACATTTATTGTAAAATCCTTATTCTTTTAATATTTATATCTAGAATCCACATGAGGTTAAATTTTGTGTATGATGTAAGGAAGGAGTCAAAGCTTTTCTCCCCATATGTTAGCCAATTGCTTTAGCATAATTTATTGAAGAGATAAACCTTTCCCCATTGTGTTACAGTGACAACTTTGTCATAAATTAGGACATGTTTTTAGATATTATGTTTAGCTCAATTGCTCTGTATGTCTGTATGTCTTCCTTTGCGCCAACAAAGGAAGCTTAAATTTTATGTTCAATTTTTATGATTTATTTTTTCCTCTCACCTAATTGCAATGGCTAGGCTGTCCAGTATAATTTTGAGTAGAAGTAATAAGAATTGGCATCTTTGTGTTACCCTAATATTAAGTAGAAATTATTCAGTATTTCAAAGTTAGGTATCTTATTATCTGGGTCTTCCTTAGATGCTCTATTAAGTTAAGAAATTTGCTTCCAAGTTTGTGAGTACTTTTACCATAAATGGGTAGTAACACTGTGTCAAATTTTGTTCTATATCTATTATAGTGATTATATAATTTTTCTCCTTTAGTATGTTACTCTGATGACTTGTGTTCTTTGAGTCTCAAAATTAAGTCAATCTTGGATTCCTGAAATTAATCCCATTCATTTGTGACATATTATCCTTTTTATTTATGTTTACATTCTATTTGCTAATATCATTATTACTGAGTCTGTGCTCATAACGAATATGGTCTCCAATATGATTTTGTGATCTCGATGTCAGCATTATGTAAGCCTCATAGAATGAGTTGGCAAATTTTGTATACTCCTCCATTTTTTAAAAGAGTTGTCTGAAATTGATATTTCTTTCTTAAATGCTTGATAGTATTCACCAGTGAAACCATCTTGGAGTGATATTTTCTTTGTGGAGAAATTTTTAATTATATTTTAATTTCTTTAATGAATATAGATATACTTACATTGTTCTTTTTCCAGTTTTTGTAAGTTTTTCCAAGGAATTAATGCACTTAATGTATATGGCATAAAATTGTTCATAATTTTTCCTTTTAATGGCCTTGGTATGTTTTTTAGTTTATGTGGTGATGTTTTCTCATTAATTCTTGATATTTAGAATTTGTAGTTTCTTTTTTTCATTCAATCTTGCTAGAAAATTTTCAGTTTTATTTTTTTTTCAAAATAGAAATAGTCTGACATTAGTCATTTTCACTATTTATTGTTTTCTATTTTATTGATCTGTTGTCATTTTGATATTTTTTTCTCTTTTACTTGTAGGTCCAATTTACTCTTCTATATCCCCTTAAAGAATAAGCATAGATCATTTATCGCAGGCTTTAAGTTAAAATTTCCTTTACTACTTTAGCTGTATCCTTCAATTTCATTGATTTTTCTCTGTGCTATATCCACTCTGCATCTAAGCCCATAAAAATAATTCTTCATCTTAGAATTCCCATTTTGAAGAAGGCCCCTTCATATAGTTTCATGTGTCTGTTGAAATTATCTATCTGTTCATGCATGTCATCCATCAGTTCGGTTCAGTTCAGTTCAGTCGCTCAGTCGTGTCCGACTCTTTGCGACCCCATGAATCGCAGCATGCCAGGCCTCCCTGTCCATCACCAATTCCCAGAGTTCACTCAGACTCATGTCCATTGAGTCAGTGATGCCATCCAGCCATCTCATCCTCTGTTGTCCCCTTCTCCTCCTGCCCCCAATCCCTCCCAGCATCAGAGTCTTTTCCCATGAGTCAACTCTTTGCATGAGGTGGCCTAAGTACTGGAGTTTCAGCTTCAACATCAGTCCTTCCAGTGAACACTCAGGACTGATCTCCTTAAGAATGGACTGGTTGGATCTCCTTGCAATCCAAGGGACTCTCAAGAGTCTTCTCCAACACCACATTTCAAAAGCATCAATTCTTCAGCACTCAGCTTTCTTCACAGTCCAACTCTCACATCCATACATGACCACTGGAAAAGCCATAGCCTTGACTAGACTTTGTTGGCAAAGTAATATCTCTGCTTTTCAATATGCTATCTGCCATACTTCACACTAAATTCTATAAGATATTCATATTTATTTTAAAGTCTCTGTCTTGATAAAAACCAGATCATTCTAGCAACCCAGACCTATTGTATAACTCCTGAAGCGAGAGAAACACCACAGGAAACTCCAAGATGCAAGTGAATTTCTCTAGTTACTGTCTGCATCCTAAGTAGAATGAAAGCTCCAGTAATGTTTTGTAGTTCAGTTTCATTCAGTTTATTCCTAGAATAGTAATGTTAGTCTGGATATTATGAGGAATTGGCTCTCACAGTTACGGAGACTGATAAGTTCTATGCTCTGCCATCTGCAAACTGGAGACCCAAGAAAGCCAGTTGCTGTTGTTGTTCAGTCACTAAGTCAGGTTTGACTCTTTGTGATCCCAAGGGCTGCAGCATGCAAGGCTCTTCTGTCCTCCACTATCTCCCAGAGTTTGCTCAAATTCATGTACATTGAGTCAGTGATACTCTCTAGCCATCTCATCATCTGCTGCCCCCTTCTTTCACTTTCAATCTTTCCCAGCACCAGTCTTTTCCAATTAATTGGCTCTTCGGATCAAATGGAAGAAAGCCAGTGGTGTAATTTAAATTCAAAGTAAAGAATTTCAAGCCCAGTGTCTGAGAACCAGCGAAGGTGATGGTGTAAATCCCACTCTGAGGGCAGAAGAAGACACGTTTCAGCTCAAGCAATGAGTAAGAAAAACAGAAGGAAAGTCTCCGTGTTGTCTGACTCTTTGCGACCCCATGGACTATACAGGCCAGAATACTGGAGTGGGTAGCCTTTCCTCCTCCAGGGGATCTTGCCAACCCAGGGATTGAATCCTGTCTCCCACATTGCAGGAGGATTCTTTACCAACTGAGCTTATCAGGGAAGCTCTAAAAGTAGGGGCAAATTCCTCTCTCCCCCAACCTTTTGTTATATTCAGGCCCAAAATGAATTGCATGATGTGCACCCACATTTTGGAGAGCAGTCTTCTTACTAAGTCCACCAATTCAAATAATAATCTCATCCAGAAACACCCTCACAGACACACCTAGAAATCTGGGCATCCCATGGACAATCAAGTTGGTACATAAAATGAACCATCACAGTGTTTTATAATTTTCCCCTTTTATATAAATATTATTATTTTATAAATTTTATTTTTTAATTGTTGCTAGTTCATAGAAATACAGTGATTTTAAAATTTTAATCTTGAATTTAGCAATGTTTTCTAAATTTAATTATTAATTTAAAAATTCCAGTAGTCTAATAGGTTCTTTGGATTTTTTGGGAATACAATCATTATTTTTTCAATTATAATTTTCAATTATAATTGAATTCAATTTTCAATTATAATCATACATTATTTGCAAATAAAAACTTATTCATTTATTTACATCCTTAAACATTTTTTTGCTTTATTGCACTGGTCAAAATACTTCAGTATAGTGTCCATTAGAAGTTGTCAAAGCAGATGTCATTGTCTCATTTGTGATTTTATAGAAAAAGCTTTCAGTATTTCAACTTGAAGTGTAAGGCTTGCTAAAAGGTCCTCTTTCTTCTTTCTACTTCATCTATTAAGTTAAAAAAAATTATTTTCTGTTTTTAGCTTAGTAAAGCTTTTTCCATGAATGTTATTAGAATTTTATCAAATGTCTTCTCTGCATTCCCTGAAAAGATCATATTTTCTTTTCCTTTGGTTTGTTATTGTGGTAACGTTCATTAATATTGATTATTGCTCTTGACTTCCATTTTCTAATACTTTGTTAAGAATTTTTGTCTTTGTTTGTAAGTGATACTGATTTTCAACTTTACTTTCTTGTAATATCTTTATTAGTTTTGGTATCATATTTATCATATCCCGGTAGACCAAATTGGAGAGGGTTCCCTTTTTCTATACTCCGAGAGTTCTAATTAGATTGCAACTATTCTATAAAACTGTTAGTTTTCTATTCAGTTAAGTTCAGTTCAGTCGATCAGTCATGTCCGACTCTTTGCGACCCCATGAATCGCAGCATGCCAGGCCTCCCTGTCCATCACCAACTCCCAGAGTTCACTCAGACTCACGTCCATAGAGTCAGTGATGCCATCCAGCCATCTCATCCTCTGTCGTCCCCTTCCCCTCCTGCCCCCAATCCCTCCCAGCATCAGAGTCTTTTCCCATGAGTCAACTCTTCACATGAGGTGGCCAAAGTACTGGAGTTTCAGCTTTAGCATCATTCCTTCCAAAGAAATCCCAGGGCTGATCCCCTTCAGAATGAACTGGTTGGATCTCCTTGCAGTCCAAGGGACTCTCAAGAGTCTTCTCCAACACCACAGTTCAAATCATCAATTCTTTGGCGCTCAGCTTTCTTCACAGTCCAACTCTCACATCCATACATGACCACTGGAAAAACCATAGCCTTGACTAGATGAACGTTTGTTGGCAAAGTAATGTCTCTGCTTTTGAATATGCTATGTAGGTTGGTCATAACTTTCCTTCCATGGGCTGCCTTAAAAAATGATTACAATATGGGAGGCCTGAAGCAACATAAATTACTCTCTCATAGTTCTGGAGGCAAGACACAAATTAAGGTTGGCAAGGCCATGCTATCTCTGAAGGCTATAGGAGAGGATTCTTCCCTGCCTCTTCCTACCTCCTGGGTAATAGTTGGCATTCCTTGCCTTAAGGAAACCTCACCCCAGCATCTCCATTTTCACATGGCAGTCTCTGTATGTCAGGGCCTCTTCTCTTCTTCTTTTGAAAATACCAGTTATATTTAATTTAGGGCCTACCCTAATGCTGTGTAATCTGATCTTAACTAATTAAATCTACAGTGAACCTATTTCCAAATAAGATCACATTCTGGAGTTCTGGGAGGACAAAAAGTTTGGAGGGATACATTTCAACCTAGCACAATAAATATTTTGAGAAATTCACACTTGGAATCAGACACTCTTGGCCAAGAGTTTCTCTGTGGGGAAAGTCTTTATTTTGAGTTCAAATATACAGTTAAAATATTCAGGTTTTTTTTTTTTTTGGTCTCAGTTTTGATAAGTATTTTAATAGGCTTTGTCTCTTTTATTTAAATTTTCTGTTTTTGGTATAAAGTTGTTCACTATATTCTATGAACTTAACAACATCTATGCAGGCTCTGTAGTGATTTTTTTTTTTCTGTTTCCTTGACCCCCTAGAGAAGGAAATGGCAACCCACTCTAGTATTCTTACCTGGAGAATTTCATGGACAGAGGAGCTTGACGGGTTACAGTCCATGAGGTCGCAGAGAGTCAGACACGACTGAGCGACTATCACTCACTCACTTCTTTTGACTAGTCTTGCTAGGGGTTTATCATTTTCTCAGCCTTTGCAAAAAACAAACTTTTAATGGTGTCAAATTTCTCTACTGTAAGTTTTGAATTAATTTCTGCTCTTTATTATTTCCTCCGTTTTATTTTGTCTGGGTGTAATTTGCTATTCATTTTCCTTTTTAAAAAGTTTTAATTGGAATGCAGTTGATTTACAATGTTGTATTAGTTGTACAGCAAAGTAAATTAGTTACACATATATTCACTCTTTTTAAGCTTTTTTCCTTAAAGGCTATTACAGAATATTTAGTAGAATTCTCCTGTGTTATAGAGTAGGTCCTTATTAGTTACCTATTTTATATATAATGGTTTGTATATGTCAATCCCAACCTCCCAGTTTATCCCTTCCCACCTTATACCCTGGTGATCATAAGTTTGTTTTCTACATCTTTAACTCTATTTCTGTTTTGTAGATAAGTTCATTGGTATCTGCTTTTTATATTTCCACATATAGAAAATGATATTTGATACTTGTGATATTTAGTGATATTTCATATGACATTTGTGTTTCTCTGACTTACTTCACCAGAGTATGACAGTCTTTAGGTCCATCTATGTTGCTTCAAATGGCATTATTTTATTCTTTTCTGTGGCTGAGTAATATTCCATTGTCTGTGTAAAAACAATTTATATTCCCATAGTGTAGGACAGTTCTCTTTTCTCACTGCCATTTATTTCCTAGCTTCTTGAGATAATTGATTTTCAATCCTTCTTCTCTGTATCTTTTCCTCTAAGCAGATCTTTAGTTAAATCCCATAAATTTTCATGATTATTCAGTTCATAGTATTTTGTAATTTTTGTTGCCATTATGTTGATCCATTGGTTATTTAGGAGTGTAATGGATAACTATAAACATTTTGGAGTCTTATAATTATCTTCCTTACTGTTACTGATTTCTAGCTTAATTGTCAGAGGACATGTTCAAGATAATTTCAGTGCTTTGAATTTGCTGAAACTGCTTTATGGCCCAGTTTATGGTCTATTTTATTAAATATTATAGATGTTCTTTGAAGAAATATTGACAATCTTTAGATCAATACAGCAGAAATTAGAATTTACAGAAATTAACTGCTGAAGAAATACAGAAGTTAAACAAATGATTTATCTCTCTATATAAGGTTAAATTTGCTAATTATGTTTAAAAAAAGTCTTGTATGTCAACTATACCTCAATTTAAAAATAGAAATAAAATAAAAACTAGTTTGGGGACAAATTTTTAAAAATCTACTTATCTAGTGTTTTTATCTATTTTTAAAATGTGATGATAGATGTGAAAATCTCTAACTATAATTAGAATTGTTATGTTTTCATTTATGTTTGATAAATTTCGTAATTCTAAAATACCCCTTTCAACCTCAAGTAAAACTTTAAGTCTACTTTATCTGATTTTTATATCAATTCATTGGCCTTCTTTCTGTTAGTGTTTTCATTAAGTAGCTTTCCATTCTTTTTATATGTTCAAACTTTTTTTCTTTTTGGTTGTTCTTTTAAGATCTGTCTCTTGGAAGCAACATGTAGGTGTTCTTGGCTTTTTATTCATTTGGCATTTTTTACCTTTTAATTCAAGTATTTGGTTTATTTAATATTAATGCAAATACCTAGAGTATTTTTGTAACCACTATTAAATATTTTCATATCAGTCATCATTATTTCTCTTTTATTCAACTAAACATTTTCATTGCTTTTATTTTCCTATTCTTCTAGTTAGCTTACAAGCTATACTTTTATTACTGTTTTAGTGCTGACCCTAGTGATCAGAATATCTTTATTTCACTTCTTATAATCTATCAGTTTTTACTGCTATGAACATGATCGCAATGAACATCATATAAAAACTTGAAATAATTTTTTTTCTGGAAAATAATCTGGAAAAAGCACCCTGGGATTTTGGTTGAACTTGCACTGAATTTATGAATAATTTGGAAAGCAGTGGCATTTCAAAGATATTAAATCCTATCATTTATGGGGATTTTGTTTTACATGCTTTTCTAATATTTTGCAGTCTTCTTTATAACAGTCTTGCATGTCCTTGGTTCCTCAAATTCTAAATATTTTATATCTTTTGGTAGAGTTGTAATATATTTTATTATATTGACTTTAATAATTCCAAATATTCAATAAGATTAATTATTTTTACATATTTTATAAATTTGTATATTAGTTATTTTTGTGGTCTTGTTTGATTTTGCACCCAGTTACCTTGATACACTCTCAGAAATGAATTTCACTTCCCTGGTGGAATAAGACAGACTCAGTATAAACAAATGCTGTTCTTTCCCTCTCTCTCTCTCTCCCTTTTCTTCTCTCCCCCTTTCTCCCTTCTACTCTCTCTTACAAAAATCAGTAGGATGAACATGGTTATGCATATAGCTCTTCTGTGTTTTGGAATACATCCTTAGGATAGATTTCCAGAACTGTAATACCTGAGTTAAAGAATATAAAGTTTTTATGACTTTTGAAATATATTTCCAAATTGTCTTTCCAATGACAAAATCTTAAAATCTTGAGATTCCAACTTTCTCCAGCTGGTGTATTAGCCACCAATGCACACTCCTTTCTGTGACACTCAGTCTTTAGTCTCTTTAGACTGTTTTTCTTTGACCCCTGTTTCAGCTACTTGGGCTTCCCTGATAGCTCAGCTGGTAAAGAGTCTGCCTGCAATGAGGGACACCGAGGTTTGATCCCTGGGTTGGGAAGATCCCCTGGAGAAGGGAAAGGCAACCCACTCCAGTACTCTGGCCTGGAGAATTCCATGGTTATAGTCCCATGGTATAGTTCAGGGGGTCACAAAGAGTCAGACATAACTGAAAGACTTTCACTTCCCTTTCAGCTACTCAGTCTCTTTTCACTGAACTTCAATAACCTCCAGAACAAATACGAGCCTCTGAATGATGACCAGCTTGAGGACACAGGAAACGTATAGAATTTGGAATCATACAGTATGTGTGTTCTAACTCACTTCAGTTGGGGTCTTTGCAACCCCCTGGACTATAGCCCCCAGGCTCCTCTGTCCGTGGGGATTCCCAGGCAGGAATACTGGAGTGAGTTGCCATGCCCTCCTCCAGGGGATCTTCCTGACCCAAGGATCAAATCTACATCTCTTATGTCTCCTGCATGGGCAGACAGATTCTTTACCACTAGCCACCACCTGAGAAGCCCCAAGATCATACAGTTGTTGTTTAGTCACTAAGTCATGTCCGACTCTTTGAGACCGCGTGGACTCTAGCTTGCCAGGATCCTCTGTCTGTAGACCTGGGTTCAAACCTCAACTCCATCATTTCTTGGCTCCGTTATCTTCATCATCGTCAGTTCAGTCAGTCTTCTGACTCTTTGCGACCCCATGGACTGCAGCACACCAGACCTCCCTGTCCTTCACCATTTCCCAGAGCTTGCTCAAACTCATGCCCATTGAGTTGGTGATGCCATCCAACCATCTCATCCTCTGTCATCCCCTTCTCCTTCTGCCCCCAATCTTTCCCAGCATCAGGGTCTTTTCCAGTGCATCAGGTGGCCAAAGTAATGGAGCTTCAACTTCAGCATCAGTCCTTCCAATGAATATTCAGGGCTGATTTCCTTTAGGATTGACTGGTGTGATCTCTGTAATCTTGGACATGTTAATTAACTTCTCTGATCCTTGATTTTTCTTATTTGTATAAAGGGAAACTACTGACTATCTCACAATATTGCTGTAAATTATTTGAGACAATATATGCAAGTGCCTCTCTAGGGCCTGAAAGTCTATGCTGTTTTTCTAATGCCAGTGAAAATTTAAAGCTTAAGGGAGATGTTCTATCTTGTCAGTTACTGTTGTTAATGCTTTAGTGAGTTAAGCACATTTTAGACAAAATAGACACAACTGTGTCCATTATTGAAGAAGCACTAGCATAGAGGCCTGGGTATTTTTTGTGGCATCTGAGCAGAAGATTTTGCTGGATGGACATTATTGATGGATCGTAGCATCACTTGAGCCAAACTACCAAATGCATGTTTCTTTCTTTTTAAAATAGACTTATTTTTCTTTTATTATCCAACCTTTAATTTTTCTAAAAAAGACTTTATAGTTTTAGAGCAGTTTTAGGTTCACAGAAAAGAGAGACAGGAAGTACAGGGAGTTCTCTTATACCCGTTGCCTCTGACATGCATAATCTCCCCCTTTATTAGCATTCCCCCACCAGAGTGGTATATTTGTTACAAACTGATGAACCTACATTGTCACATCACAATCACCCAAACTCTGTGGTGTGTCTTTGGGGTCATTCTTGATGTTGTACATTTTAAGGATTTGGACCAAGGATGATGATATGTATATATAATTATGGTGTCATACAGTATTTTCTCTGTACAAATCCTTTATTCTCCACCTAGTCACCCTTTCCACTGCTGCCACCCACCCCAAACCCTGATAACCACTGATCTTTTTACTTGCCATAGTTTTCCTTATTATATATATAATGCTGTATAGCCAGAATCATGTAATATGTAGCCCTTCAGATTGGCTTCTTTCACTAAGTAATATGTATTTAAGTTTTCTTCATGTCTTTCCCTGGTCTGACAACTCACTTCTTTGCAGCACTGGATAATATTCCATTGTCTGAAGGTACCACAGTTTATTTATCTATTCACCTACTAAAGGACATCTGCTGCTGCTGCTGCTAAGTCGCTTCTAGGTTGTCTCTGCTGCTGCTGCTGCTGCTGCTGCTGCTAAGTCGCTTCAGTCGTGTCCGACTCTGTGCGACCCCACAGATGGCAGCCCACCAGGCTCCGCCGTCCCTGGGATTCTCCAGGCAAGAACACTGGAGTGGGTTACCATTTTCTTCTCCAATGCATGAAAGTGAAAGTGAAGTCTCTCAGTAAGTGTCCAGCTCTTCATGACTCCATGGACTACAGCCTACCAGGCTCCTCCATTAATTGGATTTTCCAGGCAAGAGTACTGGAGTGGGGTGCCATTGCCTTCTCCAGATTGCCTCTAAGTATTAGTAAATACCACGAAGCATGACTACCAGATCATGTTTAGGAACATGTTTAGTTTTATAGGAAATTACCAAATTATCTTCCAAAGTAGTATATTACTTTGCATTCCTACCAGCATTGAATGAGTTTCTCTTGCTCCACATCCTTGTTTTTATGTTTTCAGTGTTCTGAAATTTGGGCATTCTAAAAGGTGTGCAGTGACATCTCATTGTTGTTTTAAGTTGCATTTTTCTGATGACATTTGATATCATGCATCTTTCTAGCTTATTTGCCCTCTGTGTGACTCTTTTATTGAAATACCTGCTGGCTGATTTTTTAAATCAAAATGTTCATTGTCTTGAGTCTTATTAGATCTTTATATATTTGGACAACAGATAGTTGTTTATCAGATGTGACTTTTGCAAATATTTTCTCCTAGTCTGTGGCTTGTCTTCTAATTTTCTTGACATTGTCTTTTACACAGCACAGATTTTTAATTTAAATGAAGTCCAGATTCTTCTTTCATGACTTATACCTTTGGCATTGTATCTAAAATTCATCATCATATCCCAGGTCATCTAGGTTTCAGAGAGCCTGTAAAATTATCTACATAAATGTAGTCAACAGATCTTTGACAATAGAGCAAAGGCAATATGATGGAGCAAAGAGAGTCTTTTCAACAAATGGGTGTGGAACAACTTAGCAGCCACATCGGAGAAGGCAATGGCACCCCACTCCAGTACTCTTGCCTGGAAAATCCCATGGATGGAGGAGCCTAGTAGGCTGCAGTCCATGGGGTCGCTAAGAGTTGGACATGACTGAAGCAACTTAGCAGCAGTAGCAGCAGCAGCATCCACATGCCAAAAAAGAGAATCCAGATACAGACCTTATATCTTTCATAAAAATTAACTCAGTAAAGATTTTAGATCTAAATGTAAAATGCAGATTCCTCTTGGGCTAAAACTTCTAGTCACCTATTTTCCTGTATTGGCATAGTTATTAGTGCTAATATTAGGTCTAAGTAACACAAAATAGTTGCTGTTCTTATTAAAGTCCTTTGCTTAGATATGGCTTCCACTCAGGCCTCTGTGTGCTTATCACCAAAAAATTTTATGTATAATTTAACTTGAAAGATGTCATATTCTTCCTTCTTCACCACCAGTCAAATCTGCCACCCTGGACATAAATCACACATAGCTTCCTACTCTTAAAAGTGAAATTGCACTCATACAGGGACCTAGTGTGAATGACAAAGCAGATAAAATGTTCTGTTCTACCTGAAACCACCTCACAAACCTACTGATTTTGGCAGGTTTCTCAGAATGTATAGAAAGTAGGAGATTAATAGCAATTTTAAAAGGCATGTACTTTTAGAAAATCATACCCAGTTTGATTATACAGAGTGAAGTAAGCCAGAAAGAAAAACACCAATACAGTATACTAATGCATATACATGGAATTTAGAAAGATGGAAACGATAACCCTGTATGGGAGACAGCAAAAGAGACACAGATGTATAGAACAGTCTTTTGGACTCTGTGGGAGAGGGAAGGCGGGGGGATGATTTGGGAAAATGGCATTGAAACATGTATAATATCATATAAGAAATGAATCGCCAGTCCAGGTTTGATGCAGGATACAGGAATCTTGGGGCTGGTGCACTGGGATGACCCAGAGGGATGGTATGGGGAGGAAGGTGGGAGAGGGGTTCAGGATTGGGAACACGTGTACACCCATGGCGGATTCATGTTGATGTATGGCAAAACCAATACAATATTGTAAAGTAATTAGCCTCTAATTAAAATAAATAAATTTAATTAAAAAAATAAAAATAAAATAAAAAAATAAAAATTTGAATGGTTTATGAGTAATGACACTGGTGAGACTAAGAGGAAACCTATGCTCCCATATTGGAATAGCTCCTGTTTTATGAAACAGACTGGCTGGTAAACAGATAATTTCAATCCAATGGAGTAAATGCTATGACAGAGGGATGTGTGATGTGTTATGAAATCAGAACAGAGGCTCCCTAAATTAGCTTGATGAGAGTGAGGAGTAGTCATGGAAGGTTTTGTTTTAGAACCAGTGTTCGTCCATCATAAGACAACCAGACATAGAACATTTTTGACCCTATCATTAAGTCAGTCAACCAAAGCAATCAACCAAAGATATTCTAATATTAACTTATAAACATTTTCTACAATTGGATATTTTCAGGAGGGCAGACTTGTGTGTTCTTTCTAGCCATGACTGACAGGTGACAAGGGCCCAGGTCTGTGAATATCCACAACTAAGGATAAAGCAGCAGAGAGCAGAAAACTCTTCTGAGGCAGAGGATTTTCTGTTTCTGCTCAGGTTAGGCGCTTCTGTTTGCTCTGTGGTCTTCTGGGCTTCGGACATCCCTTGCCTGTGGCTTGTGATGACTGCTGCTTCTCTCTGCCTTAGCTGATTGTATCAATATTTGACCCCTCTGGTTATTCCTGAGTGCCAGTCCTGACTCAGACAAAGAGACTCTCTTTGTTTCATGAACACTCGTATTGAATTTTGACATGTGTTCTTCTATACTTTTAACTCTTCCTTTCCTAACACAGTCTAACACCCTCTTGTGGTTGTGTGTTTATATGTGCATGTATATGAAATAAAGGATTTTTAGAGTATATAGAGGTCATGAGCACATTTTTTCAATAGGCCCTTCTGGATTTCAGAATGTCTATCATGAGAGGTTCTCTCTTTGGCTGGTAATAGGCATACAGACTGCACTAGTTTGTGGACCAAGTGGCAGTGAAACCATAGCGCTTTCAGAGGTAATCTTTTGCGGCAGAAAAGTTCTGCCAACAGTTCCTTTGCAATACTAAAAATGAAGCATCTATCCTTTATTTTTCTAAATGCACTGGCTTTTTGATTGGCTTAAGCATCTTTGAGTTTCTGCTTTGATGGTTTAAAAGTAATACAAATCCCTGACAGTTTCCACTATCAGCCTTTTACTGGCATTTCTTTTCATGGTATTTCTTTCAGAGGCTGGTCAGTAAGATCCATGACAAAGCTACCAGTGTGAAAGTCCTTTGAGTAACCCAAGAGTTGTTGCTAATTACATCAATTAATCTTCCAGCAGAAAAGAATGCCATAGTTTTGACAAGGGGCTGTACACTTCTGAGAATTACCCACACCAAATTGCTAGCCAGTAAATATTCTTTCCAAGTCCATAGATGTCATTGATTTTGGTAAGGGTGAGTTGCTGAGCAATGACAGCTTAAAATGAGAAATGAACTGGCTACTATAGTGAAGGCTGGGTCTACTGTGGCCAAAAGAAGCTGAGCCATCAACGAATTAATGAGCTCCTCAATAGAGCTAAATTTTTTCTCCAAATAAGATATTTGCTTAGACTGCCTGCTCAAGCAGTTTTTGGCAATAATCAATCTTTTCATACTGGGAATAGAATGGTAAACAAGATCATTATAATCATGGAGTCCATGAAGTTTCCAGTGTACTAGGAATAAAAAATTACACGGATTTTTTTATATTTAATTCCAATTTTTTATGAGATTTAAAAAGAACATATGAGACTTTGCAGGCATGAAGCAGGCTCCTCTGTCCAGTTTGGAACAAGAGGATTGCCCAGTAATTGAAAGGTATGACAAGTTAGTCTGAGAAAGGCAAGAATGTTTCAGGACAAAATAGCATGAAAGAAGGACATAGGTAAACATGAGCTTCATACATTCAGGAGACTGAAAGGTAATGGTCTTTGTATGTGGTGGACAAAGAAAAAAGGAGTGCAGGATGATTTGGTGAGAATATTCAGGGCCCCTTTGTGTTCAAAGCATTATATGCATCATGATCAATGTGAATAGTGGCCAACTGAGACCTTCAGGAGGTGAATGACTTAAGGAAAGAGGTGTGTTTGGAATAACCATGAAAACTCTTTACGTTATCTAAGGTATCAACTTCTTGCCTCATTAAAGATAAAAAAGGTTGTAGCTACACATTTTAATTTAAAAAATTAATTTGCCTGCTGGTGTTAGTTTTTGCTAGGGTTGAGATGGACTCTTCTGGGTAGATGAGCAAGGATTAATGCCTTTGCTTGTAATGTCACTGGCTTGACATTAACTTGCAACACGAAAGTGATGTGACACATTTCTAACATGTCCTTTGGCAGGGTGAAGTACTCATCTGAAATACCCAGGAGGAAAAGCCATTTCAGAATGGGCCTACCGGGGAGTCATTTACTCTGAGAGTCATACTTCACTATTCTCAATGGCTTGCTTGTTTGAACCCAGCAAGTTAAGCTCTGATCTTCATTATAAAAATTTACCTTTTTTTGGAATATAAAATAGACTAATTCTTTCCACTGGAGAAGAGATTTGACCCCACCCTCATTGATTTGTTCAGGCTAAACTATTTTGTCAATAGACACCAACCCAGTGGACAAATGGGAAAAGGCTTTAAATATTGGACCCAGCAAGTTATTAACATCTGCTTGAATGCATTTCCTTTGTATATTCTGACTCTCAGTGCCTCTGAGGTTGCTAGAAAGAGAGTTTAAAATGTGGAAAAGGAAGACCCATTGTCCAGGCTCTGCATAAGGCAAGAGAATGCTGGGACTACATTACTTTGTCTTTTATTTATTTTTATTTTTTTAAAATTTTATTTAATTTTTAAACTTTACATAATTGTATTAGTTTTGCCAAATATCAAAATGAATCCACCACAGGTATACATGTGTTCCCCATCCTGAACCCTCCTCCCTCCTCCCTCCCCATACCATCCCTCTGGGTCGTCCCATTGCACTAGCCCCAGGTGTCCAGTATCGTGCATCGAACCTGGACTGGCATCTCATTTCATACATGATATTTTACATGTTGCAATGCCATTCTCCCAAATCTTCCCACCCTCTCCCTCTCCCACAGACTCCATAAGACTGTTCTATACATCACTGTCTCTTTTGCTGTCTCGTTCACAGGGTTATTGTTACCATCTTTCTAAATCCCATATATATGTGCTAGTATACTGTATTGGTGTTTTTCCTTCTGGCTTACTTCACTCTGTATAATAGGCTCCAGTTTCATCCACCTCATTAGAACTGATTCAAATGTATTCTTTTTAATGGCTGAGTAATACTCCATTGTGTATATGTACCACAGCTTTCTTATCCATTCATCTGCTGATGGACATCTAGGTTGCTTCCATGTCCTGGCTATTATAAACAGTGCTGCGATGAACATTGGGGTACACGTGTCTCTTTCCCCTCTGGTTTTCTCAGTGTGTATGCCCAGCAGTGGGATTGCTGGATCATAAGGCAGTTCTATTTCCAGTTTTTTAAGGAATCTCCACACTGTTCTCCATAGTGGCTGTCTTTTAGAGTCTCCATTCCTATCTGACAGGCTTCAGAATTCAGTTTAGTTCAGTTCAGTCGCTCAGTCATGTCCAACTCTTTGCAACCCCATGGACTGCAGCACTCCAGGCCTCCCTGTCCATCACCAACTCCTGGAGTTTACTCAAACTCATGTCCATTGAGTCAGTGATGCCATCCAACCATCTCATCCTCTGTCATCCCCTTCTCCTCCTGTCTTCAATCTTTCCCAGCATCAGGGCCTTTTCAAATGGGTCAGTTTTTTTGTATCAGGTGGCCAAAGAATTGGAGTTTCAGCTTCAGTATCAGTCCTTCCAATGAATATTCAGGCCTGATTTCCTTTAGGATGGACTCGTTGGATCTCCTTGCAGTCCAAGGGACTCTCAAGAGTCTTCTCCAACACCACAGTTCAAAAGCATCGATTCTTCGGTGCTCAGCTTTCATTACAGTCCAACTCTCACATCCATACATGACTACTGGAAAAATCATAGCCTTGACTAGATGGACCTTTGTTGACAAAGTAATGTCTCTGCTTTTGAATATGATGTCTAGGTTGGTCATAACTTTTCTTCCAAGGAGTAAGCATCTTTTAATTTCATGGCTGCAGTCACCATGTGCAGTGATTTTCGAGCCCCAAAACAAAATCTCTCACTGTTTCCATTGTTTCCCTTTCTATTTGCCATGGAGTGATGGGACCAGATGCAATGATCTTAGTTTTCTGAATGTTGAGTTTTAATCCAACTTTTTTCACTCTCCTCTTTCACTTTTATCAAGAGGCTCTTTAGTTCTTCCTTGATTTCTGCCTTAAGAGTGGTGTCATCTGCATATCTGAGGTTATTGATATTTCTCCCGGCAATCTTGATTCCAGCTTGTACTTCATCCAGCCAGCATTTTGCATGATGTACTCTGCATATAAATTAAATAAGCATGATGACAATATACAGCCTTGATGTACTCCTTTCCCTATTTGGAATGAATCCGTTGTTTCATGTCCAGTTCTAACTGTTGCTTCTTGACCTGCATAGAGATTTCTCAGGAGATGGGTTAGGTGGCCTGGTATTCCCATTTCTTTAAGAATTTTCCACAGTTTGTTGTGATTCACACAGTCAAAGGGTTTGGTGTAGTCAGTAAAGCAGAAACAGATGTTTTTCTGGAACTTTCTTGCATTTTCGATGATCCAATGGGTGTTGGCAATTTGATCTCTGGTTCCTGTGCCTTTTTTAAAATCCAGCTTGAACACCTGAAGTTCTTGGTACACCTACTGTCGAAGCCTGACTTGGAGAATTTTGAGCATTACTTTGTTAGTGTGTGAGATAAGTGCAGTTGTGCAGTAGTGTGGACACTCTTTTGAACTGCCTTTCTTTGTGATTAGAATGAAAACAACTTTTCCAGTCCTGTGGCCACTGCTGAGTTTTCCACATTTGCTGACATATTGAGTGCAGCACTTTCACAGCATCCTCTCTCAGGATTTGAAATAGCTCAACTGGAATTCCATCACCTCCACTAGCTTTGTTTGTAGTGATGCTTTCTAAGGCCCACTTGACTTCACATTCCAGGATGTCTGGCTCTAGCTGAGTGATCATACCATCGTGGTTATTCTGGGTCATGAAGATCTTTTTTGTATAGTTCTTCTGTGTATTCTTGCCACCTCTTCTTATTATCGTCTGCTTCTGTTAGGTCCATACTTTTTCTGTCCTTTATTGGGCCCATCTTTGCATGAAATGTTCCCTTGCTACTGCTAAGTCGCTTCAGTCGTGTCCGACTCTGTGTGACCCCATAGATGGCAGCCCACCAGGCTCCGCTGTCCCTGGGATTCTCCAGGCAAGAACACTGGAGTGGGTTGCCATTTCCTTCTCCAATGCATGAAAGTGAAAAGTGAAAGTGAAGTCTTGAAGGGATCTCTAGTCTTTCCCATTCTGTTGTTGTCCTCTGTTTCTTTGCATTGATTGCTGAGGAAGGTTATCTTCTCTCTCCTTGCTATTCTTTGACACTCTGCATTCAAATGGGGATATCTTTCCTTTTCTCCTTTGTTTTTCACTTCTCTTCTTTTCACAGATATTTGTAAGGCCTTCCTCAGACAACCATTTTGCCTTTTTGCATTTCTTTTTCTTGGGGATGATCTTGATCCTTGTCTCCTGTACAATGTCCCAAACCTCTGTCCATAGTTCTTCTGGCACTGTGTCTATCAGATCTAATCCCTTGAATCTATTTTTCACTTCTACTGTATAATTGTAAGGGATTTGACTTAGGTCATACCTGAATGGTCTAGTGGTTTTCCCTACTTTCTTCCATTTAAGTCTGAATTTGGCAATAAGGAGTTCATGATCTGAGCCACGGTCAGCTCCCAGTCTTGTTTCTGCTGACTGTATAGAGTTTCTCCATCTTTGACTGCAAAAGAATATAATCAAACTGATTTCAGTATTGACCACCTGGTGATGTCCATGTGTAGAGTCTCCTCTTGTGTTGTTGGAAGAGGATGTTTGCTATGACCAGTGCATTCTTTTGGCAAAACTCTATTAGACTTTGCCCTGCTTCATTCTGTACTCCAAAGCCAAATTTGCCTGTTACTCCAGGTGTTTCTTGACTTCCTACTTTTGCATTCCAGTCTCCTATAATATAAAGGACATCTTTTTGGGGTGTTAGTTTTAAAAGGTCTTGTAGGTCTTCATAGAACCGTTCAACTTCAGCTTCTTCAGCATTACTAGTTGGGGAATAAATGGACTTGGATTACTATGATATTGAATGGTTTGCCTTGGAGACGAACAGAGATCATTCTCTCATTTTTGAGATTGCATCCAAGTACTGCATTTCTTACTCTTTTTGTTGACTATGATGGCTACTCTATTTCTTCCAATGGATTCTTGCACACAGTAGATATAATGGTCATATGAGTTAAATTCACCCATTCCAGTCCATTTTAGTTCACTGATTACTAAAATGTTGACATTGGTCTTGCTGTCTCCTATTTGACCACTTCCAATTTCCTTTGATTCATAGACCTAACATTCCAGGTTCCATCTTTATAATGGTTTATCCACTTTTTTTTTTTTTTTTTTTGTATTTTGGTGTTGTTTGTTTTTGCTTGGATATCTAAAAAATTGCTAAAATTTGGGCTTCCCAGATAGCTCAGTTGGTAAAGAGTCTGCCTGTGCTGCAGGAGACCCTGGTTCAATCCCTGGGTCGGGAAGATGCACTGGAGAAGGGATAGGCTACCCACTCCAGTGTTCTTGGGCATCCCTTGTGGCTCAGCTGGGAATGAATCCACCTGCAATATGGGAAACCTGGGTTCGATCCCTGGGTTGGGAAGATTCTCTGGAGAAGGAAAACGCTACCCACTCCAGTATTCTGGCCTGGAGAATGCCATGGGGTTGCGAAGAGTCAGAAATGACTGAGCGACTTTCCCTTTCACTTTCTAAAATATTGCAAATAGGATAGTACTTAAAGAAAAGTGCTTTGTAAAACTCCATCTGCTTTTTTTCCTGGATAGCCATTTCAGAATATAGTTCCACTTACAAAGGTGGAGGCAGGTGGGGGAAATTAACAGAGTGCGATCCAGTAAGAGGCAAGATGGGGTATAATATAATATTTGAATAGAAGGATTTGCTTTGGCGAAGTGGGAGGAGACAAGGATGTATGTGTTCCTTTCAAAAGCAAATAATTAGAGGGTCTAGTAGTAGAAGGTGGACAACAGAGATAATAATCCATTTTCCCAGTGAAATGTGTGTTAATTGCTCCAGGCATGATGTTAGTTTTAGGAATGATCAGAAATCTCAAAAAAAGCAAATGATTACCAGTTTTATATATTTCTGAGATATATCAATCTTAATGCTAGAAGATGTTAAAGTTACTAAGTTAATTGCAGTTTAGATACTTTTTTTGATTAATTATAGAAGAGCTCTAGTGAAAGAAATTTTTATTATTACTATAAAAATGTAGATGTAAATTGGACACTGTATATTGAATCTTCTTTTCTTACTCTACATTATCATTTCTTAATGCATTTTATCTGCTTGCTTTTCCGTTGATGGTGACTTCTAATACACTAGCTTTAATTTCTCTCTTTATGGCCCCCACCCAGTGTTTCTATTAAATATTTATATATAAGTAATATAGTAGATTGGAAGAATATTTTTTTTATATGCTTGGTGACATAATTGTTTTATAAGTTCAGATATTGCATTCTGTATTTTACTAAGTGGAGCTTAGTAAAAGAGCTTAGTTCCAAAGCTGCATTGCTAATTAATGAAACTTAATGTGACTGGTCCCATTGGGAAATGCACCTTGAAACTTACTGTATAGAAATAACAAAATACGTTTGAAAGGGAAGAAAAAGATAACAAAAAAGTTTTTAATCAGTCCTCTATAAATAATTTTATCTTTGATCTGGGGAATGATTAGAAGCCAATGAAGCGCACAATGATTTTTTTTAGACAATTTCTTCAAAAATCTTAACCATGGCTTTCATCTTTCCCAGCTGGTCAGAAACATGATTTTGGTAGAGAATGAGGGTTCATTTGTTTCATTAGGTTAAAATGAAATGCTTAAGACTAAAAGAATGTGGAGTAGAATGATTTACAATTGTGCTGAGATCTCACTGTCTCCAAATTCAAAAGGAAGATTCATGGCCCCATTTGTTTGTGTCCAGGCACAAATATACTCTCATGTACTCCTAGCCTCCAGTCTTCTCTTTTTCAGTTGATCTCCCACAGAATATGTTTCTCAGTGAAGAAATTAGCGAACCAAGTTATTATAAATTAACTGAGTTAAATATCCACTTAAAATTACATTTATTATTTATATACATTTTAATTTGTTGCTTCATATTTATTTATCAGTTTCCATTAACTATAGGAGGGTTGTTTCTTGTTTTCTGTTCAATAAAATTTAATTCTAGAATCTTGTTGATAAGCTGTGGAAAGAAAATCCCAAATCATGAGGATGTTGTACATTCCAATGACAATTTATTTCTGTGTATTTTTGGTACAGGGATATTCTTGGAGCAAAACAAGTGCATGCACTTCTGAACTGTGTATGAATTGTTTGCCATAAATTATTATACACAGTGAACCCTGAAAGAGCCAGATATTCATTGTACTTTTTATTTTGTGCATCCTAAAACCAGTTCAGATATAATGAACTTTTGGGAAAGGTTTTTAAGGACAGTATGAAAAACTTACACCTTGATCATTGAATTTAGTTTTCAATTTTGTCAGTTATATTCTTTGAAACTGAAAATTTTCTCTATAAGCCATTTATAAATATCTTTTCATTTTAAGAGACATTCACTCTAATAGTAATCTGGTGAAATCCATGATTGTGTTATACTATATGCAGTCTATGCAAATAGTTAAAAAAGTTTTTTACACTCTTATACATATTTTAAATGGAGAATTTATCATGACATAATCTAAAGGCAACAGATAAATGATAATTTTCCTCTCCTGTCTTCTTTCATGCCCTTTGAGAATGAGGAAAACAGTACATCCTACAAAACAGAGGGGTCCTATTCACTTTCTAGCCTATGATGCTTCTTGGTTCAGTTAAAGGTGCCCTTAAAAACCTTAGGTCCAAAACTTCTGAGATTCTATAGAATGGAAATCTAGAATAGTAGCAAAGTAAGGTGTCTGTGGTAAGCAGAATTATAAGATGGTTTCCAAGATCCCCACCTGCTGATGTACATACTTAGCATAATTTTGTTCCATTGAATATGGGAAGGACTGTGAATATAACATATTTCACTCTGTAATTAGGTTGCATTGTATGACAACAGTGAAGGGATTTTGCAGATGTAATTAAAAGTCTCAAAACAGCTTTAGTAAATTGAAAAAAGAGATTATGGAATAAGGGAGGGGAGGGTCCATAGCCTAATCAAGATAGCCCTTAAAAGGACTAAGAATTTTTGAAGGAAGAGATGCAGGCATGAGAAGAATTTTTCAGCTGCAAGGGGAGAAAGCAGACAGCTATATTGTGAACTGTCTATGAGGGGCACAGAGCAAAGAACTGTGGGTACCCAGAAGAGCTCCAATCTCCAATAAAAATCTGAATTCTGTCAACAATCTGAATAAACTTGGAGAAGACTGCACATCTCACAAGGACTTAGAGTTACACTGAACACTTTGATTTCAGCCTGATGACACTCTGCAGATGAGCTAACCCATATTTGAACTTGTGACCTACAGGATCTGTTAGATAATAAATGGTACTCTTTTAAACTTTCAAGTTTGTGGTACTTCTTACGTAGCAATAAAAAATTAATATATATATTTAAAGTCCACATCTTATTCCATATTTTAATTACAACATTTTGGAGTGAGATCGTAGGGACTTCTGTGTCAATCTTTGAGAGTCCTCAGATGGTATAAAATGTGAAGTCAGGGTTTTCTATGGATAGAAATACTGGAGTAGGAAGTGTCCATAAGACGGAGTGTTGGGCAGCTTGGAGTAGGGTAAAAGAAGAAATGGTGATGTGTGAGGGGATTGGAGAAACATTGATTAACAAGGTATATTTAGTAGCTGGTACTACAGTTAGAATGTATAATAGCTAGTATAATTAGTTTATAACTGCAGACTGACTAACCAAGTATACTGTTTCTAGAAAAGGTAACCAGTTACAGAGTTTTATGTTGTATACAGTATGTACAACACCTAAGAAAAAGATGGTATCTCGATAGTGATTTTGATCTTTAGACAAAGTGATCACATGATGCTTAAGAATTCCTATTCAGTAGACTGACTTTAAGATAGAAATCTTTACAATGGCAGTGTATTT
Organism: Bos taurus; assembly: GCF_002263795.3. Lineage (NCBI taxonomy): Eukaryota > Metazoa > Chordata > Mammalia > Artiodactyla > Bovidae > Bos > Bos taurus. The sequence goes on along the minus strand of NC_037337.1, from coordinate 3,557,167 downwards.
TTCATATACTCTCTTCTAGACTTCCATTCTTCACCTTATTTTATAAGCCAAGTATCTGAATGAATCATGTTTCACCTAGACTAGTTCTCTGCAACTAGATTTATTTAGAGTCCTTTCAGACAATGTATTTTGCTTAATTTTAAGCTGACTCTGGACTTTACAAAATTTTAGCTTATATTGTAAAATCTACATCATACTGTAGGATTTATCCTGTATTGTTAGAGTACACAGACAGGAACTAGCAGACCCAATTTCTAATCTTAGTCTGACTGCTTTACCATATTCTTCTTTTTTTATACAAGGAATTTTGTTGTATTGATTGGCACCTCAAGGAGCTCTATAAAATTCCCCAAAGATCTTTTAAAAGGCAGTTGTTTTTTTTTTTTAACCAAGGTAAAGTTGATTTACAACATTTTATTAGTTTCATATGTTCAACATAGTGATTCAAAATTTTAAAGCTCATAGCCCATTTAAAGCTATCATAAAGTGTTGACTATGTTCCCTGTGCTGTGTAGTATACCCTTGTAGCTTATTTATCTTATACACAGCAGTTTGTATCTCTTAATCACTTAAGTTGATAACCACTGGCTTGAGATAGGATTGTAGAGATATAAACTGCCCTCTTGGGACTACTTTTGCTACAGTATGTCCCATAGATTTTAGGTCATTGTATTTTATTTTCACTTTTCTCCAGGTAACTTTTTATTTCCTCTGATTTCTTCAGTGATCCATTGCTTGCTTAGTATCATATTGTTTAGCTTTCCATGTGTTTGTGTTTTTTGCAGTTTATTTTCTTGTAGTTGATTTCTAGTCTCACAGAGCTGGGGTTTGGAAAAATGCTTGATATAATTTCAGTTTTCTTAAACTAACTGATATATGTTTTGTGGCCTAACATGTAATCTATCCTAGATAGTGTTCTGTGTGCACTAGAAAAGAATGTGTATTTTGCTGCATTTGGATGGAATACTCTACATGTATTATTAAATCCTTTAGACTTAATGTGACATTTAAATATAGTGTTTTCTTAAATATTTTCTGTTTGGATATTCTGTCTGTTGCTGTAATCAGGGTGTTAAATTAGTATTGCTGTGTTATTGTCGATTTCTCTCTTTACATCTGTTAATATTTGCCTTATGTTGGGTGCATATACATTTAGAATTATTATATCTTCTTGTATTGATTACTTGATCATTATGTAGTGTTGTTCTTTATCTCTTTTTACAATCTTTGTTTTAAGAGTACTTTGTCTGATATAAATATTCCTATCTCACTTTCTTTTGCTTTCCATTTGCATGCTATATCTTTTTTCATCTCCTCACCTTTTCCATTCCCTTACTTTGTATCCATTTGGCCACTTGGTACATGCTTGGTGCTGTTGCAGTGGTCACTAATACTGTCTTCAGTTATTTTTGTTGATTTTTCTTTTTTCTGTTCAGCTTGTGTGATTTCTACTGCACCATCTTCTAGCTTGCTTACCTGTTCATCTGTAAGATTTACTCTACTACTGATTCCATCTAGCTTCTTTTTTATTTCAGTTACTGTATTCTTCATCTCTGGTTCTTCTTTATATTTCTGTTAAAAACTTATTACTTCTGTCTCTGTTCATTCACTATTCTCCCAAGGTCTTTGATTTTCTCTATAATAATCACTTTGAATGCTTTCTTGGGTTGATTTCCTATCGCCACTTCACTTAGTTTTTCTGAGGTTTTCTCTTGTTCTTTCTCTTGGAATGAGTTCCCTTATTGCTATGTTTTCTCTGATTTGCTGTTTTTATTTCTGTATATCTGGTATGTTATATCTCCCAAACTTGGAGAAGTAGTCTTTTGTAAGCAATGTCCTACGCATCTCAGAATTATACTTCCCAGTAAGAGTCAGACACGACTGAGCGACTGAACTGAACTGATGGTCATGAAAGTTATATTCTCAAGGGTTGCCCCCTCTGTGAGCTGTGTGTTTCCTTCTGTTGTGGCAGGGTGACTACGAAGAACAATCTGGGAGGGTCACTGGCCTCTAGTTTGGCTGGTTTCCAGGCCCTGCTTTGTTTGGAGGTTGCCAGTCACTTGTTGGCAGGCTAGCTCACAAGGCCGTTTGTTTGAAATCTCAGCAGTGGGGAGGGGGGAGGTCCCAAGAGCAATGCTGGCTCATACTGGACAGAACTGGGTTGTGGGTGGGTGAATTGGGGGTCAGGGTTTCTAGATCTAATGTTGGCCTGCTGGGGTGTTGGACTATTTCATTACATGTCTGGCTATAGTTTTGAAGTATCCCATGGCTAGTGCTGGCCTGCTGGAGATTGGGGCTGGATCCCAAGGTGGCTGGTTGAAGGATCCAAAGTATGTCAGAGCTAATATTGTCCTGCCGGTGGGTGGGCCTGAGCCTAGGAGGTCCCAGGTTTTGTACTCACTCACTGGTGGGTGAAGCCATTCCTGGGGTTTGTGCTTGCAGGGCTCTCAGGCTCCTGAATCTGGTGTCAGCCTGCTATGGGGCAGTGCTGGAGCCTGGGGCACCTAATGTTTCTCAGGGCTGGTGTCAGCTTGCTGCTGGGTGAGCTACATCCTGCATGACATGCTATGGGTCTGCAGTGGTCCTGCAGCAAGTGTCCTCATGCTGGTGGGCAGGCTGGGACCCAGTCTGTTCTGGGACTGGTGCCTGCTCACTGCTCTTTGAGGCCAGTCCCAGGGCTGGGGCTGGTTTGCTAGAAACACAGCTGAGCTAGTTCAAGTCCTAAAAGATGAGGACTTTTTGCTGGACAGAGCCATGACTAGGGATTGCTATGGGCTCACAGAATCTTTAGGCAGTCTGTCTGCTCATGGCAGGGCTGTCTTCTCACCTAGCTAGTTGCTTGCTGTGAAGTGTCCCAGTGCCCCGTGGTGGGTGGGGTTAGGGCTGTGTCCTGAGGCTAATAGGCTGAGCTATTCAAGTGCTAAAAGATAATGCTGTGAAAGTGCTGCACTCAATATGCCAGCAAATTTGGAAAACTCAGCAGTGGCCACAGGACTGGAAAAGGTCAGTTTTCATTCCAATCCCAAAGGAAGGCAATGCTAAAGAATCCTTTAACTACTGCACAATTGCACTCATCTTATACGCTAATAAAGTAATGCTCAAAATTCTCCAAGTGTTCTCCAAGTGAGGCTTCAATAGTATGTGAACCAAGAACTTCCAGATGTTTAAGCTGGGTTTAGAAAAGGCAGAGGAACCAGAGATCAAATTGGCAACATCCATTGGATCATCAAAAAAGCAAGAGAGTTCCAGAAAAACATCTATTTCTGCTTTATTGACTACACCAAAGCCTTTGACTGTGTGGATTGCAACAAACTGGAAAATTCTTCAAGATACTGGAATACCAGACCACCTTACTTGCCTCCTGAGAAATCTGTATGCAGGTCAAGAAGCAACAGTTAGAACTGGACATGGAACAACAGGCTGGTTCCAAATAGGGAAAGGAGTACATCAAGGCTGTATATTGTCACCCTGCTTATTTAACTTATATGTAGAGTACATTACACAATATGCCAGGCTGGATGAAACACCAGCTGGAATCAAGATTACTGGGAGAAATATCAATAACCTCAGATATGTAGATAACACCACCCTTATGGCAGAAAATGAAGAGGAACTGAAGAGCCTCTTAATGAAAGTGAAAGAGGAGAGTGAAAAAAGTTGGATTAAAACTCAACATTCAGAAAACTAAGATCATGGCATCTGGTGTTATCACTTTATGGTAAATAGATGGGGATACAATGGAAACACTGAGAGTCTTTATTTTTTGGGCTCCAAAATCACTGCAACCATGAAATGAAAAGACACTTGCTCCTTGGAAGAAAAGCTATGACCAACCTAGACAGCATACTAAAAAGCAGAGACATTACTTTGCTGACAAAAGTCTGTCTAATGAAGGTTATGGTTTTTCCAGGAGTCATGTATGGATGTGAGAATTGGACTATGAAGAAAGCTGAGCACCTAAGAATTGATGCTTATGTTAGAGAAGACTCTTGAGAGCCTCTTGGACTGCAAGGGAATCCAACCAGTCCATCCTGAAGGAACTCAGTCCTGAAATTCATTGGAAGGGCTGATGTTGAAGCTGAAATTCCAATACTTTGGCCACCTAATGAGAAGAGCTGACTCATTTGAAAAGACCCTGCTGCTGGGAAAGACTGAAGGCAAGAGGAGAAGGGGACAACAAAGGATGAGATGGTTAGATGGCATCACTAACTCGATGGACACGAGTTTGAACAAGCTCCAGGAGTTGGTGACGGACAGGGAAGCCTGGCATGCTACAGTCCATGGAGTCACAAAGAGTTGGACACAACTGAGTGACTGAACTGAACTATCCCATATGAATGGGAATAGAACATAGTTCAATAATCACTGCTATAAGGAAATCATTTATTTCTGCTAAAATGATGGCTTGAACAGTATGGCTAGTATCATGCTAAGTTAAGGCCAATTGAAGGTCATGCAAAAGATGATCCACAGTGCCACCCAAATACATTAATTAGGTTAACAACAAAAAATCTGTATAGGATCCTGTATATCTTTAGAACTTCTTACTATCAGGAAAAAAAAAAATCTTATGAAATTGATACTTGTAGTCTGAAAAAGTATATGGCTAATCTTGAAATTAACCAAGTCACCTAACTTTCTCACCTCATTTTGGAAGTTGGAGTTGATCTAAAACGGCCTTGTATTACACCGGAGATATGATGGGACTTGAATGCTGCTAAACACAGTTCTTTTATGCTCTTACTCTTGAGTAATCTTCTATATTATTTATAGGCAATAGAATCCATCTATTGCTTATAATCCAGTGGTTCATTGACCAAATACCACTTTCCTGTGTTTTGGCATTTGTCGAAGTCCTCCTAGAAAGCCTCGTCTGTCCAGGGTTCATGGTGAAGAGCCAGTTTCAGAAACCCTTGGGCATGTATGCACTGTCTTGACATCTGTTCATTTTGAAACGTCAGATCTGAAATTATTGCTTTTAATTGCTAATATTTTTTGACCATTTACTACGACAAGGCACTTTTTGTTATTTTATATGTATTTTACCAAATTTTAACCTCCCTGGTGGCTCAGATGGTAAAGTGTCTGTCCACAATGCGGGAGACCTGGGTTTGATCCCTGGGTTGGGAAGATCCCCTGGAGAAGGAAATGGCAATCCACTCCAGGACTATTGCCTGGAAAATCCCATGGACAGAGGAGCCTGGTAGACTACAGCCCATGGGGTTGAAAAGAGTCGGACACGACTGAGCGACTTCACTTTCACTTTACCTAATTTTATATAAACTACGAGGGAACTACTATAATTATACACTCTTGAAGCTAAAGAAAATAAAGACATTTGCTTGAAGATGACACAGCTAGAAAGTAATCGAGCCAGAAATTTAATCATGACCTAGACCTTACCCAGTTCATTGCTTCTAATTCTGGCAAAATGTAATGTCTTTCCACCTAAAGTTATTCAGGGACCTTTTTGGAAAATTAATTAATTAACTGACTTATTTATGTGTTTTAGGCTGTGCTGGGTTTCATTGCTGTGCTTGAAATTTCGGTTTTCTCGTGTTGTGGTGAGCAGGGGCTGCTCTTCGTTACAGTGTGCTGGCTTCTCATTGCAGTGGCTTCTCTTGTCACGGAACACAAGCTGCAGGGCACCTGGGATCCAGTAGTTCTGGCACGTGGGCTCAGTAGTTGCAGTTCCCTGGCTCTAAAGCTCAGGCTCAATAGTTGTGGGCCATGGGCTTAGTTGCTCCACAGCATGTGGGATCTTCCCAGATCAGGGGTCAGACCCATGTCTCCTGCATTGGCAGGTGGGTTGGATTCCTTACCAGTGAGCCACCAGGAAGCCCTCATGGACTCTTTCGAAAGAAAAAAGAATTCTCCTAAATTCCCAAGGTAGATGAATTATTTTTAGAATACTGTTACTTAGACATGTATAAACGTAAAACCAGAAATGAACTCTAGCCTTACAGGGTTTTACAATTATAAAACTGAATAAAAAGTAACATTTAAAAACAACTCCCAAACCTGTAAAATTCAGGTGAATAATATTAACAACGCTATAGATAATATTGTTTAAGGCAAAGTTGTCGATGTTGTGAGTAATAGTCAAAGAATGTATTTTCCAGTCTCATGCTTTATTTGTAGTCAAATGGGCCTTTCATTGAGCTACCTAGGTGGCGCTAGTGGTAAAGAACCTGCCTGTCAATGCAGGAGACAGAAGAGACACAGGTTCGATTCCTAGGTTAGGAAGATCCTCTGGAGGAGGGCATGGCAACCTATTCCAGTATTTTTGCCTAGAGAATCCCATGCACAGAGGGCTACAGTCCATCGGGTCGCAATGAGTCGGACACTCCTGAAGCTACTTAGCATACATGGGCTTTTCATTATTTTGAGTACAGTGTATCTTTGCTATTTTTCTTCTAAATATAAATATCTTTAGCTATGATGTATTATTTTGAAGTGATAGCCAATGGTAGAATTCATTCCCCCAGATACCATTTACTGAATATTTTACATTATATCTGTATCACTGTATTTTATGGTAATGAATTGTGGCAAGTTGTTGGGGCAGAAATGAGACCCATGGAATATGTCCCTCTAGCAGTGGGACATATTGACTGTCAGAGGTGAGTTGCTCTCAAGTTCTGCATGCGTTTGTTTGTCTGATGAGGAATCAATTTCTTGACTACTTGTTTTTCTTTTAGAATGGACTTGACTTCTCTTTTGTATTGCTTACTCTAAGGTCATTTGTCCTTCAGTTGTGCCACCCAGAAAGTGAACACAAATGCAGTGTGTGTTCTCAGATAGAGAACTGAAACTGAATATTTGACAGTTTGGGTTCTGCCATCAGGGCTATTATTGGAATTATATGTGTTCTTCTTGATAATAACTTCAAAATAACATATTGTGGGCCAGCTCATGGTCTAGTACACGGTCTCAGTTCCCACATGAGAAAAAAAAAACATTTGTTTTAGTTTGGTAAATCATTGCAAAGGTTTTGAGTTCCCTCTGGTAGGAATACTGCAATTGGAAACTGGTTATAGGAGCTTACCATACCTCCCAAATATGTTGGAAATAAAATGTACAAACAAGATCAGATTCACTGGTGACTCAGACAGTAAAGAATCTGCCTACAGTGCAGGAGATCAGATTAAATCCCTGGGTTGGGAAGATTCCCTGGAGAAGGGAATGGCTACCCACTCCAGTATTCTTGCCTGGGGAATTCCATGGACAGAGGAGCTTGACAGACAACATTCCGTGGGTTGCAAAGAGTCAGACATGACTGAATGATAAACATTTTTACTTTTCACTATCTAGAGGAGTAAGAAGACATTTTTTGTCTGTTTTGAGGGACATTAGCAGAGCTTGCATTTCTGCATAGCTCCTCTTTCATTTCTCAAGTCTAGCATATTTGCAGAGAAGGCAATGGCACCCCACTCCAGTACTCTTGCCTGGAAAATCCCATGGACGGAGGAGCCTGGAAGGCTGCAGTCCATGGGGTCGATAAGAGTCGGACACGACTGAGCGACTTCACTTTCACTTTTCATTTTCATGCATTGGAGAAGGAAATGGCAACCCACTCCAGTGTTCTTGCCTGGAGAATCCCAGGGACGGGGAGCCTGGTGGGCTGCCGTCTATGAGGTCGTACAGAGTCGGACTCGACTGAAGTGACTTAGCAGCAGCAGCAGCATATTTGCATATTTTAAGTGCAAATGCCCCTGGGAAGAGGCAAATTATTGAACCATAGTATGGATTTTACGGAGTTACCATTTACTTCTAATGGTAGAATCAAAGGAAACTAGAAAGCATTACTTTACTGGGTTAAAAAGGCAAACAAAACAAGAGGAAATGATGAGGGCACATTTTAAAACTTCTGCCTAGCACCAGTCCATGCTATGGCTGGTCACATGTGATTTTTGTGTGTCTGAGAGTATTTACGCTATTACAATTCCTGTACCTTAATCCCTGTATCACTGTGAACTGGGAAGGAAAGAAAAACTCTAATTCCTTCCCTGATAGCTCAGTTAGTAAAGAATCCGCCTGCAATGCAGGAGACCTGGGTTTGATTCCTGGGTTGGGAAAATCCGCTGGAGAAGGGATAGGCTACCCACTCCGGTATTCTTGAGCTTCCCTTGTGGCTCAGCTGGTAAAGAATCTGCCTGCAATGTGGGACACCTGGGTTCACTCCCTGGGTTGGGAAGATCCCCTGGAGAAGGGAATGGCTACCTGAAAAACTCTGATTCTCATCAAATCAGGTGACTATTTACGATTTTCACCATCCTCCTGGGAATCATGACCACACGTTCATCTTCAGGCTCTTACATTATAATCCTGTTTATCATAAAGAAGAGAGGCAGGGCTGTGTTTCCACCCAGCACTCAGAACAGTGCAGGCAGCTCTGGAAGCAGCTGTTGCAGTTCCCCTGGGTAGAGGATAAGGGAGGTTAGAGTGTGTTCCTCTGGGCTCCTCCTGTGAGCCCACGCTTGGTTCTGTTCCTCAGCCACTCATTGCAGGCGCTGTAACTGAAGCCTCCTGCCAGGAGTTCTAGCCCGTGTCCTGGGACTGCGCCCTGGTGGCCCTGAAGCCTACATGTCACAGTGTTCTCTAGACCTCTCTCTTCTCCTCAGGACTGACTTCTCTAGCACATCAGCCCTTATTCTCATGTGAGTGAAGTGAAATGAAAGAAGACAAATTATTGGGATTAATTCATTCTGATGGCGGCACTCTCCAGACACTGCCTGTCAGTCAGTCAGTCAGTCAGTTCAGTCGCTCAGTCGTGTCCGACTCTTTGCAACCCCATGAATCGCAGCACGCCAGGCCTCCCTGTCCATCACCAATTCCCGGAGTTCATTCAAACTCACATCCATCAAGTCGGTGATACCATCCAGCCATCTCATCCTCTGTCGTCCCCTTCTCCTCCTGCCCCCAATCCCTCCCAGCATCAGAGTCTTTTCTAATGAGTCAACTCTTCACATGGGGTGGCCAAAGTACTGGAGTTTCAGCTTTAGCATCGTTCCTTCCAAAGAACACCCAGGGCTGATCTCCTTTAGAATGGACTGGTTGGATCTCCTTGCAGTCCAAGGGACTCTCAAGAGTCCGTTAGGTGTTATCTAATGGTTCTGTGGAACTGGTCCATTTGTTGCTATGCTGTGCTGTGCTTTCATGGAGCTGGTCTTATTCCTGCTTCTGGTGAGGGCTTTTCTTTATTTCTGTGTAGCCCTCCAGTAAACTGCCTTTTTAAATCAAGATCTCTGATTTGTGTCATCCCTTTTCCCTGGAGACAAGATTCAGTGTCTTTCCATCACCTCCTCTCTTCAACCGTGGATCAGCTCACTTTTCATGTGAGTGCCACATTTGTTCTCTCTGGCCAAGTGAAAAGTGCTCCTCCCTCAAGCACCCCACAGTACTGCTTCCTGCCTGACTCAGAGCTGAACACATCTGTTGGACCTTACACCTGGGAACCTTTGTGTTCCATTTCATGTGGCCTCTACCAGGTGGTGCTAGTGGTAAAGAACCTACCTGCCAACGCAGGAGATGTAAGAGAGGCAGGTTTGATGCCTGGGTCAGGAAGATCCCCTGGAGAAGCGCATGGCAACCCACTCCAGTATTCTTGCCTGGAGAATCCCATGGACAGAGGAGCCTGGCGGTTTCCTGTCCATAGAGTCCCAGAGTAGGACATGACTGAAGTGACTTAGCATGCATCCATGTATCCTCTGTGTTAGTAATTAAAGCTTTCCTTCTGCCTCTTATCCATTAACCTTTCTGTCTTCCAGACTCAGCTTCCCTTGAACCCCAGGACTCCCCTATCTCATGTGAGAGAGAAGTAAAAGAAGAAGTGTGGTCTTTCTCATGCTGATAAAAGGTCAAAATGAAAAGGAAAATTGAAATTTAGAGAAGGGCAAATTATTTCAGATGAGAAGAGAGAAAAAAATAGGGAGTCAAGGAAAACTGGGGCAGGAGGACAGAAAGGAAGAAAGAATATTAAGAAGTGAGACATCAGGCAGAAATTAAGGGGTTAAATAAAAGTGTTAGAAAATCTTCTTTTGTGAACTCCCTGAATGCTGCCTTCTCAAGAAACCTTCAATAAAGACATCTTTATCTTTTAGGGTTAAGCAAGTGCAATTTATTTTTCTTTTGAAAGTGTTTTTGTACTAGGATGACCCTTAAGGAGAGAGCAAGTTGGCCTAGTTTCATTTGAGATGCATTCTTCTCTCTAATAACATGAAGGTGGTGAGGAGGAAGAGTACCAGAGAGAAACTTGGATGGGGAGAATCCTATTATATGCTGTTCTTTTTGTCCAGGATATTTCATGTACTGCAAGTTATAAACAAACTCCCACCTTATCCCAAATTATATTCAGACCTTTATTCAATCAGTATTTTCTTTTTATTTATACACATATACTCCTGACCACTGGTGAACATAGGTCTACCTATGGGGCCTGCAGTGCTCTAGGAAGGAAACCCTCCTGGGCGCTAACCTCTCTGTTCTCTGCTTAGGAAAACTCTAAGGACCCCAGCACTCCCCTCCCCACCCTCCACAAAAAGTAGGCCTGGGGGCCATCGTCAATACTGCGTTTCACTGGAAATTCATTTCCTGGGTTGGTACTCTTCACAGCTCTCTGAGAACTGAGCATCATGGATTTGGGCTCAAAGAGGGGAGAGTTGTTTGGAATTTGGAATATATGGTGATAGGATCAAGTCCCTCAGCGTCTGGAGATATGGAAAAAAATGTGGTGTTAGGAAGGCCCAGAGGCTCTCCTGAGAAAAGCAGTCCTATGCAAGATCCTTTTATATCATTATCCTTGAGTAGTTATGGGCCACTAAAAGGTAACATTTCTTTTAGGAAGTCTGCAAAGGGCAACCAGTGTTTTCCTAGTGGTTTTCAGAAATGTGCCATCTTGTAGTGATTAGAGCATGAGACTATTAGATTCATTTTTGTGGTACTAAACTTAGACACAGTAAAAGGAAACATACTCTTTAAAAATGTTTAAGGCTCAGAAAAGAATCCTGAGAAGCACATTTTCCATTTTAGTAAGGGAAAAAGGTACAAAGAATGTCAGTTAAAAAATTCATAAAGGTTGCATTACCCTCAGTGGAAACATTTCTTTGAAAAAGGAGAAGAGGCTGGTACTTAAAGATACAGTCACAGACATTGTATAGAGCCCTTCTAAGAAATAAGACCAAGCCTCTTCTCAAATGGAAAGAGTTTTAAAGAAACAGGAAATTTTTAGTTTCATGACGTGTATATGGGAAAAGTGGGTCCATGAAGACTTCTGTAATCACAAGCACAGGTGTTTGAGATAAAAGGATTGTGTTACCATTTATTCACATCAATGGCTATTTGAGGGCTCCCTGGAGACACAATAAATAATTCTGTCCATATGGGCTGTAGTCCATTCAGGTGCTCCTGTGAACAGTCAAGTCAGTTTCCTGGCCCCTGCTTGTCAAGAGTTGTGCAAAAGCATGGCATGGCATTGGCATGAGTTTTGGTTGTACATGCACTATAATTTATACTATAATTTGTTTGTCATTGATCTGTGTTGAAACTGGAGTGCCTATACCCAGTATTGGGCTTCCCTGGTGGTTCAGATGGTAAAGAATCTGCCTGTAATACAGGAGAACCAGGTTTGATTCCCGAGTGGGGAAGATCCTCTGGAGTAGGAAATGGTAACCCACTCTAGTATTCTTGCCTGAAGAATCCCATGGACAGAGGAGCCTGGCATGCCATAGTCTATGGGATTGCAAAGAGTTGGACACAACTGAGTGACTAACACTTTCACTTTTTTTTTTCTTTCTTGCCCAGTATAAGGAAGTAAGAATAAGGCAGGTAGGACCAAGTGATAACTCTTTCTTGATTTTCTTTCCCAAGTCTTTACATGGGAAAAAGGCCAGTGCTTCCTTGCAATCCTGTCTCACCCAAATCTATTCCTGTCAGTGGGTGAGCCTTTCTTAGATCACGTCTTAGCATGAAATCGTGTCTCACAGTTTCTGCTTGAGTGCCTCATTATTTATCACAGCCAGGTCGTACGTGTGTGTGCTAAGTCGGTTCAGTCGTGTCCGACTGCTTGCTACCCTATGGACTGGAGCCCATCAGGCTCCTCTGTCCATGGGATTCTCCAGGCAAGAATACTGGAGTGGATTGCTATGCCCTCCTCCAGGGGATCTTCCAAACCCAGGGACTGAACCTGCATCTCTTATGTCTCTTGCTTTGGCAGGCAGGTTCTTTACCACCAAGCCTGGTCTTGGATATAAGTAAATCTCCACCAAATCCAAGTGCTGAAGATATCCTAGAGATAATTTGTGGCACATACCTCTTTGAGAAGATCCTCAGGGAGGGAAAGTGACTTGCCTAGGTCAGGCAATAGTTAATGGTAGAGTTGGTGACTTGGATAATATCTTTATAAATTGTTTTGGCCATTTTGTCCCATGTGTTAAATCTGTATTATTTGGTACTACTTTTACCTGGAATCTGAAATCGATTTAGAACAAGAAGACCCTTTGCTGTTAATTTAAATAACAATACAGGACTGGAGTGAGGCAAGGCTGCTCTGAAATAGCATTTTGCCAGTTGATTATAGTATCACCTACCAAACAACAAGAGCTATTTAATAGCTAGTAATTTTGTTTTAAAAGAGTTTTATCCAGTGGACTATTACCTGCAGCATCATGATTTTGTGATTACATGTCCAAAAGTAGCATTTATCCCTGCTTTTATGCGAAGTACCTCTTAAAGGGTCTTTCTAGAAAGTAATTTTGAAGGCGTTTCCTTTTATATAGATAACATTTAAAACAATAAAACAAGAACAATACTGTTATCATATTATTCTATCCTAAATCAAATACAGTCTTGGAACAGGTAATTACGTTAAGCTTCAGAATGCATTAATATTTCTCTCTTAAGAGCATAAGCTCTTATCTACACTGAAGATATTTGTAAAATTTAGCAAGGTTGAAATGTAGCTATAGTGTTGATATCCTAGCTATAAACTAGGAAAATCTTTTCATTCTTAGCTTTCTTTTCCTGTCGTGCAATCCCACCTAATCTTGACATAGTCTAAGGCCTCTGTATGCTTTTCCATGAAAGGTGTTCCCTTTCCAGGGTTTTGCCTAGAAATGTTTTTGTGAGGTTTTCGCGGTGCTGACATCTGACTCCTGCCCTGTCCACCTGTGTTGATTTATTAATCGAACATTGACTGAATGCCTGCGATGCTTATATTGTTTCTCAGTCTTATGTGTCTCACTTTTATAACTTCTTGAGAGAATGGATTCTGTGCCAGATGTTGAGGATAGAGGAGGGAAGAAAGACAAGAAAGATTCTCACTTCAGGGAACTTTTGTTATGATGATATGACTCATGATAAATAAGCAATCAAATCAATGAACAAAAGAATTCTGGACAAAGGAGATAGCAAGTACAGAGGCCCCTCATAAGTTCTTTCTACGTTCTCATTTTTTGAAAGAACTGCTGAATACAGGGGAGTGTAGTATGACAAGAGGTCAGGGAAGCAAACAGCAGTCAGATCATGTTGGATTTGTAGGTCATGGGTTTTGAAACTTATTCTAAGGGCAATGAGAATCTGTCAGAAGGACTCAGGGAAATGGGCATTTCAGCATGCTAGAAGCTGGAGGCACACATTCCTCCAGGATACCTGGGTGCTTTGCTTTTTCCCCTCATATGTGAGTTTTGCCTTGCTGATGCAGAGTTTGGTTCAAGAACTGGACAGGCTTGTTGTGTGTCTATATTACCTTAACTGGAAACCTGTGGATGGTCCATATCATTGCCTAAAAATTGGCACCCCAAAGATATCCAGTCCTACTCTCCAGAACTTGTAAGTGGGACCTTATTTGGAGTAAAGGTCTTTGCAGATGTGAGTAAGTAAAGGATTTTAAAATGGATAGACAATCCTGGATTATCTGCTGCTTCTGCTGCTAAGTCGCTTCAATTGTGTCCGACTCTGTGAGACCCCATAGACAGCAGCTCACCAAGCTCCCCCGTCCCTGGGATTCTCCAGGCAAGAACATTGGAGTGGGTTGCCATTTCCTTCTCCAATGCGTGAGAGTGAAAAGTGAAAGTGAAGTCACTCAGTCATACCCGACTCTTAGCGACCCCATGGACTGCAGCCCACAAGGATCCTCCGTCCATGGGATTTTCCAGGCAAGAGTACTAGAGCGGGTTGCCATTGCCTTTTCCAGTGGATTGTCTAGATGGGCCATAAATGCTGTTACAGGTAAGTGAGAGACAAGAGGGATTTTGTATGCATAGAGGAATGGTGCTGAGAAGTCATAGCAGAGAGAGAGTTGAAGATGCTGGTTTTGAAGACTGGAGTGATAGAGTTACAAGTTAAGGAATGCCTGCAGCCAACAGAAGCTAAATACAAGAGATAAGGAATGGGTTTTTCTCTAGAGCCTGCAGAGAGAATTCAGACATAGCCACACACTGATTTTAGCTCAGTGGTACTGATTTCAGACTTCTGGTCTCTAGAACTGGGAGAGAAGAAATTTCTATTGTTTAAGCTACCAAGTTTTTGTCAACTTTACAGCAGCCACAGGAAATGAATATAGTCTCCATGTAAATATTCCTAGAATGGTGACCTAAGTCTCAAGTACAAATGGAACTTTCTTACTTTATACAAAAGGGCCATTGGTACCTGTGTGTAATTCTCCTACTGGGGGTTCTGGAGACCAAGGGGAATCAGTGTAAGAATTGTAGCAGAGATCCAGTGTAAGAGATCCTCCCTGTTGTGGCCACCAAAATTCCAATATGATTTGTGCCCTGTCCTCTTGCAATCTAGTAGAAACTCTAGAGTGTGTTTTAAATTGGAAATCTGATCTCTATATGCTTTAAAAAAAAGATCACTCTGACCACTGTCAGGTTGTAAGAGAACAGTAATAGAAATACTTAAAGTAATTCTGGGATGCCTGTTTGAGACACTGTTCTTCCTTTACTTTTAAGACATATTTGATTGGCTGGTTCTAAATTTCCGTAAAGTCTGTTTATATAGGTCTTATTCTTGTTTCCATGTATAGCCATTTCTTTTAGGAACTCAAATATGTCAGATCTCTATTTCTTAGAAGCAAGGGCACTTTTCTCAAAGAGCTTATCAGCTAATGTGTACAGATGGGCCCATACCTGAAAAGATAACTGAGTAATAGAGAAAGTTAAGTCCTTACATTCAGCCAAACAAATGCTTCAGACATTAAGACCTTGAGAATTTAGAGAAGACACAGTGAGTATAGGCTGAAGTCCTAGGAAAAATTTTCTGGAGAAATTGGAATTTGATTTTGGAATAAAAAGACTTAGAATGTATCCAGTCCAAACCAGATTAGCATGGCTATTGACAATGTTTTAAACTTAGGTTTTGGTGGTATCTGAAGGGTGGAAAATCCATGGATGGAGGAGCCTGGTAGGTTGCAGTCCATGAAGTTGCTAAGAGTTGGACACGACTGAGTGACTTCACTTTCACTTTTCACTTTCACGCATTGGAGAAGGAAATGGCAGCCCACTCCAGTGTTCTTGCCTGGAGAATCCCAGGGACGGGGGAGCCTGGTGGGCTGCAGTCCATGGGGTCGCTAAGAGTTGGACACGACTGAGCGACTTCACTTTCACTTCTCACTTTCATGCATTAGAGAAGGAAATGGCAACCCACTCCAGTGTTCTTGCCTGGAGAATCCCAGGGACGGGGGAGCCTGGTGGGCTGCCGTCTATGGGGCTGCACAGAGTCGGACACGACTGAAGCGACTTAGCAGCAGAAGGGTGGAAACTAACACTTCAAATTCCATTTCAGAAAATTAATTTACCATAAATGCTTTCAAATATAATTATGAACTGCTTTTGAGTATCAAATGTGTAGAGAAAGAAATAACTTACTTTCCAAGGGTATCTTACGATTTAGATTTAAGTTATTCATCTAATTTAAATTGAGTGACCTGGTATGTGATGAAACCATGGTGTATGATGGGAATTTTTAAATTGCAGCAGGTAATGTCATGAGTGAGAGAAACTATTCAGGAGTGATTGTGTGTATGCACTTGAGGAACATATGAGAAGAGGTTCTGAGTACTATCTAGAAAATAATATTTTTAATATTTAGTGTAAATATATAATACACAGCACAGAAGCAAGTGATAAAAGCTATCATTATAATGAAAAGTATGGATCAGAAGACAAAGCTAAAGTAAGATGTATGAAATCGGACATTTTGGAAAAAGCCAGCAGAGGCTACCAAAGCCATCTGGGGAAATAGTGGGTTGGTCAAAAAGTATGTAATCCACTCTCTATTGGCCAAGCTAACAGGAAAGATAAGGTGGAGAGTTGTGTATCCTCACAAAGATGAAAAAAGGTGAGCCAATGCAGTTGAAGTTGGACCAACTAAAGCTGAACCATGCTCAATGGCCCATGAAATAGGTCTCTCTTCTCATGACAATGACATAATGAGAAAAGTCCCATGTAAGTGAAGTACAGTTAGAGCCGGAGCTTCCAGCTTGGTGGAAGTTCTAGGCTGGACCCTGGGAAGACAGGGAAGAGTACTGGAGTGGGTTGCCATTGCCTTCTCTGCTATGAAGTGATAGTTAAGTGAAAACTTGCTGTGTGGGATGTATGCCTTTTGTCTCTCCTGCAGATGAGACATCATTTAGGAGCATATTTACACTCTCTCTACATATTTACACTTTTCTCTACTCACCATCCCCACTTCCTTGGGAGGAACTTGGCACTGGGAAATGTTGGGAGCTCACTCTCCTGTCTTGGCCTGGAGGTGACTGTGCGGCATGCTTCTTAGATCGCTATTCTTACCTGTTAAAACCTAGGACAGTTAGGGCAGACCAAAGTGGGTGTTTGATGCAGAACAGGACAAGGAGTCAAAGCAATGATTATTATAATTTTATACAAAGAAAGTTAGCCTCTTAACTGCTGAGCTTCCAAAGGTTGTGACTTTATAGGTCTGTCTTTCCCAGTCTCGGTGTCTCGAGTGTTGTTGGTGCGTCTCTGGTTTCAGCAGGCTCAGGGAAAGACAGCTTCAGCTGAGGACAACAGTCATGTAGCTCAGAACTTGAAAAGTGTCTAGTTGCTCCAGGTGTCCTGTAGGTCAGCAGGGTGTTAAGCTGATAACTTCAAATTTCTTCTTGATTCCTCCCCCCACCAAAAAAAAAGATAAATGGAGATCCTTGGTTAATCTTGTCCCACATTTAAAATTTCTCCAGTTTAAAAAAAAAAAAAAGCAGAGAAGTTGTCTTCTTAATACTCACTATGAGTGAAATTCTTAAAAATAAGTGTTTGTTATCAACCCAGGTCCTCAGATTCTTTAATCAATAGAAACTGATAAAAGACCAGACAAGCAATTCAGGCAAGGTTTTATTGGGGCTCATGATGCAGCACAAGGGAGGGAAAACAAGTAACAGGCTCCCTTGTACCTTCCCGGAGAGCGGTGGGGACTGGGCCTTAATGGGGTGAGGTTGGGGCAGATTCATGGTTGGGCCAGAGGTGTGGCTTAGGTGGTTTTCCCATACCCTTAGTGGTGCTGTATGTGGGCATCATGCCTGATATCCTGCTTTGCTCCTGGCACCTCGCAAAGTTTGGTTTTTGGCCTTTATCATCTTATAGTTCATAACTTGCCCCGAGTACACATGCATGCAGTTATTTTTTTTGTCCCTTATCATTTCTTTGTATTCTGTTGCTTAAGGAGACAATTGTCCAGGTACAAATGTGCTGAGTTTCTCAGTCATGTCAGACTCTTTGCGACCCCATGGACTGTAGCCCATCAGGCTCCTGTGTCCATGGGGATTCTCCATGTAAAAATACTGGAGTGGGTTGCCATGCCTTCCTCCAGGGGATCTTCCTGACCCAGGGATTGAACCCAGGTATCCCACACTGTAGGTAGATTCTTCACCATCTGAACCACCAGGGAAGCTCGTCCAGGTACAAGCAGTGCAATAAAGGGACCCAGATCCCAGCCTGTCTTAGATTCAACTGAAAATACCAGGTCCTTGGGATCTGCTATAATAGTCTGAAGGACAATGGGGAAATCACCACCATGTCAGTGCTTCTGCTCTCTTTAGGATCTTCAGTGAGATTAAGAGAAAGTCAGACCCTAAGATTTACAAATAGAAGTAACATAGAAACCTATTATTAATTCCTAGCCAAGTAAGTCCTTATTTAAAAATTTTTCATCATTAAAGAGGAAGTATAAGGATTTAGGTAGCTCAGCTATGAGGGAAACCTGAGCTCACAGGTGAAAATAGCCAGGTGCCTGAGAAGGGCAAGCCCTCAACATCATGGTCAGCCAGCAGCCCATGGGCAAAATCTACTCTCTGTTGTTTATATATGGTCCCTCAGCTGAGAATGATCTGTATATTTTAAATGGTTGAAAACAAAGTAGAAGGAAACTATTTTGTGACACATTAAAATTATATAAAATTCAGTCTACGGCCATCCCCCCCAAACGTGCCCCATCTCATCCATCTGAAATTATACAAAATTCAAATTTCAATGCCCATAAATAAAGTTTTATTGGAATACAGCCACATACTCATTTACGTGTTGTCTGTGGCTGCTTCACACTGCAATGGCAGAGCTGAGTAGTTGCGACAGAGACCATCTGGCTCACGAAACCAAAAATACTATCTAGCCTTTTACTCAGAGAAGGCGAAGGCACCCCACTCCAGTACTCTTGCCTGGAAAATCCCATGGACGGAAGAGCCTGGTGGGCTGCAGTCCATGGGGTCGTGAAGAGTCAGACACGACTGAGTGACGTCACTTCCACTTTTCACTTTCATGCATTGGAGAAGGAAATGGCAACCCACTCCAGTGTTCTTGCCTGGAGAATCCCAGGGATGGGGGAGCTTAGTGAGCGGCCATCTATGGGGTCACACAGGGTCGGACACGACTGAAGCGACTTAGCAGCAGCAGCAGCCTTTTACTGAAAATCAGTATGCTGACCTCAGCTCTATGAGAAAGAAAATAAACTGAAAAGCGTATCCAACCTGAAGGAGAGTTATTGGGACAGCTTAAAATAAGTATAATAAATATATTAAAGAGATAGCAAATGAAAAAGCTATAGCAATGAAAAGGCAATGAATTTATTTTAAAACAATTGGAAATATTAGGTGTAAAAAACAGAATAGTTGAAGAACACAGTAGATGAGATAATTACTAGGGTAGGCAGTGCTGAAGAACGAATCTAATACTGCTATTTCATTTTTCCCTTTATCAATTTTCTAGAGATAATGAATTGGTTCCCCATCATTCTCTGAAGTTAACCATTTAGTTTATTTTGGTATCATTAGGACTCATGAATATAAACATATTTGATGGGTTTTAATCTGTCACAATTATTCAAGTAAGTTGCTGTGCCTGAGGCACAGTGAGGCAGAACAAACCAGTACAGGGGAACCGGGAGCAGAGGGAGACTTATTGCAGGGCTCTGCAAGGAGATGGGTGGCTCATGCCCTAAAAAGCCCTGAGATTCGCAAGGGTTTCAGGAAAGCATTTTTAAAAGCCAGGTGAGAGAGGAGAGTCACAGGGTATGTGATCAGTCCTTGCACAACTCTCCGATTGGCTGATGGTGAGGTAACAGGGCAGTATCACAGGAGTTAACATTATCATTGCTGAGGATCCAGGAGGCCTGGCCTATGAGCTCATGGTCATCAGGGAGGTTCATATCGGTAAAGCAATTCAGGAAGTGTGCATCAGATATTATCTAGGTACTTCTGAGAGAAGATGAAGTAGAGGATACAGGGGAAGGGCCTGTCCTAGGAAGCCCCTTAAGGTCCAGCTTGGTTACACAGTTATCCTCATCGAAGCTCAGATTTTCCATATTGGGCCAGTAGAAGCCTGTTAAAGATGGGCCCTGAATCTTTTGATGTGACCATAAAGTCTTTGAGAGCTTCTTTTCTACATGCTATGACAAGATTTTCCTCTTGTCACAGGAACCTCTTCTCCATTTCCTGCTCTAGACTGAGAATCAGCCATTCTCTAAGAAGTCCTGGCTTCTTGTGATTGTAAGTACAATTTCAGGACTACTGTCTCTGTCTTAGGGATGTTTAATATGACTGTGTTGTGTGGTTCAGTGGTAAAGAATCCGTCTGCCAACACAAGAGATGTAAGAGATATGGATTCGATCCCTGGGTCAAGGAGATCCCCTGGAGGAGGAAATGGCAACCCACTGCAGTATTCTTGCCTGGAGAATCCCATGGACAGAGAAGCCTGGTGGGCTATAGTCCATGGGGTCACAAAGAGTCAGACACGACTGAGCATGGAAGCGTACATGCATTCTAGTCACTGTAGGCTTTGCCAGTGATCTCTATCTTTCACTTTATTTCCTCCTACACAGTTGCTGGTCCCATGCAGGCTTTTATGGCCACTGGTAGTTGGTCCTTACCCACCTGTTTTTGGGGATTCCCTGAAATATTTTATTACTTAGTTTTGCTGTAAAAGTTGTTAATGAGTTTAACAGTTTTGTATGTATTTCAAATTAGTTTTCAACTGTAGAAGAGATAAAACTAGCAAAATAAAACACAAAGGAATTGATAAAGACAAAGTACAGGTTAAATAAAGAAAAGCAAAAAGTTAAGTCAATGAATAAAACTAAGAACTTGTTCTTTAGAAAGACTAACAAGTAAGCTTTACACTGGAGCAATTGTTAAGAATGAGACACATACAATACGAGGAACAAAAATGCAATTTGATGGACAACAATATAACAGTTAATGTGAAAGCCCAAGCAGAAGATTATTTTCCAGGTAAGTATAAACTATAAAAACAAGCTCAACAATAGAAAACTAAACAGACTAATATGCAGAAAAGTGTTAACACAGCAGGCTTGAAACCGCTCTCTTCAGAAAGACCTCCTTGCAGATTGGCTCTTGGCTGGCATCTGAGATCTTGGCACTTGACCCCTTCTCCCCACTGTTAAAGATGGTTCACTGTGCTCTGGACTGTGTAATCACTCTGACTTATGCTAAATACCTGCTTTCCTTCTGGGAACCTGGAATGTTGGAAAGAGCTCTTTGGAAGAGAAAGTGTGACCAGCCCCTCCATGAAAACCTTGGGCACTGGGTCTCCACTGGCCTCATGAGACAGAAACATTGCACTTTTGACTACATTTTTCGTTGCTGGGAAAAGGAACATGTTGACTTATAGGGACATCCTCCCAAGAAGGAAAGAATGCCTCTAGACACCACCCAAGTCTCCTTTCCTTGTGAATATCATTTTATGATAAGCCTTAGCTGTGAGTACAACTACATGCTGACTCCTTTGATTAACACCAGTGGACCACTGAATGTTACCTTCTGTAAATCACACACTGATAACCCAAAAATAAATGAAAAAGATAGTCAAATTTCTACCCCTCTAAAGATGTATCAGGTTCAGAGAGTTTCAGGAATATCCTACTAGGTTTTTAAAACACCAGGCTTGTAAATTCTCTTGAAAAGAACAAGAAAGTGAAGACACTCAGTCATGTCCAACTCTTTGTGACTCCATGGACTGTAGCCTACCAGGCTCCTCTGTCCATGGGATTCTCCAGAAAAGAGTACTGGTGTGGGTTGCCATTTCCTTCTCCAGGGGATTTTCATGACACAAAGATTGAACCTGGGTCTTCTGCACTGCAGCCAGATGCTTTTACTGTCTGAGGCAAATTCTCTTATTGAAATCTATTTTACTGATTTTTTCTTGATAGGGATTTCTAAGCAGGATCTTTTAACGTGTAACGTTCTTTGGTATTCTTTGCCTAGTTTTCTTCTATTACATATCTGTTGTTTAGAATAGAAAGATTTATGATTGTTATTGTCTTTTAATATTTTACCTCCATCTCAATGATGAAAACATCTTTTTATAGAAGATGTGCTCTGATTTTAGATTTTGCAGATGTGTGTTTTCACTCTTGATAGCTATAAGACTTGTGCAATTTACTTATTTTTTTTATCTTTAGTTTCATCATGTGTAAAGTACTAATACAGAGTTCAGTTCAGTTCAGTCACTCAATCGTGTCTGACTCTTTGAGTCCCATGGACTGCAGCACACCAGGCCTCCCTGTCCATCACCAAATCCTGAAGTTTACTCAAACTCATGTCTATTGAGTTGGTGATGTCATCCAACCATCTCATCCTCTGTTGTCCCCTTCTCTTCCTGCTTTCAATCTTTCCCAGTATCAGGGTCTTTTTAAATGAGTCAGTTCTTTGCATCAGGTGGCCAAAGTATTGGAGTTTCAGCTTCAACATCAGGCCTTACAATGAATATTTGGTACTGATCTCCTTTAAAATGGACTGATTGGATCTCCTTGCAGTCCAAGGGACTCTCAAGAGTCTTCTCCAACACCACAGTTCAAAAGTATCAATTCTTTGGCGCTCAGCTTTCTTTATAGTCCAACTCTCACATCCATACATGACAAAAGGAAAAACCATAGCCTTGACTAGATGGAATTTTGTTGGCAAAGTAATGTCTCAGCTTGTTAATATGCTGTCTAGGTTGGTCATAGCTTTTCTTCCAAGGAGTAAGCATTTTTTTTTTTTTTTTAATTTCATGGCTGCAGTCACCATCTGCAGTGATTTTGGAGCCCTTCAAATAAAGTCGGTCACTGTTTCCACTGTTACCCCATCTATTTCCCATGAAGTGATGGGACCAGATACCATGATCTTAGTTTTCTAAATGTTGAGTTTTAAGCCAACTTTTTCACTCTTCTCTTTCGTTTTCATCAAGAAGCTCTTTAGTTCTTCACTTTCTGCCGTAAGGGTGGTGTCATCTGCATTTTTGAGGTTATAGATATTTCTCCCGGCAATCTTGATTCCAGCTTGTACTTCATCCAGCCCGGCATTTCTCATGATGTACTCTGCATAGAAGTTAAATAAGAAGGGTGACAATATCCAGCCTTGACATATTCCTTTTCCGATTTGGAACCAGTCTGTTCATCCATGTCCAGTTCTAACTGTTGATTCTTGACCTGTGTACAGATTTCTCAGGAGGCAGGTCAGGTCATCTGGTATTCCCATCTCTCTCTTTTTTTTTAATTTATTTAGAGGCTAATTACTTTACAATATTGTATTTGTTTTGCCATACATCAACATGAATCCGCCACGGGTGTACACGTGTTCCCAATCCTGAACCCCTCCTCTCACCTCCCTCCCCATACCATCCCTTTGGGTCATCCCAGTGCACCAGCCCCAAGCTTCCTGTATCCTGCATCGAACCTGGACTGGCGATTCATTTCATATATGATATTATACATGTTTCAATGCCATTCTCCCAAATCATGCCTCCCTCCCTCTCTGTTGTGATCCATACAGTCAGTTATTTTATTTTGATTACTGATGTGTGAAGTCATTTGCCAGGTGATTCCCAGGTGGCGCTAGTGGTAAAGAACCTGTCTGCCAATGCAGAAGATGTAGAGAAGTGGGTTTGATCTCCAGGTTGGAAGATCCCCTGGAGGAGGAAATGGCAATGCACTCCAGTATTTTTGTCTGGAAAATCCTATGGACAGAGGAGCCTGGCAGGCTACAGTCCATGGGACTGCAAAGAGCTGGACATGACTGAACGTCTAACCGGGAGCTGACTGTGGCTCAGATCATGAATTCCTTACTGCAAAATTAAAATTTAAATGGAAGAAAGTGGGGAAAACCACTAGACCATTTAGGTATGACCTAAATCAAATCCCTTATGATTATACAGTGGAAATAAGAAATAGATTTAAGGGACTAGATTTGATAGACAGAGTGCCTGATGGACTATGGACAGAGGTTCATGACATTGTACAGAAAACAGGGATCAAGTCCATCCCCAAGAAAAAGAAATGCAAAAAAACAATATGTCTGTCTGAGAAGGCCTTACAAATAGTTGTGAAAGGAGTAGAAGTGAAAAGCAAAGGAGAAAAGGAAAGATATACCCGTTTGAATGCAGAATTCCAAAGAATAGCAAAGAGAGATAAGAAAGCCTTCCTCAATGATCAGTGCAAAGCAATGGAGGAAAATAATCGAATGGGAAAGACTAGAGATCTCTTCAAGAAAATTAGAGATACCAAGGGAATATTTCAGGCAAAGATGGACTCAATAAAGGACAGAAATGGTATGGACTTAAAAGAAGCAGAAGATATTAAGAAGAGGTGGCAAGAATACACAGAAGAACTGTACAAAAAAGACCTCCATGACCCAGATAACCACGATGGTGTGATTACTCACCTAGGGCCAGACATCCTGGAATGTGAAGTTAAGTGGGCCTTAGGAAGCATCACTATGAACAAAGCTAGTGGAGGTGATGGAATTCCAGTTGAGCTATTACAAATCCTAAAAGATGATGCTGTGAAAGTGCTGCACTCAATATGTCATTAAATTTGGAAAACTCAGAAGTGGACATAGGACTGGAAAAGGTCAGTTTTTATTCCAATCCCAAAGAAAGGCAATGCCAAAGAATGCTCAAACTACCTCACAATAGCCCTCATCTTACATGCTAGTAAAGGAATGTTCAAAATTCTCCAAGCCAGGATTCAGCAATACGTGAAACATGAACTTCGAGATGTTCAAGCTGGATTTAGAAAAGGCAGAGGAACCAGAGATCAAATTGTCAACATCTGTTGAATCATGGAAAAAGCAAGAGAGTTGCAGAAAAACATCTATTTCTACTTTATTGACTATGCCAAAGCCTTTGACTGTGTGGATCACAAGAAACTGTGGAAAATTCTGAAAGAGATGGGAATACCAGACCACCTGACCTGCCTCTTGAGAAATCTGTATGCATGTCAGGAAGCAACAGTTAGAACTGGACATGGAACAACAGACTGTTTCTAAATAGGAAAAGGAGTACGTCAAGACTGTATATTGTCACCCTTGTTATTTAACTTACATGCAGAGTACATCATGAGAAATGCCAAGCTGGATGAAGCACAAGCTGGAATCAAGATTGCCGGGAGAAATATCAATAACCTCAGATATACAGATGACACCACCCTTATAGCAGAAAGTGAAGAAGAACTAAAGAGCCTCTTGATGAAAGTGAAAGTGGAGAGTGAAAACAGTTGGCTTAAAACTCAACATTCAGAAAACTAAGGTCATGGCATCCAGTCCCATCATTTCATGGCAAATAGATGGGGAAACAGTGGCTGACGTTATTTTTTGCAGCTCTAAAATCTGCAGTGATTCATGGCTGCTATCACCCATGGAATTAGAAGACGCTTACTCCTTGGAAGGAAAGTTATGACCAACCTAGACAGCATATTAAAAAGCAGAGACATTACTTTGTCAACAAAGTTCCATCTAGTCAAGGCTATGGTTTTTCCATTGGTCATGTATGGATGTGAGAGTTGGACTATAAAGAAAGCTGAGCACCGAAGAATTGATGCTTTTGAACTGTGGTGTTGGAGAAGACTCTTGAGAGTCCCTTGGACTGCAAGGAGATCCAACCAGTCCATCCTAAAGGAGACCAGTCCTGGGTGTTCTTTGGAAGGATTTGATGCTGAAGCTGAAACTCCAATACTTTGGCCACCTGATGGGAAAAACTGATTCATTTAAAAAGACCCTGATGCTGGGAAAGATTGAAGGCAGGAGGTGAAGGGGACGACAGAGGATGAGATGATTGGATAGCATTACGAACTCAATGGACATGGGTTTTGGTAAATTCCAGGAGTTGGTGGTGGACAGTGAGGACTGGCATGCTGTGGTTCATGGGGTCTCAAAGAGTTGGACACGGCTGAGCGACTGAACTGAACTGAACTGAACTGAGAGTCTAACACTACTACTACACTACTACTAACACTACTACTATTACTAATGTGTGAAATCATTTCAACCTATGACGGGTTCCCCTGAAATAAATGTATTCATTTATGTTGGGTTGGCCAAAAAGTTTGTTTGGTTTTCCCTGCCATGGTACAAAAACCCAATGAACTTTTTGGCCAACACAATATAGGGTTAGGGTTAGGGAGTTAGGATGATATATTCAGTCATCATTTGTTCACCCAGTCTTTTTTAAAATTAATTAATTTATTTATGTCTGCCACGTGTCTCTGCTGCTGTGTGCAGGCTCTCTGAGTTGCAGTGAATGGGGCTCCTCTGTATGATGTGTGGGCTCTCATTGCAGTGGAATCTCTAGTTGCAGAGCATGGACTCTAGGCTTCAGTAGTTGTGGTGCAAGGACTTTGCTCAGTGGCACGTGAAATCTTCCTGGACCATGCATCCAACCCATGTCCCCTGCACTGGCAGGCTTTTTATTAATCACTGGACCACCAGCAAAGTTCTCTTCACCAATCTTAAATGCCAGGTACTAATCTGGGCATGATATCTCGTAGCAAATAGAGATGGGATTGTACTCTGATAAAATGTACAATTGAGTATTATAAAAACAAAGGTAAATAAACCTATATTTTATATCAACATCTAGAATATATTTTCTTCCAATTAAGTGAAGATTTGAGCATTCTGTAAGATTCCCAACTTCCTTTTAATCCCATCCTGTCACCTCCAGTTAATCTACCATGTTAATAAACTTCAAAAGTTTTGCTTCAGAATATGGTTGTTCTTATTTACAAATGAACTTTGTAGATTAAACAATAATAACTATAGCTTTTTTCAACTAAATTAATCTTTTAAATTCATTACTTGTTTGTATTCTGGTTGTAGGACTAGTGGCTAGACAATAACAACAGTATCAACCAGTTGTGCAGGTAAAATCTTACGTACACAAAATGTAAATTTCACATTCTAAGAACTTTGAGAGATTCTTTGCTACTAATTTTTTCTTTTCTTCTTTGTATATGTGGAAACCTTAATTTTGTCCTCAAAGCTGAATTTTTTATTTTAACTGACCTGAAATTCTAGGCTCAAAATCATTTTCTTTCAAAACTAGATACATTCTTCTGGTATAACTGATAGAAATTTTATTAATCAATTCCAGAATTCTTTTTTAAAAGAGAATTTTCTCCTACCCTAGAAGCTTTTGGGCTTCTCTGGAGGCTCAGATGGAAAAGAATCCACCTGCAATGTGGGAAATCTGGGCTCAATCCCTGGGTCAGGAAGATCCCCTGGAGAAGGAAATGGCAACCCACTCCAGTATTCTGGCCTGGAGAATCCTAAGGATAGAGGAGCCACAGTCCATGGAGTGGCAAAGAGTTGGGCATGACTGAGCGACTAAACTTACACAGAAGCTTTTGGGTTTGCTTGTAACCATTAATCTGTCCTCCATATCTATTATTTTGTTATTTTAAGAGTGTTACATAAATGGAATCATACAATATGTAACTTTTTGAGATTGGCTTTTTTCTCTCACTCTTCATTATTCCCTAGCAATTCATCCAAGTTATTGTGTATATCAGTAGTTTATTTTTTATTGATCAGTGTTCTATGATATGTACATACCACAGTTTATTCAACCATTCACCTGTTGAAGGACACTTGAGTGTTTTTCAGTTTCTGGCTATAATGAATAAATCTTCTGGGAACAATTGTGTACAGGATATTCTGTGATTATATGCTATTGTCTCTCTGATATAAATTCCCAAAGTGAAATAACTAGGTTTATGGCTAAGGCATATTTTGTTTTATAAGAAACTGCTATGTTCTTTTTAAGAGTAGCTGTGTCATTTTATGTTCTCACCAGCAATGTATGAATAATTCAATTTCTTCGCATCCTTCCTAGCATTTGGTGTTATTACTAAATTTTATTTTTTAACAAATTATTTCAGTTATTCTATTATATATATAGTGATATTTCATTTAGGGTTTAATTTGCATTTCTCTAATGGCATATGATGTCATCTATATGGCCTCTTCAATAAAATGCCCATGAGTTTGACCTTTTTTAATTTGATTAATGGATTTTCAGTGTTGAGTTCTGTAACTCAACACAATATATAAAGTGTCCTTAATATATTCTAGATACAAGTCTTTTTTTGGATATGTGCTTTGCAAATATTTTCTTACAGTCTTTTCATTCTCTTTGCAGAACAGGTTTTAAATTTTGTTGAGCTCCGAATTAGCAGTTTTTCCTTTTACACATCATGCTTTGGGTGTCAAGTCTAAGAATATTTTTCTAGTCCCCAAGTCCTGAAGAATTTCTTCTGTTTCTTTGTATAAGTTTTTAGTTTTATATTTAAGTGTGTTAATCATTTTGAGTTAATTTTTATAGAAAGTAAAATTTTGTTGTCAATGTATTTATATTTTTCCTTGCAGTATCTTCTTGTTACCTTTTTAGAATTATTCATTTATGGCTGCCCTGGGTCTCTGTCGCTGCGGGTGGCTTTCTGCAGCTGCCGTGAGCAGGGGCCGTGCTCTAGTTGCAGTGCTCGGGCTTCTCATCGCAGTAGCGGAGGCTGCTCTCTAGTTACGATGCTCGGGCTTCTCATTGCAGTGGCTTCTCTGGTTGCAGGCAGGGGCTCCAGGGCACCTGGGCTCCTGTAGTTGTGGTGCACAGACTTAGTTGCCCCACAGCATGTGGAATCTTCCCGAAACAGGTATTGAATCTGTGTCCCCTGTATTGGCAGGCAGGTTCTTAACCACTGGACCAACAGGGAGGTGCTCTTGTTAGCTTTTTATACTTCAGGAGTATAAGTGTGCATAAGGGTTCAGCTTAATGAATTTTCACAAACTGAGCAAATGCATGTAACCAGCATCCAGTCCAAGAAGTACACTATTAAAAGATCCGTGTGTCTCTTCCTGCTCTACTGATGGGGCATTTTTCCTGCTTTTTGAACGTCCTATTAACAAAGTCACGTTGTTTGTGTTAGTTTCTAATTTCTTTCATTCAATATTATGTTTGTGAGATCCACCTACAGTGTTATGTGTAGTTCTAAGTTATTTATTGTATGACTATTATATGAATGTATTTTGATCGACTTACCTATTTTTGCATAGAGAGATACTTGGGTTGTTTCCAGTTTGGGACTTATATGAATAGCACCGCTTTGATTATTCTTATTCACATATTTGAATGAACAGTTATGACTTGTTGTGTACATACTTGGAAGAATTGTTAGGTCACAGGATAGGCGTATATACTCAGCTTTCATAGATACCACCAAAGAGATTTCCAAAAAGAAGTTCTAATTATCATATCTCTTGTCCACATTTGCTATTTTCAGTCTTCAAGTTTTAGTCAGTCTAATGGATATGCGTCCCACTGCTACTTTTTTCTTTGAGTATTTTTCAGCTTTTGATTTGGGGCCAATTTTAGACTTTTCAAAAAATTAAAAAATGAATGAAAAGAATTGCAATATTTCCTTCAGCCAGATTCCTTAAATGTTAAATATGTATGTATATATCTATATCTATATCTATATCTATATATGAGCTTCCCTGGTGGCTCAGATAGTAAAGAATCTGCCTGCAATGCAGGAGACCCAGGTTCAATCCCTGGAGAGGAGAGAGTGGCACCCCACTCCAGTATTCTTCCCTGGAATATCCCATGAACAGAGGAGCCTAGTGGGCTACAATCCATGAGGTCACAAAGAGTTGGACACGACTGAGCAATTAAGCACACACACAAACACATACACACATACATACACACATACACACACCACTCAAGAGTAAATTGCAAGCAATATTCCTGTACTCCTAAACACAGAGTTTATTTTCTAAAAATAAAGACTCTCATATGACCATAGTCCAGTGATCACAACTGAAACATTACCGTTATTACAGTAGTGTTATCAACAACACTTCCTCAGATTTCATGAACGGTCGCACAATTGCTCTTTGTACCCCCAAAATTTATTCTGTTTTGAGAAGCTTCTCCCTTCTCCAACCCATCGCTCTGCCACACCAGCTTTCTTTTATTTCTGAACTGTGCAAACCTCATTTCGGCCTTTGAGGCTTGGCCCTGGCTGGTCCTTCTACCTGTGGTTTTCTTTTCTCCAGTGTCCTAGATTTGCCTCCATCCCCTTTAATCTTGGCTTCCATATTACTTCCTCAGAAAGATCTTCCCTATTCACCCATTCTCTCTCTCTTAAACTATTCTATTGTAATTATCTACATAGGACCCTTTGTTATTCATTTTGTTAGTGTATCATCCATGTCCACTAAAATGAGAGGCCTATGAGAGCAGGGAACTTGGTATCCATGCTCTTGACTCTGTTTCCATTGTCAAGGTAATGACTGACACATAACATGTAATCAGTACAGATGTGTTACTAAATGATTGAACTGATAGTTGATATCCATGGATGTCACATCAAACACTTCAAAGGTATCAGTCTATCTTTTCATGATAGTCTGTCTGAAATGCTTGAAATAAATTTACCAAATGTATTATCAAGAATCAGCACACACCAGGGTCCTACTGTATAGCACAGGGAACTACATTTACTACCTTATAGGAACCTAGAATGGATAAAGAACCATAGGTATATCTGTATATGTATGTATCTGAATCACTTTGCTGTATACCATAAGCTAACACAACACTGTAAATCAACTATGTGAAAAAAAGTGAAAGTATTAGTCAGTCGTGTCTCTGTGACCCTATGGATTATAGCCCACCGGGCTTCTCTGTCCCTGGAATTCTTCAGGCAAGAATCCTGGAGTGAGTAGCCACTCCCTTCTCCAGCGGATCTTCCTGACCCAGGGACTGAACCCAGGTCTCCTGCATTGTAGGTGGATTCTTTACCGTCTGAGCCATCAGGGAAGCCAATCTGCTTCCATTTTTAGAAAGCAGTAGTAATTAAGATAATCTCCCAGGACAGTGACTTTGTAATACAGAGGAAGGCTCTACTAAGATACCCATGACGCTACAATATATTGAGGACTAGCCAACAAGAACTGGTTCAGATGACCAATCTGTGACAACAGTGTGAAACTGCTACACTGGAGAGAGCCTAGATAAGGTCAAATAGAACCTTGAAGGTAGAGTAAGGACAATTTGTTTTCTGCTCATACTTCTTTCAGGCTAAGTCTACTTTTTAAATTAAATCTGATTTGCAAATTAAATTAATTTGATTTTTTAAACCAAAAGCAGCAGCTTTTTGGTTTAAATTTACTTGTCCTTTCATTTACTTGTCCTCAGTCACCACTTTTTCATTTCTTGCTCTGAAACCTGTATGATTACAAATGTTCCAGAACATTAAATTCTGCCTCTTCTGATAATCATGTGGTTAATTCTCGAAGCGTATTGCTCAAATAGCAATCATAGAAAGATGTTTGCAGTGACATGTGAAGTTACAGTTGTGCACATTGACACATTTGTAACATGTGATAGCTAGTCATGTAGTGTTACACCATGCTCTGAGTAGAGGTTGCACCTACTTCACAGCCCTCTATACATGTGTGAAGAGGTTTACTGAATTGTTCCAAGTTATATAGAAAAGCTATAGTTTAGTTCTATAGGGGCAGCCACCTCTTGAACCATGATTTCAGTCAAAAGTGATGGAGTATTACAAAGTCTACTCTTTGAGAATACTCATCCATGGGGCCTGGGGCAGGACCTACAGAACTGTATTCTTAACTCTCCCCCAAATGACTCTAACTGATATTGACAAATATTTAATAGTCATAATCCAATGATGGTTGTCTGATCTACCAAGAGAGAAATTTTAAAAATGTGTTGGGAAGAGAGGTTCATGTTTCTATTTATAAAAGTCCTGTCGGAATATTTTGGCTTTAGCTTGGTACATCCCATGTATTAATTAGCCTGTTTTCCTGTTACAACCCCTCCTGAATTCTTCTAACTTAGTCACTCAGTCGTGTCTAACCCTATGCGATCCCATGGATCCCATGCAATCCCATGGATTATAGCCCACCAGACTCCTCTGTCCATAGAGTTTCCTGTCAGACATAAAATTACAACCCCTCCTAAATTCTTTTAACTTAGTCTCTCAATCATGTGTAACTCTGCAGTCCCATGGACTATAGCCCACCAGGCTCCTCTGTCCATGAAATTCTCCCGACAAGAATACTGGAGTGGCTAGCCATTCCGTTCTCCAGAGGATCTTCCCTACCCAGGGACTGAAGCTGGATCTCCTGCATTGCAGGCAGATTCTTTACCATCTGAGCCACCAGGGAAGCCCCTTTTAAACTTAATTTGGGATCAAAAAGGGCCACAGCTACTGAAAAAGATAACTGAAAAAGAAGTTATTAGATCAAGTCAGAAAGAACTATGATATTAAGAGGCTATATACTTTCAGGAAGAGTTTGTGAAGTTAAACTCCCTGCTGAAATAATCCCTGTTTAAAGACAGCTTGGGAGACAGATATTCAGAAGCAGCTTTATGAATAAGCTTTTGCAGGAAAAAAAAAAAAAAAGGAGAAGAAGACAGATGCATTGGGTTTGTTCCTGTTTTTTGCTTTTTTCCCTCTGAGCTTTCATTCCGTCTACCTGGTCTAAAGCTTTCTATTATCCGCACCGCACCTTCATCAGCATAACTAATATTTTCCTGTGCAAGTTTCCTTAGTGAGTGCATGAGATGCAAATTTCAAAGATGCTGTGAGAGGCTCAGAAGAAAGAAACTCTACTGGGCTGATTTGTTGGTAAGATAGGGTAATGACAACTGTTTACTTGGAGCGCTTTCTAACCCCTTGGGTCAGATTGCAAAATATTCGGGAAGGAGACCTTTTAGGAGCTGAAGTTCATTGAGTACTTTCATGTGGAGAGAATTTTATGCCCCACTTCTGCTCTTCTTTCCTTAAGTATCAAAGAGTGATATTACTCTGTGGGTATACTGCCTTTCCAGGAGACAGGTAGCAAACGTCAGAATGCTTGTGTGATTAAGATTGTGGTTATATGAAAGCAAGACTAGGAAGATGTATTAAAGGAGAAGCCTAGGAGGAAAGCAACCTGGGTTCTTGTTCCTGATACTGACCAGTCATATTTCTTCTCTTGGTGTGAATTTCCACATCTGTAAGAGTAGATGAACTAGAGCAAGGGTGGGATCCGGTGGTCTACAGACACATTTTATCCACTTCATTTGGCTTTCATGATGCTTCTTTCTTCCCTTAGTCTTCTCTACCCCTTAATTTTTTTATCCTCCTCTTCCATGAAATTTAAAACAAAATCTGAACATTAGGAAAGCCCATATAGCAATATGTTTTTTATTTTAATTTATTGAAATCTAGTTGATTTACAATATTGGTTTCAGATGTGTGAAGTATTAAATCAATAATAATTATTACTCCAGTTTAAGCTATTACAATATAACTATATTGCTCTGTGCTATACAATATATCCTTGTTGTTTATTTGTTTGTTGTTAAATCCTTAATTGAAGGGCAGCTTATTTACAATCATTGTATTAGTTTCAGGTATACAGCAAAGTGATTCAGTTACTTATCTATATATCTATCCTTCTATCTTTCTGTATTCTTTGCCCTTATGGGTTATTACAAAATATTGAGTGTAGTTCACTGTCTTATATAGTAGGTCCTTGCTGGTTTTCTATTTTCTGAATGCAGAGTTCCAAAGAATAGCAAGAAGAGATAAGAAAGCCTTCTCAGCGATCAGTGCAAAGAAATAGAGGAAAACAACAGAATGGGAAAGACTAGGGATCTCTTCAAGAAAATCAGAGATACCAAAGGAACATTTCATGCAAAGATGAGCTCAATAAAGGACAGAAATGGTATGGACCTAACAGAAGCAGAAGATATTAAGAAGACATGGCAAGAATACACAGAAGAACTGTACAAAAAAGATCTTCATGACCCAGATAATCACGATGGTGTTATCACTGACCTAGAGCCAGACATCCTGGAATGTGAAGCCAAGTGGGCCTTAGAAAGCATCACTACGAACAAAGCTAGTGGAGGTGATGGAATTCCAGTTGAACTATTCCAAATCCTGAAAGATGATGCTGTGAAAGTGCTGCATTCGATATGCTAGCAAATTTGGAAAACTTGGCCACAGGACTGGAAAAGGTCAGTTTTCATTCCAATCCCAAAGAAAGCCAATGCCAAAGAATGCTCAAACTACCACACAATTGCACTCATCTCACATGCTAGTAAAGTAATGCTCATAATTCTCCAAGCCAGGCTTCAGCAATATGTGAACCGTGAACTTCCAGATGTCCAAGCTGGTTTTAGAAAAGGCAGAGGAACCAGAGATCAAATTGCCAACATCCGCTGGATCATGGAAAAAGCAAGAGAGTTTCAGAAAAACATCTATTTCTGCTTTATTGACTATGCCAAAGCCTTTGACTGTGTGGATCACAAGAAACTATGGAAAATTCTGAAAGAGATGGGAATACCAGACCACCTGATCTGCCTCTTGAGAAACCTATATGCAGGTCAGGAAGCAACAGTTAGAACTGGATATGGAATAACAGACTGGTTCCAAATAGGGAAAGGAGTTCGTCAAGGCTGTATATTGTCACTCTGTTAATTTAACTTATATGCAGAGTACATCATGAGAGACGCTGGACTGGAAGAAACACAAGCTGGAATCAAGATTGCCGGGAGAAATATCAATAACCTCAGATATGCAGATGACACCACCCTTATGGCAGAAAGTGAAGAGGAACTCAAAAGCCTCTTGATGAAGGTGAAAGTGGAGAGTGAAAAAGTTGGCTTAAAGCTCAACATTCAGAAAACGAAGATCATGGCATCTGGTCCTACCACTTCATGGGAAATAGATGAGGAAACAGTGGAAACAGTGTCAGGCTTTATTTTTGGGGGGCTCCAAAATCACTGCAGATGGTGACTGCAGCCATGAAATTAAAAGACACTTACTCCTTGGAAGGAAAGTTATGACCAACCTAGATAGCATATTCAAAACAGAGATATTACTTTGCCAACAAAGGTTCGTCTAGTCAAGGCTATGGTTTTTCCTGTGGTCATGTATGGATGTGAGAGTTGGACTGTGAAGAAGGCTGAGTGCCGAAGAACTGATGCTTTTGAACCGTGGTGTTGGAGAAGACTCTTGAGAGTCCCTTGGACTGCAAGGAGATCCAACCAGTCCATTCTGAAGGAGATCAGCCCTGGGATTTCTTTGGAAGGAATGATGCTAAAGCTGAAAGTCCAGTACTTTGGCCACCTCATGCGAAGAGCTGACTCATAGGAAAAGACTCTGATGCTGGGAGGGATTGGGGGCAGGAGGGGAAGTGGACGACAGAGGATGAGATGGCTGGATGGCATCACTGACTCGATGGACATGAGTCTGAGTGAACTCCAGGAGTTGGTGATGGACAGGGAGGCCTGGCGTGCTGCAGTTCATGGGGTTGCTCAGTCAGACATGACTGAGCGACTGGTCTGATCTGATCTGATCTGATATAGTAGTGTGTATATGTTATGTATAGTAGTGTGTATATTTCAATCCCAAACTCTTGATTTATGCCTCACCCCTTTCTTTGGTTACCATGTTTGTTTCCTTTATCTGTGGGTTTATTTCTGTTTGGCATGTTGTTTAGATTCTCCTAAGAACTGAAGAAGGATGGTGGCACCATATCTGGATGGTAGCTACCTGTCATTAGAAGTGGCATGTCAGGGTTTGTGATGTCTCTGTCACTGCCTGCTGACTCCCAAACCCCACACTTAGTGTCAGCTTCTGTTCATCACAACATTGTTGTCTGTGTTGGATAGAGAAATGCATTTCTTACCCATGTCTCTAAAAGGGGTGAAAGTGAAAGACCATAAAGTCTGCATTAAAAAAGAAGGCGTGGTGACATAGGGTATTGCATTTGCTCTCTCTTCTATTACCTTGGTCACATCTCTAATGTTCTCCTCCCAAGAAGCTGGCGCCGTAAGTGTGGCACATTCAGCACATGTCTGATGCGTGCAGTGTCGCTGTGGCGAGGTGAGCCCTGTGACCCGATGCCTGCGAGAGGATTCGATGTGACCTCTGCCTGACGCGGTGCCGCAGGGCTCGGGCCTGCCTGTGGGCATGCTGTTCTGTGCTCTTTCAAGTGAACATTCTCGGCATGTTTTTATATAAATTTATTTATTTTAATTGGAGGCTAATTACTTTACAATATTGTATTGGTTTTGCCATACATCAACATGAATCCGCCATGGGTGTACACACGTTCCCCATCCTGAACTTCCTTCCACTTCCCTCCCTGTACCATCTTTCCGGGTCATCCCAGTGCACCAGCCCCAAGCATCCTGTATCCTGCATTGAACCTGGACTGGTGATTCGTTTCTTATATGATATTATACATGTTTCAATGCCATTCTCCCAAATTGTCCCTCCCCCTCCTTCTCCCACAGAGTCCAAAAGACTTCTATACATCTGTGTCTCTTTTGCTATCTCGCTTACAGGGTTGTCATTACCATCTTTCTAAATCCCATATATATGCGTTAGTATACTGTATTGGTGTTTTTCTTTCTGGCTTACTTCACTCTGTATAATAGGCTCCAGTTACATCCACCTCATTAGAACTGATTCAAATGTATTCTTTTTAATGGCTGAGTAATACTACATTGTGTATATGTACCACTGCTTTCTTATCCATTCGTCTGCTGATGGACATCTAGATTACTTCCATGTCCTGGCTATTATAAGCAGTGCTGTGATGAACATTGGGGTACACGTGTCTCTTTCAATTCTGGTTTCCTCAGTGTGTATGCCCAGCAGTGGGATTGCTGGGTCATAAGGCAGTTCTATTTCCAGTTTTTTAAGGAATCTCCACACTGTTCTCCATAGTGGCTGTACTAGTTTGCATTCCCACCAGCAGTGTAAGAGTGTTCCCTTTTCTCCACACCCTCTCCAGCATTCTCGGCATTTTGTTCTGTTCTTGAATTCTTTGCCTTTGCTTCTATTCTTTCACTGAGGAGGCAAAGACATGTGGGCTAAGGTATTTAATTTCTTGTCGAAACAAAATGCAAACTAAACTCCAGATGCTATATTTCAAATCTCCCAACTTTCATCTTAAATAAACTCAGTCATTTAGTAAGCATTTCCTTAGTGTCTACTACATTCCAGGATTTGTGCTCCACTTCGTGATGAAGAGAAAAAAATACCCCTTGACTGACAGGCTAGTGAGAATGAAAGACAAGAAAATAATGGCCAGTGGGAAAAGTCCAAGGCTCTGCCAAAGAGCAGCAGGGAAACCCACTGGTCATGCAAAGCTCGGTTCACTGGACTCGATGATCTAGGAAGGTACTACCTTGATTGATTCTCAATGATGTCTACAAAAAGGGGAAGTTTTTAGAATGATATTCGGAGAAGGCAGTGACACCCCACTCTAGTACTCTTGCCTGGAAAATCCCATGGATGGAGGAGCCTGGTAGGCTGCAGTCCATGGGGTCGCGAAGAGTCAGACATGACTGAGTGACTTCACTTTCACTTTTCACTTTCATGCATTGGAGGAGGAAATGGCAACCCACTCCAGTGTTCTTGCCTAGAGAATCCCAGGGATGGTGGGGCCTGGTGGGCTGCTGTCTATGGGGTTGCACAGAGTCAGACACTACTGAAGCGACTTAGCAGCAGCAGCAGCAGTAGAGTGATATTAGTACTGAAATGGTGTTAGTGGGAGAGGAATGTGAGGACTTGGACTTGTCATGAGCTGGATTTAAGGCAGCAGTTAGCAAGTGAGATCTGGTAGAGATTGTTCAAAATTTTCAAACTAGGTGAGTTGCTGGACCACCAATGGTGTTTCCTTCTAGAATTCACCTGGTGTGGGTGATTGGCTAGCATGTTAGGCTGATGGCTTTCCGAGCTTGTGCAGCTATGAGGCTATTTATTTTCAAACTAACACAGGGCTGAGGAGAGGAGTAGGGGGCCGCAAGACTTGTTCTTCCTGAGATTCAGCCATTTCTCTTTAGTGAATACTCCTTGGAGTTTTTGTAGGTCTTTGGTTTATTTCCAGAGCTCTAAAGAAGTAGACTGTGGTCATTTTTGCCAGTATTCTCCTTGTTTTGTGGAGGAGCAAAGTTTGAGTGGATCTCCAGTCCACTAGTGTTTCTTTTGGACTTTAAAGTCAGTTAGTCTAGGGTCTTATATGGATGTGAACAAGCTGATGTTAAAAGGCTTTCAGCTTAGCTTGTCCTACGGTTCTGTTTTGGTACAGCTCTGTGAGTCACAGGACATTTTAAAACTTGTGATCTGTTTCTTTACACAATGGCTAGTTGTTCTGGATGGAGAGGCAATGGGCTGAGCCTGGGTTTGAAGTGAGGTAAGAGGGGAAAAGGGCAGACAAGTCATCCTGGGAGGAATGATGCTGAAGAAGAGGAAGAATGAGCCCAGTGGAAGTGTTAGTGACGTCCTGGGGTGTGGCAGCAGCATCCAGTGATACAGGGGTGAACGCCACCACCGACAGAATCCCTGCTTTTGTGGAATTTGTATTCTGATGCTGGTGATGCTATGAAGAAATAATCTGGCAGGTGATGGAGACTGACTGTGGCGCTATTTTTTACCGAGAGATCAGGAAATTCCTTTCTGATGAGAAGATATTAGAGCAGACTTGAATGAAGTGAGGAGTGAGCCCTGGGGCTTTCTCAGGGTAGAGTGTCCTGAGCACAGGCGATGGTGAGGGCAGATGCCTGGGGTGGGAACTGAAGAGTGAATAACCCTGGGTTTAGAGAAGTGACAAATTGGAGTGTGAAGAGACGTCCCTGGTGGTCCAATGGCTAAGACTCCAAGCTCTCAGTGCAAGGGGTCCAGGTTTGATCCCTGATCAGGGAACTAGATCCCACATACCACAATTAAGCGTTCTCAGGCCGCAACTAAAGATCCCTTGTGATGGAACTAAGACCCGGTGTGGCCAAATGAATAAACAATAAAATATAATAAATTTTGTTTTAAAAATTGGGGTGTGAGGATTCAGGAGAAAAGATGCTGAGACTGTCAAGTCACAGAGACCGGAGGCAAGCGTGGTGAGAAGAGCAGGGGCTTAGAATAAGGAATGTAGTTCCTTAGAGGGACTCATGGTGCTACCTTTAGGATGCGCCTAGGAAGACAATAGTGAGAGCCCGGTGACATCAGTCGTTGCAAGGTTCCCTAAGATTTCTTAGTCTGAGCTTGTTGTCGGGTGTCTGACCACCATGCTTAGCTGTCCTCACTGGCTCTGTAACCACCGCTGTGAAGTCCCTGCTCTGCCTTTCTGGATAGGACTGCCTAGTCTCAGTCTGCCTAGTCTTACGGAAGCCCCTCCAGGTTGGCCTAGGAGGACCCCGCATTCCACTGCCCTCAGGAACTGTGTGGTGAACAGGTATCAAAACAGCTATGTGAATATATTTTCATTCTGGGGGCTTCTCCAGTGAGACAATGCTTATGGTTTTCCACATTTTCCTAGCAAGCTTCACCAGTTTTAGAACTGTTAATAAAAGATAACATATTGTCAGCTTCTTATTTGAATGAATTTGAGTTGCTGTGATCTGTTAGTAGAAAATTACTGTTTATCGCTTACTCCCTGCTGTATCCCCACTGTTGGGATAATAGTGATTCAAACAGAATTCGTTACATGAATTAATAAGTCTGTTAGAAGTGACATTTTAAGAAGTCTGCTATAGTGTGAAATGTGATCCTTACCTCCTCTCCTGGGGTCTTTGAACCTCTTTCTCTCTGAGGCTCCTTGTTTCAGCCTGTATAAATGCTTGGGTCTGTCTGTCCTTAAAACAAAATATCCTCCTTTAATTCTTACTCCCTCTGGCCACTCCATATCTAGGTCTCATTTCCTTGTATTATTCAGTCCTGAAGCCACTGCAGTCTTACTTCCACATGTGTAATGCCAGGTCTCTTTAGACTATGGGTTTAAATTATGCTGACTGATTTATGGCTAAAATCAATTGATGACTTTGGAGCCATGTTTTACTTCATATATAGTACTCTTGTTATTCAGATATTTACCTCACTTTCATGGCATACTTCTTTTCTAGTTTCCATCTCTCTCTCTGAACAGTTCTCTTGTTTTGTTCACTGCTTCATTGCTGGTCTTCCTCAGAGTTCTGTCCCACCATTCTTGTCTCTTACTCTGTTCTTACAAAAAGATGCTTGGTCGAAGGATACATCTAATCTGAGCTTTACACATAGACTCAGACAGCCTCAAACTTAACAGTCCACAAACTTGAACTTGGATTTATTATCTGCTTTCATTCCTCTCCTGGAAATGTTGTTCTTCTTTTTGTCTTGTTTTTCTTTCTCTTTCTCCATCACCTTAAAGACCCTTTCCTCCAGACCATCACATCCAGTCTGTCCCTAAGAGCTGCCAATTCTGCCTGCTGCCCATGTCTTTGTTTTCAGTTGCTAATCAGCTGACCTTATTTTTTTATTTGCTAAATGTTTATTTTTATTTACTTATTTTTATTATATAAAATAAAAATTTTACATTGGAATATAATTGATTAACAATGTTGTGTTAGTTTTAGGTGTACAACAAAGTGATTCAGTCATACACAAACATGCATCTATTCTTTTCCAAATTCTTTTTCCATTTAGGTTGTTGCATAATACAGAGCAAGTTCCTTGTGCTATACAGTAGGTCTTTGTTGAATATCCATTTTAAATATAGCAGTGTGTATGTGTCAGTCCCAAACTCCTTAACTACTCCTCCCCTGAGCCCCTCCTCCTGTCCCTGTCTTGAACTCCCATCCTCTGTATTATTTTCTCTCTGCTGACCTTGATTCAGAACTCCTCTGACTCTAGTCAGTGTTATTTAATCTCCTCTCTTCTACTCTCTTCACGGCTCTCCAATAACACACAGGAGAGTTATGTTATAAAGATCAAGTTCACATCTATTATGATATTTAAATTTTTTTTTCTATTGATCCATCAGAGACTGCTAAGAGGCAGCAATCCTTCTTCTGATTATACTTAATTTGTGATGCACACCATTGTTAGATAAGTGGCGAACTTGAGCAGGATCACTGATCTCACTAATTCCTTTAAATTATGGCATTATCCTTATGGTTTGGAGCCCTTCCCTGTGTAGCAATTTTGGTTTCCTCTCCAAAGCCATTGCCCCATTTCTTTGACAATAGCCCCATTTCCCCACAGCTGGCTCCTTCAGGGACATCTAGCCACATGTCTAAGGCCAAGGCATGAAGCTATGATTACACTAGGTCAACCCTGGTAGTCCTTTTTTTTTTTTTTTTTTTACTTTCATATGGGCACAGGCACATGTAAAAATTCTGAGACTTGCATGGAGATCTGCTGGGAACTTCTGAGTATTGTCTTCCTTGCTGATACAAAACACACAGAACTGGCCCAGCATGGCGTGCGTTCTCCTCCTGCAGCTGCTAGTCAGGACGTGATTCTAGAGCTGCTGCAGCAACCGGTAAGCAGGGAAGAGCTAGGGGGAGGGGAGGCCCACTGCCGCAGGCGGCAGCATGGCAGAGTGTCAAGAAATCGAGTCTTAGAGGACTTTTTTTAGTAGCACGACTTCTGAAAATCTTCCAATGAGAAAGAAAGCATTTTCTTCCTATTTAGTAAATTATATTGAGGATTTCTTGAGGCCAAACTCATCCTAACTGATATCCTAAGACACTTTGCTATGGTGGCATATGCTTGAGAAGTCTTGTCTCAAGAACTGTTTTTTCTCAATTTGATTTTTTAAAAACATTAAAATCATATAAGGGGTAAAAGTAAATTTAACAATCCTCCAGTCTGACTTCTGTCAACTTCAGTTCTGAAACTGGCAAGGCATAAAACATAATGCCATCAATACTAATAGTTCAATGTCTTTATTTTTACACATTCAAAACTGGAGCTCAAAGAGATTAATGACTTGTTCACAGTCTCATCACAGTAGCAAGTCTGGGATCAGAACCCAGGTGTCTTCCTCATTCTCCACTGTTGTGCTCACTTGGTTTCGTTCACACTTTTACATATTGTCGTTCTGTGCTTACTCCTCCTTTCAGTCAGGAAGGGTACACTTGTTCTGTCATCTAGGTTCTGGGCCTTCTTATATCCTTGCTGACGGCCACTGTCAGTCTCTATGCCTCCTCAAATATTTAGTATACATGTATTTGACCCCACTCAAAGACCTAAGAATTTTTGAAAAGTGATGGCTGACTCACTCTGAGAAAAGGCTTAGTAGATACCTTAGGGTCCAAGAAGGTTTCTGGATTTGCTTTTATTTGGTGCCTATTAGTAACTGACTAGCAAATCCAATCAACTGTCCAAATAATTCAAGCCAAAGAAATGCACTTGCCTTCCATGTTTTTTTTTATTTTGGAGACCCAGGCTTTTGTTTTCATCTCGAGTACCATACCTTAGGGTAGTCCTGGATCCAGTGGTGTGCTGGAATCTGCCTGGAAGATCCCTCACTGAGATCTTTCTAAAATGATCAGAACAAAGTTGTCCAATGACATGAGCCAGGTGGGACTGCAACATGGCAAAGGAAGCAGGGCCCAGCAGTGTGATTCCCTGAGCTCCAGACATAACTCTTGGGGCTGGGCTTTTCTGTTTCAGAATGACTGTCCTCTGGCTCATGTTTCAGAGAGGTCCCAGCCAGTCCTTCTAAGCAGCTGCTGCATTCAGAAAGCAGAGGTCTTGCTTCTGATCTTTCCCTCTGATGTCCTGACTGAATGCTCCAGCTAAAAACTCTCATAACATTCCATCATTACCTCATTTGCCTAGGGCTTGTTTTTTTTTTAAGAAGCAGTAGAGTGAAAAAAAAACAGTTATGGGGA
This sequence comes from Bos taurus, assembly GCF_002263795.3. Lineage (NCBI taxonomy): Eukaryota > Metazoa > Chordata > Mammalia > Artiodactyla > Bovidae > Bos > Bos taurus. The sequence continues at coordinate 3,514,706 of NC_037337.1, read as the reverse complement.
CAGCGTTGGGATGAGTAATTGAATTGTACACATACTTAACATTGAGATCCTGGAGCAACCTAATTTAAGCTTTCATTTGTTCAAATGGATAAGATGTTCATTAAGTTTCAAGAGGTACTTTGAATTTCCCCTGGAGGGTCAATTTCCTTGTCTAGAGTCCTCTGTGTTGAATACTGGCTTGCCCACTGTTGTGACAGCTTGATGAACAAAATTACTGTGTGGAGGACTCAAGGGGAAGTTGGGGTACAAAAATAGTGGTTCTGTCCTCTGAGACGCTGCCGCTTTAGATTATTTGTAGTCTAGAATAGTAATTTTCTTCCAGAAAAGAATCATTTAATAGCTTGTAATTGAACATATTACCATACGTTATTGGGTAAAAGCAGAGCTTAGTGATTTGATTTTGTTGTGAGGTAACCTTTGCCATTTATTATTAGTAGTGTCTCCCTTTCATTCCTTGAGGTGCGATATTCAGGCAAGGACACAGGTGGGCAAGGAAGTGCTGCGTTTTAATATTTCTTCCATTTCCCACAATAAGTGAAGTGATAATATTAGTCACTCAGTCATGTCCAACTCTTTGTGACCCCATGGACATTTTGTTTGTAACCATACATGGCATATTGGATTGCCTTTGAAAATTAAATATTAATTTTTTTTTGCTTGTTTCTCTATGCACAACTCATTTAAGTTAGGCTAAAACTTGTTTGGAGAAATATAAACTATAATTTTATGGTGCTTTTGCTTTGTTTTTAGTTTAAATAGGCTTTACTTTTGCTGATTCTAATACCAAGGGATATGGTGGTAGGGAGCGTTCAACTTTTATCAAGTCTGAATCTTATTCTGTTCTGCTTAAAATTGTCTTTAAGGAAGAATGATAGGAACTGATGGTGAGTTGAAAGGAAAGAGTAAAAACTCTTGAGGTGCGATATTCAGGTCTGGAGTTTGAAAGGAGAGGGAGGGTTGAGATGCGTACTGAATATTGTTAAATACAAGAATCCCTATCCCTGAGATGAGGGATTGTCATGGTGCCAGGTGTCTCAAGGCATTCTAGCGCCTTAAACAAGCCAGAGCAGGCTCATTGTGTGCCTCATCATTTATTCTCCAGGGAGGTAATTCAAGCCCTACCTTCTTAGTCAGCTGTGCATCCTGTTGGGTACAGTTTTCCTCACCGTGTACACTGTTTCTGTAGTTGTGAGTCATTAGTTCTTTTGGAGAATGAGAGGTCATCTGATTCATTTCTAAATATTTGTATATTATTTCCTTCCTTTCTTTCTACACTTCTTTTCCCCTTCTTCCCTCCCTCCCACACCTTCCCTTCCTCTTTTCCTTCTTTCCTTCTTACTCATTTATTCATTCATTCAATCATTCAAAATGATTTTTTTCTATTTGCAAGACACTGGGCAGAAACCAAAGATGTCCCTAGTCTACTAAGAAAGATCACTTTTGTATTCATATGATTATAATGCCATGTAGAAAGTGATAACAGGCCATGAGAGTGATGTGAGGGCAGGCAGGAATTGAGAGGATGGAGAGGTCTCCTCTGGTGGAAAAAAATCAGGCAAGTCTTCATATCTTTGCTTAGAAGACTAGAATTTTTATTGTGAGGTAAAAAATTGATTTAAATGAGAAATATAGAAGGGGCTGAAATTTAGTATGCTGACAGTCTGAGATAATTCATTCTCCTCTTCCTGTCTGAATTCATAAGGGGATTTTGGACTTTTTATCCTCTTAATCAGACCAAACCATCTTGATTGCAATGACTGTAAATGAATGAAAATTTGTTTTACTACCCTCTTGTCTCCCATAGATATTTGCATGGCATCTGTGAAGTCAATTCCAGAATTCTAGAAGAGAAGCATTTAAAATTAAAAAAAAAAAAAAATAAGCCTCATGTGTGTGTGTGTGTGTTACTCAGCCATGTCCAAATCTTTGTGACCCCATGGACTGAAGCCAGCCAGGCTCCTCTATCCATGGGATTCTCCAGGCAAGAATACTGGAAGGGCTTGCCATTCTTTTCTCCAGGGGATCTTCCCAACCCAGGGATTGAACATGGGTCTCTTGCATTGGATTTCTCCTAATTAGAACAAAGAATTTTGGAGTTACAGGGGTCTTCTGAGGTTATTGTCTAGGTTAACTAACTGCTCCCACTTCATAGATGAATAAACTGAGGCCCAAAGAAGCAAAGTAACTTGTGTCTCTTGTAAATGACCAAGTTAGAAGTGGAGCATAGATTAGAATAAAGGTTTCCTGTCTGCCCTTCCCAAGTTACACATTTCCTCCCTTTTTATAAGCATATAAAATCTGGATTAAGCAGGCATGAGTAATGTATGCGAAGTAGAACTGGGAGAAAGGTAGCAACAGGAAGATCATTTAGAATTTCTATTACTGCAGAAAGGGTAGACATTTTTTTGCGGAAATATCTTCCTTCCTCATCTCTTTTCCTTTGCTTACACTCATCCTTCTACATTGTTGCTGCAGCTCAGGAAATGAAGGTTACTTTTAACATCTAAATCATACTCACGTAGACAAACTTGCTTATCAGTATCTTAGGGTGTTTCCTATACTAGTACTTCTCATCTTACTCAAGGTCCAAGTGTGGATTTTGTTTTACCTCTACTTATTCCATCTTCAGTGTTCTTCCTTTCTTTATATAATTCCAATCTATATAATTTTCCTTTTCTCTAAAGAACTTCTTTTAACATTTATTGCAAGGCAGGATTATTGGCAGCAAATTCAAGTTTTTATTTGTTTGAGCAAGTCTTTATTTCTCCCTCACTTTTGAAGGATAATTTCACAGGGTACAGAATTCTAGGTTTTTTGTTTTTTTGTTTTTCTTTAAACAATTATTTCACTCCACTCTCTTCTCTCATGCATGATTTCAGAAAAACTAAATGTAATTCTTACCTTTGTTTCACTATGAATAAGGCAGGTGTTTCTTTCAGGAATTTTTCTTTATCTTTGATTTTCTGTAGTTTGAAAATGATATATCTCAGCATCATTATTTTGGGGGCATTTACTCTGCTTTATGTTCTCTGAGGTTCCCAGATCTTGGGTTTGGAGTTTCACATTAGTTTGGGAAAATTCTCAGTCATTATTGTTTAAAATATTTCTCTATTCCTTTCTTTCTTCTACTGGTATTCCCTTTTGCAGTTGTCCCACAATCCTTGGCTGTTATGTTCTGTGTTCTTTTTGGGGGGGTGGGTTTCAGTCCTTGAGGAGCCTACTGATATATCCGCTAGCACAGAGATTCCTTCCTCAGTCATGTCCAATCTACTAATAAACCTGTTAAAGTTCGTCTTCATTTTTACAGTGTTATTGATCTCTAGAATTTCTTTTTGATTCATCCTTAGGATTTCTATCTCTCTGCTTATATTGCTCATCTCTTCTAACATGCTGTCTCCTTTATTCATTAGCATCCTTACACTGCTATTTTAAATTCCTGGTCTGTTAGTTCCAATGTCACTGTTGTGTCCGGTTCTGATGCTTGCTTTGTCTCTTCAAATGGTGTTTTTTGCCTTTTGGTATCTCTTGTAATTTTTTTTTTTTCTTTTTGATAGCTAGACAGGATGTAACAGGTAAAAGAAATTCTGTAACAGGCTTTTAGTAATGTGGTGGTCAGGAGTGGGAGTGAGGAAACGGTCTAAAGTCCTATCATTGTCTGTCTCTCAGTGAACTTCAAAAGTGTTTCTCATTTTTTTTCCTCCTCCCTCATGGAAAACAGGGTGGCTAGAGGAATGGAATTTGAGTATTTCCTTTGCAGGTCATTAGGCTCTGTTAATACCTCAGCAAGTTAGGCTGTGGTTAAATAGTTTCCCTGGAGGTCAGGCCTTGTTAAGAAGGTGAGTGCTCTGGCATATTTCTTTTTCCTTTTTTTAGAAAAAATTTTTTCTTTTACTTTTAATTGGAGGATAATTGCTTTACAATACTGTGTTAGTTTATGCCATAATGAGAGCTCTATGTCGTGTCCAACTACTGCAATTCCATGAACCATAGCCCACCAGGATCCTCTGTCCATGGGATTCTCCAGGCAAGAATACTGGAGTGGATTGCCCATTTCCTTCTCCATTCTGACATATTTCAAAATGATTCCTTTTCTCCTCCCCCTACCTGAAGCCTGAGGTCTTTTTCTTTGATATTTACATGAGAACCTGGTCAAGCTCCTGAAGGTAAATCACAAAATACTGTGTGCCTCTCCCCCTCCATCACCAAGTTCTCCTGAAGTTTTTAATTCTCAGAGTTGTCCTCACTGAGCCTCCAGCAATTAATCAATTATAGTTCAGGTTTGATAAGCCGTGACTCTATTTTCCTATCTATCTTTCCAGTCTTGGGACCAATGGTTTGCCCTGTGCTCTCTCCATTCTTAGGTATTTGAGTTGTTGATTTTTCAGTTTGTTCAGCTTTCTATTTGTTGTTATGACAGAGTGGTGATTTCCAAGCTTCTAAGATCTAGAACCAGAAACCTGAAGTCTTAAGTATGAGTTTTGAAAGTTTCTTTTTTATGGTTTATTTCACTAAGCTCACAGTAGCTAGTCAGAAGAGGCACAATCCTTCCTTCCTGCCCCCTCTCCAAATACATGTGTTTATGTATGTGTTTTAATCAGAAGTTCCTAGGGCATACTTGCTTCATTCCACACTGAATTTACTGAGCATATATGCTTTGAAAATAATAACATTTTTCAGAAATGTATTTGCATTTACCAGCACACACTGAATTAAGGATTATGCTACAGGTTGATGATGCAGCTGTAAAAAAAACCTAGGCAGAACAAAGAAGGGGGATGAAGCTTGGAACATATATTTTTGCATAAGAAATATTTTTTGTTTCTTTTGGTCTGAGAAATCTCTGATACTGCTTTGAGAGTGCTTAGAGTAATTTAGTCTATTCTTATGACACTTAAAGAAGGCTTGGCCTGAGAGAAGTATTCAGGGTTTAGCTTAAGAAATTTAGTAAAGTGTGATACATTCATTCTGGAATTCAAACTACACCAACTGAGTAGGATAAATGCATGGCATTGGTAATGAGTCCTGTGGTAATTTCAGTAACTACAAAGCAGCAGTCTTCCTCAAGGATGCAGATATCTACATATACTGGTGAGAAAATATCTAACCAAACGCTGACCTTTGGAAAACACAAGTGAGCTGCAGTGGTTCCTGGCACTTAGTAAGTTCTTTTCTTACCATTCGTTGACTAAATCTACTCTTTGCTGGACAGTTTGGCCTTTTATTGCTTATAGTCAGCAATCTGGGCTTCGGTCCAAATTGTCCATTCTAATCAGTCATTTCTGATGACTCTCAGATTCTAACTCTTTTCTTTTGTCTGTGATCTGTGGTGACTGCTTATGGCTACCTTGTTCCCTTTATTGAAGTTTTGTTTTTTTGTTTTTTACCGCTTTAGTCACCAGCTTGGGCTTCCCTGGTGGGTCAGTGGTTAAGAACCTGCTTGCCAATTCAGGAGTTGTAAGAGCATGGGTTTGTTCCCTATGCTGGGAAGATCCCCTGGAGAAGGAAATATCAACCCACTCCAGTATTTTTGCCTGAGAAATCCCATGGACAGAGGAGCCTGGAAGGCTATTTTCCATGGGGTCACAAAAGAGTCAGACATGACTTAGCAACTACACAACAACAGTCACCAGGTTAGCTTGTATGCTATTTCTAGCCTAAGTTATTAACCCCCATCTTGATTTGCTCAACTTATCTCTCTTCTAGAGACATCTCTGCTGTGGCCCGGACTTAGAACTCCAATACATCTTGCTCACCAAACCTTATCTCTTCCTTCATTCATGAGTTTCCTGGAGAGCCTGCTTCCTCTAGAAAGTTAATTTTTTTTTTCCATGTGCATCTTCCTCTGTTTGCTCCTAAGCACATGATATCTGCCTATAAAATAAGTTGAAAGCTCTATTTAGCTTCTTATCTTCATAGCTGATTGTCACTAACAGCCTTTTCTGTATATTTTAATGTTTTTGCTTATGGCAAAATGGTAGGGATAAGATTTTGCATTTCAAAGGTTTCATTTATGTGGAAAGGTGGAGGAGAGTCCATTATTTGCAAAGAAGTTGTTCCAAATCATGATACACACAGTAAAGACCTCTGTTTAGTTAGTACAGATTACCTGAAGGAATAAGGCCTGAGTCAAATGCCATTCTCAGAAGGGTACATGTGATTCTAAGGCAAAAACACATTCTCATAATAATTAGTGAGCCCATTTGTAGCCAAACGTTGAACCAAATGAGCAAACATAATCCCTATTTTAGCGTATTCTGGATTATAACATTTTCTCACTACAATTTATAAATAACTTAACCAGTACAGCAATATCTATAAGATGTTAATTTTTTTCCATATTGCATTTTATTTTTTAACAATCTTAGAGTAACAGAATGTGGTCCACTGGGGAAGGGAATGGCAAACCACTTAAGTATTCTTGCCTTGAGAACCCCATGAACAGTATGAAAAGGCAAAATGATAGGATGCTGAAAGAGGAACTCCCCAGGTCAGTAGGGGCCCCATATGCTACTGGAGATCAGTGGAGAAATAACTCCAGAAAGAATGAAGGGATGGAGCCAAAGCAAAAACAATACCCAGTTGTGGATGTGACTGGTGATAGAAGCAAGGCCCAATGCTATAAAGAGCAATATTGCATAGGAACCTGCAATGTTAGGTCCATGAATCAAGGCAAATTGGAAGTGGTCAAACAAGAGATGGCAAGAGTGAATGTCGACATTCTAGGAATCAGCAAACTAAAATGGACTGGAATGGGTGAATTTAACTCAGATGACCATTGTATCTACTACTGTGGGCAGGAATCCCTTAGAAGAAATGGAGTAGGCATCATGGTCAACAAAAGAGTCCAAAATGCAGTACTTGGATGCAATCTCAAAAATGACACAATGATCTCTGTTCGTTTCCAAGGCAAACCATTCAATATCATGGTAATCCAAATCTATGCCCCAACCAGTAATGATGAAGAAGCTGAAGTTGAATAGTTCTATGAATACCTACAAGAACTTTTAGAACTAACACCAAAAAAAAAGTGTCCTTTTCATTATAGGGGACTGGAATGCAAAAGTAGGGAGTCAAGAAACACCTGGAGTAACAGGCAAATTTGGCCTTGGAATACGGAATGAAGCAGGGCAAAGGCTAATAGAGTTTTGCCAAGAGAAAAACTGGTCATAGCAAACACCTTCTTGCAACAACACAAGAGAAGACTCTACACATGGACATCACCAGATGGTCAACACCGAAATCAGATTGATTATATTCTTTGCAGCCAAAGATGGAGAAGCTCACAGTCAGCAAAAACAAGACTGGGAGCTGACTGTGGCTCAGATCATGAATTCCTTATTGCCAAATGCAGACTTAAATTGAAGAAAGTAGGGAAAACCACTAGACCATTCAGGTATGACCTAAATCAAATTCCTTATGATTATACAGTGGAAGTGAGAAATAGATTTAAGGGACTAAACCTGATACATAGAGTGCCTGATGAACTATGGATTGAGGTTTGTGACATTGTACAGGAGACAGGGATCAAGACCATCCCCATGGAAAAGAAATGCAAAAAAGCAAAATGGCTGTCTGGGGAGGCCTTACAAATAGCTGTGAAAAGAAGAAAAGTGAAAAGCAAAGGAGAAAAGGAAAGATGTAAGCATCTGAATGCAGAGTTCCAAAGAATAGCAAGAAGAGATAAGAAAGCCTTCCTCAGCGATCAATGCAAAGAAATAGAGGAAAACAACAGAATGGGAAAGACTAGAGATCGCTTCAAGAAAATGAGAGATACCAAGAGAACATTTCGTGCAAAGATGGGCTCGATAAAGGACAGAAATGGTATGGACCTAAAAGAAGCAGAAGATATTAAGAAGAGGTGGCAAGAATACACAGAAGAACTGTACAAAAAAGATCTTCACGACCAAGATAGTCACGATGGTACGATCACTGACCTAGAGCCAGACATCCTGGAATGTGAAGCCAAGTGGGCCTTAGAAAGCATCACTACAAACAAAGCTAGTGGAGGTGATGGGATTCCAGTTGAGCTCTTTCAAATCCTGAAAGATGATGCCGTGAAAGTGCTGTACTCAATATGCCAGCAAATTTGGGAAACTCAGCAGTGGCCACAGGACTGGAAAAGATCAGTTTTCATTCCAATCCCAAAGAAAGGCAATGTCAAAGAATGCTCAAACTACTGCACAGTTGCAGTCATCTCACATGCTAGTAAAGTAATGCTCAAAATTCTCCAAGCCAGGCTTCAGCAATACGTGAACTGTGAACTTCCAGATGTTCAAGCTTGTTTTAGAAAAGGCAGAGGAATCAGAGATCAAATTGCCAACATCTGCCAGATCATGGAAAAAGTAAGAGAGTTCCAGAAAAAGCATCTATTTCTGCTCTATTGACTATGCCAAAGCCTTTGGCTGTGTGGATCACAATAAAATGTGGAAAATTCTGAGATGTTTTTTGAACTTTATCCACTTATTCTAGGGAATGATAAGCATTGTGTTTTGCTTACCTAACTGTAAAATGTAGCAGCTTGCCCTGAAAACTTGTGAGTGTTCAGTAAAGGCAAGCAGGTGATTTTCCTTCTAGGCAAACTAATATGAGATTATCTTCTACCTTGCCCAGGCTATGGAATTCCTGTGAGTTAATCTTTTTTTTTTAATTAATTGTACTCCTTTCTGTGGTTATTGCCATTGTTCTCTGTCAAGCCTTCTGTAATGGTATAATGAGGCATCGTAAATGAAGAATTACTCTCAGTTCTTTTCCCCATCAGAGATGTATGCTTTTTTCTCTAGAATCCATAGCTTTAAAGCTTAAAGTGATATTTCTTTGTGGCTGTCCCAGTAAAGTTGCTGTTCAGTCACCAAGTCGTGTCCAAATCTTTGCAACCCCGTGGTCTGTAGCACACCAGGCTTCTCTGTCCCAGTAATAAACCCTAAGAAATTATCTTGCTATTAAGTCAAATATAGCTGGGCAACTTGAGGTGATAGGTATCCCATCTTAAAGTGTAGACAGAAATTCTCTAACTTAGTTCTCCTCTCCTAGTCCTCACAGGCAAAGATCAATTTACTGCTAATCTTTGGCAAGGGTGGGCTGCATACTAAAGTCTGACAGTTTTTAAAATGGGTCCTTGGTGGCTCAGCAGTAAAGAATCTGCCTGCCAATGCAGGAGACGTGTTCAGTCCCTGTGTCGGGAAGATTCCCTGGAATAGGAAACAGCAACCCACTCCAGTATTCTTGCCTGGAGAACCCCATGGATAAAGGTGCTTGGCGAGCTACAGTCCATGGGGTCACAAAGATTCAGACACAACTTAGTGACTAAACAACAGTAACAAAGGCAGAGAGAAAATGAAATGTTTGAGGAACAGAGTTTGAGGGATAAAAATCTATTATAATTAATTTGTGAACAAGATAACTATTAATATAGATTGGATAAAATTTGCATTTCTGAATGTGGGAGGTGTCAGAAAATACTACTTGTAGAATTATCAGTTGGATATCTGAAGTTTACTTGAAGGGACAGACAGCCAAAGAAATATCCTATTCTCCCAAATAAGTACCTTTTTCTATGAGAAATGAAACTCAAGAGGAGTTCCTCCCATAGATTGGAAGGAAATATTTGCAAAATGTGTGTCTTGTAAAGGCTTATACAAAATATACAAATAATTCTACAAATACAAATATACAAATTCAGCAATAAGATAATAAACCCAACTAAAAAAAATGGGCAAAGTCCTGAACAAACACCTCACAAAGAAGATATATAATTGACAAATAGGCATGTAAAAATATGTTCAACATCTTATGAATTTAGGTAATTGCAAATTAACAATGAAATACCCCTACTTACCTATTTAGGGTCAAAATTCAAAAACACTGGCAACACCAAATGCTGGTGAGAATGTGCAGTAATAGGACCACTCCTAGATTGCTGGCTGGAATGCAAATGGTACAGCCACTTTAGAAGACCGTGTGGCTGCTGCTTGAAAAGTTAAACATACTCTTACTATGGGATACAGCAGTATAAACACTCCTTGATATTTACCCAATGAAGTTGAAAACTTACGTCCACACAAAAATCTGCAAACGGATATTTGTAACAGCTTTATTCATAATTGCCAAAAGTTGGAAGCAACCTAGATATCCTTCAGTTAGTGAATGGATAAATAAACTGTGATACATGTGGACGATGGGATATTATTCAGTGCTAAAAAGAAATGAGCTGTCAAGCTATGAAAAGATATGGAGGAACCTTAAATGCATCTTAGTAAGAGAAAGAAGCCAATCTGAAAAGAGTACATACCATATAAGTCCAACTGTACAACATTGGGTAAAAAGCAAAATTATGGAGACTATAAAAAAAAAAATCAATGTTGACCTGAATGGGGGAGGAAAATGATGTATAAGCGGAACACAGGATTTTTATGGCAGTGGAACTCATGACATTATTGTGGATATGTCATTATATAATTTTGCTTTGAACCTCAAAGTGATGTTTAAAAAATAACATCTGTTTTTAGAAACCTTCAATATGTAGCATGGGGTTATATTGTTATGTATGTTTCCAAAAAAGTATGTTATGCAAAAAGCAATTACTGGGGTTGCAGCAAATCACCCAAAACCTTGTTTGTATATTTATCCCAAGTAGCTTTGTGTTAAGACTTAATGAAAACTAAAATAGTAAACACAATTGATAAGTTCGGCAGGATATATGATGAGTACCTTTGAATGGGAAATTCTAAGTTCTTCTCCCAGGTGGTATTTGAAAAGGTCTTCTTCTCTTTATCCATCTTTAAATGTGAGTACATTCATCATTCTTATTTATTTATTCACATTTTTCATCCATGTATTCTTTATAAAGGCGGTGGTGCCAAGAACAAAAGCATTAATCTATTGGTAGCCTGATGTGAACCAATTAATTAAATTTTTAAGTTTGAAACAGTTTCTCAAAACCCTACATTCAGTGATGGGCTTTTTATTTCCCTGGTGTTTTCAAGGCTGGAATCTGCACCTTTGAAAAAGGAAAAAAACCCATGTCCCTCTTCTGGCTGTAATTTGATGCTATGACATGGGAGAGTAACAATTCAAGATGAGATTATGGAAACCTATTTTGTGAATGCCTTGTTTTTCTCTTTTGGTTGATCACATGCAAGCCAGGAAAATTTTTCAGATATAATTTTTTAATATGTGGACTTCCCTGGTGGCTCAGATGGTAAAGAATCTGCCTGCAATGCAGAAGATCTGGGTCCAATCCCTGGGTCAGGAAGAGTCCCTGGACAAGGAAATGGCTACCCACGCCAGTATTCTTGCCTGGAGAATTCCATGGACAGAGGAGCCTGGTGAGCTGCAGTCCATGGGGGTCACAAAGAGCCGATACGACTGAGTGAATAACAGTACTATTCTCATTTTTTTATATGTAACTTTTTAATATATAACTTATAATTGAAGTTAGAATTCTTCTGGAGTGATCTCTTTTACCCCAGTTGAAATGAAATGAACTTGCTGCTCTTCTCAGACCTGTTTTACCTGCTACTCTATTTAGCCTGAGGTGTATTCCTGGTATATTCAGACAGACAGACTGTCACCAAAGATTGGATCCACTCCAGTGTTGAGATACCCTGAAAAGGATTTAGAGTCCTTGATGTATTGTTTCTTCTGGTATAAAGGAGATTACATCAAGCTTGGGAAGATTCTGGCCACCAGGGCTTTACAGATTATAGACAGACTGGGAAGGGAGCATCCTTTTCACAATAGCTCTAGATTGGAGCACTCTTGGATGACTCAAAATGAGAAATTTATAGACAACTTTAAGGGCTTCCCTGTTATCTCAGTTGGTAAAGATTCCACCTGCAATGCAGGAGACCCCAGTTTGATTCCTGGGTCAGAAAGATCTGCTGGAGAAGAGATAGGTTACCCACTTCAATATTCTTGGGCTTCCCGTATGGCTCAGCTGCAATGCGAGAGACCTGGGTTTGATCCCTGGGTTGGGAAGATCCCCTGGAGAAGGGAAAGGCTACCCACTCCAGTATTCTGGCCTAGAGAATTCCATGGACTGCATAGTCCATGAGGTCTCAAAGAGTCAGACACAACTGAGTCACTTTCACTTTCTCTAAAAACCTTAAGCTGTAAATAGGAATTTGCTTTGTTATAGGCACACTTTTTATTCAATCATAGTTGCGATCTTGGCTGTATTTGCTTCTCCAGTGAGCACTTTTTTCTGCACCTCTACATGAAGAGTGAAGAACACACGTCCACAATGGTTACCATTCATTACTGCTGCTCTCGTAAGACTTTTGTTGCCTAGTTCCTGACACAGCACATAATTTTGCAACTGGTAAAATTATGACCAAAATCTGTTTATCAGAAAATTGCACTCAGAAAATCTTAAGACTACAGTGTCCTCAATAAGTTGTCTTTGTACTATTATGACATATATAATTGCTGATGATCACCAATGGAATGAATGGTGCTTATAAAAACATATGAATGTGTTTAGTTCACAAAAGGTAAAGGTGGCCAAATGCTTACTAGTTATAAAATATAACTACTAAGTTATACTTTAACTCACATTTTCCTAGCAAGTCAATCTTGCACTGCTATTTAAAACTCTTATAAAAATAGTAAGAATTGTCAATAATTTAGTAAAAGTATTTTTAAAAATTTAAAATAGTATAATATTACCCAGTGAACAGACAAAGGGAGGTGAGATTATGTGAGGAAGAAGACACATTCATATTAGTGTCTCATTCTGTGAAAATACTAGGTTCTTTTAGTATTTTATTTCCAGTACCTCTGCAACATACAAATAATTCTGTTTCAGATCGCAACAAATCATCCTATTTATTTATTTATTTTGCTGTGGTGGGCCTTAGTTGCTTCATAAGGAAACTTTAGTTGTTGCACGTGGGATCTAGTTCCCTGACCAACGATTGAACCTGGACCCTCTGCACAGGGAGCATGGAATCTTAGCCACTGGATCACCAGTTAAGTCCCCATCTTATATCCAACACTAGGAGTACCTTGAAGCATAATAATATAGAAACATAGGCCTATCTCCTTCCCCAACCCTCAGTATCTTTTTTCTTAGTTCCTTGTAAGATTCTCAACCACAGTGACTGAAATCCAAGGCAGCACCCATACATGTTCTGCTCAAGGGAATTTGCCATTGATAATCATATGTATGGCTGAGTCCAGCACCCAAGGCAAGTGCTCTCCTTTTGTCTTGGTGATATGTAAACTGCTGAATGAAATTGAATGCAGAGTTCCAAAGAATAGCAAGGAGAGATTAAGAAAGCCTTCCTCAGTGATCAGTGCAAAGAAATAGAGGAAAACAATAGAAAGGGAAAGACTAGAGATTTCTTCACGAAAACTAGAGATACCAAGGGAACATTTCATGCCAAGATGGGCACAATAAAGGACAGAAATGATATGGACCTAACAGAAGCAAAAGATATTAAGAAGAGGTGGCAAGAATACACAGAAGAACTGTACAAAAAAGATCTTCACGACCAAGATAGTCACGATGGTACGATCACTGACCTAGAGCCAGACATCCTGGAATGTGAAGTCAAGTGGGCCTTAGAAAGCATCACTGTGAATAAAGCTAGTGGAGGTGATGGAATTCCAGTTGAGCTATTTCAAATCCTAAAAGATGATGCTGTGAAAATGCTTCACTCAATTGGCCAGCAAATTTGGAAAGCTCAGCAGTGGCCATGGGACTGGAAAAAGTCAGTTTTCATTCTAGTCCCAAAGAAAGGCAATGCCAAAGAATGCTCAAACTACCGCACAATTGCACTCATTTCACACACTAGCAAAGTAATGCTCAAAACTCTCCAAGCCAGGCTTCAATAATACTTGAACTCTGAACTTCCAGATGTTCAAGCTGGTTTTAGAAAAGGCAGTGGAACCAAAGATCAAATTACCAACATCCGCTGGATCATTGAAAAAGCAAGAGAGTTCCAGAAAAACATCTATTTCTGCTCTATTGACTATGCCAAAGCCTTTGGCTGTGTGGATCACAATAAAATGTGGAAAATTCTGAGAGAGATGGGAATACCAGACCACCTGACCTGCCTCTTGAGAAATCTGTATGCAGGTCAGGAAGCAACATTTAGAACTGGACATGGAACAACAGACTGGTTCCAAATCTGGAAAGGAGTATGTCAAGGCTGTATATTTTCACCTTTTTTTTTTTTTTAACTTATATGCAGAGTAAATTATGAGAAATGCTGGGCTAGATGAAGCACAAGCTGGAATCAAGATGATAAAAGTGAAAGAGGAGAGTGAAAAAGTTGGCTTAAAACTCAGCATTTAGAAAACTAAGATCATGACATCCAGTCCTATCACTTCATGGCAAATAGATGGGAAAACAATGGAAACACTGGCAGATTTTACTTTTGGGGGTTCCAAAATCTCTGCAGATGGTGACTGCAGCCATGAAATTAAAAGACACTTACTCCTTGGAAGAAAAGCTATGACCAACCTAGACCTCATATTAAAAAGCAGAGACATTACTTTGTCAAAAATGGTCTGTCTAGTTGAGGCTATGGTTTTTCCAGTAGTCATGTATGGATGTGAGAGTTGGACTATAAAGAAAGCTGAGTGCCAAAGAATTGATGCTTTTGAAACATGGTGTTGGAAAAGACTCTTGAGAGTCCCTTGGACTGCAAGGAGACCCAACCAGTCCATCCTAAAGGAAATCAGTCCTGAATGTTCATTGGAAGGACTGATGCTGAAGCTGAAACTCCATTACTTTGTCCACCGGATGCCAAGAACTGACTCCTTGGAAAAGATCCTGATGCTGGGAAAGATTGAAGGCAGGAGGAGAAGGGGACGACACAGGATGAGATGGTTGGATGGCATCAAAGACTCAATGGACATGATTTTGAGTGAACTCCAGGAGTTGGTGATGGACAGGGAGGCCTGGCATGCTATAGTCCATGGGGTTGCAAAGAGCTGGACATGACTGAACTGAACTGAATAAGATAAATAAATGATTTTATGTCAAGATTGGAGACATATTTTTTAAAATGGTCCAAGGTAGAACAGCATGAGAAAAAGGAGGGGGAAAAACCGCCACAACTTTTAGTCTTCAATTTCCGAGCTGTGGACAGAGGCTTGATGTTCTAAAAATATTTAATTTGGAAATTTCTAGGGAAAAATTCTTTTGTACTTTTTAAATAACACTCTTGCTGATTCCCTTCTTGCTTTCACAGTGTATCTCTGTAAGAACACTGGATTTCCTTGTTCTCAGCTAATTCTTAAGAGTAGAGGTCATTGCATTACATTGAGGCATGGTTACAGGTTCTTCTCTACAGAGGCACAAAATTCTTATTTTGTGAACTCCTGCCTTCCACTTCGCTCCTTACAGCTGCCCAGTCATTCCCAAAGAGGATAATATTAGTAGTGTAGATAAAGGGGATCTTCAGTTCTCACCAAAAGTTGACACTTCTTATAGAATAGAAAGAGAGGAAGAGTATAAATTTTCTTCTTTATATTGAAGAAAATCA
Source organism: Bos taurus (assembly GCF_002263795.3). Classification (NCBI taxonomy): domain Eukaryota; kingdom Metazoa; phylum Chordata; class Mammalia; order Artiodactyla; family Bovidae; genus Bos; species Bos taurus. The sequence continues at coordinate 3,499,212 of NC_037337.1, read as the reverse complement.
CTTTTTTTTTGTTACAGGATGTCAACTTTCTGACATGTGAACCCACATTTCTATGTAAGGGGCCTCTTCCTGGATCCTTTCCTGCTCTGGCCCACATCTACCAGTAACCCTTCATTTTTTCATAGGTAAAAGCTATTATTTTTTTCAAGAAAGCATTTCCCAGACTTTGAGACTGGATCCTCCTAATCCATGGGGTGTACATCTCTTGAGTTTGATGCCCACTGCTATATTGAAATGGTCTTATGGTGTATCTGTTCTCTTATGTATCTCTGTACCCTCAATTATACTTCAGGTACAACTCCAGGGTAGACATTAATATTTGTAGTCAACTCAGATCTGTGTATTTCTTATCACAGCTTTCAGGTGGATAGCAGTGAAGAATCTGGAGAAGAGGTGGCACTTGTATTTCTTAAAATGGCATCATTTGGACTTGTGACAAGGCTCATCTTTTTCACTGTTTTATTCTTACAGTACAGAACTGGACAGGTAATATAAAATTTAAATAAAATGTTTGAATTTAGAAAGATGGTAACAATAACCCTGTATACGAGACAGCAAAAGAGACACTGATGTATAAACAGTCTTTTGGACTCTGTGGGAGAGGGAGAGGGTGGGATGATTCGGGAGAATGGCATTGAACTATGTATAATATCATATATGAAATGAGTCACCAGTCCAGGTTCAATGCACGATACTGGATGCTTGGGGCTGGTGCACTGGGACGACCCAGAGGGATGGTATGGGGAGGGAGGAGGGGGGAGGGTTCAGGATGGGAAACACATGTATACCTGTGGCAGATTCATTTCGATATATGGCCAAACCAATACAATATTGTAAAGTTAAATAAAATAAAATTTAAAAAATAAATAAATAAATAAAATAAAATGTTTGAGACAAGCAGGTGAATGAATGTATCATGCTCTCGATAAGAACTTTTCAAACCAAATTAAAGTATCCACTTTTTTGTTGTCCACTTTTTTGTTGCATTCCAAATCTGTGGTTTCTTTCCAAATACTTTTTCTCAATGGCTGTGGGTGGTGGTGGTGGTGTTTAGTTGCTAAGTGCTAAATCGTGTCCAACTCTTTTGTGAATGCATGGACTGTAGCTCTCCAGGCTCCTCTGTTCATGGGATTCTCCAGGCAAGAAAACTGGAGTGGGTAGCCATTTCATTCTCCAAGGGATCTTCCCGACCCAGGGATTGAACCAGCATCTCCTGTTTGGCAGACAGATTCTTTATCACTGAACCACCAGGGAAGTCCAGCTATATGTGTACATATACATTTATAATTTCCTGCACTTCTGAGTGTGCCTGAATGAAGTCATATCTTTGCAAACTTTGGCTCTTTTTCACAGTGTTCAATTATCACATTCCCAGGCCAATCACCCATCCATAACAAAACACCCTGGATTGAACTGCCTTCTGGCATTGTTAAAATGAATCCAGTTTCGACTTGGGTTTCTCTCTTAAAATGCTTGTTTGTTAGGAGAACATCAATTAAGTTCCCCTTAGACTCATTAAAGCTGGTGCTATTTTAATTAGCTTTAGTCAACAAGATTGATTAAAAGTTAACAAGAGCAGTTTTGGTGAAGCACTGAAGTCAAATATTTTGGCTGTTTTTCCAAACTGTGTTATGAACTTAGTAAATATAAATCCAGATTTGTTCAATAGTTTTGCCACCCTTTATGGTAAATCTGTAAATTTGTGGCATTTAATTAAAAAACCCCACATATAAAAACTACATAGTAAATATTAAAACAGGCATGCATACACAATTACTAGAAAACAAACTTTTCTAATTACATAAAAAATTTTTAATTGCCAGGAAAAAAGGTAAAAGGCAAACCATAAAAATGACTAGAGTTTTCCTTGCTACTGGGAAAAATTATTTTTAATGTCAGATTTTTTAATTAGAAAAATATGGTTATTATATAACTAAAATGATATAAAAATGTATAAAGAATTAAATAATTTTCTCTCCTTTGCCTTCCCTAAGATAACATGATATATACCTTTATCTTTACCATTATTCTTACTCATTCAAACATAAATCCAGGTACAAAACTGTTTATAAAAATGAGAGCCCACTGTTCATGTTTTTCTACTGTTTGCATTTTTCATTTATCCACGTATGACATAGACCCTCAGGAGAGTAGATAGAGATCTAAGCTATTTTTTTTTCCCCCATGCTTACCTTGTATTTTTTTTTTTTTCTTCTTTTTTTAAATTTTATTTTATTTTTAAACTTTACAATATTGTATTAGTTTTGCCAAACATCGAAATGAATCCGCCACAGGTATACCCGTGCTCCCCATCCTGAACCCTCCTCCCTCCTCCCTCCCCGTACCCTCCCTCTGGGTCATCCCAGTGCACCAGCCCCAAGCATCCAGTATCGTGCATCGCACCTGGACTGGCAACTCATTTCATACATGATATTATACATTTTTCAATGCCATTCTCCCAAATCTCCCCACCCTCTCCCTCTCCCACAGAGTCCATAAGACTGATCTATAGGATGGATGTCACATAATTCATGCAACTGTTTTCTTAGTATTGGATATTCAGATTGTTTCCCATTATGAACAATGATTCAATAAATATCGTTTGTATGTATATATTGGTACTTATTTTTCCTCTAAGAAATTCTAAAGGGAATGTCTGGATCAAAAATGTACATTTAAATTTTTTTTCATTTTAAAAATATTAAAAATTTTTAATATTCTGAAATAATTACAAAACTTTAAATACTTTGCTGAAATGTTATAGTTGCAGTCAGTTTTCAAACTAATTATTTTCTTAAATTCTTCAGATAAGTCTAGGTTACTTGAAGAGATCACCGTTTTAAAAAGTTGTTTATCAAAGTAACACAAAATATAAACCTAACTTCCATGATATTGTTCTCTTAAAGTTATATTTATATATATATATATATTTTATTAAGCAACTGAGATGTCTAGAAATGTAGAAAAGTAAGTTCTATAATCACGAGTTAGGATACTTCATTTTACCTAGAAACATGGGAAAAAATAAGGTTCAGGATTCATAAAATCCAGTAAATTAGATACTGAATGCTGTATTTGATTGCAAGGCATTATTGTACATCACATCCATATTTATTATAATCAAGTAGATGGTATCATACTCAGGAATTCACTGGGCTTCCCTGTGATGGTTACATTCTCTCTGGAAGTGAACACTATTACCTCGCAGGGGTGGGTCTACTCCATGACATGAAAGAGGAGAATGCTTTGGGAGACTGCATAATAAGCAAATTAATTGCATTGAATTGGTGTTTCTGAAAGTGTAATACCTCCATCTCTGGTAGTATACAAATTGATTGGGTTGTAAGAACAGATTGGTAATTTAATTTGAATTGATGCTTTTGAACTGTGGTGTTGGAGAAGACTCTTGAGAGTCCCTTGGACTGCAAGGAGATCCAACCAGTCCATTCTGAAGGAGATCAGCCCTGGGATTTCTTTGGAAGGAATGATGCTAAAGCTGAAACTCCAGTACTTTGGCCACTTCATGCGAAGAGTTGACTCATTGGAGAAGACTCTGATGTTGTGAGGGATTGAGGGCAGGAGGAGAAGGGGATGACAGAGGATGAGATGGCTGGATGGCATCACTGACTCGATGGACCTGAGTCTGAGTGAACTCCGGGAGTTGGTGTTGGACAGGGAGGCCTGGCGTGCTGCAATTCATGGGGTCGAAAAGAGTCGGACATGACTGAGTGACTGATCTGATCTGATAGTTGTTTTACTATGTTGTGTGAGTTTCTACTGTACAGCCAAATGAATCAGCCCTTCCCTTTTGGACTTCCTTCCCATTCAGGTGATTGTATTAGAATTTTAGTTATTTAAATATTAACTGAAAGAAACAACAAAATAGCAAACTCATAATTTCATATATATTTATGTTTATATATACCTCCATGTGTGTATCTACTTATTCTCACATGGGTATATATAAAAGTATGCATTTTGCTTAATACAATATTAATGTGGGTATTTAAGTTCAACAGGTGAACCTATTGAAAGAAAAATATTAAGTACCGGTGATATGTATGTGTGTATATCTATACACACACACACACACACACACACACACACACACGTGTGTGTGCATGCTCAGTCACTTCAGTCATGTCCTGTTGTTTGCAACTCTATGGATTCTCCAAGCAAAAACACTGGAGTGGGTTGCCATGCCCTCCTCCAGGGGATCTTCCTGACCCAGGGATCGAAACCATGTCTCCTGGATCTCCTGCATTGCAGATGGATTCTTTACCCACTGAGCCATCTGGGAAACACTGCCCCCGCCCACACACACATAGTTTCATTTAACAAATAACTATTGAGTACTTATCATGAGCCAGATGTTCCAAGCACTGGGGATAAAAATGATAACTTCAACCCTGCAAAGGTTATAAAATTGATGTAAAAACTACTGAAGTTTGGGAAAACCTGTGAAAACATACATAGCTATAACTTCATTTTCAGCTGGACTGCATAAATCTAATTTGTATAAACCTTGATATATGAGAGTGCTACGTAGGTAGTAAGTACCCTCTCTATTTGAGATTTCACTAACCAGTTAGAGTATAATAACCAATATGATAGTCTACAAATTGTACTTTTTCCAAATGCAGTAGAAATTTATTTCTCACTGTTGTAATAGAAATGAGCAGTGAAGAGGTAAGCATGCCACCCTCCTCCACGTGGTCTTTCAAGTGGTAGATGGTAGGGGCTCTGCCATTTTCCCATAGAGCTTCAAGCCAGCCTGGGAGTTGTCTTCATTCCTGGCACTTGGAGAGGAAAAGAACATGGTAGATTCCGTCATCTAGGCCTGAATCTGACACAGAACTCTTACTCTCATACAAGAACTCACTCAGGAGGTCCACCTGACATCAAGAAATACTGCAGTGAATAGGCCAGCTCTGACCATGAGAGAATAAAAGGGAGCTGCCAGCAGTCTCTGCCACTGTGGATTCCTTAATGGTAAGGTGGTCACTATCAGTTCAGTTCATTTCAGTCACTCAGTCATGTCCGACTCTTTGTGACCCCCTGAATTGCAGCACGCCAGGCCTCCCTGTCCATCACCAACTCCCGGAGTTCACTCAAATTCACGTCCATCGAGTCAGTGATGCCATCCAGCCATCTCATCCTCTGGCGTCCGCTTCTCCTCCTGCCCCTAATCCCTCCCAGCATCAGAGTCTTTCCCAATGAGTCAACTCTTTGCATGAGGTGGCCAAGATATTGGAGTTTCAGCTTTAGCATTAAGCCTTCCAAAGAACACCCAGGACTGATCTCCAGAATGGACTGGTTGGATCTCCTTGCAGTCCAAGGGACTTTCAAGAGTCTTCTCCAACACCACGGTTCAAAAGCATCAATTTTTTGGTGCTCAGCTTTCTTCACAGTCCAACTTTCACATCCATACATGACCACAGGAAAAACCATAGCCTTGACTAGACGAACCTTTGTTGGCAAAGTAATGTCTCTGCTTTTGAATATGCTATCTAGGTTGGTCATAACTTTCCTTCCAAGGAGTAAGTGTCTTTTAATTTCATGGCTGCAGTCACCGTCTATAGTCTGTCTCTAACTCCCCAGTCTGGAATAATTATAAAGGCACCCTTTGGGTTATGTCTATAGGAAATAGTGTAAGGCATATTGTCCTGTGGCCCAGGATGCTATGGAAATGTTTATGATAAGCACAAAATCTAATACCAAGATGGCTTGAACCATTCTCTCTTCCTTCCATAGGCAGATATGTCAAATGACAAATCTCTGCAGTGCCTCACCCTTGTCATCTTCTGTACTCCTCAAACTTTCCCACCTCGATGCTCAGTAACCTGACATTCCAAGTCCTTGTAGATTGTTCTCATCATTAAATCCAGTGCATTTCTCTCATCACTTGTTTATTGACTACTTTTCCTGTAATTAGTTATGTAGGAAATATACAAAATACCCATGTTTCTGTAATAAAAGTATTTTTTAAAAAAAGCACATACTACACATCAAGAACTATTCCATGTAGTATACAAATATCAGTTCAATCTTCATAAAAACTTTATAGGGTAAATCTATTATTAATTTTATTTATAAGTGAAGACACTGATGCATAAAGAAGGTCACCCAGCTAATAAGTGATGGGACTAAGATTTGTACTCAAACAGCCTGTCTTTAGGTTCTGGGCTCTCATCTTCTATGTGGTATTGATTCTTTTCTTCATTTCTGTTTTGAGCCAAATTCTTCCAAATCATGGAAACTTAACCAAGGTTAATTTATGGCAAAATCATCTAATTCCTATTTTCTCAGTCAAATCAGAGCTCTTCACCACCTTCTCCTCTAGATTTCAAGTTTCATGAAGTCCTACATAAAGTCAGGACATGAGGGAATGGTGAGTACCTGGTTCTCCTTCTCCACTATTTCATGATGACATTGGACATTAACATCAGTGTTTGGGGTCACTGTTACCCCTTCACCCCACTCTCCATACTGCATCCTGTCACTTTGAACTTGTCACTTCTCAGCATCTTGTCAAAAGAATACCTTCTACTGAGGCTTGGTGATCTCTGTGCTTTGCTCTCAGACCCCATCTCTCTTGATCCACCTCTATTTCAGCACATCATGCAGACCCTGAAACTGCAAGGAACTGCCACATGACCTCCTTCCACTCTGGAATTTCTGAGCATAACTGGTGCACGTTGGCTTTCCCAGGAGACAGAACATGGCAAAGGACTACACGACCCCTCAGAGATCCCGTGGCATCCAACTCGTTGTTCCTACTCCAGTCCTTACCTGTCTTTTGGAAAATTTCCCTCCTTATCCTCTGACCTTTGAAAGTTTTTCCTCTTTTGCCTTCTCTGCCAGCTTGTCCAACCTGGTTTTCTGTGTCTCTGGTTGATTTTCCCCTTTATCCTTGATGCCTTCTATTCTTGCTTTCCCTAACTTATAGAACTTCTCTAATGTTAGTTCTCAGTTCTAATCTATTTTCCTGTCACAGAATCATAAGAGAGAAGAATCTCTCTTATGATTTCAACTTTCATTTCTTTGTGACTCCCAAATCTCAGTTTCTGTTCTTTATCTTTCTCTTAGACTCCAGCCTCTAGTGTATATAGACACCTTCACCTGCATACTATGATTCACCTTAAATTAAACTAGACCTGTCTCAAACCAAACTGACCATCTTGTCTCAAAACTTGGAAAGCAAGTTCCAGTTTGTTCTTATTCACTAGTGCCTTTCTGGGATTAGTAGAGCCTTATAGTTAGCAGGCAGTCAGTATTTGTTGAATGAATGAATGTCTGTTGAAGGTCTCATGGCTTCTGCCTTTCTGCTACATTCACAACATCTCATGGCTGCCTTGTCATCATCCACTTCTCCCTCACCTTTGAAACTATTTAATATTTTGCACCAAGTCTCATTTTGCTTAATGTGGAAGGCTGAATTTGGTTCATCTTCATTCCTGTATTATATTCTATTGAATGAATGTACTGCAGTTTATTGTTCAATCTATTGTCAGGAGACATGTGATTAGTTCTGTTTTTTTTTTTTTACAACCATGAACAATGCTGCCATGACCCTCATTAATCATAATTCTGTTCTCTATTTCGTGTTTCAGTTCTTCCTGTTTGAGTTTCCCACAGCATCACAATTTGAATAGCTAGGTCTATAGCGCATAGTAAGCATGACTGTTAAACTTCATACACCCCTATAAATATATATATTTTTTTTAATGGGGAAAAGCCCTGCCAAGTGCCCTTACAGATAAGTCTATACTTTTCTGTCCTGGCAGAGTGGATACTGAGGAAACAGAACTTCTTATATAACAGTCACTACAGCAAAGGGCAGTGTGAGATGGGAATATAGTATGGTTTGCAAATCTAGGCCAGAAGAAAAAAGTAGATGGAGTTATGCAAAGAACCAGGTCTTGTAGACTGAATATGGGCTCTGCTTCTTTTTTATTAATATAAATTTATTTATTTTAATTGGAGGTTAATTACTTTACAATATTGTATTGGTTTTGCCATACATCAACATGAATCTGCCACAGGTATACACGTTCCCCATCCTGAACCCTTCTCCCTCCTCCCTCCCCATACCATCCCTCTGGGTCATCTCAGTGCACCAGCCCCAAGCATCCAGTATCATGCATTGAACCTGGACTGGAGATTCGTTTCATATATGATATTATACATGTTTCAATGCTGTTCTCCCAAGTCATCCCACCCTTGCCCTCTCCCACAGAGTCCAAAAGACTGTTCTATATATCTGTGTCTCTTTTGTTGTCTCGCATACAGGGTTGTCATTACCATCTTTCTAAATTCCATATATATGCGTTAGTATACTGTATTGGTGTTTTTCTTTCTGACTTACTTCATTATTTATAATAGGCTCCAGTTTCATCCACCTTTAGAACTGATTCAAATGTATTCTTTTTAATGGCTGAGTAATACTCCATTGTGTATATGTACCACTGCTTTCTTATCCATTCGTCTGCTGATGGACATCTAGGTTGTTTCCATGTCTTGGCTATTATAAATAGTGCTGCGATGAACATTGGGGTACACGTGTCTCTTTCAATTCTGGTTTCCTTGGTGTGTATGCCCAGCAGTGGGATTGCTGGGTCATAAGGCAGTTCTATTTCCAGTTTTTTAAGGAATCTCCACACTGTTCTCCATAGTGGCTGTACTAGTTTGCATTCCCACCAACAGTGTAAGAGGGTTCTCTTTTCTCTACACCCTCTCCAGCATTTATTGTTTGTAGACTTCTGGATCACAGTCATTCTGACTGGCATGAAATGGTACCTCATTGTAGTTTTGATTTGCATTTCTCTGATAATGAGTGATGCTGAGCATCCTTTCATGTGTTTATTAGCCATCTGTATGTCTTCTTTGGAGAAATGTCTATTTAGTTCTTTGGCCCATTTTTTGATTGGGTCGTTTATTTTTCTGGAATTGAGCTGCAGGAGTTGCTTGTATATTTTAGAGATTTGTTGTTTGTCAGTTGCTTCATTTGCTATTATTTTCTCCCATTCTGAAGGCTGTCTTTTCACTTTGCTTATAGTTTCCTTTGTTGTGCATAAGCTTTTAAGTTTAACTACGTCCCATTTGTTTATTTTTGCTTTTATTTTCAATATTCTGGGAGGTGGGTCATAGAGGATCCTGCTATAATGTATGTTGGAGAGTGTTTTGCCTATGTTCTCCTCTAGGAGTTTTATAGTTTCTGGTCTTACATTTAAATCTTTAATCCATTTTGAGTTTATTTTTGTGTATGGTGTTAGAAAGTGTTCTAGTTTCATTCTTTTACAAGTGGTTGACCAGTTTTCCCAGCACCACTTGTTAAAGAGACTGTCTTTTCTCCATTGTATATTCTTGCCTCCTTTGTCAAAGATAAGGTGTCCACAGGTGCGAGGATTTATCTCTGAGCTTTCTATTGTGTTCCTTGATCTATATTTCTGTCTTTGTGCCAGTACCATACTGTCTTGATGTCTGTGTCTTTGGAGTAGAGCCTGAAGTCAGGCAGGTTGATTCCTCCAGTTCCATTCTTCTTTCTCAAGATTGCTTTGGCTATTCGAGGTTTTTGTATTTCCATACAAATTGTGAAGTGATTTGTTCTAGCTCTGTGAAAAATACCGTTGGTAGCTTGATAGGGATTGCATTGAATCTGTAGATTGCTTTGGGTAGTATACTCATTTTCACTATATTGATTCTTCCGATCCACGAACATGCTATATTTCTCCATCTATTAGTGTCCTCTTTGATTTCTTTCACCAGTGTTTTATAGTTTTCTGTATATAGGTCTTTAGTTTATTTAGGTAGATATATTCCTAAGTATTTTATTCTTTTCATTGCAATGGTGAATGGAATTGTTTCCTTAATTTCTCTTTCTATTTTCTCATTATTAGTGTATAGGAATGCAAGGGATTTCTGTGTGTTGATTTTATATCCTACAACTTTACTATATTCATTGATTAGTTTTAGTAATTTTCTGGTGGAGTCTTTAGGGTTTTCCATGTGGAGGATCATGTCATCTGCAAACAGTGAGAGTTTTACTTCTTCTATTCCAGTTTGAATTCCTTTTATTTCTTTTTCTGCTCTGATTGCTGTGGCCAAAACTTCCAAAACTGTGTTGAATAGTAATGGTGAGAGTGGGCACCCTTGTCTTGTTCCTGACTTTAGGGGAAATGCTTTCAATTTTTCACCATTGAGGATAATGTTTGCTGTGGGTTTGTCATATATAGCTTTTATTATGTTGAGGTATGTTCTTTCTAACTTGCTTTCTGGAGAGTTTTTATCATAAATGGATGTTGAATTTTGTCAAAGACTTTCTCTGCATCTATTGAGATAATCATATGGCTTTTATTTTTCAATTTGCTTAAGGTGGTGTATTACATTGATTGATTTGTGAATATTGAAGAATCCTTGCATCCCTGGGATAAAGCCCACTTGGTCATGGTGTATGATCTTTTTAATGTGTTGTTGGAATCTGACTGCTAGAATTTTGTTAAGGATTTTCACATCTATGTTCATCAGTGATATTGGCCTGTAGTTTTTTTTTTTTTTTTTTTTTTTGTGTGGCATCTTTGTCAGGTTTTGGTATTAGGGTGATGGTGGCCTCATAGAATGAGTTTGGAAGTTTACCTTCCTCTGCAATTTTCTGGAAGAGTTTGAGTAGGATAGGTGTTAGCTCTTCTCTAAATTTTTGGTAGAATTCAGCTGTGAAGCCGTCTGGACCTGGGCTTTTGTTTGCTGGAAGATTTCTGATTACAGTTTCCATTTCCGTGCTTGTGATGGGTCTGTTAAGATTTTCTATTTCTTCCTGGTCCAGTTTTAGAAAGTTGTACTTTTCTAAGACTTTGTCCATTTCTTCCACGTTGTCCATTTTATTGGCATATAATTGCTGATAGTAGTCTCTTATGATCCTTTGTATTTCTGTGTTGTCTGTTGTGATGTCTCCATTTTCATTTCTAATTTTATTGATTTGATTTTTCTCCCTTTGTTTCTCGATGAGCCTGGATAATGGTTTGTCAATTTTATTTATCTTTTCAAAGAACTGGCTTTTGGCTTTGTTGATTTTTGCTATGGTCTCTTTTGTTTCTTTTGCATTTATTTCGGCCCTAATTTTTAAGATTTCTTTCCTTCTACTAACCCTGGGGTTCTTCATTTCTTCCTTTTCTAGTTGCTTTAGGTGTAGAGATAGGTTATTTATTTGACTTGTTTCTTGAGGTATGCCTGTATTGCTATGAACTTTCCCCTTAGCACTGCTTTTATAGTGTCCCACAGGTTTTGGGTTGTTGTGATTTCATTTTCATTCATTTCTATGCATATTTTGATTTCTTCTGTGATTTGTTGGTTATTCAGCAGTGTGATGTTCAGCCTCCATATGTTGGACTTTTTAATAGTTTTTCTCCTGTAATTGAGATCTAATCTTACTGCATTGTGGTCAGAAAAGATGCTTGGAATGATTTCAATTTTTTTTTTAATTTACCAAGGCTAGATTTATGGCCCAGGATGTGATCTATCCTGGAGAAGGTTCCGTGTGCGCTTGAGAAAAATGTGAAATTCATTGTTTTTGGGTGAAATGTCCTATAGATATCAATTAGGTCTAACTGATCTATTGTATCATTTAAAGTTTGTGTTTCCTTGTTAATTTTCTGTTTTGTTGATCTATCCATAGGTGTGAGTGGGGTATTAAAGTCTCCCACTATTATTGTGTTATTGTTAATTTCCCCTTTCATACTTGTTAGCATTTGTCTTACATACTGCGGTGCCCTTATTTTGGGTGCATATATATTTATAATTGTTATATCTTCTTCTTGGATTGATCCTTTGATCATTATATAATGTCCTTCTTTGTCTCTTTTCACAGCCTTTGTTTTAAAGTCTATTTTATCTGATATGAGTATTGCTACTCCTGCTTTCTTTTGGTCTCTATTTGCATGGAAATCTTTTTCCAGCCCTTCACTCTCAGTCTGTGTGTGTCCCCTGTTTTGAGGTGGGTCTCTTGTAGACAACATATATAGGGGTCTTGTTTTTGTATCCATTCAGCCAGTCTTTGTCTTTTGGTTGGGGCATTCAACCCATTTATGTTTAAGGTAATTATTGATAAGTATGATCCTGTTGCCCTTTACTTTATTGATTTGGGTTCGAGTTTATACACCCTTTTTGTGTTTCCTGTCTAGATAATATCCTTTAGCATTTGTTGGAGAGCTGGTTTGGTGGTGCTGAATTCTCTCAGCTTTTGCTTGTCTGTGAAGCTTTTGTTTTCTCCTTCATATTTGAATGATATCCCTGCTGGGTACAGTAATCTGGGCTGTAGGTTATTTTCTTTCATCACTTTAAGTATGTCTTGCCGTTACCTCCTGGCTTGAAGAGTTTCTATTGAAATATCAGCTGTTATCCCTATGGGAATCCCCTTGCGTGTTATTTGTTGTTTTTTCCTTGCTGCTTTTAATATTTGTTCTTTGTGTTTGATCTTTGTTAATTAGATTAATATGTGTCTTGGGGTGTTTTGCCTTGGGTTTATCCTGTTTGGGACTCTCTGGGTTTCTTGGACTAGGGTGATTATTTCCTTCCCCATTTTAGGAAAGTTTTCAACTATTATCTCCTCAAGTATTTTCTCATGGTCTTTCTTTTTGTCTTCTTCTTCTGGGACTCCTATGATTCGAATGTTGTGGCGTTTAACACTGTCCTGGAGGTCTCTGAGATTGTCTTCATTTCTTTTAATTCGTTTTTCTTTTTTCCTCTCTGATTCATTTATTTCTACAATTCTATCTTCTAATTCACTAATCCTATCTTCTGCCTCTGTTATTCTACTATTTGTTGCCTCCAGAGTGTTTTTCATCTCACTTATTGCATTATTCCTTATTGACTCTTTTTTATTTCTTCTAGGTCCTTCTTAAACCTTTCTTGCATCTTCTCAATCCTTGTCTCCAGGCTATTTATCTGTGATTCCATTTTGATTTCAAGATTTTGGATCATTTTTACTATCATTATTTGGAATTCTTTATCAGATAGATTCCCTATCTCTTCCTCTTTTGTTTGGTTTGGTAGGCATTTATCCTGTTCCTTTACCTGCTGGGTATTCCTCTGTCTCTTCATCTTGTTTATATTGCTGAGTTTGGGGTGTCCTTTCTGTATTCTGGCAGTTTGTGGCATTCTCTTTATTGTGGAGTTTCCTCTCTGTGGGTGGGTTTGTACAGGTGGCTTGTCAAGGTTTCTTGGTTAGGGAAGCTTGTGTGGTGTTCTGGTGGGTGGAGCTGGATTTCTTCTCTCTGGAGTGCAATGAAGTATCCAGTAATGAGTTATGAGATGTCAATGATTTTGGAGTAACTTTGGGCAGCCTGTATATTGGAGCTCAGGACTGTGTTCCTGTGTTGCTGGAAAATTTGCGTGGTATGTCTTGCTCTGGAACTTGTTCACCCTTGGGGGGTGCTTGGTTTCAGTGTAGGTATGGAGGCATTTGATGAGCTCCTGTCAATTAATGTTCCCTGGAGTCAGGAGTTCTCTGGTGTTCTCAGGGTTTAGACTTAAGCCTCCTTCTTCTGGTTTTCAGTCTTATTTTTACAGTAGTCTCAAGACTTCTCCTTCTATACAGCACTGTTGATAAAACATCTAGTTTAAAGATGAAAAGTTTCTCCACAGTGAGGGATACCCAGAGAGGTTCACAGAGTTACATGGAGAAGAGAAGAGAGAGAAGGGAGTTAGAGGTGACCCGAATGAGATGAGGTGGAATCAATAGAGGAGAGAGCAAGCTAGTCAGTAACAACTTCCTTATGTGCACTCCACAACTGGACGACTCAGAGATGTTCACGGAGTTATACAGAGAAGAGAAGAGGGAGGAAGGAGACAGAGGTGGCCAGGAGGATAAAAGAGGGGGAATCAAAAGGAGAGAGACAGATCCAGCCAGTAATCAGTTCCCTAAGTGTTCTCCACCATCTGGAACACAGAAATTCACAGAGTTGGGTAGAGAAGAGAGGGGGTAGGGAGGAGACACAGGCGACCTGGTGGAGAAAAAGGAGTGTCCAAAGGGGGAGAGAGCAGTCAAGCCAGTAATCTCACTCCCAAGTAAAAATGGGTACTGAAGATTGGGTTCTTAATGGTACAAAATTGATAACAAATACCAAAAAGCAAAGATTAAAAATCTAGAATAGAGTTTGGAATTTAAAAAATATAATATTAAAGAAAAGAAGAAAAAAAGAGAAGAAAAAAAATTCGCAAAAATTATAATATATATATATATATATATGACGTTTGCTTCTAAAAAATAGGGTCTTTTTTTTTTTTTTTGCAAAGTAATAGTAGGTTATAAAAGTGAAAATTAAAGGAGTAATAGAGGACTTAATAATTTAAAAAAATTAAAAAAAAAAGAATGATCATAAAAAGAGTAAAAATATATCTAGGACTTTCTTTGGTGTTGTTGTAGGTATTGTGGGGTCAGTTCATTTTCAGATAGTTCCTTGCTGCTAAGTCGCTTCATGTCTGACTCTGTGCGACCCCATAGACGGCAGCCCACCAGGTTCCCCCGTCCCTGGGATTCTCCAGGCAAGAACACTTGGTCCGGCTTATATTTCTCAATATCTATAGGCCCCTTCCTATGTAGTCAGTACTAATGACAGGGTTTTAATCTATTGCACCTGTCACTTCCAAAACAGTTCCCTCTGTTTTAGCTTCTTCTAAAACAGAGGTCTCTTCAGTGTCTGATTTCTGCCCTGACACAAAGGGAGCGGTGGTGGACACTTTCTTTTAGGCTCACTTGTTCAGTCGCACTGAGGGGAGGGAGGGACGTTGCAAACAAATAACACTGGCGTGTGCTCGCAGTGCCTTAGCCACACTGGGCCTGCCCCCCACTCACGGCACATGTGCCCTCCCTGCCCACACAGCTCAGGCTCTAGGTTGCTCCACCGGGAACAGTCTGAGGCCAGCCCTGGGCTGCATGCACCTCCCAGGTCTAAGCTGCTCAGATTCAGGCACTTGGGTAGTCCTCAGAGGCGCAGACTCAGTTGGGCCTGCGTTTTGTGCCCTTCCCAGGTCTGAGCAGCTCAGGTGATAAGGTGTTTGGTGAGCACGGTCGCTGCGACTCATTGCCTCCCCCATCCCTGCCGCTCGGTTTTCTGGGTGTAAAACCGGCGCACCTTCTCAGGTGGATGTTGACCGTCCAGAACTCCAAGAAGTCTTAGCCAGCAAAGAAGCCTGCTTACAGTTCTGTAGATAATGTCTCTCTGGGGCTGCGATTGCTCCCTTCCGGCTCTGGCTGCCTGTCACCAGAGGGAGATGGTCTGCAGCCGGCTATCTCTGTTCAGTCCTTTGTTCTGTGCACATGCCTGGCGGGCAGTGTCTTAGGTTAGGGCTGGCTTTTCACGTGGTAGATATCCCACAGTCTGGTTTGCTAGCCCAAGTTAGTTCACTCAGATTGTGCTCAGGGCATTCAGGCCAGATCCTTAATCTAAGCAATGCAGCCCATGCCTCCCTGCCCAGTCCCCGCTCGCTAGTGGTGGGTGCAGGTGTCTGTGCTGCTTCTCCAATGGGGGAGTCACCGCTGGGCTCGTAATCTGTGGGTTTTAATTATTTATTTATTTTTCCTCCCTGTTATGTTGCCCTCTGTGCTTCCAAGGCTCACCACAGACTCGGCAGTGAGAGTGTTTCCAGGTGTTTGGAAACTTCTCTCTTTTTAAGACTCCCTTCCCGGGACAGAGCTCTGTCCCTACCTTTTTTGTCTCTTCTTTTTTCTTTTATATTTTTTCCTACCTCCTTTTGAAGACAATGGGCTGCTTTTCTGGGTGCCTGATGTCCTCTGCCAGCATTCAGAAGTTGTTTTGTGGAATTTACTCAGCGTTTAAATGTTCTTTTGATGAATTTGTGGAGGAGAAAGTGGTCTCCCTGTCCTATTCCTCTGCCATCTTAGGACCGCCCCTGGGCTCTACTTCTTAAGACATTACCAAACTGGAAAATTTTCTTCATTTTTCTGATTCTGTTTCCTCATGTGTAAAATGGGATAATATTGATCACCTACAAGGATATTGGCACAGTGGTAAAGAATCTGCCTGCAATGCAGGAGATGCAAGAGATGTGGGTTCGGTCCCTGGGTCAGGAAGGTGCCCTAGAGGAGGGCATGGCAATCCACTCCAGTATCCTTTCCTGGAGAATACCATGGACAGAGGAGTCTGGCCATCTACAGTTCCTGGGATCACAAAGAGCACAGCATACGCAGCACATAGTATGGTAATATCTCAGAATAGTCAATAAAATAGGCCATTTTCCTTACCTCTGAGTCTATTTCCAAAATAAGTAATTTATGTCACTATAACTCAGAATATGGTGAAAATGTTCTCTATATGTATGATTGTATATTAATAAAAATAGGTTTCAATTAGAATTATAACCCAGGACACCTAGTATCTCTGTAAGGAGAATGTAATTCAGTTTCTTTAAGATATTTCTCCTTTTTTGTCAGAATTTATTACCTGAGAGGTTACAAAGTTCTGTCCATTATGTTAGGGCCAGTAAGCGAATATATCCTTTTTTTTGAATAGGTGGACTATCAAAAGTTGAGGATGTTATTATTAAGTCTTGTTTAAAAACCCATCACTGTCAAAGTGGTTCCAGTCTAAAGAAGCTGAGGTCACATTAAGCACCTAGAAAGAGGCAGTTATGTGGGCCGCTGGCATTCGGTCATGCATCCTTTGTGACTGACCTCACCCTGATAGTGGGCATTATATTTAATGGCTAAATAAAGGTTCATTTTTCCTTCTAGTCAGACTGGAAAAGAGTAAAGCATGGAGGTAATGCTGTGTTATGCCAAAGGGGAACATGAATCAAGGAAACTGACACTTTGAACTTTTAAACTCTGATTTTTCAGGCTTTTAATACCTTTTGGTGAATGTGATTCCCCAGTGGAAATTTGGAAATAATTTGCTCACTGAGAAGTCGATACTTTATTTCTTAAAACTGAAGAAAGTATTGGAATTGTGTTTTCTCAGGGTGGTTCTTCTGAAACTGATAAAATTTCCTCACTAATCCATGGTGGTGGTGATTTATTTTCAATATTGTTGCCTTCTCTGAGTTCTTTTGAGAGTAAAGGTAGCATTGCTGTAAGATCTTGAATGCTTAGTAGTGTTTCAATAACAATATCATGACACAGTTCATAGAACACTGACCTGAATCTTAAGGACCAGCCATTAAAGAGTATTTTCTGAGTACTTACCATGTGCCGTGCAACCTTCTAGGTGGTAGAGGATTGATGGATGGTAAGAGGAATACTCAACATTCAGAAAATGAAGATCATGGCATCTGGTCCCATCACTTCATGGGAAATAGATGGGGAAACAGTGTCAGACTTTATTTTTCTGGGCTCCAAAATCACTGCAGATGATGACTGCAGCCATGAAATTAAAATACATTTACTCCTTGGAAGGAAAGCTATGACCAACCTAGATAGCATATTCAAAAGCAGAGACATTACTTGCCAACAAAAGTCTGTCTAGTCAAGGCTATGGTTTTTCTGTGGTCATGTATGGATGTGAGAGTTGGACTGCGAAGAAAGCTTAGTGCCAAAGAATTGATGCTTTTGAACTGTGGTGTTGCAGAAGATTCTTGAGAGTCCCTTGGACTGCAAGGAGATCCAACCAGTCCATTCTGAAGGAGATCAGCCCTAGGATTTCTTTGGAAGGAATGATGCTAAAGCAGAAACTCCAGTACTTTGGCCACCTCATGCGAAGAGTTGACTAATTGGAAAAAACTCTGATGCTGGGAGGGATTGGGGGCAGGAGGAGAAGCGGATGACAGAGGATGAGATGGCTGGATGGCATCACTGACTTGATGGACTTGAGTCTGAGTGAACTCCGGGAGTTGGTGATGGACAGGGAGGCCTGGCGTGCTGTTATTCACGGGGTCGCAAAGAGTCAGACACGACTGAGCTACTGAACTGAACTGAACTGAACTGAGGCGGAATACCCTTGCCCTGTGAATCTTCAGAATTAAAGACGTAACTGATATTAATGATACAAGTCTAAAATTATAGTCTGTGATGAGAGAACTAAAGGAAAAACACAAATAAACACATATACATGCATTCAAACAAGAGTTGTGCAGTGTGGTGGAAATGACAAAATATTTGTTGTTGTTCAGTTGCAAAGTCTCATCTCTCTACGACCCCGCAGACTGCAGCACGCCAAACTTCCCCGTCCTTCACTATCTCCAGAGTTTTCTAAAACTCATGTCCGTGAGTCAGTGAAGGCCTCCAACCATCTCATACTCTGTTGTCCCCTTCTCCTCCAGCCTTCAATCTTTCCCAGCATCAGGGTCTTTTCCAATGAGTCAGCTCTTCACATCAGGTGGCCAAAGTATTAGAGTTTCAGCTTCAGCATCAGTCCTTCCAATGAATATTCAGGACTGATTTCCTTTAGGGTTGCCTGGCTGGATCTCCTTGCAGTCCAAAGGACTCTCAAGAATCTTCTCCAACACTACAGTTTGAAGACATCAATTCTTCAGGACTCAGCCTTCTTTGTGGTCCAGCTCTCACATCCATATGTGACTACTGGAAAAACCATAGCTTTGACTATATGGACCTTTGTCAGTAAAGTGATGTCTCTGCTTTTTAAAACACTGTCTAGGTTTGTTACAGCTATTCTTTCAAGGAACAAGCATCTTTTGATTTTGTGGCTGCAGTCACTGTCTGCACTGATTTTGGAGACCAAATAAAATCTGACACTGTTTCCATATTTTCCCCATCTATTTGCCATGAAGTGATAGGACTGGATGCCATGGTCTTCATTTTTTGAATGCTGAGTTTTAAGCCAGCTTTTTCATTCTCCTCTTTCACCTTCATCAAGAAGCTCATTAGTTTCTCTTCACTATCTGCCACAAAAGTGGTATCATTTGCATATCTGAGGTTGTTGCTATTTCTCCCTGCAATCTTGATTCCAACTTGTGACTCTGGATTATGGTTAAAGCTGTGGTATCAAACATGAATATATTTAATATGTTTCTTGAAGTTTTTCTTAGCATAGTACCATTTATGTTAGATACACAAAGTTTTGCTTCTTTCTCTTAAGATGATGTGATTTTTCTGTCAAAAATTTTTCTAGCTGTTATTAAAATCTTGAGTAGGGGGGTCAGGTATATATACTAGGAGGAGTTAAGTGTATTTCATATGAGACAATAAATTGATTTGATTGCTCGCCATGCACAGTGTCAAGAAGACAAGTTTCTAGGGATCTGAAAAATATACATTAAAAGTTGATAAAAATATTCATGCAGGTTGGAAAACAGTTTTATCTAAAATATTTTTATTTTCTGTTCTAGATCGAATATAATATGTGAATAAACAGGCTGCTTGTGGAGTACAGATTTTAGGTTAATGCATTTTTATTAGCACAATAATAATTTACTAATGACAGGTAATCTTTTGTTTATCTTTACTGGGAAATCTTAATATTTATAATGTACTTTTTTGATTTTAGGGGAGGTTCAAAGCAGCTAAATTCTTAGGTGTGAGATTACTAGATTAAAGCTTAGGAATATCTTTATAATCTTTGTATGAGTAGGTCTGTATAATTCCAATACAAAATAAGATATTAATCTCTCTTGGTCTTGGTTTCTTCTTATGCAAAAGTAAGATCAGAGACTTGCAATAAAAGCACGGCGTCTCCATCATAGGATATTGGGGAATAAAACAATTGGTGTCAAAGACTTTGTGAAGCATAAGTCAGGGTGTTAATCACAGCTTGAAAAACTACTTACAGTTAGGTCTTCCATTCTTTGAACCTTCCTGACCTTTTTATGAATCTTCATAACTACATTTTTTGACACAGCTATAGCTCACTGGTCATTCTTTGTGAATTTATCTGCCTAAAGGCAGAGGAACCAGAGATCAAATTGCCAACATCCGCTGGATCATAGAAAAAGCAAGAGAGTTCCAGAAAAACATCTATTTCTGCTCTATTGACTATGCCAAAGCCTTTGGCTGTGTGGATCACAATAAACTGTGGAAAATTCTGAAAGAGATGGGAATACCAGACCACCTGACCTGCCTCTTGAGAAACTTGTATGCAGGTCAGGAAGCAACAGTTAGAACTGGACATGGAACAACAGACTGGTTCCAAATAGGGAAAGGAGTACATCAAGGCTCTATATTGTCACCCTGTTTATTTAACTTATATGCAGAGTACATCATGAGAAACGCTGGACTGGAAGAAACACAAGCTGGAGTCAAGATTGCCAGGAGAAATATCAATAACCTCAGATTTGCAGATGACACCACCCTTATGGCAGAAAGTGAAGAGGAACTACAAAGCCTCTTGAGGAAAGTGAAAGTGGAGAGTGAAAAAGTTGGCTTAAAGCACAACATTCAGAAAACGAAGATCATGGCATCCGGTCCCACCACTTCATGGGAAATAGATGGGGAAACAGTGGAAACAGTGTCAGACTTTATCTTTCTGGGCTCCAAAATCACTACAGATGGTGATTGCAGCCATGAAATTAAAATACATTTACTCCTTGGAAGGAAAGCTATGACCAACCTAGATAGCATATTGAAAAGCAGAGACATTACTTTGCCAACAAAGGTTCATCTAATCAAGGCTATGGTTTTTCCTGTGGTCATGTATGGATGTGAGTTGGACTGTGAAGAATGCTGAGGGCTGAAGAATTGATGCTTTTGAACTGTGGTGTTGCAGAAGACTCTTGAGAGTCCCTTGGACTGCAAGGAGATCCAACCAGTCCATTCTGAAGGAGATCAGCCCTAGGATTTCTTTGGAAGGAATGATGCTAAAGCTGAAACTCCAGTACTTTGGCCACTTCATGTGAAGAGTTGACTCATTGGAAAAGACTCTGATGCTGGGAGGGATTGGGGGCAGGAGGAGAAGGGGACGACAGAGGATGAGATGGCTGGATGACATCACTGACTCGATGGATGTGAGTTTGAGTGAACTCTGGGAGTTGGTGATGGACAGGGAGGCCTGGCGTGCTGCGATTCATGGGGTCGCAAAGAGTCAGACACAACTGAGCGACTGATCTGATCTGATCTGATGGATTCTGCACTCTCTGAAAGAGTTGCTTTTTTTCTTTTTCTTTATTCATCTTTGCATTCTCAGCCTTCATTTACTGCCTAGTTGCATAAATCTTTGGATGAATGAGCGAATAATGTTGAAGTAGCAGAGGATTTTGGCATTCCACTCTTGTTTCTGTCAGTGTTCATTTATCCATTCATTGTTTTACGTTTTCCATCCTCCCAAAGGAATTGTGTAGGTGAAGATGGGCTGGGATTTTGATTTTAATAACAGGAAACAACAAATTCCTTATTGGAGAGTTGTGGGATTTGTTTAGAAAGTTAAATAATGGAAACAAGGGTGAGAAGGAAGAAAATTTTCCTTCTAAGAAATGTTAGTGCCCCTACTCTTGTCCAGAATATCCTAATGACTGGGTATGTATTTCCCAATGAAATCAGGGCAACTATATTTGGCACTGTGTGATGAGTATATCAAGGCTTCTCATGTGGCTCAGTGGTATAGAATCTGGCTGCCAATGCAGGAGACATAGGAGACATGGGTTCGATCCCTGGTTGAGAAAGATCTCCTGGTGTAAGAAATGGCAACCCAAACCAGTATTCTTGCCTGGAGAATTCTATGGACAGAGAAGCATAGTAGGCTATAGTCCATGGGGTAGCAAAGAATCAGATATGACTGGGTACACACACAATGTTGAGTATATCATTGACTCCAAAAACTCAGAGATGGCTCAAAGGAATCATGAAAACTGCTCGGTACAAACTGATACAGATAAGGAAATGTAGGCATGCTGACTTGATGTCTCACATCAACTTAATGGTAGAACCTAAATTACTAACCTGTCAATTACAGTGCTGTGCTCCGACCATCCCATCTAATTTGACCTGATTGTTGTTCATTGTTCAGTTGTTTCTGACTCTTTGTGACCCCATGGACTGCAGCACGCCAGGCTTCCCTGTATATTACCATCTCCCAGAGTTTGCTCATTAATGTCCATTGAGTTGGTGATGCCATCCAACCATCTCACCCTCTGTCCTCCCCTTCTCCTCCTGCCTTAAAACTATCCCAACATCAGATCTTTTCCAATGAGTCAGCTCTTCGCGTCAGGTGGCCAAAGTACTGGAGCTTCAGCTTCAGCATCAATCCTTCCAATGAGTATTTAAGACTGATTTCCTTTAGGATTGACTGGTTGGATCTCCTTGTAGTCCAAGAGACTCTCAAGAGTCTTCTCCAGTATTTTGAAGGCATCAGTTATTCAGTGCTCAGCCTTTTTTTTATTGTCCAGCTCTCACATTTGTCCATGATTACTGGAAAAACCATAACTTTGACGGTATGGACCCTTGCCAGCAAAGTAATGTCTCTGTTTTTTAATACGGTGTCTAGGTTTGCCATTGCTTTTCTTCCAAGGAGCAAGTGTCTTTTAATTAAATGGCTGAAGTCACCATCTGCAGTGATTTTGGAGCCCAGAAAAATAAAGTCTGACACTGTTTCCACTGTTTCCCCATCTATTTGCCATGAAGTGATGGGACCAGATGTCATCATCTTAGTTTTTTGAATGTAGAGTTTTAAGCCAACTTTTTCATTCTCCTCTTTCACCTTCATCAAGAGACTCTTTATTTCCTCTTTGCTTTCTGTCATAAGGGTGGTGTCATCTGCATATCTTAGGTTATTCATACTTCTCCTGGCAATCTTGATTCCAGCTTGTGCTTCATCCAGCCTAGCATTTCTCATGATGTGTACTGCATATAAGTTAAATAAGCAGGGTGACAATATGCAGCCCTGATGTATTCCTTTCCCAATTTGGAACCAGTCTGTTGTTCCATGTTCAGTTCTAACTGTTGCTTCTTGACCTCCATACAGATTTCTCAGGAGGCAGGTCAGGTGGTCTGGTATTCACATCTCTTTAAGAATTTTCCAGTTGTGATCTACACAGTCAAAGGCTTTAATGTAGTCTGTGAAGCAGAAGTAGATGTTTTTCTGGAATTGTTTAGCTTTTTCTGTGATCTAATGGATGTTGGCAATTTGATCTCTGGAATCAATTTGGTTCCTCTGTCTTTTCTAAATCCAGCCTGTGCATCTGAAAGTTCTCTGTTCACATACTATTGAAGCCTAACTTGAAGGTTTTTGAGCAGTGTTTTGCCAGCATGGTAAAATGAGTGCAATTGTGCAATAGTTTGAACATTCTTTGACATTATCCTTCTTTATAATTGGAATGAAAACTGACCTTTTCCAGTCCTGTGGCCACTGCTGAGTTTTCCAAATTTGCTGGCATATTGAGTGCAGCACTTTCACAGTGTCATCTTTTAGGATTTGAAATAGTTCAGTGGTAATTCCATTACTTCCACTAGCTTTGTTTGTAGTGATGCTTCCTAAGGCCCACTTGACTTTACACTCCAAGATGTCTGACTCTGGTGATCACATCATCTTGGTTATCCAGGTTATTAAGATCTCTTTTGTATAGTTCTCTGTATTCTTGCCACCTCTTAATATCTTCGGCTTCTGTTAGGTCCATACCATATCTGTCATCTATTGTGTCTATCTTTATTAAATGTTCTCTTGGTATCTCTACTTTTCTTGAAGAGATCTTGAGTCTTTCCCATTCTATTGTTTTCCTCTATTTCTCTACATTGTTTACTTTAAAAAGGCTTTCTCATCTCTCCTTTCTATTCTCTGGAAATCTGCATTCAGATGGGTATAGCTTTCCTTTTCTCCTTTGTCTTTTGCTTTCTTCTTTCTTAGTTATTTGTAAGACCTCCTCAGATGACCATTTTGTCTTTTGCATTTCTTTTTCTTGGGGATGATTTTGATCCCTGCTTCTTATACTGTATAAGTATGGTACAAACCTCCATCCATAGCCTCTGTCTATCAGATCTAATTCCTTGAATCTGTTTGTCACTTCCAGTGCATAATCATAAGGGATTTGATTTAGGTCACATGGGTTTGGGTGGACTCTGGGAGTTGGTGATGGACAGGGAGGCCTGGTGTGCAGGCCGTTCATGGGGTCGCAAAGAGTTGAACACGACTGAGCGACTGAACTGAACTGAACTGAATGGCTTAGTGGTTTTCCCTACTTTCTTCAATTTAAGTCTGAATTTGGCAATAAGGAGTTCATGATATGAGCCCCAGTCAGCTCTCAGTCTTATTTTTGCTGACTGTATAAAGCATCTCCATCTTCAGCTGCAAAGAATATAATCAATCTGATTTTGGTACTGACCACCTGGTGATGTCCATATGTAGAGCTGTCTCTTGTGTTATTTGAAGATGAAGTTTGCTATGAGCAGCAAGTTCTCTTAGTAAAACTCTATTTACTTTTGCTCTGCTTCATTTTGTACTCCGAAGCCAAACTTGACTCTTATGGCACATGTCTCTTGACCTCTTACTTTTGCATTCCAGTCCCCTATGATGAAAAGGACATCTTTATTTGGTGTTAGTTCCAGACGGTCTTGTAGGTCTCCATAGAACCATTCAACTTCAGCTTCTTTGGCATCAGTGTTTGGGGCATAGACTTGGATTACTGTGATATTGAATGGTTTGCCTGGGAAACAAACTGAGATCATTCTGTTGTTTTTGAGATTGCACCAAGTACTGCAATTCTGACTCTTTTGTTGACTATGAGGGCTACTCCGTTTCTTCTAAGGGATTCTTGCCCACAGTAGTAGATATAATGGTCATTGAATTAAATTCACCCATTTTAGTTCACTGATTCCTAAAATGTCAATGTTCACTCTTGTTCACTGAAGTCCTATTCACTGATTCCTAAATGTCTTGTTCACTGATTCCTAAAATGTCTATGTTCACTTTTGACATCTCCTGTTTGATTACTTCCAATTTACCTTCATTCATGGACCTAACGTTCCAGCTTCCTATATAATATTGTTCTTTACAGCATCAACTTTACTTTAACCACAACTGGGTGCTGTTTCCACTTTGGCTCAGTCATCTTCAGTTTTTCTGAAGCTATTTCTCCACTCTTCTCCAGTAGCATATTGGACACCTGGAAGGATTCATCTTTGAGTGTCATACCTTTTTGCCTTTTCATACTGTTCATGGGGTTCTCAAGGCAAGAATGCTGAAGTGGTTTGCCATTCACTTCTGCAGTGGAGCACGTTTTGTCAGAACTCTCCACTCTGACCCATCTGTTTTGGGTGGCCCTACATGGCATGGCTCATGGTTTCACTGAGTTAGGCAAAGTTGTGGTCCATATGATCAATTTGGTTAGTTTTCTGTGATTGTGGTTTTCTGTCTGCCTTTTGATGGATGAGGTTAAGAAGCTTGTGTGATAGGTTTTGGTAATTGTTTCTGTCTGTTGAACTATACTGATCAGCTATGAGGGCCACTATGTACTCACCTCATTTTTCAGAGCCTTCAAAATTGACATCTTAGATGTACACACATTCTTTTATCTTCCCCATGGGTAGGAAATAGCAAGAGGAGTTAAAAATGGTAGCTCTTGCTGGAGAAGCCCTGCCCTGTTGGAGAGTCTCCCATTTCAAGGACCAAATAAGAATCATACAGCAGGTGGGCCTGGGGACATAGGTAAATTCAGCTCCTTACACTGGGGTGGAGACTACAGTATTCTGCTGAAATGTTGCTGGTCTCTGGTACATTTCTGTGAACTGAACATGAAAATTTCCCCAGTTATCAGTGGTACATGGTTTATACAGCTTCAGGGAAATTTATCAACCTTGTCCAATTCTGTTCAGTTTTAAAGGAAAAGTGTTACTTTCTGTCCCTCAGGCTGTGCCTAGTGACTTCTGGCTCTGATTCTGTTGCTTGTCAGAACAGCTGAGGCGAAAGTGAGTGTTCTGGAATAGACATGAGAAGTAAAGTTGGGCTTGCACATAATTCAAGGACTTATCATTCCCACTCATGTGCAATTGGTGTACAGAATTAGGGACAGGGTTCCCAGAGGAAAACATTAAACATCTGCCACTGTCACTGCTATCTCATAAGCTTAAAGGCTTTATAAAAACTGGAGAACTTAAGGATGTGATACAGTTCCTCACACATGGTTCTCTGAAAGACATTAGAGTGTAACATGAAAATATGTAAGGTGACCAGCTTGCAGTGTAAGAAGTCTCATTCATGGGTTTCTCAAGGATGATGGTAATTATTTGCAATTATGGAAGGCTGTAATAGATTACATTCTCGCCATGTTCAGGTTCTTTGCCATATGATTTTTCAGCTCCTTCCACAAGAGAAGGGGTATGTTTTTCAGCCCCTTAGCTTGGAATTCTTATGTGGCTTGCTGTATTCAAGAGAATGTTATTGATCATAGCATGATCCAAAGCTATGGAAGTATTATGCATGTGATTGTGCTCTCTGCCTTCACCATAAGAAGATGCCAATATTAGCCACTGGGTCTGAAAAGGAGAGGGAGACTTCTGTTCAAACTTAGCTTTTGAAAAGTGAAATAGCACCAGTTCAACCCCACCCACAGGGAGCAAGCTCCACAATAAAGAGGAATCACAAACTTCCAGCCTACAGAAAGCCCACTCCAAACACAGCAATCTAAAAAAAAAAAAAAGAAAAGGCAGTGAAATATTCAGCAGGAAAAGCAACATGATAAATGCCAACCAAACCAAACAAAAGAGGAGGAGATACAGAGTCTACCTGAGAAAGAATTCAGAATAATGATAGTAAAGATGATCCAAAATCTTGAAAACAAAATGGAGTTACAGATAAATAAAGACAAGGATTGAGAAGATACAACAAATGTTTAAACAACGACCTAGAAGAAATAAAAAAAGAGTCAATCAATAATGAATAATGCAATAACTGAGATCAAAGGCACTCTGGAGGGACCAACAGTAGAATAACTGAGGCAGAAGATAGGATAAGTGAGGTGGAAGATAGAATGGTGGAAATAAATGAAGAAGAAAGGAAAATAGAAAAAAGAATGAAATGAAATGAGGACAACTTCAGAGACTGCTGGGACAATGTTAAACACCCCAACATCGAGTAATAGGAGTCCCAGAAGAAGAAGACAAAAAGAAAGGACATGAGAAAATACTTGAGATGATAATAGTTGAAAACTTCCCCAAAATGGGGAAGGAAATAGCCACCCAGGTCCAAGAAACCCAGAGAGTCCCAAACAGGATAAACCCAAGGCAAAACCCCAAGACACATATTAATCAAATTAATGAAGAACAAACACAAAGAGCAAATATTAAAAGCAGCAAGGGAAAAGCAATAAATAACACACAAGGGGATCTCCTTAGGGATGACAGCTGATCTTTCAATAGAAACTCTTCAGGCCAGCAGGGAATGGCAGGACATACTTAAAGTGATGAAAGAGAAAAACCTACAACCCAGATTACTGTACCCAGCAAGGATCTCATTCAAATATGAAGGAGAAATCAGAAGCTTTACAGACAAGCCAAAGCTGAGAGAATTCAGCACCACCAAACCAGCTCTTCAACAAATTCTGAAGAGTCTTCTCTAGACAGGAAACACAGAAAAGATTTATAAACTTGAACCCAAAACAACAAAGTAAATGGAAACGGGATTATACTTCTCAACAATTACCTTAAGTGTAAATGGGTTGAATGCCCCAATCAAAAGACAAAGACTGGCTGAATGGATACAAAAACAAGACTGAATGGATACAAAAACAAGACCCCTATATATACTGCACCGCCTCAAACCAAGGGACACATACAGACTGAAAGTGAAGGGCTGGAAAAAGAATTTTTTCTCTATTTCATGCAAATAGAGACCAAAAGAAAGCAGGAGTAGCAATACTCATATTAGATAAAATAGACTTTGAAATAAAGGCCATGAAAAAGACAAAGAAGGACACTAGAAAATGATCAGAGGATCAATCCAAGAATAAAATATAACAATTATAAATATATATGCATCCAACATGGGAGCACTGTAATATGTAAGGCAAATGCTAACAAGTATGAAAGGGGAAATTAACAGTAACACAATAATAGTGGGAGACTTTAATACCCCATTCAAACCTATGGCTAGATCAACCAAACAGAAAATTAGCAAAGAAACACAAACTTTAAATGATACAATGGACCAGTTAGACCTAATTGATATCTATAGGACATTTCACCCCAAAACAATGAATTTCACCTTTTTCTCAAGTGCACATGGAACATTCACCAGAATAGATTACACCCTGGGCCATAAATCTAGCCTTGGAAAATTAAAAAAAAAAAATTCAAATCATTTCAAGCAACTTTTATGATCACAATGCAGTAATATTAGATGTCAACTACAGGAAAAAAACTATTAAAAATACAAACATAATGAGATTAAACACATGCTTCTGAATAACCAACAAATCACAGAAGAAATCAAAATGTTCATAGAACAAATGAAATGAAGACATGACAACCTATGGGATTCAGTCCCAAAGCAATTTATAGATTCAATGCAATCCCTATCAAGCTACCAACGGTATTTTTCACAGAGCTAGAACAAATAATTTCACAGTTTATATGGAAATACAAAAAACCTCGAATAGCCAAAATAATCTTGAGAAAGAAGGATGGAACTGGAGGAATCAACCTGCCTGACTTCAGGCTCTACTCCAAAGACACAGACATCAAGACAGTATGGTATTGGCACAAAGACAGAAATATAGATCAATGGAACAAAATAGAAAGCCCAGAGATAAACCCATGCACCTATGGACACCTTATCTTTGACAAAGGAGGCAAAAATATACAATAGATTAAAGACAGTCTCTTTAACAAGTGGTGCTGGGAAAACTGGTCAACCACTTGTAAAAGAATGAAACTAGAACACTTTCTAACACCATACACAAAATTAAACTCAAAATGAATTAAAGATCTAAACATAAGACCAGAAACTATAAAACTCCTAGAGGAGAACATAGGCAAAACACTCTCCAACATACATCACAGCAGGATCCTCTATGACCCACTTCCCAGAATACTGGAAATAAAAGCAAAAATAAACAAATGGGACCTAGTTAAACTTAAAAGCTTCTGCACCACAAAGGAAACTGTAAGCAAGGTGAAAAGACAGCCTTCAGAATGGGAGAAAATTATAGCAAATGAAGCAACTGACAAACAACTAATCTCTAAAATATACAAGCAACTCCTGCAGCTCAATTCCAGAAAAATAAACGACCCAATCAAAAAATGGGCCAAAGAACTAAATAGACATTTCTCCAAAGAAGACAGATGGCTAACAAGCACATGAAAAGATGCTCAACATCACTCATTATCAGAGAAATGCAAATCAAAACCACAATGAGATAGCATTTCACGCCAGTCAGAATAGCTGCTATACAACAGTCTAGAAACAGTAAATGCTGGAGAGGATGTGGAGAAAAGGGAACCCTCTTACACTGTTGGTGGGAATGCAAACTAGTACAGCCACTATGGAGAACAGTGTGGAGATTCCTTAAAAAACTAGAAATAGAACTGCCTTATGACCCAGCAATCCCACTGCTGGGCATACACACCGAGGAAACCAGAATTGAAAGAGACACGTATACCCCAATGTTCATTGCAGCACTGTTTATAATAGCCAGGACATGGAAGCAACCTAGATGCACACCAGCAGATGAATGGATAAGAAAGCTGTGGTACATATACACAATGGAGTATTATGCAGCCATTAAAAATAATGCTTTTGAATCAGTTCTAATGAGGTGGATGAAACTGGAGCCTATTATACAGAATGAAGTAAGCCAGAAAGAAAAACAACAATACAGTATACTAAAGTATATATATGGAATTTAGAAAGATGGTAACGATAACCCTGTATGCGAGACAGCAAAAGAGACACAGATGTATAGAACAGTCTTTTGGAATCTGTGGGAGAGGGAGAGGGTGGCATGATTTGGGAGAATGGCATTGAAGCATGTATAATATCATATATGAAACAAATCGCCAGTCCAGGTTCAATGCATGATCCTGGATGCTTGGGGCTGGTGCACTGGGATGACCCAGAGGGATGGTCGGGGAGGGAGGAGGGAGAGGGGTTCAGGATGGGGAAACACGTGTATACCTGTGGCGGATTCATGTTGATGTATGGCAAAACCAATACAATATTGTAAAGTAATTAACCTCCAATTAAAATAAATAAATTTGTATTTAAAAAAAAAGAAGGGAAAGGTTCATAGCAATGCAAGCTTACCTCAAGAAACAAGAGAAAAAATAAAATAAATAACCTAACTTTACACCTAAAGCAACTAGAAAAAGAAGAAATGAAGAACCCCAGGGTTAGTAGAAGGAAAGAAATCATAAAAATTTGGGCAGAAAAAAACAAAACAAAACAAAGGAGACCATAGCAAAAATAAACAAAACTAAAAGCTGGTTCTTTGAGAAGATAAATAAAATAGAAAAACCATTAGCCAGACTCATCAAGAAAAAAGTAAGAATCAAATCAACAAAATTAGAGACGAAAATGGAGAAATCACAACAGACAACACAGAAATACAAAGGATCATATATGACTACTATCAGCAACTATATGACAATAAAATGGACAATTTGGAAGAAATGGATGAATTCTTGGAAAAGTATAACCTTCCAAAACTGAACAAGGAAGAACTAGAAAATCTTAACAGACTCATCACAAGCACAGAAATCTAAAATGTAATAGAAAATCTTCCAACAAACAAAAGCCCAGGCTTCACAGCTGAATTCTACCAAAAATTTAGAGAAGAGCTAACACCTATCCTACTCAAACTCTTCCAGAAAATTGCAGAGGAAGGTAAACTGCTGAACTCATTCTATGTGGTCACCATTACCCTAATAATAAAACCAGACAAAGATGCCACAAAAAAAGAAAACTACAGGCCAATATCACTGATGAACATAGAGGCAAAAATCCTTAACAAAATTCTAGCAAACAGAATCCAACAATATTAAAAATATTATACATCATGACCAAGTGGGCTTTATCCCAGGGATGCAAGCATTCTTCAATATTCACAAATCAATCAGTGTGATACACCACATTATCAAATTGAAAGATAAAAACCATATTATTATCTCAATAGATAAAAAGAAAGCCTTTAACAAAATTCAACATCCATTTATGATAAAAAAAAAAAACCCTTCAGAAAGCAGGAATAGAAGGAACATACCTCAACATAATAAAAGCCAAATAATGACAAACCCACAGCAAACATTATCCTCAATGGTGAAAAACTGAAAGCATTTCCCCTAAAGTCAGGAACAAGACAAGGGTGCCCACTTTCACCACTACTATTCAACATAGCTTTGGAAGTTTTAGCCACAGCAATCAGAGAAACAAAGAAATAAAAGGAATCCAGATTGGAAAAGAAGAAGTAAAACTCTCACTGTTTACAGATGACATGATCCTCTACATAGAAAGCCCTAAAGACACCATTAGAAAATTACTAGAGTTAATCAATGAATATAGTAAAGTTGCAGGATGTAAAATTAATACACAGAAATCCCTTGCATTCCTATACATCAACAATGAGAAAACAGAAAGAGAAATTAAGGAAACAATTTCATTCACCATTGCAACAAAAAGAATAAAATACTTAGAAATAAACCTACCTAAAGAAACAAAACACTTATATGTAGAGAACTATAAAACACTGATGAAAGAAATAAAAAATGACACAAATAGATGCAGAAATATACCATGTTCATGGATTGGAAGAATCAATATATGAAAATAAGTATACTACCCAAAGCACTCTATAGATTCAATGCAATTCTTATCAAGCTATCAATAGTATTTTTCAGAGAAGTAGAAGAAATAATTTCAAAATTTGTATGGAAATACAAAAAAACCTCAAACAGCCAAAGCAATCTTGAGAAAGAAGAATGGAACTGGAGGAATCAACCTGCCAGACTTCAGACTATACTACAAAGCTACAGTCATCAAGACAGTATGGTACTGGCACAAAGATAGAAGTATACATCAATGGAACAAAATAGAAAGCCCAGAGATAAATCCACACACCCGTGGACACCTTATCTTTGACAAAGGAGGCAAGAATATACAATAGAGAAAAGACAATCTCTTTAACAAGTGGTACTGGGAAACTGGTCAACCACCTGTAAAAGAATGAAACTAGAACACTTTCTAACACCATACACAAAAACAAACTCAAAATGGATTAAAGATCTAAATGTAAGACCAGAAACTATAAAACTCCCAGAGGAAAACTTAGGCAAAACACTCTCTGACATAAATCACAGCAGGATTCTCTCTGACCCACCTGCCAGAGTAATGGAAATAGAAGCAAAAAATAAAAAAAAATGGGACCTAATTAAACTTAAAATATTTTGCACAACGAAGGAAACTATAAGCAAGGTGAAAAGACAGCCTTCAGAATGGGAGAAATAATAGCAAACGAGGCAACTGACAAAGAATCTCAAAAATATATAAGCAGCTCATACAGCTCAATACTGGAAAAATAAACGACCCAATCAAAAAATGGGCCAAAGAACTAAACAGACATTTCTCCAAAGAAGACCTACAGATGGTTAACAAACACATGAAAAGATGCTCAACATCACTCATTATCAGAGAAATGCAAATCAAAACCACTATGAGGTACCATTTCAAGCCAGTCAGAATGGCTGTGATCCAAAAGTCTACAAACAGTAAATGCTGTAAAGGGTGTGGACAAAAAGGAACCCTCTTACACTTTTGGTGGGAATACAAGCTAGTACAGCCACTATGGAGAACAGTGTGGAGATTCCTTAAAAAACTGGAAACAGAACTGCCTTAAGACCCAGCAATCCCACTGCTGGGCATACACACCGAGGAAACCAGAATTGAGAGAGACATGTGTACCCCAATGTTCATCACAGCACTGTTTACAATAGCCAAGACATGGAAGCATGCCGGGGTCCAGCCCCGGTGGATCCAGGGAATTTGAAGCGGGGACGGCATCGGCGAGGATCAGGAAACAACTGCTTAATTAAACATTAATTAAGGATATAAAGAGTAATAGAATAAGGATAGCTCAGTGAGGAAATTCAGTGGAGAAAAGAGGCTGAATAATTCCGCCAGAAGGTGAGAGAAAGAACGACATGGGGAGACCAAGTTTCAGTGAACAAGGCCCGCACTTTATTTTCCAAAGTAGTTTTTATACCTTAAGTTATGCATAGAGGATAATGGGGGAAGGGGTAGAGTCATGCAGCAAGCCAGGCTTTCTTCCTGCAAACTTATCATATGCAAAAGCTTAGGTGATTTGCATCATCTTCTGGCCTGGAGGCCTGTTAACATTTTAAGACCCTTTCTTCAGAAAACTTATTTTTCTCTAAAGGTGATTTGGTCAGGAGCCACCCTCCAAAAGCATTGGATAAAGTTGCATTCCTACAGAGCAAAGGTGTGGTGGGCTATAACAAGAAAAAGAATTAACTCAAGGGGCCCAGGTTACAAACATTAAAGCTACTACTTACACCAATTATATTAATCAATACACTGCCAGGGACACAGCAGGTAAGGGATATGGAAACTTAGCAGCAAACATTGGCCCAACAAGTGAAAATCCCTTCACCAATACAATTTCTAATCAATCTTTTAACTGCTCAAGGGAATCTGTATTTAGACAGTTTAGAACATCTCATGCCTCTCACAGTTGCGAGGCTCTGAGCAATCACATGTGGCCGGAAAACCTATTCAGGCAGGCTAGAGGACTTCCAAAGGAGTTTGTAGGTTGAAACACTGTCACATCCAGGAATTATTAACTGGAGCTGTAAGCTAACTCTCTTTTCAGAGAGAGGTAGTGGGGGACAGCCCCCCATAAAGTCAGAGGTGTAGGTGAGAGCACAAAATAGAAAGTAGGCAGACTCTGGTTTTGGGGGTAGATGCTCGAGAATTTCCAGGGGGACTCCTGAGGCTCAATCGCGCCTTTGCGTATGCCGAGCCTCCTTCCTCATGACCTTTGTCATGGGTGGAACTCCTCACGCTGGCTCCCAGCAGTGATAGAATTCCAGTTGAGCTATTCCAGATCCTGAAAGATGATGCTGTGGAAAGTGCTGCACTCAATATGCAATATGCACTTAGTATGCAATATGCTGGCTCCCGGCAGAAGCAAGCTAGATGTCCATTAGGAGACGAATGGATAAGAAAGCTGTGGTACATATACACAATGGAATATTACTCAGCTATTAAAAAGAATACATTTGAATCAATTCTAATGAGGTGGATGAAACTGGAGCCTATTATTCAGCATGAAGTAAGTCAGAAAGAAAAACACCAATACAGTGCATTAAAGCATATATATGGAATTTAGAGAGATGGTAATGGTGACCCTATATGCGAGACAGCAAAAGAGACACAGATATAAAGAAAAGACTTCTGGACTCTGTGGGAGAAGGCTAGGGTGGGATGATTTGAGAGAGTAGCATTGAAACATGTATATGGCCATATCTGAAATAGACAACCAGTCCAAGTTCAATGCATGAAATACGGCACTCAAAGCTGCTGCACTGGGATAACCCAGAGGGATGGGATGGGGTGGGAGGTGGGAGGGAGGATTCAGGATGGGGAACACACGTACACCCATGGCTGATTCATGTCGATGTATGGCAAAAGCCACTACAATATTGTAAAGTAATTATCCTCCAATTAAAATAAATTAATTAAAAAGTAAAATAAAGCTTTAAACAAAAAAAAATAAAAAAGTGAAATAGATAACATTAATAAGTATGTGGGACAGCACGTGTAAACTGGCGCTGTCTTAGGAGAACCAAGATGTATACCACCCTAGACATAATGCGCTCTAAGCTTTTATTTCAGTTCAGTTCAGTTCAGTTGCTCAGTTGTGTCTGACTCTTTGCGACCCCATGAGCTGCAGCACTCCAGGCCTCCCTGTGTTTACCCAGGGAGAATCCTTGATGTGTCAGAATTAAATAAGTTAAAAATAAACAGTCTCTATTTTAATTCATTTTACTTATGTTGTTAGATTTTTTCAACATTTGCTGGGAACCAAACTGATTTCAAGTGGCCTACACTTCATCATGAATGATAAGAAATGGAAAAATTATTATGATCATATAGGCAATTGGTGTTTGGGGATTTTACAATCAGTGTCAGGGCTTGTTCAGACAACCAAGTCCACAGCATGTAGAAATATGAAATTCTGCAGGGGTGTGGTTTTGAATCACTTGTACCTTTAGGCCGGTATTGGAAGAATGAGTACTTAGTGAGTGAGCTTACCCAATAGGCTTGTATCTCCTACTCAACTCTGCACCTCTTGATTTTTTAAAAAATTTCTTATAAGTCCTGCGAGTTATGGAAAATGCTTCCTTGTGGAAAACTGTGACCACCCAAGTGACAAAAGCTGTAATGAAGGGCTGAAAATATAGCTAACTTGTATTGTGGGTATGGACACAGGAAACATAAAACTCCCCTGAGAAATTAAATTAGGAATAAAGCTAGAAATTATAAACATATTTAAAGCTAGGGCTTACAGGTGGTTTTGGTTTCTTAAACTTTTTTACATTAAAATCAAGTAAAAAGATAAACAGAAAGGTGTCCAAATTAATGACTTACCTAGATTAAAGGATCCAGATGAGGGGTAACTGCAGCTTCATTGCAGAGAATGCAGATACTCAGATGCATGTGGTGGTTTTGTTGCTAAGTCGTGTCTGACTTTTATGACCCCATGGACTATAGCCCAGGTTGAGCTATTTCAAATCCTAAAAGATGATGCTGTAAAGTGCTGCACTCAATATGCCAGAAAATTTGGAAAACTCAGCAGTGCCCACATGACTGGAAAAGGTCTGTTTTCATTCCAGTCCCAAAGAAAGGCAATGCCAAAGAATGCTCAAACTACCACACAATTGCACTGATCTCACATGCTAGGAAAGTAATGTTCTTTCATTAAAATTTCAGTAAAATTCTCCAAGACAGTCTTCAATAGTATGTTAACCATGAAATTCCAGATGTTCAAGCTAGATTTAGAAATGGCAAAGGAACCAGAGATCAAATTGCCAATATCCATTGGATCATCGAAAAAGCAAGAGAGTTCCAGAAAAACATCTACTTCTGCTTTGTTGACTATGCCAAAGCCTTTGTGTGGATCACAACAAACTGTGGAAAATTCTTCAAGAGATGGGAATGCCAGACCACCTGACCTGCCTCCTGAGAAATCTGTATGCAGGTCAAGAAGCAACACTTAGAACCGGACATGGAACAACAGATTGGTTCCAAATCAGGAAACGAGTCCATCAAGGATGTATATTGTCACCCTGCTTATTAAACTTATATGCAGAGTACATCTTGCAAAATACCAGGCTAGATGAAGCACAAGCTGGAATCAAGATTGCCTGGAGAAATATCAATAACCTCAGATATGCAGATGACACCACCCTTATGGCAGAAAGCGAAGAAGAACTAAAGAGCCTCTTTTTTTTTTTTTTTTTTCTGTTTTACTTTTATTCTTGGAACAAAAGTTGTGAATGTGGATTATTAAAATATTTGGAGTCTGCAGCAACATGGATGGACCAATAAATTATCTTACTAAGTAAAGTAAGTCAGACAGAGAAAAACAAACATATATAATCACTAATATGTGGTTTATAAAAAAAAATTACACAGATGGACTTATTTACAAAACAGAAAAAGACTCACAGACACAGAAAACAAACTTATGGTTACCAAAAGAAAAAGGGGGAGGGGAGGGATAAATTGGGAGTTTGGGATTAACAGATACAGACTACCAAATATAAAATAGATAAACAACAATGATCTATTGTATAGCACAGGAAACTATACTCAATATCTTATAATAACCTATAATGAAAAGTAATCTGAGATGGAAAATATACATACATATGAACACACATATATATGAACTGAATCACATGACTATATACCCAAAACCAATACAACATTGTAAATAAACTATAGTTTAATAAGATAAGCAAGCAAACACTTCATTGTTAATATTAATCATTAACTAGGGAATTATGATTAACTCCTTCACTTTTGCACTGTGATCTCCTCCCTTCTCAGCTTCTCAAGAGCATCAGACATATTTCTCTCTTCAGTTGAGTCATTAATAGCACATTTAATATCAAGAAAGAGCAGTGAGATTCTCTGTAATTTAGTGAGTGACCTTACTAGTTCTTGCATTCAGGCTATTACCTATCTTTCAGTATTTTTGGCTAAGACATTTTACAACTCAAAATAGAGAAGTTGACTCACACGAAATAATATCAATGTCAACAATGTCTGGCCATAGAAATTCAAATTGTGTCAGGTGAAATGCAAGTAATGATAGCCCTTTGGATACTTGACTAGTTTTGCATCAACTTATAAATTCATTTTAGCACCCCTTACTGATGAAAAATATGTGGTAAACTGTTGCCTGAACTGATGGTAACATCTTACTGGTTTCTACATTAAATATTAATAATAAATTCAATAGAATCTAAGTTGTGGGTCATTTCTTTTTAATCTATACAAATTTTAATCTATAGACATTTTAGTCAAGTGTAAATCTTGGACATTCTTACGTTATACAGACATTTATTCCTTAGTTGCCTCTTGAATTTTACTTTATGTAGTTCCATAAGACAATTGTATTTTCTCATCCATTTTTTACCTGCAAATGCAGTATTTATGTTTGTTGAAAGTTGAAATCATATGATTGAATTCTTATTTTTAAAAATTTACTTAATCTTTATTGTTTGTCTAAAAGCTTCTAAGATCTTTTCATGTACCATTGAATTTTTTAAAACAGTCAGTGGGTATCTGTGAATGGATCTATTTCTATAGTTCTTTAAAGTTTACCATTTGTAAAAGGATACATTTTAAAAGAGAATATTATTGAATTTTTATGCAAATGATGAATGGACACACTAAAGAGCCTCTTGATGAAAGTGAAAGAGGAGAGTGAATAGTTTGGCTTAAAACTCAACATTCAGAAAACTAAGATCATGGCATCTGCTCCCATCATTTCATGGCAAATAAATGGGGAAAGAATGGAAACAGTGAGAGACTTTACTTTTTGGGCTCCAAAATCACTGCAGATGATGACTGCAGCCATGAAATGAAAAGACACTTGCTCCTTGGAAGAAAAACTATGACCAACCTAGACAGCATATTAAAAAGCAGAGACATTACTTTGCCAACAAAGGTCCATCTAGTCAAGGCTATGGTTTTTCCAGTAGTCATGTATGGATGTGAGAGTTGGACTACAAAGAAAGCTGAGCGCCAAAGAATTGATGCTTTTGAACTGTGGTGTTGGAGAAGACTCTTGAGAGTTCTTTGGACTGCAAGGAGATCCAACCAGTCCATCCTAAAGGAAATCAGTCCTGAATATTCATTGGAAGGACTGATGCTGAAGCTGAAACTCCAATACTTTGTCCACCTGATGCCAAGAACTGACTCACTGGAAAAGACCCTGATGCTAGGGAAGGTTGAAAGCAGGATAAGGGGATGACAGGGGATGAGGTGGTTGGATGGCATCACTGACTCGATGGACATAAGTTTGAGTAAATTCTGGGAGTTGGTGATGGACAGAGAAGGCCGACATGCTGTGGTTCACAGGGTCACAAAGAGTCAGACACGACTGAACAACTGAACTGAACTGGACTATAGCCCTCCAGGCTCCTCTGTCCATGGGATTTCCCAGGCAAGAATACTGAAGTTACCATTTCCTTTTCCAGGGGATTTTCCCAACCCAGGGATCAAATCCGAGTCTCCTACATTGGCAGACGGATTCTTTACTGTCTGAGCCACATGGGAAGCCCCTTCTGATGCATGTTCTGATGACCCAAGCACCACACAGTGTTACATCTTGACCACAGGTTTAACAAAGACTGACTGACTAGATCGTGTCAGGATAGGAGGCAACCAAACCTGGGACCTTGAACTTAAATGCCTTGCAAGACATGTAGCCTCACTCTTTTGCCCTTATATTATAGGTTATACAATGAGCAGTCCTGACTGCCACGCACAGTAGGGTAAAGAACATTCCTGTATCAGTATCCAATATGTGGCAGGCCCTGAGAGCCTCTTCTATGTTCAGTGTTGATGTTAGAAGAAATAGAATGTTATTAGTCCCCGGAGGACTTCCTCATACTTCTTTCTTCTTAATAATATATTCTTCCTGGTAATTACTATCATGAATTCTACTCTCACTGGTTATTCTCAAAGATTATATGAAAGAATAATTCACTACTTACATTTTTGTGACTTGCGTTTTGCTCAACATCAAATTCATTAATGTTATTGGATCTAGCTGTATCTTTCCATTTTGATACTATCTCGTTGTATGGATATGCCATAATTTATCGATTCTTCTGTTGATTGATGTTTGAATTATTTCTAATTTATAACTAGAATAAATGCTACAATGCATATTCTGTTTTTCCTTTTTAAAAAATTTTGTATTGAGGTATACCCGATTAACACACAATATTGTGATAGCTTCAGGTAAATAGTGAAAGGGCTCAGTCATACAAATGCATGTATCCCCTCTCCCCCAAATTCCCCTCTCATCCAGCCTACTGCATAACACTGAGCAGAGTTCCAAGTGCTATATAGTAGGTACTTGTTGGTTATCCATTTAAAATAAAGCAGTGTGTATATGCCCATCCCGAACTCCCTAAGTATACTTTCTATCCATCCTTCCCCCTGGCAAGCTGCTACTTGAAGTCTGTGAGTCTGTTACTGTTTTGTAAGTAAGTTCATTTGTATCACTTCTTTTTAGATTCTGCATATCAGTTCAGTTCAGTCGCTCAGACATGTCTGACTCTTTGCGACCCTATGGACTGCAGCACACCAGGTTTCCCTGTCCATCACCAATTCCCAGAGTTTACACAAACTCATGTCAGTGGTGCCATCCAACCATCTCATTCTCTGTCATCCCTTTCTCCTCCCGCCTTCAATCTTTCCCAGCATCAGAGTCTTTTCCAATGAGTCAGTTCTCTGCATCAGGTGGACAAAGTATCACAGTTTCAGCTTCAGCATCAGTCCTTCCAATGAATATTCAGGACTGATTTCCTTTAGGATGGACTGGTTGGATCTCCTTACAGTCCAACGAACTCTCAAGAGTCTTCTCCAACTCCATAGTTAAAAAGCATCAATTCTTCGGCACTCAGCTTTCTTTATAATCCAACTCTTACATCTTTTCTTTTCTCATTTTTCTTTTGCTTCTCTTCTTTTCACAGCTATTTGTAAGCCTTCCTCAGACAGCCATTTTGCCTTTTTGCATTTTTTTTCCTTGGGGGTGGTCTTGATTACTGCCTCCTGTACAATGTCACAAACCTCCATCCATAGTTCTTCAGGCACTCTATCAGATCGGATCCCTTGAATCTATTTGTCACTTCTACTGTATAGTCATAAGGGATTTGATTTGGGTCACACCTGAATGGTCTAGTGGTTTTCCCTACTTTCTTCCATTTAAGTCTGAATTTTGCAATAAGGAGTTCATGATCTGAGCCACAGTCAGCTCCCGGTCTTGTTTTTGCTGACTTTATAGAGCTTCTTCATCTTTGGCTGCAGAGAATATAATCAATCTGAATTCGGTGATGTCCATGTGTAGTCTTCTCTTGTGTTGTTCGAAGAGGGTGTTTGCTCTGACCAGTGCGTTCTCTTGGGAAAACTCTGTTAACCTTTGGCTTGCTTTGTTTTGTACACCAAGGCCAAATTTACCTGTTACTCCAGGTATCTCTTGACTTCCTACTTTTCCATTCCAGTCCCCTATAATGAAAAGGACATCATTTTTGGGGGGTTAGTTCTAGAACGTCTTGTAGGTCTTCATAGAACCATTCAACTTCAGCTTCTTCAGTATTACTGGTTGGGGCATAGACTTGGATAACTGTGATATTGAATGGAAACGAACAGAGATCATTCTCTTTTTTTTTTGAAATTGCATCCAAGTACTGCATTTCAGACTCTTTTGTTGACCATGATGGCTACTCCATTTCTTCTAATCGATTCTCGCCCCCAGTAGTAGATATAATGGTCATCTGAGTTAAATTCACCCATTCCAGTCCATTTTAATTCACTGATTCTTAAAATGTCAGTGTTCACTCTTGCCATCTTCTGTTTGACTGCTTCCAATTTGCCTTGATTCATGGACCTAACATTCCAGGTTCCTTTGCAATATTGGTCTTACAGCATCAGATTTTACTTCCATCACTAGTCACATCCACAACTGGGTATTGTTTTTGCTTTGGCTCCATCTCTTCATTCTTTTTGGAGTTATTTCTTCACTGATCTCCATTAGCATATTGGGTACTTACTGACCTGGGGAGTTCATCTTTCGGTGTCCTATCTTTTTGCCTTTTCATACTGTTCATGGGGTTCTCAAAGCAGGAATACTGAAATGCTTTGCCATTCCCTTCTCCAGTGGACCACTTTTTTCAGGACTCTCTACTCTGACCCATCTATCTTGGGTGGCCCTACATGGCATAGCTTATAGTTCCATTGAGTTAGACAAGGCTGTGGTCCATTTGATCAGATTGGTTAGTTTTCTGTGATTGTGGTTTTCATTCTGTCTGCTCTCTGATGGAGAAGGATAAGAGGCTCATGGAAGCTTCGGCAGAGACTGACTGAGGGGGAAACTGAGTCTTGTTCTGATGGGCGGGGCCATGCTTAGTAAATATTTAATCCAATTTTCTGTTGATGGGCGGGCCTGTGTTCCCTCCTGGTTGTTTGACCTGAGGCCAAATTATGGTGGAGGTAATGAAGATAATGGTGACCTTCTTCAAAAGTTTCCATGCAGGCAATGCTGCACTCAGTGCCCCCAACTCTACAACAGGCCACACCTGACCCACACCTCTGCTGGAGACTCCTGGACACTCAAGGACAAGTCCGGGTCAGTCTCTTGTGGGGTCACTGCTCCTTTCTCCTGGGTCCTGGTGTGCATAAACTTTTGTTTGTGCCCTCCAAGAGTCTGCGTCCCCAGTCCTGTGTAAGTTCTGGCAGCGGGCCTGTGATGGAGTTAATGCTGGGGGAAACAACTCATTGCTGAATGGCCATTGATAGGATAACGTTGGAAACCACCAAAAAAAGATACCCCACGTTCAACAGCAAAAGAGAAGCCCCAGAAAGACTGTAGGAGGGGCAAAATTGCATTTAGAATCAAACCCCATACTGGCCAGAGATGCTCGGAGGTCTCAAACAAACCTTGTCTACACCAGGACCCAGAGACCCCACAGAAACTGAGCCAGAACTGTGTCTCCTGCAGTGGTATGGGTCAGTAGTGGACTGCTGCAGGGGCAGGGGCTCTGGGTGCAGTAGACCTGGGTATGGCTTAAGCCCTCTGGGAGGAGGTCACCATTGACCCCACCATAGATTGTTCATATAAAGGATGTCATATGATATTTCTCCTTCTCTGTCTGACTTACTTCACTCAGTATGACACTCTTGTATGACCATGTTGCTGCAAATGACATTATTTCATTCTTTTTTATGACTTTATAATACTCCACTATATGTATGTACCACATCTTTGGTGGTGGTGGTGGTTTAGTCAATAAGCCGTATCCTACTCTTGCAACCCCTTGGACTATAGCCCGCCAGGCTCCTCTGTCTGTGGGATTCTCCAGGCAAGAATACTGGAATGGGTTGCCATTTCCTTCTCTAATATCTTCTTTATTTTCTTGCAAAACCTTTTTGTTACACATAAGCATGTATTTCTGTTGAATATATGCCTAAGTATGGAATTGCTTGGTCCTAGGGCAAGGTTATTTTTAAGTAAAAACTGACAAAATATTTTCCACAGTGTCTATACCAATTTATACATATACTTCTTCAAATTCTTTTCCATTATAGGATATTGAATGAGTGAGTGAGTGAGTGAAGTCACTCAATTGTGTCCGACTCTTTGCGACCCCATGGACTCTAGCCCACCAGGCTCCTCCATCCATGGAATTTTCTTGGCAAGAGTACTGGAGTGGGTTGCCATTTCCTTCTCCAGGAGATCTTCCTGACAATATAGTTCCCTGTGCTGTACAATAGGTCCAGTTTTTTATTTTATGTAAAGTAGTCTGAATATGTTAATCCAAAACTCCTCTTTTATCCCCTACCACATTCCCTTTGGTTACAAACTATAGGTTTGTTTTCTAAGTCTGTGAGTCTATTTCTGTTTCATAAATAAGTTCATTTGTAGCATTTTAAAAAATTCCACGTGTAAGTGATAGCATATGATATTTTTTGTATTATCAATTTTTTGGCCAGTCTTGTATGTGTATAGTTGTAATATTATTGCATTTTTAATTTTCAGTTCAGTTCAGTTCAGTCACTCAGTCGTGTCCGACTCTTTGCGACCCCATGAATCGTAGCACGCCAGGCCTCCCTGTCCATCACCAACTCCCGGAGTTCACTCAGACTCACGTCCATCGAGTCAGTGATGCCATCCAGCCATCTCATCCTCTGTCGTCCCCTTCTCCTCCTGCCCCCAATCCCTCCCAGCATCAGAGTTTTTTCCAATGAGTCAACTCTTCGCATGAGGTGGCCAAAGTACTGGAGTTTCAGCTTTATCATCATTCCTTCCAAAGAAATCCCAGGGCTGATCTCCTTCAGAATGGACTGGTTGGATCTCCTTGCAGTCCAAGGGACTCTCAAGAGTCTTCTCCAACACCACAGTTCACCTTTAAATCTAAGGTTTAGGATCTTTTAAAATACGTATTGTCTATTTGAATATCCTCTTTTGTGAAGTGCCTATTCATGTTTTCTTTATTTTTCTATTGGAATGTGAGTCATCTTTTTTACTGTTAGGAAGTCTTTATAAATTCAAAAAGTGAAACACTAGCTGGTTTTAAGTACAGCGAGTCTTATCTCCCCATCTATGACTTGCCTTTTCACTATTCTAAAGATATTAAAAAAAAAAAAAAGATTTTGTTAATTTTAATACAGTTTAATTTGGCAGTCTTTTCTTTTATGGATAGCGCTTTTATTCTGTTTATGATTTTTTTGTAATTCAAATTATGAAATTGTTTCCCAGGACAATCTTCCATGTGCTCCATTGTTTTCTTTAAAAATATTACAACTTGATCTGATAAATAATTTCTTACTCTTACTCAAGAATGTCTTGAATATTCTTTGCCATTTTAGTTTTCATATAAACTTTAACATAAGCTTGTCAATCCCCCCAATAACAGCTTGATTTTTTATTGATGCTGCATTGAAAACAGACCATTTTAAGAAGAAATTACTGATAATGATCCTCATGGTAGAGAGTTATCTAATTCATGAACATGACCATCTTATCCTAAAACTTTCAGAAAATACTAAAATGTATGAGAAGAGCCATGTTTTGTAGTCTCACTACTGAGATGAACACTGTTAGTCTTTATTTTATGCATTTAAAAATCTACTTGAATGATTTATATGTGCACATATATTAAATCTTATATAAGTATGTAAGTCCTTTAAAAATTACTCTTAGAATGCTTTTGACTTTATTTTTAGTTCTTACGTATGTTTTTATATTTATTTTAGATATTTCATATTTTTGGTACTATTGCAAATTATATCTATTTTAAAATTTCATTTTCTATTTATTTGCTACTAGTATAAAGAATGTAATATTTAGACATTGCCCTTGTAACCAGTAGTTCTATTGAGTACATTTATTGCCTTGATGATTCGTCCGTATTTTCTTTTGAATCTTTATATGTGCGATTGTCATTTAAAAATAGCAGTATTATTTCCTCTATTCTGAGTCTTTTTTTTTCTTTTCTTTTCTTGCTTTATAACACTTATCAGACACCCAGTGCAA
Source organism: Bos taurus (assembly GCF_002263795.3). Classification (NCBI taxonomy): domain Eukaryota; kingdom Metazoa; phylum Chordata; class Mammalia; order Artiodactyla; family Bovidae; genus Bos; species Bos taurus. Next base: position 3,454,539 of record NC_037337.1, on the reverse strand, counting down.
TGTTTAATATAGTGACAGTGTTCATCTGCATTCCTGTGTAATTTCTGATCTTATAAAGAAAATTTTCTAACATTTTAACTCGAGAAATTCTGTTCCTGGTTTGCTAATAATTATAGTTTAATTTACTATGAATGGATGTTGGATTTTATCAAATGCTTTTTCTGAATCAAGTGTGATAATAGTATATTTTTCTTCCTTTATTCTGTTAATGAGGTGAATTACATGGATGGCTTTCAAATGTAGAACCTTCTTTTCATTTCCAGAATAAGCTCAGCCTCTTCATGATAGATCATCCTTGTTATATGTTGCTGAATTTGACAATTTTAAAACGTTTTTTTCACCTATTGTTTTAAAATCAGCCTATACTTTTTCTTCTTTTTAATATGTGTGACAGGTTTTGACATCAAGATTATGCTAACCTCATAAAAATGATCTGAAAAGTTCATAAAATGATCTGAAATGAGGTTCATAAAACCTCATAAAATGATCTGAAAAGTTCTCTTTTTCTATTCTCTGGAAAAGTTTAAGTACAATTGGTGGTAATTTTTCTTTAAGTACTCAGTCAATTCATTGGTAAAACCATTTTGGTTTGGATTTTTCTTTGTGAATATGTTTTAAATTATAGATTCAGTTCCCTGATAGTTATATTAGGGTAAAGAATTTTTTCTGTGTCTTCTCATGTCAGTTTTGGTAAAATATTTTTCTAAGAGTTTTTATTTCATCTGAATTTTGATATGTATTAGCATAAATGTTTATAGTATATGACCTGTAACCTCCTTTTTTCATTCTCTATATTGCTTATTTACCCTTTGTATTTCTTAAATTACTTTCACTAGGGTTTTATTGATTTGATTAATCTCTTCAATAAACATCTTTTAACTGATTGTCTTCACTGTAGTTTTGATTCTTTATTTCTTTCTGCTCTTTATTTCTTTCTGTCTTCTATTATTTTAAAATTTGATTAGCATTTCTTTTTCTAATTTTTTAAGACAGAAGACTGTAGTGTTTATTTTTCAGCATCTTTATTTTCTAGTAAGAACTTAATATGTGGAAAACAATGTAAAGCTTATATAAATGATAAGGTGCAATTCTCTTTACCTACATCCTATAGATTTTGCCCCTTTAAAAATCATTCATTTCACAAGCGTTTTATTTCCCTTGTGATTTCTTCTGTGATTCATTGTTTGTTCAGCAGTGTTTTGATTAACCTCCAAAGATGTGGAGATTTTTAGTTACATTTTCAAAGAGCAATTTCTAGTTTAATTCCAGTGTGGTTAGAGAGCATACTCTGACTTCAGTCCTTTGACAATTTTGGAAACTATCTTTGGGGACAGTATAAGATCAATTTTTATAAATAAGTGTTCTGTGTGTCCTTGCCAATAATGTGTTTTTTAGCAGTTTACCAAACATTCATTGGTGTGTGGCTTGCTGCTGTGTTGGTCAAATCTTTCATAGTCATATTCAATTTTGTTTCTTTTAGTCTGATTGACCTTAGTAACAACTGAGAGAAGTTAAAAAAAAAAAATCTCTACTTTCTTTGATTAACAAAATTATGTGGGCTTTTTTGGTTCAGTATTCTTTATGGTATTCTTTTTCATCCCTTTAGCTTTAAATGTTTGTATTCTTATATTTTTGAGTTGTTTCTAGATGTAGCATATAGTTGGGTTCAGTGTTTTTAAATATTTTGATGATTAAAAAATTTGGATATTTAGTACATTTAAATTTATATAATTACTGATATACATGGTTTTAAATCAACTTTAGCATTCTTTTGGAGAAGGAAATGGCAGTCCACTCCAGTATTCTTGCCTGGAGAATTCCATGGACAGAGGAGCCTGGTGGGCTATAGTCCATGTGGTTGCACAGAGTCAGACATGACTGAGCGACTGACACTTCAGCATTCTTTGTATTTAAAGATGTTTAACTTTTTCTCTTTCCTTGCCGTCTTCAGGATTAATTTTTGTATTATACCCTTTTATCTTCTATTAACTTGTCATTTGTACATCTCTTATTTTACTTTTAATAATTATCCTAGTGACAGTATGTGCCCTTCACTTCTAAATACTTATTTTAAATTTCGTATTTTATCCCTTTCCTGAGAATGTAAGGCCCTTAAAATTCTTTAATATTATTTATTCCCCTTCTTACTTAAACACTATTGTTTTGGTGTGTATGTCAATTAAATATAAATGTTTCATTATTTTTGTTTTTTTGTTATAACTCATTTTGTTAATATTTTCTACTGTTAGTGTTTATGCAGATGAATGGATAAGAAAGCTGTGGTACATATACACAATGGAGTATTACTCAGCCGTTAAAAAGAATACAGTTGAATCAGTTCTAATGAGGTGGATGAAACTGGAGCCTATTATACAGAGTGAAGTAAGCCAGAAAGAAAAACACCAATACAGTATACTAACGCATATATATGGAATTTAGAAAGATGGTAACAATAACGCTGTATATGAGACAGCAAAAGAGACACTGATGTATAGAACAGTCTTTTGGACTCTGTGGGAGAGGGAGAGGGTGGGATGATTTGGGAGAATGGCATTGAAATATGTATAATATCATATATGGAACGAGTTGCCAGTCCAGGTTCGATGCACGATACTGGATGCTTGGGGCTGGTGCACTGGGACGACCCTGTGGGATGGTATGGGGAGGGAGGAGGGAGGAGGATTCAGGATGGGAAACAAGTGTATACCTGTGGCAGATTCAGTTTGATATATGGTAAAACCAATACAATATTGTAAAGTTAAAAAATAAATTAAAAAAAATAAAAACTACAAAACACTGAAAAAAAATTAATTTCCCATTCAGTAATCCTTTATATTACTCTGTATTTCTTATATCTTTTAGCATCTCTCTAGCATAAACTTTTTTATGCCTAGGAAATCTTCATAGTATTCTTTGATTAAAATGCTTCTCTTTTTATTTTTCAAGAAAAATGTTTGCCTTTATATTTATTTTTCAGAGAAAATACTTACTGGTTATGAAACATTAGTCTGGTAGTTATCATTTCTTTGCTTCTGTCAAAGTTAACTACCAATATTTGTATTTCTTTGGAAATGATATATTTTATTCCTCTACTTTAAAATAAAGAAAATTTTTTACAACTCACTGTAATGTATTTTAGAGATTTAAGGAATTTGTGTCCATCATGCCTGGGGTTCATTAATTTGTGACTTGATATGTTTTCTCAATTTTGAAGAATTCTTAGCCATTATATTTAAAAATATTATTTCTATTCCATTTTGCATTAACTCTATTTATCTGGGGTTCTAACTACATGTGTATGAGATTTTCCTACTGAATTCTTATTACATTTCTTTGTCTCATTAATTTTGGGTCTTACACTTTTTTGTGTTTTTATCTTAGAAATTTTTTTTGACCCTGTATCAAGGATATTTTCTCTGACATTTCTTACACTTCACAAATCTTTCCTTTCATAAAGTCTTATTTGCTTTCAATTTTATCTTTTTAATTCTTAATATCAATTATTTTCTTTTCCAGTTTTAGGATTTTCAGTTGATTCTTTTTTATTTTCTATGAAAAAAATTCAGTCTTCTGTTTTGTTGAACGTACAATTTACCCTTGAACAACACAGGTTTGAACTGTATAGGTCCCCTTATAAATGAATATTTTTTCAATAAATATATATACTATATAAATATATTTCCTCTTATGTTATTCTTAAACTTTTCTCTATCTTACTCTTCTGTAAGGATACAGTATATAGTATATATAACATACAAAATATGTGTTAATCAACTGTTTGTTACTGGTAAGGCTTCTCGTCAACAGCAGACTGTTAATAGTTAAGGTTGGTTTTGTTTATTTGTTTGTTTGTTTTTTGTAGTAGTAGTAGTTACGTTTTTGAGGAGTTAAACGTTTAAGTGTGAATTTTCAACTGCACGGGGGGTCAGTGCCCCTAATCTTTGCATTGTTCAAGGATCTACTGTGTGAAGTTAAAGTCTGTGTCTGATAACTCCATTATGAAGGTCTCTTAAGGGTTTATTTCTATAATTTATTGTTTTTCTTGACTTTGTAAAATGTTGCTTACTCTATTTGTAGCTAGTGATTTTTATAGTTGGGTTCAGGATATAGTAGGGCTTCCCTGGTGGCTCAGACGATAAAGAATCTGCCTACAATGTGGAAGACTCAGGTTTGACCCCTGGGCTGGGAAAATCTGGAATAAAGGAATGGCTACCCATCCAAGTATTCTTGCCTGGAGAATTCCATGGACAAAGGAGTCTGGTGGGCTACAGTCCATGGGGTTGCAAAGAGATGGACTTGACTGAGCAGCTAACACTTTCATGCTTTTTTCAGGATATAATATATGAAATGATTTAGAGATAATGTGGAGTCTAAAGTGTGTGTCTGTTTTATCATCTTTGCAGAAGAGAGACATTTTTTTTTTTCCTTACAGAAAGAAGTGGCACTAGCCATCTGAATCACCTTAATACTGTTAAAACCAGAAATGATACCAATCTGAGGTTTAAGTTCTGAAATATGATCCATTTCTTAGTCCACTTTTCTATTGCTAAGACGTCGATCTTCCTGTCTTCCTTTGTATAGCCCAAAGTCTAACCCATGTTACTTTGTCACTGTGATTGTCCAAAGCTCTGCTCAACTTCTCAGTGTGCAGTTACAGAATCAGCAGATAATATGGGCATGAATAGCCCCCAATATTCTACTCAATTATCCACCTTTCCTTTATCTTGCAGGTATTGACTTACAATTCTTCACTTTTATTTATTTATTAGCTGCATGAGAACTCAAATGAATTTTTTAAATAATTTTTTCTAGTTATAGTTTTGGTAAGAGGGTCAAATTTCCTTGTTTACCACTAGTGAAAACAGAGCTCTATGCTTAACAGACTTTGACTGCAAGAAAGTATCATAGCCTGAGCATGGCATGGAGGGAGTCAGGTTTGAAGATACTGGCAGGATGTGGCTGATTAACTTGTCTAAAATAGAATGCTGTTTAGGGAGAACAGGGAGAGCTAATGTTTACTTGGGCCAGATGGTGGGTGGATTTCATGTGCACAGATAAAACTTAAGACTTCACCCCATGTGAGAGTGGTAAGACACTTAGCATTTTGGAGTTGAGGAGAAAAATAATGTAAGTGACATTTTAGAAAAATGAATTTAACAGCATATAGTACTGCATGAACTGATGTCACAAAAGATTGTATCTGATGCCATGAAAAGATAAGTCTCACAGGAAGTATGTTATATTTTGAATACTATCATCAGCTCTTGTGATTGTTCTTGCTCAAATCTTATTTTCTACAGGACATGCCTTATGTTAGACTTGGGATTCAGAAGTAATTTTGACAAGGTGTTCCCAGTATATGCATGCATGCTCAGTCGTGTGTGACCCTTTGCGACCATAGATTATGTTAAAAGTCAAATAGCCACTGGGGAGAGAGAATATTCACTCCCTTATGCAATGGAAATCTGAAGAGTCCTGAAAATTGATACATGTCTAAGCTATCGATCTGATCTTTGGACTCCTGCAGGTATCTGCAAAGAGTTTGCTATAAAAATATTTTTAAAAAATCATTGAATATTTATGATATTCAGTGCTTCCCCATTGAAGCGTATTTACATTGCACACATCTCTTCCTTCATCAGGGAAATTCCAGTGCTTTGGAGCTGAGAATTTCAGAGTCATACAGAACTTTAGAAATCATCTAGTTCAACCTCCTTCATTTAAAAATTGTTTATGGAATTTATCCAAAGCCACACAACTGGTTAATGAGACAGATGGAAATATAAACAGTATAATTTGGACAGTATCCTTCTAGAACACTTCTTATTCTAAAAAAGATTTTAAGATCTCTAACAGGCTAAATGCAACTATGAATATGTAAATCAGAAGGTTAAATAGCAGATTATTAGCTAATAGAAGTTTTCTCTGGTGGCTCACAATAAACTGTGGAAAATTCTGAAAGAGATGCGAATACCAGACCACCTGATCTGCCTCTTGAGAAATGTGTATGCAGGTCAGTAAGCAACAGTTAGAACTGGACATGGAACAACAGACTGGTTCCAAATAGGAAAAGGAGTACGTCAAGGCTGTGTACTGTCACCCTGCTTGTTTAACTTCTATGCAAAGTACATCATGAGAAACGCTGGGCTGGAAGAAGCACAAGCTGGAATCAAGATTGCTGGGAGAAATATCAATAACCTCAGATTTGCAGATGACACCACCCTTAAGGCAGAAAGTGAAGAGGAACTAAAAAGCCTCTTGATGAAAGAGGAGAGTGAAAAAGTTGGCTTAAAGCTCACCATTCAGAAAATGAAGATCATGGCATCCAGTTCCATCACTTCATGGGAAATAGATGGGGAAACAGTGGAAACAGTGTCAGGCTTTATTTTTCGGGGCTCCAAAATCACTGCAGATGGTGATTGCAGCCATGAAATTAAAAGATGCTTACTCCTTGGAAGGAAAGTTATGACCAACCTAGATAGTATATTCAAAAGCAGAGACATTACTTTGCCAACAAAGGTCCATCTAGTCAAGGCTATGGTTTTTCCAGTGGTCATATATGGATGTGAGAGTTGGACTGTGAAGAAAGCTGAGTGCCGAAGGATTGATGCTTTTGAACTGTGGTGTTGGAGAAAACTCTTGAGAGTCCCTTGGACTGCAAGGAGATCCAACCAGTCCATTCCGAAGGAGATCAGCCCTGGGATTTCTTTGGAAGGAATGATGCTAAAGCTGAAACTCCAGTACTTTGGCCACCTCATGCAAAGAGTTGACTCATTGGAAAAGACTCTGATGCTGGGAGGGATTGAGGGCAGGAGGAGAAGGGGACGACAGAGGATGAGATGGCTGGATGTCATCACCAACTTGATGGACGTGAGTTTGAGTGAACTCCGGGAGTTGGTGATGGACAGGGAGGCCTGGCATGCTGCAATTCATGGGGTCGTAGAGTCAGACATGACTGAGCGACTGAACTGAACTGAATTGGTGGCTCAGTCAGTAAAGTCTGCCTGCAGTGTGGGAGACCTGGGTTGGGAAGATCCCTTGGAGAAGGAAATGGCAACCCACTCCAGTATTCTTGCCTGAAGAATCCCATGGACAGAGGAGCCTGGTGGGCTACAGTCAATGGGGTCACAAAGAGATGGATGGACATGACTGAGTGACTAACAGTTTCACCTTCACTTTAAGTTAATAGAAAGACATTAGTAATTTTTAAAATTCTGTGTACAATTATTAATATGTACACCAGAAATGAGCTTCAGGGTACTCCTTGAATAACCTACATAATGTTGTATTATTCATGCATTTGTCTCTGGTAAAAATGTTTTTTTTTTTTTCTTTTTCTTGCCCCTAGTTCTCAAAGGAGTTCATGAATCAGAAAAGATTAATAACCACAACTATAACTTCTTAGACAGCTGCAGTTACAGTGTAGTATTCATTCATTCAATAGTGTTAGTTTAGTACCTACCCAGGGACAGATACTTTGTTAATGGCTCAGAGATAAGTGATGTTATTTTCTCAGTAAATGGCCCCACATTCTAGTCAGGGTGCAGGTAATGTGATGTGACAAGAAAGTCATACAAACTCCTTATTAGATGATCTGATTCCCAGTTCACTTCTTTGTGTGTCAGATCAAGATCGCATTGTTAGAGCCTGAATAGAAAACTGAAGCAATTACAGAATTAATCTATTCAAATCAGGTACAAAACTCTGCAGACACACGTCCAGATTCCTACCTAAAAGAATATGTTTACTCATTTTTAGATTTCATATTCACAACAGTATCAAAAACACAGGAATGTCCTAACAAATGGTTGTTAACAGTTGTCAGTGTTTTCTTAAAGTATTGATCCATGAGTATATCTTACTGCCTTGCATTAAGTTAGCAAATCAGTCTGTTTTTTCTTAAAGGTAATTGAAAAAAATTATTTTTCTCTAGATGGACTATGGCAATAGAGAAGCTAATGACTTGCATAGTTAAGCACACCAGAATGGTCATTCAGCAAAATTAACATGCTGGGATGAGTTTTAACTGCACTAAGTGGAACATTTTTTTAAATCTACAATGTCAGTAGCTGTCAGCTTGTTTGGGTGCCAAACTATCCTAAATTACTAGTTTTATGAAGGTAACAAAACTAACATTAAAACCCGAACACTTCTAAAGCTTTTCACTGTTTCTATAGACTATGATGATGGAATATATAGCAAATGTGGGTTTAATAATCAGAGTCCATGAAATTGCAATGCATTTTCTCTCAATAACAATGACATTTTTCTTTATCCTAAGGGTAAAATGTATGTAGCATAAAAAATAGAATCTCCACTGATGCTCTCATAGAAATCAGTTTCTCTAGGAAGGGCACTGGACTCATGGTAGTGTTCATTTACTCTGAACGGAATTGTCAGGAGATCCACTAGAAATCATGCCAAGGCTTCTGGAGAGATCATTTGTCTTTGGATTACCAAACCTCATGGCATTCTGGAAAACTAAAACCATTGCCTTAGTTCCCAATTTTTATATGTGCTGTGACATAAGTGTCAGTTTTACTTTTTTAAAATATGGATATCCAATTGTTCAGGTCCCTTGCTGAAAATTATCCTTTCCTTGTTTAATTATCTTGGTGCATGTGTATACACACACTGACATATACATTACATATATTGTCTCTAAATATGTATAAGTTTATTTGTAACTTTATGGTCTTTCTTCTGCTCCCTTGATACATATATTAAATAGTATACCATAATGCCAGCATCACAGTGATTTCAAGTTAATGTTTGACTCCTCCAGATCTTTTCTTCTTTTTCAGTGCTGTTTTGGCTGTATTAGGTCATTTGCATTTCCATTTTTTAAATCAGCTTGTCAATTTTTATAGAAATACTTGCTGAGGTTTTAATGAGAGTGCTTGAATCTATAAATCAATTCAGGGAGAATTAATGCTGTAACACAATATTAAGTACTCTGATGTATGAGCATAAAGTATAGTTGAAAAATTAAAGAACCAGAAAGCTTGAATTCTCTGGGCGGTTGAACAGTCAGTTGATGGCAGGGATAGAGGAAGTCAAGCATACTAGACAATCAGTATATTGCTGATTTATTTAACCAAACATCCTTAAATGTGCATATTCCATACATGCCCTAAGCTGGCTATTGTCTGATTTGAATGATCTGTCAACTCCTGCCTTTTCTGAGTATTTCTCCGCACCTCTTTGAGCCAAATCTGAGACATAATTTCAGTTATAATGTAAAAGTGTTTTTCTTTATGTAGCTGTGCTGTGTGACACCTAAAGGAGGCAGGACACAGTTATCAAGTGAAAGGCTTCAAGAAACATGGGATCAGAATATCTCTGCTATGATCTTAAGCTGATTAAACAATGAAATGAACTGGAGAAAGCTGGTGAAACAAATAGTAATATTTCTGTGTGTACTAGTGAAGAGTTTTCTTGCCTACACAGGAATTTCAGACATTACTTCATTTGTTCCTACTTTAGATAGAGGAGCAGAGAGGTAGGGGATGATGAAAATGGTTTACAAATCCCATCAAACCAAAGAGCAACATTTTTCAAGGTTGAAAAGTTTGGCTTTTCAAAGATTTTTTTTTCTGTAATTCTCCTTGCTTGCAATTTATTTATTAGCATCCTGGAAGATCTTGGCCCTTCCATATTATCTTCAGAGAGCTCTTTCTTAACAGCTGAAAGAATTTTTTTTTTGTAATATCTCTTCTGACTTTGGAAGAAACTTAACGAATCAGGTGGTCTCTCTGGACTTCTGTTTAATATCTATCAGATGACTCCTAAGTTCAAAAAAATCGAATACTAAAATTTATTCAATTACTTGAAAAGGAGATAGAAAAGGAGGAACAAAACCAAATAGAACACATAAAAAAGAAACAAACGGGAAGGTGTAGACTTACACTCCTCAACCATATCAGTGAGTACATTAAATGTAAATAGACCAAAAATTTTAGTTAAAGGTTGTTAGACTGGATTAGAAATGAACAGGAAGACTCAATTATTTGTTGTTTATAAGGGACTCACTTTAAAAGCAAATACACAGACAAACTGAAAGTTAAAATATGGAAAAAGATACACATGCAAACACTAATCATAAAAGGATAGGTTAGCTCTAATGATTTCAAACAAAGAAGGCTTCCAGATAAGGAGTTACTAGAAATAACTGGGGCCATTTCATGAAGATAAAAGGTCAGTTCCTCAAGAAGACTACATTAATCCATCCTTGATAGCATTTGCCTCACATTCCACCTTCTCTCTACTTTGTTTGTAAGTTTGAATATGAAACAATAAGTAAATATGTTACCAAATGGTTCTGAGCATTGAAGCTGTTGCTTTGCATAACACAGCCCTGTGACATATCCCAGACAAATACAAATATGACTCCCAGGGCTTGGAGGAGAGGTCACAGAGACCTGTTGAAGAAGGCCTTCTTCAGGGGAATGGTGAAGCAGAAAATAACTCCATTTGCAGCAAAATTTCCTAAAACTTCTCTTGAGCAATTGTTTACCAAGTCTTACAGGACCCAGTAGCTTCCCTTATTTCCCTCCCTATCTTTTCATTTCTTCACTCTTTAGCCTTCTACCCCATGTTCCTCCAGTTGCTCTTTTAGGACTATCTATCTCATTCTTTAGGTTTGTTTCTTCATTTCTGCTTCATTCCATTGACCTTGAAGATACCTCTGTAGACCCACAACCAAACTCCTCTCCAGAAGGTGAGGCAAGGAGAATGCTTGGCAACACTCATGTTTTATTGCTGGTGTCTCTACAAACATCACATGGACTTAATCAGTGTTCTGGCTTTGAGAACTCCCTGATGTGAGGACCTGATGTGGGTTTGAGTAAACTCCAGGAGTTGGTGATGGACAGGGAGGCCTGGCATGCTGTAGTCCGTGGGGTTGCAAAGAGTTGGACATGACTGAGCGACTGAACTGAACTGAGCTGAACTGATGTGAGGACCAGCTATACGCAGTGGAGCCAGTTAACTAGAACGAAGGAATCATTGCCCTTTTGCTTTTGGGGCTCTGGTAGTATGGGGACCTATGAAAAGCCTGTTCTTGGTTAGAAAACCAGGACTCAACTTGAGGCATTGTGCATTGCAAGGCCTGTGCCATTGCGTATGCTAAACTGACTTGAGACTTGGTTGGTCATCTTGTTCATTTATCCAACAAGTGTTCACAGAGTCCAGCACTCTGCCTGTCAGTGTGTGTATAGACAATTTTCAGCCTGATTTCTTCTGAGGAAACTGACGATATGATTTGAGTAGAAGGACATAAACATAATTCTATGCTAATTATAATAGTCACATCAGTGCTGTGGTAGAGGAATGCGAAGAGTGGGAGGGAGCCCAGCAGATGCAGCAGCCCACCTTCCTGGGCAAGCCATGCCATGTTTTAAATTGGTAGGTGATGTTTGCTCTAGATCCTGATGGTGAGGATTTAATTATAAGGAAGTAAACGCAGCTCTCAATCAAGAGGCAGAAATTCCGATGCTTTCAGGGGCCAAGCAAGGGATATAAAGATACAAAGTGGAGTAGGGGTAGGCAGGGATTCCAAGGGAGCCTGTGGAACACTGAAGAGTGTATGCCTGTTTAAAGTTATTCAAGCTCAAAATGTTTTTCTAAAAGCTCTACTGACCAAACTAACAAAAATCTGTGGGCAGAGAGTGGTAATTCCATGCATAATATGTGTGAGAAACACACTGTAGGGTGCTTGGGGCAGCGGCTGCCAGCAAGGGCAGGGCAAAGTGCAAGGCAAAGGAGATTCAGAACTAGGTGTGAAGGGCCTGAGGAGGTTGGAGCTGATCTAGTGGACAGTACGGAGCCAGCTGTGTTCTTCCATGAGGAGGAGCGACATAATAAGTCTTGTAGGGTCATTTATCTTCCCTTCTCCTCCCACCCCACTCCCCACCCCGCCCCACACACCTGCAGAGGATGCCAAGATCTTGGAGTTGCACTGGCCAAACCCATGGTATTAGTGATGAGGCCTGAACCAAGGCAGTAACGGTGAGAATGTGAGGGGTTAAGGAAAGGAGAGAGAGATTTGTGATGGAAAATGAACCAGTCTTCTGTAAGCTCTTTCAAAAGGGTGATGTGAGTGAAAGCAGTTCATAACCATCACAAAGTGGTGTGCATGGGAGGTGATGGTAATCCCTTACATGCATGGAATATGGCCAGGCTCAGGGTCGCAGAGCCTGGCATTTTCTTCATCCATTGTCACGGCCTCAAGGCTGACCTCTTTGGTACAGAAAACAGGCCTCAACCTCAGTTAAACTTAGCTATTTCACCTGGGCCTGGGTGCTCATACTTCTTGCTGCCCCCATGGATGGCTTCTTCTGTGAGCCTTTGATTTCTTCACTAAGAGAAAGGGCTAAAGAGAGCAGACACTTATATCTGCAGAAATGTTACTCCATGTAAAAAATAACAACATGAATACATCTTACAACTTTTAGCCAAATCTGTTGGGCTGCTGCTATAGCAACCCCCACAGAAAGAATTCAACAAACCCCCAACCAATCCTCTCCCAAATCCATATACCTGACAGTCAGCCTCCTAGTGAGGCTATCTCTCTTACATTACACCCACTAAGTGAAGATCCAAAGCAAAGAGACAGAAAATAACATCTTCTAACAATCTGCTTGTCATTTAGAAAAAGCTCCCTGTATAAATGTCATGGAAACAAGCTGTTCTTGCAGAGGCAGAAGAAGAAAGCCCTGCCTCACTTGCTTCCCTTTCAATTTTAATCTTCCTAATAAAAGGGTAACACAAAGCAAATGTTAAGTGTTTGAAAGCAAATATCCCTGGAGCCTGGTTGTGGTGTGGTTCAGCCATATTTAGCCTGCTCTTAGGCTCCAAGAAGCAGGAACTCGAGAGCAAGCTCTAGGTGAAGATCAACTGACTGCACAAGATAATATCTTGAGAACACTCAGCATTCCAAACATGCTGGGAGGAGATGAGAAATATTTTTCTTTAATCAGGATGGAGGATCCTTGCTAGGATATTGCCTGCAAGGCCAACATGTGTGCTCTGCTCAGTTGTGTCTGACTCTTCGTGGTGCCACAGACTGTAGCTCACCACGCTTCTCCGTCCATGGAATTTTCCAGGCAAGAATACTGGAATGGGGTGCAATTTTCCTACTCCAGGGGATCTTCCCAGCCTAGGGATCGAGCCTGTTTTTCTTGCATCTCCTGCAGATGGATTCTTTACCACTAGGCACCACTTGTACATGCTATGTGCCCATGAATGTTTGTTAATTGAACAGAAATATGTTGGCCTTGCCATGGAAAAGGAAATGGCAAAGCCAATGTATTTCTGTTCAGTAAACAAACATTCATGGGCACATAGCATCTACAATTCACTGCTTTGATTTCTTGAGGGCTGCCCAGATAAACACCTGTCTGTTCTCTGTTCATGGGTTAGAGGTCTTGTATTTCTCAGGTGCAGCAGGAAGCAGGGCGTGTTAAGCACATGAGGAAAATGAGAGGCCAGAGGAGGGTCCATTTACTTTCAACTGGGATGAGCAGGGAAGACTACGGAGAAAGTAGTATTTGAACTGAGCCCCAGAGGAGAGGTGGGATTCGAATAGCCTTTGCACATATGTGTATGAATGCAGAGACACATATGGTTTTGTGTGTTATGTAAGTGGAGTAGGAATTCATTTATTTTCCAAGTTTAGGAAGAAAACTATAATACTGTACCTTGGAGAGCTTTCCATGACTGTATATAGACCTATCCCATTCTTTTTATTTCCTGTAAAGAACTCTTCTTATTATATCTTCCCCCTGTTGATTGTACTTTTCTTTGGATATAATTCTGATATAATGTCAAACTTACAGAAAAGTTGTAGAAATAATGCAAAGGTCTTTGGTATACTTTTAAACTAAATTCACTAATTGTTAACATTTTTTTCATAGCGTTTTATTAGTCTCCCTTCAGCCCCCACCCCCTCCCTGTTTCTTGTCTCATGACAGGTGACATTTTTCTGGACCATTTGGGAGTAAGTTGAAGACATCATGCTCTTTTATGATAAATTTTAAATGTGCATTTTTTAAGAACAAAGCTTTGACTTATATAATCACAAAAACGTTAGCAAAATAAGAAAATTTAAGATTGGTACAAATCATGACCTAATTGATAGTCCATGCTCACGTTTTGTGAGTTTTCCCTGAAAATGTTCTTCATAATTTGTTTTTTCTGCTAGTCCAGGATCTAATGCAGGAAATTGACTAGCATTTAGTTTTTATATATATTCAGTTTCTGTTTATCTAGAATATTTCCTCAGGCTTTCTTTGTCTTTTCTAAAATTGACAGTTTTGAAAAGTATTGGCTAGTTTTTTTTTTTTTTTAAATCAATTTGCATTTTGGGGATTTTTGTCTTTGAACTTTCTGCTAGTTCCTCATTACTAGATTCAGATCATGCATTTTTAGCAGGAATATCCCATGCATAATGGGTCCTTCTTATTGCGTCATCAGTTCAGTTCAGTTCAGTCACTCACTTGTGTCTGAATCTTTGCACCCCCATGGACTGCAGAATGCCAGGCTTCCCTGCCCATCACCAATTCCAGGAGCTTGCCCAAATTCATGTCCATCAAGTTGGTGATGCCATCCAACCATCTCATCCTCTGTCATCCCCTTCTCCTCCACCTTCAATATTGCATCATATGAGGAGCCATATGACATTGGTTTGCACCATCACTGGTGATGCTTCTTTGTTTCCTTGATTGAAGAATTGCTCACTAGGTTTTTGTTTAGTTTTTTTTTTTTCAACAGTAAAATTACAATTAGTTCAGTTCAGTTCAGTTCAGTTGCTCAGTCATGTCATGACTTGGTCGTGACCCCATGAATTGCAGCACACCAGGCCTCCCTGTCCATCACCAACACCTGGAGTTCACTCATACTCACATCCATCGAGTTGGTGATGCCATCCAGCCATCTCATCCTCTGTCGTCCCCTTCTCCTCCTGCCTCCAATCCCTCCCAGCATCAGAGTCTTTTCCAATGAGTCAACTCTTCACATGAGGTGGCCAAAGTACTGAAGTTTCAGCTTTAGCATCATTCCTTCCAAAGAACACCCAGGACTGATCTCCTTTAGAATGGACTGGTTGGATCTCCTTGCAATCCAAGGGACTCTCAAGAGTCTTCTCCAACACCACAGTTCAAAAGCATCAATTCTTCTGTACTCAGCTTTCTTCACAGTCCAACTCTCACATCAATACATCAGATCAGATCAGATCAGATCAGTCGCTCAGTCGTGTCCGACTCTTTGCCACTCCATGAATCACAGCACGCCAGGCCTCCCTGTCCATCACCAACTCCCAGAGTTCACTCAGACTCATGTCCATCGAGTCAGTGATGCCATCCAGCCATCTCATCCTCTGTCGTCCCTTTCTCCTCTTGCCCCCAATCCCTCCCAGCATCAGAGTCTTTTCCAATGAGTCAACTCTTCGCATGAGGTGGCCAAAGTACTGGAGTTTCAGCTTTAGCATCATTCCTTCCAAAGAAATCCCAGGGCTGATCTCCTTTAGAATACATCAATACATGACTACTGGAAAAACCATAGCCTTGACTAGATGGACCTTTGTTGGCAAAGTAATGTCAATTAACCCTTTGTAATTTGTAGGATAATGTATTGGGAGATATTTTGACACTTTGTAAATATCCATCCTGTTCTCCACAAACTTTCACACCCCATAAGGAAGAGTTTTGCTTTCTTATTTATTAGGTGTGTGAAAGTCGCTCAGTCATTACTCTTTGTGACCCCATGGAATAGTCTATGGAATTCTCCAGGCCAGAATACTGGAGTGGGTCGCCATGCCCTCTCCTCCAGGGGATCTTCCCAACCCATGGATCAAACCCAGGTCTCCTGAATTGCAGACAGATTCTTTACCATTTGAGCCATGAGGGAAGCCCAAGAAGACTGGAGTGGGTAGCCTATCCCCATTGGATCTTCCCAACCCAGAAATCAAACCGGGGTCTCCTGCATTGCAGGTGGATTCTTTACCAGCTGAGCCATAAGGGAAGTCCATTTATTAAGCATGGACACAAACATTCTCTTTTAATTTAATGGATTATAAACTGTTATAATATCAGTATTTTTGGTGCTCAAATTATCCAGATTTATGACTTTATGATTTGTGTACACTCAGAGTGCCCTTTGTGCCCTTGGGGTCCTCATGCTGTCATTTGAATGTTTCTTACTGTTGGCATAAGATGCCCAGGCTTATTTGAAACTTCCCTGCCTTACTCCTGGAATCTGCATTTCTTCAAGGAGAATGCTGTTGAATGTTTAGTGGAGATTGGTTTTAAGAATGCAAGATGTGAGCACCAGGTTTGGATTTTTGTTTTTCTGTCTCTAGGTGCTTACAGTAAGCCAAATTAGGAAATCAACACACAAACATATGTGTACTTAAACATATATCTCTATGCCTGTATCCATGAGTCCATACTGAAACTTCAGTTCAATTCCAATGGCACAGGGTTGTTCCCAGTCTAACGTCATTCCTCACTGATAAGTCCCGTCTCCAACAGTGAGAAACCTGGTCCCATTGCCCTCAGTAGATTTACTCATTTTCTCAACCTTCCAATGTAGAGAAAGTAGTTTCAGAAATGCTAACCCACACTACTGTGTAAAACAAGCTGGATACATTTCTTTAGACACGTTCATTTTTCTTTTAAAATAAGGTCTGTAGTTAATGTTGTACCCGTGTTAATTTGTTTTTATAATTACACCATGGTTATTATGGAAGATGTTAACATTAAGGGAAGTGGAGTAAAGGATGTAAGGAAGTAGTGCTTTTGCAAATATTTTGTAAGTCTATGATTAGTGCAAAATAAAAAGTTATACTACTAAGATTATTTCCCCTCCCAACACATGCACTTTTATACGGTTGCATTTTGTTTTAAGGTTTTTCTCATATTGTAATTGCTACAATTTTTTGAACCCCAAATATTAACAGGATTCAAAAAGTAAATATGTAATAAGTGCAGCTAGTCCCTTGGACTGCAAGGAGATCCAACCGGTCCATCCTAAAGGAAATCAGTCCTGAATATTCATTGGAAGGACTGATGCTCAAGCTGAAACTCCAATACTTTGGCCACTTGATGCCAAGAACTGACTCATTGGAAAAGACCCTGACACTGGGAAAGATTGAGGGCAGGAGGAGAAGGGAGTGACAGAGGATGAGATGGTTCGATTACATCACTGACTCAATGGACATGAGTTTGAGCAAGCTCTGAAGATAGTGAAAGACTGGGAAGCCTGGTGAGCTGCTGCAGTTCATGGGGTCACAAAATGTCGGACACGACTGAGCGACTGAACCAAAGTGTCAGCTACTCTTCCCCATCCTTTCCACTCTATTCCAAGCTTTGCCCTATATGTGTACAGTTTCATTACTGGTTCTGGCTCACCCCTCCAGTATTTCTGTTTGCAAAAATAGATGTATTTTTCTTATTTCTTCTTCATACATTTATACTGTTAGACTTCCCAGGTGGCTCAGTGGTAAAGAATTCGCCAGCCAGTGCAAGGAGACACTGGTTTGATCCCTGGATTGGGCTGATCCCCTGGAGAAGGAAATGGCAACCCACTCCAGTATTCTTGCCTGGAGAAGCCTATGGACAGAGGAGCCTGGTGGGCTGCTGTCTATAGGGTCATGAAAAGCCAACACACCTGAGCACACATGCACATATATACTGTTACACTTTGCCTTCTTGACATTTATCAGTTAATCCTGGAAGTCATTTTCTATTTGTTCAGGAGATCATCCTTGGTCTTTTATGTAGCTGCAAAGTATTTCAATTTTGAAGAAAAAATTTTAAATCTCAGTATGTATATTGTATTTATTTTGCAATTACAAATAATACTATAATTTATGACTTTGTATATACTTTCATTACGTTGACATTAAATCTTCATAAACAAAATAAAAACCTAAAAGAAGGGTTTCTGGGTCAAAAAGAAATCCAGTGTGGTTTTCTTAGATACTGTCAGATTTTCTTCCTGTGGCTTGAACCCTTTGGCATTCCCACCTGCAAAGTATTAACATGCTTATATACCTATTTCCAAAAAATTATCCGGTCAAACTTTCAATTTTTGCCGGTTTAATAGGTGAGAAGTGGTATATCACTCACTCAGTTGTAGTTTTAATCTGCATTTCTCTTACTATGAATGAAAAGAACATCTTTTGATATGTTTAAGGATAATTTTATATCATTCTTTGGTAAATCATCTATCTTTTGCCTAATTTTCTATTTTCTATCAGGGTTTTAGAATTTTTTATCCCAATTTTTGGGATTCTTTCTTTATATTAGAGATTTTGGTCCTTTGTAATAAATGTTGCAAATATTTCTTCCAGTTTATCAGCTTCTTTTGACTTTGTCATCATCTTTTCTTCCATGCTATGCAGTAGCTCTTTTATTTTTATGTAATCAAATTAATCAGTCTTCTGTTGCCTTTGGAGTCTAGAAAATATTTCATTATCTTAGGTTTTAGAGAAATTCACGCACATTGTGTGCTAATACTTAAGCTGTTTTGGTTTTCACACTGAGCTCTCTGATTCATTTGGAATTTAGTCTTTTGTATGATGTGAAGTTTGTAAAGAGTATTATCTTTTTTTTTTTAAATGTCTGTCTAGTTCCTCCACGTCATTTATCAAAAAGTACATCTTCCATGTTTCAGTTAGTTCTTGGCCAATTCTAATAATAATTGTTTTTCTTGACACCATGACTATTGATTTTTGGTTCATTTGATCTCTCCAGGATGAAAGGGATCTTAAAATCTACCACAACAATTGTTTTTCCTTTTATTTCTGGTAGGTTTGCTTTATATGCCTTACTCTTTCGTGCATGCAATTCACGTCAGCTTTCTCTTCAAGGATCAATTTAACATGACCATCCTTTTGTGACTTCGTATTGTTTCTCTTCAGTTCCATTAGTCTGAAATGGATGTTGCCATCACTGTTTCTGGTTGTTTGCACTAAACTAAATTATCCCCTGTAATTTGGGTTTTAATGTTTTTTTTTTTTCCTATAATTTTATGTCCTTTCTAAAAAGCACATAGATGCATTTCATGTTGAACTCAATCTTAGAGTATCTATCCTTGAGGAGTGTAAATTAAATGACTGTTACTTTTCAGGCTTCATAATATTCTTTACTTTGGTCTCCTTGCTTTATGCTTTCTCCTTTTAGTGCTTTCTTGCTGGTTTTTTGTTGTTTGTTTGTTTCTTTCAAAATCATTTTAATGTATAGTTTTCTGATCATCAAGGTCAAGAATGAAGACCCATGTTATAATTTTTTCTCCTTTTTATAAACAAGTTTTCATTAAATATTTTTACAAAGTTTTTCCTCTAAATATTTAATCTTCAAATTAAAAAAATACTGCTTTTTAACCAATTTTTAGATTCTCTTTATTATTGATACCAAAAAGATATCCTATTAATGTGACTATTTCTAGAAAAAAAGGAGGAACAGGAATCTCATAAAGATATAAAGGATGACACACAGCAGCTATAGACCAATTACTAGAAATTATATTTTTTTACCTTTTTTTTGCCCACTGCAACCTGATTTAAGAGCAATAACACCTTTGTCATCAGTGTTCTCTGTTAAGTGAATTATAATCCTCAACCTCTCTGGACTTATTTTAGAGCATATACAAATAGTATTAACATCAAGCTTTTAAAAAAAGAAAGAAAATGAAAAGTGGCCCATTGCAGTCGTATTTAAGGAATTTCAACCTTTCCCCACAATGGATATTATTTTCCCTACAAACTCAAAAATAAAAATATTGACTCACTTAAAGTCATTCAGAAAACAAAGGTTATGGCATCTGGTCCCATCACTTCATGGGAAATAGATGGGGAAACAGTGTCAGACTTTATTTTTTTGGGCTCCAAAATCACTGCAGATGGTGACTGCAGCCATGAAATTAAAAGACGCTTACTCCTTGGAAGGAAAGTTATGACCAACCTAGATAGCATACTGAAAAACAGAGACGTTACTTTGTCAACAAAGGTCCATCTAGTCCATCTAGTTTTTCCAATGGTCATGTATGGATGTGAGAGTTGGACTGTGAAGAAGGCTGAGCGCCGAAGAATTGATGCTTTTGAACTGTGGTGCTGGAGAAGACTCTTGAGAGTCACTTGGACTGCAAGGAGATCCAACCAGTCCATTCTGAAGGAGATCAGCCTTGGGATTTCTTTGGAAGGAATGATGCTGAGGCTGAAACTCCAGTACTTTGGCCACCTCATGTGAAGAGTTGACTCATTGGAAAAGACTCTGGTGCTGGGAGGGATTGAGGGCAGGAGGAGAAAGGGACGACAGAGGATGAGATGGATGGCATCACTGACTCAATGGACGTGAATCTGAGTGAACTCCGGGAGTTGGTGATGGACAAGGAGGCCTGGCGTGCTGCGATTCACGGGGTCGCAAAGAGTCGGACACGACTGAGCAACTGAACTGAACTGAAAGTGTTTTATCTAGGGATTGTCATTTTTCTCTCTTGGACACAGTGATTTTATTCAACAGAAAGGCTAATTTTGAGCTTATATTCCCTAAGGCCATGAAACTATGAATGTTTGACCTAAGAGTTGCATTTTTTAACAGTAACTGAATGAAAGTGAGAATGCATGAGAAAGAGGGGCAATAGGTGACATGTGATCACATGATACGTGTAAAAACTGAAGAGACAGGCTGCATCTACTCTAGTCTCCTTAAAGGGATGGTGGTTGGCACGGTGAAAATGGTGGGCTTTGAGACAGAAAACTTATTTTTTAAATATTCATTAATTTGGCAGAACCAGATTTTAGTTGTGGCATGTGGGATCTTTGATCTTTGTTGTGACATGTGGGATCTTGAGTTGCAGTGCATGAGCTCTTCACTGTAGCCTGTGGGATCTAGTTCCCTGACCAGGGGTTGGACCCTGACCCCCTGCATTTGGAGCGCAGAGTCTTAGTCACTTGACCATCAAGGAAATCCCAGAATAATGTAGGTTTGGTGAAGAACCTGCCTGTCAATGCAGGAGATATAAGAGATGTGGGTTTGTTCGCTGGGTTGGGAAGATCCCCTTGAGGAGGAAATGGCAACCCACTCCAGTATTCTTGCTTGGAAAATCCCATGGACAGAGGAGACTAGTGGGCTACAGTCCATGGGGTCACAAAGAGTTGGACACGACTGAGCGACTAACACTACTACTACTGGAATGTTATGACCACAGGTTGTTAGATTTTTGTTGGGCGTTGTACCAAACGTCTTCTTCCTAAAGCATTTTCAATTCTTCCTTTACAGTGAAGATACTGTTGTTGTTGTTGCTGTTCAGTCTCAGTCATGTCTGACTCTGTGACCCCAAGGACTGCAGCACGCCAGGCTTCCTTGTCCTTCACTGTCTCTCAGAGTTTGCTCAGACTCATGTCCATTGAGTCAGTGATGTAATCCATCCGTCTCATCCTCTGTCGTCCCCTTCTCCTCCTGCCCTCAGTCTTTCCCAGCATCAGGGTCTGATGAGCCGGCTATTTGCATCAGGTGGCCAAAGTATTGGAGCTTCAGCTTCAGCATCAGTCCTTCCTATGAATATTCAGGGTTGATTTCTTTGCAGGTTGGCAGAAGATACTGATGGTACCTTCATTTTAGTGTCATATCCCATCTCTCACCTTCCATCTGAGGAGGGCTGATGGTCACAGGCGTGTACAGTGCTGGCCTGTGTGACTAAGGGCTCAGGAACTGCCAGGTTTCAGCAGAGGTGGGAGGCGCCTTTGCCTCAGGACATGGGTGACTGCCCAGGTTGTTCTATGACCTGTGAATCCCTTGTCACTCAGAGCCACAAAATGTCCCACAGCACATGTGCATTTTTCACTTGAGTGAAAGTCCTCAAATATTTCCATTCCTTTACCTTGGCTGAGGGTACTAAGTTTCACTGCCCCCCAATATATATATACATATCAGGGAAGTTGACAACTGAATAATTGGGCTCTGGTGAGAGACCAGAGCTGCTTCCCTAACAAGGAGTAGAGGAGGCAAGTTACTAAGAAAGTGGGAGCTGGGAGAGGAGGAAACCTCCTCTTTGCGCTTGGCTGGAGTCTGCAGACCACTGCCTCCCTCACACTCAGCCTTTATCTGGATCTGAAGCTGAGCGAGCTCCAATCCAGAGGTTCTAACACTACCAGGATGAGCAGTCCCACAGTTTCTGATTCCTCTTGTAGCTGCTCCCTACCCCCAATACCATGTGGGAATGCCAAGAACGTTGGGTCAGAGGAAACCCTGTAAGTGGAGAAAAGGACAGGTCTGGTGGGAAAAAATTCGAAGTATTTCTAACAACTCAAAATAAGCAATACCTGTGATACGTTTTCTATTTCTGGGTTCACTGACTTGTAACATATTGAATACAGTAAGTTTTAGAAAGCATCACTGCCACGGCTTTTGTCTGTTTGTCCCCTGGCCTAGAAAACTGAAATGCAGCACGTCCATCAGGGCCTCTTGCAATAGTGACAGCGAGGAGAGGTGTTGCTCGTGTCATGCCTTTTGATGCTCCAAGCCGCACGTCTTCCAGGACACTATCTGTTAAACAACCAGTTTGCTAATTTTCTCTGAATAGATTGACTTGACAGTTTTGCTAGAATGCACACACTGTTTCAGGGAGGGTTACACAGACAGGGAGAACTATGTTAAGGCTCCTGAACTAAAGGCATGGTTTTGGTCTAAGTCTTGGTGGAGCCCACCAGCACACCCCTAATCAAGTTTCCAAATCCTAAGCACAAGGCACAAGCATTATCTACATTTCTGGATCATATTTATGAAGAGATTCTGTGGGAAGGCAAGAAGAAAGAGCAGGACAGAACCACAAAAAGCATATATATGCTATTTATATCCGCCTGCCAAGGCAGGAGACACAAGAGACATGGGTTCATTCCCTGGGTTGGGAAGATTTCCTGGAGTAGGAAATGGCAATCTACTCCAGTATTTCTTGCCTAGAAAATTCCATAGGCAGAGGAGCCTGGTACAGTCCATGGGGTCGCAGAGTCAGACGCAACTCAGCAAGCACACACACACAGACACACATTTTAGGATCACTTAAAAAAAAAGCGTTACAGGACCAGGAAATCAATAAATGAATTCATAGTCCAGTAACTTGTTGTAAGAATTAATTAGGTGAGTGGAAGAATTCATAACCTTTACTATGAGGTATTAAAAGTTTAAAAGATAGGCAATGGGATGTTTGATATTTGTTGCGTTATATTGTAAATAACATTTAAAAATACCTACCGTCATTTGTTAAGATAGATGCTAGGATTTACAGAGCTCCACTGATATCTGTATCTTTTTATACTCATTTTGTAGATGCGAAAAAGGAGAAAAGGAGGCTCAGAAGGATTAAAGGTGCTTAAGTACACAGAACTAGCAAGAATTCAGTTCTAAACCCAGTTCTGACTTTTAACCTCCTCTTTCCATTTTTTCATTCTACTTCTCAAGACTGGGCAAAGTTGAATAACAGGGCTGTAAAACTTCATCTTTCAAGATTTGACTGCAACCCAACCAACAGATTTTTATCCCAATTTCCATATTGTTTTGGAATAGAATTATTTGATTATTGCAGATGCTTTGATGGAGAGTCTCTGCAAAACAGTTGCCAGTGGAGGTGACATTAGGGAGAAAGCATATAAAATTTTCTAGATCTACTACCTGTTATGACTTTGGTTGATGATTTTTTAAGAGCATGGAATCTTCTTTCTAGTGGCTAACTCATGACACTGTGTATAAGTAGGAGAAATGAATAAAAGTATTGAGGAAGGTGGTGCTGTTGTAGTTCACAATGATCAGTGGTGGTTGTATGTTCTGCCATTGGCTGTAGAGAAGAGAGGCTAGGGCATGGTAGGTCGAAGTGTAACACATTCAGTTATCATTAGAAATTTGTGAAAACAAGAATGTAATCTAGAGCAAGTTATAGAGCTCACTAAAGACTAATCTAAGGTCTCCTCAGAGGATCTTGTTTCATGTTCAATGCCATGTGGGGGAAGGCTTGGTACCATCAGGTAGAGTTATGTTCATTCAACAGATCATTGACCACGAATTCTATGCAACAGATGGGTTCTTGCCTCCTCTTCCAAATTGTGGATGTTTGGTATTATTTAAAATACAGAAACAAAAGACCATACACTTTTGTTTAATGATGTCTGGTCTGTATATACTTTGCATAAACAGGAAAAGATGAATTAAATGACATCCTCCTTGAGGGACAATTAATGGAGCCGGTGAACAAACACCAGGCAATGAAATCTAAATTAAAACTCATTTCTCTGCTCTCTTCTTCAAAAAGAGGAACAGTATATTATTTTTGCCCTTGTCTTCTAGTATTCTGGGAAGGTGGTGCTAATTGATCAGTAAAGTGATAATTAAGCTTAATTATCTGCTATTATGGTTTTTAGTCACAGAGGTAGACTAGATAAGAACTAACTGCAAGAATCACAAGAATTAATCATTTTTTCACGATTTCTCTCTTCCTTATATCCAGTGTTTATACCAAATACTTGATGTATTTTTGTATGTTACCCAAAATAAACTTTTATCTCATCCATGAAGTAGAAATCCTACTGGAGTAGGAATCTTAAGTTCATTTGACTCAGCAGTTTGTTCCTATAAGCAGTACTCTAATACTTTTACTTATTTGCAAGCCTTGTCTTCATTCTACACTGAAATATATAAGGTGTGTGAAAGAGCTTTATTTTCAGTCACTCTGCTTGAGTAATAAATGGTAAGTGATTCTCACGCAGTCTGAAGGAATCATACTTTTACGTCCTTGATCTTGAATGGAAACGTTTTAATTTTTGCATCAATTACGGAAAATAGTTATGAAAGTGATTTTATTCATTGAACTATGCAAGCTGATGAATATGTAGCTCTAGTGTTGTGTAAAGAAAAACACTTGGAGGCTATCTCATAGGGCAGACACCAAAGGGTGCTGTGTAGAATCAAGGGGGGGAGGGTAAAGGCAGACTTCTCTGAAAATGAAGGAGTCTTTTTTGGGTGTAAGCCAGCCCAAGAGGGCTGGTTTCAGAGTTGTCCAAGTGAAGCCTGATTTTTATCATGTTACCCCTGCCAGCTCTTCCTAGGCTCTAGAGACTACCAGGTTAAGGAAATCCAAACTACTATTACCTCAAAGGTGGTTTTCCCAAACCCAGTGGATTTTTAGAGTAATTCTGGAAAGAGATGTATTTGCACCAATAAATATTGAGTTCCTTTTCACAGAAACTGATCTTAACAGCTGTGAAACAAGCGTGCTAAAACTTTTGAAATTTAGCAGATGGCATTCACTTCCCGGTACCAAACATGTAACCACAGACCAAGAGTACAGACCGACCATTTGCTAGAGTTATGCTCATTTATGTTGATTATGCTATTAGAAGCTATGCAACCACAAATGTATATGAACATGTATGTATATAATGCAAACAAAGTGAACCATGGGCCTCTCATAATAAATCCATGGGGAAAGATGAAATAAGTAGTTTACATCTAAAATTCTGCATCATTAGTTGGTATACAGTGGTGTACCCTGATACTTTCTTCAAGCAAATTTTCTGATAAACTAGGAATAAAATAATTCTTGAAAGCATCGGTGTCCTAGTTCATATTATAGGTTTTGATATAACAGTCTCACTTTCCACATAACTTGGAAACAAAATTAAATAGACATGACATGTGAACTCAAAGAATGGTAAGCTGGCTGGGTCAAACAGTTTTGACTATAATATTTCATAATGAGAGAAAATCTTAGTGACGAGGTATGGAGTAATTGAAAGACTTCTGCCTGGCCAAACTTTCGGAAATAAAAATGATCAAAGTGTGTTAGATGATAATCAATCATTTTACCTTGAAAATAATGTGAAAAGTAAGCCTTTAGAAATGTCGAGTGACCAAATGTGTGCAGAAATTAACTTTTTTTATTATATATCATATAATGTAGTAGTAAAGTCTGTTTGAAGTGCATGAATAAAAAGTTAGTGAAATTACAGGAGGAACAATCTATATAGCAATAATAGGTGCATTCCCTGTGCATCTGAAAGAAAAAAAAAGAGTTTTCACTCATTTTGGCCTAAAACTTAGTGTTCAGGTTCCCAGGATTCTGACATCAGAACCCGGATAACGCTGATTAGAACCATAGGGGCTTTACAATAAAAGCTAAAATATTGACCATATGATGGCAAAAAGTCTTATTTTGTGGTTAACTGATTCTCTTCTAGCTACTCTCTGATGAAGTTGGTGGCGCTGTAGAGGAGGACCGCCGCCTCCTGGACGAGGACCGGGACCGTTCAGCGTCGTAGGGGATGTGCTTGGCGTAGTTGTCCATCTGAGCCTCGAGGAAGTCTCTCTGCTGCTGCCTGATGGTTTGGCTTATGAGCCCAGGCAGGGCATGGATGCTACCAATCAAAGTCTCTAACTTCGTTTCCAGGGTAACGATCCTCTTCTCAAAGTCTTCACTTCTTTCATTTAAGTCGGAAATCATGTCATACATGATGTTCTGAGTCTAGAAAACAGGAGTGAGAAGAACAGAGAGACAAAGAATGAAGGTTTAATTACACTTGCCCTGGAAGCAGACTAGCCAGCTATCAGAGCTTGAGGGCTGGTCTCCTTTTGGCAACTTGCAGTGCAACAGGGGTGTCAGCTAACTGAACACGTGACCTGGCCAAACAAATTTGGTGTGTTTGTTCAATGCCAGGGCTTAGAAAAGTAAGACCATAGGAATTAATTTGATTCAGTTGCAGAAAATGGTGTGCAGGTATTGCTGGTGGTATGTCCAAGGATTTTAAGTGGTGTGTGGAGAGACAAACATGTTTTGATTTTATATTTATGTATATATTTTAAGGGTTGTTAGAAAAGTTAGCATGTCAAATTCATTATGTAACATGTAATACTAATTAGGGTAAGTCTGATTGTTAAAAACAAGCTGATTTTAAAGAACAACATATAATATTGCAGATGGTATTGGGATATAGCAGACATTTTGACTGAAATATGAATGAAGCTTAGGACAAACTGATTTGATCGAGTAATTTAGTAACTTAAAGCAATTAAAAATGCCTAAATATCTTTTTGCTGCCTTATGTTCCAAATTATAGGCTCTCCTTTGGGTCAAATAGAATTTTTACAGATAACTAGCAATGGCACCCCACTCCGGTACTCTTGCCTGGAAAATCCCATGGATGGAGGAGGCTGGTGGGCTACAGTCCATGGGGTCGCTAAGAGTTGGAAACGACTGAGCGACTTCACTTTCACTTTTCACTTTCATGCATTGGAGAAGGAAATGGCAACCCACTCCAGTGTTCTTGCCTGGAGAATCCCAGGGACCGGGGGAGCCTAGTGGGCTGCTGTCTATGGGGTCGCACAGAGTCGGACACGACTGAAGTGACTTAGCAGCAGCAGCAGCGAGAAAATAAATGTTAGAGGAGATACTAAAGTTACCAATCCACCTTGTTAGCTATGGCTTAATTAGAACTAAGTGGTTTGAAATATGAAAATGTTTTCAGTGTCCTAGTGAACTTTGCAACTGGTTGTCCTGATCAGAGGGTATTCATAACTGACTCCCAGTTATAGTTCTGGAAATAGGGAGATAAGAGACAGGGAAAGAAGACTTCAGTGCTGACCAGCTCAGAACCAGAGAGGGAAGAAGGTGATCAAGAAAGGAAGGCTGGCGACATTAACCTTAACCCACTGCAGCCTTTCCCAAGCCTCAGACCTTTATGGCTAAGCCTGCTCTCCTATCATATTTCCCTCTATAATACGTGTTTTTATCCTGTTTAACAACCCCTTAGTGATGATAAATGAACTTACTGAATAAGGAAGTTACTGTTCAGAACACAGGCAAACCTTCCTGGGTTTGGCCAGGAAGACAGTTCATTAACTCTATGTTTACTATACAGTCTTGAGACTACGTGAGACTATTCATTCAGCAAATACTAATCTCTTTATGTCATGGACAGTCTGCAATAATAATAA
Organism: Bos taurus; assembly: GCF_002263795.3. Taxonomy (NCBI): domain Eukaryota; kingdom Metazoa; phylum Chordata; class Mammalia; order Artiodactyla; family Bovidae; genus Bos; species Bos taurus. The sequence goes on along the minus strand of NC_037337.1, from coordinate 3,426,559 downwards.
GCATGGCACTAAAGAAGTAACTGAAAGACACAGCATCTTGCCTCACAGATATATAATTTTACTTCAAGAGTATATTTATTATGTATAATAGTATATATTATAGTGAAACGATATATATTATATATATTATTTTCAAGTGACCTCTTTTATTTTTTCATAAATATACCCAATTTCTTTTATCATTTGATCTAGGAGTGATAATAAGAACCTGCTCCTTCTTTGTTCACAATGTGTCCCACTGAGAACCACGGGTGTAAATATTAGTTGAGCACATCTTCAGGCCTCATATATATGTGCTGCCCAGCTTAAATGAACAATACATGATCTCCTAGGGGTTCACTTCAGTTCAGTCGCTCAGTCGTGTCCAACTCTTTGTGACCCCATGGACCGCAGCACGCCAGACCTCCCTGTCCACCACCAACTCCCGGAGTTTACCCCACTGAGTCGGTGATGCCATCCAACCATCTCATCCTCTGTCATCCCCTTCTCCTCCTGCCTTCAATCTTTCCTAGCATCAGGAAAGATGCTAGGAATCAGTTTTTGACTTTTCAAATGAGTCAGTTCTTTGCATCAGGTAGCCAAAGTAATGGAGTTTCAGCTTTAGCATCAGTCCTTCCAGTGAACACCCAGGACTGATTTCCTTTAGGAAGGACTGGTTGGATCTCCTTGCAGTCCAAGGGACTCTCAAGAGTCTTCTCCAACACCACAGTTCAAAAGCATCAATTCTTTGGCACTCAGCTATCTTTATAGTTCAACTCTCAAAACCATACATGACCACTTGAAAAACCATAGCCTTGATTAGACGGACCTTTGTTGGCAAAGTAATGTCTCTGCTTTTGAATATGCTGTCTAGATTGGTCATAACTTTCCTGTCAAGGAATAAGCGTCTTTTAATTTCATGGCTACAGTCAGCATCTGCAGTGATTTTAGAGCCCCCCAAAATAAAGTCTGACACTGTTTCCCCATCTATTTGCCATGAATAGATGTAAATCTTACTCCTAGGGGTAAGTCACTAAATACTTCACTTCTATTTGTAAGATATCAAATATTCCACTCTAACATATTTATACAGTATGTATTACTGATGGACAGGGAGGCCTGGTGTGCTGCAGTTCATGGGGTTGCAAAGAGTCAGACACAACTGAGCAAATGAACTGAACTGATATACACTAAAATGAATTTAATTAATGACTCTAGGACAAATAGGTATAATTTTTGAAGAATATGATGGGGCCCTTGTAAAGGACATAGTTGTTACAGCAAACAAAGAGCAGAACACAGGTCTGACTGAGAACTGCCTCTTTCAAAGCATTCATGTTAACAGGCTCAACACATACATAAATGTTGTTCTAATGCCTCCTTTAAAATTTAGAACATTGAAAGGAATGTCGTCATTGTTGAAAAATATTCATATTTTGAAGTACAGTTCACTTGAAAGGAACAACCAAAATAAACCAGATAAAACATCTAAATGTAATATAAGAATTGGGGACTATTAATGTACTTTTAAAAAGTAGTGTGAAGACATATAGATCAATGGAACAGGACAGAAAGCCAGTTGTTTAAAATAGGTAAAAAAAGATTTATTAATGAGTTATATTTAGCCTTGAAAGTGAAAGTCACTCAGTCATGTCTGACTCTTTGCAACCCCATGGACTACCCAGTCCACAGAATTCTCCAGGCCAGAATACTGGAGTGGGCAGCCTTTCCCTTCTCCAGGGGATTGTCCCAACCAGGGACTGAACCCAGGTCTCCCACACTGCAGGCAGATTCTTTACCAGCTGAGCCAGAAGGGAAGCCCATTTAGCCTTGAACCTCATAGTAAAACCCAAGATCTGGCTCTGCTCTCATAGGGATGAGACTAAGCTATATATAAGCATCCCAAAGGTATTGTCTCATAGCTTATTTATATTTCTAACTGAACTTCAAATTCCTGTAAGCAGCGAAGCTTTTAGAATGTGTAGAGGGAAAGTGCACACTAAGCAAGAGTCTTAGAAGAATTCTTCTAAGCAGGGCCGTCACGTTGGTAAGTTCTGCCGGTTTGATTGGTTAAATGTCTTTGGAGGGGCCGCCTCCTGAAGTGGTACTGTTTTCTCTGCAGGGGTTAGCTCCAACAGGTGTGAATATCGGGGCTGAGACCCCAAGCTCACCTTCGCCAGGTCCACCAAGGTGTTCGCCTGGTCGTTCAGCTTCCTCTGCTCCATTTTTACACTCCTCAATCTAAAAGACAGAATCTGAAGTCAGAAAGTTTTTTTTTTTTTTCTTTTCTGCGACTATCATAAGCCTTCCAAAGAGCATGCACAAAATTGACAAGAGCAAATAACTGCATGGATAATGCCTTGAATATTTGAGGGTAAAGTCCCAATTGGTTATGTATCTGGTACAATGAGAAGCATGCTTCCCCAACACCGCAAAAAGGAAGGGAGAGAGAAACAGATAAGGTGTCCTTAGGACAACTATTTACCAGGGAGTCAAAGTTGAATTGAGAAAGGCTCATAAGGATTTAACCATATGAGAAAAGCCAAAACATTCCTTAAAGCCCCAGTATCGTGACAAATAGACATAGGAAGAAATATGCAAAGCAACAGGAATTTTATCAGTGTTGGCGCATGAGCACCTTCCTATGTCTACGTGACTAGATACAGGTGTTAGCCCTGTTTAGTCTGAAATGGATTGGGTTAGGTATTTGAACCTGATGAAACACAGTGATAAGTGAGATTCTCATTAGCAACAAGAAAACTTTTATTCAACCAGCAGCAAGATAACTCAAAATACATAATTCTCTTATCCTTCATTGTATTTATTTCACTTGACTTTTAAACTGCCACTGAATTTGAAGGGAAGCCAGACCATTTCCTTGGGAGAATTTCCCTTCATTTTTTTTATTGTAGATAAAAGTCACAGGACAATTCGAATGTCTGACAGATGGTATCTCTTCTACTTGTAAAGTTACTTTTAGAAACTTTTAAATAACATTGAGTATATCTGATTGACAGTCATAAAACCTTTTTTTTAAAATTCTGAATGAGTACTTACTATACTGTAACTGAGTGACAGTAATATTTCAACAAATATTTATTCAGTGCTCATTACCTAGCAAGAAATTAAGATTTTCCAACCAGAGAAAAGCAGTCTATTGCTCTTTAAGTCAACAATTCAAAGCCATGCTCCAAGAGAAGCAGGTCTCTGGTATACTTTGTGAAAACCCATGCTAACCTTATTACTCTGGTGACAAGTCATTTTACAAAGTATAGTGTTAATGCTGGAGCATGTATTCTTGATTATTTCCCAATTTAAATGAAAGGTAATTGGCTAGAAGGGATACAAAAATTCACAGGGCAAGATTTTACTGCCAGGGAGATTTCTGTAACACATGTTCACGATGCTCAGTGATTTTTGTTCTGAAATATGGATCTTCAATATGCCACCAAATCTGTCCAGAGTGAAAAGATAGCTCCTCCTGCCAGTGAGCATTTAAGTGACACCTGCTTCCGACGCGATCTTTACCAATCTCAAACAGGTTAAGGTCAGATCTTGTGATTGTGACTATGTGTTTCTTTATTAGAAGACTTGGAACTAATTTAACTGGCTCCTTTTTATGCTATTATAGTAATGGAATATGTTTTAGTCTAAAAGAAATCTACAAACACATATTTAAATCTAATATGTTGTTGAGAAATGTTTCTCTCTAAGTACTTAAAAGGGTTGCAGTTCTTGATGTATGCCTTTTAAAAAGAGTAAAAAAAAAAAAAAAAAAACACCCCAAACACAAGCAAACCAACTTCAAACAGGTGTGGGTCATTCTAGAGAAATGTATGAGTGTCAGACACAGACCCTGTGCTCCTTGGCCCTAACCTGACATTCAGTTTCTTTGTGTGTGAAAAGAAGAGTGTTAGATTGGGATTTTCTTTCTGAAGAGCTGGATTTATACCAATGGAGGTGTTCTAGATGACTAAGTGATACTCAAGCAAGACATTAAAGAACACTAAACCAGATGGAGAGAGAGTTATTCCCTTTAATTCTCTTCCAATTCTTGAATTATTATAAGAAAAATCTCCCGGGCTAGTCCTATCCTGTTTTTATCTTCTAACACCTGCTCTTCCCCCTCCTTTTTTTTTTTTTTTTTTTAAAGAGGGAGCAGAATCTCAGCTCAGAGCTCTCTGCAGGCAACAGCTTGTGGCTTGAGTTCAATACCAGTGGCTCAGTTGTCAACCAGTTTACCATTATCTCTCTCTCCTTGCTGGGAGTGACATATTTTTAAATCCATTTATGACAGGGATTTATATCAAGCTTTTTTTTTTTTTTTTCAAATTTAGGGAAGTCATAGCAGAGTTGGCACATGAATGACTCGAAGTTTGGGACCACCAGATGGGAAGTCTCCAGCATTGGGTCAGGACAGCACAGTTCTGAGCTCTGCAAGCCTGCCAGCAGGGCCAGTGCTGGGCCCCTGGCTGAGGCGGGTGCTTCCCCTTCCACACAACATACTTCTCTTGGCTAACTCTATTGTGCCTCTGACAGTAGAATTTTGCCCATTTTATTTTCTGCTAATCTGGAAAGCTGATGTAGAGTAGCCTTGAACTTAAATCATCTTGCCGTGTTGCCGCTTAGACTGCCTGAAAAGTAGAATTGGTAAAAAAGCCTATGTAAGCTGCAGCTGCCAGAATAAAAGGTAACATGCAGACGTGTATTTTACTTCTCCCCCCGCCCCAAAAGAAGAATAAGAAACATATGTTGATTTCTTCCTTGTGAACTTCACTTATCACAGGAAAATATCATGATTTCGGAACACATTTCCACAGCAGCAATCAGACTACTAAAATTCACAATAGAGGATCCGCTTGGATGCATGCAGCCGGCAGGAAATTCTGCAAATGCTGAAAGGAGCGGCTCACACAACTTACTTCCGCGCTCTATGTTTCATTTTGTTGAAATAAAAAGACAAAACAAAAGAAAAGAAACTGTAAAATATTCTGGAACAAAACAACACAGAGTGGAGTTCAGTGTGCACAGGGGGCTCGATTCGCTAGCTGGAAGGTCCTGTCAAGATTCTGCAGGATTTGGGCATATTGATCAAAGAGAAACACTATTCCATTACGTCACCACCCTTCTGCACTGCTACTGTACTCCCCCACCTGAAAGCACATAGCTTCCTCCAGAACTAGAGTTCGGAAGGAAGAACTTGGATCAAGTTGTCTTGGCCTCTTTGAAACGTGACATTCAAGTAAAATAGGAGATGTTTTTGCCTAGTGTGAATAGGATATAGTTAAATGGATACTACTCTAAACAATAGGATTACACTTTTTTTGGAGGGGATACATCTTTTCCAAGTCGGGGCTATTGGGAAGCCTGGTTTTCTGAAAGGTGGGTAATCTAACTCTCTCTGTTATAGAAATTATTGGCTTTTTGGCTTTGAGACAAGTGCATGTTAATTGATGAGTCTCTAGCTGAGACGTAAGAATGAGAAGCTGTAAAGTTGATACCAGAGAAAGTGGTAAAAGTTACAGAAACAGAATGCTTCATGGCACTAAGTGATGATCCCCAAAGACAGACAGGGTCCTAAAAAGAGGACACAGGCCTGCAGAGTTAGGCATCCATCGGAGACTAGAAAGTCCTGCGTCCGGGAGAGAGGCCATGAGGCTTGGGAAAGAGAAGGAGAGCTGAGACAGAGGAGGCTGGTAGAGGGGACAGAGCTACTGCAAAGCTCTCAGGACAAATCAGAGGAGAGCAGAGGCCAGGAGAGCTCTAGTGAATGAATGGGTACATTTTCCCTCAACTGGCAAGGTCAGATTGCCCCCGCTGCTGATGGACAAGGCTGGGCAGTGAAGGCAGTAAAGGCCATGCCCGTAGGAATCGAGCCCTGTGTGCTTTCCTTTATGACTTCACTAAGTTCAAATGAAAGGTAATTATGCATAATTAGAATAATCTAGCCCCACCCAGCCCGTCTACTTTTCACAAAGTTGTAAGGACCCTCCCACATCAAAGGAAACCCCATAGTCCCAAGACTAATTTACAAAACAATTTATCTTTGAGTTGCTTGAAGCTTATCTGCTTTAGAAGTACACACAGCTACAGAAGAAACAATGAGAAATGTCTGAAAGAAGCAGAAGAATCACCTGTGGCTTCCTCTGCCCAAAGGCAGCGTGTTGAAAGACACATGACACCTACACCATGAAACCCTTCACATCAGGTCAATACGTCTTGTGGCAGTATACCAATCGCTTAGGAACAGCTTTTATACTTAGTTTCCCCAAATATTTTTTTGCCTTTTTATTATAGGAATTTTCAAACCTATAGCAAAGTTGAAAAAAATTTTACAATGGATATCCCTAAGTTGTCCCCCAACGTTTTGAGTGTGAATGTATTCTGAGCTTAAGAGGTCTATGACAAACTTTTATAAATATATGAATAACCACCATTTATATATGGCTACAGAATTATGAGGAAAATTGTCAAAGCATTTATTTGTTTCAGTTCTATGAAAGTTTATCAATGCCATCAAAGGCAAGTGTCACATTTCATTATATACTGGAGACATGGTACACTAGCAGGAAGGGACACTAACACAATCCCAGAGGAAATGGGATGTGTGATTGCTGAACCCAGAGACTGACCCACTGGCTCAATTCCACGTCACCTCTCATCCTTTCATCCCAGGATACTACAACTTCTCACAACCACAAAGGTAAGTTTTCTTTTTAATAGATCCGAACAAAATAGGTTAGTATCGAAACATTCAAGTACAAAGAAAGAACTCTCGGCAGTATGCCATGTGTACCTCTTGTATGAACGCTGAGGTTACTGTGTTGTATGGTTTGGGGGGGCATGTAGGAACGATCACTCTACCAGGAAAGTTTACCAGGTGACTCTTGAAGGGGAGGTGAAAGCTTAGCATCACTCAGGGGACCCACTCTCTTAAGTCTAAGCCTCAAGAAATCAAGATGTGTCGGTGAGCAGTCCAGGTGTGGTGCCTAGCTTTAAAGGTAGCTATGACTCGAGGAAGCAAGTTCCTGCTTGGGAGCTGGGTCTCATACAATGTTCCTCTCTTTCACTTTTCTTCTTCGCCCAGACTTGGAAAGAGTACTACCTTAACATTCTTTTCTTTGTAATGTGGAAAATGCATAGTTGTGTGTGTCCAGTCAAGTTACAGAGCTGAAGCAGAAATAAGGTCACTCTGGTGCTGGTGGCAGTGAGGGAAAGGACCCGTGTGGATTGCTAAGACGGCAGTGAAGACCAGCTACTCCGCCGCGTGTGCAGAACCTCCTATTTTAGAGCTTGGGTTCTTGGATTTTATTTTCATTAGGGAAGGGAGCAATTTCTGTAGAAATTCATGTATGTCTATAGACATAGACACATTCCACATTTTCAGTGTTACCTCCTTAAAAAGGGCAGTGGATGGGCCGGTGGAAAGGTAGAGATGAATGCTTGGTGATTTCCCACAGAATGTAAGTGTAATATACATATGAATTAGCTAAATAAGTAAAATGAAAACTTCAACCTCAAAACTTCCTGTCTCTGTGCTAATTAGCTCTGAGAAAATACATCTCACTCTCTAATCTGGATACCTAGTATTTACCTACCTTTCCATGATTACCCTGGTAGGCTGCCTGAGAAAAGCCAGTTTTCTGACCCACCAATGTGATGCATCTGCCCTTCTCCATATGGAAATGGCATTAAGATCAAGGCTGCATGACATCACAGCTGACACCCACATAATGTACTTACGGTAACGATGCTGCCAGCCTGGGGGAGAAAGACCTGGTGCTTTCAAATTATCATGGAAACTTACTAGATAGAGATGTGTACTTTAAAGCCTATGATGGTATAACAATAAAATGGTATGAATGACTTAGACAAATTGAGTAACCGTGGCTTGGATAAAGTCTGAATAATGACAGAAGAGCGCAAGGCCTATAGGAACTCTAAAATCAATAATGAACACATAGCATATAGAAAATCCCCCAAATCCTAATTAAAAACTAATTTAAAAATTCAAGTATTAAATCAATTGCATGTACTACCTTCATATAAAGATGTTGGCAGTATGTTAAAAAAATCCAAGTAGATCATAAAATGTTAAATTTCTTTCAAGGTTTTGTACTAGATACAAACTAAACATCTTAGAGCAAACTGTATGAATAAATAAATGTAAAAATAAGATTTTAACTGAAATTATTCCTTCTATTTAAAAAGAGAAACTGAATAGACACTTTAATTAATATATTATGTGGCTATTCGCCCAATAATAAATGATTTTTCATCATAAAATGAACTGACAAATGAAATTCTAAGAAAATTTATGGAATTATTAAAATGCCAAAAAATGTCTTCTGGGAACAAACATGATAATGTTCTCTTTTTCACTCTTGCATGAAAGAAGAATAAGTAGGTGCAAGAATTAAAAACCAGAGATACCAATGCAGAATGAAAGTGAAGAATGGTACTTACTGATGAATAGCTTGCAAGAATTTCCGTTGATGTTTTCTGACTTTTGCATGATCTATCTTTTTTACTAGCTTTGTATTTTTGTAAATTAGCCATGTTTCCCTGAGTACATTGGCAGCTGCATTTTTCACCTGTTAGGAAAACAAACAAACACAGCTGGTGATAAGTTCCAGAGCAGAATCCTTTGCAACTTGGTTGGGGGTCTACTCTTCAGCCTGATGATCATGGTAAGCTCTAGCTCTGCTTAGTAACTCAAATTGTTTTCTTGAATCTGTGCGTTTTGAAAAGTACCTACACCTGTTGGGAACACTTACCTTGAAATATGAGGGGCTACTGATCTCTTTTTTGGGCTAACCTCTTCCTTGAGGAACCTTTCATTCACCACTTAAAGAAAAAAAAAAGAAGAATCTACTGTTTTCTTCACCTTGTACTGCAATTGTTCTCTCCATGTTCTTCATTTCCCTGGAGAAAGGCAAGATGCCAGAAGGCCAAGGTTAACCTTGTCCTTTGCAGCTTGTTCAGCATTTCTGGCTGTGCTCTACAGGAAGGGCATGTTCCCACTGCTGAATGTACAAGGAGACCCAGTCATCCAGCCTCCCAGCGTGACTCAGCAAATGGCATGCTTGTTAGCACACTTTAATCAACTGACAGAGAGTCTATGTTGTCAAGATTTTGTTGGTAATTTAAATACACTGTGTTTCACATGGTCAGGACAAACGTAAAGGATGTTAGTGACACTGCCAAAACCTATTGCAGCTGATGGAAAGTGTGAATACTTCCTAGTGAGGCTTCAATCACTTGCTTTCTTGATTCGTCTTTAAAAATCCCTACAAGTCCTCCTTCTTGTTCATAAGACAAGAACTGATGACCCGGAACTTTCCATTGTGCTTGTTATAAGCTACTTATTCTGAGGTCGATCCATTTAATTCTTTTGAATGGTAGATAAAGTTAAGTTCTCACAAGGAGAACTGCAGGCTAAAGGGGGACTGGGTGGAGGAAGACAACTTTTTAAAGATGAAATAATATCATTTGCAGCACCATGGGTGGGCCTAGAGATTGTCATTCTGAGTGAAATAAATCAGACAGAGAAGCAGAAGCATTGTATGGCATCCCTTATACCTGAACTAAAAACACATGATACAAATGAACTTATTTATAGAACAGACTCAAAGACAGAGAACACACTTATGGTTGCCAGGAGGAAAGATCAGGGGAATGAATAGTTAGGGAGCTTGGGATGGACATGTACACACTAGATATTTAAAGTGGATAACCAACAAGGGCCAACTGTATAGCACGGGGAACTCTGCTCAGTGTCATGTGACAGCCTGAAATGGAGGGGAGTTTGTGGGAGAATGGATACATGTATAGGGATACACATACAATGTATATGTATGGTTGAATCCCTTTGCGGTCCACCTGAAATTATCATAACATTGTTAACTGGCTATACTGCAATATGAAACAAAAAGTTTTTTTTTTTTTTTTTTTTTTAAAAGGCAGTGTCCTGGGGAAAGACAGAACAATGAACTGGGCTTCAGAAACAGATTTTAAGTCCCTGACTTTGGACCAACCAAGTCAGGTCAAGGAGGTTAGCTAACCTTGTAGAACCTGAGTTTTTTCTAACATGAGAAGGTTAAAGAGAATTATTGTCAGTCCTTTTCAGCACTTAGAATTACAATAAGAGAGAGTATTATAATTTACCAAAACTATGGCCCAAGTAGGCATGTGTATTTTTCCACTTTAGCAGAAAAAGCATGGGCCTTGGTGGCTGATGGTGAATCCTTTTTCTTAGTGCTGAAACGCTTTCTTTTTGAATGAAACTGTACTGCTAGAACCCACTTTAAGAAAACGGCTGGTATCTTAAGACTGCTTTTAGTTGTGACTGCCTTTGGATATTCATTAGACTCTGCATAGGGAACATTCTCCAACCAACAGAAAAATGACTGAAACATGGGATGCCGAACACCTGCAGTGCATGTAAGTGACATCACCACCACCCACAGTGAAGTGAAAAGGTGCTCCAGTTAACGCTTGGATCTTCACTCTTATGCAAACACATTTCTCTTCCTCACAGAGGTAGGAGTCTGTTCAGAAGGCTCTTCCATCTGACACTGACATCCTTTGTAAAGGTAAGAAATTGAATATAGTGTAAGTTGCTCAGGTTGGAGGACCCAGCTTTTGTTTAATTTTTATTTGGAGTATAGTTGATTAACAATAATGTGTTAGTTACAGGTGTACAGCAAAGCGATTCAGTTATACCCATACAAGTGTCCATTATTTTTCAAATTATTTTCCCATTTGTTTTGTTACAGAATATTGAACGGAATTTCCCGAGCTATAGAGTAGGCCCTGGTTGGTTATTTATTGGAAACACAGCTGTGTGTACATGACAATCCTAAATCCCCAGTCTATCCCTCCTCATCCACCCTTTCTCCCTGATCACCATAAGTTCATTCTGTGTGTTCCTGTTCTGTAAATAAGTTCATTTGTATCATGTTTTTAGATTCTGCATATAAGCAATATCATATGATATTTGTCTGATTTACTTCGCTTAGTATGATAATCTCCAGGTCCATCCATGGTGCTGCAAATGGCATTATTTCATTCCTTTTATGGCCGAGTAGTCTTATTCCTTGGAAGGAAAGTTATGACCAACCTAGACAGCATATTAAAAAGCAGAGACATGACTTTGCCAACAAAGGTCTGTCTAGTCAAGGCTATGCTTTTTCCAGTGGTCATGTATGGATGTGAGAGTTGGACTGTGAAGAAAGCTGAGCACTGAAGAATTGATGCTTTTGAACGGTGGTGTTGGAGAAGACTCTTGAGAGTCCCTTGGACTGCAAGGAGATCCAACCAGTCCATTCTAAGGGAGATCAGTCCCGGGTGTTCTTTGGAAGGAATGATGCTAAAGCTGAAACTCCAGTACTTTGGCCACCTCATGCAAAGAGTTGACTCACTGGATAAACTCTGACGCTGGGAGGGATTGGGGACTGGAGGAGAAGGAGAAGGGCTGGATGGCATCACCTACTCGATGAACGTGAATTTGAATGAACTCCAGGAGTTGGTGATGGACAGGGAGGCCTGGCGTGCTTCAGTTCATGGGGTCGCAAAGAGTCGGACATGACTGAGTGACTGAACTGAACTGAATATCCCATTGTATATATGTACCACACTGAGGTTGGTTCCACATCTTGGCTATTGTAAACAATGAACGCTGGGTGCACGTATCCTTTCGAATCATGGTTTTCTCTGGATATAAAACCAGGAGTAGAATTGCTGGATCGTATGTAGCTCTGTTTTTAGTTTTGAAAGGAACTTCCATACTGCTCTCCATAGTGGTTGTACCAATTTACATTCCCATCAACAGGGTAGGAGGGTTTCCTTTTCTGCACACTCTCTCTAGTGTTTATTGTTTGGAGACTCTTTGATGATGGCCATTCTGACTGGTATGAGATGATACCTCATTGTAGTTTTGATTTGCATTTCTCTAATACTTAGTGATGTCGAGCATCTTTTCATGTATATCTTGGCCATCTGTATGTCTTCCATGGAGAAATATCTATTTAGGTCTTTTGCTCATTTTTTTGGTTTGATTGTTTTTGATATAGAGACACATGAGCTGTTTGTAAATTTTGTTAAGAATATTATCATTTCATTCTTTCACATGGAGCTGTCCAGTTTCCTGGCACCACTTACTGAAGAGACTGTCTTTTCTCCATTGTATAGTCTTGCTTCCTTTGTCATAGATTAAGTGACCAGAGGGGTGTGGGTTTATTTCTGGGCCTTCCATCCTGTTCCATTGATCTATATTTCTGTTTTGATGACTTCAGCTTTGAAGGAGGACCTTGTTTTTAAAGAGTGGAGAGGGAAGTGACTGACCAGCACTGCCTGGGGTTGGGACAGGCCCTTCTCCACTTAGCAAGGAGAAGGGCTGTTTACTGGAGGTCTCAGCTCTCTGAGCAGCTGTACTGCCTGGAAGACTGGTAAGGGATCTGATACATCCTCCCTTCCTGGTTTTATCAGCTCAAGACGAACACAGACTGGCGAGGCAGCAAGAAAACTGGGTAAGCAGTACCGAGAAAAAACATGTTGAACACAGGAGTGTTTGGAACAGAACATAGCAACCAATTTTGGTTTGGATTCTCATCTACAAAGAGCAAATGTCAAATTGGTTAAGTCCATAAAATTTTCAAAAATGATCCAATGCTCGTCCTTAATGTATTTTAAAAGGTTTTTTGAGATGGTAGAGGAATGACTGGAGGGGAGTAGAGACGAGTTATATGTGAGAGTTCTGACAGAACACTTGCTCCTTGGAAGGAAAGCTATGACAAACCTAGACAGCATATTAAAAATCAGAGACACCACTTTGCTGACAAAGGTCTGTATAGTCAAAGCTATGGTTTTCCCAGTAGTCATGTACAGATGTGAGAGCTGGACCATGAAGAAGGCTGAATGCCAAACAACTGATGCTTTCAAACTTGTGGTGTTGTAGAAGACTCTTGAGAGTCGCTTGGACAGCAAGGAGATCAAACCAGTCAATTCTAAAGGAAATCAACCCTGAATACTCATTGGAAGGACTGATGCTGAAGCTCCAATACTTTGGCCACCTGATATGAAGAGCAAACTTACTGGAAAAGACGCTGATTCTAGGAAAGATTGATGGCAGGAGAAGAGGGTGACAGAGGATGAGATGGTTGGATGGCATCATGGACTCAGTGGACAGAGACAGTGAAGGACAGGGAAGCCTGGCATGCTGCAGTCCATGGGGTTGCAAAGAGTCAGGCACAACTCAGTGGCTGAACAACAACAAAGAAATTTATACTACTAAAAGTATTGGGGTGCCCAAAAAGTTAGTTCAGGTTTTTCTGTAAGATGTTATGGAAAAACCCAAAGGAACTTTTTGGCCAACCCAATAGTAATAGTCTCCAGATGACTCCAACCCACTTCACAGGTATAAAGGACATGACATATTACTTTTTAATTACTGATGAATCAGCAACATATTAAAGTCATAGTTACTAAGGTAAAATATATTTTTAAGTGAAACAATACTTTATAAACCACAAAACCTCTTGTAGCTGATTGGCTTTTAACTGAATATCTGCTTTGTTCAATCCTACAAGATACATAGAGCATTATATAACAGACTACTTTGCTTATAGATTTCCTTTGATTTTTACTACTTTCTTTTTCAACTTGTATATAAGTTATATATATAAATATATTTCTGTCTTTTTCTCTTTTTCTTCCTCTTGCTTCTTTCTTTAGGGGCTTTTATGAGTGTCTTCCAAAATTCAAGGGGAAGGAACATAATCTGCTTTAAGAAGCAGAAGGGCTTCTTAACTCTCCTTCTGATATTTACGGTAAACTGTTGCTCCATATACTATAGGTGATACCTCCAGGATGCCCACGGAGAAACAAAGGTCACTAAATCTGTGCAGCTTAGCAGGACGTGTGCTATGTGCCCCTGCAGCAGCAGAGATGGATGTGCTTAGGGCACCAACCTTTCTCACCAGCCTGGTCCTTCTTTAGACCAGGTACCTGGGGCAGGGTGAATGGAGCAGGGCAAGGGCTCCATGCATTTGTATTTCGACCCACTAGGATACGTAGCCAAGCATGACATAAAAGCTATACAAAGTAAATCCTCTCGAATTTCTGTTCATTTGTTGAGAGACCTGCTGCAAGAGACAAAATTATATAACTGCATAATAGTGTTCTTATTATGGATCTGATTGAGAATTCTTAACAGGATTGGAAACACCCACTGTGGACATTAATATGTATAATTATCCTTCATGGTACATCTAGCGACTTGAAAAATTATGTCTGGGCTCTCAGAATTGCTTGTTTTCAAGTTTCTTTCCAAAACGTAAGTAACCAGAGGGCCAAACGCCAAGATTTCCTCTTGGTTCAGACCTGAATGTACAGTAATAGTGATATATTTCCCAAAGCTTTAGCACAGTAAACAGACTGTCTCTGTAAGGTGATTTGCTAGATAGCTGTTAAATAGCTGGTCCTGTCTCACTAAGCCTAGTGATAAGTTATCGCTATTATGCTTTCTTTTTGAAATTCTTAGAATATTCTGGTTACATGGGCCACCGGCCATTTTTGAATTGCAGTGTGTCATGTAAACGGTTGTAACTACACAGGACAGTCCTCTGAATGTTAGTGCCCAGTGAACTGTGTGTTCTACTTTCAAACATTGCATTTTGTGTGGTGAATGTCGTCCCACAGAGATAAGATTTCTATATAAAATTGTTCCTCAAACTTTGTGCATGGGGAATAATTTTTCACAGAAATTGTTAAGATACACAATGGAAGACTTGGAAGGTTACATTTTTTCCTGCAAGAGTAATCTATCTTTTAACATTCATATTGCTTTTTCTTTAGGGTCATATTAAGATTTCAAAATGTTGTGACCATTATTACTCCTGTTGACCATCAGGAGTGCTTCAGGGAATGGTTGTAGTTTTCTCTAGCAATAAGGAGCACCCTTGAATTTGTCTTTTGAATCTGTCATGTTAGTAACTATGTATGGCTTTTAGGCCCTTCTTTATTAAAAATTATAAATGGGCACTTAAAAATTCCATAAATAACTAAATGGAAAGGAATCAATTCCATTCATTGATAACTATGACAAATGACATTCATTGATAACTATATAAAATAATGCAGAGAGAACCACAAAAAAGGCTATTGTTTTCATATATTGTATTGAGTATAGTAATGGAATGGCTCTCATAAACTGGAAATTTATGTTTGATTCTAATGCCATCTTAACATTTGCTCTTGTGCGTAGTGACATTTTGCCTATAAAAATAGATCTGTCAGCAAGCCTGCTTGAGTGTCTTTTTCAGACCTATTAAAGACTCTGGTCACAAGAAATAATGCAAAGTAGCTTCAATTTTAAGAAATAGTGAGATAATAGAATTAAAGCATCATAATCATGATGTGTGTGTGTGCTTAGCTACTCATTTGTGTCTGACTCCTTGAGACCCATGGACTGTAGCCCGCCAGGCTCATCTGCCTTTGGGGATTCTCCAGGCAAGAACACTGGAGTGGGTTACCATGCCCTTTTCCAGAGCACTTCCCAACCCAGGGATCAAACTCAGGTCTCCTGCATTCTGGGCAGATTCTTTACTGTCTGAGCCATCAGGGAAGCCCAATAACCATGATACAGAATGTGAATTTTGAAAGTAGAACAGTACTTCTTACTGAAAAAGCTTTCTACAAACAATATGACTCTGAATTCAACATTGTTGTAGTTTGGTTTCTAAGTTGTGTCTGACTCTTTTGTGACCCCACGGACTGGAGTCTACCAGACTCCTATGTCCATGGGATTTCCCAGGCCAGAATACTGGAGTGGGTTGCCATTTCTTTCTCCATAATTCAACACTATCGATAGGGAATTTATCAAATGTATATAAGAACTTACAACAGAAAAGCAGTAACATCAGAAAACTTGATCAGTTTGGGGAAATCAGTCCTAGTCATTAAAACTAAAGGAAGGCCACTTAGCTCTCAGATCTAGATCCTTAAAGGAGACCCAAGTGCAACACTAGTGAGAATACAAGTCTTTTTTTTTTTTTTGCCAAGCAGGAAGAGACACAACTTTCATCTGATTTGCTGAAGGAAGAGCATTATGAAAGTTTAAAATTCTCTGATCCCTGGAATACAGCTGCTGCTGCTGCTGCTAAGTCGATTCAATCGTGTCCGACTCTGTGCGACCCCATAGACGGCAGCTCACCAGGCTCCCTCTTCCCTGGGATTCTCCAGGCAAGAACACTGGAGTGGGTTGCCATTTCCTTCTCCAATGCAGGAAAGTGAAAAGTGAAAGTGAAGTCGCTCAGTCCTTCAGAACCCCAACAATATTAGACTTATGTGGTCCCTTTTTATACTTCAGTAAATACCAAGGTTTCCCAATTATTTCCTGACTGACCTAAAGTTAGGAAAAGTTTAGACTCCATGTGAAAAAATAGAACTGACTTCAAGAATGCTTTCACTTTAAACCATGTCATTTCAGCTTCTGATATCAAAGTAAAACTATTATTGCCCAACAGTGATAGCAAACAAGAGCTCCGGACAAGACTCAGAGTAGAAGGATCCGCGCTTACTTCCTCTCACAAAAACACCAAAATCACAACTAACTGCTGAACAACCATCAGCAAAAAAGGACTAGAACCTACCAAAAAAGACATGCTCCTTCCAAAGGAAGAAGCCACAACGGAATGGCAGGAGGGGCTCGTTGGTGATTCAGTCCAGTCCCATACCCCACAGGTAGGCAACCCTCACATTGAAGAATAATTATATCACAGGATTCTCTCCCTCTGTTCTCCCACAGGAGTGAAGGTCTGAACCCACGTAGGGTTCCCCAGACTAGGGGATTGGCATCAGGAGGAGACCCCAGAGCATGTATAACTAAATCACTTTGCTATATACCTGAAACTATAATGACATTGCAAATCAACTATATCCCAATATAAAATGATTTAAAACAAAGAAAGAAAAAACATGACTCTTCCCTTTGGAGATACAGGGGTGGTAACTTACTCTTTTTGTCAGCTGAGTGTCCATCATGAAGTTGTGCACGTGCTTTTCTGCTTTGGTAAGTTCTAGCTTCCTTGCTACCACAGCTACCACCAGGGCTGTGCAACCAGCACCCTGAAAAGCAGGAGAGAAGAGAAAACCCCTAGAGTTACTATTTTTTGGTCTCAGCCTCATTAAATAATGTTTTGTACTATGTACATGACTACCTAGAGATAAAAAGTAAATTGTAGTAATCGTTGTCTTCCATCAATATGACAGAAACTACACGGCCAATAAACATAAGTAACATGCCTTTAGACTGATGTTAAAAAATGTAAAATAGGTGAACTAAGAACTAAAGCATGATGTTTGTATTGAACATATTTTAATTATATGAAATGAATGGTAAAACAGCAACTTGCTGAATTTTCAGACTTAAAATCAGAGCAAATCAGTTATACTTAAAGACAGAGCAAAACAGAAATATAAGTCAGTGTCTTAGCATAAATTCACAGAAAGGAAATAAGAATTATTCTCTAAAAAGTAAAACTCTATAATCTGTCAAGAAAAAACCAGCAGGTCTTCAGGATGGTCAACCGTGAAAGGTCAGGAATGGAAAGAGATGCATTGTATGCACAGCTTCCAACTGGTCCACGCACAGAACAGAAAGGATCGCAGAAAGATCTGAACCTGGACAACACACATACAGGAAATGCTAAAGGTCAGGGATAACCACCTTACTGCTCCAGATGTTCACCAGTATGAAGAGAGGCACGTGCTACCTTGATTTTGAAAAACTCAACACTGGTCCCTTCTCTAAGTTATAGGCTATCGTACTGACCTCTTAGGAGAAGTGTGATACTGCCATGCCCCAGAGATGAAAGCCCTGCGGCTCTGGAGTCAAGATGCATGCATTCCAAGTTGTGAGGCATGAGGTCTTCATGATTCAAAGACCAGTGATTACATTTGGGGTCAGGAGGCAAAGCTGGGGCACCTATGGGAGGGCCCAGGCTAGGAGGTCCTGCTCCAGACAGAGCCTCAACCTGGGGAGAACCACAGAGAGCTGAGACTACCTAGCTGTCTAGGTAGAGACAACAATGAACCACAGAAGAGGGGCACAAACACGTTATGGTACTTGGGGATTTTGCAACAGACTGGAATCCTTTTAAACTACTTTTAAATAGCATCCCCTTTATGTTAGCTAAGATGATAGGATGCTCACTGAATAGCCCTCCAAGAGAATCTCAGATCCCCACAAGGAAACCTGGTTTTCCTCATTCCCAATAGGTCTAAAAATCACTAGTTTTAATAGCAACTCTGCAGCCTCTTAAAACTGTGGTCTACATCTTAAATATTTAAGTATAAGGGATTGGTTATTACTTACAGCATTTTCATATTATAAAAATAATAAAATTTTATTCCTATAATATCTAAAGACTATAAAATTTAGACAAGTAAGTTAAAAACTTGTATATGTAACTTGCTTCTAATTTTATTTTTTTAAAAGGAATTCATATTTGGAAAGCAAAGAAGCCCAACCATGAACAGAGTTTCTCTCTCAATGGCTGGAATACCAGTAAGTTAATTTATTCTTTGTGCTTTCCTTAACAGTCCACATTATTTATATTGAATACATATTACTTATACAAACAAATGCTCACATTTAAAGTGACAAAGTTTGTAGTTTAAGAAAACATTTAACCTAACCTTTACCTATCTTTATTAACCTTAAAAAATTCAACCTAGGAAAATGATCTTTCTTCATAATTCATACTTATGTTTTATTATGTAATTATAGAATCACTTTATTTGAATTAAAAAGTGTAATTTAGCCATTCAACTATTAACCAAAGAAGGAATTGTTTATCTTACTGAATGAGTTGTTACAAAGAGGGACAAGATTGAGGAGAGGAAAAGAAAATACACTGTTTTGTATTGCCACAATCTGATAATTACAAATATACAGAGATGGTCTTACTAATAGGGTAATGCTATTTAAATACAGTATTTCCAGAGGGTTTAAATATCTCCATCCACCAAGCTCTGTGGAGAAATCAATATCCTCAGAAATGAAGTGATACTGATCACATCATCAGAGAAAGAGGCCAGAGGTTTTTAGACCTACCTGGTTTAACCTTCTGATTTTAGAGATGAGGCAATTAAGGCAGAGTAAGTAATTATTCAATTATGGACTCTGACTACCATTGGTATATTTTCCACCCTTTACCCCTTTATCCATATGTAAGATTACATATTCATACCTTTATCCATATGTAAGATCACATATATTCCTATTTGTGATCATTTCCATGACACAATATAGAGCACTGTATTTCTAAGCAAAACTTCAGCTTATTATCAACTCTTAAAGTATGAATGTTTAAAAATTGAGCACTACGGTTAGTTATCAACATAAGGCAAAACATTATTCTTATTGTTTGAGTGGTACAACTTTTAAGTCAAATTATCTTGTGACTAGAATCTTTTAAAGGGCTCTGTCTGATTCCAACATAGAGTCACTGCTTTGAGTGAAGGAGGATACGGAGAGAAAATGGCAAGCTACATCAACTGCTCTCTATTTTAAACACAAGATAAAGATTTTTACTTGAGTCATTTCACTTACTTATGAAGACTTTCAGGAAATGATAAACAAGGACCATAAAGGCAGAGGGTAGAAAGCACAGGGTCAGCAATGTCTGAGTTGTGTTGTTAGCCATGCTGATATTTTGGGCCATGAGTGAAACTGAAGTTGCTCAGTCATGTCCGACTCTTCTTGACACCGTGGACTGTAGCCCACCACACTCCTCTGTCCATGGAATTTTCCAGGCAAGAATACTGGAGAGGGTTGCCATTTCCTTCTCCAGGGAATCTTCCCCACCCAGGGATCAAATCCAGGTCTCCCACATTGCAGGCAGAAGCCTTAAAGGGCCCTAAGCTTTAACTCTCTCAGTACTGACCCTCTCCTCAGCTCACAGGGGCCATGTGTAGACAATGAAATAAAGTGATTTTAGGGCTGTGTACTAATGAAGGAAAAAAATGGCCTTTTGAAGTATCTAAACCTATTTTATTGCCACAAAATCTAAGTAAGTTATAGTAAAAGAGGTTAGCCTGAATCAATGGAAGGAAGAAGTAACCACTCAGGCTAGTCATTGGTACCCACCGATGGCATGAGAACATTCTCTTGACAAGTACAGGGTCACCTGTTGCATGTCTGCTCCCCGGCACTCATCAATCATGAGCAATGAGAAAGTCAAGAACAGCAGTGGCTTTTTAATAAACAGCGAATATAAAAAAAGGAGGGGCTTCGACCACTAGAGAGATAGCTATAAATGGCAGTTGGCACTATATGCTGAATATTGTTCTCCGGTGGCAGGAGGCCATTGGTCCGATTCTTCTGGAAAGAAATCAAAATCCCAACAGGAGTGGAAAATCACTGGTATCAAGAACATTTGGAAGTTGATTTTTATTTGTGTTTATTCTTGTGCTCTGCTTTTTCCTGCTGCTGGCCCATTTCTTGCTGAGCGTTCTCTAGCTCACCAAAAATTTTGTGTATTACAATTAGTATGTCTGTTGCAAAGTGCAGAAGCAAGGGAATCTGACAGTTAAGTAATTAGTGAAACTATTCTTTATATCCCTCACTCCATGATCACACTTGCACCCTTTTAATTATACCCCAAAAGCCACTTAGAAACCTTTTTTTCCAAAGTCCTTAGCTCCTTATATGTAAGTCTTATACCTTCCAAGTTCTTAATAAATCACAAGATGTTTTGATATGTATAGAATTAGATTTCAAAAAAGTAACTTTTATAGTTATGCAAACTGAAGCTGGCTCATCCCTGAAAGTTTTCTAGGTTCAAAGTAAGTTCCTGCTAACACATTAATGATTATAGTAATTTAAGAAATGATGTGATATTACTGTCCACTCAGTATCTACTTCCTGAGCCATTCTGTTTCATAAAGTGAATAAGAATGAATGTAAATATGCTTTTACAACATTCTCTCCAAATCTTGCCATGATCACAATGGATATAGAAACAGTTGGGGCTAACATATGTTCCTCTCTGAAATTAAAATCCCTGCATGCCTTTAACGAGATGAGTCATAGTTCTTTCACCAAAGTCAGAAAATGTATCCTGGTTACTTTTCTTTCATTTCATTTGTGCTATTAAAAAAAACTAAGCAAGTAACTAACCTGCCACTTCAAGATACTCAGAAAACTAATGTGTGTGTGTGTGTGTGTGTGTATAAGTATTAATGCTCATTATGCTAAAGTGAGCAGACAAAAGACAATCAGAAAACATAAGCTATAGTTGAATCCCAACACCTGGAGAGTCTTAGATGCTGACAAATTGAAATGAAGTCTCCGCACAGGAAAGGAAATGACAAAAAAAGATAACCCAAAGAATAGGAGAAGATACTTGTAAATGACACAACCAAAAAGGGCTTAAACTCCTAAATATACAAAGAGCTCATACAACTCAATAACAAAAAAGCCAATTGGAAAATGGGCAGAAGACCTAAATAGCCATTTCTCTAAAGAAGACATAGATAGCTAATTGGCACATGAAAAGATGCTCAGCGTCGCTAATTATTAGAGAAATACAACTCAAAATTACAAGCTATCACCTCACACCAGTCAAAATGGTCATCATCAAAAAGTCTACAAACAATAAATGCTGGAGAGAGTGTGGAGAAAAAGAGAACCCTCCTATGCTGATGGTGGGAATGTAATTTGGTACAGCCATTATGGAAAATAGTATGGAGGTTTCTCAGAAAATTAAAAATAGAGCTACCACATGATCCAGCAATTCCACTCCTGAGTATGTATCCAGGTAAAACCATAATTTGAAAAGACATATGCAGTCCTATTTTCACAGCAGTACTATTCACAACAGCTAGGCCATGAAGGCAACCTAAATGTCCATCAACAGATGAATGGATAAAGAAAATGTGGTATATACATACAATGGAAAACTACTCAGCTATAAAAAGAATGAAGGAATGCATTTGCAGCAACATGGACGGACCTAGAGGTTATTATAATAAGGGAAGTTAGAAACAGAAAGACTAAATACCATATGATATTATTTACATGTGGAATCTAAAACATGGCACAAATGAAACCCTCTAGAAAACAGAGAGAGACTCACAGACAAAGAGAACAGACGTTGTGGTTGCCAAGGGAGGGGTGGGAAGGGAGAAGGATGGACTGGGAATTTGGGGTTAGTATATGCAAACTATTATATATACCATGGATAAACAACAAGGTCCTACGGTATAGCACAGGGCGCTGTATGCAATCTCCTGGGATAAACCATAATGGAAAAGAGTGTAAGAAAGAATATACACATGTATAAATGTAACTGAGTCATTTTGCTGTACAACAGAAATTAATACAATGTTGTAGATCATTCATGTTATAGATACAGCAATAAGTAAAATGTAGTGCCTTTCTCTGCTGTATTCTTCTCTAATATAGCACATACATGGGAAGCCACGCCAATCCCTAGAATGTAAGAAGTTCAAGTAGCTCATTTTCCCCAAGATCATTTATCACATAGTTCAAAAAATTCAGAGATATGACATATTTTTACATGAGATCACTAGTGATGCTCATCCTACAAATATACTTCTAAAAATCATGTTGAAGCACCACTTTGGGATCCAGCTTTAATAACTTAATATATAAGCCTATGGAAATGGAAATTCCTTTAACAGCACACTGGGAAAAGGTTTTGATTCTTTCCTTATTGAAAAAGGCATCTGCCAAATATTCAACATAATAATAATGAAATTTATAATGTGGAGGGTAGTTCCAGAATACTCATCACCACAGAGAATGACTGCAAAAATTTGCTAACGTTCAAATGATTCCACTGTTAAATTATCCTTCTGTCTTACAATAACTCCTAAAAGGTCAAGCTTCAGTTTTATAGCTGACTGATGGACTATCACTAATAAAAATTTGTTAACATACAGTTATTTTGAAAAAATCATATTTTCTACCAAAAATACACCTAAATTAATGAAATAGCTGAAAGATTACTTTCATTTTAAATATTAACTTTTCCTTTAAAGGGAAATTGAAAACTTTGCCCATTTCTCTGTCCCTGGAGTTGATTGACTCAATACCCTACAACAATAAATATATTTTCAATGCACTTTTCTGACACAATTATTTTTTCATAAAAATGCATAAAACAAGCATTCAGCTTTAGTATTATATCCCACTGGAGTTTTACAAGATCTCTTTAGGTCATGAGAATAAACAATATTCAAAGTAACTTTGAAGACAAATTCCCTCTATTAAAATGTCCCTGCCTCTGAGTATCTTCAAACACAGTTGGCCCTTGAACAAAGAGGGGGCTGGGGACACAAACCCTCCTTGCAGTTGAAAATCGAGAATAACTTATAGTATAACTTATAGTGTGCCCTCTACTCGCAAATCCAATCAACCACAGATTGTGTAGTACGTAGTATTTACTACTGAAAAATATCTGCATGTAAGTGGACCCATGCAGTTCAAATCCATGTTGTTCGAGAATGAACTGTATTGTTGATAGGAGGGTAGAGGTCAGTTAAAATGTCCTTGTCCTAAGGAAGCAGGGAGAAGGTATGTGTGTGCTTTTTGAGTTCAGTGGTAAAACCTGGGTTTAGGAACCCCAACTCTCCTTCAGATTGATTTGCTTGCTTAGCTCCTCCCTGTGCTTCAGTGGCTGGAAAAAAGGAAGTGGTGCATAGACCTGGTCATCAACAATGAGTCATCTCTGAGTTTAAATCTCCTTCTTAGCAATGGTGCCAGTGTGAGCACACGTATTTCAGAGACAGGAAGGGCAGCTCTGCCAACTCAAAGGGCTGATAGTTTAGAAAATTTAGGTGGCATTGTAGAGACAATGAGTTGAATATGAGAGGGCCACAACAACTTTCAGTTAAAAGCAGCTGCCTTATTTCTTAAGAAATTTTCTTGGGGAGAAGTGAAGGTCTGCTGAGGGCAATGGTGGAGAATTCAGCCTCAGGGCTGAAAAGGCCTATCATCTCTTCTAACTGTTGGGCACAAAATAGAAACTATAGTAAGAATTTAAGGATACAATCTTTTCAATGGGCCTTTATTTGATGAGATTCAATGAACACACCTTTCCAGAATGGGAAAGACAATGAAGGACAGAAACGGTATGGACCTAACAGAAGCAGAAGAGTTTAAGAAGAGGTGACAAGAATATACAGAAGAACCGTACATAAAAGGTCTAATGACCCAGATAAGCACAATGGTGTGGTCACTTATGTAGAGCCAGACATCCAGGAGTGTGAAGTCAAGTGGACCTTAGGAAACACTGCTTCTAATAAAGCTAGTGGAGGTGATGGAATTCCAGTTGAGCTATTTCAAATCCTAAAAGATGATGCTGTTAAGTGCTGCACTCAGTATCCCAGCAAATTAGGAAAACTCAGCAGTGGCCACAGGACTGGAAAAGGACAATTCTCATTCAATCCCAAAAAAGGGCAATGCCAAAGAATGTTCAAACTACTGCACAATTGCACTCATTTGACATGCTAGCAAGATAATGGTCAAAATCCTTCAAGCTAGGCTTCAATATTATGTGAACCAAGAACTTAGAAAAGTTAGAGGAACCAGAGAGCAAACTGCTAACATCCATTGGATAATAGAAAAAGCAAGATAATTACAGAAAAACATCTATTTCTGCTTCACTGACTATGCTAAAGCCTTTGACTTGTGGATCACAACAAACTGTGGAAAATTCTGAAAGAGATGGGAATACCAAACCACCTTACCTGTCCCCTGAGAAACCTGTATACAGGAATCAACAGAACCAGACATGGAACAATGGACTGGTTCCAAATTGGGAAAGGAATATATCAAGGCTATATACTATCACTTTGCTTTTTTAACTTATATGCAGAATACATCAGGTTAAATGCCAGGCTGGATGAAGCAGAAGCTGGAATCAAGATTTCTGGGACAAATATCAATAACCTCAGATATGCAGATGACACCACCCTTATGGCAGAAAGTGAAGAGGAATTAAAGAGCCTCTTGATGAAGGTGAAAGAGGAGAGTAAAAATGCTGGCTTAAAACTCAACATTCAGAAAATGAAGATCATGGCATCCAGTTCTATCACTTCACGGCAAATAGATGGGGAAAAATGGAAACAGTGACAGACTTTATTTTCTTGGACTCCAAAATCACTGTGGATGGTGACTGCAGCCATGAATTAAAAGATGTTTTCTCCTTGGAAGAAAAGCTATAACCAACCTAGATAGCATATTAAAAAGCAGAAACATCACTTTGCCAACAAAAGTCCATATAGTCAAAGCTATGGTTTTCTAGTAGTCATGTATGGATGTGAGAGTTGGACCATAAAAAAGGTTGAGCACCGAGGAATTGATGCTTTTGAACTGTGATGTTGGAGAAGACTCTTGAGAGTGTCTTGGACAGCAAGGAGATCAAACCAGTCAATCCTAAAGGAAATCAATCCTAAATTCATTGGAAGAATTGTTGCTGAAGCTGAAGCTCCAATACTTTGGCCACCTGATGTGAAAAGCTGACTCATTGGAAAGACCCTGGTCCTGGGAAAGACTGAAGGCAGGAGAAGGGGGCGACAGACGATGAAATGGTTGGATGGCATCACCGACTCAATGGACACGAGTTTGAGCAAATTCCCAGAGATGGTGAGAGACAGGGAAGTCCAGTGTGCTGCAGTTCATGGGGTAACAAAGAGTTGGACATGACTTATAGCCTGAACAACAACATCAGAAAGAGCCAAAGGGCAAAAAGAAAAGTAAAAACCTCTTCAAAATTATCACTTGGAATTAAACACCTCATGTCAACTTGTATAAGACAGATAAAAGATTTTCTTTTTCCTTACTCACATATGCAACACCAAGGAATGGCTTTAGTCTCGTTTTTCAAGACTCCTACTTCTACTGGCAGGGGAAAAGTAATGTTTAAATGCAGACAGGAAGTAGCAGGAATATACTTTAGGCTTAGCTTTCTTTAATATCATTCATTCTCTTCATATAAGCTCTGGCTAAGTTATGGTCCTTTTACAAACGTCTAAAGGAACATTTAGACATACACTAACATACCCTAACATACCCAAGGGTAGTGTTCCTACCCTTCAGGATGAAAACTACTGAACTCTGACAACTAAGATGCTATGTGACCTTGTTAAGAGTTTTTGATATCTGGTAAATTTGATGATGACAGAATTATGAAGTGTTCTTTACCTACTGTGGTGTAAAAAATGATTAAATACTTTGCTCCCTGAATAAAATTTAAAAAATTAACTAGTATGATTTTTAAATGATTATGAACTAGAAAACTTGCATAGAAACTAGAAAAATGCATAAGCATTGCTTTTTTAAATACGGAATTACCAATACGATGGAAGAAGCTTAAATCACTCAAATTTGAAGTGACCTCACTTTTGTTGAGGAATCCATAGTGGACTCTGTTGAAATCTAATGTTCACTATCAATAGAGGACCTATTATCAGATAATATCCACTATTTGAAGGAATGTGAAGATACTGCTCCATATTTTAAAATAATTTATGCCAAAAATGCAGTAATCCACTCTAAATAGTTAAAGGGCCAACAAAGTTGTCATAATTTTAGGGAATTAGAGAAGCAAACATTAAAAATGAATGACTTTCATTTTAATATAAGACAAGAGATACTCTTATGAATGAGGCTGTATTCTACTCTTGAAACAATCATATATACTCACAGGTAAGGAAAAATGACAGCTTTCAGCTCGTGTTGCATCTTTATGTACAGATATAAAATGGTAGATAGGGTAAATTTTTAAATGCTAAGCAAATCAACTGCTTTATAATAAAGTTGGAGAGACTGAGAAACTAGTTGGTATTAACAAAAAGGGAAATTCTATGATTTAACAACATTATTTGCCTACCTCTAATCAAAAGAATAAAGCCATTTAAACTTCATCCCAAACTTTATCATAACATCCACAACAATAAATCCTCAAGTCTTTAGTGCCTCCTCAAAAAGGAGAGGGTTAGGGGATTGGAATCAAGATGATGAAGTGGGATATGGAACACGTATTTTACCACAGATACATCAAGAATACACCTACCGAACACTAGCAGACCTCAAACATCTGAAAGGACAAGAAAGACCTCTACAATAATCAAGTAGAAAAAAAGAAAAAGGAAGTGGAACAGGTTCTGTCCCTCTGGAAGGCAGTTCTGATGGTAAATAGAGGTTCCCACATCCTGGGAAGTCCCCTCACTTCACTGCTGCTGCTGTTAAGTCGCTTCAGTCGTGTCTGACTCTGTGTGACCCCATGGACAGCGGCCCACCAGGCTCCTCTGTCCCTGGGATTCTCCAGGCACGAATACTGGAGTGGGTTGCCATGTCCTTCTCCAATGCATGCATGCATGCTAAGTCGCTTCAGTCGTCTCCGACTCTGTGCCACCCCATGGACAGCAGCCCACCAGGCTCCTCTGTCCAAGGGATTCTCCAGGCAAGAATACTGGAGTGGGTTGCCATTTCCTTCTCCGTCACTTCACTGGCAGGGAGATTAGCTGGGACAGAAGAGAAACTTCAGAGGTTCCAACAACTGGTTCGTGGCAGGACACAGGGAGACCTATACACATAGTCTGTGCGACTGCCCTGTGCACCCCAACTTGAGACACACATATGCTGGTACAGCTAGGGACTGCGTGCTGGAACACCAGGTTTAGAAGATAGAGCTATGGAGAGGGCTGCTGTTGGTGAAATGGAGACAGCCTGAGTGGGCTGGACTGTGGGAAGCAGCAACTAGGAGTCTTCAGGGAAGAACCCTGGGCTGCCATAAAAGTGTAGTGCCATTGTCAAATGGCACACAAAGGCGGAGTGTGGCTTCCATTCTAGCCTTTTCCCCACCTCTGGCTATTGCCCCCATGGACTCTATGACAGGCTCCCACACAGGCAGGCCTGCACAGCCTTGCCCTTGCCCCAGTCCCCTCCCATTTGGGCAGGCTCTGGTGCTCCAGCCACCACCTTGGTGGTTCTGGGAGCAGATGCCAGTGGTTGTCCAAGCACAGAGGTGAGACTGAAATCACAGCTGAGATCCAGGGGTTGTGCAACTTAGGAAGCAGAGCTGAAATCTTTCCTTGTGGCTGCACAAACTGCAGATTTACAACTCCACTGTCAGCTTTGTAAATTCAGCATCCGTGGAACCCTTTAACAAACAACTTGTGCTCCCGTGGCTGGGTCGCATCTGCACACAGCAGTTGTAGGTTTTGTAGGTGTGTACAACAGGGGCTGGGTCAGGCCAGGATGTGAGCTGCCTCAATAGCACTCACTACAGTTCTGGGGTCTTACTCCAGTGGATGTGTGCTGGTGGTTTTATGAAAAACGAAATGTCAAAGGCACCGGGGCTGATTGCCAGCATCCCTATGTTGGGGCCAAAAGCAGCACCAACTACAACGTACTTTATTAGCCCACACAGTGGGTAAAAAGTGACACAACAGAGTATAGTCATAGGTGAACAGGCCCAGCAGAAGAATACTCAGTGACTTCTCTCCCAGTGGGACCATGCCAATCCCGCTAACCTCACAGTGCATAACAAACACAGCTCAAAATGGAGCTGGGGGCTTCCACTCCAATAATTAGGGAGCAGACCCTGTCCTGGATAGGGCTGCTGCTGCTGCTGCTGCTAAGTTGCTTCAGTCTTGTCCGACTCTGCAACTCCATAGACAGCAGCTCATCAGGCTCCTCTGTCCCTGGGATTCTCCTCCAGGCAAGAACACTGGAGCAGGTTGCCATTTCCTTCTCCAATGCATGAAAGTGAAAAGTGAAAGGCAAGTCGCTCAGCCGTGTCCGACTCTTTCGCGACCCCACGGACTGCAGCCTTCCAGGCTCCTCCATCCATGGGATTTTCCAGGCAAGAGTACTGGAGTGGGGTGCCATCGCCTTCTCTGCTGGACAGGGCAGTGATAACCAAAGAGCAAAGAGGAGGCCCACTCAATACCCAGTGCAGGATCCAATCACATAGCATCAGTCACACCTCCTATCAAGGGGATGATGGCCAGCATACACTGAGGAAAAAGGTGACAGGTATGCATACTGCAAATGGCCCTCACAGCAAAAATATTAAACCCATGCAAGCTACACAGGAGCATTCCCACAGAAAAATAGCCCTCAAGGACCACAATAGATAACTGTTTCTCCTAGACTCGTGCCTGCTTGCTCAGTTGTATCCAACCCTTTGTGACCGACCCCATGGACGATAGCCCACCAGGCTCCTCTGTCCATACCATTTTCCAGGCAAGAATACTGGAGTGGGTTGCCAGCAAAGAAATATAAGTAAAATGAAGAAACTGAAAAACCACTTCCAATTAAAAAACTGAGAGAATTCTCCTGAAAGAACAAACAATGAAAGAGATCTATTTGGTCTAATAGTCACTGAATTCAACAAGGAGACAATGAGAATATTGAAGGAATTAAGAAAGGCTATCAACAGAAATGCAGATTACTATAAAAAGGAATTAGAAACCATAAGGAAGAGGCAAGAGAAATTAAAGAATTCATGTGAAGAAACAAGAGCTGAACCAAAGACTATGAAAAGCAGATTTAATAATGCAGAAGAATGAATAAGTGATATAGATGATAGAATAATTGAAATCACCCAATCAAGAGAGCAGACAGAAACACAAATTAAAAAAAAAATATGAAAGCAACATAAGCAACCTATGGGATAATATAAAGAATGCCAATCTATGCCTAATAGGGATCTCAGAGAGAAAAGAAAGAGAAGAAAGTATTGCAAATGTATTTAAAGAAATTATGGCTGGAAACTTCTGAAACCTAAAGCAGGAAATAGATATCCAGATATAGGAAGCACAGACAGACCTACACCAAGACATAATAAAAATGGCAAATTTCAAGGAAAAATAGGACACACATCAATGAGCAGATATTTGGGACAAAAATCAATAAGGCAACAGAGACCCTAAATGATACAACAGAACACCTAGACTTATTAAGGACACTGTAGCTAAAAGAAGGAGAATATGCATTCTTTTCAAGTGCACTTGGAACATGCTCTAGGACTGACCACATTCTTGGGCACAAAACAAGCCTAAACAGAAATTATTTCAATCATCTTTTCTGACCGCAATGGCATGAAACTAGATATCAGCCATAGAAAAAGAAATGAGAAAAAAACAGAAACAATTACTTGGTGACTAAACAACATGCTAGCAAAACAAAAACAAACAAACAAATGGATCAATGATGAAATCAAAGAAGAAATTTAAAAATATTTTGAGGAAAATAACAACAAAAATACAGCCATTCAAAACCTATGGCATGCAGCAAAAGCTATTCTTAGAGGAAAGTTCACAGGCCTTCTTTAAGAAAAATATCAAAAAACAACCTAATGCACCACCTAAAAGAATTAGAAAAAGAACAAACAAAACCTACATTTAGCAGAAGGAAGGAGATAACAAAGATCAGAGAGGAGATAAATAAAATAGACATTTAAAAAAATACAAAAAAAAAAAAATCAATAAAACCAAGAGTTTGTTCTTTGAAAGGGTAAACAGAATTTACAAACCTCTGGCCAGGCTTATAGGGAAGACAGATGACCCAAATGAAATAAGAAATGAAAGAGGAGAAATAACAAGATACTGCAGAGCAAGAAAAAACAAACCAAGAGAATGTTATGAAAAATTATAAGCTGACAATCTTAAAGATTGGACAATCTCAAAGAAATGAACAACCTTTGAGAAACATATAGCCCACTGAAACTGAATAAAGAAGAAATAGATAACTTGAACGGACCAGTCACTAGAAATGGAATCAAGTCAGTAATAAAAAAAAAAAAAAATCACTAAGTGCAAAAACCCATGATCAGAAGGCTTCAATGGAGAATTCTACCAAACATACAAAGAACTTATGCCAATACTTCTCAAACTCTTCGAAAAGACTGAAGTGGAAGAAACACTCCTGAAGACATTCTGTAACACCACTGTCACCAAAGTCATTACCACAAAAGAAAACTACAAGCTAATATCTTCGGTGAATATAGACAGAAACATTTTCAACAAAATATTAGCAACCTGAATCTGAAAGCACATAAAAAAGGCCATAAACCACAACCAAGTTGGATTCATCCCAGGTTCACAAGGATGGTTCAACACATGCAAATTAATCAATGTGATACTCTACACCAACAAAAGGACAAAACCCATATGATCATCTCAATAGATGCAGAAAAAGCATTTGATAAAATTCAATATTCATTTACGATAAAAATTCTGATGAAAATGTGTATAGAGTGAATATATCTCATCATAGTAAAAGCTGTTTATGACAAATCCATAGCCAATATAATACTCAAAGCTGAAAGCCTTCTTACCAAAATCTAGAACAAGACAAGGATGCCGCTTTCACCACTTCTCTTCAAAAACTATTGGCAGTCTTTAAGCACAGCAATCAGACAAAAAAAAAAAAAAATGTGTTCAAATTCATAGAGAAGAGGTAAAATTGTCATTATATGCAGATGACATGGTAAAATATATACAAAGAAAACCCTGAAGACTCCACTCAAAAATTACTAGAACTGATATACTAATTCAGCAACACAGCAGGATAAAAGATTGACATAAGGAAAATGGTTGCATTTCTTTACACTAACAATGAAATACCAAAAAGGGAATGTAAGCAATCTCTTTTAAAATCACACCAAAAAAACCCCACTAAAACTTAGGAATAAATCTCACCAAAGAGGTGAAAGACTTACATGCTGAAAATTCAAAACATTAATAACAGAAAATGAAACATGATTCAAAGAAATGAAAAGATATCCAGTGCTCTTGGGTGGGAAGAATTAATATTTTTTAAGTGGTCATATTACTGATTCAATGTGATCCCTATTAAATTACCCATGATATTTTTCCACAGAAATAGAACAAATAATACTAAAATTTATATGGAACCACAAAAGACCCAGAATTGCCAGAGCAATCCTTATAGGAAAAAGAACAAAGCTGGAGGCATAACCCTCCCAGACTCCAGACAATACTAAAAGGCTACAGTAGTCAAAATAGCATGCTATTATTGGCACAGAAACTGACATACAGATAATGGAACAGAATACAGAGCCAAGAAATAGACCCACACACCTATGGGCAATTAATCTTCAACACGGAGGCACGAACATACAACGAGGAAAAGACATTCTCTTTAGCAAGTGGTGCTGGCAAAGTTTAACAGTCGCATGTAAATCAGTGAAGTCAGAACACACTCTCCCACCCTACACAAAAATCAACTCAAAATGGCTTAAAAACCTAAATATAAGACAAGACACCATAAAATTCCTAGAAGAGAATATAGGCAAAACATTCTCTGACATAAATTGTACCAATGTTTTCTTAAGCCAGTGCCCCAAGGCAATGGAAATAAAAGCAAAAACAAACCAAAGGGAGCTAATCAAACTTACAAGCTTTTGAACAGCAAAGGAAATGAAGTGAAGTGAAAGTCACTCAGTCGTGTCTGACTCTTGGCGACTCCATGGACTATACAGTCCATGGAATTCTCCAGGCCAGAATACTGGAGTGGGTAGCCTTTTCCTTCTCCAGGGAATCTTCCCAAACCAGGGATTGAACCCAGGTCTTCCACATTGCAGGTGGATTCTTTACCGGCTGAGCCACAAGGAAAGCCTATAGCAGAGGAAACTATAAACAAAACAGCCTACAGAATCAGAGAAAATATTTGCAAATGACACAACTGACAAGGTCTTTGGCTCCAAAACATACAAACAACTAATACAACTTAATAAAAAAAAGCCACAACCCAATCCAAAAATGGGCACAAGAGCTAAACAGACATTTCTCCAAAGAAGACATACAGATGGCCATTAGGCACATGAAAAGATGCTCAACATTGCTAATTATTAGAGAAATTCAAACTAAAACTACAAGTAGGTACCACTTCACACCAGTCAGAATGGCCATCATTAAGAAGTCTACAAATAGCAAATGCTGGAGAGGGTGTAGGGAAAAGGAACTCTCATACACTATTGCTGGGAGTGTAAGTTGGTTCAGCCACTATGGAGTAGAATTGCCATATGATCTAGCAGTCCCACT
Organism: Bos taurus; assembly: GCF_002263795.3. Lineage (NCBI taxonomy): Eukaryota > Metazoa > Chordata > Mammalia > Artiodactyla > Bovidae > Bos > Bos taurus. The sequence continues at coordinate 3,393,472 of NC_037337.1, read as the reverse complement.
CCTGGGCATATATATTTTCAAAACTACAATTTGAAAAGATACATGTATCCTTATGTACAGAACAGCACTATCTACAATAGCTTAGACATGGAAACAACCTAAATGTCCATCAGCAGACGAAAGGATAAAGAAGATGTGGTATATATAAACAATGGAGTACTACTCAGCCATAAAAAGAATGAAATAATGCCATTTGCAGCAACAAGGATGGGCCTAGAGATTATCATACTGAAGTAAGTCAGAAAGAGAAAGACAAGTGCCATATAATACCGCTTATATGTGAAATCTGAAATACGACTGAAATCAACATATCTACAAAAGAAAAACAGACTCACAGACATACAGAATACACTTGTGGGTGTCAAAGAGGGTGGGATAGGGGAGGAAGGATTAGGAGTTTGGGATTAGCAGAGGCAAACTATTGCACACAGGATGGATAAGCAATAAGGTCCTACTGCATAGCACAGGGAACTATACGATATTCAATATCCTGTGACAAATTATAACAAGACAATATAATATGTGTGCATGCATCACTGAGTCACCTTGTTGTACGGAAGAAATTAACACAACATTGTAAAACAACTACACTTGAGTAAAATTCTTTTAAAAAGAGGAAGGATAGAAGAATAAGGAAAAAGACAAATAATGACAACCTCAGTGGTTTTCTCTTGAAGGGTAATGAGGACTTTGTCTATTAGGCAGCTCTATAATCTTGTGTTTTTAAAATAAGACCCATGGAAAGGGAAGAGATCTTTGTTTTGTCAGCTCTAATATTAGTTAGGTCTTGACTCATTTGATCTATCACAACGGAATTCTTGTTCAGGCATTTTAACATATAAAACCCCTTGTTTTAATATTTTGATAATCATCTTTACATAGCATTGTAAACACAACCTAAAATTTATTTTAAAATCTTTCCATGATTGTCTTGGATTTACAACTTACATTTCAGCCAAGGAGAAGTTATTTTTTGATAAGACCATTTGTTTCTTTCTTAGAAATATTATGGAAACTCTCTTCCCTCATGGTTTAACAATACATTTCAGCCAAGAACCATGGCAGAAATGAGCTTTTCTTAATGTCCTTGGCTCCCCAAAGTAATTCATGATATAAATTGTTATTTAAAATTTTTAAATGACAGTTTCATTTTGAGTTTTTAACCAGTGAAATGTGAATATTTAAGAAGATTCTATGAAATAATTCATTACTTTCATTAGCTTTACGAAGAAAACATGCACTGCTAATTTCTTTATGTCTACACTTTTGAAATGGGAAAGCTTTGCAGGCGTTAGCATTCAGATCAACTGTATATTACATGCTTCAAAGTGAAATAATCACATAGGGTATAAATTCTATCACAATTTCATAAACACAAGAACAAGAAAATTGAAATACAAAAGAACACAAGGAATCTCAGTGCTTCAGAGATGATGTGCAAGACGGTTCAGGGCTGACCCTGCGCTCTCCCAGGGCTGCTGTGACTTGTCCTTCTTTTTCACAGTTTATCAAAGACCAGAGAAACATGGAGCAATGACTCATGAGAAACGTGACAATGTACATTTTATCTAAACATGCATTGCAAAAGTGCAGGGGCGAATAGGCTGGAAGAAGAAAGAAAAAAAAAAATGAATAAAAGAGCCTGAAATTAAAAGCAAGTCATATCTGACTTAGGCAATTCCAATGCAAAGAACTGGTATTTAAATTTCATGTGATCAAAGGCAAAAAAAAAAAAAAGAAAAGATGTCTGACAAAATTAAAACACAGTTCATCTAAATGAAACTCACCTTTTATACAAACTCTGAGAAAACCTCTTTTAGGAAACTAAATTTATCAGCCACTCTCTGTACAGTTTCTAGGTAACCTCAATGCTTAGGCTCCTGATCCCCAGGAAATTTACATGGGCTATAACCAACTACCCAGAAGCACCCCCAGACCACTGCTTTGTGGCCTGAGTCTGTGTGAATTTGCTTGGCCAGTGGATAAAGACTATGCCACTGTATACAGTTTTGGAAATAGATTAGTCAAATAGCACTCAATTTTTCTATATGAAGTAAACAACTTCTCATCAAGTTAATTAAGAAACTGTTCTTAAGAGGGAAATGGAATGGAGCTCCTTAGATTAAGGACAGAGGGACTGAAGTTTACAGCAGGAGCTCAGAGAGCAGCAGGGAAGATAGTGTGAATTTCCCTGCATGGAATACTTTTGTGTCCATATATATCAAGTGGCTTAGAACATATTCTCTAAAAACAAAGTAAGATTACAAGTGAAACTTAAGCAAGGAAGTAGTTTAAGGCATGAAATAAAAGATTTGTGCTGTCAGATGAGACTTTGCAGGAGCTGCTCTTGAGATGTTAGGGACGGAGAAAAAAATCAAGGAAAGATAAAAGTATTACAAGAGCCAGGCAAGGTTAACCTCAAACTTGGCTCTGATCCATGGCAAATGAAGCAGTTTGTACAAACCCTGAGTCATACCTGATTCAAGAATAAAAGAGTGGATGTCTTGCCAAAAACCAATGCCAAAGAAGTTGTTTCTAAGAAGCATAAGGGGAAAAACTCTGCAATCACCAGTTCTGTGTATATAAATAGCGTCATTCATGTCCCTTGTGGGCTTGTTATGGGCCCTCCAAAAATACACCCATGCACATTTTATTTCCCAAAGCATTATACTATATAATAAAATGCCATCTTTTGAGGAAAAAGAAAGGGATCCAAGAGTAATCATAAAGGACCATATCAATTGTAATAAAAATTACTAAAATTCATAAAACTGTATTTTCTTTTACAAGCAAAGAATGCTAAATTATATTTTCCACAAATGGTCATCTTGTTACAACTGGTAACCCTAAAATGAGCCCCCAGATTTTATTTTCACAGCTAGCTGTTCAGTACTGCCAAGTGGGAGAAGAATGTTCCTACTCTGTATATGTCATGGACACTCAGTCCTTCCAGCTAGTTCTCGCTCTTTGAACAATCTTCTTAAGCAGCTGCTACAAGGGTACACACTGCCCTGGCCATGCTTCAAAGGTCCTCACTTTGAGAGCCTGCTTCTCTCGTGCCAACCTGGGGTGGACACAGTGGAGGCGTTGGGCAGAGATGCCTGGCTTGAGGCATTCTGGGCATTTCCTGCCTATGGGGCTCCCAGTGCTAGCTCACATCCTTCTGTAGGCAGAAACCAAACCAGCACCAGGATGATGCTCTTTGCTGTAACCCAGCTGAAGAAGCAGATAAGGAATGAGGAGAACCCAAGTCACTAAAACTGGAGCATCTGGGGCAGACATTTCAAAGTTCACATCACATGGCAGTAAATTTTAGACAATTTGATAGCCTTCCATTTTCTTACATCTAAAGTAAATGGTACACACCGGTCCTGGCCAGGTGAGTAAGGGACAAGGAACATGTCTGAGCCTGCTCAGTGTCCCAGCAGAGTGGCATGCCACGACAGGCAGCAAACCTCACTCTAAAGCTCCATAAGATCTGGCCTCCCACTCCCAGCCCTGTGTCTCTTTCCCAATTCACTCTGGACACTCCTGACCCAGCGGCCTTGTGTCCACATACCAAGTCCCTCCCTGGCCTCACTTTCTTCATACAAACCTCTTCCTCTCCCTGGAATGCCCTTCCTCTCTGACACTTTGCCTGGCTACCACCCTTTCCCATCTCAGTTTCAAAGTCAAATTTCCAGGGATTTCTTTCTCTGAATAGATCCCATTCCTCTCCCTTAGTGCCCAAATCTGATCAGAAGTCTTAGTCCCTCACATACTTGTCAAAAACGTAATTAACAATCATTTGTTAATTATTAAAAAAGGTGTTAATTATTAAAAAAAAAAAGTGGTCACCAAACAGAGACAGTTTGTCCTTTTTTTTGCTCTATTTCTAGTTACTAGGTGAGCACTGTAATTGAGATAATAAAAAAGAAATATTCACTAAAATGATAAACACTATTTAATTGAAAAAGTGTTATTCTTCAACTGTTTGATACATTTCAAGATAGTTTTCATGGCCCGCATTTTATAGATGAGGAAAGTACATTTCAGAGAAGAGGATTTCATTTAAGTTCACCTGGCAAATTGGAAATGCCAGAATCCAGACGTAAAGAAATTCTTGACCTTGAAGCTGAAGCTCTAAGATCAAATTTGCTCATCCCAAAAAGCAAATCCAGCAGCACTCTCTCCTCAATGGAGCTTCATGATGCAAATTAAGATGAAAACTGTGAACCCACATACCTACCGTCAATTAACCTTTGACAAAGGAGGTAAGGATATACACTGGGAAAACGTGTCTTCAGCAAGTGGTGTTGGGAAAGATGGACAGCCCCGTGTAAATCAATTAAATTAGAACATACGCTTATACCATACACAAAAATCAACACAGAATCGTTTAAAGACCTAAATAGAAGACACGACACCATAAAGCTCCTAGAAGAGGACATAGGCAAATGTTCTCTGACATAAATCATACCAGTTTTCTTAGGGCAGTCTCTCAAGGCAGTAGAAATAAAAACAAAAACAAATGGGACCTAGTCAAACTTATAAGCTTTTGCAGAACAAACAAAACCATAGACAGAATGAAAAGATAACCTACAGCATGGAAGAAAATATTTGCAAACAATGCCACCAACAAGGGATTAATTTCCCAAAGTATACAAACAGCTTGTACAACTCAACAACAATAAAAAACAATTCAAAAATGGGCACAAGAGCTAAATAGACATTTCTCCAAAGACATACAGATGGCCATTGGATACATTAAAAGATGCTCAACATTACTAATTGTTAGAGAAATGCAAATCAAAACCACAATGAGGTAATCGCTTCACACCATTCAGAACGACCCCATCACTGAAAAGTCTACAAATGACAAGTGCTGGAGAGTGTGTGAGGAAAAGGGAGCCCTCCTACACTATTGGTGGGAGCGTAAATTGGTGCAGCCACTGTGGAAAACAATACAGAGACTCCTCAAAAAACTAAAACTAGAATTACCATATGATCCGGCAATCCCACTCTTGGGCATATATCCAGATGAAACTATAACTCAGAAAGAAACACGCACCCTTTGTTCATATGAGCACTATTCACAATAGCTAAGACATGAAAACAACCTAAATGTCCACTGACAGATGAATGGACCAAGAAGATGTGGTATATATACCTGATGAAATACCACTCAGCCATTAAAAAGAAGGAAATAATGCTGTTTGCAGCAACATGGATGAAACTAGAGATTACCATATTAAGTGAGAAAGAGAAATACCATAGGGTATCACTTATATGTGGAATCTAAAATAAGACACAAATGAACCTATCTATGAAACAGAAGCATGGACATAGAGAACAGGCTTGTGGTGGCCAAGGGGGAAGGGTTTGGAAGAGGGGTGGAGAGGGAGGCTGGGGTTAGAAGACATGAGCTTATAGAGAGTGGATAAACAACAAGGTCCCACTGTACAGCACAGGGAACTATATTCAATATCCTATGATAAACCATAATGGAAAAGAATATTAAAAAAGAATATATATATACACACACACATGTATAACTGAATCACTTTGCTATACAGCAGTAATTAACAACACTGCAAAACAACTATATTTCATTTAAATTAAAAAAGGATGAAAACTGTTGATGTTCTCTTCCAGTAGAAAATTGACTTATATATGCTGCCTTTCTGCTGCTGGGAAATCAAATATTTTACCATGACTTTACACATAGATGGAATGGACTAAGTGCCTTCGTGAGTATTCATAAAAGAGACGGACAGTGAAAAGACACTTACCATAATCCCAGTGAGCAAACAGACTCCCTTCCCACAATATGTGTTAGGCACCATGTCACCATAACCGATGGAGAGAAAAGTTATTGATATCAGCCACATTGCTCCAAGGAAGTTGCTAGTCACATCCTGTTGATCATGGTACCTGAAAAATAGCAAACAAAGCCAGTCCTTTATAATTAGTCTAGAGGAGGGCCGCCAAGGGCAGTTTGACTCGATCCAGTGAATTTACTAAGTAGCTTCTACAAAATGCTCTATTTAGAGGTTTTCACAGCTCACTATTATAAGTAAAATTGGGGTTCTACCTAAGCAATATGAAAGACATCAGGATTTCTTCAACTTTAAAAATAATTTGAAAGGGAAGCTGTAAAATATGAAAATAGCTTTTATCACTGGTGTTAGTTGACTAATGCACATTTATCTCTGAGTCCTGTTCTTTGCTCACAAAAATGCCCTCCTTCCTTGATGTTCACTGATGTGCCCAGTGTGTAGGACGATGTGCGGGTGCCCAATCTCCTTCCTCGCCTCTGTATCAGGAGAAGCTGTGGTGTCCCCTTTGCTATCTGATTTCCTAGTGGGCCAATGGTGACCCTTCAAAATCAGTTCAGTCAGGAGCCTCTTCTGTTTTTCTCCCAGCCCCTCCTGGGGGCTCCCTCCCACAGGACTAGACTGTAATTGTCCTGTACTGGTCGTCCTCCTTGAAGATGGGAAAAATATCTTTGATTGCACAGTCCACACCCAGAACTAAAGCTTAATGTAAGTCATTGCCTCATGAGTTACACACACAGAGTTTGTATTCAAAAGGAGAGATATGTAGTTTATCCTGGTTATCCTAGAAGGTGTCAAGTTTTTCTAGCGAGGAGGAAGGTTTTTATATCAGAAAGAGATATCCTACAATGTTTTTCTTGAATTACCAGTGTTAAACAGTAACCCGGGCCCCTTGTGGGGCACTACCATCCTTCACGCATACAAGCGTGAGGCCATGCCAGTTGTCACCCGAGAGGAACTTGCCCTGGATGTGTGCTCTGCACAGTCGTGGGCAGGGTGGCCCTCACGCAGGGTTGCAGTCACGGGCATTCCGTACTCTTTACTTGTGTTAAGGCCCACCCTTTCTTCCCAGCTCCCAGAGCCCACTAGGAACAGCTTCCCCTTCCTTGTTTCTTGGTCTCTGAAGCATGCTGATAACCCCCAAGCTGGCATTCACTCAGTTCTGCCTTTTAGCTCAACCATCTGTGTCATCAGAGCTGTGGAGACAAGAAGCCTCCCCATGACCTGAGCCCCAGGATTGATACCATACACAACCTACATTGCGCCATTACATCCTCTGAGATTTCTTTTTTCTGTTCTTTATCTCATGCCAAGGCTTCTGCCATAACCCAAAGTGCAGAAAGGTTAGAGAGTATAAGCTTTCCCCTGTAGTGCTGTCCCTTTGACAGTGGAGACAGTGGGTCTTATCTCTGTCTTCGGACACAGAATGGCCTATGCTTATCACTTTTACACTCTTTTGTTTGCTTCCAAACAAGAGAGAAGCTAAGAAATGGTATTTCCTGTTACACTGGCTAGGAAAGAGAAAGCCCTGGCTGGAGTGAGTAGAAACCCAGAGCAAGGAGGTGTGATGGCATTGCCGTATCTTCTGAAAGAAAAGGGAAGGGCAGGTATGCAGCAGCCAGCCCTGCTGAGCAGCATGCTGCGAGTCTCTGGTGGCAGGAGAACAGCAGCCTCACCGCTCAGCTCCAGGAAACGGCCATCGTGACTCAGAGGCAGAGTCCCCTCTTCCCAGGATGGCTGAGTGGAGAGGCTGTCTCTGCCAAAAGGGAGGTCAAGATGTAGTCCTCATATTAGACAGATAGATAGACAGATACACATGCTCAGTCACGCTTGACACTTTGCGACCTTATGGACTGCAGTCCACCAGACTCCTCTGTCCACGGGATTTCTCAGGCAAGAATACTGGAGTGGGTTGCCATTTCCTTTTCTAGCGGATCTTCCCCAACCAGGGATCGGACCCATGTCTCCTGCATCTCCTGCACTGCAGGCAGATTCTTTACCTTTTGAGCCACCAGGAAGCCTTACTCCTCATATTACTCAATCAAAAAAACAAATGAAATAATGCCATTTGTAGTGACCTGGGTGGGCCTAGAGATTGTCAAACTAAGTAAAGTAAGTCTGACAGAGAAAGACAAATATCATATGATATTGCTTATAGGTGGAATCAAAAAAAAAATGAAACAAATGCACTTATTTACAAAACAGAAACAGACACAAAAAACAAACTCATGGTTATAAAAGAGGAGGGGAGGGGTAATTTAGGAGTTTGGGATTAACAAATACATACTACCATAAATAAAACTGATAAATAATAAGGCCTACCATAAATAGCATTGATAAAGAACATACATAGTAGGGAACTATAATAATCTATAATGGGAAAGAATCTGGAAAAAAAACATAGATATGTATAACTGAATCACTTTGGTATACACTTGAAATAATACAACACTGTAAGTCAACTATACTTCAATTTTTTTTTTTTTTTAAAGATGTATTCCTAACTTTCAAGGAAGATAGATGAGTGTGCTTCCTCTGAGAACCTCTGATAAATAACACGCACATAAAAGCAGAATGATGTGACACGTGTGAGAGCTCAGCTACGCGTGGGCTACCAGGCTCTGTGGGCTGCTTGGGGAGGCTGCGATGCCTGTGTGATGGGGGTGCCATGGGAGAATGTAGTTTCTATTTCAAAAAGGACCCTCAGAAGCACGCTTTGGATTATAATCCACTCACAATATTGAGGCTCTCTATGAACAGTCCTGATCAAGCAATTGCCTGAAACAGAGAATACATTACCTTGGCATGAGTGTGGGCTACACAGGAGAGGGGAGGCAAAAGCTTCACATCCTATTCAATTTTCAGCTGTGACACAAAGTTCCTTCCTAACAAAGCACGATTTACATAAAGATCCAATACGTTTAGGAGCTGATGGCCCTGACTCCTTGATGCAGATGAAATATTTGCTGAGGCCTCACTATGTGTTCAGCACTGAATTTGCATTTTCTCTATTTACAATCTTTGGCTGAGACAGCTATGGTCTTTACCCATTATCAGCAAAGTGTTCTCAGTCGCTAGCCACGAAGAAAACGTGACCACGTCTGAGTGATATCCTCAAGTTTTTGCTACATCATGAGTGACTAGCACATACCTGCCTACTTGCCAGGTACATGCTGTTCCTCTGGTAGAGTGACTACAAAGAGGAAGTTTGAGATTTTGTACTATAAACAAAGGTCTTTAAGGGGCCTTCACTGCTGGGGCGCACAGGTCAGTCTCCTCAGCTTGGGCAAAGGTGTGAAAATCTTTGTCATCTGTTCTTCCTGAAGCGCTTTGATTTGGTTTTCAAAGTATAGAGCACTTAATGACTTTGAAAGTTACAATGAAAGTTAGTTGCCTACATTTAATAAATACACACGTCTAAAATATACAAATTTCTCCCATCCTTATTCAATTCTTCACCATCCTCAAGTATTATGCCATTATATCATTTAATCAGTATTAGTTATATGCCGGGCTGCAGCCCATGTGGTCGCGAAGAGTCGGACACGACTGAGCGACTTCACTTTCACTTTTCACTTTCATGCATTGGAGAAGGAAATGGCAACCCACTCTGGTGTTCTTGCCTGGAGAATCCCAGGGACAGGGGAGCCTGGTGGGCTGCCGTCTATGGGGTTGCACAGAGTTGGACACGACTGAAGCGACTTAGCAGCAGCAGCAGTTATATGCTATGCAAGTCTATTGGGTCAGACACTGTATTGCTATATTAAGGGTCTAATTAGAAACAGACAACTTTCTAGGAGTTGGCATTTAAATGGCTTGGGGTTCAAGGGTAAATTACCTTTTTTTTTTCTTATTAACTAATTAACATGCCTTAAAGATAACTTAGAATGGAAAAATAATATTTCATACTAATGTTTAAGTGACATTTCAGACATACTTATGACTAGTCAACAAGAGGAAGGTAATTAGGGACCACATTAGCTACTATTAGAACAATCAAAGTTTCTTTCTTGGAAACTCAGAAACAAATATTAAGACTTATCAACAGGATGACATTGCCTAGAACACTTCCAGGTTTTGAATAAATGCAGAGTGACACCATTGTGAATGATTAATATACACAATTTAAATAGTTAAACATTTTCAAAATATTTCCTACAGTTTTTCACTTCAATAACTTACTTAGATAATTCCAACCTTCTCCACAAGGAGAACTATTCTGGGAAAGACCTGAAAAAATAATTCATGGGGCAAATTTCAAATTCTAATCAATATGAATGCTTGTTTAATTAAGACATATTAAAGAAGATTAAAATTAGTGTAAGGAATTTATGATGATCTCAAACTTTTAAAATAAGGGCTCTAGGGTTTAGGGAAAGGACTTCGTGAACTGTTTTACAGAACTGCATGCTGCAAAGACTTAAAGCTTGTGAGATCAGCTTTAAGGTTTTAAAAGAAGAAAATGTTTATTTTCTTAGTTTCCATTCATTTCTTCATTCACTCTTGGCTGTGGATCTATCACTATTTTTGAAATCACAAATATGACAGTTTTCCATTAGATTTGCTATAGTTCACCAGGGTGATCTTTCCAAGGGCATTACTGAATTTTTCCCTCTGAATGAGATGGTCTCTACCCAGAACTCCTGCCCCGCCCACAGCACCTTTCCATAAGCAACAGGAGCTCTGGCTATAGTAAGGGCAGGCAGTTATGCCATCCCCTCCCCAGCTCTTTCTCTACAGGTACATTTTCTTCTGCTTAACAAAACCCTCCCCCACCTTCCTAGCCCTGATTTGTACTTTGAGAATCTGGTCATAATTCCTCTATTCCAGGTTCCACATAGTAATTTTAGCACGGTACTCTGGGTTGGACCACAGAGTACCGTGTCCGTTCTCTGTATACCAGGAGCCTCTTACAGGTATCTCTCATGCCATTAATGTCAATGTGGCCCAGAAGGCATATAACATATGCTCAGCTTAATAAACAGGCCCCAAGAATCTAAATTATAAAGAATTTGAGGACAAAGATTATGCTTTACTCATTGTTTTATCTTCACTTAAAAGAATATAGCGAGAAATTGGTATTTACTGAATTAACAAATATGACAAATATGAAACATTTTTTCTCAGACTGACTTGTCCTTAGCCACATGTTAGGCCTTCAGGATCACATATATAGAGATACGAAAAGGGGATAGAAATGAGTCTTTCCCTTCAATCAGTATGAATCGGACTTACCAGTTATGTTTCAAGATCTGTATGCAACTTATAAGTTAGTTTTACGCATGTAAAAAATAATTCAACAATGGAGATTTACAGCTTATAAACTATGTTCATTAACCCTTTTCTATTAAACATACTATTAATACTATGGAATGCAAAAATACCTTAATTGTCAGCTCTGACCTCAAATGTCAGCCTCAGTTAAATGGTGAGAAGTATTACGGAGATTTACATTCATGTGATCAACCTGCCATCAATTCTTTCTCCTGAATCCACCATTCTCTCCTGAAATAACACTAAAATGATAGTAGGGCAATTGAAAAAGATATAAACCCATAAGAACAAAAGGAAGAGAGAAATCAGAGAATACAAATTATCGTATTTTTACGCAAACAAAAGTACATGGGGAATTCTGCTTCCAGCTAAGATGGAACAACAAAGGACTGAATTTACACTGCTTCCTAAAACAACTACAAAACCAGAAAAAATATTTGAAACAATAGTTACCACAACATAATCTAGTAACAAAGAACAGTGACTCCTGTGAGGTGGTAAACAACTGAAGTGAGTCGTAAAAGGGCCCCAGCTTCACGCCTCAGGAAAGGCTTCAGAATGTCACTCAGGGATGGAGATCAGCAGAGCCCAGAGGTCTTCCCAAATTGAGGACAGAACTGGGAATACACAGAGACCATGAGTTTACAGGGCCAAGAACCAGAGAGGAAACATTTGCACAGAGACAGATCCAGAGAACTGTAGAGAGGTCTCCTTGATTATTCAGCCAACTACTTACTGATCAGTATGTGCAGATAAAACTGTAAGGTTCGAGAAGTGAAAATACTGTATGTAAGGTGGTACAGTATCACTTGAAGGTAAACTGTAGTAAGTGACAGAATATCAGGTGAAGATAAGACTGTGGTAATTTAGTTATAGTATACCTAAGTGTATAGGTATGCTATAAATCCTAAAAGAATAATCAAAAATAATATATCAAAGAGTAATGAGTTATAACCTAGTAAAAGATATAAGATAGAATGAAAAAAAGATAAGCAATCCAAAATGAGGCAGAAATGGAAAAAAGGAGCAAAGAAAAGATGGGACAAATAGAAAACAAGTAGCCAGAGTACATATTTACCCAAGCATATCTGTAACCACATTAAATATAAATGGCCTAAATACTCACAATTTAAAGCATAGCTTATTATACCATCCATGGAAAATTTACAACTTGGAGAAACCATGCAATGAGTGGGTAAGGTCCAAAGTTGAAAACAGGAGAAATTATGATGTCTGAGTATATGGAATAATAGATGCCCAGGTGCCTGCCCCTGCATGGTATTGCCAGACAGCTAACAGGAGACAGAGTTTTGTTCTCTGAGGAAAGACTGGAGATTCTGAGCCAGGGCCCAGCTAAGGTTAGGAAAGATGTTTGGATCTGAAAACATGGTAGTTAAATTCAAGTTTTGAAGCTGAACAACATTCCTAACTTCCTTTCTTCACTCCCCGCTTATGACCCTATATTAGAACTCACTAATACAGAGAAAGGATGTTTCTCTCTGGAGAAACAGAACCGTTTCAGTAAAAAGACTTTAATCACAGGAAGGGTTTTCTAATAAAAAATGTAGCTTTTCACTTATATATCCCACAGAGAATTTCACCAGCTCCCTCCTCATGCAAAGCTTCCAATTTCCAGTCTGGAACATGAAAGAATAACAAATGATCAGTACACATTTGAAGTATACTTTCTATAAAAATATACAGCCAAAAAAATGGGAGGGGAAAAGGAAGGAAATAAGGGAAAAGGAAGAAATAAGAAGAATCTAGAGATAACGTAGAGTGACAGGATGTGGGATTCCTGCACTTTCTACGCTACATCATGAAAGAGCTAAAGGAAAATATGCAATCTATAAAAAGAAACAGGATGCTACAAAGGAGTGCAACTAAAGAATAAAAAAAAGAGGAACTTTTAAAAAACCTTAAAATTATAATAAAAAATAATCATAATACAATTAGAATATAAACTGGTAGAAATCTTCCAGGCAGTAGGACAAAAAGAGAAGGGAAGGGAAAAAAAGAGAACAAAAAAGATGTATTTTCAGAGAACACAGAGGGTCTAATAACTAACTTTTCAGAAGGAGAATAGAGAAGTGGAAGGAGAGATAAGGGAATTTAAAAAAATTTCTTTGATTTTCCAGGAAAACTGGAAGGCAGGCATCTCTAAAGAAAAGGTCTACTTAGTATCTGCACCAGTCAGTCAGTTCAGATCAGTTTAGTTGCTCAGTCATGTCCAACTCTTTGCGACCCCATGAATCACAGCACGCCAGGCCTCCCTGTCCACCACCAACTCCCAGAGTTCACTCAAACTCATGTCCATTGAGTCGGCGATGCCATCCAGCCATCTCATCCTCTGTTGTCCCCTTCTCCTCCTGCCCCTAATCCCTCCCAGCATCAAGGTCTTTTCCAATGAGTCAACTCTTCGCATGAGGTGGCCAAAGTATTGGAGTTTCAGCTTCAGCATCAGTCCTTCCAATGAACACCCAGGACTGATCTTCTTTAGAATGGACTGGTTGGATCTCCTTGCAGTCTAAGGGACTCCTAGAGAATAACAAAAGACTTACGCAGAGAGGGATCATCCTAGATTTTTAATACGAGGAATAAAGAGAACTTTGAAAGTTACAGAGGGGAAAAACAGATCACAGCTAACCTTAAAAATGGTTGCCTCACAAACACCAACATGTGGATCAATGGGACAGCACTGAGAGCACAAAAATAAACCCACACACCTATGGACAATTAACCTTTAATAGAGGAGGCAAGAATACACAATGGAGAAAAAATAGTCTCTTCAAATCTCTAGACAAGTTGGACAGCCGCATGTAAATCGCTGAAGTTAGAACACACCCTCACCCTAGACACAAAAACAAACTCAGAATGACTTAAAGACATGACGCCATTCAACTCCTGGGAGAGAACAGAGGCGAAACATTCTCTGACATAAATCATACCCATGTTTTCTTAGGTCAGTCTCCCAAGGCACTAGAAATTAAAACAAATAAATAAATAAACAAAGGGGACCTAATCAAACTTATAAGCTTCTGTATAACAAGGGAAACCATAAACAAAACAAAAAGACAACTTACAGACTAGGAGAAAGTATGTACAAATGACATGACCAATAAGGGCTTAATTTCCAAAATATACAAACAACTTATATGACTCAACAGCCCAAAAAAAAAAATCAAACAACCTAATCCAAAAATGTGCAGAAGACCTAAATAGACATTTCTCCAAAGAAGACATACAGATGGCTAGTAGGCACATGGAAAGATGCTCACCATCACTAACTATTAGAGAAATGCAAATCAAAACTAAAATGATATACCACCTCACACTGGTTATAATGGCCATCATTAAAGTCTACAAATCACAAATGCTGGACAGGCTGTGCAGAAATGGGAACCCTCCTATCATACTGGTGGGAATGTAAATTGGTACAGCCATTATGGAGAACAGTATGGAGGTTCTTCAAAAGAAGTAAAAATATAGTTGCCATATAAGCCAGCAATCCAACTCCTGGACATATACCCACACAAAGCTATAATTTAAAAAGGTACATGTACCCTTATGGTCATAGCAGCTTTATTTACAATAGCTAAGACATAGAAACAACCTAAATGTCTTTTGACAGATGAATGGATAAACACGATGTAGTCCATGTATAGCACAGGGAATGATATTCAACATCCTGTAATAAACCAAAATGGAAAAGAATGTGAAAAAAAAGGATATGGCAGGGATTCCCTGGTGGCTCAGATAGTAAAGAGTTCAGCTGCAATGCGGGAGACCCAGGTTCGATCCCTGGGTTGGGAAGATCCCCTGGAGAAGGGAATGGCAACCACTCCAGTATTCTTGCCTGGAGAATCACATGGACAGAGGAGCCTCCAAAGTGGAAAATATGAAGTATATAAATATGTATAACTGAGTCACTCTGCTATACAGCAGAAACACAACAAATAAACTGTATTTCAATAAAATTTAAAAATATATAAATGGTTACCTCTGCTGCTGCTGCTGCTGCTAAGTCGCTTCAGTCGTGTCCAACTCTGTGCGACCCCAGAGACAGCAGCCCACCAGGCTCCCCGTCCCTGGGATTCTCCAGGTAAGAACATTGGAGTGGGTTGCCATTTCCTTCTTCAATGCATGAAAGCAAAAAGTGAAAGTGAAGTCACTCAGTTGTGTCCGACTCTTAGCGACCTCATGGACTGCAGCCTACCAGGCTCCTCCGTCCATGGGATTTTCCAGGCAAGAGTACTGGAGTGGGTTGCCATTGCCTTCTCCCTCTAACATTATTTAATTGTATTAACATGTGTGTGTGGTGGGGGGTGTTGGGGGGAGGGAAGCAGTCTATCTTCCCAGAGGGGAAGGATGGAGAATCTGGGAGAATGAACTAAACAGGAGTGTTTAGTTCATTTAGTTCTCTCTACTCTGCCTGCCAATGGAGGAGACATATTTAATTCTCTATGCGATAAGCTTCCTGGGCCAGGGGTGATCCCCTTCAGAATATAGATGTGCACCTATGACTCCATCTAACTCAGTGCTGAGTTGTCGGAACACTGGGCAGCCCACTGGGATATGGGTCAAACAGTGGTGTCCAGATCTACTTCATGCCCACAATGAAGCTAATATTGTGATGCCTGCCAGTTGAAGACTCAGATTTTAAAGGTCCAAACCCTTGACTAAAATCCTTTCTGAGTAAGGGTGCTCTAAAGTGAAAACACTTTAGTTATATGTATAAAACTACTCGACTTACAGAAATCCCCCCAGGTCAGAGAATTTGAACTGGCCCAATGGATGTGACCTGCTCCTCACCCCTTCCTCATACTCCTACTTTCTTCCCTATCACTGAGTCATGAAAACAGACATGATTTTAGGACCTTGGGGATCCCAGGATAGACCTCCTTCAATACAATAAGTATCCAGAGCCACGCAGTAGATACAGGCCATACAATGTTACCTGTTAAGCTTAACTTTCATCTGGGCATAAGGCAGATTCAATCTTGATTAACTGTGTAATTCTTTAAAACATCAAAATCAGTTTTCTACTTTGAATTTATTTTGCTCCTAAATGGCACCCCACTCGTGTATTCTTGCCTGGAGAATCCCATGGACAGAGGAGCCTGGTGGGCTATAGTCCATGGGGTCGCGAAGAGTCAGACACGATTGAGCGACCCACACTTTAACCTTGTACATTTGGAATTTTTTCCTCTCTTCTGTTAATTGAGAAAAGTCAAAGAGCTAAACATTTCTCTCTTCGTCTCTCCTTTCCCCTACTCTTCCCCTCCCTTTCCCTTTCCTCTG
Source organism: Bos taurus (assembly GCF_002263795.3). Taxonomy (NCBI): domain Eukaryota; kingdom Metazoa; phylum Chordata; class Mammalia; order Artiodactyla; family Bovidae; genus Bos; species Bos taurus. The sequence goes on along the minus strand of NC_037337.1, from coordinate 3,377,081 downwards.
TGTCTCTGTGTGTCTGTGTCTATGTGTGTGTGTAAGGGAAAGAAAGAAAGAATTTCATTCGTGATACAGACCACAGAAGACTGGTCTTTGAGTACAGAGCCTCACTGGGTATGTCGGCCTAAGAGCACGAGCTTCCTCTGAGATAAAGGTCAAAGGCCCTGAAGGAAAAGAGGGGCTAATAGAACATCCATCGATTTTCAAATTTGAAGAATTACATTCCTTACATTTCCCTGAAAAGATGATAAAATGTTTTATTGTCTTACTCTCTATTATTCATGTAGGTATTTTCATTTGTTTGAATAAGTGAGTTCAGAAATGACTCATTTGTCAATAAGCTAACAATCTTAGTTCTTATACATATATAACTATTTGACAATTATCTATGTTAAAAACTTACAGGAATACAATATTACCTCAACATACCCTAAACAGACCTGAAAAGACTTATCAGCATTCAGGCTGTTTTTGATAAAAAGGGCTCATGAAATATGCCCAGCCCTAGGAAAGAACTTCCAGGTTAGAGAGTCATAGAAATTAAGAAATTAAAGGTTCCTAAAAATGAATGTGCAGAAAGACCCCAGGGCACAAGTGTCCATCATGAGAGATTTCCCTGAAGGGAAATACTCAGGCAAGGCTAACCTAGAAGACTTAAGAAGCAGTCAGTTGCTTGCACCTATATGTATTAATATAAGACTTGAATACAGTTCAGGCTTATGAAAGCGTGTAGTTCTGGCAATTTAAATGCCACAGAGCATGATCATACCTAATGTGATTTTCTAAAATGTGAAAAACTTTTGGTCAAATTCCAAATAAAACAAATGACAATTTTCTCTCAATTCACACACTAATAACATTATTTAAAAAATAAGTATATGTTACAAATGAGCACAAAAATTATGTTACATTTTAAATGGATATAGGTCTAATCTAAGAAAATTATAAATAGGCTTTTAGTACGTAGAATGTCCAACAAGTCAGTCTAATGTCAAATGGGATACAGAACAATTTTTTGTTGGGTAGGAATGTCCCATACAAACCCAATACAGAGTATCTGTGGTCCCACTCAGTAACAGAAAAAATAAACCCTTCTCCAAAATGGCCCTGGGGAGCAGAACCACCCGCAGTGAGAACCACTGGTCCAGAGTTCCAGGGAGGTTAGCTGGGTCTCTGCGATAGCCATCAGAAAATCTGGAGCTAGCTTAATTTCCACACATCTGGAGAGCATTGAAACCTGACAACCATGGAATTTGGCACAAATTATACTCTTAAGCCCCAGCTACTTCCCAGGCAATCATAAAAATACCAAGTTCCAGAGCAATGTTATAATCGTGGCTTGCGTTTCCATCAAGGTTCTCTTCCCTTCTTGTTTACAAACTTCCCGACCAACCAGTAGTTCTTTTCATTTTTCTGGGCGACCTCCATTCCTTCTGTGCCTGCGATGTGCCCAGCATCCTCCACACACTGTGAGCTCCTCTAAGGGGTAGGTGGGCGCCTGCAGACGGCCATGGAACCACACTTGGTCAGGCCCAAGACTTCTTAGCCCCAGATCAAACCTTTCCTTACCAAAACCACGGAATACAGTTCCTGTCTGACATACCCCAGGCTCTGCTGATGCAGAGAGAGCACGTCTACAAGGGCCTGGGCGGAGGGCTGCAGTTTTAGAAGACCCCGTAGCCCCCGCCCCACCGCAGTTTTCTACCAGGCTGACAGCCCACAGAGACTCACTTCTCTTCTGGGAAGAGCAGCGGGCGGGCAGTCACTAGGTGGCAGTGCCACACCAGTTTATCCCCACGGCTGCCCCCGCTGATCCAACCAGTCCATCCTGAAGGAGAGCAGTCCTGAATATTCCATGGCAGGACTGGTGGTGAAGCTGCAACTCCAGTACTTTGGGCACCTGATGCGAAGAACTGACTCATTGGAAAAGACCCTGATGCTGAGAAAGATTGAAGGTGGAGGAGAAGGGGACGACAGAGGATGAGATGGTCGGATGGCATCACCGACTTTATGGTCACGAGTTTGAGCAAGCTCCGGGAGTTGGTGATGGACAGGGAAGCCTGGCGTGCTGCAGTCCATGGGGTTGCAAAGAGTCAGACACAACTGAGCAACTGAACTGAACTGCCTGGCCCAACCAGTGCAATCAGCTTATGAGGGGACTTCCCTGGGATTGCCTTCAGGCAAAAGCCCCTGTCGTGGGCATCATCCTGGAAGCACAGATTGTTCCGTTTAAGAAATAGCAGCTACAACTGATATACACAAGCCGGGGCCACTCCTATACCAGCAGCCTCAGGTGTGACGGAGCAAGTTAGGGGCGTCATCTGAGGGGGGTGTGTGTGGGTGTGTGGGTGTGGGTGAGTGCGGGGGTGTGGGTGGGTGTGAGTGTGTGTGGTGTCGGTGTGGGTGAGTGCGTGGGTGTGTGGGTGTGGGTGGGTGTGAGATGGGTGGGTATGAGTGTGTGTGGGTATGTGTGGGTGTCTGTGTGTGTGTGGGGTGTATGTGGGGTGTGTGTGTCTGTCTGAGTGTGTGTGTGTCTGGGTGTGTGTGTGTGTGGTGTGTGTGTCTGGGTGTGTCTGAGTGTGTGTGTATGTGTGTGCCTGGGTACACATTCCATTCTAGATCCAATCTAAGGTAGCTGCATATCTTCACGTTTCACCCCTCTGAGATTCTCCAGATCAAATGCCACACTGTACCTTGTAAATGTGTAAGAAACAAAAATCCCTGTGCATTTTTCTAACCATGTTGGAGCTGAAGCAGCATTTGCAGACACAGATGTCAGGGTCTTGTTGACTCATCCTGAGAGCAAGTCCAGGAAGCGCTGCTCCGTATCCAGAGGTACTGCCCCTGCCCCAGTCCTTTCCTCAGAGCCGTGGTTCTTCATGCCTGAGCCCCCTTCCCACTGTCACGAGAACCTCCTGGATGGCTGCCAGCACTGAGATCACGGAGCGCAAACCCCACACTACTTGATGAGTACATAACGACTGTGCTTCTTTCTACTTGACCAAATCCCTCTCCGTTTGTGTAAAAGCAGACACAGAAAAGTCACTGCTTTTGCAAGTGTGCCTTCTTGCACACAGGCAAGGTGGCAAACAGGGCTTTTCTGAGCACAGGCAGCTTTTAATTTTGCTCCCTTCTGTTGCCACTGTCATGAGCACAGGGGCTAATACCACTGAGTGGTAAAGGGCAGAAAGAGGACTTGGGGAAGGAAGAAGGGGGAAGCAGCAGTAAGGCGCACTATCTTGGCAGAGCCAAAGGAGCTGGGGTGAGAGGAGATCAGTCTGTAAGACAAGGAGAGTAAGAAGAAGAGGGATGCTCAGTAAGAAGTCTGAATGAGACAAAAGAAAAAGAAAACACCTCGCAACCTTTCTATGACACTCTGTTCTCTGACTCCCCAGTCTCCCTCCCTCCCTCCCACACTAGTACTTCCATCCTGGGGTGGGGGAAGCGATGGGAAAGTACATTTCAGCATCCTATCATCTATTACACATTCCTGAGAAATTTCTGATGTCTGTTTAAGGCTCCAATTCGACTGAAAAAGAATATATCCCAGTGACCCCAATCAGCCCAGCTCTAAGTTGCCACATCAACAGTAGACAATTATCATGAATAGATTCTAAAGCTTTAGTTTTCAAAATACAGCAAATGGAAATTCCTACTTAGAACCAATGCTGACAAGCCGTTTAGCCTCCAGCACTTCATAGTTCCAAGCTATGTTTCTAGAAAACATTCCTGAATGTCGTTTTATGAGAGAGAGAGAGAGCCGACAAGGAGTGGAGTCAGAAAACCATGCCACCACACCGAGAAGAGAGCAGGGACAGCTCTCAAGAACACTAAGCTCATGGTGACTCCAGCGAGGCTGAGGAGCAGGACCGCACACTTTCTGAGAAGGCCATCGCAAGGCTCGCCAGTTAAATTTTCCCACTTCAATTTTAAAAATTCATCCTCAAAGGCCTGCTAATTGTACTTTGCTTGCTTGAGCATGAGCGGCTTAAATGTAGACTGCAATGCCAAAGCATCATGAACTGAATTAAAACCCAGGTCTAGGCTCCTGGAAGGGGGACTTCTGTGTGGAAAAAGACCATCCTCAAGCCCGACTCACTGTCACCAATGCTGTCAGCCCTCCACTATGTAAAGGTCTCAGAGGTCTGCAATAGAAACACCGTGTCTTTGGACACACTGCTATATTTAAAATGGTAACCAACAGGGACCGACTGTATAGTACATGGAATGCTGCTCAAAGTTATGTGGCAGCCTGGATGGGAGGGGAGTCCTTGGGGTGCGCATATGTGTGTCAGCTATACCCCAATACAAAAGAAAAAGTTAAAAAAAAAGAAACTATATGTCTCCTTAAGCCTAGGAAACATATCTTTATACAAGCGAAATAAAAGAGCAAAGACATGATGAGAAGAGGAGAGTAATGTGGAAAAAAGAGGCTGAAAATGAGAACGTGAGTAAAGAAAGAGTGGAAATTACTGCAAGTGAAACTCTGGAAAATGTGAATAAATGACTGGAGAAAAATCACTGCATGAGCCACAAAACTCGGAAACTTGATTGACTTAAAGCAATTAAAAATCAGGCTCATTTTCTACCATCATGCACAAATATAGCCACAGCCTCTGCTAGTTCCTACTACTGTTTCCAACTACTCCAGAAAAAGAAAAAACATGAAAAACAGAACCAACTCAAAAGTCTTATATCATCCTTCAGTTTTTAGTATTTTCAGCATTTAAAATGGTAATCAAAACCACTGCTGGCTGAGACGGCTTAGACTCTGCGCTCCCAATACCGGGGGTCCAAGTTCTATCCTTGGACAGGAAACTAGATCCCACATGCTGCAACTAGAGATTCCAGGTGCTGCAACTGAAAGATCCCACACGCTACAACTAGACCTGGCACATACAAATAATCAATAAATATTTTAAAAAATCTGCTGGCTGAATGTGTATTACCTGCAGAAGCAATGTGGGAGAGCGTACACTCAGCAAAGTGGGCGACACACTCGGCTCAACAAACAGATTGGTGCCAGATACGGCACCTCTTCCCCAAAGAAACACAATTTTTGCTTCCCAAATAGGTGAGAGTCACTTTTTTTTTTTTTAATACAGAGAATTCAAGAATACAAAGGAATACTGCAAATGGAAACCTGGTTGGAAAATGACCTCTGCATTTGGGCTACAAGCAGGTAACCAAAAGCCATCAGGGGTCAGGATTACAACAATCACCTAACTCATGAACTTAAGCTTAGCTGTGTCATGCTTGTCAGTCACCTCTTCATCTCTTCAGTACAAGCACCGGTAATGAAATGATCTCTTTCAACTCTATTTCTCTTAAATCGCACTAACTGAATATGAATCTCCTAAGCCAGCAACATTTCCTTCTGCTAACATGGCACAATGGGGCTTATAGAAGCCAAGTGTGACAGCTGGATATAAAAGCAGAGTTCTCTGTGTGATGAACGTAGATGACGAAGGGCTAGCTATGCAGGTATAAGTCAACAGCTCAACACTGGGTTTCTCCTCCATCCCATGAAACCTGGTTAAAAATCACTTTGTGCATAGCTTGGGAACCATAGAGTGCCCCAGGGGATAAAGTATTTGCATGGGTTCTACATGAGCTGTGAGGCATCTTATAGGAAATAGAAAGCAAAGCTACTGTTTTTCTGTCTAGTCAAAGATATGGTTTTTCCAGTAGTCATGTATGGATGTGAAAGTTGGACTATAAAGAAAGCTGAGTGCCAAAGAACTGATGCTTTTGAACTGTGGTGTTGGAGAAGACTCTTGAGAGTCCCTTGGAGTGCAAGGAGATCCAACCAGTCCATCCTAAAGGAAATCAGTCCTGAATATTCATTGGAAGGACTGATGCTGAAGCTGAAACTCCAATACTTTGGCCACCTGATGTGAAGAGCTGACTCATTTGAAAAGACCCTGATGCTGGGAAAGACTGAAGGTGCGAGGAGAAGGGGATGACAGAGGATGAGATGACTGGATCGCATCACCAACTCAATGGGCATGAGTTTGAATAAGCTCTGGGAGTTGGTGTTGGACAGGGAGGCCTGGCGTGCAGCAGTGCATGGGGTTGCAAAAATTGGACACGACTGAGCGACTGAATTGAACTGAACCTGAAAACATGCAAATTAGAACAGGAAGTATGAACTACATTATAGGACTGCTTAATAGAACTTTATGCAAAAAAGTGTGAAACTGTTTACTAATTGTTGTAATTAGTTGTAATCTTTGTTGTCCTATTCAGTGGCCACTAACTAAAGGTATCCCCCAAACATTTGAAATGTGCAAATGAGGAACTAAGTTTTTCATTCTCATTTTAAACAATTTAAAATTAAATGGCCATGTGGGTTGTCTGGCTGCCATATTGGACAGTGAGGACAAATGGGCCACATTATGGCAGGAGAACCACAGACTACACCTCATCAGGCTGTATTAACACAGCTGTTTTAATTCAGCCAGGCTTCCCTGATAGCTCAGTTGGTAAATATTCCACCTGCAATGCAGGAGACCCCGGTTCCATTCCTGGGTCGGGAAGATCCCCTGGAGAAGGGATAGGCTACCTCCTCCAGTATTCTTGGGCTTCCCTTGTGGCTCAGCTGGTGAAGAAAACCCAGCTGCAATGCGGGAGACCTGGGTTTGATCCCTGGGTTGGGAAGATGCCCTGGAGAAGGGAAAGGCTACCCACTCCAGTATTCTGGCCTAGAGAATTCCATGGACTGTATAGTTCACGGGGTCACAAAGAGTCGGACAGTTTAACTTTTCAGTTCAGCTTCAAAACGTTTACACTAAACTTTCTCCCCATTAAAGTGAAATGGGATAAAGAAGTATGATACATTCTTGGACTTCCAAAACCTTACCCTACATATACATTTACATGATGTTCTGTGCTCCATTGTTATTTGGTTACTTATTTGGCTTCTTGGCTAAAGAAAAGGAGTATTTGATAGAAACAAATTGACTTTTGATTTCCTAGTGTATAATAGTTCAATCGGGCAGGCAATGCTCCCCTAGTTCATGGAGACTATACCAGAAGCTGGGGCCAGCAGTGCAAAGTACGCTGCTCAACATTCTGAAATCCACAGTGAGTGGAGAACTATCTTAGTCTCCAGAGGCTGGCAAAGCACCCCCAGTCTTCCTATCAGACCTACTTCAGTCATTTTCCATGATCCTGCCACACCATGGGACACAGCTGGTGCCCCAGGAGGAGTCCACAGAAAAGATCATAGCAGGGCAGCTGTCTTTTGGGTTGACCGCTTTCTAAATCAGACAACCTAAACACTAGAGCACTTCTCTCATTGTCAGTATTCAGATTCTGCTCATGTGGCATCCTATTGAAAAAAAATGACAGAAGCAGTCTCCATTCATATATTTCCAAGCTAATTCTGCTTAATGTTTAGTGGTATATATACTGATAGCAAAGTATAGAAAAAAATCACGGGAATGGGTGCACAGATGACCTATCATTCTGCATCTTTTGATATATATCAACATTATTTCAAAGTAGATGTTTCCACAGTGTGAATATTTTATTTACTTAGCTTGCAAAGAAACTATTTTGAAGCAGTATGAAGAGTCATGTAGCCCACAATAGCTTTCTTTTGCTCCACTTGATTTAATTAATGTTTGTTTCTGAACTTGTATATTTTACTTAAAAATAACATTCCCATAAAGTCTCTCACTGATGTAAAGTCAGCTGAACACTTTATACAAGTGTTGACCTCTAAAATTAAAGAGGGACTTCAGGAATAACTGCCACATTTTTTTTTTTTTTTGCTGAGTCAGTCCATGGAGAGAAGGTCTACTGTGGGGCATTTTTGTTTCTACATTAAGGATTTATATGATTCTCAGTTTATATATATGCATTATTAATATAAGGGGTACTTATCCTGCAATCACTTGGCAGGGGTCACTTCATATACTGTTCAGGGCATGGCTTTCAAACCTACAATCCTATCTATCTATCCATCCATCCACCTATCCATCTATCATGTTTCTGCTGTATTTAGAATTATGAGCTCCATCATATTCAGCTCAGGAGCCACTGAACCTCATTTTCTGAGAATTACCAGCATAGACATATGATGGCTCAGGAACAGAACACAATGAATAACTAACAAACACACACACTGTGCTTGGTGCAGTGTGGGTGCAAGACAGAAGACCCTTTTAGGAGCTATTCTGGGGCTAAGAGGAGTGGCAGGCTTCCTGCAGGTCTGTGTCCTAACCCCCTGGCTCCACAACGAGACAAGAGGTACAGCGCTCATCACGGCAGTGGTCGGAGTGCACAGTGGCCTCTGGGGAGGCTCGGGCCAGTCAGCACTGAGACATACATTGTGGCTTCCAGTCTGCGCCCTTTCTGCAGCACGCTGCTGTCCCCCTCCACGACCCTCTCCTCTGTCTAGGGTATCTTCAGACACCAAACTGCCCTAAGTCAGACAACCTGGGGTCACATGGATGCCTGTTCCCTATGATCAAGGAGCTGTGATGTTCTGAGGCATCCACCTGCTATTGTTCCTCAACCTAGCCATTTCTTTTGGGCCTGGCCTCTCTGGCTTAGTTTTTGCTTGTCTCACACCTGGATTCTAAACTCTAGCTGAAGAACTTTCACAGTTCACGGGGTATACATTTTCTTCACCCCTCCAGGCCTCTGCACACGCCGTCCTTTCTTCTTAAACTCTGAGAGAGAGTGAAGGACAGGGAAGCCTGGTGTGCTGCAGTCCATGGGGTTGCAAAGAGTTGGACACAATTTAGGGACTGAACAACAGCAGCAATCCCCATTTTAGCCTGACTTCTGGTCCTTGGAATCCAATCTAAAAGTCATGTCTTAACACCTGCTCCCCTCTTCCTCCTGAGAAGGGGTCAGGCAGCCCTGTCTCACGGCCCCCACTCTGCAGTCTACCACCACTTGTCCACAGGGACACACACTATTTCTGGCTCAAAGCTACATGCCCAGTGCTAGTTAGTACTGTCACTGGTGCATGGTAGGTAAAGAAGAGATTTTTTTAGTGAATGGACAAGTGAAAGATTTCCCATTCTCACGGTCATATTCTAGGGACGAGATGATGAAGCCTTAGTCAATTGCAACAGACACAATCCCAGCCTCCTTGTCTCTGGCATCTCTTTCTGCATCTTCTTCCTCTCTGTTTCCTGAGTTATGTTTTTCTAAAACATAAATCTAACAACGTTACTTTGCCTCATAATCTTGGATGGAAAAGTGCCATCTCTTTAGCATAATATCCAAGGCCATTTACCTTGTGGTCCAACCCACTGTTGGTGGTCCAATCCACCATTCTTGCCATTTCTCCCCATCATCAGCTAAATACCAAACTCTACTGTACTTATTCCTTGGCTTCTAATTGTCCTTAACCTTATTTCTCCATCTTCAACACCCATTCCATCTGAGAAGTATTTTCTAGTTTTCTGAGGCACAAGTCCTTAGGGATGTCACATCATTTGTGTTAAAGCTATCATTTTATTATTTGTTTCTTCCACTAGTCATTAAGAACCCAAAAGGGGAATGTCTTTTAAATCCCATTGGCTAGCTGAATATTTGGTTCCAATAGGAGCCCAATAAATGTTTGAAACCTAAATTACAAGAAGTTTAAATCTTACATGCTTAATCACTAAAGAAATTTCAATTTTGGAAGTGATTTGCTTTAGATAGGAACACAAAGGCAGGATAAATCAATACAGGTGTATTTTTGTTATGTAGGGATTTCCTAGTGGCTCAGTGGTAAAGAATCTGCCTGCCAACGTGGGAGATTACATTCAATCCCTGCATTGGGACGATACCTTGGATAAGGAAATGGCAAACAACTTCAGATTCATTCTTGGGAAATCCCATGGACAAGGAGCCCAGCGGGCTATAGGCCATGTGGTTGCAGAAGAGTTGGACATGACTTAGTGACTAAAGGAGAAGGCAATGGCACCCCACTCCAGTACTCTTGCCTGGAAAATTCCATGGATGGAGGAGCCTGGTAGGCTGTAGTCCATGGGGTTGCTAAGAGTCGGACACGACTGAGTGACTTCCCTTTCACTTTTCACTTTCATGCATTGGAGAAGGAAATGGCAACCCACTCCAGTGTTCTTGCCTGGAGAATCCCAGGGACGGGGGAGCCTGGTGGGCTGCCGTCTATAGGGTTGCACAGAGTCGGACACGACTGAAGCGACTTAGCAGCAGCAGCAGCAGTAGTGACTAAAACAATAACAACAATTTTTGTCATGTAGCCAAGTAGTAAGAGAAATACGTTACTTAGAATACTAATGCCCACATTCTCACTTGTAGTTTGTATTGTTTTGTGTTGTAATATGTTGCAATTTGATGGTTGCTTGTCAGTCTCAACATTAACAAATTTAGTGTATGCAAAGAAAATCTGGATTTTTATTAGTTTTGGTTCAACAATGCTGAACCTGTAAAATTAATTAAAATTATTACTAATTACTTTTCCCAAGATAAAAAGACACAAATTCCTCTAATTCCACACATTCCACAAATGTGTAGGATACTATATATTTTAGGCATTTACTAATTTGTGACCCTTATGTTGTTCTTTTTTTAACTCTTCAGTTTGATTTTTCTTTGGAAGAAAGATATTTCTTACATAATTCCAATGAAGCAGGACCTAATGATCCTAAAATTCTTTCCATATGTGAACAATGAATATTAAGCCACAAAATGCTGGAAATAGCCTATAAGACTATGCACTGCAACAAAAAACAATTGCAAAACAACTGTTATTGCTGTATTAAATACCCCAAGTTATTACCACGTATGTGTGTCACAGATAAATAGAAATACACCTTAGTTCCAAAGGGTCTGATGATTATAAAATCCACAGGGCAAAAACTAACAAAGACCTCTGAGAAAGTGAAGTTGATAAGTCTGGAAGTAACACAGTCACCTGAGTTTAAACAGCAATCAAAAAAAAAACTTATTGAATAAAACAAGGTATACCCATACAATGGAGAAATAACTTGGACCCAGGACTTTGGGATTGAAATATACACACTATGGATTTCCCTGGTGGTCCACTATTTAAGACTCCATGCTTCCAATGCAGGGGTATATGTTCAATCCCTAGTCAAGAGAATTAAGATCCCCTGTGCTGCTTGGTGTGTGCCCTCAAGGAGAATCTCTATCTATACATACACACACACACACACACACACACACGTATATAAAATAGATAACCAATAAGGACCTACTGTATAGCACACAGAACGATATTTAATATCTTGTAATAACCTATAATGAAAGGAAATATATAAAAGAATATACATCTGAAACTAACACAACACTGTAAACCAACTATATTTCAATACAGTTTTTAAAATTAAGTTAAATTAAAAGATAATCCCCTGCCAGTTTCACTTTAGAGAAGATTGGAATATACTAATGACTAAATAGTCAAGATTGCCGGGAGAAATATCAATAACCTCAGATATATAGATGACACTACTCTTAAGGCAGAAAGTGAAGAGGAACTAAAAAGCCTCTTGATGAAAGTGAAAGAGGAGAGTGAAAAAGTTGGCTTAAAGCTCAACATTCAAAAAATGAAGATCATGGCATCTGGTCCCATCACTTCATGGGAAATAGATGGGGAAACAGTGGCTGATTTTATTTTGGGGGGCTCCAAAATCACTGCAGATGGTGACTGCAGCCATGAAATTAAAAGATGCTTACTCCTTGGAAGGAAAATTATGACCAACCTAGATAGCATATTCAAAAGCAGAGACATTACTTTGCCAACAAAGGTCCATCTAGTCAAGGCTATGGTTTTCCAGTGGTCATGTATGGATGTGAGAGTTGGACTGTGAAGAAAGCTGAGCGCCGAAGAATTGATGCTTTTGAACTGTGGTGCTGGAGAACACTCTTGAGAGTCCCTTGGACTGCAAGGAGATCCAACCAGTCCATTCTGAAGGAGACCAGCCCTGGGATTTCTTTGGAAGGACTGATGCTGAAGCTGAAACTCCAATACTTTGGCCACCTCATGCGAAGAGTTGACTCATTGGAAAAGACCCTGATGCTGGGAGGGATTGGGGGCAGGAGGAGAAGGGGACAACGGAAGATGAGATGGCTGGATGGCATCGCTGACTCGATGGACATGAGTCTCAGTGAACTCTGGGAGTTGGTGATGGACAGGGAGGCCCGGGGTGCTGCAATTCATGGGGTCGCAAAGAGTCAGACACGACTGAGTGACTGAACTGAACTGAACTGAATGACTAAAATTTGAACTTGTCTCTGAAGTTTTTTTCTCTACTTGTTCATTGTCTTACTTTCCTATACTTATGAACTGATAAATGGATCCTAGAAGCCTTCCAGTTCAAGTTTCTCATTAACAGCTAAAGAAACAGGCCTAGAAATGTGAACTGACTGTCTAAGGTGAAAGAAGTAATGATCAGCAGACAGGAGCTAGAACCCAGGTGTTCTTACTTCCAATCACACACTCAACCTTTCCCTCCTTATTGAATCTGAGCTCTGCTATTTGGCATCTAGGGTTCAAGATTTGCTACCCACGGACTTATTTCAAGGGCCTTTATAGATTATTTCTATGATAAAAATTTTAAAAGCTTCTAAAATCAGTACCCTTCATTAAACTGCTTTCCTGAGAGCCCTTGAGGGCAGAAAAATAATTTTAGTTAAATCCACTTATTCATAAGAAATTAAATATTTTATGCAATGGATAATTTGAGATCCTTGTGTTCTTGTTCTTTTTTAACTCTTCAATCTGATGTAGACTCGAGAAGCAAGACATTCCTTACATAATCTCCATGAGGCAGTTCCTAATGATTTTAAAGTTCTTTCTCCGCAAGAACAATGAACATTATGTGACCAAATGCTGCAAATAACCTACAAGACCTCCACTGAAGCAGAAACATTTTAAATCAACTGTTAGTACTGTATTAAAGACCCCTGTCCTCAGGTATTTAAATCATCAGTTATTCTCTTGTAGAAAACACTTTACAAGTCTCTTATGCTGGCGTTTGGAGTCTGGTAAATGAGGCTCTTTTTTGCCTTTCTGATTCTGCCTCTACACACTGTGTTGTCCAACAGAAAAACTAACTTGTATGTCTTCTCTTCCATCTGTTCCACACTTATCCCTTGGTTCACAACTGTTGAATATTCTTCAGGTCCTGCTCAAATGACACTTCTTTCACACTATCATCGAGTTTTCTGTCCCTCTCTTGGGCGTGCGTCTCTTTCCAATTTGGATAGCCAGTGATGGAGCCCATTGTCCTGCTTTCCTCCTAACCTGGTGAGCCCTCAAGGTGGGTCCTTGGTCCTTCTTGAATTGCATTCATCAGCCGTGACAGCATCTGGCAAGGCCTGTTACAGAAGGCACTAGAGGAGGGTCTGCTGAGTGAGAGCAGGAAGGAGGTGCATCTACCCCAACTGAGGAGCACAGAAGCAGCTGCTGAGCCCGAGAAAGCAGAAGTCCAGGTTGCCAAAGGCTCTTGCCGAAGTTGAGCCCCCACGAGGGAATTTCTGATCACTGAACCCCAAACAACCAGCTAACTTTCTGCATCAAATCATTTTGGCTGCTTACATAATTTTTTCCCTACAAGTCACTACTTAAATGTACTTGTCCTCCTGACTCACTCGACTATAAAGAACAGCAATTCCATTTTGACTCATGACAAAAACTTGTCTCTCTTTAGTTGACTCTAGGTATTTGTTCTCCTGAGACAGTGACACTGCACTGAGGAGTGACGTTTGTCTCCAAATGAGAAAGCACTAGACTGTGGTGTCTAGTGTGGTGACTTCCTCATCGCTTCGTGCGTCGTACTCCCATGCAGACAGGCTGTCGCTAACGCTGTAATCCGCTTCAGTCAGGTCCTTCTTTGTCTCTTTTGTAGCTACTGGAGAAATGGGATTCCAAGCTGCACGAAAAACATGTCTAATGAAAAAGGCACGAATCTCTCACTGAGACTGTCAATTATTTTTTCTATGAATAAAGTACATTTCCACTTTAAGCCTATATATTTTTGTCTAGCTTTTGTCCCCTCACTTGAATTCTGGAAGGACAGGCTCTTAGATAATAGATCACTGGGAGCAAAGAGAGTCTACCCAAGGTCATATGCGTCTATAAAAGAGCTCTTGTTTTAGATAGAAAGTTACATTAGCAATCTATTACAGAAGGACCCCTCAGGTACTTTCATGGAAGCCTCTCTGTGATGGCCTGCTGAATTAAAAGACATACAGGATGTTGTATCAAAAGAATAATCCATTATAAAGTCTGTATTAATATACAGTTTGGAAGAATACAAACATTTATCATCATGAAGCTTTTTCTACAGAAACAGCCATTATTGCTAGGGTGCAGGAAGGCTAACGTGACACGTTTTTAGTTTAAATTTAATTATTGTTCAGTTCAGTTCAGTTCAGTTGCTCAGTCGTGTCCGACTCTTTGTGACCCCATGAAACACAGCACGCTAGGCCTCTCTGTCTATCACCAACTCCCGGAGTTCACCGAGACTCATGTCCATCGAGTCAGTGATGACATCCAGCCATCTCATCCTCTGTTGTCCCCTTCTCCTCCTGCCCTCAATCCCTCCCAGCATCAGAGTCTTTTCCAATGAGGCAACTCTTCACATGAGGTGGCCAAAGTACTGGAGTTTCAGCTTTAGAATCATTCCTTCCAAAGAAATCCCAGGGCTGATCTCCTTCAGAATGGACTGGTTGGATCTCCTTGCAGTCCAAGGGACTCTCAAGAGTCTTCTCCAACACCACAGTTCAAAAGCATCAATTCTTTGGTGCTCAGCCTTCTTCACAGTCCAACTCTCACATCCATACATGACCACAGGAAAAACCATAGCCTTGACTAGATGGACCTTTGTTGGCAAAGTAATGTCTCTGCTTTTGAATATGCTATCTAGGTTGGTCATAACTTTCCTTCCAAGGAGTAAGCGTCTTTTAATTTCATGGCTGCAGTCACCATCTGCAGTGATTTTGGAGCCTAGAAAAATAAAGTCTGACACTGTTTCCACTGTTTCCCCATCTATTTCCCATGAAGTGATGGGACCAGATGCCATGATCTTCGTTTTCTGAATGTTGAGCTTTAAGCCAACTTTTTCACTCTCACCTTCACCTTCATCAAGAGGCTTTTTAGTTCCTCTTCACTTTCTGCCATAAGGGTGGTGTCATATGCATATCTGAGGTTATTGATATTTCTCCTGGCAATCTTGACTCCAGCTTGTGTTTCTTCCAGTCCAGTGTTCTCATGATGTACTTTGCATAGAAGTTAAATAAGCAGGGTGACAATATACAGTCTTGACATACTCCTTTTCCAATTTGGAACCAGTCTGTTGTTCCATGTCCAGTTCTAACTGTTGCTTCCTGACCTGCCTATAGATTTCTCAAAAGGCAGATCAGGTGGTCTGGTATTTCCATCTCTTGAAGAATTGTCCACAGTTTATTGTGATCCACACAGTCAAAGGCTTTGGCATAGTCAATACAGCAGAAATAGATGTTTTTCTGGAACTCTCTTGCTTTTTCCATGATCCAGCGGATGTTGGCAATTTGATTTCTGGTTCCTCTGCCTTTTCTAAAACCAGCTGAACATCAGAGTTTTGATTTCTAACTTCTCTGTACTATTATCCAAAAACACAGACCATACATTGATTCTAACTCTAGGAAATATACTAAGATATATTTCACAGATCACATTTGGTCAATTACTGAAAAAGTCTGTGAAAATTAGAAAGAATGTATAGTCACTAATTGCTGGCTACAGGGCTGAATATAAGATCAAGTTTATTGTCATTCAAATTACATATACATCATTTGCATTGTTCCTAACTTTTGGTCTGCATGACCCATTAAATGCTGAGGTGCATTAGTGATGCGCCTGTGGTGGTACATCTGTGATGCATCTACCGTGCCCCCTGTGATGGTACTTGTGGAAATTTCTTCTTAGAATTTGTTCATTTTCTTATGTGTTTTTGAAGTTACATAATTAGACTTACACAGATGAGTTCAGAATTCTTAAATCTTTCTAGTGAAGTGTATATGTTATGTAATAATCTTTTTAACTCAATAAAGTTTTGCTTTAAAGACTATTTTTATCTGATAGACAAAGCCATGCCTATCTTCTTCCGATTAGTATTAAATATTTGCCTAATGTATATTTTCCCCTTTCATTTTCAACCTGTTCATGTACTTTAGATATATCTTTCATCAAAGAAAATTAATAATGTCACTTGCTGTGCTTACCTGTATCCATGGGTTTGTCTCTATCATAGTATTATGAATTTTTATTTGCCCTATTTGTTGTACACATTTTTCATACCACATATTTTTCTGTCCTCTATTTGCTTGGCTGTTACACATTCTAGTTTTATTTTACTGGTTGTCCTTAGAACTTTCAAGCAGAACTTTAGACTTTAAGTTCAGTAACCCTCCTCCCCTAAGTGCTACATGGCCCATAGAACTGAAATTAATCCTTCTTTCTGAAGGAGATCCTTTAGAAGTTCTTTTAGGGAGGATCTATCAGGGGTAAATACACTATTTGATTATCTAATGATGTCTTTACATTGACCTTGTTTTAAAATGAACTTGAGATAGTTATATAAGTCTAGATTGTCAGCTACTTTTTTGCAACATTCTGCTGATATGTATTCTGCCTTCTGATTTTTGAAGTTGAGATGTCTACTTAAATAGGAATAGCAATCAGTGACAAGTTTCTTTCCTTTTTCTGATTCCTTTTAAGATCTTTCACTTCACTTAAGTAATTTACTACAATATGTCTACATATGTATTTCTTTTTCTTTACCTTCCTGTGATATATTTGGCTTCCTGAATCTGAGGATTCATATCTCATTGGTTTTTAAAAATTTGAAGCCACATTCCCATTTTCATTATTATCTTCTTCTGGAAGTCTAAATTGAAGTACTTATACCTTCTTACTGTGCCCATATGTCCCTTCATTTCTTAAATATTTCCCATCTACTTCTAGACATAAAGAATCTGTACCACAGGAGAAACATTTATTTAGCTCTGTCTTCTGGTTTACAAATTCTCTCTTAGATAGCTCTGTCTAATCTGCTACTTAACCACTGAGATTCTCATTTGGTACTTTTAAAGTTTCCCCCAGTCTTTTTGGTAGTGCATTCTGCTTTATGCTTTTCATTTATCTTTCTTCAATCAAGTCAGAAATATCTATTTCTTATTGTGCATATCTGAAGTTCTGCGGGGCCTGGTGTTCAAGTGTTCTGTTGTTGTTACTGCATTCTCTCCTGGTGGTTTGTAGCCTCATGCTTTTTTTGGAGCCTTGGATGATTGAGAACAGGATGAGGGGAGGTGTACGTCTCAGGTTAGGAAAGGCCTCCCACTGGCCTGTGTTGAGGTATATCCCTTTGGAGACTTTTGGGTCTGCTCTGCCAGGTGACTCACGGTGTCACATGCCACATGTATGATAAGCCAGTGGTTATATATGCATTGGGGGAGCCTACTTTTTACCCCAACATACTGCCTAGGCTGGGAGACAGGTACATTTTCTGTTTGTTTCATTTCCTTCTGTGGTAGGAGATTTTATATTTAGTGTACTCTTTCATTAAAGGTATATCCCCATAGAGTAGTGTTTTTCAAACTGCTGTCAAGTCCCATTAGTAGACAGCGAAATCAATTTAGTGCTATGGTTCTCAACCTTGGCTGTGCATTAGAATCACCCAGGGAGCTTTTAAAACCCTGACCGCCCGGCCACAACCCAAGAATCAATTAAATCAGAATCACAGAGGGTGGGAGCCAGCAATGTGTATTTGTATAGCTCCCAGGTGACCTGAACGAACGGCCAAGATTGAGAACCACCATCATGATCAGCATTTTATAAATAAAATGCAATGGAATACAATAGAACAAAAAGTATATTAGCATTGATCCTTAGTAAGAACTCCACACATTGCTACAAGAGCTGCTGCTCAGTGCTGTGTGTTCTAATATAAATTCTATTCTTTACTGTGGTTTCCCCTTGGGGGGGGGGGTGGGAAACAGAAGCTAGAAACAGTAAGCCTCTTGGTTACCAAAATTAGAAGCTGTCTTCAGACTTGCTGAAGCATAAGAGCCAGTTTCTTACCTGACTCCTACTGCAGTTTTTTTGAGGGGGCATGTGGAGATTTTCCTAACTTTCTCAGACATCTAGCTGTACATTTCCATCTCATCCAGTTCCTCTAGGTGTTTGGTAAAAAGTTATCAGGATATCAAATCTTCTCTGCCATATTGCTGAATATGGACTTTCAGATTTCTTTATATACTTCTGCTTTGTTTGAGGTGTATTCAAAAACACACTATAATGCCTAAGTTAATTCTACATCTAAAATATGCTGTAATTATACTCTCTGGGTATTAATATATTCTACAAAGATATCACAGAAAGTGACTAAGTGTGCCTTTCCAACTCACTCTAGCACCATGCGTGTCATACCTAGATCTGCAGGAAGAGATTCTTTAAGATCAGGGCTTTGAAGTTTTCATTCCCCAGTGCATTACAGCAACAGTAGTTTTCAGACAGGGAAATAAGAGAGAATAGCCAGAACTCAAAAGGAAGAACCAGGGCAGAATTTCTTACTGACAAAGAGCTAAAAGTAAGATGACAGGTGGGCAAAGTGAAGGGCGTGGCTGAAGTGTAGAAACATTACCACTTCCCCATAAACTGAGAGGAGGCAGCAGCATGTTCGCTGTGCTTGCTGTTGCTGCTGTTGGCATGGCTAAACTCCACCACTGGGAACATTTAAGCGCCTTCCCAAGGCTCTTTGGGATAGTATTTTTTTTTAAGTGAGGCATGAGATTAGGGATTCTAGCTGTTAAGCCCCTTTACTATTCTGTCCCCAACACATCAAAAGATGCAACAGAAATATTTTTCTAATACTGCCATGTCCCATCTCTGGAATTCAACACTTTCTCCTATCTTAATCCTCTCAAATGCCACTGACCCGGCCAAAATTCCATCCACCCACATGGAGTGATAGGAATTGGTTTACAGTGCAGTCTGTCCAAACCAGGCTAAGCATTTCATTATCTAAAACTTTCAGCTCCTTCTGTGTTACTACAGTGGTGCTCCGACATTTTAAACTGTAAATATAGTTAAGAATGTTCTCCTGGAATCATTATGTACAGAACTGTCACACCCAGACAACAACACAGAAATTTGGCAGATTGTGGGCAATCTGTTTTCTCTCTCCACGGAAGTAAACAGCTGCACAGTTGCTTTAGAAATGCTAAGAAGGAGATAAAGGTGAAACAAAATATATTAACAGATTGAGGTAAGGTGGGGATTTGCGATCTGTTTTGTTTTGGTTTAACCGGTCAAAACATTTAAATATGTTACTATGCCCATAAAACTGGATAATCCTTTGAGACAGATAAAAAAGCAAGAGAAATTAACTAGAGAAAAAGAAAATTTTAACAACAACAAAAAAAAAGGAAGCAAGAAATAGGCTTTGGAGGAAAAAAGCTGCCCATCAGGACAGATGAAGTCTTACTCCTTACACATCACTCAGGCAACTGCTGCCTGACCTTCTCACCCCCAGAATCGTAATTTGCCACTTTCCCAGGAGAGTGGAGATCCCCTTACACAGGATTATCCTACAGGAATGTTAGTTCTTTAATTTCAAATTGGAAAAACTCTTGAGGTCATCATAAAGGATTTGAATTATGTAACACTTCCAATAAATTTAACTCTTTTTATTTCTACTTGAGTAGAAATTGAGAAGACTCTTGAGCATCCCTTGGACAGCAAGGAGATCCAGCCAGTCTATCTTAAAGGAAATCAGTCCTGAATATCCACTGGAAGGACTGATGCTGAAGCTGAAACTCCAATACTTTGGCCACATGGTGAAAAGAACTGACTCATTGGGAAAAGACCCTGATGCTGGGAAAGATTGAAGGCAGGAGGAGAAGGGGATGACAGAGGATGAGATGGTTGGATGGCATCACTGACTCGATGGACATGAGGCTGAGTAATCTCTGGGAGTTGGTGATGGACAGAGAAGCCTGGTGTGCTGCAGTCCATGTGGTGGCAAAGAGTTGCACATGACTGAGTGACTGAACTGAACTGATTTCTACTTTTAACCCTTTCTATTTCTACTTTTAGCTCTTTCCATCATTAATTTGAAAATTAATTGTTATGGAGGAAAAAGCAGATTTTGCTGTTGATTTAACTGTAATTTCATGAGTTTTCATTGTAGAAAGCAGATTAGTTTTCCCCCCTACTGTATTAGAAAGCCAGTGTAGTAATTATACCTCCTTTAGAAGTTCTAAAATTTCAACAAGTAATTCCTACCTTCATCCATATCCTCCCTTCTTCTTTCTCCCCCCATTGACTCCCTTTCTTTCTCCCTCTTTCTAGCAGACACTGTTTTCAATTCCTAGAGTGCTCTTCATTTTTCTGGGAAGAAGTCCATTTAATCTGTGTACCAAACTTATTATGCTTTAAATTATCTCTTGGACAATTCTTTCAGATTCTATATATAACCAATTCTATAGTTTTTGTGCCAATTTTTCTTTTGGATAGCTTTCTTTGGATGAAAGACTTGTCCTTAAACTTTTCTGACAACACATGCACACAGACACACACACTTAATTTTATAGACATTAAAAAAAACCAACCGATCAACAAACAAAAGTCTAAATCTGTACTAGTCCATATGGTAGCCACTAGCCAAAAGTGCCTATTTAAATGCAACTAAAATTAAATACAATTTTAAAATCTGTACTTTAATAAGTGGCTACATATGGAATAGTGCGAAAGAACAATGTCTTCACTGCATAAAGTTCTATTCGACAGCATTATTTTAAAATATCTACTATATATATATATATATATATATATATATATATATACAGCACTGGCAAATAACATGGGAAAACTGAAATACAAGATTCACTATTTTTTTCATGTTTTCACATTGCTTCCTTTAACCAAATGAAAAATCTACACGGGTGTCTTTTACTAAATGTCAATGAAGATACAGTCCAAAAGACAGGGAAATAAAGTATTATGAGGATAAAAATTAAACCAATCCCAGTCCAAGTGAGTTTCAGAAATAAACATTGAGGTCAAAAGTCAGGACTTTCAATGCTGAATTCACAGGGGTAAACTTTCTAAAGGCCTTATCCACCTAATCACATTCTTTCAACCAAAATTAAGATTGATATTAAGGCATTCTCTGCCCTCCTAATAGCTGAATGGTTCCATAGGGGAAAGAAGAGAACATGTGACCTATTTATTATTAAATGCATACACCCAGGTTGCTGTTGTTCAATCACTCAGTTGTGTCCAACTCTTTGCGACCCCATGATGGTGACCCCTGGCAGCATGCCAGGCTTCCCTGTCTTTCACCATCTCCAGGAGCTTGCTCCAACTCCTGTTCACTGAGTAAGTGATGCCATCCAACCATCTCGCCCTCTGTCATCCGCTTCTCCTCCTGCCTTCAATCCTTCCCAGCATCAGGGAGGACGCAGCAAAACCTTGTAAACACCAGGACCCAGAGAAAAAGGCGCAGTGACCCCACAAGAGGCTGAGCCGGGCTCACCTGTGAGTGTCCACAAGTCTCCAGCGGGGGTGTGGGTTGACCTGCCACAGCACTGGGGCAGTGACTACCACATCCTGGGAGCTGTGGCACACTGGTGTCAGTCCTTCTGAAGGAGGTCACCATTACTGCCTTTACCCCTCTCACAGTTCGGCCTCAGGCCAAACTACAGGGAAGGAACACAGCCCTACCCATCAGCAGAAAATTGGATTAAAGATATACTGAGCACAGCCTTCCCCACCAAAGCGAGACCCAGTTGTCCAGACAGTCAGTCACTCTCATCAGGAAACTTCCACAAGCCTCTTATCCTCATCCATCAGAGGGCAAAAAGGACGAAAAACCACAATTACAGAAAACTAACCAAAATGATCACATGTATCACAGCTTTATCTAACTCAATGAAACTATGAGCCATGGTGGAGAGTTCTGACAAAATGTGGTCCACTGGAGAAGGGAATGGAAAACCACTTCAGCGTTCTTGCCTAGAGAACCCCATGAACAGTAAGGGGTCCAGCATAGTGTGTTATAAAGTATCTCAAGGTTGATAGAAAACAATTCCTAAATACACTGGGTCAGCCAAGATGGAGAGGTCATGGTGGAGAGTTCTGATGAAACGTGGTCCACTGGAGAAGGGAATTGCAAACCACTTCAGTATTCTTCCCTTCAGAACCCTATGAACACTATGAAAAGACAAAAAGATATGACACTGAAAGATGAACTCTTCAGGTACGTAGGTGCCCAATATGCTACTGAGGAAGATTGGAGAAATAGCTCCAGAAAGAATGAAGAGGCTGAGCCAAAGCAAAAACAATGCCCAGTTGTGGTGATGGAAGTAAAGTCTGATGCTGTAAAGAGCAATATAGGAATCTGGAATGTTAGGTCCATGAATCAAGGCAAATTGGAAGTGGTCAAACAGGATATGGCAAGAGTGAACGTGGACATTCTAGGAATCAGCAAACTAAAATGGACTGGAATGGGCAAATTTAATTCATATGACCATTATATCTATTAATGTGGGCAAGAATCCCTTAGAAGAAATGTAGTAGACCTAATAGTTAACAAAAGAGTCCAAAATGCAGTACTTCGATGCAATCTCAAAACTGAGAGAATGACCTCTGTTCATTTCCAAGGCAAACAATTCAATAGCACAGTAATCCAAGTCTACACCCCAGCTACTAAGGCCAAAGAAGCTGAAGTTTCTATGAAGACCTACAAGATCTTCTAGAACTAACACCCCAAAAAGATGTCCTTTTCATCACAGGGGACTGGAATGCAAAAGTAGGAAGTCAAGAGATACCTGGAGTAACAGGCAAGTTTAGCCTTGTAGTACAAAATGAAGCAGGGCAAAGGCTAATAGAGTTTTGCCAAGAGAACGCACTAGTCATAGCAAATACCCTCTTCCAACAACACAAGAGAAGACTCTATACATGGACATCACCAGATGGTCAATAACAAAATCAGACTGATTATATTCTTTGCAGCTGAAGATGGAGAAGCTCTATATAGTCAGCAAAAACGATTGGGAGCTAACTGTGGTTTAGATCATGAATTCCTTATTGCAAAATTCAGACTTAAATTCAACAAAGTAGGGAAAACCACTAGAAATCAAATCCCTTATGATTATGCAGTTAGAAGTGACAAATAGATTCAAGGGATTAGATGTGATAGACAGAGTGGCTGTAGAACTATGGATGGAGGTTCATGACATTGTACAGGAGGCAGGGATAAAAATCATCCCTAAGAAAAAAGAAATATAAAAAAGGCAAAATGGTTGTCTGAGGAGGCGTTACAAATAGCTGAGAAAAGAAGAGAAGCAAAAGGCACAGGAGAAAATGAAAGCATATATCCATCTGAATGCAGAGTTCCGAAGACTAGCAGGGAGAGATAAGAGAGCCTTCCAAAACGATCAAAGCAAAGATATAGAGGAAAACAATAGAATGGGGACAACTACAGATCTCTTTCAGAAAATTAGAGATACCAAGGGAACATTTCATGCAAAGACGGTCACAATAAAGGACAGAAATGGTATGGACCTAACAGAAGCAGAAGATATTAAGAAGAGGCGGCAAGAATACACAGAAGAACTGTAGAAAAAAGATCTTCATGACCCAGATAATGATGATGGTGTGATCACTCACCTAGAGCCAGGCATCCTGGAATGTGAACTCAAGTGGGCCTTAGGAAGCATCAGTATGAACAAAGCTAGTGGAGGTGATGGAATTCTAGTTAAGCAATTTCAAATCCTAAAAGATCATGCTGTTAAAGTGCTGTACTCAATAGGCCATCAAATTTGGAAAACTCAGCAGTGGCCACAGGACTGGAAAAGGTCAGTTTTCTTTTCAAATCCAAAGAAGGGCAATGCCAAAGAATGTTCATACAACCATACAATTGCACTCATTTCACATGCTAGCAAAATAATGCTCAAAATTCTCCAAGTCAAGATTCAACAATATGTAAAACAAGAACTTCCAGATGCTCGAGCTGGATTTAGAAAGGCAAAGGCACGAGAGATGGAATTGCCAACATCCATGGATGACAGAAAAAGCAAGAGAGCTCCAGAAAAACATCTACTTCTGTTTCATTGACTATGCCAAAGCCTTTGACTGTGTGGATCACAACAAACTTTGACCATTCTTAAAGAGATGGGAATACTAGACCACCTGACCTGACTCCTGAGAAATCTGTGCGCCAGTCAAGAAGCAATAGTTAGAACTGGACATGGAACAGTGAACTGGTTCAAAATTGGGAAAGGAGTACATCAAAGATGTATATTGTCACCCTGCTTAATTAACATATATGCAGAGTACATCATGTGAAATGCCAGGCTGGATGAAGCACAAACTGGAATCAAGGTTGCTAGGAGAAATATCAATAACCTCAGATATGTGGATGACACCATCATTATGGCAGAAAGCAAAGAAGAACTAAAGGGCCTCTTGATGAAAGGGAAAGAGGAGAGTGAAAAAGCTGGTTTAAAAGTTTACATTAAAAAAACTATGATCATGACTGGTCCCATCACTTCATGGCAAATAGGGAAACAATGGAAACAGTGATAGACTTTATTATTTTGGGCTCCAAAATCACTGCAGATGGTGACTGCAGCCATGAAATTAAAATGTGGTATGACAAATTTAGTCAGCATGTTAAAAAGCAGAGACATTACTTTGCCAACAAAGGTCCATCTAGTCAAAGCTATGGTTTTTTCAGTAGTCATGTATGGATGTGAGAGGTGGACCATGAAGAAAGCAGAGCCGAAGAATTGATGCTTTTGAACTGTGGTATAGGAGAAGACTCTTGAGGGTCCCTTGGAGTGTAAGGAGATCCAACCAGTCCATCCTAAAGGAAATTAGTCCTGAATATTTACTGGAAGGACTGATGCTGAAGCTGAAGCTCCAATACTTTGGCCACCTGATGCAAAGAACTGACTCACTGGAAAAGACCCTGATGCTGGGAAACATTGAAGGCAGGAGGAGAAGGGGACGACAGAGGGTGAGATGGTTGGATGACATGACTGACTAGATGGACATGAATTTAAGCAAGTTCTGGGAGTTGGTGATGGACAGGGAAGCATGGCCTACTGCAGTCCATAGGGTCACAAAGAGCCGCACACAACTGTGTGACTGAACTGAATGAAATCTATTACACTGATGAAACATCCAAAAAAATACTACAGAAACCAATATAAAGAGCTGTGCTACACCTTGCAGGTTTATAAAACTTTTATTGGGCCAGCCTTGAAACTGAAGAAAGAGCCTGGCTACAGCAACAGAGGTATCAGAGGCTTACTGGATGGGAGAATCTTACATAAAGGTTCCTGGAACAACACCCCAGTGGCAGGAGATGGTGGTGGGGATGCAGCAGCAGCCTCTGAGGTTTGGGAGGGAAGGAGGCTACCATTCTCGGGGGATTTGGTGTCATGTGGGCTCATCAGTTACCAGGGACTAATGAAACCCTATAACTAAAAGAACTGGTTAGTCACGTGAATAAAGCAGGGACTGGTTGAGTTGGGGATGTACAGAGAGCAAGAGAACAGCCATCTTGAATGGTCTGACCATACAAAAGTATTCTAACTACTTTTATATTTATAAACTACAGCCAGTAGATAGAGCCTTTTCTTAAAATTTTAAGACAGGGAATCATGAGCTGCAGTGTCATCAGATTAAAGCAAACAGTCTACCCTGCTACCCAGCTCCAGGTGTTCAGTGATAAGGACCCACCCCTGGGGGATTAGCAGAACATAAGATATTTACTAAGAAGCTTAATAATAACTAAAATAAAAAGTTCATTTCAAATGCTCATTAATTTATCTAGTTAATGAAATGTGCCTTCTTTTTTTTTTTCTTCTTCTTCATTTTTTTTTAAGTTCCATGTATTTTTTTAAATTTAATTTTATTTTTAAACTTTACATAATTGTATTAGTTTTGCCAAATATCAAAATGAATCCACCACAGGTATACATGTGTTCCCCATCCTGAACCCTCCTCCCTCCTCCCTCCCCATACCATCCCTCTGGGTCTTCTTGAAGATAACTCAAAATAAAGACAATTTCTTTGTATAAAAATGACTAGCTTTTGCTTTTAGACTTATGTGAAGATTTAAAATTAAAAGTCTCCAAAATGATTACTAATATTACATCTAATATTCCATATTTACTTCTGAAGGTATGGATGGGAAGGCTTTAAGAAGAATCTAAAAAGCCTAAGTTAATAAATAAAATTACAAACATGTAAAATAAAATGAGTCCTCAGAGTAAAAAAGTAGAAAATTCTGTGACACTTGGGTTTTTGATTGAACTAAAAGATCTTTTCTTCTTTCAAAAAGTTTTCAAGAATTAGACATACACCCAGAGGATGAAATGCTATTCATTAATGAAAAACAATGCTTCTAGACTTTGGAGCTCTAGTGTGACAGTTAAGAGCTTGGAAACTTTCACTTTAATCCTCACAACAATTAAGAGGTGAAAGACTGAAAATCAATAACTCTTCTTAGATCTAGGAGAGACTTGAGGTTATAGGACAAATAACACCCTGAATATTAGAGCCCCAAGCAGATACAGAAAACCAAAGCTTAGCTGGCATAGAAACTGGTCAGCAACCCCTCTGAAGTCAGTATCAGGTAGGGATACTTCAAGGTTAATTGCCTAATTTCTGGAGACTGAGCATGAACTAGCTTGAGAGAGAAACACAACTCCTGGAGGCTTGAGCATGGGGTACGAGAGGCAAAAGGCTTCGATGAGTTTTATCTCTAAGACCTTAGGGGAAAGATGACAGAAAAATTCCATCCTGCTTCCAGAAAAAAGGGATAAATAACCATTTATAATAAGTCCACAGCAATTTGTTTTCCTTAGCAAAAGCCTGCTCTCATTACTAGTTTTTACCAGCATCTAATCAAATGGGGAAAGGGTAATACCCAATTCTTCCCAAAGTCTGAATTGAAGGAAGGGAATTACCTAACTCCAACCCCTCCAAGCCTTGTTTTATCACCTAAAGGAGGAGGAAAACACCTAAGAAGCACTTGTGATGAATATAGCCCAGGGGCTTGTGTTCACTAAAAGACTCAGACTTAACTACAGCACACAGAGTGCTTCCCCTCCCCCCACATCACCACCACATCAATAAAGCCTCTGTATAATAACGGGGATTGCAATGGACATATTTACCTAAGTTCCTTTTATCCAATATCTCATGTCTGACTTTCCAAAAAAATGCTAAAGGTAAAAAAAAAAAAAAAAGTGAGGAGATGCAGCAATCATCAAGCATCAACCAGACTGACATACAGCAGAGATGGTGGCGTTCTTACACCAGGATCTAAAATAACGGTGATTAAAATACTAAGGAGTACACGTGGCTCTTTCCCTTCTGGTTTCCTCAGTGTGTACGCCCAGCAGTGGGATTGCTGGGTCCTAAGGCAGTTCTATTTCCAGTTTTTTAAGGAATCTCCACACTGTTCTCCATAGTGGCTGTACTAGTTTGCTTTCCCACCAACAGTGTAAGAGGGTTCCTTTTTCTTCACACCCTCTCCAGCATTTATTGCTTGTAGACTTTTGGATCGCAGCCCTTCTGACTGGCGTGAAATGGTACCTCATTGTGGTTTTGATTTGCATTTCTGTGATAATGAGTGATGTTGAGCATCTTTCCATGTGTTTGTCAGCCATCTCTATGTCTTCTTTGGAGAAATGTCTGTGTAATTCTTTGGTCCATTTTTGTTTGGGTCATTTATTTTTCTGGAATTAAGCTGCAGGAGTTGTTTGTATATTTTTGAGATTAGTTGTTTGTCAGTTGCTTCATTTGCTATTATTTTCTCCCATTCTGAAGGCTGTCTTTTCACCTTGCTTATAGTTTCTTTTGTTGTGCAGAAGCTTCTAATTTTAATTAGGTCCCATTTGTTTATTTTTTCTTTTATTTCCAATATTCTGGGAGGTGGGTCATAGAGGATCCTGCTGTGATGTATGTCGGAGAGTGTTTTGCCTATGTTCTCCTCTAGGAGTTTTATAGTTTCTGGTCTTATGTTTAGATCTTTAATTCATTTTGAGTTTATTTTTGTGTATGGTGTTAGAAAGTGTTGTAGTTTCATTCTTTTATAAGTGGTTGACCAGTTTTCCCAGCACCACTTGTTAAAGAGATTGTCTTTTCTCCATTGTATATTCTTGTCTCCTTTGTCAAAGATAAGGTGTCCATAGATGTGTGAATTTATCTCTGGGCTTTCTATTTTGTTCCATTGATCTATATTTCTGTCTTTGTGCCAGTACCATACTGTCTTGATGACTGTAGCTTTGCAGTATAGCCTGAAGTCAGGCAGGTTGATTCCTCCAGTTCCATTCTTCTTTCTCAAGATTGCTTTGGTTATTCGAGGTTTTTTGTATTTCCATACAAATTGTGAAATTATTTGTTCTAGTCCTGTGAAAAATACCATTGGTAGCTTGATAGGGATTGCATTGAATCTATAGATTGCTTTGGGTAGTATACTCATTTTCACTATCAGCACTGTTTATAATAGCCAGGACATGGAAGCAATCTAGATGTCCATTGGCAGACGAATGGATAAGAAAGCTGTGGTACATATACACAATGGAATACTACTCAGCAATTAAAAAGAATACATTTGAATCAGTTCTAATGAGGTGGATGAAACTGGAGCCTATTATACAGAGTGAAGTAAGCCAGAAAGAAAACCACCAATACAGTATACTAATGTATATATATGGAATTTAGAAAGATGGTAATGTTAACCCTATATGTGAGACAGCAAAAGAGACACAGATGTATAGAACAGCCTTTTGGACTCTGTGGGAGAAGGCGAGGGTGGGATGATCTGAGAGAATAGCATTGAAACATGTATATTATCATATGTGAAACAGATCGCCAGTCCAGGTTCGATGCCTGAGACAAGGTGCTCAGGGCTGGTGCACTGGGATGACCCTGGGGGATGGGATGGGGAGGGACGTGGGAGGGGGGTTCAGGATGGGGACACATGTACACCCATGGCTGATTCATGTCAATGTATGGCAAAAACCACTACAGTATTGTATAGTAATTAGCCTCCAATTAAAATAAATAAATTTTTAAAAATAAAAATAAAATAAAATACTAATTTTATTCTGATAAAAAAAGACAATATGCAATAGCAGTAGGAGAGTAATAGCATAAGGAGTGATTAATATATCAGTATATTATTAATATATTATCATTATAATATATTATATAATATACTATATTATTAATTAGTTGATATATTAATGATTAATATCAATATATTATATCATATGATGTATAATATTATTAATACAATATAATATTATTAATATCAATATCTTAATCTTAATATATTATAAGATTAATAATATAAGGAGAGAGATGAAATCTGTAAGAAAGAACCAAACAGAAACACTAGAGGTTGAAAACAAACCAAACACTGTAAGACTGGAAAGGTTGAAGCTTAAAGTAATGTCAATAGAAACTTCCAAAACAGAAAATAGATAAGAATAAACACTGAAAAAAATAAAACAGAATATGTAAGAACTATAGGAGAACTACATGTTAACATAAATGTAACATACATGTATTGGGAATACCAGAGGAGAAGAGGGAAAGGAAAAGAAGAAACATCTGAAGCAACTGTGATTGAGAATTTCCCCAAATTAATGTTAGACACTAATCAATGGCTCAGGAAGCTCAGAGAACATTCAGCAAGATAAGTGCCAAAACGTCAACACCTGGGGATATCATATTCCAACTACAGAAAATCAAAGAAAAGTCTTGAAAAAAGACGTAGGGAAAACAACTTACCTATAGAGGGGAAATGATCAGAAGTATATCAGATTTCTCAAAAATCATGCAATCAAGAAGAGACAAGACCAAAATATTTAAAGTCTTGAAAGGAAAAAAAAAAAAAAGCTATAATTCTGTAACCAGAGAAATCATTCTTCAGAAGGAGAAATAAAGACTTTCTCAGACCACCAAACACCAAAGGAATCTGTTGTCAGTAGATCTTGCAAAAATGTTAGAATTTCTTTAGAGAGAAGGAAAATGATACAGGTCAGAAACTTGAATGTCCATAAAGAACATAAAAAGCACTAGAGAAGGAATACGTGAAGGTAAATTTTTAATACTGGGTTCTTTTTCTTATTCTTAATTGATATAACAGATAATAGTTTGATTACATTAATAATGGCAACAATGTATTTGGTGATTGTAGATTATGGATAATTGAAATAACAACAGCAATGATATAAGACAAGAGGAAAGAATTACAATACTTTGTTATAAGAAACTTGTACCACCCAGTGAAGCCATACAGAGGCAAGTCTGAGAGGTATTGTGGGTTTAGTTCCAGGTCACTGCAATAAAATAAGTATCACAGAAAAGCAAGTCACAAAAGTTTTTCATTTCCCATAGAAAAGTTATGCTCTCTCTACACTGTAACCTGTTTAGTATGCAATAGCATTGTGTTTATAAAACAACATATATACCTTAATTTAAAAATACTTCATTGTTAAAACATGCTAACCATCATCTGAGACTTTAGTGCTTCATAGTAGTACCATAAAAGATCACTGATCACAGACCACCATAACAAATATAACAATAATAAAGCTTGAAATATTGTGAGAATTATAAAAATGTGAGACATAGACATAAAGTGAGCAAATGCTGTTCGAAAAATGGCACCAATAGACTTGCTTGACACAGGATTGTCACAAATCTTCACTTTGTAAAACATGCAGTACAAGTGACATCCACTAAAGCAAAGCACAATAAAACAAGGCATGCCTGTGGTGTTATGTGAAGGTGGACCTGGATTAGTTGCAAATGTCCACTACAAACTCTAGGACAACCACCAGGAAAAAAAGAAGTATAATTGATATGCTAAGAAAGGAAAGAAAGCAAAATTACATAAAATGCTCAAATAAAAACAAAAAAGGTGAAAGGGGCAAAAGACAAAAACGAGAAAGAATAAGAGCAATGAACAGAAAACAACAAATATGGTAGATATTAATCTGACTATATTAGTAATCACTCTAAACGTCAACTCTAAACGTCAATTAAAGCACTGCTGCTGCTAAGTCGCTTCAGTCGTGTCCGACTCTGTGCAACGCCATAGACGGCAGCCCACCAGGCTCCCCTGTCCCTGGGATTCTCCAGGCAAGAACACTGGAGTGTGTTACCATTTCCTTCTCCAATGCATGAGAGTGAAAAGTGAAAGTGAAGTCGCTCAGTCGTGTCCAACTCTTAGTGACCCCATGGACTGCAGCCTACCAGGCTCCTCCGTCCACGGGATTTTCCAGGCAAGAGTACTAGAGTGGGGTGCCATCGCCTTCTCTGACAGAGTAGTGTTTTCATTTGCATTTAGTTCACATATTATTAACTAAATGAATGAATAAATCATAATGAATGAAATGAATGAATTAGAATCATTCGAGTGAATCAAAAACCAATACTAAACTATATGCTGTTCACAAAAAAACCCACTTTAAAAATAAAGACACGTGTGAATTGAAGTAAGAAGATGGTGAAAGATATATCATGGCAATACTAATCAAAAGAAACCTGGAGTATCTGTATTAATTTCAAACAGAGTAGATTTCAGAGCAAGGAAAATTAGCAGGAATAAAAACAGGATTATTATATAATGATAAAGGGGTCAATTTTGAATCAATAATCTGGTAAAAATGGAAAGATAAATAGATAAACTCACTATTATAGGTGGAGACTGACATTTTGCTACTAGTAACTGTAAGTTCCAATAGGCAGTAATTACTAAGAATATAGTTGAACTGAACAGTATAATCAACTGGCTGGATTTAATTGACATTTATAGAATACTTTGCTCATTAACAGCAGAATACATATTCTTTTCAAGATCACATGGTCACTAAGATAGACCACATTCTGGACCATTAAACAGACCTTAAAAATATAAAAAAATAGAAATCATACTATGTATGCTTATAGAACACAGAAAATTAAACCAGAAACCAATATCAGAAAGATAGCTGGAAAGTTGTAATACTTGGAGATTAAACAACATTCAAAACTTCACAAAGGTCCTAGGACAAGTCTCAGGAGAAATTAAAAAATATCTGAACTAAATGCAAATGAAAACACTAATAGAAATCTGTAGGATGAAGTGAAAGTAGTGTTTAGAAGGAAATTTACAGCACTGAATGCTTATATTAGCAAAGAATAAAGATATTAAAAAACTATCTAAGCCCTCACCCTTGTTTAGTCACTACGCCATTTCTAACTCTTTTGTGACCCCCATGGACTACAGCGTGCCAGGCTATTCTCTCCATGGGATTTTCCAGGCAAGAATACTGGAGTGGGTTTCCATTTCCTTCTCCAGAAGATCTTCCCAACCCAGGGATCAAACCCATATCTCTGACTTGGCAGGCAAATTCTTTACCATTGAGCCATAAATGGAAAGCCCATAAATATTTATAAAAGCTTTACTAAGAATTGCTAAAACTCAGAAGCAACCAACATGCCTTTAATAAATGGGTAGATAAATTTTGGTATGTCTAGACAATGGAGCATTATTCAACGCTAAAAAAATAAAAGAACTATAAAGTCATTAAAAGACATGGAGGAGCCTCAAATGCATACTGCTAAATGAAAAAAGCCAATCTTAAAAGGCCACATATTGTATGATTCCAACTATATAACATTCAAGAAAACAATAGACAAAACTGTGAATACAGTAAAAAAAAAAAAAATTAATGGTTGGCGTAGGGTTTGGCGTAGGAAGGGAGGGATAAACAGGTGGAGCATGGGGAATTTTTAGGGCAGTCAAACTACTCTGTATGATACTGTAAATACCGTAAAGGTAGATACTTGTCATTCCACATTTTTCCACACTCAGAGAATGCATAACACCAAGATGAGCTTTTTCGTAAATTGTGAACTTGGCTTGATAATGATGGGTCAACGAAGGTTCATCGCCTGTAACAAAGATACCATACTGACGCTGGATGTTGATGGAGGGGAAGGCTACGTGTGAGGAGGTGAGCGGGTATATGGGAATTCTTTCTACTCAACTGTGCTGTGCATCTAAAACTACTCTAAAAAATGAAGCCTCTTAAATATTAAAACATGCTTCTATATCACAACTGTCGTAGTATAATGTTAAAAACGTACAATGTTATGTATAGCATGACCTCAACTGAGTGAAAGGCACTGTATTAAGCAGTAGGAAAGAGTGATGAACAGAATAGATTACGGTCCCTACAGCCAAAGCGCTCAAAGTCTGGTGAGAAAGACAATCATCAAAACAAAATGCCAAAATCATCAAAATAAATATATGGTTGCAAACTCTAACAACCATTTTCAAGAAATGTCCCAGGAGCCCACAAGGGAGCCGAATTTAGACAGGAAATGGGAGTAGCATGGTACTAAAGGCCAGGCGATGTGACTTTGAGGAAGTGACATTAAGACTGGACCTAAAAGAGGAGCAGGGACTAACCCTGTGAAGAGATGGATGAAAGAATACATGTGAGGATATTGTCCCCAGCATGGTGTTGGTGCCCGTCACCGGAGAAAGATAACTGTGGTAAGCACGTGCAATGGAGTGCTACCCCGTACTAGAATGGATAAGCTAGGCTGGCAAAACAGCAACAGAAATGGTCCCCAAAACAATGTTGGGAAGGGACAAGAAGTGGAATGAGATTTATTATGCAATACCATTAATGAAACTTAAAAACATACACTCACAGAAAGCACAATATATCAGAGATGGGCATATCTCTAAACACATACTTAACAAAATGGCTACTTTTGTGGGAAAGGGAAAAGGGAGAGAAAGCATGGGATCTGAAGAGAAAAAAATAATAAAACTAAAAAAGATGGAATGAACTGCAGAGTATGACAAACTCAATTTTGCGGCTGAAGGACAAAAAAAGAAAAGATGACATTGGAAAGGGAATTTGCTGGTAGAGGAAACATCATATTCCAAAGCACCAAGACAGAAAAGTTCTGGCTTTCTGAGGAGCCCAAACGCAAGAGTTATGTGGTATCTGGAGCAAAGAGAAGGGGAGGAAGACGTGGCTAAAATACAGTTAAGAGCAAAGCACAGGCCAGACTAGCGTGTCCTCAAGAGGATGGGGAACACGTGTACGCCCGTGGCGGATTCATGTTGATATGTGGCAGAACCAATACAATATTGTAAAGTAATTAGCCTCCAATTAAAATAAATAAATATAAATTAAAATTAAAAAAGAGACTCCACCAGGGGCTTTGGATTCCATCCTAGTTACAGAGTCTTGAGAAGTGAAAAGCCAATGAATAGAAAATTTAAAACCACTAGGAAAGAGTTACTTAACATTGATTACATCTGGATGAAATTCTCTTTGGTGGTCTTATAAAAAATGTACCTGTGTTTTAAAAATACTTTTAAAACAAATACTTCTATAGAAAGAAAAGTAGGTTATACTGAAAAGACACTTTTCTAAAGTGTTCAAAACTAGCATTTTTGTAGGTTCAAGGAACAGAATTACAATTATGCTTTAGGAGATATCAACTATTCCATAGTATAATAACATATTGTAAATGTGTCTGCAAGAACTAATATTGCCCTTAAAGGGTGTAGTGGATTCATTTAATGCTTGTTCCTTTAAAGCATTTATTACTTTTTGTATTTGTTATTAAAATATTCTTTCATTATTCTAATGAGAAAATCCCCATAAAACAGAGAGAATGAAATGAAAATCCACAGTCTAACAAAATTACTTTCTAAAACCAAGAATTAATACAGATAAAAGAGCTATCATCTTGAATAAATATGAAAGATATAAAGAAACAGAGGAAGAGGCCATAATCATTGAGCAGCCCTTAAATGCACTGAAATAAATACAGTTTATTACTCCTAACTCGTGACACAGGTAGGCCTGAGGCATTACATTCCACTCCTCCTTATCTTCTCATGCATATATGGCCCTTTCATAAAAGCCAAATGGCCATTAGACGATGCATTCTCACAAGAGACAAAGGCTTATACAATTTCGGTCTGAAATAGCAATTTTAAATTAATGCTACTAATTTATTTATACATGTCTGTGACGGATTCACTCCGCTACGAAGCAATGCTAAATATGGCAAAAGGCATCATCAAACCTGGTGCTCTGTGACAACCTAGAGGAGTGGGATGGTATGGGAGGTGGGAGGGAGATTCAAGAGGGAGGGGACGTATGCATGAAAGTGAAAATAGCTCAGTCGTGTCCGGCTCTTTGCGACCCATGGACTATACAGTCCATGGACTATATAGTCCCTGGAATTCTCCAGGCCAGAATACTGGAGTGGGTAGCCTTTTCCTTCTCCAGTAGATCTTCCCAACCTAGGTATCGAAAGCAGGTCTCCCGCATTGCAGGCGGATTCTTTACCAGCTGAGCCATAAGGGAAGCCCAGGAATACTGGAGTGGGTAGCCTATCCCTTCTCCAGGGGATCTTTCTGACCCAGGGATCAAACCAGGGTCTTCTGCATTGCAGGCAGATTCTTTACCAACTCAGCTATCATGGCTGATTCATGTTGATGTATGGCAGAAAGCAACACAACATTGTAAAGCAATTATCCACTAAAATTTTTAAAAAGAAATTAAATAATCCTAACGATAAAAAAAGATGGAACAGAATGAAACATTTAAGTGTTCAAAGGCCTATAGGTCTTTTAGCTTATTCCCCATCTTATTAATAGGCTTTCTCTCTGCATCCAGACCAATCTTCAAAACTTTTTGAAGAAAAAGCCTTTCTTTATCTGGAGAAGACCTCTTTAATGAAAACTATGGGGGAATACTCCAGGAGAAATCAGCACACAAGAGGAATATTCTATATACAGCGCTTGTATCACCAACTGGAGGAAAGCAGTTTCAGAGAATTGAATCTATAAACTCTGAGACCAACATTAATATTATTCAGGTTTTAATAAACAAGCCTGGGACAGGTTTGATGGGAATTTATAAGCCAGAGAAATACCCACAGAGCCACTTGAGCTGTTGTCCTGCTTTGGAATCTCCCATCCCCACCTACTGGAAAATCCTCGCATAGGGGAAACCCCTCGTCCTCACCAGCCCTATTCAGTGTCTCTTCTTCTCTTCTTTCTCCCCTGCATTCAAGCACTCCTACTGCACCCACATGTCAGATTTTTTTTATATTTATGGAAAATCTTTCCAAAAAATGGCAAGATTTCCAAAGTACCTGGTGAGCAGAAAGGAGAGACCTTGTTGAACCAAAAGACAGAGGAGTTCCAGGCCCAAGGGTGCTCTAGGGAAAGGCACAGGGTGAAAGGGAACAGAAAGAAAACAGGCGTGCACAGAGATGGTCCAGAGATGACGTCAGCATCTTTAAGGTCATAGGCAATAGGTACGGCCCACTTGGCTTATTAAAAGAAATCAATAATATATTCCCTGTAGTCTATGAAATGTGAGACTGTCCTTTCCTTTCTTACAGTGCTTCAACCCATGGAAAGATTTAGAACTTAGATTTATGCACTTCCATTAGAAAAATCTGCCTACAAACTGAGGGAAAAGATTGGAAAGGTACAACTATAACCTTTAGAAAGCAGCTCCTGGACATGATTTGAAACATTCCTGGTGATTCTCCTCCCTTCGTGATGTGAAACCATTTAATACACAAGTCTAGAAAAGTTCTTATTTGGGTGTTATTTTTCATCCTGTAACAGCAATATAAAATGCTACAACATTTAAAAAATTTAGTTCAAATAGTCACTGATATTCCAGATATTCATATTTGGCAGAAATTTTAAAAAATAAGCTAGATGGGACAGAAAGTCAGAGGAGAAGCCCAAAAAGGCATCAATTAATTCTTTCAAATGTTTAAAGAAGAATTAATACCAATTCTCCATAAACACTTCTGAAAAAGAAAAAAGGAGGGGATATTTCCTAACTCATTCCATTAGCTAGTATTTACTTGACATTAAAATCAGACATCACGAGAGAAAATACTATAGACTGATATCTATTATGAATATGGATGCAAGAATTCTGACCCTCCACCCCAATTCTGGCAAACCAAACCTAGCAATATATAAAAAGAATTAGACAACATGACCAAGTGGGCTTTATCCTAGGAACACAAGGTTGCTTTAACATTAAAAAATCAATTAATGTAATATACCATATTGACAGAATAAAACACAAAATAACATGATTATTTCATTAGACATAGACAAAGTATATGACAAAACTCTAACACCCGTTCATGACAAAAACACTCACAAAACTAAGAATGTAAGGGACCTTCCCTCAATCTGAAAAAGGCCTTCTAATCTATGAAAAACTCTCAGCTAACATTACGATTAGTGGTAAAAGACTGGATACACCCCCTTTAAGATCGGGAACAAGTCAAGAATGTCCACTCTTACCGCTTCTATTCAACATTGTACTAGACATTCTAGAACAGCAATCAGACAAAAACTGAAGTAAAAGGCATTCATACTGGGAAGAAGTGAAACTATCTCTATTTGCAGATGACATGATCTCATATACAGACAATCCTAAGGAACCCTCTAAAAAATATTAGACCTAATAAACAAACTCAGCAAGGTGACAGGATCCAAGATCAATATACACACATCAATTGTACCCTTGTAATGAACAATCTGAAAATGAAGTTAAAAACATAATGTCATTTAAATTAGCATCAAAGAGAATAAAATATTTAGGAATAAACTTAAGAAAAGAAGTGCAAAACATATACTCTGAAAAGTACAAAACATGGCTGAAAGAAATTAAATATGTACATATAATGTTCATGGATCAGAAGACTTTATCGTCTTAAGATAGGAAACAACTCCCCAAAGTGATCTTCAATGCAATATCTATCAGAAATTCCAGTTAGGTTCTTTGTAGATACTGACAAAATTGACCCTATTATCCACGGGATTTCAAGGGACTCCTTGGAGAAGGAAATGGCAACCCACTCCAGTACTCTTGCCTGGAAAATTCCATGGATAGAGGAGCCTAGTGGACTACAGCCCATGGGGTTGCAAAGAGTCAGACATGACTGAGCAACTTCACTTTCCTTCTTTTCTTTTCAAGGGTGAAACGATCTTGAAAAAGAGGAACAAAGCTGTGGACTAAAACTTTGCAATTTGAAAACTTACCACCAAGCAAGGATAATCAAGACAAAATGGTACTGAAGTAAGGATAGACAGAGAGATCAACGGAACAGAAGTAGAGGGCTCAGAAATAAACCCATATGGCCCACTGATTTTTCAACAAGGGCACCAGAAGCATACAGTGGAGGAAATAACAATCTTTCAAGAAATGGTGCTGGGACAACTGCAGAACCACATGCATAAGAATGAGATATCTTATACCATGGCATAAAAATTACTTCAAGATAGATGAAGAATCTAAATGTAAGAACTAAAACTATGTAACTTAGAAGAAAGTGTTAGTCGCTCAGCCATGTCCAACTCTGTGACCCTGTGGACTGTAGCCCACCAGGCTCCTCTATCCCTGGGATTTTCCAGGCAAAAATACTGGAGTGGGTTGCCATTTCTTCCTCCAGGAGATCTTCCAGACACAGAGATCGAACCTGTCTCCAATGTCTCCTGCATCAGCAGGCAGATTCTTTTCCATTGTACCACCTGAGAAGCCTCACTTAGAAGAAAACTTAGCGGTAAATCTGTATGAACTTAAATTTGTTAATAGATTCTTAGATATGAATCAAACACATAAGCAACAACATATAAACTGGACTTGATTAAAAACTGTGTTTCCAAGTACACCATCAATGAAGTGAAAAGAAAACCAACAAATGAATGAAAATATTTGCAAATTGAGTTTTTAATAAGAGACTTATATCTAGAATATATTAAGAACTTTTCCAGTTTAATAATAAAAAAACAACACAACTACAATATGGGATAAAGATATGAATAGACATTTTTTCCAAAGTACACAAATTGCCAATGAGCACATGAAAAAATGTACATTATCACTGGCCATTAGGGAAACACAAATAAAATCCACAATGAGACACCACTTCACACCTAGTAGAATTACCTAGAATCAAAAAGTCAGAAAAGTGCTGATGAGAATATAAAAGAAATTGGAATACTTACACACTGCTGTAAATGTAAAGTGGTGAGGACACTTTGGCATCTACTCAAATGATTAAACGGAGTTATCACAGGATCTAGCAATTCTACTCCTAGAAATAAACTCAAAAGAACTAAAAAATATGTACATGTAAAACTTGTACATGAATCTTCACAGCAGCTTTATTCCTAATAGCCAAAAATGTGTGTGCGCGCGCACACACTTAGTCGCTCAGTCGTTTCCAACTCTTTGAGACCCCATGGATTGTAGCCCGCCAGGCTCCTCTGTCCATGGATTCTCCAGGCAAGAATACTGGAGTGGGTTGCCATGCCCTCCTCCAGGGGATCTTCCCAAGCCAGGGATGGAACCCAGGTCTCCTGCATTGCAGGTGGATTCTTTACCAACTGAGCCACCAGGGAAGTGCATGAATACTTGAGTGGGCAGCCTATTCCGTCTCCAGGGGATCTTGGCTGAGCTACCAGGGAAGCCAAAAGATGGGGACAACCCAAATGTCTATCAACTGAGAAATGGGTTAGAAAAATGTGGTCTCTTCATACAGTGGAATATTACTGAGCCATTAAAGGAATGAAGTATTGATACATGTGAGTTACTACTCAATGAAGTTATTAGTTAAACAAAAGATCAGTGAACTGAAATACACACAGTTTGACAACATTCACTGTCAGCATGATTCAAGGGGATGAAGTGGAACCAGTGGGAAAGAATGAAGAATTCAGTCACAATCAGGGAGGTAGCTGTAATCAAAGCCCAAAAACTGAATAAAAAATTGCAAAAGAAGCAGGCAAGGAAAGCACACGAAATTGAGACATAGAGGTGAGAATTAACTGAATCTAAAGAAGGTGGCCTCCAAATCTCGTTATCAGAACAACTAGAAGAAAAGGCCTGGCATGTCCCTCTGCAGTGTGGGTAGATCTAGTGATGAGATGAACACAGGCTTTCCGCCCTGTGTGTGACTCAGTGAACAGCTGGGTGGCTGCTTCAGACTGCCTTGGAGCAGAGAACCCTCGCCAAGCAGGCTGCATGTATGAATACTAACTAGGCTCAAAAGTTTACAGAAATAATGCCATATAACAATCCTTTTCTACTAGTTGTTTTACAAGTAAAGTTTAGGATTAATCTATTATTTTTTAATCAGAGTTGTGATTTCATGCTAAGAGATGTTAAATCATTTGATTAAATTTGTAAAACAGTGTTAGGGTGTTTAAGTGAGTTTGATCTGCTGTAAGT
Source organism: Bos taurus (assembly GCF_002263795.3). Lineage (NCBI taxonomy): Eukaryota > Metazoa > Chordata > Mammalia > Artiodactyla > Bovidae > Bos > Bos taurus. The sequence goes on along the minus strand of NC_037337.1, from coordinate 3,336,758 downwards.
TTAGTTTATTAGATAAATAAGAGTCGTTGAAGGGTTTGAGAAGTTTGGCTTGTTGGCATTGTAAACGTTTCTTGTCAGGCATTTCAAAGACTTAAAAAGAAAAATGAATACATTAAATTATAATAGAACTTAAAACAGTGAAAGCAATTTAATTAACCAAGTTTGTAAATGAGAACAACTGTTTAAGAATACAGTCGTATCAACTTGAATCAATCAACCATTAATGAAAGTATCGGTAAAGCTATTTTTAATTTAACTATATTTATCAGTAGTACATTGAGATTTATAAGTTGAGCTTAAATTCTTAAGGGAGACTAGGTTTTAAATATATAATGTTAAGTAGATTTATCAAAAATTTACAACCTAAGTAACATATACTCTTATGTAAAAAAGGCCCCAGACTTTAGTGAAAATACTAATCTTTACATTAATTTCTTTAAACAACTAAATGATGCTTTTAAATACAGAGAGTAAAGCTAGCAGAATTCCTTCATTCTGGAGTGCCTACTAGGGTTCTAAGCACTGGAGACACAGTAGAAACTGGAAGGAATTAAGTCTTGGTCTGCATGGACCTTACATTCCAGTCAGAGAGATAGGTAATAACAAATACTTATATTTCTAAAAATATATTTATATCGAACGTTTAACAGTGGAAGGCAGAATGGTTTGGAGCATGGATTCTGAAGTCAGACAGCCAAGCTCAAACACTGGCTCCTTAACAGCTATCTGATCTCTGAAAGTGACTGAGCCTCTTGGTGTCTCAGTTCCCTCATTTGCAAACTGGGGGAATGATAATATTGTTACCCTACAGGATATTAAGAAGGTCAAAGAATTAATACCTGCAAAGCACTTAGAACACTGCCTGGCATGCAGAAACTACTATGACTTTCATGACAGAAGAATGTCAGGGAACAAGAGGCAAACAGCAGAGTAAGGGGCAGATAGTGCCGGGTCTGGGGAGGGAGTGGGGACAGCTGTCAATGTGTTGTCAGAACCCACTTCCCTGAAGAGGGGATGACTGATCCTGGGGCTGAGTGTGGTGAGGAAGAGTGTGTGCAAAAGTGAGGAGGGTGTTCAGGGCAGAGGGAAGTGCACAGGCCTTGAGGCAGGGGCAGATGTGAGGAGTGTGAGGAAGAGGAGGAGGAAGCCAGTGTGGAGAAACAGCCAGAAGGAAAGGCCTTTGGATGTATTCAAAGTAGATGTCCATCAGCAGATGAATGGATAAGAAAGCTGTGGTACATATACACAATGGAGTACTACTCAGCCATTAAAAAGAATACTTTTGAATCAGTTCTAATGAGGTGGATGAAACTGGAGCCTATTATACAGAGTGAAGTAAGCCAGAAGGAAAAACACCAATACAGTATACTAATGCATATATATGGAATTTAGAAAGATGGTAACAATAACCCTGTATACAAGACAGCAAAAGAGACACTGATGTATAGAACAGTCTTTTGGACTCTGTGGGAAAGGGAGAGGGTGGGATGATTTGGGAGAATGGCATTGAAATATGTATAATATCATATACGAAACGAGTCGCCAGTCCAGGTTCAATGCACGATACTGGATGCTTGGGGCTGGTGCACTGGGACGACCCAGAGGGATGGTATGGGGAGGGAGGAGGGAGGAGGGTTCAGGATGGGGAACACGTGTATACCTGTGGCAGATTCATTTTGATATATGGCAAAACCAATACAATATTGTAAAGTTAAATAAAATAAAATTTAAAAAAGAAAAAAAACAAAGTATAATGGAAAGTTCCTGGAGGGTTTATATGATCGGATCTGCATTTTAAAGGATCTCTGGGTGCCGGGTGGGGACCTGCCGTAGGTGCAGTGTGGCCAGAGGGAGCCCAGACAGGAGGCGATGATGCGAGTCAATCTTTTTCTTATTTAATTTTTAATTGAAGTATAGTTGATTAATAATATTATGTTAGTTTTAAGCGTACAATAAAGTGATTTGGTGTGACTCATTCTTTACAACCTATTTCCCCTTTAATAATGAGAAATAGGGGTGACTTGGACCACAGCAATAGCTGGTAGATACTGGAAAGTGAATTAATGCTGGATGATATTTTGAAGGTAGAGCCAATAGGATTTGTAGGTGAGATGCTTTGGACAGTTGCGAGCCTTATTACTCAAATTGTGGTCCTTGGACGAACAGCATCAGTATCACCCGGAAGCCTGCAAGAAACACAGAATCTCAGGCCCCAGCTCAGACCTATTTTTTTTTTAATTTAATTTTATTTTTTAACTTTACAATATTGTATTGGTTTTGCCATATATCAACATGAGTCCGCCACAGGTATACACGTGTTCCCCATCCTGAATCCTGAACCCTCCTCCCTCCCTCCTCCCTCCCCGTACCATATTGAATCTAACTTGTGTTTTAACAAGATCCCCAGGCAACTTCTCCAAATAGTAAAGCTTGAGAAGCACTAGTCTAGGCAGTGCCGTGGGAGTGGGTAGATGGGGTGGGACAGAGGACAAAGACAGCAAGCTCAAGGATCCAGGCGTCCAGGGTGAGGGATGTGCTGTCTATGTAGGTATTGACAGCTTAGGGAATGACGACTACCATGTAGCGGAGAGAAAGTCAGCAAATCTTCAGTGTGCTCAGGGCAGTGGCCAAGAGGAAAGGAAAGAGCTGCAACCAGAAGGGGCTTCTAAAGCAGATACTACAACACTGTTTACAATAGCTAAGACATGGAAACAACCTAAATCATTGACAGAGGAATGAATAAAGACGATGTGGTACGTTTGTGCAATGAACTATTAGTCAGTAAAAAGAATGAAATAATGCCATTTGCAGCAACATGGATGGACCTAGAGATTGTCATACTGAGTGAAGAAAGTCAGAGAAGGAGAAAGATCATACGACATTCCTTTTATAAGGAATTTAAAAAGAAATGATACATTTGTATCATCTTACAAAACAGACTCAAAGACTTAGAGAAAGAACTTACGGTATACACTGTTATATTTAAAGTGGATAACCAACAAGGACCTACTGCATGGAACTCTGCTCAATGTTATGTGGCAGCCTGGATGGGAGGGGAGTTTGGGGGAGAATGGATACACGTATGTGTACAGCTGAGTCCCTCCACTGTTTATTTGAAACTAACACAACATTGTTAATTGGCTATACACCAAAACAAAAGAAAAAGTTGAAAAAAGAAAAAAAGCAGGTGCTTCTACGAAGCAGGGTCTTCTAAGAAGTCTTCTGAGAAGCAAGGAGAGGGAAACATTGGTCTGAGAGCAGAAACCAGGACAAGGACCCCAGCAGCTCCTCCGCTGAGAAGATAATTGAGGTTGTGAGTGAAAGCTACCTGAGAAAGCTACAAGAAGAGCAGGGTCCTCAGAGGCAGCCGCTTAGGTTACCAAATGTGACACTAACACAGCATCTGACCTGCAGCTGTCAAAGCTCCAGAAGCATCAAAGTGGGGCAGGTTTTGTTTCTTTGGGTTCTCCTGACAATGCAAACACACCTTGAAATATCTGCACCTCTAAGCATGAGATGCTTCAAAAACATGCCGAAGTTTATTTAAATAATTTGCTTCTGGATAGGAGATAGTAACATATGCACACAACTTCAAAAGCACTGATAAAAGTCTTTTTAAGTTCCGAAATGAAGAGATCTAAACTCTGCACATAGTAAGTCTTTAAAAGATTTTATTTTATTAATAATAGACCGTTACGTAACATTTAAAAATATTAACTTTTTGAATCCTCATAACAGTAAGTAGTTAGTAAGTGGGGACCATTCTACCCCTCTTTACAGATGTGTAAATTGAGACCCAGGGGTTTGGGTACATCCCACAAGCTCTCACAGTTGACAGAGAGCAGAGCTGGGCTTCCGATCCAGGCCATGGAGCTCCAGGCTCTGCGCTGTCATCTCTGTGTTGCTTCTCTTCAACTCAATATAGGAAAATTTCTTTGGGGGAAAAAAAAAAAATTACAGACTCACTGGATATAAGAAACCTTCAGCAAATTATGTTTATTTTCAAGGCAGACTTATCCCAAGTTCCTTCCAGACAGATAAGAAATCAATCCTATATTTAAAGAGCCTTTGGGAGGCCATGCATTATTTCCCCTGATAACTGACTCCAATGTCAGATGCCTCTGACTGCCACGGTCCTCTTCTCCCACTTAACCTGAAACACTGCTGCTACAATGCAAGCACATCTCCCCTTGCAGCTCTCCTAAGACCAGCCTGCTAGGCTCTGAAATTTTAAATCCATTCCATTTCAGGGCCCCCTCCTTCTCGCCCTTTTTCCCTTGCACATCCTCGAAGTTTCCCCTGCTGAATCATTACATTCATTATTCAGTCCAAAATGCCCTAACTATGATTGCCCTGCAAATCCGCTCTTAACTTGGGGCATGAGAAGCCAGGGACATTGAAGGTGTTGTGACCAAGTGTCCTTATGTGACTTGAGCAGAGATTACCCCGGTGGAGAGGCTGGGAGGACAAGCACGTGTCACCAAGGAGATGTGCTGCTCTTGGGTCTCACTCTCAGTAAACACAACCCAGAGGTCTGGCTACACACACAGGGGACCCGAAACTGCAGTGCCTTTGTTACAAATCACCTCTGCCTCCTCTTGTGTCATTAGCTAGTGACAACAAGAGGAGGCAGTTGTCACATGAATTCAATGATAAGAATGCACTACTATCTATAAAGTAAACAGCACAGTACTGGACAGCACAGGGAGCTATATTCAATATCCTGGAAAATCTACTGTGGAAAAGAATATAAAAAAGAAAAAAGTGAATCACTTTGTGGTACACAACATTGTGATTCAACTATACTTCAATTTAAAAGAAAGAACTGAGTATCTCCTATGTTTGGGGGCTTTAAGTGTCTCAAAGGCTGAGAACCAATGAATGAGCAAAAGAAAGCAAATATGTGCAATGATCTGCCTAGTAGCTTTAACTTATGCCAATGACATAGGCTGAAAAAGTGTACAGAAGGGCCTTAAACTTACAGTCTAGCATCTTTTAAGGAGAAAGCAATGGCACCCCACTCCAGTGTTCTTGCCTGGGGAATCCCAGGGACGGGGCAGACTGGTGGGCTGCCGTCCATTGGGTCGCACAGAGTCGGACATGACTGAAGCGACTTAGCAGCAGCAGCAGCAGCATCTTTTAAAAACCCTGAAATGCCTTTCAAAAATCCATCTTGGCTATCATAGAAATATGTAACATGAATTTAGCAGTTGCACCGTTGTAAGACGCTTATCTGTGCATGGTAACAACCCGCTGACAAACACTGGGAGCTTCTTTTCCCTGGTTCCCGGCCGCCCACTCTGCTGCCTCCATCAGCATTTGGCTAAACTTGATGAATCTAAAAGAATAAGCCCAAGTCCTTAAATAAAGGCCGCACTGTTGACCCGCGCCCCCCTCCCGCCCCCACCAGCTCACATTCCCAAAGCACCGTGGTCTTCGGGATTAGTCAGAGGGGTTCAACCAAAGACAGAGCACCTCAGTTTCCTGAGTTACAGACTGTGCAGCTACATCCTAAGGATAAACTGCATCTCTCAACCTTGTTTTTCCTATCACTCCCCCACTCCCTGCCAATACACCAAGAAGCCTTTATTAACCTAAACACCCACATGATATTGTGATCCCACAGGCTACTATAGATCCGATTTTGTACTTCATATATATTTAAATTTTATACATATAGAGCAAAATTTATTCATCCCCCCAAGAACCGATGCTTGCCCCTCTTGAAGATGCCATCACCCTTCTTGAGGGTGTATGGGATAATGATATCTACTTTCCAGTGCTGTTCAATAAAGAGTTCATGAGCATGACTGAGCTCCAGGCACAGTTGAGATCTTTCTTCTATGGCGCTGATGTCTTAGTGGTTAATCTGTGTATGTGCACATTTCCCTGAGAACAAGGGAACTGTTTATTCTTTATCATAATGCAACCCTGTACCACGCGTTGCTAGACTGGACTAAATAATGTAAATGGTGCAAAAAAAGTTCATCACCGTCCTGTGGACCCATCTCTAAAGCCCTACCAACAGCCTCCAAACTGCCACAGAGCACAAAGCACAGAATTGGGGCTGGGAGGGACTGAACTGATTAATGTGCCCATGAGCAAATCAGATCTCTTTTCAATGTGGTTATGTATTTTTTTAACCTCAGTTCTCCATTGAAGGAGGCCCTCAATGGAGCTAGAAGCATATTTAGGTATCGATAAGCTGTATGTCCGGCTAAAATCCTTATGAAAATGAATACATCCTTTTGAATTTGTGAAACTTTCAGAAAGGAAAAGCAAAATATACTATTCAACTGTGCCTTAATATAAGTCGAGATAATTAAAAAAAACCCTCCTTTATGTTATTTCATGCAAAAATGTTATACAATTTAGAAGTGGCTATGAAACAAGCTTTATTCATTTTTCTATTTCTTCTACTATCTGAATTTTTCAGTGAAGCTATGGAATCAAATCACAGAATCGCTTTCAAAGAGAGGACAGCTTACATATAGCCATGTAGTCATTTCATGGGCATACCTGAAGGGACCTGGCCCTTTATTATTTGTCCTGTAAATCAAAGTTCAGGGTTAGTTTTTCTTGACTGAGGATAATAAGAAAATCCTTGTTTCCCAGTTATTTTTAGGGGAAAACAAAAACATTATTAGCTAATTTTTACAGAATGAGCAAACTGAAGACTCACCCTCAGAGCACAGCGAGTCCTTCCCTCCCTACGTGAAGCAAAGCACAACTCTGCCCCGAGGAGCAGTAGACAGAACTGCGCCCCCGCACATGCCCGTTAAAGGGAAAACACCCCCAGCCCTGGAATTTGTCTCTTGGAGCTACTGATGGTGTGCGAGCAGCAGGGGTAGGAGGAGGATGAGAAAGGCTTGGCCGGGCCAGGTGGCCCAGGGACACCGGGGGACCAGCTTCCCCCCTCTCACGGCTCCGAAGGGGAGGGTCAACCCTGCACCAGGCCACACTTGTGCCCCAGTTCAGCTGTCCCTTCCAATACTCTTGAAAATAAGTGTTGTACCACCCGCTTTTCTTCTCTGCCGTCTCAGCTGCAAGTCGAGGCGACCTCAAGCAGACATCGCGTGCGCAGCAGCCAGAAACGAGGCCGAATCTGAAAGGGCCGCAAAGGAGAGGGTTTCCACACCGGCTCCTTCTCCTTGCTTCCTGCCCCACCATCTCATCTCCGGGGCAGGCTCTCGTCCCTAAGGCTAGGTACCCGGCCCCGGCTTTGTTTAACTTTCTCTCAGTGTGTGTCATAACCTTAAATTCTGTGAGGACTGGGAGAGGAGCTAGGGGTGTGACATCTGCCTCCCCTTCTTACTCAGAAACAAAAGAGCTTCTCATCCTTCAAACTGTTCTCCGACACAGTCTCCTGATTTGTCAGCTATTTATGGAGCAGTCTCAACGTGCCCAGCACTGGGTTAGGCCAGGGTTTCACTCAGAGAGGAGTCAATAGATTGTAAGGAACATGTCACTGTCCTCAATCTGGTGCTGGAAGAGAGGCTGGCGTGCCACCGGCTGGCATATGTGGCTGACGGGCAGACAACTGAAGCAATGCGTGAAAGAGAATGACTGCCCGAGCGAGCTGGCAGTCCAACCCCAAGAGCCAGAGTAGTATCACCCCAGGTAGAAAGTGAGGAGTGATGCTTGAGAAGGTTAGAGACGAAAATGTTCTAGAGGCTTTGAAGAGAAAACACAATGCATCTTAAAATCTGTATCTAAATGGTATTTCACTATAACTGTTTAATTAAAATACTCTAACCATCATCAAAAAGAAATAACCCTCTATCTGTATCAAGTAAATTCTGTTGCTATGAACCAAGATGTCAGCATGAGTCTTTCTTTTTGCTCTAGTAGGATTCACTTTTCACTTTCATGCATTGGAGAAGGAAATGGCAACCCACTCCAGTGTTCTTGCCTGGAGAATCCCAGGGACAGGGGAGCCTGGTGGGCTGCCGTCTATAGGGTCCCACAGAGTCGGACACGACTGAAGCGACTTAGCAGCAGCAGCAGGATTCAGTAGAGGGTGGGGAAAGATGTCATCAGGAAACTCAGGTTTAGCTAGCCAGTAAAGGTGCTAAGACTGTTTCATCACATTTTGATATATTTACAAAAAGAATAAGTTGGTCCAATGAAAGGCTTTTCTTTTTCAGAGTTGGCCAGGGCATCCTCTGATGTCTCAAGGATAGCTTGATGACCCTTTGTTTGGTTGACAGGATTCAAGAATTAAGTTGATAGCTGGCCAGGTAACTTTGAAAGTCCCTCTCACCCCTAAATTTTCAAAGTTCTGTGACTCTGACAGATGTGTGCATTTGGGGATTGTTGGTGGAGGTCACTCAGAACTAAGAAGGCAGGACCCTTCAGACACCCATAAGAAACAGGGCATATGAGTTCCGAACTGAATGTCCTAAAGGATTACCATGTGAATCTGAGATTGTAATATTTTGAGATACATACAGTGTTTGTAATACGACAGTTAAGCTTCTTATTCATACCTGGGCCTTGTGGAGAACAGATTAAGTTATCTTTCATTTACTGAATTTAGATTATTGTCCTTTCTGCACCAAATCTGCTTTCCATATATGGTTTTAACTTCCATTTCACAGAAACCAGAGGTTATCTGATGAAAATTCCCTTAATTTTACTTTCTTTGAGCCTTAACTACTTTCCTCCGTTCCCTTCCTCCCATCTCTTTAGATGAAGACCAAGCTGGTCTTAACCACCCTATTCTCTTCTTTCAGTATCTTTTTGGTACCTCCAAAAGAAATCCCTTCATTGCCCCATATTCAAGTCTCTTCTTCCATATTCAGTGTATCTTTAAATTCCCACAACACTCACCACTTCACACAAGTTAGAATCTCAGATTACTCTCCAAGCCTTCTCCCTGACCCCCACACATCACTGGGTACCACTTTCTCAGGACTTGGCACAGGAAAGGAGACAGCCTCTTAGTCTGGGCCCCTCCCTTCTGGCCTAGATCAGATCCTATGATAGGCTCTTGGATGGTTTTCCTGTCCCTAGAGCCCGTTACAATAGGCTGCCAAGATTTTCCTTCTGAAGCACAGAGAGCATGTGTATTACTCAGATAACCTAAAGCCTGTCGTGCCCTCTCCAGTTCTCTAGCAGAGTTTCTCAAAGTGCAAGACGTAGGCAGTGACACAGGCCAAAGATTCAGGAGGCATTTGACAATGAATTACACTAGCACAGAGACTCGGGATTAAAAAATATCATTTTAATCATTTATTGTCATTTGAATCTTCTTGTGAACTTTTTGATGTGTTTAAGAAAAAGCATCAGTTAGGGTCAGCAGGTCAAGATCAGGCCTTAGACATCTGCCAGTCTCTTTTTAACAAGCCTATAGGTTCAGCTCAGAGCAGAAGCGAAGGAAGATTGTCAAAGGAGAATTTAATAACTCTGTTGGGTTTTCTGGATTTATTTAGAGCAAGTAATATGGGTTTACTATTGACCATAGTGATAGTACATTTCCTTTTAAAGTAAAGGTATTGAAGAAAAAAAAGCCAATTTAGTAAAGGTTCTCAAAAAAAAAAAAAAAATCACAGGTGTTAATAACACAAGCATTGCAAAGGAAGTCTAAGAGAACAGAGCTATAAATGAAAATCCAGACTCATTTTCCCGTGCATCAGCCCTAGTCTAACTAAATCTCCAACCACAGCCCTTCTTTATAAAGTCTCTGCTCTGTGACCACACCTGCTGTTGCCCTGGTCCATACCCGTATTTATGCTGTTCTTTCTGTCTGTACTAGTCTTCCTCACTTTTGGACCTTTTGAAATTCTATTTATTTTGAAGTCCTGACTCAGATCTTTTCTTCTCTGAGGAGTCTTCCCCAAGCATTTAAATTCTGATTTATGATCCATCTGCTTGTCCTTTGGCTATGGTGCTTATTTTATTCTCTCTCATGTTAGAGTGTGTTCACACAGTTACCCTACTATACTGTAAATTCCTAGAGGGCAAAGACGATGCCTTTCTTTTAAAATATATATTTCTGCCCCTAGTACAGATATTGAGAATGACAATATATAAAAGTAAATATGTATGTATGTGTGTATATATATATATATGCAAATGAAATGAGTAGGAATTTTTGATCTTATCTCATTGTCTGCTCCAGAAGCCACAGGTAGCATTTTTTTTTATCTTAATAAATAACTTTAGAAATAAATCTTAACATAAATTAGAGCAACTCAAGCTTACTGAGTAGAAAACAACTTAGGAAGCACTTCCTAAGTCCCTGAGGAGAATAGATTTCTATTAGTCTCCTCATTTAACATGTATGATTTTGTCTTTTTTGGCCTGTGAATTTTTGGGGATTTTTGGTGGGGGATGAGTAGGTGGGGAGCTATGTTCCAATCTAATTAAGTCATAGGACATGAAGAACAAAACTTAAATATTAGAATTAACCACTTATCCTTTTATGCAACAACTACTGACTGATGGCTGGCATGCCTCCAGGTACCAGGCACACGGAAAATCAAAGCCACCATGCTGCCCTGGTGGAGCCAAGCTGGGATCATTCACACCACACTCCATGCAAACAGGAGCATGAGCCTCGCTGCCCTGCCTCAGGTGACTTGCAGCTGACAGTTACTAGACTTACTGGACCCCAGCTTCTTGTGCTAGGTACTGGGGAGGTGTGCACTTATCTCTTTCAACTGTGTTTGCCACAGGGCATTATCCTGAGACAGGCTCTGGCCAGTCAACAATAATGAGCCTCATGATTATAAAATAATGGGCTCGGAGAATTAAGGACGCTATCAATTATCCAAGTGCTAATCATTTGTCTGGCAAGATGCCAATGGCCTTAGCAGAACTTGCTTTCTGGACGATTCCAATCAGCCCTGTGGCAGTCATCTACAGGTCTCTGATGACAGCCCACCCCATGAGGCTCACGACTGCTCAGAGAGAGGAGCCAAAGCCTGTGCCCAAAGGGGAGGATGGGGTCAGACTCAGTGACCTGGCCTCGTCACCACAGGCGCCACGATGGTGAGAAGGACTGGAGCTGATCGGTAAGGTACTGAAAAGATTGCACCCAAACGATCAATGTATATAATTTGATATAATAATGTAATACCATCAGTATTATTTTGGGAGTGTCCAGGCATTTCTAAAGTCCTTAAGAGACCAGCACACAGCCTATTTCTCTGCTTTATGGAAGACTAAGACACATCTGAACAATCCTTAACATGGAGATGCCGCCGGCAGCAGCACGAGCTCGCCATCTGACTGAGTCACCTGCCCCTTTGTGCCTCATGGTGATCTTAGAAAAGCCTCATTGGAAGAATGGGGCAGTTTTAGTAGACTACCAGTGACTACGCACTGATAATGAAAACCTGGGGAGCGGAAAGGCCGCTCAGACACTGTACTTCCTTTCAAAGCATACCAAGAAAGTTCATTTCAATTTGAATAGAAGTGGGCAAATTACAGATACTTCTTTTAAAATGTATTCTACCTTAACAAGACTTAACCCACATGTTGGCTTTTTTTTCTTTTCTTTTTGACAATTTCACCTAAATAGGCTGGTTCACTAGTAAGTAACCATAACTCAGGATTTCTTCCTTTCCAACAAAGAAGTCTATAAAAAGGCTATGTAATATATGCTTAAATCAAGAACATCCAAGGCTATGTGCAAAATAGATTGGAAAATGCTTAAGACAAATTACGGCTCTATTGGAAAGGTACAAAAATCTGCAGCATTCAAAAAACAAATTTGTTTGGAGAAAGAACCGTGTTTCAATTTTTAGTTACATCCCACCTATGTGTCTTCAGTACGAAAAAATGTGCCCATCAAAAACACTGGGTAAGGAAACGGAACATTATTTTTACCTAGGTTGAAAACTGCTATGAAAAGATAGTCCTCTGGGGCCAGATCAGGCCCAGCCAAAATGAGACATATCTAGAGCCACTCTGAAGGATCACATGAATGAGGAGGTGGGAAGGGTGAAGCTGTGATGTGACACTAATGTGAAATTCTTATCAGGCTAAAACACCACTAAAGTTTTGGATCTCCTATAAAGCACGTTTTGTGAATATTGTCTTAATTTAATATAAAAATGTTATCAGAACCATGGTACTGTCTGAGAAAGCTGGTGCATACTCAGTCACTTCAGTGGTGTCTGACTTTGTGGACTGTAGCCCTCCAGGCTCCTCTGTCCATGGGATTCTCCAGGCAAGAATACTGGAGTGGGTTGCCATGCCCTCCTCCAGGGGAGATCTTCCTGACCCAGGGATCGAACCTACATCTCCTGTGGCTCCTACACTGCAGCCAGATTTTTTACTGCTGAGCCACTGGGGAAGCTGGTATCTTTGCTAAATAATAGCTTCTTCCTTTACATTCTTCTGAGGAATGCACATGATGTTTAGGGAAAAAGCAGTCATGTTTAAGAGAAATAGCAAGCAAACTTCACGAAAGGTCTTAATTCATAAGAAAATCAAATGGGAAGGCCCATGTTAAGTAACATCAGCTGACTTGATAGAAATAGTCCTGCATATGGAAGCGGAGATAGGGCAAAGGCATAGTATGTTATGATGCTACTTCATTGCATAACAGCAATGAAGACCAGATGGCCCTTACAGGGGCCAATAGTGAGCAGCATGGAAGCCTGTTGCACCCACAGCCCAGTCTACACACTGAAGAACAGGGCTGCAAGGAGACTGTAGATGATTTTCTTAGGCAAAGGAAAGTCATTCTGCCAGTGACTACATTTTAACAGCTTCAACTCTCAATCCATCTCATGATCTGTTCCTCCACAACATCCAGATCAGATTTTTTAATGACTCAGTGTTTCTACTGAGTTACCCACCTGATGTTACCCAAGGTCAGTAAAGTCAAAACCCAGGAGAGCAGACTCCATGACAAATCAAAGGATTTCTTTCACATCTTGTTGAATTATCTTAAGGTGGACACCAGAGATGGGTTTATTTTTTCTTTAAAACATATATAAAAAAGACCTATGCTGGCATCTAGCTAGTACTAGTCAGTATAGCTTAGATCACTGACTAACATTTGGATGACATTTGTACCTAGTACTTGACCCAATACCAACGTTTGATCCTTTGTCACCAAAAATAGTTTATAGCTAGTCCTAAATACAGTATAAAGATTATCTGGAAAAAACTCTCCTGATTTAAACTGTGTCAAATATAAATTCATTGCCTGAACCTCAAAGTAAAACTAGAAAAATCCTTTTAAATTGATAATATCACACTGTGCTTGAAACAAACTTGACAAAAATGACGTTTTCTTTAAGACTGGGAGTCAGCAGTACTCTGTGACAACCTAGAGGGGTGGGAGGCACCAGAATGGAGGGGAGAATGAAAAGGGAGGGGACACACATGTACCATGACTGATTCACGTTGTTTTATGGCAGAAACCAACACAACACTGCAAGGCAATTATTCTCCAATTAAAAACAAATTAATTTAAAAAACCAAAGCTATGGTTTTTGTAGTAGTCATGTATGGATATGAGAGTTAGACCATAAAGAAGGCTGAAGGTCAGAGAACTTATGCTTCTGAACTGTGGTGCTGGAGAAGACTCTTGAGAGTCCCTTGGACAGCAAGGAGATCAAAACAGTCAATCCTAAAGGAAATTAACCCTGAAAATTCATTGGAAGGACTGATGCTGAAGCTGAAGCGCCAAAATTTTGGCCACCTGATGGGAAGAGCTAACTCATTGAAAAAGACCATGATGCTGGGAAACATTGAGGGCAGGAGGAAAAGGTGGCAACAGAGGATGAGATGGTTGGATGGCATCATCGATGCAATAACATGAGTTTGAGCAAACACCAGGAGATAGTAAAAGACAGGGAAGCCTGGCATGCTGCAATCCATGGAGTCACAAAGAGTCGAACATGACTGAGTGACTAAACAACAACAAATTTTTAAAAAAGGGGGTTGGTAGGCAGTATACTTGTTTTATAAAATGCTAGACAGTAACTGTTATAAGCTTTGCAAACCACATATGGTCTCTGTCATACAGTACTCCCAAGTCAGTGATTTAAAAAGGTAAAAACTGTTCTTATTGTGGTTTGTTTGAAAACAAGCAGTGGGTCAAATCTGACTCATGGACCATAGTTTACAAAACCTTGCTTGCAATATCTCAGCACCCTGAGAATATGTCCATTTCCTCAACTCATCCTAATATATGACCCTATACAAAATGATCAAGAAGAAGCAGCGATTAAGACAAAGACCAATCCAGACCAGTTCAGTCCCTCAGTCATGTCAGACTCTTTGTGATGCCACGGACTGCAGGACGCCAGGCTGCCCTGTCCATGACCAACTCCTGGAGATTACTCAAACTCATGTCCATTAAGTCAGTGAAGCCTTCCAAACATCTCATCCTCTGTCGTCCCCTTCTCCTCCTGCCTTCAATCTTCCCCAGCATCAGAGTCTTCTCCAGTGAGTCAGTTCTTCGCATCAGGTGGCTAAAGTATTGGAGTTTCAGCTTCAGCATCAGTCCTTCCAATGAATATTAAGGACAGATTTCCTTTAGGATAGACTGGTTGGATCTCTTTGCAGTCCAAAGGACTCTCAAGAGTCTTCTCCAACACCACAGTTTGAAAGCATCACTTCTTCGCCACTCAGCTTTCTTTTTTTTTTTTAATATAAATTTATGTATTTTAATTAGAGGTTAATTATTTTACAATATTGTATTGGTTTTGCCATACATCAACATGAATCTGCCATGGGTGTACACATGTTCCCCATCCTGAACCCCCCTCCCACCTCCCTCCTTGTACCATCCCTCTCAGTCATCCCAGTTCACCAGCCCCAAGCATCCTGTATCATGCATCAAACCTGGACGGGAGATTTGTTTCATATATGATATTATACATGTTTCAATGCCATTCTCCCAAATCATCCCACCCTCTCCCTCTCCCACAGAGTCCAAAAGACTGTTCTATACATCTGTGTTTCTTTTGCTGTCTCACATACAGGGTTATCATTACCATCTTTCTAAATTCCACATATATGCGTTAGAATACTGTTAGAAAACACAGAAGAACCAGAGACCAAATTGCCAACATCCTCTGGATCATCAAAAAGGCAACAGAGTTCCAGAAAAACATCTATTTTCTGCTTTACTGACTATGCCAAAGCCTTTGACTGTGTGGATCACAATAAACTGTGGAAAATTCTGAAAGAGATGGGAATACCAGACCACCTGATCTGCCTCTTGAGAAATTTGTATGCAGGTCAGGAAGCAACAGTTAGAACTGGACATGGAACAACAGACCGGTTCCAAATAGGGAAAGGAGTACGTCAAGGCTGTATATTGTCACCCTGCTTATTTAACTTCTATGCAGAGTACATCATGAGAAATGCTGGGCTGGAAGAAGCACAAGCTGGCATCCAGACTGCCAGGAGAAATATCAATAACCTCAGATATGCAGATGACACCACCCTTATGGCAGAAAGTGAAGAGGAACTCAAAAGCCTCTTGATGAAGGTGAAAGAGGAGAGTGAAAAAGTTGGCTTAAACTCAACATTCAGAAAACGAAGATCATGGCATCTGGTCCCATCACTTCATGGGAAATAGATGGGGAAACAGTGGAAACAGTGTCAGACTTTATTTTTTTGGGCTCCAAAATCACTGCAGATGGTGACTTCAGCCATGAAACTAAAAGACGCTTACTCCTTGGAAGGAAAGTTATGATCAACCTAGATAGCATATTTAAAAGCAGAGACATTACTTTGCCAACAAAGGTCTGTCTAGTCAAAGCTACGGTTTTTCCAGTGGTCATGTATGGATGTGAGAGTTGGACTGTGAAGAAAGCTGAGCGCCAAAGAATTGATGCTTTTGAACTGTGGTGTTGGAGAAGACTCTTGAGAGTCCCTTGGACTGCAAGGAGATCCAACCAGTCCATTATGAAGGAGATGAGCCCTGGGATTTCTTTGGAAGGAATGATGCTAAAGCTGAAACTCCAGTACTTTGGCCACCTCATGTGAAGAGTTGACTCATTGGAAAAGACTCTGATGCTGGGAGGGATTGGGGGCAGGAGGAGAAGGGGAGGACAGAGGATGAGATGGCTGGATGGCATCGCTGACTCGATGGACGTGAGTCTGAATGAACTCTGGGAGTTGGTGATGGACAGGGAGGCCTGGCATGCTGCGATTCATGGGGTCGCAAAGAGTCGGACACGACTGAGCGACTGAACTGAACTGAACTGATACTGTATTGGTGTTTTTCCTTCTGGCTTACTTCACTCTGTATAATAGGCTCCAGTTTCATCCACCTCATTAGAACTGATTAAATGTATTCTTTTTAATGGCTGAGTAATACTCCATTGTGTATATGTACCACTGCTTTCTTATCCATTCATCTGCTGATAGACATCTAGGTTGCTTCCATGTCCTGGCTATTATAAACAGTGCTGCGATGAACATTGGGGTACATGTGTCTCTTTCAATTCTGGTTTCCTTGGTGTGTATGCCCAGTAGTGGGATTGCTGGGTCATAAGGCAGTTCTATTTCCAGTTTTTTAAGGAATCTCCACACTGTTCTCCATAGTGGCTGTACTAGTTTGCATTCCCACCAACAGTGTAAGAGGGTTCCCTTTTCTCCACACCCTCTCCAGCATTTATTGCTTGTAGACTTTTGGATTGCAGCCATTCTGACTGGTGTGAAATGGTACCTCATAGTGGTTTTGATTTGCATTTCTCTGATAATGAGTGATGTTGAGCATCTTTTCATGTGTTTGTTAGCCATGTGTATGTTTTCTTTGGAAAAATGTCTGTTTAGTTCTTTGGCCCATTTTTTGATTGGGTCATTTATTTTTCTGGAATTGAGCTGCAGGAGTTGCTTGTATATTTTAGAGATTAGCTCTTTGTCAGTTGCTTCATTTGCTATTATTTTCTCCCATTTTGAAGGCTGTCTTTTCACTTTGCTTATAGTTTCCTTTGTGGTGCAGAAGCTTTTAAGTTTAGTTAGGTCCCATTTGTTTATTTTTGCTTTTATTTCCAATATTCTGGGAGATGGGTCACAGAGGATCCTGCTGCGATTTATGTCGGAGAGTGTTTTGCCTATGTTCTCCTCTAGGAGTTTTATAGTTCCTGGTCTTACGTTTAGATCTTTAATCCATTTTGAGTTTATTTTTGTGTATGGTGTTAGAAAGTGTTCTAGTTTCATTCTTTTACAGGTGGTTGACCAGTTTTCCCACTTTCTTTATAGTCCAATTCTCACATCCATACATGACTACTGGAAAAACCATACCTTTGACTAGGTGGACCTTTGTAGGCAAAGTAATGTCTCTGCTTTTTAATATGCTGTCTAGATTGGTCATAACTTTTCTTCCAAGGAGCATGTGTCTTTTAATTTCATGACTTCAGTGATAGCTCAGTTGGTAAAGAATGTGCCCTCAATGCAGGAGACCCTGGTTTGATTCCTGGATTGGGAAAATTCACTGGAGAAGGGAAAAAGCTACCCACTCCAGTATTCTGGCTTGGAAAACTAGTCCATGGGGTTGCAAAGAGTCAGACAGGACTGAGCGATTGTCACAATCCAGATCAGACCTCCAATAAAAACTTAAACTAGATAAAGGGCTATGACAAAGGGTAATGTTATCTTTCAAAGGGCTTACTTAGACTTCTGTATTGTTCTTACTGAAAATAGAATCATTACAAGGAACCAAATCCTGGTGTTTCAAAACTCATGAGACTTCTTTCTGGAAGGCTGTGGTCAGGATTCTGGGAAGTTCCACAGACCAGGGGGAGCAGCACTTGCTGTAGGCATTCCTCACAGGAGTGGGACTAGGGTGTTTATATTAGTCATGTATGGATACTTTCATGTATGGAACATGTATGGATACATGTTCAGGAGGCTTTCGGGAGTGCCCGTGACATGGAGCGTGCTGTGGGCCTGCAGTGGAGTGGCAGGGAGAACAGCAGTGGTCCTTGTGAAAGGAAAGATGGAATGCTGTAGAAGGCACACGCATTTCTGTGCCAGGGTTTCTCTGCACCGTGGAGTTCTCTCTCTAATGTCACCTTGGGTGGCTTCCCTCTGCCTTCCCTTGGCAAACCCCAGCCAGTGCTCGGAGCCACACAGATGCTGAGAGCCTCTAAAGCAACCCCCAAGATCAACGACCGAGAAACTCTATCAGAAGTCTGTGACTCCAGCAGAGTCAATGAAGATCCTTCTGGGCTGAACACAGAGAGGCGTTGCTAGCAGCACTGTGCCAGGCCTGTCATGATTCTGTGCGGCTGTCTGCCTGCCTGTCCAGCACACAAGAGAGGATTCAGATTTCCAAGACCAATGTCCCTGCCCGCTTCAAAAGCTCACCAAGTGCTAGTTTTGCCCCTGCTTGAAAGAAATGTCAAATTAACGGAGTTCCTCATTAACCCCTCTTAACTTACTAAAGAGTAAAGCTCTTGCCATTGAACTCATTTTTAGAAGATGATAAAATAAAGACATACAAATTCTTTTCGACATTGAACAGACATTCCCATTAGTAGTATTTTTCAAACCGACTCTTCTAGGGTTCAGCTTTAATACATGAAGTCACTCATGCAGTGTTCCAAACTAGCCTTCTGTTGTCCTGACTCATGGGTAAACATTTGTGTGGAATCATTTATAAGTCTTCATGGGGAGATGGTAGTGGTATCAATCTTGACCTGACAGAATTAGATGACTTGTAAGGTCTCCTCTGACCCAGATATTACAGGGCTCTGGACTCTGGGCTCAAGGTGGTACTAGATCTGGTTTTTATTCTCGAGAAGTTGAGCTCAGCTGGGGCATTTATAACTACCCCCATTCGCACAGATACAGAGTACCACAGGTGCTCAAAGAATACTGGGAGAAAACTCATCCCCTCACCCAAGCAGGACCAGGTCAAAGTTTTGCTCATATTATACAAAGACAAATAACTACAATCCCTTTTTAGTTCTTCCTCAAGACCACATCAAACCTGTCTAACAAGGCACCTTGAGTCCCTTTGCCATCCAGCCACCCACTATCACACCTCTACCCAAATACCTGCTCCATCATGAGAAATGCCAATGACCTCAGGAGGGTTAAAAGAACAGGGATCCTGATGATACACACATGGATGGTGGATGAGAAGAGGAACACAAAATATCAGTATTTCAGAAATGAAGATTCCTTAAACAGGAATACAGAACTTGACAGAGTGGCCTCTTAATTCATAGTGACACCTCTGAGCTTCTTAGAACTTATTAAACAAAAACGCCTGACTAACTACTAGAAAGCAGATGACCATAATAACAGTAGCGAAGTAACTCTAAGAAATTCATCCCTTTTCAGACATAGAACAAGCCAGAAATTCTAAGGGCTGGCCACCACTAAACCAGATTAAAACTACTGATCAAAGCTGATCTTTCTGTACTTGATGCTTCATTTAGTAAGGCTTTCTGGGATAAAAACATAAAACCACCTCAAAGTAATAAAATTCAGGATAATTCTCCATTGCTTCAGAGCCTCTCTCCAGTTTTATTCAAAAACAGACTGCATATGATCTCTAATATGCCCAATCACATGAAATATTGGGTACTATTTCTTTAAATCAAGAAAGTTTCTGAATTTAAGTTTCCACTGTGAACACTGGCAAAGATATTTTCTGCGAATGCAACTCAATTTGAATACACTGTGCCTTTCACTGTGGCTTTCGTACTTGCAGGCTATCATTCTTACATGAGCTAGTTACATGAGTTTTGTGAGAGGTTCTAAAGCTATAACAATCGACCCCATGGACTGCAGCCTACCAGGCTTCTCCATCCATGGGATTTTCCAGGCAAGAGTACTGGAGTGGGGTGCCGTTGCCTTCTCCGGTAGATATCACAAAGTCTGCTAAAACTTATTTTTAAATTGCATCTTCTGTTAGGGCTTCCCAAGTGGTGCCAGTGGTAAAGAATTCACTTGCCGATGCAGGAGACACGGGAGATACGGCTTCAATAGAGTACATTTTGCGTAACACAGACGAACTCTTAGAACGTGAGATCTCTAAGAAGAAACCTCAATGTAAAGGCACTGGGTACTAGTCACTCAAAAATATTTTGCCCCTGAGCCACTGTGAAGCTCCGAGTGTGGAATGTCAATTGCCATGTCCCTGTGATTAACACTCTGAAGAACGATCAAACAAGAGTCATCTGGTCAGGTAGCCCATAGCCCGAGCATCACTGTTTCAAAGTCATGACTATGGACTGTCATAAAATCTAGCAAGCTCATACAAAGAAGAGGGGGAGACTGGTTTTTAACAATCTTTACCTACCTCCTTAAAACAGGCTCAGGCATGTTACAGATGCTTGCCTTTGGTCATGAAGAGAGCTGTGGATTAATTAAATCAAATTGTTACCTCAACTTAGGAAGGGGAGTATCAAGTGAGGAACATCTTCACCTTAAGTGCAAAAATGACAGATAGCATTCGGACTTCATCTTTCATAGCTACTACAATTATCAAAGCAATACAAGAACTAGAAAAGTATTTCAGTTGAGCTGAAAAAACAATCTCCTTTGCTTCCATCTCTGTTACTAGAAAATAGTGGTTACTAGAAAAGCAAGACTTCAGGGTAGGAAAAGGGTAGGAAGGAGAATCACATGAAACAGGAAACTTAACAAGAGATTCAAGTCTCTTCAAAGAGTCCACAGTCCACTGGGTATGTGTAGGTGGCTTTCATCTTGTAAGGCTTTGGGAGGCAAGGCTGATTTAGAGAAAGGCAAATGGACAAGGTTTCAGTGTGTTCAAAAAAACAGGAAAGAAAATGAAAAGAGAAGCCTCAGAAAATATTTGCCAGTCATATAGCTGATAAAGAACCAGAAGCTAGAATATATAAAGACCTTTTACAATTTAATAAGATAAATGACCCAGTTCTAAAAATGTTAAGACTAAACAGATATTTTACCAAAAAAGATACACAAATGGCTGGTGATCACATGAAAAGATGTTCATCATCACTAACCATTAGAGAACTGTAAATTAAAACAAGACCACTTGAAACCACTTGAAACTCACTAGAAAGATTATATGATTAGGTAACAAAAATAAGCTGAAACTCCAATACTTTGGCCACTTGATGCAAAGAACTGACTCATTGGAAAAGACCCTGATGCTGGGAGGGATTGGGGGCAGGAGGAGAAGGGGATGACAGAGGATGAGATGGTTGGATGGCATCACTGCCATGATGGACATGAGTTTCAGTAAACTCTGGGAGTTGGTGATGGACAGGGAGGCCTTTCCACCTTTTCTCCTTCTATTTGCCATGAAGTAATGGGGCCAGATGGCATGATCTTAGCTTTTTTAATATTTTTTTAATGTGTCTGGTTACAAAGAGTTGGGCACAACTGAATGACTAACATATGGATACAGAAGATGCGGTACATGTATACAATAGAATATTAGTCATAAAAAAGGATGAAATAATGCCATTTGCATCAGTGTGCATAGACCTAGAGATTATCATACTAAGTGAAATTAGAGAAAAACAAATACATGATATCACTTATAAGTGGAATCTAAAAAATTATACAAATGAACCTATTTACAAAACAAAAAGAGACTCAGGCTTTGAAAACAAACTTACACTTATCAAAGAAAAAGATGGGGGGAGGGATAAATTCAGAGTTTGGGATCAATATATATACATTATTATATATAAGACAGATAACAAGGACTTGTATAGCACAAAGAACTCTACTCAACAGTCTATAATAACCTATATGGGAAAAGAATCTGATAAAGAATATATATACACACACACATATATATATATATATATATAACTTAATCATTTTGCTGTACACCTGAAACAAATACAATATTGTAAATCAGCTGTACTCTAATATAAAATAAAATGAAGTTTTAAAAAGCTACAATTAAAAGATAAATAAAGGATATGAAGCTTGAAAGGAAACAGAACATAGACAATCCTATAGGCAAGAAGGGAAAACTTGTGCTTTTGCCAAACAAGCCCCACTGGATGTCTAAGAAATACACTAATTTTCTTAAAGACACAACAGCTTGACTGTCAGGACATCTACATTTAGACTTTACAATCTTTCTTTTTATCTGGCATGGTGGTTCTGAAGCTGGAGAGAAGAAGGACGTTGCCCAGAAGCGCGTACACACACTCTGCATAATGTACTATACACAGATGACCAAAGGGTTTTCCAAAATGGGAAGACGCTCAGAGCGCATAGTGCATAGAATCTGGACATTGGCAAGAATGTCAGGATACGAGGACTGAGACGAGGTGACTGCATTGCGAGGTTGGATTGCTGAGCTGCTCGGCTTCTCATTTGTTTCTGCTTGAACATAACCACTGCTGGTATTTTCAAACTGTACTCAATCAGACCAGGATCTCAAAGGACCTTGCAAACAAATATTAATCCTCATTGTTATCTCAGGAGACAGACCTAAAGACAAATCCTATCTACATAGGAATAAAGATAAAATCGAGTTGGAGAGAGTTCTGGCTTTCTTTCTGTAAGACTTTAACAACCAATCTATTTGGCAAACATTATACTGAGCATTGATGCTTTGTGAGGCACAGATGCACGATGAATGCTTTCAAACTGCCGACTTTTATAACTTGAAAGGGCCCATTTTAGAGTTGTGACTCACTTATGAGCCTGAAAATGCTATATCCGTATGTATGAATCAGACCCTGGAAGTATAAGTTTACAAAGTATTACATTACCATCAACCACAGATTACAAACCCATTGATGAAATGCTTAGTTTACTTAGCAACAGCTGAAACTTAAGTGGTGAAAAATAATCTAATTATCCAGGATATGGCAATAAATCAAGGTGCTGGCAGGATGCTTCCTAAGCACTGTGATGCCTAGTTTATAACTACTTCTACAACTATCAAAGAAAATTGATCACAGGTACCATGTTTCAAATTTAAGTAAATCAACAGGAATTGAGGCATCTCTGGGGATCAGGGCTTGAAAAAGGATAGGTCTCCGGGTGATTTCCTAAAGATGTAAAAACTAAATCACATGTGGAAGATCAGGAAAACAAGCTTGTGTTCTATGTAGCTTCTCACTTTGCACTCCCCTACGTGTGATCTTATTTAAATAATAAAAATAAATAAATAGAACAAATGAGACTTTCAGATCCCATCTACCTCTGTTCTTGAGAAACTGGTTTGCTGCTGCTGCTGCTAAGTCGCTTCAGTCGTGTCCGACTCTGTGCGACCCCATAGACAGCAGCCCATCAGGCTCCCCCATCCCTGGGATTCTCCAGGCAAGAACACTGGAGTGGGTTGCCATTTCCTTCTCCAATGCATGAAAGTGAAAAGTGAAAGTGAAGTCGCTCAGTCATGTCCGATTCTTAGCAATCCCATGGACTGCAGCCCACCAGGCTCCTCCGCCCATGGGATTTTCCAGGCAAGAGTACTGGAGTGGGGTGGCATTGCCTTCTTTGAGAAACTGGTTTATATCATACTGAAAAACTAAAGCAAATGAAAACTTTTTTGAAATGAGAAATTGGAAAATTAGAACACAGATCACTTAACCATTTAAATACCTTATTACTTATTGAAACTTCAGGTTCAGTTTTATGTTAAATTGTCCTCTATATAGAGGAAGTTGTAAATGTATATGATTTTAGAGTGACAGGTTCACCTCTAGTTATAAAAAGGTAACGTTCACAATGGTTAATTAATTTCCTAGATGTAAACAGGTTTAGTCCCTGGGTTGGGAAGATCCCCTGGAGGAGGAAATGACAACCTGCTCAGTATTCTTGCCTGGAAAATTCCATAGACAGAGTAGCCTGGTGGGCTACAGTCCAAGGGGTTGCAAAGGGCTGGACATGACTGAGCGACTGAGAACACAAACAACTACCATTCTAAATTTGGTTATTTTGGTTTTCAGGAATAAGGGTATTCATTTTATCTTAGTATGGATAAAATTTAGATGATTGATACTCAGGGTTCATATTCAATAGAAAGTGGAGGCCCAAATCAGATGTCCTTTATGAATAGGCGCTAAAAGGATAAAAATCTGTTTAGTTACAAAATAAGATATTCTAATTCTACCAGGATTTTCCTTAGCAAGTCCCCCTTCATAATACTGATGCCTGAATACATAACCAATCCTTGTGTTAAAAACAGCAGGCTGATGTATAGAATAGTCTTGTGGACTCTGTGGGAGAGGGAGAGGGTGGGATGATTTGGGAGAATGGCATTGAAACATGTATAATATCATATATGAAATGAGTCGCCAGTCCAGGTTCGATGCACGATACTGGATGCTTGGGGCTGGTGCACTGGGACGACCCAGAGGGATGGTATGGGGAGGGAGGAGGGAGGAGGGTTCAGGATGGGGAACACGTGTATACCTGTGGCGGATTCATGTTGATATATGGCAAAACCAATACAATATTGTAAAGTTAAAAAATAAAATTAAATTAAAAAACAAAACAAAACCCAGCAGGCTGGGCAGGCTGAATTGTATGTTGTACAAGGTTTCATTATGGACATGATTTGATGGTGATATTCCACAATATCCCACAGTATAATAAAGTAAGTTTCAACTGCATTTCAGAAATCACCTTCAAGCAATTAACAGAAATTAACTATAAGTGACAGAGGTTTTTTTTTTTAGGCATTATCATCTACTTTATTCTTGGATCTTGTCTCCAGAATTTAAAAAGTCCAAATTATGGACTCTGTGGGAGAGGGAGAGGGTGGTAAGATTTGGGAGAATGGCATTGAAACATGTGAAATGTCATGTATGAAACGAGATGCCAGTCCAGGTTCAATGCACGATGCTGGATGCTTGGGACTGGTGCACTGGGACGACCCAGAGGGATGGTATGGGGAGGGAGGAGGGAGGAGGGTTCAGGATGGATTTTCTTTTAAAAATTTAAAATAAATTAAAAAAAAAATAAAAATAAAACCAGCTTGAACATCAAAAAAAAAAAAAAAAAGTCCAAATTGATTAATGGAAGAAATGAAACGTGCTTTTAAGACACTGAATGGTAGATTCTAAACGCAATTGAAACTCCATTCCTCAGGTTGTCTAGGATAATTTAAAAAGTAAGTAACAAATTTATTTTCATCTGTTTTTAGTAATGGAAAGAATTTATTCTTAATCCACCTAAAATGCAGTTTAGATGATAAGAAGCTATTTAAAATAAATTTTATTGTTTGCTTCTCCAATTTTCCCACTTTGAAAAAAAAAAGCAAAGTATTCTTAAGTCATTTTTAGAAAAATTTCTCTCTACTAGTGCCTATTAGTTAATGCATACTTAAATGCTCTTAGAGATAAAACAATGAGCTGAATAAAAACAGTGTTTCTGGCTACAATGTCTTAACTAAAGGAATCTTTTCCAGTGACAGAAACAGTTCCTAGCATCTCTAGTTTATTACAGACTTCCACAATGGTTGCTTTTCAGCTTGGTAACATTGCCACCTTTCTTTCCCCCTTCTTCAGCTCCACCCCAAAGTTGACCCCTCACCCACATTATAAAACTTGCAGCCAAAAGCAAAAGAATATATTGAACAAAGAAATATTTTTAAAAATTCTCAAACTGTGTAGAAAGTTACAACGCACCCTTCTTTATGTAGCACAGAGCTGGCCCACAGGATCCAGCCCCCACCGCTTTCAAAACAGCTCCTCACCTTCCTTTGAAACAGCGTTCAGTGAAACACACTTTGGGATGAACACTAACCTATGCCATCTTCACAGAGCCAGTAAAGTCTGAAAAAGTGTAAGTCAGGATGCGATAATCCCAATTTTCAGGACCATGATCTCTGGAAGACAGACTTCTTTTAATACAAATGCTCCTGAAGTTTCTCTGAAACAGCCTGAGGCCACACTTCCCAGGGTGCTTCAAAAAGGAGTGTTCTTTGCAGGTCTGATGTCCACAACACAAGGCCAGACCAGAATCAGAGAGAGGGATGCTGTGATCTGGTCTCAGGCAGCCTCCTCCTGACAAATGGAGGCCACAGAAATGATGCCAGATATTTGCCACTCTGCTTCCTCTTATCAAAGAAAGAAAGAAAGAGAGAGAGAGAGCGGCAGGAGGGAGGGAAGGAGGGCAGGAGGGGAGAAAGAAAGGGAAAAAAGGAAAAATTCTTGAATACAGGCAAATCAGAGGTACATGGAAAGTAATGTCAGGAATAGATGCCTCCTATGGGAGGCCTCCTCATCAGTGGAGAACATTTTCCAGAAACGTCTATGTGTGCTGTACTTGGTAGAAGGGGACAGATAGGTTTGCAAAACAAACTGCTTCAGAAAGCCATCTGCCTGTCTCTCTCTCTCCCCAAAGCTCTCTCCTTAAAAAAAATATTTTTAGAGTTATTCTAATTAAGAAGAGAAGTTCTGTCGGGTGTGAATACCTTTTATATGGAAAGAATGTTTGGAGGGCTCAAAGATGGGCCTGGTAGAGCTCATATAAATCCAAATTCCAAACCAAATAACAGGAGATTTGTGTATTATATTTCAGTATTGCAAATTTCACAAAAGAAAGGAAGGCAGGCCAGAAAGCAAGCAGCTAAGGAAGAGAAATACGCAGGCTACATCACATTCAAAATTAACTTGCGAAAACAAAGCAAATTTTTAAAATATCTTTGTATCTTACAAGTTATAGTCTAGAGATCTGTGCAACAAAATGGGAAATTTAATGAAAAACAGAATGGGGAAAATCTCCTACTATCACAACACTGGTTAATGATTTTCTTCTCTACACTTGTATAATTATAAAATGTTATCTTTGGAAGAGAAAACTTTATAAATCCATGTAGTTTTCAATGAGGTATCCAAGGCAGAAAGAAGCAAATTGGTTGGCCCAAGGTTGTTCAGCCTCTAAATTGCTGACACTAAGCCCCAGTGTCCGAGTCACGAGTCCGGGCTTGCTCCCTTCCCCAACGCATGGATTTGGTCTAGTTAGGTAACTCTTGGCTACAGACTCATTCCTGATATGAAACAACAATTTTCGCTTTCTTGTGCCTCTTTATATGAAAACAGGGAAGGTCTGTCATCTAATAACCTCAGTGTGTTAAAAAACCACACATACTTTGGGATGTGAAAAGATTTGACACAGCTTGCCTCGGGCTTTCTGTATTTGGGGACAATGGATCAAAAAGTTAAGATGAACCATTTTGAAAAGGAAATGAATGACATGTGCAGGATACTGAAGCTATGTTATGTAATTGGCCCTTAGGAAGCAGATGCAGTAGGGACCAGATGCACTAAACGTACATATTGCTCGATTATGCTTTTACCTCCAATGTTACATTGTTATGCACCATTTTGGGGCTTCCCTGGTGGCTCAGACAGTAAAGAATCTGCCTGTGATGCGGGAGACCTGGGTTGATGCCCAGGTTGAGAAGGTCCGCTGGGGAAAGGAATGGATACCCACTCCAGTATTCTTGCCTGGAGAATTCCATGGACAGAGGAGCTTGGCGGGCTACAGCACCTGGGTTCGCAAAGAGTCAGACATGACTGAGCAACTAACGCTTTAACACTATGCACAACTTTAAAGTAAGAGTCATCTTCATAGACCACACAGGTATATCAACTCAAGTTTACCATATTGATTCTCCAAGTGTTACAGGTACAGCTGCTCCAGAAAATATCATAAGCCTCTAAGTACCATGATTGCTAGGAAACAAAGCACACCATAAGGAGTCTACCTTTCTTTAAAAGGAAAATCTTTAATCCCTCAAATATTGTATTTATGTAGAGAAGTTTTAAAAAAGATTCAGATACTTAGTAATAAAACCTAGTCACTAGGGAATTTCTCATAAAAGCAGGTGGACTCAACAAACACACAGGCCTCAGCTCCCTCCCTAAACCTTCTTAAAATGGCTAGACAGCAAACAAAAAAGCACAACTCCTTCCTGGGTTATGAGTGACAAGACAGAAATAAAGTAGCTAGAAAGCCAACTGACAAGTGGTAAGTGGCTTACCTGACTTGAGATATGAGAATTCTAGACCCGGATTGGTCAGAAAGCCGCCATATCTGCACTGAGAACCAGCAACCTCGCTCCTCCCTCCATACACACACTAAAGAATTAGGAATTCTCGGCACCAGTACCTCAGTGACAGCAGACAATGATGGAGCTTTCAGTGAAAGGACAGGTTGAAATATTGTACAAAAGCAGTTAGACACCCTGATTCCTGCTTCTACTCTGTGTTGCTGGTAATGCCTTTCGCCAACCTGGCAGAAGTCTGCAAGTTTCTTGTCTGGAGAGGTAAAACCCAAGGTCTGTTGGCTGACTACAGGGCATTATGCACTGGAGAGAGCCAGCCTAACTCCACTGCAACTAGGAAGATAAATAACTATTATATTCACATACTAAATGAAACCTCTTCTTTCTGTCCCATCTTTCAATTTCCACAATACTGTCACCCAGGCATCTACCTTCATTGCAGGACAGTACCCTGGTGGCTCAGATGGTAAAGAATCCGTCTGCATTGCAGGAGACCTGTGTTTGATCCCTGAGTTTTGAAGAACCCTTGGAAAAGGGAATGGCAACCCACTGCAGTATTCTTGCCTGGAGAATTCCATGGACAGAGGAGCCTGGTGGGCTATAGTCCATGGGGTTGCAGAGAGTCAGACAGGATTGAGTGATTAACACTTTCACTTTTCACTTTCAAAACAGATTTCCCATGAGTCAGTTGGATTATTCAGAGAAAAATAAAACTATGTAAAGATACTGAAATTGATGTTCTACGCTCCCACCCTAATCACCATGTAGTGAAGTCCACGGTTGACAAATTCTAGATCTGTACAGAAAGCCTCTAATCAGGTCTTTAGTTCCTCGATCTTAAGTATAAGGGGACTGCTAAAGTTACCTAAATACTGAAGGAAAGCTTCTAAAAGAGACTGAAGCCAAAACAAAAACAAACAAAAACCCAGAAAAGTACATCTCTGGGGAAACGGAAAATACACAAAGGGAAAAAATATTAAAGATTATCATTAACATCTCTAAAGAAATTAAACAGAACATTTATGAATAAAAAAGTGTGATGCTAGTTTAAAAAATGGGCATTTGAAGAGCAAATATGAGACAATGGAAATTAATATATAGTAAAGAAGTAATAAAATTCCGAAAGAAAGACCTTGAAAGAAAAATTGAGATTATCTTCTATATATGAAACAAAAACAGGTGGAGAACAACACAGAGGGAAATAAGAAAATTATAGAACTCATAGAGAAGGATCAATATCTACACAACAAAAAACAGGAATAAAAATTATTAAATAATTCAAGAAAATTTCCAAGAACTGAAGGAGATTAATTCCAAGATTGGACAGGCTCAATGCATTAAATAGAATAATTACACCATGATATACCCTGGTGCTGGAGAAGGAAATGGCAGTCCACTCCAGTATTCTTGCCTGGAGAATACCATGGACAGAGGAGCCTGGCGGGCTACCGTACACAAGGTCACAAAGAGCTGGACATGACTGAGTGACTGAGCATGCATACCCTGCTGAAATTTTAGATCACTGATCCTAAAAGTTTCCGTCAAAAAAAAAAGATTAAAAAATGAGAACAGCATCAGACTGCCGCACCCTGGATGTCAGAAGGAAATGAAGTCCCCAATGTTTCAAGAGAAATGCTTTTCAAACTAGAGCTTTCCATCCAGCAAGGGAGACTAATGAAGTTGCCATACCTGCAAGGTCTCAAAAAAATATCTCTCACCCACCACCTTTCCTCAGAAGCTACTGGAAGATGAATTTTGTTAAAATGAGGGAATAAGTGAAGAAAGAGGGAAAAATGAGGTTCAAGAAGAAAGATATGAAACATACAAATAAAGCAAAGGAAATCTCCACTTTGACTGACAAGCAGTTTAGAAAGTCCCCAGACATTCAAGTTTGAAGCAAAATTGATAGGTTTTCCCTAATAAATATATAAATCTAGTAAAATTATATTTACATAATGTAGAAGGGTTTACATATGACTTAGTGGTAAGTATATAGAAAATTAGCAAAAACAAAGAAAACTAAATAAAAAACTAAGTAAATAAAAAGGGGTGATTATTAATTTCAAAGAAAATAAAAGGATGTGCAGAAAAGGCAAAATGATTATAATATACCATATAGTTCAACTACAAGTGCAGTTCACACAGTAATAATAATAATGATATAACTATGGAATATAGATGATTGGCGCTTATGTAACTTACTAGGAAGAAAAATTACTTTTTGTGGGGCAAGAGTCAGGAAAGCAATGTGTACATGAAAGTGAAAGACAACTAAAACCCCAACTTCCCAACTTCCCGAAAGATCTAGATGAAAAATCTAGAGGCAGCAGTATAAGCCGGAGAAGGCAACGGCACCCACTCCAGTACTCTTGCTTGGAAAATCCCTTGGACACAGGAGTCTGGTGGGCTGCAGTCTATGGGGTCGCTAGAGTCGGACACGACTGAGCGACTTCACTTTCACTTTCACTTTCATGCATTGGAGAAGGAAATGGCACCCCACTCCAGTGTTCTTGCCTGGAGAATCCCAGGGACGGGGGAGCCTGGTGGGCTGCCATCTATGGGGTCGCACAGAGTTGGACACAACTGAAGCGACTTAGCAGCAGCAGCAGCAGTATAAGCAATATCATTTGGAACTTTGGAAAGTAGTTAACAAAGAAATGGCTAAATGAATTTAAAGTGATTGCTTCTGGAAAGAAGAAATGGGGGAGGTGTGTTCTGGGCTTGTTATTTTTGCAACAGTTTTCATACAGATATTTTTCTTTGTTAAACTATTTGTACATATGTGTATGTACATTTTAGTTTCTTTCAAAAGCTAAATTTAAAAATACCTAGTTACTACAAACACCAACATCCCAATATTTAATAGTTCTATAAACTTCTAAGTCCTTGCTATATGTCTATTGCTAATTTCAACTGGAATTTTCTTCACCAAGGTCACAATAGATTCCCTCTCCAGTTCCTCCCATTTACGTAACAAGTCTATTTTTGCTTGTTTGTTAAATGGCAAGGTTAATATTGCAGATGCTCTAACTGATGAACCCAGACTTGCCAAGCAGTTCTGAGACTGCATCTAGCTCTGCACTACCAGAGCTCTTCAGACAATATATCAAATACACATGGACCCTTCTCACTAACTGCTGAGAGTTCAATAAAACCCAGTATACACCTATAGGCCCCTTATCTATAATCACGTGAACACTGTTAAAAGTAGGCACTGAATCAGCAAAGCACTTTGAGGTATCCCCACTTGTCTCAGCAATAATCAACACTATAACCAAAGAGGCACCAAAGGACTCAGTATTACCATTAGACAAGCATTTCTGATAGGAGTCTCCTACACAATGGGAAGGTCTCCAAGTTCTGATTATAAAGGCAGCAAAAGGCAGCCCTCTACTGAAAACTGGTCAGATTAGAAAGAAAAATACATAACCATCAAGACATTGCTGTATGCAAAATATCTTAAGAAAAGTTCTTTCTCATTCATTTAAAATAAGCTCATGATAGAACCCCACATTTTCAAGCGTAAGTCTCTGCATGTTTCTGGTCTAAAATGTGTTCTTTCTCCCACTTTTAAGGACACTATAAGGCAAATTATGTTCTCAGGAAAAGAAACAAACTTACCTTTCACAAGCTCGGACAGTCCATGCGGCAATTATCCATAATGAGATACTAAAAACCAAGAGTACAGTTCCTGGGCATATAGTCATTAAAGTCTTCATAACAAAACGCGTATTGAAGTTTATCTTATTAAGTGCTCCAATGCTTCTAGAGGAGGCATCAGTGAAAAGTTTGCTATGTAAAAGCATGACTCTGGCAATCAGATAGAGTCTTAAGAACATTGGTATAGATAAAATAATATCCACATCAGCGGTGGTGGTGGATGGGGCATAGGAGAAGGCAAGCCGGGCCGTCCATGTGAACGTATAATTCCCAGGTATGGGATGAATAGCACACACCAGTATTTCCAAGCAGATGAAGAAAATACGCTCATAAGTCATGGCTATTCTCCAGTCATCTGCTCCATTGTCCACCATGAACAACTGAAAAAATAAAGTAGAAAATCAGCTTCAGTATGGCATGAATGGTCCACAAGCGTTAGTGCAGATTTTTAAAATACATCACAGATGACTTTAAGCAATCATGGCGAGCGCTAGGTCTTAACTTCTAAATGCTAGTAGCCAGGTACACTATTTTAAGAAAATGGCATTGGCACAGAAGAACTTTATTTTGTAAAAATTAAGATTACAAACTCACTATACAGGAGCTGAAGCTATTTTGGAGTCTGTGCTCCTGTATAATCATGTCAGTGATATCATTTAAAAATAAGGGACTGGGGCCTATCAGTAATGTACCCCCCCCACCGCCTCCCACCTTAGATGAAGTCAGAAAGACTTGTAACAAGCTGTTCTTCTCCTTGAGGATCTGGATTGAAACCTTGCGCAATTCTAGCCATATTCTCAGTGAAATTTATTTACAGTGCCTGGGCAATTGGGTATACCCTCTAATGCAATAATACAGGAGCATTCTTACAGATAATCTTATTTTTGGCTTCTGAAAGAAAATCACAAGGGACCACAGACAAATGTGGCAAAAACGTTTCTCCCAGCTTCCTTGCTACTGCTCTATATTTTACCTCGTTCTTTCTGCTCTCCCGAAGCCTTCCCTTGGATTATTAATTTGTTTTCCATCTTTCTTTCTATAATAAAGGTTCCTTTCCCCTACTTCTGTCATTCCTCACTCCACAATGAACGAAAACAAAGAAAAGAAAGAAAAAGAAGATAGACAATAAAAGGAACAGAAAAGAATGTTTCCTGTCTTCCCTGGCTGTTCAGTAAACAAGTCCCCCAGGCTCTAGATCACAAACAGCCAGAGGCATCATTTCTGACTGTCACAGTGACTTGTGAAAGCTACTGGCATTTACAGCCAGGAAGCCAGCGGTGCCAAGCTCGCTGTAGTTCTGAGAGTCCCACGCACAAAACAGACCTGTCTGCCCAGAATGCCAACAGTGCTCTCCCACTGAGAGAGATGACATATTCTTTGCCTTTTGGTAGGTAGCCAATTTCTGTAGAAAGCATGAGATGAAAGCAACCCAAGTGAGAACAGTGCGTTCTCAGGTAAGTGAGTTGCAAAGGAAGTTGGCTGAGCAGATCTTTAGGGTGATTGGATTCTATGACCTCTGCTCCTCTGGAGTCAAAATAGTCATCTCCGCACCACTTGCATGCTAAGTTGCTTCAGTCGAGTCCGACTCTTTGCAATCCTATGAACTGTAGCCCACCAGGCCCCTCTGTCCATAGAATTCTCCAGGCAAGAATACTGGAGTGGGTTGCCAAGTTCTCCTCCTCCGCCCAGCACTTAGATGGTAACAAATTCCCATTCTAAGTTAATTGTCCTGCAGGTCACAGCTACTGCCCATTCTGTTGTTCAAACACTGCCATCAGTGCTACTTGCAAGGACAGGAATTTGAGGACCAAATGATCACTTCTTTCTGGTACTTCAAAAAAGTTGGAGAATAAGCAGGATCTCTTATCAAATTTTCAACAAATTATGGCAACATATGGTTTTCTGTATGCCTTTATCATTAACTTTCTACCTAGGGAACTCAGAGGGTTTGATAAATAAATGCTAAAAATTAGAAATGCTAAAAAGTTAAAATTAGACTTTCCAGTTTCCAAGAAAGAAACAGATCATAAATAAAGCCATTAAGTTGGCGACAGAAATATTCTTATGCAGTTCACCACTTTCAATACCACACTGGCCTAAAAGATTTCAATAATAAAGATATACAAAAGATTGTATAGATATAATGGTAGAAGCCTTCTAAACTGTTTATCAGTGAGTATTTACAGGATTCTCTCTAACTCTTCAGAACCCAAAATCTCTTAAGATGCTTATGCCCAAAAGGATGTCTTCCTCCAACTAGCTCCTTTGAGAGGCTCTATATGTTTAGAGACGCTATCACTAGTCTTGGTAAAGTGCTATCAAGGGCCAGTGTAAGTCACGTAAGAAAAACAATACTGTTATTTAAGTCCACGTTTCCATTTCTACTGAAAATGATATTACCCAGTTTGTCTCCTTTCTTCACCAAACATGGTTCTGAACGACTTGGAAACAAATCAAATCCACCCGCAAAAGGAGTCATAAGCACCAAGACACCGGATAGACAGACGCTGTGCTACAGATTCTCAGCACGATTCCAAGACAGGCTTTCCCCACTCCCTTCTGGGCAATAGCAGCATCAGAGCAGAATGAGTGCCTTCTGAGGTGAGCCGTAAAGTGATGTATAATGCTGACGTTACTTCCAGGCTCCTATTTCTCCCGATCCTCCCCCATCACTCCCAGAGCACTTGGTCCCCTGACCTCACGCAGGCTACCCCCTCTTTCCAGGCCTTCCCATCGCCCTCCCTGCTCACTTCCCTAAGGAAGCTGGTTCACTCCTTCCTTCCCAGCACTGCAGCCACCGTGCCGCCGGAGTCCTCAGCAGCCTTTTCCCTCCTGTTCTGGTAGGCCTGCCCAGGTAACTTTCCATCGGGTCGTGCAGGTGGGCTGGGCCCACCACAGGCACATGCCTTCAGTGCCAGCTGCACCCTCAGCATCTCTGCCATCATCCCCCGACCCCTACAGCTTCTGCTCCAGACAGGAGTCTTTTCCCTGCAGAGCCAACTTTGTTCCAGTCAGTACAGTTGCCCTCAGTATCAGAAATACCTCCATTTTATACTTCAGCCACAAGCTCACCTACATCTCCTCCTTTTCTCCTTATTTGCACTCTCTTCTGTTCTACCTATTTACAGCAGTGTTCCACCGAAATCCAGTTCCCCTCCAGTTCCTGTGCTTTCTCCCTCTCAGCAGACGATACAAGCATGTTCAAATCCCCGCCGTTCATTAAAATCAGAGCAACACAAACAAGGGCTTCCCTGGTGGCTCAGACGGTAAAGCAATGCGAGAGACCCGGGTTCGATCCCTGGGTCGGGAAGATTCCCCTGGAGAAGGAAATGGCAACCCACTCCAGTTGCCTGGAAAATGCCATGGACAGAGGAGCCTTGTAGGCTACAGTCCACGGGGTCACAAAGAGTCGGACACGACTGAATGGCTTCACTTCACTTCAACACAGAGTCCCCGCTGGCTCTGTGTCTGCCCTAAGCAGTCTTCATTTTCTCACTTTTCTTTCAGCCCCAACACCTCCCTGGGGCTTTCATCCTCATCACCCATCACTCCACCAATACAGCTCTGCCTAAGGGTCAGTCAAAACACCTTCATTATGAACTCTAGTTCTTCCAACTTAATCTTTATCTCACTTGATCTGATATTAATCATTTCTTCCTTTCTAAAAAAGATCTCTTCTCTTGGCTTGTGTGACATTGCTTTTTTAAAAAAATTGCTGCCATTCTGAAGAATATATCTCATTTTCCTGGAAAAAAAAAAAAAGCCCTTTCCCCTTACAACCATTCACGAGCCCCTTCTCTAGTAAGCTTCATCTCTGACTCTTCTTTCTGTACTTTCCAGGAGGACCTCTTCCATGCCTTTTACCTCTACAACCAGATATCTCCTACTGGAAGCCATCATCCATCCTCCAGTGACCTCCTGAAAATGGAAATTATATAATCCTATTGCTATCAAGATTAAAACCATTCCAAGCCACCTTCCTCCTGTCAATTCAGCAATCTGGTTTTGCCTATCTCTTCAAACTCATTGCCTATTTCTCCTCTTACATTTCCCTCTGGTTGCAGATTTCAGAACACACTACCATTTCTTTGTCCATTCTGTCTTATGGAAAGTCTTTCCACCGAGCAAATTCTTATTCCTTTGAGACCAAACTCCATAGTCTCACCTTCCTTAGGACACTGTCCAGGCTGAGACAAATCTGCAAGTCTCCCCCTTTTGTTCCATCGTGATCTCTTTGTGCACCCCTTATAGCTGCCACCACAGAGGACAATAAGGATTTCTTTGTCAGACTGTCACTCTACTCGTCTGCGAGGCTCCATATCTATCTGGTAAAGAATTATAAACACTTGGAAAATGAACTGCCTTGCTGTTTCTCAGTTAATATTGATTACTCTAATCACTAGACAGGTCCTAATGCTAACTGAGCATGCTCAAGGGAGATGAGAATACTAATACTGAACACAAGTGAAATAAATCTGATATTTTCCAAATTTGTAGAGAACACACCCTATTAAATGCTAAGTCATTGCAGCAGCATAATTCTGCAATTTGACAGCATGTTCAATAATGTCCCCAGAGAAATTTTCTATAGTGTAGTTGCTTTTTACCATCAGGGGTTTAATCAACACCTGAAATTATTTTAATTCTTGGTTTTATCATAGTACATACTTCAGTGCTAAAGAAAGAAATATTTCCTTCTACTCTTCACTTACCCCCCATCCGTAATAGCTGCTTGTTCCTTTGTTTTTTTCATTTATTCACTAAATATTCAGTGTACTGAATACTCAGTATGTGCCAGGCATTCTGCCACGTATTAGCCACAAGGTAGGATTTGTAGCAGACAGAGTCTGCCCCATGGAACTAACTTTCACCAAGAAAGAAAAACAAAATCAAAGAAGCAGACATAAAGCAATTTACTAAAGTAATTATGTCTGTGTATATCGCCATGAAGGAAACAAACAAGAGATGAATAGAGAATGATAAATTGGAGGTGACCGCACACGTGGTCATCAGGGAAGTCATCTTGAGAAGTAGCACTTAAGGCAACATCTGCAAGAAGAGAAGAGCCAGTCATATAAACTGCCAGAAGAAGAACATTCCAGCAGAGGAGATAGCACATGTAAAGGCCATAGGCTACAAAAGCTTAGCATGCCCAAGGAAATGTAAGAAAACCAGAGTGGCAGGTCAAGGGGCAGAGAGACAGGAGATGAGTTTGAAGAGACAAGGGTGGAAAGACATGTGGGACCTTGACGACCGTAGTGTCAAGATCGGATTTCAGTCCAAGGGCACTGAATCTGCTGGAGAGTGTTACGCAAGGAACGACGCGATGTGATTTACAGGTTAAACCAGAGTTTACAAGGGAGGACACTGGTTAGGAAGTTCTATTGCATCTGATGGTAGGTAGTATCCCCCTGACCTGGACCAGGATCAGTGAGGGTTGCCATGGAAATGAATACAGTGGGTGCACTAGAGAAATATTTTGGAGATCTAGCTAGAACTTGCTGATGGGCTGAATGTGGGAGTCATTCAAAAAAAGAGAATCAGAGACGACCGAGCTTCTATTCTGACAAACACAGTTGATGTTGGTGCCACGTCCTGAGTACAGTGGGCTGGACACGGGGAGCAGGGGAGGTTCCGTTTTGGCCGCTGCCATTTGAGTATAGATGCCAAGTAGGCAGCAGGATTGCAAGTCACTCAGAGGCGAACTCTGGACTATTGAAATAAATTTGGAAGGCATCAGTATTTAGGTAGTTTTATGAGATCAAAAGAAAAATTAGAGGAAATGAAGAGGACAGGACACAGGGCCAAGTCCTGAGGAACCCCAAATGTGGAGGGCAGCCGGAAAGCCAAGCCTGTCTATGAAGCAGGAAGAAAAGAATTTTTAGAGTCAAGGGTGAGGGCTGTCAATTAGAAACTGTCAAATAATATTTACCAGGTTCAGAGCTATGATAAGGCACCCAATATTCTACCCAGAATAAGAAAACACTCTAAATTTTCATCAAGTGACTCCAGGTCAAGAATGAAAATCCAACTGTAAAAATATTCCCATTACATTCAATATGACCCATATAATACATAGACGATCTCTTTTAAGCTAACTTGTGGGGGAGTTAGAGTAGTCAAAACGACAGCTATTAAACCATCTCCATATTCATTTTTCATTTTGATGTTGATCAAAGAAGAAAGATTCTGGGGCCT
Organism: Bos taurus; assembly: GCF_002263795.3. Classification (NCBI taxonomy): domain Eukaryota; kingdom Metazoa; phylum Chordata; class Mammalia; order Artiodactyla; family Bovidae; genus Bos; species Bos taurus. The sequence continues at coordinate 3,298,990 of NC_037337.1, read as the reverse complement.
AAAGCATGACGATTTCATCTGCTTTAATTCTGGAGCTGTGGTTAATGGTCTTTGCCAGAGTAAAGTAACTTGTAGGCATAACAGGACATGCTCTCTGAATATATCCCATCACAAGCTTTCCATTTGCTCAGATATCCAACACACAATCTACTTCAAGCTCATTTCCAAGATGACCTGGTAGCAAGAGTCAGCAGCAAAGAGAGAGTGGCACAGGCCCGTTACATGATCAGGTCACGTGCTGGCACAAGGCCCTCAGCTTAGCCAGCTGAGGAGAGTGAGGGACTGAGCGGCAATGCCTCAGCCACCTTCTAATTGGAGAATAACTGCTTACAATGTCGTGATAGTTTCTGCTGTGCAATGAACTTAATGAGCTATATATATATCCCCCCCTCCCCTTGAACCTCCCCCACCCTTCCAACCCATCCCTCTAGGTTGTCAGAGAGCACTGAACTGAGCTCCCTGTGCCACATAGCTTCCCACAACTTATCTATTTGCACATGGCACTGTATATATGTCAATCCTACCCTCTCAATTCTTCAGAAAAACAAATATTATGTATTAACACGTGTGTATGAAATCTAGAAAGATGGTACAGATGAGCCTGTGTGCAGGGCAGGAACAGAGATGCAGATACAGAGAACAGACTTGTGCACACAGAGGGGGAAGGGGAGCCGCCTTCAACACGTGCTCTTTCTCTTCAGTGAGGTGAAAGCTCTCTGGTCTGATCTCGGGACAGTGTCTTATATATCAAGTTTCCTTTCCAGTAGAGAATTCACAGCAGTGTTCAGCACAGAAGTGGTGCATGAAAATCATTCTGAATAAAATAAGTTTAGGCATGTATTTGTTAAAAAAGTAAGTATAGGTAGAATAACCAAACAAACAAACAAAAAACCTCTGAAAAGGAAGAGTAAGATGGAGAAGCAGTTCTGATAGATTATTAAACAAGTTAATGATTGAAACCATGTGGTACTGGGACATAAACTCACTGATAGGCCAATGAGACAGTACAGAAGACTAGACCAAATAGACCCAACATACCAGGAAATTCACAGTATTATAAGGCAGACCATCAAGTCAGTGAGGAAAACACAGTTTATTAAAAAATGATTTGGGGACAACTAAATAGCCGACTAGAGAAACATAAAGTTGAATGGATGCTTCACACCAAATATATCAAGAAAAATTCCAGGTGGATGAAAGATTTAGATATAAAAATGAAACTAAACTACTAACATAATAGAAGAAATCATGTAAGAATTATTTTGCAAGCTCACTAAAAGGAAGGCCTTTTAAATTATTTATTCACTTTTTATAGATGTATTGAATTACAATATTGTGTTAGTTTTAGGTATAAGAAAAGTGATCCGGTTATACATGTATATGTACTTTCTTTTTCATATTGTTCTTTATTATGGTAAGGAAAGCCTTTTAACTGTGACAAAAACACCAGAGTCTTAAAAGAAAATATTGATACATTTTTTAATTGGCTACACTAATCTTTTTGCTTTCTGCACCTGGCCAAAACTATAATAAAGAGAATAAAAAAGACAAACACCAAAACATGGGGAAACTCTTCATAACTATTACCACAAAAAAAAAAAACTAATTTCCCTAATTGTATAAAATTTCCTTTAATGACTTATGAAAGAGATGAGCAGACTAACAGAAAAATAAACAAATGATAAAAAGAGAAAGTCATGGAAAAGGAAATAGAAATAGTTCTTAAACCTATTTAAAAAAAGCTCAACTTCAATCATAAGGGGAAAATATGATACCATGTTTTGGACCTGTCATACTGCACAATATCTAAAAGTTTTATAACTCACTATACTAATGAAGGTGTGGAGAAATAGGAACGCTTATACACTGTGGGCGGAAGTGTAAATCAGTACAACTCCAGGGAGGGCAATTTATCAGGTTATAAATGTACATGTTCTTTGACAGTGCAATTTCATTTTCTTAGATGAAGTCTGTCCTACTGACATATTTACATATGTGAGAATAAACATGTATGGATATATTTATAGCATAGATTGTATATTAGCAAAAGACTAGAAATAATCTCAATATCCACTAAAAGGGAAAAGGGTTAAACAAATTAGAGATTTCCACAAAATGGATCAGTAGGCTGTTTAGAAAAGATGATAAAATTGTTATATATTATTCAAGGAAATGGTCTATTAAGTCACTCAGTTGAACAACAACAATAAAAGCATTCTATATGCTATTTGTGTAGCTTTGTAAATAGGAGAACATATATTCATATTTGTATGTGCAAAAAATATCTGAAAGAATATTCTAGAACTTACTGATAAATGTTGCTTAGTGGAGGTAAACTGAGTGGCTAGGGATGAGAAATGGAAGGGAGACTTTCAATTACACATTTTAAAAAATACTCTTATTGTGGAATCATGTGAATGAAAAAATGCAAGTTAATTAATAACAAAAATAAGGAAATGACTGAAGAAGAGAGGAAGGGGAAATGAGAATGACTGAGTTCATTAGACTTTCAATTGCAACCCTAACAAATAGTTTATATGTACAAACCCGATAAACTAGAAAGCAGTAACTGACATTCAAATGATAATCTACAGACATGAAACGCACTGAACACAATTTACACTGAAACTGTTCTGCTTACCAAGGCAAAACCTTGAACCATTACATTACATAACTGTTTTCAACAACATGAACAAAAAATAAATAAGACTCTTTGGTTAACCTTTAAACCAAATATTCAATAAGACCAAGTTCTGCTGTTCACTCAGATACTGAATGCTTCTGCTTGTAAGGGTCTATGGATACAAAGATTCAAAAGCCTCTTGGTGTTCAATAAGGAAGTGAAATATAAATGAATAATTACTGTGCTGGTGAAAATTTCCAAAAGAGAGGCATGAAGAAGACACAGAGAAAAATAAAGAGGAGGCTCCAACGTAAACTAGTACCTGGTACCTCCCCCTTCTTTCCCTTCCATTGCCTGGACTCTTCATATAACTCAGGACTAAGAACTTCCAAGCTGAGTTCTTGGATATCAAGGGGATAGTGGCCCAAAGGAAAATGCACAAAATGTGTTCATGCAAAAAAGAGAGTCCTTAGTCAGAAAACAACTTTTGGATAAAATAAAGTGAAAAGTCACTAAAGAGGTAAGACAATAATGAGGATCTCCTTATTAAGGCATCAGGCTTCCCTGGTATAGAATCCACCTGCAACGCAGGAGACCCTGGTTCGATTGCTGGGTCGGGAAGATCCCCTGGAGAAGGGATAGGCTACCCACTCCAGTATTCATGGGCTTCCCTGGTGGCTCAGACAATATAGAATCCGCCTGCAATGTGAGAGATCTGGGTTCGATCCCTAGGTTGGGAAGATCCCCTGGAGGAGGCCACGGCAACCCACTCCAGTATTCTTGCCTGAAGAATCCCCGAGGACAGACGAGCCTGACAGGCTGTAGTCAATGGGGTTGCAAAGAGTTGGACACAACGAAGCAACTAAGCACAGCACAGTACAAGACAAAATCAACGAAGAATTCAGACCACAACTCCCTGCCACAGACTAGGTCAAAGAACAAACAGGTGAAGGGAGAAGATGTCAGTGGTGTCACTGAGATTCCTGCCAAGACCCTCAGTCCAGGACTGGAGCAAAACCAGAAAAGCTATGTTTAGAATTCATATTCTGGGTTCATTGCTGAGCAAAACTGGGAAGATTTCCTTATCACCCACTCTGGAGCCTTTCTTGTTTTTGGAGCCTCTTGCCCACCCCGGCAGTCCCGTGCACTCATGCTGTCCTGAGAGCTTTCTGCATCCAGGAAAGAGGATTTCCAAACTGCTGCACTAAAATATTAATCAATGAATTGCTAACTCTTCCCTGGGGAAAGAGCGTAAAGAACTGGACTGGAATGTAGGAAAGCCAGACTCAGCTTCCAGATGGTCTAACTTGTTACAGGACCTTAGGAAGTCATGTGAACTTCATGGACCTATTTCTTCTGTCACCTGTAAAATGGAGATAATGCTATTTGCTGTCTCTGAAAGTAGCTGTAATGATGAAATAAACAGTCAGCATACATTAGGGCCAACACTGTGCCACTTCCTTCCCTCTTTTCTCTTTTCCATTTCCATTACAGAAATGTCCACTTTCCCAGACTCTTGTGCAGGTACATGTAGCCATGTGATATAGTCATGACCAGACATCATAAGCAGGGGCACTCGCTAGAATGTCTTTGCTTTTTTGGATAAAAATGATATCTTACTGGCACAGGATGCTTCATTCCCTTCCTCTGACCCTAAAAAGAGGTGATGTTGAGGTCTGCAGAAGTTATCTTATGATCATAAGAAAAAGGTGAAAAGAATCACAGTCGTGCCATCCCTGACATCTGGAGCCACTGAGTCAGCAACCACTGACTCCATATGCTTAACCCACTATTAGTTGAGTTTTTTGTTAAGCAGCTAAAAGTATGTCTACATTTAATTTAATATACCTTCAACTGCTATTTAGGCTTCCTAGGTTGCTCAATGGTAAAGAATCTGCCTGTCAATGCAGGAGACGCAGGTTCGGTTTATGGGTCGGATCCCCTGAAGTAGGAAATGGGCCACCTTTCCAGTATGTATTCTTGTCTGGAAAATCCCATGGACAGAGGAGCCTGGCTGGCTACAGTCCAAAGACTCTTTGGGGTCACAAAGAGTCAAACACAACTGAGCAACTGAGCACATACATGCTATGTACATGTCTATAAAAATAGGTCTTCCCTTGTAGCTCATTTGGTAAAGAATCTGCCTGCAATGCAGGAGACCTGGGTTTGATCCCTGGGTCAGGAAGATCCCCTGGAGAAGGAAATGACCACCCACTCCAGTGGAGAATCCCATGGACAGAGGAGCCTGGCAGGTTATAGTCCATGGGGTCGCAAGAGTCAGAACATAACTTAGCAACTAAACCACCACCATAAAAATAAGGAATAATCATCAACTTAAACAATCTCAAGAGTCCCTTGGACTGCAAAGAGATACAACCAGTCAATCCTAAAGGAAATCAGCCTTAAATACTCATTGGAAGGACTGATGTTGATGCTGAAGCTCCAATACTTTGGCCACCTGATGTGAAGAGCTAACTCATTGGAAAAGACCCTGATGCTGGGTGAGATTAAGGGCAGGAAGAGAAGGGGATGATAGAGGATAGGATGGTTAGACAGTATCACTGACTTGATGGAGATGAATTTGAGCAAACTCCAGGAGACAGTGAAGGACAGGGGAGCTGGGCATGCTGCAGTCCATGGGGTGGCAGAGATTTGGACACAACTGAGTGACTGAACAACAAAACATGTAATGGAGAGAGCAGCCCATATTTCAAAAGGGATGTATATCAAATATTAGAATTTAAAGTATATATGGTAACTGTTGAGTGGCAGAGTTACTTCTTGGGAGGCTTTTGTTCATGCCTTTTAAATATCAACCAGCTGCTCAGAATATCAAATTGTATCAGTTCAGTTCAGTCACTCAGTCATGTCCAACTCTGCGACCCCATGCACTTCAGCATACCAGGCCTCCCTGTCCATCACCAACTCTCAGAGTTTACTCAAACTCATGTCCATTGAGTCGGTGATGCCATCCAACCATCTCATCCTCTATTGTCCCCTTCTCCTCCTGCCTTCAATCTTTCTCATAAATCTGTATGCAGGTCAGGAAGCAACAGTTAGAACTGGACATGGAACAACAGACTGGTTCCAAATCACGAAAGGAGTACGTCAAGGCTGTATATTGTCATCCTGCTTATTTAACCTATATGCAGGGTGCATCATGAGAAACGCTGGGCTGGAGGAAGCACAAGCTGGAATCAAGATTGCCGGGAGAAATATCAATAACCTCAGATATGCAGATGACACCACCCTTAAGGCAGAAAGTGAAGAACTGAAGAGCCTCTTGATGAAAGTGAAAGAGGAGAGTGAAAAAGTTGGCTTAAAGCTCAACATTCAGAAAACTAAGATCACAGCATCTGGTCCCATCACTTCATGGCAAATGGATGGGGAAACAGTAGAAACAGTGAGAGACTTTATTTTCTTGGGCTCCAAAATCAATTAAAAAATGCTTGCTCCTTGGAAGAAAAGTTATGACCAACCTAGACAGCATATTAAAAAGCAGAGACATTACTTTGCCAACAAAGGTCTGTCTTGTCAAAGCTATGGTTTTTCCAGTAGTCATGTATGGATATAGGAGTTGGACTGATAAAGAAAGCTGAGTGCCAAAGAATTGATGCTTTTGAACTGTGGTGTTGGAGAAGACTCTTGAGAGTCCCTTGGTCTTCAAGGAGATTCAACCAGTCCATCCTAATGGAAATCAGTCCTGAATGTTCATTGGAAGGACTGATGTTGAAGCTGAAACTCCAATACTTTGGCCACCTGATGCGAAGAGCTGACTCATTTGAAAAGACTCTGATATCATTGTATGACTCATAGGAAATACACACAGATGTTTTGCAGCCAGTGAAGCTTGGATTTAATTTTTGACTTGACCACTTACTAGCTAGTGGTTTGGGGCAAGATAAATAATCTCTCTAAATCTCAAGTTGCTCATCTACAAAAATTTAAGATAAAGTCAATCTTGCATGATTATCATGAGGCAATAACACACTCTGCAGACCCCGGTAAAAATGATCCCATGTATAAGTAATAATATTCCACAGAATCTTCAAGTGGGGCAAGAATATAAATTAAGTACTAACTTATAAAAATGAGAAAGTCAGTCATGGAAAAGGACGAAGGGAAATGCAAAAGGAAAAATAGATCAAGGTCATTATTGAGAGGAGGTATCAGATCAGATCAGTCGCTCAGTCATGTCCGACTCTTTTTGACCCCATGAATTGCAGCACGCCAGGCCTCCCTGTCCATCACCAACTCCCGGAGTTCATTCAGACTCACGTCCATCGAGTCAGTGATGCCATCCAGCCATCTCATCCTCTGTCGTCCCCTTCTCCTCCTGCCCTCAATCCCTCCCAGCATCAGAGTCTTTTCCAATGAGTCAACTCTTCACATGAGGTGGCCAAAGTACTGGAGTTTCAGCTTTAGCATCATTCCTTCCAAAGAAATCCCAGGGCTCATCTCCTTCAGAATGGACTGGTTGGATCTCCTTGCAGTCCAAGGGACTCTCAAGAGTCTTCTCCAACACCACAGTTCAAAAGCATCAATTCTTCGGCGCTCAGCCTTCTTCACAGTCCAACTTTCACATCCATACATGACCACAGGAAAAACCATAGCCTTGACTAGACGAACCTTTGTTGGCAAAGTAATGTCTCTGCTTTTGAATATGCTATCTAGGTTGGTCATAACTTTCCTTCCAAGGAGTAAGCGTCTTTTAGTTTCATGGCTGCAGTCACCATCTGTAGTGATTTTGGAGCCCAGAAAGATAAAGTCTGACACTGTTTCCACTCTTTCCCCATCTATTTCCCATGAAGTGGTGGGACGGGGTGCCATGATCTTCGTTTTCTGAATGTTGAGCTTTAAGCCAACTTTTTCACTCTCCACTTTCACTTTCATCAAGAGGCTTTTGAGTTCCTCTTCACTTTCTGCCATAAGGGTTGGTGTCATCTGCATATCTGAGGTTATTGATATTTCTCCTGGCAATCTTGATTCCAGTTTGTGTTTCTTCCAGTCCAGCGAGAGGAGGTATAGAAACTTCAAATGTTTCTGAATTTTCCTTTTCTGACTTAGACAAGAGCTATGTCTACAGACCAAAATCTTATACTAGTCCAATTTGGTCCAGTAATTTAAGGTTATCAAAAATCCATGCCCTGCTGCTCTTAAAACTTACTTAAAATCTTAACCCCCTTTTACATGGCTTCTCTCATAGGTCCATACCTTCTGTGGGCCCATTCAGGCATTTTACATGTGCTAATGTATTATTGGGTAATTATGGTCACAGTGTCTTGGAATTCATGCAAACTGTATCTAAAAATTTCATTTTAACTTCCATAAAGATAGAATAATTATTTTTCCCCTTTCGCTTCTCTCAACAGAAGTGATATGACAGAAGGCAGGAAGGTGTACGGCTTGGGAGGCTGTGCTCTAGAATCTCCTGGACTTAGGCAGATCTAGTCTTCACTCTGACCTCCCACCACTGACTATACCTGACCTCAGCAAAAGCCACTTAAACTTTCTAAGCCTCAATTTCATCATCCGTTCAGAAGGTCTAGTCTCTCACAGGACTGATGGACAAAGACAGTGGTAAACAAATAATAGTTTCTTTCACAATAATTCATTTCTGTAGTGGGTCAACAGGTAGCCTCAGATGAAGGCACTCTTACCAAACTGAAAGGAGACTAAGAGGAGATGGACGCAGACATTGATATCACTGATGATATTAACAGTATTGGAAAGGATGAAAATCAATATTAGAGCAAACAAAAAACTGTAATAAAATCCCTCTATGGTCAACTTTTCACTAATGTTTCATTGACATGCTGGTCTAAGTGTCTATAAATTTTTTTAAGTGTCCTGACATCATTTTGGGAGTTGATAGGGAATAAACCACAAGCCGATCCTAAAGAAAATCAACCCTGAATACTCACTGGAAGGACTGATGCTGAAGCTGAAGCTCCAATACTTTGGCCACCTGATGTGAAGAACTGACTCATTGGAAAAGACCCTGATGCTGGGAAAGATTGAAGGTGGGAGGAGAAGGGGGTGACAGGGGATGAGATGGTTGGATGGTATCATCGACTCAAATGATATGAGTTTGAGCAAACTCCAGGAGATAATGAAGGACAGGGAAGCCTGGTGTGCTGCAGTCCATGGGGTTTCAAAAAATTGTACATGACTTAGTAACTGAACAATAACAAGAACAAGTAAAATAAAATAAACATGGTAAGTCTTAAAGCCAGGAAACGGCTGAATATGAATGAATCTGTTGATTCTAAACATTTAATCTGAAGTGAAAACTGTACATTTTTTATTAGAAGCATTACAGCAATTGTTGCCACATAGCTAAAATGTAGTATCATCACCTTAGTTATTTGAAGCACTTCAGAAAACTAGCTAAAAGCCTGTGCACATGTTTTAGCTCATTTGCCCTTATAACAGTCCAATTAAAGCATGGGCAATTGAAAGAATGTGGCCATGGTCAAATGGTGAGTTACTGAAAAGCCTGGAGTAAAAGTTCAGGTCATCCCGAATTCACATCATTTGACGGGGGCAGCAGGCTGAACAGAAAAGTTAGATGCAAATCAAACATTTAAAAAGCAAATAAATGCTTAAATTTACATTAGGAATTCTAAAATGTCACCTCTATTCCCTGATGATTTAGATGACAGTAGCCCCTCAGACCTCCTGCTTCACTGGCAGAAGCAAATACTTAAATAAAATTACACATTACATTCAATGCCCTGGGGTATAAACCTCTTCCTGGTTTAGCTTTTCTCCAAGTTAGATGTTCTTCATCCTGAATATTTGGTAAAAACTTCAGCTGAATAGAACCTCAAAGAACCTCTTCACCTGAATAGAACCTCAAACCACGGTACTTGAGATGAAACTTAAAAGCCGTTTGGAAGTGTGCGTAAGTCACCGCAGGTTATTAGCGCCTGGCACTGCTCTAACCTGTATGTGTTTGTTGTTGCTCAGTCTCCAAGTCTGTCCAGCTCTTTGAGACCCCATGGACTGCAGCACACCAGGCCTCCCTGTCCCTCATGTGTATGTGTACATGTATGAATCCATATTAAATACTTACCTTAAAAGAGTAGACACAGTTTCCATCTTTCTCTTAGGAATGAGGGAACTGAGGGGTTAGAGGGTGAATCAAGTTTATATGGTGCTGAGGTATGGGTCTGGGACATGAACCTAGGCACTCCAGCTTCAGATTTGCATCCGAAACAAATCTATGGCTGCTCATCACATACTCAGCCAGTTATAAAACAATTTTAGGAAGAAAATACAGACCACACTAACAACAAAATCAAACAAACCCATGTATTATTGACAAGTCTGTTTATGTAGGGCACTAGCATTCAGCTAAGGAGAAATAAAAGATATACAATAAGGAAGGAACCTGCAGATTAAAGGAAGAGAGTTATTACATTTAGTCAATGAGTTGTAGCAGGAAGTCCTGGCAGAGAGGAAAGATATACACAACACACAGTAAACATACACATCACACAAAAAGCAGACACAAGGTCTCAAAAGAGCCTACAGTCTTGACTCATTTAACGAAAGACCAAACAATCTTGTACAGCGCAGTCACCCAAAGGCCATCACTGCATTACGACACACACAGTCTCACATTCCAGTAACAGCTCTGCCTTGAACGATAACTGTGAGTTTTGACTGATCCTCTCTTGGAAGGCAGGAGTATGCAGAGTTATGATACCTCTCTCTAAATTTTAGAAATGCTTCTATCTAGACTGATAAAATAAAAATTGATACAGAATAATTGACTAAAATCTTCAAAGTTCTAAAGAAAATAAGGGTCAGCCTGTATACCTCTATATATAGGTAAAATCTCTTTCAGAGGAAAAAAAGGTGAAAAAGATGATGAAGATAAAGAGCAGACTGGCTGCTAATGAACATACTACAAGCTTGGACTGAAGGGAAGAGGACCCAGAACAGAATTGGAAGAGGGAAGGAACCAGTAAGCACACTAGTAAGCCTAAATTTAAAATTGCAAATAATTATAGTTATCAGCATCATCATAAAGATTAATTTGGATGAGGTTAGAAAAGCAAGCTATAAATACTGGATATCAATAACACAGATGGAGGTATGGGATTAAATGAAGGCCTCCAGGGGTTGTGATTCAGTATGAACAAAGGAGAAAAATTCTGATTAACTTTAGATACTGTAAAATATACATATTTGATATAAAATAAAGAAAAAATAAATTTAAAAAATCCTCACATCACCCAACATAAGGAAAGAAAGGAGAAAGAAGTCATGAGAAAGTATTAACTCAAAGTAAATGTCAGAAATTGTTACAAAAAGCATAGTTGCTATAACTAATGTAACTGAACTAGACTAGACATTCAAAATACAGTGTTGAGTGAAAAAAAAAGAAAGCAAGTTGTACAATGACAGACACAGCATAGCATCTTTGTGAAATGTAAAGAATTCCAAATACTACAGATCATTCATAAATACAGGTATATTTAGTGCACATATCAAAACACGGACTGGAAAAGTGCACACATATTTCTGAATGGCCCTCGTCACTACAGAAGGAAGCGATAAAATGAGACTTGAAGAAAAATGAAGAATATTTCAATTCTGGCTGTAATGTTCTGTTTCACCTATGATAAATAAAATCTCTGCTGACAGACAAAACCTAGAGTACCTCTGGGAAGAAACCCCTCTGCAATACAGGCTCAGAGCCTCCCTCCCAGCACTGGGCCGGGCAGTCTTTCTTCTTTCCTTTCTCATGTACAACAAAAAGGCTCTGTTGAAGCTGAACCCAGTGGAGAAGCTGTGAAAGAAGAAAGTCACCAGCATGGTTCTTTAAGCTCAGCTGCTCAGAGTCTCGGCAACTGGGAACACATCCCAGCAGTGTATGAAACAAGAGCCCCAAGTCTGTGTATAAACCACAAGGAAGAATCTTTTTTAGTTGTTTATTTTTATTTTTCTAAGTTCAGCCTTCTAAGTTAGTTAGCATGGAGCTTTATGAAACACAGTCAACCCAGTCCGATGACAGTCAAGATTAAGCGAAAAATGAACTGAATTGTAGCTTAGTGTTGAATGCTCAAAACTTCCTTTTTAAAACATTCTCCTTTACTTGTTCACAATGGTTGTGTGTTAACTGTTACTTTGCTGATTTGAAAACACAACAAGGTAGTCAATAAGTGGCTGCTGCTGCTGCTGCTGCTGCTGCTGCTGCTAAGTCGCTTCAGTCGTGTCCAACTCTGTGCGACCCCATAGACGGCAGCCCACCAGGCTCCCCTGTCCCTGGGATTCTCCAGGCAAGAACACTGAAGTGGGTTGCCATTTCCTTCTCCAATGCATGAAAGTGAAAAGTGAAAGTGGCACATGTGTTACAATTAGCCATGCCTGTAATTAAGTCTGAATCATGGGGACTAGCTCTGAACCTCCACGTGGCAAAACCAGACAGGCACGGCTGGAGCAGCTGATGTTTAATAAAGATGACAAATTTGTATTCTTTGGATTCAAACCAGCAAATATACTTGCTTGGTGCTCCAATAAAGAGATAATCAGAGGGGCCACAATGAAGTTTGTATTCTCTAGAATCTCTTTTTGGTCTATTTTGTTCTAATGCTCTTGGGAATGACAGTGAGTCCTAAAAACACTGCATCCTAAAGGCAGGCTGTAGAAAATAAGGTAAAAGTAAAAATCTACCTACTTCTTAAGGAACGTTCTCTACCAAAAAGCAGAACCACCAAGCTTGTGGATAAATCAGAGGTGGTAAATAGAGAGGGGAACCAATTCCTGTCAAAATCAATCTGAGAGGTTAATTAAGCCAACTGGTTTTTTGTCTTATAAACAGTATCAGCCATACCTTCTTATATTCTTTAGTAGGTGTTTACAGTAGAGACAAAGAAATTAAGAATGAGAGAAAAACAATGCCACTCAATCCTTCAGATGGCAGGAATTTTAAAGTTCCAAACTCTTCTGAATGTATTAAATTCAAAACTAGGGCTACTGCCAATAAATGAAATTGAGGATACATGATTTTTGAATGTGCAGGGAATACACAAAAGTCTGAGGAACCACCAAAACAGAAAACCAGTTTATTATATGTTTCTACACTCCCAAATTCACAGCCATGAAAGACCAGAAAGTCCATTACGAATGAGACTTCATCACATTTAATGGAACAATCACTCTGAGCCTGTACAACATGCCAGCCACTACTGGAGAGACTACAGTCCATGGTCTAATTTCCCAGGCCAGAATATGGATTGGGCAGCCTTTCCCTTCTCCAGGGGATCTTCCCAACCCAGGGATCCAACCCAGGTCTCCCGCATTGCAGCTGAGCCACTGTGGAGATAAAGAAATCAGCAACAGCCCCTGATGTCAAGGAAATGTCCTCACAATGCAGGGGAGAACAATCAGTGTAAACCAACAACTATACTTCTGTTGAAAAAGCTCCACCACACTCAAGCATTGTGATTGATCTTGGGTAAGTCTCTTTACTCCCTGCACTTCACTTTTCTCAATAAAATAATAACACCTAGCTCACTAAGTTATCACACGACTGTAACATAATCCAAATATGGCTGTTAGCATACTCCCCGACACACAGAAAAGGCTGAACACATATTACCCACGTGCCTCATCCGTGTGGTTTATGATCGCAGCATACCACACTAGATCATGACACAGTGCTAACACAGAAACGCAACTAGGTCAGTTGATGGGGTCAGGAAAAGCTTGCCACAGAGGGAAACCTAAGCCAGGTCCAAAGGCAGGTGGACAAAAGTAGTACATGCCAGGCCAAAGCTGCAGCATATAACACACAGAGGCACAAGAAGCTGAAAGAAGAGCACAGTTTTGGCTCTCCAAATAGTCTGGGATAGTTCCAACGATGTGTGTGTGTAGCGGGGGAGGCACTGTTAATGAACGCAGCTGAAGGAGTGGGAAAGATCAGATCACAAAGAAACTTACAGGCCACGAGGAGGATCCTGGCTTTCCTTGCACAGTATTCACTATTGGCATTGAAGGTGATTCTCATGGTTGATACCAGTTATACACAACAAGATGAATATGCACTTGTACATTTCAAATTGGAAACAATACAAGAAAAAAATTAACGTTTTAATTTTTAACTTTGGTTTAACTTCTGTTCAATGTTGCAGAGAAAGGGAGAGAGGATTTTGTTAAAGGGTGGGAAAGAAAGAGGCAAAGAAAAAGGAAGAGGACGGACAGAAACGAAAGAAGCCAACACGGGCACGCAGGCTGGAGGGGAAGACCAAAGGCCCGACCAGCGATTACGTCTTCAGACCCTGACTTCTGCAGCAGCAAATGGTGCAACATGTCTGCACACCATGAATGTTATGAGGTAGAGCATTCCACCACACTAAATGCACTCCACATTTATGAAGATCAGCTTCCTAAGACAGTGAAAGTGGCCTCCAGAATCCGTCTCAAAGCTGTGCTACATGGACAACCAACCAACAGGAGTTGATGGTGAGAGGAAACCTATTGGCCACAGGCAACTAGAATGCACGTCTCCTTCCCAAGAAATGTTTCCCAAGATGTCACTTGTTTTGGCTGAACACAAGGCTACGCTCAGGAAATATGTCAAAGACCTGAATTAGGGGGTTAAGATGGGAATCCCAGAGTGGAGCATGGATATAGCACAGACTCACATATAGCATCCAGATTTTATTACAGTCATCAGTGTTCCTTCCCATCCTCTCCTTCACTTTCATGGCTAATTGAACACTGGCTTCTATCCCAACACTGTGGCTCTTTCTGAACAACCCCTAGAGACAGATGAAAAAGACTAAATATGACATATTTTATAGAATGATTAGTTATGGATAAAGATTGCTCTTCCACAGTCTCCTTGTATCAACGGTGGTGAAGTGAAAAGCACATTGTAAAATTCAGAGGAAAAATCTCCCTCATCTACGTTAAAGTGAGCCAAAGGCTTGAACATTGTCCATTTTCAAGAAATGGTTATGCTATTTTATCATTATAGCTGATACAGAAAGTAGCATTTTACTTATATATTTCAGATAAAATCACAGCTAAAAGTAAGGGTCATTTTGCAGGAGGAAAGAACTTTTGAAGTCCTGGATCTCAATTTCATTCTCAACTTTGCTACTCACTAGCTGAATAAGAATTACAATCTAGATAAAATGAGGCAACGTTTATAAATGTACTCAGCACAGTGCCTGTTCACAGTAGGTATATAACTGGCACATTGATTATTCTGATGTCTATTAGTTATTTTACCTCTCCAAGGAATAGCCATTAAGCATGTAGCTAACAAATCCTGACTTCTATTTCATATGGCTCAACAATTTCCACATTAGTGTAGGGGATCTTCTGTTCCTACCCCATATCCACTCAAAGCATTCAGTGCTTATTAAGTCTTCCAGTATCTCCCCTTTGTCTCTCTCATCTTTCTAAGACCATATTTATCTTCAGGTAGTCAATCTTTTTGCATATTCCTTAAGAAATATCACTTTCATCTCACCATTACCTTAGTCATCACATTTAATTTTTGATATAATCATCAAATACCAAGAGCAATAAGAAAATACAGGGTCAAAACATACACAGACCTCATTGTAGCCTGAGGCTCAGATTCAGAAACAGGAAACCTGGCCTAGAAAAAAAAACAAAAACACCCTTCCAGTGACTGCACCAACCCAACTGAATGGTTCTTCCACTAAAGGTCATATTGGTTATTATAGCTTGCCACCTGGGCAATTTGGAAAATTCTTTTCTGAGATACTCATTTGTTCACATGAACCCCAATGGCTACACTCAAGAAGGTTCACACATTCATGAAATGGTTATTCCAACCATTTTAAAGCCAGGGAACATAATATTAAACACAAACAGCTCAGAGAGAAGTTCTGCACATGAGCAGGTTCACTTACAGGGGTTTCACACAGGAGCTGATAATCCCGGGAGTGGCTGATTCCCAGGGTCAGACATATGACCAGCAAGGTGGGAGCAGACACCAACTATCCCTTAGGGCCAGGGGAGTGTCGCCTCGTCCAAGATAAGGGTGCTACTGACTCTTGAGTCAGGGAGAGAAACTCTCCCCAAGATGGCTTTTCTCCACCAACTTTCTCTGTTTTCCTCTAACATACAGAGGAAGAGGTATCGAGGCAAACACCTCAAAGCAGTTTCCTAATGTAACCATATGGAAATAGAGAACACAAATGCTGGCACGTGAATAGACAGAAGATGATAGATTTACTGTTTTTCCCAGAGGCAGCAATAATTGTATGTAGATACCTATACATTGGACAATTATAACTTGAGTTCAGGCTGGCAAATATCCACAACAGACAATTTACTTAATCTGCTAAAGCTCCCAAATGATCGTACATCACAGAAGCGGACATGGAGATATTATAGATCTCAGAAATGGTCACCTATTAGGACTAACTGAAAAGTTGGAAAATGCATGTTAAATAGTCATGGAAGGCAAGTTTTGAGCTGCAGATTATTGCTAAAGGATAACAAAAAGGAAACATATGTCATGGCCTTCTAAGTTGCTTCCCACTGGGCAACCATTTTTGAAGCCTATTTGTGAACTGTGATTAAAATGTGGGCAAAGTTATATACATGAGAAAATACTGACCTCATGGTTCATTTGTCAACAGGATGGTAATCTGTCATTCTCTTGTGAGTACAAGTCTCTAGATCCAAGAAGAGGATCATACTCTATCAGATTACAGAGAAATCTGCATAACCAAAGGATAGGTACCATGCCCTGCCCCCATCACTGCCCAGCACTATCTGGTACTGTCAGAAGAAAACATGGACAGCAGAGATGAACCAGCTCCTGCTTTGCCCCTCCTCTGGTTTAGCTCCATCAGTGTTCTGAATGGCAGCACACAATGATGCAGCTTGGGGGCAAACAGTTGTGCTGTTTTAGTTTTTAAGTCGTGCCCCACTCTTGTGCGATCCCATGGACTGTGGCCCACCAGGCTCCTCTGTCCTTTGGCTTTCCCAGGGAAGAATCCTGGAGTGGGTTGTGGGTTGCCATTTTCTATCCAGGGGATCTGCTCAGCTCAGGAATCCAATCCCGTCTCCTGCATTGGCAGGTGGATTCTTTACCACTGAGCCCCCAGGGAAGCTAAAACAGTTGTGTAACTGCCCATGGAAAGGTAAAGCATATCCACAGAAAACAACTCAAGGAGGCATAAATACTCGATTATACAGAATGACAATCAATACAAACAGAAAAAGAAAAAAATTGCCTGAAATACTTAGACAAGGCTTCAAAGAGAAGGTGATATTTGTGATGAACTGAAGAAGTCCGAGAGTATTTTTTAAGGATCGAGATGTAAAAGGACAAGCACAGTGGGAGCCACCACAAACATCTTGCAGGAGATGAAGGGGAGACCCGAAGAGGAGGGTTCTGCCATCAGACAGAAGTGCTGGAAGCTGACCTGTCTCCTCTTAGAGTCCCGTGGTTCACAAGCCCCTCCTAAAAGGACCAGGGCTTCCTAATCACAGCATGGCTGTATCTGGATAGGTTCATTTTCACATGTCTTTTGGCCAAATGTACAAAATCCATCTCTTTTGATAGAGTTATGAGGAAGAGAAACAAATGCACTGTTACAACCTCAACCAATGATATTTAACTACACTTCTGCGTGTTTTAATACTTTGTTTTAATGATTTAAAGTCAAACTGAATTACAAATAGCTAAATTTCTTTTGGGATATAGAAATGATAGTAGGAAAATACAACAGAGTAAAAAGAACTGATGCTAAGATAAGGCACGTGAATGCAACTATTGTTAGTATTACACTGCCACACCACCTCTAGGACAGGTCATCTCATACACATGGTCAAGTGATGGCTGTCCCGCTTTCCCAGATGGTGATACAGGGACAGAGGAGATGACTGGCTCACTCACCATCATAGAGATCACAGCAAGATGTATGATTGCTAGATACACCCTCTACAGGGCTGTTCACTGGGCTGCTCAGCCCTGGGAAGCAGAATCAGACATGACCCATGACTGATGGACGCCGTTGTAATAGAGACCCCCAGTAATGGACCCCCAAGGCCACACGCTGTACCTGGCACTTCATGTTCTCTCCCAGTCTGACTGCCTCCCCAAACTCTGTGATGCCTTATCCCCAAAGACCCAAGAGAAAGTGAGGATCACAGAGGTCCTGGTTAAGGATGGGAAGCACAACAAAAACAATAAGAATGCCAAAGTCTGCGTGGTTACTGTGTGCCCAGCACTGGGCAAAGCACAAAATCTCAGTAAAATCCTCAGGGTAATCTCATGAGAGAGGCTCTATTATCCCCATCTTACAGATAAGAAACTGAAGCTCAGTTAACAGGTTGTCAGAAATCATCGGTAAGAAGTTGGAAAAACTTGGTTTGAATCAAGTTTCATTTCTCATCCGGGCTCTTCAGTTCAGTTCAGTCGCTCAGCCATGTCCAACTCTTTGTGACCCCATGAACCACAGCACGCCAGGCCTCCCTGTCCATCACCAACTCCCAGAGTCCACCCAAACCCATGTGCATCAAGTCGGTGATGCCATCCAACTACCTCATCCTCTGCTGTCCCCTTCTCTTCCTGCCCTCAATCTTTCCCAGCATCAGGGTCTTTTCAAATGAGTCACTTATTCGCAACAGGAGGCCAAAGTATTGGAATTTCAGTTTCAGCATCAGTCCTTCCAATGAATACCCAGGACTGATCTCCTTTAGGATGGACTTGTTGGATCTCCTTGCAGTCCAAGGGACTCTCAACAGTCTTCTCCAACACCACAGTTCAAAAGCATCAATTCTTCATCACTGTATAAAACTTGAGGGTAGCCAGGAAAATAAGGTGGGGGAAGTCAGAGGGAGTAAGGGGCTGGGCAGGGAAGACTTCCTTGGCAGAGATGATCCCTCAGTTGAATTTTCATGTACCAGCACGATTCAGGCAAATAAAGGGGAAAGGCACTGCATGAACAGAGGCATGGAACAGTGTGATATCTTTCAGGAACAAGTGATTCAGTCTTGCTGGAGGAGAGGCAGGATATACAGGGGATAAGAACAGGGCTGAATGGGGCTGACAGGCAGACGGGGGCCAGATCATGAGAACCCTGTTGTGGGTTTCTGCATTAAAGAAAGTCATCCTGAAAACAACAGAGAGCCATGGGAACAGTTTAGAATTGTTGCAACAGGATCAGGTTTATGTTTGGGACAGACACGCATGCAGCACTTGGGAGATGGACCATCTGAAAGAGGTGGGAGAGGGGAGGAGAAAGGTCACACTGGGAGCAGGGAGACCACATTCACACACGCTAAAAATAAGGGTGACGCCCAAAGCAGAAATTTCCACAAGGAGCTTGATGTGTTCCTCTGAGATGACTCTAGGCTGAGTTGTTTATTTATAGTTTTAATTCACTACGTGTTAGAAAACATATGCAATTATGATGGGTGTGTGTGTGTGTGTGTGTGTGTGTGCGCTCAATTGCTTCACTTGTGTCTGTAGACACATGGACTGTAGCCCACCAGGCTCCTCTGTCCATGAACTTCTCCAGGCAAGGGTACTGGAGTGGGTTGCCATTTCCTTCTCTAGGGGATCTTCCCGACCCAGGGACCGAATCCACATCTCCTGTGTTTCCTGTATTGCAGGTAGACCAGGAAAGTCTCATATGCAATTACACTACAAAATTATTAAGATTAGGCTAAAAGAAGAGAGCTGATTTAAAGAAAAATATAAATACAGAATAAAAATAAAAGTATGTAAATATTAAAATATGAAAAATAAAATAATATATAACTGCTATGTAGTATATAAATATATTTCATGAAAAGTTTGGGAAACACAGAACTAAAGTCCTTGAGAATGTGACTAGGAAGGAGAAGTAATGTAAAAGACACTGAGGTGGGAATACCTGTAGGACCTGTTGACTCTACTGGGGACAAGGGTTAGGGAGGAGAGTTGTGTGGAGGAAAGAGCAAGGGTCCTCAGTGGGGCCCTAGGTGGACCACCATTGTGAGGACAGCGGGCAGGAGAGGGCAAGGCAGAGGCCTGGGAATGGTAAGGGCCGCAGGGCCTTCCAAGGGGAGCTGTCCAGCAGGCAGCTGAGAATGGAGATGATGGACAGGAAATATAACTTGAATCACTAGGGAACAGGAATACACATACTTAGTACATTATACATGTAGCCAGAATTCCAGACCTAAAGAAAAAAGGCAAGATTCTGTGTTGCTTCCCATGTTAATAATGACGTGTGTGTGTGCATGATAGAATGTAGAGTTAAAACCCTTTTTTAAAAATTTGAAACAAATGAGCCTCTCTTCTTGGTGGAGACCAGCCCCACCAACAAGATCATGAAAATGTAAACCATCCCCCACCTAGCTTTGCAGAGACTAATTTACAGGGCACTAAGGTCTGCCAGGAATGTGGGAGACCTGGGTTCGATCCCTGGGTTGGGAAGATTCCCCTGGAGAAGGAAATGGCAACCCACTTCAGTATTCTTGCCTGGAAAAATCCCATGGATGGGGGAACCTGGCAGGCTACACAGTCCATGGGGGTCACAAAGAGTCGGACACGACTGAGAAACTTCACTCTAAGGGTCAGGCATGCCCAGTGTCTCATCACTGGTCACCAGAAAGGACTCTGAGTTGCAAAGCTCAGACTCCCCGTGAAAGTAGTTCCTCCCACAACTATTCTATTCAGCGAAGATGACAGAACTCTAATTCCCCCAGGCCATTCCCCTCCATCCCAGATTGCAGATCCTACAGGCAGCCCAAGGGCTTGGATCACAGCGGGGACCTCACTCCAGCAGAAATCTGCATTTCCCAGGTGCGAGCTGTGCTACCTGAACCTCTGCTCATCTAGACACTATCACACTGAGTCAGAAAGACAAAAATATTGCATATTAATCCATATATGTGGAATCTAGAAAAAATGGTGCTGATGGGCCTATTGGCAAAGCAGAAATAGAGACAGAAACATAGAGAACAAGTGTGTGGTCATGGATGGAGAAAAGGGCAAGTGGGGTGAACTGGGAGATTGAGGATGGCACATATACACTATTATATATAAAACTTGGAGAAGGAAATGGCAACTCACTCTAGTGCTCTTGCCTGGAGAATCCCATGGACGAAGAAGCCTGGTAGGCTGCAGTCCACGGGGTCGCACAGAGTCGGACACGACTGAAGCAACTTAGCAGCAGCAGCAGCATATATAAAACAGATCATTGACTACAGCCTACTGTATAGCACAGGAAAATCTACTCAGTGCTCTGTGGTGACCTAAATGTGAAGGAAATCCAGAAAGCAGGAGATGTACAATATGTACAGGTGATTCGCTTCGCTGTACAGTAGAAACTAACACAACTAAAGCAACTATATTCCAACAGAAATTACAAATAAACAATTTTTAAAAAGAAGGCTAAAATTGGAGCAAAGAATAAAGTAAGCTATGAGGCAGAGGCAGAGAGAAACACACCTGTGTATGTTTCTCTCTGCCTCTGTTGACCAGCCTGGGCTCTAACTCAACGGTCAGCAAACTTTCTTCTGTAAAGTAAATATTTTTGGCTTTGCAGCCAAATGGTCTCCTTGTACTCAGCTCTGCTGGTAGCACAAGCTGTAGTGCAGAAGCAGCTGTATATGGCATGCAAACAAATGTGTGCCAATACAACTTTTTTTATACAAACAGGCAAGCTGGATTTACCCACGAGGCCAGATTTGGCCCATGGGCTCTAGTTTGCCAACCCCCTGCCCTAACTAATCAAGTATCTGTCTTCTCTGCCCAATCGCCCTGTTATCGGAACTTGTTTAACTTCCTTGAAATATTATCCATTATTATCCAATCCCCTTCCCACTTTGAGAACCTCCAAGACTCTAGGTTCTGCTTCCCTGCTCGGTCTATGATACTTGCTTAATAATAGCAACGATGGAAGAGTAGTAGAGAAAGGGTTAACATTTACTGAATGTGTCATATTATACTAGGTTTTTCATAAACACTGTCTCATTGAATCATCAAAACAGTCTAGTGAGACAGACGTAATTCTCATCTCCATTTTACAAATAAAGAAATGAGTCTCCCAGGGGTCACATTTCCTTCTCATGGTCACCCAGGGTGAGGCTGAGTTCTGACTCCAATCTGAGTTCTGACTGCAATCTGTCCAGATCCAAAGCCAGGGGTGACCACCACCCAGGGGCTGCTTCTCAGAGGCCCCCGTGGCTGTCCAGATAAACGGGGCCGACACAGCCCCTCCTAACCTCCACTGTCCTCTGGGCGGAAGGGCATGCCTTCTGTTGCCCCCAGCCTCTGCTGGACAGTGGCTGGCCCTGCCAGACAGCTGGGTCATGTCGAGGCACTGGCTTGTCTACACTACACAAAGCTTTAACACTTAGCATAAACACAAGCGCAAGTGTCCGATGTGATGCATGCATTTTCCACGACTGGAAAATATTCTATCTATGTCTCCATCTCCTCCCTCCAACAACAGTGGCACCCAAGGGTGCGGAGAGCTCCTCAACTCAGCCCACAGGTTCAGAGTCAGCTAGGGAATCCCGATGTGGCTGGAAATCTCAGAACACAGCATGTGCTCCCCCGGAATATTCCCCAGTGCAAACAAGGCTGGAGGAGCTGAGAGGGGTGCTTATGTAAACACACCCAGCAGGGACCTCAGAGACTGCTGGGTAGGCAGGGCTGCTCCTCAAAGGAAGGATTCAACGGGCAAATTTAAAGCAAAGTCAATGAGATGATTTGGAAATTCCCCTGTTCTTGTCTTCTTGGTAAAGTGGACCAGATTTGTAGCATTTTTGTCATTTTCCCCACTGTGTTTAAGAAAAAAGGGTGAAAGTCATCAATGTTTTTTGATCCCATTATAACTGTACAGGTCATCAGCATACCACCAGAGGAGAGAGGAAAAGAAAGCCAATTAACAACAGTTCATCTTCAGCCTGGGAGAGCAGGTAGGACATACCGTACAGGGGCGGCTGAGCTCGTCACCTCCACCCCACCAGCCACCCGGCCTGATCCTGTTCATCTTTGTTGAATCTGGTTTCCCTATGGCAATACGCCACAGTTCAGATCCTGAAGACGAGCCTTCATCCCACCCTCCACCACATCAGTCATCTCACTGTGATGACATGTGCTCATGTACAACAGTGCAGAGAAGGCCTCTTGTTTCTAGGCAAACGCTGCAGAGAAAATGCTCGCTACTGAATGTGCTCCATGGTCTTTGCCCGAGATGTTTTGACACGGGCGTGAGCGACAAAGTCCTAAACACACATCTGCTCTCCTCTGTGGCCAGTTGTATAAAACTGCAATAAGACACACTTGATGGATTCACGATTTCAGAATAGCTGCCACAGAAGCAACCTGTGTACACAGTCTCAGACTAAGTGAGGGAGTGAACGTGAAGCGAGGGGGCTGGATCTGCATCCCCAATGTACAGAGCACCCAAGGGACCCACTCTGAGGCGGGAGGCAGAACACGGCCCAAACGTAGTAACTGAAAAGTAGGTACGTTGTCAAAAAGGATAAAAAACGACTGTGTCAAGCAGATACGCTGAAAGAAAAAAACAAGAATACAGAAAATTAAGCTTAAAAAAATGATATTAAAAAAAACCTACAAGAGCTAGTGAATTGCAAATCAAGGATATTTTGAAAAGTAGTTTTCAGCCTTAATATGGTACTGTTGCCTCTCCCCGCCCCAAGCAAATTAGAGATTTCTCTTCATATCACTATTGCTTAATTTTTGAGTCTGCCCAATGCATTTTCATTAAGTATCCTCTTTGACACAGACAAATGAGAACAAAGAGTGAGGATTCTTGACTAAGATACTAGTGGGAAAGAAGTAAAATTCTTTGCAAAATAATTTTCAACAATAGCATCAAAATTTACATTACCCACAAGTTTAAGCAGTAAGCTGAAGCTTTAAATGAATCACACATTTAACTAAATAAACATATCTTAAGCTATTTTTGCTTCAAAGGACAGATAGCAATTCACGCTCTTTGATATAACAACTTTTTCCAAATGTGGGGGGGATTTACCAATATGAAAACTGACCTAAGGCAAGTTCCTAGAAGCCAAGACTTTCATCTTGAATTTCATAATTAAATCCAAATAAATGAAATTAAGTGTTCAGTCAACAATTTTGCTTGAATATATGACTAGAAGCACTAGATATGTCTGTGAAAACGCATGAGGTAACTATTATAAATCTCACAGCCATCACTTTTGTATCATTTTATATGCATCCAATTTCAATAAATATTCAGTCCAATTATTGTTTTTCAATATTTTAAGTAATCTGTGACCTTAAAAATAAACCCAGTACTAGGATACAATTTCCCTTGACCACTCATGAAAACTTTAAGCAGTTTAAGGATTAGCACTGTGTATTTTTAACCCTCTTGACAGCAGACACTATCCTCAGAAAAGCACTGCTCGAGACCATGACAACCATACTACACTGCTTAATGCCTCCTCCCCAAATTCAGTATGTTAGAGTCAAAACCAATATATAAATATTACACACAATTTCCTTGGAAGACCAAAATGTTCTGATAGAAGACCACCTCAGTGGATAAAACCAGTAAGGGTTTCTACAGTCAGATTATTTTGTAAAAACCTCATCTTAATACCTTCTGGATAACCACGATGGGTAAATACATAACCAGGTAACAATGCTCAGACAGTCAAGAAAGCACATGGCAAGTTACAGATGTAAAACACTGGCTATTACAATTCCTTGACACAGTTCAGTTTAAGGTATATAATGTCTAAATTCCCATGTGTTTCACAAACTCAAAAAGCGAAAAAGAAAACTCACCCAACACTATACTACACACATTACTAACTCATTGTTCACAAAGAGAGATAGGCATAATACAGATGCAAGTAATGGTCATTGGAAATGAAACAGAAGGGGAGATATAAGCCATCTGATAAAAGTAAACCCAATCACTGAACAACAAGTATTTTGAGATATTACTTGTCATATTGACACACAAAATTCTTCTCAATTATTTCCAACCAATGTACTCCAAGCACGATGGTTGAGGGTGGTGGCATGCTAAACAAAATTTAACAGAGATAAACCTAATCCAGAAAAAAGATTTAAATATATCATAAACCTTCAAATGAATACAGACAGAAATGCTGTCAATTACAATCCTTTCTACATATGCCTTTGGTTGTTTATTACCTCTTAACCTTTCAGCAGGGATTTCCTATCAGAATTTTCCATTACAAATTATTCCCTTTGCTTACTTTTCAGGGTGCTGTACTTAACTCTTTAAGTCACCAGGGTCCTAATTAGATGGAGATGCCATCAAGCTGTGACCTGGGTTCCTGAAGGAGTTAATGTAGCTCACACAGAACCTTGCTTCCAGCGAGAAGCCAAACCTATGGTAGGTTTACAGGCAAAACAGCTATTTTTGTAAAAATGGTGAGCCTGACATCATAGTACTCTAACACTAGTTTACTGATCTGAAACCTGACAACCAAAATGTACACTTACTTCCTCAGATGGCCAACCTGCCCACAGGGAGAATCTGAACTAACTCAGTTTAAAAAAAAAATTGGCTGTCCTTAATGGAGAGCAAAGCTTTTGTTAAAAAAAGAACACACACAACAGCTATTTAGGTTTAAATGTTAATAAACTACTGAACCCTGTTTTGAATGCACACCTTTTTCTTTCTGTTCCCTCCTGTAAGACTTGAAAAAGAAGAAAAAAATATCACCACTGTTTCCCAAAGCCCATGGAGGCTGTGCTCCAATTCCTCCCCTTTCACCCCGACAACCCCCAAAGCAGCTAACAGTGACCAGCAGTGACACCTAAACAGCCTTCAGCACACAGCAGGCAGCGTTCTAAGTGACACATATATATGTGTACAGTTACACACACAGGCACACTCAACTCTCACAACAACCCGATGAGAGAAGTACTCTATAGTCCCCATTTCACAGACAAGGACAGCGAAGTGCAGAGAGACCACGCAGCATGCCCAAGGTCACACTGAGACCACGTAGCATGCCCAAGGTCACACTGCTAGTCAGCGGCAGAGCTGGGTGTGAGCCCAGGCGGATGGCTTTAGAGTCAGTGCACAAAGCCACAGGACGATGCTGCAAAACACAGTAAACAATTCAAAAGAGAGTCTGATGCTTTGCTCAGCAGGGAAGTTTGCAGAGAACAATTTCGGAAATTATGGTTTTCACAGCTTCCTAGAATAACAAAGATTGGGAACATCTGTGGACAAAGTTATCTTCCAATACTGCTTTTGCATCATTTCTATACAAACTCTATCAAGCACAACTACCCTTTGACAAACCTGGTTAGCCAAGATCCAGAAACCAAAATCAAGGAGAAATAAGAAGCTATAAGAGGCTCCAGGGAGGCACATTTCTAGATTCACAAAGTAGGACAGTACTCAAAACATGAACCAGTAAGGTGAACATAGACACTCCAGAAAACAATTATATCAGATATTTAAAGAAGCGGTTTGTAAGTACTTTCAAAATCAACGAACTGATATAAACTTTTGGGAGGATAATTTGACAAATTCTCAATTGTCTTAAATAATATCCTTTAAGTAATTACTGCCTTGGAAATTTATCCTTAGGAAATCATTAGACATCCTTATATAAATTCATTTGCAAAGTATTTATTATATAAATATTTATAATAGGTTCTTTTTGATTTTTCTTTCTAATTTTTTTAAGTGTCCAAAAATAAGGGAAAGGATTAAACTGAATATACCATATGATGCAAAAAAACTGGAATAGCCAATGGCATGGGGACATGAATAGAAAATTACATGAAAAGAACAATAAATTTCTTTATACTAATATATAGCAAATATCAGGTCCATGTACTTCATATAAACACATTCTATCATCATAATACTTGTCTCTGGGTGGTGAGATTAAACTAGCATTCTTTTCACATTATCTATGTTTTATAGATTTTCTAACATAAATATTTATTAATTTTATCATCTGGAGAGAAAATCAAAATTTTTAAGAGAAAAGGCATTTGGTCATAAAGCCTAATATATTTTCATTCTTAAAATGACAAGCCCATGAGTCTTGTTTCCTTCTTGGATATCATGAATACACTGGCTGATCATCAGCACAGAATACATGGATTTCAGCACAGAATCTGACAGTCCTCATGACATTCTTGTTGAGAAACGTAGGCTGCCCTATAGTCAGGGCCCACAGAGTTGTTATGACATGAAAGGCCGAACCAAATACCACGGCTGAGCAGATGGCGAACTGCAGAGAAGGTCCTGCTTCTCAGCTCTGACTGTGGCTCACTCATGCCTTGGGCATGCGTTTCTCAGGTACGCTTTTCAAAGTCACGACTAGTGAGAAGCTAGGGGCAGAGGTGAGTGCGGGCAAGCGGGGTGACAGCCACTAATACTGACCATGTTTCTGGAACAGAATTGAGCACTGATTTGAGTTTTGCCAATGCCATAACCAATCCATACACAGCATTTTCCATACCTAAATAAAGTGTGTGTCAAATAAACATCACAATTACAGTTCAAAGAATTCTGACAGGCTGAAACACTCATCTGAAACCAAGATGCTATTTAACAGAGTCAATAAATGTAAAGCCATACGTTCAATTCAGTAACAATTCTACAAGTGTACTTGGCAACAGTTTGTGTGAAGCAAAGACCATTTTAGAGGAAATAACAGTTGGTACAATGAAGCATTTTTGACAAAGGGAGGTAACAAGTTCACTGGCAGATGTTACCTGAAAATACTGAATACATTTCTGACCTTCTTATTCAAAGATGGAATTCAACAAAACAGAGTCGAAGTCCAGAAGGATAGGATCAGGGACATCCTAAGTGTGATCAGGAATATTCAAAGGAATTGATACTGTTTAAATAGGAGGCATTTAAAGAGACCTAAGGCAATGGCACCCCACTCCAGTACTCTTGCCTGGAAAATCCCATGGGCGGAGGAGCCTGGTGGGCTGCAGTCCATGGGATCGCTAAGAGTCGGACATGACTGAGCGACTTCACTTTCACTTTTCACTTTCATGCATTGGAGAAGGAAACGGCAACCCACACCAGTGTTCTTGCCTGGAGAATCCCAGGGACAGGGAAGCCTAGTGGGCTGCCGTCTATGGGGTCTCACAGAGTCGGACACAACTGAAGCGACTTAGCAGCAGCAACCAACGTTGAAATGTTTGTTCTGCAATTCTTTGCAGGGAGGATTGACTTAGCCTGTTATACTGGAAACTGCAGTCTGGTTTCTGTTTCTACTGTTCTGCTGAAATTGTTCATCAAAGTCAGGGATGACTTCAACTCATCGAATCCAAAAGGCACCTCTTTACCCGACATTAACAGACTTCACAGTGTTCAGTACACAGCGTTGTGCCCACCTTCCAACACTCCCATCTCCACCTCAAGGACAAGTCATTCTTATTTCTTTTCTTTAGTTCCTCCTTCACAAAACCTCTAGATGTCAGAGGTTGATCCACTCTCCACCT
The DNA here is from genome assembly GCF_002263795.3 of Bos taurus. Taxonomy (NCBI): domain Eukaryota; kingdom Metazoa; phylum Chordata; class Mammalia; order Artiodactyla; family Bovidae; genus Bos; species Bos taurus. Next base: position 3,270,896 of record NC_037337.1, on the reverse strand, counting down.
TCTTCTCTCATCTATTTTCTCTCAGTGATTTTATCTATTCCTATGGGTTTAAATAGCCTCTATGCTGATTACTTGCTAACTTAAATTTCTAGTCCATACATTTCCTCTGAATTCAAGATTCTCTTGTATAATCAGAAGCACTTCCATCAGAAGCAACCCTGACTCCACATCCTACCCTTTGGTGTGAGTCCTCCGCCTTCAGCATCACACACTCAGATGCTCCAACCAGAACCCTGGGGATCATCTTTGCATCATCCCTTGCCCTCACCTGTCATAGCCAATCACTAAAACGTCCATTCTTCCTCCAACTTGGGTCTCAAACCAGACCATTTCCCCTCATTTCCACTGCTGTTAACCAAGCCAACTGAGCATCATCTCTACAATGTGAGTTGATTAAGAGTCTAATGGTCTCCAGACCAATCTCCTCAGAGCCTCCCCGCCGCACCCCACCAAACAAAACATATGTTTAAACAGGAAGCTGGATTGTGACTTGTCTTTGCTTCAATGATGGTCTCATGCACTTTGAAGAAGGTATCACAAAGTATGGGCTCAGGACCCTTCAGTATAACAACCCTCACACCACCTAGTACCACTGTCCCCTTGCCTGGACTACACTGATTTGCTCTCAGTTGTGTAAGTGCAAGAAATCCTTTTCAGTCACTAGGACTTGGAAAAGGTTTTTCCTCCAGACTCTGCCAGTAACTGATAACTTCCTTTACTTTCTATCTTGGTTTAAAAGTCATTTCCTTGGAGAATACTCCCATAATCACCCCATCTGATGACAACCGTTGGCCCCTAATGATTTTCTACCACAGTCCCTTTTATGGGGGTTTATGACACAACTTATCACAACTTCTAAGGATGTTCTTCCTTAATTTTTGTCTCTCTCCTTAGCCCGCCTGCATGGAATGTCAGTTCCAGGAGAGAAGGAACCTGATTGTCTTATTTCTCATTGTATTAGCAGAGCTCAAAAACTATTAAATGTTGAATATGGGAAGACTTCACCCCAACATAAGGAAAACCTTCCTAAAAGTAAGAGCTGTCTGCCAATGGGCCAGCCTGTACTGACAAACTGACCATCATGGTGAGAGGGTTCGGGCAGATACGGGGTGGCTACTTTTATCTGAGATGGCATGCCGGCTGGGATCCTGGGCCAGATAACACTTCAGGTCTTTCCAGTTCTAAAAAGAGAATTCTAAAGGAGTTTCAGGTTAAAAATATACTCCCCAAGTAGCAAACATCATATTATTTTCTAATGAGCAGAAATTCTCTCTAAAATAGCCTCATGAAACCACTTTATACCCTGACCAAAAGTAACTCCCTGAAGTTAAATCAGTGCCGGCTTCCTCTGTCCACCCTGCCAGATGTGGTTTGGGACGATGACAGCCCACAGTGGCCCTCTTACCAAGCAGAAAAAAAACACGGCCCAGAAACGTCTTGGCAGAGCAAGCGAACCCACTTGCAGTAAACCTAAAGTTCCAGTCTTCATTCATTTGTGATGCTGCTCTGTAAACACAGCAGGATTGCTTTATTTAGTGTCACACCCATTAATAATGCAGAGATCTTTACACGGGCAGGTGGAGGAAATTAGTCCTGAGTGATTTCGTTACTACAGGGTATACGTGAAGTCAGAGGGACTCAGAGTCTCATTACAGCTGAGGCAGAAGCTGATGGCAGTACAGACAGAGGTCACGGAGCTGCCCACCACACCACAAAGCGATATAAGCAAGGCACCCACCTCACAGCCTTTCAGTATTAAAATGAGTTAATGTTTCTCCACCTTATAGATATGGGAGAGATCGAAGGACAACTTGAAGACCATTCCTTCTACTCTTTCACCTTCTTTTATCTCCAAAGTTTAAGTTAAAAAAAAAAAAAAAACAAATTTGGCAAATATTTGCTTCTGATGGTAACTTTACAAGGATTGGCCAGTTTGTCAGAGGATTCAATAACGTACCACTAGACACTGCAAAATGTTGCAAATAACCCTATGAGACCGTGAGCTTTGTCCTTAAGGAATTTTTCACAAAAAATATTTTTCAAGAACATAGTAAACTTTGCAAATCCAAAGTTATTTAAAATTCCTTTTTATAACATTCAATGTAAACAATGTTGTGGGGAAATAATGTGTGGGGAAGCAGAGAATGAAAACTCTGAAGATCTTTCTAAAGGATTGGGGAGCAGTACCTTTCCATTTACAATACAAACTCCCTTCTACTTAACAATCTGTCTGCTGGACATTTATCATATGTGCATTCTCTAATTAGCAGATTAAAATAAGCATGTATGTTTTATTATGGCTTATAATAGCAAAAGCCTAGAAAACGCCAAAGGCCTGTCAGTAAGGCACAGTGTATCCATACAATGGGGTAATAAACAGCGGAAAAAGGCTGAGACAGGCCTCCACGTGCTGATGAAGAAAACTAAAATATATCAGCAATGAAAGCAGAGCACGTGTGTCTCTGTTGGTGTTGAGTTGCTAAGTGGTGTCCAACTTTTTGGCAATCCCATGGACTTGTAGCCAGGCTCCTCTGTCCAGGCAAGAATACTGGAGTGGACTGCCATTTCCTTTTCCCGGGGATCCTTCTGACCCAGGGATCAAACCTGAGTCTCCTGTATTGGCAGGTGGGTTCTTTTCTGCTGAGTCACGAAGGGAAGCCCTGTGCGTGTCTCTCAACACAAGTAAATATTCATTATTTAAGATTCTGGAGAAATGCATGAGAAATTTAAAAGTGGTTGTTTATGAAAAACAGGACTGAGAATGTGACTATCATATTTATTTTAAGCTCTTCTGTACCAGTTATTTTTACTATGTATATTTATTTACTATTATTTTACTCACAAGAATAGCAACTATATGCAGCATTTTCTGTATAGTCTGGAAGTATCTAGTTGCTCTCTGCAGGAATACAAAAGCAAGCATCCTTCCCCCGCCCCCTCCACAGGGGAGCCACAATCTACTCAGTGGACACTTAACCATCCCTCCCCAACCAGTCCAGGAGCCTTCAGAGTTTGTTAAAGTTCCTGTTCTCAGTCACTCCTTTCTCCTTTGTGTGGCCTACATGCACGAGTATAAAGAAATTTTAATTTTTGCCTTTCCAGTTTTAGATCTATAGCATCCATCTCTGAAAAGCTAATTTGAAGAAGAATGCATAGTTACTCTACTGCAAAAGATACCAAAGAAAAATCAGTGTTTTCTCTAGTCCTCTTTATTATATAACTATATTACCAAAACAAAATCAAGGAAACAAAAGTGTTTTCAACTTTTAAGTATAGTACACTCCATTTTGCCACATCTTGTAAGAACCAGAAAGATCGTCCAAGATGCTTTCTTCCCAATCTTGTATTTGCCTGTCTCAAAAATACTAAATCGTTCTTTCAACTAAAATTCCTTTCACAAGAGAAACTCAACTACACTAAAGTTGAAAAGATAAAGTGAAATCTACATTCAACTTATTTGATATTAAAGATCTTAAAGAGCATTTGAGCATTGTTTTGTTCTTATTCCATCAAAGAAGAAGGGCAAGAAAAAGAAAAGTCACAGGAAATCATGCCTCTGTTTTCCCTATTATTTGATCTTGTACTTGAGATGAGGAAGCTACTTATTTAGTATTAGGTGACCTTTCCAAAGTGTATAAAACAATCCCCATAGTACTTTTTCTTTGTCAGAAGATTGCAACAAAAGGCATTTGCTAAAATTTATTTTACATATCAATTCATAATTTTTAAATTTTGCTGCTGAATATAGGAAAGTCAAATATCTATTTGAGAAAACCTAACATCTACTTATTGGAGAAGGAAACGGCAACCCACTCCAGTGTTCTTGCCTGGAGAATCCCAGGGACGGGGGAGCCGAGTGGGCTGCCGTCTATGGGGTCGCACAGAGTCGGACACGACTGAAGTGACTTAGCAGCAGCAGCAACATCTACTTGGCTGATAATGTGCCCCCGCTAAACCTGATTTTACATAAGCATTCTGACCCACCCACCCCCAAAGAGTGACTTCATTTTTGTTTGTGGGCAGGGGTGTAAAAGTAATTAGTGAAATGAGCAGACTATGCATTGAGCTGGTGCACTGAGCTGTCTGTGGTACTGAAAAATGACAGCAAAGCTGCAATGTACTGAGCTAAGTCCTTACAAAGCCTCCCTATCACACTATTTTAATTCAACCACTTCCATCCATGACTCACCTGAACCATCTAATTTTGACAGACTGTTTATAAACATTTTATAAAAGGTCACACTGACTTGCTTTCCAAGGTTCTTCATGGAAATGTCAGGGCCTCCCCAAGCTTTGCAAAAGAAGTTCTAGTGGACAGGCTTTAACACTGACTTTTTCTGAGTGCAGTGAGAAATCCTACCATGCACCAAAAACCCATACTAGCTAGCTCTCACTACCCAACCAACATACTGCTGTGCTAACAAGAAAAAGATTAAGTGTCACGTAAGACTGAATGCTATGTCCAGGAACATGCTTTGAATGGTGGCATGACCCCTACAGTGAGTTCTTTAACTCAAAGCTAATCAATATACTTGGGATTCTTAATAATAAACTGAGAAGTACATATTTGCTTAAAACTTATGAAAGAAGTACATCTATACCAATGACATCAGTAAGTTAAAAAGGGCACACTTCACCACTTTCCACACATGGATACATTAGCCTGTGCACTTGACTTCACTGTGTTTCAGAGTGAAGTATTTCAGAAGCAATCACTGACTCTACTCTCTGGTTGAATTAGAACACACTTTTGTGGTTCTTGATTTCTAGCTCAGGGTCTCCATATTTATTTTGTCCTTTTCCATTTTATATATTTCTTTTAAAAAATGCAGCTCAGATAAAATTTGTAACTTTAGCTGGAGGAAAAAAATCTCTCAAGATTAAACAGTAATAGCTATATCCAAACAACTAAATGATATCACCCGAGCATCTAATTTGATCTTAAGTGTGGTTGGTTTGGTAGAAACCATGCATCACCAATTTTTAAAAAATCTAACTTTTTGTGATATTTATGCTGCCACAGCAGTAAAGAGGTTCACTGTGCTTATAATCCTTAGGTGCAGCATTCATGTCTTCATTTTTAACACCTGTGCTATATACATACTCTAATCAATATATCTATGCATTTGTATAACAGAAATTATCCTCAAAATTAGCCAGGAGTGGAATTCTTTCAAGTGTAAAGTGATTTTTAAAAATATGGTTTATTTTATTTGTATTACTTTAAGTTTCAACAGTGTTATCAAATATGATCAAAATTTTTTTACAACACATAATTAACATCCGGCCAGTGTTTGGAGCTCTCAAACTCTTATAAGTTATTTCAAAATAATTTCCCAATAAAAAATGAGTGCTTTCAGGAAGACAGTTTGTTCTTGATATTAACACCACCAGATGTTCTTCACCATGAGTGTCTGTTCAGCTGTGTGTTTTTCAGAAGGAATAGGAATAATCTGAAAGCTGATGTCTAAGTAAAAAAACCCAAACACCAGAAAAAAAAAAAAAAAAAAAAACAGCTAGGTCTCTTTCCAACATAGATTAAGTAAAACTGCACTAGTCTTAAAAAAAAAAAAAAAAAAAAATTAAGCTACTTGACTTTCATAAATACCTATGAAGATTTTGGAAAAATCTTGTAAGTTTATCCCAATTCAAATATCAAACTTTTGGATTTAGAGAGGAAACACAGACAGACATGTCATGTTTCCGGGCTCCTGACACGCAGTAGCAGAGCGCAGCGGGAAGCATGATGGGTGGGGGCTAGCGGAACAGGGCAGTCAGGCTCTGTACTGTCTAGCTGTGGCATCTGGCAGGCAGGTCACCTCTTCTGATCACAGGCTTCTCATCTGGTAAACCAAGTCAAACAGCCATTAGACCTAGTTCGTTCCCCAGCCTCAAGCATTTTCCTTCTAGTCAAAATGAAAAGATACTCTTATGTGTAAGTTACATTTTAGTATTACTTTAAAATATTCAAAGAATCTCAAAAGCCCATGATCACTAGTGTTGAATTAAAGATGGACCTGTGTAAATTATTCAAATTTTAGAGTTCAAATGTGCTTGCCTTCTTTGGCTAGTGCAGTCTTATTACTTACCTCTAGATATTCTTACTCCTTCTAATTCTCCTTCTCTATCCTTAATCCTTCAATTTCACAATTTTCAAAGTCTTTGCAAATTTGAAAGCATGCTTATGTAATTTTTCCATCCTCATGTGGGATCAAGTGTATCTTTATTTTGCCTGGGTAGTAGTTAAAATGGATTTCTTCTACTGTCTTTGTGAATTACTAACTTAAAATTAATTTAACTTATAATTAATTAAATATAATTTAAATTTAATGGCAACTCCTAATGGAAAGCACCCTAAATTCAAGAGTTTAATAGTTTGGCCAAATAAATAACAGCTAATAAAAAAAACCAGAAAGTATATATTAGTGTAAATCGTAAACTGGAAAATCCCAATCTTTCTAAATTTTTGAAAACTCTAGTTATTTTATTCACTAACTTTAGTATGCTGTTGACCGAAAGCTACAGCAAAGTAAAAATCCTAAAGGTGACCCATGAATTTTAGATCAAATATTCTGAAATTGCCAGTTATTGGTCATATCTAACAACAGAGTTCCTGGCTGCATTTAGACAAACATTTTCCTAAGAAGTCCACTCACAAGGGCAGTGGCCTTTGCTCTTAAGTGACATTTTAAATAATAAATGTACCTAAAAATCTACCAAACTACCAGATATACAGAATTTGTATTCTAAATTCACAACAGATTCTTCTTTCTCTAATGTTAGGGTAAGATATAGAAAAGGTTAGAATTCTCCTCTTGCCTTATTAATGCACATTAGCGAGGAATATCCCAGGACTCTTTTCTTTTTTAAGCTACAGTTGGTATGGAAGGTGATACAGACAGGCACAATCTTCCCTAATGACCCATCCATCTTGTTAAATGTGTATTAAAGGAGAATACTCATCTACCCTACAGATTAAGGCTAGTGCTTAACTGGCCTTAAGGAAAGCATATGCAATGACAGTCATGGAGAAGTGGACCTACCTAAAGAAGAAGGAGGGGGGGAGGAATCTGAGGTTTAACAAATACATCCTGGAAACTACTGTGTATTTATATGCTGCACTGTTTTGCTTTCAACTTCTTGAAAGAACAGGTCAGGTGCTAAGGTAAGAACACAGCATGTGTCTTCTGTAACCTCAGGCAAGGACAGGAGAGCTTGGAAAAGCATCTGCTGCCTTGCACTTCCCCACGTTGGGGTCATTCATAAACAGTAGAGCAGTAAGTTACCTGTATTTCCCTGGCGTGGTAAACGATGATCAGACCAAGCAGGATGATCGTGGAGAGACTGATAAGGCATTTCAGAGCTAAGGAATACAGTGACGCCTGCAACAAAGACAGAAGCACTTTTTTAAAAGAAGCACTTTTTAAGCCCTGGGAGGGGTCGGCCAATCCCCAGCAATTGGATCTGAGCTCCCAGGGGGAGGATGGAGGTAGGGGCACCTGTTTTGGCTCTGTGATCCGTCAGGAAAGTGAGGAGATCAGGGAAGGCCAAGCAGCAGCGGGGGCCGCAACTACACGGACCCTAGTGCAGCTTGTGGCTCTCGAAATGAAATCCATGAGGAAATTAGCTTTGAGTTTAAGCCTTCGGGTTTGAAAGAGACCTCCTAAATCGTGAGCTTCAGGAGAGAAATAAAGCATGCTTTCCCCCAAGGAGTTCTGAAATCACTTCTTTAAAATACCCAAACTGACGGGGCATTCACTCCCTCCAGAACTTTGGCTGCGCGCGGAAAAGCTTCCTCTCCAGACTAGGGTTAAGGGTGCGAGTCGGAGTGGCACTCGTCCTCGCGGCGGACATCTCCGATCGTCAGGGGAAAGCTAGGGACCCGCAGGCAGAGAGTTCCCGCCAGCGACCGCCCCAACCACGAGGCGTCCAGCTTTGCGGCCCGGGAACTGTGGGCAAAGGGCTCGAGCACCTACCTTGTCGTAGGCGCCCCACGACAGCTCGGTCTCGATGACCATAACCACGATGCCGAACATGCCAAAGATGAGCGCATAGTCGCTGAGCCGCTTGCGCTTCTCGAACAGGGCGCGCCGGTGGCCCAGCTTGTAGCCGATGTTCTGGTTCTTCTTTTTGCTGGACTTGGTGCCACTGCTGCTGCCATGCCCGCTGCCGCCGCCGCCGCCACCACCACCGCCTCCTCCAGTGCTGCCGCCGCCGCCGCCGGCTCCGTAGAGCGCCAGGTTATTGGAGTTGTTGTGCTCCGGCTTGGATACCACGATCTCCGGGGCTGAGGACGAAGCGGCGGCGGCCGCGGCAGCAGACGGGGAGGACGCGCCGCCACCTCCTCCGACAGACATCGGGGGCTGTAGGGGCTGCGCCTCGGAGTCCATCTCGTGCAGGTTCCGGCGGGACGCGCTCAAGTTGCTGAGCGGCCGCATGACGCCCCCGTTGTACCTACAGCTGCTCATGGCTATTTCGGTGAAGGGGTTGCTCTCGCGGCGCGCCTGGGGCTGGTGGTGCTGGTGGTGCGCCGGGTGCGGGTGGTGGTGGTAGTGCGAGAGCGGGGGCCCGGAGCCCAGGCTGCCGAGGCTGCCCGTGGGGCTGGCGGCGGGCTGCAGGCTGTGGCACTGGTGGTGCTGGGAGGCGGACGCTGGCTGTTGCGCGTACTGCTGCCGGAGCGCACTGGCATGGCTGGACGGCGTCAGCTCGCTCACATTGAGCTGGCTGCCCCGGCGCGACGAGCAGCAGCAGCAGCACGACGAGCCCGACAGCGGCGAGGAAGTGCGGGTCCGGAAGGCGCCGCCGCCGGGCGAGGAGGTACGGAGCAGCAGGGACAGGTTATCCCCCGCCCCCGCCCCCGGGGCACCGGAGGAGGCGCAGCTGTTGCACCGGAGGCATGGGCTGCTGCCGCCGCTGCCCGGCTGCTGGTGCGCGAGATGCGGGTGGTGGTGAGGGTGCGGGAGGGACGCGAAGGGCGCGCACGGCTTGTCCTGGCTCTGCTGCTGCTGCTGGCAATGCAGGTGCGAGGAGCGCGGCGGCGGCGGCTGCTCCGAGAAGAAGCCGCGCTGGAACTGCAATGGGGTTTCCATGTCAGGGCTGTTAAAGCTGCAGGGAGACCAGGCGGTGGTGCACCCTGCGCAATGCGTTATGGTCGGGAGCGGAGACTCCTGCTGCTGGTGCGAGGAAGGGCCCATGCCGGCTCCGGTAGAATCCAGGCGGCGAGTCCGATTGGTCGGGCGCACCAAAACAATGGGCATGACATCACCTGCGGGGACCAAGACTGAGTTTGCGGCGCGAGGTTTAGGGGAGCATGTGTGTGTGAGAGAGAGATGGGGAGGGGGGAATCTGCAGGATGAAAACCCTAGGGTCCTCAGGCTAGGACAGGGGGAGGGCGAGGGTTCCACTTGCTGATGATCGGGGACTACCCTTGAGCCCCGAGGGCTGGGGAGTGCAGCGGGTTTGCAGTGAGAGGGGGAAAAGGTAGGGGCGTCCCTCCTTCCCGCGCCACAGCCCCCCTAACTGTTGCCGGACGTGCAGTCTCGATCACTTGCCCGGGCACTGCAGCACGTTGGGCCACCCCAGCCAGGGCGTCAGGCGAGGGAACGGTGCGGAACCCGGGGCCACTCCTTCACCGGCATGCACGCCTCTTAAGAGCTGCGGAGCAACAGCCCCCTCGCCCCACGCCTACGTCTCCCTGATTGTCCTACTGAGAGTGGGATGCCAACCACCCGCCAAATAACTGTGGGGACACCCACTATGGAGAGAAAAGGTTTGATGGCTAGCTGAGCCAGTGCAGCAGGGCTTGGTGAGAACCCCGGCGCCTGAGCCCCAGGTTGGCCGCGGCGAGATCCAAGCGGCCCTCGAGCCCTAATCTTCCCCCGCCCCTGGGCTTCGGCGCCTGGTAGTCGGGATAGGCTGCGCGGCGCTCTCGCCCTAGTGCGCTGCGGCGCAGCAAGGGTTAACCGCCTCGGCGCCTGGGCAGGGGAGGATGGGGGCGGGGCCGGAGGAGGGGATCCCCTCCGTCCTCGCGAGGAGCTGGATTGGGCTTCCCGGGTCCCCCTGGCGGGGGTGGAGGGCTTTCCCAGCTACCGCCGCTCACATTTGCGCCTTCTGCGGAACATGAGGGGCTGGCGCCCCCGGCCGCCGGGTCCTGGGTTACGCGCTCAGGCCCTCTGGCCACCCCAGTGGATAGGTCCGTGGGCTTTTCCTGCCTTGGAGAAGACGCTTGCTTGAGGGTCTTGGGGGATGCTCAGCGACCGCCAGCCACCACCAGCTCGTCTTCTGTTCCTCTTCCTCCTCTCCACCTGCAGCACAGACAAAGCAAAGGCGGATCACTGATGCGCGACACCGAGCATCTTCTGTGCCTGACTGCAGCGGAGGATGGAGAGGGGCTGGCGCGGGCTGATTCACACCGTCAGTCACACGCTGGCTGGGAAATTATTAACAATGAGAACTCGGGCTGAATAATAGTTGCTTGAGGACAGTACTGGAGTTTTGCTCTAGTTAGGTATAATATTTATTTGCTAATAAACCAATAAAAACTACGTTTTGTGTCTCACAAATTTCCTGTGATGTGTTTTCCTTTTAGGCGATACATTGCACTAACAAAGCGGCAAGGGAACCTTTCAAGGGTTCTTTGTTACTGCTCCATCTTACGTCTTTGTCGTTTGTATTTCTTTGTAAATCGAGATCCCCATTTCCAGAAAATGGAATGAAATACACTGGCCAGTTGAATATTTACTTTTTAAATTGTGATTTTAAAGCATGATTTTTATGAGAGACGTTATAAAGAGTTAGACTGACCAAGAAATTAAAGTGAAAGCGGATCACCTTCATTAGGTAATTGGAATTCTCAGCTGGATCCAGTTTCTTGATATTCTACTCGGCAGCTGCCCTAAAGTTGCTTACAAGGTACCTGCTCCTAAGAGAGTGTATGTGTTTCAATGCTATGGAGTGAATAATTCATTTTAGGATATCCTTTGGACATGAGTTAAAACAATTTAAAAATTTTTTTGTGCATCCAAGCAAACAAATCCAGGAGAAAAAAAAAAAAAGTAAAGAGTTGCTTTTAGTCCCAGAGAACGTGCATTTCTCAGTAGTCTTGGTCAAGAATAGAATTTGAATGGCTAAAAGCTGGAGACAGCATTTTATTTTTATATTCTATTATGATTTTTTGCAATTCAATAACACATTTAGAATTATTAAGCTCATAGAATCTTTGGGGTAGCTGAGTAGATATGCATGAATTGTGTGGTGAGCATGACTTTTAAAAACAATTCTAACAAGTAATTTGAAATTACAACAAAAGCTTCCAAATTAAAATTTTTTCACCTTCTGGTGTGAAGTAAAATTCAACTCAAGCACAAAATTCATAATACATTTATTTTCACTTTGTAATGAATTATATGACCTTCTTCTAGTTGTTACACACAGCTGATTAAGTGAAAAAGTTTGATTCATCCTTCCAAATCTAAATACATCAAATATATTTATCATGGTAAATTAATACTCTCATTAGCCTTTTGTAAATTTAACTGAAAGACTACATCAATACCCTCTCCAAATATAATAATTGCTACCACACTAAACTGTTAAAGATTTAGATATAAGGTTTAGACTTATTAAAATGTTGTTTTAAAAATGACTGCCAAAAAAAAAAAAAAAAGCAATATCTGCATCTTTTGTGGTCAAACTGACTTTCTCATATAGCAAACTCAAAGCTTCAAATAAGTTCTACAAACAAAATAACAGGGAAATAAATGTTGTATACTTTGTCTAGTACAAGATTAGGTGCAGTCCCTTTAATCATGTAGAAACAAAGACTGTTGAGATTTAAGGAGGGTTGGGAGGAAAGGATGCACAAGGTAAGAAAGAAATGGAGATTTGGCACATAACATAAGGAACCGTAAGAATAACAAAGCTCAAATGATCAGTGCTTCCACTTAGCCAGCACCTTGCAGAAGCTCATGAAATAATATGAAACCCACTGTGATTGGAGAGAAATGAAAGTAAGAGTCAGTCAGATATTTATCATCTTTCAAGGAATCATCTATCACACACAATCAAAAAATCTTCTTGGTAATAAACATCTGCATTGGAGAGTATGATCATCCACTATCAGTATGATGATGAAAAATTACAAGATCTCACAGTAAGTTTCTGTTTTAGTCTGAATCCTCATAACATTATTGTTTAGGACATTTTACACTATTGGGTTATGACAGGGGCACATTTAAGGAGTTCTTTTCATTAGCCTCTTTTCGTTGTAAAATTAACAAACCGATTTCAAGCTTGTATGTAAACTTTTCATATAGTTTACCATCATTTTGCTATTTTTCTCCCTATATGAGATTATAGATGTACCATGTAAAGTTAAGTAGTTAGAACAACAAAGATAATATTCTTTCCATGGACAGTACTTCACACATAGTAAATACTCATTTTTATTTGTGAGACTGAGGAGGGAAAGAGAGAGGGAGGAAATAAAAAGAGGTTGAAAGCAAGGTCACAATACAAGGGCTTGCAACCTCCAATAATAAGCTCTTGGAAAGTTGCATTTGCTTCTCTTTCTGTCATTAAGATGCATAAGTGCTGGAAATTTCTCTAGTTTAACACCAGAGGTCATACTCATCCACAAAATACATTTCAAATCCTATCATTTTAATGCCCTTTATTTTCTAGTGTCATGTTCTTATAAAAATTACCTTTTTTTTTTTTAACCTTGATGGGTTAGAAAGATTGCTTTTTCTTATTTGTTGTATTCCAAGCTGGTGAACAGACACATACACATAACACTCCCAAAGCACTCCACAAACACTTACTAACGGTCTTAGAAGGATGATTTTCCCAGACCACGGGGGCTTGGGAAAAAGCTTCAGGTCATTTGCACTTAATCCTTTACTTTATGCAGATTTATATTATGCCAACAGTTTTTTTTTTTTTTTAAATTCTCTTTTTCACAGGAATTACTAGTCTATGCTATCTCTGTTTCTTATAAAAAGCAGGACTCTTGAATTTCGATATTTCTGGTCTATTTGAAAAGGCTGTCAGAACAGCTGATGCAGGCACCAGGGCATCTGTTTGCCACATTGAGTGCTCTGAGAGATTCTTAGACCTACAAAGTAAGTGTTTTTCTGAGATTTTTCTTTGTCTTTGCCTGGGTGAGTAAGTTATTTGACGGTGCCAACCACAAAAGTTGTAACAAGCCACAGCCTCTTTCAACTTAGCTTGCTTAGCATTTGATGCAAATGGGGACTTGGGAAAATATCAGAGTTGTTCTCTCAGCACAACAATTCTTTGTTTACTGACACATTTCATTAAAAAACACTTATTTTTGAACCACATACTGTTCTCAATTCATAAGAAATGTACATTTGAAGAAAACAGTAAAATATCTTTATGTATTATATTCTTTATGGTCCCACATTATTATTAGAAAGTATAAAGACCTGAATGAGCTTATTGGTGATAGTCTTGTTAATTTTTAGTAATACCACTATTATTCAGGGATTAATTATACTCTTAGGACTTATTCATTAATATCTTAACATTTCCAAATTTGTTTTACCCTCATCCTTGCTTCCTACCATGTCTCAGCTAATCACCATATCTATAAAAGTCTCAGCTGTGCAGCAAAAAAAAAAGAAGCTATACTAGTTTTGCTAGTATAATTGAATCATGTTACATAATTAAATAGGTGAACAGGTTGAAATTATTGACTGTGATAAGTCCTTTAAAAATAGTCTATAGATTATACAGATATACCTGGGCAACTAGAAACACATATTTGAGCTACCAAGTCATAAAAAAGACTTATTGAATAGCACATTCTAGTTTATAAAGCAGTTTCTCATGTGTTATTTTATTTTCATCTCTCAAGCACCCTTACCCCAAGGCAAGGCAGTTTTTATGATCACTTCTGCTTTACAGGTAAGGATAATCCTGAAATGTGGTGCCTGGGCTACCCCAGGTCATGCAGTTACTGAGTAGCAAGAAAAAGGTAACCCTCAAGTACAGTCTTCTCAATCTGTGTGGTGAGTCAGTTTAACACCCTTGTAGCCTTTCCTGCAGAGTAGAAGGATAACCTGTTGACTCTATCTGCTCATACTGGCTGGCACCCCACTAAAAGTCAAGGAACAGAGAGTAGTAGCTGGTTATTACCATGCCTGTCTTTGAATGACCTCATGGACATGTCCTCCCTGGCTTGATCGGGATTCTGAGATTCTCAACTACTGTCATTTTGTTAACTTCATTTGATCAACAGAATAATTCATGAGGCTCAAATACAAGACTGGATAAAACCGCAGTGCTGTATGTATGCAGGTCCAAGGTGCCCAATTAAAAAATATTAAAAAATACAGGTCCTAGTCTCTTCAGATACAGTATTCTGCTGACTTTGCTGGCACCCTTGGCATTTCTCATTTTTGGCAACATTCACAGTAAAAACTGAAGGCCAATTAAGACTACTTATTCTCATTAACAGAGTCCATTTTGTCTTTTTACATAATAAGGGAGAGGAAAGAGGCTCAAGCTCCTTGCCCTGTGGCCTAGAGGAACTTGTCTGCAGTCCTGCAGGGATCTAGCAGGACTGGCTGTCAGTTCTTCTGGGTATTTCTTGGCTCTAATAACTGAAAATATCATAATTACGGAATATGCCAGTTCTGTTTGTTTCAGAGCTTAAGACTTCATCAGGGTTCCAGCAACTTTCCTCAGGTGTTTTCATGTCATTGTTCTCTTCCATATATATTGGTCAAACTAATTTACCTTATGGTAGGTAAAACGGCTGTAGCAGTTCTAGGTTTCATATACACAGCCATGTTATTTAGAGGGAAGTGATCATTCCTGTCTCAATAGTTCAAAAAACTCTGTTGACAAATGTAGTGAACAAGCATGGTTCACAAGCCCAGTGCTGTATCATAATTAAAGAACGGCTAAAGGGAGGTATGATGGGAATGACTCATCAAACAGCAAATGCCACTAAAGAGACATAAATTATTTAAAAAAATAAAATGGAAATTCTGGAGTTGAAGAGTACAATAACCAAAATGAAGAATTCACAAGAGGGGCTCAACAGATTTGAGCTGACAAGAAAAAAAAAAAAAAATAAGATTATTGAACTTAGGGACATCCCAAGAAAAGAAATCTAAAGACTCATATTATTTATGAACACAGATGCAAAATTCTCAACAAAATCCAATCATATTGAATATCAGTTCAGTTCAGTTGCTCACTCATGTCCGACTCTTTGCAACCCCATGGATGGCAGCACGCCAGGCCTTCCTGTCCCTCATGATCTCCCGAAGTTTGCCCAAATTCATGTCTATTGCATCGGTAATACCATCCAGCCATATCATCCTCTGATGCCCTCTTCTCCTTCTGCCCTCAATCTTTCCCAACATTAGAGACTTTTTCCAATGAGTCAGTTCTTTGCATCAGATGACCAAAATACTGGAGCTTCAGCTTCAGCATCAGTCCTTCTAATGAGTATACAGGGTTGATTTCCCTGAAGTTTGACTGGTTTGATCTCCTTGCTGTCCAATGGACTTTCAGGAGTCTTCTCCAGACCACAGTTGGAAGGCATCAATTCTTCATCATTCTGCCTTCTTTATGGTCCAGTTCTTACAACCATACGTGACCACTGAGAAAACCATGGCCTTGACTATATGGACCTTTGTCAGCAGAGTAATGTCTCTGCTTTTCAATACACTGCCTAGGTTTGGCATAGCTTTCCTGACAAGAAGCAATCGTCTTTTTATTTCAAGGCTGTAGTCACAATCCACAGTGATTTGAGAGCCCAATAAGGAGAAAACTGCCACTTCTTTCACCTTTTCCCCTTCTATTTGCCATGAAGTATTGGGGCCGGGTGCCCATGGTCTTAGTTTTTTTTTTTTTTTTTAATATTTAGTTTTAAGCTGGCTCTTTTACTTTTCTCCTTCACACTCATCAAGAAACTCTAGTTCCTCTTCATTTTCTGACATTGGGAGAAAATATTTGCAAGTCACAGATGTGAAAAAGGACTTGCACCCCAAATATAAAGAACTTTTAAACTTGATAATGAAAAGAATAAATAACCCAAAGACAAAGTCTTTGAGTAGACATTTCTAAAAGAAGGTATAATACTGACAAATAAGCACATGAAAATAAACGCACAACATCATTAGCCACTAGGAAAATGTCAATCAAAACTATAATACCACTTCATAACCCCTAACATGTCTTTAATCAGAAAGACAAGCAATAACAAGTGTTGGAGAGTACATGGTGAAATTTGAACACTCATACATTGCTGGTGGGACTGTAAAGGGGTACAGGCAGCTTTGGAAAACATTTAGAAGTGCCTTAAAATACTAATTCTAAAACCAGCGTATTATCCAGAAATTCTACTCCTAGGCACATAGACTAGAGAAATGAAAATATACATCTGCACAAAAACTTGCACATGAATGTTTACAGAAGCATTATTTAAATAGCTAAAAACTGGAAAGAATTCAAATGTCTATCAACTGGTAAGTGTATAAATAAAACATGGTATATTTTTAAAATGGAATATTACTCATCAGTGAAAAGCAATGAAATATGATAAATTCTGCAACAAGGAGGAACCTTGAAGAAGGTGAAGGAAAGTCAGTCACAAAAGACAACATGTATGATTCTATCCATAGGACATGTCCAGTATAAGCAAATCTATAAACAAAAAGTTACATTATGGTTGTCCTTTGCTGGGGGTGAGGAGGCAGTAGAAATGGGGATTCATTAATGAGTAAAGTATTACTTACTGATGTGATAAAAATATTTTAAGGTGGCACTAGTGATAAGAAATGTGCCTGCCAATCAATGCAGGAGATGTAAGAGACTCGGATTTGATCCTGAGTCGGGGAGTCCCCCTGGAGAAGGGAATGGCAACCCACTCTAGTACTCTTGTCTGGAGAATCCCATGGAAGGATTCTCCTCCTCCCATAGAAGCTGAAGCTCCAGCCTCTCTCCTCCTCCCACGGAGGAGCCTAGTGGGCTACAGTCCATAGGTTTACGGAGTCGGACACAACTGAAGAGACTTGGCATAGCATAGCATAGCATGGTAATAGTCACATAACTGTGAATGCACTAAAAATCATTAATGTGTACACTTGGAATGGGTGATATATATATTATGTGAATTATATATCAAGAAAGTTGTTAACAACTGATGAGAGAAATTCCCAAACATAACTGAATGCTAAAATGAAAGTATCAGTTTAAAATGGGCAGTGCTGAGGCAGTAGTAGATAAAATTAGAGTGGAGCAGGAACAAGTTTTTCTAAGTAGCATGAGTTACTATTGTGGTGTTTTAGTCACTAAGTTGTCTCTGACTCTTGTGACCCCAGGCTCTGTCCATGGGATTTCCCAGGCAAGAATATTACCCATGCATTTTAAGGAATTTGAGGATTCCAGACTTTCTTCTTTGAGACTCTATCTAAATGGCTTTTAAATCCTAACAGTATCATGATTCAATAAATATCCAAGAAGAATTTCAATAAAAAAATGAGCTGAGGAATTTTTATTTTGATTGTGGAATGTAAATTTCTCTTACATATAAGTAAAACTCAGTCATATTTTATACTGAATTCTACAGTTAAAAATCACCATTATCATATGATTCTAACAGACAATGAAAAGGAACTAAGACTAAAGTATCCTTTGAAGATAAGTCATAATGGTCACTTGTGACCACTGATTAAGTTCTCTGTGATGTGTCAACTCTATCCCCCTTAAGTAGTGCAAATACAGTATGGTGAGACTAAAGTCTTTTTAAAGAGATTCGCTGTGGCAATCTGGGGAGTTATACACTCTCAGTCTAGAGGGTTGGCAGCAAAAGTGCACTCTGCACCCAACCAACAGCACGTGGTCCGGCTGTTTGAAGCAAACATCTTAGAGGACTCAGCAGTCAAGAGAGCATAGCACAGAGGAGGCACTGTGGAGGTGGCAGAGGTCTCATTTGATACTGACAAGTGACTGTAACACCAGGATCAGACTTACTTCAGTGCTCACTTCAAAAGAGATCAGGAGAGTTAGAGTCCCTCTTAATGAAAGCCAAACCAATGTTCAAAGCTGTCACATGAATGGTTGTCTAGGGGGGCTCGGAATTGGGTATTAAATCAGGGGAATGCAAAATTCCCATTTCCCATTCTTACATGAAGAACTAATTTGTTCATGGAATTTTTTGTTTTTATCTCTAGCCGAGATAAGGGTCATGTTTTTGTTTATTAAATACTTCACTAAAACAGTTTTTTAATACTTTTCTTTTAGTGGTCTCATAGATAATGAAAAAAAAAAAAGATTTAGGGAACAGAACACTTTGTTCTTGAGGATAAATATAATATGAAGTGTACTAAGCTATTGAAATAAGATTACTCAAAAAGATTTTTCTAGGTTATTAAGCAGAGTTCCAAGATAAAGTACTTTTATATTTCCTGTTATATATGTTAGCATTTTGCTTATCCCAAGATCAGGACTGTGGAGAACAGCAAAGAAAAGAACAACAATTTTAAAACTGAATTTTACCCACAAGTAGTAAATTCTGACATAATTGAAGGGGTGCCACTTGCTACCTTAGCAGGCCAGAGTGTTGACCTTTTTTATTAGATCTCCACTCAGGGGAAAGGGTAGAGAAGTCAGTTCTGGTTGGATTTACCAAGATATGGCAAGGAAGGGCTTTTTGCTTCACTTTTGTGCCTTTCTTTAACAAGTAGCAAAGAAAATATCTTATGTTTGTATGTCTTAGACTTATAGTCCTTCAGTTCAGTTCAGTTCAGTCACTCAGTCGTGTCCAACTCTTTGCGACCCCATGAATCACAGCACGCCAGGCCTCCCTGTCCATTACCAACTCCCGGAGTTCACTCAGACTCACGTCCATCGAGTCAGTGATGCCATCCAGCCATTTCATGCTCTGTTGGCCCCTTCTCCTCCTGCCCCCAATTCCTCCCAGCATCAGAGTCTTTTCCAATGAGTCAACTCTTCACACGAGGTGGCCAAAGTACTGGAGTTTCAGCTTTAGCATCATTCCTTCCAAAGAAATTCCAGGGCTGATCTCCTTCAGAATGGACTGGTTGCATCTCCTTGCAGTCCAAGGGACTCTCAAGAGTCTTCTCCAACACCACAGTTCAAAAGCATCAATTCTTCCACGCTCAGCCTTCTTCACAGTCCAACACTCACATCCATACATGACCACTGGAAAAACCATAGCCTTGACTAGACGGACCTTTGTTGGCAAAGTAATGTCTCTGCTTTTGAATATGCTATCTAGGTTGGTCATAACTTTCCTTCCAAGGAGTAAGCGTCTTTTAATTTCATGGCTGCAATCACCATCTGCAGTGATTTTGGAGCCCCCCAAAATAAAGTCTGACACTGATTCCACTGTTTCCCCATCTATTTCCCATGAAGCGGTAGGACCGGATGCCATGATCTTCGTTTTCTGAATGTTGAGCTTTAAGCCAACTTTTTCACTCTCCACCTTCACTTTCATCAAGAGACTTTTCAGTTCCTCTTCACTTTCTGCCATAAGGGTGGTGTCATCTGCATATCTGAGGTTATTGATATTTCTCCAGGCAATCTTGATTCCAGCTTGTGCTTCTTCCAGCCCAGCGTTTCTCATGATGTACTCTGCATATAAGTTAAATAAACAGGGTGACAATATACAGCCTTGACGTACTCCTTTTCCTAGGAGGCCCTTATGATCTGTTTGTTTTTCTCATTTTTTTCCTCAAGGGACTGTTTGAGTTTTCCTAAGAAGCAGCCTTCATTATAGCAGGTGTAAGGAGGATCATGGTTTCACAGTCTTCAGGGCAGGTCAGAAAATGTGAGAAGGTGAAGTTTTCAGGTGACTAACTAGAGAAGCCTCGATTCCCAGAAGACTGGAAGAGGAAATAAACAAGAGGGAACACGAGTTCGCATTTGAATGTAGTAAGGGATATGACACAGAGTATGTCTTTAGGAAGGTAAAGGACAGGGGAATCAGTTTCTTATTTTATTATTTTTTTATTATATCTTTATAATATAAATATAATAAATATAAATATAATATAAATATATTTATAATATATATAATATAATAATATATATATTATATATATTATTATATATATTATATATATATAATATAAATATAATAAATATAAATATAATATAAATATCTTTATTTATTAAAAACAGACACTTGCCTCAAATGTTTAGAAAAGCTTTCTTTTTTAAAAAATTTTATTTTTAAACTTTACATAATTGTATTAGTTTTGCCAAATATCAAAATGAATCCATCACAGGTATACATGTGCTCCCCATCCTGAACCCTCCTCCCTCCTCCCTCCCCATACCATCCCTCTGGGTCGTCCCAGTGCACCAGCCCCAAGCCTTCTTTATGTAGTTGATGTAACTAATCTTTAAAAACACAGTTCACTCAATTTAAGAAGCAAAACTACAGAAGTATAGAAGAAAATAAAAGAAATATAGTTTATGATCATAACACGAAAAAGGTTTTCCTAAAACTGACTAAACTAAACAGCCATAAAGGAAAAGACAACTGATTTGATCTTATAGCATTACAAGACATCCATAGGAACCAAAACCAAAAAAAAGATGAGGGTCATATTTAACAGACAGAAGATTTTAATATCAAGAAATATGTTTTTTAAAAGGTTTAAGACTTTGATATGAGAAAAAAGTAAAGAACTGAGTAGAAAACTAATACAAAGGACATGAGCAAGTAATTCAAAGAAGATGAAATTTTATGGTCCAAGAAAGCAAAAAAAAAAGACCTCTGAAAAATCAAGGAAATACAAATTGAAATGATGTTTATTTCCATTAGACTGACTAATACTGCATAATGCACTGGTGAGGATGCAAGACACCAGTTTTTTCATATACCATAGATATGAGTATACATTGGTAAATCCTATTGGAAGCCAATTTGACAAGAATCCATCAAATATTAAATGAATATTTTTCACTTAAGAAGTCCATTAATAAAAATCTCTTCTTTAGAAATATTTGCAAATGTGCACAAAGATACATTTACAATGATATACATTATTGGAAAACAAAACAGAATAAAATAAATACCCATGAAAGGCATCTTATAATAGTTTTTCTTAAAATGATGAATAAGTCCTATATGTAGAGGATGAATAAGACCTATAGAATTATCACCCATACTCTTATCATTAAATAAAACCAAATGACAGAACAATTCATACAGTGTGATCCCATATATAAAACTTCCATGCTTCTACCTGGGGTTTCTCAGGTGACACAGTGGTAAAAAAATCCTCCTGCTTGTGCAGGGGACCCAAGAGACTCAAGCTCAACCCGGGTCGGGAAGATCCCCTGGAGGAGGAAATGGCAACCCACTCCAGTATTATTTCCTGAAAAATTCCATGGACAGAAGAGCCTGGTGGGCCACAGTCCATGGGGTTACAAAGAGTTGGACACAACCGAGCATGTGTGCACACACGCACACATTAGATGCATAGAGGTTCACAGGACAGACACCATCCGGACTGTAGTGGTAAGTGCTGAGGTGTAGATGTGGCTGTGGCGATGAAGGGCAGCTCTTAGGTGTTGCTTCCAAGGTGAATCTTATACAATAAATATATTATTTAAAATACAGTAAAAAGAGGGAGGAGCCAAGATGGCGGAGGAGTAGGACGGGGAGAACACTTTCTCCCCCACAAATTCATCAAAAGAGCATTTAAACGTCGAGTAAATTCCACAAAACAACTTCTGAATGCCAGCAGAGGACATCAGGCACCCAGAAAAGCAACCTAACTCTTCGAAAGGAGGTAGGGAAAAATATAAAAGACAAAAAAAGAGACAAAAGAGGGAGGGACAGGGTTCCGTCCCGGGAAGGGAGTCTTAAAAAGAGAGAAGTTTCCAAACACCAGGAAACCTTCTCACTGACGAATCTGTGCCGAGCTTTGGAAGCACAGAGGGCAACATAACAGGGAGAATAAATAAACAATTAAAACTCGCAGATTGCAAGCCCTACGGTAACTCCCCCAGCGGAGAAGCAGCGCAGAGGCCTGTATTCGCCATTAGCAAGCGGGGGCTGGGCAGGGAGGCGTGGCGCGGGCTGCATCGCTGAGAGTAAGAATCTGGCCTGAATACCCTGAGCGCTATCTGAGCGAAATAAATTGAGCTAGCAAACCAGACTGTGGGATATCTACCACGCGAAAAGCCAGCCCTAACCTAAGACACTGCCAGGCCCGAGCATGGAACAAAGGACTGAACAGAGATAGCCGGGTACAGACCATCCCCCTCCGGTGACAGGCAGCCAGAGCCGGAAGGGGACAATCACAGCCCCAGAGAGACATTATCTATAAAACTGTAGGCAGGCTTCTTTGCTAACTAAAACTTATTGGGGGTCTGGACAGTCAACATCTGCCTGAGAAGGTGCGCCGGTTTTACACCCAGATAACCGAGTGGCGGGAGGCGATAAGTCCCAGCACTGGCGCTCGCCAAACACCTCATCACCTGAGCTGCTCGGACCTGGGAAGAGCACAAAACGCAGGCCCAACTGAGTCTGCGCCTCTGAGGACTACCCGAGTGCCTGAACCTGAGCGGCTTGGACCTGGGAGGTGCATGCAGCCCAGGGCCGGCCTCGGATTGTTCCCGGTGGAACAACCTAGAGCCCGAGCAGTGCGGCAGGGAGGCTACACGAGCCGTGGGCAGGGAGGCTACACACGCCGTGAGCTGAGGCAGACCCAGTGTGGCTGAGGTATTGCAAGCGCACGCCAGTGTTATTTGTTTGCAGCATCCCTCCCTCCCTCCCCACAGCGGGACTGAACAAGTGAGCCTAAAAAAAAAAAAAAAAAAAAAGTGTCCTCCACCGTTCCCTTTGTGTCAGGGCAGAAACCAGACACTGAAGAGACCAGCAAACAGAAGAAGTTATAACAGAGGGAAACGCCTCGGAGATTAAAACCCTGTGGTTACTATGGACTACTAGGAAGGGGCCTATAGATTTTGAGAAATATAAGTCGGACCAAGGAACTAGCCAAAAATGAACTGAACCCACAATACTCACAACAAAACCAAAGAAAGTCCTAGATATATTTTTACTATTTTTACGATCATTCTTTCTTTTTTTTTTTTTAATTAAAAAAAAAAATTTAAGTCCTCTATTGTTCCTTTAATTTTCACTTTTATAACCTATTACTTTGCCAAAAAAAAGACCCTATTTTTTTCTTCTTCAGCAAAGTTCATATATATATATATTTTATAATTTTTTGACCTTGTTTTTTTTTTTTCTTTCTCTTCTTCTTTTCTTTAACATTGTATATCTGAAATTCCAAACTCTACTCTAGATTTTTAATTGATGCTTTTTGGTATATGTTATCAATTTTGTTCCTGTATTTTCTTTATAATTTTTGCAACATTGTTTGTTTTTGTTTGTTTGTTTGTTTTCTCTCTTTATTTTTCTTCTTCTTTTTTTTTTAACATTGTATTTTTGAAATTCCAAACTCTACTCTAGATTTTTAATTTTTGCTTTTTGGTATTAGTTATCAATTTTGTACCTGTATTTTCTTTATAATTTTCGTGACCTTGTTTGTTCGTTTTTTTCTCTCTTTCTTTTCCTTCTTCTTTTCTTTAACATCGTATTTTTGAAATTCCAAACTCTACTCTAGATTTTTAATTTTTGCTTTTATGTATTTGTTACCAATTTTGTACCTTTAAGAACCCAATCTTCAGGACCCATTTTTCACTAGGGAGCGAGAGTACTGGCTTGACTGCTCTCTCTCCCTTTGGACTCTCCTTTTTCTCCACCAGGTCGCCTGTGTCTCCTCCCTAACCCCTCTCTACTCTACCCAACTCTGTGAATTTCTGTGTGTTCCAGACGGTGGAGAACACTTAGGGAACTGATTACTGGCTGGATCTGTCTCCCTCCTTTTCATTCCCCCCTTTTATCCTTCTAGCCACCTCTGTCACCTTCCTCCTTCTTCTCTTCTCTGTATAACTCCGTGAACATCTCTGAGTGGTCCAGTTGTGGAGTGCACATAAGGAAGTGACTACTGGCTAGCCCACTCTCTCCACTATTGATTCCACCTCATCTCATTTGGGTCACCTCTAACTCCCTCCTCCCTCTTCTCTTCTCCATGTAACACTGTGAACCTCTCTGAGTGATCCTCACAGTAGAGAAACTTTTCATCTTTAATGTAGATGTTTTATCAATGGCGCTGTATAGAAGGAGAAGTTTTGAAACTAAAGTAAAAATAAGACTGATAACTGGAAGCAGGAGGCTTAAGTCCAAACCCTGACTCCAGGGAACTCATGACTCCAAGGAACATTAATTGACAGAAGCTCATCAAATGCCTCCATACTGACACTGAAACCAAGCACCACACAAGGGCCAACAAGTTCCAGGGCAAGACATAACAAGCAAATTCTCCAGCAACAAAGGAACACAGCCCTGAGCTTCAAGATACAGGCTGCCCAAAGTCACCCCAAAACCATAGACATCTCATAACTCATTACTGAACATTTCATTGCACTCCAGAGAGAAGAAATAGAGCTCCACCCACCAGAACACCGACACAAGCTTCCCTAACCAGGAAACCTTGACAAGCCACCTGTACTAACCCACACACAGCGAGGAAAAGCCACAATAAAGAGAACTACATAAACTGCCAGAATACAGAAAGGACACCCCAAATTTAGCAATTTAAACAAGATGAAGAGACAGAGGAATACCCAGCAGATAAAGGAACAGGATAAATGCCCACCAAACCAAACAAAAGAGGAAGAGATAGGGAATCTACCTGATAAAGAATTCCGAACAATGATAGTGAAATTGATCCAAAATCTTGAAATTAAAATGGAATCACAGATAAATAGCCTGGAGACAAGGATTGAGAAGATGCAAGAAAGGTTTAACAAGGACCTAGAAGAAATAAAAAAGAGTCAATATATAATGAATAATGCAATAAATGAAATTAAAAACACTCTGGAGGCAACAAATAGTAGAATAACAGAGGCAGAAGATAGGATTAGTGAATTAGAAGATAGAATGGTAGAAATAAATGAATCAGAGAGGAAAAAAGAAAAACGAATTAAAAGAAATGAGGACAATCTCAGAGACCTCCAGGACAATATTAAACGCTACAACATTCGAATCAGAGGGGTTCCAGAAGAAGAAGACAAAAAGAAAGACCATGAGAAAATACTTGAGGAGATAATAGTGGAAAACTTCCCTAAAATGGGGAAGGAAATAATCACCCAAGTCCAAGAAACCCAGAGAGTCCCAAACAGGATAAACCCAAGGCGAAACACCCCAAGACACATATTAATCAAATTAACAAAGATCAAACACAAAGAACAAATATTAAAAGCAGCAAGGGAAAAACAACAAATAACACACCAGGGAATTCCCATAAGGATAACAGCTGATCTTTCAATAGAAACTCTTCAAGCCAGGAGGGAATGGCAAGACATACTTAAAATGATGAAAGAAAATAACCTACAGCCCAGATTATTGTATCCAGCAAGGATCTCATTCAAGTATGAAGGAGAAATCAAAGCTTTTCAGACAAGCAAAAGCTGAGAGAATTCTGCACCACCAAACCAGCTCTCCAACAAATACTAAAGGATATTCTCTAGACAGGAAACACAAAAACAGTGTATAAATTCGAACCCAAAACAATAAAGTAAATGGCAACGGGATCATACTTATCGGTAATTACCTTAAACGTAAATGGGTTGAATGCCCCAACCAAAAGACAAAGACTGGCTGAATGGATACAAAAACAAGACCCCTACATATGTTGTCTACAAGAGACCCACCTCAAAACAGGGGACACATACAGACTGAAAGTGAAGGGCTGGAAAAAGATTTTCCATGCAAATAGGGACCAAAAGAAAGCAGGAGTAGCAATACTCATATCAGATAAAATAGACTTTAAAACAAAGGCTGTGAAAAGAGACAAAGAAGGTCACTACATAATGATCAAAGGATCAATCCAAGAGGAAGATATAACAATTATAAATATATATGCACCCAACATGGGAGCACCGCAGTATGTAAGACAAATGCTAACAAGTATGAAAGGGGAAATTAACAATAACACAATAATAGTGGGAGACTTTAATACCCCACTCACACCTATGGATAGATCAACTAAACAGAAAATTAACAAGGAAACACAAACTTTAAACGATACAATAGACCAGTTAGACCTAATTGATATCTATAGGACATTTCATCCCAAAACAATGAATTTCACCTTTTTCTCAAGCACACACAGAACCTTCTCCAGGATAGATCACATCCTGGGCCATAAAGCTAGCCTTGGTAAATTCAAAAAAATAGAAATCATTCCAAGCATCTTTTCTGACCACAATGCAGTAAGATTAGATCTCAATTACAGGAGAAAAACTATTAAAAATTCCAGCATATGGAGGCTGAACAACACACTACTGAATAACCAACAAATCACAGAAGAAATCAAAAAAGAAATAAAAATTTGCATAGAAATGAATGAAAATGAAAACACAACAACCCAAAACCTGTGGGACACTGTAAAAGCAGTCCTAAGGGGAAAGTTCATAGCAATACAGGCACACCTCAAGAAACAAGAAAAAAGTCAAATAAATAACCTAACTCTACACCTAAAGCAACTAGAGAAGGAAGAAATGAAGAACCCCAGGGTTAGTAGAAGGAAAAAAATCTTAAAAATTAGAGCAGAATAAATGCAAAAGAAACAAAAGAGACCATAGCAAAAATCAACAAAACCAAAAGCTGGTTCTTTGAAAGGATAAATAAAATTAACAAACCATTAGCCAGACTCATCAAGAAACAAAGGGAGAAAAATCAAATCAATAAAATTAGAAACGAAAATGGAGAGATCACAACAGACAACACAGAAATACAAAGGATCATAAGAGACTACTATCAGCAATTATATACCAATAAAATGGACAACGTGGAAGAAATGGACAAATTCTTAGAAAAGTACAACTTTCCAAAACTCGACCAGGAAGAAATAGAAAATCTTAACAGACCCATCACAAGCACGGAAATTGAAACTGTAATCAAAAATCTTCCAGCAAACAAAAGCCCAGGTCCAGATGGCTTCACAGCTGAATTCTACCAAAAATTTAGAGAAGAGCTAACACCTATCCTGCTCAAACTCTTCCAGAAAATTGCAGAGGAAGGTAAACTTCCAAACTCATTCTATGAGGCCACCATCACCCTAATACCAAAACCTGACAAAGATCCCACAAAAAAAGAAAACTACAGGCCAATATCACTGATGAACATAGATGCAAAAATCCTTCACAAAATTCTAGCAATCAGAATCCAACAACACATTAAAAAGATCATACACCATGACCAAGTGGGCTTTATCCCAGGGATGCAAGGATTCTTCAATATCCGCAAATCAATCAATGTAATACACCACATTAACAAATTGAAAAATAAGAACCATATGATTATCTCAATAGATGCAGAGAAAGCCTTTGACAAAATTCAACACCCATTTATGATAAGAACTCTCCAGAAAGCAGGAATAGAAGGAACATACCTCAACATAATAAAAGCTATATATGACAAACCCACGGCAAACATTATCCTCAATGGTGAAAAATTGAAAGCATTTCCTTTAAAGTCAGGAACAAGACAAGGGTGCCCACTTTCACCATTACTATTCAACATAGTTTTGGAAGTTTTGGCCACAGCAATCAGAGCAGAAAAAGAAATAAAAGGAATCCAAATTGGAAAAGAAGAAGTAAAACTCTCACTATTTGCAGATGACATGATCCTCTACATAGAAAACCCTAAAGACTCCACCAGAAAATTACTAGAACTAATCAATGACTATAGTAAAGTGGCAGGATATAAAATCAACACACAGAAATCCCTTGCATTCCTATACACTAATAATGAGAAAACAGAAAGAGAAATTAAGGAAACAATTCCATTCACCATTGCAACGGAAAGAATAAAATACTTAGGAATATATCTACCTAAAGAAACTAAAGACCTATATATAGAAAACTATAAAACACTGGTGAAAGAAATCAAAGAGGACATTAATAGATGGAGAAATATACCATGTTCATGGATTGGAAGAATCAATATAGTGAAAATGAGTATACTACCCAAAGCAATTTATAGATTCAATGCAATCCCTATCAAGCTACCAACAGTATTCTTCACAGAGCTAGAACAAATAATTTCACAATTTGTATGGAAATATAAAAAACCTCGAATAGCCAAAGCGATCTTGAGAAAGAAGAATGGAACTGAAGGAATCAACCTACCTGACTTCAGGCTCTACTACAAAGCCACAGTTATCAAGACAGTATGGTACTGGCACAAAGACAGAAATATAGATCAATGGAACAAAACAGAAAGCCCAGAGATAAATCCACGGACATATGGACACCTTATCTTTGACAAAGGAGGCAAGAATATACAATGGATTAAAGACAATCTCTTTAACAAGTGGTGCTGGGAAAACTGGTTAACCACTTGTAAAAGAATGAAACTAGAACACTTTCTAACACCATACACAAAAATAAACTCAAAATGGATTAAAGATCTCAAGGTAAGACCAGACACTATAAAACTCCTAGAGGAGAACATAGGCAAAACATTCTCTGACATACATCACAGCAGGATCCTCTATGACCCACCTCCGAGAATATCGGAAATAAAAGCAAAAATAAACAAATGGGACCTAATTAACCTTAAAAGCTTCTGCACATCAAAGGAAACTATTGGCAAGGTGAAAAGACAGCCTTCAGAATGGGAGAAAATAATAGCAAATGAAGCAACTGACAAACAACTAATCTCAAAAATATACAAGCAACTCCTACAGCTCAACTCCAGAAAAATAAATGACCCAATCAAAAAATGGGCCAAAGAACTAAATAGACATTTCTCCAAAGAAGACATACAGATGGCTAACAAACACATGAAAAGATGCTCAACATCACTCATTATCAGAGAAATGCAAATCAAAACCACTATGAGGTACCATTTCACACCAGTCAGAATGGCTGCGATCCAAAAGTCTACAAGCAATAAATGCTGGAGAGGGTGTGGAGAAAAGGGAACTCTCTTACACTGTTGGTGGGAATGCAAACTAGTACAGCCACTATGGAGAACAGTGTGGAGATTCCTTAAAAAACTGGAAATAGAACTGCCTTATGATCCAGCAATCCCACTGCTGGGCATACACACTGAGGAAACCAGAAGGGAAAGAGACACGTGTACCCCAATGTTCATCGCAGCACTGTTTATAATAGCCAGGACATGGAAGCAACCTAGATGTCCATCAGCAGATGAATGGATAAGAAAGCAGTGGTACATATACACAATGGAGTATTACTCAGCCATTAAAAAGAATACATTTGAACCAGTTCTAATGAGGTGGATGAAACCGGAGCCTATTATACAGAGTGAAGTAAGCCAGAAGGAAAAACACCAATACAGTATGCTAATGCATATATATGGAATTTAGAAAGATGGTAACAATAACCCTGTATACGAGACAGCAAAAGAGACACTGATGTATAGAACAGTCTTATGGACTCTGTGGGAGAGGGAGAGGGTGGGAAGATTTGGGAGAATGACATTGAAACCTGTAAAATATCATGTAAGAAACGAGTTGCCAGTCCAGGTTTGATGCACGATACTGGATGCTTGGGGCTAGTGCACTGGGACGACCCAGAGGGATGGTATGGGGAGGGAGGAGGATGGAGGGTTCAGGATGGGGAACACGTGTATACCTGTGGTGGATTCATTTTGATATTTGGCAAAACTAATACAATTATGTAAAGTTTAAAAATAAATTAAAATTAAAAAAAATAAAATACAGTAAAAAGAAAGGAAAATAAGTCCATAAAGCTCAAGCATGTGAACCTATCCTTTTCTAGTCTCTTATATGCAGACCTCTCTATTTCCCCATATTGCAACAAACAATTCCCTTTGTTTAAATTAGCATCTGATTCATGCGAGGTGTCCAGTGTTTGTTGAATTAATATTTAGTTAAACTCATAAAGTTGCTGCCTAGTGGAAAAAAGTAAAACCTAGAGGCTACACAAACATCCGAGAATTGAAGTCTTATTTATTTACTGATGTATTAGTGAATTACTGAATTTTTAGATGTAAACTTAATTTTTGCTTTGCTTTGTTTTGTTTCGTGGAAAGGAAACTTCACTATGGTCTTTAATCAAGGTTGCTAAATGCTTGGTGTTGGTTGTCCATGAACTCAAGATGGTAAGTTACCATCCCAGAGTTAATTAGGCCTCTGTTGAAGTTTCTCTCTATTTCCAAAATGGAAATGGTTGTAACCATCAGGGCAAGAACTGGGTCAGAATCAGATTCTAACTAGCAGATTTTTATGCAGGTAAGAACATAACTAGAGATGGCCCACAGATCGGGCTCAGTTTTACCACTGAAGTAGCTGAGTATTTACCTTATGGGTTAACTGGTCTTTGGGGACTTTAGAGAAACTAAAATAACAATTTCCTAAACTTTGTTATAAAAAGTTAATTCCACTGAACTCTCTGGAACTATTTCATCTAGCACTGATTGAGGGGAAGATGGAAGTGGTCACAGCCATGTGACAACAGAGGTTCTCTATAGAGTTACAAATCTTCAGCCTTTGTTTTATCCAAATAGCAAGTACAAAGAATCATTTTTTTTTCTATAATCCATGCTAAATGAGAATTATGGGCAAAAAAAAACACAATCAGTTAGCTTTTCAAGAAATTAAAGATATCAAATTTGAATCAAGAAAGTCTTCGAGAAAATAAAATATAAAGGGTAAAACTGATAGTTCAGGGAGCTGAAAATAGTAAGGCCACATGCAAATAATATTAATAAATAACCTCTTAAAACATTGCAATCATTGCAAATATAATATTTCCAATAATATCTGATATTTTTATGGATTACTGAATTCAATTTGCAAATATTTTGTTGAAGATTTTTACACCTATATTCAAAGATGTGCTGTGTACTTAGTCACTCAGTCATGCCCAACTCTTTGAGACTCTATGGGCTACAGCCTGCCAGGCTCCTCTGTCCATGGGGATTCTCCAGGCAAGAATACTGGAGTGGGGTGCCATGCCCTCCTCCAAGGGATCTTCCCAACCCAGGGAACGAACCCAGGTCTCCCCATTGCAGGTTATTCTTCACCAACTGAGCCACCAGGGAAGCCCAAGAATACTGGAGTGGGGGTAGCCTATCCCTTCTCCAGGGGATCCTCCCAACCCAGAAATCAAACTGGGATCTCCTACATTGCAGGTGGATTCTTTACCAGCTGAGTTATCAGGGCGCCCATATATTCAAAAATATTGGCTTGTAATGTTCTTTTTTGTAGTCTCTGTTTGGTTTTGGTCACAGGGTGACGGTAGCTTCACAAAATGACTCTGGGAACGTTCCCTGCTCCCCAATCTTTTGAAGTAGCTTGAAAAGGATTGGTGTACGTTTTTTGTGTGTTTGGTGGACTTCTCCAGTAAAGCCATCTGGTCCTGGACTTTTGTTTGCAGGGATTTTTTTTTTTTTTTAACAGATTCCATTTCACTTTTAGAGATCAGTTCGTTCCAAATCCTCTGTTTCTTCTTGACTCAGTTCTGGCAGGCTGTATGTTTCTAGAAACTTGTCCATTTCTTCTAGGTTGCCCAATTTGTTAGCATATGTTCATAGTATTTTCTTATGAATTTTTATATTTCTATGGTATCACTTATTTCTTCTCTTTGATTTCCTATTTTGCTTATTTGGGTTTTCTCTCTTTTCTTAGTATATCCGGCTAGAGGTTTGTCAGTTTTGTTTATCTTTTCAAAACATCAACTCTTGGTTTTATTGATATTTTCTGTTTTTTAAATCTCTATGATATTTATTTCATCTCTTATCTTTATTATACCTTCTGCTGACTGTGAGTTTTGTTTGTTCTTCATTTCTAGTTCTTTGAATTTCTAGTTCTTTCATTTCTAGTTCTTTTGTTGTTTATTTGAGATTTTTCTTGTTTCTCGAGGAAAGCCTGTACTGCTTTGAACTTCCCTCTTAGAAATGCTTTTGCTGCATCTCATAGATTTAGTATAGTTGTATTTTCATTGTCATTTGTCTTGAAGTCCTTTCTTATTTCTTTTTCTATTTAATCAGTGACAAATTTGTTTTCCAGTCTCATATGGTTTAGCCTCCTTGTGTTTGTTTTTGTTTACATTCTTCTTTCTCTTGTTGATTTCTAGTTTCATACCTTCTGGTCAGAAAGATGTTTCAAATAATTTCTATTTTTATAAATTCATTTGAACTTTTTTTGTGACTAAGTTGTGGTCTATCCTAGAGAATACATGATGCAATATTAAAGAGAATGTGTAATCTGAGGGGGTTTTTTTTAGATGTAAGATCCTGTAAATATCAATTAAGTCAAACTAGTCCATTGTGTCATTTAGGACATTTGTGCCTTACTGACTTCTTGTTTGGGCAATCTGTCAATTGATGTCAGTGGTGTGTTAAAGTCTCCCACAACATTATTCCTGTTAATTTCTCCCTTTTCGTCTTCTATTATTTGTTCTGTTGGGCTTCCCAGATGGTACTAGTGGTAAAGAACCCGCCTGTCAATGCAGGAGCTATAAGAGACTCGGATTTGATCCCTGGGTTGGGAAGATTCCCTGGAGGAGGGCATGGCAACCCACTCCAGTATTCTTGCCTGGAGAATCCCATGGACAAAGGAGCCTGGTGGGCTACAGTCCATGGGGTCGCAAAGAGTTGGACACGACCGAAGTGACAGCATGTATGCAAGCACATATTGGATAAATATATGTTAATGAATATAATTTCCTCTTCTTGTACTGATCTCTTTATCATCCCCACTCCAGTACTCTTGCCTGGAAAATCCCACGGACAGAGGAGCCTGGTAGGCTGCAGTCCACGGGGTCGCTAAGAGTCGGACACGACTGAGCGACTTCACTTTCACTTTTCACTTTCATGCATTGGAGAAGGAAATTGCAACCCACTCCAGTGTTCTTGCCTGGAGAATCCCAGGGACGGCAGGGCCTGGTGGGCTGCCGTCTATGGGGTCACACAGAGTCGGACACAACTGAAGTGACTTAGCAGCAGTAGCAGCAGCAGCAACAATGCCCTACTTTGTCTTTCTGTATGGCCTTCATTTTAAAATCTACTTTTTTCTGTTATGAGTATTGCTACCCCAACTTTCTTGTCATTTCCATTTACATGACTGTATTTTTCTATCTCTTCTTTTTCAACCTGTATGTCTTTTGCCCTGAAGTGAGTCTCTTATAGGCAGCATATTATAGGTTAAATTTTTTTTTTAATTCAATCTGCCATCCTACGGCTTTTTTTTTTAATTTTTATTTAATTTTTAGACTTTACATAATTGTATTAGTTTTGCCAAATATCAAAATGAATCCGCCACAGGTATACATGTGTCCCCCATCCTGAACCCTCCTCCCTCCTCCCTCCCCATACCATCCCTCTGGGTCGTCCCAGTGCACTAGCCCCAAGCATCCAGTATCGTGCATCGAACCTGGACTGGCATCTTGTTTCATACATGATATTTCACATGTTTCAATGCCATTCTCTCAAATCTTCCCATCCTCTCCCTCTCCCACAGAGTCCATAAGACTGTTCTATACATCAGTGTCTCTTTTGCTGTCTCGTACACAGGGTTATTGTTACCATCTTTCTAAATTCCATATAAATGCATTAGTATACTGTATTGGTGTTTTTCCTTCTGGCTTACTTCACTCTGTATAATAGGCTCCAGTTTCATCCACCTCATTAGAACTGATTCAAATGTATTCTTTTTAATGGCTGAGTAATACTCCATTGTGTATATGTACCACAGCTTTCTTATCCATTCATCTGCTGATGGGCATCTAGGTTGCTTCCATGTCCTGGCTATTATAAACAGTGCTGCGATGAACATTGGGGTACACGTGTCTCTTTCCCTTCTGGTTTCCTCAGTGTGTATGCCCAGCAGTGGGATTGCTGGATCATAAGGCAGTTCTATTTCCAGTTTGCTTTTAATCAGAGCATTTAGGCCATTGGCATTTAAATAATTGTTTTTTGCACAGCAAAGGAAACCACAAACAAACAAAAAGAGAACCCTCAGAATGGGAGAAAATATTTGCAAATGAAGCAGCTGACAATAGATTAATCTCGAAAACATACAAACAGTTCATGTAGCTTAATATCAAGAATATTAAATAACCCAATAAAAAACTGGGCAGAAGATCTAAACAGACATTTCTCTGAAGAACATACATAGATGGCCCAAAAACAGATGAAAAAATGCTCAACATATCTAATTACTAGAGAAATGCAAATCAAAATTACGAGGTATTACCTCACACTGGTCAGAGTGGCTCTCAGCAAAAAATCTACAAAAATAAACACTGGAGAGGGTGTAGAGACAAGGGAACCTTCCAACACTGTTGGTGGGAATGTAAATTGGTGGTGGTACAGTGTATGGAGAACAGTGCAGAGGTTCCTTAAAAAAGTAGAAACAGAACTACTATATGACCCAGGAATCCAACTCCTGGGAATATACCTGGAGAAAACCATAATTCAAAAAGATATATGTACCCCAATTTTCAATGCAGCACTACTTACAATAGCCAGGACACTGAAGCAATATAAATATCATTAACACAGGAGCAAATAAAGAAGATGTGGTATATATATAAACAGTGGAATATTACTCAGCCATAAAAAAAGAAAAAAAAAATGCCATTTATAGCAATAGGATGGACCTAAAGACTGTCATACTGAGTGAAGTAAGCTAGACACAGAAAGATGAATATCATATGATACTGCTTATATGTGGAATATAAATTAAAGTTACAAATGAACTTATTTACAAAACTGAAGTAGAGTCACAGGTGTAGAAAACAAACCATGGCTACCAGGGGATAAGGGAAGGTGGGGATAAACTGACAGACTGAGGTTAGGACTGACATACACGCACTACGGTAAGTACAACAGGTAAGTAGTAAGGGGCTGCTATTTAGTACAGGGACCTCTGCTCACTGCTCTGTAATGGCCTAATGAGAGCAGAATCTTAAAAAAAGCGTGGAGATAGATATATATCTGATTTACTTTGCTGCATACTGGAAACAAACACAAAATTGTAAATCAACTGTATTCCAATAAATTTTTTTCAAAAGATAATTATCGATAGGTTTCTACTCACTGCCAATTTAAACATTATTTTCTAGTTGATATTGTATTTCTTTTTTAATTTCTTCTTTTTGTGTTTCCTTTTGTGGTTTGATTTTTTTTTATTTTGTAGTGTGCTTGAATTTCTTTCTTTTTGGTGTTTGTGAATCTACTGCGTGCTTGAGATTTGTGGTTACCCTGGTTTTCAAGTATGTTCACCCATAACTATATGTACCTGCTTTAAACTGATAGTCACATAAGTTCAAACAAAATCTAAAAGAACTACATTTTTATACTTCCTTCCCCCACATTTTTTTTTTATGTTGATGTCCTATTTTACATCTTCATGTTTACCCTTTTGTTGTTAATTGTAGGCATAATAATGTTTACAAAGTTTTTTGGTTGTTTTTTAATCTATGTACTGGCCTATTTAAGTGAGCTTCAATTCTTTATAGTTTTGCCTTTCCTATTGTGATTTTCCCTTTACTATAGGTTCTTGCTTCTTTTCTCTATTTAGAGAAGAACTTTCAATATTTATTTTAGGGTAGGTTTAGTATTTCTGAATTCTTTTAGTTTTTGCTTGCCTGAGAAATTCTTTCTTTCTCCTTCTATTCTGAATAATAATATTGCTCGGTAGAATATTCTAGGTTGCAGGCTTTTTCCTTGAAGGACTTTGAAAACATCATAGACTACTTTCTGGGCTGCAAAGTTTCTGCAGAAAAATCAACCAATAGCCTTATGGGGATTCCCATGGACTCTTTGTCTCTTAGAGCATTGTTTCTAAAGGCATTAGTAAGTTGACGCAGATGCACAGAATATCAAGAATTGCAGCTGTCTAGTCTCATACAAGCCATGCGGTGTATGTGGGGAGGGGGTTTGGGAGGGTGGCATGATAATTATTTGTGGAATGTAGATGAAAGTTCCCTCCAGAAATATTTCTTCATTGTTAACACTCAACACCAACACATGTGACCTGAAAGTAAGTGTCCCAGTAAAGTCTTAACAACTTCAGCTACAGTGAATTCTTGGAAAGCTAGAATTATTTGTAGAAAATAAAATTCTAAGACAAAGTTAATGATTTTGGAGCTAATTCTTTCTAAAATTACTTATATACTTCCCTGTTTTATTAAAAGACTATGGTATACATAATTTAAAGTCTTATTCATTACTTAGGATTGCCACCTGCGATGATTCATTTTGTATGTCAATTTGCAAGATATTTGGTGAAACACTGACTGTTAACAATTAGGAAATCTTTTGGGGGGAATGTTTTAAAATATTATGAAAAAATTTTAGTTTTGCTTTTATTTTAGTCAATAGCAGGTCTGTTTCATTATCAAGCAAAATTGAAAAGATTAAAAATTCTTAAAACGTCTGTTTCATTAAGACACAGATGTAGAGAACAAATGTATGGACACCAAGGGGGAAAGAAGCTGTGGAATGAACTGGGATATTGGAATTCACACACACACGCATGCACACACACACACACACACACACACACACACACATAAATATAATTGATATGTACAAAACAGATAGCAAATGAGGACCTACTGTCTAGCTCAGGGACCTACTCAGTGCTCTGTGGTGACCTAAATTGGAAGGAAATCCAAAAAAGAGGGGGTATATGTAAATATATAGCTGATTCACTTTGCTGTATGGCACAAACACAATACTGTAAAGCAACTATACTGTTTACATGTATATTCTTTATATATTTGCACTTATATTCTTTATATATAAAGAAAGCTGAGCCCTGAAGAATGGATGCTTTTGAACTATGGCATTGGACAAGATTCTTGAGAGTCCCTTGGACTACAAGGAGATAAAACCAGTCAATCCTAAAAGAAATTAGTCCTGAATATTCATTGGAAGGACTGATGCTAAAACTGAAACTCTGGCCACCTGATACGAAGAGCTGACTCATTAGAAAAGACCCTGATGATGGGAAAGATTGAAGGCAGGAGGAGAAGGGAACAACAGAGGATGAGACAGTCGGATGGCATCACTGACTTGAGGGACATGAGTTTGAGCAAATTCTGGGAGTTGGTGATGAACAGAGAAGCCTGGTGTGCTGCAGTTCATGGGGTCACACAGTTGGACACGACTGAGTGAAACTGAGTGAACTGAACTGAAATATACTCTAATTTAAAAAAAGGGGAGCATTAAAGAAACTTCTATATTTCAGCCATAAAACTAAAATTATGAATAGAAAAGTCTGTAAACTTGCATCATTATTATTGTATGAGTAAAATCTAATGATGTATTTTTATAGAAATTTACACTATACTCTGACTATAGTTTATTTTAATGGAAGATACCTGTTTGGAAAAGTAACACCAACCAGGGGAAAGACGTTTATATATGTCTTTGTGTGCTTGACATCACACAGACATACAGCAATCTTCAGATCATAGTCATTTGGAATATAAGCAGTTGCATATAAATAATGAAAATATATGTATTGTACTCCATTGTAATTTGGTTGTCAAGTGGGAGGCTGGGACAAAAAAAGAACACAAGGATTGACAGTCTGCTCAGTCTTTTGGCAAATGATCATTTGAATTTGTCTTTTCATAGGTGAAGTTAAATATTTGCAGATGGAATCACTAAAAATCTTCTTTTGGGGTAGAAAACATTAGCTTTTACTTTACAATGCATTCTTTTCATGTAATGGAAAACATCTGGACTCTGGAGGCCGAAAGTCCTGAATTTAAACCCTGACTTAAGTTCTGTTGGGCTTCCCTGGTGGCTCAAATGGTAAATAATCTGCCCCCACTCCCACCCCCAGGTTCAATCCCTGGGTTGGGAAGATAAGCCACTCCAGTATTTTTGCCTAGAGAATTTCAAGGACAGAGGAGCTTGGTGGGTTACAGTCCATGGGGTCACAAAGAGTCAGACATGACTGAGAGACTAACACTCTTAAGTTATGTATCCATAACAGAAGTGTTTCATCTTTTCTAAGAAAGTCTCTCCCATTGTATGTGGTTAGGATGAGTAAAAATGTAATGAGTGTTTTATTTCCCTCCTCTCTTACACTTCTCAAGAGGAAGATAGGCATTTGTATCTCAAAAAGGGACTCAATATCTAGGCAATATCCTGGCAAGTAAACTGGACTTTGTGATTTGAATGTCTAGGAAGACACTGCAAGCTCAAATACGTCCAGGATCCTGGCCTGAAACAAGTGAGTAGAGCTATTAGGGTATAACACAGGGGAGAGGTAGGAACTACAAAAACTGAGAAATATATGCCCCACTTAAAGGAAGCCGCCCAACTAAGCTAGATCAAGCTGTTCCCCTTGAAGTCTGAGGACTTGATAGTGCCAGTTCTTGCATTTTTTAAAGAAGTATGAAATCCAACATTTTACATTAGCTCTCCTAATCTTTAAATATGTGTGGCTTTAAACTGTTTTTAAACACAAAGCAGTAGATGGGGGAATGTTTTCTGCTCAGAGCTAGTCTAATACCACTAGTTTGCAACTTGGGGCCAGGACCATGGACTGAAAAGCATGATCTGACAAGGTACAGAGGTGGGGATGGAGCAAAGGGGACCTGAGTTCTAGATGTTCTTAGTGGCCAAGACTCCAGCCTTCTCAAATACTCTAGCTGGGGCAGCAAGATCCCAGTGAGAGCTGGCTATCTAGGTCACCGCAAGAAATCACACCACGTATTGTTGCTTGGGGAACCTTAGTGACGATCCCCCTTACCTGGAGTGGGCAGGGAAGGGAAGAAGAGAACCGCCAGTGGAGTTGCCCTGCTCTAAACAGGCCAAGGGCAAAGCGGCAGCAGACAGTGGCACCAATGACAGAACCGAAAGCCCCAGAGTTCTGTGGCTCAAGGCCAAGGAAACCCTTTTTATTTCCTGGAACTCATATGTTCCTCTTCTGGGTTTTCTCCCTTAATCTGCATCTTCTTCAGGAACTTCTAAGACAGGATGCACTGGAAAGCATCAGGTTTTTCTGCCTGCTCCACGAGTCCGCCCTTCGTTTGCTTTACCTTCAACCCCAGTGGAGACGCTGTCTTAGGCTGCTGGGGTCACAACAGAAATTCTCTGGGGACAGAGAAAATTCTAGTTCCCACTCCCTCAAGGAAATTCCCAGCCCAGAAATAATGCTAGGTTTTCAAAAGCTGTAACTAGCATCATTGTTCATTCCCTTATGGATTGTATCCAATTCTACTGGCTGGGGCTGGTATCCAGCCTCACTTCATAGCGATATGCATGTGT
Organism: Bos taurus; assembly: GCF_002263795.3. Classification (NCBI taxonomy): domain Eukaryota; kingdom Metazoa; phylum Chordata; class Mammalia; order Artiodactyla; family Bovidae; genus Bos; species Bos taurus. The sequence continues at coordinate 3,231,517 of NC_037337.1, read as the reverse complement.
GTGTGTTCAGTCCCTAAGTTGTGTCCAACTCTTTGCAACCCCGTGGACTGTAGCCCACCAGACTCCTCTGTCCATGGGATTTCCCTGGCAAGAATACTGGAGTGTGCTGCCATTTCCTTCTCCAGGGGGTCTTCCCAACCCAGGGATCAAACCCACATTTCCTGCATTGGCAGGTAGGTTCTTTGCCACTGAGCCACATGGGAAGCCCATAGTCATGTAGAATCACCAAAAAAGCTATCAGGGAAGGAAGACTAGATTTCAATGCTGCTCCATTCATTTTCTAGTCAGATTAAATTTCAACATTTTAATCTGTAAAGTGAGGATAGCACTTACCTTTCTGGAATAGCATGAGAGTAACTCATATTGATAATTACTAAATGTACCAAAGGGCTTCCCTCGTGGTTCAGATGGTAAAGAATCTGCCTGCAATGCGGGAGACCCAGGTTCAAAGCTTGAGTTGGGAAGACCCTCTGAGAAGGAAATGGCAACCCACTCCAGTATTCTTGCCTGGAGAATTCCATGGACAGAAGAGCATGGTGGGCTACAGTCCATGGGGTCACAAAGAGTTGGACACAATTGAGTGACTAACACACACACACACACAAATGTACCAAAAGGACCATTAGAACACGTTAGACGTGACATGAAATATTCAAACTCTCTTACATGTACAACAAGAATATTGTTTCCTTTTCCCTAGATATGCACACATATTTAGAAACCATCAGTGGCATCTTAAATCTATTTTATCATCACCTCCCTGGTGATTACTAATTCATGGAAGTTCTTTTAGCTCCAATCAGTTTTCTTTAGTAGGATTTCAGATGGAAATAGCACTTGAATAATTTGTGTTCACCTACCAAACTGTGTATGAAAAATAAGAAGGAAGGCAAAACTTAAAATACAGATGTAAAAGTACAATGTTGACTTAATGGACCTTAAAAATTGCTCATAAAAAGTATTGCAAAAGGTACTCAAAGTTCATAGCTGGTTGATTTTGTTCAAGGACATGACTTGAAAGCCTTGAGAAAAATGAAAACATAGCCAGCCTCTCCAGCTGGTATAAATCAAGACATCTCATCTTTTATTCCTAGTCACTACGTTTATAGAAGGTAGAATTCAGACTTGGGGCCTCAGTTAATTTTTCTATCTAAAGGCAAGCCAAATGTAAATAAAACTTTTAATATGTGAGGTTATTTGTACCAGAAAAAAAAATCTAATGGACCGGAGTTACAAATTCATGCTGGGTTCTGAGTGTTAAAATTCAACACAAGCCAAGAGTAGATTTTTTTTTTCCTAGATGAAAACACTACTGACTATAGTCATTCACTAAGAGCAACTTGAAAGGACAACAGAAAATAAGGAGAGATCTGGCTACAAACTTTGTATATTTGTTGTCTACGGCAGTTTAGCAAGAGTATGTGCTCTGCTCACACATCAGATCATATCACTCAAAGATGTTTCTTAAGGAGCCATCTTCATTGTCCTTTCAAGGGTTCTGCACGTCTGTCCCTTACCTGGTTTCTTCATAACTACTAACAAACTGCAATTATTTTAGTCATATATTTGTTTACTCTTTCAATCTGTCTCCCTCACTAGAATAGTAAGGAGTGTTGGTAAGATTCATCGTTAGTACCTGGGACAGTGGATGTACATAAATTTTGAAATGAATGAAGCTGTATCTAGAGCTGGTGACAGAATGATGAATATTACTTGAGTACTCTTTATGTCTGGGAATTCTGGTTGGCATTTCAGACACATTATTCAATTCCTTTACAAGTAAGCATCAATAATAAGGCTTTTTAAAGAATTTAGATATCATTTCACTTTCCTGCTTTTCTGAAATGATCATATTAATACATATTGGGTTGGCCAGAAAGTTTTTGTTCTGGTTTTTCCATAACTATGGTTTTATGGAAAAACCCGAACTAACTTAGTTATGGAAAAACCTGAGTGAACTTCTTGGCCAACCCAATACATATATGTAGTGAAAATTGTTCACTTGAGTCTGACTCTTTGTGACCCCATGGACTATACAGTCTGTGGGATTCTCCAGGCCAGAATATTGGAGCAGGTAGCCTTTCCCTTCTCAAGGGGATCTTTCCAACCTTGGAGAGAGAACCCATGTCTCCAGCATTGCAGGTGGATTCTTTATCATCTGAGCTACCCATGTACACATATACTTACAATTATTTTCTAAGCACTTTTCAAGACATTTAAGGCCATATACCAGAGAAGACAATGGCAACCCACTCCAGTACTCTTGCCTGGAAAATCCCATGGATGGAGGAGGCTGGTAGGCTGCAGTCTATGGGGTTGAGAAGAGTTGGACATGACTGAGCAACTTCACTTTCACTTTTCACTTTCATGCATTGGAGAAGGAAATGGCAACCCACTCCAGTGTTCTTGCCTGAAGAATTCCAGGGGCGGTGCAGCCTGGTGGGCTGCCATCTATGGGGTTGCACAGAGTTGGACATGACTGAAGTGACTTAGCAGCAGCAGCAGCAGCAAGGCCAAATACTCCACAACTTCTAAGATATTCTTCTTCATGTTTAATGGCTGTTTCTTTTATGTGAGTACTTTAAACATATTTGCTTTCATGAAACACTTTGCAGTATAAGAATAAATGTTCATTTTTATTCATATGCTTAAAGGCAATTGTGACTACCCTTCAGCCTTGCACAATGGCAATCAATTACTCTGCAATGCCTTCAAGAAGTCAGCTTTCAATCATCTCCATTATTTAGTTTTTGAGAGTAACTTGGAAATAATATCAGGATCATAACTTAAATCAAGGCCCATTCTCAACTAGGTTCTTTCTAATCTTAAAACTTATTCTCATTCCTAATCTCACATGACTTGGTTCTTTGAAACTATTCACCCGCCTCCATTTCTGGAAGCTCTTTCCATCTTGGGTTTTCGTGTGAATCCTGGATCTTCTCCCATATCTCTAACCACTCTTTCTGTTTCTTTTGACCTTTCCTTCCCTTAACTCTTAGACTTTGGCAACACTTAAGGCTCTATCATTTGCTCTGTTCATTTCCACCTGCACTCATTTCTTTCATTTTCCCCCTACATGTTATTATACATGGAAATATAAATAACACATAACTTACAAGTTTGTACAATTTGACATATGTTTGTACATGTCTATTACAAAATGTTTACCACAATAAGCTTGGCAACATTCATCACCTCAAATAATTAAAAACTTTTCTCCTTGTGATGAGAATTTTTGAGATCTATTCTCTTAGCAACTCACAGACACACACATAGTGTTATTAACTATAGTCACCATGGTGTGCATTTCATCCCCAGAACTTGTTTATCTGATAACTGGAAAGTTATACCTTTTGACCACCTTTATGTAATTGTCCCACCCCACTATCCCCACCTCCAACAATTACAAATCTGAACTATATTTCTATGGGTTCAGTTTTTTTAGACCCATGTATATGTGTGTCCAACTCTTTGTGACCCCATGGACTATAGCCTACCAGGCTCCTCTGTCCATGGGATTTTCCAGGCAATAGTACTGGAGTGGATTGCCACTTCCTTCTCCAGTGGATCTTCCCAAGCCAGGGATCGAACCCAGGTCTCCCGCATTGTAGAAAGATGCTTCACCATCTGAGCCACCAGGGAAGCCCATCCTAAAGAAGACAGTAGTTGTCTTGCTCAGTCTGACTTATTTCATTTAGCATTATGCCCTCAAAGTCCATCCACATTATTGCAGTTGGCAGGATTCCCTCCTTTTTCATGTCAAAATAGCATTCCACTCTATACATATGCCACATTTTCTTTATCCATCCACCTACCAGTGGACACTTAGTTCGTTTCTATGTCTTGGCTGCGGTAACTAGTGCTCTTAGGAACATAGAGGTGCAGCTGTCTCTTCAGAATAGTGATTTCGTTCCTTCAGATATACACATAGCAGGGGAATTGCTGATTCATATGGTACCTCTATTTTTATTTCTTTGAGGAACCTTCATAAATTGACCAGTACCAATTTACATTCCTACCAGCAATATCTCCACAAACACATTTCTATGAAAATAGACTTCACCCATGTTTTTAAAGACCATTCCAAACCTAAATTTTTCAGTGGAGTGACTGAAAGTGACTGCTGAGTTAAGAGGATGGTAGTGAGGTATATACAACTCAATGGAAGATAATAAAATATTTAGAGGTGGGGCCTAACCCAATAGAAAAGATGTGGGAAAACAAGAAAAATTCAGAAGGCATTGAAGAGGTTTGTAAGACAGTTAACTGTCACTGCGTAAGGAATGAAGGATTCCTTCTACAAAAAAGAAATATGAAGTGGCCTTAAAGTGTCCTGAAAATTAAGACAGGCAGAATCCGATCTAGTAGTAAAGGATGCTTTCTGCAACCTTTGGGGGAATGCAGATGTATGCAAGGGGAATTTGAATGAAGGAGAAACCAGACATCACTGAAAAGGAAGGAGTCTGATTTCTCCAGTAGTTATATTGACCATAGAAGTACAATGTGCCCATCTGTGACACAAGCAGAATCACTCTGAAAACATGACTTTTGAGACCTCTGTTCTGTTTAAACATCACTGGTTAATAATAAACCACACACCACTCACATGGGTCGAATTATTTTCTTTATGAGTACATAGTTCTTATCCTTGTGAAAGATTAGAATTAAACAAATGAAATAAATTAAATGCATAGTACAAATACTTTAGTATAAAGGTCAAGATAATATCCATGTTTGATTTTTCTTAATGCTTGTAATGTGTGAGAAAAATTAGCAATATTAGAAAATCCAACAGATTAACTTTGAAATTTTAGACTGTGATTTTTCAAATTGAAAGTTAAATTTTATTAATTATATTAAAACTATTAATATGCATCAAAGTTTGACATTATAAATGTACTTACAAATATATAAACTTTATTAGATTTATAAGAAATTGAATATTCATATTTGGAATGGTTTTCCTGTTAGGGTTCTAAATCCACCAAATCAGACAAGTGAGGTGTTTAAACATTAAATTAATTGTAGCACATTTTTACATGCATTGTAAAAATAGGGCACATTGTTTAATGGGGTTCACACATAGATCTGGTAAATCTGAATTAATCAAAAATTATCAAAGGATCCCTTGAAAATAACTTTTCTTATTTCTTATGATTGAGAATTATCAATAAAAATATTTGTAATTTTAATTTATGGGGTTAAAGAAAATTATATTGCAAATTTTAGATTTTAATAAATTCAGTATTAATTTCAAATTCACTCAGTCATGTCTCTTTGTGACCCCATGGACTGTAACCCAGCAGGCTACTCTGTCCATGGAGACAAGAATACTACAGTGGGTTGCCATTCTCTTCTCTAAGCCATCTTCCCAACTCAGGGATTAAACCTGGGGGGCAGATTCTCATGGGTCTCCTGCAATGCAGGCAGATTTCCCAAGTGACCAGGAAGCCCCTAATTTCAAATTCAAGTAACTTTAAATACTTTTTTTTCTGTGCACAAAAGTTCCCCTTGCACATAAAACTGTCATTGTAACCAGCTTAACTTCAGTCTCCCACTTACAACTGCACCAGCTATACACAGTCAGCACTGAACCTTTCATTTTTCTCTGCAGGCTGGCTTCCCTTCCCAGTTTCTTTCAATGATCCCAAATTTTATCCCAGTCATTTTGGGTGGTTAATGACCCAAAATTGCCTGTCAATGAGTACAGGCAATTTTTGATGAAATGTTGAATACACTGACTCCTTTCTTTCCATTTGCAAAGCTTTTGTCATGCTTAAAGCTCTTAGTATCTCAAACCCTAATTAGGAAATAATCTGCTAATTCTGGTCCAGTCTTCTCACCAACACATGACAGGTTAATTACCATTTCCTTTTGTGAATGAACGGAAGAGGCTCACCTCCTGGAGACTTTCCCACAAAACTCTGACCCAGTATGGAATGTACTCCTGCTCCAGATATGCTATTACATATTGTCTGCTAATGTTATATTTGTCAGCCTTGTTTCCACAGAGTGCAGACAGAGTTCAGCTTCAGGGTTCTTCCGTTCAGTTCAGTTCAGTTCAGTCGCTCAGTCGTGTCTGACCCTTTGCGACCCCATGAATTGCAGCACGCCAAGCCTCCCTGTCCATCACCAACTCCTGGAGGGGTTCTTACCGGTATTATTAAAAATATTTCATGGTACCTAGTATGATGCTGGGCCATTTCAGTCAATGCATATTTTATACACTTTAACAAAATATTTACTATAGTCATAAGATTCCTCAGTGTAATTGCATGGAGATGTAGTTTATTAATATTCATTGTTCAGTGTTTATGTAGTTGCAGTGTTTACATGGTATCTTTCTTTTCCTTTTGTATTATCTTCCCCATATTTTTTAGCTTTTAAAAAAATCGAGATGTAGTTGTTTACAATATTATATAAATTTCATGTGTACAACATAGCAATTCATAATTTTTGAAGATACACTTCCATTTACAGCTATTATCCCTGTGCTGTACCTTTCCCTCCCTTTTTGTGTCAGGATCCTGTACTGAGATGGGGCTTCCCTAGTGGCTCAGTGGTAAAGAATTCTCCTGCCAAGGCAGGAGATGTGGGTTTGATCTGAGAGTTGAGAAGATCCCCTGGAGAGGGAATCGGCAACCCACTCCAGTATTCCTGTCTGGGAAATCCCATGGACAGAGGAGTCTGGAGGGCTACAGTCCATGAGCTTGCAAAAGAGTCAGACACAACTTAGCAAATAAATAACAACAACTCTACTGAGATGTTTATATTTTGTTATTTCTACTACAGAATGAAGAAGAGATGTTTCATCTTTCGTGATTCTAAGAAGCTTCATGTTCTGAATCTAGGTTCCAAAGTCTAAGGTAGTAGTGGTTTCAGTTACAGAGCCAAAAACAGAAGCTGCAAAACACCCAGTTTATTGCCCCTCTTACAGACTGTCTGGAGAGTACAGGAAAATTAAAGAAGGCTTCTGCTAGAGGGGGCCAACAGGTAAAACTGCCCCCATGTTTGTAGGAGTGATTCTGCTCCCCCGACCCTTGAGAAGCAGCAGTGCTGGGTGGGTTCATTAAACAAACAGTCAACCCTCGGTACCTGTGGATGGCGAAACCACAAACACCGAGGGCTGACTATATTCACTGTATTATGCCATCTCATATAAGAGATATGGGCATCTGTGGGGGGCCTGGAACCAGTCCCCTTCAGATACCAAGGGACCACTGTAGAAACCACCATCTCACCGCATATTTGCAACTGAGGCTAAGTGATGCAATATCACGTTGGTGACAGTCCAATAAGATAGATGCATTTACAGTCACATGACTGTCTGGAGACCAGGCATGAGAATGAGAAATGTAAGCTTCTTGGGATGGTAAAGAGAAAAGTAACTCACCATTATTACAGCAGAAGGAACAAAACACAACTGAATAGCTTAGTATTAATAAATGATCCTGCCGGTTTGTGCCTCTAACTTAACTAGCTCCATATCTTATTCTTTCTAGGCTTAGTAAATAACAAACAAGCTCATAAATTAGAATGTCACAAGAAATGCCCTAGACTCCATGCTCCCATGTTTCAGGACAGTGTATAAAGGAAGGCCTGTGCCTTTGTATTTATCTACATTACCCAACACCTGGTGGGCATTGAAGGATTACAGCAATAAAGTATCTGAAACACTGTAATAAAATATCTAAAACTATGCAAGTAATTCTGCAATCCAGGAACCTGTAATACATGGGTAAAATGCAAGTGTTCAGAAAGCAGCCAAGAATCTCTCCAAATATTTCCCTTTACTAACATATTCCAACAACAAAAATAAATGTAATCTACAGAAATACAGAACTATATCAGTTGCTAGTTGTTTATAAAATCACCTGCATGGAAAATATCAGAACTCAGCACCTATGACACTCAACAATTATGACACCAGCACCTGGGACCCACAGCACAAATCAAATATACTTTATTCCTTCAGAATAAACCACTTCTAAAAGGGAAAGGATTCTGTGTTGTAAACTTTTATAAGAAACATTATTTTGGAGAGGAAATAATGGTTGATGACAACCTTCAGTATAAACATATCAAGACAGAATATGTAGGAATAAAATTCAGACTATAATTAAGGCAAAAATAAGCAAAAAGATGAATAAACCTCATTTACAATCCCCAGGTAAATCTATATTTCTCTTTTAACTTTTTCACTTGTTCCATCCCTAATTCCATCTAGTCAAAGCTATGGTTCTTCCAGTAGTCACATATGGATGTGAGAACTGGACCATAAAGAAGGCTGAACACCAAAGAACTGATGCTTTTTAATTGCGGTGTTGGAGAAGACTCTTGGGAGTCCCTTGGACAGCAAGGAGATCCAACCAGTCAATCCTAAAGGAAAGCAACTGTGAATATTCATTAGAAGGACTGACGCTGAAGCTGAAGCTCCAATATTTGGGCCACATGTCGCAAAAAGGCGACTCATTGGAAAAGACCCTGATGCTGGGAAAGATTGAAGGCAGAAGGAAAAGAGGGTGACAGAGGATGAGACAGTTGGATGACATCACTGACTCAATAGACATGAGTTTGCACAAACTCCAGCCAAGTCTGGCATGCTGCAGTCCACGGGGTTGCAAAGATTCGGACATGACTTAGAGAATGAACAACAACAACAACCCCTGTTCCAGTTTTCACTTGTGGTGAGTCTGCCTCATGTCCCCTCCATGCTTAATCCCATGTGCCCTTCCCCTTCGCCCTGCTCTGTTTAAAACTGAAAAACACCATGCCACTTCCTCCTTTGGTGCTCTTTATTCTCACTCATATCAGCATTTCTTCTTTCAGACTGTAAACTTTTAAAGGGTATGAATCACCATATGTTGTCCAATAAATATGACTTTTATGGGTAGAAAAAGTACTCATCAAGGTGAGCAAGGCCTGTGTTATTGTGAGGTGAGGCCAGGTGATATATCAGCACAGGTGGGAGAAGTGTGTCTCCCCAAGGGGAGTTAGGTGACTGGCAGTGAGAGAATTGTCCCAAATCCACATTTGCGGTTGTGGCCAATGAAAACAGGAGTGGCATCTGATGGAGTGAAGAGAAATGTAGGAAAGCATGGTGCTTTGGGCTCGGTGCTTTGGGCTCTGTGAAAGCGCAATTCAATTCACTAAGGCAGTTGAACCTACTATGAGGTGCTCCTCCATGGGTTCAACCCCTGAGCCAACAGCAGGTGTAGGAGTGTTTACTTCTACCCCTGACTTTCTTCAGCAAGAGTGGTGCTCAATGAACTGAGATCATGGCTTGCTGGGTACTGACAGTTCTGTCACTTTGGGGGAATAAGACCACTTCAGATCTTATTTCCCCTGGACCTAGTTAAATAAGCCCAAAGAAATGACATATTCCTATTATGACAATTGAGCCGTTTCATAATCCTTTTCCAGCTTTGCTTATCAAACCACTACTCATGTCCCCATAATTTAGCCTCTTCCAACTACTAAATATTTATGGAATCTTCTATGCTACTTCTTTTCACTGGGTTATTGCTCCTCGCAGTGGGTGGGACAAGTGAAGGAGACATTCTCCACTGTCTACTAATCTCTTATCTGTCCCTCAAGACAGACTAGCTGCTAAGAAGACCAGCACACCTCAGCTCAGGCAGTAAGAGAGCATCCACTTTTTGAACTAATTAATTACCAGCTTGTCTCTGTCATTTGCTCTGTCTCTTCTACTCAACCCTGCTCGAGACTTTAAACTCCTTGAAGGTAGAGAATATCTTCTACTTTTAATCTGCATGACCCCTGAAATGCAAAATCCTAGACAGGATAAACATGAAATGAATGAACTAATCAAATCTTTGCCTCCTCTGAACTGCCAAAGAGCTCACACATAGCTCTTCCCACCATGGAACTTTTAAGTTTTTAGCTTTTGTATGGTAGACATTTTTGCATACATAAGACTCCCAACTAAACTCTTAGCAACCTGCAAATAGATTTGATCTTTTCTGCTGCAGCCCCAGCTGGAAAGCACAAGTCCTGGAATTGAGTGAAGGTTCAACATACAATAGATTACAACAAAGAAGGGGCTAACCCTCCAAATGAGTGTTCTCTGAGAAGAGAATGAGTTTGCATGGGGAAAAAAATTGGAACACCTTTCAAGAAATGCAGTCCTGGTACTTACAGACAAGTATTTATCATTTAAAATACGTTATACCAACTGTAGTCTGACAGATGTTTATAGAGAACATACTAGGTCCTTTGTTGAAGAAGAAAATTAATCACTGTTTCTATGTAATCAGTGCTTCTAAAGTACTTAAAAGTACTTGAAAGCAGTTTATTTTCTTAAGTAGATTAATTATTTATAATTTGCACAGTAAATTCTGCATAGAGCATAAAGCTACATTTTATCACATTCCCTTCAAATACCACAAATTTTGTTTTCACAGAGTTCAAATCAATGAGACTTCTTTGTTTCCTGATATTTTGTTAATACTATAAAATACCAACATGTCTTCTTGGCCTTTGCGTGGTTGAAGCATTGATGAATGAGCCTTACCCCACATCACACTGCCTTCTGCAGACTGGGAGGGGAGAACAGAACCTTTGCAGAGAAGCTCAGCCTCCATCACTCAGCACCCCTGCCCTGTGGTCCCCAACTCTTCCACTTCTACATCATCGACTACTCTCTGTATGTATCCAAACTGTGAGGTCTTCTAGATTTTTTTTCTTCCAAACTTTCCTTCATTCATTTCCACTCTTTTCCTTCTAAACTATCATTTCGCTTTTTGTCCATGCCTCAGAATTTTGTCATCTCTATTATCTTCGTACACCCAGAACTGGACTACCTCTTCAACTGTCGTAGCAAAGCCATCAGGCAATCTATTGGCTCTGCGGCACTTCAACCAGTGACAGAAACAGAATAGACAACCCACTAGGGAAGTGGAAAATTTGGTGGGCACTCCATCCATGATGATAAGGTAGCTGTGTTTTGTAAACCAAGATGTGTGTATAATCATTCGTGTTGTTCTCTTCATACTTTGCCATCATTTAATTAACACTGCTGCTGCTAAGTTGCCTCAGTCATGTCCGACTCTGTGTGACCCCATAGACAGCAGCCCACCAAGCTCTCCCATCCCTGGGATTCTCCAGGCAAGAACACTGGAGTGGGTTGCAATTTCCTTCTCCAATGCATGAAAGTGAAAAGTGAAAGTGAAGTCGCTCAGTCATGTCCGACTCTAACGACCCCATGGACTGCAGCCTACCAGGCTCCTCTGTCCATGGGATTTTTTAGGCAAAAGTACTGGAGTGGGGTGCCATTGCCTTCTCCAGCAGCTGCTAATTTGCTGTGCACTCAGTTGAGATGTAAAACTGAGTAAGTCAAGATCATCCTGTTTAGCAGGGAAGTATGGTTTAATGTGAGAGAAAGATTCTGCTCATGGGTAATTACCACACAGGAAGCAAGTTCTCCAGCGTGAGCAAGTGCCCATGGGGCCCAGAGGAATGAGTAGCTACAGCCATCAGGGAAAGCTTCACAAAGAACTGACTTTTGAACTTGTCTGAGTGACTGAGTGGGCATTTATCAAGTAGACAGATTAAGGGCAGGTTGCTCCAAGAAAGGACACATCCTTTAGAGCCTTGGAGGTGTAAGAGTCATATATGCTGAGAAAGGCAGACATCAGACTGTTATAGGAGGTCGAGGTGCTCACAGGTAGCAGAAAATGAGGTAAAAAGAACTGTGTGTGGCATGACAGGGGCCATTCTAAGAGCATTGCCATGTTGTACATTCAGAATGTAACGAATACCTAAGATGCACATGGATCTTGCTGGGAATTCACAAATGGCCAGAGGGCATAAGTGGGAAATGTGGAGTACGTCACTGGGTGGGGTGGGGGGAGAGAGAATGACTGGGGTCCTCGGTGGGTGAAGAGTGTTGATAAGGAGTGGCTTGTTCCACTTGGGGCCCCATGAAGTGCCTGATCAAGGCACAATAAGCAAGGCCACCCCTTAGTTGAGAAGATGGAAGAATCTGAAGAGAGCATCAGCTTTGAAGCCCACACTAGAATTCACTTTGATTGCAGGCAACTAGATAAAGGTCAAGTTTCTAATAGGAGAATGAGCTGTACCTAGTACCCACACAGCCTATTTCAACATGTTCCCCTAACACAGTGGAGCCTTGGGCTCCATCCAGGAGAGCAGGGGCCACAGAATAGAGTCTGTTTTCCCTTCACTGCTGCAAACCCCTGCAGAAGGTGGTTCTCACAGCAGCTTCAGGGCTGCTCTCTGCAGAGACAGTGAGGAGGACAGAGCAGCAGCAGCGCCCACCATGCTTCACAGAGAAGTTTCTGGGAATTTCAGATTTTTGAGTGAGCTAGACTTCACAGGGGACTGGGCATCTTGCATCAGTTCGTTCAGTTCAGTCACTCAGTCATGTTCAACTTTGTGACCCTATGGACTGCAGCATGCCATCACCAACTCCAGGAGCACACTCAAACTCATGTCCATCAAGTCAGTGAGGCCATCCAATCATCTCATCCTCCATCATCTCCTTATCCTCCCGCCTTCAATCTTTCCCAGCATCAGGGTCTTTTCCAAGGAGTCAATTCTTTGCATCAGGTGGCCAAAGTATTGGAGCTTCAGCTTCAGCATCAGTCCTTCCAATGAATATTCAGGACTGATTTCCTTTAGGATGGACTGGATGGATCTCCTTGCAGTCCAAGGGACTCTCAAGAGTCTTCTCCAACACCACAATTCAAAAGCATCAATTCTTCAGTGCTCAGCTTTCTTTATAGTCCAACTCTCACATTTCACACATGACTACTGGAAAAACTATAGCTTTGACTAGACAGATCTTTGTTGGCAATGTCTCTGCTTTATAGTATGCTGTCATTTCTTCTAAGGAGCAAGCATCTTTTATTTCATGGCTGCAGTCACCACCTGCAGTGATTTTGGAGCCCAGAGAAAATAAAGTCTGTCACTGTTTCCATTGTTTCCCCATCTATTTACCACGAAGTGATGGGACCGGATACCATGATCTTAGTTTTCTGAATGTTGAATTTTAAGCCAGTGTTTTCACTCTCTCCTTTCACTTCCATCAAGAGGCTATTTAGTTCTTTGCTCTCTGCCATAAGGGGGTGTCATCTGCATATCTGAGGTTATTGATATTTCTCCTGGCAATCTTGATTCCAGCTTGTGCTTCATCCGGCCTGGCATTTCACATGATGTACTCTGCATATAAGCTGAATAAACAGGGTGACAATTTACAGCCTTGATGTACTCCTTTCCCGGTTTGGAACCAGTCTGTTGTTCTGTGTCCAGTTCTAAGTGTTGCTTCTTGACCTGCATACAGATTTTTCAGGAGGCAGGTCAGGTGGTCTGGTATTCCCATCTCTTGAAGAATTGTCCAGTTTGTTGTGGTCCACACAGTCAAAGGCTTTGGCACAGTCAATAAAGGACATTCAGGGATGGATGGACCCTACTACTATACACGGAGAGGAAAGTCAGAAGGCCTATTTAGGCTATAGAAAGAAAGAACTGTTGGCTGGGAATACAGGAAAGATAATACAAATACAAAGGTTGGCTATGAGGCTATTGGAACATTCTAATGGAATGATGAGGGCAGGCATGCACTGAGGATAGGGTTGTAGGAATACAATTAAGGAATTTATGAGACAGACATATATCTCTTTTGGCCAGCTTAAAGGACAATGTCTTGTGGCAAGTGCTATCCTAGGGCTGGCAGTGTGAGGTGCAATGGTCTGAAGCACCCGAAAGTGATCCCTGGTGTCTACCTGGCACTGTTGACAAAGATCTAGCTAAATGAGCTGGGGGCGGGGGGTGGTTAGGGTTCTTCCTATAGGAGGGTTGGCTCCAAAGCTCAATTTCCCACAGTAGCACTGACTTCTTTCTTGAAGAAGGGGGCTACAAGGCATGTCCCATGGTGACCAGGCACTGAATAGCCAGTTCCCTAGAGCACCACCCTTGTAAACAACTGTCCCTCAGACATGGCATTGAGACCTCTGTGTAGCCCCTAGTAACAAAGCTGCACTCATACTTGAACTGCAAAAGAAAATGGGAGATGGGCAAGAACAGGGACATAAAGTGTCCCCAGAAGGCATCCTGAGATGGTGGGAAGGCGGCAGGGTGGTGGGGCTGGGTTACCTTCCCTTTTCTTGCTGCTTCATGGCTTCATGAGTTTCTCCTGCTCTCAGTAAGGGTGGTTCCTTAACCCATGATACTGTGTTGCTAGAGAATTTGTCTCAGACCCTGAAGTATGACAACTAATGACTGACCCATTAAAGGATCAACCCAACATTACCTAGGGTAGAATGATGCAACCACAGTTGGCACATCATGGAGCTATGCATTTTAGTAAGAGCGTATAACACAACTAAAATTGTGGTTAGACTGGAGACTCACCAACAAATAAATAAAAGCCAACCACAAATTGACTAATACATTGACAGCAATATAGAATAAAAGGTTCCAAGAGCTCCCAAAGTAATCAGGATGAAGCTCAATGAAACACACAATAGTAATTAAATGCTCAAAGGCTTAAGGATCCACATCTTTATAGAAGGCCACGTGCCTCCTTAGTAAGTAAAATGCATCGATTTCCTGCTGAAAGTAGAGTCAGATGGCAAGCAAAGAGATTGGCTGATTCGGGTTACAGTATTTCTGCTGCTGCTGCTAAGTCGCTTCAGTCGTGTCCGACTCTGTGCGACCCCATAGATGGCAGCCCACCAGGCTCCCCCGTCCCTGGGATTCTCCAGGCAAGAACACTGGAGTGGGTTGCCATTGCCTTCTCCAATGCATGAGAGTGAAAAGTGAAAGTGAAGTCGCTCAGTCGTGTCCAACTCCTAGCAACCCCATGGACTGCAGCCCACCAGGCTCCTCCGTCCATGGGGTTTTCCAGGCAAGAGTACTGGAGTGGGTTGCCATTGCCTTCTCCGACAGTATTTCTAGAAGGTAATTAAAACTGCAAGAGAACTAACTGCTTGTGATGCCCTTATTATATTTTCATATACCACTTAGATTTATGAAATGAAACCAGCTGAACTCTCCTTTGGAACACATGTATACCTGTGGCGGATTCATTTTGATATTTGGCAAAACTAATACAATTATGTAAAGTTTAAAAATAAAATAAAATTAAAAAGAAAAAAAAAAGGAAAGTGAATAATGAAGACATCTTTGCCCAGGTTCAGCCTCACCTTTGGTCCAAGAGAAATCACAGCACAGAAAGAAAAGCATGGATGGAGACACTGTAAATGACAATGATGACTGACTCACTGCCAATACAAGAAAATCACTCCTTTGATTCTACAAATTTATCTTGATGTAAATTTTAGTAATTTTTCTAATTCCAAGCATCTGCGCCCTACACAATTTCATTTATTTGTGTTGGACAGATAATCCTCAGCTCTTACACCATAGTTAAAATCAATTTAAGATAATTATTCTTTTCAAGATAGATTTGTGACTTTTGCCTGTGCTTTGAAGTGATGTAATTATGGTAGCTGTGTTAATAGATCAAAAGCACTGCGCCAGAAACGCTTGCTTGAATTCTACCGTAAAGTGAAGGACATTCAGAGGGACAACTTGGATCTGGGAGCTGCGGGACTCTGCTCCTGTGTACGAAAAGCTGAAATAAGGCCAACTTTCAAACATCTATTTCAAGGGAGGCAGATGAGAGAATTAAAACCAGTGACGCTTTAATACCCACCAAGACTGTGTTTCAGTGATTGTAGGGTGAAGGCTGGGCTCGTTAATATCTTTCAGAGCATCCTTTCAGAGTATCAAAATCAAGAATTGTTTTCATTTGATCTCAGGGCAAACATGACATTTCATTGCCAGCAGAACACAATGTTTGCATTTCTTTCCTGCTTACATCCCACCTCGCCTCTCACTTATATTTGTGTGTGTGTGTAACTTGCTCTTGCCCTCTTTAATTCCTCAGTATTTTGCCCTCTTTAATTCCTCAGTAATTCCTCAGTATTGGGTGGGAGGAGGGAGAATATTCCACTTCTGCAGTATGTTCCCTCAGCTTGTATACAGCATCTTCTCTCTGTTGCAAGTCAGAGTCCACTGTTGCTAACGAAACAGAATCTGGTGTGTCCTGGGAAGAAATGACTGCAACAGTCAGGAGGAAACTTGCCAAACAGGAAGGCAAGAACAGGCTCAACGACTCGGAGGACACCATGCATTAAAAAATGTAATTTATTTAAAAATGAAATCGCATCCTCAAAATTTCTTTATCGGGATGCCTAGTGTGGCCAGATGGCTGTGAAGGCAATCAGATGTAGGAAGAGAGCCGAACTGGGGCCAGAGGGCATCGGGGAATTCCAGGCACGGTGTAGCAAGGTTTGGTTTCTCCTTGGCTTTCAGAAAAATTGTGGAGGAGCACAGTTTTCTCGAGGCACCCACCCTTTAACATAGGGCTGAAGGAAGAACTGGCCATGGTACTCCCTTTCTGGAAGCGTCTGGAAGATTATGCTGGTACAGAATAAAGCCCACACTCTTGCCTTCCCAGTCCGATAGGAGCTCCGTCTCTGCCACTGTCTGCTAAGTGCATAAGGTCCAGTCAAGCATCCTTCTCGCTGCCCTCAGGATGCATCTCTCAGTTCGTCTTTGCCTACCTTGCCCATGTTGGCTTTTTTAGAATTTTTTAGAATTTAAGAACCAAGAATGGTTCCTTACCTCCCATGGCCTCTCTGTAAAACTCTAGCCACTATTTTGGGTCCCCTTCAGACTCTCCTAGACAGAATTAATACTTCATCCCAAAACACTCCCTTTGATTTCTCAGTATGGCTGAATATCTATTTCTGCGTTTTTCTATCTCTCTGTATTCTTCTCCCACTCTAGCACTCTTTCTTACACACACACACACACACAGTTGCTCTCTCTTGCTTTGTAATGCCAAAATCTCACCAATTTTGAAAGCTGAAAGGTGTTTTTTGTTGTTGTTTTTTTTTCCATAATTCACTTGGTAGCAACACTGGAATCGAATTAACTTATAACCTTGATTGATTTCACTGTTATGAGAATGCATGCATTTTCTGTACCCTCTCTTATAAACAAAGACAAAATAAAACACATGCTTGACCTCAGGCTGCCGTGACAGACCTCACTGAAAGTATCAGATCATGTTTAGTGTATGTAGTACTGCCCGAAGACTCATGTGGATTCCAAGAACCAGAAGCGCTCCTGGAAAAATCTCCCTTTTTTTGGATACGAAGAACCAGCTGGGCTGGCAAGTCCAGGGGGAGAAACACCCAGACCCAGACCCACACCCACAGGGGCCCTTCCATCCCCCTCCTTCGGGGCACTGTGGAGTCCAGCCCAAGGAACCTGTATGTCAGTGTTCCACTCTGCAGTGAGGCTTGTCTGCAGGTCTTTCCTAGGTAATCCATGTATGTTCTTGGCTCTTGCTGAGATGGCTGGGGTCGGTGCCTTAAGCTTTCTAGAGGCTCCTGGAGTGTATCTCTTAATCTCAGTATTTTCTCAGGCATTAGCAAAGGTTGTATAGCACTACCTTTCACTGCTCCTTCAGAGTATGCTTTCCTGACATTAAATCTCTTATTCTTAGTACTTTTGAAAACTGTATAGGTAGATCATCACACCTTGGTTCTATAATCCCCTCAATTTATCTCTCTTCTTTCATTTTACTGTAAGTAGCAAGAAAAAAAAAAAGGCTACACCTTCAAAATTTTATTTGAAAACTTCCTCAGGTAAATAGCCAAGTTCATCATTTACAAAAACTGCTTTCCACATACCTACAGGACCCAATTCTACTAAGGTCTCTGCCACCATATATCAAGGATGTCCTATGTTTCAGTTCCTAAGAAAAGTTCATTTCGTTCTGAGCTCTCACCAATAGTTACCTTCCCTTCCAGAGACAGTATTTTCACAACAGTTAAGTGTTCTTTAAGGCAGTTTATGTATCCTTTACCATTATCCTCACTTCTGAGTCCTCACTGAGTCATCAACATCCAAATTCCCACCAACAGCCTATTCAAGACAATCCAGGCTCTTCCAGTCATGCTCTTCTAAACCCTTCCAGCCTTTTCCCAAAGCCCAATTCCAAGCCACCTCCACATTTCACGTATCTGATACAGCACCTCCTGCTTCCAGGTATCAACATCTGTATCAGTTTCTATTGCTGCTGCAACAAACTATCATGTGCTTAGTGGCTTTAAAAAGTCTATTATCTTACTGTACATTTGGATAGGTGAGCAGTCTGACATAAAATCGTGGGCTGTGTCCTTTTGTGACAGTTTTAGAGGCAGATCTGTACTTTTCCTTTTCCAGCTCCCAGAGGCCATGGAGGCCACTGTCTCCCTTGGCTTTGGCCCTCTTTCTCCATCTTCAAAGCCAGCAGTATTGCATCTTCCTGAGCCTTCCTCCATACTGACATCTGCATCTGACTCTAACCACAGGCAAAGAAGATTTCTCCTTGTAAGTACTCATGTGCTTAGGTTAGGCCTACCTGATAATCCAGATCAACCTCTATATTGTAAGGTGCTTAACTTTAATCACATCTGCAAAGACCCTTTTTTACTTTCATAAGAATTAGGACAGGAACATCTTTAGGGATCCATTATATTTTGCCAACTACTCAATGCTTACTTCAGATTTCACAGGCCTCGGTACAGCATGTGAAAAATTTTTCATAACGAAACTATTCTTTAATGAAGTTGACAAAAGATGATCAAACAGCAGTCATCTTCGGGCCCTGCCTTTTAGTTCATACTCATTGAACACCTGTTAATTAACAGTTTATAACAATAATGGTTGTTTATATTTTATACAGCTTTATAGAATGAAACATGCTTTCGATCTCACGGATTAACTGATGAAACCCTCACTATGTTAATATCATGCATTTACTCCCCGTGTTCAACATGTTTTCTCTCATGTTATCCAGACAGAAAACAAATCAAAAGTATACAGAGTGTGACATTAACTTAATTAAGTCAATGCAATTTATACTGTCAATGACAAAGTAAATATTTTGCTTACCAAGTTAACTTTACGTTTTACTGTCTTTAATGACAAGCTTAAGTGGTTGGACTTTAATGTCAACTCAAGGAATATGCAGCATTTGGTGCTTATGATAGCACCAAAATGAGAACAGTACTCCTATCAACTCTAGGTGGTACGTAAGGAAACAGTGGCACACAGACATCAACAACTCTGCAAAAATTTTATAGCTGGTTAGTAGCAAATCCAGGTTTAAACTTAGAAAATGTGAGTTTAGAGTCTATGCTCTTAACCACTACACTTTGTAGCTTCCTAATGAGATTAGATTTATTGTTGATGGTGGCTTAAGGCTTAATAATTAGGTAATTTTAATGTAAGCTGGGCTCCTCATTGTCCAGTCCAGTCTGAGCAAGGACTCACTTAACAGAATAGTAATTTTATTTTTTAAAATTGGATTTAAACACATTACCATCAAAATGTCAAGCATACTCAATCTCTTAAGGAAGTAACAGAGGCAAGATTGCACGAAATCATCAAGATGCTCCTCAAACCTGTTTCCCTCACTCTCACAGACTCTCATCTGTTTAATTGTGGCCTCAAGCATCCACAAAACATTCTGCTACTCTGCTGTCCTAGAACCAAATTTGAGTGTGTGTGTGTGTGTGTGTGTGTGTGAGCATGCACGCACACGGACAGAGGCACACATGAAATCCCAAGTTCAATGACAAGACGACTGTCCCTAGACAGACCTGGTTTATAACTCTTGAACTGTAACTATTTAGCATCCTGACTCGCAAAATAAACAGATATGACTACATGAGATGTAAGTCTCCAGCAAGTTCTGAAAATGCAGCCTCCAAGTGGAGCTTGGAGACTCTACTAAGCAAAGTCTTAGTGTTCAGCTGAACGGTGATTTTAAAAATTCTAAGAGTTGTAAAAGTCTTTTTAACATATTAAACATACTCCTTGGTCTTTAATTAACCTAGTTAACATCTCTCTTTTTCAGTTATGTGAACTGCTAAGTGGAGCGAATGAACTAAGAAAATGTCAAAGTTCCTTCAAGCACCAACATTCTATCATTCTCTGGGTAAGTAACTCATACTACAGTGGGTTCTGCACACAAAAAAATGTGAAATACAGCCAAGAGATTGGAAATTCAAACTGTTAGGTCTTTATGTATTTTCAGCTTAATTGTGGGTTTTATTGTAACAGGATATCAAATGGGACTTCAGTTGTCTAGAATTTCATTTAAAGCATCTAGCTTTAAATGGAAACAGGGGCAATAAATTCTACCACATTCTGAAGAGAGAAGTTAGATACATCTCTACAAATCTCTATAAAATTTCCAGTGACAATCACACATAAGAGCTTATATAACAGAAGGCAAGAGATCTATTGTAGAAAGGAAACCTCAGGAAGAATCTTTCACAGGTGAGAACATTGTGGCATTTACCCTTCCTGCCCTGTGCTTTTAATTCCCTGCCACCAAATCAAGTGAGGGGTTGCCAAGAGAGCTACTCAGAGTAGCTGTTTTCCAGAAGAAGACACTTTTATTTCATTCATCCCCCAACTTGTACCAAAGTTCCTGTAGAAACAGATAGGCCTGCCCACGCTGCCATGAGAGAAGAGTAGCATAACAGAGATCTTGGCAGAGCTCAGGGGTCTTGCAGTTAGGGAACACATATGAACACAAGACTCCTCATCTGGAGTAGATGAAGGTGAGAAAAAGCTTGAAACACCCCTCAATATAAAATAAGGAAACAGGGCATCGATGAGGGCAAACCGCAGTTCCATGGTTTGGAAAAGCAAGAGTTTCCCAGCAAGCAGCTCAATACAAAGACGGTTGCTAGGCTCAAGGTGCATTGAAAGGAATGCTCTGTGCAAAGATATGGAGAAACAGAGATGCAGCAACTGGGGCAGGGGCTGGGAGAGGATTCTTAAAGGTTCAGCTGGAGACTATGCCACCCCATTAGGGACTTGTGCAATATGGGTGACCCTATGAAGTGGGTGTCCCCTCCAGTGAACCTATGAAAACACTGCATTTCAATGCTTGCCATAGCAGTAGTGTTAGTTCCTCAGTCAGGTCTGACTCTTTGTGACCCCATGGACTGCAGCCCACCAGGCTTCTCTGTTCATGGGATTCTCCAGGCAAGAATACTGGAGTGGATTGCCATTCCCTTCTCCAGGGGATCTTCCCAACCTGGGGATCAAATCCAGGTCTCCTGCATTGCAGGCAGATTCTTTACTGTCTGAGCTGCAGGGAACTCATGCGATGCTTCCCACAATAGAGGATATTTGACACCTAAAGGAAGTGCGAGAAGAAGCCTTCAGCTAAGGAAACAAAGACAGAAGGACATTCTTCTCCATTACTTTCACAAAAATGGGGAAACTACAGTACGTGAAGGGTGACCTTCACCAGCAAGATTACATTCTGGGTGGGAAGGCAGAGAAATCCACTGGCCTCGTCCACTCAGGCTCCTCCCATGTGCTCCTCAGTGGGATGGGGCCCTGGGCCTTCTCCACTGCTGTCTGCACCCTGAACTCCTCGGCAGGGAGCCTTCCTAAGAGGGACAAGGTATTTCCCTGAGAGCCCTGAGGGTGAGTAAGAAGATCCTGTGCAGGTGGATTTCCATGCAGTTCAGATCCAGTCTTTGTTGCCCCTCTACCACCATTTGGCTACTTGCCTCAACACAGTGGAAATTCACAGTTGGGATGAACTCCCTCACATACAGACATTTAGAATATAGCCTGAATTTCAGAGAGATAAAGAGGTATCTTTTTGGACCTATAAATATATTTAAAGCTGAGATGAGCTGCTGAGTAGAAAGTCATTGTTTCATAGGAAAAATATCTACTCTGCTATGGTTATTATATTTCTTGTTAATGGTAAATAAATTATTTATACAGTCAGGAAAAAGTTTGATATAAGTTGCACTGAGGTTAAACAAAATGTAGTATAACAGAGTAATTTCTTGCTCCTAAATCAAATCCTATGTGCTTCATAATGCCTTACTCAATGTTCCAGTATCATACCAAAATGCCATCATTTTTCCACTTTTTCAAAAATAAATTCAAACCAAAGACCCTTTGCACCACCCCATCTTCTATCTCACTCTCTAATGTTTCTGTGTGATAACTGTGATACATATAATAAGCTTAGAGAAACCTTCCATCTTTTTCCTGGTCATTAGTCAAAGGAAAGAATCCAACGTTTCCCTTGACACAGAGTTTAAAGATCTCGCATTTTCTTATCAGCCTGTTTATCTCCTTGAAGGTCACTGGGATTACGGAGAAAATGGCCAACAGTGAAACTCCACTGTCTTATTGGATCAAAGTTTTAACACAGATATAGACACAGATCCCCATTTCCCCCAGGCCCCCAAACGGGAATAAGTAATCCCCAACGGAGAAACGATTTAAGGGGAATCATGTAACTGATGTATTTAATGGGTTAACTTCATAGGGTGAAATCAGGTAAGAGCTTTATTATCTTACCACTCCTTTAAAATCACCCCTGTCCTTTCTTAAATCTGGAGGTTCTCTGAGTTAGATCCCATATATTTTCTGAGTACTACTGAATGTTAGGGTTAAAAAAAATGAGTCAAATTTAAATAGACAGTGAGAAAGAATTCATCCAATTCCAAGTTTCTCTATCCCCAGTAGATCTGGCCCAGTTAGTGACTAACAGCCAGGACTGGAAGTAGGGGGCCTGGTCTGTTCCTCTCCACCCTTGATATGTCTCCTTCCCCACTCTTCTAAGACAAGGCATAAAGTGGGAATCTTGTATTCACTATTTTTGGCAAGTCAACCATGAGAGGAGTTGGGATTTACGAATACATTCTCAAGGTTTGCACATGGTAGGGTACAAAGGAATGAAGACTAGAATGATAAAAATGTAGGATAGTGTGACTGACACAATATCTTTGCACCTCAGCTTACCCACATTTAAATCCTGCTTCTCCATGTCTCTTTCAGTTCTAATACTTAAATTGTTCAACAAGAATGGTTAAACATTACACAACTAAAATACTGAAACATCACAGGCTTATATAGGCAATACAAAAGGACCACAGTGGAGAGGATATGGGAAAGGATTTATGGAAGAAGAGTATTTAAAAGTGTAACTATGATTTAACCACAGTGTCTAAATTTAACCAGAGAACATTGAATAAAATTATGTTACATAAATAATGTAACTCTCAGCTCAGTTCAGTTCAGTCACTCAGTCACGTCCGACTGTTTGTGACCCCATGGACTGTAGCACTCCAGGCTTCCCTGTCTATCACCAGCTCCCAGAGCCTACTCAAACTCATGTGCATTGCATTGGTGATGCCATCCAACCATCTCATCCTCTGTCACGCCCTTCTCCTCCTGCCCTCAATCTTTTCCAGCATCAGGGTCTTTTCCAATGAGTCAGCTCTTCGTATCAGGTGGCCAAAGTATTGGAATTTCAGTTTCAGCATCAGTCCTTCCAATGAATATTCAGGACTGATTTCCTTTAAGATTGACTGGTTGGATCTCCTTGCAGTTTAAGGGACTCTCAAGAGTCTTCTCCAACACCACAGTTTAAAAGCATCAGTGCTTTGGTGTTCAGCTCTTTTTGCGGTCCAACTCACACATTTCATACATGACTACTGGAAAAACCATAGCTTTGACTAGATGGACCTTTGTTGGTAAAGTAATGTCTCTGCTTTTTAATATGCTATCTAGGTTGGTCATAACTTTCCTTCCAAGGAGCAAGCGTCTTTTAATTTCATGGTTGCAGTCACCATCTGCAGTGATTTTGGAGCCCCCCAAAATAGTCTCTCAACTGTTTCCATTGTTTCCCCATCTATTTGCCATGAAGGGATGGGACCGGATACCATGATCTTAGTTTTCTGAATGTTGAGTTTTAAGCCAACTTTTTCACTCTCCTCTTTCACTTTCCTCAAGAGGCTCTTTAGTTCTTCTTCAGTTTCTGCCATAAAGGTGGTGTCATCTGCATATCTGAGGTTATTGATATTTCTCCTGGCAATCTTGATTCCAGCTTGTGCTTCCTCCAGCCCAGCGTTCCTCATGATGTACTCTGCATTTAAGTTAAATAAGCAGGGTGATAATATATAGCCTTGACGTACTCCTTTTCCGATTTGGAACCAGTCTGTTGTTTCATGTCCAGTTCTAACTGTTGCTTCCTGACCTGCATACTGATTTCTCAGGAGGCAGGTTAGTGGTCTTGTATACCCATCTCTTGAAGAATTTTCCACAGTTTGTTGTGATCCACACAGTCAAAGGCCTTGGCATAGTCAATAAAGCAGAAATAAATGTTTTTCTGGAATTCTCTTGCTTTTTTGATGATCCAGGGATGTTGGCAATTTGTGCTTTTTTTAAATCCAGCTTGAATGTCTGAAAATTCAAGGTTCACGTACTGTTGAAGCCTGGCTTGGAGAATTTTGAGGATTACTTTACTAGCATGTGAGATGAGTGCAATTGTGAAGTAGTTTGAACATTCTTTAGCATTGCCTTTCTTTGGGACTGGATTGAAAACTGACCTTTTCCAGTCCTGTGGCCACTGCTGAGTTTTCCAAATTTGCTGGCATATTGAATGCAGCACTTTCACAGCATCATCTTTCAGGATTTGAGATAGCTCAAATGGAATTCCATCACCTCCACTAGCTTTGTTCGTAGTGATGCTTCCTAAGGCCCACTTGAATTCACATTTCAGGATGTCTGGCTCTAGGTGAGTGATCACACCATCGTGGTTATCTGGGTCATAAAGGTCTTTTTTTTAAATAGTTCTGTATATTCTTGCCACCTCTCCTTAATATCTTCTGCTTTTGTTAGGTCCATACCATTTCTGTCCTTTACTGTGCTTGTCTTTGCTATCAATAGTGACTAGTAATATAGTATACCCAATGTACATATAGTTATAAGAATTATCATCTGACATCATAAACTTCCTGGAAGAGATAACAGGCAAAACATTCTCTGACATAAATTGCACCAGTGTTTTCTTAACTCAGTCCCCAAGGCAATAGAAATGAAAACAAAAATAAAAAAATGGGACCTAATCAAACTTACAAGCTTTTGCCCAGCATAGGAAACAATAGACAAAATGAAAAGACAGCCTATGGACTGGGTGAAAATATTTGCAAATGATGTGACCAATAAAGGCTTAATTTCCAAAATATACAAACAGCTTATACAAGTCAATAACAAAAACACAAACAACCCAATCCAAAAATGTGCAGAAGACGAAAGTAGACATTTCTCCAAAGGAGACATAAAGAAGGCCTATTACTAAGCACATGAAAAAATGCTCAATGTTGCTAATTATTACAGAAATGCAAATGAGAACTACAATAAGGAACCACCTCACACTGGCCAGGATGACCATCATTAAACAGTCTACAAATAGCAAATAATGGAGAGAGTGTGAAAAAAAGGGAGCCCTCCTATTCTGTTGGTAGAAATTTAAGTTGGTGTAGCCACTATGGAAAACAGTATGGAGGTTCTTCAGAAAACTAAAAATAGAATTACCATATGATCCAGCAATCCTATTCCTGGGTGTACATCCAGGCAAAACTATAATTTAAAAAGATACATGCACCCCAGTGTTCATAGCAACACTATTCACAACAGGTAAAACACGGGAAGAGCCTAAATGTGTACTGACAGATGAATGGATAAAGAAGCTGTGGTCCATATACAGAGGAATATTACTCAGCCATTAAAAATAACTATTTATTTTTAGCAACATGGATGCAACTAGAGATTATCATACGAAGTGAAGTAAGTCAGAAAGACAAATACCATATGCTATCACTGATACATGGAATCTAACATATGATAACATAGCAAATAAACCTATCTACAAAAGAGAAATGGTCTCATAAACATAGAGAATAGACCTGTGGTTGCCAAGGGAAGGGGTTTGAGGGAGGGGAAGAGTGGGAAGCTGGGGTTAGTAGGGGTAATCTACAGGATATAGAAGGAATGAACAACAAGGTTCCACTGTACAACACAGGGAACTATATTCCATGCTTAATGACAAACTGTAATGAAAAAGAATATAAAATGTGTATTTTATATATATATATATATATAACTGAATCATTTTACTGTACAGAAGTTAACATTTCAAATCAACTGTACTTCAATAAAAATAATTAATTATCACATATAATCATAGATTCTTATATAATATAGTAATTAAATTACAATTATTATTATAAGTATATAATTATATACATTGTATGATAATATCATGAACTACTGCTACAGTTTATGTATTGTTTCAAGGCTCGACTCTTTCAGATCTAGGATTATACTCATTAAACAAAATACATCCTTTACAGATAGCTACATAAGGGGCCATCCTTCAGATTTTATTTAATACTAGGAAAGCAAAGATGTTACCTGAGGACATCAAACAAAAAATGAGTGATGACAAGAACCTGGCAATGGACTTCAAATATTCTGTACCGTCCGAGTCGCCAGGGAAGCCCCTGACTTCAAATATTCTAAAATGAATTCTAGGCAAGCTCTGCAGATAGGACATTTAGAGAACCTGTCTTAAAACCATATTGCCTTTTCCTCAAAACACAGCCTTATCTTGCCTAAGCAAAAAGGAATCTAAACTAAGAAGCATTTCCAAAGAATAGAAATGTAGTCAATGCAATTGAAGAGCAAGCAGGTGAGGAGCAGGATTCTGTCAGGTGCGGAGCAGCAACCATTGCAGTGCTGATGCATCAGTGCAGAAATGGAAATAAAAGCTTAGGAGGTAACATCGATTTCTTGTTCCGATTCGTTGTTGTTCATTCACTAAGTCAGCCCCTTGGATATGGCACTCTAGGCTCCTCTGGCCTCCACTATCTCTCGGAATTTGCTCAAATTCAAGTCCATTGAGTCAGTGATGCTATCTAACCTTCCCATCCTCTGCTGCCCCTTCCTCGTTTTGCCTTCAAGCTTTTCCAATTTTTCCTAGTTCTGATACAGGGAACAAATAACCAGGTTTCTTGTGGTCTGTGGCTTTGGCCTGCCTGTTAGATCTGGCCCTATTTGGTCCCTTTTCTGTTTTCCTCAGTGTCTTACAACCTGTTTCATGGTCACACTCACGCTGCTGTGAAGATCGGCAGGCACGCTGCCCGAGATGGGCAGTTCCCTGGCAACACGTCATGTCCATTTTGCTCAACATATGATTATTGTGAAATTGAGTATAATGGCTAATGTGTAAGTCACTTGCATTTCTACGGGTATTTCTCCTTTGTTTTGAATTGTCACCTCAGTTCAGTTCAGTTGCTCAGTTGTGTCCAACTCTTTATGACCCCATGGACTGCAGCTCGCCAGGCTTCCCTGTCCATCACCAACTCCTGGAGCTTGCTCAAACTCATGTGCATCGAGTCGGTGGTACCATGCAAACCGTCTCATCCTCTGTTGTCCCCTTCTCCTCCAGCCTTTCAATCTTTCCCAGCATCAGGGTTTTTTCCAGTGAGTCAGTTCTTTGCATCAGGTGCCCAAAGTATTGGAGCTTCAGTGTCAGTGCTTGCAATGAATATTCAGCACTGATTTCCTTTAGGATGGACTGGTTGGATCTCCTTGCAGTCCAAGGGACTCTCAAGAGTCTTCTCCAACACCACAGTTCAAAACTATCAATTCTTCAGCACTCAGCTCTCTTTATGGTCCAACTCTCACATCTTCACCTCAGCTGTCTGCTAGTAGATCTGCTTCTTGCTGCCTCTCTCATTATTTCAATTCCACTTTACTGATACCACCACCAACCTCCTGACTGTATAAGGCACTTTATTTCTCCAAGCCCCTAATTCTCACTTGAAAAATGGCATTAGCAATTAGATAATCTTTCAAATTCTTCCTCCCTCGAAAACTTGCTCACACCTCACAGAAGGGCAGGACTCCTCAGGATGATGGTCAACACCACCATAGAATAGCTAAACCCAAAACCAGGAGAGGAGGGTGGGTATCAGATATGAAAGTAAAACCCAACAGGAATCAACGTCAGAAAAAGGTTAATTTCAAGGCATAGGGTTGAGCCTAACAATTCCAGTCTATGGAGAAGAGATGATTTTTGCTAATATAGCAAGCTTTCAACAATGATTAATAAAACTGGTATGAACCAACTGGGATCTTTTGATTAAGGGGTTGGGGTTTTTAAAGTTCAAATTACCTTCAGAGGGGACTGTTTAGTTGAGAGTGAATTGAGAAATGATCCTCTCATAAGAGCCTGAAGGTCAGGTGATATCAGCTTTGTGAAAAGTGTATTCCTTTAAGCTGGAGTTGAGACAATACAAAGCTGGCTGTTGAAAAAAAAAAGCGAGATCAATAATTCTAAATTTCCGCAGTCCAGACAAGCCTCTATTTTCTTTTTTATTTCTACAAAATCTCAAGGGGCTCTGTCTCAAAAGCAGAAAGTTATGGTAGCAGCAAAGGGTCGATAGAGGTCCACAAGGAAGAGAGATGAGAGAACACAGCAAGTGGGGGAGGGGAAAAAATGGATCTGGGAAGAAGCTGCAAGGAGGCCACTCTTCTGAAAAGGCCGTTCTGAAGGGCATTCGCTGGTCTCCACGTGCTCTTGCGTGAGTGCTGAATCTGGAATTTATTGCGTAAATATTTACTAAGTGAATGCAATGATTCAGAGGGCACACTGTACTACTCTCTTCCCTGCCTTCTTTTTGTGCATGTATGTATATGAACTTAGGTGTGATTACTAAAGACCTGTGTGACTATAAGCATATTTATAAATTCCATATAGCACTCTTAATGTTATAATGACTTCACCGGAGCATGTCTTAAATGGTTGAGCTACACAGTACTATGTATTAAATATTTCTACACAAGTGTTTTAATATGACTGGTTGTGTATGCCTCCTACAAGGATTCATCTCTGGGGCCAGGTTAATAGCTTACCATGCACCATCATTCCTGAGAATCCTGGCCTTCTTAACTCAGAATAACATAGGATCAAAAGGAAACTATGCTATGCTAAGTCACTTCAGTCATGTCCAACTCTGTGCGACCCCATAGACGGCAGCCCACCAGGCTTCCCCGTCCCTGGGACTCTCCATGCAAGAACCCTGGAGTGGGTTGCCATTGCCTTCCCCAATGCATGAAAGTGAAAAGTGAAAGTGAAGTCAATCAGTCGTGTCTGACTCTTAGCGACCCCATGGACTGCAGCCCACCAGGCTCCTCCATCCATGGGGTTTTCCAGGCAAGAGTACTGGAGTGGGGTGCCATTGCCTTCTCCGCAAAAGGAAACTACTCTTCAGCAATTCCTACTGAGGAAAACATGTTTCATTGTGAATCTGGAGACCTATTCCCTCCAGATGGGCAATCTTCAACAGGATACCTCATCTCTCTGAGCCTAGATTTTGACATCTGTATGTCAGGGCGGTTAGGCCAATCTAGTAGTTTCCGAGTCTTGTTTTCTGAAGTTTTAAGTTTCCTCGAGAGTATCTTCGGTGCCACTTTAAGGGCCAGGAGGAGCCTCAAGTGACTTCTGATTTTTAAGACAGCAGTTCTGCTTCTGTCTTACATGATTGGGACTCTGTACATGGGGAAAAAAGTTTAGTGCTAAAGAGGAATTTATCATAATCCAGACCTATAAATTCTGTAAGGCACCATATAACTGTGCTGTGCTTAGTTGCTCGGTTGTGTCTGACTCTTTGCGACCCCATGGACTGCAGTCTGCCAGGCTCCTCTGTCCATGGGATTCTCCAGGAAAGAATACTGGAGTGGGTTGCCATGCCTTCCTCCAGGGGATCTTCCCGACCCAGGATTGAAGCCAGGTCTTCTGCACTGCAGGTGGATTCTTTGCTGTCTGACCCACCAGGGAAGCCCACCATATCACACTTCCTCTAAGTTAGAAGATCTAAGCCACTTCCATTTTGGGGGCTCCTGATAAAGAAAAGCTGAAAACAGTTCCAAAGAGGATGAGCTGTAAGGGACGTGATGGACACATTTCAGTGATGTCAGTGTTCCTTGCTCCCATCTGCATCAACTTACGTGGTGACAGCCTCTCAATCTGAGGTCCTTGGTAAACATAAGGCCAAGGCTGAATGCTTCTCTTATCTTCCTCCAAATCCCACTCTCAGAATATCACCTAGCTCCTGTCAACTTCTCTTCTCTATGTATCTGTGAGTCTTAACCCTCACTTCTAGGATTGGAATGTTCCCATAAAATTACTCCAGAAGAAAGCCCTTCTATCAAGTATCCGGAGAACTTGTAAGAGTTCTTCATATATTTCTATTATATCTTTCTAGATATCACCTTATTAAATGTCTTAACAAGGTTAGTTTATTTCAAGAATCACATTATTCCAACAATTAAAGTATTTGATTAGCACAAACCCAATAAGATAAATAAATGTGAATGGATCTGTGAATTCACAGAAATGAGAGCTGACAACTATTGGAATCTGTGTTAAATCAGTGTTTCTTATTTCATAAAAGGTGAAAATCTAGCAAAAAACTTCATTTTTAAGGCCAAAAGGAGCAAGAACCCAATAAGATAAATAAATGTGAATGGATCTGTGAATTCGCAGTAATGGGAGCTGACAACTATTGGAATCTGTGTTAAATCAGTGTTTCTTATTTCATAAAAGGTGAAAATCTAGCAAAAAAACTTCATTTTTAAGGCCAAAAGGAGCAATAAGATATGAAGATGAATGACAAATAATGAAAACAGTTCCATTTTTTTAAGACATAGAAGTGAGAAATATGTAAAAAAAAATGTTTCTGCTTTTTATGGGTGGCTTTGTATAAAGCTGTTTATTTTCGCTGTGTACCATGAAATGCATTAATCTTGTCTTTTGATAGCTCTGTAAAATAAATGCTGGCACTGTATTCTATCAGATACCTAAAGAACTTGAATTATTAGGGTCCTGTGACTGGTGAGAGTGTGGCTTGAATTAGCGGGACTCACCAGGTACAGTCATTTATGAGAAATGTAAACCACCACACAACATTCAAGGAGACAGAAAAGCAGGTGTTTGTATCTTCTGGAGGCAAAGAGAGTTGAGTTGAGGGCAATGAAACTTCGTTGAGAGGATTCTAATCTCTACCTGTTCCTGTTGTAAGAGGTCTAGTTGGAGTCACTGACACTTTTAATTAACTGATTTAGGAATCAAGCTTAGCCTTGGGGGTGCAGAACAGCATTGAGACTTGTGTGATCTTGCTAGGGAAGCAGCCTCCGGGACTCGGTCTGGCCTGGGGCTTCAGTTTACCTTTGGTGCATGTGGATTTACCCTCAGGATCATGAGGCCTCCCAAGAGCCCATGTGCGCAGCAATTTATCATGTTGTTAAGGGATAAATTTGACTCTTCAGCTTCCAGCGCTAATATGCAAGAGAGGCCCTGAGCAAGCTTACTAGGCCTCGATGATACCAGGCAGCTCCTTTGTCCTGGTATCACACAAAACCTTTTTGCATTGCCCACTTCTTTGACCACAGGAAACAGCCTTCATTCAGCCTCCAGGACCTTCCCTGAGTTCCAATGGGCAGATTCAAACAGTTCTTAATCAGGGAAGGGAGGAAATGCGAGACCAAGGAGAAACAGTCAAGAGCAGCCTTGGGGCAGGCTCTTGGATCCCCATCAACAGATATACTCAACAATATCTTTGAGCCATTCTGCAGATACTGAAACTCCCTCCAGGTGGAAGAAGGTAATGATTAACAGTGGTCTGCTGCCCACGAGCATGCAGACCCCAGACCAGCTGGACCTGAAGGTTGATGATTGCAGACTCCTTACCTCACCACCAACACATCAGAGGAATGTCCATGAGCCGATCATGTCCTCTTTGAACCATTACTGTAAAAACCTCTATCTTCACCAAGTTAGGATACAGTTTTGAGGGCACTAGCTTACTGTGCCCCCTTTTGCCTGGCAAAGTAATAAAACAGTCCTTTTTTTCACCTCACCCAAAACTCTGTCTCTGAGATTCGATTTGGCAATGGTATACAGAGAAGCTGAGTTTTCGACATCATAGGTGGTCTCCAAAAGGTGGTCTCTAAAACCAATAACTCAGGCTGGTTGTTTTATTCTATGTGTTTGCTATCTTGGCAATAACTTTTGGTGTAAATCTATATCCTTCTTAAAAAGAAAATCTTCCATTAGTTCAGTGATGAAAATGAAAAGAGTAATATAAGTCCAAGGCATGGTTCTTAGCCAGAAAACATAACAGTTTTGAACAGTGAACAGTATTAGCAAAGGCAACACTATAAAGACGGCAAAATGACGAGAGGTTGCCAGGAATCACTGTGGGTGAGGGAGAGGTGAAAGAAAGGGACAAATAGGTGTACAGGGCATTTTGAGAACAGAGAAGATATTCCGTATGATACTGTTACTGATATCATAGTGTTGCATGTATGATACTGCACACTTGTCAAAAGCCATAGGACTGAACTACACAAAACATAAACCCTAGTATAAACTATGGACTTCAGTTGATACTTTATTAATAACAGTTCATCAGTTATAATACACATACTACACAAATGCAAGATGTTCAAAGGAGAATTGTGTGCAGGCAAGGGGAAGCACGTAAGAACTCTTTACTTTCTGCTCAGTTTATCTATCAATGTAACATTGCCCTAAAAAAAAAAAAAAAAAGTATCAGAAGGTAGCTCAGATACAGAACAGGAACAACTATATAAATACTGTAGAAACAAAAAAAGTGGTCCATGGAACCATTTCAGCTAGAGCTACACTTGGTGTAAATGAGATATAAAGTGTTTACTAAAATGGTATAAGTCATTATCTGGTTACATTTAAAAAGAAAAACAAACTTTTAACTGAACAGGAACATTGAAATAAGCCAAAAGCCTTTGTACAAGTATTTCTATGAAGCAACCAGTAAGACTACTGGGCTGACCTTTTTCACAGGTAAAATTTAGTAAGAGTTTTCAGAAGTGTTTTATGCTGTGAATTTAGTAGGAGAGATCCGCTTAGCTACAAAAACATGTCTTCAGAGTGGAAGAAAGGAAATGGACATATAATAAAGGAAGATGCCTTTGCCACTGTGCACATCCAGGGAAGAAGTGATCTTGGAATCTAAGGAGTCCGAGGGCAGACTCTCTTCTTTGATACCTAGCAAATCCCCCCAGTACTCAGGGTCACCGTCCAGAGCTGCTGGCCACCTTCCACTCTGCGTAACACATTTCATCTTCCTCTTCAGCCATGGCCACGTGTCTGCAAATTTTATCATCACTGAGGCAGTTTTGCTGATTTAGTTTACTAGCAAATGATTATAACGTAATAAAGGTTTGGACTTATTTTCGTCTTTAAAGCTATATACCTACAAATGACTTAAGCTCACGTATCTAGAAATGTTAAGGGTCTGAAGAGTTCAGTTAAAGTTTTCAGTGCTAGATGACTGTTAGGTGGAGAGAAGAAATGAAATGTTCCTTGAAATGAATCCACTGAGGATTCTCAAAGGCCTTGGGAAGGTCCCTTTTGAATGAGGAGGTCTGCTTTAATTTGAAGGACTTGAGAACATTCAGTGCCCCAGCAGAAGGAAAGTGAAAATCCTACTGTATTTCAGAATAAATGTTTGAATAATGAAGCCAACTATACAGGAGCAATGTAGATGGAAGCCATATGGATAAAAACAAAAGGAACATATAAAAACAACTCAGGCTAATATCTTCTTTTCTATAGAGATCAAAACAAGGTTTCAGAGAGGTAGGGTGGCTCATAAATATGATAGCAGTAGAACAAATCAGAAAAAGTAAACATTTCTAGCTCAAAATACAATTAACCTTGCACTTTGCAATTACTTGTGTTTTTCAGTCTTACAGATCTTCTTTGAGCTACATATGCTACTGAGAAAATTAGCCTGTTACATAGCAATAACATTAAAAGCATTACTTTGAAATGTACTACATATAAAATAAACATTGCCTTGAAAACTGGGAGGTTGCTAGGGAATTATGTCAAGTGCAATCCTCTCCAGTTATATCTAATTTTTCCATTTTATACCTTCCTCAATCATTAGGGCTTAACCCCTACAGGAATTTACATGAGGATAGCTTACATACCTCAGCAAATATAAATTTTCCAGGGGTTCCATTCAATCCTTAGAAGGTCTTAGGCACTAAGCTAAGAATTTGGGTCAGGGTCAGCTGTTCTAGAAAAGGTCAACACTTGGGTTCCTGACTATATGGGGGTTTGTACAGAACAGAAGATGGAAGTGGGCCTGGTCTATGTGGACATTTACATTTTCCCCTTCTGTTTCTACAGAATGAATCCAGGGGAAAAAGGCTTAGTGGCAAGCCAAATCAAGTGATTTGAGTTATTTTAAGAAGAAGCAATTCATTGCACTGGTTGCCAAACTTAAAATGCCTGGACAGCCTGTTCAAAGAGCCAGCAGCAGGAAGAGGAGGGATGGTGCCAGAAACTTGGGCCAAGAAGCAGGAGAGGACTGGGGAGCCCCCCTCCTGAGGATCAGCATGTCAGTGGTGCTACTTCTCAGGGGTCTGAGAAAGCAAGGGACGCCATTTCCACAGTGGGTTGGCTCCTAAGATCTTTCTTTTCATTCATGCTATCAGTCTCTAGGAAGGGGGGCCATTATTTACTGATAAAATGGGAGTAGATAACAAAGGGAAAGAATTCATCATGAGATCTGGATTTCTCTTCTTTTCAATGCTAATAGCTATAGCGTGTACTGTACTTCACAGAATCCAAAGCGTTATCTTTATTGCATTTAGCATCTTGTTAAACCTCACAGCTTCCCAGATGGCTCAGCATTAAAGTATCTGACTGTCAATGCAGGAGACCCTGGTTTGATCCCTGGGTCTGGAAGATCCCCTAGAGGAAATGGCAACCTACTCCATCTAGTATTCTTGCCTAGGAAATCCTATGGACAGAGGAGCCTGCAGGCTGCACTCCATGGGGTCACAAAGAGTCAGACAAGACTTAGCCATTGAGCACATATGCAAACCTAACAGCACCCTGTGAAACAATGTGCGTTTGCCCACTTAGAGCTGAGGAACTGAGGCTGAAGGAAACTGTAACTGACTGGTTCAATGTATCAACATAATAAGTGGCACAGCAAGAATTTGGAAGCTCAAGTCAAGTGTATTTCATTGAAAATGGAACCAAAGGTCCATTCCTAATCCACGCAGGAAGACTTCCTTAGTTATAGCAGTAAGAAACTGAGCACCGAGTAAATATCTGGTCCTGTGCTAGGTATTCGGCATGTCTGACTCTTTAAATCATTCTAAAACAAAACAAAGTAAGAGAAAAACGTACTCACTGATGCAAGGCACAATGTGGACAGAGATGACCTGAGAATGATTTTCCAGGAGAGAGGGAGCCTGCCAAAATTGGTGAAAATTTTTGAAAGGAAAATTTTAATTTTCATTCAACTCTAAATGAAGAAGACTCTGCCAAGGGGTGCTGGCCAAAAGCAGCTTCTAACTGGAGAGATTCCACATTCATGGTCACGGCTATTAAACTGTCAAGATTCTGATTTTATAAATCAGTTGCTGCAAATAGAGTCACTTTAATTTCCGGAATCTAAAGAGTATCTTCATCAACCACAAATGAGATGGTAAACCAAAGGCCATTTTATTTATATTTTTACCTCTTATTTCAATAACCACAAATATATCTAGGCTAAGTCATTTCTAGTCAGTGCTGTTATCTTTTGAGGAGGAAATTTACCAATACCTAAAAAAAAAAAAAAAAAGCATGCCATGCAGAGACACAGTGTCACTTTAAATATAAAGTCCACTTAGGCTTAATGTTAGGCTTAATGTTAATATGAGGGCCGTGCAACTGGTCATTGCTCAGATGTACAGAAAAGCAGATTCTCCATCCAGAAAGCTTCCCTGTTTCCAGGCTGGTATGAGACAGGAAACTGTCAAGTGGTTTCAAAGGAAGACACTGTGACTGATGGGCAGCTCAAATATTACAGTGTATTGGACCTCAGATAGCGCTGCATCTAATTTTCTGGCACATATTTGCCTTCAGGGAAAGGAAAATGAGTTTTGCTCTAAAAACAGAGCATTAATTAGACATGGGTCATAGCTGATGAAACAGAATCTGGCTTCACATATGTCCTTAAGCCCTCCACTTCCAATGGTGCTTATTCAACAGGAGCCGCAGTTTTATCTGCCTACTTTCAGATGTAGTGCCAACCCTTTAGGAACTTACAATTTATGAAATGTCCATGTCTAATACGGTCACAGTTGCTATGTTCTAGCTCTCTGTTCATAATTTTGCAGTTTTCTCTGAATATATTTAGTAAACATTCATTCAAAAAATTTAACCTTTAAAATATTTTAGTGCAGATTCTGTATAGTCCCCCTGGAAATGGAGTATCTAAGGAAATGACGTATCCTAAAAATATTGAGCTGAACTAGGTTTAGTTTTTTTTTTAATTATTGAAATATAGTTGACTTACAATGTTGTGTTAGTTTGAAGTGGAAAACAGTGATATATAAACTCATTTTTAGATTATTTTCCATTATAGGTTATTACGAGATACAGAATATAGTTCCTTATGCTACACAGTAGGTCCTTATTGATTATTTTATATAAGTGTGTGCCAAGTCATTTCCATTGTGTCTGACTCTTTGCAACCCTACAGACCGTAGCCCAGCAGGCTCCTCTGTCCATGGGATTCTCCTGGCAAGAATGCTGGAGTGGGTTGCCATGCCCTCCCCCAGGGGATCTTCGTGACCCAGGGATCAAACCCAGGTCTCTTACGTCTCCTGTATTGGCAGGTGGGTTCTTTACCACTAGCACCACCTACAGTAGTGTGTTTATTTTAATCCCAAACTCCTAATTTTTTATGTTTATTAGTAAAGTAACATTTCATGTTTTTTCTGGCCCTCATTTAATAGGTTTTAAAACGTGTTTCTAATAGAAAAAAGAAAATTAACCTTATCACTTCTGCACTGCTGAACTGCTCTTCTGTAAAGACCTTTGAGAAGGGTGGCCTTGGGCTGTAGGGGTCCTTCCGTTTATCATGTGGAGTGCTGTCGCTGGAGCGCTGTGGTCTGTGTGTGATGGTCCTCCCGCTTCTCTTCCAATCTTGTGTTAGTACATAAGCACAGGACAGCATGTGGCCAAAGGGCAGAAAAGAGGACTTGCCTGGTGAGGGAAATCTTACCCGGTAGTTAGAATAGAAATTCAAAATAAGACCAGAACAAAATCTACGAGCCATGCTCCTCACTGCCTCTCTCATTCACGCCCCGATTTTCTTGCAAACTGACTCTTTCTGGAGTCCTGGATACTGGGCTTCCATGAAAGAGTCAGACATGACTCCAGCTGTGAGATGTCCCCTCTCTGGTAAGGGAACTGTGGCATGCATGCAGCAAAATGATCTCAGTAATCTACAACGGTGTGCTATAAAGGCTAGAGGAGAGATATAAAAAGCCTGATGATGAGGTGGTTCTGCACCTTAAGAGAAGAAAAGCTTCATGAAAGAAGCTTTATTTGGGTTGATGCCTGAAGAATAGCAGAGTGGTTCTCTCCACACGGCTTGCCATTCCACCTCCACAGTCACCTTTCCAAACCCAAGTTATCCCTCCTTTGGACTCTAGCCTATTTGTGAAGCCACTCCCGAGGCCACACCGGAATCTGTTCATGCCTCTTTGCATTCCTTGGACCAGCAGTCCCTCCGCACTCCTCTTGTAGTTCTTCCCTGTCTACACTCATCTGTGAAGTTAGTGCTTGGCTGTACTTGACGGCTAGTTCTTCCCAGCCTCCCTTTGTCCCTTTCAGCATGTAGCCTGGTTTGTATCACAAATCCCCAGGGAGTCTCTGTGACAAAAACTTGAATGAACTAATTTACCTTCCTCTTCGTTACATCCACTGGCCTGTGGAGTTACATGCCACGTCCTTCAACAAAGGGGGGCAGTCCAAGAAATTGCTTCTCTCCCTTTCCTGATATTGGGGGGAAGTACATAAAGAAGCTTCAACTTATACACGATGAAGACTGGACTTACAGCACAAGGCTGCAGTCTGCATGTTTGTCTCTTATAAGATTGCATGTAACTCAGGAGGAAAGCCAATCTAAAAACCTGATGCTGTGTTATTACACAGCTTCCTACGAATTCTTGGGCCGAAAGTGGGACTTGGTTATATCTGGTTATGTTATATTATGGACCCTAATTTTAACTGTGAATTGCTATTTTCCTCTGAAACACACTGCCCTAATTTTGTCTGCCTCAGGAAACACTGTTGGCCCACATAAAACATTTTAAAGGTAAAATGCAGCTTCTTAAATGGACACAAGTGAACGAGTAGAACTACTGACATGGCCTAAGTTAAATATATTTGTGACTGTTTACTAACAGTAAGAAAATAAATCAAACAAAAAGATTAATTTTCAGTTGCTTCAGGGCTAACTCTCAGTTAAGTTCAGTTCAGTTCAGTCACTCAGTCATGTCCGACTCTTTGCGACCCCATGAATCACACCATGCCAGGCCTCCCTGTCCACCACCATCTCCCAAAGTTCACTCAAACTCACGTCCATCGACTTGGTGATGCCATCCAGTCATCTCGTCCTCTGTCACCCCCTTTCCTCCTGCCCCCAATCCCTCCCAGCATCAGAGTCTTTTCCATTGAGTCAACTCTTCGCATGAGGTGGCCAAAGTACTGGAGTTTCAGCTTCAGCATCATTCCTTCCAAAGAACACCCAGGGCTGATCTCCTTTAGAATGGACTGGTTGGATCTCCTTGCAGTCCAAGGGACTCTCAAGAGTCTTCTCCAACACCACAGTTCAAAAGCATCAATTCTTTGGCCCTCAGCTTCCTTTATAGTCCAACTCTCACATCCATATATGGCCACTGTAAAAAACATAGCATTGACTAGATGGACCTTTGTTGGCAAAGTAATGTCTCTGCTTTTCAATATGCTGTCTAGGTTGGTCACAACTTTTCTTCCAAAGAGTAAGTGTCTTTTAATATCATGGCTGCAGTCACCATCTGCAGTGATTTTGGAGCCCCCAAAAATAAAGTCTGACACTGTTTCCACTGTTTCCCCATCTATATGCCATGAAGTGATGGGACCAGATACCATGATCTTAGTTTTCTGAACGTTGAGCTTTAGCCAACTTTTTCACTCTCCACTTTCACTTTCATCAAGAGGCTCTTTAGTTCTTCTTCACTTTCTGCCCTAAGGGTGGTGTCATCTGCATATCTGAGGTTATTGATATTTCTCCTGGCAATCTTGATTCCAGCTTGTGCTTCCTCCAGCCCAGCATTTCTCATGATGTACTCTGCATATAAGTTAAATAAGCAGGGTGACAATATACAGCCTTGACATACTCCTTTTCCTATTTGAAACCAGTCTGTTGTTCCATGTCCAGTTCTAACTGTTGCTTCCTGACCTGCATACAGATTTCTCAAGAGGCAGATCAGGTGGTCTGGTATTCCCATCTCTTTCAGAATTTTCCACAGTTTATTGTGATAATCACGATGGTGTGATCACTCACCTAGAACCAGACATCCTGGAATGTGAAGTTAAGTGGGCCTTAGGAAGCATCACTAGGAACAAAGCTAGTGGAGGTGATGGAAATCCAGTTGAGCTATTTCAAATCCTGAAAGATGATGCTGTGAAAGTGTTGCACTCAATATGCCAGCAAATTTGGAAAACTCAGCAGCAGCCACAGGACTGGAAGGTCAGTTTTCAATCCAATCCCAAAGAAAGGCAATGCCAAAGAATGCTCAAACTACTGCACAATTGCACTCATCTCACATGCTAGTAAAGTAATGCTCAAAATTCTCCAAGCCAGGCTTCAGCAGTACGTGAACCGTGAACTTCCAGATGTTCAAGCTGGTTTTAGGAAAGGCAGAGGAACCAGAGATCAAATTGCCAACATCTGCTGGATCATTGAAAAAGCAAGAGAGTTCCAAAAAAACATCTATTTCTGCTTTATTGACTATGCCAAGGCCTTTGACTGTGTGGATCACAATAAACTGTGGAAAATTCCTAAAGAGATAATGTAGCATTAATTTTTGGTTCTGAATGTCAAGAGGTTAAGCAGAGAAATAGAGATTTTTTTATATTTTACTTAGTCCCTCCATCCATAACAATAATTCACCCATCCATCCTGGTGTGAGTGATTACAAAGTGTTCTCCCTTGATGATTTGAGTAACTCATGCATTATTTCACACCCTTTCAGCCGCAGCTCTTACTAGAGCCATCAGCATTGCCACCTGATCCATGTTGGCTTTGACCACCTTCATGCATGCCATGACAATGCCTCAGTCCAAACAGAGTGGTCTCACTTCCTATTTTGGGAGGCCTCTGGTATTGGTTTGTAGGATGTTTGTTGGAATACAGCTGTTACATATATGTAACCTGTCATTTGGGGCAGAGTTCATGGACGTGAGGTTGCTGCTGCTGCTGCTGCTGCTGCTAAGTCGCTTCAGTCGTGTCCTACTCTATGCGACCCCAGAGAGGCAGCCCACCAGGCTCCCCCGTCCCTAGGATTCTCCAGGCAAGAAAACTAGAGTGGGTTGCTATTTCCTTCTCCAATGCATGAAAGTGAAAAGTGAAAGTGAAGTTGCTCAGTCGTGTCCGACTCTGTGCGACCCCATGCACTGTAGCCTACTAGGCTCCTCCGTCCATGGGATTTTCCAGGCAAGAGTGCTGGAGTGGGGTGTCACTGCCATCTCTGGACATGAGGTTATTCCTGACCAATTCAGGTTCAAGGATCAGTCGTCTGCAATGTGGCCAACTTGATAATGTGATATTGTATGTTCTTTCTCTCCCTCTCTGCCTCCCTTCCCAAGGCCCTAATTCTAGGACCACTTGCAAATAACCTACCTGTATTCAGTCCTTCATCTTAAGCTGAACTCTCAGGGGGACAAAGATAAAATGGTTGGTACCAGGACTGGCTGGAGAAAAATGTTATGAAATTTTGGAATTTGATCCCTTAACAGCCAAACAGCAGTAAGGACCTGTATGCAGGGTCACAGTGATACCTAGTATACAGTGGCATCAGAATTATTCTCAGATGTTACAGATTAGGATGGAGTAGGAGAAAGGCCTAAAGAAGGAAATAGCAACCCACTCCAGTATTCTTGCTTGGGAAATCCCATGGACAGAGCCTGGAGGACTACAATTTCATGGGATCACAAAAAGTCGGAAATGACTGAGCAACTAACACACACACACACACACACACAAAGGAGAAATGCTTAACTGAGTCTAATGTAGGAAACACAGTTCCTTCTCCAGGAGGAAATAAAGGAATTAGCCAATATGTCCCAGGAGGGATGAGCAAGGATGAGCAAGGATGAGCAGGGATGGGGCATGAGGACTTTGGACTATGGTATGGAGGAGGAATAAAGCTGAATAGGGGGTGTGAGGAGGAATAATGCTGACAGCTGATATGCTTGCAGACCTCAGGGGTCCGCTCCTAATATGCTACTGGGATCAGTCCTTGAAGACGGGCCTCAATGATGCCTCCAGTGAACAATGTGGAGATGTTGAAACCATCTTGGTAGAGTATGGAAAGTTAGATGCTTGAGGAGGTAGGAATGTTAGAATGGATTATATAGAATTAGAGAACTCATCCCT
Organism: Bos taurus; assembly: GCF_002263795.3. Taxonomy (NCBI): domain Eukaryota; kingdom Metazoa; phylum Chordata; class Mammalia; order Artiodactyla; family Bovidae; genus Bos; species Bos taurus. The sequence goes on along the minus strand of NC_037337.1, from coordinate 3,190,034 downwards.
TGACTATTTCTCCAGAAGAGCGCAGAAAACAGTACTTTCATTAAGGCAATTAAAAAAAAAAAATGCGCTAGTGAGGAAACACTGAGATCTTCAAAACCCACAGTGATGGCCGTCCCCTATAGATCAGAGTTTACAATGAGAGATTCTACCACAGGACTGGGTTCCATAATATCAGTGAGGATGACAGGGGTCTAGAAGGGTAGAAACAAGGTAGGTTGCATTAAACATCAGAGGCAAAGTTGATGTAATTGTCAAAATGGGCAATAAGACCAGAGTGCTTATCAGACTCATAGGACCTAGAGCAGCTGGGAGCAATATGTACATAATAGTGATTAACGCTACTTCCTTTTTTAAAATCAGAAATCAGCAAGCAGAACGCTGATGTCAGTAGCTGCAGTGGAACAAACTGTGATTCCTTCTTTAGTCTCCAGACCTAAGTCAGTTAGGAGACCCACAACCCAGTGACTGATGAGATAATCCTGTAAGGCCACCAGGAACTCGTACAACAAATATTCCCACTATCTTCTCCTAATGGATCTACAGCCATTTACTGGTAACTGTGCTGAAGAAAAGATAGTATCTAGACTTTTCCAGGATCACTGGGCACAGTCTACCCCTGACACTAGGGTAACCAAAACATCATCACAGTTCCTTTATTAAAGTGGGAACTTGCAGCTTTATTAAAGCAGAAGGCAGGTGATAAATGTATTTTTGCCCCCAAGTAACCTTCACTAGGCTCTCAGACCAACTCTGTGGTTATTTTCCTGGGCCCTAAATATATAAATTGAGCTACCAATGATTAGTAGCTAGGAGAATTCCCGTAATGGTTCTCTAACCAGTGAAATATGAATCATTTCTGTAGAAACAGTCAAATATAAGCCTCAAAAGCTACACTTCATAATAATAGTAAATTAGAAACAATACTATATTCCAGGAGGAATTGCAGAGATAAGTGTGAAAAAATTAAAGGGTAAAAATGATCTCCATACATTCCTACTCAATTTATCTGCTTGTCTTCTGCAAAACCAGTAAAGAGTATGAGGCATGACAGTGGGCACTCATACAGTCAAATGAACTGTAGCCCTCATCACAGCTGCTGTGCTGAATGCGGTATCTTACTGGGAGGATCAATGCAGACTCTGGCACTGGGCATGCAGCCACATAGTCTTCATAGGTAAAGAATACATAGTGAACACATCCTTTCTTAACCCCATCAGGAAGGACACCAGAAGCAGTTTGCTTTTATGTAGCAAAGATACCAGTTCACATTCATGGTCTACCTCCAGGGCTTTGACAATTCTTTGACACAATACAAGCTGTGTATCACAGAAGATCATGCTGTTTCACCATACTGATGACAAATCGTCATTAGACCTGACCAGGAAACAACAGTTATCCTATAGAAACATGCATGCCACATCCTGGGTGGGGTGCGGGGTGGGGAGTGAATCCCTCTGACAGTTACAAATTGATTACCTCAGATCCAAATGCATGAACATCTTCTGTGGAAATACTTGGGAATTTAGGAACACTGATGCAGAGTCCCAAAGAATAGCAAGAAGAGATAAGAAAGCCTTCCTCAGCGATCAATGCAAATAAATAGAGGAAAACAACAGAATGGGGAAGACTAGAGATCTCTTCAAGAAAATTAGATACCAAGGGAATATTTCATGCAAAGATGGGCTCGATAAAGGACAGAAATTATATGGACCTAACAGAAGCAGAAGATATTAAGAAGAGGTGGCAAGAATACACAGAAGAACTGTACAAAAAATATCTTCCTGACCAAGATAATCACGATGGTATGATCACTGACCTAGAGCCAGACATCCTGGAATGTGAAGTCAAGTGGGCCTTAGAAAGCATCAGTATGAACAAAGCTAGTGGAGGTGATGGAATTCCAGTTGAGCTATTTCAAATCCTCAAAGATGATGCTGTGAAAGTGCTGCATTCAATACCAGCAAATTTGGAAAATTCAGTAGTGGCCACAGGACTGGAAAAGGTCAGTTTTCATTCCAATCCCAAAGAAAGGCAATGCCAAAGAATGCTCAAACTACTGCACAATTGCACTCATCTCACATGCTAGTAAAGTAATGCTCAAAATTCTCCAAGCTAGGCTTCAGCAATACATGAACCATGAACTTCCTGATGTTCAAGCTGGTTTTAGAAAAGGCAGAGGAACCAGAGATCAAATTGCCAACATCCACTGGATCATGGAAAAAGCAAGAGAGTTCCAGAAAAACATCTATTTCTGCTTTATGGACTATGCCAAAGCCTTTAACTGTGTGTATCACAATAAACTGTGGAAAATTCTGAAAGAGATGGGAATACCAGACCACCTGACCTGCCTCTTGAGAAACCTATATGCAGGTCAGGAAGCAAAGGTTAGAACTGGACATGGAACAACAGACTGGTTCCAAATAGGAAAAGGAGTACGTCAAGGCTGTATATTGTCACCCTGTTTATTTAACTTCTATGCAGAGTACATCATGAGAAACACTGGGCTGGAAGAAGCACAAGCTGGAATCAAGATTGCTGGGAGAAATATCAATAACTTCAGATATGCAGATGATACCACCCTTATGGCAGAAAGTGAAGAGGAACTAAAAAGCCTCTTGATGAAAGTGAAAGAGGAGAGTGAAAAAGTTGGCTTAAAGATCAACATACAGAAAACTAAGATCATGGCATCTGGTCCCATCACTTCATGGCAAATAGATGGGGAAAGTGTGGAAACAGTATTAGACTTTATTTTTGGGGGCTCCAAAATCACTGCAGATGGTGACTGCAGCCATGAAATTAAAAGACCCTTATTCCTTGGAAGAAAAGTTATGACCAATCTAGATAGCATATTCAAAAGCAGAGACATTACTTTGTCAACAAAGGTCTGTTTAGTCAAGGCTATGGTTTTTCCAGGGGTCATGTATGGATGTGAGAGTTGGACTGTGAAGAAAGCTGAGTGCCTAAGAATTGATGCTTTTGAACTGTGGTGTTGGAGAAGACTCTTGAGAGTCTCTTGGACTGCAAGAAGATCCAACCAGTCCATTCTAAAGGAGATCAGCCCTGGGTGTTCTTTGGAGGGAATGATGCTAAAGCTGAAACTCCAGTACTTTGGCTACCTCATGTGAAGAGTTGACTCAATGGAAAATACTCTGATGCTGGGAGGGATTGGGGACAGGAGGGAAAAGGGATGACAGAGGATGAGATGGCTGGATGGCATCACCGACTCAATGGACACGAGTTTGAGTGAACTCCAGGAGTTGGTGATAGACAGGGAGGCCTGGCGTGCTGCAATTCATGGGGTCACAAAGAGTTGGGTGTGACTGAGCAACTGAACTGAACTGATGTATCTCTCCCTTTTCAGCGAGTTTAATATTAATCTTTGTCAATAGAGGACACTGGAGAGACTCTGTAGAGAAAGGGGCTTCTCATTTTGGTTCAGTTCAGTTGACCTAGATGGCAAAGTAATGTCTCTGCTTTTTAATGTGCTGTCTAGGTTGGTCACAATTTTCCTTCCAAGAAGTAAGCGTCTTTTAATTTCATGGCTGCAATCACCATCTGCATTGATTTTGGAGCTCAAGAAAATAAAGTCTCTTACTGTTTCCACTGTTTCCTCATCTATTTCCCATGAAGTGATGGGACCTGATGCCATGATCTTCGTTTTCTGAATGTTGAGCTTTAAGCCAACTTTTTCACTCTCCTCTTTCATTTTCATCAAGAGGCTCTTTAGTTCTTCTTCACTTTCTGCCCTAAGGGTGGTGTCATCTGCATATCTGAGGTTATTGGCATTTCTCCCGACAGTCTTGATTCCAGCTTGTGCTTCTTCCCGCCATTTTGGTCCAGGTGTGCTGTTTTGATGCTTCTTCCTGTGGTGATACAGGCTCATCACCTGTAGGTGATGCCACTGCTGTTAATCTGCCAGCGTCCCATGGAGGTATTTCTTATCTGCCCAGGAAAACCAGAGAATTTTCTGTTATCTGGTGGTTTGTAACCACATGTGTTCCATAATCTGAACTTCAGCCATGGGGAGGGGATCCTCTCCGTTGGTACTATGGTAAATTAGTTTCTTGATATCAAGCTTTGTGTTTCTAGCTTATGATTACACCCTGACAGATACAATCTCACAAAAACTCAGATCTGCTTCTTTGACGCTTCAAGAGTCAAATGGTCTTTGACATGCTAAGACATCGTCTCTAAGGTAAAAGACAAAACCCTCGTACTGAAAAACAGGCCTACGACTTGGTTGGTCTCATTGGATTTTGAAGGTACCATAGATCTTTATCCCTGGTTGAGATGAAATATTTGATTATGAGCCACGGACTGACCATGTTGACCAAAGTTCCCATCAGAAGGTGGTTTTATAAAATCTACCAAAATCCTAAGTGTGGGCATGCTCAGTAACAATCTACTGTATGGTCAGTTCAGTCGCTCAGTCATGTCTGACTCTTTGTGACCCTATGGACTTCAGCATGCCAGGCTTCCCTGTTCATCACCAACCCCTGGAGTGTACTCAAACTCACATCCATTGCATCTGTAATGCCATCCAGCCATCTCATTCTCTGTCATCCCCTTCTCCTCCTGCCTTCAATCTTTCCCAGCATCAGGGAAATTTTCAAATGAGTCAGTTCTTTGCATAAGGTGGCCAAAGTATTGGAGTTTCAGCTTTATCATCAGTCCTTCCAATGAATATTCAAGACTGATTTCCTTTAGGATGGACTGGTTGGATCTCCTTGCAGTCCAAGGGACCCTCAAGAATCTTATCCAACACCACAGTTCAAAAACATCCATTCTTCTGTGCTCAGCTTTCTTTATAGTCCAGCTCTCACATCCGTACATGACTCCTGGAAAAACTGGTAGAAATGGTATATTCAAGGTTAGAGCCAACAGGTCCAGAAGGCCTTCAAAATGGCATGTTACATGATGAGATGGCCCAGACGGCACCTGCTCTTTCACATCAACTTCTCCCCAGCAACTCACACCTATGGCCCCAAGAGAAGTTCCTTCCAACTAACTGATGGAAGAGGAAAGTCCCAAGCCTTCTTCACAGATGGGTTGGCTCAATACACTAGCAGTAGCTGAAAACAGACTGCTGTTGTCTAGATCCTCTTTGGGGGTAGCGCTAAAGGATAGTCATGAAGGGAAATTCATTTCGGCAGGCAGAGCTTTGATTAGTTCATGTGGTTTTCATTTCGTTTGTGAAAAATGTAGCTTAAGTGTGGATATGCATGGCCTCCTGGGCAATGGTGAATGGCTTGGCTGGTCGCTCAGGGGCCTGGAATAGATACTATTGGAGAATTGGAAATAAAACATTTTGGAGAACGAGTACATGGATGGATCTATGGGAGAAGAATGGATTTTTGCCTTCTATTTTAATGTCTGCCAGAGACCACTCCTTGTATATGCCAACCAGCATGTTTTCAGCAACGTTTCAATGGACTCATGAATGAAACAGCCACGAGAGAAAGGATGGTGGCTACCCCTAGGCCATTCCATCTCACCAAGCTACTGCTCACCAACCTATTCTCACATTAGCTACTGCTCCTGCTCATGTGTACTGATTGGGTTTCAATCATGAGAGAAGCCAAGATTAGGCTCTAAGATTAAATATGTATATTTACCAATGGGCATATTTCTTTGATCACTGCACAAATCTCCTCTGAAGGTCCCACAGGATTGAGCAATGGTGGCCAACTTAATTATCTTTGTATCTGCTTCCTCTCCTTCCTATCTTATTTCCTCTCAATCTTTATTCCTGGCATCATATTTCAAATAATATACCTGAACACAGCCTTTGTCCGTGGCTCTGTTTATGGTCAAACTGTCCAAGACATTAGGTGCCCTTATTTCCCATCTCAAAAGCTTTCTTAATACTGCAATCCATCGTACAATTATTATTTTCTCAAATGGCAGACTTTTGTCTCATGTACAAGATCACGTTTCCCATTTGTACCATCAACCCTATCACCTTCCACACCCTTCAGGAACTTGCACCATCAAGCCTCCTTTCTCTGCCTTTTATCTTCAGTTTTTCCTTTCCATATGATTCTGGTCTGTAGATAAACTCTTTGACTCGAGAGTTCTATTCTCTCTTATTTTCACCTTCTTGTCTCCTCTGGTTGACCCTCCTTCCCCTCAGCCAATCATCTACGCACTCTCTAACATCTGATTATAGTGTTCCTGCCCATCATTCTACATCATATTATTTTTTAAATGCCACCAGTGACTTTTCCGTTATTGAAATATTAAATGGTGTTCGGTCTTAGTTTTCTTGAGCCCTCTGAACTATTGGCTCTACTGATAGACCCCTTCCTTCTCTGTTGCCATTGTCCTCTGAACACCAGTGTTCTCCTTTGCTTCTCCTCCTTCATGACTCCCTCTGGGTTTCTTCCTCATTGACTGAATGTACTTAGAGGCTTCGTCCTCAGCCTGACTCTTCTAACTATACCTTGCTTTCTAAGTAATTTGATTCAAATAAAATTCTATAACAATATTTGGTACTGTTTCTCATTACTTTCTTTTTAACATAAATGGCTTTTAAATCATATCTCAGCCAAAACTTTTTCTAAGGGGAAGTCACAGATTTCCAGATTTTACAAATTTCCATCTATCAGAAGGAACTCTCTGCCTTTGTACACAACTGATACCTCAAATTCTCAACATCAAAAATATAATACATCACCCTTCCTCCTGAGTTTCCTCTTTAAAATGGCTTCCAAACTTCACTCAATAACAATATTTTTGTCACAATCTTCTCTTTTTCTAGTGTCCTACTCTAAATCCCTAATTTTTACTGACTTGCCATTCCACCTCTCTCCAATCTGTTTTATTTTACCAATTTTCATTGTTATCCTAGTTAGGTTCTTATTTCTTATAGGATCTACTGCCACAGGCTTTTAAGTGTCTCTCTGACACTGCATACATTGATTGCTGCTGCTGCTGCTGCTAAGTGGCTTCAGTCGTGTCCGACTCTGTGCGACCCCATGGCTGCAGCCTACCAGGCTCCTCCGTCCATAGCACTTTCCAGGCAAGAGTACTGGAGTGGGGTGCCATTGCCTTCTCCGCATACATTGATTATAAGATCAATTTTCTTCAAGCACAAATAAGGTACTGTCACTCTCTTTCTTCCAATGAATCCATGGTTCCAGATCTCAGGTTTAATAGTTGAGCTCTGGCCTCTGACTATAGAGCTATTTCCACCAATTTCCCTTCATAAACACTTTAACACTAACTTGGGTTGTGTGTTGAAGCAGAAACTACACGATGTTAAAACCAAAAAAATCTGTGTTCAAAAGGCACTCTTCAACTAGTCCCTGGAGTAGGAAATGGCAACTTCATCCAGAATTATTGCCTGGAAAATTACATAGATAGAGGAGCCTGGCAGGGGATTGCAAAGAGTTGGACATGACAAAGTGAATAAGCACTTAAACTAAATGACTGGGAGATCCTGAGGGGAAATTTTACCCTCTACATTGTATGATGTTCAGTTTTTTATTCTGAAAAATTAGCATAATTAATATACACCTTGCTCTAAGGGTGAAATATGCAAAGCACTGAGCACAGTGTCTAACATCTAGTATGAGAGCAATAAATACTGTTTTATTCATCTCTTTTCCTTGTTATATATGTTCCAGGATTTCCAGAAGCAAGTCAATTTGCCAAAAATCAACTTGCCCAATGACCAGTATGCCAAAGTGAATTGACTTTTTGGCAAGCACATTGGTACATATCCAATTTTACTGCCTCTGTGCTTTGCTAAGCTTGCTCTATCTGCCTGATGTCACAGTCTACGGGGCCTCTTCTGGTCCCTTCCATTCACAAGTCTTCTGTATTCCATTTGAAAGTCTGTAGTGGCTTGTTTGTGTCATCACTCACTTTCTGAGTCTGAGTAATGTAGCCCCTGAAAAGCAGAGTGACATGAGCTTCAGTAGCTCATTTAACCATCTTACGGCAGTTGTATTTTTGAGTTGCCTCAGACATACTGTGTTTCAAACCCAGGCTTGGTTGTATAATGTCTGTAATGTTCTTATACCAGAATGTACCAAACCCTCCAAACTGCTCTGCTTCAGTCTACTGGTCTCAGAACTCTCAGATCCAAGGTAAAATCACAGACCTAGAAAACTCTTCTGACTGCCTTTTCTCTCAGAACAATGTCATATCAAACAAATGAAATACAATAAAATTCTATTTGCATCCTGCCATGTGCTTTGTCTTCCTTTCCTTTGCCAACTACCTGTTCTCATTTTTCTAATTACTTCCAGCATTTAAGACCTATTATCTTCTTCTGTTTCTTCCACTGCAGCTATTATTCCAATTGTGTTAGTTCCTCTACTGTTAGATGAAAAATCTCCTTGTGATTAGGGACTTCATGTTTTTATATTGTGCCTACAGTAGCATCTCCTAACATGGTATTTTGAATGTAGTAGATTCTAAATAAATATTTTTGAAATAAGCAAATGTTTGCTATCTATATAGAGACATGATCTATATATCCTTACATATCTAATATGGTGATTTAAATGTAGTAGGTTTGAAATAAACATTTGTGAAATTAAATGTTCACTGTCTATGTATGTAAAGAAATATAGACAAAATCTCAATCCATAAGGAATTTACCTTTAAGCGGGAGATGTGTTACTTACAAATGAACTGTTAATGACTATGCAAGTTCAAGCATGATAGCAAGTTCAATAGCACATAAAGGAATGACGGTGAGAGACACCGTCTCCCAGCTAAGAGCACTTTCAATCAATGCTCTCCAATTCTTAGGAAGGGGAAAGCTGTGAAACTTTACAGATGTAGACTTTAATTTGGGGTGGGGGTAGGGGGGAGGCAGTTGCTACCTAACACTGAGTATCAGTATTTTCAGATCTCAAATAGTAATACATGCCTCATGAGAATCTTCTGAAGGGAGTAGTCTAGATAATATGTGCAAACTGTTTTACACTTACTAATTACATAACAAGCCTTCTCTGTGAAACTGCCTTGGTCAAATACATTTGGTTTCACCTCAGCATAAGAACTGCCTTACCCTTACCCTGTGGGCTGGAATCTGTCCCCCATGAAGTAGATCAGTTTTACCCTCTTCTGTAAGATTCTACAGAACAACTTCTCAGTCAAGAAGCTAAAAAGGACTCAAGAGTCCCATCAGGCTGGTCAGTGCTGACTGCAGCCAAGGTCAAGTTGTGTCAGCGCGGCTCCTGCACTGGCCTTCCCCTTGGAGCTCCCTGCAGAGGCCTTAGGAGGAGGCTATGAGGAAAGCATGAGTCAGGAGCCGGAAAGAGCTCTCAGAACGGGAGACCATGAAGAAGATTAGGAGAAGGGCAAGCCATGTATGCCAGAGGGTCTTTCATGGCACTAGTGGTAGAACAGAAAGAGGTTACAAAAGAGCTCTTTTTAAATGGAGAAAAGGGCCCCCAAACACGCCCTCAGCAGACAGAGGACGAGGGAAATGACATAAGGACTTTTTGCTTATGTTATCTAATAATTCTAATCATAGTGAAAGTAGCTACCAGGTTTGACATAATTTTCTCATTTAATCCTCTCAGAAAACAGTAAGATAAGGTTTATCATTCCCATTTTACAGGAGAGGAAACAGAGAGAGGTTAAATGTCCAAGCTTATAGGGCTAATAATTGCAGAAAAGCTACTGTTTCAACTCTAGGAATTAGTACAGTTCCAGGTAGAAGGTCCTCAGGGGAAAACTGATTTCCTAGTAATGCAGGAATTCTCCAAAGCAGTCCATACATCCCAGTTTGGAAATAGAGTAAATTAATAAAAACAGACCCAAACACTAGTCTGAGAAACTAAAATTTTACTTTTTTAAAGGTTTTTCCATTGTGACTCATCACTAAAGAGAGAAAAAGTAGCTTTCAGTTATTTTAACATTATCATCTAAAGGAAAAATTAAAAAAGAATTGAAATGGAGTGAGTATAGCTAAGAACACTCTCTAAAATGAGGTCAGAGGCCATGGAGGAAGTGAGATGTATGCCAGGTGGACTCTAACTCTTGATGGCTTATTGTATTAACATAGGCATCCAGAACATACGCCCCGTGACCCAGAAATTCAAAATGCTTATCAGACCTTTATAACAACTCATGACAGCCATCCCCTAAAGACAAATATTTCCTTTCTTGTGTCAGAGTACATCTGCATGTCTTCTGCCTTTATAAACCCCTCTTTCTCATCCCTGGAACACTCTTTTGGTTTTACCTGAAATCTTTATCTCCAGAATCGTAATTCATAAGGCCCACAATAAGCCCTTTTCTTATTCAGTTCAGTCGCTCAGTCATGTCCTATTCTTTGTGACCCCATGGACTGCAGCACTCCAGGCCTCCCTGTCCATCACCAACTCCCGGAGCTTACTCAAACTCATGTCCATCGTTGGTGATGCCATCCAATCACCTCATCCTCTGTCATCCCCTTCTCCTCTAGCCTTCAATCTTCCCCAGCATCAGGGTCTTTTCAAATGAGTCAGCTCTTCGCATGAGGTGGCCAAAGTATTGGAGTTTCAGCTTCAGCATCAGAGCTTCCAATGAATATTCAGGACTGATTTTCTTTAGGATTGACTGGTTGGATCTCATTGCAGTCCAAGGGACTCTCAAGAGTCTTCTCCAACACCACAGTTCAAAAGCATCAATTCTTATTAGCAGCCCTCTACGCCTGGCATACTGTAATCCATGGGGTTGCAAAGAGTCAGACATGACTTAGCGACTGAACAATGTGTTTTTAGTTGACACTTGTGACCTCACTTTGAGAGGCACTGGTGCAGCCCAGTTCGGTCACACAAACGGTACTGGATAACAAAAGGAGGCAAACAATTTAAGAGAGTTAGAAAGGCAAATATGTGCTTTATGCTTTCTGAAGGTGATGATAATGATGTGAAGTGCTGCTATAGATTGAAAGTTTGTGTCCCTTCAAAATTGGTATGTTGAAATCTAACCCTCAGTGTGATACCATTTGGATGTGGGGGTCTTTGGGAGGTGACTGGGTTATGAGAATCTGAAAGTCAAGCCCTCAATATTGGGATTAGTGCCCCTATAAAAGAGACCCCAGAGAGCTCTCTCACACTTTCTGCCATGTGAAGACACAATAAGAAGACACCTTCTACAAACTAGGAGGCAGCCCCTCACCAGACAGCAAATCTGCTGGCACCTCGATCCTGGACTTCCTAACCTCCAGAACTGGGAGAACATTCTGCTGTTTATAAGTTACCCAGTGTATTTTTTTTACGGCAGCCTAAATAGACCAAAACAAGTACCCTCTTGAGGGAAATGACAAATGTAATTGATAATTATCCCTACAAATACATAGATCAATTCCTACCTGATCTTTGCTAAAGGAGAAGCTCCTTATAGACACTCTTGATCATATAATCCAGTAGAGCAAAGGTAAGCCACCAAAAAGAACTTCATTTCTTATCAAACTTCTACTCATTCTTCAAGAATTAGCTCAAGTCTTACTACTTTCATGATATCTGATTTCCCTTGCTAGAACTTAATTTTCTCTTTCCTTTGAATCCCTATAGTGTTTAATGTCTGCATGATTCTTGGCATTTATTATGTCAGCAAGACAATGTTTAGAAATATTCCTTAATGTAACTGCTTTAAACCTGTATTTTACCTTAAAGCCCTTCTGCAATTAAAAATAGACTTGGAGACTGAAAGCTATGGCTCCAGGGAAGAAAAAACAGAAAAGAACTCATTGAGAACAAAGAGTTGATTTCCAGTCTTTTGAAATCCAAATTAGACTTTCAAATACCTGTAGTAGAGACAACAGGCCTAAAAGTCACTTTTAAATTCAAGAGAGTGAAAAGTTGGAGAATTTTCAAAACTTCACTTGGAAACCAAGGGCCAAAGCCCAAGAAAGTGGTCATAAAATTTATCCCATAGAAACTTTTAGAGAGAGCTAGTGGCGCTGTAAGCAGGGATGAAATGTTGAGTATGAAGAGAGTAAGAGGGCCAGGTAAAGGGTATGGTGTGGACAACAAAATCCCACGTTTGGATCAATGACCTCCAGGCTTTCTAGAGTGTAACCCAAGAAGGGGAAAGCCTCATGATAGAGGTGACTTTCCAACATGTCCTGTGTATAGTAATGACTAAGGGGCAGTAGATGACTGAGTAGGCCTGGAGATACAAAGTCTGTGTTTAAGTTTTTCACCTTTTCTAAAAAAAAATTTAAACATTGGAAAATGGGGACTTATTCAATAAATTTTGATTGCATTCTGAAACAATCAGGATAAATCTGTCTCCTTTGGCTCCGTAGTGATTCAGGAATAAGCATGTAACTCAATACTGTGCTAATGAGTATATTACATGCTTCCAGCCCAAGAGACTGGTTTAGGAATGACCACATGATCTAAGTTGGTCCAATCAGGACATTTGTGTCAATGAGGAGAGCAACAGCCTTTGTTGCTGCTGGCAAACATAGAGGAGGCAGTCTGAGGATAAAACCATCCTCATACAGAGGATGAAAGAGTAAGAAAACAAGACAAAAAAGAATGGGAGGGAGGAACTTCTTGGTGACATTGTTAAGTCATGAAATTAACCTTCACCTTTTGGATTAATTCCTAATAAATTCCCTCTGGTTGTTCAGGTTTGATTGGATGTTTATGATACTTTCAACTGAAACCACTGTAATTTATACTGATATTGATCAAATGTGGATTTGCTATACATTTTTTGGGGCCCCAAAATCACTGCAGATGGTGACTGCAGCCATTAAATTAAAAGACGCTTACTCCTTGGAAGAAAAGCTATGATCAACCTAGATAGCATATTCAAAAGCAGAGACATTACTTTGCCAACAAAGGTCCAGCCAGTCAAGGCTATGGTTTTTCCAGTGGTCATGTATGGATGTGAAAGTTGGACTGTGAAGAAAGCTGAGTGCCTAAGAATTGATGCTTTTGAACTGTGGTGTTGGAGAAGACTCTTGAGAGTCCCTTGGACTGCAAGGAGATCCAAACAGTCCATTCTAAAGGAGATCAGCCCTGGGATTTCTTTGGAAGGAATGATGCTAAAGCTGAAACTCCAGTACTTTGGCCACCTCATTCGAAGAGTTGACTCATTGGAAAAGACTCTGATGCTGGGAGGGATTGGGGGCAGGAGGAGGAGGGGACAACAAAGGATGAGATGGCTGGATGGCATCACTGACTCGATGGACGTGAGTCTGAGTGAACTCCGGGAGTTGGTGATGGACAGGGAGGCCTGGCATGCTGCGATTCACGGGGTCATGAAGAGTGGGACACGACTGAGTGACTGAACTGAACTGAACTGAACTGGCCAGCACAGAAATTCCCCATGAAAAACACTGTACATCTGAAGTGGGTCTGCAAAATAGAGGTATCACACATGTTACAAGAAAGCTGTATTACTATGATTCCTTTTAGCTTACATGTTAATTTTAGCTTATAAGTATTTTTTTAGCTGATATATTAATTTACCTTCTAATTATAAAATTTTAGAAAACAGAAAATTTGAAAGAGAACAAAATAATTTACCCAAGATTTTATATAATCCCTTATATAACCCACTATCTATTATGTCATATTTAGACTGTCTTAATTTTTAATTTCATAAATAGTGCTGTGGTGAATATATTTGCACAGAAAGATTTTTCAAGATCAACTTCTGGATACATTTTGGTTTCTTTAATCTGACCCTTGGTTTCTATTCAGGATGATTTCTAATAGCATATTTATGATGATATTCTATATCATAATTTTTCTTCTTGCTTTATTTACTTAATATATAATTGTAGGAATAAGCTGCACAATTATAAAGCCTGGGCTTGTGCTTTTATCACTGCACTAACACACCTCACTTGGTATATACTGCACAAATGCTTGAACATTTTCCATGCTGTTACAAACACTTAATGTATACTATTTTTAATGGCCAAATATTATATCCCTTATATAACCCAACCTCAATTATGTCATATTTAGAATGTCTTAATTTTTAATTTTATAAATAATGCTGTGATGAATATATCTTCACAGAAAGATTTTTTTGTATTTATGATTTTTCCCCAGGATAAATTCTTAGATGTGGAATTATGAAGTCTAATCATATTACTATTTTAATTTTCTTGAGATAAATTGCAACTTACTTCCCAAAAGTGTTGCAGTAATTTATTTCCCCAGGGGCAAAAGAGGAGAGAGTCCTCTTTCCCAAAATCTCGCTATCATTAGATCTTACAGTATTATTTTGTCAAAGCGTTAAGAATAGCAAAGAATAAAATCTAATCATTCTTTCTCTGACTTGTTTTTTATAAGCAAATAATATTTTATATTAATTAAGAAACAAAGATTGGAATAGGAAATGGCAATCCACTCCGCATTCCTGCCTGGAGAATCCCATAGACAGAAAAGCCTGGTGGGCTCCAGTCCATAGGGTTACAGAGAGTCAGACACAACTGAAGTGACTTAGCACAGCACAAGAAAGGCAGATAAAAGAAATGACCTAAAGTTAACACCTTACAACTCAATCCTATATTTAAGATATGATTTTATATTATTGAAATAATTAATTATTTATGCTTAAAAAGAATCCAAATATTGCACAACTACATCAGTACCAACTCTTTCATTCACATAACACCAAGGAAATAACTAAGGATGGGATATTATTCACAGAGAGCCACTGAAATAAAATGACCTGCCAAGGCCAATGTAAATAAAGTCTAAAGGGCTTACTTTACATCTCTCAATTAAAAGAAATAATAAAGATTAAATACATGGGAGTGAAGAAAGAAATATATATATATAACCACATTTTAATATTAAGGTGTGGACATGTTTCTTTAAAAAATACTCACATTCTTCATATTGAGTCTCTGATGCTTTCTTTAACTTTTAAATGCCCTTTCTATTTGGTGACTTCAACTGAAGCCTTGAGAAGCTATAAATAGTTCCATCCCCTCTGTACCATGCTCTCCCTTTCACCCCTTTAGTGATTCATGGCCTCCCTTAGGAATGTGCTTGGGCCAGATGGCCTTCAGCCCAATTTCCTGTAAATATTCATTTTTAATGATAATAATTAAAAACACTAATTTGCTCTTACCCAAGGCCATTTCTACAGAGACTTTTTGGTGCTGCTAATACTAATTAAGCCTCAGAAATGAGACTTTTTTCTAATCATACTAAATGCCTAAGAATTTGTCCCCAAAGCTACTTTATGAGGGTAGGCAATGATGCTGGTAGCTGAAGCAAGAGCTTCAGCCTCTTCCTTCCATCAGGACACCGAGATTTGATTCTACTTTGGGACTGAGATGTCGCCAGAAGGGAAAAGTAAGTCTCTTCTCTAGGATGGAGATGACTTGTGGTAGGGCTAGGTAGAGTTGCCCATTCTCCTTCCTTTAACCTCCAAAAAGTACTTACCAATGGCTTAGAGCAGTGTTTTGAAATTAAAGAAAAACCCATTAGATGAAGTTCTTCACTTAGGGTTTTTAGGCCTACAGAGGGTGTGGGGTTAGAATTCAGTATGTCTATGAGTTTCAGAAAAATGTGGCATCTTTATTTTCACTAACCTTTAACTGAAATGTATTATTTCCTTTAATTACTAATTCCATTAATACTAAGTACCTATGACTTTGTCACCAAAAGAAATGATACATATTTTTATATCATATTAGATTATGTAGGTATCTTAAAATACTGTTCATATGTATTACAATTTTGAGATTCAGTTCAGTTCAGTTTAGTTGCTGAGTCGTGTCCGACTCTTTGCGACCCCATGAATCACAGCATGCCAGGCCTCCCTGTCCATCACCAACTCCTGGAGTTCACTCAAACTCATGTTCATCGAGTATGGTACCTTATTCAAGGTTTTAATTAAAGTCTCATTTATTATTATATCATAACATTTGAAGATATTTTAATAACTGTACAGTGTTTTTCATACTGGAGTGGGTAGCCTTTCCCTTCTCCAGGGGATCTTCCCAACCCAGAGATCAAATCCAGGTCTCATGCATTGCAAGCAGATTCTTTACCAACTGAGCTATGAGGGAAGCCCATATATTTTAATAACTGTACAGTGTTTTTCATTATAATCCAGTATATCGTACTTGATGCACAAAATCATAGTCATAGCATAATGCACATTCTTCTCAAGTGTACATGAAACATTCAATAGGATAGAGCATATGTTAGGCCATAAAACAGATCTCAATAAATTTAAAAGATTGCAATTATCAAAATTATCTTTTCCAATGGAAATGGAATGACGTCAATAACAGGAAGGAAACTGGAAAATTCATAAGTATGTAAAACTAAAAATCACACTCAAATAATCAACAGCTCAAAGAACTAATCACAAGAGAAATCAGAAACAAAGGAAAACAAAAACAACATTAGCAAAATTTATGGAACACTGCAAAAGCAATGCTCACAAGCAAGTTTATAGCTGTACATGCTTACATTAACAAAAATAAACATTCCCAAATCAATAATCAAATTTTATATCTTAAAGAACTAGAAAAACAAGGGCAAGCTAAAGGCAAAGCTAGCAGAAGTAAGTAAATGATGAGTAGAGATAAATGAAATAAAGAATAACAAAATAATAGAATCAATGAAACCAAAAGTAGATTCTTCAAAAACATAAACAATTGATAAACTTTTAGCTAGACTTACTAAGAGAAGAGAAGAGAGATGCACAAAAAGAAAATCAGAAATGAAAGTGGGGATATTACTACTGACCTGATGTTTGGCAGAAACCAGCACAATTCTGTAAAGCAATTACCCTTCAATTAAAAAATAAATTTAAAATTAAAAAATAAATAAATAGGATTATAAAAGAATATCATAAACAACTATACACAAAAGTTAGATTACTTAGACAAATAAAAACTAGAAATACATAAATTACCAAAACTGAATTGGGAAGAATAATAAATATGCATATACCTAGAACAAGAGATTTTTTTTTTTTTAATCAGTAATCAACCTTCCAATAGAGAAAAGTCCAGTATCAAGCTTCACTGGTGATTTCTACCAAACATATAGAGAAGAATTAACATCAATCTTTCTCAAACTATTCCAAAATAATACAGCAGGAAGGAAAACATCATAATTCATTCTATGAGGCCTGTATTACCATGAAACCAAAGCCAGAAAAATATATCACAAGATAGGAAAATGATAAGCCAATATTCTTTATGAATAATAAGTAAATTCAAAAGGTTGCAGGATACAAGATCATGCACAATATTAGTTGTCTTTTACATACCAGCAATGAATGAAAAAGGATATTAAGAAAATAATTCTATTTACAGTAGTATCCAAAAGAATAAAATACCTATGAATAAACTTGGCCAAAGACATGAAAGACTTTTATGCTGAAAACTGTAATAGCTGATGAAAATAATTTTTTTTTAATCTAAGGAAATGGAAAGATAACCTAAGTTCATGAATTTGAAGACTTAATATTGTTAAAATGGCGAAATGATCTACAAATTCAAAGCAATCCTATCAAAACTCTATTAGCCTTTTTCACAGAAATAGAAAAGCAAATTCTTAAATTCATATGAAATTTCAAGTTAAACAATCTTGAAACTGGTTAAACTGTCAAAATAATCTTGAAAAAGAACAAATTTGGAGGATTCACTCCAGATTTCAAAACTAATTACAAAACTAAAGTAATACCAACAGTGTGGTGCTGGAGAAAGGATAAATTTATACACAGCAATGAAACAGAATTGGGCCCAGAAAAAGATTTTTAACTCTATGACCAGGTGATTTTCAACAAGGGTACCAAGATCACTTAAATGGGATAGAGACAGTCTTTTGAACAAATGGTATGAGGGTACTAACTGTATACCCACATATAAAAGAAAGAAGTTGGACCCTTACCCCATATTATATATACAAATTAACTAAAAATGGATCAGTGATCTAAATTAAGAACTAAAGTTATAGAAAAAATTATTTTTGGCTTTGCTATGGAATCTTAGCTCCCTGACAGGGACTTAACTCACACCCCTTGCATTGGAAGCAGGGAATCTTAACCACTGAACTTCCAGGGAAGTCCCTAGGAGTAAGTCTTTATGACCTTGGTTTAGCAAAGGATTCTTAAATTGACACTGAATGCTCAAACAACAAAAGAAAAAAAAGTAAATAAATTGGACTACATCAATCTAATTTTTCATGCAAAGAACAGTACCAAAAGAGTGAAAAACAACCTACAGATTGGGTAAAAATACTTGCAAATCACATATCTGACAAGGATTTATTCTTTAAAACACAAAAATACATGTACAATTCAATAACAAAATAAAAACAAGCCAATTAAAAAATGACCAGAGACTTGAACTGAATGAAGTTTCTCCAAAGGAGATATACAAATGTCTGACAAGCACACAAAAAGATGTTCAACATCATTAATCATCACAGAAATGCAAATCAGAATCATGAGGTACTGCCTTAACCCACAAGTGAAAGTGTTAATCGTTCAGTCATGTCTGACTCTGCGACGCCATGGACCGCAGCCCGCCAGACTCCTCTGTCCATGGGATTCTCCAGGTAAGAATACTGGAGTGGGTTCCATGCCCTCCTCCAGGGGATTTTCCCAACCCAAGGATCAAACCCAGGTATCCCTCATCGCAGGCTGATTCTTCACCGTCTGAGCCACGAGGGAAGCCCATACTCACAAGAGCGGTTATCAAATAAACAAGCAAATAGATATAAGTGTTGGCAAGGATATGAAGAAATTAGAAAATTTACACATTACTGGTAGAAATATAAAATGGTTAACTCCCTGTGGAAAACAGTTCAGGAATCTTCAGAAAGTTAAAGAATTTTACTTGCACCAACAATTCTAGGTATATACGCAAAATAATCAAAAACAGGTATTCAAATTAATGCATGTTCACAGTTGTCCTATTTTAATAGCTAAAAGGTGGAAACAACCCATATGTTCATCAGTGGGTGAATACATAAATAAATTGTGGCACAGACACAGAACAGAATATTATTCAGCCACAAAAATGAAATACTGATACAAGGTACAAACTTGGCTAAACTTCAAAAATGTTATGCCAAGTAAAAGAAGCCAAACACAAAAGGTCACATATTATATAATTTGCATAAAATATCCAGAATATATAAATCCACAGAGGAAGAAAGCAACTTGGTGCTTGCCAGGGAGTGAGGGAAGAGAGAAATAGAGAGCAAAAGCTTTTTGGTTGGCTTTTATCCTCTGTTCTCTTGGCTCTTGGTATTCTCTAGGATTCTGTCTGTGGGCATCCTTTGAATATTCTTGCAGTAATTTTCTCCACTCCTAGAGCTTAGAATACCACTGACTGGCTGATGATTCTGAACTCACCTTCTATAGGAGTACCAGGCACTAGACAAGTGATATTACATTTTGGAACTTTCCCCTTTACATTGGAAAATAAAGACAAAGATAATATCGAGCTCAAAGTCAGCAATTGCTGGATGCATTTCCAACTGCTAATAGACATTTCTATTATGATATTCTGAAGTCACTTCAAATTAGCCATTTTTTCAAAAACTGTTCTGACTTCCCACATCAGTATGCCAATTTCATCTACTCAACTGGCCCGAGCGCTATAACTCATTATCATCCTCGTTCGTGCTTTTCATTCATCCCTCTGTTGTCAAATTGTTCTAGTCTTCCTGGCCAACTAAAATTTCTGAAATAACACACTTCAATTCCCTTCAGCACTGCTGTTATTTAATACCTAGACCACTGAACTAAAATGTTATTGTTCTCTCATTGAGTCTCTGCATCTGTTAAAGTGTTCCTCAAAATTTCATACTTGAATGCCTTCTTTGGATGATCCAATTGTTTTACTTAGTTTTGACTTCTGCTTAATCTCTGATGACTCCTAAATTAATATACTTATTCTGCAAATTCAGATTTCAAAAACTTCAGACTATTATGTCCAGCATCCTTTCAAACATTTCTAACTGCTTCTCTGATGCCTATATGGGGATGACCAAAACCAAACCCATTCACTGCCCCCCCTTCCCCATCTGTGCCCTTTCCATATGAATGTGAGCAGAACTGACGGCACAAGATCTATCCAGACATTTAAGCATAAATCTACCTGTGGAGGTGAATTTATCATGGAGCCAAACCAGGGGGGCAGGTATTTTATAATTATGTATTATTTTCCATTAAAATAATCTCCCAAATTGTGTATGCATCATGTATTTAAAAATTGGGATTTGTTTCTGCCTGCAAAGAATCCCTTACATCTCTTGTTCTCTTAATTTTTACCTCAAAGACAACAATGAGATGTTATTTTTACCTACAGGGGTATTTAGATCCATGTCAGCTCTTTCCATCTTTACCTCCAGTATAGTGGTTTAAGCCTTTGTTGTCTGTTATCTTGAAGACTAGAATAGCTTCCTAATGATCTCCTCTCCCTCAGTTTATGTCCACAAAAATTCATCATTCACATGGCCTACAATTGTTGATTAAAAATGATAATTTTGTTGTCTATAATGTGAAAATAAAAATAATCCTTCTCATTCACAGAAAGTTGCTACTTTCTGTGAAATAAAGTAATAACACATATAAAAAAAAAAAAACCATAAATGTCATCTTGTGAATTTATTACTTAATTCTCATCTGCTTTTTTAGGACAAAATCCAAGTTCCTCAGTATGGAATTTAAGGGCTTCCATGAAATGACTCAATTTATTTATCATTATTTACTCATTATTGCCATTCTTCTTCACTCATCACAGTCTTGTTTTAATGTTCCAGCACTACTAATTCACTTGCACATACCCTGATAAACCTTATTCTTTCTTCCATGTATTTGCTCAGATTTTCTCTAATTGGAATTCTCTATAAATTCTACCCAACTATTTGAGTCTGCTCAGGCTTCCATAACAACAACAACAATAATATATCTTGGATACCTTAAACAACAGAAATTTATTGTCTCACAATTCTGGAGGCTAAAAGTCCTAGATGAAGATGCTACCACCTCAGGTCCTGGTGAGGGCTCTCTGCCTAGCCTGCAGACAGCTGCCTCCTCACCATGTCCTCTCCTGGGCCTTCACTGTGCACGTGCGTGGACAGAAGACACCACCTTCTGGTGTCTTATAAAGATACTCATCCTATTGGATCAGACTCCCTACCATTAGGATCTCATTTAACCTTGATTATGCCCGCACGTAATTTCTAGCATTTCCATCAGATCATGTCTTATAATTTCTATCTCTAGTAAATTACTCATCTGATTATAGATGTTGCCAACCTTTTCAACTAGAGTTTTTAACACATTAATTAGCTTCTAACTGAATAAGTCATTTAAAGTTGAGCAGACTCCACCACCAGAAGACAAGGATAGCCTGCTTACTACAAATTATATCCTTTGTTTTAGATGCCAAAAGGAGATCATTTCTTTTGAACAGCAAAACTTCCAAGTGCCAATTATCTAACTGACTAAATGTAACCTGATTAACAAAAGCCAACGATAAAGAAATTTGAAGAAAATAATTTAGGGTATAATAATTTGACATAAAATTATAAATTAAAACCAGAAAATTTTCTGTTATCTAGAAAGATGTAGAATTGTGGTGCTCAGGTTATTCTAATAGCCTGAGGAAGTTCAATATTTTGTTCTTTTATCAAACATTGATAAAATAAAAGGATTTTAAATAACTATCAGCAAAATAGTTGCATGGGAAAATTTTGTATTAAATATTCAGAACAATCTCACATAAATCATGATATCTAGCAATGGGAAAAAAAAAGAAAAGGAATTTTAAACCTATGTGTTTAAAGCTCACATGGGACATGAGGACAGTCAACATTTATTGAGCATTTACTACTTAAATGCCATGCATCGCTCTAATTGTACTTCCTTTAGTAATCCAAGAAGGTACTATTATTATCTTGAGATTAGAAACATGAAGTATAGAGGGACTATATTACTTGACCCAAATTACACAACTAATAAGTGAGAGCTCAGGTTATGTGGCTTCAGTGCCCATGCTGCTGCTGCTGCTCCTGCTAAGTCACTTCAGTCGTGTCCCACTCTGTGCGACCCCGTAGAGAGCAGCCCACCAGGCTCTGCCATCCCTGGGATTCTCCAGGCAAGAACACTGGAGTGGGTTGCCATTTCCTTCTCCAGTGCATGAAAGTGAAAAGTGAAAGTGAAGTCGCTCAGTCGTGTCCGACTCTTCGCGACCCCATGGACTGCAGCCTACCAGGCTCCTCTGTCCATGGGATTCTCCAGGCAAGAGTACTGGAGTGGGGTGCCACTGCCTTCTCCAGCCCATGCTGTTAACTGTCTTCAAAGGCCTGTGGAAATTATAAGTTTGAAAGTGATATAGAGGGGAATACCAGACTATCTCTTTTTATAATGCCTAGTTTGTACTGAACATGGAAAATGTCCACTTCTTTGCCTTTTGCTGGCATTAACTGCCCAAAGTGTGGTGGTGAAGTTCATCTATAAATCCATGTAGTGGATCCATAAGAGAGTGGATCACTCGCTTATGACGGGGCATGCCTAACTGTCTATTTTCATCCAATATACCTGAGCATATTTCAAGTGATGAAGGCAACAGGACTGCAAATGGAGACTTTATCAGTCACTAATACTCAACTGTCTAGATCTGCTTTCAGCATGAGCAGTCAACGAAAAATCATTAAACATGACAGAAACTCATCATTTAAAAGGAGAATAACAAGTTGCCACCAGAAGAAAGAGCTTGAACTGAAATAGACTGGTACTAGAAATGAGTTTTTAAAAGAAAGAAAAACACCAATACAGTATACCAACACATATATATGGAATTTAGAAAGATGGTAATGACAACCCTGTATGTGAGACAGCAAAAGAGACACAGGTGTATAGAACAGTCTTTTGGACTCTGTGAGGGGGGGTGATTTGGGAGAATGGCATTAAAACATGTATAATATCATAAGAAATGAATCGCCAGTCCAGGTTCGATGCAGGATACAGGAAGCTTGGGGCTGGTGCACTGGGATGACCCAGAGGGATGGTATGGGGAGGGAGGTGGGAGGGAGTTCAGGATGGGGAACACGTGTACACCTGTGGCAGATGCATGTTGATGTATGGCAAAACCAATACAATATTGTAAAGTAAAAAAAAAAAATTATAATAAAAATAAAATTAAAAAAAATAAAAATTCCGTGTTCAGCGTATTGTTCAACCTGCTGGCATAAAGTATAATAAAAAATAGTAAAACAAAAAAAAAAAGAAAGCTAATTATGACAGTCACACAAACTCATACACATAAACATACACAGAGGTTTCCACTTGTGCTTATGACAGACTAGGCCACTGGCATCACCCCATGAAGACCACCAAAATATTTGGTGAAAAAGCCAGAAAATATCTTAATTTCAGTTTGGGTTTTTTTCTGTAACATCTTACAGGAAACCCAAACAGACTTTTGGGCCAACCCAATAACATCAAACCAGAGAAGGCAATGGAAACCCACTCCAGTACTCTTGCCTGGAAAATCCCATGGATGGAGGAGCCTGGTGCGCTGCAATCCATGGGGTTTCGAAGAGTCGGACACGACTGAGCAACTTCACTTTCACTTTTAACTTTCATGCATTGGAGAAGGAAATGGCAACCCACTCCAGTGTTCTTGCCTGGAGAATCCCAGGGACGGGAGCCTGGTGGGCTGCCGTCTACGGGGTCGCACAGAGTCAGGCTCTACTGAAGTGACTTAGCAGTAGCAGCAATAACATCAAACACCCAACAAGGCATCATGGAATTTCTTGTTGAGAAGATAAAATAAAAAGAGATCCATTAGGGACCTTCTTTTCAGGCACACTGCCTATGTAGGAGAAGCACCTGAGAGGGGGAGTTCCTGAAATTGAGAAGCGGCAAGATTTAGGTGCTGAAGACACCAGGATTCAATACCCTGAAGAGTATTCCCTCTTCCCTGGCTGATGCTTTTATACTAATTTGTCTATTTGCGGGGGGTAAGCACTGAAAGGCAAGTAGATATTTTATGTAAATTTCAGGAGCTGGAAGAATGAATCTGAATTTAGTGCCCACCAAAGGTAGAAAATTTATTTGCTTCCCGCATAGACCAGTTGGTAAGGAATCTGCCTGCAATGCAGGAACCATTGGTTCGATTCTTGGGTCAGAAAGATCCACAGGAGAAGGAATAGGCTCCCACTCCAGTAGTCTTGGGTTTCCCT
Organism: Bos taurus; assembly: GCF_002263795.3. NCBI lineage: Eukaryota > Metazoa > Chordata > Mammalia > Artiodactyla > Bovidae > Bos > Bos taurus. The sequence continues at coordinate 3,165,879 of NC_037337.1, read as the reverse complement.
TGAGGCTCAGCTGATAAAGAATCTGCCTGCAATGTGGAAGACCTAGGTTTGGTCCCTGGGTTGGGAAGATCCCCTGGAGAAAGGAAAGGCTACCCACTCCAGTATTCTGACCTGGAGAATTCCATGGACTATACAGTCCATGGGGTTGCAAAGAGTCGGACACGACTGAGCGACTTTCACTCACTAAAGGTAGAAACTTAACGCAGCATATACTCTATTGGTGGTGGGGAAACTTGGGGGCTGCACTCTTACGTTAGGATGTTCTGACAGGCCAACTAGGTAACTTAGAAAATCCCTAAGCCTTGATCTAAGACCACTTTCACTCTTAAGTACCGGTCACTAAAAAAGCATATTCTTCTCTGTTAGAAGATATATAAGTCTCAAATTATTCCTCAAAAATAAATTTTCAAATAAAATTTTTAGCAAATAATAAAAGACTATATAATACAGAAAAAAGGCAACAATAGTTAAAATCAACACAAACCATAGACAACCGAAATAAAATCTGTGTTTATGAATTATGTAATATACTTTACATATAAAGTAATGTAGTTACTATGATCAATGAGATAGAAGCTGAATTTAAGTATTATAATAAGCAATTGGAAAAAAGTAAAATCTGACACTAAAGACTTGAAAATTAACTGGAAGTTGTAGAAATGAACAATGCAATAATACAATTAAGGACTCGATAGGTGAGTTTAACACTACTAAAGAGAAAATTAAAAAACTAGAAGATAGATTAAAAGAAAACAGCTGGAATGAAATGTGGGGAGATAAAAACATGAAACATACATTGGACAAGGTAAGAGACATTAAAAGACATAGTGTAACATACATTAATTTGATTTCCAGAAGAATAGGAAAGAAGCAGTGTTTAAAATGAATGGATATTTTAATTCAGATTGATGAAAGAAAACAATTCTTATTCAATAAGCCTTAAGAAAAATTCATAGGATAAGTAAAAGCAAATCCAGACCTATGTACATCAGAGTGAAGCTGCAGAAAACAAAGACATCAAGAAAATCTTAAATGTAAAGACTAAATAGGTAGGAACAACACAGACTGATTTTGACCTCTCAATAACAATGTTGGAAGTATGAAGTAAGCATAAATATTTCTTTAACAAAACATAATTAGAAGTTGAACTGAATTCATTTATAAAGTCCAGTAAAACTTTCCCACAAAAAAACTATGGGTTTAGATGGATTTTCCAGCAAGTTCTATCAAAGATATTGAAAAGATATCTTACACAAAGTCTTCTAGAGAATAGGAAAAAGAAGATACATCTCTTCTGGGCTCCTTCTTTTATGAGACTAACATAACTTTAAAACTCAACAAAAGTAGTAGAAAAAGGACACAAGTCCAGGCCAGCTTTAGTCATGACCATAGAAGCAAATATCTCACAAAGTTGATTTAATGGCCATAAAGTTTCATACTTCAGTTAATACAGCACAAGAATGTGTAAATCAAAAATTAGTAGAAATAAAGGACAATCAATATGATTGTTTTAATAATTTAAAGTACCATCAAAAATTAAAGAGAACGTTGATAATGCAGTTATCTGGCTTGACTATAAATATAAATAAAACCTGTGTCCTATACATGTTCCAAAACATTCATAAAATGAAAATTTACCAAAAATGAGCTTGCTCTATTATGTGAGAATCTCAATATATTCTGAAGTGTAGACTCCTAGAGACTTTTTTTTTTTGCTATAATTCAACTAAAGTGAAAACAAATTTCCCTCATGGAGGAATTTATTAAACCACATGAAAGGAGTTAAAAACGTATTAGAACCAAGTCTCCCTACCACCAAATAGCTGTATTAATAAATAAAACCAAGTAATAGAGACAGATATAACATATAAACTCTGGCATATTTACCAAGAGACCAAAATGTAACCAAATAATGAAAAACACAGACACATAAACATTAGGAATGATAAAAGAACCATAAAAGCATATACACAAAGACTTTAAAATATGAGAATATTATATAAATATTATACCATACATAAACCATATAAGTGATTTAATTCCCAGAAAAAATTAAATTTAATAATTTATGAAAAGGTATAAAATCTTCCGGATCTTAGAAAAACACAGAAGACTGTCAAATTATAACTTTGACCATTGACACTAGATCTAGATATTTTAAGTTTCTCTCAAGATTTCAAGGAAATAATTAATGACCTTATTTTAACTTTAAAACTGTTTCAGATCATACGGATAAGCTTAAAATTTCCACTTAATTTTAAAGCTGGAAGGACTCTTACCTCAAAATCTGATAAGGATAGCATAAAAAACAGAGAAAGAGTGAGAACAACAAAGCCGAGTTCCCAATTCAGGTTCAACAGAGCAATATTGTATAAGCTTTTACTAGTGATATATTGGGGAAAAAGTTTATCACGTTTAAACAATTATGTGAAACAGGAAGGCCTTAAACAAGGTTAAACAGAATTGCCAGACTTCTAAGAGTCTTTAAAATGCCAAGGTAAATGTGACTTTCCATGACTGCACTTGAAAAGTACTGTACCCATTGATTGATTCATCCTAAAAATAGCGTGCATGGAGTTCCTACTATGCCCTAGGCACTGTCATAACCAGGGAAGACAAAGCAATAAACAACATGAAGACAGACTTCCAAAGAGTTTATATCCTAACAAAGAAACAATAATAAACAAACAAATTACTGTATAATATAATGTCAAGGGTTTTTAATTGTTAGGAAGACAAAACCTGAGCAAAAGGACAAAGACTATAGTGAATGAGATGAACCTCCAGGTAAGGTGGCTAGAAAATATTGCTCTAAGGAGCATGGGCTGTGGCGATCACAACAATCTGTGGAAAATTCTGAAAGAGATGGGAATACCAGACCACCTGACCTGCCTCTTGAGAAATCTGTATGTAGGTCAAGAAACAACAGTTAGAACTAGACATGGAACAACAGACTAGGTCCAAATCGGGAAAGGAGTACGTCAAGGCTGTATATTGTCACCCTGCTTATTTAACTCATATGCAGAGTACATCATGAGAAACGCTGGGCTGGAGGAAGCATAAGCTGGAATCAAGATTGCTGGGAGAAATATCAATAACCTCAGATATGCAGATGACACTACCCTTATGGCAGAAAGTGAAGAAGAACTAAAGAGTGTCTTGATGAAAGTGAAAGAGGAGAGTGAAAAAGTTGGCTTAAAGCTCAACATTCAGAAAACTAAGATCATGGCATCTGGTCCCATCACTTCATGGCAAATAGATGGAGAAACAGTGGAAACAGTGAGAGACTTTATTTTTGGGGGCTCCAAAATCACTGCAGATGATAACTGAAGCCATGAAATTGAAAGATGCTTACTCCTTGGAAGAAAAGTTATGACCAATCTAGACAGCATATTAAAAAGCAGAGACATTACTTTACCAACAATAGTCCATCTAGTCAAAGCTATGGTTTTTCCAGTAGTCATGTATGGATGTGAGAACTTGACTATAAAGAAAGCTTAGTGCCAAAGAATTGATGCTCTTGAACTGTGGTGTTGGAGAAGACTCTTGAGAGTCCCTTGGACTACAAGCAGGTGCAACCAATCCATCCTAAAGGAAATCAGTCCTGAATAATCATTGGAAGGACTGATGTTGAAGCTGAAACTCCAATACTTTGGCCACCTGATGCAAAGAACTGACTCCGTGGAAGACCCTGATGCTGGGAAAGATTGAAGGCGGAAGGAGAAGGGGATGACAGAGGATGAGATGGTTGGATGACATCACCGACATGATGGATGTGATTTTGAGTAAACACTGGGAGTTGGTGACAGACAGGGAGGCCTGGCGGGCTGCAGTCCATGGGGTCACAAAGAGTAGGACATGACTGAGTGGCTGAACTGAACTGAAGGAGCATGGGTCTATATATACAAAGTGAGGAATGAGGTACAGGAATATCACGGTATAGAATATTCCAGAAAGAGGGAAATTCAAGGGATTGGAGGCAGAAGCCTTGTTGATGTGTTTGAGGAACAACAGGAAGACCAGTTTAGCAAGATTGAGAACAGAATGGGAACAACTAAGAGTTTTAGGAAATAAGCCTGGAGAGGTTGTCAAGGATAAGTCGTGTGGAAATTTTGCAAAAATTTGGAATTTATTCTAAATATGATTACAATGCCTGGAAACTTAACCATGGCATTGACAAGACTAGCTTTACATTTGAAAAAGATCATTCTGTTTAGGAACAAACAGATTACAAAGAAGAAAAGGTGGATACATACAGAACTCTTAGCAAGTACTGCAGTGCCAGGTAAAACATCATGGTGACTTGACCTACGAAGTAGTAGTGGATATACATAAAAGGAACTGGAGCATATATTTTGAGGGTATTTCCAACTGAATTTGTTAACAGATTGAATGCAAATTATCCAAGAATGATTCTAAGGTTTCAGCAAACAAATTTTTCATTTAAATGAAAAGAGCATTCCTAGCAAAGGCAAGAGTTAAATAAGGAAGATACCATTTATAGTTATTCAACATATAATGGCAATTTTGGCCAATGCAGTAAAGAAAAAGGGATGAAAAGTATTAGAATAAGACACAATTAAATTTTTTGCTCTTGATTTGATGTCTACCTAGAAATTCTAAAGAATAAACTGAATAAAACTAAGAAAACAAACAGGAAAATTCAGTAAGGGAACCTGTTATAAGAGAAAAATACAAAAATTAATAGCTTTCCTTCATAGCAGGAATAAAACTTTAGGATACAAATGAATTTTTAAATTATAGGAAAAAATGTATAAAACCTTTATAAAGAGAATGTTTACTCACATTGACATAGAAATGTTTCTGGCATTTATCAAGTGAAAAATCCATGATTCTATAAAACATAACATTTAGTATAATTTCTTTAAAATTATCTATACAAATTTTGTGGATTTGCATATATACAAATTCTCTGATAGCTCAGTTGGTAAAAAAATCTGCCTGCAATGCAGTAAATCCCAGTTTGATTCCTGGAGTGGGAAGACCTGCTGAAGAAGAGATAGGCTACCCACTCCAGTATTCTTGGGCTTCCCTGACAGCTCAGCTGGTAAAAAATTCTGCCTGCAATGCAAAAGACCTGGGTTTGACCCCTGGGTCAGGAAGATCCCCTGGAGAAGGGAAAGGCTATCCACTTTAGTATTCTGGCCTGGAGAATTCCATGGACAGTATAGTCCATGGGGTCACAAAGAGTCAGACACAACTCAGTGAATTTCACTTTCACATGTATCTCTCTCTATATATTTATAACTATAGAAAAGTTTAACACTGTCAACTATTGATGGTAGATAAAGAATGGGAAAGGGGTATGTCAAGGCTGTGTATTGTAATCCTGCTTATTTAACTTATATGCAGAGTACATCACACAAAATGCCAGGCTAGATGAAGCACAAGCTGGAATCAAGACTGCTGGGAGAAATATCAATAACCTCAGATACGCAGATGATACCACCCTTTTGACAGAAAGTAAAGAACTAAAGAGCCTCTTAATGAAAGTGCAAGAGAAGAGTGAAAAAGTTGGCTTAAAGCTCAACACTGAATAAACCAAGATCATGGCATCTGGTCCCATCACTTTATGGCAAATAGATGGGGAAACTTTAGATGAGAGACTTTTATTTTCTTGGGCTCCAAGAGCAGAGCTCCAATTTTCTCTGCTCCATTGCAGATGGTGACTGCAGCCATGAAATTAAAAGACGCTTGCTCCTTTGAAGAAAAGCTATGACCAACCTAAACAGTATAGCAAAAAGCAGAGATGTGACTTTACTGACATGGTTTTTCCAGTAATCATGTATGCATGTGAGAATTGGACTATAAAGAAAGCTAAGCACTGAAGAATTGATGCTTTTTAACTATGGTTTTGGAGAAGACTCTTGAGAGTCTCTTGGACTGCAAGGAGATCAAACCAGTCAATCCTAAAGGAAATCAGTCCTGAGTATTCTTTGGAAGGACTGATACTGAAGCTAAAGCTCCAATATTTTGGCCACCTGATGCAAAGAACTGACTCATTGGAAAAGACAGCGATCCTGGGAAAGATTGAAGGCAGGAGGAGAAGGGGATGACAGAGAATGAGATGGTTGGATGGCATCACCAATGTAATGGACATGAGTTTGAGCAAGCTCCAGGAGTTGATGATGGACAGGGAAGCCTGGTGTGCTGCAGTCTGTGGGGTCACAAAGAGTTGGACACGACTGAGCAACTGAACTTACTGAAAGAATAGGAGGAAACTACTGTTTAAGAGAAGGTATTTTCTCTTCCTAATTAGCACATGTAAATACTGTTTATGAATAAGCATTATAAAAAAACTTACGATCAGAAAAAAAAAAATGGTTTTTATTCAAAAGCACCACCAGCATTCCCAGTAAGAGCTGGCACAATAGTTATTTATTAAATACCAGATATTGCACTAAGAACTTCACATATATTTATTCATACATTCCCCATTTAGATAACTGTTCTTCCTTATGACAGTGGTATGACAATTTCCCCCATTTTATAGGAGATAAAGATGAAAAAAAGGGAGATACACAACTTCACACAGAATGAAAGTGACATGGCCAATTCTGGAAAAAGTGGTGACTCAAAGTCCAAACTCCTATCCAATATTCTATATTTGAGTTTAAATAAAAATGGTTTTACACATCATATATGCCTTACAGAAAGTAGTCCATATTTTTTATTTTTATTTTTTTTTAATTTTTCTTTTTTTTAGTTTTATTTTATTTTTAAACTTTACAACATTGTATTGGTTTTGCCATAGATCAACATGAATACACCACAGGTATACATGTGTTCCCCATCCTGAACCCTCCTCCCTCCTCCCTCCCCATACCATCCCTCTGAGTCATCCCAGTGCACCAGCCCCAAGCATCCAGTATCGTGCATCGAACCTGGACTGGCGACTCGTTTCATATATGATATTATACATGTTTCAATGCCATTCTCCCAAATCATCCCACCCTCTCCCTCTCCCACAGAGTCCACAAGACTGTTCTATACATCAGTGTCTCTTCTGTTGTCTCGTATACAGGGTTATTGTTACTATCTTTCTAAATTCCATATATATGCGTTAGTATACTGTATTGGTGTTTTTCTTTCTGGCTTACTTTACTCTGTAGTTTCATCCACTTCATTAGAACTGATTCAAATGTATTCTTTTTAATGGTTGAGTAATACTCCATTGTGTATATGTACCACAGCTTTCTTATCCATTCATCTGCTGATGGACATCTCGGTTGCTTCCATGTCCTGGCTATTGTAAACAGTGCTGCGATGAACATTGGGGTACATGTGTCTCTTTCAATTCTGGTTTCCTCAGTGTGTATGCCCAGCAGTGGGATTGCTGGGTCGTATGGCAGTTCTATTTCCAGTTTTTTAAGGAATCTCCACACTGTTCTCCGTAGTGGCTGTGCTAGTTTGCATTCCCACCAACAGTCTAAGAGGGTTCCCTTTTCTCCACACCCTCTCCAGCATTTATTAAAAATTAGGAATTAGAAAGGATGGTCATATTGAAATGAAAAGGAGAAAGCATAAGACATGATAGATAACTGAAAACTAAAAACTCCTGCTATCATGATAGAGGTTAAACTTCCCTATGGAGAGAAATCCCTCTCATTATACAGAGACCCTGGGGATAGGAATATTGGTACTTTTAATTTCCTACTTTGTATTTTTCTGCATTTTAAGTTTTTATACTGTCTATGAAATTTATTTAATAGTAAACCTGTTACAAAGTGCTCTGAGTATAGGCTTATCAGATCTAGCAAACATAAATTGTCAACCTTAAATAATGGGAGTAAAACATGACACATATACAACATTTGTGAATGTAACTTAATGACTCCCACTATGCTTCAGCGTCAAACACATAAGCAGGTTTTGTATTAGTGGTTTCAAATGTATTAATAAGACCCGAGAATTATGATAAGATGCCAGCTAAATCTATTTTATAATATGTTATTATATTCTTGTCTCAAAGGCCAAAATTTGATGTAAATGTAAGGGTTATTATTCATATTTTCAACATATTATATAGCTAGAGCAAATGGCTCTGCACAGGCTGATTTGTTTGAAGTTATGAGACAATACAAGCAGCTTGCAATTTGAATAAGAACTCATACGATTGCTTATTATGACCCTTCATATAACCAACAATTACTATAAATTGTTTTATGTCTCAACAGAATTAAAAAATAAGTTGCAAGGTAAAACTATCTAGATCACTTTTAATACAGCAAAAGCTCTCAAAATATGAAGAACAAGGAAGAGCCATTTAATTCCTGATAGATTAACATGTTTCTTATGAACAACTTATAGTTAGTTACCCAGGGGGGAATATGAATCAAAATTAACCAAAAAATAATAATAACTTCTGTATGTGCTATTATGGAAAAGTCTAAGACTAACCCTCAATTCTACTATTTTTTTAAGTAATTAATATTTGGATATTCCTCTGAATTCTGAATCCAGACTGATTAAATAATAAGAATTATTACTTTCACTGCCACCTGAAGCAATCAAATTATTTTCCACCATGAAAATTCTCTCTTCATATTTTGCCATCTGATGGGCAGATTTTCACTTTCACTAGGAGGTGAGGTTTTCTCACAGTCACTGGATCCTAGCCCTGGGGTTCATGCAGAGGTCAGGGAGTCATAAAATAACCTGCAAGTATGAATTAGTTTGCATATGCAGTTACATGAGGAGTGGGTCTACAGTATTCAGCAGATCTAGAGTGGTTCTGTGACCCCCCCATAAAAAAATTAAGAAACAGCAGGGGAAAGCTGACTTCATCCATCAAGTAGGAAGTGAAAAAGTCTCAGCAAAGAACTTGAGAGAAACCAGTATGTGTGTGGTCCCCTCAGGAAAGTACATGTGTGTAGCTGACAGAGTTGGTTTGGAGGTTAGGAAAGGAGCCTATAAAAATTAATTGAAACTTACATCATGCCAAATGCCTTTAGCGAAGCTAGTGTGGTTAAGTGTAGGCCATAACTTCAGGTTGCATAGTCACAGACAATACAAAATAATTAACATAGATGAACAGAAAACTGAGCATTTGAGATTCAGTTTGGGTATCTATAGAATATGACTTCCCACTTTCTTGGAGAAACCTGAATGATAAGAACAGACCTAAAGGAGAAGAGAATATTCTGTATGTGCTGGTGTATCTTATAAAAAGAACTTGTAGGAGAAGCCTGTAAAGTTTTCAAGGCTTTACAGATGGGTTTATCACTTGAGGGCAGGCCTTGTCAATTGTAGGGTCCTTTCAGTCTCTTGGGGTCCACAGAGAACCCCACAGATGGCTGAGAGACAGAGAGGACAACTTGCCTCTCCTTCCTACTTTGCATTTGCTGCCCAGACAGTGGGAACTGCCCTTGTGTGCAGCATTCACATTCTTGAGTTGAAATTCCCACCAGGAGCTCTAAAACTAAAACTAAAATAAACCAGTGTCGTCTAGCTTGGCAGCACCACCAGCAGGAACTGCTTCTCAGGGACCAGATCAACTGATTCTGTCTGGTAGAGAAATGACCCCTGAGACCTGGGACTTCAAAACTCAGGCTAGGTTCTACAGGGTGGTTCTGGTCTGCTAAGTCCCCAGCTCCCCAGGTGGCACCTCTGATCATGACCCACTGCCTCTGCTCTTTTGGCTTAAGTATCACCTACACAAACCCTGACCTCTCCTGCAGAAAAGTAAAAGGAGTCAGGCTGGTCTTTGCACAAAGATGGTTTCATGCCAACCGATGTGAGTCTAAAGTATAGACCAGAATACTGGGGTGGGTAGACTTTCCCTTCTCCAGGGGATCTTCCCAAACCAGGGATCGAACCCAGGTCTCCCGCATTGCAGGCGGATTCTTTACCAGCTGAGCCACAAGGGAAGCCCAGTGAAGGTAAGCAAATACATGATAACTGAATCGGTTCACTGGACTGGACATTGTTTTCTATTCATCAGTTTTCTGCATTTTCCTCTAATTTGGTTTAGATGGTTTGCCAAGGGTCATGGGTTTGATGGCTGTGAATGCACACTGTGCAGCTTAGGGAGCACATGAGACGATCTGGGAAACATGGAGTAGGAAGTGTTAAGGGTGGGATCATAGGAAATGGCATTTAAAGTGTTCAGCACAGTGTGGGAGCGAGACCCTGCAGAAGACTTGACATCCTCCCACAAAGAAACACTGGTCATACAAGCTTCTCAAGAGAGAAAAAGAAACACTAGTTTCCCACATCAAGACAAAAATCACTGAAACTTGACTCCAAACTCTGCATCTAGACCCAAGTGCCTGAATTAGCTACAATTTACATAACAAAGTCTGACATTAATATAAATATTAACAGAATATGAAATTATTTTTTCCTCCTCAAGGGTAAAACAGTTTAATCACTACTTGGGGGAAAATTGTTTTCTCAGAGAAAATGAAATAATTTTTATCTAAGAGGACAGATCAGTTCAGTTCAGTTCAGTCTCTCAGTCGTGTCCAACTCTTTGTGACCCCATGAATCACAGCACGCCAGGCCTCCCTGTCCATCACCAACTCCCGGAGTTCACTCAGACTCACGTCCATTGAGTCAGTGATGCCATCCAGCCATCTCATTCTCTGTTGTCCCCTTCTCCTCCTGCCCCCAATCCCTCCCAGCATCAGAGTCTTTTCCAATGAGTCAACTCTTTGCATGAGGTGGCCAAAGTACAAAAGGGGATTAAAAAACCAAAGTTATTCTATGCTGTATTAACCAATATTATATTCTAGGAAAATCACCACTATAGAACAATGAGCACTGGGTTCTAAGTCTATTCTGTCTCAAAATTCAAGATCAGGCATTCCTTTTAGAGGGTTCTTGTTCCTTGAGAGTTGAGATGAATTTTTTTCCTTGATATATCAGTGACATCGTCTGCCCTCAAACTGACACATAATAATGCCATCACCAAGGACAGTTCTGTGAGCTGGAGAGAAGACTCAGACTGTAAAGAATGGAGGAGTGGGCTGGAAAAGAGACTCCAAGATGTCTTCACATGAAGGTCTGCCTGGGAAAGCCACATTAAGAAAGAAAGAGGGAAGAGGACTCATGTAGCATCTAAATATCAGTTACCCAAATGGGACAAGGAGAGGGACCAGAAATGGAATTCTCATATTACCTTAGGGGTATGGTGTGGGGATGGATGACGTGTCCTCAGGGGAGATGACAAAACTTTTATTTAAAAGGGGGATGCTGGTTAGAAGTATGAGTGAGTGGGATGCACATGATATACATTTGATGAGAATCAGCAAAATCTTATGATAGTAGAATATTCTCATGCAAGGAGGTCCTCATGTGACATGGGATAGTAAATGTGACTTGGGAGTGAAGTGATATGAATAATGCAGAACAGAAAGTAATATCTAGGAGCAGGGTTGCCCAACAACCAGCCTACGCTGGTTCATAAAAAGTGGATAACCTTGTAACAGTACTTCTGATAGTCTGTAGATTTAGAGTAACTGTGGACAATCCACGTCTGATTTTCCCAGGCAGCTTGTCCTGAGAAATTCCACTTGTGTTACATCAAATCCGCCAAACAGGTTCGTTCCCCAAACTCTCAGTTACTTGAGTCTCAGACCATAACACAATGTGATTAAGACAGACGAGATAGAGCATAACTAGCAAACTCTGGATTCACTGCCTATTCAGCAGCTCCTCGTCATGCGTGGCTACAGAGCACTTAGATTCTGGCTTGCTGGAACTGAGATGTGCTGTAGTGGCAAAGTACACACTGTTCAGAGACCAGATTCAAAAAACAGAGTGTAAAATATTTCATTAATAATTTTTATGTGATTGCAAATTATAATACATTTTAGAATCCTGGGTAAAAGAAAACATATTTTTAAAGTTTATATTTTAAATGTATGGCTGCTAGAAAATCTAAAATTACACTCATGGTTCATGTTTGTGGCTCACCCGCTAATTCTAAGGGACAGCACAGCTCTAGAGGCCTGAAGAACATTGATGTTGAGATTAGCCCTGTCTGGTCCAGTCCCTCCAGGGCAGACACAGTCTGATTTTCTCTGCTTCAATCTTTTCCATTGCCTGGCAGGGAGCTGAGCACAGGGTAGGTAGTCAACGAACACCAATGCTGACTGCCAAAGAACCATATACCATGGGTGTGATGGTTAATGTTACACGTCAGCTTGACTGGCCATGGAGTGTCCAGACATTTGGTCATATATTATTCTGGGCATTCTGAGGATGAAATGAACATTGAATTGGTAGACTGAGTAAAGTCGATCATTCTCCCTAGTGTGAGTGAGATCATCCAGTGTATTTAAAGCATGCATAGAATAAAAATACTGAGTAAGACAGAACTCCTCCTGCTTGACTGCTTGGAGCTGGGGCTCTGGTTTTCAGATTTACACTGAAACACGGGCTCTTCTTGTGTCTCAAGCCTGCTGGCTTTTGGAACAAGATGTCTACAATCAGCTCTCCTGATTCTCAGGCTTTCAGACACAAACTAGAATGACATGTCTGCTTTGCACTCTACCATTGTCAACTGCATATCTTGGAAATCCTCAGCCTCCATAATGGTGAAAGCCAATCCCTTATAATAAATCATCTCTCTTCACACACACACACGCACATGTATATGTATTGCATACACGAGCACAGCCTATTGGTTCTGTTTCTCTGGAAAACCCTAATATGATATGTGTAACACTGATTAATCTTATAATCTTCCACAGTATGGCAATTTTAAAATTTAATGAGTAAGAGGTTTATTTTCTGATATACTTTATAGACGGCTTGATGACTGACTAGTTTGGGAACACGGAGAAGTTATTTACTCTGAATCTCAATTTGTTCATTATAAAAACAGAACCTCCTTCACAGGGATAATGTGAAAGCTAAAGGAAAAGATGGCTAAGAGATTGCTTGGTCCCTCGAAAGCTCTCTACAAGCTCTAGTTAAAAGTTGCTTAGTCTCACCTTCTCTCTGTACAGAGAAAAATCAGACGGTGAATACAATTAGGAGATACATTCTCATTGAAGTACTGAAGTGTTGAGTTAGGTTTCCAAGGAATAGCTGGAATCCATCGGACAAACTCTCACCCTTAGGGTACTTGCCCCTTTCATCTTCTGCAGGCCAGTTCCTGGGTCTACGGGGCAAAGTCTACAACCTAAGGAGCAGAGAGGCATATGGGGTCCTCTGGGTGGAATGCTGCTGTTAAGGGGTGCTATTTGTGCAGGAGGACTCATGTACAAGTAATGCTACCAGCAACACATAGCTTAGCTCTCAATTCCAGACCTACAGGGCTCTTTACTCTTTGCTTATGGGGCTAACTCACTCTTAAAATTGTAAATATTCCAAAATAATCATCTGAGCCATTTTTTCCCCATATTTTCCAAGAGGACTGGGACCATGATGGACACAGATAAATTGACAACAAGAGATGGGCTTCCCTTGTGCTGTTGATAAGGAAGAAACTTATGCTCTGCTTTCTTTCAACATTAATATCTTTTCTTGGGGGAAAAGATGAATTCTTTCCAAGTATCAATGTAGAGTTGATCAATAAGGCATATTTAGGAGGGAGCTTAAAATAATCACCTAATTGGAGGGGTGTTTTCTTGTCCAAAAGTTCGCATAAACTTCCTCATTAAAACAGCAACAAAAAGGTGTTGCTGTTATTCAGTAGTTCACAGTTTCTGACAAAAGCACCACAATGTTTAAATTTATATTTTATGAAATTTAGCTTTATATAAAGAAATCAGTTGATTTCTACCATTTATCACATGTTTTATACGTGTACAAACTAAGTGCTATGGAAAGGAAAGAATAGGGATTATGGATCATGAAAGATGCTAATAAAAAGCACGTATTCCAATTTATATAGAGAAAAGGTCACAGAATAAGAAATTAAGTATGTCTCAAGTAAGAAGAAACACACAGAGACATAGAAATGATGAAAAGATGGGAAACTTCAAACTCTTGGGGGAAAGATGGATTGCTTCCAACTCTAAAGGTAGAGTCAGTCATTAAAGCCTGTTTAGCTGGGAGCATGAAATACCTAATTGGAAGGACATTTTTTTTTTTTTTGTCTATAACTCGTCTTCAGACCTGGTCTCACTTTTCTTGTTAAACTGCACGACATCACTGTGAGGTGGGAAATATTCTCACCACACCCCTGAGAGAGTAGACGCTCAGAGAGTCCTGCTTGCCTTTGGGTCCAGCTCAGAAAGAACATGAAGAGGTGGCTGAGACCCCCGCCTGGAGGTCAGGCACCTCATGCACGGTGTGGACAAGCCCTGTCCTGAGAAGAATCTCCCCAGAGTTTTCAACTCCTCTGCGAGACAAAGGGGAAAACGCACAGTCTGCAAGGTGCTGATCAAACTGACCATTTTATTATTTGATCATTTAGTATTTTAGCAAATAGAATCAATTTGCAGAAAAGGGAAGATTCCAAAAATGGAATATTCTGTATTTTAGAAGCAAAAATTGTAAAAATTAAATTAAATTTATTTAAGCTAAAAATAATAAAAATAGTTCACCCATTTCCCCTACCCATCCCCACCTCCTATAACCATCAATATGTTCTCTATATCTATGAGCTGGTTTTGTTGTTGTTGTTGTTTAGATTCTACTCATAAGAGAGATCACAGAGTGTCTATCTTTGTCTACTTCACTTAGTATAATGCCTTCGAGATCCAGCCATGTTGTCACAAATGGCAATATTTCATTATTATTTATAGTTGAATAATATTCCATTGCACACACACACACACACACACACACACAATTTCTTTATCCGTTCATCCATCAGTAGACACTTGGATTCTTTCCATGTGTTGGCTATTGTAAATAACACTACAATGAACATCTGGGTGCTGATATCTCTATAAATTAGTGTTTTCCTTTTCTTTGGATAAATACCCAGAAGTGGAATTGCTGGATCTATGGTAGTTGTATTTTAATTTTCTTGAGGAATCTCTGTACTACTCTCTATAGAGGTTGCACCAATTTACATTGCCACCAGCAGTACACAAGTGTTCCCTGTGTACACATCCTCTCCAACATTCTCTAGTTCTTGTCTTTTTGAGTGACCAGTCACTCAAACAGGTCTGTGGTAATATCCTGTGGTTCTGATGTGCATTTCCCTGATGAATAATGATGCTGAACATCTTTTTTGCACTCGTTGGCCATGTCTTCTTTGGAAAAACGTCTGTTCCAATATGTTGTCCATGTTTTAACTGGATTACAAGAATGAGAAATAATTAGAGTCGTGTTGTTGGGACAGGAAGAAGCCTGGCTTTAGACAGCACTAGCCACTGAGGAAGAGCTGAGCAGGAAAGGGTTCAAGACAAGAAATCAGTTGAAGTTGGCAACTCAGTCTGTGTATTCATCATAGTGTGAATGAGAGTTCTTTCTTATATAGAAATAACTTTATCTGCCATGTGTTGTGTGTGCATACGTGTGTGCTCAGTCATGCCTGACTCTGCAACCCAGTGGAAAGCAGCCAACCAGGCTCCTCTGTCCATGAAATTTTCCAGGCAAAGAATACTGGAGTGGGTTGCCATATCCTACTCAAGGGAATCTTCCTGACCCAGGGATCAAACCCATGTCTTCCACATTGCCAGGCGGATTCTCTATCACTGTGCCACCTATGTTTAAATCAGCAAGAAAATAAATAACAGCTTTCTCATTCCCAATCCCATGGGGTGCAGGGCTTCATGTACTTTCTCTGGACATTGATTCTCTGGTTTCTTGAGACAACATGCCTGCCTACACACACCCCATCCCCAACACACAGCAAACCTACCTACAAGCTGGTGATCCTCAGTCAAAGCTTTTTTTTTTTCCCCCCCCATCTTTCTACCAACATGCTTATCAAGTGCCAGACAAGATCAAAAAGAACAACAAAAAGCTAGAGGTGAGGTGGATTAGAAAGACAACTAAGTGGCCAGGCCTGGACCCAAATTTTCTGACTTCAAGTAAAAAGAAATTTAAACACAATCTCTCCTTTCCATTTATACTTTTATTACTTTTACAACTTCTTTTTGAGACTCTCTTTCAAAGCATTTTCTTTAAACTCCAGGATGGAGGATATTATTGTAGAATCATAAAATTTAGTGTTATAGGGAAAATCGGAAATTATCTGGGCCAATCCCTATCTTTATAAATAAGAGGACTGAGCCTAGAAAGGTAAAATCATTTTTCAAGGTCACAGAGCTGGGGGATAGATATGCTACAAATAGGATCCTTTCAACCTTCCCATTACAATAAGCTTCCTGTCTTAATGATAGGAAGTTATCATTAATGATATTAATGATAATCAAAGTTATCATTAATCATGGCCCTGATAATACAGACAATAGTTGATTTTTAAAAACAAACGTTTAGGCCAGTATTTGAAGCACTTCTCAGGCCTTACCAAATTTAATTAAATCAACCCCATTAAGACGTTGCAACTATTTTTGCAATTATACAGGTAAGGAAAGTGCAGCACAGCAAAATAAATTTCCCAAGATCATTCAGCTAGTCAGTTTCAGAGTCAGGATTCACTCCTAGACAGTCTGGTTCAGCAACCCATGTTCTTATGCACTCTGCTAAAATGATTCTTAAAAAATGTTGGTAAGGCTTATATAAACTTGAGAAATAATGTGACATTTTTGTATTTTAACTGCAATTTGTTTTAATGAACCAAAACATGAATTTGCTAAGTGTCTGGTCTTTAGATTTAATTCGCCTTTTCTACAATCTGGGGATATTAAGAGTTTGTACTTTTTCAGGATCAACTATGAAGAAGACTAGCTGAGCCATTAATAGAAGGAGGTGGCTTTACTATACAGATTTAACAACAACAACAACAAAAAGGTGCAGTGAGAAAAGGCAGGTTCAGGAAAACTAGAAGGGCATAGTAATGAAGTCAAACTGGAAAGCAGAGATCAGCATTAGCAAGTTCCAGACACTAGGAAATTACAGATTGAGACATGAAGCTCCTTAAGTTTGGTGTGTATATTTCTACAGCCTCATACTGAGATTTATTGTAATAAAAGCCATGTCACTATGAGGATTTAAAATGTCTAACAGAGTAGTACACAGTGCTGTGCTGGTTTTGAACCAGCCTCCCTGAGTTTTCCCAGGCTAGGTTTGCAGATGTGCACTTCACTAGGGACCACGCAAGGCAGTAGGCACCATGTGCCTGGTTCTCCTAGGTCCTCTCCTGAATGGCAGCCACCTGCTCAGACAGGCCTGTGGACCACCAGCCTCTGGGTGATGTGAGAGACCCAGGCACATCTACGAACTAACCTAAGTCAATCCACCATTCACAAGGAACAGATTCTTTAGTAAATGTAGACAGTTTCTGACAAGTGGAGTTATCTGCCTGCTCCCACGACAATGTCATGAGCAGCAGTAAAAGGCATTAGAAATGATTTCCAGAGAGTACAAACATTTCTTGGGAAACATGTCCAAACACGTTACGCATCCTGCTCCCATAAGTTCAGAGATATTTGGGCTCTGCC
Organism: Bos taurus; assembly: GCF_002263795.3. Taxonomy (NCBI): domain Eukaryota; kingdom Metazoa; phylum Chordata; class Mammalia; order Artiodactyla; family Bovidae; genus Bos; species Bos taurus. Next base: position 3,148,384 of record NC_037337.1, on the reverse strand, counting down.
TTTTGGGTGCTCTCATTAGTACTGAAAACTTTATGTGAGGAAGCTTCCCTCTGAGGACAGCACACAAAAATATGACTGTGAAGTCAGCCCTTCTCCCTGAATCACATGCTCAGGACGGGCACTAAGGGACGGTGAACAGCAGGACTGGATGCACTGAGGTCTGCGCCAGGCACGCTCTGTTGAGCTGCTGGGGTCACTGGAGGCAACGCCCACGTGGGGCAGGTGTCTCAGGTCTTTGCTCTCATCATGAAAAGGCAGGGACACCTGGGTCATCCTAGCCAACTGGAAATTCTGAACACTACTCATTTTACCAGAAAAAGGCATTTCTATTATCACTGTTGTGATCCGTGGTGACTGCAGCCATGAAATTAAAAGATGGCTTTTCTTGGAAGAAAAGCTATGACAAATCTAGACAGTGTATTAAAGAGCAGAGACATTACTTTGCCAACAAATGTCCATATAGTCAAAGCTATGGTTTTTCCAGTAGTCATGTATGAATGTGATAGTTGGACCATAAAGAAGGCTGAGTGCTGAAGAAGTGATGATTTTGAACTGTGGTGTGGAGAAGACTTGAGAATCCCTTGGAATGCAAGGAGATCAAACTAGTCAATCCAAAAGGGAATCAATTCTGAATATTTACTGGAAGGACTGATCCTGAAGCTCCAATACTTTGTCCACCTGATGCAAAGAACCAACTCATTAGAAAAGACCCTGTATAAAATCAACACACAGAAATCCCTTATGCACTAATAATGAGAAAATAGAAAGAGAAATTAAGGAAACAATTCCATTCACCATTGCAATGAAAAGAAAAAAAAAATACTTAGGAATATATCTACCTAAAGAAACTAAAGACCTATATATAATATAGAAAACTATAAAACACTGGTGAAAGAAATCAAAGAGGACACTAATAGATGGAGAAATATACCATGTTCATGGATTGGAAGAATCAATATAGTGAAAATGAGTATACTACTCAAAGCAACTTATAGATTAAATGCAATCCCTATCAAGCTAACAATGGTATTCTTCACAGAGCTAGAACAAATAATTTCACAATTTGCATGGAAATACAAAAAACCTTGAATAGCCAAAGCAATCTTGAGAAAGAAGAATGGAACTGGAGGAATCAACTTGCCTGATTTCAGGCTCTACTACAAAGCCACAGTCATCAAGACAGTACGGTACTGGCACAAAGACAGAAATATACATCAATGGAACAAAACAGAAAGCCCAGAGATAAATCCAGGCATGGATGGATACCTTATCTTTGACAAAGGAGTCAAGAATATACAATGGCGAAAAGACAATCTCTTTACCAAGTGGTGCTGGGAAAACTGGTCAACCACTTGTAAAAGAATGAAACTAGAACACTGTCTAACACCATAAACAAAAATAAACTCAAAATGGATTAAAGATCTAAACGTAAGACCAGAAACTATAAAACTCCTAGAGGAGAACATAGGCAAAACACTCTCCGATATACATGACAGCAGGATCCTCTATGACCCACCTCCCAGAATATTGGATATAAAAGCAAGAAATAAACAAATGGGACCTAATTAAACTTAAAAGCTTCTGCACAACAAAGGAAACTATAAGCAAGGTGAAAAGACAGCCTTCAGAATGGGAGAAAATAATAGCAAATAAAGCAACTGACAAACAACTAATCTCAAAAATATACAAGCAACTCCTGCAGCTCAATTCCAGAAAAATAAACGACCCAATCAAAAAATGGGCCAAAGAACTAAATAGACATTTCTCCAAAGAAGACATACAGATGGCTAACAAACACATGAAAAGATGTTCAACATCACTCATTATCAGAGAAATGCAAATCAAAACCACTATGAGGTACCATTTCACGCCAGTCAGAATGGCTGTGATCCAAAAGTCTACAAGCAATAAATGCTGGAGAGGGTGTGGAGAAAAGGGATCCCTCTTACACTGTTGGTAAGAATGCAAACTAGTACAGCCACTATGGAGAACAGTGTGGAGATTCCTTAAAAAACTGGAAATAGAACTGCCTTATGACCCAGCAATCCCACTACTGGGCACACACACCAAGGAACCCAGAATTGAAAGAGACACATGTACCCCAATGTTCATCGCAGCACTGTTTACAATAGCCAGGACATGGAAGCAACCTAGATGTCTATCAGCAGATGAATGGATAAGAAAGCAGTGGTACATATACACAATGGAGTATTACTCAGCCATTAAAAAGAATATATTTGAATCAGTTCTAATGAGGTGGATGAAACTGGAGCCTATTATACAGAGTGAAGTACGCCAGAAAGAAAAACACCAATACAGTATACTAACGCATTTATATGGAATTTAGAAAGATGGTAACAATAATCCTGTATCATTTCAGTTCAGTTCAGTTGCTCAGTCGTGTCCGATTTTTGCGACCCTATGAATCGCAGCATGCCAGGCCTCCCTGTCCATCACCAACTCCCGGAGTTCACTCAGACTCACATCTATCCAGTTGGTGATGCCAACCAGCCATCTGATCCTCTGTCATCCACTTCTCCTCCTGCCCCTAATCCCTCCCAGCATCAGAGTCTTTTCAAATGAGTCAACTCTTTGCATGAGGTGGCCAAAGTACTGGAGTTTCAGCTTTAGCATCATTCCTTCCAAAGAAATCCCAGGGCTGATCTCCTTCAGAATGGACTGGTTGGATCTCCTTGCAGTCCAAGGGACTCTCAAGTCTTCTCCAACACCACAGTTCAAAAGCATCAATTCTTTGGTGCTCAGCCTTCTTCAGAGTCCAAGTCCCACATCCATACATGACCGCAGGAAAAACCATAGCCTTGACTAGACAGACCTTTGTTGGCAAAGTAATGTCTCTGCTTTTGAATATGCTATCTAGGTTGGTCCTAACTTTCTTTCCAAGGAGTAAGCGTCTTTTAATTTCATGGCTTCAGTCATCATCTGCAGTGATTTTGGAGCCCCACAAAATAAAGTCTGACAGTTTCCACTGTTTCCCCATCTATTTCCCATGAAGTGATGGGACCAGATGCCATGATCTTAGTTTTCTGAATGTTGAGCTTTAAGCCAACTTTTTCACTCTCTACTTTCACTTTCATCAAGAGGCTTTTTAGTTCCTCTCACTTTCTGCCATAAGGGTGGTGTCATCTGTATCTGAGGTTATTGATATTTCTCCTGGCAATCTTGATTCCAGCTTGTGTTTCTTCCAGTCTAGCATTTCTCATGGTGTACTCTGCATAGAAGTTAAATAAGCAGGGTGATAATATACAGTGTAATGTACTCATTTTCCTATTTGGAACCAGTCTGTTGTTCCATGTCCAGTTCTAACTGTTGCTTCCTGACCTGCATACAGATTTCTCAAGAGGCAGGTCAGGTGGTCTGGCATTCCCATCTCTTTCAGAATTTTCCACAGTTTATTGTGATCCACACAGTCAAAAGCTTTGGCATAGTCAATAAAGCAGAAATAGATGTTTTTCTGGAACTCTCTTGCTTTCTCCATGATCCAGTAGATATTGGCAATTTGATCTCTGGTTCCTCTGCCTTTTCTAAAACTAGCTTGAACATCAGGAACTTCACGGTTCACGTATTGCTGAAGCCTGGCTTGGAGAATTTTGAGCATTACTTTACTAGCATGTGAGATGAGTGCAATTGTGTGGTAGTTTGAGCATTCTTTGGCATTGCCTTTCTTTGGGATTGGAATGAAAACGGACCTTTTCCAGTCCTGTGGTCACTGCTGGGTTTTCCAAATTTGCTGGCATATTGAGTGCAGCACTTTCACAGCATCATCTTTCAGGATTTGAAATAGCTCAACTGGAATTCCATCACCTCCACTAGCTTTGTTCATAGTGATGCTTTCTAAGGCCCACTTGACTTCACATTCCAGGATGTCTGGCTCTAGGTCAGTGATCACACCATCATGATTATCTGGGTCGTGAAGATCTTTTTTGTATAGTTCTTCTGTGTATTCTTGCCACCTCTGTTTAATATCTTCTACTTCTGTTAGGTCCATACCATTTCTGTCCTTTATCGAGCCCATCTTTGCATGAAATGTTCCCTTGGTATCTCTAATTTTCTTGAAGAGATCTCTAGTCTTTCCCATTCTGTTGTTTTCCTCTATTTCTTTGCATTGATCACTGAGGAAGGCTTTCTTATCTCTTCTTGCTATTCTTTGGAACTCTGTATTCAGATGCTTATATCTTTCCTTTTCTCCTTTACTTTTGCTTCTCTCACAGCTATTTGTAAGGCCTCCCCAGACAGCCATTTTGTTTTTTTTTTGCATTTCTTTTCCATGGGGATGGTCTTGAGCCCTGTCTCCTGTACAATGTCATGAACCTCATTCCATAGTTCATCAGGCACTCTATCTATCAGATCTAGGCCCTTAAATCTATTTCTCACTTCCACTGTATAATCATAAGGGATTTGATTTAGGTCATACCTGAATGGTCTAGTGGTTTCCCCTACTTGAGACAGCAAAAGAGACACTGGTATATAAAACAGTCTTTTGGATTCTGTGGGAGATGGAGAGGGTGGGATGATTTGGGAGAATGGCATTGAAACATGTACAATATCATATATGAAACGAGTCACCAGTCCAGGTTTGATGCACGATACTGAATGCTTGGGGCTGGTACACTGGGACGACCCAGAGGGATGGTACGGGGAGGGAGGAGGGAGGAGGATTCAGGATGGGGAACACGTGTATACCTGTGGCAGATTCATGTTGATTTATGGCAAAACCAATATGATATTGTAAAGTTAAAAAATAAAGTAAATTAAAAAAAAAAAGAAAAAAGAAAAGACAAGACCCTGATGCTGGGAAAGATTGAAGGCAGGAGGAGAAAGGGAGACAGAGGATGAGATGATTGGATGGCATCATTGATGCAATGGACATGAGTTTGAGCAAGCACTGGGAGATGGTGAAGGATGGGGAAGCCTTGATGTGCTGCAGTCCATAGGGTCACAAAGAGTCAGACATGACTGAGTGACTGAACAACAACAAATCCATGAATCATCAGATATATAGGTTTGAATCATGATGTTGGAATCATTTTTCTAGAGGTCTTTGGAGAGTTGGCTCGTTGAATGGAGCACCTCCATTGTTAACAAAACACTGAGATTGTGCTATTAATTTATACACACTACATTGGCCACATGTCTATACTGAATTATTTTTTTTTTTAATTTTGTTTAATTTTTTCTGTTTTTTATTTTTTATTATTTATTTTATTTTTTAACTTTACAATATTGTATTGGTTTTGCCATATATCAACATGAATCTGCCACAGGTATACACGTGTTCCTCATCCTGAACCCTCCTCCCTCCCCGTACCATCCCTCTGGAATTATTTAAAAATAAATCACAGTTAGCAAGACCACTGGAGAAGGCAATGGCACCCCACTCCAGTACTCTTGCCTGGAAAATCCCATGGATGGAGAAGTCTGATGGGATGCAGTCCATGGGGTCCCTAAGAGTCGGACACGACTGAGCGACTTCCCTTTCACTTTTCACTTGCATGCATTGGAGAAGGAAATGGCAACCCACTCCAGTGTTCTTGCCTGGAGAATCCCAGGGACACGACTGAGCGACTTAGCAGCAGCAGCAGCAGCAGCAGCAAGACCATTCTGGGAAAATCAACATTGCAGGGTGCTTTCATGGTTGTAGCCTTAAGCCACATGGTCTTGAGGGAAAACAGTCTCCCTCTTTTCCCCCTCCATCTCCCCAGTCTCATCTGGTGAGGCTTAGAGCATATTTGTGGCTTGCCTTTCTCCATGCAAACTCTCTAAACACAGAAATGCGGGAAAACTGCCAGTTTTCCATTTGTAAACAAAAGCCACCTGCATCTCCTGGAACATTCAGCTTTAAGAGGAGAGGAAGACAAACCAGACAGAGAAGAGAAAGGGATTCCCCTAAGAGTGATTTACCTCTCAGGAAAAAGGGAGCTAAAGGTATCAGGAGAGAGTTCTTTTCTTTCATTTATTCACTCATTCTCAGAAATATTTATCCACATTCTACTGTGTTGCAGGCCCTGTATTGAATACTGGATAAGATACTCAAAATTCTTGCTTTTAAAGTTCTTACACGACAATGAGAGATGACAGTATCTTCACATATAAATTTATACACACCAGAATTACAGATACTCATGAGTAGCAAGATTTGAGCTGACCTGATTGACAAGAGGAGGCGAAATCATGGAAAGATCTGGAGAAAGAAGAATGCAGACAAAGGAAATGGGAAAAGCTTAGGAGGCTGATTTGTAGGATAATTTCAACATTAGGGTAGAGTGGGAAGCAATGACTGCATTTTAGACCAGGGAAGGGCTTTAAGATTTAACACTAAATGTGAGTTGGGGTTGTTAGTAGGGGAGTGATACAGTCTGATGTACTTTTCAGAAGGGTCCCTCCACTGCTGTGGAGACAGTGGATTATTGGGGGACTAGAATGGAAAGGTGATGACAACTGGGAGCTACTAGAGGTTAGACAGAAGGCATGTTGGAGGAAGGTGATGGGCATGGACAGAGCATAAAGGGAGAGACTTAGGGTGACTTCTGAGGTAGAACTGAAAAGACTTGCTGAAGAATTGGATGAGGGCTTGGAGGGGAAAAGAGAAAACAAGGATGATATCTGGATTTTATTTTCCTAACAACTTCTGAATCACAGAGTTGGAGGTCAACCTAAGCCCTGGATTTACTACCTGCTAAATGTTTGCTATGTACACCCATTGCCTCCAAATGCTTCCATTTAAGCCTCTGCCATCTCTGATCTGACTGTTAAAAGAACTCCAAACTGCTGCTGATCACAGCCTTCTGCAACTATTCCCTTACTGCTGCAGTCACCTTTCCAGAATGAAAATCTGATCATTGTACAGCGGCTCCTCCCTGTCCACAAGACAAAATCCATTTCTTTCCAGAAACCTTATAAGGCCTTTCTTGATCTGGCTCCTACTTGCCTCTCACTCCCATGTCTCTCACGGTGTGTTTCTCACTTCCTCCACCTCTGCATATCCTTCATTAAAGGCCACAATAGACTCTTTATGGTGACTGCATCATGAAATTAAAAGATGCTTGCTCCTTGGAAGGAAGCTATGACAGACTTAGTCAGCATACTAAAAAGCAGAGACATCATTTTGCCGACAGAAGTCCATATGGTCAAAGCTATGGTTTTTCCAGTAGTCATGTACAGATATGAGAGTTGGACCAGAAAGAAGGCTGAGCACCAAAGAATTGATGCTTTCAAATTCTGGTGCTGGAGAAGACTCATGAGAGTCCCCTGAATGGCAGGGAGATCAAACCAGTCAACCCTAAAAGAAATCAACCCAGACTATTCATTGGAAGGATTGATGCCAAAGCTCCAATACTTTGACCACCCAATGTGAAGACCAGGTCAATGGAAAAGACCCTGATTCTGAGAAAGACTGAAAGAAAAAGGCAAAGGGGGTGAAAGAGGATTAGATGGGATCACTGACTCAATGTATGTGAATTTAAACAAACTCCAGGAGACAGTGAAGGACAGAGGAGTCTGGTGTGCTGTAGTCCACGGGGTTGCAAAGAGTTGACACGACTTAGTGACTGAACACCAATAACAAGGCTCTTTACATTTTCAGAACACACCATGCTCTCTGTACATTGCCATCTTACTTAGTACACTTTCTTAACACCTAATATACTGGGAAAATGCCTCTTTCTCTTTCTAGAGTTTCCCTCTACCCTCTCTCTTTCAGTCCAATTGTAGGTGGCATGGCCCCCTGTGTATGGCTCTAACACTACACTGCTTTGCACCCATAAGGTCTCCATCCTGTATCTTCCTCCTCTCTGGAGTGTAAACACCTGAAGGGCAGGGACAGGGAGTCACTGATATTCTCCTCTTTGTACAGACGTGTGCCTTTCATAGTGACTCATATATACCAGATGATCATAAATATTAACTGAACAATTAAATGGAAACCCTGTACATCATTTCCATCAAGTAGTCACCTAGCCTTTGCATGATCTTTACTGACTATGAAATAAGTAGACTTGTTCCATTCCTAGGACCACCTTGTGTTTTAAATTTTTTCATATATTTTTTAGATGCCAGGGTTCAAGGAGTCAACCAACTAGATAGGATCTCTATTTTCATATTATATTCTAATCTAGAGGAGAGAGAGTGTGAAAAAATATAAGTAAGGAAATTAAGTGCGGTCAGTCGCAAAAAAATCTTATATGCGGAATTGATAAAGATAACAGGGGTGCTTAAACTGGCTGATTCAGGAGTAACTCTTTGAGGAAGTGACATTTAAACTGACATTTGACTTTTTTTTTTTAAAGGCTCCAATCTTAAGAAAATTGGGACCAGCTGGCTCCACACAGAAGGGACAGCTACTTCAAGGGCTCTAAGATAGGAATGTGCTCCAGGGAGTTCAGGGAATGGAGATGTGATGTGGTTAGATCATAAGCCATAGAAAGAGTGGCAGAGGTGGATATAGAAGAATGGGCAGAAGCCGGGTCACAGAGCATGCTGGAGGCATGGGATGGTGTTTGGATTCTAACCTAAGCGCCATGGAACACACCTGGAGGACTGGAATCAGGACAGTGGCATGACCTGCACCACCTGTTTCAAAGGATACTTTAAAAAGCTAGGAGTTTGGGATTAACATATACACACCACTACATATCAAACAGGTAAACAACAAGGGCCTGCTCAAGTCTTGTAACAGCCTATAATGGAAAAGAATCTGGAAAAGATCTACCTATCTTTCTAAACTTAATCACTTTACTGTACCCTTGAACCTAAGACAACATTGAAAACTGATCAGACCTCAATTTTAAAAATGTAATTATCTTAAAAAGGCATTTGGGCTATTGTAAAGAGACTGTGTTTTGCGAAAGTAAAGAGTAATAGTAAAGCAGAGAGAAGTGAAGAAATGCTGAGACCTTCTGGAACTGAAATGAAGTGAAGTTGCTCAGTCGTATGGCAACTCTTGGCTCCTCTGTCCATGGAATATTCCAGGCAAGCATATTGGAGTGGGTTGCCATTTCCCTCTCCAGTGGATCTTCCCAACCCAGGGAATCAAACCCGTGTGTCCCACATTGCAGGCAGATGCTTTACCGTCTGAGTGACCAGGGAAGTCCTAAGACCTTCTGGAAGTAGAGCCAATATTAAGAGATGGGGAAGCCTTCCATATACCTGAATCAGCTTATTGCCAAGACAAACATCCAGTTCTTGTTTATGGATACAATGGGATCCCCTACCAGCCCTGGTCAGCCTTTCTCAGTCAGGGTTCCTAACCCAGGCACGATTCAGGAGTGTCTGAGTTAGGCAGACTGGTCCCTCCCTCAGCCTAGACAAAGCTCTCCTCTTAGGCGCCACAATCACATTAGCCTTTCCAGAAGCCACAGGACCCTGTGAATACCTAGTGAACTCTTCATTAACACAGAGACGATCCTGTACTTCTGTCACAGATTTATTGAAGCTAAGAGCAAGACTTCACTTTCACTGTAATAAACTTCTCATTAAAGTCACCCCATCATTCAGGAGCTCTCTCTGCTGCATCCAATTTCTTCTTCTTTTTTTTTTGCATCCAATTTCTTATCTTTACTTTCTCCTTTCCATCTACTCCCAGAGCTTCTATGTTTGAATTAACCAATGAATTCATTAAACAGCAGTAAGCCCACAAGGGTCAGCCATGGTTCAATCTAGGACTAGGTATTCTTTAGAGAGAAAAAGGAACTATTTAGATTTTTAAATTTTAAAACAGAATTTACTTTGATCTTGCTATTGGTGATTAGTGAATTAAAGTACTTTTGTATTTTATAACTCATTTGAATATCAAAGTCTCCTTTTTCAACTGGGGAATTACACTAAGGAAACAATGGATGTGCTAATGTGAGACCTAATTAGAGTGGGGGAAAAAAAGCAGGGTTTGGAATTTGCTAAAGATATTTCTCAATTTGGGCCATTTAGTTTTGGTTTTTAATGAATGCAGATACCCATGGAAGTGATCTTGAAAATAGCATAAGAGAAATGTGAAGTGTTAGTCGCTCAGTCATGTCCAACTGTTTGGGACATCATGAACCATAGCCTACAAGGTTCTTCTGCCCGTAGGAGTCTCCAGACCAGAATACTGGAGTGGGTAGCCATTCCCTTCTCCAGGGGATCTTCCCAACCCAGGGATCAAACTGGGTTCTCCAGGACTAAAAGCAGATTCTTCACCATCGGAGCCATTAGGGCAGCCCTAGAATAGTGCAGGTCTATGACATATGCTAGAGAGCCACGTATCAGACCTTCCAGTCACTGTCAGGAAACTTTAGCAGTTCCCCTGTTCATCTGGGTTCCTACCTCCTTTTTACAACCTGTCTGTAGAGGACAGAGATCTTTAAACACCACACTGCATGTGGCATCTCTCCAGCCAGCCCTTCCCATCTCCTCCCCTTCAACTCTACCACCACCTCACTCCCAACCAAATAAAAAGGACAAGGCAGACGTGAAGCAAATGGTTTTCCTACTTTAGAGCTCTCTAACTTGCCAAGCAATGCTATGGAAACAAACCATTTACATGAGGGACACATCAATGAATTCTTATTGATTTACCAGAATGAGTAAATTCAACTTCATACATTCATCAGATTACTGAATATTTATTTTTGGTAAAGTCAAGCCTATAGATAGTGTCTGGGTAGCAAAATCAGAACATTCGCCAAAATTATCTTTGGATTTTTGAGGAGTAGTAGTGTTAGTTGCTAGTTGTGTCCGACTCTTGGTGACTCCACGGATTGTAGCCTGCCAGGGTCCTCTGTCCATAGGAAGACCTAGGCAGCATCTTGTCCTAAGCAAGATACTGGAATGGCTTGCCATTCTCTTCTCCAGAGAATCTTCCCAACCTAAGGATCGAACCAGGGTCAATTGTGTTGCAGGCAGATTCTTTACCATCTGAGCTACATCACATGTTGCGTATCTTCTAGAGTTAACTGAAAACACTGCCAATCACTTTCTTCCTCCAAGTAAATGATTATATTTCATGAAAATAGGCATTTTTTTAAGACACAGTTTTAGGGGATTAAGGGATATAAGGATGGACACTGGCAAATGAGGCCAGAAAATAATTGTTTTGAAGCACAGATACGAAAAAGAAAAGGCTTAATCCAAGCACTATATTAAAATACAGGAAAACACACACACACACACACAATAAGCTCATAGGACCTAATACCTATTATGATTGCTTATTTTTTTCCTGAAATATTTACTGTGATAACTTCTTTGTGAGCCCCATCCTACAGAGTAGGGGCTGCTTTAGCTCAACAACCCTGCTCTCTCAAAGAGATGTTGAGAAAGCCCCTTCTGTAGAAATAAGATGACCTCTACTAGGGTGTATTTAGATATATCTGGCTAAATATCAATTTTAAAGAAATGAAGACTGTTTGTCATTTCAGAGATGCTGATATCTGCTCACCACAATCTCAAGATCAGTAAAATAAATTTTTCTAATCTGCGCATACACAGGATTCAGAAATTGCATTTTGGAAGATCTTTTTTCCTTTGGAAGATCTTTTGTCCTTCATGTAGAAGCATTTAAAGGTCTTTTATAATACATTTGTTTATTTCACAAAAAATGGAAAGAAATAGTGGGTATATTTTTATATTTGCTATCTTTTACTATTGCTTTTCAGTAAAAGGGAGTTTCTTCTGAAGAGTCTAAAGCAAAATACTGTAATATATTCTCAGGGTTTCATTTTTTTCACAAATATTTTCATTGGATTTTTTTTTTTTTAGTCAGTGAATCTCTGAATAAAAAGGTCTGTAAACTTTATAATTAAGCAAAAACTCTGTGTGCCATCAAGTTTCTCCTGCTAAGCCTTCATCAATGACAAAATTGATGAAGTGCAGATCTATGCCTTTGTTTATGAAATAAAGGTCCTTAAAGTGGAGTGCCAAGACTCATGGATTAATTGCATAGTAAGGACTCAATAAAGATTTAATAAGCATCCAACAATCTAATAAAATCATGAAACTCTTTCTGAAAAATAATTATAAAAGATTCATAACCTGTAAAAGCCCGTGGTACAAACAGGATAGAGAGGAAATAGCTGTAATGAAAGAGACTAGATTGAAAATAGAGATCTCTTCTTCCTTCTTAAAGTATCATTTCTAACAACCTTTCCCACAACTGAAAAAAGCTGCATTGTCAGTATTTTTTTCTGTTAGTTTCACATGCGCAATCCAGATAAAATCTCAGTGCACCTGCGGCCCTGCTTTTCCCTGCTTCAGCTCTGCCCAGGTAGGAAGCTAGTTCTAGTCACTGTGAGCTTTACCACATGCCCTGCTCCTCCCAGTGGATACACATTCTGTAAAGCAGCCATCGGAGAAGGCAATGGCACCCCACTCCAGTACTCTTGCCTGGAAAATCCCATGGACGGAGGAGCCTGGTAGGCTGCAGTCCATGGGGTTGCGAAGAGTCAAACACGACTGCACAACTTCACTTTCACTTTTCACTTTCATGCACTGGAGAAGGAAATGGCAACCCACTCCAGTGTTCTTGCCTGGAGAATCCCAGGGATGGGGGAGCCTGGTGGGCTGCCGTCTATGGGGTCGCACAGAGTCAGACATGACTGAAGCAACTTAGCAGCAGCAGCAGCAGCAGCAAGGCAGCTTTGTCTCCCTTCTAATTATTAATTCCAGACACTCCCCATTTAGGGAATTAGGAAAAACATCTAGTAGAGGGAACCTATACTGTTGAGCAAAAATTACAAGGATTTTACACTGACCACTGGCGGTGGACAGAAAGACTATTCACCAAGTGCTACCCACCAAAGAGAAGCAGGGATTCTTCTCATCTGGGGGATGAATACAGTTTTTAACAAGCCAGGGGAAAGACTGAGCCATCAGGGAAGCCCAGTAAATATCACAGAAAGATTCTTAAGCCTTTGAGCCTTCCATTAAGCCATGGTGACTTCCCATCAGTCTCAATCAGGGTTACAATGCTAAAAAACAAATATTTCAAAAAGCTCAGCAGCAATAAAAATGGGAAAAGCAGGCAAGTTGTAAAGGCACCTGGCAGTACAGTTCAGCATTGAACCAAGGCCTCCAGAGGTCACCTGTCGTACTTCTCCAGGGAGTCTAGTTGACCATTACCAGGATGCAATGTGGTACTGGTATTACAGGAGCTTTCAATTATTCAGATAATTTAAAAGTCTATATATTTTTGTTTGAAATCACTCTATTTTTAAATATTGGTGCTGATCAAGTAACAGTAGCATTTTCAGCACCATCTGGTGCCAGGATATGTCTTTAAACCCTTAAAGCCAGAGTTAACCTGCTTTTGAGTGTGTGTGTGTGGTCAAAGAATTATAATATACTCAGTCCTGTGGGTGGGCAAGGAATGGTCTCTGGACAGCTGGAGAGAAGTATTCAGCACCTTTCAATTAGCCCCAGGCTAGACGCAGGCAGTAGGAGCAACTCAGTCACGCCCACATGGCTGTAAGTGTGACCCAGAATAGACCGTGGCCTAGCTTCCTCTAAATCCCGCTTGCTCTTTTCAAACTTCCGCCTGCATTCCTTCAGGGGCCATAGACTCCATTATGTCGTTTACAGGATCCAACCACCAGCATCTCCTGGATGCCATTTTTGTCAGACTTGCTGAGGTATGCCCTGTGCACTTTACCTTTTCATATGATCAGCTGACATTTCCATCCAAGTACCGGAAATGTCTCTAATTTTGTTCTGGACACATCAAAGCAGACACAGCAGGCTTTCATTTCTAAACCTCTGGTTTCAGAGAACCTTTGAAAATGAGCGCAGTACTAAGCGAGCTCTCTCTTTGCTCCTAAAGAAAAGAAGACACTTCATCCTCCAGAGACCCTATGTGTGTGGGCTTAGAAACCCAGCAAGACTGGGTTCGTGATGAAGTTGTGATGAAGCGGCTCTGGCCAGTTCCCCAATCCTAAATCCAAACATGCTAAGATGACAGAGAACCATGCTGCCTTTGGGGAGGGGCATTTATTAAAACAATAGTGGGCCTCATTCATAATATAAATATACTATTCCTTTAACTAAAGGTTCACCTGAAATGCTCACACTAGTGTTGGTATTTCCAACCTCTTTACAAGACAAATGAAAATGAAGATATGGATTCACACTGTCATTAAAAGATTGCTTCCAATTCTCCTAGACTATTATCAGGATCTTACTAGAAACGTACATCCTTAATTTTGTGTATATAGCATGATGGAAAGTACAAGGAACCAGGGAATCCAGGCAGGTCTATACACGTTATCAGAAGAGCTCACATAAGGAAAATCTTCATGTAACCTAAGTCACCAAGATACTAAGCCACTCTTGGGTCACATCAAGTGGGGTACAAAATTCAGCATTTTCAATCTTACCTGCAATTCTTCTCTCTGAAGTCCGATCCACTATATTTTTGCAGAGAAACAGCTTTGCATACCTCTTGCTGAGAAAAAATGCCTCCCATTCACTTTTGTGGAAGCTAGAAAATGTTTTAAAAGTCCTTACCTGTTTAGCTTATTATTCATTCAATCTAACTCCAATTTATGCTTATTTCAATAGCTCAAATGATTGCTATAAATGTGAATCTATTACAATATTGTTGGTGAAAAATTCCATTAAGGACTCTACTAAGAATTTGAAGGATACCCTGTCTGTGTCCTCCACAAATGTGGTCCATAGCACTTAAAGCTTCAGACTTAAAAAAAAAAAAAAAAAAAACTAGGTTTCATAAACTAGCAATTATCAGCAGGACTCACAAAATGCCCAGCTAATTTGATTTGATTGTCTATACTTTCTTCTAAAATATGCCAAAATGATGTCCTTTTCATCATAGGGGATTGGAATGCAAAAGTAGAAAGTCAAAAGATACTCAGAATAACAGGCAAGTTTGGCATTGGAATATAAAAAGAAGCAGGGAGAAGGTTAACAGTTTTGTCAAGAGAATATGCTGGTCACAGCAAACACCCTTTGCCAACAACAGGAGAGACGACTCTACACATGGACATCACCAGATAGTCAATACCAAAATCTGATCAATTATGTTCTTTGCAGCTAAAGAGAGAGAAGCTCTATTCAGTCCGCAAAAACAAGACCTGGGTCTGACTATGGTTCAGATCATGACCTCCTTACTGCAAAATTCAGGCTCAAATTGAAGAAAGTAGGGAAAAACCATGTGGCCATTCAGGTATGACCTAAATTAAATCACCCACGGTTATACAGTGCAGGTGAGAGATACAGTAAATGGATTGGATCTGGTAGAGTGTGTAAAGGACTACGGATGGAGGTCTGTAACATTTATGGGAGGTGATGACCAAAACCATCCCAAAGAAAAAGAAATGCAAGAAGGCAAAGTGGTTGTGTGAGGAGGCTTTACAAATAGCTGTGGAAAGAAAAGAAGTGAAAGGCAAGGGAGAAAGGGAAAGATATACACAATTGAATACAGAGTTCCAGAGAATAGCAGGAGAGATAAGAAAGCGTTCTTAAGTGAATAATGCAAAGAAATAGAGGAAAACAATAGAATGGCAAATTAGAAAGAAAATTAGATATACTTTCAAGAAAATTAAAGATACCAAGGCTACATTTCATGTAAGGATGGGAATGAAGAAGGATATAAATGGTATGGACCTAACTGAGAAGAGATTAAGAAGAGGTGGCAAGAAGACATAGAAGAATTCTACAGAAAGGTCTTAATGACTCAGATAACTATGATAGCGTGGCCACTCACCTAGAGTCAAAAATCCTGCAGGGTGAAGTCAAGTGGGCCTTAGGAAGCATCACTACAAACAAAGCTGGTGGAGGTGACACAATTCCAGCTGAGCTATTTCAAATCCTAAAAGTTGATGCTGTGAAAGTGCTGCACTCAATATGCCAGCAAATTTGGAAAAGTCAGCTGTGGCCACAGGACTGGAAAAAGTCAGTTTTCATTCCAATAACAAAGAAGGGAAATGCAAAAAAAATGTTCAAACTACCATGCATTATTTCACATGCTAGTGAGATTATACTCAAAATCCTTCAAGGTAGGCTTCAGCAATATGTAAATCAAGAACTTTCAGATGTACAAGCTGGGTTTAGAAAAGGCAGAGGAACCACAGATCAAATTGTGAACAGTTATTGGATCATGGAGAAAGCAAGGGAGTTCCCCAAAACATTTACTTCTGCTTCATTGACTATACTAAAGCCTTTGACTGTGTGGATCACAACAAACTGTGGAAAATTTTTAGAGATGGGAATACTAGACCACCTTACCTGTCTCCTGAGAAACTTGTATGTGGGTCAAGAAGCAACAGTTAGAACTGGACATGGAACAACTGGCTGGTTCAAAATTAGGAAAGGAGTACAACAAGGCTGTATATTGTCAATCTGCTTATTTAACTTCTATGCAGAATACATCATGCAAAATGCCAGGCTGGATGAATCACAAGCTGGAATCAAGATTGTTGGGAGAAATATCAACAATATCAGTATGCAGATGATACCACTCTAATGTCAGAAAGCAAAGAGGAACTAAAATCCCTTTGATGAGTGTGAAAGAGGAGAGTGAAAAATTTGGCTTGAAACTCAACATTAACAAAAGTGAGCTCATGGTACCCCCCACTCCCCATCACTTCATAGCAAATAGATGGGTAAAAGTAGAAACAGTGACAGATTTTATTTTCTTGGGCTAAAAAATCACGGGCTTCCCTGATAGCTCAGCTGGTAAAGAATCTGCCTGCAATGCAGGAGAGCCTGGTTTGTTTCCTGGGTCAGCAAGTTCCCTTGGAGAAGGGATAAGCTACCCACTCCAGTATTCTTGGGCTTCCCTGATGGCTCAGATAGTAAAGAATCTGCCTGCAATGCAGGAGGCCTGTGTTCAATCTCTGGGTTGGGAAGATCCTTTGAAGAAGGGAACAGCTACCCACCCCAGTATTCTTGCCTGGAGAATTCCATGGACAGAGGAGCCTGGAGAGCTATAACCCATGGGGCTGCAAAGAGTTGGACATGACTGAGTGACTGTCACTTTTACTTTCATAATCACTATAGACAGTAACTGCAGCCATGAAATTAAAAGATGCTTGCTCCTTGGAAGAAAAGCTATGACAAACATAGACAACATATTAAAAAACAGAGACAGCACTTTGGTGACAAAAATCCGTATAGTCAAAGCTATGGTTTTTCCAGTAGTCAAGTATGGATGTGAGAGTTGGACCATGAAGAAGGCAGAACACTGAAGAACTGATGCTTTTGAACTGTGGTGCGAGAGAAGATGCTTGAGACTCCCTTGGGCAACAAGGAGATCAAATCAGTCAACCCTAGAGGAAATCAACCTTTAATATTCATTGGAAGTACTGTTGCTGAAGCTAAAGCTCCAACACTCTGGCCACCTGATGTGAAGAGCTGACTCATTGGAAAAGACCCTGATGCTGGGAAAGACTGAAGGCAAAAGGAGAATGGGGACACAAAGGATGAGATGGTTAGGTAGTATCACTGACTCAACAGACATGAATTTGAGTAAACTCCAGGAGAGAATGGAGGACTAAGGAGCCTGGCATTCTACAGCACATGGGGTCACAATTAGTTGGATACAACTCAGCATAGAAGATGTGTTTTTTTTTCTATGCTTTATTTTACAAAGCAACAAAACAACAACAACCCACTTTTATTCATGCTTTATTTTACATAACTTTGTGTCTATTGTCTTCTACTCTTAAAAATTTCCTTCCAATTGAGATCTGAAAGGGATCATATAGAAACCCTCTACTGAGGTGACCAAACATTTCAGCTTTTGCCAGGACCGTCCTGGTTTTCATCTGTTTTCATGGTGTAATCATTGAAGACATTCTTTTTAATCCCAAATGTATTCCAGTTTGAATTATTCATTTAAATGGGCAGAACATGCTGTGAGTCTTTTCAAAGTACCCTTGGTAACTTACAGGTTAATAGGAACAATTTAAGTGTATTTGTTAATAATATATTCATTATCATGGGGCCAGCAAAATTATTGAAAATATTTTCTTTTGGTAGTGTACAGTATATCTCTGCATGATCAGAAATCAACCTGATAAATACTTGCTTGACTTTAATTTCAAGGATGATGCTTTTTTTTCTGTAAATAAATTCCATACCATTTTCCATTTGGTAAAAGAGGCTACAAAATTGTGTACACTTATTTTTTGTTTTCAGATCAGATCAGTCGCTCAGTCGTGTCCGACTCTTTGCGACCCCATGAATCGCAGCACACCAGGCCTCCCTGTCCACCACCAACTCCTGCAGTTCACCCAGACTCATGTCCATCGAGTCAGTGATGCCATCCAGTCATCTCATCCTCTGTCGTCCCCTTCTCCTCTTGCCCCCAATCCCTCCCAGCATCAGAGTCTTTTCCAATGAGTCAACTCTTCACATGAGGTGGCCAAAGTACTGGAGTTTCAGCTTTAGCTCTTAGCTGCCAGGAAATAAAGCCTAATGGATTGCATAAGCAGTATAGTTTTTCACAAAAGTGCCGAGAAAAATCTATTCCCTCTGCTTCCTTTGGGGTAGACTCTGAGCGCTTTGATCCCTAGGTGCCTTACCTTTTATCATCATCCACCTTATGTATTCTTTTGGAAGTTGGTCAAGTAACCATTTATATTAAGTGTAATATTCCAAAAATAATTAACCCTTGTATTAACCTTGCCAGTTCTAAGTGAGATAAATTAGAAGAAGTACTGTGGAGTACCATTTCATGGTGAACTACCCTTGGTCAGCATTCTGCTGAGGATGTGAATTTTTTAATATCATTATGAGGATTACTCCACTCACAAGCTGAAATCATGTGTATCTGAATTATTTAGAGCCTGTAATATTCATTTCCCTCTTCCATCCATGTAACAACCTGGGCAAAACAAAGAATGTTATTATACAATAAGGTCTAAGACTAACAGCCTCAAGTAAAACAACTACAACCCAACCCAAATAATGAAGAAAGCATGGCAAAACTTCTACAGCAGTAATCTAACTGATGAAGCACCTGGAGTCTTGTTCTAAATCAAGATGGAAAGCAAATGGGAAGAGGAAGTCCAGAGTCTCAAGTGGAAAAACATAAAGACAATTAATATTGAATTCTGAAAATAATTATGCTGAGAGAAGTAAACCAGGGCTACCAATTAAATTTGAAAGAAGTAAATACTACCAAATCCAGGTACCTACTGAAAACAACTCCTCTCCTGAAAAATCCCACTTAAATCGTTAATAGATACCCTTTTGAATACTGGTTATGTGCCAGACAATCTTGCTAGCAGTTTTCATGGATTAAGAAATTTACTGTAATTGATTACATCTAAGCTACTGTTAATTGTCTATTGAGTTCTCCAGGCAAGAATTAATGGCAGAAAGTGTAGAGGAACTAAAGAGCCTCTTGATGAGGTTGAAAGAGGAGAGTGAAAATTGGCTTGAAACAACATTTAAAAAAAAAAAAAAAGCTAAGATCATGACATCTAGTCCCATCACTTCATAGCAAATAGATGGGGGGAAAGTAGAAGCAATGACGGATTTTATTTTCCTGGGCTCCAAAATCACTGTGGACTTTACCTGCAGCCATGAAAAAAATGATGCTTGCTCCTTGGAAAGAAAGCTGTGACAAACCTAGACAATGTATTGAAAAACTGAGACATCACTTTGCTGACAGAGGTCTGTATAGTCAAAGCTATATTTTTCCAGTAATCATGTATGGATGAGAGTTGGACCATAAAGAAGGCTGAGTGCTGAAGAACTGATGGCTTTGATTTGTGGTGCTGGGAAAGACTCTTGAGAGTCCTTTGGACTGCAAAGAGATCAAACCTGCAAATTCTAAAGGAAATCAACCTTTAATATTTATTGAATGATTGATGTTGAAACTAAAGCTCCAGTACTTTGGCCACTTGATTTGAAGAGTCAACTCATTGAAAAAGACCCTGATGCTACGAAAGACTGAAGTCAAAAGAAGGAGGAGGGAGACAGAGGATGAGATGGTTAGATAGCATCACTGTCTCAATGTAAATTTTGCTCATAAATTTGAGCAAAATCTAGGATACAGTGGAGGAGAGAGGAGCCCAGTGTGCTACATTCCATGGGGTTACAAAGAATTGGACATGATTTATTGACTGAAAAACAAAAAAATATTTATTTTAAAAATAATCATTATGTTGTGTGCCACTAAGAAAGATTAATGCCATGGATATTAAGACATGCCATTGATTACATCAGTTCAGTTTGGTCGCTCAGTTGTGTCTGACTCTTTGCAACCCTGTGGACTGCAGCATGCCAGGGTTCCCTGTTCATCACCAACTCGCAGAGCTTGCTCAAACTCATGTACCATTCAACCATTTCATTCTCTGCCGTCCCCTTCTCTTCCTGCCTTCAATCTTTCCCAACATCAGGGTCTTTCCCAAGGAGCCAGTCTTTGCATCAGGTGGCCAAAATATTGGAGTTTCAGCTTCAGCATCACTCCTTCCAATGAATATTCAGGATTGATTTCCTTTAGGATGGACTGGTTGGATCTCCTTGCAGTCCAAGGGACTCTCAAGTCTTCTCCAACACCACAGTTCAAAAGCACCATTTCTTTGGTGCTCAGCCTTCGTTATAGTCCAAATCCCACATCTATGACTACTGGAAAAACCATAGCTTTGACTAGAGGGACCTTTGACGGCAAAGTAACGTCTCTGTTTTTTAATATGCTGTCTAGGTTGGTCATAGCTTTTCTTCCAAGGAGCATCTTTTAATGTGATGGCTGCAGTCACCATCTGCAGTGATTTTGGAGCCCCCAAAATAAAGTGTCTCACAGTTTCCATTGCTTCCCTATCTGTTTGCCATGAAGTGATGGGACCAGATGCCATGATCTTAGTTTTCTGAATGTTGAGTTTCAAGCCAACTTTTTAACTCTCCTCTTTCACTTCCATCAAGAGGCTCTTTAGTTCTTCTTCACTTTCCGCCATAAGGGTGGTGTCATCTGCATATCTGAGGTTATTGCTATTTCTCCCGGCAATCTTGATTCCAGCCTGTGCTTCATTCAGCCTGGCATTTTGCATGATGTACTCTGCATACAAGTTAAATAAGAAGGGTGACAATATGCAGCCTTTTTCAGTTCAGTTCAGTCTCTCAGTCATGTCCGACTCTTTGCAACCCCATGAATCACAGCACGCCAGGCCTCCCTGTCCATCACCAACTCCCGGAGTTTACTCAAACTCATGTTCATCCAGTCGGTGATGCCATCCAGCCATCTCATCCTCTGTCATCCCCTTCTCCTCCTGCCCACAATCCCTCCCAGCATCAGAGTCTTTTCCAATGAGTCAGCTCTTCGCATGAGGTGGCCAAAGTATTGGAGTTTCAGCTTTAGCATCAATCCTTCCAATGAACACCCAGGACTGATCTCCTTTAGAATGGACTGGTTGGATCTCCTTGCAGTCCAAGGGACTCTCAAGAGTCTTCTCCAACACCACAGTTCAAAAGCATCGATTCTTCAGCGCTCAGCTTTCTTCACAGTCCAACTCTCACATCCATACATGACCACTGGAAAAACCATAGCCTTGACTAGATTACTCTAATTTCAGTGATAGTAAAATATTGCTTAAATACATTTAAAAAAATTTTAAATGTGATAGATGGCCATTGTTTCAACTATATTATGCATATAGGTACTACCTATTATCTCTGACTGAGGTAATGAGGACACTCTATCACTGTCGCTTGTCCAAGGTTAAGGAAATAGTGAGTAGGAAAATTAGCATTCAAACCTATGCACTTTGGCTCCAGAGACTGTGCTCTCAACCAGCAAGCTATAGAACCATTTTATCTCAATTTCCATGACAATGACAGCAGTACTTTCAAAGAGCCCATTATTTTTTGGATAATTCTTAGGGTTAGAATATTACTTTTCTTTACTTAACTGAATAATGATAAGAACAACAACGGTAGCATCAGTAGCTACCATTTATATGCCAGATTGGGTACCAAATGCCTAACAAAATTCTAGAAGGGGTCCCTAAGTGCTGGCCAAACAACACACACTGAGACAAATATACCAAAGTCTCACCCATCTTCTGTTAAAAATGGAGTCTGTGGGGCCTTTGTCATGAGCTTCTGATTTTGCAGGTCTACAGTGGGGCTAGAAGCCAGATATTTTCAGAAAGATTCATAAAAGACATCATTTTACCATTTTGACATGGTAAATGTCAAAATGAAATGGTAAAAGACATCATTTACCATTTACTATGAAGTGGGTATCATTGCAATGTCTCAGTGGGCACATCTCCCCAATGGATCACAGTCTCTTGACTCACCTGAACTTCAATACACTTGTCATGCTTTCTGTAGTATCCAGATTAGCACTACGTGTCCAAGCTTACAGCTGTTCCAGCATCAAATCTGACTGAGAAAAGGGTCACTGTTTGAGGTTCTGGACCCGATCTGTTTATGGCAGGTGGAGTGACCCTTTGGCAGCACTGGAGAGATGAACCATGGCTGCCCCACAGTGGCATTTGGAACTGAAGAAATTCAGAACATGCTACCTCAGAATATATCCCCTTGGCAAACTGATTGTTCTTGAGCTGAAAGCACATGGGAAAGAGCAGATGCAAGAAGAACTCTCTGACTTCCCTCTTCCCACCTGAAGGCAGGTCACCAAATTTCACATGAGAAAGGTGCCCTCCTTGTTTGAGGAAGAAAAGCACATTCTTATCACCAGAGCCTGGAAGTCAGTGGCAAAACGGACCTTTACAAACCCTCTAAAATAAGCCATATCTGCTGTTGTTTAGTTGCCAAGTCGTATCTGTCTGTCTTGCAACTCCACGGACTGTAACCTGTCTGGCTCCTCTATCCATGGGATTTTCCAGCAAGGATACTAGAGTGGGTTGCTATTTCCTTCTCCAGGGGCTCTTCCAGACCCAGGAATTGAGCCTACATCTGCTTAGCAGCAGATTCGTTACCACTGGGCCACCAGGGAAACTTATCTTCTGTTGGTTTCTGTTGTATATTTCCTAATCACTGTCCCACAGTTTACTGCCCCTAGCCTATGTCTTG
The DNA here is from genome assembly GCF_002263795.3 of Bos taurus. NCBI lineage: Eukaryota > Metazoa > Chordata > Mammalia > Artiodactyla > Bovidae > Bos > Bos taurus. Next base: position 3,125,395 of record NC_037337.1, on the reverse strand, counting down.
TTGCATCCCCATAATTTATCATTCTTCATATAAAAAAGGTATATAAATTTATGGTCCTAACAGTTTCTTTGGCTCTTCATTTGCCTCTAAGACCTCCATGTACAAGTAAAAACATGAAATAAAATTGTATGTTTTTTTTTCTGTTGATCTGTCTTATATCAGTTTAATTCTTAGGCCTAATTACAGAACCTAACAGGGTAGAAGGAAGTTTTTCCTCCTCTTCAGAACCAAAGCTTGACCTGGGAGTTAGATGGAGAGGAGGTTGAGGTGGTAATATTAAAATATGTTGCCATAGAGAACCTGCCTGAGTGCGTGTTTGTGTTGGAATTTTCCACTCTTGAGCTGCCTTCCTGTCACTAGGTAATGACCCAGTGAAACTCTCCATCCCAAACCTTCCTGGGAATGGCTTGCACAGAGGCACTGAACGAAATCACATTGGCTCCTGGCACCAGCATCTTGTTCTCTTTTGAATCCTGACATCTTGAATGTTACATAGGATTTCAGGAAATGCAGCTGGCTTCATCTCCTCTCTCCCTGACTTTCCCAGCCCCTGCCACCTCAGAAGGAAGTGACAGAGCCCAGCACGTTACCATTGGCCCACTGGAGCCTCACAGCAGCAGTCCAACCAAGCCAGCGTCTCTTCTTGGTTGAGGGGAAGAAACCCATCTCAGATAAAGATTTATAAAGGGATTCACTGCCACAGAAGGCCTAGGGGATGCAGTTTGGAGCCGCTTAAACTCACCAGAGTTGTAAAGCTCTCTTTTAGGAGGTAAAGGATGTAGCATGAACAAAGAAAATTGCCAGCTTCCTTCCCTCACCCTGTAGATAGTAAGGAACCTCTATTCACTCTCTTTGGGCTTCTCAGGTAGCCCAGTGGTTAAGAATCTACCTGCCAATGCAGGGAGACCCTGGTTTGATTCCTGGATTGGGAAGATCCCCTGGGGAAGGAAATGGTAACCACTCCAGTATTCTTGCCTGGAAAATCCCATGGACAGAGGATCCTGGTCGGCTACAGTCCATGGGTCACAAAAGTAACCAAATAACAACATACACCCTTTTGGTCTAATTCATAAGGCAGAACTGGTATAATAGGAGTGTCCACAGATACAGACACTGAAGTAAATGCTGCATATAGGAACTGAAAGAGTGTACATAAAACTGGCAATGTTTGTGAATATCACAGATGATCAATACATGAACTACTTGGTGAAGTTCAAAGATACTTGTTACTGCTTAGTCTGTATCCCTCTGGGAAGGTAACAGAAATATGGCTCTCCAGAAGCAGCTGAGAGACAGTCTCTCATATACTGTTCAGAAAGTTTCCTACGCATTCTTGCTAATTTTTCTAGAATTGTCTCTTTCTTTATGGCCCAAGACAGCCTCTTGACACCTCAACAAGAAACTAAAAATTTCTCCAGTTGAAAAAATCCCTTTTAGGGGTCAGAAGACCCTTAGAGGCTCTCCAAAGATACTCTCCAAGATATCTCAAGTGTATTATTTTAAGACTACACTTTCTCTCTGGCTCTTACACAAGAAATCCACACCAACAGATGTGGACAATTGGGTTACAATGCCAGAATTGCCCCTGCCCCCAATTGCCATTTCAGGATCTTTCTTTTATATCCCCCTTCACAACAGATCTCTACACACTTAATTTAGGATGTTCCCAAGGATCATCTCAGCTATGCTTAAACACTACCCTCTCAAGCAATGTTTAAGGTCTGTAACTTTCTTCATGACTTCTCTCTTTCTTCCTTGATTGTCCTGGGACAATCTCCAGTTGATTTATCCCAATTTCTTCTGCAACACAGATATGGACAGGTCTGTCAGCTACTCAAGCAGGTGTGCCCCAAAGTGTTCTCTGACTCAAGAATAACTCAAGTTATTCTTTGCTACAACAGATCAGATCAGATCAGATCAATCACTCAGTCGTGTCCAACTCTTTGCGACCCCATGAATCGCAGCACACCAGGCCTCCCTGTCCATCACCAACTCCCGGAGTTCACTCAGATTCATGTCCATTGAGTCAATGATGCCATCCAGCCATCTCATCCTCTGTCATCCCCTTCTCCTCTTGCCCCCAATCCCTCCCAGCATCAGAGTCTTTTCCAATGAGTCAACTCTTCGAATGAGGTGGCCAAAGTACTGGAGTTTCAGCTTTAGCATCATTCCTTCCAAAGAAATCCCAGGGCTGATCTCCTTTAGAATGGACTGGTTGGATCTCCTTGCAGTCCAAGGGACTCTCAAGGGTCTTCTCCAACACCACAGTTCAAAAGCATCAATTCTTCGATGCTCAGCCTTCTTCACAGTCCAACTCTCACATCCATACATGACCACAAGAAAAACCATAGCCTTGACTAGATGGACCTTTGTTGGCAAAGTAATGTCTCTGCTTTTGAATATGCTATCTAGGTTGGTGATAACTTTCCTTCCATGGAGTAAGCGTCTTTTAATTTCATGGCTGCAGTCACCATCTGTAGTGATTTTGGAGCCCCCCAAAATAAAGTCTGACACTGTTTCCACTGTTTCCCCATCTATTTCCCATGAAGTGATGGGACCGGGTGCCATGATCTTCATTTTCCGAATGTTGAGCTTTAAGCCAACTTTTTCACTTTCCTCTTTCACCTTCATCAAGAGGCTTTTTAGTTCCTCTTCATTTTCTGCCATAAGGGTGGTGTCATCTGCGTATCTGAGGTTATTGATATTTCTCCCGGCAATCTTGATTCCAGCTTGTGTTTCTTCCAGTCCAGCGTTTCTCATGATATACTCTGCATAGACATTAAATAAACAGGGTGACAATATACAGCCTTGACGTATTCCTTTTTCTATTTGGAACCAGTCTGTTGTTCCTTGTCCAGTTCTAACTGTTGCTTCCTGACCTGCATACAAATTTCTCAAGAGGCAGATCAGGTGGTCTGGTATTCCCATCTCTTTCAGAATCTTCCACAGTTTATTGTGATCCACACAGTCAAAGGCTTTGGCATAGTCAATAAAACAGGTAATCCTCAATCCCAATATATTTTATGAACATTATGGTGGAATGCAAGCAGTCTTTGCTTTGCATGGTTCAGACATGCATGCATTTCAGTTACCATGATTTAGTCAAATAACGCCAGCCTCCATAAAAAGGCAGTGCTGAAATTTCAGTTACTACCATATATAAACCAGGAGAAAGTACATGAGACACAAACTTTGATGCTAGCTCTTCATTCTACAAACAGATTTCTTGTTCCAAAACTTATCCTTGACTGGTTACTGTCTATCTGTCACTCAGTTCACACACAGACAGCAAAGCATATAGATAGTTGTACTGTCTACTTATCCTCCAGTGATAAACCCACATGAAATATTACAAAAATTGTATTTAATGGAGGGAAACAATCAACAAAAATGAAATTGCAACAGAGAAACAAAAGGTTTCTGGAAGAGAATTTGGAATAGAAAGTAAATGGAGTTATAGAAGATAGCTAATCATGAGAATGGTGGGGTGCCAATATTCAAGAGACTGTGATATGCAACCAGAGAAATTTAGTGAAGATGAATTCATGGCTGAAAAGTGGAGATGTTTTAAAAGCAAAATTTAAAAAAAAAATCACATTAAAGGAGGTTTTGGAACTATTTCATGACACTTGCAAAAAATAAAATATTGGAAGGTAATCCATGGTTAGAAAGGAGTGTGACAATTCATCAAGGCATAGAAAAAATTTCTTCTCCATATGGTAAGGTATTTGATGAGAACAAGGTACAAAGCACTGTTCAAATTATTCCTAGTAAGTTTTTTTTTTTTATAAGAAAGTAAAAGACTTTAATTCTCAATGTTTCTAATATTTTAAATTATAGTATACTAAAATAGACTATGCCAAAACTGTTGACTGTGGATCACAATAAACTGTGGAAAATTCTGAAAGAGATGGGAATACCAGACCACCTGACCTACCTCTTGAGAAACCTATATGCAGGTCAGGAAGCAACAGTTAGAACTGGACATGGAACAACAGACTGGTTCCAAATAGGAAAAGGAGTACATCAAGGCTGTATATTGTCACCCTGCTTAATTAACTTATATGCAGCGTACATCATGAGAAATGCTGGGCTGGAAGAAGCACAAGCTGGAATCAAGATTGCCGGGAGAAATATCAATAACCTCAGGTATGCAGATGACACCACCCTTATGGCAGAAAGTGAAGAAGCACCAAAGAGCCTCTTGATGAAAGTAAAAGAGGAGAGTAAAAAAGTTGGCCTAAAATTCAACATTCAGAAAACTAAGATCATAGCATCTTTTCCCTTCACTTCATGGGAAATAGATGAGGAAACAGTGGAAACAGTGGCTGACTTTATTTTTCGGGGCTCCAAAATCACTGCAGATGGTGATTGCAGCCATGAAATTAAAAGATGCTTACTCCTTGAAAGGAAAGTTATGACCAACCTAGATAGCATATTCAAAAGCAGAGACATTACTTTGCGAACAAAGGTCCGTCTAGTCAAGGCTATGGTTTTTCCAGTGGTTATGTATGGAAATGAGAGTTGGACTGTGAAGAAAGCTGAGCGCTGAAGAATTGATGCTTTTGAACTGTGGTGTTGGAGAAGACTCTTGAGAGTCCCTTGGACTGCAAGGAGATCCAACCAGTCCATTCTAAGGGAGATCAGTCCTGGGTGTTCTTTGGAAGGACTTATGCTAAAGCTGAAACTCCAATACTTTGGCCACCTCATGTGAAGAGCTGACTCATTGGAAAAGACTCTGATGCTGGGAGGGATTGTGGGCAAGAGGAGAAGGGGACAACAGAGGATGAGATGGCTGGATGGCATCACCGACTTAATGGACATGAGTTTGAGTGAATTCCAGGAGTTGGTGATGGACAGGGAGGCCTGGTGTGCTGCGATTCATGGGGTTGTAAAGAGTCAGACACGACTGAGTGACTGAACTGAACTGAAAACAGACACTAGTTTTGCTATTTTAGAATTTTTTTCTCTGTCTTTATATCCAACCATAAAATATTTTTAAATGTTTTGACAAAATTTTTTTTAAAGTTCACAGGACAATCCAAATTTTTCTCATTGATCATTAAGGTCCTTTTGTACATTTCCTATTTGCACAGTCATTACCATGGTTCTGCACTTCTGGGCATAGTGAATACTCTTTGAGCAGTTTGCTGTATTATTATGGCACTTTGTTCTGAAATTAGAGGATCTCTATATGACAAAAACTACACTGGCACTCTTTTTCTTTCTGTCCTTCATTTCCAAACCAACACACTGTGTTTTGATCAAGCTTAGGTTATCAGTCCCTTACAAAATCTGGGGTGGGCACAGATCACACATGACCTGAGATGGTCTACACCTAGTCCCACGCCCATCAAGTCACTGTCCTTTCTATATACCTGCACCACACCTGGAGGCATTGCTCCAGACATTCCTGCTTGAGGACAATGGAGAAGAACTACCTCCACACTCCTCAAAGAACTCAAGATAGTCTGCCAGATCCCACTGTGGTAAGGCCTGTGTGAGCACGTTCTTAGCAAGTTCAGTATACTGAAAAAGATCAGATGAGTTAATGACTTTCTGCTGTTGATCAAATTACTCAATCCATCACTTGAAAGAGAATCTGAAATCTGCTTTCAATTCTGGTCCTTTTATTTAAAAGTGTTCAGAAGTTACTCAAGAAGAAAATGTGGGCCCTATTTTCAGCATTTTGCTAGCTTCTTGATACTTGTCAATAAAAGCCAGGCTTCCCCAGTGGGTTGGCAGGTAAAGAATCCGCCTGCAATGCAGGAGATACAGGAGATGTGGCTTTGATCCCTAGGTTAGGAAGACCCCTGGAGTGGAAAATGGCAACCCACTTCAGTATTCTTGGTGGGCTACAGTCCATGTGGTCAAAAAGACTCCGAGCAACTAAGCACGCAATAAGAGCCAGCTTAAATCTAAATAATTAAACTTTATACTGCCTTGTTGGGATCTTTTAGTCTAACTGGAATTTTTATGGGTCGACAGTGATGGAGATTCATCACTCAACTGAAGCACAAGAGAATCAGGCAGGTGGAGGGCACGGTCCCTGGCAGGCAGGGCAGGGGCACCAGCTCTTCCTCACTCCTTTGGTATCACTGATCCTACTCTCTAGAAAATGATGTAATCTTAACATTTCCAGGTAACCTAAGTTTTGTTTGATTTTCATTCTTGGAATGATGAGGCAGATTAGAGCAAGAATATTCTAACAAAAGTATTATTTTCTTCTGTATCAATTAAAAGGATTCCAGTAATTCATCAATTTATATTTTAGAAATTCCTATTAAATTATATTAGCTGATAAAAGCATTATTCATTGAGGCTTATAAATGAAGTAAGAGTAACATTGGGTTCTTCATTTGAAAGTTTAAAACCAACTGGCTTTGGAAATTATTTTGGGCGCATGACAATCACAAATGCTTTCCTGTTTAATCAGCCTTAAACTAATATAAGAGTCAGTCATATGAAACACAGTGTTAGAGTTTTTTGTTTTATGTGATGATAATGTTGACTTAACTTGGCACAATTATTGATCACTGTACAGCCTTTCTGTATTTTCAATGATTTATTCTCCTCTATAAACAAATCAGTTCAGAGGCCAAAATATATCATTACAATAGGTAGAAGTTCATAGACATGAAAAATGACCCTGACATTGTTTCTCTTCTAAAAATCTCAAGACCACAATTTATCTCTACATTAAAGTTTAGACCACTCTTGCTGCCTGAAGCAATCACAATAATTTTTATCAAACAGGATATATAATCACCCCAAATTACATTTAGTAGGTGCTTTTTATGAGTGCAAAATTTTAAAAGACAGTGTTTCTTGGTCTTTTTAGTATTAGACACACTTTTTTACCTCAAAATATTTGAGAATTTACTGAAACAACTTTATAGAGAAGCTATTCGCACTTATAAAGGCAGGAATTCAAATTAGGGACAATTCAACCAACAGATTAGAGGAAACCAGAAATCAAAATCATGACGCTACCCTGAAGCCTGAAGACTATCCTGATGCAGCAAGAAGTTATTTCTATTTTAGGAAACCTATTTGTATATCTTAAATCCCCAAGGGCTGTGAGGCTACAGTAACTACTGGCCCTTCAGAGCAAATTCTCCATAAGTTTTAGTGGAGGTGGCATGAGCAAGGGAGGGAAAGAACAAGATGTGGGCAGCTCAAGAAAGCACTTCTTGGCTTCGTGTGTGAGGCGTGCTGGCTCATTCCCAGCTTTTCAACTCGTCTCCAACTCACTCAATGGCCTTGGCAGAGTTGTTTAACCATCATGGACCCTCCTTTCCCCATCTGTAAAACGAATGGCTTGAACTAGATCACCTCATGCAGTTCTGTGTGTTTGTCTCTTTCATTTTCTTGAGAAAGAATATTGAAATTTCTCAAGAAAATTGCTTATATTGTTATTTTACAGTCATATAAATTGCACTAGAGCAAACAGGCAAGCAGCCTTAACCAAAAAGACAGCTTCACTGTGGATGAAAGCCTGCTGTGAAAGAAATTAGAAAATTAACTTTTGGTATGGTTTCCATGTAAACTTAGGCAATTCATCTTTCCTCTCTGAACTTCATGCTAGTAACAACAGCCTCGAGAAGATTAAGTGAAATAATATAGGTGAAAGCACTTGGTGAAGTATGAAATGCTAAACAAATACAAGGTGTTTTATTATGAGTCTACAGAGATATCACATCCATCAATAATCCTGCTAACATTCTGGCCACTTTAAGTCTGACCAGACATCCAAATTCCTCTCCACCTCCCCCACCTGCATACCGAGTGCACCCTCTGACTGCAGGTTCAGAGTTTTTGATTAAGGAAGAAAATGATCCAGATTTTCCATTGGGATAATTATTTTCATTAACTTTGACACCTTAATCAGCCTTTATTATTTCAAGGATTTAAATATTTTATCAGTACCTGCTTTGCTTGATGAATTTGTTTGCAACTGGCTGAGCACTTTAAGACAATTCTTTTGAAACAGCTAATGCATTGTAAACCCATCAATTCTTGGGTTTTATGCTGAGTAATTTGACAGCCATTAACATTTTTTGGCTTTATTTTATTTAAGGCTTTCACCTGCATGCTTACCATTGAGTTATAGAAAAATCAAGCAGTTTTAGGAGTTCCAAAATGAAAGCACCATTTCAAGTGATAAGCAATCTCACTAAGAAAATGAATTTGAATTTATGACTTTAGGGGCCCATAACCTGTGCTACTAGACTCATTGAGCAAAGCTGTAGGTAGCACAGTTAATCAAAGACATAAATATAAAACCAAGAAACTGTTGCTGTTGTCCCAAACTTCAGCAAAGAAATATGTCTGGGCTAGTGCCTGGAAAAATCTACACACTTACTTTTCTATCTCTCTTTGTGTGTGTGTATGCGTGCATGTGCATATTTAAAGAAACAAGCAAACAATCTTTCTAGCTATCAGGTCCAATTTTTCTACTGATGATTCTGTCTGGATTCTGTTCACTACTTGCTGCAAAAGAAAAATGGTGCAGTCTCTTTAACTTCCCATTCAGATTTTCAGGAAGTTCCGGAATTTAGGAACAGGGCTAAGTCGATATGAATGAAACATCTTTAGAGGCTGCCTTTTCATTCTTGACTTGCATAACCACACTACTCAGGAGCATCCTCATATACGCTTGTATATTACTGGACCAACAACTGAGGCTAGGTTTGCCAGCTGTCACTGAAATTCAACATTAACTATATTCATCCTGTATCTATTTTTGGTGAGTCCTTCCTTTTGGGATCCTGTACTTACACTCTGCAGTGATTGAAGACAGGGATTTAAGAGTGCTTTTATACTAATAAAGGACTCTAGATAGAAGCCTGCTCATTTCCTGCCCAACGGAGAAGGTGATGGCAACCCACTCTAGTACTTTTGCCTGGAAAATCCCATGGACGGAGGAGCCTGGTAGGCTGCAGTCCATGGGGTAGCAGAGTTGGACACGACTGAGTGACTTCACTTTCACTTTTCACTTTCATTCAATGGAGAAGGAAATGGCAACCCACTCCATTGTTCTTGCCTGGAGAATCCCAGGGATGGTGGAGCCTGATGGGCTGCCGTCTATGGGGTTGCACAGAGTCGGACACGACTGAAGTGACTTAGCAGCAGTAGCAGCATCTCCTGCCCAAAGTGAAACTTCCTTTGATCCTTGGTGGTTCAGAGGGTAAAGAGTCTGCCTATAATGCAGGAGACCTGGGTTTGATCCTACATCAGGAAGATTCCCTGGAGAAGGGAACAGCAACCCACTCCACCATACTTGCTTAGAGAATTATATGGACAGAGGAACCTGGCATGCTATAGTCCATGAGGTCACAAAGAGTCGGACATAACTGAGTGACTAACACACATAACCTAAGTAGCCACCGAATTGTTGGTATGTGGTTGACACTATATGTCACTGTAGCTTTTTGTTTCCTTTCTTGTTATCTGTAAGAATTTACGATACCTTTTGTCCAAGCTACGATTTAAAAAAAATTAGATTTAGGTGTTTTTTTTTTTTTCAGTATGAAATATACTGCTGCTGCTAAGTCACTTTAGTCGTGTCCAACTCTGTGCGACCTCATAGATGGCAGCCCACCAGGCTCCTCCATCCATGGGATTTTCCAGGCAACAGTACTGGAGTGGGGTGCCATTGCCTTCTCTGATGAAATATACTATGTTCTAAGAAATGTGTATTGGAGAAAGGAATAGCAAACCACTCCAGTATTCTTGCCTTGAGAACCCCATGAGCAGTATGAAAAGACAAAAGATAATAACACCAGAAGATGAGCCCCCCAGGTCAGTAGGTGTCCAGTATGCTACAGGGGAAGAGCAAAGAAATAGCTCCAGAGAGAATGAAGAGGCTAGGCCAAAGCACAAACAATGCTTCATTCCAGATGTGTGTGGTGGTGAAAATGAAGTCCGAGGCTGTAAAGAACAGTATTGCATAGGAACCTGGAATATTAGGTCCATGAATCAAGGTAAATTGGATGTGGTGAAGCAGGAGATGGCAAGAATGAACAGCTGTATTTTAGGAATCAACAGGAATGGGTGAATTTAATTCAGAAAACCATTGTATCTATGACTGTGGGCAAGAATCCCTTAGAAGAAACAGAGCAGCCTTCAGAGTCAACAAAAGAGTCTGAAATGCAGTACTTGAGTGAAATCTCAAAAATGGCAGAATAATCTCTGTTCATTTCCAAGGCAAACCATTCAATATAACAGTAATCCAAGTCTATGCCCCAACCACTAATCCCCAAGAAGCTGGAGTTGAACAGTTCTATGAAGACCTACAAGATCTTCTAGAACTAACAACAACAACAAAAAGAAATGTCCTTTTCATCAAAGGGGATTAGAATGAAAAAGTAGGAAATCAAGAGATACCAAACAGGGAAGTTTGGCCTTGGAGTACAAAATGAAGCAGGGCAAAGGCTAGCAGAGTTTTGTCAAGAAAACACACCGGTCATAGCAAAAACCCTCTTCCAACAAGCTCTACACATGGACATCACCACATGGTCAGTACTGAAATCAGACTGATAATATTATTTGCAGCCAAAGATGCAGAAAGCTCTATACAGTCAGCAAAAACCTGGAGCTGACTGTGGCTCAGATCATCAGCTCCTTATTGCAAACTTCAGACTCAAATTGAAGAAAGTAGGGAAAATTACTAGGCCATGCAAGTATGACCTAAATCAAATCCCTTATGATTATACAGTGGAGGTGACAAATAGATTCAAGGGATTAGATCTGGTAGGGAAAGTATCTGAAGAACTATGGATGGAGGTTTGTAACATTTACAGGAGGTGGTGACCAAAACCATCCCAAAGAAATGCAAGAAGGCAAAGTGGTTGCCAGAAGAGGCTTTACATGTACCTGAGGAAAGAAAAGAAGTGAAAGGCAAAGGAGAAAGGAAGGATATACCCAACTGGATGCAGAATTCCAGAGAATAGCAAGGAGAGATAAGAAAGTCTTCTTAAGTGAACAATGCAAAGAAATAGAGGAAAACAACAGAATGGGAATGACTAGAGATCTCTTCAAGAAAATGGGAGACACCAAGGGAGCATTTTATGTGAAGATAGGCACAATAAAGAACAGAAAAGGAAAGGACCTAACAGAAGCAGAAGAGATTAAGAAGAGGTGGCAAGAATACACAGAAGAATTCTACAAGAAAGGTCTTAATGACCTAGATAACTGCCATGGTGTGGTCACTCAACTAGAGCCAGACATCCTGGAGTGTGAAGTCAAGTGGCCCTTAGGAAGCATCACTATGAACAAAGGTAGTGGAGGTAATAGAATTCCACCTGGGCCATTTCAAATCCTAAAAGACGATGCTGTTGAAATGCTGCACTCAATATGTCAGCAAATTTGGAAAACAGCAGTGAACACATGACTAGAAAAGGTCAGTTTTCATTCCACTCCAAAACAAGGGCTAAGCCAAAGAATGCTCAAGCTAGTGTACAATTGTGCTCATTTCACATCATAGCAGGGTTATGCTCAAAATCCTTCAAGCTAGGCTAAGCAGTACGTGAACTGAGAACTTTCAGATGTATAAGCTGGGTTTAGAAAAGGCAGAAAAACCAGAGGTCAAATTGCCAAAATCACTGGATCATAGAAAAAGCAAGAGAATTCCAGAAAAACATCTATTTCTGCTTCATTGACTACACTAAAGCCTTTGACCTTGTGGATCACAACAAACTGTAGAAAGTTCTTCAGGAGATGAGAACACCAAATCACCTTACCTGTCTCCTGAGAAACCTGTATGTATGTCAAGAAGCAACAGTTAGAACCATTTATGGAACAATGAACTGGTCAAAAATTGGGGAAGGAGTACATCAAGGCTGTATATTGTCACCCTGATTATTTAACTTACATGAAGAGCACATCATGTGAAATGCCAGGCTGGATGAATTACAAGCTGGAATCAAGAATGCTGGGAGAAATATCAATAACCTCAGATAGGCAGATGACACCATTCTTATGGCAGAAAGTAAAGAGGAACTAAAGAGCCTCTTGATGAGGTTGAAAGAAGAGAGTGAAAAAGCTGGCTTCAAACTCAACATTAAAAACCAAGATCATGGCATCCAGTCACATTACTTCATGGCAAACAGATGGGGAAAATGTGGAAACAGTGACAGATTTTATTTTCTTGGGCTCCAAAATCACTATGGACAGTGACTGCAGCAATGAAATTAAAAGACATTTGCTCTTTGGAAGAAAAGCTATGACAAACCTAGACAGAGTATTAAAAAACAGAAACGTCACTTTGCCTACAAAGTCCATATGGTCAAAGCTATGATTTTTCCAGTAGTCATGCAGGAATGTGAGAGTTGGACCATTAGGAAGGCCGAGTGGGGAAGAATTGATGCTTTTGAACTGTGATGTTGGAGAAGACTCTTGAGAGTCCCTTGCACTGCAAGGAGATCCAACCAGTCCATCCTAAAGAAAACCAAACCTGAATATTCATTAGAAGGACTGATGCTGAAGTTGAAGCTGTAATGCATGGGCCACTTGATACAAAGACCAACCCTTTAGAAATGACCCAGATGCTGGGAAAGATTGAAGGAAGGAGGAGAAGGGGGCAACATAGGATGAGATGGTTGGATGGCATCATAAACTCAATGGACACAAGTTTGAGTAAACTCCAGGAGATAGAAGGACAGGGAAGTCTGATGTACTACAGTCTGTGGGGTTGCAAAGAGTCAGACATGACTGAGCAACTAACACACAATATATACATAACATATATATATAATATTTAATGTGATATATTATAATATAATTAATTTTAATTTTAAAAGTATTGATATAACACATTTTGTATTTAATTTACTTGTGTTGAACTATCTTGCATACCTAAAAGTTAGTTTTACTTACTCACAGATTATTATTCTTTTAATATATGCCTGGATTAGATAAATTGACATATTATATAAATATTCCCAACATTTTTTATAAATGAAATCATCTTTAGTTCTTAGAGATCTCTGTAAGGTTTGGTTTAGAGTTTTTCTGCTTTCTTAAAATGAATTAGGAAGCTTCCATTTTTTACTTTAATTATTTAAGTAATTACAGGCATTACATTTGAAAAATGTTCAGTCAGAATTCAGCTATGAAATTATCTCAGTCTAAGGCTCCAAAAAGTTTAGATTTCTAATTATCTTTTGAAATCTCCTATGGCCATTGCTGGTTTGGTGTTTACAGTTGATGATTCAAAGGCTTTCACACCTGGGACATTAAGTGACGATTTCAGAAAGCTTCCTCAAGAAAAGTGGTAAAATGCTTGGTTGGGAAGAGCAAAGTCCTACCAGAAAACCACTGGGGAGTTGCTTTATTAGCTTACACTGCAAAGAATCACCTCTCCTACTTGGATCTGAGTAACCTCTGGAAGCAGTAGAATAATCGAACCCAAACAAGAAGCTTTATTTGCTCCTTTGTTGAGTGTTCCTTCAACCAATAGGGAAAAAAAACAAAACAAAACAAAAAAAAAAACAAGGTTCTAGCCCATTTTCTTTGTCCCCAAACCTGCTTTGCCCCAGTTAGATTTTAAAGCATTTTAAAACAAAGTCAGGAAATAAAATGGTCATTTTCATTGCAGAACTAATTGTTTAAGCTCCTAAAGATATTTCTCTAAATATTTCAATAAGCCTTTCCTCTCTGGCCTCTCTTCCTCATACTAGTTAACTTTCCCCTCTTCCTTCTCATAGTTTTCAGTGTCTTTTTATCAGGCAGCTTAAGTATGTTCCCTAATGCCAGGCGTTTCCTACATCATTCTGTTTATAATTTTATCTTTGCTTCCCTGAGTGAACTATCTTCCCAACCCTCCTGCCAGCTACACCCCCACATCAGGCATGGGCTTCTTTCCACCATGCTCTTATTGTTGCTTTGAGTCACCAGAATCAACTTCCACAGAACACACTAACTCAGCAGTGGTCCCTTCCTGAAATGATTTAATTGCTTCTGACTCAATACCTGGACTTCTCCTGATCACTAGCAATGTCCAAGTTAAATCTATTGTTTTAGAAAGTGAATCATATTGAGCATGCTGTACCACTGGGAGATGAGATGCAGAATGAGCTGTTAAAGGAGATATCGACAAGCTCAAAAATAAAATTAAGTCACATGAAGATAGTCAGAAAGACCGTTTGTACTTTGTGTTCTCCTTCATCTCAGAGCAACATAAAAAAAAAAAAAAAAAAACAGGCACACATTTTATGAGGGAAGTGCCTTGCATTTTGATCTGCATAGAAGGAGATAGATAGCTCAGTCTGACCTACTACTGCACATACTCCATGTGATAGAACCCAGATTTTTTTAAAATTAAATTTTAGTACAATAAAGACCAGTAACCCAATTTTTATATTTTACATTTCAACCCTAAAAGCAAGAAAAGTATGGATCCTAACAGGAACACTGGATATTTTCCAGAACACAAAAGATTACACTGGAAATATTTTGAAAGGATTAACTTGAGGATCACAAGGAATCTTTCTGAGAAAATCTCCACTATTTAATTGTATGTCACCTTGATTCTGATAACCTGCTATCTTACTTCTGAATTATGCTTCTTGTACTTGGTACATGAGCTAGAGTCAACTGTGGACCAAATGTTCCATGTGTTCCCAGACATGTTCCAGCCATCCTTGTGGTGAGCTGGGTTAGCCAATGGGGCTGTGAACTCAACTGCCACTTCTGAGCTGAGTCAGTTAAAGCTGGATGTGCTCACCCCGTTCTCTTCTTCCTTATGCTGCTACAACCTAAGAGGCCACAGGTGAGAACACAGCATCATAAGACTGAGACAGCCATATCTCTGAGTTACCTGATGGAGGACAGCCTCTGTCAATCGTAGCAAGCTTTGTGTGAGTTAAAAATATATCTGCTGGCTAAGCCACTGAGCTGCTGCTTCAGCTAAGTCGCTTCAGTCATGTCCGACTCTGTGCGACCCCAGAGATGGCAGCCCACCAGGCTCCCCCGTCCCTGGGATTCTCCAGGCAAGAACACTGGAGTGGGTTGCCATTTCCTTCTCCAATGCATGAAAGTGAAAAGTGACAGTGAAGTCGCTCAGTCGTGTCTGACTCGTAGTGACCCCCATGGACTGCATCCTACCAGGCTCCTCTGTCCTTGGGATTTTCCAGGCAAGAGTACTGGAGTGGGGTGCCATTGCCTTCTCCGAAGCCACTGAGATTCCGGGCTTTATCAGTTGTATTAGCTAGCATGAATTGCCCTAAATGATACAGTGTATAATCACAGGACAATAGGGCAGAAAAGGACTTAAGAGATCACCTGTTCCAGCAAGTTTCTAACTTTTGATTTGACTTATCAACAGGAAAACTTTATCACATGGAATACAAAAAAGGTAGAGATGAAAGCGAAGCTTCTTTGTTTGTAGCATTGGTAGATCTCCTAGATTTCTAGCCTTGTCTCATCTTCCTTTCCTCTACTCCACCTTCATCTACCAAAATATCTCCAACATCCACACATTCATAGACATACAAAGCAAAGTTGTCACAGGACATAGTTTGAAAGGTGCTAATGTAGCCCAACTTCCTCAATTTACAGATGTTCTAGGAGCTTCAGAGAGCAAAACCAGGGCTATTTCTTTGCGTGTGTGCACACAAGAGAGACAGAAAGAAATTTTTGAGAAGAGAGTTTGTGATGATGGTCTATTGGTTTGCCTCTAGGGTGAAGTCCTGCCCACTAACCACCTGGTGTTGCTGAATGAATATTCACTGGTTCAATATTTATCAAAAGATGCATCAATGTTTGTATATATCCAAGGTACCAATAAAAATTTAAAATGTAAATGGGAAATGCTGCAAGCACACTGAAAATGAGTCTGATATTATATCCTAGGGATGAACCACAAAACTTCTGTGATTCAGACATTCCAATTTCACGAATATATGCTGAAGAGAAACATATACACATGCACCAACAGAATTTCCAGTCAAGGGTAGTTTAGTAGCGCTGTTCACTACTGGAAGAACCTATTGTGAATAGTGATCTACCATGGGAGAGCTCACGACTGTGAGGTGGTATATTTCACAAAAGTTAAAAAGAACAAAGTGTAGTGGCATATAAAGTATAGATGAATCTTGGCAATTTAATATTAAAAAATTAATTCCAAAAGACTACGTATTGTATGATATTCTTTTTTATAGGTTTAAACAATAAGTGTGTGCAAAAATGTGTGTAAATGAATATGTGTAGTATACATGGAAGTAACAGACACAGATTTCACACATAAGAAGAAAGGATAATATTTAGCCTAGATTAAGAAAGACAATGGAACCAAAGTTATATGGTTAGATGAAGGGAAAATCAGTTGTGTCTGATTCTTTGCAACCCCATGGACTATACAGTCCATGATATTCTCCAGGCCAGAATACTGGAGTGGGTAGCCTTTCTGTTCTCCAGGGGATCTTCCCAACCCAGGGATCGAACCCAGGTCTCCTGCATTGCAGGTGGATTCTTTACCACCTGAGCCACAAGGGAAGCCCAAGAATACTGGAGTGGGTAGCCTATCCCTTCTCCAGCAGATCTCCCCAACCCAGGAATCGAACTGGGGTCTACAAACTGCACTATGAGGGAAGCATGTGGTTAGATGCCAGTCATTATTTCCAAGGTGTTAGCTTTGGCTTTAGGTTTGTGTTCATATTTGCTTATCATTATTATTATTTTTGAATATTCAGCATTGTGATTTTTTTTAATTCTTAATTTTTAAATTTATTTATTTTAATTGGAGGCTAATTACTTTACGATACTGTAGTGGATTTTGCCATACATTGACATGAATCAGCCATGGGTGTACATGTGTTCCCCATCCTGAACCCCCCTCCCACCTCCCTTCCCATCCCATCCCTCAGGGTCATCCTAGTGCACCAGCCCTGAGCACCTTGCCTCATGCATCAAACCTGGACTGGCGATTCATTTCACACATGGTAATATACATGTTTCAATGCTATACTTTAAAATCATCTGACCCTTGCCATAGATATATGTGGACCAATACTGAGTATGTGATTTGAACCAAGAATGATTAATATAACTCTGGGCCTTCAATCTAAAAGAAAAAAATAATAATGTTAAAAATACTCCAATGGATTTTATGACAAAAAAAGAAGCAAAACTTGTTTCCTCACCTCTCCATAAGCACACCCAACACAGTCTTGGCTTGTTGTTGTTCAGTTGCTAAGTTGTGTCTGACTCTTTGTGACCCCATGGACTGCAGAACTCCAGGCTTCCCTGTCCCTCACTATCTCCCAGAGTTTATTCAAACTCATGTCCATTGAGTTGGTGATGGCATCTAACCATCTCATCCTCTTTCTCCCCCTTCTCCTGTCCTCAATCTTTCCCAGCATCAGGGTCTTTTCCAATGAACAGGCTTTGTATCAGGTGGTCAAAGTATTAGAGCTTCAGCTTCAGCATCAGTCCTTCCAATGAATATTCAGGCTTGGTTTCCTTTAGGATAGACTGGTTGGATCTCCTTGCAGTCCAAGGGACTCTCAAGAGTCTTCTCCAGCACTGTAGTTTGAAAGAATCAACTTTTCATCACTCAGCCTTCTTTATGATCCAACTCTCACACCCCTACATGACTACTAGAAACACAAATTTGGCTACTCTTGGTTTAAATATTGAAGGGAAAATAAGCAATTATCTGAAAATATCAGTAGCTTTTGGAAAGACAGAAAAAGAACTATTCTAGCTGGCTGCTGCTACTGCTGCTGCTAAGTCACTTCAGTCGTGTCCGACTCTTGTGTGACCCCATAGATGGCAGCCCACCAGCCTCCCCGGTCCCTGGGATTCTCCAGGCAAGAACACTGGAGTGGGTTTCCATTTCCTTCTCCAATGCATGAAAGTAAAAAGTGAAAGGGAAGTCACTCAGTCGTGTCCTACTCTTCACAACCCCATGGACTGCAGCCTACCAGGCTCCTCTGTCCATGGGATTTTCCAGGCAAGAGTACTGGAGTGGGGTGCCATCGCCTTCTCCTCTAGCTGGCTAACAGAGTACAAATGGTAAATGATAGCCAATTTAAGAGTAATAATGGACTTTCATGCCTTAAGGGGGGGGAAATATATATGCACACACACATACATATATGAAATCCATTAAATTATGAATGTTGACCTATATACAAATGCTCACCAAAGAAGGATAAAGTGACACCAGAATACATAAAACAGACTTTGAATGCATTCTACTTCTCTTTTTATTTACTTTTACTTTTATTTTTTAAAATTTTTAATTGGAGGCTAATTACTTTATAATATTGTGGTAGTTTTTGCCATATATTCACATGAATCAGCCATGGGTGTATATGTGTTCCACATCTGGAACCTCCTCCCACCTCCCTCCCCATCTCATTCCTCAGGGTCATCCCAGTGCACCAGCCCTGAGCACCCTGTTTCATGCATCAAACCTGGACTGGCGATCTATTTCACATATGGTAATATACATGTTTCAATACTATTCTCTCAAATCATCCCACTCTCGTCTTCTCCCACAGAGTCCAAAAGTCTGCTCTTTACATCTGTGTCTCTTTTGCTGTCTCACATATAGTGTCATCATTACCATCTTTCTAAAATCCATATATATGCATTAATATACTGCATTGGTGTTTTTATTTCTGACTTACTTCACTCTGTATAATAGGCTCCAGTTTCATCCACCTCATTAGAACTGATTCAAATGCATTCTTTTTAATAGCTGAGTAATATTCCATTGTGTATATGTAACACAGCTTTTTTATCCATTCATCTGCTGATGGACATCTAGGTTGCTTCCATGTCCTGGCTATTGTAAACAGTGCTGTCATGAACATTGGGGTACATGTGTCTCTTTCAATTCTGGTTTCCTTGGTGTGTATGCCCAGCAGTGGAATTGCTGGGTTAGGTCATTTATTTTTCTGGAATTGACCTGCAGGAGTTGCTTGTGTATTTTTGAGATTAATTCTTTGCCAGTTGCTTCATTTGCTATTATTTTCTCCCGTTCTGAAGGCTGTCTTTCACCTTGCTTATAGTTTCCTTCATTGTGCAAAAGCTTTTAAGTTTAATTAGGTCCCATTTGTTTATTTTTGCTTTTATTTCCAGTATTCTGGGAGGTGGGTCATATAGGATCCTGCTGTGATTTATGTCAGAGAGTGTTTTGCCTATGTTCTTCTCTAGGAGTTTTATAGTTTCTGGTCGTATGTTTAGATCTGTAATCCATTTTGAGTTTATTTTTGTGTATGGTGTTAGACAGTGTTATAGTTTCATTCTTTTACAAGTGGATGACCAGTTTTCCCAGCACCACTTGTTAAAGAGATTGTCTTTTCTCCATTGTATATTCTTGCCTCCCTTTTCAAAGATAAGGTGTCCATAGGTGTGTGGATTTATCTCTGGGCTTTCTATTTTGTTCCACTTATCTATGTTTCTGTCTTTGTGCCAGTATCATACTGTCTTGATGACTGTTGATTTGTAGTAGAGCCTGAAGTCACACAGGTTGATTCCTCCAGTTCCATTCTTCTTTCTCAAGATCGCTTTGGCTATTCGAGGTTTTTTTTTTTTTGTATTTCCATAATAATTGTGAAATTATTTGTTCTAATTCTCTGAAAAATACCTTTGGTAGCTTGATAGGGATTGCATTGAATCTATAGATTGCTTTGGGTAGTATACTCATTTTCACTATATTGATTCTTCCGATCCATGAACATGGTATATTTTCCATCTATTTGTGTCATCTTTTATTTCTTTCATCAGTGTTTTATAGTTTTCTATATATAAGTCTTTTGTTTCTTTAGGTAGATATATTCCTAAATATTTTATTCTTTTCGTTGCAATGGTGAATGGAATTGTTTCCTTAATTTCTATTTGTGTTTTCTCATTGTTAGTGTATAGGAATGCAAGGGATTTCTGTGTGTTAATTTTATATCCTGCAACTTTACTATATTCACTGATTAGCTCTAGTAATTTTCTGGTGGAGTCTTTAGGGTTTTCTATGTAGAGGATCATGCCACCTACAAACAGTGAGAGTTTTAATTCTTCTTTTCCAATCTTGATTCCTTTTATTTCTTTTTATTCTTTGATTTCTGTAGCTAAAACTTCCAAAAGTATGTTGAACAGTAGTGGTGAGAGTGGGCATCCTTGTCTTTTTTGTGACTTTAGGGGAAATGCTTTCAATTTTTCACCATTGAGGATAATGTTTGCTGTGGGTTTATCATGAAAGTGAAAGTGAAGTTGCTCAGTCGTGTCCAACTCTTTGCGACCCCATGGACTGTAGCCTACCAGGCTCCTCGGTCCATGGAATTTTCCTGGCAAGAGTACTGGAGTGGGTTGCCATTACCTTCCCCAGGGGATCTTCCCAACCCAGGGATCGAAGCGGGGTCTCCCACATTGCAGGCAGACACTTTACCATCTGAGCCACCAGGGAAGATACCAGGGTTTATCATATATGGCTTTTATTATGTTGAGGTAGGTTATTTCTATGCCTGCTTTCTGGAGGGTTTTTTTTAATCATAAATGGATGTTGGATTTTGTCAAAGGCTTTCTCTGAATCTGTTGAGATAATCATATGGTTTTTATCTTTCAGTTTGTTAATGTGGTGTATCACATTGATTAATTTGTAAATATTGAAGAATCCTTGTTTCCCTGGGATAAAGCCCACTTGGTCATGATGTATGATCTTTTTAATATGTTGTTGGATCCTGTTTGTTAGAATTTTGTTAAGGATTTTTGCATCTATATCCATCAGTAATATTGGCCTGTATTTTTCTTTTTCTTTTTCTTTTTTTTTTTTTTGTGGCATCTTTGTCTGCTTTTGGTATTAGGGTGATGGTGGGCTCATAGAATGAGTTTGGAAGTTTACATTCCTCTGCAATTTTCTGGAAGAGTTTGAATAGGATAGGTTTTAGCTTTTCTCTAGATTTTTGGTAGCATTCAGCTGTGAAGCCATCTGGTCCTGGGCTTTTGTTTGCTGGAAGATTTCTGATTACAGTTTCATTTTCCGTGCTTGATATGGGTCTGTTAAGATTTTCTATTTCTTCCTGGTTCAGTTTTGGAAAGTTGTACTTTTCTAAGAATTTGTCCATTTCTTCCAGTTGTCCATTTTATTGGCATATAGTTGCTGATAGTAGTCTCATGATCCTTTGTATTTTTGTGTTGTTTGTTGTGATTTCTCCATTTTCATTTCTAATTTTGTTGATTTGATTCTTCTCCCTTTTTTTCTTGATGAGTCTGGCTAATGGTTTATCTATTTTATTTACCTTCACAAAGAACCATCTTTTAGCTTTGTTGATTTTGGCTATGGTCTCCTTTGTTTCTTTTGCTCTTATTTCTGCCCTAGTTTTTATGATTTATTTCCTTCTACTAATCCTGGGGTGGTTCATTTCTTCTTTGTCTAGTTGCTTTAGGTGTAGAGTTAGGTTATTTATTTGATTTCTCTCCTGTTTCTTGATGTAAGCTTATATTGCTATGAACCTTCCCCTTAGCACTGCTTTTACTGAATTTGATAGGCTTTGGGTTGTTGGTTTTCATTTTCATTTATTTCTATGTATATTTTTATTTCTTATTTTGATTTCTTCTGTGACTTGTTGGTTATTCAGAAGTGTGTTCTTTAGCCTCCATATGTTTTTATTTTTAGTAGCTTTTTTCCTGTAGTTGACATCTAATCTTACCGCATTGTGATCAGAAAAGATGCTTGAGGTGATTTCATTTTTTTTTAATTTACCAAGGATAGATTTATGGCCCAGGATGTGATTTATCCTAGAGAAGATTCCGTGTGCACTTGAGAAAAAGGTGAAATTGTTTTAGGGTGACATGTCCTATAGATATCAATTAGGTCTAACTGGTCCAATGTATCATTTAAAGTTTGTGTTTCCTTGCTAATTTTCTGTTTAGTTGATTACTTCTCTTTTCATATCCCAAACACTAGCATCCTGTACTTCCACTCTGCCTAGTTTTACTCTCTGACCAGGCAGGTTACCTAGAGCATGCTGATCAACTAGTTTTTATACCCGTTTCACCACTGGTTCTTGTGAGTGCAAGGGAGCAAAATTTTCCACCCCAAATTGTGTCTCTTTGGCATGAGGATTAATTCAAGCTGATAATTTTTAAGAAACAGAAGACTTAGAAAGTTTTTCATTTTACCTCTCCTTTATCTGCTAAAAAAATTTAGATTCCAGGCCTGTTTCTGGAAGAGAGCTATCACAAGAGGTATCTGCCTAGAGTATGCACTAAAATTGTAGAGGAAACTCCACAGGGACTAGAGATCAGAGTCTACTTTGTGTCCTGTTGTCTCTGTGTGGCCCAGTAAACATTTATTTACTTTTCTATTTTTATTTGAATTGCCTTCTTCCCCTCTGAAGTCCCAAACCACTATCTGCAACATCTTCTTTTGTCTTTAGCCAAAGATGATATTTAAGGTAAGGTCTTCGGCCGTTTTGGCAACTTACTTAGTTTCCCTGAGTCTCTCCCATGTATATATGCTATTAAAATTTTGTTTGATTTTTCTCTTGTTAATCTATCTCATGTCAATTTAATTTTTAGACCAGCCAGAAAAAACATACAGGAAAATTTCTTCCTCTCTGACATGAGCATTAGGAAATTAAAAAATCATTAATACAGGGTCTAATATTTAACATGTTTCAAAAAAAAAGTTGATTAAATATTTTAATCTCAAAGTAGACCAAAAGGAAAGTTGTTGAGATGCATATTCAGTGATGTTTTAAGTATGCTATAATATGATAAAACAGATGTAAGTCCTTTAAAAATAAATAGCTAAGTCTCATTTCTTCCGCTTTCCTTAAACTATTCATCCAGCAACATAGAAAAAGAAAAATATTCATATATTGGTAATCTATAGGTATAGTTTAGTGGCTTTCTATTAAATAATAAATATCCATTTATAGCATATTTTGAGTTTCAGAGTGATTATTTTGTTCTATTTGGTGCTGTTATAATGAAGGTAATGAATTTCATGTTCATTTTTGTGCTAGAATTCCATTAAAACATTTACTAAAATTAGGTAATTTTTAAACCATGGGAACTTAATTGCGTTAATTATCCTTTCTTAACCTCAAATGTTTTATAATGAAACTAAATAATGGATGCAATAATGAAGCAAAGGACAAGTTGGATTTGCATATTTTATAAACATGCTCAGGAAGTAACTGTGCTATTTTGTTTGGAATGGTAGTTAGGTTAATCATGTGTTGATGGAAGACAGAGCCCAATTTCCTTGGGGGAGGAAAAGGTGAAGAATGGTCACTTTGAAATGATGTCCTGGGATCCTCCTTTGCTCTCATATGGGAGAGGAGAATATAAGGTGTTCAGAAATATTCATATTTATATAGAAGTTGATTATGTAACTTGAAGCAGTTTTTTCATTGCCCCCCATGAGAGACATAAATATGCTTCATTTATTGAGTGAAAATCTAGACTTAGAAAATCCTTTCAAGCCTTTAGCTCATGAAATGTTCTGAGCTTGCTTCATGATATAAAGATTATTATTTAAAAAAAAAAAAGTTGAAGAGGCTGATGCATTTTTGCTCATTAGTTCCAGAAAGGTCCATTGCTCACTAGGCTGGTAGCCATCCTGCTCCAGTTGCTAGCTCCCACCTTTCCAGGTAAGTAGAATGTTTCCTTGGCTACTCTTCCTCACTTCCCTCTTACACACACACACACAACTGAGACTGCACATCCCTGACAACTGTAATGTAAGTAGCATGGTGTGCTTTTGGATCAGTATTTCTCCAAATGATATTTTATTGGGTGAAGAATCTATGAATAAAGAAACACTCTAATTCTTCTAGGAATTGTATTTTTTGATATGCTACAGTAGTTCAACATCATAGAGATAACAAGGCCTTGGGGGGAAGAAAAAAGAGGCACCTGAGCAAAACAGAGTATACTTTATCAAAATCTGACAGAAACTTGGAATTTAAGTGGACACTACTTTGTCTGCCTCAGAGTACATCATGCAAAATGCTGGGCTGGATGAATCACAAGCAGGAATCAAGATTGCTGGGAGAACAATAAATTCAGACATGCAGATAGTACCACCCTAAATGGCAGAAAGCAAAGAGGAACTAAAGAGCCTCTTCACGAGGGTGAAAGAGGAGAGTGAAAAAGCTGGCTTAAAACTCTACATTCAAAAAACTATGATCAAAAAAAAAAAAAAAAACTATGATCACAGAACCTGCTCCTATCACTCCATGGCAAATAGAAGGGAAAAGGTGAAAATAGTGACCGATTTCATTTTCTTAGGCTCCAAAATCCCCACAGACATTAACTGCAGCCATAAAATTAAAAGACACTTGCTCCTTGGAAGAAAAGTTATGACAAACCTAGACAGCACATTAAAAAGCAGAGACATCACTTTGCCTACAAAGGAACATATAGTCAAAGCTATGGCTTTTCCAGTAGTCACATACGGATGTAAGAGGTGGACTATAAAGAAGGCTGAGCACCAAAGAAATGATCCTTTTCAATTGTAGTGCTGGTGAAGACTCTTCAGTGTCCTTTGGACAGCTAGGAGATCAAACCAGTCAATCCAAAAGGAAATCAATCCTGAATATTCATTGGAAGGACTGATGCTAAAGCTGAAGCTCCAATACTTTGGCTACATGATGCAAAGACTGACTCATTGGAAAAGACCCTGATGTTGGGAAAGATTGAGGGCAGGAGGAAAAGGGGCCAACCCAGGATGAGATAGTTGAATAGCATCATCAACTCAATGGGCATGAGTTTGACCAACCTCCAGGAGATAGTGAAAGACAGAAGCCTGGAGTGCTACAGTTCATGGAATTACAAAGAGTCAGACATGACTTAGCAACTAAACAACAACAGCCCAATTTGTTTATCTGAGAAGAGAAACTCTACATCACACCTGTGGATGAAATGAAAAACCAAGTCAATCTTCTATTTCTGTTTACTGAAAGTTCTAATGTTATATTTGAGGAGAGAGCAAGAAAAACGTTATTTTTTTCCAAATTTCACATGGCCTATGAAAAATATTGTCAAATAAGATAAATGACACTTCTGAAAAATGACACTGCTGACACTCAGTTTTCTTCTGAGTAGAAATCAGAAAAAAAATTCCAGGAGATGTTTGACATAGTCAACAAAGTTTAAGAGACATGACTGCTATTAAATAAAAGGAGGTTGTTATAAATATTGAGGCAAAACATCAAATGAATGAGATAAGGAAGAATTACTAAAAAATAATGCTATACACAATTTAAAATTTGTGTTGTAGCAGGAAGGGTCAATTCTAAAAAGATGTGTATCAGGTAAGTGTATTAAAAACTCAAGGGCCATTTCAGAAGAATGGGACAAAATTAAATGCAAAAGGAGATGACTGATGTAGAGGATGGAAAACAGAACAAAGTCAGCAAACAAGTAGTTCTCTTAAGGGAAAGAACAGAAGAATCAGAACACCAGCAATCAGAGAAAAGCACAGTCAACATTTTCTGAGCAAATTGAAGTGTCTTCGTGTTCTAAGTATGACTGATTAAAATATACCTATTGATAAATTTCTGAACTATAAGAAAAAAGGGAATTCTTGTATTCATTAAGCTATCAGAATGAAGAAATAAATTCTGCATTGATTAATTCAGAAAAAAGGAAGTGGTTTCCCAAAAAGTATTCAAACTAGGCTGACTCCAAACCTTTTCACCATCACGAAGAAATAAATTCTGCATTGATTAATTCAGAAAAAAGGAAGTGGTTTCCCAAAAAGTATTCAAACTAGGCTGACTCCAAACCTTTTCACCATCACATAGAATATGAGCTGAGGAAAAAACATGCAAATAATGATAAGAGAAGACTGTGACCCAATTTTTAAAAATCTATGAAACTTATTTTTCATGAGCTAAGGCAGAAACTCGTCCTCAGACATGACATCTGGTATATGTATGTTGAGGTACATGAAGAGGTACTCTAACCCAGAAACAGAGAATTGAAAATTGCCTATCCCCTTAAAAAAGGACTAATTTAAAGAGTAAAAATCTGTTTCAAAAGGCAAGAAACTAAATTATTTTTGTATTTGGTAAAAATACTAAATAGAATATAATATTCCTGAAAATCAGTAATAAATATTCTTTCCTTCAAAAGCACCCTACTGCCTCCATGAACATCACTGCCAATCAATCACCTGCTGAGACCTTATGAAAACTCAGATTCCTACTCAACACGTTCTGAGTCTTCATTATCAATTTATTAGAATTGGCCTTTAAGATAAAACTATGTGTCATCACAGGATTAAAGACTAGAACTTTTCAAGCTAGAGAATATAATCCAAAGGGAATTCTTTCTTAAACATTCCAACAAACAAGATCATCTAAAGATAACAAAGAAACTGTGAAGAAAAACTTTTAGTTAAGACTGATTTATTGTGATATATTCCTTATTGAGACTATAGCAATGCATCCTCATGAATATGTAACAAGACCTGCTATAAACAGGAAATTACAAGGCTGGAATACATGGGGACAGATTGGAAGGCAATATGCAAATCTACAAAGATTATTGATGTCTACCAGTGACTGTCTAGTTTTTTTTTTTAATGAAATTTTTAATAATGTATAAAGGAAGAGAAGGAAATACTGAATGATTTAGGATGGACCTTTAATTTTTATAACACTAATTTAGTATTAAATTTAATGTAATACCTGGCAGACTAAATAGGATTGATGGCATGTGTTCTGATTCTACTTTCAATTCAGACAATACCATCAATTCTCTATTCCATGAAGCTTCTTACCTTAAAAATTTATTCCAATGTGCCATGTTCTACTCTAATTCAAAACAATAAGATGCGTGGCCAAATCACAGATTCTCAGTGGAATATAAAGTTACTGGGACTCTCACAATTTTTGCAACATTACTTAAATTCAAGCTATCAGTATATGCTTTAAAAGAAAAAAAAGAATGAAATTAGTGGACCAGAATTATGTTTTTTATTGAATTCCATTCATTTGAAAATATTTTTGCCAATTCAGATGCTAGTAATCTCAGATCCAATTATCTTACAGATCTGTGTACCAGTAACAGTCTAATGACAAGTAAAAGGTTTAAACAAACAAACAAAAAACCCAAGGAATTTTGTGGGAAGGTAAAAATTAGAAAAGAGGATAAGTGATTAAGTCATCCAGTGATGACCAGGAAACTGGAGGATTCACTTTTCCTATTTACACAAAATTTAACCAACCAAATCAACCTAAAATTTCTCTTTATTTGACTGTCACAGTTTTAAACCATAACTGGCAAACTTAGTTTACACTTGGATTAGAAAAATACTAGAAGCAGATGACTAATAGATGTGACTCTGGGTGTCACTACTTTAGCAGAATTGGTCATAATGTCATCCACTATCATGCATGTAATGAGACTGAAAATCAAAGAATAAACCAGTTTCCCCAGGCAACTTTAAAATAAAGACACCACTACTCCTTGGGTCTACTTTTGTCAATAATTCTGGGAAATGAATCCTACTTTAGTGTTTAAATTTCAGTTCGGTTCACTCCCTCAGTCATGTCCAACTCTCTGAGACTCCATGGAGTATTTAAACTTACCTTTCACAATCCTGCTTGTAAATACATTTAAAGGACAAAATTAATTTCCAATTCATCTCAAAACAAATGCAATCTCTTGCTGTTGTTT
Organism: Bos taurus; assembly: GCF_002263795.3. Lineage (NCBI taxonomy): Eukaryota > Metazoa > Chordata > Mammalia > Artiodactyla > Bovidae > Bos > Bos taurus. The sequence goes on along the minus strand of NC_037337.1, from coordinate 3,097,756 downwards.
TTCAGTTACTTGGTCCTGTCTGACTATTTTGCGACTCCAAGGACTGCAGCATGCCAGGCTTCCCGGTCCTCAAAATCATGTGCATTGAGTCCATGATGCCATCCAACCATCTCATCCTCTGTCGTCCCCTTCTCCTCCCACCTTCAATCTTTCCCAGCATCAGGCTTTTTTCCAGTGAGTCAGTCTTTGCATCAGGTGGTCAAAGTACTGGAGTTTCAGCTTCAGCATCAGTCCTTCCAATGGAATATTCAAGGTTGATTTCCTTTAGGATTGACTGGCTTGATAGCCTTGCTGTCCGAGGGACTCTCAAGAGTCTTCTCCAGCATCACAATTCGAAAGCATCAATTTTTTGGCGCTCAGCCTTCTTTATGGTCCAACTCTCACATCACAACTGTTTTAACTTCTATTGTGTTTGAGACATTTTTCACTTTTTTAAGTCTGTTACAGCAATTTGGTATATCTATCTAAAATACCTGGCATTCAATGCAAACAAAAAGAAAAAAATCTATGAGGTGTTCTCCATCTGTGAGGATGTACTCTGTGCAGGTTCAAGTTCATTCTCTGGACTCAATCCTCTGTCAAACTCTATGCTTTGCCTTTGTCTCTGGCTTTAAAATAGGGACTTATTTCTCTGTCTTATCTTCCCCAGACTTCCAAATGTTTTCAAAGATCCAGTTGCTTTAATTTTTCTCAGTGGCACCACAATAATAATTTTTTTTTTCCTGTTCAGTTCAGTCCCTCAGTCATGTCCAGCTCTTTGCGACCCCATGACCTGCAGCACGCCAGGCTTCCCTGTCCATCACAAACTCCCAGAGCCCACCCAAACCCATGTCCATTGAGTTGGTGATGCCATCCAACCATCTCATCTTCTGTCGTCTCCTTTTCCTCCTGCCCTCAATCTTTCCCAGCATCAGGGTCTTTTCAAATGAGTCAGCTCTTGGCATCAGGTGGCCAAAGTATTGAAGTTTCAGTTTCAACATCAGTCCATTAAGTAAACTTAGGTTATCTTTGCTTTGTTTAAAAAAAAAAAAATCTGTGTGTGTGTTGTGTGTGTATGTGCACACAGAGAGATTTAACTGTTGCTTCCATTTCTTCAACTACTATGTCAAAGAATCACAAATAGAATAGATTTTTTAAGGGAAAGCCTTTTATAAATTTATAACATTTGAAAGAGTTTCATGGATTTGCATGTGAAACACATGAAAACTGAGGTGGCAACTATACCAGTGAGAGTATAATTGCTAAGTTTGAATACAACTTAAGTTCAGCAGAAAGTTCCTAACCAATAAAAGCTTAACAGGAAATGCAAAAAGTGATGGGAGAAATCTTAGAAGATGGGAGAAGAAAACAAACTAATAGTTCATATTTCCCAGGAATAAAAATTCTAAGAAGAAATCATTATTGAATGAATCATTGTGAAAACAAACACTGAGTGATATAAAATAAAATAGCTTTATCTAAAGTACTGAAAAGGGATCAGTGAATCTTTTTTTGTTTTTTAACTTCTAGGCAATCATGTATTTTTAGAGATTTACCTTTTCTATTATTTAGTGAAACTAGTTAAATATCATTGTAATAATTGAAATAATTAAGGAAATTAAATTAACTTCTCCTTGAGCTACTTTAATTGCTATCTTCAGGAATTTATTCTAATTTTTTTAAATATTAGGGGCCTTAGGCAGTATATCATGAAATATTTATTATGATTAAGCTATAATGACTTATTGTTGCTGTTGTCTTTTACTTTCGAAAGTAAAAAGTCATGATATGTGTTAAGAGAAAATTAAAATGACAGATTTTATATGTGAAAAAAGAAAGCCACAATATAAAGCTTAAATTATATAAGCCCCAAAGTTACTTTTATTCTTGTATATAATTGACAATGTTTTAAAATTTCTGAGTCCCAAATTAAATAATGAAGAAGAGACAGTAGGAAACTCATGAAAATACACTTGTCAAGTAAGTAGCTGAGAAGAAAGCTATTTTACATATCAGAAATGGAGTGACAAAATAAATTACCAAAATTTAAATTTCAGACATTATACTGCTATTTGATCTATGTTTTGTAAAAAGAAGCTATTCCACCTAAAAGGCAGAATAATACACCACCATGATATTATTTTGAAGACTCAGATAGACAGTTAAAGGCTATACATTTTAGGTTGCTTTTTAAATGAATTTGGTTGACATTTTAAAAATTTGAAATACAGTCACTAAATTTAGTCTTGCTGCTGCTGCTGCTAAGTCGCATCAATCGTGTCCGACTCTGTGCGACCCCAGAGACGGCAGCCCACCAGGCTCCCCCTTCCTTGGGATTCTCCAGGCGAGAACACTGGAGTGGGTTGACATTTCCTTCTCCAATGCATGAAAGTGAGAAGTGAAAGTGAAGTTGCTCAGTCCTGTCCGACTCTTAGCGACCCCATGGACTGTAGCCTACCAGGCTCCTCCATCCATGGGATTTTCCAGGCAAGAGTACTGGAGTGGGGTTGTACTCCATATGCTAATAAAGTTTATATAAATAGATTATGTTTGTTTCACCTAAGAGATTCAAAAGTAATTAATAAGTTCTTCAATTTACCTGGACTTACATTGAGAGGAGTCTCTATGTTTAATAATTTTTTAATGAAGTAGAATTTGATCTCAGATTCATTAAACAAACATCTCAAGACTGGGATTCTCTTGTTCCAGTATAGTGTATACCTGAGATTTAAACCTCTTAATCACTTAAATGAAAATGTATTTCCTTGTTTTTTATCCTTCCCCAAATTACAAACATCTATCAATGAAAACTCTAAGGTTTGGGACTTTTTTTTATCATAATCACTGTCATAAGTGTCTGTCACAGAGCAAGCACTTGGTGTTTACTGAGGAAATGAATGAATCACCAAATACCTGTCTGCTATGTTCCAAGAATTATGCTTTATATATGGCTGCTTGCAAACCTCACACATACATGTTTTGTTGTACATGTAAAAGGTTTCACTGTAACCTTGCAAGTTAGGAATTATAATCCTCATTTACAAAAAGGAAAGAGGTAGGTGGAGGTTAATTCAAAATGAATATACAAATGGCCAAAAAACACATGAAATTACTTTTAATATAAATTTATTTATTTTAATTGGAGGTTAATTAATTTACAATATTGTACTGGTTTTGCCATACATCAACATGAAGCCACCACGGGTGTACACGTCATCCCAGTGCACCAGCCCCAAGCAACCAGTATCATGCATTGAACCTGGACTGATGATGCGTTTCATATATGATATTATACATGTTTCAATGCCATTCTCCCGAATCATCCCACCCTTTCCCTCTCCCACAGAGCCCAAAAGACTGTTCTATACATCTGTGTCTCTTTTGCTGTCTCGCATACAGGGTTATCATTACCATCTTTCTAAATTCCATATATATGTGTTAGAATACTGTATTGGTGTTTTTCCTTCTGGCTTACTTCACTCTGTATAATAGGCTCCAGTTTCATCCACCTCATTAGAACTGATTCAAATGTATTCTTTTTAATGGCTGAGTAATACTCCATTGTGTATATGTACCACTGCTTTCTTATCCATTCATCTGCTGATGGGCATCTAGGTTGCTTCCATGTCCTGGCTATTATAAACAGTGCTGCAATGAACATTGGGGTACACGTGTCTCTTTCCCTTCTGGTTTCCTCAGTGTGTATGCCCAGCAGTGGGATTGCTGGATCATAAGGCAGTTCTATTTCCAGTTTTTTAAGGAATCTCCACACTGTTCTCCATAGTGGCTGTACTAGTTTGCATTCCCACCAACAGTGTAAGAGGGTTCCCTTTTCTCCACACCCTCTCCAGCATTTATTGCTTGTAGACTTTTGGATTACAGCCATTCTGACTGGTGTGAAATGGTACCTCATAGTGGTTTTGATTTGCATTTCTCTGATAATGAGTGATGTTGAGCATCTTTTCATGTGTTTGTTAGCCATCTGTATGCCTTCTTTGGAGAAATGTCTATTTAGTTCTTTGGCCCATTTTTTGATTGGGTCGTTTATTTTTCTGGAATTGAGCTGCAGGAATTGCTTGTATATTTTTGAGATTAGTTGTTTGTCAGTTGCTTCATTTGCTATTATTTTCTCCCATTCTGAAGGCTGTCTTTTCACCTTGCCAATAGTTTCCTTTGTTGTGCAGAAGGTTTTAAGTTTAATCATGTCCCATTTTTTTATTTTTGCTTTTACTTCCAATATTCTGGGAAGTGGGTCATAGAGGATCCTGCTGTGATGTATGTCAGGAGTTTTTTGTCTATGTTCTCCTCTAGGAGTTTTATAGTTTCTGGTCTTACGTTTAGATCTTTAGTCCATTTTGAGTTTATTTTTGTGTGTGGTGTTAGACAGTGTTCTAGTTTCATTCTTTTACAAGTGGTTGACCAGTTTTCCCAGCACCACTTGTTAAAGAGATTGTCTTTTCTCCACTGTATATTCTTGCCTCCTTTGTCAAAGATGAGGTGTCCATAGGTGTGTGGATTTATCTCTGGGCTTTCTATTTTGTTCCATTGATCTATATTTCTGTCTTTGTGCCAGTATCATACTGTCTTGATGACTGTGGCTTTGTAGTAGAGCCTGAAGTCAGGCAGGTTGATTCCTCCAGTTCCATTCTTCTTTCTCAAGATTGCTTTGGCTATTCGAGGTTGCTGTATTTCCATACAAATTGTGAAATTATTTGTTCTAGCTCTGTGAAGAATACCTTTGGTAGCTTGATAGGCATTGCATTGAATCTATAAATTGCTTTGGGTAGTATACTCATTTTCACTATATTGATTCTTCTGATCCATGAACATGGTATATTTCTCCATTAAAGCCCTCTTTGATTTCTTTCACCAGTGTTTTATAGTTTTCTATATATAGGTCTTTAGTTTCTTTCAGATCAGATCAGATCAGTCGCTCAGTCGTGTCCGACTCTGCGACCCCATGATCGCAGCACACCAGGCCTCCCTGTCCATCACCAACTCCCGGAGTTCACTCAAACTCATGTCCATCGAGTCAGTGATGCCATCCAGCCATCTCATCCTCTGTCGTCTCCTTCTCCTCCTGCCCCCAATCCCTCCCAGCATCAGAGTCTTTCCAACGAGTCAACACTTCGCATGAGGTGGCCAAAGTACTGGAGTTTCAGCTTCAGCATCATTCCTTCCAAAGAAATCCCAGGGCTGATCTCCTTCAGAATGGACTGGTTGGATCCCCTTGCAGTCCAAGGGACTCTCAAGAGTCTTCTCCAACACCACAGTTCAAAAGCATCCATTCTTGGGCACTCAGCCTTCTTCACAGTCCAACTCTCACTCACATCCATACATGACCACAGGAAAAACCATAGCCTTGACTAGACGGACCTTTGTTGGCCAAGTAATGTCTCTGCTTTTGAATATGCTATCTAGGTTGGTCATAACTTTCCTTCCAAGGAGTAAGCGTCTTTTTTTTCATGGCTGCAGTCACCATCTGTAGTGATTTTTGGAGACCAGAAAAATAAAGTCTGACACTGTTTCCACTGTTTCCCCATCTATTTCCCATGAAGTGGTGGGACCAGATGCCATGATCTTCGTTTTCTGAATGTTGAGCTTTAAGCCAACTTTTTCACTCTCCACTTTCACTTTCATCAGGAGGCTTTTGAGCTCCTCTTCACTTTCTGCCATAAGGGTGGTTTCATCTGCGTGTCTGAGGTTATTGATATTTCTCCCGGCAATCTTGATTCCAGTTTGTGTTTCTTCCAGTCCAGCATTTCTCATGATGTACTCTGCATATTAGTTAAATAAACAGGGTGACAATATACAGCCTTGACGAACTCCTATTCCTATTTGGAACCAGTCTGTTGTTCCATGTCTTAGTTTCTTTAGATAGATATATTCCTAAGTATTTTATTCTTTTCATTGCAATGGTGAATGGAATTGTTTCCTTAATTTCTCTTTCTATTTTCTCATTATGAGTATATAGGAAGGCAAGGGATTTCTGTGTGTTGATTTTATATCCTGCAACTTTACTATATTCATTGATTAGTTCTAGTAATTTTCTGGTGGAGTCTTTAGGGTTTTCTATGTAGAGGATCATGTCATCTGCAAACAGTGAGAGTTTTACTTTTTCTTTTCCAATTTGGATTCCTTTTATTTCTTTTTCTGCTCTGATTGCTGCAGTCAAAACTTTCAAAACTATGTTGAATAGTAATGGTGAAAGTGGGCACCCTTGTCTTGTTCCTGACTTTAGGGGAAATGCTTTCAACTTTTCACCATTGAGGATAATGTTTGCTGTGTGCTTGTCATATATAGCTTTTATTATGTTGAGGTAAATTTATGAGGTAAATTTCATAAGTGGATGTTGGATTTTGTCAAAGGCTTTCTCTGCATCTCTTGAGATAATATGGCTTTTATTTTCAATTTGTTAATGGTGTATTACATTGATTGATTTGTGAATATTGAAGAATCCTTGCATCCCTGGGATAAAGCCCACTTGGTCATGGTGTATGATCTTTTTAATGTGTTGTTGGATTCTGATTGCTAGAATTTTGTTAAGGATTTTTGCATCTATGTTCATCAGTGATATTGACCTGTAGTTTTCTTTTTTTTGTGGCATCTTTGTCAGGTTTTTGTATTATGGTTATGGTGGCCTCATAGAAAGAGTTTGGAAGTTTATCTTCCTCTGCAATTTTTCTGGAAGAGTTTGAGTAGGATAAGTGTTAGCTCTTCTCTAAATTTTTGGTAGAATTCAGTTGTGAAGCCGTCTGGACCTGGGCTTTTGTTTGCTGGAAGATTTTTGATTACAGTTTCAATTTCCGTGCTGTGATGGGTGTGTTAAGATTTTTTATTTCTTCCTGGTTCAGTTTTGGAAAGTTATACTTTTCTAAGAATTTGTCCATTTCTTCCACGTTGTCCATTTTATTGGCATGTAATTGCTGATAGTAGTCTCTTATGATCCTTTGTATTTCTGTGTTGTCTGTTGTGATCTCTCCATTTTCATTTCTAATTTTATTGATTTGATTTTTCTCCCTTTGTTTCTTGATAAGCTTGGCTAATGGTTTGTCAATTTTATTTATCCTTTTAAAGAACCAGCTTTTGGCTTTGTTGATTTTTGCTATGGTCTCTTTTGTTTCTTTTGCATTTATTTCTGTCCTAATTTTTAAGATTTCTTTCCTTCTACTAACCCTAGGGTTCTTCATTTCTTCCTTTTCTAGTTTCTCTAGGTGTAGAGTTAAGTTATTTATTTGACTTTTTTCTTGTTTCTTGAGGTATGCCTGTATTGCTATGAACTTTCCCCTTAGCACTACTTTTACAGTGTCCCACAGGCTTTGGGTTGTTGTGTTTTCATATTCATTCATTTCTATGCTTATTTTGATTTCTTTTTTTATTTCTTCTGTGATTTGTTGGTTATTCAGCAGCGTGTTGTTCCGCCTCCATATGTTGGAATTTTTAGTAGTTTTTCTCCTGTAATTGAGATCTAATCTTACTGCATTGTGGTCAGAAAAGATGCTTGGAATGATTTCAATTTTTTTGAATTTACCAAGGGTAGATTTCTGGCCCAGGATGTGATCTATCCTGGAGAAGATTCTGTGTGTGCTTGAGAAAAAGGTGAAATTCATTGTTTTGGGGTGAAATGTCTTATAGATACCAATTAGGTCTAACTGGTCTATTGTATCATTTAAAGTTTGTGTTTCCTTGTTAATTTTTGTTTAGTTGATCTATCCATAGATGTGAGTGGGGTATTTAAGTGGGGTATTATTGTGTTATTGTTAATTTCCCCTTTCATACTTGTTAGCATTTGTCTTACATATTGTGCGGCTCCTATGTTGGGTGCATATATATTTATAATTGTTATATCTTCTTCTTGGATTGATCCTTTGATCATTATGTAGTGTCCTTCTTTGTCTCTTTTCACAGCCTTTGTTTTAAAGTCTATTTTATCTGATATGAGTATGCTCAATATTGCTCATTATTAGAGAAATACAAATCAAAACTACAATGAGGTACACCTTACAACAGTCAGAATGGCCATCATCAAGAATCTACAAACAATAAATGCTGGAGAGGATATAGAGAAAAGGGAACTCTCTTGCACTGTTGATGGGAATGTAAATTGACACAGCCATTATGGAGAACAATATGATGATTCCTTAAGAAACTAGGACTACCATATTATCCAGCAATCCCACTACTTGGCATATTCCCTGAGAAAATTATAATTCAAAAATACACATGTACCCCAACGTTCATTGCAGCACTATTTACAATTGCCAGGGTATGGAAATAATCTAAATGTCCACTGACAGATGAATGGATAAAGAAGCAGTGGTACATATTACAATGGAATATTATTAAGCCATAAAGAAGGAACAAATTGGGTCATTTGTAGTGATGTAGATGAACCTAAAGCCTATCATATAGAGTAAAATAGTTATAAAATGAAAACAAATATTTTATATTAACCATGTATAGGGGATCTAGATAAATGGTACTGATGAATGTATTTGCAGAGCATGAATAGAGATGTCTCTATGTCTATAGAGAAGAGACTTCTGGACACAGTGGGGTAAGGACAAGGTGGGAAGAATTGAGAGCACAGCATTGGCACATACACACTACCATGCATAAAATAGATAGCTAGTGGGAACCTGCTGTATGAGACAGGGAGTCAACTTGGGGTTCTGTGATGAGGTAAAGGGCTAGATGAGGGTGAGGAGTGGGCGGGAGGCTCAAGAGGAAGGGGATATATGTATACGGATTGCTGATACACATTGTTGTACAGTAGAAAAACTAACACAACATTGTAAATCAGTTCTCCTCCAATTAAAAAAGAATAAAAAGAGTATCATGCAACTTAGAATGAAAGAACTCTTTATTTTTGGTTTCAAATTTGAACATTCTTCTACTAAGCGTATCAGAATATTAAGGTACATATGATAATACTGTCATTAAAATAAGAATTCTGTCAAGTTCAAGGTACAATGATCAGAGTGCTGGAGAACAGAAAGATAAATGGACATGGCCTCTGTTCTCAGCAGTCTCTGATCCACTGAGAAGACAGCTGTGTAAACAACAAAGGATGCTGTTATGATCAAAGCAAGATGCACTGAGTGTGGACTGTAGTACAGGCTACTGAAGAGGCAGGAGCAAAGACAAGGTCACTTCCAAGGGAAGGAACTCAAAGGATCCTTCATGAATCAAGAAGCAGTGGAACTAGGTCTTGAAGAGCAAGTATAATTTGACAGGTAACAATATTTTCAGTAGAGGGAATAGCAAGAACAAAAGTGAGGAAGTAGCAAGACACTGTGGGTTTATCCCTCACACTTGCATTCATTCATCAGTAACTTCTTGACTGCTATAAACACTGGGCATACAGCCAAGTTAGACAATGTCCCTGTCTAAAAGGGCTTATATTCTCGAGGTAAACAGAGTAAAATATCAGATAAACAAATAAGTGAATGAAACTTTTCAGAGTAATAAGAATTTTGAGTGAATTTAAAGTGTTTTGGACTGAGTGGTCAGTAAAAGTTTAAAGTCAAAGAAATTTAATAGCATCTACTAAAATTAGATTCTCACATTTGACCTTGCAGTCTTTGCCTACACAAGAATAGTTGGTGAAGAATATTTATTATTAACAACAGCAACAAGAGCAAAACAGGCATGATCTTAAGAAGTACCAACCACTATGAAACATTATACAGCTATTTTTTTAAATTTTATTTTATTTTTAAACTTTACATAATTGTATTAGTTTTGCCAAATATCAAAATGAATCCATCACAGGTATACATGTGCTCCCCATCCTGAACCCTCCTCCCTCCTCCCTCCCCATACCATCCCTCTGGGTCGTCCCAGTGCACTAGCCCCAAGCATCCAGTATCGTGCATTGAACCTGGACTGGCATCTCGTTTCATACATGATATTTTACATGTTTCAATGCCATTCTCCCAAATCTTCCCACCCTCTCCCTCTCCCACAGAGTCCATAAGACTGTTCCACACATCAGCGTCACTTTTGCTGTCTCGTACACAGGGTTATTGTTAGCATCTTTCTAAATTCCATATATATGCGTTAGTATACTGTATTGGTGTTTTTCCTTCTGGCTTACTTCACTCTGTATAATAGGGTCCAGTTTCATCCACCTCATTAGAACTGATTCAAATGTATTCTTTTTAATGGCTGAGTAATACTCCATTGTGTATATGTACCATAGCTTTCTAAAGAACAAATTAGAGCTCTCTTTTATAGGTCTCAAGGGATAACCATGATACACTGCTTGAATAAAGACTAAGCTTAAAAATATGATCAGATTGAGGAAAAAGTCATTTGATTATATCAAGTGTTGTGAAGATACAGGAAAAAGTACTTTTAAGTACTGTTGACACAGTATAAATTGGCAAATTTTACTACAGAGAATTTGACAGTGTTGCTGTAGTTCATTGGGTCACAAAGATTTACATACCACTTAGCTACTGTACAATCAACATTAAGAATGCTAATATAATTTGACCAAACATTTTTTTAAATGAAACACTCTAAAACATTCTTCTATACTCTGAGTTTTAAGAACATTTAACCTATGGTTTCCATTATGTTAAAACAGGATTCATTTTGATATTGGCAAAGCTAATACAATTATCTAAAGTTTAAAAATAAAATAAAATTTAAAAAAAAAAGAAAAAAAATTTAATGCATTACTCTATTTACCTACTGAACAGAGCAGGAAAGATTTTTTCTTCCTCCTGTCTGGTAATCCCCACTCAACTTTCCCCCAGCTCCTGACCAACTGACTCTTCTGTTAAAATCTTTGGGAATTTTAGTGCCAGGCTATTATTTTTTCAATGAAGCATAATTATGTAAACTTTGCTACAAGCTTTCCTGGTTCATTTGTTCCGCAGTCTATGTCCTCTTTCAATTCATTTTTCTTTTGCTAGAGCACAAGCTTAAATGCTGACTTTACAGAGGATCTACAGATTAGTATGTTTCTGAGTCTTTGCATCCTTGTAAATGTCTTATTTTATACTCACACTTAAATGTTAATGTGGCTGGCTATAAGATTTTATTTTCAAAATTAATTTCCCTCAGAATGTGAAATTTTGCCCCACTTGGTATTTCTCATCACATATAATGCAAATCTAATTCACAATTTTTTCTTTGTAGACACTTGGACTCTTTTTTTTTTTTCTTTAATCTTGGTGTTCTCAAAATTTACCATTTTACATTTAGACTCCTTCATTCATTTGATAAATCTTTTTTGAGTATCTATTATGTGCCAAACACTTGTTCAGTCTTCTAGGGATGTGACTGTGAACACAATAGGCAAATTATGTGTCTTTCATTATTTAATCCACTGTAGCTTGGTGGGCCCTTTTAAATTAGTATAGTAGTATACACTGAAAATGCTTTATAAATAATTTGGTTGTTTCTTTCATTCCACCTCTCTTATTTTTTAAATTTTATTTTCTTTGGCCACATGGCATGTGGGATCTTAGTTCCCTGACCAGGAAACGAACTCATGCCCTCTGCACTGGAAGCACCTAATCTTAACCACTGGACCATCAAGGAAGTCCCTGCATTCTCTTTTTTATATGCTTGAAATGTTTGGAAGACAAAAATATTATGCATTCTGAACCCATTTTCCACATAACAACTTTCTGTCATTTTTAATCTGTTTTTCCTCCATGGAGAAAAACCTTGACTTAACTTGTTCTTTAGCTGTGTCTATTCTGCCTTTAAACCAACTAATCTTTAAATTTCTACCAAGGAATTTATATTGGCATAGATATTATTGTTGATTCATGTTGCTGTGTTATGTCTTTTTTTATTGAAGTATAATTGATTTACAATGTTATATTAGTTTCAGGTGTATAAAAAAGTGATTCTTTATGATATATATGTCATATATATGATATACATGTTCTTTTTCAGATTATATTCTATCATAGGTTACTGTAAGATATTATTCCCTGTGGTACACAGCAGGTCCTCATTGTTTATCTATTTTCTATATAGTAGGGTGTATGTGTTAATCCCAAACTCCTAATTTATTCCTCCTTCCCTTTTCCCCTATCATAGCCATAATTTTGTTTTCTAAGTCTGTAAATCTGTTTTGTAAATGAGTTCATTTATATCACATTTTTTTGATTCCACATAAAAGTGATATCATATGATATTTGTTTTTCTCGGTCTGACTTAAAATAATTAGTATTATAATCTCTAGATCCATCCATGTTGCTATATATGAATTATTTCATTCTTTTTGTGGCTGAGTAATAGCCAATGTGTGTGTGTATATACTACATCTTCTTTATTCATTCAGCTGCTGATGGGCACTTAGGTTGCTTTCATGTCTTGGCTACTGTAAATGGTCTTGCTATGAACATTGGGCAAAACTACTAAAACTGATAAATGAATTCAGTAAGGTAGCAGGATATAAACTTACCATACAGAAATCTGCTGCATTTCTTTACTGTAATAAAATGCAACAGATTTCAATGAAATATCAGAAAGAGAATGCAAAAAAAAAAACTTATAAAATCACATCAAAAAATAAAATATCTAGAAAATAACCTGACCAAAGAGGTGAAAGACTTACATACTAGGAACTATTAAACATTGATAAATAATTTTGAAGATGATTCAAAGAAATGGAATGCTATCTCATGCTCTTGGACTAGAAGAATTAATATGGTTAAAATGGCCATACTACCAAAGCAATACACAGATTTAATGTAATCATTATCAAAATACCCATGACATTTATCATAGAACTAGAACAAATTATCCTAAAATGTATATGAAACCACAAAAGACCCAGAATTGGTAAAGCACCCAGCTGGAAGCATAACCATTCCAGACTTCAGACAACACTACAAAGATACAGTAATTAAAACAGCATAGTATTGACACAAAAGCAGACATATAAATCAATGGAACAGAACAGATAGCCCAGAAATAAACCCACATATCTACATTCAGTTAATCTACGATAAAGGAGGCAAACCTGTACAACAGAGAAAAGACATTCTCTTCAACAAGTGGTGTTTGGAAAGCTGGACAACTACATGTAAATCAATGAAACTGGAAAACTCCCTCACATCATACATGAAAATAAACTCTAAATGATTTAAATATCTAAATATAAGACATGACATCATAAAATTCCAAGAAGAGAACATAGGCAAAACATTTTTGGACATATCACAGCAAAATCTTCTTAGATCTATCTCCCAAGATAAAAAATAAACAAATGGGACCTAATCAAGTGTAAAAGCTTCACACATCAAAGGAAACCATCAACAAAATGGAAAGATGACCTATGGAACGGGAGAAAATATTTGCAAAAGATGCAACTGACAAGGGGTCAATATCCAAAATAAACAAACAGCTCACACAACTCAATATCAAAAAAACAAACAACTCAATCAAAAATGGGAACATCTGAATAAACATGTCTACAAAGAAGATATACAGATGGCAAACAGGCACATGAGAAGATACTCAACACTGCTCATTATCAGAGAAGTGTAAATCGAAACCACCATGAGGTATCACCCAACAGTGCTCAGAATGGTTATCATCCAAAAGTCTATAAATGATAAACGCTGGAGAGGGGTGTAGAGAAAAGGGAACCCTCCTACGTTGTTGGTGGGAATGTAAATTAGTACAGCCACTATGGAGAACAGTAATGACGGTTCCTTAAACTGAGGGGTAAAAAAAAAATAAAAATAGAGTTACCATATGATCTTATAATCCCAGCCCTGGGTATATTTCTTCAGAATAGAAGAAAATTCTACTTTATGTAATGATACATGCACCTCAACGTTAACTCGTTCTTTAGCTGTGTCTATTCAGCCTTGAAGATAACTAATGAGACCTTAAGATTTCTACCAAAATACTTACATTGGTATAAATACTGTTGCTGATTCATGTTGTTCTGTATGAATTAAATTCATCTGCTTCCTTTTTCCCCCATATGCATTATCCTGAATTACATTTTTATAAAACAATTAAGATTATTTTAAAATTATCAATGATTTATAATTACCAAGGCATTTGTTTTTCTTCTGATAACAGCCTTTAAAAAAATAGATATCATCTCTTCAATAACAATTATAGTTCCTTTATTATTTTTCTTAGTCTACTCAAATAACTAAATTTTCAGGAGTAGTCATCTTCTTTGTGACTTTGGTGACTTCCTTTCATAGTGACAGACCTTCTCATGCAATTCTTTATTGTCTATTCATCTTTGTATTTCAGAGTCACTGTTTGATCTGTTCCTTTCTTGTATAGTTTCCTCAGGTGTTTGTAGGAAAAGAACAGGGCATGTTTTGTAGGGGACTTTGTAGCTATTCTTCTACTCTCTGACCCAATGCTCCTTCCAGGGGTCATTAACCATATGAGGGACTTCCTCTGTGGCCCATAGCCTACACCAATCCCTTTATGTTGACAGCAAACTGATACTGTCCCTGCTAGCCCCTTTACAGATAAAGGGGTGGGGAGGCTGATTGGTTTTCCTCCTCAGAAAGAAATTACCCTATTATTCATCCAAATATTCAGAAGCCTGATCTGCTTCTCATATTCATTGACTTTTAGGTTCCAGCTCCCTGGGAACCACTCCCACGTCTGCAGTGACATTCTCCAGCTTTCTTTTGGGATGTGCCTTTCCATCAGAATTCTTTTTTCCCCCTCTTTCTTTCTGTCATGAATTATTATTATTTTATAACATAATTAAGATTTTTAAAAACATCTCTTCAGCTATTTTAAGAAATTTCAGAAAGCACAAGCATATGTTGAGCCAACCATCTTTATCCAACTAATTTCTTTTCAGACTCCACTTAATTAATTGAGCAAGAAAAATATTTTCTGGAAAAAAAATGATTACTTTTACCTAAAATACAAAGGTCAAAAGTATTATTTTTTATGAAATAATCATATAGATGATAAGAAAGACAGGTCAGTTTTATTTTATTTTGTTTTCTCCTATGCTCATTATTAAACTGTTACCTCTTAGCTTCAGGTCCACTCTTTTTTTTTTTTTAATAATTAACAATACTATATTGTATATTTTAAAGTTATTAAGAGAACAGATCCTAAAAGTTCTCATCACAAGAAAAAAATTGTAAGCATATGGTGATGGATGTTAACCAGACTTACTGTGGCAGGTCCACTCTTGTATTCTTCACTTTTTGTGCTTCTGGGAGGAGCAGGGAGGTGGTGCAAACCATTTCTCTTTGGCTAGTGGGATCAGTGTTAGGTTCTGACAATAGGGGGCACTAGAGAAAGAGTAGACAGGATAAAAGAAGGATAAAGGATGAACACTGTCCTTCTAGGTTATTTCCTGTTACTGTTTTGATTCCTTTTACTCTCATTCAGTTCAGTTCAGTTCAGTCGCTCAGTCGTGTCCGACTCTTTGCGACCCCATGAATCACAGCACGCCAGGCCTCCCTGTCCATCACCAACTCCCGGAGTTCACTCAGACTCACGTCCATCCAGTCGGTGATGCCATCCAGCCATCTCATCCTCTGTCGTCCCCTTCTTCTCCTGCCCCCAATCCCTCCCAGCATCAGAGTCTTTTCCAATGAGTCAACTCTTCGCATGAGGTGGCCAAAGTACTGGAGTTTCAGCTTTAGCATCATTCCTTCCAAAGAAATCCCAGGGCTGATCTCCTTCAGAATGGACTGGTTGGATCTCCTTGCAGTCCAAGGGACTCTCAAGAGTCTTCTCCAACACCACAGTTCAAAAGCATCAATGCTTTGGTGCTCAGCTTTCTTCACAGTCCAACTCTCACATCCGTACATGACCACAGGAAAAACCATAGCCTTGACTAGACGGACCTTTGTTGGCAAGGTAATGTCTCTGCTTTTGAATATGCCATCTAGGTTGGTCATAACTTTTCTTCCAAGGAGTAAGCGTCTTTTCATTTCATGGCTGCAGTCACCATCTGCAGTGATTTTGGAGCCCAGAAAAATAAAGTCTGACACTGTTTCTACTGTTTCCCCATCTATTTCCCATGAAGTGATGGGACAGATGCCATGATCTCTGTTCTCTGAATGTTGAGCTTTAAGCCAACTTTTTCACTCTCCTCTTTCACTTTCCTCAAGAAGCTTTTTATTTCCTCTTCACTTTCTGCCATAAGGGTGGTGTCATCTGCATATCTGAGGTTATTGATATTTCTCCCAGCAATCTTGATTCCAGCTTGTGCTTTTTCCAGCCCAGCGTTTCTCATGATGTACTCTGTATAGAAGTTATTACCATCCAACAAAGAGGCACCCTTGGCTGATTATTCCAGTAGTATAGCTGATTCCAGTAGCATTGGCAGGACCCACCCCACTGTGGTTTCTCGCTGGCCCCAGATGCAGCCAGCTGGTACCCCCTCCATAAAGGTCGCGCTCCCACACTTGTGCAGCATCTCCGTGCCTTTCCCAAGGCTCTAACACAGCTCGGCCCCACCCTCTCAGAAGTCTGAGCCTAAGCTCTGTGTCCCTCAGCCAAAATTCTAATTTTTGATAATTCTAAGCTGTTCCCTTAACTTTCTCAGCTCTAGGGACAGTCTGTGAAATCTTAGTGTTCCTTTTGCCAGATGTCCAATTCCTGGATGACCATGTTTTATATTAAATTCTCCTCTTAAAATTACTTCAATCACCTAAATAGACTCGGAATAATATACTTCCCTACTTACCATGGCTGTTTTCAAATGCTCAGTGAGCCTTCTGTCTTACTGTTAAAATAACCACTGATTTCATTACATGTGAAAAATACTGTATATTATGTACTTAATTGAAACACTGTAAAACATAGTTAAAGGAAAATGGACATGGTCCCCTCTCTCTCATAATTTCAAAGAAATGAGTTTGAAAAAGTAAACAAAAGCATTTCCATAAAATTTTTCTCTAAAGTTTTTCTGAAGCCCCAAAGCATCAAACTCTTTACTATATGTCTTTGGAAATCTTTTCATCACAGTAAATAAGAGTTATTTTTCTATCCTAAACTAGGAAAATGTTAATGTCAAATGGATGCTATCAATTGAAGTATAATTGTTTTTATATTTCTTTAACTCTTGATCTAATTATATATTTTCTTTTAAATAGGTAGCAAAAAGAGAGCAAAAACTGATTAGATATTTAACAGGTGTATGTTCAAAGGATATGAACTTGGGCAAACTCTACGAGATGGCGAGGGACAGGGAAGCCTGGCAGGTTGCAGTCTATGGGGTCGTAAAAAGTCAGACACAGCATAGCGACTGAACAACAACAGGTTTCTGTTTTATTTCTGTGAAAAATCAATGGATACTAACTAGCTATTAGTAGTCTGAAAGATGGTAGGTGTGAAAACAGAAAAGACTTCAATTTGGATGAGGCCTGGCTTATAACCTGATGCCAGATCAGCAGCTCAGTTTTAGCCGGCAGCCACATCACAAGTTTTAAGATTCAAAAACCCCAGATGATGAAACAATACAACATTTACAAGACCTAGACTTTTCCATAGCTGGCTCACCAATAAATACCAAATATTACAGATTTGGGGACTAGACCAACCTGTCTCATGAAAAGTCTGGCTTTTAACAATATGTCACACATTCTCGGCAAACATGAGTATATGGACAAAAGCCCTTTCTAAGGTAATCATAAAATTAAGTAAGGGACCTTGGCTGTTAGTGCTGGTACCTTAAATATACCCAACTACTGATTGGCAAGCTGGGTATGGAGCAAAAGTGTAAGGAAATGACCATCACTCTGCCAAGATAATGATCTCACCACCAGGTTGGAGCTGCCAGGCCATTTCAGAGATTTCCCTAAAGAAATACTAGGGCAGCACACAGCCTGGACAGAAAGTGCTTCTGGAATGATGGTGAGGACCTTATCTGCCTTTTTTTATGGAAAAATAACTGGGCGATGTATCCTGAAAGAATACTTTAAGAATTTATCTTTAAAATACCTACCTCCTTTCCAATCAAGAACCAGATTTTCATTGTTGCTCAGATAAAAGTCAAGATTTTTTTAAACCTAAGATTTATTTAAGACCTAAAAGAGAACTCTCAGAAAACTGTCTCCCCCAAAATTATTCTTTGCCAAAAGTTCTTGAAAATGTAGACTTTGTAACATGTTTTAATTATAGCTTCATTTTTATCACTGTCTTCTGAGAAAAACAAACCAAGGACATGAACCTCTGATCACTAATCTTAGCATGGGCTGGAAAAGAGAATATATTATTCACTCAATAAATAAATTGATCACCTTTTACATGAGAGGCACTTATCTAAGCACTAGGTGAGCCTACCCAAGGCTTATAAAGACAAATACTTTCTGGCTTTCATTCTCTTATATTATTTAAATAGCAACTGTTTTCCTTTTCTTAGTGTAGTGGTAGTTAGCTAGCAGGAGAAATAGACACATAATGGTCTATAAACACCAAGTCACTATACTGAAAATAGTTGAAACACAGGCAGAGAGGAGGGTATAACTGAAGTAAACTCAGCTAAGTTTAACATTTCTTTTTCTCAATAAAATCACTGTGTTACATTAGAACTAAATATACATGTTTTACTCACTGTCGTTGCTTATATCCCACTCCATTCCTTAGATTCACTTATTCTTTTGCTGGAGTCCATCCTTTTGTAGTTCTCTCAGCAAGAATCTGTAAGAGATAAATTCTATTAGACGTTGTCCAACACTATTTATGGGCTTCCATGGTGGCTCAGATGGTAAAGAGTCAGCCTTTATATGTAGGATACCCGGGTTCAACTGCTGGGTCAGGAAGATCCCCTGGAGGAGAAAATGGCAACCCACTCCAGTATTCTTGCCAGGGAAATCTTACGGGCAGAGGAGCCTGGCAGGCTAAAGGCCACGGGGTCACAAAGAGTCAGACACAACTGAGCAACTAACACTAAAACTATTTCATCCTTACTTCTGAATGACAATTTTAGTGCTATACCATGCCTCAGGATGTGAATCCTTTTCCCTCAGCATTTAAAGAGTTTTATTCCACTGACTTCAAGCACATATTATCATACACATAAGGGAAAAAAAAAAAAAAACTACCACACAATCGCACTCATCTCACATGCCAGCAAAGTAATGCTCAAAATCCTCCTAGTCAGACTTCAACAGTAAGTGAACTGTAAAATTCCAGATGTTCAAGCTGGGTTTAGAAAAGGCAGAGGAACAAGAGGTCAAATTGGCAATATCTGTTGGGTCATAGAAAAAGCAAGAAAGTTCCAGAAAAACATCTACTTCTGCTTTATTGACTATACCAAAGACTTTGACTGTGTGGATCACAACAAACTGTGGAAAAATCTGAAAGAGATGGGAATACCAGACCACCTGACCTGCTCCTGAGAAATCTGTATGCAGGTCAAGAAGCAACAGTTAGATTTGGACATGGAACAACAGACTGGTTCTAAATTGGGAAAGGAGTTCGTCAAGGCTGCATATTGTCACCCTGCTTATTTAACATATGCAGAATACATCACACAAAATGCAGGGCTGGATAAAGCACAAGCTGGAATCAAGGCTGCCGAGAGAAATATCAATAACCTCAGATATGCAGATGACACCACGCTTATGGTAGAAAACGAAGAAGAACTAAAGAGCCTCTTGATGAAAGTCAAAGAGGAGAGTGAAAAAGTTGGCTTAAAGCTCAACATTCAGAAAACTAAGATCATGGCATCTGGTCCCATCACTTCATGGCAAATAGATGGGGAAACAATGGAAACAGTGACAGAATTATTTTGGGGAGCTGCAGAATCACTGCAGTTGGTGACTGCAGCCATGAAGTTAAAAGACACTTACTCCTTGGAAGAAAAGCTATGACCAATCTAGACAGCATATTAAAAAGCAGAGACATTACTTTGCCAACAAAGGTCCATCTGACAGTCAAGGCTATGGTTTTTCCAGTAGTCACGTATGGATGTGAGAGTTGAACTATAAAGAAAGCTGAGTGCTGAAGAATTGATGCTTTTAAACTGTGGTGTTGGAGAACAGGGTCTTTGAACAGGGTGTTCTTGCCCTTTTCAAAGGAATATGGGTAGGGGAGCAACTAGAGGCAAAACCTAGGCCATGGGCTCCTCATCCAATCATGAAATTAATGGACAGTATGGACAGAAGGAACTGTTTTCTATTTCATCCAAAAGTGTCATACAGGGTGGCGGTGTTGCTATACTGTATTTAGGACTGACTGAACTTTTATTTCTAATATTTACCACTTAGGTCACTATCTAAGGATCTAAGTCTTTCTTTGACTCAGAAGACACTGTCTCATTTCTTAAAATCTAGGCTTTTTCTCATTGCCACGTTTCTTATTTTTGGAACATATATTAGGTATATGCTAGATTTCTCAATCTATTTTATGATTTAGGTCTTTAATTTCATTTTAATTTTTTTCTCAAACTTTCAGAGTTTTGCTCTGGTCTTCAACTGATTATCTCTTTGATTATGCTCATCTATTAATTAAAACATGACAGTAATTTTCAATTCCAGAATCTCTCATTTGTTCTGTTTTGCTTTCCCTATTCTTGGTCACATCTGTCTGTAATTCATAATTACCTTTTCTTATTTTATAATATAACTTATTCCTCTATCAGGCCTCCCAGTTGGCACAAGTGGTAAAGAACCTGTCTGCCAACACATGAGATATAAGAGATACAAGTTCAATCCCCGAGTCTGGAAGATCTCCTGGAGAAGGGCATGGCCACCCACTCCAGTATCCTTGCCTGGAGAATCCCATGGAAAGGGACTGCACAGAGTCAGGCACGACTGAAGAGACTTAGCATGCAAGCACATATGAATTCCTGTATCCCTTTTAAGATTTCAAAGATACTTGTTTTTTTTTTAATCTGTTTTGGAAGATGGCCTTAATATATGTATTTCACTGAATGACAGTTCACCTGCTGACTGAGTTTATCAGCCACCTTTCATGAAGTTTTGTTTTCCTCTTCTTGGGTAAGACTCCTCTCTCCTTTTGCTCATTGTCATAGTGATGGAGCATCTAAGTACTACATCCGAATACTAGAGCGGGTAGCCTTTCCCTTCTCCAGGGGATCCTCCCATCCCAGGGGTTGAACCCAGGTCTCCCGCATTGCAGGTGGAATCTTTACCAACTGAGCCACCAGGGAAGCTCCATATACTTCAAGTATATGTTTAAAATATTTTGTCCAATATTGTTAGATTGAATAAGGTGGATAATACATCACTCAACAACACCATTTTAATCAGAATACAGATTTCTAATCTATTATTTGTTAGACCAGGAGGTACTCAAAAATATTTTATCTATTTGCAAAGTTAGCATTCAGAACTTTTTCTGAAAGACCAATGTTTCTAATTACACAGTTCAGAGATTGGCAAGCTGTGGCCTAATCCAAACTGCCACTTCATTTTTAAGGATCACCAGCTGGCAATTGTTTTCACATTTTTGAGGAATTGTCAAAAAAAAAAAAAAGGTATGTACACTAAAGACCATACTTTACCCTTTACAAAAAATGTTTGCTGACCCTGAAACAGTCTATAGTTGATGCAAACCCAATGATTTTGTTCCCTGATTGTTTTTTTAAAAGACACAATTTAGAATTTTAGGTTCACAGGAAAATTGAGTGGAAGGTACAGATACTTTCCATAGACTCCCCACTGCAACACATGCATAGTCTCTCTCAATATCAATATACTCACGGGAGTGGTGGACAAATGTATAGTGATACACATGCATCATCACAGGATTATGCAGAGTAGTTTCACTGCCCTAAAAATCACTGATCTTTTTACTGTCTCCATAGTTTTGCCTTTTCCAGAATGTCATATAGCTGGAATCCTACATTATGCAGCCTTTTCAGACTTATTTATTTCACTTAGTAATATACCTTTAGGGTTCCTCCATTTCTTTTCATGGCTTGATAGTTCATTTATTTGCAGCACTGAATAATATTCTATTGTAAGAACCACAATGTATTTATCCATTCATTTTGGAAGGACCTCTAGGTTGCTTCAAAGTTTCAGCAATTGTAAAACTGCTTTGAACACCTGTGTGCAGGATTTTGTGTGGATGTGTTTTCAACTCCTTTGGTAAATACCAAGGAGTGTAATTGCTGAATCACATGGCAAGAGTATATTTAGTTTTCTGTAAGAAACCAACAAACTGTCTTCCAAAGTTGCTGCACTGTTTTGCATTCCCACCAGCAGTGCATGAGAATTCTGGGTGCTCTATGTCCTCTTCAGATTTAGGTGTCCAGCTTTAGGTTCTGGATTTTGACCATTTAACAGATGTGAAATGTATTTCATTGTTTTAATATGCATTTCTCTGATGACATATGATGTTGAATATTTTTTTCACATGCTTAGTTGACATCTGTTCCTTCTTTGGTAAGGTATCTATTAAAGTCTTTGGCCTTTTAAAAAATCAGATTGTTGGATCTTATTGCTCAATTTTAATATACTTTGTATGTTACGGGTGGCTTCCCAGGTGGAACAATGGTAAAAAAATCCACCTGCCAATGAAGGAGATCCAAGAGATGTGTGTTTGAAACCTGGGTTGGGAAGACCCCCTTGAAGTAGGAAATGGAAGCCCACTCCAGTATTATTGCCAGGAAAATTCCATGGACAGAGGAGCCTGGCAGCTACAGTCGAGGGGGTCACAGAGCATCAGAAATGACTGAGTGACTGAGCTGAGATATTTTGGATAATATTTGCTTATCAGACATGTCTTTTTCAGATATTTTCTCCTCGTTTGTGGCTTATCTTTTCATTCTCTTCATAGGTCTTTCACAGAGCAGGAAAAAAATTTAATTTCAATGACATCCAACTTATTAATTCTTTATGAATTGTCCTTTGGTATTATATCTAAAACTTAAAGTCATCTAGATTTTCATATGTTATCTCTAGGATATTTATAGTTTTGCATTTTACATTTAGGTCTATGATCCATTTTGAATTAATTTTGTGAGGGATGTAAGGACATGTCTAGATTTATTTTTTGCCTGTGGATGTCCAGTTGTTCTAGGACCTTTTGTTGAAAGACTGTCGTTTCTCCATTATATTACCTTTGCTCTTTTGTAAAAGATCAGTTGACTGAATTTACAGTGGGGGCTATTTCTGGGCTGTCTATTATGTTCAGTTGATCTATTTGTCAATTCTTTCACCAATATCACACTTTCTCAATCACTGTAGCTTATAGGAAATTCTTGAAGCCAGATAATGTCAGTCCTCCAACTTTGATCTTTTCCTTCAATATTGTGTTGATTATTCTGGGTCTTTTACCTTTCTGTATAAGCTTTAGAGTCAGTTTGTCAATATCCACAAAATAACTTGCTGTGATTTTTATTAGAATTGCATTGAATCCAAAAATCAAGTTAGGAAGAACTGACATCTTCACAATACTGAGTTTTCCCATCAATAAGCATTGATTCTTTCTAAATTTATTCTTTGATTTCTTTCATCAGAGTTTTTTAGTTTTCCTCATACAGATATTGCACATATTTTATTGTATTATTTCTAATTATATACATATAATATAATGTATTATATTATAATATAATAAAGTATAAAATATAATAATTTCTAAATACTTATTTCTAAGTATTTAATATTGGGGGGAGCTAAGGTATATGGTATTTAGCTTTTAATTTCAAGTTCTACTTGTTCACTGCAGGTATACAGAAAAGCAATTTACTTTTGTATATCAACCTTGTATTCTACAACCTTGCTCATTAATTTAGGTGTTGTAAGTGGTTCTGGATAGTCTTTATTAAATTGAGGCAGTTTTCCTCTTTTCTGAGTTTAATAAGAAATTTACTATGAGTTGATGTTGGATATTATCTAAGTTCATCCTGCATCTATTGATAACATCTTAATGATTTTAATTAAAAAATCTGGAGTGATGCTAAGGAATTTATCTTTTTCATTAGAACCTCAAGTCATTCTGATTCTTCTTAGATACCCTGTCCTAAGAAGTTAATCGGAGAAGGCAATGGCACCCCACTCCAGTACTCTTGTCTGGAAAATCCCATGGGTGGAGGAGTCTGGTGGGCTGCCATCTATGGGGTCACACAGAGTCGGACACGACTGAAGTGACTTAGCAGCAGTAGCAAGAAGTTAATACATCATATTGGCTTTAGGGACACTTTGAGATCTGCCAAATTAAATCTTCCCAAAATGATTACAACTGAGTCTAATCAGTTGAGCACTGTCACGGATTATAGAGTCATGTGCTAATAGTCAAGCATTCCCTATATATAGGTGCAATCTCTTTTCTCTGACCAAAACTAAGGAAATAAGTTACTGTTTTTCATTTTTTCTCACACTGTTGAAATTTTAAACTATTTTCTTTTCTTGGTGTAGCAATAGTAGGCTGAAGAGAGAAAGGGGAAGTTACTGGCTGAGACAAACGAGTCACTAAATCAAGAATGTTTGAAAACCACAGACAGAAAGGAGAATCCCAGTTGAAGTGAATCCATTAGACCTAACTTAACATTCCTTTCAATAAAATAACTAAGTTCTATATTAAAATTAAAAAGAACCAAAAGCTACATTTGCCCAATTATAGTTTGCATAGCAGCCTAGTTAATAAACATGCTTCCAATTCTACATGATGGAGCCCTGAAGCTTGTTTATTTCTTAGTCTAATTCTAGGCATTAAAAACTCCTGAAAATTTTCAGCCCAAACAAAATTATTTCAGGGCAAATTTGCATCCCTTTTCTAACATAAAGGGGCAAGAAAGCTTCTAAAATTGCTTACAGAGCTAGTTTTCAAATATGTGAAGGCCATGGGTGACTTTTAGTTGGTGATGAGAAAACGTCCTTAACGCCTTTCTCTCCTTGGAGGCAGGGTAGGGCTGGGGGGTGGGGGGCAGGGGGTGTGTGTGTCCCCCAACCCCCAGGAACTAACTGTGCAGAAACACAGGTGGACGTTTTCATAGGCAGAGAGAATGGCTCAAGGAAGGAATGTAAAAGGAGGTCTCGTAACAGTTTCCTGTCTGGGGTTCTAATCTGATTTGTTGATACGAACGTAATGACAGCACCTGACTATTTTTCAAAGTCTGGGGACAGCATGATCCCTTCCCATCTTAGTCTCAGTCCACAATCATGCTGAAAGTGTTTTGTGTTACAGAACGTAAGGAATATGTTTCACAATGAAGAAACTAAAGTAACTCTCCTTTGCTATTCTTTATCTAGCTACCGATTTCTCTTTCACAGCTGAATATAAAGTGTATTTTCCACTTAAAAAATCACACATTAGAAATTTTTTAAAATTTTATTTTATTTTTAAACTTTACAAATTGTATTAGTTTTGCCAAATATCAAAATGAATCCGCCACAGGTATACATGTGTTCCCCATCCTGAACCCTCCTCCCTCCTCCCTCCCCATACCATCCCTCTGGGCCGTCCCAGTGCACTAGCCCCAAGCATCCAGTATCGTGCATCGAACCTGGACTGGCAACTCGTTTCATACATGATATTATACATGTTTCAATGCCGTTCTCCCAAATCTCCCCACCCTCTCCCTCTCCCACAGAGTCCATAGACTGTTCTATACATCAGTGTCTCTTGTGCTGTCTCGTACACAGGGTTATTGTTACCATCTTTCTAAATTCCATATATATGCGTTAGTATACTGTATTGGTGTTTTTCTTTCTGGCTTACTTCACTCTGTATAATAGGCTCCAGTTTCATCCACCTCATTAGAACCGATTCAAATGTATTCTTTTTAATGGCTCCATTGTGTATATGTACCACCGCTTTCTTATCGATTCATCTGCTGATGGACATCTAGGTTGCTTCCATGTTCTGGCTATTATAAACAGTGCTGCAATGAACATTGGGGTACACGTGTCTCTTTCCCTTCTGGTTTCCTCAGTGTGTATGCCCAGCAGTGGGATTGCTGGATCATAAGGCAGTTCTATTTCCAGTTTTTTAAGGAATCTCCACACCGTTCTCCATAGTGGCTGTACTAGTTTGCATTCCCACCAACAGTGTAAGAGGGTTCCCTTTTCTCCACACCCTCTCCAGCATTTATTATTTGTAGACTTTTGGATCGCAGCCATTCTGACTGGTGTGAAATGGTACCTCATAGTGGTTTTGATTTGCATTTCTCTGATAATGAGTGATGTTGAGCATCTTTTCATGTGTTTGTTAGCCATCTGTATGTCTTCTTTGGAGAAATGTCTATTTAGTTCTTTGGCCCATTTTTTGATTGGGTCATTTATTTTTCTGGAGTTGAGCTGTAGGAGTTGCTTGTATATTTTTGAGATTAGTTGTTTGTCAGTTGCTTCATTTGCTATTATTTTCTCCCATTCTGAAGGCTGCCTTTTCACCTTGCTAATAGTTTCCTTTGCTGTGCAGAAGCTTTTAAGTTTAATCATGTTCCATTTGTTTATTTTTGCTTTTATTTCCAATATTCTGGGAAGTGGGTCATAGAGGATCCTGCTGTGATGTATGTCGGAGAGTGGTTTGCCTATGTTCTCCTCTAGGAGTTTTATAGTTTCTGGTCTTATGTTTAGATCTTTAATCCATTTTGAGTTTATTTTTGTGTATGGTGTTAGAAAGTGTTCTAGTTTCATTCTTTTACAAGTGGTTGACCAGATTTCCCAGCACCACTTGGTAAAGAGATTGTCTTTATTTTTTTTTATTTTATTTTTAAACTTTACATAATTGTATTAGTTTTGCCAAATATCAAAATGAATCCGCCACAGGTATACATCCATTGTATATTCTTGCCTCCTTTGTCAAAGATAAGGTGTCCATACGTGCATGGATTTATCTCTGGGCTTTCTATTTTGTTCCATTGATCTATATTTCTGTCTTTGTGCCAGTACCATACTGTCTTGATAACTGTGGCTTTGTAGTAGAGCCTGAAGTCAAGTAGGTTGATTCCTCCAGTTCCATTCTTCTTTCTCAAGATAGCTTTGGCTATTCGAGGTTTTTTGTATTTCCATACAAATTGTGAAATTATTTGTTCTAGCTCTGTGAAGAATACCATTGGTAGCTTGATAGGGATTGCATTGAATCTATAAATTGCTTTGGGTAGTATACTCATTTTCACTATATTGATTCTTCCAATCCATGAACATGGTATATTTCTCCATCTATTAGTCTCCTCTTTGATTTCTTTCACCAGTGTTTTATTTTATTCTTATTCATTGTGGCAGAGAAGATAAAAAGTGATTAGAATTTCTATCCTGAGGCTGGGATCCTGGTTACAGCTGACAAGTCTCTACTCCAGGAGAAATAAACTCTTAAATGATTGTTGGCTTGCTGGTTTCCTATACAACACAACCTGTGAACCTAGTTCTTTAGAAAAACTGAAATATTTCATTAACTCTATCCAAGTTACACTCTTGGCAAAGCAAAACTGTCCTGTCACCAAACAAGGACATTTCTCTTCCTCCTCAGGCTCTGGATTATATGGACGCAATAAATAAGACTTCCCTCTGATCTTGGTTTCAAATGAAAAAGAGGTGCCATGATGTCTGATATCAGTCGTTCAGAAATGATGATGCCACCTGTTTCTTGTTACCAAAATAACAAGGCTATAGCCTAAAAGTCACTGATGATTTTACTATTTTCTTTTGATTACCACTGAGGTTGCTCTTAATTTTTCCAGATAAACTTTGTGTGTGTGTTTCTGTGTTTGTTTTTGAGGTGTTAGAGGACTGCAGGAGAAGGCGATGGAACCCCACTCCAGTACTCTTGCCTGGAAAACCCCATGGACGGAGGAGCCTGGTAGGATGCAGTCCATGGGGTCGCTAAGAATCAGGCACGACTGAGCAACTTCACTTTCACTTTTCACTTTCATGCATTGGAGAAGGAAATGGCAACCCACTCCAGTGTTCTTGCCTGGAGAATCCCAGGGATGGGGGAACCTGGTGGGCTGCCATCTCTGGGGTCGCACAGAGTCAGACACTACTGGGGCGACTTAGCAGCAGCAGCAGAGGACTGCAAAGCTCTTAGGTGGAGCTTCACCTCATGCAAATGATAACTGGTAATTTTGGTGCCATTAGTCCATTTTTATGATTCATCCTTGAAAGTAAGCATCTGAGGCAACAGAGCAACGAGCACTGAAAGACCCTGCCCAGGTTGTGGATGCTGTTGTCACTTAGTCACTCAATCATGTCCGACTCTCTGCAACACCAAGGACTGTAGCCCGCCAGGCTCCTCTGTCCATGGAATTCTCCAGGCAAGAATACTGGAGTGGGTTGCCATTTCCTTCTCCAGGGCACCTTCCCAACTCAGGGATTGAACTCGTGTCTCCACAGTTACTGCACTGCTGGTGGACTCTTTACCACTGCACCACCTGTGGGGAATCCCTCATCTCTTCCTCAAGCACCTTTGCTACTAATCTTGGCCCTTACTTCTGTCACCCTCTATTTCCTTCTAATCAAGGTCTAGTATCTGACCAACTCAATTGAGGCTTTGAAATGACCATGCATTTTTTGACTCTCTGCCTAATAGCAAGAGTGTAATAATCTCTCTGGCTGCAGCAGAACTTAGTTTCATTACAATGTGTTCATTATTTCTACTTTTTAAAAATTATCTAAGTCAGGGATCCCCAACTTCCAGGATCTAATGCCTGATAATCTGAAGTGGAGCTGATGTAATAGTAGTAGAAATAAAGTGCACAATACATGTAATGTGTTTGAATCATCCCAAAACCACCCCCCACTACCAGATCCATGGAAAAATTGTCTTCCATGAAACTGGAAACCTGCTGCCAAAAAGGATGGTGACGGCTGATATAAGGCAAGGATGAACAAACTCCTGCCCACAGGCCAAATTCAGGCCACCACCTATTTATGTAAACAGCTTTACTGGAACACAACCACGCTTATTCCTTACACACTTTCCTAGAGCTGTTTTCTTGTGACAATAGCAGAGCTGAGTAATTGCAATAGAGCCCATACGGTAAACAAAACTTAAAATATTTACTATGCCTTTATAAGAAATGTTCGTAGACTCTTGATTGAGGGTACTGACACCACTTAGGGTTTTCTCTTACTTTCCTGGTGGCCTTTTGATAACTCAGTTTTCCCATCTGTAAATTGGGGATAGAAATAGACCTCACTCACAGGAGTGTGAGGAAACGAGGTGCTGCATGGAAATATTCAGTAACTGTTAGTATTGTTGGGATTTGCTGTCTTATTTAAAGTTACCACTTTGAACTAATTTTTGTGAATCAGTTCCTGCAGAGAATAAGAGCTTTCAAGTCTAGGTTCAATCCATATAGCACAGGTTACTATTTATACTATATTAAGCAAGTTACTGTACCTTTTTTTATTCTATGTATATCATAGAAATAATAAAATCTATCACAGAGGGTCATCATACACATGGCAAATATCCCTTTCCAACATCTCCCAATGTCCAACTAAAAAGACAGCAAATTAAAAAGCCCAGATTCTACAAAGTCAGAGTGTTCATGAAAACATGAAGCAAGTGAGAAATGTCAAGAACTATTAGCAAGCCAGAAAGCAGAACCTTAAGAGTGGACTGGTTAGAGAAAGCTGCAAGCTGAATGTGGACAGTGTGAAGAAGGGAAATCACTCAGTCCTGTATCACTTTTTACCACCCCATGGACTGTAGTCCCCAGGCTCCTCTGTCCATGGGATTCTCCAGGTAAAGATACTGGAGTGGGTTGCCACGCCCTTATCCAGGGGATCTTCCTGACCCAGGAATCGAACAGGGGTCTCGTACATTGCAGGCAGATTCTTTACCAACTGAGCTACCTGGGAAGCCCCAAAAATGTTCACAGTGGTGGAAGATAAAAAGAAGCCAAGCCACACACTGCAAGAACACTAAAGGACTGAGGAAAGGGAGGAACAAAGGATCTCAAAGATAGATGGTGTTTGTTCAAGAAGCAGTTAGGGCACTATTTCACCTCTCCTGTTCTGTCCTAAGACTGAAGTCTGGAACGACTGACCCAGAGAAACTCTGACCTCAGCAACAGCAGTGATGTTCACAAAGAGAGGCTGTCATGCTGAAAACAGGGGGATTAAGTACAAGTGTCCATGTACCTGGGAAGAGTCTCACCCTCCTTTCCCCCTTGGCTCTGAGAAACGTTGACGGCAGTCTTAGTTCCCTGGGAGGAGAGCAAAGAACTCGGTAGAGAAACGTCCTGACTCATGAAACATAGGGGGTATGATTGCACATTGATATGCTGCTATGTGGCTGAGCAACCAACCAAACCTCCAGTGGGATTCCTAGTACCTTGTGCTCAAATAAGAACAAACATCAAAGGCCCAGAGACAGTGAAATAAAATGTCTCACACCAACAACACCAAGACAGACAAAAGTTAAAAAGCATGGTAGAAACAACATTTCAAAGAAACAAAAAACCCAAAGCTACCAGAGGAGACTCCAAAACTACTCTTAATTAGTATCCTTGGCAAGAAAAGAAATATACCTATCAAAGACCCAGAATTAGCAAAAGGCAAGCCTCCAAAACAATGAATAGCATGTAAAGTGTTCATTGTGCATGTAAGAACAGCTCATGGACTCAGAACTTTCAAATTAAAAACTGATATAAAGCTCAGGGGGATGATGCCACAGAATTACTTATAATGTGAAAATGAGGACGTTGGGTATTACAGTGGGTATCTCCAGACAGCAGGGAATTTGGTGAAAAGTCATTATCCTATGCCAACTTTAGGAAGGTGACTTGTTTCTTTTATGACTATCAAAGGCATTTACAAGAAATAGCCTAAGTTTCACTTATGTTGGTGAAACAAGCTAGATTTAGTTTTGCTTACATGACTTAAATAGTATCATCTGGTCAGGGAATACTCAATTCCCATCTCTATTTTGTATTGATATTTAATTTTAGCACAGCCATTAAGATAAAATAGAATGCTATTAAGAAAAAAAGACATGGGTATGAAAATAATAGTTCCTAGAAACTAAATATATGATGGAAAAACATTTAAATATTAAAAGAATACCAGCCATACTTTAATAAAAATTTAAAAATCAAAAGAAGTTATTGGAAAATAAGATAACTTTTATAGGACAAAAAAAACACACACAAAATAATTATGAAAAATTTAGGGGGAGAATCAGAATTAGAAGATGAATTTAGAAAGATTCATTATCTGACTAGGTGTCTGAGGAGAAAAAACAGATAATTGAGAGGAGGAAAATTCAAAGGAAATAATACTTGGAAATTTCCCAGAATGAGGTAGAAGACCTATCAAATCCCTGCAAGATGAATGAAGAAAGTCTTATGCTGAGACACAGCACAACAATATTTCAGATAAGGGAAATCCTTGACACTCCTAGTGAACATCAAGACCATCAGTGATGACAGATGACCAAGGTTGATGGAAGATCATAACAGACTTCTCAACAACAGTTTAATCTTGTTGTTTAGTCACTAAATCCTGTCCAGCTCTTTTGCAACCCCACGGACTACAGTATGCCAGGCTTCTGTGTCCACGGGATTTCCTAGGCAAGAATACTGGAGTGGGTTGCAGTTTTCTCCTCCAGGGGAGCTTCCCAACAGAGGAATGGAGCTGCGTCTCCTGCTTGGCAGGGGGAGCCTTTACCACTGAGCCACCAACAATGCTGGGAGCTAAAAGGAAATGAAGACGTGCTTCCAACATCTTGGAGGAAACGGATTTTTCACCAGAATTCTCTCCTTAGACAAACTGTCATCTAAACGCAAGGATAAAGACATTTCAGGAATTCAAATTTTAAAGCACAAAACCGAAACAAACTTCTCCTAAGTTCTTTTTGGCAATTTATTGGAGGACATGACACACAGAAAAATAAAAATAAAAAGAAGAAACAATAAAAGAGGACGATGTGCTTTCAGGAGCACTCTGGGAAGAAGATAGGGGTTGCATAACAGATTTTAAATTTTCCTGAATTACCCCTAAAGAAAAATCCAATAGAATAAATGAAACAAAAACTAATGGAATGGACAAAACCTACAACAAATCCCACAATGCATCTTCCACCATCAAGAAATATGAGTGGGTGGGAAAGGATCACTGAAGTAGTAAAACCCGAGTTTTATCAACAGTGATGTGGGATGAAACATACTGGAAAGTGAGGTGAGGTGGAAGAGACATGGGAATTTCTAATTGCCTTGAGAACCAGAAGAACCAAACACTCAAAGTTTCTATTTCTATTTATTTCCTAGTCTAAAATTTGTTAATAACTTCCTCTCCCTCTTCCTCTCCCTTAGCATCTAATTCAAAGGAATATCTCTTTACTCTCAGGAATGCTTCAAAGGCAATTATTAGGCTTATGCTACTTTTTCATACTTACCCACTTCTCTCCCATCATTAGTAAATTATATGATCTACATTGTTAGAGCACAAGACTTTAAAAAAGCTACTATAATCCCATAACTTGAGAACATTCATGTAATTTACAAAGTCAAAAGGTTTTGAGGGACTTCTCTGGTAGTCCAGTGGCTAAGACTCTGAGTTCCCAATGCAGGGACCTGGGTTCAATCCCTGGTCAGGCAACTAGATCTCACATGCCTCAATTAGGAGTTCATATGCCACAACTAAAAGGCCCTATATGCCACAACTAAGACTTAGCATGGCCAAATAAATATGCAATAAAATAAGTAAGTAATAAAACAAACATGTTTTCAAAGTTATAAAAAAAGTTTTAAGAGTGAAGGGGATCAAGTTAATTGGGCCAAGACAGAGGTATAAACTGGTCTATACTGGCAAACTGGACATCTGATCATTCTATTTGTAACAACCATTTAGTCTTACTACTACAGGTGAATACATACTTAATACTTATCACCTGTCCTTACACTGATATTTTTCTCCTCTGGCCTCCTGAAGGTCATTGTCTAGTACATTCTGCAGAAAGAGTTCATGAGGGCAATATGCCTTGACTCTGAATGTTCATAGGAGTCTATTTATCCTTGACACTTAAAATTCACATAGTCTGAAGGTGAAAGGTGATTTATATTTCCTGTTAGTAAATTTTTATAGCAGCTTTATTGAGATATCATTCACATTTAATGCAATTTACCCACTTAAAGTCACAATTCAATGGTTTTTAGTATACTCCCAAGGTTGTTCACAATAAACTGTGGGAAATTCTTAAAGAGATGGGAATACCAGACCACCTGACATGCCTCCTGAGAAATCTGTATGCAGGTCAAGAAGTAACAGATCTGGACATGGAACAACAGACTGGTTCCAAATCAGGAAAGGAGTAAGTACGTCAAGGCTGCATATTGTCACCCTGCTTATTTAACTTATATGCAGAGTACATCATGAAAAACACTGGGTTGGATGAAGCACAAGCTAGAATCAAGATTGTTTGGAGAAATATCAATAACCTCAGATATGC
Organism: Bos taurus; assembly: GCF_002263795.3. Classification (NCBI taxonomy): domain Eukaryota; kingdom Metazoa; phylum Chordata; class Mammalia; order Artiodactyla; family Bovidae; genus Bos; species Bos taurus. The sequence goes on along the minus strand of NC_037337.1, from coordinate 3,064,483 downwards.
AGATGACACCACCCTTATGGTAGAAAGCAGAAAGTTAAAGAGGACCATGAAAAGTTGGCTTAAAACACAATATTCAGAAAACTAACATTATGGCATCTGGTCCCATCACTTCATGGCAAATAGATGGGGAAGCAATGGAAACAGTGACAGACTTTAATTTTGGGGGCTCCAAAGTCACTGCAGATGGTGATCGCAGCCATGAAATTAAAAGACGCTTACTCCTTGGAAGGAAAGTTATGTCCAACCTAGACAGCATGTTAAAAAGCAAAGATATTACTTTGCCAACAAAGGTCTGTCTAGTCAAAGGTTTGGTTTTTCCGGTAGTCATGTATAGATGTGAGAGTTGAACGATAAAGAAAGCTGAGTGCTGAAGAATTAGTGCTTTTGAACTGTGGTGTTGGAGAAGACTCTTGAGAGTCCCTTGGACTGCAAGGAGATCCAACCCGTCCATCCTAAAGGAAATCAGCCCTGAATATTCTTTGAAAGGACTGATGCTGAAGCTGAAACTCCAATACTTTGGCCACTTGATGCAAAAAACTGACTCCTTGGAAAAGACCCTGATGTTGTAAAAGATTGAAGGTGGGAGGATAAAGGGACGACAGAGGATGAGATGGCTGGATGGCATCACCGACTCAATGGACATGAGTTTGAGTAAACTCCAGGAGTTGGTGATGGACAGGGAGCCCTGGTATGCTGCAGTCCATGGGGTCGCAAAGAGTTGGACACAACTGAGTGACTGAACTGAACTAAATGCCTTATACAGTCTTTTGTAGCTGGTTTCATATATTTAGTACAATGTTACCAAAATTTAGCAATTTTATAGCAGGTATCAGTATTTCATTTCCTTTCATGGCTGAATAATATTCTACTGTATATGCAGACTCAAGCAAAATTAACATATCAATTGAAAAAGAGTTGACAAAGTTTTAAAGAAATGGTTTGACTGAATTTTTTTCTCTGTCAGCATTATAGTTGATATAGTTATCATATTAAGTATGATATGTGTTTAATATATACTTAACAAGTAGAGAATATATTTAGTAGGAAAATAAATTTAATACAAGTAGAAAGTATTTTATATTTGAAGAATTTTAATAAAAAATTCAACACTTAATTGAATTAAAATGCTGAGTAGTTCATGAAACCAAGTACAAACATGGTTACCAATATAGAGGAGAAATCAACCCTGTTCAATGTCCAGGCATATAGACAAGTGGGAAGGAAAAAAATAAATTTCATGGATTTTTTTCCTATCTATATGGGAAATAGCATTCTCAATAAAGTCATCCGTCAGTGGGCCAATCACTATAACACCTTAAAATAACAGTTTTTTCAAAGCAAAGGGCCGTTATATTCAGTGAACAAAGCACTGAGGTTAGTTTTCTTAGTGAGAAATGGTTAAAATTTCTGAGGTCAAGTATGTGCTTGAGAAATAGTGCACATATCAATTCTAGGCATCAAGGTATAAACTATCTATTCCCTGTGCTTCTCACCACTAGTAACTACATTTTTGTTTGATGGGTATTTAGAACCTTCTTGAGAGTTTAAATTTCAAAATTACTGTAGCATTATACAGTTTTTTTTCCCCACTTTGGTTATATGAATAGTAAAATTCACTCAAGTCAGTTATAGTAATACGGTATGCATGTGAAAAAAACATTACACCACGCTTATTACTAGATGGAGACGTGCTCTGTATAGAGTTCAATGGATCTGTTTCAACACAAAAGATGCTTGCTCTTGAGGAGGTTTTAAGCTAAGGACCTGTTTGTAAGCCTGGCTGCTCGTGGACTCATTCAGGGAACTTTTAGAAACTATTGATAAGTGAGTTTCACTCTCAGAGAGACTCAGATTTCATTGGCCAGAGTCAGAACCTGAGCATCAGTTTTGTAAAAGATGCCAGGTCATTCCTATGGGTTAGCCAGGGTTGAGATCTACTGTTCTAGAAAGATGGACAGGTTGATCAATACACACTGGAACCATATAGTAGATCTGACCTTTGACATCGTCCTTGTATATTGAAAGAAGTTAGCACTGAATGGATGAAAAGTTGGAATTTTAAGGAATTACATTTCATCTCCTTTACTTTCTATGAAGTTAAAGGTAAAATCTTCTACTGAGAGTGCAGACAGAAAGATTTAAGAAAGAGATTGTTTATCCCAACAACTGGGAGACGGTTGACCTATGTATATTTTCTGTAAGATTTGAGGACCCAGATGAAGTAAGAAACTTTGAATCTGTAGCAGCAATGATCTGTATCTGTGTCTGACTTTCTGTCACAGATGGAGAGGAGTGTGCGTTTCATCCTGTCAACAACATGTGAATTCCTCTCACCTTTGTTTCTACCTCTGAGTGCGTGATGTGGTGTCAGTACTGTTGATCTGTGCAGACTCCGTAAGTGGTATAACAGATCTGGAAGGCAGTGCCAGTCCCAGCCCACTACCTAAGTCCCCATCATGGAATTTAGTTCTGACATGCACTGCCCCTTCTTGGTTTCATACATCTTGAAAATACTTCTGACTGAGACAGGGCTTTTAATTAAACAACTGAATTTGATATCACTTTGATTCCTTGAGATAAGACATCTTCATTTTGCTCTAACATGACTCTCAGCATGTAAACAGGGCTGGGTAACCAGTGTGTTGAGTAACACTGGAGAGATGAATATCACTTAAGAAAGAGTCTAATGTTTTCTTTCCTAGACTGTCCTCAAGAGATAAATATAGGAAGACTTAATCTTCTGAAAGTCATCCTAAGAGAGAGACAGTGTATTAGGAGTGTTCCTGTTTGCCTTTCTTTCAAGGACAAGGAAAAACTCCTACAATGATTTTAAAAAGGTTGAGGGTAGGAGGGCAGACAATAATGTTTCCAAATACCATCTAAATTAAAAGGCTTAAGATGTTGAAAATCAAGTAACATACATCAACTGAGAATCCATAGATCATTCCACAAAGATAACACAATAAATTAGGTATGGATATAGAAAGTTGGCTGACAATTCATGGTCATAGAAAACCAAAAATTCTGGTCATGTGCAATGGCCAGAATCATGGAATTGCATCAAGTGATACATGATTTTCAGTTCTTCCTTTTACACATGAGGAGGCCAAGTCCTAGGAAAGAAAGACCTTGTCCAAGGCAGTTTATTCACCAACAAAAAATGCCCTGGATAGCAATTTTATCTACTGACACCCTGAGGTGGTAAGAAAGTGAAGAACAAGACGTTCTCTGTAAGTTCAGAGAGCAGTTGTTATGAGAGGTCTCCTCATAGTCCAGTGTTTTCTCTGTCACAGGACAAAGCAGGGACCAGTCCCAAGACAGCAAGGTACAAAGACAGCTGTACCTTGCCTCAGCCCCCATGAAGAACAGCTAGCTATAGGATCCACTGTAGATGTCCACTAACTATGTGCCCAGTAAAGTAAAAAGTCTAAAAATAGGGACGTGATAAATACATACTGGATCTGGATGGGCATCGGTGTGACATTCTAAGTGAGAAATACGGACCGAACGATTCAAAATCAGAAAGAGGAACTAAGATTTTTGCTGGCTAGTCAACAGATTTGGCTTGGCTGGAATGGAGACTCTCGGTTAAGAAATGACAGAAGGTGACAGACACCAGACCTATATAAATTCTTGAGTCTGTGACCTCACTCTACTCTATGGGCAAAAGAGATGCACAATAGTGTTGCACTGGTGGAAACCGGGATGAAGAATGAGGGGGAGGGCTGCTCTGCTCATGTGGAGGACAGACTGGGCTCAGGAGGGGAGGCAGGGGACCAGCAACGGAGCCCCTGAGGCAGTGCTGTGAGAGTCGGGAAGGGCGAGGACGGTGAGGGATGCAAGAGAAAGAGGAAGCTACTTGAGAGAAATTCACAGGACGACGTGGTCTTGAAGAAAACGTGGGGTGGAAAGGAAGTAAAGGAAAGAGAGGTAGAAAGGTGATTTGAAGGATCCAGGCCTGTGCTAGAGAAGAAATTTGGTGTTGCAGACAGAAATGATGAATTTAAGATCTACTTCTGAAGGAAAAAATCTAAAATTGGCTTTAGACACATTGAAATAAGGTATATCTTAAAAATTCAAATGGAAATATTCAGTGAAGGGATGGAGATTAGAACTAATACTAGAAGACAGGACAAAGTCTTAAGAGCTGTAGATATGGGGGTGCATGGATTTGAAGCCCATACATGAAGTCACAGAAATGTATCTTGGTTTGGCTGATTAGCAAATACATCAAGTTTTTTCTTGTTTTAGATTGAATTTAAGTAGTCTTTCAGGGTTGTCTACTTTGTAAAAGTAAAAACAAGACAATAGGAGGAGAAAACAAATCCAACTAATTAGCAATTTCTATGAACTTTGAGTTTGAGGTCTTTCCTTGAATGAAACTAAAGAACAGTCACAGTGGGAAATTGAAAATTTAGCACATTAACCCGGAGAAGGCAACGGCACCCCACTCCAGTACTCTTGCCTGGAGAATCCCATGGATGGAGGAGCCTGGTGGGCTGCAGTCCATGGGGTCTCTGAGGGTCTGACACGACTGAATGACTTCACTTTCACTTTTCACTTTCATGCATTGGAGAAGGAAATGGCAACCCACCTCAGTGTTCTTGCCTGGAGAATCTCAGGGACGGGGGAGCCTGGTGGGCTGCCGTCTATGGGGTCGCACAGAGTCGGACACGACTGAAGTAACTTAGCAGCAGAAGCAGCACATTAACAATTGTAATTTTGAAAAATAAAACGATAAATCTACCTTTTTCACACCCTCCCCTATCTAACTATAATAGGAAGGAGATGTCTTTGGAAAGGACTGACAGGTAATTTTTTTTTTTTTTAAAGCTATAAGTATCAGTGTGGTTTCTAATACTATATACTCTTAGAGCAGTTTGGGTCTGGACATTTTAAATTAGAAGTAAAATATTGAGAAACAAATACTATTTTTAAAATAGAGACTGTCCTTAAGTGAATTATATTTATTCTTCATTTCATTAAGATTTAAATAAGTCACCATAAGTGTGTTTCGGGGGGATTTCTTTCCCAAAAAATCTTCCGAAAGATCTTTAGTCTAGTGATACATTATGCTTAATGTTCCATTTACATTTGTGATGATAATACCATTTTGTTCTCCTATACCACCTACAGTGACCAAGGCTCATTCCTTTTAATTCACATTCTACTCATTTTTATAGATTATTTAATACTGCATAATAATTAGGCAATTAGGCCACAACCCCGTGCACTCTAAGCAGCATGGGAATGATCCAAAAAACACAAAATGAAGTTAATGTAACATAATAAGGACTGTGCAGTGTAGAAAGAAATCAGGTTACTGGCAAATACTTCAGTGTCATGAGGAGCCTCTGCAAAGTCATTTAGCCAGTATTTCCCACATTGTGTGATTTTAACCAGACTATTCTCAAATATGTTTAAAAATACATACATATTTTTTTAAAAGAGAAGAACCTTAAATGTAAGTGCATGTCCTATGGGCTCTTTGTGTTACACACACAACAACCAAAACTCAGTCAGTTTTACCTATACACAGTGTTTCACCAAAAGACAGGCGTGGCCTACTGAATTCTTTGACAGAAACTGTAGAATCCTTCCCTTCTTTTGCCTTCATTTTGGCTTACTTGGTTCCACTATTCCTCAGCCAGCTGGCCAGAGGCTATATTCTTCTCAGTCCTCATTCTCAAAGAACTCAGTACAATGCTTTCAAACAGAGTCTTTTTTTTTTCTTTAAACTTAACAATATTGTATTGGTTCTGCCATACATCGAAATGAATCTGCCACAGGCATACACGTGTTCCCCATCCTGAACCCTCCTCCCTCCTCCCTCCCCACGCTATCCCTCTGGGTCGTCCCAGTGCACCAGCCCCAAGCATCCAGTATCATGCATCGAACCTGAACTGGCGACTCGTTTCATATCACTGGCTTGAGGCGATGCCCACAAAGTTTTGGAGTTTACACTAATAAGGAAATAGCAGGTTACGCTATGGTAACATATTGACCTCAAAATCTCAGGGGATTAACACAACAAAGTATACGTCTTTCTCCTTCTTCCTGTCTAAAACTGGCAAACCCACAATGTGTTCCATGAAGCCACTCAGGGTTTTGGAGGCTCCAGTATCAGATGACACTGACATTTCAAAAAATGTACACTGTGACAAGGAAGACAGAACGTGAAGAACTGCCGACTTCATTCTCACTTCTACTCCCTTGGCAAAGTTGTCTAGGAAACCCAGGGGGAGAAAAAGAAGTGCTGGCCACTAAGAACTGTCCTGACACCCTCAGAAGATACCTCTATTAGAGGCAGCACCACGAGCACAGAAAATTACTAGGCTTGGTGACAAGAAACCTGTCTAATTTGGACAAGATAATTCCATTTTTCTGGGCTTTAACTTGCAAAACGAGAAATTTAGGGGAAGAGGAACTTTAGGATGTTAGAAACTCGTGTCCTAACACAGAAGGCTCAAGGCTTTAGGCAGTAAGTTTCATCACATTGTAAGAATTTTCTCCCAATATTAAACAAAAGAGATCTTAGCACTAAAATAGATTTGTTGCTGTTGTTCAGTCGTCAAGTCGTGTCCAATTCGTTGTGACCCCATGGACTGTAGCATGCCAGGCTCTTCCACTATTCCCCAGAATTTACTCAAATTCACAGTAGTCATTAAATCCAAAGGGGCCAAAAAACTTAAAAGTCTCCTCCCTCCTTCCTTCACTGTCCAGAGCATCTTCCACCCAGAAAAACATCCTTGCATGGTGGGACAAAAATAGAATGGCTTTCCTTCGCTATTAAGTTGGAATTCCTCTGTTAAACAAGGATGCTTCCAGAGTTTGAACCCAGTTGGAGGTAATAAATATCTCTTCCTCATTTGATACATAATATCTGATATTTATGATTTTAATATCAAACAAGATATATAAAATAAGGATTCTTCAAATTTGGGGGATGGAAACTGAGTATCATAAAACACTGGGAACGCACAATGACAAGAGCTGCTACAACTCTCAGAATAAGAAGGAAAGGGAGCTCCACTCATGCTCTTTCACTCGGTAAGTTTCTAAGCTTCCTACCGTATCTGCTGCCATTATACGAACATGGGTAAAGTACTATATTATAAAATGATTGGACTTGATGGGAAAGATCTAGAAAATTGTTTTAATTTGGGGGTTTATAAAATATTTAAGAATACTCTTTCTCTGAAGCTCAATTATCTAGGTTGTTGCTTGACTCTCACAATATGGAGAAAGCCTGTGTCCAATGAAACCAATTTTGTCATGCAATGATTTCTACCTTAAAATGAATTATACCAGGACTACAAGGGCCATGGCTACTAGGAGGAAATATAATCAGTAAGCTATTACAATTATAAAGCTGTATATTGTGCTTACAGTAGGGGTAATACCTTAGCTCCAGTCTTAAATCCAGGTAAGAAGCAGAGACCAATGTCAGGTTTGGCCTGAAATTTAATGCCAGGTAACAAGTCAGTGACAGAGGAGCCTGGTGGGCTACAGACCATGGGGTCGCAAAGAGTCGGGCACGACTGAGCGACTAAAGAACAAGAAGTCACTGCACAGGCAAACCTAAGGACATGATGATCTGCCTGAATAAACTTCTAAGATTCTGTCCCCACAGTGCCATGTGAGGAAGCTCACTCACTGACTATAGCACATCTAAGTTTTCTTGGAACCAGAACAGATTCAGTGATTTTTACTGGATTCAAATTCAATGAAGCCATCTGTGTTCATGAATCAGCTAACAAATGGCAGATATACAGATTCCATAGATAAGAAACAGTTTATTGAATAAACCCTCTACAATTTCATGTTCTTAATGATGAAATGATCCTTATAAAATAATTAGTTAAATAAACCAAAAGTGGGGGAGGAAATATAAGGAAGCTATATATATATGTGTCTCATTATATTTCAGAATCTTCAAAAAGAGGGGAGTGGACTGTGGGAAGGAAGGAGTGAGGACTGGAAGACTGTCTCCCAAGAAAAACACTTTAACAGGTGCAAATTTTTAAAAAAATTATTAATCATTCATATTCTCTGGAAATTTCCCTAAATGCATGTAACAAATGGATGAATATTCATTCAAGAAAATCTACTAAGTCTCAGTAGGAAGAGTGAGAGTCTGTGGCATCTGACCCATAACCCAGTCCATTCCACCCATTTCCCCAGCTCCTGGGAAACTCTACCCCAGGCTTGTGCAGCCAAGGCAGGAGCCCTCTCTTCCTCCAACTCCCACTTTGAAATCATAGTTTCACTACGGGAAAAGGAGGCTTCTGCATTTCTCATCTCCCCTTCCTGCAAGCCCCATGTTGCAAAAGTGCTACTCCAGGCAAGTCCAAAAGGACTGGGTCTGTATTCCCTGACCCAGTTACAACATACAGTGCAGGAAACTTACCTGCAATGCTATAATCTGAGAACACTGGGCCCTGATCACCTCTGCCTCCACTCGCTCATGGGATGGAAATTCCACACTGAGACACAAGGTGAAAAGAAGCAAAACCAACAGAACTGTAGGGGAAGATAAGCAATTCAACAATGATAGCTGGAGACTTTAATAGCCCAATAATATGTAGAACAAACTGGCAGAAGATTAACAGGAAACAGAAGACCTGAATAATTCTACAAACCAACCAGAACAAATCTCTCTAGAAAAACTCCACTGAACAGAATATACCTTCTTCTCAAGCACACACAACATTCTCCAGAGTAGACAAAGTGCTAAGCCACAAAACAAATCAAAACACATTTAAAACAACTGAAATAACAGAATGTATGTTTTCAGACCACAAAGGAATTAAATTAGAAATCAATAACTGAGGGAAATTTGGGAAATTGACAAATATCTGGAAGTTAAACACACTAATATCCTGCTGGTTAAAGAAGGGCAATAGAAAGGATTAGAAGAGGGTGCCGTTACAACTGTATGCCAACAAGTTAGATAACTTAGATGAAACTGACAAATTCCTAGAAAGACACAAAACTACCAAAATTGACTCAAGAATAAACAGAAAATCTTAGTAGGCAAATCATGAATACAAAGATTGAATCAATCATTTACAAACTTCCCACAAAGTCCAGGCCCCAGCTGGCCCACTGGTGAATTCCACTCAGTTTTCAAAAAAGAATGAATACCAATCCTTTACAAACTCATGCAAAAAGTAGAAGAGGAAGGGACGTTGCCCAGCTCATTTTATGATACTAGTACTGCCCTGCTGGATAACATCACTGACTCAATGGACATGGATTTGGGCGAACTCTGGGAGACAGTGAAGGACAGAGGAGCCTGGCGTGCTGCAGTCCATGGTGTCACAAACAGTTGGACAGCACTTAGTGACTGAACAACTGCCCTGCTACAAAAGACATGACAAGAAATGAAAACTGTAAAATAATGCCACTCATGAATACAGAAAAATGATCCTAAACAAAATTGAAGTGAATTCCACAACATATAAAAAATGTTAGATACTGAGGGGGAATTATGCCAGGAAGACTGGTTTAACATCTGAAAATCAGTTAATATATTCACCATATTAATAGAAGATCGGGGAAAATTGTATAATCATCACAACAGAGACATAAAAAGTACTTTGAAAAATCCAATACTACTTATAATAGAAGTGTCCAGCCAACTAAGAGTAGCTAAGTATCTACTTAACCTGATATAAGGTATCTACAAAAAACCTTCAGGTAATTTCATATTTGGTGCTGGAGAAGACCCTGGAGATTCCCCTGGATTGCAAGATCAAACCAGTATATTCTAAAGGAAATCCATCCTGAATATTCACTGGAAGGACTGATCTGAAGCTGAAGCTCCAATACTTTGACCGCCTGATGCGAAGAACTGACTTATTAGAAAAGACCCTGATGCTGGACAAGACTAAAGGCAGGAGCAAGAATGAAGGCAGGAGGAGAAGGGGATGACAGAGGATGAGATGGTTGGATGGCATCACTGACTCGATTGATGGACATGAGTTTGAGCAAGCTCCAGGAGTTGGTGATGGACAGGGAAGCCTGGTGTGCTGCAGTCCATGGGGTTGCAAAGAGTCGGACACATCTCAGCGACTGAATGACAACAATATCATATTTAATGGTGAAAAAAATGAATCTTTTCTTCCCCTTAAGATCAAGAACAAGATAAGGGTGTTTGTTTTCATCACTTCTGTTCTACATTGTACTAGAGGTTTTAATTAAAGTAAATAACCAGCAAAAAAGATACAAAAGATGTAGACTGAAAGGGATAGATGAACTACCTCTATTCATAGATGAAATGATCTTATACATAGAAAATCCTCAGGAATTAACGGAAATATTATTAAAACTAAGAAATTCAGCAAACCCTAGGGTAAATAAATTACAAAAACCCATTGAATTTTTACACACCAGCAGTAACACAAAAATAAAGAAAATTTCATTGATAATGGCAAAGAGAAAAAAATACTCAGATGTGCATTCTACAAAAGAATTGCAAACATACATTAAAACTATAAAGTATTATTAAAAGAAATTGAACAATTTCTAAATAAATGGAAAGACAGTTCACATGTTGGCATCCTCGTCTGTAAAATGATGCAGTCAGGTTGGTAAACGATTTAGCAGTTCTTCAAGTGGTTAACAGAATGCCCACTCCACTCCCAGGTATCAACTCAAGAGAAATGAAAACATATGTTTATACAAAACTTGTACATGAATATTCATAGCAGTATCATTCACACAAACCAAAACGTGATCATCAACAGATGAATGGATAAATAAAATGAGCTATATTCATATCATGAAACATTATTCAGCCATAAAAAGGAATACAATACTGACACCAGCTACAACATAGATGAAACTTGAAAACGTGCTAAATGAAACAAGCCAGTTATGAAAGGTCTCACATTGTCTGATTCCATTTAGATGGAATACCCAGAACAGACAAATCCATGGAGACTGAAACTACACTGGTGGTTGCCTCGAGCAGGAGTAGTGGGAAAAGGGTAGGAAGGTGGAGTGATTGCTAATGGGTATGGGCTTCTTTTAGAGGGGGTTCAAATACTGTGTGAAGGATGCACAATGCTGTGGATACACTAAAAAACACTAAATTTTACACTTTAAATGGGTGAATCGTATAGCATGTGAATTATATCTCAATAAAGTTATTTAAGAAATATTTAAGAATAAAATCACACACATTTGTAGAGTAAATTTCTCTTTTAATAGAGTAAATTTCTTTTTATTCTTCAAAATTTTCCTTACTTCCTTAGACCTTCACTTTTTCATATGACTTTTGGAATCAGGTTTTCTGATTTCTCAAAAACTCCTTGAGGATTTGAGTTATAAATGAAGTGAGCTCATGGATTTGGGAGAACAGAGATTTCACAATGCTGAGTCTGACTTTCATGAGCAGGTTATATCCATACCCCCTCTTCATCGTCTTCTTTTTTCCAATTAAATATTTCATTTTTTCACTTGATGAACTTCTATAGTTTCATAAGGCTAACTCCTAGTTACAATTTTTTTATAATAATGAATAAAATTTTATTGTATGAATTCAGTTTCAATCTATTAGAGAATAGGGATTCTGTCACGTTTTATATATAGATCAATATATTTTATATATACATTCAATAAACTTGCTGTATTTTTATCAGTATTAAAAACTTACTTGTGTGGCACCTTGAATGCTCTGTGTACACTCTGTTTAGACTGCAGTTGACACCAGGATTGTACTTTCTAATCTTTGTATATTTTAATCATTCTTATCTTTTGTATGAAGACTTAGAATAAAACTTTTACACTGGCTTATTATTAACGCCCTAGCATTCTGAGACACAGGAACGTATATGGTATACAGATAGTGTTCACCTTCACTGTCTGTGGAAACATGCTGCAAGAAATAGCTCTGTGGCCATTTGCCTAGTTAATTGCTCTGCTCTAAAAGGATCAAGAGGGCCAAATGGTTACAGGCTGGACTAGGTCTCTAGCTTAAACGCCTAAGGTGCCAGGAAGACTGAAGCCTAGGTATTGACATTGCAAAATAATATAAATGCATACTTTGAACACATCTCTAGCTCTTAAAGCCCAGGCAGCAGCCATTTATCAGGCCCTTGGAAAGATGTATATACATTTCTAAATGTTAGACTGAGAATCCAGGATCCTTTCTATCCCATTTCAAATAAATCAAGAAGTACGTCTTCTCTTTCATGAGGGAAGGAGGTGGCTGTCTCTCTCCTGTATATAAAAAGATTAAACTCATTTTTCTCCAACCCTCACCTAGAGTGAGACTACTCTTATAGATTTGTCCATTTGGCTTTTATTGCGTTAAAACAAAGTGAGGCTTGGAATGAAGCAGTTAGGAGATGCGATGTAGTTATTGTTTACTAAAGACAACTAATAACACACACACTCTCACTGAGAATGCCTCATAAGTTGTACTGCTGCTGCTGCTGCTAAGTCGCGTCAGTCGTGTCTGACTGTGTGCGACCCCATAGACAGCAACCCACCAGGCTCCGCCGTCCGTGGGATTCTCCAGGCAAGAACACTGGAGTGGGCTGCCATTTCCTTCTCCAATGCATGAAAGTGAAAAGTGAAAGTAAAGTCGCTCAGTCGTGCCTGACTCTTAGCGACCCCATGGACTGCAGCCTACCAGGCTCCTCCATCCATGGGATTTTCCAGGCAAGAGTACTGGAGTGGGGTGCCATTGCCTTCTCAAAGTCATACAGTACCAAATTAATAAACATGAATATTAACAACTCACCATATTAGATTTTTCTAATGTTAAACATTTCTGCCTTCCTGAGACAAACCCCAATCAATGATACTGTATCTAATTTTAAACACTTTTTAATGATGGGTGTATCACATGAACTTCTGTATCAACATTCATATGGAGACTCTTGTGATTTTATTACCCTTTTCTATCAAGTTTGTTATTACTGTTTTAAGAGCTTAATAACTGGGTAGGTGGTTTAGCTTCTTTTTCTGTGACAGCCTGTATGAAATAAAAATAATTTGCCCTTAAATAAAAATCATAAGCCTTGAAGGATTATTAATACATCCTGTAATACCATCTGAGCCTGGTGTCTTAATGGGGGAGGGGGGAAGGCAACTGGTTCCAAATCTTTAGTGCTTGATAGTTTATTTCTTCTCAAGTGAATATTTATAATTTCTAAATAAATTATGCCTTTCACTTATGCTTTCAAAATTAAGTTTTATAGTAGGTCTTTAGGCTGATATTGATTATGTTTTGTTGACTTTCAACTTTAGCACACAAGCATCTCCCTGGCTATGCATTAATTTTTGTATCTGGGATCTTCCCTTCTTTGCTTTTAAACTTAGATTATTGACTGATTAATTATACTTTATCCAGTATGAATGAAATCTCTTTTATCAGCTCAGTCTTTCATATGATTACAAAACTGCACTTCATTTTCCTCTCTCAGTGGCTGTTTTCACCCTTTTCTCAGTCTTTATTCTAATTTCTGATGGGTTAATTTGAGAATACACTTTTGTAAATACTATCAAATACAATCCAGCACTTTTTCATCTGGGATTATTGGGGGTTGCCATATTGTAGCCAAGTTTCCAGGACTATCTGATGACACCAAGTTGTGAGGCAAAAAACCACTTATAAACATGTACTGATTTAGTGTATTTGGTCATAGGACTAAATTATAATTTCCCACTAACAGATGGCGTCTAAGATTGCAGATATTCCACAATTCCTTAGTCAAAGAAAGAGGAAGGAAACTGACATTTAAATGTGCTAGAAATTAAATAATCAGTAACATGAAAAATATAGAGAAATGAACAATATAAATCAAGCTGCTCTCATTCTGCTCTAAAGGCTTTGGCCTCAGCTACAGAGTTCATCTCAACTATTACTACAAAGAAATATGCAACTGTCTCCTTAATGTAGTCACCATTATATTTCAGCCTGCTCCCAACACAACTCTCTTCAACCAGGTCACACCAAATATTTTACCCAAATCAGCTGATGAGCACCTCTTAGCATGATTCTTTGGCTTTGGCTCCCTCCTTGTCATTAGCCAAATTCCTTGAATTTTGAGTAATCATCCAACTTTTGCTGATGGATAAAATGCAAGTCCCATTTCCCTGCTGAATCAATCACTGTCTTATTTTATAACATTGCCAGATGGTCTAAAATAATACTCACATATAAGGATGGAGAGAGTCTTACATCTAAAAAGTATTCTTTACATTTTTGGAAGAGGAGATTTAGACCAAGAAAGGTTAAAAAGCTTGCACTAGGACACACACATGTAGATAATGTTAGAGCAGGCCTTGAACTTCATTCTACTTACTCCTAGTCCTGTGCATTCTCCACTCTTTCATGTTTTCCCCTCTTTCCTTTTTACTATGTTTAACTCTAGCATCCTGAATCACCTAGAAGATAGTACAAGATGCTCATGAGAACTAAGAGCCATACTTATTCGTCATCCACCAACAACCTTTCTAAAAGGTGAAATAAAGGCTTATACTGCAGCATTGAAGTACCAGAAATGGTCTCACTAGACTAGATTTATTGTTCCTTATAGTTAAAATTTTCTGTTATAAACGAGTGAGATAAAATGACTATTAAATAATGCACAGACATATATTACAAAAATAAAAACAAAAAACTCCTTAGATTCAATAAAATTACTCTTATTACAAAATCAGTTCCAAAAAGAATCATTTTAAGGATAATCTGAAACCCCAGAAATTATGGTTAGTACGGTAAGGAGAAAGGGATCAGATTTCTAACACCTGAGTGATAATGGAGACAGGAAAATGGCAAGCATTTTCCATTATTTATCTCAATCTTTAAACAAAAGGGAATCACTAGAGCTTCACTAGCTAGTTATTCTGACTAATTTTCAAAACATCAGCACATATTCTTAAATACAAGCATACATTCTTATCCTTGTGGCCAAGGTAAATTTGATAAAAATATCAGAGCACAGGGCCATAGTATAATATTATTCTAAAGAGGGCTTCCCTTGTGGCTCACTGATAAAGAAGTGTCAATGCCCGAGACACAGGTTTGATCCTTGGTCCAGGAAGATTCCACATGCTGCGGTGCAACTAAGCCCATGTACCACAACTACTGAGCCAGTGCTCTAGAGCCCATGAGCAGCAACTACTGAGCTGACAAACTCAACTACAGAAGCCCACGTATCTAGAGCCTATGCTCTGCAAGAGAAACCACTGCAATGAGAAACCCACATACTGCAACTAGAGAGTAGCCCTCAATTGCTGCAACTGGAGATGGTCCATGCATAGCAATGAAGATCCTGTGCAGCCATAAATAAATCTTAAAAAAATATATTGTAAAGGGTAACTCATACTCAAAATTATAAACTTTTCTCAATAATTCTAAAATCATGGCATATAGTTTCTTCATGATGGTAGAATATGAAATCAAAAACTCAGTTTCAGAAACTTTTATTTCTATAGATATCTTTATATTTTGATCTGGCTCACTTGCTTTAATTGCCCAGTACTGTGAGGAGTTTATCAACATTGTTACCAAGCTGGTAACGCTTTGGGGTTTTACCAGTTAAGTCATCCCTTTTGAATTCCTCACCAATCAAAGCACTTCCAAATGCTCTTGGGCAGTCCTGATCATTTATAGCATTTATCAGTTAGGCATTGTACCCTAAGTTCTTTGCAGTAAACACAAGCTTTTCACATTTCACCATCCATAGAACAAACTAAAACATCTAAGTACTCAGAATGCTATAGATATAAGGGCAGAGATGAGGAAGTGAACAATGTGAACTAGTGGAAGAAACACTAGGCTAAAAGCTAGTAGATCATGTCTAAGATCTAAAGGAGAGATAAGAAAGCCCTCCTCAGTGATCAATGCAAAGAAATAGATGAAAACAATATAATGGGAAAGACCAGAGATCTCTTCAAGAAAATTAGAGATACCAAGGGAACATTTCATGCAAAGATGGGCTCGATAAAGGACAGAAATGGTATGGACCTAACAGAAGCAGAAGATATTAAGAAGAGGTGGCAAGAATACACAGAAGAACTGTACAAAAAACCCAGACAATTATGACGGTTTGATCACTCACCTAGAGCCAGACATCCTGGAATGTGAAGTCAAGTCTGTCTTAGGAAGCATCATTACGAACAAAGCTAGTGGAGGTGATGGAATTCCAGCTGAACTATTTCAAATCCTAAAAGACAATGCTGTGAAGGTGCTGCACTCAATATATCAGTAAATTTGGAAAACTCAGCAGCAGCCACACTACTGGATAAGGTCAGTATGAATTCCAATCCCAAAGAAAGGCAATGCCAAAGAATGCTCAAACTACTGCACAATTGCACTCATCTCACACGCTAGTAAAGTAATGCTTACAATTCTCCAAGCAAGGCTTCAACAATATGTGAACCATGAACTTCCAGATGTTCAAGCTGGTTTTAGAAAAGGCAGAGGAACCAGAGATCAAATTGCCAACATCTGCTGGATCATTGAAAAAGCAAGAGGGTTCCAGAAAAACATCTATTTCTGCTTTATTGACTATGCCAAAGCCTTTGACTGTGTGGATCACAATAAACTGTGGACAATTCTGAAAGAGATGGGAATACCAGACCACCTGACCTGCCTCTTGAGAAGCCTGTATGCAGGTCAGGAAGCAATAGTTAGAACTGGACATGGAACAACAGACTGGTTCCAAATAGGAAAAGGAGTACATCAAGGCTGTGTATTGTCACCCTGCTTAATTAACTTATATGCAGAGTACATCATGAGAAATGCTGGGCTGAAGAAGCACAAGCTAGAATCAAGATTGCTGGGAGAAATATCAATAACCTCAGATATGCAGATGACACCACCCTTATGGCAGAAAATGAAGAAGAACTAAACAGCCTCTTGATGAAAGTGAAAGAAGGGAGTGAAAAAGTTGGCTTAAAGCTCAACATTCAGAAAATTAAGATCATGGCATCCAGTCCCATCACTTCATGGCAAATAGATGGGGAAACAGTGGTTGACTTTATTTTGGGGGGCTTCAAAATCACAGCAAATCAGCACATGATGATTGCAGCCATGAAACTAAAAGATGCTTGCTCCTTGGAAGGAAAGTTATGACCAACCTAGACAGCATATTCAAAAGCAGAGACATTATTTTGCCAACAAAGGTCCATCTAGTCAAGGCTATGGTTTTTCCAGTGGTCATGTATGGATGTGAGAGTTGGACTATAAAGAAAGCTGAGCACCAAAGAATTGATGCTTTTGAACTGTGGTGATGGAGAAGACTCTTGAGAGTCCCTTGGACTGCAAGGAGATCTAACCAGTCCATCCTAAAGGAGATCACTCCTGTGTGTTCATTGGAAGGACTGATGTTGTAGCTGAAATTCCAATACTTTGGCCACATGATGCAAAGAGCTGACTCATTGGAAAAGACCCTGATGCTGGGAAAGATTGAGGGCAGGAGCAGAAGGGGACGATAGAGGATGAGTTGGTTAGATGGCATCCCTGACACAATGGACATGGGTTTGGGCGGACTCTGGGAGTTGGTGATGGACAGGGAGGCTGGGTGTGCTGCAGTTCATGGGGTCACAAAGAGTTGGACACGACTGAGTGACTGAACTGAACTGAACCTCATCAAACCACCTAAAAAGGCTGCTTCATAAAATTCTTCTCATTCCTGTGGTATTTTTTTTTTTTTAAAGAAGCAGCATACCTATCACTATCACAGAGACAAGCCAAGTCTAGATGCTGACTTTCAAGATGGTAGAGTAGAAGAATCTTGTGTTTACCTCCTGTCATACACTCCAAAATCAGAACCTACTGCTGAACAACCAATGATCAATAAAGACTGGGATCGACCGAAAATATTTTGTATATCTAAAGACATAAAGAAGAAACCACGAGACAGTAGGATGGGGGTACTCTTGTGATTTAGTCAAATCCCCTACCCTTCAAGTGGGTGACGCACAAACTGGAGAAGAATTCAATTCAGAGACTGTCCCAGCAGAGTGAGAATGTGAGTCCCATACCAGGCTCCCCAGCCTAGGGCTCTGGCATCAGGAGGAGCCCCTGGAGTATTTGGATTTGACTGCCAGTGAGGCTTAATTTCAGGATCTCCATGGACTTGGGGAAGTTGGGGGGAGCGGAGGAGGCCCCTGTTCATTCTTAAAAGGAGTCAACAAAAGCTCATGTGCACTGAGACCAAAGGCATAAACAGTGACTTCACAGCAGCCTGGACTTGGGGGATCTCCTGGGCAGGCAGAGGATGCCTGTGTCTCACTCTGCAGTCAGAAACGCTGCTGCTAGACACTTCGGGGAGTCCTGGACTCTCCTTGAAGCAGACATCTCACTTGGGTCATTACTACCACAATCTGGTCCCACGCAACAATTTTCATTGTTTTATTTAACTTCTCAGATAAATAAAGTAGATAAAGCTTTAGTCAGACTCATTAAGAAAAACAAAGACAGAGGGTCCAAATGAATAAAATCAGAAGTGAAAATAGAGAAGTTACAATCAACACAACATAAATAATACACATGATTATAAGAGATTACTATTAGCAACTATATGCCAATGAAATGGATAACTAGAGGAAATAGACAAATTCTTATTAAGACTGGTCTCTGTCTTGGGCACTGTCTCTTTTTCCACCTCCCTCTCTCTCGTGTCTCTTTGGGAAAACCAAGTTTCAGGCTGTGACCAGCCTTGTGGCAATGCACATGTGAAACCAAAGCCTCAGGCCAACAGGCAGCAAGGAACTGAGGCATGCCGACAGCCACTGGCATGGTTGTGCACACAGGCTCGCCAGCTCCAGTTGAGTGATGAGAACCGCAGCCCTAGCCAACAGCTTCCCTAAAATGTGAGAGAACTGGAGCCAGAACCATCTGGTTCAGCCCTGGCCAGATTTCTGACCCTCGGAAACTCTGAGATAATAAATGTTTACTGTTTAACTTGCTAAATTTGGGGGGTAATTTGTTACATAGCAATGGATAACTAAAACAGTCCCTTATATCTATGTTCTTTCAGATGAATTGCCTTGGAGGAATCTCAACAAACCTACAGATGCTATTGTTTTTGCATTCAGTCTCCAAGGGCTAATCCACTTTCATAGTCCCTCTTAAACTACCACCAGAATTAGAGTAGATGAAAGATCATAGAAAAGAAACAAGCAGGAAAGACAGTTCATTTGCCAAGCACTTCTGGTCTTAACTCTGAAAATACATCAGTACAGAACATCAAAGTACAACCTAAATTTAATACAGCCACATGATGTGACCTTAACAAAATGACAAATGAAACCCTAACTCCATGACTAGCCTAACTTTTAGAGTGAAATAAAATGCAATGGGAAATTAACTGTTGTTTTCTTGGAATCGTTAAAAGGAAGCACTTAAATTTTTCAAAAGAATAGTGTTCTATAAAACCAAGAGGAGCCTCCTAAAACAATAAATTAATTGAAGTGAAAAGTTTAAGCATTTAATAGTCTCTTTTTGCATGGAAATATACTTTGGATTAGGCTTTGGAGGGAAAAAGTGATTGTATCTGGAATTTTTCACCAATACTTTCTGATAATTTTCTAAAGGCATTGAAACTTATTTTACTTCCATAGAAACTGTCTTCAACATGTTTGACCACATACAGTTTCTCCTGAAATGTAACATGATTACATAGCTTGTCCTATGTGTTAATTCATTTATCTTCAGACAGACACATTCTACTATTAGATGAAGCAAATCAGACCAAAGTGAAAGGCAATTGTCAGACAGAAAATAGTTTATGGAATTATCATTTGACCACTTTCCACCTATTTATTATAATTTTTAACTTATGGAAAAATATGAGCCTCTGTAGAAGTCATAATACACACACACACACACACACACACACACATCTAGAAGTCTGTGTATTTCTTATTTAAAGGTTGCCAGACAGAAGCGTAAAGAACACTTTACTGATTGATTTTGGTATGACTATTCTCTTCATTTTCTTCCTTTGTGGAGGGGGATGGGTAGTGAATAGAAAGGCTGCAAAAGGGTTGACATTTATGGTTAGGTTTATTGTATTTTAGGGCTGAATGAGACACAATGCCATGCATTAAAACTGCAAAGGCATCTAAGTTTAAGACAGGCTTATCTAAAATGGTAGGATCCTACAGAGGGTATGCTGCTTTACAAAGACCTCAAATCTATTTTTTGAAAGGCCTTAATTTTGAAGGAAGAAGAAAAATGGAGAAGAGATTGCCCACAGGGGAGAGAGACGTTCTGGATCTGGAAGGATTGACCTTTAAAGGGGTAAATATCGCTACTGAATATGAGTTCAGACACTATTAAGAAATCTGATTAAAAGTCCACAAGTCAGCAAAGTTCTATGTTAATCTGTAGACTTTTACCTTGTAAAAATGCGAGTTATTTCTATTTGATGGAAAATAGATCCCCAAAAGTTATTCTTTACTTCCTCAGACAACATTAATCAGTTCTGGGTCTAAGATTTTTTTGATGAAATTGTCCATGAATATCCAGGAATAGTTTAACATCTTACTGATTCCCACATTAATTCACATGTTAAGTGAAAGAAATGTTTAAAATGTTAACTTTATATTTAAATGAAAGTCATGACTAATGACTAAAAGTAATAATAACAGCACTGCCTTATTATACGTATCACCGTAAGAAATTCCATTCTCTTCAGTCACTCACATGATGCCTTCTTTAGCCGTGAGTAAAATGTTGTATAAACTAGCTTACTTGTTCAACCTTATCAAAGATTTTCAAGCCCCGGGAATAGCAGGCTTATGTTCACAATTTTCCTTGACATGAATAAATGAATTATTTCCAAGTGAAACAGTAGTTAAGGGACTGAAATAAATAGACATGGTATATTGCCTTGTCTGCAGTTCTCACTAAGAGGCAATTTGACAATCCAGGGGACACCTGACGACATGTTTGGTTACAACAACCAGGGGGAAGGGGCTGTTGACGTCTTGTGATCAGAGGCCAGGGATAATGCTAAAGAGTCTACATTGCACCAGACGTGTCCAACAACAAAGAATTACCCGGCTCAGAATGTTAGTAGTGCTAACCTTAAGAAACATGGGTCTACAGTAGGAAAATGAGCTGAGGAATTATCAGGTAAAAACAAAGGGGAAGACAATGACAGATGAAATGTAATTCTCTCCAAAAATTATGCATGAGAATATATTAACCTAAGAAATAAAAGTATAGCAATTACCTTTGAAACTCTGTTTTCAGATAATACAACTTGTGATTCATTTCAGAATGGAAGTAGAACATTAAGAATAGCAAATTCTTTTCATGTCTCATAATAACTTTGGCCAAATGATAAATCATACAGCAATTCAACTAAAGTAAAACGGCTATTAGGTTTATGGGCTATGTTAATTCTCAAAAAATAAAATATTTCATAGATTTATTTTAATCTTTGGTCATTTACCACATGTATTTTGGGACAAAAATTATTTATTTTTCCCCTGGAAAATATATGTCCATGAATATACCTGCACATTATATCTCCTTTCAATATTCATTAATGGAACTGAGTAATTATTTCATTTACAGAACTACATATTTTTTAACTAGGATTTTCACAGCAAAAAGAATCCTCTGGACACATTAACAAAATCAAAAGCTTTGTAGACCCTTTCAAAAGCTATGCACATTCCATCATACCCAATTATGGATCTTATTCACCTCTGATGCATACAACTGACTTTATATGTAAATATTCAGAGATTCATAAGCACATTATTTTCAAGAAAGGAAACAAAAATCTCTATGTCGAGCAAAATAATGTGGCAGAGACTCAAAATCTGTATAAGTACAATTACTGGCAGAAACCGATCTCCAGTCCTTAGGGAGATTAAACGTCATGATACATATAAGGGACAGGATATAACATTTTCTTTATGTGCCAGAAGAATATTAAAGTAACAATTTTCCATAATCCTAACCTAAAGAGAGAACAGTTGTTAAAATGGCATCATTAATCATCTTAGCTGTTTTAGAAAAATACTTCTAAAACCACAGCTTATAAACTACCTCTCTCCAAACATGCCCAAGCTGATACTACATGGTGAGAAAAAAATGCAAAGTCCCCAGCAATAAATAGTATTAGATGTCAAAAGAAAAACAATGTTAGAGGAAGCTGAGAATTTTAATTATTTCCTGAAGTGAAGAAACAGCAAAACTTATACAGCCCATTGAGAAGGCTTTGATTTCATATACTGAGGGCTCACATGATAACTTCCTACTTGCTGCCTTGCCCTGGACACAAAATCCAGTTCATTTGGTTGATGTTTGGCAGTTTTCAGGGCAACCAAAATTATCCCAAGAATGGAATATTGAAAATTAATCCAAGACTGGAGGAAGTAGGCCTTTTGGAACTAATCAGGAATTTGATTTCATGAAATGCTGTTTCATGGTGAAGGGAAATAGACGAATTCATCTACAAGAGCAGGCCAGACAGAGGCTTTCCACTGCATCTGAGCAAGCACAGCATTGTCCGTGCTCGCTCAGACACTGAGTTGTCTGATGGTAGCTGAAATCTTTGAAATATACAACACATGCAGTACAGAGTAAATTCCTCCAGCCTTGTGGCACAGATCTTCCACTTTAGGCAAAGGTCAGTTAAAAAATACGCAATACTACAAAACATATACTTTACAAAGTTAAAATGAGACTAAGGACAGGTCAGTTCCTATCACCTACTCTAAGTGATCCCACCTAGACTATTCTAAAGTCTACAGGCAGCCATTACACATCCATGGTGGGTCTTTTTGTGTCACTGCTTGGCTAGAAAACAGACATCGTCGAGGCAATCCTTGGAAACATCTTCTGTGTTGTGTTCTAAGATAGGACTAAGCTCCCAGTAGAATCCCTATACCTGTGAAGCCCAGACAGTCACCAACAGGCTATACTGCTGCTGCTGCTAAGTCACTTCAGTCGTGTCCAACTCTGTGCGACCCATAGACGGCAGCCCACCAGGCTCCCCCGTCCCTGGGATTCTCCAGGCAAGAACACTGGAGTGGGCTGCCATTTCCTTTTCCAATGCATGAAAGTGAAGTCACTCAGTCGTGTCCGACCCTCAGCAATACCATGGACTGCAGCCCACCAGGCTCCTCGGTCCATGGGATTTTCCAGGCGAGAGTACTGGAGTGAGGTGCCATTGCCTTCTCCAATAGGCTATACGGCTGCTGCTGCTACTGCTAAGTCACTTCAGTCGTGTCCAACTCTGTGTCACCCCATGGACTGCAGCCCACCAGGCTCCTCCATCCATGGGATTTTCCAGGCAAGAGTACTGGAGTGGGGTGTCACCGCCTTCTCTGATGGGCTATACTAGGGGCATAAAATTTTCCAGTTGCCCTTGGGTTTTCTACATTAATTTTCTCTTTAGCACTTCTATTTCAACTGTCCTTAATTTAAGCCCCATGATGAGATTAAGAAATCACATTGACACTGTAAGAAATATTTGACTAAAAAGGCAATTTTCGGGAAATGTACCCATTTAGAACTTGTTTGTGAAATCTACTGATCAAAATAAATGCTCCTTTCTTATAATACTCTGTCATGGAGACATTTCAGAAGACTTACCAAAAAAGACCTTATTTCATAACTACATTCTTACTAAATTCACCACCTTATTGCCAGTAACATGACATTTTTTGATTTGGTACTTTTAGGCATGGTCACTGACAGAAAATGAGTAATTTAATAAAATATTTTATACAAAAAATATTCTACACATTATGAACATCCATCAATCATATGAGGTAAAGTGTAATGCAAAGAAAATAAATTAAAAATCTCTCTTTTGCGAAGGAGACAGTGTTTCTATCGGAATTCTTCGAAGTGCCTCTTTCAGATTTGTAGCATGTTGAATATCAATCCCTGAACATCAGTGTGCTACAATTTCAGAGAAAAGTCCGTGCAAAATTTGAACTTCATAAAAAATACACTAGTATGTATACATAGGACCTGAATCTTCTGATTCTACCGATAGACGCTAGTTGTCTTGCACATGTTCAGCAAGAGAATGCATAACTTGTTAATTGCAGTGGGGATTACAATGTGAAAAACTGGCAATGACTTAAGTGATAATAAGAGAATATTTAAAGAGATGATATCATAAACTGGAAAAGTCATTGAAACAACCATGAAAACCAAATCTTCATGTACTAACAGAGAAAAATCTTAATATATGCTGAAGTGAACTAATTAAGTGGAGTGTTTTTTTACTCACACACACACCATGTATAACATACAATGTAAACTGGAACTACATATCAGTCGTCTCTTGCCATTTTTCCCAGCTGAAGGTTTCTGTGATGAAGTATAACTTTCTCACTCACTATATTTCTCTTAATCTCCAGAAGACCAGAGTCAGTCTTTGTAGTGTTAAAAACTGAATATCCCAAAGACAGATAAAAAAAAGAGGTGAGGGAGCTCAAGGCTATTCTTTGCTCTATAAAAATGTATTCAATTTACTGATTTTGATGCATATTGGTTACTGGGAGAATTCAGAATTAAACTATGTCGGTGAGTGGTAAGAAGGTTGGAATAACTGAAGACAGTGGCTTAATAGATAAAATTATGTCTTAAAAAATTTTTTAAATGATAAGCTGCTTGGAAACAGAAATATCTTTTCTACCTCCTTTGTTAATTTATTAAGTATGATGCCTTGCCCTTAATGAGCATGTAATAAATATTTGCTGAATTAATGAATGGTGCTGGTACTTTAAAGTGTGAAGCATTATATGGGATGAAAAGGCAGAGTTTTGCAGAGTTGAATACCACTGGAGCAGTCATCATGGTCATCACCAAGTGCCTATCCACCAGTCTTTGTTATGACGTTTCCTTAGTCAGGCCTGGCATGGGATGGCATCATAAGATCAACAAACTTTCCTAATTCCCAAGACCCAGAACAGATTCCATGCATTTTATCTTCACTGCTTTGACACACAAAAGGTAACAATGCTAAGAACCCAATGAATTTAGCCAATTATACTGATGTTTTCTCCCCTCCCCAGTTTCAAGTTACATGATTCAAAGTCATAAAGACATGGTGAAACAGCCATAAAATGTTTTTTCATAGGTCAAAGACTGCAAAGTCCGTGAGCAGACCCCAAGGTACTGGATTCATAATTAGGTTTAGGCACCAGGGGGTGGGACACCAGTAAGGGACAGCAGGCACCAGTAAGAAGGGACAAAGAACATGAACATCCAGAGGCATGAGAGAAGAGAAAGGCTCTGGATTCTAGAGGCGCTGTTGTTCACTAGCTCAGTCATGTCCAACTCTGCAACCCCATGGACTGCAGCATGCCAGGCTTCCTTGTCCTTCACTATGTCTGGAGGTTTGCTCAAACTCATGTCCATTGAGTCTATGATGCCATCAAACCATCCCATTCTCTGTCCTCCCTTTACTTCCCACCATCAATCTTTCCCAGCATCAAGGTCTTTTCAAATGAGTCGGCTCTTTGCATCAGGTGGCCAAAGTACTGGAGCTTTAGCTTCAGCATCAGTCCTTCCAACGAAAATTCAGGACTGATTTCCTTTAGTATGGACTGGTTGGATCTCCTTACTGTCCAAGGGATTCTTAAGAGTCTTCTCCAACTCCACAGTTTGAAAGCATCAATTATTCCACACTCAACCTTCTTTATGGTCCAAATGACATCCATACATGACTACTGGAAAAACCATAGCTTTGAAGAGACGAACCTTTGTTGGCAAAGTGATGTTTCTGCTGTTTAATATGATGTCTAGGTTGTCTTAGCTTTTCTTCCAATAAGTAAGAGTCTTTTAATTTCATGGCTATAGATACCATCTACAGTGATTTTGTAGCCAAAGAAAATAAAGTCAGTCACTGCTTCGATTTTTCCCATTTATTTTGCATGAAGTGATAGGACTGGATGCCATGATCTTTATTATTTGAATGTTGAGTTTTAAGTCAACTTTTTCACTCCCTTCTTTCACCTTCATCAAAAGGCTCTTCAGTTCCTCTTCCTTCCTGCCATAAGGTTGGTGTCATTTGCATATCTGAGGTTATTGATATTTCCCTTGGCAATCTTGATTCCAGCTTGAGATTCATCAACCTCGGCATTTCACATGATATACTCTGCATGTAAGTTAAATAAACAGGAAGACACCATACGGCCTTGATGTACTCCTTTTCCTATTTGGAACCAGTCTGTTGTTCCATGTCCAGTTCTAACTGTTATTCTTGACCTACATACAGATTACTCAGGAGGCAGGTCAGGTGGTCTGGTATTCCCATCTCTTTCAGAATTTTCCACAGTTTGTAGTGACCCACACAGTTAAAGGCTTTGGCATAGTCAATAAAACAGAAGTAGATGTTTTTCTGGAACTCTCTTGCTTTTTCAATGATCCAGTGGATGTTGGCAATTTGATCTCTAGTTCCTCTGCCTTTTCTAAAACCAGCTTAAACATCTGGAAGTTCAGTTCATGTACTGTAGAAGCCTGGCTTGGAGAATTTTGAGCATTACTTTACTAGCGTGTGAGATGAGTGCAATTGTGTGGTAGTTTGAGCATTCTTTGGCATTGTCTTTCTTTGGGGTTGGAATGAAAACTGACCTTTTCCAGTCCTATGGCCACTGCTGAGTTTTCCAAATTTACTGGCATATTGAGTGCAGCATTTTCACAGCATCATCATTTAAGATATGAAATAGCTCAACTGGAATCCATCATGTCCACTAGCTCTGTTTGTAGTGATGCTTCCTAAGGGCCAGTTTACTTTGCATTCCATGTTGTCTGGCTCTAGGTGACTGATCACACCATCGTGATTATCTGGGTCATGAAGATCTTTTTGTACAGTTCTTCTGTGTATTCCTTACACCTCTTCTTCGTATCTTCTGCTTTCTGTTAGGTCCATACCATGTCTGTCCTTTATTATGCCTATCTTTGCATGAAAAGTTCCTCTGGTATCTCTAATTTTCTTAAAGAGATGTCTAGTCTTTCCCATCTTATTGTTTTCCTCTATTTCTTTGCATTGATCACTGAGGAAGGCTTTCTAATCTCTCCTTGCTATTCTTTAGAACTCTGCATTCAGATGGGTATATCTTTCCTTTTGTCCTTTGCCTTTCACTTTTCTTTTCATAGCCATTCTTAAGGCCTCCTCAGACAACCATTTTGCCTTTTTGCGTTTTTCTTGGAGATGGTCTTGATCACTGCCTCCTGTACAATGTCATGAACCTCCATCCATAGTTCTTCAGGCACTATATCAGATATAATCCCTTGAATCTATTTGTCACTTCCACTGTAGAGTCATAAGGGATTTGATTTCAGTCATACCCGAATGGTCTAGTGGTTTTCCCTACTTTGTTCAATTTAAGTCTGAATTTGGCACTAATGAGGTCATGATCTGAGCCACAGTCAGCTCCCAGTCTTGTTTTTGCTGACTGTATAGAGCTTCTCCATCTTTGGCAGCAAACAATATAATCAATCTGATTTCAGTATTGACCACCTGGTAATGTCCATGTGTAGAGTCTTCTCTTGTATTGTTGGAAGAGGATATTTGCTATGATCAGTGTGTTCTCTTGGCAAAACTCTATTAGCCTTTGCCCTGCTTCATTCTGTACTCCAAGGCCAAGTTTGCCTGTTACTCCAGGTAGTGTGTCCAGACATGGACATAAAAATGTTCCCACTCTCATTTCATAAGGAGGTGTGTCACACAGGCATCTATAGGTAGGCTGAATTTGGGCTTTGGAAAAATTCTGTTCTTTCCAATACACAAACGAAGAAGGCTCACTGCTCTACCCCTAAAGAGCGCAGCCAAAATTATGTGACCATGGCAAAATTTCTATATGGTTTTTAACATTATCCTACTACTGACTTAATAAATTTTCAATAAAGCCCATATGGATCTCATTTAATGCAAAGTAGTTTCTTTGGGAATCCTTCAAGATCGATTAGTTATAAAATATATTGCCAGGTAATTGAATGACTTGACCTGCTCTGTCAGAGTGTTGCATGGAAGTTAATTAAGTGATAAAGAATAACTGCCAAAAATATAATGCTTTGGGATTAGAATAGCTGATTTCAAGCCAAAGCTTTGACAATTATTAAATGATATAATCAATTTTCTATTTAGGTTGCTTCTGGTACCTGACAACATAACATACTCAGTGGGAAAGAAGAAGAATCACCTTTTTATTCAAAATACCAGGAACATGTGCCTATAACTAGTCTAGAAAATAATTCAAGTTAATAAGGTGAAGGCTAATATGAAAGGGGTTTAAACTGTACTGCTATTTAACATGAATCAAAACTTACTTGAAAAGATGTCATCAGTCCTTATCATCTTTGACATATTAAGTAGTGGATTCTATTAGAACATCAGTAACCTGGGATCCATACTAAGCTCTTATAACTTAGCCCAAGTGTCCCCAGAATAGAGGAAAGGAGAACACCTATGTCCCTGTTCAATATCTCTTTTGATCTCACTTCTCACCAGGAGAGGTAAACATGAAACTGATTGGTCAGATTCCAAGACCCTTACTGGGCCATATGGCAAGCAGGAGAGGTTGAAGTGCACTAGGAGATGAAGCGTGTGATAACAGCTCTTTGGTATTCTTCCTATCTTGTTCTCAAGCTACCGTTCAGTTCAGTCGCTCAGTCGTGTCCAACTCTTTGCAACCCCATAGACTGCAGCATGTCAGGCCTCCCTGTCCATCATCAACTCCTAGAGCTTGTTCAAACTCATGTCCATTGAGTCGGTGATGCCATCCAACCATCTCATTCTCAGTCGTCCCCTTCTCCTCCCGCCTTCAATCTTTCCCAGCATCAGGGTCTTTTCCAATGAGTCAGCTTTTCACATCAGGAGGCCAAAGTGTTGGAGCTTCAGCTTCAGCATCAGTCCTTCCAATGAATATTCAGGACTGATTTCCCTTAGAATTGAATGGTTGGATCTCCTTGCAGTCCAAGGGACTCTTAAGAGTCTTCTCCAATACCACAGTTCAAAAGCATCAATTCTTCAGCACTCGGCTTTCTTTATGGTCCAACCCTCAAATCCCTAGTAGAAAAACCACAGCTTTGACTAGACAGAGCTTTGTCAGCAAAGTAATGTCTCTGCTTTTTAATATGCTGTCTAGGTTGGTCATAGTTTTTCTTCCAAGGAGCAAGCGTCTTGCCACAATCTAATCTTCTGAGTACGTTGACTCATTCCTCCCATTTGTCTCTGCTTTCATCCTGCAAGTCAGAACATCTTTTCCCATATGAGAGATTCAGCATTATTTTTCATATACCTTGTACTACTTTCTCACTTTGACTCATATTTTGTTTGAGAAAGGTCAAGATTCCCCATACAAAACCTCTGGATTTTCTGGTCAAGTGACCTGGGTTCCAATGAGAAAGTTCCCATTTGACACTGTCCCTTGTATGCATGTATGGATGGATATTATCCCCCTTGGGAGTTTTACTGTGACTGAGGAGACTGAGTAGGGGTGTAAGGCCAGAATTCTTGGGTCTACTGGCCATCTATTATATGCACTAGTATAACCTTACCCTAATCATTAACATTTGATATGATTTTACCAAGTGTGAGAAGAGGAACTGCTTTGTGTTATACACTCTGATCAAATGACGTAACATCACTGTGTCATCCGCTGAAGCTGAGAAAAGAGAGCTCTGACAATAAAACCTTCCTATCCACTGAATAAAACACAAAGAAAATATGAAGGAAAAACAAACATTTTGGGTTGCTCTCAATAAAGTTTATGGTAGCAAGCTGGTATAACCAATGCCAATTTTTCATGAAGAATATTGCCTGAGAAATAGGCTTTTGATTTGTCAAGGATGGTGCTGGCTAGGTGATGAGAAGAAACTATCAAATCAATTAGAAATTTATATTCTGAGAGACTAAAAAATTGTCTTTTAGACAAAACAGACCAGACCATTTTGAACTAGATGATTAAGGATGGAGGGCTTGTCCTCTTATAAGAATCTAAATAGTGAGAGATTTTATATTTTGGGGCTTCAAAGTCATTGCAGATGGGGACTGTGGCCATGAAATTAAAAGATGCTTGCTCCTTGGAAGAAAATCTATGACCAACCTATACAGTGTATTAAAAAGCAGAGACATTTCCCGACAAAGGTCCATCTAGGCAAAGCTATGGTTTTTCCAGTACTCATGCATGGAATGTGAGGGTTGGACTATCAAGAAAGCTGAGTGCCAAAGAATTCATGCTTTTGAACTGTGGTGTTGGAGAAGACTCTTGAGAGTCCCTTGGGCTGCAAGGAAATCCAACCAGTCAATCCTAAAGGAAATCAGTCCTGAATACTCATTGGAAGGACCGATACTGAAGCTGAAACTCCAATACTTTGGCCACCTGAAGTGAACAGCTGACTCATTGGAAAAGACCCTGATGCTGGGAAAGATTAAAGGCAGGAGGAGAAGGGGACAACAGAGGATGAGATGGTTGGATGGCATCACTGGCTCAATGGATGTGAGTTTGAGCAGGCTCTAAGAGTTGGTGATGAACAGGGAAGCCTGGTGTGCTGCAGTCCATGGGGTCACAAAGAGTCAGATACGACTGAGTGACTGAATTGAACTGAAAGTAAAACTTGATGGTGGCACATAGAAAGAGAAACAGACCATTCAAGCTGAAGAGAGGACTTGTAATAAGACTCATATATATGGTGTGACTACATGTGTACTTTACTGTACTATTCAGGTTAGATAATAAACACAGATTCCAAAATTGGAAACCCAAAAGTCCAAGAATATGTGAACATTAGCCAGGACATAGCTATATAATGGCATAATATTCAGTAATAAGAACTTATAAATAACTGATATTTGCAACAATATAAATGAAAGCCATTATGCTAAATGAAAGAACTCAGGCAAAAGAGAACCTGAAAACACAAATTTATTCATATAACAGTCCCATTTATGAAAGGTTCTGTAACATGATTCTGTAACATGCCAACCAATCCACAGTGACATAAAGAATGTCACTGGTTGCCTGGGAATTGGGGTGGAGTATGAGCTGGACTACAATGAGCATGATGAAACGCCTGGGATTAAATGTTCACTGTCTTAATTTTGGTGGTGGTTTCTCAGGTAAACACATAACTTAGAACTGGTCAACTTGTACAGTTTCAGTATGCACAGTTTATTACACTCCAATTATACCTCTATTTTTTTAAAGTGAGATGGGTCCAGCTCAAGAAAATGGGTTCAAAATATAACAAAATGAATAATAATCATTAGTTAATGGCAAGCGGGAAAGGGTTATATAGTGGTTTGGAAAAGCCATGGAAAGAGTGAATTGGTCAGAGAAATATTACCAGGCAGCACGTTAGGACTAACCCAAAGTTGGTGATGTCTGGTACATTGTAGAACCACCTGCTTTATTCTGTCTCCAGTGGTTTTTCAGCTGCTACGGTTAAACATCAAGAAAGTAAACACCAGAGTACATCATTTACTGGGCTTCACAGGTACAACTTTTTTTTTTTTCTTTCTACAAATTGAAGGTTTGTGCCAACCCTGCATTGAACAAACACCTTGGCACTGTTTCTGAAACAGTGTATGCTTACTTATGTCTCTGTGTCACAGTTTGGTAATTTTCCCAATGTTTCATACTTTTTCATTATTATATTTGTTATGGTGGTTTGTGATAAATCACTACTACAATACCCTGAATGTTCTCAGATGATGGTTAGCACACTTAACAATGTTTTTAATTAAGGAATGTACACTGTTTCTTAGACTTAATGCTATTGCACACTTAGAGTGCAGTCTATTTTACAAGCCTTGAGAAACCAAAACATTCATGTCACTGGCCTTACTGTATTGTTTGCTTATTGAGGTGGCCTGGAGCCAAATGCACAATATCTTCAAGATGTGCCGATATTTGAGATCATGAGACATAAGGGTTTGCCAGGTGCAAAAACAAAGAGAAAAGGGAATTAAGGGTATCTGCAAGAGTGTTTGAATCATAGAATTATGTTGGATAAGAAAAAAGTTTTTTAAAAATTAAGCTGGATATTACAATTTTTTTTTAGTTGAGGGAACAGTTAAGATAACATACAGACTGTTTATTCTTATCAAGTAGAAAAATAATAAGAAAAAAATAAAAACCACACTGCCAAGAATCAGAGCAAGTACAGAACAGTGATTAAAAACACAAGCCTAAAGCCAGACAACCTGGGTTTCAGTTCAGTTCAGTTCAGTCACTCAGTCATGTCTGATTCTTTGTGACCCCATGGACTGCAGCACGCCAGGCTTCCTGTACATTGCCAACTTCCGGAGTTTACTCAAACTCAAGTCCATTGAGTCAGTGATGCCATCCAACCATCTCATCCTCTGTCATCCCCTTCTCCTCCAACCTTCAATCTTTCCCAGCATCAGGGTCTTTTCTAATGAGTCCGTTTTTCACATCAGGTGGCCAAAGTACTGGAGTTTCAGCATTAGTCCTTCCAATGAATGTTCAGG
Organism: Bos taurus; assembly: GCF_002263795.3. Classification (NCBI taxonomy): domain Eukaryota; kingdom Metazoa; phylum Chordata; class Mammalia; order Artiodactyla; family Bovidae; genus Bos; species Bos taurus. The sequence continues at coordinate 3,032,036 of NC_037337.1, read as the reverse complement.
ACTGATTTCCTTTAGGATTGACTGGTTGGGTTTCCTTGCACTCCAAGGGATTCTCGAGAGTCTTCTCCAACACCACAGTTCAAAAGCATCAAGTCTTCCGCACTCAGCTTTCTTTACAGTCCAACTCGCACATCCATACAGGATTACTGGAAAAACCATAGCCCTGACTAGATGGACCTTTGCTGACTGGTCATAACTTTTCTTCCAAGGAGCAAGCATCTTTTAATTTCATGTCTGCAATCACCATCTGCAGTGATTTTGGAGCCCCAAAAAATGAAGTCAGCCACTGTTTCCACTGTTTCCCCATCTATTTGCCATGAAGTGATGTGACCGGATGCCATGATCTTAGTTTTCTGAATGTTGAGCTTTAAGCCAACTTTTTCACTCTCCTCTTTCACTTTCATCAAGAGGCTCTTTAGTTCTTCTTCACTTTCCGCCATAAGGGTGGTGTCATCTGCATATCTGAAGTTATAGATATTTCTCTCAGTAATCTTGATTCCAGTTTGTGCTTCATCCAGCCCAGTGTTTCTCATGATGTACTCTGCATATAAGTTAAATAAGCAGGGTGACAATATACAGCCTTGATGTACTTCTGACTTTTACCACTAACTTGTTAATTCTAAGCATGGTAAACTTTCTATGTCTCAGTTTTCTCATCTGTATGATGGAATAATAGGCCATCCCTCATGGGATCATTAGGAACATTAAGCTGATTATTCTATATAAAGCACTTAACATAGTTTATAGCATACAGTGAGCAATAAAGTGCTATTATTAATATTAAAAAAGGCTGAAATAATTATTGGTATATAATGGTTTCATCAGATGTCTTACTTGCAGTTGTAAAACCAGCTGTATATGTCTGTGCTTAATAAAAGTCCCTGAGTCTACATTATTCTGTAGTTTATAGAATCTTTGTATCACTAAATTTAAATATGTATAACTCAAATATGTACCTACAATTTCAGGAACTTAATTCCAGTTACAGAATCTAGGTTTTAATGTAGACATTCTGACCTTTCTTGAAGATTTTTTGTGCTTGATTTCTCTTAGAAGCAATAATATTGTCTTTGAATAAATTGAATTCAAGAAATTTCCAAGGCTGCTGCTTCTTGATCTCATTCCATTCATATGCCATCTCAACAGACTACCCAAAATATGTTTAGTTTCCAATGGCCATGACTGTCCATATCAGCACCCACGTGAAAGGATGCAGTCAGTCTACTTTATCAATAACTTCTTGACGGGAATGACTGTAGCACACATTTTTAATGTTAAAATGGAAGATAAATCTAAACTGTTTGTGACTAAGGTGTGAATAAATTCTTAATGCAGTTAAAGGATACATTAGTTTTTAATGCCTCATCACACAAGGACTCCTTACACTAATTTTTGTTTCATCCTGGTCCTAATGACACTCATTAAATACAAATTTTCTGACTAGTGCTGATTCTTAGGCCACTAATTTGTCCTAAATATGTTGTATTTGCAAATTGGACTGATTATGCTTATCTCTCAGAAGAATAATGCCCAGGTATTTTTCTAAATATTTTCATAATCTTTCCTATAAGACATAATACAATTCACTGTAAATTAGCAATTCACTTATTCTAAGGGGAAACTACCAAAGTATTATTTTCAAGAACAGTGTGAAATGTAGATAAAATAAATAACTTTTAAATATTTATTTTCTGGGCTTCCCTGGTAGCTCAGATGGTAAAGAATCTGCCTGCAATGCAGGAGACCTGGGTTCGATCCATGGGTTGGGAAGATCCCCTGGAGGAGGACATGGCAACCTACTCCAGCTCCCCATGGACAGAGGAGGTTGGTGAGCTACAGTCCATGGGGTCCCAAAGAGTCGACATGACTGACTAAGCACGATATTTATTTTATTGAACTGAAAATTTGTTATCCAAATATTTTTCATGACCTTATTAATACCTTTTGCATCCAAAAGTATCATTTTAAAAAATAGGTGACATTTTTCCCATAGCAATTTGTATCCCAGTTAATATAGCAGAAACAAAATGGCAGTCAGAACTACAATTGAGATACATTCACTACTATTCCAAAGCATTTATTCTCATCCATTACCTCTAAGCTTTGATTTTTCTGGTTTTAATGCCTTTTTTATATTCAAAAAGGAAATGCATACACTGAAAGATAGGGATTAGCTCCATATGAGTATAAACATTTTCTCTACCACTATCTTATCACTCTGAGAATAAGAATGGTTTAATTTCCTCACTTGCATCTATGAAGGTACAGCATTGACAGGTATGAACACAAACATTAGGACTGCCATTTCCTATTTTAATTGAGAAAGATGATAAAGAGAAAGTATGTTCCCTGTAGTCCCAGGCAGGAGTTTTATTTTTCTAGGCAGTCCCACCAATCCTAGTGTGAAACACCTGGATAAGGCATTGGAAAACATCTCTCCTCCTTATCTCAAACTCATCTGTGTCAGCTGCTGACACTGTGACTCTAGGACAACTTCACCAGCAGTTGAGAAATTTTAAAATGCTGTTAGGCATTTTATTTCAGTGCCCATATATCATCATATGCTTAACTTGATTGGGCTGGCCATTGAACTGACTTTTAGTTTTTGTCCCCAACATCTCTCTCTTTCACATGTTCTTCGTTTTATCTGAAACTACTATGGAGAGCAAGAACAGATAAGCAACTCTAAATCTACAGCTGATTTTCCTGACACTGCTCATTATACAGCTAGAGGAAGAGGAGCCAGCCTAGCAGATTGTAATTGGATTAAAGAAGGGGAGTGAATGATACCTGAGTTTTGTCCCTTACTTGTTGCCATTTCATTTTCCTTTAACTCAGTGTCCAAAATTTAAAAAAAAATGAGTGGTGGGATTAATTCTACGGTCTATTAAGCTTTGTGATTTCTATTACCAGAGAGAGTAAAAAATGTCATTTTTTTCTTAACTCAAATAGAACTTATATTTTATACTGTAAAATTTTTCACTGTTATTTGGTTTTAAAAAATAATGAGGATGACAGCAACTTTTTGCAACAGAATAATACATAGGAATCAATAAAAAACAGCCTTTTTAAAATTTCTCAATTTGTTGTTGTTCAGTCACTCAGTCGTGTCCAACTCTTTGAAACCCCATGGACTGCAGCATGCCAGGCTTCCCTGTCCATCACCAACTCCTGGAGCTTGTTCAAACTATGACTGGTTTGATCTCTTTGCAGTCCAAGGGACTCTCAAGAGTCTTCTCCAACACCAGAGTTTAAAAACATCAGTTCTTCCTGGCTCAGTCTTCTTTATGGTCCAACTCTCCATCTATACATGACCACTGGAAAAACCATAGTTTTGACTATACGGACTTTTGTCAGCAATGTAATAGCCACTCATGAGTGTATACAAAAAGCTAAATTCTAATTCTAAAATCACATGTATACCTGTGGTGGATTCATTTTGATATTTGGCAAAACTAATACAATTATGTAAAGTTTAAAAATAAAATAAAATTTAAAAAAAAAATTAAAAAAAATTCTAAAATGCTCATAACTAACATCAATTTAGGGAATTTGAGTTATCGGCATAATTCTGTGCTTCCTCGAGTCAATTTGCTTATTAGCAAATTAGAAAGTTACATTTTAATGAAGGTAGAAATTTTTTTAATTTTTTAAACTGGATGATAATTGCTTTATAATGTTGTATTGGCATCTGCCATACATCAGCTGCAGGGATACATCTGTCCCCTCCCTCCTGACCCCCTTTCCGTCTTCCACCCCTCTAGGCTGTCACAGAGCATGAGACTGAGCTCCCTGTGTCACACAGCAAATTCCCACTTGGGTCAGTTTTACATGTGATCATGTGTGTGCTTCATGCTACTGTCTCAGCTCCTCCCGCCCTCTCCTTCCATCACTGTGTCCTCACGTCTGTTCTCTATGTCTGCATCTCCACTGCTGCCCTGCAGATATGCTCACCAGTAAGGCAGACATTTCTATCTAAATTTTAGATGGTAAAATGCTAAGTACATTTATATGTGTATGTACTTATCAATGGCTATTGAGAAACAAAACCAAAAATGTGCTAGTTGCTTCAATTATCTCCAAGTTTGTGCAACCCCATGGACTGCAGCCTGCCAGGTTCCTCTGTCCATGGAATTCTCCAGGCAAGAATACTGGAATGTATTGCCATTTCCTACTCCAGGGGATCTTGCCGACCCAGTGATCAAACCCATGTCTCTTATGTCTAACCTGCACTGGCAGGCAGGTTCTTTACCACTAGTGCCACCTGGGGGGCCCTAGTACATGTATATAGACGGTAACAAATACCTGAGTCTCAGAATCTTTTAGAGGTTAATCATTCCATTTCTAGACACTATTTTTATACTGAAGTATTTCTGAGGCAGATGGCTGAGAAAGCACACATTGAATATAGGGTGTGGAAGCAATGCATCAAAGCCCCTCACTCAGTAAGATCCACAGAGGGTGTAAGGCAAGCACAGACATCACTTAGCAAGCAGCTAGAGGTTGATGCTGTCAGCACAGGCATTCCAGGTGCAGCCTCAACCAAAGGTTTATTGAGTGGCTATATCACCTGGAATAACAGATTTGGCCTTGGAGTACAGAATGAAGCAGGGCAAAGGCTAACAGAGTTTTGCCAAGAGAACACACTAGTCATAGCAAACACCCTCTTCCAACAACACAAGAGAAGACTCTACACATGGACATCACCAGATGGTCAACAATGAAATCAGATTGATTATATTCTTTGCAGCCAGAGAAGGAGAAGCTCTATACAGTCAGCCACAACAAGCCCGGGAGCTGACTGGGGCCAGACCATGAACTCCTTATTGCCAAATTCAGACTTAAATTGAAGAAAGTGGGGAAAACTACTAGACCATTCAGGTATGACCTAAATCAAATCCCTTGTGACTATACAGTGGAAATAAGAAATAGGTTTAAGGGACTACATCCGATAAAAAGAGTCCCTGATGAACTATGGACAGAGGTTCGTGACACGCTACAGGACAAAGGGATCAAGACTATTCCCAAGAAAAAGAAAGACAAAAAGCAAAACATCTGTCTGAGGAGGCCTTACAAATAGCTGTGAAAAGAAGAGAAGTGAAAAGCAAAAGAGAAAAGGAAAGATATACCCATTTGAATGCAGAGTTCCAAAGAATAGCAAGGAGAGATAAGAGAGCCTTCCTCAGCGATCAATGCAAAGAAAAAGAGGAAAAAAATAGAATGGGAAAGACTAGAGATCTCATCAAGAAAGTTAGAGATACCAAGGAAACGTTTAATGCAAAGATGGGCTCGATAAAGGACAGAAATGATATGGACCTGACAGAAGCAGAAGATCTTAAGAAGAGGTGGCAAGAATACACAGAAGAACTGTACAAAAAGATCTTCACGACCCAGATAATGACAATGGTGTGATCACTCACCTAGAGCCAGACATCCTGGAATGTGAAGTCAAGTGGACCTTAGGAAGTATCACTATGAACAAAGCTAGTGGAGGTGATGGAATTCCAGTTGAGCTATTTCAAATCCTGAAAGATGATGCTGTGAAAGTGCTGTACTGAATATGTCAGCCAATTTGGAAAACTCAGCAGTGGCCATAGGACTGGAGAAAGTCAGTTTTCATTCCAACCCCAAAGAAAGGCAATCCCAAAGAATGCTCAAACTACCACACAATTGCACTCATCTCACAAGCTAGTAAAGTAATGCTCAAAATTCTTCAAGCAAGGCTTCAACAGTACATGACCCATGAACTTCCAGATGTTCAAGCTGGTTTTAGAAAAGGCAAAGGAACCAGAGGTCAAATTGCCAACATCCGCTGGATCACTGAAAAAGCAAGAGAATTCCAGAAAAACATCTATTTCTGCTTTATTGACTATGTAAAAACCTTTGACTGTGTGCATCACAACAAACTGTGGAAAATTCTGAAAGATATGGGAATACCAGACCACCTGACCTGCCTCTTGAGAAACCTGTATGCAGGTCAGGAAGCAACAGTTAGAACTGGACATGGAACAACAGACTGGTTCCCAATAGGAAATGGAGTACATCAAGGCTGTATATTGTCACCCTGCTTATTTAACTTGTATGCAGAGTACATCATGAGAAACACTGGGCTGGATGAAGCACAAGCTGGAATCAAGATTGCCAGGAGAAATATCAATAACTTCAGATATGTAGATGACACCACCCTTATTGCAGAAAGCAAAGAAGAACTAAAGAGTCTCTTGAACAAAGTGAAAGAGGAGAGTGGGGAAAGATGGCTTAAAGCTCAACATTCAGAAAACGAAGATCATGGCATCTGGTCCCATCACTTCATAGGAAATTGATGGGGAAACAGTGGAAACATTGACTGACTTTATTTTTTGGGCTGCAATATCACTGCAAATGGGGACTGCAGCAATGAAATTAAAAGACGCTTGCTCCTTGGAAGGAAAGTTATGACCAACCTAGACAGCATATTCAAAGAGACATTACTTTGCCAACAAAGGTCCATCTAGTCAAGGCTATGGTTTTTCCAGTGGTCATATATGGATATGAGAGTTGGACTGTGAGGAAAGCTGAGCACTGAAGAATTGATGCTTTTGAACTTTGGTGTTGGAGAAGACTCTTGAGAGTCCCTTGGACTGCAAGGAGATCCAAAAAGTCCATCCTAAAAGAGATCAGTTCTGAGTGTTCATTGGAAAGACTGATGCTGAAGCTGAAACTCCAATACTTTGGCCACCTGATGCAAAGAGCTGAGTCATTGGAAAAGACCCTGATGCTGGGAAAGATTGGAGGCAGGAGGGGAAGGGTTCGACAGTGGATGAGACGGTTGGACGGCATCACCGATTCAATGGGTGCACTCCGGTCGTTGATGATGGACAGGGAGGCCTGATGTTCTGTGGTCTGTGGAGTCACAAAGAGTCAGACATGACTGAGCAACTGAAATGAACTGATAGTTGAAAACAAATCTCATCGTATATGCCAACAGACCTACAAATTTTAGTCTCAGAATCTCTTTGCAATTTAAACAAATTTTGAAGGTCTCAAGAAAGTCTTTTCCAGATGGGTTATATCTACCATTAATACTGTGTAGGAAATTAAAACAGATAAATCATTTAAATATGCATTAATTTTAAAATAACAGTAAGAAAACTATTTTATGAGACGACATTTATATGTAAAATAATTGCTTCATAAAACAAAAATTATTTAGCAAGGAGAGTAGAATTGTTTTATATGTTTTGCAAATCTCAGTGTCTGGCTTAATAGAAAACAAGTATTTTTCTTCATGTTTACATATTTATTCTGTTGAAATAGTGTTGCTTTGATTGTAGCTTGTGAAAGAAAATCTGGTCTCATCTAGATATATAGTTGGAAGACAGGAGTGTTTTCATTTAATTTTGGATATTCTACATGAACAGCTAAATGAACTGATCTAAAATGAAGTAAATGACATATTACTAGATTTAAAAAGCAACTAGTTGATCAATATGTAGAATGACTTCTGATTTAAAAAATAAATGTACAAATATATATATGTGTAATGTGTAGATATGACTATAAGCATAAGGAAGTTCATGAAACATAAATACTGTGCTATTTAAACTCTATAATATTTATTATACATTAATTTAGGGTATATATTAAAAGGATTTATTATGTTATTGCTATAATACCTATTTAATCTCTACCAATAAGTTCTCGAGGTGTGTGGTCCCCCCAGAATGACAAATGAATTGTGGGTAGGTTTTACTTTCCTTAGAAGGAAATGGCAATTTCCTGGTTTTACTTTCCTGGAGAAGGAAATGGCAATCCACTCCAGGACTATTGCCTGGAAAATCCAATGGACAGAGGAGCCTGGTAGGCTACAGCCCGTGGGGTCACAAAGAGTTGGACATGACTGAGCGACTTCACTTTCACTTTACTTTCCTGTGGGGTTTGCATGCTTGTGATTTTCATTGTTTTGCAAATTTTATGAGTGGGATTTGGAGAGGAAGCCAGGCAAGTCTCAGACTTCTTTGCAACAAGTAGTGCCAGAAGATGCTGGAAAATTTATAGAGTCCTCAGTAAAAATAGTTTACCCAAAATTTCCTATCTACCAAATCATTTATTAATATGTGAAAACAACACAAAATTCTCAGATAAGCAAAGGATGCAGAAGAAACACCATATACATGTCCTCCAAAAAATTACTTTAAGATGTACTGCAGCCAGATAAAAGAGAAAATTCCAAGTTATGAAGTGGTGAATAAGGAGACTGCTATGTAAAAGGACCAGTTATTAAATATGCTGTGTCTACCATAGGATATTGTAGGTTTCAACAGCAGCCCAATTACTTGAACTAAGCACACAGAATAGATTTGGGAGCAAGCAGAACTTATATAGAACCTACAGTATTTATTTCCTTTGCTTTGAGAACTCTCCCTCATGGTAGTAAAACTGTGACAAAGTGTGTCCAGAAATCAAATAAAAACCTTTCCAATAAATCAAAGTTCAGAAAGGAAAATGTAGAAATAAAACTGAAAACTGATAGCTTCTGACCTGTGTTTCTCTTCCTGCTTTAGCCTCATTTGCCTAATTCCTCTACTCTCTTCACTGTATTTCTTAAGTCTCTTATTTCAGGTTGAGAGAACCACTGCTCTACATGGATGCAGAATGGAGGAATAGATCAAGATAATAATAGCATTATTGGCTATTCATCTAAAAATATATGTCCCAACTTCTAACTCCAAGGGGAAACAAAAATTTGGACTCCACATTTGGCTACTAAACCTATGACCTCCACCCAATTAGAAGAGAGGCATATATAACCTTGTGCAGTGCCAAGTCATTTCAGTCACGTCCAACTCTGTGCAACTCCATGGACCTAGCCCACCAAGCTGCTCCGTCCATGGGATTCTCCAGGCAAGAATACTGGAGTGGGTTGCCATTTCCTCCTCCAGGGGATCCTCCCAACCCAGGGATCAAACCTACAACTCTTAAGTCTCCTGCATTGGCAGGTGGGTACTTTACCACTGGTGTTACCTGGGAAACCCATATACACAACCTTAAGGAAGCTTTATTTTCTGACTCAATAAAAATGTACAGATAGAATGTCCATTATAGACATACACATATTCATTTACTCAAAAATATTTATTGAATACCTAGAGGTACCAAGAACTGTGCTAGATGCTGAAGATATAATGAAAAATATATTTCATTTATAGTAGGCAGGTCCTGCCCTCCACTACTCAGATTCTTTGTCATAATTTGCATAGGTAAGAAAACTCACTCAAGACAATAAATATACTTGTAAAATATTCGCTGGAGAAACAGAGTATGTTAACAATCTTTCCTTTTCTTTTAAAGGAAAAAAACTTAACAGAATGTATGTTGGATTCAATGTCAATCTGTTTCCTAACAATAAGCTGCAAAGTTTAAATAACTGGTCTGAAATTTTTTCCACATGCCTAAAAAAAGAAATATTTTGAAATAAATTTAGCTAAATATTAACAAGGTGAAAAAATTAACAAAAGTAAACCAGGAGGATTATTGCAAATCTTGACCATCAATAGCAAACGACGAAGACAGAAGTAATAAATTGATTTATTTTCCTGGAATTCTGTTCTTCAGAAGATTATATTTAACATAGTTCCATTTAAAATAACACTACCACAAACACACTATACCAATTGACTTAAAAATACCAAACTTGAATGAGTTGTCATTATAATTGTTCATCCTACTGTTTCTCAATTTTTTCTAATACGCTCATTTTCCAGATATGCAATATTGTTACATTTCTTCATTACTATTTATCCAACTTTTTCTTGTTTAATTATCTTAATCTTTCCTCACAAATGATTCGCCAGCTGCTTATCATCCTTGTCTTTTATGATACCTTCTAGATTTCTATAGTTAATGAGGTGATGAGAATTTAACAGTACTTAGCAAGCTGTTTTTCTCTGAGAATTAGATAAGGATTATTACCATCTTGTCCTATGTTATATTATTTATATTTACAAACCAAACCATCATATTTTATTTAGACTTCATGATATTATGCAAAGGATTTATTATTTCATCTACCCTTAGGTCCTTTTTGACGACTTTCTCATTCAGGAAAATACCTCGCAATAGCTTTATTTCAAATCAATACAAAATTGTGTATCCAGTGTCTACTCCCTAGTCCTCTCTGTGGTGTGTGTATGAAGGACGCCTTGTATCCAGAGAAGAAATAGGGCAATAAGGCCATGGACATTATGGAACTCAACCTGAAGAAGAATTGCCACAGGATTTTAAAAATAGATATTTCTGACATATATTAACAAAAACTCTGCTTCACTGACTATAATAAAGCCTTTGACTGTGTGGATCACAATAAACTGTGGGAAATTCTGAAAGAGATGGGAACACCAGACCACCTGACCTCCCTCTTGAGCAATCTGTATGCAGGTCAGGAATGGACATGGAACAACAGACTGGTTCCAAATTGGGAAAGGAGTATGTCAAGGCTGTATATTGTCACTCTGCTTATTTAACTTATATGCACAGTAAGCCATGTGAAATGCTGGAATGGATGAAGCACAAGCTGGAATCAAGATTGCCAGGAAAATATCAATAACCTCAGATATGCAGATGACACCACCCTTATGGCAGAAAGTGAAGAAGAACCAAAGATCGCCTTGATGAAGGTGAAAGAGGAGAGTGAAAAAGCTGGCTTAAAACTCAACATTCAAAAAACTAAGATTATGGCACCCAGTCCCATCACTTCATGGCAAATAAATGGGGAGACAATGGAAACAGTGACGGAGTTTGTTTTCTTGGGCTCCAAAAATCACTGCAGATGGTGACCACATCCATGAAATTAAAAGATGCTTTCTCTTTAGAAGAAAAGCTATAACCAACCTAGACAGCATATTAAAAAGCAGAGACATTACTTTACCAACAAAGGTCCATATAGTCAAAGCTATGGTTTTTCCAATAGTCATGTATGGATGTAAGAGTTGGACCATAAAGAAGGCTGAGCCTGGAAGAACTGATGCTTTTGAACTGTGGTGTTGGAGAAGACTTTTGAGAGTCCCTTGGTCTGCAAGGAGATCCAACCAGTCAATTCTAAAGGAAATCAGTCTTGACTATTCATTGGAAGGACTGATGCTGAAGTTGAAGCTCCAATACTTTGGCCACTTGATGCGAAGGACTGACTCATTGGAAAAGAAAGACCTTGATGCTGGGGAAGATTGAAGGCAGGAGAAGAAGGGGATGACAGAGGATGAGATGGTTGGAAGGCATCACCAATTTGATGGACATGAGTTTGAGCAACCTCTGGGAAATAGAGAAGAACAGGGAAGTCTGGTGTGCTGCAGTCCATGGGGTTGCAAAGAGTCAGACATGACCGAGCAACTGAACAAAAACAATGATTAACAAGCTTGGATCAGGTTGACTGTTACTTGATTTTAAAAATAAACTGTATTGTAGTATACTTTGAAAATATTTTTATTTCTATTATGTAAATTTAGACATGTTAATGTAACAGTCTAATAACATTAATTCAAATGGTAAGTGTCTATTATGAATCTGGCACTGTTTGGAATAAAGATGAAAAAGCAGTTTCCATCTACAAGGAAAGGTAATTGGTACAGTAGGTAGGTGGCATCAACAGACAAGGCCGTGGTGAAATGTGGGCTCAGAGCTGAGACTCTCAGGCAAATGTGACTTATTGTTTTAGCTGTGTGACTGAAACAGTTTTTGAATCTTGGTAACCCTAACCCTTCTCTACAGAGACTTGGAAACACATAAAGAGGAGTTAAGGCCTGCCATTTGCTGAAGCTTACCTAAGGCTAGCACTTACTATAATTAAGTGCTTTATATGAATTATCTCATTCAGTCATGACTTTCCTTGTGAAGAAAAGACAGGTTCTGAGGGGTTAAGTCAAACAGTTAAAAAAAGAGAGAGAGAGAGAGAGAACAAGATAGAGACAGAAAGATTTGTGATTGGAAAATAGTTTTACTTCTAATTTCACACCATTTCTTTCTGTTTCTATTCAAGTTTGTCTTAATCCATGATAGACAGTTTATTTGGGCTTCTCTCATGGCTCAGATGGTAAAGAATCTGCCTACAATGCAGGAGACCTGGGTTTGATCCCTGGGTCAGGAAGATTCCCCTGGAGAAGGAAATGGCAACCCTTCTAGTAGTCTTGCCTGGAGAATTCCATGGACAGAGAGCCCTGCAGGCTACAGCCCATGGGCTTGCAAAGAGTCGGACATGACTGAGCAACTAACAAGAACATAAAAGGGCTTATTATGAAAACCATTAGGCTTCACAGGTCTACTTTTTACCATTTCCAGGTCCTCACAGTTAACTTCCTGTAAGTCTTTTGAACTGTTTCTTTTGGTATTTACCTCCACATTACTAAATATTCTTATTTACAGTGTACACTAGATTAGGGCGGGGACAAGGGGTGGGCAAGAAGGACAGATGATCTATTGGCTTTCCACAATGAAAGACGAGACTGAAGCACTCTCATCATTTCTATATGTCCATCCATTCCATTCTGCCCTCCCCTTCCATCCCCACCTAATAACAATATACTGCATTCAGGATTGACATTATTATGTCTATTTCATATTTGTAGCTAAGTAGTAATTTGATTTCTTTTCTTGCACAACTTGTTTTCTTCAGATTTAGTAACTGTTCTAGTTCCCAGTGTGCTTAATGTTAATGTGTTTCCAATCTCTTCTCCAATTTGCTACATCTTTCAATGTATTTAAATATACTAGGCATTTTTAAAAAATGTTTTCTTTATTGGCGACATTTCTCCCAGACCTCTCCAACTTGTTTCACCCTGAGATGCTTGCCCTTTGTGCTAGCGCACAGTCCTCATCCTGTGCATTCTTTTCACAATCTCTTCCTTGAGGTGGAGTCCTTATTTCTGAATCCCATTAATTCCTCTTTCTTCATGCATTCTCTTATTTTAGCGAAGCTATCCCTCTTGTAGCTTCCCAAGAAAGAGTTTTTAGGAGTTATGCTTTTGAGATTTTGCATGTCTGAAGATATTTTAGGCTTCCTTCATACATAATTGATGATTCTGCTAAGCACACAATTTTAGATTGGATATTGTTTATCCTCAAAATTTGGAAGACTTCACTCTGCCACTTTGCTACTTTTGGTGCTGCTGTGAGGAACTCTGAGGATGTTCTGATTTCTGATCCTTTGCATGGTACAGTCACCACCCCACTGTTACTGATGCTTCTAGGATCTCCTGCTTGTCTAGAGTTCTGTTTCTAACATTTCATGCCTTAGTTTGAGTTGATTATCATCCATTCTTCTGGGAACTCTATTGGCCCTTTCAATTTAGAAAATCATTTCTTCAATTTGAGGGATTTTTCTCAAATAAATTCTCAAATGTTTTCCTTCCTTCCATGTTCTCTGTTCTCTCTTTCTGGAAGTTTTATTATTCAGATACTATATCTTTACTATTGAATTTCCAAACTTACTTCTCTTTTCAATTTGCCATGTGTATATACTAATTTTCAAGAGTCTTTCTCTGAATATTCCTTTAAAACGCATCTTGTTCTTATTTCACAGACATTTTTCTGAGAATGCTGCTGCTAAGTCACTTCAGTCGTGTCCGACTCTGTGCGACCCCATAGACAGCAGCCCACAGGGCACCCCCATCCCTGGGATTCTCCAGGCAAGAACACTGGAGTGGGTTGCCATTTCCTTTTCCAATGCATGAAAGTGAAAAGTGAAAGTGAAGTTGCTCAGTCGTGTCTGACTCCTAGCGACCCCATGGATTGCAGCCCACCAGGCTCCTCCGCCCATGGGATTTTCCAGGCAAGAGTACTGGAGTGGGGTGCCATCGCCTTCTCCATTTCTGAGAATATTAATGATTAATTTTTAAAGGTTTCATTTTCAGAAGTCTGTTTTGTTTGCTTTAATCTCCTCCATGTTAGACACTTAATCAAATATTGTTCACTGTTGCCTAATCACTCATATCTAAAACACTGACTGTAAATTCTGTGGGCTACTTGATTACAGTCTTTCTATGGGGGAATGTGGCTAGTCTTTTTCATTTAAGAAATCCCATTATCAGTATCTTTAAATATTTTCTCTTAGACTTGTTTGAAATCCCAAAAATTCATCTTCCAATCACTCCCATTTTGGAAGCACAGTGGGAAAAGAGGGCAGGGGTAGGAAGGTCTTAATGTTCAGGTGTAACCTTTCATTTAATACCCCTGTTTCAATGTGGTTCTCTTTTCTTACATGTGTCCAATTCAGCTTATTACCTACTGAGAAAAATATGCTTTATTATCTACAAAGAAAAACCTTCAGTTTACTGTTGGGTTGGAATAGGGGCAAGCGCTGAACAGAAAGAGGAAACTGTTTCTTTAAGGGTCTTTCAGTCAATCCTCTTGAGCTTCACCCCCAGCTTCACCCTCACCTTTTCAGCTATTTGGGACTACCAATTTGTGAGCATATTGGAGGTTTGCTGTGCAAACTGAGGTATTTTAAATGTTTCTCCATGACTAACTCAAGACTCGGCTCTCTCAGATCTACTGAGTCTTTGTATTATTTCTAAAATATTCATGATGCTGTTGTCTCTCTTCTCCATCTATCTTACACCTTTAAAAATTCATGTATATATATATGTAAATTGTTGCTGGGGTTTTAGCAAATAATTTGGGAAGTGTATTCATGTGTGGCAGATAAATGTGTTCATCACATGCTTAGCCACTAACTGATGCTCAACTCTGCAACCCCATGGACTGTAGCCCACCAGGCTCCTGTCTATGGCATTTTCCAGGCAAGAATACTGGAATGGGTTGTCATGACCTCCTCCAGAGGATCTTCCCGACCCAAGGATCAAACCCATGTCTCCTGAGTCTCCTGCACTTGCAGGTGGATTCTTTACCACGGATCCACTTGGGAAGTTCAAATGTGTTCATTGCCTATCTTTAATCAAAAGTCCTTAGATTTCATGCTTTCCACACTATTCCAGGGTAGTGAAATATTGAAGTGTATGAATACTTTAGTTTTTCACATTTCCTTGTTTTTGGCTTTCCCTCTATTCAGCAAGAGACATACATTGCTTTGAGGAAGATTAGGATCACCATATGCTCAGATGCTCAGTTGTGTCCAACTCTTTGGGATCCCATGGACTGTAACCCGCCAGGCTCCTCTGCCCACGGGGTTCTCCCAGCAAGAAAACTGGAGTGGGTTGTCATTTCCTCCTCCAGAGTATCTTCCCGACCCAGGTCTCCATGGCTGGAGTGCAAAGGAAAAGTGTTGCAAAATAGGCTCCTGAAGCCCATTTCAGAAAAAAACACCTGAAAAGACAATCTTTCCCTTATAAGAGCCATATTTTGTACTTAAGAGAGAAAAAAATAGGTCTCTAGATATAAAAATTTCCCAATAAATGTTAAGGACCAAAGTTAAAAGTACCAAGCATTGCTTTTTATGTAAATTTAATATCCTATGCAAACTCATTGGATATGAAATTCCTGCTGTATTAGATGGTATAAAACTTTCATCCCAGGGTAGAGTAACTGGCTTGGAGAAAGAGGAGAAAAGAGGAAGCCTCTCCCAGTACTGTGTGGGAAGAGACGCTGGTAACAGAGTATCTCAAGAGGAATTTAGCAATACATGAGCAACATACAGGTGGCTCCCCTGCCATATGGAATATGAGCAAAGACCTCCTCATGGATTATGTCCGTCCAATACAGGGCAGGGGCAAGAAGGTTGTATAGTTAGGGAGATATAGTTCTTAAATGGAGTCAAAGTGAGAAAATTAGATAAACTGCTTCTGTGTAATAACAAACTGGAAATATATTGGTTACCTCCTTAAGAAATGATTTAAAAAATAGAATCAGTATGTATTTTTAACCATCAGCAAGATACCAACAAGTACCTCATAGAGTAAAGACACATATGATGGGAATAGGCATTGATAACCTGAAGAAATATGGTAATAGTGTTAAATGCTTGTTTTTTCTATAACTGGTAAGATCTTCACTCCTTCACTTATAATCTGATTCTCCATATAAAGATCCAAATTTCTATAGCTAACCTGTGCAGTCCATGGGGTTGCAAAGAGTTGGACACGACTGAGTGACTAAGCACAGCACAGCGGCAGATTTCAGAGATCATAAAGCGACACCAGTGAGGTTACCAAAAGGATGAAGCCTCCCATGGCCCCTTTGGAAGCTACAGACTCGTATCTCAGTGACAAAGGCTCACAGAGAAGTGAGCAAACAGTGCACTTGCTTTCCTGCACTTCTCTGGGGTTAGAGGGCCAGACAACATAAGGCATTGAGTTCCCCCAACGTTTCATTCCACAAACAAGTAATTACAAGGAACACTAAAATTACAAGGCAGTTCATCTAATTTTATCATTTTGACCAAAATAGCCAATCAAACCTAGTACCTGTGCAAAGTAAAATTCCTATTCCTATTGTGATCATAATGTTCAAGAAGATAGGTGAAAAGTAAAATGGCAGATAAATTACTTGGTACAAAAAGAATCATAAAAATAAAATACCTTGGGCGGTATTAGTCTATTCTCAAGGTTATGTTATACCTCTAGTGGCTCTAAAATAATGATAGAGGAATCTGTTCCAGAAATAAAAATGTATAACTAGAATCAGTTAGATTATAAATAAAAGGCTGGGATAATAATCAGACTCCAAATAATGCCTAAATGAGATAGAAGTTCATCAACTATGCTTCTTAAATTTAGGCAGACAGTAAAACCACAAAGAAATGTTTTGTTTTGTTTTTTAGTTTTGAAATATCCTAATCAGTACTGAGCATCAAGGGATTATGAATAAAAGAATCTTGCTTTCTCACTTGGATCAGGGTATATAAAAGTCCCTTTCAATAGATCATCAGTGCTCATGCATCTTTTAGAATAGTCTGATCACAAGTGAACCAAGTATGATCTTCTACAGTTATGGTCAATGCTTAGACTAGTTTGTGATGCAAAATATGCCAACTCATGCGAATTTCTCTAGCAAGCCATTTATCTTGCTTAATAAGTTATAAATTAAGATATTAAACAAGACCTTGAAAGTGAAAGTGAAGTCGCTCAGTCGTGTCCAACTCTTTGCGACCCTATGGGCTGTAGCCTATCAGGCTTCTCCATCCATGGGATTTTCCAGGCAAGAATGCTGGAGTGGATTGCCATTTCCTTCTCCAGGGGATCTTCCCGACCCAGGAATTGAAACCTGGGTCTCCTGCATTGCAGGCAGACATTTTACCATCTGAGCCACCAGCGAAGCTAAACAAGACCTTATCTAAGACTAATTTTTATGGCGCTGCATGGGATGCTTTGCTATTAATCATTATGCTTCATTTCTGGTCCTTTAGCTATTTCCCTGCTAGCTCAGTTGGTAAAGAATCTGCCTGTAATGCAGGAGACCCTGGTTCAATTCCTGGGTCGGGAAGATCCCCTGGAGAAGAGATAGGCTACCCACTCCAGTATTCTAACCTGGAGAATTCCATGGACTGTATAGTCCATGGGGTCACAGAGAGTTGGACAGGAATGAGTGACTTTTACTTTTTGCTATTTCAATCTAGGCTGCCAGGCTCTATAAGACAATTCAAAATAATAATGAAATGGATAATATGCTTCTCTAAAAATCAAGATGCTAGACATTAAGAATTACAGAGGTATATTATCCATACCTAGTTCCTTATTTTTATAAGGTGAAAAATTAAGTACATTGGGCAGAATATAAATATGTCATTGTAAGAATACTGCTTGGGAAACCATATAGGTTTTTCCATTTATTTCTGGATATTCACAGTATTATTTTTGACCTAGAAAATTAGTCACTCACTTGCCAGAGTCTGAAGCTTCTTCCAAACTGAGGTCAAACTCTCTGATCTATTCAAGGTGACTAGAGTAGTTGTATCAAAGCACTGAGCTTTTCTGAATGACTGCTGTACATGAACTTATATGAAAACCTGTGCCTCTACGAATACACAGTGTCTGTCTTTCGCATGCAGGGAATCGAGGTTCTCTGCATTTATACTTGGTTATAACTATATAACCAAGTAGACATTGGTTAATATGCCTGCAGGGACTGTGCTAGTTCTGGATTGTGAAAGACAAATTCTGCAAAGTACATTGCTTTCTTACATAGTGGGTAGAGATGAAGGGAAGCAAAGCTAGATGAGAGGGTCCAGGTGGACCACAGGCCCAGAAACAGACAAAATCTACATCCAACTCTGCAAGTCAGAAGCGGCAGCAAATCTACAAAGCTGAGATGGCAGAACAGTGTGCACACAGCCAAGGAATCAGAATTAGAGGATGGCAGTCCACCAGAAGCGAGCAGTAGCCTTAAATTTTGGTAGACAAGGAAGAGAAACCTGGATCCTGTCCAAGGAGCTCCGACAGGCAGAACCACAGCTTTCATTTCCTCCCATGGTCCTGTTTCCTGAATGAATTTAACAATTGCATGAGCCCACATTGCTCATCCTGCTTAAGTTCTGCTAGCACCTAAGTAACCAGGAAAGAAATTTAAGGAGTATATACCACTCTATTCTTGAAGAGACTGTAGATTTGAGGACATTTACACCAATTAAGCATGAACAACAAACATAAATTAGAGTGACTCATATAACTGTAAAACAAAAGAAAAAACATAGCATGTAAAACAGATTTAAAGTACATGTTTAGTAAACTTTATATCAGAAAAATAACAATTGTAAGCAGCAACAGCCTTGCATTCTTAAATGATGGCAGAAGCTGGTATACTAGACAAGAAGGCCAGAGGGGTGCCCCATGTGATTTATCAGTATGATGTATATGGCATAAATCAACAGCTCATACTTAGTGCTGTCTCCCCACCACCCGCTGCCAGAATGAATGGGCTGAGAACAAGAGTGGAGGTGGTAATGACTCCTCTCGCCACTACATCTTTTTACCTAATTGAACAAGTTTGCACCTGATGCATTTGGAAGTCCTAGGGTCCACAGAAGCAGTGATTCTACCAGGAACCAACTTATATAAAACAAAATGGAAACAGAATGTCCCCTTCATCTTGGGTCCCTCATGCTACCAAGACAACAGTCTGAGAAGCAGGTGTCCACACTGGCCATGACTAGTGGGTTACTATCACACAGTGGAGGACTACCGCACGATGGGATTCACTGGGTCATATCTGAGTTTCTCCTTATCGAGTATGTAGTGGTCAGTGAGAAACCAGAACCATCTAATATAAATAAGACCACGGAAGACTCAGATACTACAAGAATAAAGAACTGGGCCACCAATTAGGTAAAGAATATCATCCAGCTGTGTTTGTAGCAGGGTAGGAGAAACATGAAATGGATGGGAGGAAAAGACAGCTATGATTAAGAAGAAAGAACTTTGTATAACCAGCTACCAGGCTCAGGGACTTTAGCAGCTACATTTTGTTATTAAATTGTGTCTCTAGCCCTCTTTCCCTTTCTCTTCTTGCTATTTTCCATGAAGAGCATCAGTGGCACCTAATGTTTCAGGTGGGAGTCTGACCACTGGCATCATCCCTGAGTAAGAGAACTGAGGGGATTTCTTGCATCACGTTTGTTAGGTTTCGGTCAGAGGAAGGCACTAGAGTGGATGCTGACAGGCAGAAGGGTCTAGATGTGCTGGATACCTTTTAGTGCATCCTTATCTGCTCTCCATCTTCCTCCAATCTCTGTGCTGACCTGACATGTATGGACTAGTTCAAAGGGCTCTTTTACTCTGGATTCCAACTGAGGTTGGCTAATGCAGAGCCACAGCAGAGGTTAGGAAGGAACAAGGAGACCAAGGCCAAGTCACCCATTTTCCTTGTTCCCTTCCATGTCCCACAGTCAAAGGGTATTGCTACTCTTTCTATTAATGGCTCATTCATCTCCTTCCTTCACATCTAGTACTAGCACTGATCTGCTACTGTTAAGCCAGGACACCAAACTCACACCTTTGCACGTTTTCCTGTCTTTAAATCCCCCTTGAATTATTTGGCTTTGAATGTGCCAGCTATTTTCAGATGTTTTAGACCCTGTCTAATACCAGCAAGACAGCACAATCAAAGATACTTTTTATTTAACTAGAAAACTGGAGTATTACTTTACAAGGGAGGGAAATTAAGTATTACTCTGTATCTGGAGTAAACTTGGGGGAATTAATTAACATAAGAAAGTTCAAATAAAACTTAGATTTACTAGAATTGTCTTTGAGGTTTTTTTCATTTGATTTTCTATTTTTAAGTATTAGACAGAAAATAACCTTAGTAAGGAATCCAGGCAGATTTAATGTTAAGTATCCCTTTGAGGGAAAGCAGGCAGATTTTAGACAAAGCACAGAGGCTTAAACTTGACATGAGTCCCAAAGAGAACATGAATCAATAGAATCACTGCTATGGGTTAAATTGTGTCTCTCCAAATGAAATGTTGAAACTGTAATCCCCAGTGCTTCAGGATGTGAAGTTAAATTAAGTAATTAGAGTAGGCCCTAATCAAATATGACTGGTGTCCTTATAAAGTTTGGAGAAATCTGTACACCAAGACCAACACACACAGGGGAGGCTGGTGTGACGAGACCCATGGGAAAAGGTCATGTGGAGACAGACGGCAGGAGTGATGCGGGTACAAGCCAAGGAACGCCTGGGGCCACCAGCAGCCGGCAGAGACAAGAAAGGATTTCATCACAAGGTGTCAGACGGACAATGGCCCTGCCAGTACCTTGAGTTTAGACTTCTATCCGCAAAATGAAGAGACAATAAGCTGTTGCTCTAAGCCACTCAATTTGGGTACTTTGTTACAGCAGCTCTAGGAAACTGATATAATCATTTTTCATTTTCTGTGTTGAGAGCTCTAGCAGTACAAGTTCTGAATTTTAATTAGAAAAATAACAAAACTATATCTGAATTACTCAGTCTACATATCCAACAGACAATTTTAACTGGGTTTAAATACACTTGAATTGTTACTTGAACTTCCAAATGGTTAAGCTGGTTTTAGAAAAGGCAGAGGAACCAGAGATCAAATTGCCAACATCCACTGGATCATGAACAAAGCAAGAGAGTCCCAGAAAAGCATCTATTCCTGCTTTATTGCCTATGCCAAAGCCTTTGACTGTGTGGATCACAATAAACTGTGGAAAATTCTGAAAGGGATGGGAGCACCAGACCACCTCACCTGCCTCTTGAGAAACCTGTATGCAGGTCAGGAAGCAACAGTTAGAACTGGACATGGAACAACAGACTGGTTCCAAATAGGAAAAGGAGTACGTCAAGGCTGTATATCATCACCCTGCTTATTTAACTTCTATGCAGAGTACATCATGAGAAATGCTGGGCTGGATGAAGCACAAGTTGGAATCAAAATTGCCAGGAGAAATATCAATAATCTCAGATATGCAGATGACACCACTCTTATGGCAGAAAGTGAAGAACAACTAAAGAGACTCTTGATGAAAGTCAAAGAGGAGAGTGAAAAACCTGGCTTAAAGCTCAACATTCAGAAAACGAAGATCATGGCATCTGGTCCCATCACTTCATGGCAAATAGATGAGGAAACAGTGGCTGACTTCATTTTGCGGGGGGCTCCAAAATCACTGCAGATGGTGATTGCAGCCATGAAATTAAAAGACGCTTACTCTTTGGAAGGAAAGTCATGACCAATCTAGACAACATATCAAAAAGCAGAAATTTTGCCAACAAAAGTCTGTCTAGTCAAAGCTATGGTTTTTCCAGTAGTCATGTATGGATGTGAGAGTTGGGCTATAATGAAAGCTGAGCACCGAAGAATTGATGCTTTGAACTGTGGTGTTGGAGAAGACTCTTGAGAATCCCTTGGACTGCAAGGAGATCCAACCAGTCCATTCTAAAGGAAATCAGTCCTGAATATTCTTTGGAAGGACTGATGTTGAAGCTGAAACTCCAATACTTTGGCCACCTGATGTGAAGAACTGACTCATTTGAAAAGACCTTGATGCTGGGAAAGATTGAAAGCAGGAGGAGAAGGGGATGACAGAGGATGAGATGGTTGGATGGCATCACCGACTCAATGGACATGAGTTTGAGTAAGCTCCGGGAGTTGTTGATGGACAGGGAGGCCTGGAATGCTGCCGTCCATGGGGTGGCAAAGAGTTGGACATGACTGAGCAGCTGAACTGAATTGAGCCCACCTCTCAAGTCTGGGGAAGTTATAAATATATCTTCATGCCCACAGATGCAGACGTAGGATTTGAACCAGACACCCTGGCTCATAATATTGTACCTTTTCCACTGCTGTTTGGAGTCTGTCCTGGCTCTTCTGGATGGATCTATGACTTCAACAAGTGATTTAAGCCCTCTGAACCTCAGAATCCTTTTTAAAGAGTGAAGTGATAACATTTCCAAACTCACAGGATTCATATATGATTTCTTTTCATTACACACAAAGGATTTAAAACCAGAGCGAGCACATGGTAATTGCTCCACAAAGGCAAACCGCTCTTAAGATGAGCCCATGCAGAGTCTGGGTTGACTTCAAGACTCTGCAGGTAACTATACTGCAAATACAGAGAAACAGAGAAACCATCAAAGGAGTGAGTCCTTCCCTTTCTGGGAAGCTGTAGAGTAGAAGATATAGGGAAGAGAAATGAACATCTTTGCTATTTATATCAAAATATACTTGGAAAGCAACACACCTACAATTCCATTTTCACTGTTTCACTCAGTTTTACACTAGCAATGTTCATTAGAACAAATTTTTAAATACATTAATCCTAATGTAACAGGATATAGAAATGGAAGTATTGATCTCAACTGCAGCTAAGATCCAGAGACAACACAGAGGAAAGAGGTCCTATCCTCCCAAGAAAGAGGCCAGATCACTTAGCAGGACTTTTAAAGAGTAGCTAACAGCTGTTTGTTGTCTGCCTAGTATCTATGATGAAAGTAGACTTCCCTGGCAACTCCATACTTCCAATTCAGGGAGCAGGGCTTCGATCCTTGGTTGGGGAACTAAGTTCCCAAATGCCATGTGTCATGGCCAAAAAATAAATTTTTTTTAATTCCTGAGGTTAACATATTCTGTTAAGACACTACTTCTCCAGTATAAATAAATTAGAGCAAGATTCTAGGTACCCAAGTGCCCTTTCAGTTGCAGTCTCCTTCATTCATTCAGCAAATAGCTACTGCGGGCTCACTATGTCCCAGGCACTACTCCAGTACTGGGGATACAGCTGTAATCAGAACAGAAAAAACTTCCTCCTCCAAAGCTTAAAGCTCGTGAAGGGGAAAGATAAAAAAACAAGATATATAAGTAAAATACGATAATACATGTGGTAATGCCGAAGAGAAAAATGAAGCAGAGGAAAACAAATAGATATTGTGTGTGTGTGTTGGAGGTGTGTGCCATTTTTGGCAATCAGAGAAGAAAAGCCACTTTGCACTGGAGAGATTGAAAGGAAGTAAGGAGTCAAACTCTGAGAAAGACATCCAGAACATGGGAGACGGTGATTACAGAGTCCCCAAGTGCTTGCTGAGGATCAGAGAGGAGGCCACTGCGACTGGGACAGAGAGAGCAAGGTGGAGAACAGTAGGAGATGAGTCCCAGAGGTAACTGTGGGTGGAACAAGGGATTTCTTTGAAGATATAAATTTTTATATAAAATTTTTATAAAAGATAAAAAAAATTTTTTTTGGCCATGCCACGTGCCATTTGGGATCTTATAGTTTATGTGTGCAATAATCTATATACTCCAAGGGCTTCCGTGGTAGCTCAGACATTAAAGAATCTTCCTGCAATGCTGGAGATCCAGGTTCAATGCCTGGGTCAGGAAGATCCTCTGGAGAAAGGAATGGCACCTATCAAGTCCCTTACTTCACTATTCACAGTAAATTCCAGGGGGAAGATGATGGTGTGTGTTTTTCAAATTGACACACAGTTGATTTACAGTTTCCCAGTGGCACAGTGGTCACAGAATAGGCCTGCCAATAAAGGAGTCTTTCAGGACATTCTGGTTCGATTTAGAGAAGGAAATGCCAACCCATTCCACTGTTCTTTCCTCCACAGACAGAGGAATCTGGTGGGCTATAGTCCATGGGGTCGCAAAGAGTCAGACATAACTGAGCAGACACATGTGCTTTGATTTGTAAGGCTGTATTAGTTTCAGATGTACAACAGGGACTTTATATTCTTCATAGGTTATAATCAATTTAAAATTATTACAAAATACTGGCAGTATTCCATGCTCTGTACATTACATCCTTGTGTCTATGTTATATGAGTGGTTTGTACCTCTTAATTCTCTTCTTCTAAGTTTCCCCGCCCCCAACACCTCTCCAGTGGAGACCACTGGTTTGGTTTTTACATGAGTTTGTTTCTATTATGCTATACTCACTCATGTTACTTTTAAGATTCCACATGCAAGTGAAAACATGCAGTACTTGTCATTCGCTTATTTTACTAAAGATAATGCCCTCCAGGGCTATCCATGTTGTCACAAATGGCAAAAGGTCATTCTTTTTTAAGGCTGAGTAGTATTCCATTCTCTCTCTCTCTCTCTCTGTTAAGCTTCTCCTTTATCCATTCATTTGTTTATGGACACTTCCATTGCTACCATATTTTGCTATTATATATAATCCTACAGTGAACACTGGTGTGTGTGAACTTTTATGAATGGATATTTTCATTTTCGTCAGACAGAAACCCAGGTTCCAAATTTCTGGATCATATGATAGTTCTGTTTTTAAGATTTTAAGGAACCTCCAACACTGTTTTCCACGGTAATTTTACCAATTTACATTCACACCACCAGTGTACTGCAGTTTCCATTTCTCCACATCCGGGAAAACATCTATTTCATTCTGACGGTGTGAGATGATACATCACTGTGGCCCTGCTTTGCATTTCCCTGATGATTGGTCATGTTCAGCCTCTTTCCATGTGGCCGTTTTCTGATCTGTATATCTTCCTTGGAAAAATGTCAGATTTTCTGCCCATTTTGCAGTTGAGCTGACCTTTTTGATATTGAGATGCAAGAACTCTTTATATATTTTGAATATTAACTCCTTGTCAGACATATAATTTGCAAATCTTTTCTCCCATTTAGGAGTTGGTTTTGACATTTTGTGGATGGTTTCCTTTACTATGCTACATTTAACTTCCTTTCTCTCTAGCTTTTGTGTATCTATTGCAGGTATTTTAATTGTGACTATGATCTGCCTCTTGAGAAATTTGTATGCAGGTCAGGAAGCAAAAGTTAGAACTGGACATGGAACAACAGACTGGTTCCAAATAGGAAAAGGAGTACGTCAAGGCTGTATATTGTCACCCTGTTTATTTAACTTATATGCAGAGTACATCATGAGAAACGCTGGACTGGAAGAAACACAAGCTGGAATCAAGATTGCCGGGAGAATTATCAATAACCTCAGATATGCAGATGACACCACCCTTATGGCAGAAAGTGAAGAGGAACTAAAAAGCCTCTTGATGAAGGTGAAAGTGCAGAGTGAAAAAGTTGGCTTAAAGCTCAACATTCAGAAAATGAAGATCATGGCACCTGGTCCCATCACTTTATGGGAAATAAATGGGGAAACAGTGTCAGACTTTATTTTTCTGGGCTCCAAAATCACTGCAGATGGTGACTGCAGCCATGAAATTAAAAGACTCTTACTCCTTGGAAGGAAAGTTATGACCAACCCAGATAGCATATTGAAAAGCAGAGACATTACTTTGCCAACAAAGGTTCGTCTAGTCAAGGCTATGGTTTTTCCTGTGGTCATGTATGGATGTGAGAGTTGGACTGTGAAGAAGGCTGAGCGCTAAAGAATTGATGCTTTTGAACTGTGGTGTTGGAGAAGACTCTTGAGAGTCCCTTGGACTGCAAGGAGATCCAACCAGTCCATTCTGAAGGAGATCAGCCCTGGGATTTCTTTGGAAGGAATGATGCTAAAGCTGAAATTCCAGTACTTTGGCCACCCCATGCAAAGAGTTGACTCATTGGAAAAGATTCTGATGCTGGGAGGGATTGGGGGCAAGAGGAGAAGGGGACGGCAGAGGATGAGATGGCTGGATGGCATCACTGACTCGATGGACGTGAGTCTGAGTGAACTCTGGGAGTTGGTGATGGACAGGGAGGCCTGGAGTGCTGAGATTCATGGGGTCACAAAGAGTCGGACACAACTGAGCGACTGATCTGATCTGATGATAGAGATTATATTTGTTGAGCTAAAACTATAAACCTGGTTTAAACTGACAGAAATTTAAACTTGTGTGGTTTCTCTGTCCAGTGTTTCTGAAAAAAAAAGTTGTCACTGTTCAATAATTACTTATGATCTTGGAGCAAAACTTCTTTTATGAAGAGTCATTTGAAGGTTATTATCTTTTTCTTTTATTTGAACATCAAACAACTATATGAAGTTATCCCTTTGGTAATTTCCATTTACTTACCATCTTGCCTCAGGTGAATTCTGTTGCTCAGTCTTGTCCAAATCTTTGGATTTGGACCTGCAGCACCCCAGGCTTCCCTGTGCATTACTAACTCTCAGAGTTTACACAAACTCATGTCCATTGAGTTGGTGATGCCATCCAACCATCTCATCATCCTCTGTCGTCCCCTTCTCCTCCTGCCTTTGATCCTTCCCAGCATCACCATCTTTTCCAGTGAGGCAGTTCTTTGTATCAGATGGCCAAAGTATTGGAGTTTCAGCCTCAGCATCATTTCGTCCAATGAATATTCAGGATTGATTTCCTTTAGCATTGACTGGTTTGATCCCCTTGCAGTCTAAGAGACTCTCAAGAGTCTTCTCCAACACCACCGTTCAAAAGCATCAATTCTTTGGCATTCAACTTTCCTTATAGTCCAACTCTCACATCCATACATGACTACTGGAAAAACCATAGCTTTGACTAGATGGACCTTTGTTGGCAAAGCAATGTCTCTGCTTTTTAATATGCTGTCTAGGTGGGTCATAACTTTTCTTCCAAGGAGCAAGCATCTTTTAATTTCATGGCTGCAGTCACCATCTGCGGTGATCTTGGAGCCCAAAATAATAAAGCCTGTCATTGTTTCCACTGTTTCTCCATCTATTTGCCAAGAAGTGATGGGGCCGGATGCCATGATCTTAGTTTTCTGATGTTGAGTTTTAAGTGTACTTTTTCACTATCCTCTTTCACTTTCAACAAGAGGCTCTTTAGTTCTTCTTTACTTTCTGCCATAAGGGTGGTGTCATCTGAACATCTGAGGTGTTTGATAGTTCTCCTAGAAATCTTGATTCCAGCTTGTGCTTCATCCAGCCCAGCATTCCTCATGATGTACTCTGCATATAAGTTAAATAAGCAGGGTGACAAGATACAACAGCCTTGATGTATTCCTGATCTGAAACCAATCTGTTGTTCCATGCCCAGTTCTAACTGTTGCTTCCTGACCTGCAGGAAGGTGAGGTGGCCTGGTATTTCTATCAGTTTCAGAATTTTCCACAGTTTGCTGTGATCCATACAAGTCAAAGGCTTTGGCATAGTCAATAAAGCAGAAATAGATATTTTTATGGTATTCTCTTCCTTTTTCTATGATCCAGCGGATGTTGGCAGTTTGATCTCTGGTTCCTCTGCCTTTTGTAAATCCAGCTTGAACATCTGGAAGTTCACGGTTCATGTATTGTTGAAACCTGGCTTGTAGAATTTTGAGCATTACTTTACTAGTATGTGAGATGAGTGCAACTGTGTGGTAGTTTGAACATTCTTTGACTTTGCTTTTCTTTGGGACTGGAATGAAAACTGATCTTTTCCAGTCCTGGCTCACTGCTGAATTTTCCAAATTTATTGGCATAATGAGTATAGCAATTTCACAACATCATCTTTTAGGATTTGAAATAGCTCAACTGGAATTCCATCACCTCCACTAGCTTTGTTCATAGTGATGCTTCCTAAGGCCCACTTGACTTCACACTCCAGCATGTCTGGCTCTAGTCTAGGGATCACACCATCATGGTTATCTGGGTCCTGAAGATCTTTTTTGTATAGTTCTTTAGTGTATTCTTGCCACCTCTTCTTAATATCCTCTGCTTCTGTTAGGGCCATACCGTTTTTGTCCTTTATTGAGCGAGCCCATCTTTGCATGAAAAGTTCCTTTGGCATCTCTAATTTTCTTGAAGAGATCTCTAGTCTTTCCCATTCTATTGTTTTCTTCTATTTCTTTGCATTGATCACTGAGGAAGACTTTCTTATCTCTCCTTGCTATCCTTTGGAACTCTGCATTCAAATGGGTATATCTTTCCTTTTCTCCTTTGCCTTTCAGTTCAGTTAAGTTCAGTCACTCAGTCCTGTCTGACTCTTTGCAACCCCATGAACGGCAGCACACCAGGCCTCCCTGCCCATCACCAATCCTGGAGTTTACACAAACTCATGTCCATTGAGTTGGTGATGTCACCCAACCATCTCATCCTCTGTCATCCCCTTCTCTTTTTGCCCTCAATCTTTCCCAGCATCAGCGTCTTTTCAAATGAGTCAGCTCTTTGCATCAGGTGGCCAAAGTATTGGAATTTTAGCTTCAACATCAGTCCTTCCAATGAACACCCAGGATTGATTGCCTTTAGGATGGACTGGTTTAGGTCATACCTGAATGGTCTAGTGGTTTCCCCTTCTTTCTTCAGTTTAAGTCTGACTTTAGCAATAAGGAGTTCATGATCTGAGCCACAGTCAGCTCCCAGTCTTGTTTTGCTGACTGTATAGAGCTTCTCCATCTTTGGCTGCAAAGAATAAAATCAATGTGATTTCAGTATTGACTTTCTGGTAATGTCCACATGTAGAGCCTTCTCTTGTGTTGTTGGAAGAGGATGTTTGCTATGACCCATGTGTCCTCTTGTCCTTTTTTACGGTAAGCATCTTAGCAGATCAAACTAACAGGAAATGAAGGAATATGTACCTACAGCATGTTGTTCACAAACTACAATATTCACGAAGTGTTTATGACATCTTAACTACCATGATACAGACTTTTCAGTATAAAAGAACATTTTGATTGCAAAAACTTGGGAAAGAAAGAATGCAGATAAGGATTTGACGACTTGAATGACCAGCTTTGTGACTGACAAGACCTGGTGTGGTCAAAAATTCTGATTAGGAAAAACAAGTAGAAAATAAGGAACCAGGGTAACGTTTTACAGGTATTTATCATGAACCGGAAGTAGGCGTGCATACACTAGAAGAAACACAGCAGAGTGGCAGAATCCCTGAGTGTTCAGAAACCAAAGACTAAAAAAGAACAAGGCCTAAAACAACATGAGGGAAATTCTGATTTGACGAAAAGACCTTAACTCCTTAAGTACTGCAACTCAGTATAGGTGAAGCTATGCGAAGAATGCATCTGCTTCCTTTGAGTATATGCAGACCTCCAAGCGCAGAGGAACAATGAACAAGAGAATAACAAGAGCTTGCAAATGTGATTAAAAAATCTTTCAAGAATTATTTGGAAAATTACAATGAATTAGAGATATAACAGATCTCTAAACAAAAGAAAACATGGCCTCAATTAAAAAGAGTGCTGCCTGGTTCACTTAGAATCTAAATTTATCTTTGTATTGCATTGTCGATTTTAAGCCATCTCTCTCATGTTGTTCTCTGTTCCATAAGTCTGCTCTGCAATGGATGGACACATCTCCTCAAAAGTTCTTATTACTAGTTGCAGAAAAAGCTGTGTTTCCATATACACCTGTATTTTTAAAATACAGGAATTTTACCTTCCATTTAAGAGCTTAATTTTATCTAACATTCTTAAATAGCTGCTTCCACTTCTCTTTCAATATCTGTGCCCATCAGGCTTCTCTTCTATGCCCCCTCACTGCCCTGACTTTTTTTTCCTCTCCTTGCTGAGAAGTTTTTGTTGTTCAATCGTTCAGTTATGCCCGACTCTTTGAGACCCTGTGGACTGCAGCATGCCAGGCTTCCCTATCCTTCCAGAGTTTGCTCAAACTCATGTTCATTGAGTCAGTGAGGCCATCCAACCATCTCATCCTCTGTCACCCCCTTCTCCTTCTGTCGTCAATCTGCCCCAGCATCAGGGTCTTTTCCAATGAGTTGGCTCTTCACATCAGGTGGCTGAAGTAGGGGAGCTTCAGCTTCAGCATCAGTCCTTCCAATGAATATTCAGGGTTGATTGTTGAGAAGTAGGATGCTTCTTATTTCTCTTTTTATTGGGGAGGGTAAATTCCAGCTTTGAGTCTGAAAGTAAAGTTGCTCTGTTGTGTCCAACTCTTTGAGACCCCATGGACTGTAGGCCAGGCTCCTCCATGCATGGGATTCTCCAGGGAAGAATACTGGAGTGGGCTGCCATCTCCTTCTCCAGGGGATCTTCCTGATCCAGGGATTGAACCCAGGTCTCCTGCACTGCAGTCAGACGCTTTACCATCTGAGCCACCAGGGAATCCCATAAGCTCAACACAAATCCTCCAATGGGCAGTGCAGAGAGCTTATTTCCTGTGTACCACCAATAAATTACCCTGCCCAAGAGGGCCATCCCTAGGGCATGAGAGGCTCTTGGCAAATAACTTTGTGGTATCCTTCTCTAAAATGGTTAACACTGGCAAATTTATTTCTAAGGTGTAAAACAGAACTTATGGGCTCAGTCATAATGATTTTTTTGATGAAGAGATAGATAATGGGTGGAGTAGAGATGCATATTAGCTTATTTTCTTAGTGCCCATGTACTAACTTTTCCTGTTTGGGTCCAGGAATCAGTAATGTGTGTGTCTGTCACTCAGTCATGTCCAACTTTTTGAGACCGCATGGACTGTAACCTGCCAGGCTCCTCCATCCATGAGATTTTCCAGGCAAGAATACTGGAGTGGGTTGCCATTTCCTTCTCCAGGAGATCTTCCCGACCAAGAGACTGAACCCGGGTCTCCCACATTGCAAGCAGAATCTTTACCATATGAGTCACCACGAGGAATCACCAACACATGTTCTTTATTGTCACATGCATCATTCCTGGCTAATTTCTTATCACCCACTGGGAGAAAAAGGTAGCATGCTATTATTACTCACAGTGCCATGGCTCTTCAGAACCTTTTATATTTTTTAAAATGCAGGGCTTCTTGCCTCTGAAGTTTCTTTCTTCCACTTATTTAATGCTGGTTACTTCATTACTCCTGACACTATATCATCCATTGTGCTGCCCACGAATACTGGCTCCTGATGACTCTCACAGAAATTTTTATTGTGCTTCACTTCTAGTGTCCACAAAAAGAAGTCTTACATAAAAGATGCAGAGAAATGCAAATGATAATTTGTTTTCTGATCATGTAATCTGGGACCTCCCAGGTAGCTCAGCTGGTAAAGAATTTGCCTGCAATATAGGAGACCCCAGTTCAATTCCTGGGTCAGGAAGTTCCCCTGGAGAAGGGATAGGCTACCACTCCAGTATTCATGGGCTTCCCTCATGGCTCAGATGGTAAAGAATCCACCTGCAATGCAGGAGACCTGGGTTTGATCACTGCATAGGTAAGATCTCCTGGAGGAGGGCATGGCAACCCATTCCAGTATTCTTGCCTGGAGAATTCCCATGGACAGAGGAGCCTAGTGGGCTACAGTCCATGGGGTTGCAAACAGTCAGACACAACTGAGTGACTAAGCATAACACAGCACATATTAAATTTACTGTACATAACTGTATGATATAAATATAGAACAATGCATCCTCCAATCCTATTTCTACTCTGAACGCTTTAAAACATCACCAGAGCTTTCCTAGAGTGTACTGATCTCACCTCTGTCTTTTACACACTGTCACAAGTGGGGAAGACAACAGAAGTACCTGCCTTAGGGTAAGGAAGGCCTCTCCCTTGTCCAACAACCTGGGAGAGCATGACATCAGCATCTTGATCAGAGACAGGAGCGGATACCATATGGAAGGGTTCACTGGCACTACAGAGCAACAGCCTCAAAATGCCCAAGCAGATAAAGGCACAACTTCCCTCTAGGGCAAACCACTATGTAGTAGGCAGCCTATGGAGGGGTGTAACAACTTTTCTGGGTGCCAGAAGGAAGGGGTCAGGGATAAAGAATATCTGCCTCCAAACCTGCATACTCGGGTGCTGGAGACTGGAAGTGATCCTTTAGCCATGACATGGACAAGCAAGAGCCAACACATGGGTCTAGATACATGACAAAAGCTCAAGAGATACAGGTGGCCTGAAGGTACTCCCAAGGCCTAAACTTGTTCTATGTCCAACATGCATGAAAGCTCTTCAAAATGATCTCTATGTGAGCTCCATTCAGACACCCCAATCTTGTGTGAGATAACAAAAATATACTACACTGCACTGGCCAGCAGGAATAATCATCCCCCCAGGCTACCCTTCCGGATCAGGGCGCATTCATATGAGCCCTGCTACCACAAGGTCCTGAGATGATTCCACAGGTGTAAGTGCCACAGTGCCTCTGGATATCTGGTCAACCCATCACATAAGGTAGAGAGCTGCAAGCACTCCCCCTGAGAGAAAGTGAGA
This sequence comes from Bos taurus, assembly GCF_002263795.3. Taxonomy (NCBI): domain Eukaryota; kingdom Metazoa; phylum Chordata; class Mammalia; order Artiodactyla; family Bovidae; genus Bos; species Bos taurus. The sequence goes on along the minus strand of NC_037337.1, from coordinate 2,999,607 downwards.
CTGGGGCTCACTGACGTGCCAAACCAGGCTCAGGGTGCTCTGGCTGGGCAGCACTCAAAGCCCCCAGCACAAAATTTAAGGGGCGGTCAGAACATTTCAAGGACAGTACAGTCAGGGCACAGGGGCCTGGGACAAGGACCCCACTTGCTCAAATGTAAGGACAGTATTGCCCCAGATGCAGCAACTCATACTTTTAACTATCACACATCCAGAATGACACTGTACATACACCTGTAACTTATATCTCCTAGTTGATGTCAAACTAAATTTAATTCATATGTATTTCTTGACACTCCACCAAATGGCAAGATGTTTCACAATCTAAACATGGAAAATAATTATCACTTAGTCTGTTTTACTTCACTACTGATGAAACCAAAGCCACTCACTTGCCATTTCCCCTCCACCTCTTCACCCCAGCACTCACTCTATACCACTAATCAGGTTCCCAAAGTATAAGGTGGTGGTGGTGGTTGTTCAGTCTCTCAGTCTTGTCTGACTCTTTGTCACCCCATGAACTGCATTCTCAGCTAGACCCTGTGAAGTAGCCTTGATTTCCTCAGCACAGTGTAAGGTATCACTCACCAGCAGTGCTCAGTTAATACTTTCCAGATAAATGATCAAATTCCTATAACATGGATACGACTCTGAGAGTTCACTTAGCTCAGTTCAACATTGCACAGTGGTGATGATACAGCAAAAGTTTATGACATTATGAACATGAAAACTAGATCTCACAACCTAAAGAACCCTGAAATAAGAGCCTCAGCACTGACCTCAGTGATGGGATAAACAAACAGGCAACTGTGATCACTCCAATGTAATCCTATTAATCACAACAGCCCAGAATAAAAGGGGAGGAAACCATGAGGACTGCAGCAGGCACACTAAATTACCTTCCTCCACCACTGTCAACGGGAGGAAACAATTCATCATATTGAAGCCTGAAGCGTGTTTTCCACATGAAAAATGAACTTAAACATAATTTAATGAAACCTCAGAACACAGGTTCATTTCCATAATATTTGGGTATTTTAAAACTCTACAATTTCCTGACTAAATGATGATCAAAGACCACAGTGCTACCCTAAATGAAGTTCATTTTAAAATAGCTACTTTTGACCTTTACTGGCATGGAGTCCTTATATACTCTTTCTTGAATAAACAAACAGCTTTGCCACTGTGTACATGTTTTTGCTTTTGGGGACTTTCCATTTTCCAATGGAAATGGAAATTATGACAATTATCTGCAGCAGCTCAACTGTCCTCAAACCCTATACTAAACAGCTCCACCTCTCCATCAGCATGGCCACCTATCATTTTGCTTCATGTTGAAGTCTTTTTGGAGCTTTATAATAGATTTCAAGGACGATTTCTGCTATTTTCAAAAACTGGAGCAAATGTATATTGTTCAGAAAAATTGGAGAGGAAAAGGTACCTCAATCCATACCAAGAGCTTTTTAGAATATGCATATATTAAATTGAGCCCTGAGCAGAGGGGAGACATGACCAGTCATAGAGGAGGAAGCGGGGAGATTAGAATGCCCGAGGCACAGAGTGGAAAATAGAGAGGGCGTGAGGGATAGGAAGCCAGATGTTCCCGTGGGAAAGTGAGGACACCATTATCCAGAGCCTGGAAAAGCTGGTCTGGATTTCGCTTAACAGACCAAGGTCATACAGTAGGTATGGATGGATGACTTTTCTTCACATATCCGCATTTCCAGCAACTTAAGAATGTACGTGTCTATTTGAGTGTTACTGTTGGTATGTTAATGTGCTGTGAATGACTGGGGAAGATGGCGGATGGGGGATGAACTCCAAGGATCTCCCCACAGCGTCCAGGCTCCTGGAAATCATGAGTTAATGGTTTGCCTTTTTACCAGGCTGGGGAAACTCTACGAAGCAAGCCCTGCCTTTGGCAGCTCTCTATCTCCACAGCTGAACAACTGTGCCAGCTTGGCTAGGAGTGTTGGGCAGCTCTGTGTGTCACAGTGCAGGGCCAGCCTCTCCTCCTCATGGCAGTCATGTCTGATCTGCTCCAGCCTCTGCCACTGACTAGTTTGTGACTTCAGGCAGGTCCCTTCATTCCCCCACCCCCTAGCTTCTTTCCTCAGCACTGAGAATGGTAGCAGTGCGACAGCACCATCTACAGAGGTGAAATGATGTAACATGTGGAAAACATGGGACAGAGTGCCTTGCACAGCATGAGGCCTCAGTGAATGCTGACAATGTTTCTATTTGCAGTTTTGGTTCCTGTGGTTCTTCCAATGCAGAAAGCTTCCCTTCCTCTTCACAGTAGCATCTCTCAATGTTCCCACTCCTTTCCTCCAGCCCCCAGGGGCTGTCTCTTTTCTGGATGCCTGGGTCCACACAGGCTAACAGATGCTTCAGAGGTGTCCAGTCATCTCACAGACAGGTTGTTGTCCCCTAAGAGCTTGTTGCTGCTATGGAAGAAACAGTGCCCTGAGCACTGGCACTGGCTGCTTCCAAGTGTCAGATGGTTGGGACACTCACCATATTTACTACAAGAAGAAGAAAGCCTGAGGCATTCAGAGGGTTGCGAAAGCTGTCAGAATGGGCTAGGTAGGAGAAGGGCTAAGATTCAGGATGCCCTACATAAGCCTTGTTCAAACGGTTCTTGAAACTGTCAGAGTGGTCATAGCCAGTACAGGTATGAAAGTGACCAGGTTAGAAAGTTGGGTCCTAGGCATGCAGCTCTACAGCTACTTTTAAGCAAGCTTTTCTAGCATGCCTAAGTCATGTCCCAACCTCTCCTATACAAATCAAGCCAGAAATTAAATGCCCCTCTTAGCGGTATGTGCTCATGCTTTATACCCTCATTGTTTCTCAGGCTGAATGTCTACCACTGTGAAGGTCACAGAGCCCTCCTAGCCCTCTTAGAAGCAGAGAAGGTAATAAGAGACTGTTATTAAACAAGAGATGTCTGCCCCTCTCCTTACAGGGCCTCATACTCACGAAAGCAGATGGCGATTTTATGATGAATCAAACCAACTGGCGAGTAACTATCCAGGAAAGCAAAAGATGAAGACATATCCTCATCTCTAAAATCCAAGAAAAATTCTTTAAGCAGCACAAGTAAATCGACAGTTGTTCAAAACCAAAGTCACCTACTGAAACAAAACGGAACCCTGTGGGGCCCTCCCCAGAACCAAAGTTCCTGTGTGCACCCGGCTTCTTATTTGTAGGAGGCAAATAAATAAATAAATAAACCTTCAGCCACCACAGCCTTCCCAGAGGTCCAAAGAGCAGACTCAAGCAGTTAATTATCAGGATGATAGAGTCCCAGGGCTTCTAGTTCCTTCTAAAGGACAGTACCCAACAATCTGCTGTATACTTTTGAGTTGTTTCTGCAGAAACCAAAACCCCCCAAGCAGGTGGAGGATGGGAATGACATATTGACCACAAGCACACAGAACCCAGACTAGTCAGAACCCGAAGGCTGAGAGTCCGGAAACATCACACACCCTTCCACCCTCCCCACTAATTTAGACTTTAATCCTTATCTAAAAGCCATTGGACATTTGGGGTCTTCTGAGCACAAGCTGCCCATTCTCCTTGCTTGCCCTTTGCAATAAATCTTTCTGTACTCAAGACTCCGATGTTCTGGTTTGCTTGGCTTCACTGTGTATCCAGCACATGAACTCAGGGAAGGCCCAGGAGACTAAGGTCTTTCATTTCTACAAACAAGAAACGGGGGGTGTTGGTGACAAACTGGCTCTTGCCAAGGGCATTTGCCATCTGCCTCCGTGGGGATGAAGCCTGGGCTGCTGCAGCTGCTGACCTGCAACGTGCCCTGAAAGGAGTTCACGGGGGTGGGGGGGGGGGCGGAGAATGAGGCACTTTATGCTCCAAGAAAACTGGCAAAGCAGGTCTTTAGCTAATTAGAGGTTTTCAAGAACTGATTTTATGAGCCCAATCCTTGCACCTCCTCCATCTAGAAGAGCACTAAACGCCTTCAGGGTGACATCAGCTCCTTGTGACTAGCAGAAAGCCTTTTGTAAGATAAGTGCGTGACTGCATGAACTCACCAAAACCCCTTAGCCTCTTTGGAGCAGTTTCTCAGAGCAATCTGAACTGCTGTGCCCCAGGCTGCAGTCCTCATTTTGCCTCAAGTAAAACTTAAACCACAACGCTCACATTGGGCATCTTTTTAAGTCGAGTGGGGCTTTTGTACTCAGGAGAGACCTATAAGGTTTCAAACCCCCCTTTTCCCCTGATACTCCTCAGTCTTGATGGGAATAGGTATAGGTCAAGAAAAGGAAGAATGTTTTGGACAGAGATGTTAGCCTTAAACTCAGCAGAGGAACTCTGTTTTTAACAGGGACTCAGTTTCACTACTACTTGCCAGAGGGTGAAAAATGGATGAAGTCCATGTAGAAATTTACCAAATTCAAATAGCTGGGGAGGAGGAGAATGCCAGTGAGTTTGATTTACTAAATATCATTTTAAGTTTCAAAATGTAGCAGAAAGACACATTTATATGTATTAGTTATATTTGTATGAAGTAACATATTGCTAAACTGCCTCCTAAAGTATTTACTCAAGCAGGTAAATACCAACTCTCTTCTGGTATCATTTCTCAGTGAGCCTTTTCTTCACACACCATATGAACCAAATTTCAACCTGATCCTGGTCAAATGATCATGAAATTAACAGTGATAAAGAAAATAATGATTTGCCTTATTCTTCACATTTAACAATTCTTTAAAAAATAAAAATTTTACGATGATTCCTCTTATAATGTGTGGGTCACTTTCATCAGATAAGAAAGGTGGTACTAATGAACCTATTTGCAGGGCAGCCATGGAGACACAGACATAAAAATCAGGCTTGTGGGCACAGTGTGGGAGGCAGAGGGCGGATACACTGACAGTAGCATGGAGACGTGGACTTTACCACCCGTAAAAGAGCAAGGAGGAATCTGCTGTGTGACACAGGGAGCTCAACCCAGTGTTCTGTGACAACCTAGAGGTGTGGGACGAGGATGGGGTGGGAGGTGGGAGGGGAGGTTCTGGAGAAAGGGAACACGTGTACACCTGTGAGTGATTCATGTTGAGGCATGGCACAATACTGTAGAGCAAATAGCCTACAAGAAAAAAAAATTTTTAAAGGAAACTTCCAATTGTTCAAAAATTCTCCTTTCATGTCTCTGACTATAGAGGAAATCCATCACTTCGTTGCCTTAATATTCATTCTCCCTTTCTCTAGCAATGAAGCCACTGATTTCCTGATTTGTGGGAAGACTGACTTCCTATCTTGGCTCCTGATGATCGTTTCATAGTCACATCAACTGGAAGGAAGTGGGATGGATAAGACTGTCCCCTATCCCCTATCTCCTCTATTCTCTGCCTTCTGCTTCATTTTTCTCATTCTCCACAGGTCTACATTCTCAATTCCCTCATTCCCATGGCAGAATATAGTACGTTTTGTTGTTACAGCCTCTATCCAGTTCCAAAGGACCAAGACTGCAATGAGCACACGTTTCTCTACTACTTGATCCAACAGATATTGCCATGAGCGCAGGGGCTTACATTAGTAGAAAGTTGTATGGCCCATTCCTCAAAAATATAGGATCAAACACAAAAGACAGGGTGGGTTCATCAGTTGGTGGCACCCCACCTGAAAGCTGTCTACTATTATCTTCACTTTTAATAATGCCTTTTTTTCTTCTCCACAATGTACCAACATTCCCAAATGATAGCATACCATGATTCAAACAAGGCAACATTTTTGAAGTCTGGCTGTCAAGAACAGTTATAAAGAGAATCTAACGTTTCCAAGGTAACATCAGCATCAATGTCATCTTCCATAAAGGATGATGGAAGTTACCCAAGTCATTAGGCATGTTTTTCACAAAGGCTTTATCATCAGCCTCATATATTCAGATGTCTTCATGCAAGATTCCCAGTAGCTAACCCACAGCAAAGAAAGTTAATCTGTTGTCTTCATAATTTGCCCAATGTCAGCCAGAGTCTGAGGAATAACACAAGCATCACACAGGTGACAAATGGTTGGTTTGTTTCAAGGACAAGTTAACAAAGAAAAGGATTATTTGCATAAATTACAAATGTGTGAAGTATCCTTGAACATCTAGATTATTATCCAAATTCTGCAGCTGGAAGCATACATTTAACAAACAACCATATGGAATAATCACTAGGTTCAGTGAATTTAATGAAAGCTTGACATACAACTAAATGGATTCAGAGCAAAGAGATTCCCAAAAGGAAGGAGAATTAGAACTTCATGTCATGTTGCCACAGAGATCCTATTAGTTGATAGCAATGAAAGCAGACATCAAATTATTTTTACATTATGTCTATTCCACCAACCAACATTGTGAAGGAAAAAAATATTTCATGACATAATTTAGCAAATACCTCCACAGAATCTGAGCCATGCAGTCAGCTGTTAATCTTGTGCTGCCTTGCAAAAATCTCTTGATTGCCTTAGGTTGTCATGCAGTGATCTATGTTTGGACTTCCTCTTCTTAGCAAATTACAAGTTCCACGCGAACCCTACACCTAGCATGAGTAGACTCAATTAATTTTGTTTGAACAACTGATTATAAAACCGATAACAGTGATGGGTCAACTGTAGGTGTAATTACCAAGGAAGAATCCAGTTTCCAATTTTTAGACTCACCCCTACAATCATTCCATCATATTCATGGTCTGTGAGGAAAAGTACATTTCAATTGTTTGTTTTACTTTCTCAGTTACAGCCTTAGAACTTTTAACAGTGCCTGGCACAATCTAGGGGCTGAATAAGCATCTGTTAAGGGAGCAAATGAATTCCACCAATGTGATCAAGCATAACAGGAAGGGTCTGCATCCATTTAACTTTTCATATACAGACAGAACCATCCTTCTTCATTTCTATTTCTAATCCCTCCAAATCAATAGAAAAACCAGAAGACAAAGATATATATACTGAGGGCTTAGAAAAGGGACTTTTGAGAAAAGGGTTGGATGGCTGAAGTTGTTTCCCCTGGTGTCAACATTGGTTGTCTAGGCATCTTTACTTTTTTCTCATCCCAGGTGGTTTGAGTGGTAAAGAATCCACCTGCCACTATAGGAGACATGGGTTTGATCTGTGGGTTGGTCGGGAAGATCCCTTGCAAGAAGAAACGGCAACCCATTCCAGTATTCTTAACTAGAGAATCCCGTGGACAGAGGAACCTGGTGGACTACAGTCCATGGGGTCACAAAGAGCCAGACACGACTGAGCACACTCCCACCTCGCACACCACATTAGGTGTGCAATGACACACCACTTGTTCAATTGGTGATTTTAACTCAGATGATGAGACTGAGAGCTGACTTCATTAATCTCCTTACTTATATGAAGAAGTATTAAATGAAAGATTCTAGGCAGCTGCTGGTCATTTTGAATAAGAAGAAATGCCTTAAAGGGAAGCAAGAAAGAAATGGACTAGACATGAGAAAGAACTTCAAATTGATTAGATATTGAGAATATTCCAAGTAATGGTCATAAAATGGTCCTATCAGATACCTTCAAAGCAGAGAAAAACTTTTTTAAACTTTTACAAAATCCTCCAAGGAGACTATCTTCAATGGGTCCATAAGGTTCCTGCCTGTTCACTGAGACTTCATTAAGTCCTGATTCCCTCTGCTTCCTTAGGAGTGCATTCCCTGTCTCAGAATTTGAAATCAAAATATCAAGCAATTTAGATGTTGATTAATTAAATTCTGCCTTTCAAATTTTCAGGTATTAAAGAAATTATCCAATAAGAGGAATTATTTTCTCTGCACTAAGAATGGAGTGAGGTGCCATCACCATGTACACACTGCAAAGCAATATGCCCTCACTCTGAGGCACAAAACTGGTATTACTCATCTTTTCATAAATTATTTTAATTCAGTTCTGGAAAAACTTTTAATATAGATACTTTCCCTTTCTCCATCCACATACTCATTTGCATTTTCAGTTTCTAGGTTTGTAATATATATATTAAAAAATACTATTTAAATGTATAGTCCTTTGAGATTAACTGCTTTCTTCAGTTTACATATTTACAGAGAAATGGTACAGGCCCAAAGTCACTGTAAATAATTGGTGGGAAAAAAGATCAAATTAGATCAATGTGTTTTTGCCAAAGCCCATGTGGCCCAGAGGCTTTTTTTAGATGTACATGGCATTGTGTTCATCTATTGCTCTGTATTTCTCATTCTATGCTCATCTCTGGGTGATATCATTCATGCCCAGGAATTGTCAAGTGTTATCAAGAAGACCTACAGCCTTTACTCTGAATGCTGGACTCATCTAGCAACTGCAACCTGATATTTCCTTTTGGACATTTCAAATGCCTCTCAAAATCTACCAATTTAAACTTTAACTCATGAACTTTTCCTATGTCCTCCTCTGCTAAAACGCATGGCCTCCTCCAGGGATGTCTGCCTCAGGGACGAGAACTACCATCCACCCTGCTGTGCAAACCACAAAGCACTGTCGCATTAGGGCCTGCTGATCTACATGTCCTAAAATATCTTTCACACTTGTTTTCTGTATTTCCAGTGGCTCCACTCTAGTCCAGCCTACGTTATCTGTTTCTGCAATATCCATCCTACTGCTCTCCCTGAATTCACACTTGCCTCCTCTTCAGTCCATTCTGGACTCTGTAGGCAAAGTGATCTTCTAAAACTAAAATGTCTCTTCCATCCTGAAAATGTTTTAGGAACAATAAAATCCTCAACAGGGCATAAAACAATCTTTGTGACCAAGCCCATTCCTCTGCTATGACCCATAATCAGGATATGTGTCTCCTGCTCTGTGCCCGAATTAGAGCCCTAAGTTTGCTATGTGTCCATGATATGTGTCCACTGATAAGTCTGACGCTTCACTAGACTAAACAATCTTAAAGGCGGGAATAATGTGCATTTTTCTCAGTCTCATTCTAGAAGTAACACAGTTCATAGCACCAATAGATGCCCCACAAATAACTCTTCAGTGGGTGATGAACAGGTGACCTTTTATTGAAGGATAAGTAGCCCTCTGGAGATACAATTTCAGAAAGATATAGATTCAGGATATTACTTTCCTATGGAACCCTTCTACCTCTCCCAGAATATTTGAAATTCCAAGACTAAGGCACAAGGCCTTTTATTCCACTATTTGAAAGAAGGCTTAAAATAGAAAAGCCCTTGGGAGCTAGGGGAAATATATTTAGGCCCTGGAGACAGTATGTCAAAGAGAGAAAAAGGGAAGCTAAAAGGGAGGCTGCTTCCATTGCAATTTCCCTGAGGCCTCAGAGGAGTTACCAGACAACAGATCAGGGTGTTTCTAAAGCTCCTTCTCCTCATAACTGTGGATTTAATTTCATTCCAGTTTCTAGACTCAATGCTGTCCAAGGGCAAGGGAAATTGAAGGACTTGGGAATCTCAGGCACTCCAGAATTCAGCTAAGCTTGTCTTGACCTTGTAATTTAGGCATAAGATCTATGATTTTTTTTTTTAAGGAAAAAACCATGCTTAATTGAAAAATAAAGCAATGCATCTGAAATAAGACTCTGTTTAACAACATAAATTGTAACTGCTGAGGCCTGTTAAGTGGTACTATGAAATTTAGGTATAAATTATCAACACAGTTTCTTCCCTTACCCCAATTCAGCCATCTGCATATTAAAAACAAGGACTGTCTCATTAATTTGAACTGTGTACCTGTAAAGCCAATCCCTATTCCTAAACAACTGATCAAAGGATGGGAGGTTTTAAACAAAGATTTCCATACTGAGGAGCTCCCAGATAACAGCAAAGAAAGTCAATATTTTCCTTACGAAAAACTTACATGAGAGAGAGGGTGGGATGATTTGGGATAATGGCATTGTAACATGTATAATATCATATAAGAAACAAATCACTAGTCCAGGTTCGATGCAGGATACAGGATTCTTGGGGCTGGTGCACTGGGATGACCCAGAGGGATGATATGGGGAGGGAGGTGGGAGGGGGGTTCAGGATTGGGAACACGTATACACCCGTGGCGGATTCATGTTGATGTATGGCAAAACCAATACAATATTGTAAAGTAATTAGCCTCCAATCAAAATAAATAAATTAAAAAAAACTTACATGAAAGGCACATAAGACAATAAATGATATTTAACTAATCCACAAACTTTAAAACACAATTTCATCAAAATGACCTCTACAATTTTCCTTTAAAGACATTCTCAAATCTCAGAATGGTTTAACGTGACATACTGGAAGTACTACATTTTGAAAGAAAGTACTAAAGTTATTGACAGAATGTGGTCCACTGGAGAAGGGAATGGCAAACCACTTCAGTATTCTTGCCTTGAGAACCCCATGAACAGTATGAAAAGGCAAAATGATAGGATACTGAAAGAGGAACTCCCCAGGACTGTAGGTGCCCAATATGCTATTTGAGATCAGTGGAGAAATCACTCCAGAAAGAATGAAGGGAGGGAGCCAAGGCAGAAACAACACCGAGATGCGGATGTGACTGGTGATGGAAGTAAAGTCCAATGCTGTAAAGAGCAATATTGCATAGGAACCTAGAATGTTAGGTCCATGAATCAAGGCAAACTGAATGTGGTCAAACAGGAGATGGCAAGAGCGAACGTCGACATTCTAGGAATCAGCAACTAAGATGGACTGGAATGGGTGAATTTAACTCAGATGACCATTATATCTACTACCGTGGGCAGGAATCCCTTAGAAGAAATGGAGTAGCATCATAGTCAACAAAAGAGTCCAAAATGCAGCACTTGGATGCAATCTCAAAAATGACAGAATGATCTTTGTTCATTTCCAAGGCAAACCATTCAGTATTACGGTAATGCAAGTCTATGCCCTGACCAATAATGCTGAAGAAGCTGAACTTGAACGGTTCTATGAAGACCTTTGTTGCTGCTAAGTCGCTTCAGTCATGTCCGACTCTGTGCGACCCCAGAGATGACAGCCCACCAGGCTCCCCTGTCCCTGGAATTCTCCAGGCAAGAACACTGCAGTGGGTTGCCATTTCCTTCTCCAATGAATGAAAGTGAAAAGTGAAAGGGAAGTCGCTCAGTCGTGTCCGACTCTTAGCGACCCCGTGGACTGCAGCCTACCAGGCTCCTCTGTCCATGGGATTTTCCAGGCAAGAGTACTGGAGTGGGGTGCCATTGCCTTCTCCAATGAAGACCTATAAGACCCTTTAAAACTAATACCCAAAAAAGATGCCTTTTTTATTATAGGGGACTGGAATGAAAAAGTACAAAGTCAAGAAACACCTGGAGTAACAGGCAAATTTGGCCTTGGAGTAGAGTGAAGCAGGGCAAAGGCTAATAGAGTTTTGCCAAGAGAACACACCGGTCATAGAAAATCCTCTCTTCCAAAAACACAAGAGAAGACTCTACACATGGACATCACCAGATGGCCAACACCAAAATCATATTGATTATATTCTTTGTAGCCAAAGATGGAGAAGCTCTATACAGTCAGCAAAAACAAGACGGGGAGCTGACTGTGGCTCAGATCATGAAATCCTTATTGCCAAATTCAGACTTAAATTGAAGAAAATGGGGAAAACCACTAGACCACTCAGGTATGACCTAAATCAAATCCCTTATGATTATACAGTGGAATTAAGAAATAGATTTAAGGGACTAGATATGATAGGCAAGAGTGCCTGATTAACTATGAGTGGAGATTCTTGACATTGTACAGGAGACAGGGATAAAAACCATCCCCTAGAAGAAATGCAAAAAAGCAAAATGGCTGTCTGAGAAGGTCTTACAAATAGCTGTCAATAGAAGAGAAGCAAAAAGCAAAGGAGAAACGGAAACATATACCCATTTGAATAAAGAGTTTCAAAGAATGGCAAGGAGAGATAAGAAAGCCTTCCTTAGCAATCAATGCTAAGAAATAGAGGAAAACAATAGGATGGGAAAGACTAGAGATCTCTTCAAGAAAATTAGAGATACCAAGGGAACATATCATGCAACGACAGGCTCAAAAAAGGACAGAAATGGTATGGACCTAACAAAAGCAGTGGCAAGAATACACAGAAGAACTGTACAAAAAAGATCTTCATGACCCAGATAATCACGATGGTGTGATCACTCACCTAGAGCCAGACATCCTGGAATGTGAAGTCAAGTGGGCCTTAGGAAGCATCACTACGAACAAAGCTAGTGGAGGTGATGGAACTCCACTTGAGCTATTTCAAATCCTAAAAGATGATGCTGTGAAAGTTCTGCACTCTATATGCCAGCAAATTTGGAAAATTTAGCAGTGGTCACAGGACTGGAAAAGGTCAGTTTTCATTCCAATCCTTAAGAAAGGCAATGCAAAAGAATGCTCAAACTACCACACAATTGCACTCATCTCACATGCTACTAACGTAATGCTTAAAATTCTATAAGCAAGGCTTCAACAATACATGACCTATGAACTTCCAGATGTTCAGACTGGTTTTAGAAAAGGCAGAGAAAACAGAGATCAAATTGCCAACATCTGCTGGATCATGGAAAAAGCAAGAGAGTTCCAGAAAAACATCTATTTCTGCTTTATTGACTATGCCAAAGCCTTTGACTGTGTGGATCACAATAAACTGTGGAAAATTCTGAAAGAGATGGGAATACCAGACTACCTGACCTGCCTCCTGAGAAACCTATATGCAGGTCAGGAAGCAAAAGTTAGAACTGGACATGGAACAACAGACTGGTTCCAAATAGGAAAAGGAGCATGTCAAGGCTGTATATTGTCACCCTGCTGATTTAACTTATATACAGAGTACATCATGAGGAATGTTGGGCTGGATGAAGCTCAAGCTGGAATCAAGATTGCCGGGAGAAATATCAATAACCTCAGATATGCAGATGACACCACCCTTATGGCAGAAAGTGAAGAAGAACTAAAGAGCCTCTTGATGAAAGTGAAAGTGGAGAGTGAAAAAGTTGGCTTAAAGCTCAACATTCAGAAAACTAAGATCATAGCATCTGGTCCCATCACTTCATGACAAATAGATGGGGAAACAGTGGCAGACTTTGTTCATTTGGGCTCCAAATTCACTGCAGATGGTGATTGCAGCCATGAAATTAAAAGATGCTTACTCTTGGAAGGAAGGTTATGACCAACCTAGACAGCATATTAAAAAGCAGAGACATTACTTTGCCAACAAAGATCCATCTAGTCAAGGCTATGCTTTTTTTCTGGGTGAGAGTTGGACTATAAAGAATTGATGCTTTTGAATTGTGGTGTTGTAGAAGACGCTTGAGAGTCCCTTGGACTGCAAGGAGATCCAACCAGTCCATCCTAAAGGTGATCAGTCCTGAGTGTTCATTGGATTGACTGATGCTGAAACTGAAACTCCAATACTTTGGCCTCCTGATGCGAACAGTGGACTCATTTGAAAAGCCCTGATGCTGGGAAAGATTGAAGGCAGGAGAAGAAGGGGACGACAGAGGATCAGATGGTTGGATGGCATCACCGATTTGATGGACATGAGTTTGGGTAGACTCCGGGAGTTGGTGATGGACAGGGAGGCCTGGTGTGCTGCAGTCCATGGGGTCACAAAGAGTCATACATGACTGAACAACTGAACTGAATGTAAGATAAAAACAAAAGGGATTCTCTTTTCAGCATTACAAGATAATATTGTAAGTTTTAACTTTTAACTTATCAAAAGAATTTGTTTTTAGATGACCCACCTTTATTTTTCAATTAAAAATACTAAAACAATAGACTGAACTATAGGCTTCCCTCATAGCTCAGTTGGTAAAGAATCTGCCTGCAATGCAGGAGACCCCAGTTCAATTCCTGGTTTGGGAAGATCTGCTGGAGAAGTAATAGTCTGCCCACTCCTGTATTCTTGGGCTTCCCTTGTGGCTCAGCTGGTAAAGAATACACCTGCAATGCTGGAGACCTGGGTTCAATCCCTGGGTTGGTAAGATCCCCTGGAGAAAGGAATGGCTACCCACTCTAGTATTGTGGCCTAGAGAATTCCATGGACTGTATAGTCCATGGGGTCACAAAGACTCGAACACGAGTGAGCCACTTTCACTTTCAATTTTATTAATATATACATCAACTTATTGAAACAATGACTTCATAAAGTTTTCTCCCTAAAGATGGCACTTTCAGGTACAAAGATGCAGACATCTACAGCCTTCAGATGTTTATTTTAAAAGATTCTTCAACAGCATTTTGATAGCTAGTTTCCTCATCTAGCTGAAGATTCACAAATTCTCCATAATCAAACTGATGTCTTTTGATTTCGATGACTAACAAAATTTCGAGTAATCTGGCTAGATCTACCCAAGGAAGAGATACACAAATAGGACACATCCCAGGAAGCATTCTGAAAGGTGATCACTGTCACAGTGATCCAGGAAATGCTCTCTCATCATATTTGATTCTTGACACAAAGGACACTTTAAAGTGGGATGCCCAGAAGAGCTTGTGTTCTCTTGGTAAGATTCTGTGTTGTCAGGTGTGGATGTTTCAGTCTTATTACTGTTCCATACTGAATTTTGAGAGATCTGAAAGTTTGGAATGACAGAAGAAACACCATATTCATCTCAATACTTCTTATGAGATTTGTAATGATGTCTCATGCAATAGAATTGAATCTGTTTTGCACAGCATCTGCAGCTACCAGAAAATTTCCTCATGATATTTTCAAGGTCTAAGGCCCATTCAGGACACTCTCTCTCTCTCCTAGTTACATTTCCACGACAGAAGGGACAGTATATTCCACTTTCTCTCATTGCAGTCAGGAAACATTTTCTACAGAAAACGTGCAGACAGGTCACAGTATACATGGGAGTTGTGAACACCTCCTGACAGACGGGGCAGAAGAAAACATCCTTGATATAGGATGAGGCCACAGAGAGCTCCTCACCCATGGTGGGGTATGGGGATGAAGGAAACCACAGGGGCAGTGGCCAAAATAGTGGGTGACCAGGGTTCCGACCCCCTGCATGAATCCTGCTATCTATGACTCTTATCCTAATCCTTCTGTTTGAAATTTCTGCCCTAGTGCTAACAACTTGTGGACAATTGTTATTTCTAAGATCTGTGTCTTTTATATCTTGTCCAGTACTGTCTGCTTCCTTGTGTCCCTCCAAGTTCAAGAGCTGCAGTACTGGTAGAAATCCCACCCCTTGACAGAATATGCTTTGTAGTTTCTAGTTAGTCACTCAGTTGTATCCAAATCTTTGCCACCCCAAGGAATATAGAATGCCAGGCTCCTCTGTCCAAGGGATTTTCCAGGCAAGAATGCTTGAATGGGTTGTCACTTCCTTCTCCAGGGGATCTTCCTGACCCAGGGATCACAGTTGCGTCTCCCGCTTGGAGGCAGGTTCTTCAGCACTGAGCCATCTGGGAGCCTCGAGAGGTCATGGCAGAAGCTGGCAGATCCTTGGTGGCGAGTTTTTGCCCCAACTGCCTGGATTCTCTACTCCTCTGCTCTGTCAGGACATCAGTTCAGTTCAGTCGCTCAGCAGTGTCTGACTCTTTGCAACCCCATGGACTGCAGCATGCCAGGCCTCCCTGTCCATCACCACCTCCTGCAGTCTACTCAAACTCATGTCCATTGAGTCTGTGATGGTATCCTAACCTCTGATCCTCTGTCTTCCCCTCCCTCACCCACCTTCAAGCTTTCCCAGCATCAGGGTTTTCCCAGTGAGTCAGCTCTTCGCATCACGTGGCCAAAGTAGTGGAGTTTCAGCTTCAGCATCAGTCCTTTCAATGAACACACAGGACTGGTCTCCTTTAGGATGGACTGGTTGGATCTCCTTGCAGTCCAAGGGACTCTCAAGAGTCTTCTGTAACACCACAGTTCAAATGCATCAATTCTTTGGTGCTCAGCTTTTTTCACAGTACAACTCTCACATCCATACATGACTACTGGAAAAACCATAGCCTTGACTAGATGGACCTTTGTTGGCAATGCAATGTCTCTGCTTTTTAATATGCTGTCTAGGTTGGTCATAACATTCTTTCCAAGGAGTCAGTGTCTTTTAATTTCATCACAGTCACCATTAGCAGTGATTTTGGAGCCCAAAATAATAAAGTCTGTCACTGTTTCCCCATCTATTTCCCATGAAGTGATGGAACTGAATGCTATGATCATAGTTTTGTGAATGTTGAGTTTTAAGCCAACTTTTTCACTCTCCTCTTTCACTTTCAACAATAGGCTCTTTAGTTCTTC
Source organism: Bos taurus (assembly GCF_002263795.3). NCBI lineage: Eukaryota > Metazoa > Chordata > Mammalia > Artiodactyla > Bovidae > Bos > Bos taurus. The sequence continues at coordinate 2,983,407 of NC_037337.1, read as the reverse complement.
TTCACTTTCTGCCATAAGGGTGGTGTCATCTGCATATCTGAGGTTATTGATATTTCTCCCGGCAATCTTAACTCCAGCTTGTGCTTCCTCCAGCCCAGCATTTCTCATGATGTACTCTGCATATAAGTTAAATAAGCAGGGTGACAATATACAGCCTTGACGTACTCCTTTTCCTATGTCCAGTTCCTATGTTGTTCCATGTCCAGTTCTAACTGTTGCTTCGTGACCTGTGAAAGATTCTTAAACAAGAGAGAAGTAGCATCAAGCACAAACAAAAAGGTTGATAAGTTGGATTCCATTAAAATATAAAACATCTGTACATAAAAAGTTACTGTTAAGAGAATAAGAAGATATATCACAAAGTAGAAGATGCTTTCAATACAGATATCTGAATAAAGACTTATAGAATATATAAAGATATTGTATAAATCAGTCAAAGAAAGCAGGCATTTTTAAAAGAGTTTAAGTACAGAACAGGAATTTCACCCCCAAAAAATATTCAAATGACCAATAAACAAATATAAAGATACTTAATTTCATTAGTCATCCAGGAAATTTAAAATAAACTAACAATAAAATCTGTTATGCACTTGCGAAAACAGTTTAAAATAAAACAGAACAATACCAAGTGTTTGTGAAGATGTGGAGTACCAACAGCTCTCATATATTGCTGTTATGATTTTAAATTACAATAATTTTGAAATTCATATTATCACTTGGGAAAACTTTTTGGCAACTCAGTATAGACCAAAACTGTACATATGTAAATCCTATGTGCTAGCAATTCCATTCCCAGAGATATACTCTACACCAATGAATGTACATGTACAACAGAATACTTGTAAAAGAATCCTTATTTCAGCATTCTTTCTAATTTAAAAAACTGAGAACTGGAGGCCTGGCGTGCTGCAGTTCATGGGGTCGCAAAGAGTCGGACACGACTGAGCGACCGAACTGAACTGAGAACTGTAGAATGGATAAATTGTAAAAAAAAAAAAAACAACAATTCAAGCAATGGAATATCACATGGCAATGAAAGAGATCAAAGCACTGCAACATGAAACATCTATAAATCTCACAGACATAATCTTGAGCTAAAAAGGGCAAAAATAGTAGAGTCCATTTTCTAACGTTCCATTTATATTAAGTTCTAAAACAGACAAACCAATCCATATTGATAGAAGTTCTTAGAATAGTGAGTCCTTTTATGGAGGTTGCTGACTGGAGGGAACAAAGAGGAGGCCCATGGAGGTGTTAGTATTCCTTTTCTTGATATGAGAGGTGGTGACACTGATTCTACATACATAAAAACACTTTTGTGCAGTATTATATTTTTCTTCAATTAAAACATATACCAGAAAACTGTATAAATCATCCCAGAAGCCAGATATATACGACTGATACGCTGTCAAATGCCTAGAATCTTGGTACAATTTATGTTCCATTTTCGAACCAACACCTGAAACCCAGTATTTTCCAGGAGGATGAATGATCAAACAACTACTTCAGAAACAAGAACTGCCATTAAAGCAATTTCCAATATCCCTACCTTGTCTCAGGAAGTTTGTGGCAAGTTACTCCATGAATAGAATAACTAAATACTCAGTGACACAAATAGAAGGTTACTCCTGTACTCAACAGTTATGCTATTAAGCTTAGAAATGATTATATTGTGGCAAAATTATCACTGATTCAACGTAACTTTCTTACCATTGGTTATTTTGTGATGACTTAGCTCCAATTTTGAATCTTGACCATCAGACCACAGATGTTTTAAAGTAAAGGCCTAAAACATCATGGTTTTAAGGGTTTACTGTACTGAAAGGAACTAAGTGAAGATTTTAAACTCAAACTTTTGAAATATTTACTTGATAAAATAAAAGAAAGTCTCAACCTTGTCTTTGTAGTCCTTGGAAATGGATTGATTTTTATGTTGATTCCCTACATCTACGTTTACATAGATACAAAGAAATGGTGATTTATTTTTCTCCGTTTTTTTTTTTTCCTACCTGTCCATACCTTCCAAGTTGTATTTTCTCTACAAATTTGGTCTTGCAAGATCAGCCACATAAACTCGATGCTTTCTACAACACTGTGGTTTTAATTCTAGCAAGGCTACCAGCTGTACAGTGATGTTCTGGGACAGGAATGTAGAAAGTAAATAGCTCGGCTTTACCAGGTGAGGCTAGCAGAGAGGAGCACTCACTTCAAATCTTCCTTTTCTTAATAAAATTGCTACTCTTGATTCATATATCAGCATCACTGGTCTTCAGCTAAGTGCTACTGACATTAGGGCTTAATCATTTTAGAGGAAGAAGTTAAGAAATAGCAACCTCTAAATATGTCAGCAATGTAGTTTTAAACTATGGTCCCCAGACCATTGTGTCAAAACATCTATGATACTAACTGTGAATGCAACTCCTCCCCGTGCCATGGAGACAGACCCTAGGAACCTAAAACTCAACAAATCCTCGGGTGATTCTTATTCTTATTGCCACTAAAGTTTGAGAATCACTTTTTTGAGTCTTAGAGGTTTGTAATCACATACCAGAGGGCCAAACCATAATCTATTAATCAAGGTCTCCAGCTGCTGGCTTAGGCCCTTTATGAAGGCCTAATTCCTCAAGTGTGGTCTCCAGACCCCCAAAAGCAACATCACTGAAGAACTCGCAAGGCCCCACCCAGAGCTACTCAGTCAGAACCTGTGCGGAACCTGTGGGGACGAGGTTCAGGAATGTGCTCTGACAGGCTTTCTGGTATTTTGATACATACTAAGGTTTACAGACCATGGTCCTAAAAGATGGTCACAACTCCTTCATCTCCCACACGTTACTGAGCTGCACTGCCACAATATTTACGTGTTTCCCTTGCCAGAGGACACCCTTCAGAAGGAAGGGCACAGGCACACACAGCAAACAAAGCCAAAAATGACTCTTGGCACTGAGTTTCCAAGTACCAATGATTCTTGGTACTTGGTAAAGAGTTTCATGGTACTGCCCTCAGAAATTTGCATGTTTTACTTCTAGCATTGTAGAGATTGAGAAACTGTGCCTTGACCTTTAATCGCCTGCTTATAATTTACTACAAAGTAAATACAATTGCTTTCCCAAGACTGTTATTTTTCTGTCTTCTAGAGAAAGCTTCAGTTGATTCAAGAAAAAAATTACTTTCTTTCATTCTGAAGATTAAGTCTACATTTGATTTCTGGTGTTCTAAACTGCTCATCCCTAAGAATTCATCCCTACATTTTTAGGAGACAGAACAAAAAAAGTAATGAAATGATTCCTTGAGACTGCAAACCTCTGTAACAGTTTCTTCTTGATCTGGAGAAGAATTCATTGGCAACCATACTTGTAAATCCACTTTTCTCCTGGACCCACAGGATTGATATTATCCCAAAAAGGATACAAAGGATATACGCATGAATTTAGATATTTCTGCTAGCCACTGTCCTAATTTATTATACTCTTTTCCTTCTGGATTTAAAAATTGTTAAAATTTAAAATAAAATTTGTTTAAATTATTAAAATACAGAAAAGTACAAATAAAGTACCATGACCTATGATCATTAACAATCTATCCTGTTATTCAATCAACTCACTTTTTATAAACTAGAAACTAATGCATATAGTAAAAAAATAAATAAATAAATAAAAGCACTGAAAAGTTAAAATTAAAAGTCACTACTCTTTCCCTACAAACTCAGCCACTGTCAACAGCTTAACATGTATAGTTTCAGAAAAAAAATAACATAACTTTTGTTTATATAAGGGGAATCATATTATGTATATTTTTGGCAGACTATTTAAAACATATCACCAGTCCCCTCAAAAGATATAGCATTTATCTAGTACAGAAGCAGGCAGAACTTCAATTTTACCAATACTAGAAATGAAAAAGGAGACAGAACCAATAAAAGGGACTTAAAAATAAGTATTTTAAGAAAATTTTCTATGCAATTCAATGTGAAATGGAAAAATTCTTAGAAACATATAGCCTACCAAGACTGAATCAAGAACAAATAGAAAATTCAAATAGATCATTACTAGTAGAGACTGAATCAGTAGTCAAAAACCTCCAACAAAGAAAAGCCCAGGACCACATGGCTTCACTGGTGAATTTTACCAAACATTTAAAGAATTAACATCAATCCTTCTCAAACTCTTCGCAAAAAAGTCAAAGAGGAGGGAACACTCCCAAACACATTTTATGAGGTCAGAAAAGGACACAATAGAAAACTACAGACAAATATCCCTGATGAATATAGACATGGAAATTCTCAATAAAATACTAGCAAACTGAATTCAGCAGTATACTAAAAGCATCGTTTACTATGACCAAAAATCCAACACATATAATACAATCACTGTGATAAATCACATTAACAAAATGAAAGAAAAGAACAGTATGATCATCTCGATGGACACAGAAAAAATATTTGACAAAATTCAACATCCATTATTAATAAAAACTCTTATACTAGGAATAGAATGAATATATCTCAACATAGTAAAGGCCATCTATGACAAACCCACAGCTAATGTTATGTTCAGTGGTGAAGCTGAAGGCTTTTCCTCTAAGATGAAAAACAAGACAAGGTGCTCACCACTCCTGTTGAATATAGTACTAGAAGTCCGAGCTAGAATAATCAGGCAAGAAAAAGTAATAAAAGGCAACAAAATTGGAAAAGTAGTAAAATTGTCTCTATTTGCACAACATGATTTTGTATATAAAAAAATCTTAAAGATTCAACAACAACAAAATTCATTAGATCTAATCAATGAGTTCAGGAGACTTGCAGAATACAAAAATAATATGCAAAATTAACACACTTTCTATCCAAGTCTGAAAAGTTTTTTTAAATATATTTTCTGAAAAATCAAAAATTGAACTCATTTACAATAGCATGAAAAACAACAAAATACTTTAAGAATAAATCTAACTAAAGAGGTGTAAGATCTCTACTTGGAAAATTTCAAGATAATAATGAAAGAATTCAAAGAAACAAATAGAAAAGTACCTCACATCCATGGATTGGAAGAATTAATATTGGTTAAAATGGTAATATTACCAAAGCCACCTGTAGATTCAAAGCAATTCCTAACATGATTTCAATGGCTTTTTTCAAACAAAAGTAAAAAAAAAAAAAAAAAAAAACTTTTAAAACAGAAACACAAAAAACCCTGAATAGCCAATGAAGGGATCCAAAAATAAAAGTGAAATCGGTGCATTTATGGGAAAACAAGTTGAATAAAAAAGAATTACCATAAAAGTTTGCCTGGACAGATTCTTTCCAATCATTAAGGAAAAGATAATTCTCATGTTAGGACTTCTCTGGTGACTCAGCGGTAAAGAACCCACCTGCTTTCAATCCCTGAGTTGGGAATATCCCCTGGAGAAGGAAATGGCAGAGCTAACACCTATCCTGCTCAACCCACTCCAGTATCCTTGCCTGGGAAATCCCATGGACAGAGGAGCCTGGCAGGCTATAGTCCATGGGGTTGCAAAAAAGTCTGACATGACTTAGCAACAATTCTCATGTCCCGTCATGTGAATTACCAGATCACAGAAAAAGACAAATTATGAAGTAAGTATAATCAGTGTATGAGAATTTGGCAAACTCAAACAGAAACAAAAGTAATTTAAAAAATCTAACTTATCCATATGCTGAAGGAATAAAACACTAAGACCAATTAGGTTTTACTCAATGAATTACAAAGTGTTTTATTAGTAGGACATTTATTATCACAACTTATCATACAAACCCCATTAGACTTTAATCCCCAAGAAGGCAGGATCCAGGATCTTTGGAGTTTTTTTTTTTTTTTTTTTTTTTTTAATCCCTATAAGTACATTTGGTGCCAAAAGGCAGGATCCAGGATCTTTGGAGTTTTTTTTTTTTTTTTTTTTTTTAATCCCTATAAGTACATTTGGTGCCAAGCACAGTGCCTGGGACAAAACAGGATTCTGATAAATATTTCAAAAAGTAATGGATCAATCAATTACTTAATAAATTAATCAAAAAAAAATCAATGGAGTTTGAAAAAGAACATCTAAGCCAAATTACCAGCAATATCACACTGAACAACAGATTTCTGAACATATTCTTCTCATTCATGAGATCAAGTCAAAATAGCTATTAATATACATATATATCATCAATAGCTAGTTATATGTATATATCAACAACATATATATCTATATCAACAATAGCTATTAATTATAAAGCATTTATTGAATTAAGCCAAGAAAGAAGAGGTATTATATTGATAAGTAGGAGGAAATTATTTGCAAATAACTTATTTGCAGTAATAATTATTACTTATTATTTATCTAGATAATCCAAAAAAGTTGTTTTTAAAAAATCAAATGAAAAGGATTAGCAGTCATAGTAAACTATTGGCACTAGAAACTAGAGACTAGGTACAAGGATGTTCACTAAAAAATGCTTCCAATTTTTCAGTATGTTTGAAACTTTTCATATTAAAGTGTTAGAAAAAAAGATTAGACCTAATAATATATTTCAGCAGCAGGTTAAGTTCAAAAGAAAATCACTGGTTGAACAATCACACCATAAGCACAATAACAACTTTGGAAAAATAAAAAATCATATTTGACTAAAAAATATATATAAAATCTCTGAGAATAACCATAACAACAACAACAAAAAACATAGCTAAAAGAAGATTTTAAAATTTTTATCCAACTCAGGCAAAGGAACTAAAAATACACTACCAAGCAAAACCAGTTGAGAACTGAGATTTACTTAGACATTCATGAACTTCCTTCAGGACTATCTTTATTTCCTGAAAATTTCACAAACATAACACAAAAAAGAGAGCAATGATGATAACCCATTAGCAACAAATTACCCTGGTATTTGGACAGCCAAATTAATGTGAAATATATTTGATATTTTAAAATAAAATTAGAAAATAATTTGATTAGATGAAAGCAGTATGACATTGTTATAAATTGTTATAAATGGGAACATAATTTATCTTGATTTTTTTTAAGACTCATGATGGACTCATGTCATTTTATCAATGCAATGTTGTTTGCCTTATAGACAATTTGTATCGATTGCTAACAGGAAGCATACCAGAACAGAAGCAAACAGGACCCTGTCAGAGAAAATGGTATGCTTTTGCTCTTAGCTTCTCTGTTTTGCCTTTAGCTTTGTATAAGCAGGGATATCATATCCAGATCAAACATCTTTCTGTAATAATTATCTAAATTTCAGTTATATATATTGACAGAGACTTCAATAACCAGAACATCTCTGAAGATGAACTGCAGGCAATCAGTGGATTTCACGGGTGTGCAAAGACAAGGAGGACACAGCTGCTGTCCTCTGCAACCAACAAGCTCTGGTCTAGAGCAATGATAATCTGAGACTGCATTGTAGTGTAGCCGCCAGCAGAACACTTCCCAGGGTACACAACAGTATTTGTGATGAATAAATCTATTGTAACTTAAGGTGCCCCTTAATGAACCAGAGGAGATAGGGTAGGTGATAAAACAAGTTTCTTAACCTTTTGCAGCCTCTAGTTTTTCTGGCCATTTCTTTTTTTCTGCAGCAGAACTATTTCTGCAGAACTATTTCTACTCCTCAAGCATCATCTTCTGTCTTCACCTTAAGAGCTTGCAATTAAGTTGGCCTGAACAATCTTCATTCATCTCTTCCTCTGCCTTTGCTTTCTTTTTTTTTTTTTTTTTTTTGCGACTCCATGGACTGTAGCCCTCCAGGCTCCTCCATCCAGGGAATTTTCTAGGCAAGAGTACTGGAGTGGGTTGCCATTTCCTTCTCCATGCCTTTGCTTTCTTTAGCCTGTCATTTTCATTCAGGGCTCAGGGTAGATGAAATATTTTCCTAGGAAACTTCCTGCATGCTCCAGACTCTCCTACATTCTCCCACAGAAACCTGTCATGTTGCCTTTATCGACTGTGTTTTTGCCTCTTCGTATGTGGATTGTCCTCTCCAGACTGAGAAGTCTCAGAGGTCTAGGAATGTTTTGTCTTTTTCACTATTTTATCTCAAGGAACCAGGGTGTTGTAAACAAGTATGTTTTCTCTTGTGCTTTGCAGACCACAGGCGGTGCCTTTCCATAAACGGTCATATGAGCGGTGATACCTAGAGACGTGTGGGAGCAACCTGCACCGTTTCCACTATAATCCTGTGATGTCAAAGTCTTAATACATATTTGTGGGATGAATGGATATTAAACCAAAGTTTCCCTAAAATTCTTTCAATTCTAAAATTCTACAACTATTCATGACATTTACAAAATAGATCCCAGTATAAATTACAAAAACTGCCAATTGTATCCACAAAACTTACACATATAAATACTCAGTTCAAAATTTATAGGTACATTCAATTTTACTGCACAATCACCCCCATCTCACCCCTCTAGGTCATCACAGATGAACTATTATTTTTAGAGTAAATTCAGTCCTTTGAAGAAAAGTCTAATCCACAGTAAAATTTCTTCAAGTCATTTATATTTTAATAGAAATGAATTTGTCTAGTTGTGGAATTTTCTAGCTAGGAGAGCTATTAGTGAACTGGTGGAAGATTTCAATTACAGAATGTTATCTGGGACATAAAATGCTTTGTGTATGATCCAACAATGGATGTAATGTCCGATTCAAGATTGGAATCAAATTCCTGCTTCATGTTTCACGTTAGGTTCAAGATACCACAGAACCTTTCTTCTTCCTTGAGAAGCCCTCCATAAGGAGGAGGTATGCGAGACTGAGCAATGGCCTCCAAAACTATGTGGACACTTGCTAATCCCTGGAACCTATGGATATTATCTTACATGGTAAAAAGGAGCCTTGAAGTTATGATTAAAGACCTTGAGATGGTGAAATTATCCAAAGTGGGGCCAATGTAAATCACAAGGGTCCTTAAAAGAGGGAGGCAGCAAAGTCAGGAAAGGCCCAGAAATGAAACAGAGGAAGAAAAGCTGAACAGTCAAGGAATGAAGACAGCATCTAGAAACTGGAAAAGGCAAGGAAATGGATTCTCTAGATCATCCAGAAGAAATCAGGCTGCCATTAGTTAGGCTTCCTAACATAAATTAGGCAGCTAGGCTGCCATTGATTTGCTTGTATCTCTGTAAAATTTATTTTCGACTTCTGAACTGTAACATAATAAACTTGTGTTATTTTAAGCCCCTAAGCTGAATGCCAAAGAATTGATGCTTTTGAACTGTGGTGTTGGAGAAGACTCTTGAGAGTCCCTTGGACTGCCAGGAGATCCAACCAGTCCATTCTGAAGGAGATCAGCCCTGGATGTTCAAGGATGGATGTTAAAGCTGAAACTCCAATACTTTGGCCACCTCATGTGAAGAGTTGACTCATTGGAAAAGACTCTGATGCTGGGAGGGATTGGGGGCAGGAGGAGAAGGGGACGACAGAGGATGAGATGGCTGGATGGCATCATGGACTCAATGGACAAGAGTTTGGGTGAACTCCGGGAGTTGGTGATGGACAGGGAGGCCTGGCATGCTGCAATTCATGGGGTTGCAGAGTCGGACACGACTGAGCAACTGAACTGAACTGAAGCTTACGGTACTGTGTTACAGTAGCAAAAAAGAAACCAATATAGGAAGTTGGAGGAAGCCTAGGGCACTAGAGACCAATTAGCATAAAATCACAGGCCATGGGTTGTCAAGAGTCTAACATGACTGAGCGACTGAACCACCACCCCCAGGGAGGTGGTGGCAACTGACGAAGGTGACTCACTTGATAGATTTGGGTAAGCTAGTGGCCAGACCCAGAGTTTAAGGCAGAACAGAGGTTCTAATTAAAGAATTAGTATTCCAATACTTGAAATGGATGGGAACTTTACCTGCTTTGTCTATGAGGCCTGGATGAATGTTAAAGATACATAGTGACTTGTGACTCACCAACTACAGGACACAGTTTTCCGGCATTGCTAATGAATTTTCACAGGTAATGCAACACTCTTTGCTTTTCCCTTGAGATGCTAGAACTCATTTACAGGTCAGTTTGTAATCTGAACACACTGAAATTGATTGGACTCTGTGGGGACCACCTGCCCAACCACAGCTACTTCCTGCCATGTGAAAACTAAGATACACCAATATTTAACTGGCAGTGTCAACTGGGGGTGGGGGGGAGTTTTCTTAACAGTTTATTGCAAAAGGAATTTCTTACCAAGTCTAAGCATTAAACTACATCTACCCTTTAGAATTGGAGAAGGAAATGGCAACCCACTCCAGTATTCTTGCCTGGAGAATCCCATGGACAGAGGAGCCTGGCAGGGGGTCGCAAGAGTCAGGCACAACTTAGCAACTAAACCACCACCACCACCCTTTAGAAGGAATACATTCAGGATCCCTTTGTAGCAAGAGATTTAAGAGCCAGAGCACAGAATCAGACAGACCTGTTTTCAAAATCGATTCTCATCTACTTACTAGCTGGATAATACTGGGCCAGTTATTTGCAGTCACTTGGTCTCTCTGAGTCAGTTTCCTCACCTATAAAATGGAAGTAACAGCAGAACCTGCTTCAATAGGATCATGAAATGATTACATAGGATATGATAGAGAAAGTATTCTTGGCTCAGCTGCTATTACTTGGGGTTACCCTCTAAAGGATTAAAAATGAAGTTCTGTCTCTGAGCTGGTTTTCATTCAGCTTGGTGGACCCTTAGATTTTCTGTGGCAGAGTCTCTGAGGACTTCCTGCTGAAGAAGAATGAAACCTTCAGGGCTGTGGATTCCGCCCCCATCAACTTTCATTAGAGCTGATACATGTTAGTCCAATAGAGAGGCTCAATAACCCTTCTATGCATACACTATGGCAGAATTTCCCTCCCTGCCATTTCTTCCGTTCCCTTCCACATCAAGCACATGCCCCCATCATATTCTCCTTCTCCTCCTATAGGTTTGTATAGAGTCCCAAATGGAAATACCTGTGAGTGCTTCCTGGTATTTTGCTTTATATTTCTTTATCTGGCTGTGCCAGGTCTTAGTTGCAGCATGTGGATCTTCAGTTGAGTCCTGTGGGATTCTCATTTGCTGACCAGGGATCAAACCCACTGGCTCCCTGCACTGGGAGCATTGTGTCTTAAGTCACTTGATCACCAGGGAAGACCCTGTTTCCTGGCATCTGTAACAGAAGCCTCAGCCCTCAGGAGAACCAGAGTCAGGAGGGGCTGTGGAAGGACAGAGAGGAAAACGTCTATGGGAAAGGGCAGAGCCTGGCAGTGTCAGGAGGCAGAGAGAGGCTGTCCTGAGGTTCTGTGGTACAGCTCACATGGAGAAAAGGGGAAAGGCCGAAGTCTGAATTCTGAGCAATATCCAGCGACAGAGAGGTGGCAGGGGAATGATACCCCACAGATGACCCTGTGAGGTATGGGCTGTCATTATACAGAAAGGGTGAAAGTGTTGGTCACTCAGTTGGTTCCGACTCTTTGTGACCCCATGGACTGTCACCCACCAGGCTCCTCTGTCCATGGGATTTACCAGGCAAGAAGACTGGAGTGGGTAGTCATTCCGTTCTCCAGGGGATCTTTCCAGCCCAGGGATGAAAGCCAGGTCTCCTGCATTGCAGGCAGATTCTTTACCATCTGAACCACCAGGGAAGCCAACTTGGTTACAAACTTCTTTATCAGCTGGACAATGCAAGCCCTTATTTTGATTTCACTGTGTAACACAACTTGTAACTCCAGACTGTGTTACCAAATCAGCCCAGGGCCCAGTTTGCCCTGGTCAAAGTTGGTTTATCACTCTGTTTTATGTCTTTTAACATCCAAACCATGGACAGGAGCAGGATGCTGCCTTGATACTGTGTTAAGTACTTTAAATGCCTGACCTCATCTAAATGGGACAATGAGGCCTAAGAAAAGGCAGTCTTGTTGTGTGATGGTTGAGATTCATGATCAAGATCATGAAACCTTGGGGGCTGCAGAGTCTGTTAGACTGCTGAGTTGGCTCTCTGTCATTAAATAATGCTATTCCAAGGCAGTGATCTCAACCTGTGGACTCAGACCCAGGAGACTGTCAAGTTATGGCAAGGGGGTCTGAAAGTCCATATGTGGGTTTCCCATAGACCAGATACATACTAGGGCTTCCAAGGTGGCACAGTGGTAAAAGAATCTGCCTGCCAATGCAGGAGACATTGGTTTGATGCCTGAGTAGAGAAGATTCCCTGGAGAAGGAAATGGCAACCCACAAATGGCAAGTGTCCTTGCTGGGAAAATCCCACGGACACAGGAACCTGGCAGGCTACAGTACAGAGGGTCACAAAGAGTCGGACACGACTGAGCAATGAGAGCCCCCTTAGTCCAGAAACATACTAATACAGCCCATTTTCAAATACATGTAGTGTTGATGTGCCTAATAAAAGACAAACTCACTCACATAACTGCAGATTTAAATCACCTGTTTTAAGCACTATGTGGAAAGGATACAGGAGGTATAATACAGGGCCCAATTTTAAAGCCATGAAGGAAATACAAGCCCAGGAAATATTGGGGACATAAGTGTACAGATGAGTAGAATATATAGGGAGAAGAATTAATCCCAGGGAAGAAAAGACAGGAGTTAAGCAAACCAAGCCCTAGAGGAAGTCTGCTGGACTAAGCAGAGAAATAAAGAAGATGCAAATAAGGAATTAAGGCCATGTGGATGGTAGTTAATGACATGATGTCTGGAAAGAATCAGAACTGTATCTGTTTTGCCACATGCTTTGTGACCCAGGGAAATAGAACATGTTAAATAGAACCTTTTAGGAGAGAATCTGTAATTCCATCATGTTGCCGAATCTGCCCCTGGATCCAGTGTACCTAGATCGAAGTTTGTGCTCTGTTTTACCTCCAAGTTGCCTTCCTCTTATGAGATACATAGAGATCTTTTGAGTGCTAAGGGAGATAATATGTATAAAGCATTTAGTACAGTGCCCAGGAATCTCGCTCTAAGCCTCGTTGTGAGGTTTCCGTTAGATAAGGCATAGTGCTGATATCTCACAAGTGGTCAGCAAAGTGCCAGTGACAACTAGGTCTCTGGCCAAGTCCTGCTCCTTCTCTCCCAGAGACCCACTGATGCTTCGTGTCCAAGCCTGCCTGAAAACAATAGATGTAAATGGAAGAGTTATCTACATGTTAAGAGAGGGAAAAAACAGCCACAAATCCTTCACCCCCTACTCCAGAAGAGAGAGTAGGAGGCATGTGTCACGCAGACTATATATAAAAGAAGATTCAAAGCAACAGCAAAGAACATATTACCAAGCATAAAAAGGAGCAATTAGTAGATAAAATTACAATATATAGGAAAATACATTTAAAAAACAGAATGGAATTATTAAAAAGCAATGAGTACTCCACTGAGAGGTCATCCAGAAACAACAAAACCTCTAAGTGTCTAAGGAAATAGTTCCTATTAGGAGAAATGTGATTCAAAAAGCCAAGCAGGAGTGTATGTATGCAACAAATGTTAGAAAAATTTCAACCTTATAATGTTCAAAATAGTTTTCTCTAAAGTTTTGGGTGCTTAAAGTGTTTCTTTAAAATTCACTTATGGAGCAGCTTTTTCTCCAGCAAGCTGAATTGGGAAGTATTACTGTATCTAACCTTTAAAGAATCACATTACTTGTTCCTTTCCTTTTCTTATTGCTCACAAAATGTAGAAGTATTTTTCCCTCAAGTCTCAGCCCATTTTTCTGCCATTAGGGCTCACAGGGATGGCTGGGGACTGTTTAGGGACAGGCAGGCCAGTCAACACAGGTTGAAACAAACAAGGAGGATCTTTCCTTCTACCTTCACCAACCCACTCCAGGATGCCTTCAGAAAGATTCTGCAACAGTGGAGACCCATTCTGAGATCAAGTGGTCAGCACAGATGCATCGGATCAGAATCAGATTTCAAATGACTCAAGCCTGGTATATGTGGTTTGTTAGATCATCTCTTCGGAGAGGAAGACCAGGAGCATAGAAACCTGGTCGTGAGCGGACAGGACAGGCAGAGAGTGTCAGTAGAGCCATGCGGTCACACAGACATCATCCCTTGAGCAGAAGAGCTTATATAGTCAGATCAGCAAACCTTCTTTAGGGAAAAGAAGGATCAGCCATGCACACATACACAAACAAAAAAACAACCACGAGATATTTATTATTAAGCAGCGTGGTAATCGGTAGACAGAATGAGTAGCTGAAATGAGAATAAGCTTTATCAAGTTTTCCCACTATATATAGTGGAGAAACTATATATATATATATGGGTCACTTAACCTCACAGAGCCTCAGTTTTCCATCTGTGAAATGCGGCAAAAGTAACTGCAATAGGGAAGATGCTTTAGGTTGCAAATGAAATAATCTATTGTCATGAACTGAATGGCTGTATCCCCTGCCCACAGATTTATATGTTGAAACCCTATTCCCCACTGTGATGGCATTAGGCAGTGACCCTTTGGTCTAGAGGAGGACTTAAGGGTGAATCCCTCATGTGTCACATCAGTGCCCTTATAAGAGTTGTCAGTGCTTGCTGCTTATTTCTGCTGTATGAGGATACAGGAGAAGACAACAGTCTACAGCCTGGAAGTGGGCTGTCACCAGAACTCAACCATGCCAACATCCTGATTTCCAGTCTTCAGAACTCTGAGAAATAGATTTCTGTTGTTTACAAGCAACCTACTTTGTTACAGAAGCCTGAATGAACTAAGTAAGGGGAAAATCATCTTAAACTACCTTAAGAAAAAAGGCATTTATTAGCTCATGAAACATGGTCAAACGTGGCTGGACCCAGGGTTCAATCCATTGAGTAACTATCTTTTTATTTCATCTGTTCTCATCTCAAAGTTAACTCCAATTCTCTCCTATTCTAGACAACTTGGGTTTTCAAAGCATCTCCAAATTCATATTGATCTAGTAACAAGAGCCCAAAAAGCAAGAAGACATTTTCTCTATATTCATTTCAGCAGCAAAGTGCAGGGAGAGCTCACATAAGGCCCTAGAAACCACATACAATTTCTCAGTCACTATGAATAGGAAGGTGCAAGTGGTAATCCTGACTGACCAGACACTGCAGCTAAGGAGCAGCTACAGACAGCACTATGATTAATAGCCTTACTTGGAACCATGTTAGCAGAGCAGGCATTTCCCTAAGGAAGCTGGAAGATGGTTATTGGTATTAGAAGATAGGAAACTGGAAAAAGTGCTGAGCAGAGAACACCATAAGTATCATGAACTTCTACACTCTCTTTCTCACAGTAGGTAATAAGAGGACTAAAATAATGTGAAAAATTTTTGAAATCCATAAACCTCTATTCAAATGTCCTTATTAAATTTGTTTGTATCCCCTCAAAATTCAGAACTGTAAAGACATACTTACACTGTCACAGCACTGGACTATGAAGATTATCGGCTAGTTCTCAACTGATCATAAGATTTGAGATCTAAAGTATCACAATGCTAGTTCCAGTCTGACTAAGGGAAGAATTCCTTCTGAGAGAAAGCTGAAAAAGAATATGATAAATTATAGCCTTTCTTTACTCAAGAAATTGAATAAGAGGAGGCAACTTGTACAGTAATGGTTACAGATGCAGTCTTTCCTGTAGGATACATGAAGCTGTGAAGATTTTATCCAGCCTTCCAATTTTAGATAGTTAACCATGCCGGTTCTCTGCAAAACAATAGAACCAGTTCTCCTCCTTAGGTTATACAGGTACCAATGCATTTTTTTCCTGGGAATTTTAGCTCATTGTTGTGATATCTGAGTATGCCTTAGAAGAAAACTTAAGAGAATCAAAGTATCCTGATATTTCTCTCTCTCTCTTAAGGCTTATCAACCACTGTAAAACTGTTAAGATTTCCCTGAATCTTTACCTGTCAATTTATATAGCACTACAAGATATACCACACCTCTCAGATTTTAGATCATTGAAAATCTATAAAATTGCCTTTTTTCTAAATACATGAAAAGATACCTGAAGTGACAAGACAGGATAGTCAGCACAGTTTACATTCCAAAATACTGATTCAAGCCCTTCAGTTTTTCCTGAGACCCAACCATGAGAATAAATATTCAATCTCCAATCTCAAAAAGAA
This sequence comes from Bos taurus, assembly GCF_002263795.3. Lineage (NCBI taxonomy): Eukaryota > Metazoa > Chordata > Mammalia > Artiodactyla > Bovidae > Bos > Bos taurus. The sequence goes on along the minus strand of NC_037337.1, from coordinate 2,967,331 downwards.
AATACTATAAAACAATATAAAACTATAAAACTGAAGGATGCTTTATCACCACTCATTTGACAGTGCCTCCCGTGCAATTCGGAGAAGGCAATGGCACCCCACTCCAGCACTGTTGCCTGGAAAATCCCATGGACGGAGGATCCTGGTGGGCTGCAGTCCATGGGGTAGCTAAGAGTCGGACACGACTGAGCAATTTCACTTTCACTTTTCACTTTCATGCATTGGAGAAGGAAATGGCAACCCACTCCAGTGTTCTCGCCTGGAGAATCCCAGGGACGGGGCACCTGGTGGGCTGCCATCTATGGGGATGGCACATAGTTGTCACACAGAGTTGGACACGACTGAAGCGACTTAGCAGCAGCAGCAGCCCATGCAATTCAAACACACCCAGTAAGCCCAAATAGTCTAATATTCCTCTGAGATGGAGAGAAAACAAATAATTTGAGGTGTTCCAGGGACCCTCTGGCAAACCCAAAAGTTAGCTAGAGGTCAGATGAACCCTACTTAGAACTTGATCTTTGGGAATTTTGTAAAAAATATCAAAAAATTTTAATGCATCATAAAAGATCAATGCAAATACAGATCACTTAAAGAAACAGTTACCAAAAGCAGTTCAATGTTTTAAGAAAACTGTGTCCTCTTAGAGAACCAAAAATTCAGGTTTTGTACCACTTTACCTTTAAGATTTTAATTAATTAATTAAGACTTTAATGCTTTTGAACTGTGGTGTTGGAGAAGACTCTTGAGAGTCCCTTGGACTGCAAGATGATCCAACCAGTCCGTCCTAAAGGAGATCAGTCCTGGGTATCCATTGGAAAGACTGATGTTGAAGCTGAAACTCCAATACTTTAGCCACCTGATGCTGACTCATTTGAAAAGACCATGATGCTGGGAAAGATTGAGGACAGGAGGAGAAGGGGACGACAGAGGATGAGATGGCTGGATGGCATCACTGACTCAGTGGACATGAGTTTGGGTGGACTCCGTGAGTTGGTGATGGACAGGGAGGCCTGGCATGCTGCGGTTCATAGGGTCACAGAGAGTCAGACATGACTGAGCGACTGAACTGAACTGAAAAAACAAGAGCATTAAGAAAAAATTAAAGAAACATATTATATCCCTTATTTGTACTTCAAATATGGAAGTAGAGGACTGAAAACTTCCAGAAGTTCTGTCAAACAAGTTCTTCAAATACTCAATTATCTAAGACAGTGGTTTGACACATATTATGCCCAAGTAAGCACAAGCTAGTATTAATAATTATTGTGAGAGGTTTCAATACTTTTTCAGCAACTAGTGGAATTAAAGATAAAGTTCAGTAAGATGCAGAAGATTTAAAAAAAAACACTATCAACCAACTAACGACATTTATAGAACAATCTACTCAATAACTGCAAAATAAAATTATTTTCAAGTGCACTTGGAACATTTACAAAGTTTGATCACATGCTGGGTTATAAAACATATCCGAAATTTAAAAGGATTGAAATTTTATAGACTGCATTCTCTTATACAACAGAATTTAACCAGAAATCAGTTTTTTAAATCTAGGATTACAATAAAATTGAAGATACAAAGTTAATATAAAAGAGTGGATTGCTTTTCTATATATCCCAGCAATAAGCAATTGGGATTTGAAATTAAAAACATAATACCACTTATAACAAGAATGCCCCAAAATGAAATACATTAGTCTAGTAAAATATGTGCATGATCTCTATAGAGAAACCTTTAGAATGCCAATGAAAAGCAATTTTAAAAGATCTATATAAATGGAGAGAGATTTCATATGGATGGATCTGAAGATTTGTTATTGTTAACATGTCAGCTCCTCCCAACTTGACCTATAGATTCAACACAATCCCAATCAAAATCTCAGCAATTTATTTGGTAGAAATCAATAAACTGATTGTAAGGTTTATGTGAAAAGGAAAAAGACCCATAACAGCCAAAACAATACTGAAGAGAAAGAACAAAGTTGAAGAACAGATACAGGTGACTTTAGGACTTACTATAAAGCTACATTAATCAAGACAGCGTGATATTGGAGAAAAACAGACACATTTATCATGGAATAGAATAGAAAGCCCAGAAATACATCCACACAAAGTCAACTGATGGTTGACAGATGTGCAAAGGCAATTCAATAGAAAAGCATAGTATTTTCAACAAATGGTGCCAGAACAATTTGATGCTGCTGCTGCTGCTGATGCTAAGTCGCTTCAGTCGTGTCCGACTCTGTGAGACCCCATAGACGGCAGCCCACCAGGCTTCCCTGTCCCTGGGATTCTCCTGGCAAGAACACTGGAGTGGGTTGCCATTTCCTTCTCCAATGCATGAAAGTGAAAAGTGAAAGTGAAGTCGCTCAGTCATGTCCAACTCCTGCGACCCTATGGACTACAGCCTACCAGGCTCCTCTGTCCATGGGACTTTCCAGGCAAGAGTACTGGAGTGGGCTGCCATTGCCTTCTCTGGAACAATTTGATACTCACATGCAAAAAAAAAAAAAAACCCTCTAGACACAGACGCTAAAGCTTTCACAAAAATTAACTCAAAATGGATTGCAGACTTCAATGTAAAACACAAAATTAGAAAATTTCTGAAAATATAATCCAAGAGAAAACCTAGATGAGCTTGCTGCTGCTGCTGCTGCTGCTAAGTCGCTTCAGTCACGTCTGACTCTGTGCAACCCCATAGACAGCGGCCCACCAGGCTCCCCATCCGTGGGATTCTCCAGGCAAGAACACTGGAGCAGGCTGCTATTTCCTAGTCCAATACATGAAAATGAAGTTGCTCAGTTGTGTCCGACTCTAAGCAACCCCATGGACTGCAGCCTACCAGGCTCCTCCATCCATGGGATTTTCCAGGCACGAGTACTGGAGTGGGGTGCCATGTCACTAGGTCAGTTCAGTTCAGTCGCTCAGTCATGTCCGACTCTTTGCGACCCCATGAATCACAGCACGCCAGGCCTCCCTGTCCATCACCAACTCCCGGAGTTCACTCAGACTCACGTCCATCGAGTCAGTGATGCCATCCAGCCGTCTCATCCTCTGTCGGCCCCTTCTCCTCCTGCCCCCAATCCCTCCCAGCATCAGAGTCTTTTCCAATGAGTCAACTCTTCGCATGAGGTGGCCAAAGTACTGGAGTTTCAGCTTTAGCATCATTCCTTCCAAAGAAATCCCAGGGCTGATCTCCTTCAGAATGGACTGGTTGGATCTCCTTGCAGTCCAAGGGACTCTCAAGAGTCTTCTCCAACACCACACATCAAAAGCATCAATTCTTTGGCTCTCAGCTCTCTTCAAAGTCCAACTCTCACATCCATACATGACCACTGGAAAACACATATCCTTGACTAGACGGACCTTTGTTAGCAAAGTAATGTCTCTGCTTTTCAATATGCTATCTAGGTTGGTTATAACTTTTCTTCCAAGGAGTAAGTGTCTTTTAATTTCATGGCTACAGTCACCATCTGCAGTGATTTTGGAGCCCCCCAAAAATAAAGTCTGACACTGTTTACACTGTGTCCCCATCTATTTGCCATGAAGTGATGGGACCAGATGCCATGATCTTCGTCTTCTGAATGTTGAGTTTTAAGCCAACTCTTTCACTCTCCTCCTTCACATTCATCAAGAGGCTTTTTAGTTCCTCTTCACTTTCTGCCATAAGGGTGGTGTCATCTGCATATCTGAGGATATTGATATTTCTCCTGGCAATCTTGATTCCAGCTTGTGCTTCTTCCAGCCCAGCATTTCTCATGATGTACTCTGCATATAAGTTAAATAAGCAGGATGACAATATACAGCCTTGACGTACTCCTTCTCCTATTTGGAACCAGTCTGTTCCATGTCCAGTTCTAACTGTTGTTTCCTGACCTGCATACAGATTTCTCAAGAGGTAGGTCAGGTGGTCTGGTATACCCATCTCTTTCAGAATTTTCCACAGTTTATTGTGATCCACACAAAGGCTTTGGCATAGTCAATAAAGCAGAAATAGATGTTTTTCTGGAACTCTCTTGCTTTTTTGATGGTCCAGCAGACGTTGGCAATTTGGTCTCTGGTTCCTCTGCCTTTTCTAAAACCAACTTGAACATCTGGAAGTTCACAGTTCACATATTGCTGAAGCCTGGCTTGGAGAATTTTGAGCATTACTTTACTAGCATGTGAGATGAGTGCAATTGTGCGGTCGTTTGAGCATTCTTTGGCATTGCCTTTCTTTGGGATTGGAATGAAAACTGACCTTTTCCAGTCCTGTGGTCACTGCTGAGTTTTCCAAATTTGCTGGCATATTGAGTGCAGCACTTTCACAGCATCATCTTTCAGGATTTGAAATAGCTCAAATATTGGAATATCCTCAAATAGTGGAATCCTATCACCTCCACTAGCTTTGTTCGTAGTGATACTTTCTAAGGCCCACTTGACTTCACATTCCAGGATGTCTGGCTCTAGATCAGTGATCACACCATCATGATTATCTGGGTCGTGAAGATCTTTTTTGTATGGTTCTTCTGTGTATTCTTGCCACCTCTTCCTAATACCGTCTGCTTCTGTTAGGTCCATACCATTTCTGTCCTTTATTGAGCCCATCTTTGCATGAAATATTCCCTTGGTATCTCTAATTTTCTTGAAGAGATCTCTAGTCTTTCCCATTCCGTTGTTTTCCTCTATTTCTTTGCACTGATCACTGAGGAAGGCTTTCTTATCTCTTCTTGCTATTCTTTGGAACTCTGCATTCAGATGCTTATATCTTTCCTTTTCTCCTTTGCTTTTCGATTCTCTTCTTTTCACAGCTATTTGTAAGGCCTCCCCAGGCAGCCATCTTGCTATTTTTCATTTCTTTTCTATGGGGATGGTCTTGATCCCTGTCTCCTGTACAATGTCACGAACCTCCGTTGATAGTTCATCAGGCACTCTATCTATCAGATCTAGTCCCTTAAATCTATTTCTCACTTCCACTGTATAATCATAAGGGATTGGATTTAGGTCATACCTGAATGGTCTAGTGGTTTCCCTACTTTCTTCAATTTAAGTCTAAATTTGGCAATAAGGAGCTTATGAGCTGAGCCACAGTCAGCTCCTGGTCTTGTTTTTGTTGACTGTGTAGAGCTTCTCCATCTTTGACTGCAAAGAATATAATCAATCTGATTTCGGTGTTGACCATCTGGTGATGTCCATGTGTAGAGTTCTCTTGAGTTGTTGGAAGAGGGTGTTTGCTATGACCAGTGCATTTTCTTGGCAAAACCCTATTAGTCTTTGCCCTGCTTCATTCTGTATTCCAAGGCCAAATTTGCCTGTTACTCCAGGTGTTTCTTGACTTCCTACTTTTGCATTCCATTCCCCTACAATGAAAAAGACATCTTTTTTGGGTGTTAGTTCTAAAAGGTCTTGTAGGTCTTCATAGTACCATTCAACTTCAGCTTCTTCAGCATTACTGGTTGGGGCATAGACTTGGATTACTGTGATATTGAATGGTTTGCCTTGGAAGCGAACAGAGAATTCTGTCGTTTTTGAGATTGCATCCAAGTACTTCATTTCGAACTCTTTTGCTGACCATGATGGCTACTCCATTTCTTCTGAGGGATTCCTACCCGCAGTAGTACATATAATGGTCATCTGAGTTAAATTCACCCATTCCAGTCCATTTCAGTTCGCTGATTCCTAGAATGTCGACATTCACTCTTGCCATCTCTTGTTTGACCACTTCCAATTTGCCTTGATTCATGGACCTGACGTTCCAAGTTCCTGTGCAATATTGCTCTTTACAGCATCGGACCTTGCTTCTATCACCAGTCACATCCACAACTGGGTATTGTTTTTGCTTTGGCTCCATCCCTTTATTCTTTCTGGAGTTATTTCTCTACTGATCTCCAGGCATACTGGGCACCTACTGACCTTGGGAGTTCCTCTTTCAGTATCCTATCATTTTGCCTTTTCATACTGTTCATGGGGTTCTCAAGGCAAGAATACTGAAGTGGTTTGCCATTCCCTTCTCCAGTAGGCCACATTCTTGCAAATCAAAGCAACAATGAGATGCCACTACATACCTCTAAGAATGGCTAAAATGAAAAATTGACAAAACAAGAATGTGGAGCAAAAATAATTCTCATTCATTGCTGGTGAGGATGCAAAATGAGAACCACTCTGAAAGACAGTTTTAATGTGTGTGTGTATTCCCCAAAACGAAGCATAGTCTTATTACTTGATTCAACCGTCATGAACCTGTTTACAAAACTGATCTGAAAACATATGCACACATAGCCTGCATATGAAGTGTGTGTAGCAGCTTTATTCACAATTGTCAAAAACAGGAAGCAGCCACGATATCCTTCAAAAGGTGAGAGGACAGATAGATTGGCAGATCCACACGATGGAGTATCAGTCAGCAATAAAGGACAGGAATTATCAAACCATGAAAAAACAAAGGAATCTTAAATGCATATTACTAAGATAAAGAAGTCAGTCTGAAAAAGTGCTACAGACTCTATGATTGCAACATTCTGGGAAAAGCAAAACTATAGACACAAAAATGTAAAGGGTTGCCAGGGACTGCAGTGGAGAGAAAGGTATGAATCGGTGGATCACAAGGGATTTTAGGGCTGTGAAACTATTGTGTGTGATACTGTTATGATGGATACAGGACATTACTCATTTATCAAAACCCACAGAACTGTAGAAATCAAAGAGGGAACCGTAACATAAACTATGTACTTTAATAATACTGTATCACTCTTGGTTCAGCAATTATAACACAGATCCCACACTCATGTTAATAACTGGGGGAACTGTGAACAAGAGAGAAAGGGGGTATATGGGAATGATCTATACTTTCTGCTCAATTTTCTGTAAACCTAAAATTAGTCTAAAATAGTCTATGAATTTTTAAAACCCACTTTTAAAAATAGGTCAACAAGGAAATAAAGAAAATTAGAAAATATCTGAACTAAATGAAAATAAAAACAAATTTCAAAACTTATGAGATTCAATTAAAGCATTGCTTAGAGAGAAACTTATAGCTCCAAACCCTTACTCAATAAAGGAAAAAAAGTGTCTAAAGTTAATTATGTAAGCTTCTCTCTCAAAAAGTCAAATGGCTAACTGAACACAAAGTAAGTAGAAAGGAGATATAATTAAGAAATGAGAAACATATTAAAAAAATGAAAAAATCAAATAAAGAGTTAATTTTCAAAAAAAATCCTCTCAATAATCAAAAATAAAAGACAAAACAGCACTTGAGCTCCTACAGAATCATACAAAAAATCAATAAGGGATTATATTATAAATAATTTTATACTGACAAATTTATTAAAATAATAAACAAATACCATGGAAGACTCAAAAGAAATTATGATCTAAATAGTCCCCTGTCTAAAGAAATTGATTGTGTAAATAAAAATCTTTTCACAAACATACCCACAGGCCCAAAAGGCTTCACTAGTATATTCTATCAAAATATATATAAGATATTGCACAAATTCTTTCTGAAAACAGAAAACAACATCTCTCAACTCTTTATGTGGCTTGGACTCCTTTGGTAGCAAAATCAGAACATTACTGTGTGACTAGTCCTGCTCCTGCTAATTTCCACTCTGTCATGCTGCTTAATTTAGAAAAAGCTTAACTTGGTTCTGATTATAATTGATTTTTATTTTATCATGGCTAATGGTGCTATATTATATTTACTGCATCTCCATTACATTTCTGAATGACTAATTTTGGATTTGAAGTTTTTATGAGAATACATTTAAAATTCTGCTGGGTGGAAATGCAAAAAATTCTTAAATACACTTTTTCTCTTAATCATAAAGTAGAAATAAGCAACTTACCAGAGAGAGTCCTTGACCTCACCCAGAAACTTAGTGAGTGGGTGCCTCTGCAAAGTTTTTTACACAGGCAGTTAGGTGTTTGGTTATATTTGAAGCCAGGAGTACTTACGGAAGTGTGATTATCAGATCAGATCAGGTCAGTCGCTCAGTCGTGTCCAACTCTTTGCGACCCCATGAATCGCAGCACGCCAGGCCCCGCTGTCCATCACCAACTCCTGGAGTTCACTCAGACTCACGTCCATCGAGTCAGTGATGCATCCAGCCATCTCATCCTCTGTCGTCCCCTTCTCCTCCTGCCCCCAATCCCTCCCAGCATCAGAGTCTTTTCCAATGAGTCAACTCTTCGCATGAGGTGGCCAAAGTACTGGACTTTCAGCTTCAGCATCATTCCTTCCAAAGAAATCCCAGGGCTGATCTTCAGAATGGACTGGTTGGATCTCCTTGCAGTCCAAGGGACTCTCAAGAGTCTTCTCCAACACCACAGTTCAAAAGCATCAATTCTTCGGCGCTCAGCCTTCTTCACAGTCCAACTCTCACATCCATACATGACCACAGGAAAAACTATAGCCTTGACTAGACGAACCTTTGTTGGCAAAGTAATGTCTCTGCTTTTGAATATGCTATCTAGGTTGGTCATAACTTTCCTTCCAAGGAGTAAGCATCTTTTAATTTCATGGCTGCAGTCACCATCTGTAGTGTGTGATTATACTTGGGCTATAAAAATCAAGTCCTAATCCAAACCTCACAATGCAAATGGGAACTTTCATGTAAATTTCTGATGCCAGACCATAAGACTGATAGACATATGCCAAAAAAATCATATATTTTCTTGCTAATAATTCTGACAAATACCTCCTCTGCATGTGATATGAGCAGTTTCCCTGCTCACAGTGATGAGAGAATGAGGCATCAAGTCCAAATTTCTGATTTGAAGTCCCAAACCCCTGGCAATAGAGCTAGACTCCACATTTTCTTGTCCACGCCTCAGCTACAACAGAAAGCAAGCCACTTTCTGAAGATTCCTCTAGGCCTCCAAACACTCTTCTAGAAAAGATATATTCATCTTCATCTTTGAGCAGCCTGTGAGGCTCAAGTACCTTTTCTTTCATAAAGTCTCATCCCCATGGGAACTGATCTCTTTCCATTTGCTTGTCAGAGAAAGCTGCATAATCGTCTGATGCCCGGCTCATCATGTGTCCTTATCAGGGTGAGGGGCATGGGGAAAGGAGCCTGGATGGATTGTCCTTTCTTCCTAGACACTCCTGCTGCTGCTGCTGCTAAGTCACTTCAGTCGTGTCCGACTCTGTGCAACCCCAGAGATGGCAGCCCACCAGGCTCCCCCGTCCCTGGGATTCTCCAAGCAGGAACACTGGGTTGCCATTTCCTTCTCCAATGCATGAAAGTGAAAAGTGAAAGTGAAGTCGCTCAGTCATGTCCGACTCTTAGAGACCACATGGACTGCAGCCTACCAGGCTCCTCTGTCCATAGGATTTTCCAGGCAAGAGTACTGGAGTGGGGTGCCATTGCCTTCTCCTGCTTTCTTACTATTCCCAGCCTCAAATATGCCCAACCCCCTAAGATCCTGTCTCCTGTCTTCCTAATGACTAGCTCAATCATAACCCCAATTAGGAACTGAATAAAGACCAAATACATGTTAATTCATGTATGCAAAGGAATATCAAGCCAAGAAAGAAAAGCTCTCCTAGCTCACATGTCACTAGGACAGTGGTGAGTCAGCCCCCATTCTCAATTTACTGCTTTGTGGGGCCCATGTGTTCCATATTTTAATTTACCTTAAATCATCGATGTGATTCTCAATTTGGATTTCCAATTTAAAGCAAGACCCTTAAGGTATTTTCCATTATTTTTTAAAATTCCTTTTAATCACTTTTTAATACCCACCAGAAGCTTGAAATTGAAATGTTATGACTAGACTGCCCTCATTTTCCTTGTGCTACAGCCACACAATGAATGGTGTCCAGATCTGCACTGTAAGTGTACAGATCATTTTCCTCATATTTCTTTTCCTTACTGGAAGCAGCATTATTAAACCAACATCAGAGATGAAAGAACATGCCCAGAAAGAAAGGCTTGGGAATGTTTTAAAAATACATCGAAGACAAATACATCTGCCTCAGCAAATGATGTCTCTCCTGATCTCCACGTCTGATCACAGAGTGGCTAGTGGGGAGGGCAGCAGGCCTCCGCCAGCCCCGCTCTGATCCTCAGCCACAGGGAGGCCTCCCGCTGGTTGGAGGAGAGTCGAGTTTCCCCATTTCACACCCCCTGCTTTATGTCTGGCAGCGCTTTATGGATGATGCCTCGACATGACGGCCCGCCTGCCCCGGTGCCAGGCGGGCCTGAGGCCTTCCAGAGAACACACGTGTGTCCTCCCGCCATGGTTACGGCCCCCCACTTCTCCTCCATGGTCACAGCCCCCCACTTCTCCTCCACAGTTACTGCCCCCTGCTTCTCCTCCACGGTTACGGCCCGCTGCTTCTCCTCCACAGTTACGGCCCCCTGCTTCTCCTCCACGGTTAGGGCTCCCCGCTTCTCCGTCCTGAGCTTTCCACACAACAGCCAATCTCAGTGATCGTAGTGAAAATCAACGGGAAAAGGATGCTCCAAAGGGGCCACCTGTCACCTGAACAGAGAAGAGCTGAGGGGCCTCGGAGTCCAGAGCGGGGCTGATCCTGGGATGTGAACACCCTCGCACATACAGTGTCTTGCATCCTACACACCCTGTTACCACTAAGGCACAGCAGGACCCCCACAGCACAGGATCAAGTCCGGCAACTGTGGCTGTCAGCACCCCAGACGTCTCCCTGCTGAACCGAGCCTCACCCTAACGTGAGGTCTGAGTAATGTGGGGTGCGGGGGGCAGTTCTGGGGTCCCCCATGTGGACCAAGTGTGCTCCATGGTGCCATCAGCGTCTGAACTAAGGCAGACCCCGCACGTAGAGGTGTACGTTCCCACAGAGCCCACTCCCACCCAACTGCCTGCCCCCCTGGCTGACTGGGGAAGACGTTTAGGCTTCCAAACATCACCAGGGATGCCTAAGTTGCAGCTCCATCTCCAAAGCACTTCTCAAACGCAGCAGTCACTTAAACAGGATAATGCAAATTTTAAAGGGAAAATGGGCACCTGTATCACACTACAATCAAATTATTTCCTAGGGATAATTCAGCATACCCCAGATATTTTATTTATCATCTTGGTTAAGATTTCTCCAGACCTACATTCCACTTTTTAAAAATCTTAAATGATGTGAGAAAAGCAAACCTGATGAGAATGGAATGGAAATAATCCCCAGATCTGGAATGAGAAGGCTTCTGTTCCAGTCCCAGATCTGGCACTCACATATCACGGGACCTTGGGCCAGTGACAAAGCTCTCTGTACAAGGATCCTCTTTTGTAAAATGAGAAGATGGAACAATCTCTAAGGTGCCGCCAGCTCTCAAATGCTGTCTTCCCTGATTTTTATCCAATTATGCCTCCACCTTTGCCCTAATTATGAAACACCAGAGGTCCCAAAATGAGCTGGACTCACATTACAGTGTGGACCTCTATGGGAGATGCCAGCAGTGGCACCAGCAGAAGCGCTGCCCCTCTGGGCACTGCCCACCACACCAGAGACACCAGCACCAAAGGAACCATGAGTCAGAGAGGAGGAGCACAGATGAGGCATGGTGGTCAAGAGTATTATACTTCAAAGAACATTAGCAGCATCCACCAGGGACCCCTAGAATGCGCGAGGAGGAATTTAAGAAAGGGTGGAATGCCCGCACAGCAGGACCAGAGTGTAGTAGTTACCTATCGCTGCATAACAAATCATTCCCACCCGAGTCGCTGAAAACAGCTATTTGCCAAGCTCATGAGATAGGCCGAGCATGGCAGGATGCTCCTGCTGCGTGTCTCACATGGGCCCAATCGTGCACGCATCGGGAGCTAGGCGGCTCTACTTCTGCCGCCAGCTGTGCTCTGTGTCCTGTCTTCACCCACTGGGTGGTCTCTGTGTCTTGTCCTCACCCACTGGGTGGTCCAGGTGTCTTCACGTGCAGAGCCCTGCACCGCAAAGCACAAGCCCGATAGGCAAGCAGGTTCCAAGACTCTTCTTGAGGCACATGTGCTAATGCCCCACTGGCTAAAGTCAGTCACACAGCCAACCCAGACTGAAGGGGTTAAGGACAAGGACTCTACCTGTTGATAAAAGGACTGCTAACATCACGTTCTATGTGTATGAGTGAAAAAGGATTTGGGGCCATTCATACAACCTACCATAAAGAGAAATAGAGATGTGTGCCTGTTAATGTGACCATGGCCTTCCCTTGTGGCTCAGCTGGTAAAGAATCCACCTGCAATGTGGGAGACCTGGGTTCGATCCCTGGGTTGGGAAGATCCCCGGGAGAAGGGAAAGGCTACCCACTCCAGTATTCTGGCCTGGAGAATTCCATGGACTCTCTATGGGGTCCATGGGGTCACAAAGAGTCGGACATGACTAAGCAACTTTATATATAATGTGACCTTATTTTTACTCCCAAATTCATATTGCCAAGTAAATAAGTGAAATTACCCTTGAATTTTACTCAACCAGCACATTTTACAGTAAAATGTTAAATGAAATTTGTGAGCCTGTAGATCAAAGAGAAATTTGGAGAATTTTTTTTTTTTTTTTTTTTTGCAAATTGTCAGCCTAGCTTGACGTTTAGGACTCCATCTAAAATTATATGTGGAAATGCAAATGTACAAAATTCCTCATGGATGGCTTGCTCCTGTATCTCATATTATCCTTGGCCTTCCAAAATCCAACCCTCTAGCTCATGCCTTCAGGCAAGTCCCTCAATGACATCTTTAAGAAACTCATGAGTAATCACAGCTATTTAGAATTTTTATATCTCTGAAGTACATGACTATGTAATATATACTACTTTTTCCAATCTCCAATCTGTGTTTGGCAATTAAACTGAGCATTGTTACAGTACTTATTTAATGTATATTTCATACCAGTTAACTATGTACTAGATACTGTGCTAAGGGTTTAGATATAACAGAGACAGGAAGGAAGGCAGAGAAGAAATAAATTGGCCTTGTTGTATCTTGGGGTTCAGTAGGATGCAAACCAGTGACTTTTACAAGGAACACCGTTGAAGAACTTCAATTCACTTTCAAAATTAAAGTGAATTTTGCATTTTAAACAACCTCCAATGGATCACTTTAAATCTTCATAGAGTCTGGCTCTTCTGAAATTTCAAAAGTGACTTTTCATTGTCAAATTGTCACCAAGTTCTTTTTAATTCTGACAGTGTCCTCAAGCTCCTTCTGAAGGTATTAATTTCTCTGGGCAGTTGAAAAAACTTCTGAGTCAATTTCATCTTACATAGAACCAGTCTCTCACTTCGAGAATACTTCAAAGGAAGTTTGCTGGACTAGAGCACAGGACCAGAGCTGCATGGAGAGGGGCTGAGGACATGGGCCAGTGTCATTGCCCCCAGTACTTTTCTTTAAAAACCCACAAAGGCTGGTTCTCAACTAATTTAGAACAAGCAAAGTCCACTTCTGGCCCCTGATCTATTTATACTTTCAAATGTTCTTCTTGATATTTTCCTCTCTATTTTAACTGTATAAACCATAGAGATTTTTGCCAGTATTTTAACTATAACTTATTTGTCTCCTTGTGGAAGTTTTCATTTTTAATAGTCTACCTTAAAGATCCTCCCTTTCCTTCTCTCTCTCTCGTATACCACAGCCTTTAAAATTCATGAGAGATTAACTCTGTTGATGAAATTTAAGATAATACAGAAAGAAATGTGTGGTCTCAAGACAGGTCCCATCACTCAGAAGACCAGAGCACGTCAGTTTTACCTAGCTTTGCTAATCAGTTTAAAGTTCCTACATTTTCCAAGGAAGACATAAAGACAGCCAACAGGTACATGAAAAGATGCTGAACATCACTAATCATCAGGGAAATGCAAATCAAAATCACAATAACATATCACCTCACACCTGCCAGAATGGCTAATATCAAAAAGACAACAAATAGTAAGTACTGGTGAGGATATGGAGAAAAGGGAATCCTGTGTACTGTTGGTGGAAAACTAAGTTGATGCAACCTCTATGGAAAATAGTGTAGATGTTCCCCCAAAAGTTAAAAACATAACTGCTATAAGATACAGCAATTCTACTTCTGGATGTTTATCAGGAGGTAATGACGACACTACTGCGAAAAGATACGGGCAGCCCCATGCTCGCTGCAGCATTGTGTACAATAGGTTAGAAAAAAGCACAACTTAAGTGTCCATCAGTGGATGAATGGATAGGGAAGACGTACAGTGGAATATTATTCAGCGGCAAGAAAGAAAGAAATCTTGCCATTTGTGACAACACTAATGGACTTTCAGGGCATTACGCCCAGTGAAGTAGGTCAGAGAAAGACAAACAGGGTATGATCTCACTTAGATAAAATCTAAAAAAAAGTTAAAAACAAACACCAAATTCACAGAAGCAAGAACAGATTGGTGGCTTCAGAGGCAGGAGGTGTGCTGGGTGAAACAGATGAAGGGCGTGTAAGGCGGAAAACTTCCCGTTAAAAAATAAATAAGTCATGGGATACAATGTACAGCAGGGTGACTAAAGTTAGTAATGCTGGATACTTGGAAGTTGATAAGAGAGTGAAAGTTTTTATTTATCACAAGAAAAAAATCATCACTATGAGGTGACCCATGTTAATTAGACTTACCACGGCAACCATTTCGCTATATGTAAACAAATATCAAATCATTATGATGTACACCTGAAACCAACATAATGTTCTATGCCAATTGAAGCTCAATAAAAATTCCTCCCTTAGATCCCCACAGAAAACTGAGGAAAAATCACTTGAGAAATTTTTTTAAATACATAATTTTTCCTCAAAGAACAATATATGGACGGTAAGTAGAAATCCTAATACAATCCAGGCAAAATTCTGAAAGTTGATGGTATTATCCTTAAAACGCCATCCTGAGAAACTTGAAAGAAAAACAATTCCCTCCTACCACCAGAATGTGTTCAAATGAAATCCTACATTATACTGTATAAAGGGAATAACTAATTCATCTGATTTAGTGACTGTTTACTGAGGCAAGTATTAATTGTAGCTTATTTTCCATCACTGAAGTGAATACTCAATAATGTTTTCCTTTTATCCTGAAATAGCTTTATCTGTATATACTAGTTATATAAAGATCCTGGTACTAGTTATCAAGATCCTAGTTATAAAAAGTTATTGAACATCTACCGTGGGTCAGGCACTGTGCCAGAAAATAGGAACACAATGCTGAAAAGACCTGAGCTCAAGGGATCTCAAAGGCAAATACAAGGAGTGAACAGTCTTACACATGCTGCTCAGCTGCTGCTGCTGTTAAGTCACTTCGGTTGTATCCAACTCTATGCGACCCCATGGACTGCAGCCCACCAGGCTCCTCCGTCCATGGGATTTTCCAGGCAAGAGTACTGGAGTAGGGTGCCATTGCCTTCTCTGGCTGTTCAGCTGACACATGTCTATTTTCTACAGGAGAGACAGTGGCGATGGGCAGAAGCTTTAGATTTGAGTGTTATCAGCTTTGTGGGACTGGAAATGGTAAGGCTCTTTTGAATCCATGTTGAATCAGGTCTTCAGCAGAGAGAATGATGTACTTCTCAGACTAAACCTCTGGGACACAACTGATGAGAATATTCCAGTAAGGTCATTTTGATTTCCTATTTGTAAAATTGTATATCGGAGGGCCAATGCATATAAACTATAACAAAAGTTGCCTCCTTCTCATGAGTGACCAGAGAAAAATTACTGTGACTGAGCAATGGTCACCATGCATCATCTGCATATAAGATCACAGGTAGAGGATTCAAATTGCTCTAATGATCTGAAAATAAACATTATTAGCAGCATGTAATTTATCTAAAAATGCTTATATACCTCTGATTTTTAAGCACTGTTTTAAATACTTTGGAAATACCAACTTATTTGTCTTTGCTGCTACCTAATGTATCAATACCTCCACGACACAGATGAGTAAACTGAGAAGTTAACGGTTCAAGTTCCAGGAGCCAGGCAATGAGAGACTCAGGGCTGGAACCCATGCACTTGGGCTCCAAAGTCCACGTGCTTCATGAAGACATCATCCCATCTCACAGGCTAGCACTTATGGGTGTGAATATACTAAGGAGAACCTGGGCCACTGGTGTGCTGGTGCCTCTCAAAGAGGCTGGGACGCCAACAGAAGAGCAGCAGTGACGTCAGCATCACCACCTACTCGGAGCTCTGCATACCCAACACCATGGAAACAATTTTTTTTTTTTGCAAATGCAATACATATACTCTGTCTATAAAAATTTTAGGTGCTAAATCAATGAACTTTTTCTTTTTTCTTTTTTTTTACTGTGGCAGACACTGCATTTTGACTTAACCCCTATTTCAGTCTCCTAGAGGTCAGAGAACCAACAATCGTTTCTTGCAATCTCCTGCAATCGTGATGCAAGCATGTGACCTAAGTTTTTTCAGACAAACTTCATAAAATTTCACTGTGGGAATGAACAATGTTATTTTGCTTTTTCAGCTCAGAGTGGGAGTTCAGATTTCCTGACAAGATTGAGGGTGGTGAAGATACTTCTGGGGCAGTTGTAATGGAACAATGATGCTTCTGCCAAATAGTATCTCTTGGTGGTTTGGGGTATGTCTCTTGTCTGTGTGCTTCTTAGTACCAATAACCCTGCATTAATATCCCCCAGACTGATTCTCCTGGCCTTTTAGAAACACTGGGAGCTACCTGACATGCTTTAATAAAAATTATTCCTGATTAAACAAGTTAGAGTAGATATTATTGTTTGTAACCAATTATCTTTTCCAATTTTTAAAATTTGTTTATTTTTAAATAAGGATAATTGCTTTACACTATTGTGTTGGTTTCTGCCAAACATCAACATGAAATCAGCCATAGGTATACCTATGTGCCCTCCCTCTTGAACCTCCCTCCCACCTCTCTCCCCATCCCACCCCTCTAGGTTGTTACAGAGCCCTGGTTTAAGTTCCCTGAGTCATACAGCAAAGTCCCATTGGCTATCTACTTTACATATGATAATGTATGTTTCCATGTTACTCTCTCCATACATAATATGTATAATACACACATGCTATAAGACATGTATCTGGCTAGTGAATCGAAATTGATGATTTCAAAAAAGAAATCATTACTTTACACGAAGTTAAGGTTAAAAGAAGTAGTTAAGAAAACTATTTAGGACAGGTGGTGATGCACATGGATTTGAGTCGTACTGAGTTCCACTGAGAAGGCAATGGCACCCCACTCCAGCACTCTTGCCTGGCAAATCCCATGGACACAGGAGCCTGGTAGGCTGCAGTCCATCGGGTCGCTAAGAGTCAGATACGACTGAGCAACTTCACTTTCACTTTTCACTTTCATGCATTGGAGAAGGAAATGGCAATCCACTCCAGTGTTCTTGCCTGGAGAATCCCAGGGACGGGGGAGCCTGGTGGACTGCTGTTTATGGGGTCGCACAGAGTCGGACACGACTGAAGCGACTTAGCAGCAGCAGCAGCAGCAGCAGCATTTGAGTTCCAAACCTGGGTCTACCCTTGACAGAGTCTTTGAACTTGGAAAATCTCATTAACTTCTGCATGAATGACTAGAATCTAGAAAAGGGCGTTAATTCTTCACACTTCTCAGAAATAAAAAGTATAATTTCCTCAATCCTACATGCAAATACACTAACATTTAAAGAGGTCTGGTGCCCTGCTCAATGTCACACACTAGTAACCATGAACCCCAGTCTGTCTCACTCAGGATCACATGCATGTAGCATCACACTCAGCTGTAGTTATAGCTGACAAATAAAACGAACGAATCACCACCAGAGCTCACAGCTTTGTCTCCATGAGTTTGATTAGTCAGCACCAGTTCTCAGGATACTGTCCATTGCTGAAGACACTGGCAAAATACCAGTTTCAGGACGTGCTGAAGCAAGGGCTGGTTCCTGGTGTATGGCAATTCACAAAGCTAACTCTCACTTATGTGCTAACTGGCCCCTTTAAGAAGCCCAGAAAAACTCCTCTGAGAAGATGCTGAGACTAGCTCTTGAAGGAAGTGTGGGCATTACCGAAAAGAGGAAAACAGGAGAGAAAGAATAGTATAGGTAAAAGCAGAGCTCATTGGGTAAATAATAAGTAATGAAGCGCAGCAGAAACATGAAAATCTTTCTAGTTGAGCAGTGAAAGAGAAGTCTAGACAGTAGCAGAAACGAACGCATGAGAGCCTCATATGCCCTGCTGGTGAGTTAGGACAGAAGCCAAGGGAACATCTGAAAGGTTGAAACAGAGAGTGCATGAACAGATTCCATTCCAAAAGAGGTCATGATGTCATGATGCCCAGATATGGAAAGTTGGTAAGATTGGTAGGAAGACTAGTCAGGGGATAATAGGTAGAGTCTAAGGTTGAGAATCCAGTAGTCATGTATAGATGTGAGAGTTGAACCATAAAGAAAGCTGAGTGCCAAAAAATTGATGCTTTGGAATTGCGATGTTGGAGAAGACTCTTGAGAGTCCCTTGGACTGCAAGGAGATCAAACCAGTCAATCCTAAAGGAAATCAATCCTGAATATTCCTTGGAGGGACTAATAATGAAGCTCCAATACTCTGGCCACCTAATGTGAAGAGCCCACTCAATGGAAAAGACCCTGATGCTGGGAAAGATTGAGGGCAGAAGAAGGGGACGACAAGGATGAGACGGTTGGATAGCATCATTGACTCAATGGACATGAGTCTGAACAAGCTCCAGGAGATGGTGAAGGACAGGAAAGCCTGGTGTGCTGCAGTCCATAGGGTTGCAAAGAGTCAGACATGACTGAGCGACTGAACAGCAACAACAAGGTTGAGATGATTAATGATAGCCTACATTATCAGAGGAGAGCAGAGATAAAAAGTAAATATGCAGACTATTAAGGAAGAGGAGCCTAGTTTGATGGTTGTCCCCCCCAAATTATCAGCAACAGTGAAAATAAAAGGTATCTGGGTAAAATGTTTGAGGTGCCTCTCCAGAATTCACTCAGAAATAAATAACTGGGTAAAGTAGGATGCATTCATACTCTCAATAAATCAAGCTTTCAATAAATCTTGAAATAAATCCATTGGAGAAGGAAATGGCAACCCACTCCAGTGTTCTTGCCTGGAGAATCCCAGGGACGGGGGAGCCTGATGGGCTGCTGTCTATGGGGTCGCACAGAGTCGAACACGACTGAAGTGACCTAACCTTCAATAAATCTAGTTATAACTCTATAAAACGTTCTCTTACTGATATCTTTGTGGCACATCCATGATCACCTGCACTCTCTCTGCTGTATCTCTGACCTTTAGCTGAGATTAACTGACGAGGGAGTGACAATGTGATGGGTTGGATCCATGATGGTGTGTACCTGAGAAGCCAGTGTCTCTCAGGGCTAACCCAAAAGCCAATTTACGACCTCTAGAGGCAGGAATAGGGAATTAGGCTTTGTGATCCAAAACAATGTGCAGTGATTTTGAGATTTTCATCCTATAACTGAAAATTTTTATGGCTTGTGATATAAATGGTCATTGTGGAGACCCAAAAGAACTTAAAGAAAAGGAAAATAAGGCTAGCCTTAGAATCCTATGAGCCAAAAAAAAGGAAAGAAAAAAATATTACCATGAATCCTACTAAATGGTTTAAAAGTCTTGGAAATCTATAGTTGAAGGTTTTCATCTTCAACAGTATTTAAAAACTGGAGAGAAAGTATTTGCAAAAGTACTTCGAGAAGGAAATTACGTTTTATGTATTTATCATAGAAAGATCAGAGACAACAGACTGCATGCACATTTTCCTGGTGGGGGTGGAGGCTGTAATCCTGAGGAAGGGAGAGTTAGGCAGGAAAAGGAGAGAAAACATGAGGGAGTAAGTACAGGAGCCCGCAATGGCTCCACTATGGACATGCAGGCTGTGCAGGCCTCCACCTACCTCCACGTGAGGACAGACACCTTAGAATGGTCTGCAGGTAAGAGGAGGACTGTCTGGTCTGAGAGCGTCTTTATAGCCTTGAAAAAAGATGGAAAATACCACTGATGATAACCATAAGCAGTGGTTATCACAAGCTATTCTATCTCCTGTTTATTCCCTTAGAAATCAATTTCTTCATCCTAAAGAAACTTCTCCCCTTTTCTTTTCCTTTGTGACATTAATACAAAAGCTTCTAAGTTAAGCCATTTGCTAGCTACTTTTTTGTGAACTCTAATATACATAAGAATAAAGTTGGGTTTCCTTCCTATTTAAATTTAAAAAAGGCAAGCAGTTTATCCACAGGCTCCTCCTCTCCGATCTCTCTTTGGTCAACATCCATTTCATAATATATTAACTTCCTCTCCGCTCCTCTGGATTGTCACCAGCCCCTCCAGCATCCCAGAGCAAGGCAGAGTCTCTGAAGTCTCTCTTGTCAGTCTATCCTTTATGGGGGCGGGGGAGGGAGGGGACTGGAATGTGAAACAGCAGAAGTGACAGCACCCTGAGCTTTCACCCGTGGAAACAGGGTAAATAAACGCTTGGTCAGTTCTGGTTGCAAATCTGTGGCCCAGGGTGCCCGCAGGGCTAGGCTGACCTGGAACAGTGAATCAGTAGAGTTGGCTATGACTGCAGACCACAGGTAGTCATAACATTTTTCTGTGATCATAAATTTTCTGTTAAATCCATATTTCCTCTCTATCTTAAAAGCTAAAGTTGAGGTTCTGCACAAGTCTGTCTTCTAAAAGGGATAAAATCTTGCAAGTAATGTTCAGAGATGTAATT